>NC_088986.1:3207500-5607500 GCF_963932015.1 Anas acuta
GCATACCTGTAATGTCCATTTACAATGGTTCTTCAGTAGCCTATACTTCTCAAGCATAGGAATATGCTATACCATTGAGAGAAGAAAAATAACTGTATTTAAATACATACAAAAAGGAAACAGGAAAGTTTTTAACTTAAATCCAGTTCCCAAAGGAAAAAAAAAAAAAAAAAAAAAGCAATTCTATGAACGCTGCCTTTATAACGAACAATCAGAAATTCCACTAAGCTAATTTGACAGAAATTTTTCCTCATTTAAACAACATTACAAAAGTCCTGCATTATAAAATAGGGTAGAATAAATCAGTGTAATCAATAAAACTATACAACATACAAATTACATATCTTCTGAGTGGGCAGTTTAATTCTCTCTCTTTGCAGCCATGACTACAACATGCTCACTAAAAACAACTAACTGCCCAAACTATTGCTTAGTTTGTTTTGTTTAAAAAAGGGTGCAATTTTATTGTATATACAACCAATTTACTGGTAATACCTTGTCTCATAGCAAGGTTCTGACAAAATGTTTGTCTAGGCTTTTTTCCCTTCACTGTGAAGCACTGAAAGCTGCTATTTTTTTTAGTGCACATATGTCTTAATAAAGTAATGCCCAGCTAAGTGCTATAGGGAAGGCAAAGGATGCTGGCTAGAGGATGTGATACCATATACTAACAATCACACAATACAATAGAGCAAAATGACTACTCAACCACTTATCAGACACATATGAAAATCCAAAACATTTTATTTTTTCCTTAAATAGAGAATAACCAGTAAACAATTTTCAGAACTTGGAAGTTTAAAAACGTGCATATAAAAATGGGCATTATATACTTTTATTGAATGTGGATTGATTGCAGTCTGCTAATAAAAATGGGTGTGGGATCTGAAGAAAAAGGAAGTTTTTTTTTTTTTTTAAGGCTTGCTTGTGAAAGGAACAGTTGTAAAACAAAAATTGCTTGAAGCAGGGTTCAGCTTAGTGCTTCACAGTTTGACTGCTTCTCTAAGAAGAGCCCTTCCTGCATGTGCATTCAAAATCACAAAAGTACAAAGACAAACACCTAAAACACACTGCGTCAAGTGCAGCACCAACTTTGGTCAAATAAAAAAAAATTAAAAGAAAAATTAATAATTGCTAAGCTTTTCTACATGATATAAGCAGGTATTGCATATTTTCATATATCTGGGAAAAAAAAAAAAACAAAAACAAAAACAAAACAAAAGGAAGACTCCAAATAAAATGTAAAATGCAGCAACATCCAAAAATACTGATAATCTAGCATCTACAGATCTCAGAATAGCACTGCCACTGACCATACAGGACAATAAACACTACTCCTATCTGCGGAACAACTAACATCCTATTTAATTCTAGATGTTGAAACTGACAATGGCTGACATAAAAGTCACATTTACAAAAAGTGTCTCCAAATGCTTGACTAGGGAAAAACCCCTTTCAATATAGGAACATGTGCAACAATTCCACAAATAATCGCTATCCAGGGCAAGGCACATTGATATGGAATTTTTTTTTTGTTTCGTGCAAATTAAGAAAACAAAACAAAACATTGTTTCAGGGAAAAGATGAGGAGCAAAGTGTCTTCCCAAGAATTTCAGTTACTTGATTGTATAGGACAGTAGTAGAAACCCTTCTGAAGGGTCGAACAAACATAGTTTAAAGGCAAGTGCCTGGAATAGGGATTACAATATTGTGTCTTAATGCACTCTACTTTACCCTACATTAACTATATAAAAATTAGTTACTAACACTAGAACATGCAGAGACTTTCTCTGATTAGCTGGACTTGCCAACCAGAACGTATATATATGTATAGTATAGGAAACCTTCTTAAAGTTGCATGTGAAGCAAAGGGGTGCTCCGCTGTCTGATAGAAAAAATCACTTGCACTCTTTTTTTTTTTTCTTTTTTTTCCTTTTTTTTGTACATAAGATACAGGACGTTTGGGGTCCAAACTTTTTTTTTTTTTTTTTTTTCTTCTTCAGCAAGTGCCCTTGCTTTGAACTGGCATAAGTTGTAATATCAGCATTTGTTTCTGTATTGTTTTCTTCGCAGTCCAGAAAATGTACCAGTTCAGGGACACAAAGGTGTTTTAATTTCTGGACCGTTCTATATTATTCCCAAGGTGTTTGAGAACTGATAAACCCTATATTGCCGGAAACACGTAAAATTTGTCAGAATTGGCATAATCCATTATAGTGACTTTTAGCTTATAAAATTAACAGATATTATGATTTAATTTTAGTTATGTGCTTTGATAACAGAAAATGATTAATTAGCATTTAATGTAGTTAACATATTGTGGTAAAAGCACCATTAGATTTGTTTTTTTTTTTTTTTTTAATTTTCCTTCAGTTTTAAAGGGATACAAGTTCAACAATAAAAAACATAAAAAGCAAAAATAGCTCCCCTTTTTCTTGCAAGGCTGTTTTTTACCCCAATAATTTAGAGTCCTGGGGTGGAAGGACTTGGAAAACAAAAATAGAATTTTCAACAATCTCTATCTTACAAAGATATTTAGCTATCCAATGAAATTGCACTTTACTCAATTCAAAATTCGATTGTTTTGATTGATTCCTGTCAGTTTCTGTCAAAACAGACCAACTTCCCCATTTCTGCGTGAATTTTTGTGTAATTGTTGAAAATTGTTGAAAAATGTTTTTTTTAATGTAAGTGCAGCATTTCAAACTTTTTTTTCTTTTTTTTCTTTTTTTTTTTTTTTTAGTGAATAGTAGTAGTTCGATGTTTTAAATCGCTCTGCAATCGAGTGGAAAAAAATTGTTGACAATGCTCTTATGGTTCATGTTACGTATCTAAGTGCCGACTGTAAAAAAAAAAAAAAAAAAAGAACAACAAAAAAACCTGCATTTTTTTTTTCCGATATGTTACAGAAAAACATGCTCTATGTCTGTCCGGTAAGTTATATATTGCAGAATTCAGCTACTACAAAAGTTATAGTTTAAGTGTGTTTCATGATTTCTCAAGAAGTCTCACACCTGTATGGGAAAAAATCGATGAGGATACTGTAAAACAGTTAGGCTCCATATGGAAAGTGTGTTACAAGAGCGAGTTGGTAAGCAGCAGCAGAGGCTAGTTCTACTCAGTGTCACCTAACGCTTACACTACCAATGAAACACTTCAAAAGTTATGAAGCCCAACCATTTCCAGCACCATAGGAGAAATTACAACAGTCCTAAAGTTGTCTAAAAAAAAAAAAAATCTCGAAAAAGTTACGGCCTTTGCCATTCAACCATAACGTTTGCCATTTCCATGTACGAGTTTGCTGTCGGTGTCTGCTCGCCTCCCCTTCCGCCGATGTGAAGTCGCTGCGCTGCGTTGCTGCTGCTTCGTGTTACAGAGGTGGGAAGGGGTCAGGTGGTCTGTCCGGTGGGTGGTGGGAAGCGGAGACTTTTATCCCAGGTACCAGGACTGCAAGAGAGAAGAGGAGACTTCGTCAGCCCGGCCGCTCGCTTTCGCTGCCGCGGGAAGGGCTCCGAGCGCCGCGGCGATCCTCGGCCGCCAAGAGGGGGGCTAATTGAGGCTGTGACGAATCGACCTAATTACAAAGCTTAATTAAAAATACTGTACAAATCAATATATTTTTTTTTCAGCGACAGTCGCTGGACATAGCTACAGACGAACACGGGGGTCATGTCATGTTACAAGTTATCAATCTTTTTAATAGATTATGTCTTGAAGATCCCTCTAGCTCACTTTTGTCTAATCCCCTGAAAAGGCGATACACATTCGCGTCTCGGTGCCATTTATCACCCTGCAGTCGGGGTTTTCTTGGGTATTTAGGCATGTGCCAGCATAAGCATCTGTTGCTTTATACTGCCCTGCTTCAACTGTCTCACTGGAACAGATGCACAGAAATTCAACAACAGGGCTGTTTTCTTAGGAGAAAGTGGATCGCTAGAGAAAAGCGAGGATAAAGCAAATCTGGGGGAAAGTGGATCAGCGAAAATGTCCCGTATCTCTGGGCATACTTGTGTCTCAAAACAAAACGCAAACCTCAACTAATAGCTTTTCTTTGGGGGAAAAAAAAAAAGATTTTTTTTTTCCCTTTCCAAAGGGAGGAAATTGCCTGGGATTTTAGCTCTGCGGAGCACACAACAATACCGTCCTTAACCCAAAGGCGCAGATGCTGGGGCACAGAAAGCAGCTCCACTCCCCGGCAGGACAACACGTGGGGCTGAGGGGCTGGGACAGTGCCGGGGAGACCCCAAAGGGCCGTGCCAACCCGAACCCCAGATGAATGAGGGCAGTGTAAGGCCCGGGGACACGTCGCGGTGGGAGCACACCAGCGAGCAGCAGCGATTTAGCCCAAAGTAAAACAAAACGAGCAGAAAAGGCCCAGGTATTAGAGAGCTGCTGCTGACACCCCGCGTTTTTAGCCTGGGCCCTGTAATGTATGAGGTGCATACGTGTGCAGGTATAAACTGACGACAAGTTTTACCAACTTTTTCCTCTATTCCTTTTCAGCGTCTGACTTGATTGATAGCACAATCAACCCGGGGAGGATTTATGAACATTTACAGAAAACTCTGAGGCAAGTTTTGTGTGGGACTTCAAGATTATGTGGTCTTGCCATGGAGGTAGGAACCGGTAAAATAAATAGCACGATCGCAGGAGTTGTCCCGCTTCCAGTACACCTCATTAACGAACTCTTCCTTCGCTCGCCCTCCTGAATACAAACACGCCAGTCCCATATCGGCTCCATCTATTGCCTACAGATTTTCTATTTAGACTTAAGCGGGCTGTAATTAAGCGAAATAGCTCTCATATGTAAAGTTCATAAACAGAGAGGAGTTCCTGCAGGATTCGCGAGGCGGTGCCAAGTCCCGGCCCCCTGGTTGTGCGGGGGAGCGGCGCGGGGGCCCTGGGCCCTCCCGGGCCTGGCGGGAGCATCTCCGGCGGCCTTGGGCTGGGCCTGCAGCCGTGGCGAGGCCGCAGCGAGGAGCAAAGGGGTTAAAAATTCAGCGCCGATCGTTTCAAATCTATATCGCAGATGTCCAATTGGCTCCCGTCGCCGCCGGCCCGGCCACATGGCTCGGCAGCCGGGTGACGGCAGCGGGAGCTGCCCTGGCCTCACAAGGCCCCTCTGACTTCGCAGCAGATTGCTCAAAAAAAAAAAAAAAAATAATAATAATAATAACAGAGGAGGACGGGAAGGGAGCTGCCGCGCTGTGGAGGCCGGCTGCTCCCCGCCGGCTCTGAGGGGGGATGAAGGCTGCCTTCCCGCTGCCGGCCCCCGCTTCGGGGATGCCCTGGGCCTGTCCGTCCGTCTGTCCGTGTGCCCGTCCGTCCATCCGTCCATCCGCCCCGTCCGTCCCGCGCGGCCGCGCTCCCCCACGGCCCGGCGCTCCTTCACGCGTCTTGCTATTCAGCCTGCGCCTCGCAGACAAGGTTACCCCAGAGCGGCTCTGTAATCCTTCACTGAAATAGGCTTTATTGATTGCTCTGGTCTATTGTTCCCTTTTCAAGTCCCCCAAGTTCAAGTTCATCCCGGTGTTACATCATGTCTCGTTGCTACGAGCAACCAGACAGCCCCAGACGTGACTGTCATTAGCAAGAGCCGCGCTGCGCCCTCCCACCGCCCGCCAGCCGCTCTGACGTAGCAGCCCGCTGCAAACACATTGAAGTATTTATTCTGCCTAATTTATGACCTACACAGCGAGAGAGACCCCCACTCCAAAAACCAACACTGTTGTGTATTTAATTAATCTGTCTTTCTCTGGCACTTGGGAAAGTTAGACAAAGGTCTAATTATTGTGTTTCGCTCCCCACACTTTTCTTTTTGGGGTGACTATTTGCATGGGAAAAGAAGCGGCGAGGCTCCGCGCGAGTCCCCTCCCTCCAAAACACCTTTTTTTTCTCCCCTGCCCTATTGACATTTCATGAAATACTTTAGCTGCTTAAGGGAATTAGAAAAAAAAATCTGATGTGAATGTAACTCCTTCTGAGTTGGTATTCAGTAACACAAATCAACTCATGACATGTTTAAATTTAAATGCTAACCACACACTCTGAGAGTTACTTTAAAGGTTAGTTTTTAATCAATAGAAGTTGCTGACTCTGGAGTTTTTCGCTGCGCAGTGCAGCTCTGGGGCCTTTGTCTAGCGTTAGGCTTTCAAACTTTTTTTTTCTTGAGATGATTTTAGCAATGATTTGCAGACACAGAGTGCTATTGTGCTCTTGACTAGCAACATGTCAATAAAGGAGTAGAGTTACCATGCACCAGGGTGTCAATATGACTCCTGCAGACACTGCTCAGCCTTAATACCGATGCAAAACTTAATTAACCCTTACGGGATCAAACCCAAACTCCACGGGTATTTTTTAAACTCCCGTGCAGGGGCTCCGGACTGACTTTACTGAAAAGCTGCTTTTAAAGGAGCCAAACTCCAAGTACCTCGCAAACAGCTGCACCGCGCGCTGGCTGTTCCTGCAGCCCGGCTTTGATGAAATGTTTTATGGGCTGAGGCAGCAGAACAGCAAGACAGAGAGTGCATTTACTCATCAGATCCCACCAGCACTGCTCTCAGGATACCGTTTTAATTTAGAGCGTCTTACAGCTGAAATGCACACACAGAATGATCCTCCTTTTCTACTAATCATTCTAATATTAAGATCTCATATCCCCCTCAAGCCTCCTATACATGTCTAAGTCTTCCCGGATTATGTCTGAAGAGCTCCATTGTCCTTCTGAAGCACCTGTGAAACTTTCCTGCAAGGGGAGAGGAGACCTCAGCGCCTCGAATGAGCACGTCCGGGAAGCATATTAAGTGTCGGAGCTCTGATAGTTGTGATCTGCCGGGTGTTTTGCACGGTTAGGGGGCTCGGGGCCGGGGGGGAGAAGCCCAGGTCCATACCTTGGGACTGCTGACTTATTTTTTGCTTTCTTTCAGGGTGCTGCACAACATGGTGCGAGCGGGGCTCTCCCGTTGAGCCCCCTCATGCGTTTTATCCCTTCAGTTCCTGTAATCTATCCGACTACACCCAGCTGGAGAACAGCGTATTGCCTTTCTTAATTTAAAATCTCCATTTAAATCATGTGCACTATCACAATACAGTCAGGATGATATGATCTCCTTGCGTTTTCATAAAAGAGCCAGTATTTTATTTCCTCTCTATTTACTTTGCGGTACTATTGTACCAGCAAGTTTAGAGCTAAATGAATCCAGTGGAGCTAAAGGTCCTACTCCGTGCAATTACTGCCGCACCGCTGTCAGTGCCACCACAGGTCTGTATTGTCCTGCGGAGCATCCTGCTGTCCTTCCCCGGCGCTCAAGGTGAAACATCAGAAAGAATTCTGCAGTCCGGCACGAGATCTTCGCTTCCCTTTCTCCAGTCAAATGAAGAAGTAATCTCATCAGGTCGAAAAGTGCTGACTAAGGATTTAATAAAGTGCCTGCAGATGTGTGTCATCTCTAAGGTATTCAACTCATGTAATGCAAAACAGTTCCACACCGAATGTGCTTATAAAATTCCATTTAACCATTGCAGAGCTCTATTTTACTGTTCTCGGAGGAGTATTATCACACTTTTTTTTTTTTTTCTAATTTACAGCACCATGAAAGTTGAAACTCTATACTGCCAGTATCTGAGAATCCTCACAGTAGTAAGGTTTTATGAACCATAAACAATATCTACTTGACTGAATCCTAAACAGGAAGTCTGAAATGGCAATTATGTGTCTTTGATAGCGGGAGTCTATTTGTTTCTTATGCTGCTCTGAAGATAGCACAGACACACAAAAATCCTTCAGCAACTTCTGACAATCGGGTCCTTTGTATTGGAAGAACAGCGAGGAAGCGCTCCGCGATTCACGATGTTTAAAAGAGAAAAGCTGAAAGTGCCTCATTGACTTCGGTAGCAGTTTCTGCCTGCGTCAGGAACGCAGAAACCGGCCCATTGTTTACAAAAACCTTCTTAAAACAGCCTTCCTGTGCGACATGTTTTATCCCCGGCTCCCTAGCCTAGCCGTGAACACGGCTCATGCGTTTCCAAACAGAAAGACAATCAAACGAAAACTTGTTAAATTTACTTCTACCTGCACATCCCCTGCGCTAACAATGAGGCCTTTCAGCTCGCGCAAAAAGTGAAGGTTGTAAAGCAGCCCTATCTGTTTTTCAAATTAAGAAGTTAAACAAAAGTCCTCAAGGGCAAAGTTTAACGCTGCGGAAGGAGGTTGTTAATGTGGAATCCAGAACTGGGTGTGACAGTTGGCTTATTTCTCCGGGCGATGTGGGTTATTTAAGGACATTCACACATTTGAAACTCTGACAAACTCCACACACAGGAGATTTTTCTTCACCTCATCCACTTAGGGCTAAGACCTGCTCCGCGCCGGCCATTTTCTTTACGATTTGGCCTGGTTGGGCCGTGTTGGTGCGCGGTGCCGGCAGAGCGCCGGCAGCTGTCGGGACTTCAAACGCGTCTGCCGCTGCACCGCGGCCGTTGCTGCCCCTGGCACGGCTGCAGCAAGTTATCACTGCTCCGTCCTGGGCGGGGAAATCCACCTTTGATAAGGGCTTGAATTAAAAAAACCATCAACCTTGCAGCTTTAGAGCTTGCCGGCAAAGAGGCTGTTTGAGCAGCAGAGCTGAACCTGAACCACGACCGCCGGGCACCTGCAAGGATTCATCACGGCGCATCAGTTCAT
This sequence comes from Anas acuta, assembly GCF_963932015.1. Classification (NCBI taxonomy): domain Eukaryota; kingdom Metazoa; phylum Chordata; class Aves; order Anseriformes; family Anatidae; genus Anas; species Anas acuta. Next base: position 3,216,187 of record NC_088986.1, read on the forward strand.
TTGTTTTGTTTGGGGATGACATTTCGGTCATTGCAAGAACTTCAAGGCAATCAGAAACATTAACCCTGGGATGGCACATCGGGGTAACGAGTCCTTCTGGTTTTAAAGATAAAGTGAGAATGTAAACAGCTAGGTAGCAAGCTGGTCTGTTAGACATCGCCTTGTGAAAGCTGCCGGCACGGCTCTTCCCTGTGGCAGGTCATCTGAAAGTAAGAGGCCAGAACTTGGGCTTTGGTATGGTTTCAAAAGGGCTGCCAGGATGAGTGAAGTTTGTGGTAATTCGGCTTCTGGTGCAACTGGAGCGAGGGCTCCTGCCCTTAGAGCAACCACATCCACTTCACCCGTGCCTGCACTCGTCCCACTTTTCTATTGGTTTCTCCAGAGTTTCTCCAGGCATGAAATTTGATCCTACTGTGTAAACCGAAAGGTGAATATTGAAGACAAGGTCACCTTTGTGCCTATGCAAGTTATTTTCTTAGAGCTGGGATTAATTATTTAGTAATTATATTTTCCAAAATGGAATACCAAAAGGGACGTAAGTAGCATGTTGGTCATCCCCAAAGGGACATAAAACAGTGAGTGAATCTTCTGGTTGTCCAAAATCCAAACCCAGGAGAGTCACACGCCCCACTACGAGCATATTTATACTGTCTCGAGGAAGATAAAACCTGTCCCGGGAGGGACACTAGTCTCCAGGCGATGTGTACAGTAGCGCTGCATCCAATAGCTTTTGCGAGAATGCCAATTGTGGCAAACTGCATTAAATTATGTGCAATAATTCTGTAATATGGACTTCTGCCTGCTGACTATTAAAAATGTATAGTAGTCCAAACCACTTCTCTCCTGGGACCAACAAGCTCACTTCAGGCAAGATTTCTGCTTGGGTTCAAACCTCAAGTTGGGAATAGCTCGTGTTTTTAACTAAGTCACCCCAAACCCTCCCAAACCTATGAAAACACACTCATACAGTAACTCCTGCTGTTGTTCCAGACATCTGAATGTTCCAGTAAAGTGTCCCAGCTGGCCCCAGATGTTTCTCAAGTATAAAGCAATGCTCTGAGTGCTGGACCCCCTGCCGCCCGAACCTGAAGCTCAGCGGATTAAAGATTGACTGCGCTATGACATATTCACATTTAGTCTGAATATAATACAGCGAAGACTTATCAATGGCAAATGTTTGAAATGTAATCCAGCAAGCAGAGTAGGCTGGCACTTTGAATATGATGTATAAATAATGTATGGGAACTTAAGATCTAAATTAGATCTACAGGAAGAAAACTTTCCCTTTTCTCTGACTCTAAAAGAAAGTTCTCTCACAATGAGGTCATTTTTATGTCGCCCTTTCGGTTTACAATTGTGCTTTTGGACAGAAGATCTTCATTTTACTTTGGAAACAATTTGTGAGTTAAAGTTTTGCCCCCGCTTTTCTAAACAGTTACGTGAACAAGTTTGTTTATTAGTAAATTGACTTTGAAATCTTCAAAATAACAGCTAAACTTCGTCATACTCTGAAAGCTCACTGCAGTAATGCTAAACCGTAACCCTTGCTGTTAAAAAAAAAAAAAAAGATAGTTGAGTGAAAGAGCGAGGAAAAAAAAAAAAAGAAGGGGAGAAAGAGAGAGAAACAATCCCATTTCGGTTTTTTGTTAGAGGACGGCATACTACATAGATCAGAGACTTTTCAAAAAATAAAAACCCCCACTGTACACAAAGCACAGGAAAATGTGAGGAAAAAAGGAAAAACCTAAAAGCAGCTTAGAATGTGTTAACTCTGCCATTCTGTCAGCTTAAAGAGTATTTTATGCTTGATCAACAGCTCTCTTTTATTATGCTTTTCTTTCATTCATTCAAGACATCAAAGACCAGAACCACCAGTGTACCTGATCTACCAGAAGAACTTGTAAGGGTGTTCTAAAGAAACGGGGGTATTGGGAGCCAGACACCCCTGCGGACAAGGCAGTTCAAAGAGAATATTTCAACAATGATTACATTTTGTAAATCTTTGTACGAAAGACAGCTTATTTCCTGCTTTTTCATGAAAAATAGATTCTATCCATTAAAGTGAGCCCACAGTATGAAAGTTACTTGAGATCTGAGGTACAGCAAGCGGATTAAGTGGATGGTGAGATGAAATCTTTGAGAGAGACGATGGCTTTCTGTGATATTTGTCGCTGCCATAAGGTTTTCTGACTGGGATAGAAACTTTTTTTTATTTTATTTGGAGTCTCGCTGGTGGCAGCGAAGACGTTTGCAAAAGCAAAATAAACCAAAATGAAACAGAAAGGAAAATCCTAACAAATAAAGGAACTAAGAAAACAAATGGTTGCAAAACCCTTTTGACATGTTTAAAAGAAAAAAAAATATATATTTGCCTTACTCCAAAAATCTCAGGCTAGCCATTTAAATCCCACAGATGACTCCAAAGTGCAGCACACAGAATCAAGCCAGCTGTTTACTTTGCAAAGCCCGTGGTGGTTTCTGCATTGATAAACTATATAACCTCACACACACAGAAGGGATTTTAGCTATGCCAGACCTCATTGCTCTGTCCTGGTCTCTTTATGCGCTGTCACAGAATAAAAATGATCCTAACACAAACCCTGAAATAATATCTTGCTCCAGAAAGGACATCTTTGTAGATATTTCCTGAGTAACTGCCAAAAAGATTTTTTTTTTTCACCCATTCATCCTTTCAAAGTTTTGCTACAGACACAGCCAAAATTGTTTGGGAGTCACCAGAAATGACCCAAATATGTCCCACCGGCCAAAAGCAGCTGGGGGGAAGGTGCCCCCGTGCCCAGCGGCCGTGCTGGCTGCGGGCAGAGCCTGGTGGTGGCCGCACCGTCCCCACCTCACCTGGGGCTGCTGGCGGGGCTGCGAGCTGCTCCTCGCCTCCCCAGTCTTGTGCAAGGGGAAGAGGAAATATCAGTGCACGTTTTATCGAAGGAGCAAATAAAGGCCTTAAAAGCTGCCCTGCAGTTTGCATTTGCTATTGTGATTTAAAAGTAAATACGCTGCGAAGGGGTTTTATTTTCTGCACTCTTTATGCCTCACTTTTGAGACCGCCCTGTATTTTATCCTCTAGCAGCACAGTTAAATTTACTCAGAAGCGCCAACAGTTCGACAGTTAAATCTCACTTATTTCTTCCCCTCCGTGAAATAAAGTGCACATCCGGACTGAGATCCGCTTATAACCTCACGCAAGGGGCTCCCACCAGAGCCCTCGGCGCAGGCTGGGACGGCAAACGCGCCGTGCTGCCACTTTCCACCCTTCAGAGAGGAGAAATGAGCCGCTTGGGAGCCTGTTCCCCAAAACCCTCGCCCACCGTCCCCCTGTCCCCACGCTGTGGTGGCCGGGGCCCCCTCCTCGCTCGGCGGCACAAAGCCTGGAGCCTCCAGCCCCGCAGCTCCCGGCCCCTCACAGCCGCCCGCTGCCCGGCCCCGCTCCGGCAGCGCGTTCGCAAGTTCAAGTTCAGGTTTAAGCGAAATAAAACGCTCCTCGGGAGTCTATAGCCAGCCCTCATTTACATGTGATCCCTCTGAACTTCGCCTGCGCCAGCGCGCCCTGTTTCCAGGGCCCGCCGAAGGAATGTTTTACAGTTAGAGCCCGCAGTGCTTTCTCAGGCATTTTAGACCCAGAGGCCCAAGTTTCAAGCTGCAGCATTAAAAGTTTCCACAGAGCTACTGCAGAGAGAGGGAGGAAGGAGGGGGGCAGGGAAATGAGGAGAACAATATCGTCTTAATTGTCTCTATATAGCTCCACAGTTAAAGTATTACTTTTTAAAGGGACATAATTTATTCTAGCGGCACGGTGTTATAACAACCAGTACATACTTTCACCGCGGCGTAACCCGCTCCATTCTTCATTGTGCTCTCTGGTTTTGTTGCTTTTGCAGAACTCCTTGTTACCGAGTCCCCCATACTGTACTTACAGTTTTATTCAATTTAAGCCAGTTCCTGCAGTCCTCAGGCAAGCGAAACTCTCCCGAAGCCTCAGGAGTTTTGCCTGCATCAGGACTGCAAAAATAATCTCCCCACAACCACCATTTCCCCCCGAAAATTTCTGTACTTTTATTGCTTTAGACAATCAGGGAAAGTCATCCAAAAAAAATCAACCCCCGGCCTGGGCCTCCCAAGCTCCATTTGCAGCGAGGCAGCCTGAGCGCGCGCACGCACACACACAGACACAGGCACACAGACACAGACACACGGACACACAGACAGACAGACGGACAGACAGACACACTGCCCCCAGCCCCTGCCTGCTGCAGGGAGCTGCATGCACGGGGTGGCAGGGGGGACAGGGCTGAGCCGCTGTGAAGGCTCCGTTTTTGGGAAGTTTTGGGGCACAAAGGGGAGTTTTGAGCTGTTTTTCTGGCTTGCCCTGCGAGTCCTATTAGAGCAAGAGGAAAGTGCAGGGAGGGGAATTAATAACCCGAGCTGGAGGGAGAGAGAGAGAGTGCTCCGCACCAGGCTCCGAAATCCTCCCAAAAGCCTTCGGTGCCTGGTCTCTGCCCGGCACCGAATGTCTGTGGGTGAAGCAGACAAATGAGCAGTCACGCCGTGCTGCCGGGAAGGCAAAGGCAGCACGAGTGAGCCGATAAAGGCAGGGCAGGAACAGGGGGGATGCCCGGGCAAGGGGCAGCGGGGCAGGAGGGATGGGGCTGTGAGGACTGACAGACAGATTGGGGGCTGGGGACAGGGGATTTGAGGCAATGGGACGTCTGAGGTGGGCAGTGAAATTGGAGAGACCTCAGGAAGGGAAGAGGGACCAGGATTTCTGCAGGTCCTAGGTGTGCTGGGCAAGGAGACCCGAACCATCCCCAAATTAACATGGCCAGGAATAGGGGCATGAGGGAAAGTCTGGAGTTTTTGCCACATTGACCTTAAAATTAGACACTGAGCTGGAGGAATAACAAATCAATTCAGCAATGAACCCCCACCCCCCTTCCCAAATCTCCCCTTACAAAAAAAAAGAAAACCGAGAGGGCATTGAGCTGAGCAACAACAACAAAAAAGCCTCCTGAATGCGAGAACTTTTGATGTCTGCATTTCTCCTGATGCTTTGTACCTCGCTAAACTGAACAAACTGCTCCGAGGAAAGTTCAAGGCCGTGCACAATCCTCGGGCCCCGGGTGTGCAGCGGCGGCGATGCCGGGGCTTCTCACGTTACACAGCGGTGACCCGGTGGCCAGGGACAGGACGTGGTGGCCCAGCAGCCCCGTCCAGCTCCGTGCGAGCCAGCGGGGTGGGGACGACACAGGATCTGGGTGACCGGGGCTCGGAAAGGACGCAGATAACTCCGTTATCTGCCTCCGAGCGAGGGGGGGGGCGTATGAGACGTGGCTGGCGAAAGGGAGTTGGGTCTCGGCCTAGCGGGGAGAGATTTTCACACATACTGCGAGATGCCAGTGAGAGTCCTGGTGGAGTGTAAAGTCATTAAGTGAGATGAAATTAAACAATTTAGTTACTTCTGCTTCATCATATTTGTGCAGTATGGCGGGCAGAATGGATTGCTACTAATGATCAAATTTAGTAATACTAATTAAACTATCTCAATTTAATTAATACTAACAGAGAAAACAGATGAAATTACTAATGTAAACCTTGAACTTAAAATCAAAAGGTGCCTCTTCGCTTTTATGAGTCACTGAATGTGGGGCTTTTCTCTGAAAATAGACTGTAGAAGTGGCTCTTTGTACTCAGTAAGTAAGCTGCTCCATTGTGCTGAGAACTGCAGCTCTCCCCCTATATATATATTTTTTAAATGTTACTACTTTTACTCCTCATACTCCTGAAAAGCCTCCAGCCACTGCAGGAGGACCCGAGCTCTGTTTTGACTCACACTGCATCAACCGAAGTGATAAAGCAGCTACAGTTCCTGGGACGGATTCTGCCCTCATCACTGCTGTTACCAGCACAAAGAGTTTATAAAGTGCCTGTGGAGCCTCCCCTCTTACCGGGAACAAACCAGGCAAAACACAACCTGTTGTGTACTTTCAGATAGAGCTGATGAGACCAGTAAATTGGGGAAATACCCAAACTAAACCCGTCTCTACATCAAGGAATATTCTTTTAGATTCACTGAGAGATTCTACCTGCAGCCACAAAACGAAAATTTTAGATATACATGATTACCTCAGTTCAAGCCTTCCCTCTATAAAGTGATTGTGAATTTTAACCCTTATCACATTTACTTGAAAAAGACTAGATTTACTCTATTGTGCATAGCTAGAAGCAAAATATAAATACAATCAAACAAAAAGATTATTGTATTTCTAAAGCAAACTCTTGCCAATAGCAAATCTTCCATCTCCTGCTCTCATCAACTTCAATGAATGTACAGTCGGGTCCAATACCATAGATTTACAGATGTGATCTTTAACCCAAAAGACTACAAGAAAGTACTTTAAAAAAAAAAAAGAGAGAGAGAGACAGAGCCAAACAATAAATGTTATGTGTAAAAATGTTCCTGAAAAATCTCAAAACTCATTGTTTAGCACATGCAAGGATGAATGGAAAAAAAAATCCCACATGCAGATCTATTGCCACACTTAAAAAAATGGAGTTATAGCAAATGCACAAAAGGGTATCTAAAGTTGTATTAAGTTGCTCCAAGCAATGCAGAAATTTTTGTGTTCAGTCAGTGGTAGTGATTTTTGTTAGTTTTATCTCATAACTAAAATTACATTTGATTGACTTCTGAAATGTATTTACCTGCATCTCTTCATGTGTAATAACTAGATGTAAGAGTTGGTTCATGTGAGTGAAGATGCCAAAAATATTAATAATCAAAGTAACTAAAGGCTACATAGTTCAGCCAACAAGATATGTTCAGGTGTAGCCTCATGATTTCTTAATATTAGATTTTTTTTAAAAAAGATCTTTTTTATTGGATTAAACTTTTCCAGTGCCACCTCTGTTCAAGTAGAATATGCTATAAAAACAACTACCTAAAAACCAATACGCTTAGCTCTTCTGAACTGGTCACACTAAAACCAGGTAAAACTTGAAAGCTAAATCTTGGCACACTTAGTAATCCTCACTAAGAACAGACATCTTTGTTAAATTTAAAATATAAACAAGTTTTAATAAAATTACACTAACTTTGCCATATCATTTTGCTCTACTCCTTTTGAAGCCCAAATCTTTCTCTGCATGCTTTTCACATTTGTCTAGGATGGTCCAGCACTAGGAGGAGTGATGCTCGTTGTCTTGCAAACATGAGATCTGCTGCAAACTGGAGAGTCCTTCTCCATTAAGAAATTGCTTCTCATGTTTTGGGCCCTTCTTACGGAACTTCCTATTAATTTCAGAGCAAGATAGTCTACTTTGTAAGGTGTTCACTTCTGAAGCTTGTTTATTCCTTGCCCTCTCTGTTAAGCCCGTTAAGCAACGGTAGTTCTTAGAACAGAAGAAACTTAATGCCTACCCACTGGAAGCTTGTAGGGACCGTGGCCTTTAATTTTTGACCTTCACTGTACATTGTGGTCCTAATCCTTTGACTGCAGAATTGTTAAAAAGTATATATGGCAGTTGGCAAAAATCTTAATGTTCCAGTAAATGCAAAAGCCATAAATTCAGCTGCTGACCTTTTCCATCCAGGTCACATGTGACACCTACTGGAGTTTGTCAGGCTGTGTGGAATTTATAGAGCTCATATAGGTATCAGCTGCGAAAGCTGAACTTTCATGAAATGTCTTTCAAAGGCACTTCTAAAACCCTTGTAAAAAGTCAGTATGTCTTTTTTTAAGGGTATACATTCTACATGGATTTTAAAAGGTCTCACCATGCCATCTCTGCAAATCTTCAACACTCATGAAACTTCAGCTCTTAAATTAATACTCTTTACAAAATAGAGAAATCAGGCCAGGCATGTAATTGCTGTGATTACCAACTTCTATCAGCCCTTCTCCAAGCCTGCAGAATACCCTAAAGGTCTACACACTTTTTTCTTTCTCACGAGCAGCTCTCCGCCTCTCCTGGAAATCAATTGTATTGATGGTGTATTGTCAGTCAAAGAAATATGATTTGATAGTACCCTAAAGCAGTTGCAAAAGAAGGGAAGGAATACAAAACCTACTCAAGTCCACACCGTGAGTGTGAGATCAATGTTTTCAATAATACGTTTGCCGCCATGTAGCACCCTAACTGTCGCAATTAATAATGTAGAAGGAACTGATTAACTTAAGTAAAGTGCCCTCCGCTGTGTAAACACATAAAGATCTATAGGGCAAAAGAGGAAAGAAAGAACAAAACGTCATTTTTATATTTTATGTGGACACATTCTTGCTTTCCATTCTGCTCTTGTAACAATTACTGTACTAGCCACTCTGACAGAGTCAATAAATCGATCCGGGACCTGATGCAGCACTGAGGCAGACTAATCCAATACAGCATTATCTGCAATGGAGGCTGGGGGCGGGCGTGGGGTGGCAGGAAATCAGCTAAGTCAAGTAAAAGCAGTAAGAGGTACGTAACTATAAGCTGGCTTTATACTTGTACGTTTGGTCTGTGTGTGTACATATGCATGTGGAGGAAATGTGTAACTCTGCAGGAGGAAAGCACGTGGTCACCAGGAGCGTGTGGTTCAGCGAGGACCTGCACCCCATCCAATTAATGAGCTGGGCAGCGTGGCTGATGGCACACAGCCACAAGGTGTACAACCTGGCTGTGCTTTGAGCATCCTGGATTTGAAAGAACCGATGTGTGCCTCCCCCACCACACAAAGGTCAAAACCTGCTCCTGTCTTGGAGCACGACCTCCACTACAGCAGCGAGCCACTGCAGCCACTTGGCCACCGACAAACAAATCTGGGAGTCCCCTGCCACGCACTCCGTACCTGTGAACAGAGGAGCTGTCATTTTTGTCAGACTAAATGGTCACTGGGGCCTGGTATTGTGTCTCTGACAGTGGCTACACTCCTCTTCCGAGCAAGATGCAAGAGTTCCCTACAGAGGAGACAGGCCAAAATGATTTGGCCGGAGGGGAAGCTTCTTCCCACCCCATGCAGTAAGTGGTAGGCCTTGTAAATACATGTTAGTGGGGAATAGGAGACTGAAAAAATAAGACAGTTTCCTGCTGAATGGAAAAAAGAAAACTGTTTTTTTGGCAGAAGTTCTTCAAGAAGGAGAACACAGGCCATTGTTATTATGAAGACTTTTCAATGAAAATGCAGAAAATCATTGCCTTTTAGAGTAATTGTTTAGCTAAAGAAAGGTTACACAGCTTGTAGAGAATTTAGTAAGAAATTAAATCTCTCCAGCTCATTCATCATATTTCTGCATTTGCCAACTCTTCCCACCAGGCCCACACTTACTTCTTCTCTCTCTTCTCCCCTACTGTGGAGCATAAGTAATGGCCATAAAACCCACAGAAAGGGTGCCTTACGCACAGGCTTCCTGTTTATTGTAAAGAGGGGAAAAATGCAGTAAGTTTAATAGCTTAGTTTGGGAAATTCGTCTATGTCCATTGTAAATAATTGCATGCTATATCTATTGGAAATAGGATGCTTAGTGTTAGTTTCCAAAAAAAAAAAGTCTGAACCGCTCACTGGAGCCTGCAAGGAGGAGGAAGAAAAAGCAGAGGAAAAAGGATCACCCCTGCCGAGGAGTAACCCAGGCATTTCTGAACTGATTGGGCTCCAACCCACTTTGAAGATAAGGCCACATGATGGTACTAAGTCTTCTATGAACCTTTACCTTTATAGTGCAACATGTGCTTTCTTCCCGAGGCATACTGTTCTCCGCTGCTTTTTAAGAACTGATTTGAGAGTGAAATTTCATACTGCCCCTCTGCGCGAGAGCTCAATTAAATGGGCTTTGTGCACTGAGCTGAACAGACACTGAAGGGAATGGGAATTGGGAAGTGACCCTGATTTCTGGTCACCTTTGTATCTCCTCTCTGTGGAGCACACACCGGACTGTCATTAGCAGCTGTGATCAGAGCAGCACGTTCACACTCGTGCAGCACTGGGGACTTGTGGCTACAGAGCTATTATGTGATCAGGGGCACATCAAGAGCACCACGACTGCATGCGGGCTCTTTGCTCCCATCATGGTGGAACCATCTCAATTTTAACTCAGCAAAGGATTCAGCCCGCATTTCCTCAACTGATTTCCACAAAAGAGAAGAGCGAGTTTAATACGGCTAAACACAGAGCAAAGGCAGAATCTGAAATCTTTCAGCTTCCCAGGGTCTGAGACCTGTTGGTGCTTGATAGAGACTGACACTGCTTTCGCTGTGCTCACACTTTTAGACCTGTGTCACCTTTTTAAAGCCATCTCCAGACCACCCTCAGGGTCAGACCTCTACAGCTGCTTGGAGGGTAAAAGGTGAAAGACAGCACCAGCACTCAGGTCATGTATCAGTAGCGTGGTGCCACTGGTTCTGCAGCAGGACGGTTTTTGATCAGGCACTGTAACTCCAGCGGTCACGGTAGGGCTTTAGCCCACAAGAACCCATCCTCCTTCAGTGCCCTTCAGCCCAGGCAATTGGTGTAAGCTGTGGTCACACATACAACTTTCTCCTCACACGCCCAACTGTTCATTATGTTTCTGTCTCTGATCTCCATTTTGGCTCTCTCATTTCATATGTATGACAAATCTCTAGTAGGAAAGCAATCCACAAGGGCACAGGGCCCACAGACACCCCAGAGCAATCTAAAACTCTGATGCTGCTTTGGACACTGCAGCTCTGCTGGGAGAGCAAATTTCTGTTCTCCACCCAGGTCAGACGTCATTCCTGGGCTCAAATCACCTTCTGAAGCTGCCACTACATTCACTGCTATGGGCCAAGAAAAGGCGAGGGGTAATTAAGGCCCTGCTTAAAAGTGCTGTGTAGTTTACGTTTCTTCCAAAGCCACACGTGCTTGCCTACTGAGGTTACCTTACGGAATATGTAGTCCTCGGGGGACTGAGCTGATTAAAACAAATGCTTCTAAATTAGTGTTCTTCATCTTCATTCATGCTCAAACACAAGTGGTGCTTTCAGCCCTTGGGATAAGTGTTCCTATCCAGGGGAGGAACAGTCACCTGAGCAACAAGTAGCGCTGGCCTGGCTTATAAATAGTCCTGCTCAGAACCCCCAAAATAAAAGGCCTGATCTTGTTCCTGCGGCCTCTCATGTTCTCTGCACGTCCCCTGCCATGTACAAACCGCACACACCCCTTGCACTTCTGGACACGAACTGCTTGGTGCGGCGAAGCGGTGGCTCAGCTGTTAGCACACGGCAGCAATACCACAAAATCCTGACCTTGCCCTTCCTCCCCGCGGGCCAGCAGGTGCTACGTGTCTGCCCAGCGCAATTCCTGGGCTCTGGGAAACGGGAGACAGAGGGAAGGGTGCAGAGGCAGAAAAGGACAGGCAGCTTGTGGCACTCATTAATAAAGCCCATCAACACGAGCTGTGCACGAGGCTGGCAGCTCGGCATCCCTTCCTGACAGTGCAAAGGGCAGGGCGCCGTGGCAGAGGTTCAGTGAGAAGCAAAAAAAAAGGAAAATCCCCGTGAAGCAAAGCACATGTTTTATTTGTCAAAAAGGAAAATGTGTGCACTGGTTTCTTTCTTCCATAGGGTGGCAATGGAACCTGGGCACAGAACAGCCGTGCAGTTTTCAGCCGCAGGAGCGGTAGCTCTGGAGGAGCTGCATTAGCTTCCCACTCGAGGTGCTGACTTTGATCTATGAATCCTCCACCGTTTCGGCCCTTGCTACCTGCGAGGCTGCCTCCCTGCCTCCCCCCTGCCCGCGCCGCCTCCAGCCGCAGCGAGGGGCATCACCTGCACCGCATTCCTCCGAATTAAGTGTCTAGGCAGCGCGGACTGGCTGTTATCGCAGAAGGACCATCTACTCTGGAATTTGCCTCCCTCCCTTGCCTGACAGAGCTCACATCTGCTAACCTACAGGACACGGCATAAAGCTCATTTTTTTTCCCCGCGTGCCCTTTGTTTTAAAGTGCTGCCAGTGAAAAATCACAGGTTGCAGTTTGTTTTCTAAAAGGATTATGGGGAAGTAAAACAGTCTTTCCCTCGTCCCCAGAAAAGAAAGTAATTGCACAATTAGATTTGTATATGCACCTGAGGCATGAGGTGGCTTTTTTAGAGATAAAGAAAAGCTTGAAAAAAAGAAGCTACAAAGATACCAGTATCTAATTCAGGAAATGCAGAGAACAGGAGCAGATCTAGAGAAGTTATTTCCTTACACTATCAACACAGCATCCCTTTTGCTGAACTTCAGTGATTTCCCCCTAACTTAATAAGCAAAAGGGGGACTGGGGCTGTTCTTCCGAGCTTGCTGTTGTTCACACTGGTAGTTTTCCCAAATAGCAAAGCTTGTTTATTTTTTTTTCTTTATTTTCTTTTCTTATACTTTATTGTGGTGTGCTAGGTAAAGTTATGGGCTTTTTGTTTTAATTGTTTCCATTAGAAAGGATTAGTTCTGTCTAGAGCGCTACTGTGGCTGGGTGGCTGTAGGGCCCCATCAGGGGAAGTCTGAGCAGACAAGACCTTGGCTTCTTTGGCTCTAGCTCTGAGATCCTGCAAAGGCAGAATTAGGAAGAGCTGCTACTTCTGTTCTTCTAGCAAATAGTTTTATCCTTTCCTAGAGAAATGTATGGGAATATTTTTTATTTTTTTTTATGCTTAACTAAGTTTTAGAAACCAACTGGGATGAATCTGATATAAAGCATGTTTACATTAGAGAGAGATTTTTCCTGAAGCAGCTGGTCAAGAGGGTATACGATGCATTTTCTTTCTTAAGCAGAGCAGAAAAGCATCCAGTTTCTTACAGGTGGTAAAGCAGTTGATCCTCTGCCTAGGTGGCTGCAGTGGGAGGCAGTGTTTGTTCCGTGCATCCCAGTAACCTCACCCTGCAGGGCACACAGCTCCCGTCAGGTAGGAGGGATTGGATGCAATAGGCATGTGTTGCTCGGGAGCTGTTTTTAGCATCCCAAGTACAATTTCCAGGAAGATGTAGAGTAAGTAGGTGGCAAACAGGACTCAGTCTAGTAAACGATGTTTAGTGGAAGTGGAGCTGCAGCACACAGAGTACTTATAATCCCTAGAGGAATTTCATAGTACGGAGCAAAGTGAGGGCATTAGAGATTGACCAGTGCCGTTTAGAGCAGCGAGTGACAGCACAAACCAAGAGCAGGTTTCTAGTTTAGTGTTACTTGCTGTGCAAGCTGTGAGCACGTATCCTGTGTTACACAATTGCTTTTATCGCTTGGTTAGGGAAAAAAAGAAAAACAACAAACTCAGACCCCTTTATTCTCTATTAGTGTTGTTGATACTGATAGGTTAGTCCCTAATTAATGTGATGGTACTTTCCCATTCCTCTACCGCTCTCCTTATTACAAGTCCCTGGCAATACGAGAGGCAGATCTATTACTTAGTCATGAGGCATCTAGACCAGCTTGCTTTTGAAACTAAAGCCTGTGTACCCCGGGCATACTGTATTTCTGATTTGCATATGGAAAAGGCAGTTAAAAAGCTGATGTCCCCATATTGCTTGCAAGTCAAGTAGCAAAAGTAAATGATTTATCAAGCAAAGGTTACAACACCTGTGCCTTTATGTCAACATACACGGAGGATGCCAAGTCAAGTGTTTCTTCTAATAGCTCAAACAGAAATTTAGATTCAAACAACCCCCCAGATAGGACAATTATGTGGTGAGCCGCCGGAGCGGCAGAGTGACGGAGCGGGTGAGCAAAGGCAGCATCTGAAAAAGCAAACCAACTGAAAAGTTTTGAAGTGGCTAAGAACTGGCAAACCCGACAGCCCTTTTGGGGCTTTCATTACTGAATCAGAACTACTGACTTAAATCAGTTTATTTCCTGGTCTCCTGTGTCACGAAGATGTAGTCTGGCTACAACATTTGTTGATACAGCCTTTCTCTAAGTAAAATATTATATAAATGGTAAAAAATTCCTTTAAGGGATTATGTTTGAAGCAATCTGACATAAATTAGGACATGCTTCTAATGGAAATGTCTACTGCTAATTTTTATAATGCCCATTAAGAAAGGCATGTACTGGTTTGGGTTGTTTAAAAACAGCACAGGACAGAACGATCCTTGCTCAAACCCTGCCATGCTGTTGTACATTTGTCTGCGATTTTATTCCAATGTTCTGTGAAAGCCCGCGAATGCCCATGTATGGGAAATGGGACTTCTGCACAACGCCACTGCCACATCCCCGCGCACAGACGCGCCTTTGCAGCACTTTAAGTCTAATAACCACAATGTATAACTGGTGCCTGTAGTCAAATGACCCACCAACTGAAAGAGAAAATCAGACCAACTAAATCGCTGATCATAAAAAAAAAGACATTCAGATACAGTCTTTTTTTTTTTTTTTTTTTTTTGATTGCAGCAGTAAGGAGTTGCTTAACCCTTATATTTTAGCTACCAGCTTGATTTTCAGAAGCTTTCAGTGTTCACTGCTTCCTCTTGTCTAAGGAAGCCGTGTGTCCTGACTGTTCGTGGTCCTCAGGACCCATATCTTAGCCCGAGTCTGAATGTGCTATAAAAATCCTGATGGAAAGCAGCCATCCCAGCTGCTTTTAATAACACAGTCTTATTTGTTTTTATATTTTCATTTTGAAAATATCCTAAGTGATCCTCCTAATTTATACACTAATGTCCTGCAAAAAAATTACAAAAGCACGTCTTTGTTTAGAGGAATGCTAAGCAAATCCCAAATCATTGCAGTTCGTATTTTTACCTCACTCCTATGATTTAAAACATGGTCAACTTCAGAGTTGTTTCATGAATAAGTAGTGAGCTTTACTGATAAATTATATATTTAGTATCAAGTGGGTTGTGGTGGTGTAATGATGTATAGAAGCACGGAGATGCAGCTGGAGTCAGAGACTGGAAGTCAGTCTCCTTACCCACTGCAGCATGTTTGACTTTAATTGAAAGCCATGCTCCAGTATTGTTTTTCACTGTACAGCATTGTTATTCACTACACTGCATTACATAGAAGCACTTAAAGTAAGGCTAGAGCACTTTAAAATGATTTAAGTCATAAATAAGGAGGATAAAAGTTTACAGTCAACAAACTTATCTGGGAAACCTAGGCTGCAGGATGCAAATAAGTTTAGAATATTTTGGAGACTTAATACTGTTGTGTCTTACTACATAATCAATTTACCAACTAGTTGTTTTTCAAGTCTTTTGGAAAAGGTAATGTAGCATTCTCCAAAGGGTTTCAAGTTTCCTGAGCTATGAAGAAAAAGACCAAATGCTTAAGGACTTTAACAGTATACCTTAACGTTCCCGTTTCCTGCTTTCAGTGTATTTGTGTGCATTTCAGTTGTTTCCACGATGACTGGAGAAATATGATTTAAATGTGAAGGCACATTAAAACTTGTCACGTAAATGAACCAAATAAAGGAAGAGGCCTGAAAAGTGGGGGTGCAGGTTGAGTTAATGTGTAAAAAAAAAAATCAGAACCTGATGAGTTAAAACCCTGCTCTACGCTGCTGGTGTACTCTCTGTGACCCTATTTAATGCAGAGAAGGTTTGAGATCCGATGCAGTTTAACCTGTGCTGTCGACAGAGCTATAAACTAAAGCCCCTAACAAATTGTACACAAAGAACAGATAGCAAGAAAACACATTGTGTACACAGGCATCTGGCTGCTGCCCTGTAAACTGAAAATCTTTGGTAATGAGTGACGTGGGTGTTTCACTGTCAGCATAGGTGCTGGAGCTGTCACGAGGAAGAGTCCGTGTTCATGGATACACTGGACTGTGGCAAGCGCCAGCCAGGAATCTGCACACTAATTGTGCAGATGCAAATAACTGATTTGAAAGAACTTATAAAAGCTAGAAGTAGTACTCTGCAGTTTGTTAGTTACTTAAATTATTACTTTTTAGTCATCCCAGCCAGCTAAGAACAAAATTACAAATATTTCTCGATGTTAGCCTTTGAAAGAATTGTAATGTAGTTAAGCAATCACTTAAAACTACAAACTAAAGTTGTCCTAAAACACTACTGCTACTCACTTCTTTATACCTTCTCCCCCATGATAACGTGATATTAAGCATAGACTTAATTTTTTCAACATCTGGCTCAAATTAGCTGCTAACAAAACTGCCAACAACTATTTTCTTAATCGACCCTGGGAATTTGATACAGCTTGGAAAAAGCACATTTAAACCTTGTCCTTCTCCTAAAGAAACACAAATGTTTACTTGAGCTTCTGATTCGACCATAGCAGGTCTATGAATTCAGTTAACCCAGCTTTATAGGCCTGCCTCAACTGGACTTTTTTCTCTTTGTGTAGGGAAACAGATGTGCTTGCAATTACAAAATCGCCTGCTCGCTCAAAACCCACCATGCAAGCAGCCAACCAGGAATTCGAGTCTATTTTTTTTATGTGGAAGTCCTTGGCAAAACCTCCCGTTGGATTCGGCGGGGGACTAAGGTGCACTGTTACCTGATGGGTCTCTCTCAGCTCCTTTTGCGTTTGCAATTAAATGCAACTGCCTAGGGTACGGCTTGGAGTCAAAGTCTGAAAACTCAGTCCCAGGGGAACAAAATGTGCACTAGAAGCAATATCTTAGAAAGCAAGAGAGATCTTTCCAGTTACGAAAGCAGCGTTATTACTACATAAGCCCAAAAAAACACAACAGACAAACAAACTGCAAGTGACATTTCACTGTAGTTACTGAGACCATGTGGGTGAAGTGACAGCGGCAATGCAGCTGGCTCCGGAGGGACACGTTAGAGTACACTGAAGAAGAAGAGGCTGCAGGCATACAGAGAAGTCGAAAGCGGCCCACCTGAGTCTGTTGAGGGATATTTACAAAGCTTGGATCCCGTGGTCCAACACTGACGAATCGGTTTGCGGGGGAGGTGCTGGGTGTCGAGTAGGCTGTGAAGGGAAGGGACACATGCGTTGAGGAAGCGGCACTAGATTGCACACGAACAACACCAAAACACACTGTCTCAGAGCCACCTAAGCAGATGTTTAACATAGAAATGTGCAAAACGTTTTAGAGAGCGAGAGTTTGGTTTTAGACACTGGAGAGGCTTGGTCCTAGTGGTGGGGTGTAGACGTGTAGGGAGCTGGGCTGCTGGGAGCTGGCTGCTGGCACAACAAGGCAATGCCATGCGTTGGGAGAAAGGTGCTCAGCTGCTCTGTGACGTTCCCCATCTCAGAGACCTGCTGCAGGCCTCTGGGTGCTGGGACAGACAGTACAAGAGACCTGTATAGCTCCTGGTATTGCACATATCCCTGGCTATTATTACCCCTGGACGTGTGGTATTGCTGGCTCTAATGGGATCTGTACAGCAGCAAATGTACTGAGGAGTTTATTAACAGAATCGGACCCCTAGTTCGTGCTAATCCAGCAGTCCCTCTCAATACAAAGTTTTGTTTTTCATACTGCTGTGGTCTGCACTCTCTAAAATGTTCACTTGATGTGTTTGACAAACTAGGAAGATCCTTTCGGTAAAAAATTAATGGGTTGCAGTTTCACTGGGGTGGTAAGTGCAATCAGTCTGAAGGCTGGAGCTGCCTTTAAAAACTGGAATGGCTCCCATAAATGTAAAGCTATTAAATGCAATGCAAGCCAAGAACCCAGATTACTTCCAAACTTGAAGTACTTTAATGATTTTGTTGTTGCATTATATTCTCCACTGCAACCGTACACAATGCCACGTACTTCCAAATTCAAAAGCTTTCAATGCATTTTCAGTCTTCCTCTCATTTGAGAATCCCCCCTGCAATCTTCACCTTTGTGCAGTTTTTGCACATTCAGATCTAAATTCAAATAACCTGAATAGATGCCTTAATACAAACAGTGATTCTGTCTATTTTAAATATATTTATGGGAATGCATTCTGCTGAATAAAATCCCCAGACAATCTAGCTATCCAATGAAGAGACAAAAAACAATGTTAAAAGGAAAGTTACTTGCCAAATTCCAGTCAGGCTAAATATAATGTTCAGGCCTCAACGTTACAGAAAAATAAAGTGAGTTAAGAGTCAGAGAAGACACTGAGTTGTCTGAGTAGATGAAGCCTGTTGCCTTTCTTAAGGCAAAATGTTTGGTGAGGAGGCATTAGATTGGAGGAGTCTTTGGCTTAAATACATGGAATCAAACCAATGGTCCATCTCATCCAGCGTCCTCTCTCTTGCAGGGACCATAGGCAGATGCATAATCACATAATTTATTTTTCCATAGTCTTTCTTACTCTCTGAGTATTCTCAGCTGAGGAATAGCCCTGTACTTAACAGCCTGCAAGGGATTTCTCACTGGTGCAAACTTTTTTTTTTTTTTCCTGCCCGTGCAAACTTTTTGCATCCCACAAAACCCTTTGGTGAGGAGTTCCCAAGTCTACAGGAATGCAGAAGTGCATCCTTCCCTTTGCTCTCTATCTGAATCTGACAAACATTCCCGATGCCTTTTTCTTACAATTAAGTGAGACAGCTTCTCTTTCTCACACAGCATTCCCCTGAAGTCACCCCAGGAACTGTATATCTTCATTTCTTTCTGATCTGAGGGGAGATAAGGCACTCCTAACTTCTAAGAATGAAATCTTCCCAGTTGTTTCTGGTGAGGTGAGCTTTTCTTTCAAAAACACTTTGCTAGTACTTGCAAAAATCATGCAAGGAACACCTGTCCATCACAGAGATTTAAAGGAATTTTTAAGGGCATGAATTGAGCTTTCCAAGATGATTTTACAAACTGCAGTGCAGCGTGCAGAGTAGAGTACAAACAGCTACGTTGGCTGTTATTCCTATCTTCAAATCAAGGAAGAAGTGAACTGAGTAGATTTGGTGAGATGTTCTCCTTGCCTTTTTACCATCTTCATTTGCTTAATAATTCAAAGAAGCCACAGATTTGCAAATGATACATCTCTGTTACTGGTATCATGTATAAAGATTTTTTCTGCACTGTTTTATAGTGAGTTTTTTTTTTTTTAATTTAACTACTGAGCCCTATGTTGTACAAGAATAAAAATTCCTTCTACAGTTGGGAAAATTAACTCAAAGCTCAGAAATCAGACAGTTTTGGTTCTTTTGGTCTACTTTTAGGGAACAAAATGAGTGGAGAGGCCATTTAATCCCTTGGAGAAGGTAAGTTCCACTCAGAGGGGAAGGAACTCAAGATCTTGTTTACAGTTCCCTGTTGGCAGATACTTATGCTGTTATATTTGGTAGAAAATCAAAGGGAAACCATCAGAACACTGTCTTAAATGTCTTCTGTGTTCAAACAGATTCTGAAGCATTTCAAAAACTGTGTAATCTGCACGAAAGTCCCCTCAAACCTTTCTGGGTGAATTACTGTGTATACCTTTCTTCCGTAATGCTCCGAACTATGTTTAACTTACTTTCTGAAAATATTCGGATGTCAGCTTGGTATTTCCTTAAGGGCATATAACTGCATTGCTAGAGCCAAGAAGTGAAGAGCACCAAAACTACAGGGAGCGTGTGTGCAGAGCAGGCTTTACACCAGACTCTCCCAAGATGCTAATCCCACTTTGCTGTAAAATGCCATGAGATGTTTGAGGGTTACTGGCCATTTTGGCTCAGAATAGTAAATTGACACGGGATACATATTAGCAGTGACTCCTGTTACAGCATAGGAAACTTTGTTCCGAAAAGAGAGCAACACCAAGTACTGCTCAGAGGATCATCAACATGGTTTCTTGCCAGTTCTTAGTGTCCTCATATATACACCCTTGTCTGACATCAGGGTGGGATTCCTGGAAGTCCTACCACTTATGATCTCTGCACTCTGTTCTGAGATTAGGGTGGTGCAAACCCCTCACGATGTTAATTTACAGTTTACTTGCATTAAGTTTTAGTATACATAGGTATGCTAGACCTGCCATGGGATCTACACACTCCTTTTTATGAACAGGAAAAGCCAAAGCATGGAAGGGAACAGAAGCTGGGTCTCTGAGGCAGATCTCCTGATCTTTATCAGCTTGGCTCTATGGGAATTGCATAGAAGTAGAGTACTTTGCACTAGCTGACAGCTGGCCCGCTGGGCTTGCATAGGAACATCTTCCTGCCCAGCCTAGTCTTTCTGCTACTGGAATTCACTAAGGGTTGTTTGCAACATCATAGCCCATAGCCAAGGAAATGAATGTGATGCCACAAATTTGCTATGATGCTTCACTTCAGGAACAAGCAAAACAGGAGCTGGCAGGGAAAGAACATTTGCTCACACAGACAGCTTTGATATTTAGCCAAAATGGCAAGAAATTGTATGAAAGACAAGACAAACAAACAGTTTTGGAATGTCATGTATTTTAAAATTGTCAGCAGTAGCAGAATGTTAATTTAAAATATACTTTCCTGAAATAATATCTATTAAGTATAGGAGTATTTTAGTTATCAGTTCTGGATTGAAAAGAAAAAACTTTTGGTTGATAATCTGGATGAGCAATAATCTAGTGTACCACTAGTTCTCTCTTTTACAGACCAGATCAACAGGTACATGTGCTTGATAGGAAAAGCTGTACTTTTTTTTTTCAGAGGACTCAAAGTCAGTTTAGCAAGAGAATTAACTGGAGGAACACGGTGCAATACAGCAGTTCCTACCACAATGCACTCTGCAGCTGAGTATCTTAGAGAGAACCGCAAATTCTAACAAATTAAATGATATAGTCATCACCCTCTATTTTATGGAAAGGGAAAGGAGCGAACAGAAAGCTGAAATGGCTTGCCCAGAGGGTGCTTAGTCAATGCATAGCAGAGAAGGCAAGAGAAATCCAATCTGATTATGAATCCAGCATTGCAGCCACCAGATCATCCTTCTCATCCTGACACAAATGCTGTTTAACACGAAAAATCCTTTGTGCAAGAGGACATTAACCGATAACAATCTTGCCCAACAAGGGAAAATAGCTAAGTTTTCCCCCATGCAGAGTTGTAAACCTGAGAAAATAACATTTAGTCAGAAAATGCTTTTTAGAAATGATGGTGTACAGGATGACAATATCTTAGACTCTGCATCTGAATGAAGGCCACAGATTCTAACACTCAGATTCAGTTATGATAGTGATAAAGTCCAACCGGCATGTAGTGGAGGTGGTGTTTTCTTTGGGCAATGAGATATTAAGCCCAGAAAACTGTCTAGTTTGACAAAAATATTGTTTTGTGTTTGTTATGGGTTACCAACAGAACAAAACTGAGACAAGATCTGAAATAAGATAGCAATTTTGGGGCTGTGTCTGATATCAAGGATGTGTTCTATTGAAAGGTCTTTTTATGGAGGAAAAATGAACCCTCCTAAACTTCATGGATCCCATCTCCATTGTGTCATCTCACTGAGCAAAATGCTGGCTTTCCAAAGGGATAGGATCTGCAGCTGAAATTTTCAACTCCCAGAGCATGCCTGGCCACCCAGTAGTGGCAAATCCCCGGGGTGCATCTCCAGGGGCTCTTCCTTCCTTGGACAGCACTAATGTTCATGTTTTGGTTAATGTCACAGCTGGAGAGTTTCACTATTGCTCTGAGAATCATTAACCACCTTGTTGTGATTTTTAGCTCTCGTTCCCAGGAGGCCACGCTGTATTGAACAGCTGCTCCTGGCTCCTGCACCCCTCAGGAGGGCCATATTCCAATTTTTGGTAGGGCCGTAACTGCATTTTGTTTCTGCAGAGGGCTTTCTGCTCAACCAAAAAAGGGAAGGAGAATGGAGCAAATGCCAACCCCTTTCACTCCATTTCCTTGGGGGGGTGAGAGGGGGGCTCATTCTCCCCCACACAGCTAAGGAGAGAGTCTGGCCAAACTCTAACATCACTCCTGTCTTTGTTGCATAAGTGACTTTCCAATATCCTAAAGCTCTGCGGGGCAGTCAGCCATAACCCAGCGACACTCCCCGAAACGGTGCACTCAAGCAGTTCGTCGCCATGGAAGGTACCTTTTTGTGCAGCTTTTATGAAACTCTGGTGAATCTGCACTTGCTATTTGGAGGCTAATATTTAGTTAAGAAAAAAATAAACACCGACACAAATGGGAGGCTGGTACTGACTGGCATACCAAACGATGTCCAGTGGACCCTCCTGGTAAACTTTCTCTGAAAGGCTAGGAACCTCACTTTGTCTTCCTCTTTATGTGGCCAGCCACTTCTGGCTTTAGTATATATGCGATTTCTTTCTTAGAAAGCATTCCCTACAATCTACTTTTCTGTAAAATTTGTCCCTAAATTAAATTATATGCTTCTTTACAATTCAATTCACTGTTATTCAAAACCCTTGTTTCTTACCAAAAGGAAGATGCATGCTTGAATATGTACAGAGCTATATGTTTAGATATCAGCGTAGCTAATTAACAAACAGTAATTATTTTCCTAATCTTTTGTTTAAATACCATTAAGTAGCTGCTCTTGAGAAACCTCGATTCCCAATTAATGTGGCAGCTGCCTGCTGAACACTCAGCCACAGTGACCAGCCGGAGCCGATACCGATCGGTGGTGTTCTGCTAACTTCAGTGGACAAATGCCAAGTGTGATGCCAGCTGAGAATCAGGCCAAACACGCATTTAGCTTGTTTACATGATCACGGTATCACAAAATACAAGTATTAAGGTTACTGCTGAAATGATGTTGGGAATTTTTTTCGTTTAGATACCACACACTGCCAGTAAACTGAGTCACAACTGTGATGACACATATACATTGACCTAGTTTCGTTTTTCCCAGTTCTGAAGACCAGGAAATAGTAAGGCATTGCTGACTGTATTCACTGATAACTATGACTAAACATTAACCTTTTAGATTCCACTGCTGAATCTTATTGATAGGACTTAAAAGATGGTATCTCCCGTCAGAAAGCGTCAAAACTTCCTGATAGCACAAGTGTTGGGCTTAGGTCAGAAAGAGAAGTGAAGGGGAGGGAATGAATCAACTTCTTGGTTCAACAAAAATTTGCTGATCAGTTCTAGAAGTTCTAATTCTAGAAGATCACATTCACAATCTTACCAGACTGTCTCATACTAAAACCCAGTTTAATACCTAAGCAAGCTGGAGCGTCTTGCTTAGTTTGCAGTTGTGTACTTTCACATAGCAGAAGGAAATGCAAAACCCTAAGAACTACCAGATTTTAAAAATGCCCGATGGAACCTGTGCAAATCTCCTGAACAGTATATAAAGATTTAGAAGTTTTCGGCTTCACATGTTCTGAATAGCCAATACCTCTTTGACCATCAAGCAGCGGTTGCATATAGCATTTAAATAATAAGCTTGAAAAGCACACAAAGGGATTTGCTCTTTCGATTAGATTGATTTTTGTTTGTGGATGTTATTTGGACTCCCTTCACTGTGGAACAAGTCCCCTACAGTTGCCATTAAAGCATTGAAAGCTTCCCTTTTGTTTTTAAATGTCAGTTTGAGCATAGCTTCATTAAATCATTTCACAATTAACTCCCTGAACATCCAGACTTTTTTAAAGCATCAAACCCAGCTGAATCGCATTTGTTTCCCAGCAGAGTGAGTCCAAAGTGGTATCCCCAAGTGTGTATCCAGGAATTTGTATATTTGACTTGTGGCTACACAAAATACATATGGGAGCCGTGTGGGTGGTGGAGAGAGGATGAAAGCTTTCTCCCTGTGCCTAAGAAATACCATAGCTTCTTGCCCAAAACGCAGGGCTCGGGAACCAAGTAATACGGGAAAGACGTCTGGGTTAATCTAAGAAGACTTATTCCCAAAAGAACTATAAATGAAGAGAACTCAAAAGGGTTGTTAGTTTAGCCCAGTATGTATAAGCAGCGATGCTTTCTGTGAGGCTGTCTGACGTCCATGCAGTATCTATCCTCAAAAGCCTGTCTTGAGATACCAAACTGCCTCCTCATGACAGCACAGAAGATCCCAAAGGTCCCAGGTCTGTGTCAAAACTTAGCTACTGGCCTTGATTTCTCGTATACGTAGGTATGTGAAATGCCATCAAAATTATAAATAAAGCTGTAACCTTTGGCTAACTCTCATTAATATAAAACACGCTAAGAATTTTGTCAATCCTATACAGATCAGAGCTCTCCTATGTCCTCAGAACTAATCCAGTCCTAATTTCTGACCAGGAGATACACGATGAAGCAGCACATTGTGCACTGCTGGTAGCCCTTGGTTCCCGCTGCATCTATACTTACTTGGAGAAGTGGGAGAGGTGGCCCCTCCTTCTGTTGATGTAGTTGGAGGTTTTGTGTCTGGCACTGGCAGAGGCACAGGCCTAGCCATTGGTGGCGGAGGTGGTGGTGGCAACATTGGGGTAGGAAGGAATGGATTGTGCACCTTGCCTTGGCTGCTACCATTGGGCTGCCAAAAAACAAGCAAACAGACAAAAATTATACTAAAAACCAGCTATTAGGAACCTCCGGTAATAACAGTCCAGTTTCAAACTATGTGCACTATATTTACAATTACTTTAAAAAAAAAAAGAGGTGGCAAAGAAAGTGCTGTGTCTAATTCTCCATTGGTTTCAAGGAATTTTGTTTCAAGCCCTGTGAATCTTGTGAAACTAAAGAAATTCTCATTTTTAAACATTTATCCTACTGCAACTGGTCTGGGTTGCTCTGGATTAAATTCTACCATTCTTTACATTTCCTGCAGCCACTAACTCATGCTCAGTGAGAGTTTAAGCAGTATTTTCAATCCCTTGCATGTCCCAGATTCGTGACTCTGCTATACCCTTAGGATATCAGTGCCTAGGACTTGAGTGTAAATTTCTTAAAGATACTGCTCATTAAAAGAAAAAATAAGCATTTCTGGTGGTCTTAAAAGTCATGCTGATATCTTATTACAGGAAAAATGAATGAGTATATATTAAAGTAACTACACTCCCACATCCCTTTTCAGTTAGCAATGGTGTAGCTCAGCTTAGTTGCCATTACAATTCTGTGGAGAAACAGCTGAACTTAGAGCTGCTTCATTTGGCACATTAGGAAAAATACCCCCATATATTTAGTCCGGGATGTGGTCAGTCACAGGTGGAACAGGCCTAGCTACACAGGTGTTGTCTTTCAGTTAATCACCAGAAAAACCTGTCCATGAGTAAAAGCATTTTCAAGTATCACAAATTCAAGAAACAGGCTTAAAAAACAATGCCCCCTTCCCCCTTCCAACTTGTTAAGTTTACATTTTAATACAGCCTGGACACTTGAAAACCATACAGAGAGATGCCAAATGCCATCATAAAGAGAAAATAGGACAGCCTGTGAATCAGGTGTTCCATTTTAGTGACAAAAATGATGAGATCACTTTCGACAGCACTCTACAAATTGATCTCACTGCAGTTCTTCTGGCAACGAGCATTCGCTTTTCCATTGATGATAAAAGCTCAGCTTTAAATAGAGATCCATATTCTAAGTACTGCTAAAGAAAATAATATTTTAATTCCTGTTAGGGTTTCCATTAGCCTGAATTACTGGGGACAAAATACTCATACTGGCAAACACTTGGGACCTTATTTTCATTTCACCTGCTTTGGCACTGACAAAAAGCCTTAAAGTCGTGTAGGTGCAAATCACACTTGTGCTAGAGCAAAAATGGTTTAGGGCATAAATAAGACTCAAATTCATCTGCATTTAACTTAACAGCACTCCCACCGACTTCAAAGACTGCAGTTACTAGTGTTTGCAGTAAGAAGCAATCCTTCAGGGATATTTATTTTTCCAACATCCAGTACCATTAATAAACTAATATATTAGTGACATCTCTCAAACACTATCTTGTCTCACAATTAGGTCCCTTTCCTGCCAAGAAGACCCCTGCTGTATGTTCATTGTGAGTGTGCTAACAGTTCATAATGCTGAATGGTTTGGGATAAATTAAGCAAATGAATACTCAAGGAAAAAGAAAAGCACTATATTGATTTGTTGTCTAGACATAAATGTATCTGCTAACATATTGCAGACATTATTCAAAGCCAGTACTGGCTGGAATAAGTAGAGCCAGTTTTTCTGCTAGGGAAAGGAAAGCACTGAGGACAATATAGCTTATTAAATAAGTGTAATAAATTAGATGCTAATAATTAAACTAATTCTCATTAACACTTTCAATCGTATGTATGTCAGGAAAGAAACAGTAATTTTGCCAGTTATTACTTCATTGGCTGGAAAAAGTTACAGGCATTACATTTCATGAAATATTCAGAGCATTATTTTAGATATGATTTACATAAAAT
This sequence comes from Anas acuta, assembly GCF_963932015.1. NCBI lineage: Eukaryota > Metazoa > Chordata > Aves > Anseriformes > Anatidae > Anas > Anas acuta. The sequence goes on from NC_088986.1 coordinate 3,242,330, forward strand.
TTATAAATTCTGTATTTGACCGGAATGCTATTTCAATAATAGCAATATGATTCACTTTATTTGATTAAAAAAATGAAAATGGTTATTTGAAGCTTTGGAACTCCGCTTAATTTTTCATAGAGATAAGGGGAAAAGATAACTGCTTACAGAAATAACAAACCATAATAAACTGTACTTTTAACATCTTGAGTTCAAGTACTGGTCAACTTGATCTAAAGTGCTATAAGGCAGTATTTTTTTTTTTAATGAACTTAGCTGATCTGAAACATCTGTTTCTCACCCTCCCTTTTCCTGCTCCTTCCCCCCCGCTCTCCCCTGAACTTCAAAAATAATTAATAAAAATTATTCTGCCTTCATATTTTGTTAACCCTCGTTCTACTAGGGTTACAATGCATGCAGCAAAGTCATTTGTGGAGGGACCCAAAAGGTCACTGTATCACTGCCTTCTCTGACAGTTTAAGCTGATTTCACCACAATGTGGTTGAGTGGTTTTTTTGGGGAGGTTTTTGTTGGTTTTTTAAATATTTTTGCAAAAGCAGCATTTTTTTTTTCCTTCCAACCACTATTCAAGGTGTGTTCCTGTGAGCAACATGCTGTTAAAATAATCCCATAAGCCCATGGTTAATTTTACATAGGACAAACACTTCTGAAGAAATAAAAACAGCTTCCTTACATTTAGGAACCCCACCTGTCCAGCCTGCTGACCAGCGTCGGGGCAGACAAGTTGGACAAACTCTTTCAGAGTCTCCTGAGGATGATAGCGGATTGCTGGGTGTGAGAAGTATGGCCCAGGCTGTTGAATAATGGGTGATGTTGGAAAATGAAGAGTCGATGGTGTTGCATGTGGACTTGCTATAGGAAAGAAAACAAAGAAGTTATATAGAGTTTTGCCTTTGGAAAAGAAAACAGTTTAAATCTACTGTAGTTTTAGTCTTTTTTTAAATGTACAGTATTGTTTATACATCTGATCTTCACAATTAATATATTAGACCACATTGTGTCCTACACTCACTTCATCTAGATCGTGAAAGCAAATGGAGCTAGACATTTAAAAGGATTTTCTCTGTTTTCAGTGGACATGTATAAAGGAATCAGCAGGCCTTTGTGAAGCGAAAACTATTCATCACCTTAAGAGCAGCCCTGATCAATCAGGCAATAAAAAATGTATTTGGGAAATTAGGGTTGATTTAATTGACATTTCGTGTAGCTTGGATTTGCACATATGAATCCGTTTTATATTGTACTATAAATGGCTGGTAATTTAAAGATGCACTAACACTTCTTGTTGTTGGTTTTTTTCTACCTCGGTTTAGGAACATTTATTTTAAGTAATCTGTTTTCATCTAATGAACATGCACAAAGTGGCAAGATCGTTTTGAAAATTACATTTACATTTCTCCTGAATAATGTTCGGCTCAAATCTTCAACAAGCCTCCTGCTTGCATTCACGGATGGCGTTTAATTTGGTGAATTTATAGGCCAACGAGCCGGCTGTGAAAAAGATAGCTGGAAATGTGCTGGAGTGAAGGTGTAAAGGTGTAATGCACACAAGCTCATTGGCAATGACAAATTTGACCTCAGTCGATTCCAGCAGTACTATAAGTGCAGCTGAAGACAGACTTATGCTCTCCTACCTTCCGTGACACCTTTGCCATTCAAGATGGATTGGGCTGGACCCTTGTTAGCTCACAGTACTTTCCACTGTTAGTTGTCACCGTGAGGTAGCAACTGCTGCCATTCGCAGAGCTACGTATTCTCCCTCTCCCCTCTAAAATGAGAATTTGCTTTTCTTTAGGATGGCCAGTTGATCTGGGTGAGCACAAGCTCATCTGTAAATCATCGCTTATTTCTCACCAAACAGCAATCATTGCATCCCTGTTGCTCCCTTGCATGCTATCCTTGTAGTCTTTCAGGGGTGTCCACGTGCATTTACTATACTTGTACACCACACACACCCGATTAGATAAAGGTTAAGCAAGGCATGTAATATCCTACAGAAACTCTTTTATCAGCTTTGAAGTACGTTAAATATACAAGTGGAAAACAAAAGCCTTTGGCACTTCTGGAAAAATTGGAGAGATGCAGGAAAGTTAACCAAAATCAAATATAAACAAGCAAACACTCATTTCGCAATGAATGTTATGAAAAAGCCTCAGATAAATAAAAACTGAAATCTGCTTCTTAGTCTTGCTCATCACCAGTTTAATAACATGACACTTTACTATAATTTTGTTCTAAGCATTATTAAACCATTAGCAAAATCAGAGCCTGAAGATGTGGATAAAACATGTCCTCAGAGACAGCAGCAAGGAATCCTACTGCATTATCCTATAAACATTCATTAAGGGTTGGCTGGGCAGCACTTCTCTGTACTTCTTTATCCCCAACTGCACAGGAATGATTGCTTTGACACCACCACCAAAAAGAGCTGCTCTCATGCCTGGGATGCTGATAGGGGATGAATGCAAAGCTCTCATCCCTGCTGTGGAAAGCCCCCCCCGTAACACTGTTAGCCCCGTGAGCCCTCCCAGCCTGCTCCCCTGAAGACTGTTTAAAACAGAAAGAGAAACACAGGAAGGAGTGGTGTGAGCCGTGTCTCGTGCAACAGGAAAATGCCGCGAAAGAAAGCATAAAGATGAGGAACCGAAAGTGAGCACACAGCCTCCAGCTGGCTGACCACAGAAGATGTGTGCCCAGCGAAACTCCTGATAGCACGGGCTGTACCTGTCCTGCAACACCTAAGGTCTGTGGTGTGCAGGCTGGAAACATCCTCCCACAGTGCTGCACTCGGGAGAAGGCAACGTGAAGAAGCACATCCCGTGCTCCTTGCTGGGGAGATGTTCAGAGCTGCTCCACGGCCAAGGCAAACACCTGTGTGCCCAGCCTGCTCAGCCTGTCTGCACATCTGTGCTTATCTCTCTCTCTCTCTTTTTTTTTTTTTTTTTCAAACACAATGAATTACTTCTTCCTCACTTTAAGACAAACATGTTTTGTTAAGAGTTCGCACCTTAAATTATACCGTATTTAATAGCTCTTCGGAAAAAGAATCCAAATCCTCAAAGGAAGACATGAAGGTTATTTTCCTGTCCCCAAGCCCCAGAGATGCTGTAACTTTGAATTTTTCTGTTAAGGGTAAAAACAACGTGGGATTCACCTTGTTAAATGTAGGTATCTACCACGGGGCTAATCTAAGCTAATTATCTTAGGACCAATGGAGAACTAAGCAGAAGTAATAGAGTCTAAGGAGCCGTTCTTCTCAACCAGAAGTAGACCACTGCCTTTGGTTAGATGAGCCGCTCCTAGACTTCACTGCCCATCCTGCCGGCATCTCGGGAGCCCACTAGTGCTGCCTTGGAGGTAGGTATCTCCAGGCCAAGCACTTCCCTTCAATAAGATGGTTTCCATCCAAAGTGCCAGCCTCTGATCTCACTCACACCACCCCCTGAGGTGTAACTGCTTTAATGACACTTATGTCATAACCACTTTACAGATATGAATGCATCATCACCTTCTCCCAGAAGCAACTGTAATTTCAGGGCTTGTCAAAATATTTTGCCGTGAATATTTATTCAACAGAAGTTGGTGGTAAGCATTTTGATGACTACAACAAAATTTTCATTAGTGTACATTTCTGCTCTTTGTTTGATACAAAACAAAATTTTCTTCTCTTCCCTCATATCTCCTTTCATATTTCCCCTTTTCTTCTATGCCAAATGAAAGATGAAGGATGAAGATAAAAGTGAGAGGGGAAGGTTTCTGTGGAAAACATCTAATTAAGTAAAAAATATATCAGGATTTTTTTATCATTTATTAAAAAAAAAACATTTTAGCATCAGGTCTGTCAATAGGACATAAAATCATTAAGTAACTGCCCTGTACTTTGTACACATCTGGGAACAAACTCATTCCCTTTCTTCTGCTGGGTGAAAAGGAGATAGAAATATTATTTTCTATCAAATAAGAAGGAATAAAAAATTGTACCCAGGGAACATACGGAAATTCAAAACTAGGCCTGAAACCACACTGTATTTAACTTTTCCAAGGTATGGTTCTGCACAAGATAATTTAGAAAGTCGAAGTCTTCGTAGGCATGTAAGTAGTGAGTCTTTGGTGCTTTTGACCTGTTCAGCATGTCAGGGTGGAAAACAGAGTGGAAAGCGTTTTTCAGTGATATTCCCAAAGACAGAGAGAAACAAAATGAATGTAGAAATATTAACAATAATTCAGGAAGGTAAGGTGCCGCAAGAAGGAGAAAGTGGTTCCTCTTCTGAGTCTTGGCCAGCTCCTCAGCACAGCCTCAGAGGGCTTCCTGATGATCATTGGAAAGACCAGGGGAAGGAAACAAGACTGAATAGGCATCAGCATGTGCCATATAATGACACTGAGGGTTCATTTTCTCAGCGTAGATGGGTTGATGTAAGAAGTGAGTGGTGGAACAAGGATCTCCAGCAGGTTCGTTTCTGCAGTCTCTGACTGGGAAATACTGAATTTGTCAAGTGGCTGTAGGAAGGGATGCTTGGTAAGAGGAAGAATGTGCTACCATATCAACACTGCAAGTGTGCCTGCCTTATACTAGAGAAAGGGAATTAAATGCTAAAGTCTAAGAACTGCTGGTCTATATATACACCATTACTCTGATAGCTGGGCTGTTGTCACTAACTTCAGCATGTGTAAAAATAGCCTTTCAAACAAGTTCATAGTTTCAAAGCTATGTTACCAAATTCATGGATCCTCACAAATATTTTGAATCAATTAAACGATGTGAGGTAGAGGAGACTTCACATTGAGGTTACTATTTCCCCTACTCCTCTGAAAATGTTCCCCGAAAGTCCACATTTTCCTCTTGTTTCCTACTCTCCCCATTATACCATCTGACTCTTCGTAAGTCATCTCTATAATGTTTTTGTTTTGTTTCGTTTCTTTTTTTTTCCCAGCCCTTCTGTATTTGCCAGGTATTTAGCTTTGCAGTCTTAATTTAATTGCCATGGCTCACACAACCTCATCAGAGATTTCATGAAAGCATTATGATTGTGGCTATTGGCATCAGCTTTTATCTAATTCTGTGAGAGAATCCCAAGAAACAAGAAAACAGAAAACCAAAACCTGATCTGCTTTCAGGTAGGGCTTGCTCAGACTGAGTGTTAAAGAAACACCCCTACAGCCTGAAACATGAGGGGTTCATCTAAATGATGCCTATTAATCAGTGGTAAATTTGAAATTCCTATATCTTATGCTTACTTTTCAGAAGAGAAGTTTGAAATTTACTAATGTGATCCCCAAGAAGTAAAGGACTACATGGAAAGTCTCAAAAATTCCTCATTTCCTGGGAACATTTTACCTATCTATCTAAAACTTCTAAGAACTCAACCCAAATAAATTAGATGGGTTCAACTGACAGACCTACTTCTTAACTACAGCATAATCTCTTTGTTGAAGTGTATTTACCTCTAAAAGGAGCAAGTAACCATAGTCAAGACACTTTAGTCACAACTACAGGAATGCGTAACAAAAATTATAAAGTCTCTGCTTCTGAAAATCATGCCTAGAGTGATGCAAGTTTTTCTGCACATAGGAAGGGGCTACAGCTACTTTATGTGTTTCTGATGGGATATTACAAGTCTCAATCAGTGACTGTAAATTCTTTGAGATCTTCAAATGGAAGATAAAACAGGTCTTTGTCCATTATTTATTTACTTATTGACTTATTATTTATGTATCGCTAAGCAGCTCCATGCTGCCAAACCATATTTTTCATGGCGTCTTTCAGCCTGTGACATTTATATTTTATTATTGACCTCACTAAATGACATAAAATACAGGTTCTACTGCCTATGAAAATATTCCTATTCCTAATCACAAGTTCACTTCTACCTGCTGTAGGTATGGAGGAGTTGGACTACCGGGTGTTATTAAACCTGTTATTGGAGGGGGAGGGCGAGGCGGCAGGAATTATCCTTCCATCTCAAGGCAAGCATAAATATTTCAGAGCACACATGATTCTAATTCCATTGAAGCTCATCTGAAACATCCCAGACTTTTTATTGGAAATGAGATGATAATGTATGGTGGCCTGCAACAGATAGACCAGTATTTTAAAACTACTGCTATTGGGCCAAGTAATTAGGCAGTACAGCTGTTGCATGCTATACTGGATTTTTTGGGTGTTTTATAAGTTTGTGGTGTTGTGCAGCGTAGAAGTAAGAGGATTTTTCAGAAAGCTAAATTCTAATATTTGATTATGAAGTCCAGTCTTGTCTTTCCCCTTCTTCTAGTAGCCAATAACAAACTAACTAATAAATTGTCACACTCATTGATTAGGTTAGTTCTTCTCATGTGTAAGGCAAAAGAATAAGAGACAAAGTTATATATTGCATTCAAGTGAATGATCAGGCAATAAAGAATCAGCTGATTTTAAACAGCTTATGGTTTTCTTCAGATATACAGTACTCAGGCCCTTCCCCTGGAACAAAAGAACAGTTCTAGTAAAGGCACAGGAGATCCTTTCTCCCTGGGAGAACTCACAGATGTGGTAAAGGGACTTTGTGGTCACACCTGCAGTGCTCAGATTTCCCCAACGTATGGGAGAGAGGTATCGATCCATCCGCCTTCCAGCTCCTCTTCCAAAAGCCTTGCCAGCCCCTTCAAGCCCAGATGACTGGATGAAATTTCTTTCTTCATAAAGTTGTCTGAAGTCTTTAAAAGGGTCATTTCGTGTCGCTCTTCTCACTTAGGAAAAGACCCTGCACTCCTCACCTGGCCAAGGAATCAGTGGTCTGGGGAAGCAAAACCACTGCTCTTTCCCAGGCACAAGGGCTAGTCCATCAGATCAGACTGACAGTGGATTGGCTTCGCTAGGGCACAATGCTCAGATACCTCCCGCATAAAGTGATAATTAAGTTTACTAATAGCTCATTAAACATTGATCAATCTTCCTAGAAATAGTAACATTATAATCATAATGAAACAGGATCATTTTTATCAGGTTGTTTTTGAGTCCATTATAATTGGCTTCATTACAATTAAGAAAGTATTTTTTTAAAAGTCATTTCCCTGGAAATGTTATGGAACAGTTTGTTCTGCTAGATATTTCTACTTCAGGCTTCTAGGTTGCTTTAACTCCCTGCATGCTGTAAGCTTTCTCCTACCATTTAAGTGATGCAAGTGCCAGTTCAAATTATGCAAGATGTATCCCACCCTTTGTACCCCAAAGGTACTTATTCTCAAAATTGACCATATTAGAGTACTAATTGGCTAAGCCACCATGCTGGCTGATGTGAAATGCTTTCAAACACCATGAAACAGCTGTGTTTATCGGAAATATGAAGAGTGACTTTTTAATAAGGAGATCTGGCAATAATCCAAATTTGTTGAAAGGAACTTACACTTCTGTGTATAATACAATACAAGAGGTAAAGAATAGAAGCCTAAAACAATAGCTTTAAGCCCAGAGATTTTTGTGATGAAAGCAGTTACCCAAACAAGTAAAAAATAATTAAGAAACTTGGGCTGGGATTTGCAGAGGTCCTGGGAGAATTCATTAACTGCTTTTCAATTTCAATGGGAGCTGTGTCCCCGTAACTCTTTCAAAGGTTTCTGAAAGTCCCCATTTTTCTTACTGCCCATTAGGAATAGACTTTAGGGTGATAAATGTAGAGCAATCTTGTATTCAGTGTAGCAAGGACTTGCCTCTACTTACTCACTGAGCTGCTGAGGGTAAGACTGACCAGTCTAGGACCAGAAGGGAATTCAGATCAATGGAAAACTTATGCATGGCGTAAGTCCTGTAATGCTGCAAAGTGGTCTTTTAGTAACATGTCCATCAGGACAATGGGTAAGCTGAGTTCAATCTGATCCTGTCTTGCATGCCCATGTTTGCAGAGACAACACTCACGAGGAGAGAGAATGAAAATAGGCCTTACCCTCTGAGCATGGGTAAGACTGAGGTATCACTGACACTTACTTCCACGTTGTGTCTGTAGACATAGCTGAAATATTCAAAATATAATTAGCTGGCCAATGCAAGAGAGATTCAAATACCCTAAATGTGATGGATGGAAGATCTGTTCCTGCCCCTGGACATCAAGATGAGGGACTGAATTGCAGAATGTTCATCTCTCAGCTCCTGAAGTCAAGTGCAGGTGGGCGGCTAAGCACTGCTGAAAAAACAGATCCATGGTAACTCTAAGTCAGGGCTGGCTGTCAGCCCCTTTTTGTTGCTCTGAAGACCAGAATGGTATAAGGCACCTGGGCCTGTTGTTCAGGAAATACTCCCTCTGTAAGAGATTTTGCAGTAGCAAGTGGGAGGCAGAAGGACATTTTGCCCACGGAGTTCCTAGCAAAAGGAAAATATGCTTAAAGCTGTGTTTGGGCTCGGGGTTTATTGTGAGTATTACTCTGGATTGTGAGTATTACAAGCTGCTTTCGAAAACCTGTAGAGCTGAACTGAGTGCTGGTTTCACATTCTGGTGTAGGCAGAGGGCCAGTTAACTTTGCTATTTTGAGCAGATTCTTCTAATACATATGAAAATTCTTCTACCTTTGGGCAATCACGGTACTGCAGAACTGATCACATAGGTATAGGAATAAAAATCGTACCTATAGAAAGCATTCCTCTCTTCCAATACGGAAGGTTGAGGTGAAAAAAAAATAATTTAACCTGTTTGTAGAATTCCTATTTCACATCAAATTCTGGCAACTTTCGCATATTATTATTGTTTTTAATACACATGATGCATTCACATATATATGATAAAAACTACAGCTAGGAGAATATATCACATCTTTTTTATAATGAAATGCAGTTGATAAGTTTACAATAGAAATGTAAATTCTCTTAAAAACCACAACCTTTATGTGTGTGATGATATAATTCTGCTTTGATACTAAAAAGGGCATGGTAATGGAATCTGTGACTTTGGAGTGATATATTGCTGTTAAGTTAATAGGACTCCACATTCCCATTTCTAATATCAGTGTTTTTTTCCCCTTTCATTCTGTAGATGGTAAGCTGATACTACATAAACATTGTTAAAGCTATAGTTCCACGCTACAGTAATTCACTTAACTTTAACATGATTTATGGTTCTGTCAATAGAGGAGGTTGAAAATCCAGAGCTCTCATGCTTAAACATGGGTTCCATATTTAAAGCAATAATGTGCTTTTTGTGTGTGTCTGAAGCTAAAAGAATTTAGCATAAAGCAGAGATAAAAATATTATAGTTCAGTGCACTGTTTAAAGCATATAGTTTAACTTCACGGATAACATCAAAGACAGCAAAGAAACTGAACACTGAATCAGTAAAAGCATGGGTAAAATACTTTGGTCCCGCAGCACTTTATTTTTATATTATTTTTTAGGGATGCATGAAATCCTATTAGTATTTTTAACACTCCCCTTTTCTCATTCTTTTGCTCAGTTAGATCAGCTCCTTTTGTCAGGATGAGTTTAAATCTGGGTCCACTGTGTTAATCACCCCCCATTCTTCTTTCTGGCACTTACCCTCCAGGCATTTTGCCTCTTTAGGAGATTAAGCGACCAAGTCATCTTGTTGCTCTAACATGTCCTCACTGGAGCAACATATTAACACAATTCCTCTGCAAAAGAGCCCTCTTTAGAAGTTTGCTGCAGGGATGACAAATTAACCCAGCATGGTGTCCCACACATCTATCTCAGTACAAATTATTAGTGTAATAGAGCTTTTAGTTATGCATTTATCTAGTAATTATTGAACGGTTATACAAAACGAAGCTGAGCAATCATGGCCCTTTATGAGGCAATCTCAGTGGGTGGCCTTACAGTTAATTTAGGATAGGACTGTCTAAGCAGTTCACTCACACACAAATTAGCTGAACAGCCTGCTCCTTTAAATATTTCCTATGTCACAGGCTAACTCTTTACAATACAACAAAGGTAGAGTTTTAATTACACGGTTCCTGACTTTTGTTTAGCTGAAGCTTTAACCATTTGCAAGCCTTCCCCTCTGTCCTCCCCTGCGTAGGATATGGGAGTAGATGGAAGTTTGGGTAGGGCATCTGGCAATTACTAACCCTGACCTTGAGGCCATCTGTTAGGAAACTGCTTTTCTTTAAGATTCGTATTATTTCAAAGCGAATGAAAGGAAAAAATCAAAATCTTCACCTACGCAGTCAGATAAAGCAGGTGAGCCCTCCCTGTTCCCTGATGCTGTAAATCGGAGCGTTGCTTTGCACTGTGGCTGGGTTGCCTCGTCTCTTGTTCAGTGTGATGCTATTTTGGTTTCTACCCAACTGTTGTTGGTACATTCCTAACCTTGTGGTGTGGCTCTCCCTCTCTTGGCTGTCTTATATCAACATTAACATCCCTTGATCTGAGGTGTCTGTCTCCGTATGAACTTCCACCGCTTTGTTTTTGTCAAAATTCAAAGGGAAGTAGGAGGTTATGTGTGTTATGTGGTTTGACAGCTGACAGCTTCGAGGTGCAACCATGGATAGTTGAACAGAATAGTATGTTACAAAACATCCTTTCACACTGACTAGCTCTGGAATTAGCAGGAATTATCACTTTTATTCACCTGAAGTTGCCCGACAGGACAGCTAACAGACACTGATGTTTTGGTGACCCTAGGGAGAATTTTGAAGGGCTCAATGTCTTCCCAGATATGTGGCATGAAGTTTTAGCCACTTAGGCACTAACGGAGAGTACCATCTTGTTCAATTTCCCTGGTGGGCCTCATATTGATAAAAATCTCAACAGCAATGCTTATTATGGTGTAAATTAATATAACGGGAACTAGTCCACTAGTTGACTTTCATCCCTTCTCATTCTGCTCATACTCTCAGCTCCTCAGGTTCTTCGCTTTGTGCTTTATTTTCTGTGCTTTGTAATAGTGTTTCTCCTTCATTTATCTTCCTAACATACCATCACATTCTTTTTTTGTTTTACTTTCCTTGCCTTTTCTTCCTTGCTTTTTGGCTTGCAGGATCTATGTTGTCATATTCTGTGGAAATGCATGAATGCTCTGCAGCACAGGCTGCTGTATATCCTGGGTTTACAAGATCGTGGTCAATTTAACGTTTCAGCCAGCTCCAGATATAAAGTCACTAGAGTGTAAGTAGCAATACATGGAAACCTAAAACCACTTATGTAAATACTCCTGTCACCCATAGTATTTAAATCCTTCACTGTCTGGTAAAGAGTTCAAGCAAGCTAATGTCTGGGAAACTTCGGAAGATGCCAGCAATACATGATGGCTTTGCAATACTAGAATACTGTGGTGAGAAACTGACCACCAAGTAATCTGTCTTGAAGGTATCAAAAGTATGCTGTGTAGGAGACAGAGATCTAACTGCTTGAATTTTCAAGGCTTTGAAATACATTCTAAAACTGATAGTAGTGCTAAAGCCACCCTATAGGTGATCAATTTACCATCTGCCAGGCACTGAATCCTAACCACGCTGGTCCAGAGAAGACATATGGTGCATTCATAGAGTCATGCCCAAAAAACTGCCATCATCAAGTGAGGCTCCATGAATCACTTTGCTAGCTTATCACCAAAGAAACTTGGATCTTACCACCATCTGTTGGAACTACTGAGGAGTCACTGAAGCATTGGCATCCATGTGCCAGCACTCACTGCACATCTGGTCCTTTGGTCAGCCAGCTCAGATCCTCTCTGCTGGCTACTGCCCAGCTGGGTTGGGTACTGGCAGCGGCACCAATGCAGACAGGAAACTAGTGCACAGCCCTCCACGACATAGTACAGCACAATTTCATGAGAACAGAGGTTTTCCAGCTGGTGTATTGAATGGAGAACCTTGTAGTAAAGAAATCATCTTAAGGATCTACTCCTTCTCCAAGCAAGTTTTCTTCCCAAAGCAACTCATTGTGGGTATCACTGGGAAGAGCGCTCAGTGTCATGGGATATCCCCAGAGTAAGACATGCACTGTGTTCTAAGGAATGTTTGGAAGTGTGGGAAAGATTCAGGAATATTCCTCAGAAGTTATAAATCACTGGTTGTCAATGACAACAACTGCCATGAATAGTCTACAGCTTCTTCTCTGCTATTTTGATCATGCTTTACAAACGCATTCCGTACACACATCCAAGTGATAAACTTGCACATCCGAACATCAGAAGGAGACTGAACCTTCTTGTAATCATTCAGTTGGCTGAGGAGCTTACTCTGATAGTGATCTACTTATTCACGACTTTCCTTTCTCCAAAATGCACAGAATCTCTGCAGAATGAGGATCAAATCCAGCTTTTACCTTTCTGAAGACCACTCAGAATGACCTGCCATCAACCATTTACATAATGCATATGTATCAAAGAGAATGCAATGTGTGTGTACTACATTATATCCATTATTTCTGCCAAAAGCTACAAGTTCCAGTAACTAAGAGTGGATATGAATTGCTCTAAGGTTATATCTTCTTATATGATTGCATTATGCTCTTTACTTTGCTGCTTTTGATACCTGAAAAGCTTCTCTCTTCTGCTTACTCTCCTAAAGTACACTGAAGGGAATGGGATAAAGAACAAAGCTGGATTTGCAGAAAATAATCTGTCTCAGCATATTACCCTTTACTAACACAATGAGTGTTGTAGAAGAGAAATAAACACAGCCAATGTGCTGTGGAATAAGAATACCGAAGAGGCATGTCCAGCAAAGAACAAAGAATGAAGTCTGGAACAAAATTTTTCAAGGATGATGACACTTAAAGAATCCATGGATGGATTCAGAGGGATTTTTCCTGAAAGTCTTTAAGACTTTGTTTGTGAACAAGTATAAAATTGAAGAAGACACTCCTAACAGATGTTGCAGAAGAACCGTTTTTGCTTAACCTATTAGATACCATGATAATTAGCAAATATATTACTTTTTTTTTTTTTTTTTTATGGAGACATCTTGTTCCAAACAAACAAAATTTGGGAAAAGGAATCATTGTATTTGCGCTTTCAAATTCTGACAGTCTTTGAATGGCTTTCTCACACGGATGATTGGTAACCCCAGGTGCACAGAAAAAGTCTTGTGAAAACAGACTGTAGATGGGATTTAAACAAGACCTCCACAGTGACACATTTCCTGTCTATGTCACACAAAAATTCAAAATAAAGGGGGTCTAAATAGGGGCAGACAAAGGTATTTAATGGTCTCAAAAATGATGTGAGGTAAAACAGCTAAATAAAGAAAGGGCCTATTAACTAATCAATTGACAATTCAAATCTGAAAGGCTGAACTTCTAAAAGAGAGAAATTCAGTGTCAGCTGATGTGCACTGCATATAATGTTAATGGAACATTCATATTCCTACTTATATCACCAATTATCAAGGCTTTTAAAAGATGATATATTTGCCAGATAGCTCAGATCCAAAATCCAATAGAAATAAGCACAGAACTTAGATACCTAAATATCTTCTGAGGATCTAGGCGTGTCTCTCTCAAGGTAATAAATAATTTTTATGGGATTAACCACAACAAATCAAAATACATTTAGTTGATTTAACACAGCTCTAATAACCATGAAGTCCAATTCTGACCTCACTTCAACTTAGTGCAATCCCACTACTTCACACCACATCACCTGGCACTGTGTGAAGAGGCTACTCGTGGTTTATGTTGCCCTCAGTAAAACCACACTTATGCCAAGCAGACATTTCAAAATAATTTCTAGCATGAATTGCTAATATGTCTTTTTATTCCTCACCATTTGACAAATTTCTTAATAATCTTCTTTAAATAAAACAAATTTTTGTAGCAGAAACATGTCACAAAGATTCAACCTTATCTTTGCATCTTCCAAAGAGGTTTGTAAGATGATTCGTTCATTGTTGTAGGTTACTATGCCCAAGTGTGTTCCTTTTCAAATGATAACTGAGTACTGCGTTTAGTTTTCTAGGTTAATGCAAGTGCATCTTTCTGACAAAACATTATAAGCACATCTAGACCCAAAGAACATCTCCATTAGTTCGAAAGCCAGTTGGAAGAGTACTGTGAAGAAAACCAGCCAAAGCATTGCAGGAACCAACTTCAAAGGAGTCCAATAACAAGGTGGTTCTTCAGCACACCAATACCAACAACACGAGCACTAAATGACTCGCAGAAACAAAGCAACAGTGTTGAAAGACAGGCATGGTTCAGAAGTGAATGATGAGTCCCTATCTCAAGCAGTTAGACTGAATCTATGTTATGCATTGATACAAGCAGAAGACACTCTACGTAATATATTCTGTCCCTTTCCCAACCCTCTTCAAATAAAACCCTGAGCCCCCAGAAACCAGCATTTCCACCTTAGCAACTGCTGAATCGTCATCAGGAGTTTTACCAAACAGCCCAGCCTCACAAAACCAAACACAGGTCTTGACAACTAAAACCTCCAGGTTATCGAGCTTTTGAAGCACGGCCTCTCACGGGATGTGTCACACGTGGTGATGACTTTCCCTGGAAAAGCGCTGGGGCACTGGGTGCTGGAGCTAACGTTTAAGCTGCCTGGGGGCTCTTGGGTTAAGCCTCACCTCTGGGTCCTGTAATGACAGGTCGATGGTGCTGTGTGAAAGCCGTTCCAAGGGAGGAGGTCTGCGAAGGCGAGGGACTGCTGAAACCAGACTTCTCTGACTTCTTTAATGTAGTTGGCGATGGCATTCCTGGCAAGAATGATTGATAAGTGCAATTTAATAATGCTAGGTCATGGAACGACAGCCTATGCATTGTGAAAGTGGGTGCAGAAGCAGCTAGATAAACTTAAAGGACAAATGAAATTGAATACAACAGCAAGCTGAAAGCTCACTTTTATTTATGGTCTTTTTTGAGGCAGAAGTGGCCATGGTTTGCTGTGAGCAATGAGCACTAGAAGGCAGCCATATTTTTCTTTTAAATCTGAAATATGGATAAGATGCAGCTTATTATTGCTACTGAAACCTACTCTGCTTTATTTTTAGAAATGTGTAATAGCCGGAGCATTTGGATTTTTACAGGCTTTTTATGAATTCTGTCTTTCACTTACTGGTTCAGTAGATTGTTGAAAATGGATCTTTTAAATGTGCTGCAAGACTCAAGGCACAACTAGAGAATGAAGTTTGCAGAGTCCAAACTCTGCCCTTCCTTACTCTCTTGACTTCAAAGGTATTTGAAAGTAATATATTTATGTGGTTCCCTTTTGCTTTCAAAAATTTTTAAAGGGTGAATGGTATTTTTGTCTTTATATTAGAAGCCACAGTGGAATTATTTCAGAGTTGTTATTATGCCCTTGAACTATATCAAAGGCTTCCAATGAAAATCAGAGCTAAGTTGCCATTGGGTGAAACCTCTCCCATGGACAGGCAGAAATGGTGTATTGCTGATATGGCCATTTTGTTATATTCTATGAGAATAACTCTTGTTGATATCCTATCAAGCCCGTGGTCCTTTCAGCTTCTATGTGGTATCAGAGAAATTAAATGAATTAATACATAGGCTCTTAAAATCAGAGTTTTTATTACGTATGATTTATGCTTAGATAAAAGAATACTGCAGCATATAGATGATGATGATGTGTGTGTCTGTATTATTAACGATATTTTTATAGATGTAGAGGCATATGGATTTTCTGATTATCTGCACATACTCTGAAAATATGTAATTTCAGATATATACAGTACCTCACACATCTTGCATATCTGTAGGGATATAGCAAAATAAAGTTGCAGAATTGCTGAGGTTTCAGGTGAGAAAGCAAAAACTAAGATAATGTGGAAGCTGAACTTCCACCAGCAAAGTCATTCAATCTTATTTCCAACCCTGAATTTTATAGAATTTAATTGTTAAAAATGGAAGAGAAGGGTCTGGACAATATTATCTCTGGGCAATATTATTAACTTTATATTTAATAACACTAGTTTTATAGTCCCTGGGATGTTGATTGCAATAAGCAGGAGCCTTCTTGTACTTTATACACTATACTGCTGGGGTCTTAATGGTTTCAGTGAGGTTTTGCAGTTTATATTTCAGAAAGTTAAATAAAGTAAGAGAGTGGTTAGAGGTACAGTGCTGTAGTTACAGCTTTCTGTCTAGAAATTGTTGGCTACACGGGTTTGCTGTTGTGATGGTTGTTTCCTATACAGCCAGAAAAGCTACATACATAATCTTTTAAAAATAATAGTTTGGAACTGACAGAATATTGCATAAGAAAAATGTTTGTTTCTTTGTTTGTTTTCTGTATTTCTCTGAAAGATTTCGGGGTACAGACAAAAGCATGAGGGTTAAGGTTGAACTAACGTATTTCAATGAAATTCTCCAATGTAGCCTGCTGTGTTTCTGCTCAACAGCTTGCTGGGATGTAATTTTATTACTGCTCCTTGTTCCAGTGGCCATACCAGAACAAGGATACTCAGAAGTAAAGGTGCTGTTGCCCCAGGTGTGCTTCTGATGGAGGAACTGGGGAGGGAAACACCAAATGAGTGTGAAATCAAGGGCCAGTGCCACCATTTGTGTTCCTGGTGGTGGAGGAGCTACACTGCTGGCAGCAAGGCCATGGATGCCTCCAGGGCAGGCTTTAATGTAGCAGGTTCTGGCCCTCTGAGTGTGAAATATCACGGACAGAACAAGCTGCCGTTTGTCTGGAGGGATTACCCCAGTACAAGATGCCTGCTGCTGGCTGCTCGAGTGGCGATGTCGTGCGTGGTGGCACGAGGCTGATGGGGAGCACTGCAGAGCCTGCCAGCAGGGTGCCAGCAGGGCACGGCAGCACCCGAATGGAGGTCATGGATGTAGGACCTGGGGAAGGGGCAGAGACAACAGTGGGATGTGGTTTAAAGCTGCAGCGAGTTCGTGTGGTTGTGTCCAAGCACTGAAATTTGAGGCGCTGCAACTAAACTGGTGCATGACCTTGAACTGCAGCAGTGCTGAACAGTGCCACGCTCGTACAGGGATGGATTTTATAAAGTTGAGACAGCTGTTGGCATGTGGAAGTCAAAATCTTGACATAACGCTACGTGTAGAATTGAGTGGAAAGCCAAATTGAAGCACTGATAATTGGTTGCTACATTTATTATATTTGTTTGTTATCGTTCTGATTGCCATCGTTATTACTACTGCTATTTTTTTTTATTTCAGTATATCCTGAAATGTGTTGGTTTGGAACAGTCCAACTCTAGCATGTTTTTATTTTGTTTGAGGTTTGTAATGACACATTTTATCGTGAGTGATCATATCCATCAGATCTCAAGAAAAAAATGGCTGCCTCCTAGTTCAGAAGAATATGCAAACAGGAGCTTAATTACATCACTTAATATTGACCAAGAGAAAGAATGAGATGAGCTTGCCAGCTCATTTCCAAAGCATGTTTTGTCCTTTAAGAGGGGAGGGTATGACAGAAAGTTAGGCAGTGCAAAGCAATTAGCATCATTCACATTTTATGTTGCGCTAGCATGGTGCTCTAGCAGCAAAATTCAAACATTCTTTGAATGGGTTAATAAAAGAAGAAATACAGTCAGCATGCAAGAGAAAGGTTTCCAAGAACAAGCCAAAATATGTCCCATTCTTCTAAATTTATCACAGCCATGTCACATTATCCTTGAGACTGCCAGGAATGTCAATTTTTTTGCAATTTAAAAAAAAAATATCTCATTTAGCACCATATGTTTGGTTAATGTGCCTGATATATCCTGCGTATTCTTTAGTCCATCCATTCCTAATACTCATTTTTCTTTTTTCCCCCTCGCTAAGCCATATGTTACAATGCTGGTCATTCTATCGAAGCTCCTTTCAGGAGCCGAGAGTGAAAGCAAGGGAACTCGGGTTTAATCACCCAGAAAAATTTACATCCGACTCTCCAGCTCTCACTCTTAGGTAAGCAATCTCAACACTTCACTTAGCATTGTAGGTGCCCGGTGCCTGTGAAAATGAGGCCACCTATGAGATAGCATGTTGTATGTGGACAGGAACTAAATGACTAAATATAGAATTAGGTGTTTAATTTTTGGCACCCATGTTTGAGGCTCTTGGCTAGTTTTAAAGGTCTTCTGTTTCGTACCTAATGAGTTTTAACACATTTAGTGGTCCCCAGCCCTCAGCTTCCCCTCCTGTGTTGCTCAGGGATGCAGGAAATTAAAAAGTTAAAGCTGAAGCTACCACGGGCAGAGCCCAGGGAGGATGCTGCCGCCTTGCACGGCTTTCCTCAGCATTGCTCCCATGAGGGAATGAATATCGGGGACTGCTGCACTGAGCACCAGATTTCAGCACTTTGTGTGGCGGTGCCAACCTTTAAGGACACCTCGGAGTCCCAGCTCTCCTCTGCTTCCTCCGTGGTGCAGGGCAGCAACAAATTACTCTGTCCCCCAGCCTGTCTCAGCTGTGCTGGCCGGTGAATAGGGAATGGAGCCAAGGATCCTCCCCATTCCCTGCCTCTTTCTATCCATCTGCTCCGAGCAAGGAATAAACAAGAACAGCCAGAACACAATGGCTGGGTAACCCAGGTGGGGTTTTAAAGTGTTCCTTACTATTCTGCACGTCGGACTGTGGTCCAAATCACAGCCACACCTGGCGTTTTTGGGAAACACAGATTTCAGAATCCAGGTCTGATTCTCCTCTGAATGTTATTTAGAGCGCAACAGAAGAAAATCAGACTTAAGTCTATTTTCATCTTATGGCAGCTTTTAAATACAGAATAAGTGGAAAAGTTAATTGCTAAATAAAAAAGAAAATAAAGGGACTTGTGGCATAAAACACAGATGGAAGTCTGAGTGGGTGTGTTAGTTTAACTTACTGTACTTGTATTCATGTGTCTGTATAAGCATATATATGCCAAACATATATGGTCTTCGCCTGCTCCCATTAACATGAATCAGTTTTGTGTTTTTTTTTTTCACTGGACAGAGGGAACCAGATCAAAGACCCTGATGGTGCTAAATGGAACAAGATGTATACTTTCGTATTTTTTTCCAAAAGGAAATATTAATTTGACATTGGTTTTTCAGTTGAAAAGAATTTTAATTGCAGTACACAATAAGCAGAAAATTCAGACAACAATAATCTTGAAACTGTTAGCAGCATTATATTTCTATCAAGGAATTTGAGTGCTTTTTTTCAACATTAGAGCTTTCTGAATTTTCATTAATTTGGCATTTCCCTAAACACACAAGTTATTTTGTTCATTCCACATCATGCATCACACCCTTTTGCTCAATGCATAATGCAAGCGTAAATGGGATCCTTGTCCTTGAGAGACTCTGGTTACTGGAGCCATTGCACGGATGTTGAAGTCCCGCAGTAAGACTTTCCAAAACTCTGCACTTCGCAAACCTCCAGCCCAAGTTTAACCAGTGAATGCACAGGAATACTTCATGTTCCTCATCTTCTAAGGGGCACTGGAGCATTGTGATGTTTTTAATTCCTCTACCTCCTTATATCTGCTAGTACTAGAAATGCACCACATAAGAGTCTTCCTTGAGTACAGCTAAAGATCTTCAAATTTTCATGTATGAGGCTGATATATATTTAAATGGACCAGAAAATGATGTGTGAGAATTGAATGCACCAATCCTTCCCAGAGCAAATAAATATCTATTAACCTACTTCCAGATAGCTGTGCACCTTACTGAAATGATGATTAACTTTGATGAGGCAAATGCAGTCACAGCAGTGTGAGAGGAGAACGGTTCCCCTCCACTCCAAATTTACAGCTATATCCATATCTATATGTTCATCCGATTTCACTTGTTAATTACTAACATTATTCTGACTACACACATCTTACACAATAACTCCATATCAAGACAGTCACATTGGTAGACCAGTTATATTCATCTCCAAAGATGACTTCTGGATAATTACCCCAATATTCCCAGTCGCTCTCTGTCACTAGGCTCTTGATGAAGTTTTTGTAAATAACAAAAGCTATAAATGAAATATGGTTTAGATCTTCCCTCCCAAGGGACACTATAAAAAGGAATCACGGAAGCTCAGATATTACCAGGTGGACCATGAACTCAACAACATGCAAAACAAATAGATGATGCATAAAAACAAGTTGGCTGTTGAATAAAAAACTGGTATGTGGGATGATTTTTTCAAGGATTCTTCATCCTTATGTGAAAATTATTCCAGCAATATCACTGAAATCAATATCAACAGAAATGCTGATCAGCTGCTTTTTTTCTGGGGAAGCCTTAATTTCAAGTTTCTTGAAGTTTTGATGGCTATGCTACTGTCAGTCATAGTAAGTCTGCTCTACTTATTGCTGAGCAAACTTTATTTATCTTCTGCTGAGATATGATCACACTAGCTGCCATCCGTCAGCTTACTGTACTAGTTGCTCCAGTATGCGCAAAATACAATGCAGATGGAAATTCACTCATCCTAATGAAGTGCTCTTTTAGTTTCTGCGTTTTGGATGCGTGCTCGCTCCTCTGGTCACATTCTGAGTTACCATGATCACTGATTAACTACCTGCCAGTGCGCACCTCACTTCACAAAACAAAATCCAGCTTAATGAACAGTGATTTTCCAGAAGTAAAATGAAAGCTCCCCATCTATCCACTTATCAAACTACTGCATATGCATCACCAACACACACAACCAGTTTCCTCAGAACTCGACATCTGACAGATCATCAGGAAAACAGAGCTAATCTATCCGTACCCATCAACATCGTATCATAGGTGACTGCCAGATACTTAAGAAGCTATCCAAAAGAAATGTCACAACTCTTTTTCAAGACACTACAAAAGAAATGTTCCAAATAAAATAAAGCAAATGCACGCACAAGTAAATGAGCCAAAGAACTTAATAAAAAGAGATTGATTAAAATGAGGACCAGAATGTTCAAAAAGGACTAAGAGAGAGAGGTGCCAAAGGCGCATTAAATGGATTCAATGGCTTTAGGTTTTAAATGCTTTTGGACTCCTCAGCAATTTTTAGCCAAAAATGATCATTCGAGTTAGAATCAGGATTCTGATGCCACTTAGGATAGAGACGGTTGAAATTTCTGCTTTGTAAATGAGTACTGCTCCATTTACAAAAGAGAAGTATCAGTTTTACCAGAGGAAAATCTTCTCTACATGTTCTTAAAACTGCATGACACAATCTTCATCATTAATTTAAAACCCTACCCCATTAAAATCTACCTTAAATATTTTGGTGTGATCTTTCCATAGAGTGTATTATCTTGTCTGCTAATATCTATGTTTACAGCATCATCTGGATTGTTTTAGACCTTGTATATTAGCCTTCATCCCTGCTTTTTTGTCCAAGCGATTCTTTCAATAACTAATAAAGTGGTAACCAACATATTGGCAATTTCTTTAAAATATAATTAGAATTTTATATTTGAAAACTTTAATGAGATGTGTAATAAACAGCAAGATAACAGTTCAATTTTCTCTCTGATCTAATGTTAGTTTCAGCGTCATTTTGCATTGTATAAATATATATTTTAATAAGAATATATTTTTTTTCTAATGACGTCTCTAAACATCCAGTCATTTAAAATTCATTATTGCATTTTTTTCATTTCAAATGTTATTTGAGAGTTTTTCGGCATACTTGGCAGATTAGATATAGCAGCGGGAACAAGCTGCAGCCATCCATAGGAGAATATACCTTTATGTGGGTGCTTTGGGGATGGAACATCTATAGCTGTTAGGCAAAAAATGCCATCATAAATTTGGATGGCATTTACAAAGCCCTCTAAAAAGTCTTTGCATATGATTATAGCTGAGGTATGATATTTTTGCAAGTAAAAGACCCAGAATAGATTTATGTTTCAACTATATCTTCCTGAGATGCATATGGATGCTAAATTGCAAGTGATACTAAAGGGAATTTTAGTAACTGTAGAGGATGGAGTCAAATTTTCTGTTTTATTTTTTATTTTTTTATTTTTTTTTTCTCAAAAATCATTTGCTCATTATTTGCATGCCATCAAAAACCACTGGCTATCCAAGCTATATATAACAATGATGGCTGTTAAATGCCAAAGGCATGAGATGGAGATGGGTAAATATGCAAATTTTTTAGACTTGTGACCTCAGTTACTGCATGGTAATGTTTTTAAATTACTTTTATGATGACAAGACTAAGTTTGGTGCTAATATTGGTTTTGAAGACTTAATCGGTATACACAGCCATTGAACATATGTTTTAATTAATAAAATGGCTGTAGACAGGAGTGAAAATAACTCAGGTAATTTAACATGTACTGTAAAGTCACCTGATTTCTACACAATTTGAGGTGAAGAGTTTGTACATTATTCCAAAGAAAGAAAGAGTTGCAAGCTGAATTCATGTGCATCGTACCAAACTGAAATGGATTTATAATTTGACAGGTCAAGAGTGTACTCATGGAACTGTTATGTATTGCTATCCAGTGGTTCCTGGTATTTTTATGATATGACTGCCTCGGTTTGACAGTCACAGGACTGAACAGTCATCTCATTTCTCCGTAACACAAAAAATCATTTGTAGCTGATCTACAGCTGCTGTGCTCTTTTCCTGGAAAGTGTCCATTGCTAGTTGTACGCCGGTGAGCGCCTGCTGCAATGGCACCGTGGACCTGCCACCAGCAACTCCTGAGCAAGTCTTGGCAGCTCCCAGTCAGCGAGAACTTGAATGGCTTTCCAACAGATCAGTTCTCAGACAGGTGATATCAGACAGGCAAAATCAGCCTCATTTTTCGGCATTCCCAATAGCTTTAGGATTCTGGAGGAACAAAGAATCCTCCTGGAAAAAATAAAATGTTCCCATTGCAGAGCAGGCAAGAGCGCAGCAGTTTGGCTTTGGCTTCATTTCCAGAGGAGCTCTGTCTGCCTGTGTGGTCTGCCCAACACCTCTCTCATCTCCTGTGCAATTTTAAACACATCAGACAGGGAGGCAGAGGGCTCGCAGGGAAAAAGTCCCTAAGAGTTTCATGAAAACAGGCACGGAAAGGGCAGAGGTAACATGTAAGTGCTCCCTCCAGGGCTGTCACTCTGGCAAAGTGCTTAGCATGAGCCCTCCTACTAGACACTGGAGAACCCACACGAGAGGGACAGCTGGTACATCCCCCCAACCACCACAAAATGTCTATGCACCGAGAACAAGAGCATTGGCATTGTTTGAATAAGCACACCCACCATGTAGTGCTCCGCGGTGTTCGGGGTTTCTTAGATATCCTAATTTTATAAAAGAAAGTAAAAGAAGAAAAAAGAAACAAGGTGAGAGAGAACACTATCATATTTTGTAGCAAGCAGGATACTGTGTGAAATCTTGGCCCAGTGAAGTGATAAAGGGGAAGCTTTCAGTTTGCTTAACGGAAAACTTACGAGGAAATAGCAAAATTACCAAAATGCCACATTGCAGAAAATGGGTGCGTTTAAGTTCAATTAAGCTGTAAAAAGGAAAATGGCACTTTAGCTTACAAAAAGTGAAGGGACAGAGGGAGCTATCAAAAGTAACTTTACAAGATTTGTATGCATGGGGATGCTGCTTCACTGGACCAAGAAAGCTACAGTATGGGACAGGATTTTTCTTTTATTAGACACTTTGCTAGATAGCTTTGTCGAACCTCAGAAACTGCTGCTCTGGCATTATGAAATAATCCTACATAACTTGATCTCATGAGCTTAGGAACACAGAAAAATAGCCATGCCAAATCAGATTACAGGGATCCACCTAGCCCAGTATCCTCTCTCTGACAGTGGTAAGTAATGGATGCCTAGAAAAGAGGAAAAGACCAGGGAAAGCATACACAGTGGTAATTCTCCAAAATACTCTCCCAGCCTCCAATGATTTGTGATTCAAGGACTTCTAAGACAAAGTTGAAATCATAGCATTGAAGATACTCGAATCCAAATGCACAAATTTACACCCCCCTCCTCCCCTTTTTGGATTTCAACCCCCATGAGATTTCTACTAGTCACATAGAAAAGGTTTCACAGTTTGGTGCTGGCAAGTCCAGTGTTCTTGCCACTAACTCTGAATGAGCTCACAGCTTTCAAGCCCAATGATGTTATGTGTATAAGAGCATCCAACACTTTCTCCTACATAAAAAAGTGACGTGTACTGAGGTGCTCTAAGTGTATATACTTTGGGAGATTTTTTTTTAAAAAAAGCAAGGATCTGGCTGTAAATTGATATTAACATTTTCCAGTATATGTGTAAAACACATGTTTCAGAAGAATAGAAGAGAGAAACTGTCACTCACTGGGAAGCTTTAGAGCTATCTGGCTCCCTGGGAAACTGCATGCAACTATTCTGGTGTCCAAGGGTTTGACCAGTGAGTTTCCTCTTCCTGCAAAGAATGAATGCAGAAGTAATAGAAAGTCTGAGGGGGGAAGATTTCAGCAAATGGCTAAAGGTACTCCTATTCTGCTAACTTCAGCAGGTAGGAAGCAGGTGGTGGTGGAAGAAAAAAGGGTGGGAGAGGAGAAACGCCTACCTTCTCCTCCCAGCAGTGAGCAGAGGGAAAGGGCAGGAGACTAAACTAGGAGAGACTCACACACTTGCAGTTCAGCCCTCTAAAATCCCTCTGTGGTGCTGCATTGACATGCAGTGATGCCGCCAGGTCATGGCAGTCCCAGCACTGCCACACAATGTCAGGACGTTCTGCTCTGATTGCCTGGGGTCTTGCTGTGACTCCCTTTCGTGATGGCACTTGGGGACTGAAACTGAACGCTCTGGCACGGCACAGCCTCATTCGTGTTGTCACCAGTTACTTATAAAAATCCCATATGCCTGGGCAGGAAAAGTGACTTCTTGAACATCGTGCTTATTTTACTACCCACTTTTCAGGGGACTTTTCTGAAGTCGGAATTAATTTTCTAATCAAATTGGTACCTACGTGTCAATTTTTTACTTCATTTATAAAAATAATCGGTAAAAGTAAGGACCTCAAAAAAGGTTCATCCTTTCATTTTTTGATGGCATATTGACTTTATAAGATTGTAAAGGCATGAATGATATATTAGGGAGTCCCTATAACTTTACTTACAGCAAAAATTAGAAAGTGATCGAAAAGTTTTATAGAGGAGAGCAGAAATATAATTTTAAGCCTCTTAAAATTGCCTGAACTGTAAAATCAAGTAATGAACACTAGAAAAGGATCTGTCAGCTGGAATCAAAGCTTAGACTAGTCAGCATTTTCTTCCTAAACCTTATTATGACGAAGATTTTTCATCTCTGCACTCTGTTCAGCCCAACAAATAAACCGGCTTGACCTCCACCTGTTACTTGGCGAAGTCTGCTATCATCTTTGACTAAACCCTTTTCTTCCCCTTCAAAGCCCTCTGCACCACTGAGAAGGTGGGAAGATGCAGCTGTGCGCTGATTCAAGTGGATACCAGTTCATAACCAGACAGCATTTCACAGCACAAATTACGAGCAACGGAGGAGATAAAAAAATGTAGTGCCAATGAATTCTGGAAGGGGGCAACATTTTTCATCATTTTAACAATGAGATTTTCATAGAAAGAAGTACTTTTCGTGTGTGATATTATGAACTAGCATTTGGAGCAAGAAACACTTTGCTTATGCCGTAACAATGAACCTATGCTAACACCACATATGAAGAGTTAAAGAGCATAATGGAAGCTATCTGTGTTTCTTTTATATTGCAGAAGTTGAATGCAGTCGCTATTTCAAGGAGGTTCAGCTCCAAATGTGTGTACTTTTCTGGACTTAGAAACAAGTCATGGCTACACACCGCAACATTGCTAAATAAAATAAATATATATATTATGGAACACAGAACAACAGGATAGGTTATGAGGAAAACCGTATAGCAGTCATTTCTTCAAATATATCATCATGACAAAACCATGCAAGAAGCTTTCTAATACAAAGACATATCAGAAAAAGCCATTTCATATAAAGTTGGACTTCTCTGGGTGATTAATGCTACGTTCAACAAAGGAGACAGTGTCTGTCTAATTACATTAAATACTTATCTTCTAGGGATTGGCAGGGTGTTTCTGCTCAATGTCACTTTTCATGACAATGTAATGATAGATCCGTTTACTTACCAGTGCCATTAGCAAAAATTGTACTGTTTTCTCAACTGCCCTCATATCACGAAAATATTTGATTAACACACTGTAGCTTATCTAATACTCTAAGCAACATATTCTGCATAGTTTTCTCTCTATTAAAAGAACAAGATTACAGCTTGTAAAAATTTTATTGCACTCACACAAAAATAAATGAATAATGTGTGATATACTTCAAGTATCTTACTAGTTCACAGAACGGGTTTATTTAATTTAAAATGCTAACTTGTACTTAACACATTAGGATTTGGAGGGAAACAAGGAAACAAACAAAATAGGTGCTCTGATGTACTACTTCCCATCCTGCCTTTAGTTACTATTTCCGTTTCATTTTAGCACGCCTTTGGAAACTTTTAGAACCTTTGACCAAAAAAAAAAATTCATATTCGTATTTCATTCCTTTGCTGGAGAATAGATATGGCCATCTCCCAAGTATTTAAAATTCACCACATCATGAACTGACTCTTCGTAGTCATGCTACTGTGCCAACATACAAAGAACAATAAACCTCTGGAAGAATGTACACAGCAAAGGCAGTTTATATAGTAACAAGATAATTTCATAAACCTATATTGAAAAGAAAGGCTGTGATGTAACATCCTAGCAGTATATATCAGCTACCTGATATTTACTAACAAGGTTAAACTACTATCTGTTTGTCTCAGCACTCTTCATAATTCACTTTTTAATGGATGGACAGGAAAAGTCAGCAGTGTATGGCACAGATCATTTTAGAAATAGGACAAGACAGCTTACGGCAGTATCTGTTTCAAAACGTGCTCCATCTTTCCATACGATCACATCAAAAGTCTACACTTAGCAACTACAATACTTCAAATCTACTCCTAAATCCTCCGATGGGTAGATTTCTGTTTGTAAGTAAAAGGGTGAATTTGAGAAAACAAAGAGCCCCGAGGAGGAGGAGGAGGTGCCACGTGCGGTCCCCGGGATCCCACCTTGGGGTTTTGTGCATGTGCAGAGGAAGGCACGTGGGAAGCTTCATTCCACGAGGGGTAGGGACGTCAACACCATTTTGTTACAGCTCCTCACGGTGCCGCAAAATGGCAGCAGGCGCCTTCCCCCAGTGACTCCCATTCGGCAGGACTCGGTACGGCGAGGCAGAATCAGCCAGCTTTCAGATCCCGTACCAGTGACTCTTGCAGCGATGACACCGCAGCCAACTGCCACATATGACTCTCCAAATTAATAATGGATTTAGGATTTAGTTCCCTGAGCTGCGAGGGTTTGGGGTGTGTCTGCAATTATCTAGATATAAGTCTGACACACATTATGCTTCTATCAATGTCATTTCCCTTAGTAGCCAACAGATTATCAGCAGCTTTGTGATATTCCAGGTGTCAAAGAAGAATTAAAACCACAACAATTGCACAAACAAAGGGACAAAAGACGGGATACGTGTTTCTGAGCTCTGCATATCAATTTAATATGTGCAGCTGACAATGATGCAAATGTCCTCGGGAGAGAGGCAGCAAGATCTGTGCCCAAACATACACACACCACCGTCAGCAAGATGGCAGAGAACAGAAGCAGTAGGATTCCCAGCCCAGGACACATGCCTCAGCAGGCAAAGCAACCCAATGAAACAATCCTCTGGTTGGGGAGAATTTTGGAAGCACCTGATATGGAAAAGGGCCCTAAACAAGCCAGATGGTACTTTTAGCTGGCAGCAGAAAGTAGGAGACAGCCAAAAACATTACAGCATTTCCCCAAGAGGCCAGCAAATCGATTTTTAACCATTTTTTTTTTTTTAGAGTGACGCTATGAATATAAAAAATAATGTTTCTATGCATTTTTAAATTGCTAATTTTATGAATAACACACTTAAGAAGGCAACAACTGGCAGAGATGAGAAAGCAATGGATTCTCACTTTCCCGCGGTAGTTGTATATTTGACATCAGGTTTCTATTCAGTCACTGCCACTGTTTACTCTGAATTAAGTGCCAGGTTTTGTTCAGGGTTTTCCACAATAACATTAAAGAGAAAAATTCTGTAACAGTAGAGAAAGAGCACTGTAAAATCACAACAGCACAATAGTTCTCACAACATGGGAGAAATGCTCTTTGCAAGACTGCTTTGCCCTCTTACAACCTGGACCCCCAAAATTACTGGGTTTCTAGACAATCATTTTTTAACAGAGGGCAAACAATTTATTTAATACCTACAAGTTCCCATTTGGCTAAGGGTTTGCATAAGAAATACAGCTGTTTTGGGGATCTTTTAATTTTTAAAAGCTCCAACTGGCCAAAACAGGCAATTCTGCCTGGATTACCGGACTGCTTTTGGGACTCATTTTGATGTCAGATGTTGAACTTTTGACAATCCAAAGCAGTTTCTTGCACAGCACGTTCAGATTAGGTGTGGCCAAGTGGTTTTCACTCAAGAAATGGCAAAGGGACATAGGTTGTAAGGACTGAAAGAGCAGTGATAGAGAGATGAGTTGTGAAGGAAGCGGCAATGACCACCACCCTTTGCTTCAAGCATGCCCCTCACATAGAGGATTGGAGAAGTTCAGAGGAAGAGTGAGGATGGTGCCTTACTTTCATTTGTCGCTATTTCAGCAAAAGAGTAACAGCGAGCCCTAAGAGAGGGTTAAATCTGGACTCCGTCCAAAGTGCTTTCTCCTGTTCAGAGCACAGTAGTGCATTAGCGTACTACATCACAGATAAAACTCCTGGAGACAAACGTGGGCTGCTGTAATAAAATGGGATGTTACACTAAGTACAAAGAAAGATAATCCATACGTTTATATTTTTTCCCAATCTCATTGACTATAAATCCTTACTTTTAAAATAAAAGCTATTTCCTTCCTACTTAGGTGGAACGTAAGACTTTTGCTGATAAAATGGCCCTGCTCTTTTTGAGAGCACTGCTCTTGGACACGAGGCCTGGTGGTGCCATTTCATTTTGCTGGCTTTTGGGGGATCAAAGATCTTCAGGCAAATCCCGGCGAGGGAAATGAAGACTGTGCACAAAACAGCAAAACACAGCCTATAATTTTCCAGCTAATTTTAGCTACAGGATATCTTATGTTATGCTTTTTGGTGTGTATCGCATTAATAGCTGCAACGAGTGGTGTAAGAGACGAGCAGAAGGAATGAGCTCACCAGGGCTGCCGGCCGTGCAAGAGCAGCATGGGCAAGCCGAGGTGGAAGATGCTGTGGATTACCTGCTCGCCTCCAAGCAAGACACCAGTGAAGTCAGAACAAAGCTACAGCCAGCATATGTGCCAGAGGAAGATACTGATGTACTTTAAGTCTTTGTGGAGCCAGAAAACGTAAGAAAAATAGGATTATTTAAGCAGTATCCCTTAACTTGGGCTGCAATGTCCTTTTTACCATCACTCCAGTGGGGCTTGGCTGTCTGGGGATGAGCTGAGGGGTAGCACTGCATTCGTGCCATAAGCTGTGGGGTTATGGGTCAAGGTTACAGACTACCCACTCTGGGGAAATCACACAGCTGCCATCACGGCACATACACATTCCTGAGGGCATAGGATGGCTCTGCAGCCACTGAGCCAAATCATTACCTGAGCTCAAAGGCCGCTAGACAGATTCCTCCGCTTTCCTGTGCTCACTGACCGCTGTGGTCAAAGTGTTGGGGCAGCAGCTAACTCTGAAGAAGTTGGTACCTTGTCAGAGCCTAGCTGGGAAGAACCGTTTTCTTCCTCTCTGTGGGCAGATCCACAGTTTTTGATGCGAGCATTTGGAGGCTGGCATGTGCTGCACTTAGCAGCTGAGAAGCAGGAAAATTGCAGTAGGTATCCAGCTCTGTGAAGTTAAGAGCTCAGGAATGCTCCTGGTTTTGTGCAGAAGCAGCGCATGAGGAATATCTCGAGTCAGAGCAACAAACACAGTGTGGGAAAGGAAACAAAAAAAAAAGAGAGAAATGTAACACAGTCTGCTTCCCCTTCCCGTTCCTGCACCATCCTCTCTCCGTCCCCTAACACCTCTCCTTGCACATTTCAACTTGGGTGAGAATGTTTGCTTTAAAACCAAGCCTGTTTTCTCCTTTAAAACAAAGATCAAGATGTGTACAGTAGCTGCTCTGTGTTATGCAGCGTAGTGATGGTTGTACTGGGAATGTTAATAAACAGTGCCGAGAGCAGAACTTCTGCATAAAAAAGGGTGTATGTTACATCTCTCCTCCTCTCCCCCGTTTCATGCAGTATTTACACAGCTGTGCTTTGTAAAATGTGTAGGGGAGTTTTTTGTTATTATTTTTTGGTAATTTATTTACCTAAGATAGCCCAGCATCTGTTTTGTGGTGAGCTTCTTTCACAAAGTTTCACAGTTGCCTTGACTGATGCAAAAGGAGGTCATGGTCCTTGCTCAGTGATCCTAAAACCATTTGTTTCAGCCACTTGGCCATTCTGTTTGGCTAATTTGTGTCCTGTTCTGTGTTTTTGGTTTGTCCTCTGCTTAGAAATGCACATCCCCTGGGGACTGATCTGGCTAGGTGAGTATTTTAGTTATCTGTTTTATAAAATGCAGAAGTGCACAGGAATTTGCAATAATATGCATCATTTACTGGCTCTCAATACGTACTGTATATTGGCTCTGAAGACTACTAATATTTTCCAGCTGCCTCCAAAACCAGAGTTCAGTGCAGTCTTTGCAGTGGGTCCTTTCCCATGACTGCCTACACAGGTGATGAAGACTTTTCCTGTGTCCTGAAGAATTAATAAACCTGAACATTTCTGTACCAGCATACTAGGAGATAAAATATTGCTTCTGCTTCCCAAACACATTAGAAAAAGCAAGTCTGCTGATCTCAACTGCTAAGACAGCACATGAAAGGAATGCAGTCCATTTCCTAACCAAGATCTAATCTATAGAAGAGTTTATAGATCCAAGTCAACATCCTGAATTGGTCCCAGAAGCAAATAAAAAAAAAAAAAGAAAGAAACTAGTTCAACTTTTGGAAGACAGGTACAATGCTCTCAATGTGTTTAATCCCATTTTGCAATTAAACAGTCCCATGCTGCACTATCAGATGATCTTCAAGGATAACTGCATCAGAGCAGACCCGTCTGGAGCTCTCCGAGATTCATGTTTGACAGCCAGAAATGCGCAGCCATGTTCAGACAGAGGGGGCTTCTGTCCTTCAGCAGCTTTGTACTTGAGCTTTCAGAGATTACTGCTGAAAGCATGTGGAAAATGTCTGCTTTTGTCCCAGTAATGAGGAAGCTTACAGGTTTCACTTGGTGACAACAGTGAAGCATAAACCTCACTGGCTTTGCTTCATTTGTGTATGTTAAAGAGGACAAGTGGCAGAATACAGCTCAGCCCGCAAGGACATCTGAAGAACATTAGGTACGTGGACTATCGATGCAGCACTCCCGTCCCAGCAATCCCTTTATCTCCAGGAAGCATTTCTCCAGCCTTTGTCAGGGAACAATTTTCTATGCACTAAATCTTCCTTATCAATCTGAAAAATGACTCAGACGAGGCCACCTGTGTGTGGAGCCGAAGATCAGCTCAGGTGGTCTTATGGCGGTCACGGCACGCCGAAGATCTACTTTTAAAGTTGGTCTATAAAGGCAGTGAAAATGGTGTGTGTGCACTAGGGCAGCTGAAAACACAGCTTTAATTTGATATCTGAGGTGAAGCACTTTCTGCAGTTTTTAAGGCAGAACTCCTACAGGTCTGTACCCCTTTTAAATGATGGATTTCCCGACGTCTGGAATTAGGGGCAAAGAGCAGGGCTGTGACACTGAGTGACTGACTTCTCCGGGACCATAGCGAAGGGGTATATTTCTCAGGGGATTACAGCACAGCTGAGGTATGTGCTCCAACACTTGCATGGGACCACTGATTTTAGTAAAAATGGAAGGTACAGTTAGGGTGATTCTCAGGGTCAAACCTGTTGTGTTGTCTGGTTTCTGGGGGGGGGAAAAAGAGCCTTTGAGAGGTGTGAAAACATCTCAAACTTTTCAATCTGAATGGCCTTTTCAATCAGTACTTCTTTTCCCATCTCTCACCTCCTTCCTTGATGTTGAAACAGTAATGCCAGCAGCATGGCATGTTGTCACAGGTCTCATGCTACCATGTGAATTGCCAAAGAAAAGCTGAGCTATTGATCCAGCAGTAATTTGTTGTCAAAATGACGATGCCTGTTCCAGCAGATGAGGAGTGTTAATCATTTGACTTGATGAATATTATTGGGAAGAAGTGACAATGCTCAAAGCACCACAGCTGACCTCCTACATTTTTCCTGCCTCATGTTATGTTCTTGATCTTTGCTGGCCTACCAATTAGCGTTCAAGTTATCCATTAAGGTGCAGCTCTGGAAAAGTTCTGTTTAAAATAAACAACAACTTATATTGGTGAGTAACTCATCAACTATGCAGCAGGCTGATTCTGAGTGCCTGGCAGAGAAACACACACATTTTGTGCTGTATCTGATAAAAGATCTATAATGTGCTAACACAAACCTATCATGTAGCACCTGTGACTAACAGATTGTGATATCAAAGTCTTGATGCCTAAGTGCTCCTGTAAATGCATTAAACTTTTAGCGGCAGGAACTGTAGCCTGCCAGTGACAAGGAGCTGATACGGTATTTCAGTAAAAGTTGATAAGTGTTATTTCTCTAAGAAGAAAAGAAAATTCCTACGTTCTTAGGAACCACTGGGCAGCTTGTGTCTTGATGGGACACTGCAATTCAGAGAGCAGGAATAAGGAAACACGTGGACTCTATGGAAGTACGAAACATTTAAGGACAGTTCCATATTTTACTGGAGCTGAAGTTCCTTTCAGTATGCTCTCATTCTGCATTTCACTTTGGGCATCTGCCTGCTCACCTGAAACCAGCAGCACCCACACAGGGCACGTTTAACTCCATGTACCACTGATGGAAGCATGAAAGGCAGTACAGGCCAGACACGCTCTGCTTCTCACCTGTGGCAGAACAAGGCTGTTGGAAGACTCTGTACGGGTGGGGAGAGATGTGGGAAGCTGTCTATAATGCCTTGGAGATGAGACGTATGTGTCTGAACAGGGTTGGGGAAACGAGGTGCATGGGAGCAGGAATCCTAGGCACAGGGCACGGTCTAACACAGCTCAGAAAGAGTTATTTAGAGAAAATAAGCAGTGGATGTTAGCATGGACCTGGGAAGCAAGAGTTTCTGGCTGCTGCACCATTCGTGGCATGTCTTCAGCCTAACGGCACAAATCAGCCTGCTGAAGCTCCCTGTGCTGTAAACCAACATGTTCTGGCCATCAGAGAAACTTGATCTGCTTCTGACCTCCCGTTAGAAAAGCCAAACTGTGCCGTGGCTGGAGGTTTGTCTGGTTGTGCAATGTTCCTGCTGTCTGCAGATATTAAGTTCAATGGAGGAAAAAAAAGGCACCGGTGCCTGCTGATAGAAGTGTCAAGGTATGTAATGAAGCTGCCACACAAGCAGGTACAATCTTCATGGCTGTGTGAGTGGGCTGTCTGTTTTTTTCTTTACACACTGAGAATTGGAGGGCAACACAATGTCACATCTGGGAAATACTGAGTAAATATAATTGGCAGGGATCCTGGATGCAGACCTCCTCTAGTTCGAAGAAATTGAGACGTTTCCTTGTTTTTGTCTTTCGTAAATGGGTATATGAGCATCCAACCAAGTCAGCTTAAGGAAATTAATAAAGATCACGAAATTCCTGTGCCTACTTACGATCCAGGCAGTGAAAGCTGCCCACTACAGCAAGCCACAGAAAAGTAATGCTGGAGTTTTATTTGATATTGATTGCTCCAGGTCTGAAATTGAATGTTTTCCCAGAAAAAAATGATTTTTTTCCTTTATTTTGTATGAAACATGGTTCTCATGTTTTTCATATTTTCTACAGTCAATACTTTGAATCATTGGCAGTAATGTAGAACAGTCACTGCAAACTTCTCTGCGCTCTGACTTAGCGTGTGATGTTGAATTTGATGAGCCCATAGACCTTTTGCCTGAGGACAGATCGGATGTACTCCGCATCACTGATGCTGGGACATACTGCACAGATTTTCTTTTCTAGGTAGTGCCAGACAGCAACAGTGTTCAGGGCATGAAGAAGACATACAGAACACACTCTAGGATCTCCCTTATACCACTTCTCTGGTGTTTCCAAGATACAATTCTGAACAGACTCTGAAATTAAACTCATCTGATCTATGCCTGAATGAGTCTTCCTAACTTGCAAGACATAAATAAAAGGTTCTTAGTGAATATGGAGAAGTTTTCTTGCATGTTGAGAATCTTTTAAAAAAACAGCCTGTTCCAGATTGACTAAGGTAGTTACTGAAACAGCTTGGACCAGTTGCCTGCATATGATCCTTCCCTAACCAGCACTGGGGAGAGACTTGGCACTAGTAAGTTAGAGGTCACTGCCACTGCAAGGAGAAGGCTCCAGAATAGGATCTCAGCTCCACAGCTGCATAGAAATTGCTCAGAAATTATTTTCAGACAGTCCCATAGATAGTGGCATGAGAATGAACAGTGCTAGCCTGAGTGGTGTAGTAAGCAATCATGAGGCTGACTTTAATAGCATCTTTACTATCAAAGACGTGTCCAGCAGTCTAACAGGGAACTCTCTAGCTTACTGTAGGTTCATATAATATTATCAACTCCATGAGACCCTGGAACTGTAAATATGTCTTTCAGGCATGCAGTGAAAGTGTGATTATTAACTCCTTAAGGTTTTTTGCACTGAAAGACTCGTTTGGTTCCTGGGGTTTTCAAGACGAAGACATGCTCAGGGCAGAGCAGCAGGGTGCAGCTGGGGTGGGAGAAGGTGGGTTCCCACAGCACGAAAGGCCACATCCATCCTTCTGTGGAAGGACCACAGAGCTCAGCCCATTCTGAAAATGAGTGCAGTGCTGTAAGTTGGCCAAGACCACAACTGAAGCAGAGCTAATTGTCCCCTCAGAAATCTCAAGGAGTACAAACACCTACCTCTCTTGGGGTTACTGTCCTCCAGAGACCAAACTAACTTGAGGAAATACAAGTACCAGGAAGACCTAAGTAAAGAAACTAAGAGGATACTCTGAATTTACATTTTAAACGTTTTTTCCATGCCACACTGTAGAAATACAATGGGATTAAAATTGGCAAATACCATCCATATGCTACCCTACAAAAGGACTGACAGAGCACAATGTGAATATTACTCCTGGCCCGAATCAGAGAATGCATTAAAAAATGCATAAGTAGGATACTGATATATATTAACTCCATCTGATTATGGAATTAAAAAGCTTATACCTGTAATTATGGCTTACCCCCTTTACCAGCAGACCTGCCACAGAACTGAACAGAGGCCAGCTTTATACCGGAGTTCAAAGCCGGTATGATGTTGCCTTATTTTCTTACTAACATCATCTTTATCCTCTCTTGCCCTTCTTCTCAGTTAACAAGAGTTATGTACTGAAAGTGCTGAGATAAAGTAATGGTAAGGAGGATACCGCAAAAGGTATTTGAAAAGCAGAAGTAATTTACTACATGTCTGCTTTGTTTTACTTCCTAAGCCTTCCTGTTGTGAGAGGAAATTCATCTTTTCTGGCAGACTCCAGCCTTTTTAGGCCTGAGAGCTCCCCAGGAGCTTTCGAGTGCAGGTAAATGGATGTGAGACTCAAGGAGTACAGTGCAAGAACATGGAATTAATGTTGGGTTTTGCTTTGGCTGTCACGTCTGACGTACAAGGAGAGTGCTATATCCTCGCTTGCAAGAAGTATCTAGATGTAAAAAACACGAGGCTGCGTCCTCTGCTCATTACCATGGGTCTGAAATGCCAGGAATGGAAAGGTCGTGTTGCTGGTGGGTGAAGCACAGAGGACTTACGCCCATAAAGTCTCCGCATGAGGCAGATGTCAGGGTGCCCTGAGCCCTGGGTCCCTGCAAAGTAGGAGCTCAGAGGAAGGGCTGTGGCTGGACAATAGGTGCAGCCTGTATTCTGCACGCAGCGGAGACCCCGAGAGTAGGCACAGGGGAAGCATCCACTGCCTAATCTAAATAGCACACAGAGTGGTTTTGTCCTCTTCTGTTCTCCTGCCAGTTTGCACATATGTTCTGAGTATACAGCCTGCCCTCCAAAGACCACTTACAGGGGCAATCACAGGGAAGCAAAGCAGGAAGAAAGTATCCAAAAAGGGAATTTGTTCAAGAGAAAAAAATGGAGACAGATGTAGAGTGACTAGTCACGGCTGGCGGTAAATAACCCTCTGCCTGGAGTGCTCTCTAAGAGGAGTTCACATATTCCATTTCATATTTCCTTTCTAGGAAGTCAAATCTTTGTTTTCCTGGCATTTGTTCCTTTTTTCTTTTCTTTCCCTATATATATTTTTTCCTGCTGTATGGTGCGAAATTGTTTTCTCCTTTTCTGTTTCGTTTCTATGCTGTGTTCTTTTCAAGTGTGACATTTCTCCAGCCACCCTCTCATGCAGACCTCAGCTCCCTGCACTGTCCCAGGCAGCATTTTCTGCTATAACCCCCTCCTACCCTCCGTGCCTTGAGCTCTGCCCTCTTCCTCTATACGTTCACCAACACACAGAGGTCTCCACACCTGCTCCAGCATTTCAGTCCCCACTTTTTCTCACGTGCACACCTCAGAATTAAGCAAATGCAAGACACATCGACAGAATATTCATCCTCTCACTCCCATAAACCTGTCAAGGCACATAGGCCAAGAAGCTATCTCTGCATAAATCTAAATCTCCTGCGAGGAAGCAATCTACTCAGAGGTAATAAAGCCAAAGGATATATTATTATCTTTGGTGTGGATCCTACTGGGCTGGGAGGTTGGCTGCTGGCTCCTCGCTCTGAACTTTCCTTCCCCGCCGGAGCAGCTAGCCCACAGACACGTCTAAGCTTCCTTTCCTTGCTCTGATTTCCTCCTCCCGTTGTTTGGCTGGTAACTCAAAGGACGGGGCTCAGTTCTGGGGTTTGGGAACCTGGCTTACGCTGCTCTGCCAGCACAGGACAGAACTTTTATCTTGCTGTCAGAAGCAGCATCCTTCTGCACTGCTGATACCTGCATTATCCCACGCAGCACGGAGTGAACCACATAGAAGAAATGCCAAGTGGAACAAAAAGATGGGTTTAGTCTTTAAACTGCTGTGAATTTCACCGAGAAAAAAAAAAAAAAAAAACAAGACACTGAAGAAACTCGGAGATTACTGTATGTTAAAACCGTGCCATCACTTTTGGTTGTAGATTAAATAAATGGCAAGGCCTTTCTCTGGACAGGAGGGACATTGGAAAGGAGGGATCTGAAACAGAGCAGGGACTTCACCCCTCTCAGAGAGGAGCACTGTGGCAAGACACCAGGTAACAGGATGTTAGCACCATTTGTAAGGCTTTCAGATGACCAGTATTTCTAGGCAGATGCCCCACTGAACGTCATAACAGATTTGATATTTATGGAAATAAAGCAGCCATGTCAAATACGAAGGAGCAGACATCAGCATCGGACCCGGGTGTGGTTGCTGAGGTAAGGCAAGGCACTGTGCACAGCTTCCAGGCAGGATGCGTCCCCCTCTGCTACTTAGGGGGGAGCCCTTTGTTCCAGTGACATACCGCCGATGCCTTGGCATGAAAGGACACCAGAACTGTTTTGTCCTTCACCACTGATGAGCTGGGGTTTGGGTAATTTTCCTGCCAGCCGTGCTTTTGCAGGTTTTACAGAGAAGCTGAGGCAATGAATTCACAGGAGAGGCTGCTGGAAAGCCAGAGCAGAAGGCTCAGGGTGGGGCTGAGTGGCTATAGCATGAAGATTGAAAGTGCATCCCACGCAGGCAGGATAAAGCTCTTTTTCTTCTCCACTGCAACAGTGATAGATAGCTTGATGAATCTGAGCTATATCTAGTTGGTACCTGGCTTGAGTCCCTCATGTTGCAAGGTGATTTTCTGCCATTTTACAGGCATGCCTAGACAGAACCAGGGATTTCTCGTAATAAATGAGGAAGGTCATGAGGAAAGAAGTACCTTCCTTCTCCTTCTCCTTCTCCTTCTCCTTCTCCTTCTCCTTCTCCTTCTCCTTCTCCTTCTCCTTCTCCTTCTCCTTCTCCTTCTCCTTCTCCTTCTCCTTCTCCTTCTCCTTCTCCTTCTCCTTCTCCTTCTCCTTCTCCTTCTCCTTCTCCTTCTCCTTCTCCTTCTCCTTCTCCTTCTCCTTCTCCTTCTCCTTCTCCTTCTCCTTCTCCTTCTCCTTCTCCTTCTCCTTCTCCTTCTCCTTCTCCTTCTCCTTCTCTTCTCTTCTCTTCTCTTCTCTTCTCTTCTCTTCTCTTCTCTTCTCTTCTCTTCTCTTCTCTTCCCTTCTATTTTTC
Source organism: Anas acuta (assembly GCF_963932015.1). NCBI lineage: Eukaryota > Metazoa > Chordata > Aves > Anseriformes > Anatidae > Anas > Anas acuta. The sequence continues at coordinate 3,280,617 of NC_088986.1, forward strand.
TCTTTACTCTGCTGTTCACTCCTCTCCTCTACATTCCTCTCCTCTCCTCTTCACTCCTTTCCCTATCTGAGAACCTCAGGAAGTTTGACATGGGCAGTTGTGCTTAAATTCCCCATCCCACTTGTGCACGCAGGGCTTTAGGTACTTCTCTTGCCCAGCTTAGCACTCCAGTGCCACTATCTGGACAGGACTTGGATGAGACCAAGGTTATGAACACATGCGGGGAAAATCACCAGAAGTGACAGCAAAATTAATAGCCAGCCTCTGGCTGCTGTATAAATGAAGAACATTTGTCATTAATAAAGAGGACCCCAGACTTTGGGGGGAGCTAGCCTTCAGACTGACCATGATGTCGAAGCAGTGAACCAGTCAGCTTTGAGCCATCTGTGCCTGAGAGGAGGTTGCGATCTCTCCTTCCGATGGGCGCTGAGCTTTTGTTCGTGCTTCTGCTGCTCCGTGAGCAGAGTAGCTCAGTGCAAGGTGAAGCTCTGCCTTACATCATCTGGAGACTGGAGCGGATGGAGGAAACAGCCCCCAGCATCTACGGAGCAGGACACCTCGCTGAAAACACCAGAGCCCTGGGGACCACGGTGGCAAGGCAGTCACAGGGAGCCTGGCACTTGTCTGCCTGCAGGTCCACCCTCTCCTCCTGCCAAAGTGCCACATCTGCACTCAATAAGGGCCCACAAGCTGGCTCCTCCTCATTAGAGGAGAGAGGGCAGCTGGCAGGGGATCCTCCAAGGGCTCCCAGACGCGGGAATCAGTCCCCTCCCAGTCTGGAATAGCCCAAATTTGGTGACTTTCTGGGCATGCTGTAAAGGACAGCTGTTTGACAGGGTCTCCAGAGAAAGCTGTGGGTATGTTTCCTACATGATGAAGGATATAGGTGGCTGGCCAAGTGCCCACAGCACTGATTTTAATGCCGTTCAGGTTGAATTTACTTTTCTATGCCGTACAGTTCATTATACACAGTGCCCTGGACAAGCATGTGTTGTTTCAAAACAAACCAAAAACATACTAATTTAAATCCAAACAAACAAGAAAGGAAAAAAGCATGTATTGCGAAAGACCCTTTGGGCTGTTTAGAGGGCCTTCTCAAACACTGGGAGGCTTCTCAAGCACTGGGAGATGAAAGTACTGACTGTGTTTATCTAACAAATAAAACTTTTGTTATTTTTATTGGCAATAAATATGTGAATATTTAGCTGTAACCAAAATCAAGACATCAGCTTTACCTCTATATATAGCACTGGCCCAGAAAAATATTTTCAATAGTATTAAGCACCCAGATGATCTCAAGATAAGTGACCAACAGACAGTTAAATACATAATGTAACATAGCCCAAAAGATAACCAGCAAGAAAGATCACACATAAAAATTAACTGAGAAGGGGCAGAAGAGCTACTTCCTAAAGCTTATGAAGTTTAATATGCAGTGATAACTATTTTGATATGAATCCTCCAATTGCACTACAGATGACATTGTAAGTCTCTTAAAAGTCATTACTAAGTGATCTTGAGTGTCGTAGAATGCCTGAAAAGTCCTTCTACCTTACATAAGTTTCGGGATATTTATTTAAATAGTATAACTGTAGGGAACACCCCAAACAGGTACTGCTTTTTGCTAAGCAAATGTCACTGCTATCCCAGAACTGAATCCGGACATTTTGACAGAAACAGACAGTGTATCTTTTGCTGCATTATTTAAATACTTAAGATATTTGGCAAAAATACAGAAGTGACACACTACAGAAACATTTACAGCTGCAGGAGCAATAAAACCTCTACAGTATTTTCACTAGACTAACCTTTTCTCAGAAGAAGTTACAAGATTTTTATAATAGAGCACCTTTCTATACAGCATTCGGTGTACTCTGATAACAAAATGAGCAACTGGAGATAATTTTCTCGGGCTCCTGAAAGCCGTGGCTTACCTGGCTCCACTTCATGCCATCCACTTGACTGGCTGCCACTTCCTGGAGAGCGCCCTTGGCTTGTATAAAACGGCTCCTCACCAGGACTGTCCATTTCATCCTCCACAGATTTGAGACGTTTTGTAGAGCTGAAGAAGTAAAAACACATATTAACTACTATATATATGGAAAAGAACAAAGGCGCATCTTTTGGGACATACTTTGCTAGCACTGCTTGAGACTAACCTGCCTATGGAAATTACAACCTCTCAAGGAGTTCAAACCGAACCCCTAAACATGCCTTAGTTTAACTAGAAGACAGTTTAACTTTTAGGCTTTTATAGGGCAAAAAAGCAGGACATTTTCCAAAGCACATAGAGGTCAATAAAATAATTTAATTTGTGTGGCATTATTTTTGCAATTTGAATGAATACAGTAATAACATGCAAGACATTTTAACTGTCAGATTTTTGCACAGCTTAGTCTGAAAGGAGTATTATTTATCAGCTCAAACTGGTATTTTTGGTCTTTTAACTGTAGCTGTTAAATTAATCTAGACTTCAGTCCCATAAGAAGTATAGACAAATGAAAGATGGAAGAATCCATTTGTGGTTCAAATGTTCCCATTATCATACAAGTACAAGTATTTTACCCTATAACTGTATAAAAAAGCCACCACCAGGTACCTCTGACCCGTGTCAGTACTAAAGGACTCCCTTGTCATCTATCACACCTCCCTTTCCAACAGCTCAGGAGACAGAAGAGCCCTTCCAGTGGTCTCTGATGGTCAGTGACTCAGAGTCCAACAGTTTGGTAGGGAGAGGATCCCAAAGCCAAAGACACTCAGGTTGGCTCTGTTTTCTATAATGAGTTGTACAGACTGCGTGGGGACATTACTGAGAATTTCTCTTTTAAGTACTTTTCCAAGGCTGGGTCAGCTCACTTTTTACCCCAGATCTGTATTCTATTAAGCTTTAAGGCATTCAAGAACAGGCTCCTCTGTACAGGGGGAACATATTTAAAAGACATCAAATATTCCAATTTCTGCTGGTCTAAAACTTTCAGTCTCTGTGCAGCTCTTCTCCCGAAGCTCTGCACAGGTATTCAAAATCAGTTTGTGAGAAACAGGAAGAATAATTTTTGTGGTATGTGCGGAATGCAGGTTTGGCCATTCCGTAATTTAGAGAATTGTTATGTGTCAATAGGGGAAATTGTGTGCATACAATATAATTACCGCCTGATAATTCCGCTGACTCTGTGTATTTAAGGAATATTTTTTTTCTGACTGGGAACAGACTAATGAGAGGAAAACAAACATATCACCAAGTTATTAACTACCCATGCTGTTTATAATTGTGTCCTTATCACTGCTAGCTGTTTGCAGAAGAACAGAAGAGTAACAACTGAACTCTTAAGTAACCGATAACCTCACTTTTTTGCGTCTGGATTCACAACCAAACTCTACCTGAGAATGTGCTAGTGATGAGCACTGTAAATGGGGTGCACAGTTTATATGCAAAGAAGAAAGAGGACAAAGTTTTTAACTGATGTGTAATGGGAACTGTAGTCACCAAACTTCATAATGTGCACTAACTGAATGTTCTTCCAGTTACCGCCAGCTGTAAGAAACTGTGGCTAAGAGCCTCCCTCTAAAGATTTTCTTTTTAGAAAATAAAAAAACAGCCAAATTCAAACTATAGAGCTTTTCTACATGTGTACTTGCTTACTGCAGACTGAGATAAAAATGTCAAACAACCCTGAGCTGAAGTTAGACTTTCTTGTCATGTCTTTGAAATAAGTGATCTATTTTGGCCGTGGGGGAAGAAAAATCAGTCCGTTTCTTTAATAGCGTTCAAAACTACCAGAGTGACTGGGCTTGTTTATAAATCTAATCTCATGGATGCTTAAAGTAAGAGGATAGGGTAAAAAATAAAAAATATCCTTGTCTGGCAGTTGGTATCTAAGCCAAAATCAAAATGAAACTGGGTAGTCATCTGCATTAACAACTCACAGTTTTCAAATCGTTGAGTCACAAATTTCTAAATGCTATATGAAAACCAGAATGCATTAAAGACTAAGATCCTAAAACTGTATTAGTCTCACAGATAACACTTTTTAAGATAAAGAATGCATGTAAGTCTATCTTAAGATTTTCCTGTCAGGACAAAGTAGCTCATCTCGATAAGCTCCCAGTTCTCTTCTGCCACCACTAAAACTCCAGCAATTCCCATGGAACTTCTCCTGATACACCAAGACATGAGCCAGAAGTTATACAAGGCAATGCAACTGATTTTCTTCAAAGTTTGTATATATAAAAAGAACTTTAACAGCAATCCAGTTGAACATTCAGCTCTGTGAATCTGAAGCAGCTCCCCATCCTGAGGCCCCCAAACAACTTGTCAAATAATTTAGTGGTTACTTTCCCTGATGAGTAATGATGCTTGCCTGGGTTTCCAAGTAACTTGGCAGTAGGCAAAGATTAAATTACCTGGTAGAGGATGTGCTAGGTAAAGACCTCCTCATTGCTCCTGGGCTCATGCTGTAGTATGAAGAACTTTCCAAATCTGAGAGGGAGAAATTAGGGCCTGTTCCTGCAGCTATTGGTGCTGGGGAAACAAAAAAAAAATGAAGTCAGTAACTCAAGTGAGTAAGGCATGAACTGTACTTCAAAATCACTTTCTCATTCCTCAATAATGTATTTATTTTCACAATAAGTATAGGTAGAATGTGGAAATTGAGAAATGCTAATGGAAACGGGCACTGCAATCAAGCAAATGTTAATTTCATCAAGAATATACTGTTCCATAGACTCTTTCTTCTATTCCTCCAATGATATTCTTTCTTTAAAAAATCAAACAATTATGACACACTTTTATTCAATTTAATTAAGCACTGCTTTTCTATTAATATCAGTCTAACACTTAATGAAACTTGTTGCGTTTGTTTTTAGGACAACATTGCATTTACTGGCATAATTACAAATAGGCTGCATCATCCCTGTAGTGTGCTTGGCATAATCTATAAGCAGTATAGGCAGGGAAACACACACCTCAGGACCTCTGGTATGTACGTGATGTACATCCCCAAGCACAGAGGTTACAAATGCTCCTTGGAGAAAGTACAAGCACAGATGAAAAACCCAAGTTCTCTTCTGCCTGCGAGCATCTGAATTTTCCTCTGGCCTCTCCTCCAGCTAAATCACAGCTAGACATTTGTCTCAAAAAATGTTATCCAGCGATTACTTTTCACTGCTCACCTCTCACTACCTTACCCAGCACCTAAATTTTATTGTAAGGGATATGAATAGCATTAATTTCCATGTCCTAAAGCCTTGGTTTTACATTAAAATATTATGAGTTCCTGCACGCCCTAAAGTTTTCAGGCACAAGCCTATGAAGTCCATGTGCTGTATTCTTCTGGGAACAGAGCAGCTTAACGTTATAGTTAAATGCATTAAAAGATAATGCATTTCACAAAAACATGCAACTATATGGCATGTGGTCCCATAGCCAGTGTTGCTGTTCCAGCGCTATTTGCAGGACAAAGCAACTTAGGGAGCTGACAATTACAGATCATGATTTTCTCTCACATTTCAGAGACATCTGAAAAAGGACATACTACACAATAAACAGCACAAGTTTGGCCTGGAACGTATTGTCTGAGAGCCCCGATTCACAGCAACAAAGGCGAAGCAGTCTCAATGCCACACAAGGATGCTGAGCCAAGTTTAATCTTTGGTCTGAGAATCTGGCCCTTTTTCAAAGACGAAAAAATCTTTCACTCCGACGGGGCAGGAGTGAGGAAATGAAGACAGGATAGCTCCTATCGCCCAGCTAACATGTCTGGGCTGAAATGCAGGCCTTCTGGGAGTGCTGCCATTGACTGTAATGGGGCCAGTATTTCACCCCAAGACTTAAGGAGCTCACAGTGTCAGATCTGACAGAGGAATAATGTAGCTTTGCAGCTGCCTCATCATCCCCACAAGACAATTAGTTGTTGTTTGGCAAGGATCTTTTAAGAACGTCATTGAGACAGCAAGGGAACAGCCTGGATAGCCATGGACTTTTAAAAGCATGGGACGGAAAATACACAACACTATTAAAACTTGAGAAAATCTGGAATGATCATTAAAAGGAACGAAGCTGGGAAGTAATTTATGACAAGAACGCTCAAATCCTTTGTTATCTTCCCTTAACTATCATACGCTTCCTGTACACCGGGTATATGAGAGGGTGTGTTAACACAAAGAAAGAAAAATTAAGCACAGTAAAATTAACTCGTTTTATCAATTTGTGCTTTCTGCAACAGTTTCCTGACAGCAACTACAAGAGGCTGTAAAACTGATGAATTTGCATGGAAAAAGAAAACGGTGTAAGTAATTTGTGTAAAAGGTAACACGGACATGGACTGCTATAATTCAGACACCCTGCAGATAGCAGACTGCTGCAGTGTGAGCAGTTATGGGTTAGAAAAATGACCACACTGCAGTCAGTCTGACTTGAATGGAAATCAATCATAAAGGTACTCTCTGCAGCATCTACTCCACAGTTTTCAGCAACTTCCCTGCCAAACAGATTTCTGCTCTGCAAACCCTTTGCTGATCAGTTCCTCTGCACCCTCTACCTACCGAAGCCTAACTTACAGGTTAAGCACACTATTTTCCAAACAGGAACATAAAAAGGCAAGCACCAAATTAAAGCGCTATTTCTTTTCTTTCTGAGGCACAATGAATTTCCTAACCACTACAAGATTTATGAAGCAGCTTTATTCCAAACAGATACAGAAGAAAAAATAGTATCTGGATAATGCTTTTGTTCTTCCTTTGCCTCCCTGTTACTCCCCCTCTCCCCAAATCCAAGACAATGCTGCTCAAACATTTGAATTGGCCCTACATGAAAATTAAATGCACCTCCAGAACAGGGGTGGAGGAGGAACTGGGTGTTGCTAATCCTGTATAAACTCAGCACAAAGTAGCAACTGCTAATCAGAGACTGATTTCTGCCCCTGCAGCAAACACGAAGGATGCTTTCTTTGTTACAGGCCAAACCACCTCACCACAGCAAGAGCCTGTTTGCAACCAGAGGGTTACAGAATGAACGCCACCTCTATGAAACAGCAACAGATGTCCCCAGCAGTGGCTGAAGTGGCTAGATGGCCCTCAGCAGCTGAATGCTGGAAAGTCCCATGGCAGTTCCTAGATGAACTGCGATCCTGCCACAACCAACTCGAGGCCAGTGACCCTAGAAGCGCCGTGACAAGCTTTGCACAGGGTCAAGCTGTTCTCGAATCCTTTCTCCTGCATATTGGATTCCTGTCTTTCAGCCTTGGGGGAGCTGAGCTGCACCTCATGGCTTCATGAGGGTTTCAGCTGCAGGCTGCCTGGCTGCTCCAGTAGCTCCTGTGCTTTTTTTGGTGTGAGGCACCTCCAGGAGGCATCTCAGCCTGCTTCGAATGGTTTTTCACACCGCCTTTGGTCTTTGAACAGGACTGGGAATATGCTGTGGCCCTACATGAAGTGGCAGCACGGCTGGGAAGCTCACTATGCAGCACAGCTGGCTGTTCACACGCTGCAGCCTGCAGAAACTCCAGGCCGCTGACGTTAAAAAACATGCCGTTCTCCCCCCTAACAAATGCTCTGCAGCAAAGTGACCACCTTCTGATAGCTCAAGAACATCTCCTGATCAGGAAAGGATGTCAGAAATTTCAGTTCTGACTCAAAACAAGGGTCTCCACCTACGTGCTGACACCACGATGTGGTGGGGCACGGAGGCTGGCAGAGGAAGGACCCCCGGGGATGTGTGTGGGGGTCTGCACAAACAGACTGATGCTGGGCATGGCTCCAATTCCAGCTGTGGGCATCTCAAAAAGCCCCCGTGTGCAGGGGATGGGTTTCACTTGCTCTGAAGGGGCAGGATGAGATGGCTGGTGTGGGCAGGATGTCCCTCACCCCGGGCTGCCACACAGGCAGGAGGGAGGTGGCCGTGCCAGGCCGAGCGGCAGCACCAGGCCCGGGGACACGGGCAGAGCCTCCCCTGCTGCCAGCTCGTTAGCCCGGATCTTCACCCGAAATGTCAAGAAAAATAACAGAGAAATTAACAAAAAGCCCTCTGACTTAACTCAATTGGAATATTTATTTTGAAAAATTTATTGAATTAGAGAACAGGAAACCCACTAAATAAAACCAGCCAGGCTGGCATTTGTCTTCCTTGGAATATGGCACTCTCTCTCAGTCATGTTAATATTTAGCTTCTCATTTTCCATTTTTATGTATTTATTTTTACAAAGGGGCTGGGATATGACTAAGATCATTACATGTGTAACATTGCAGAAAAGTGATAATGTGTTTAAGGTTAAACGGGAGAAACGTGACATTTGACTAATAAACTTTTTCCTGTGTTGTGACTCCATAAACAAAGGGAAACACACTGCACTGCTGATGCAGAGAGGAAAGGGGATCTGTTTTCTTCTTTTTTTTTTTTTTTTTTTTTTGCAAGGCCTTTGTCTCCTACACACTGTATCGTTAGATGCAAAGAGGCTTAGCTGAATACAACAGATATGAAATGTGTGATGTTCATTTTAAAATTACAAGTACAGCCTGCTATTGACCATCTAATTATGCTGAGTTCCATTTATAAACATAGCTAACCACTAAGTTTATAGAGACTTTTTGTGCTGCTTTAATAGGATATTGATCGAGAGCAAGGTTTGAGTGGACTGCCATTGAATTGTGTAATGGCATACAAAAGGCAAGGTCACGGCAACTGTTCACTCTATGCCTGCAGTCTATTTTTTATTATAATCTTTTTTTCTTCCTCTCTTACCAAGCCCAAACAGAGTGTTTTGGATAGCAGTGCTTTGCTAAGGAATATAGAGTACCTTTTTGAATGTTAATTTTCATGCTGCTGACTTTAACTGCCTTCACTACTGTAATGCTTAGTATAGCAGAAAACATACAGGCTGCTGTTTAAGAAAAAGCTGTTTTACGATGCCCCAGCTTTCCCACACGTGCTCTGCACCGGGGAGGTCTGTGGATGAGAGCCTCTTCTCCTTCTGCCAGCCTACGGGAAGGCAGCGGCGTCCTCCCTGGCCCCTTGCAGCCGCTGCCTGGCCCAGGCCCCCACACCTTGCAGCAGGCATGCCGTGCGCGGTGGGGCTGGCAGGACTTTCCCTGCAATTTGTTTTGGCTGTGCCTGGCCACTCGACGAGAAGTGTGAGGAAGTCGTGTTTCCTCCATCGCACCCACACTCCGTGCCCGGAGCGGCAGCAGTTACTTTCATTTCTAGCATTTGTGTGCCTGTGTGGCAGCAAGGCCGGCTTGGGCCCCTGCGACCACAAGGCAGCTCAGGAGCTCTCCCAGCTCCTGCCTTGCTGCGTGCCAGGGCTGGCAGTGCCCCGGGTAAATGCTCGGGTGCTGCTAAACCAGCTGCTAACCACAGCGAGAGGCTGCCTGCGAGCCTGGCGCTCGCTGCAGCCAGCATCCGCCGTGCTGCAGGATCCCGAGCTTTTTAAAATGCCTTGGCCACAAAATCACCTCTTACCTGTGGAATTAGCATAACTTTCAAGGATAATTAGCGGAACCATTTCTGTGTTTATACAGAAGTGGTAAGCAACTGCGTGTACGCTTGTGTGCTTGTGGTTTCACTGGCTCATTAGAAGGATTAAAAGTCACCCCACTTGCTCTGTACAGCTCCTTACTGCACGCAGTTAACGTCTTAAAACTCAAAGCGTGGCATTTTCTGTCCAGGGTGCAGTCAGAATTCCCTTGTTTATCAGCATGAAGAATGATGTCATTTTGACAAATAACACAGCACAAAACAAATATGTTTCATTTGGCTTTAGCGAATGTTCATAAATCCTAAATCTTTCTTCACATCCTGGGCAGTGCAGTTTATCTGGCTGCCTGAAGGACCTCCAAGGGAGGAGATCTTCCCAGCAGCTCTCTGCACAAGAGCACATGGTGCAGACTCAGTCTAACAGGGGAATAATATCCCCCGTGCCCCTCTCTCTGCTCCAGCCTGGGCCAAGCATGGGCTCTTGCTCAACCAGGCTGTAAACTCAGAGCAGCAGATGAGTCCCAAGCAAGCACCTCCTGCAGAGGGCATTCTCTAGTGCCATGCAGTTATCTGTACCCAGCGAGTGGAGTATTTTCCTAGCAAGGGTGGACATGGAGAAGGTTTTACTTGGTCAACAGCTGGCTGTTCAGTTCAGAAAACCTGTACAGCTCCAACTCTTCTGCTTCTGGTGTCAGCTCAAACCTCCCTGAAGATGGAAGAATGAAGCCTCCATTATCTGAAGGGGTCTCCTCAGTATCTGGGGTGAACAAACACCTACAAAGAAGCTCACACCTTTGGTCTGCTAATAACATAAGAGACCTGACAGCTTGGTCTGCGACATCCACATCAGACTGGGTGGAGAGGGAACTAGCTGCTTTTCAGATGAGCATGTATGATCTACTTTTTCTGTTTTACTAGGCTCTGCAAGATTCAGTAGCTGGGTAGCATTTTGAAAGCAAATCTCCATCTGTGGGACTGAAGAAAGCAGGTTTCTGTTACCACAGTAGTCTAGACTGGTTCAATAGCTCATAGAAACTGTGACGATCAGCACTGATAGATAAGATAGACAATGGTAACAGCTGACCTTTTGCTTGATTAATTAATTCCCCAAATTTGCATGACTGAGACAACTGCCTATTGCTTGAGACTCCTTGTCATGCAGAACTCTGGGAACTTTACTAAATAAACCTGGCACATAACTGCTCCAAACAATATTTCATATCGTAACTTTAGATAACAGCAGCAAGCCACAGGCCAGTTAAAACTGTGGGAAATCACATTTTTCTATCATTATATTATCAAAAACAAGCATGGTAAGAATGATGGCAACGGGCATACACAAAGATAACCTCGTTGTAAAGCAAACACAGAGCACACGGGAAGACCAGAGACTAAACATGAGAGCCAATACGGACAGGCAGGTTTGCTGCATCCCCAGCCATGGTGGCTTCTAAAGATGCAATGACTTTTTCAAAAGTGAAAACAGGAGAATGGGCTGAGGACATTTTGATTGCTCAGACTGCACACTTAATAGCTGCCGGTGAGTCTGGATAATGGCTGCTCATAAGCTGAGATCCCCAGCACGAAGGCAACCCATGGACTGGTCTCAAGTCAAGACACGGGAATACATAAACCACCCAGCAAGAGTTATATTGAAAAGCCCACTCTTTAAAAGCCCTTACATGCCAATTTAGGCAAATATGCAGCAATTACTTTGTCGCTCTGTTATGTTAAATTATCCTTTGAATATTAGCGTGCAAATTCATACTGACTTCGCTGGGAATTTGTTGCTAGACTCTACACTAAACATATCCTACTGGGTAGCCACGGCATGTCAGGCTGTGGACTTCTCAGACCTCACAAAGTAAACAAGGTTACGGCTGGTCAGTACATGTCTGGGGCATCTCCAAGGAAAATCCAGGGTGCTATCAAAAGCAGTGTAGCTAAATCAGTTGCTGGCACTCTTCCCTCTGAGTCAGTTCTGAAGTGATATCCCGATATGCTTTGGGGACACTATTTTTGGTAGAGGTGCTGGCTTGTGGACAGGATATAAAACTGAGGTCTTGAACTCCCAGGATTATTAAAGATCCCATGAAAAAGAGAGTGCAAACCCCCACGTCTACAACAGATGAAAGCTGAATCTTTTTGTTTTGCCTACCAACACCTCCTTGCTTATTTTAGATGAAGTTTATGCCTGTCCTGCTCTTGCTGCGTGCAACTACCCTGACTGACGGAGGTGGTGCATTTCGATGGCAAGCAGAGGGAATGTCTCAGACACAGTTCATACTTTGTTTGCAAAATATGTTGAATGCTAGGATTTTTGCTGCATGACGTTTTAGTTTAGTTACAACAAAATATCATGGAAAACTAACAAGCATGAAACATGACGCTCCTGAGGTCAATGCCAAACGCGCGGGGAGGCTGGGACCAGGATGGCTGTGAAGCTGTAAGTCCTGAACCGGTGCACTTTTCTAGCTGCCCTGTCCTCTCTCTGCACACATGAAGCACGGCTGACAAAGTCCAGAGGCAGTTCTGCTGTGTAGTGCTCCTACAGTGAAGATAAGATTGTGGTGCAGCGGGATGCCTTACAGAGGGGGAGGGAGAATCCTTTTGGCTTCAAAAGCCTTGTGTTGTCACGCCGAAATAAAGCGACATGACACGGAGCCTTTCAAAGGCTGGAGAGAGCTTGGTTTTGCCCACCATGTCTGCAGGTACCAGCAAGGCAGCGTACATAGTGCAGCGAGTTAGATTTCAAAGCCCCTATTTGAGCACTTCAGTAAGTGAGCTGATTTACAAATGCGCTGCGCACTCAGCAGCTCTGCTTGGCTTCTGAGTCCTCCCAACTTTGTCCTTCTGACAAAACTCCCACCAGTCATCAGGGAAGAAAACTCAGGAGAAACATCTGCCTCAAGCTTTTTCTGTCTCTCTCTCCTGTGCGCTACCTCTGATATCCACGTCTCCCACTGTCCATGCTTTTCTTGTAGCATCCTATATTTGACTATAAAGCCAATTTACCAGCTGATTTTTGACTATAAAATGCAGGCTTTCCAAAGAGGAAATAAAATAGGAAAATCCTTACAGAAACTGTGTTCTGACTTAAAGACAGAGCTTCTCTGCTGGGTTGTGCCAGTTAAGATTTCAGCCCCAGAACTTTAACTGGATGCTGAGAGCCAATATACAAGCACACGTTCTGTTATACCCATTTTTATCTCTGGTTGTATAAATGGATGGGTTACTAAGGCTTGAAAGGGACACATAGCTGAGTGGCTTTCCTGGAGCAGTGGTAATTGGTGACAATGTAATGTTACTGCATGGCTGCAGAGAAGATCCTCAGAGGACTAGTACCTAGGGCTCTGCTTTAGCAGGAGTCTCTCTGCAAGAGATGTCCATGTTCTCTCCTTGGACTACCCGGATTATGCCATAGCAAAATACAATCAATGCACCTTTGATCAATGGAACAGGGTGGTGACAGGTACTCTTAATTCACTGTTGTTAGTGAGTATTGACAAGCCTGTAATGATCATGCTGCAGTGTGTCATTCATGCTGGGGTATTAGCATTCTTTAAAGGTCAAAAAACAAATCCCTCTACAAGACAGAATTCCACCCAGTTAAGGGAAAACACAGGCCTTGTGAAGTTAAGGATGCATGCCCCTGGGCAATGAGGTATCACAGCTGAAGCTGGTATAGTTGTTGGCATTATTTACAAGTTCATCAAATTGCAGTTGTACAGGCACACGTACACATGGCACAGATGAACACAGTGTGCAAAAGCAGCATGGAAAATTCCTGGCTTAAGCACACAGATGATGTTATTTCTACAGGTCTGGTAGAACTGCAGTCCTTGGATCCTGTAGGATATCCACTGGCAAGCTGAGCTGTATAGGTGTATCTCTGCACTCTGATACAGAGCCTGCCCATTTTGGTACCAGATAAGCTTATCAGCTTGCACATGTAGGTTTGCAGAATTATTATTATTTTTTAATTTACTTTTTCGTTATATGTTTCAATTTTCCCATAGCAAAAGACATGGCACATAAACACTGTCCCCTGGAGAGAAGCAGGGAGAAGAGACTCTCAATTTTCAAGACACTGTTTCTGAATTGGGGAAGGGGCACGATAAGAATCAAAGCAAAAAAAAATGGGATTGCAGAAACCACATAAACCAGCCACAAGATAATACTTACTTTGTGAGACTCTTACTAGCTCAGTCACACTGAAAACACCTGATGTGACAAAACTGTCCTGGAAGCCCAAATGTCCTACAAAACAAACAGAGTGAGAGAACTGCGATTAGCTTTAAGCATTTAATGACAGTATTCTCAAATACTTTACTTGCATTTAGACTTAAAATGTGACATCTAATTTCCCACTTAGCAGTAATTATTGTTTATGTAGGTGGGTAACTAGTCATACAGCTATGTAGGCTGCTTTGTGGTTTCTATCTAGAGGTTAGGAAAGCTAACATGACACATCAGCAGGGAGATTTTTACATGTTAAAGCATCTCAACAGGAAATCTGAAACAAAAGAGGACTATTTTAATAAACGGTTACCTTGGATGACCCCTAATGACTTCACAATTGAAATGAAAATACTGTACCTAGGAAACAGACAGGACAGCTAAGTTCCATAATCGTTTTAAACATTATTCTCTAAAGAAACATCTGATCAGGATTATCTACCCATTCATTCAAACAAAACAAGATTTAAAGATATACTCTTCATTTTCTAAGGTTACGCTAGGGAAATCTTAAAATAGATGCCGGTTAAAAAAATTAAATTAGTGCCATTTCCACTACAAAAAAAAATCAATCGAACATTTAAAACAAGCTTTTGAAAAAGAAAAATAAATCTCTGCATAAGAAAAGCATTAACTTTGAGCTTCGGACTGTCTTTAGGAAGCAGGGCGTGCACTTCCACGCTTGCCTCCCTTGTGCAAGGAATGCTTCTACACATCAAAATGTTATTACACTTTACATAACAGTATTTTCCTTCTCCTCTGAAAACATGTCTACCACCAAATGTTCATTTAATTTTCACGGGTATGATCAATTACAAAAGGAGCAGCGTTCAGGCTGCCACCCAGTGTAAGTGCGCGGAGTGGGCTGTCGCGGCTCACGCGGGACATGCCTGGCCCTCAATTAGCGGGCTGCACTTAGGCCAGGCTGACCTCCCGCTTTTGAAATCAGGGTCAAAGGAGAAATCGCGGGATAAAGAGATTATTAAAAGAACCGTAAAGTCCTGCTTGCCTGCAGGATAAGTGGTGTACCTTTTAAGGTTGTCCTACTTAGAGCCACCGATTCCAGCACGCGCACATATATTATTGAATGTTTTGCAGGGGCGCCATCTGCTCCGCTGTTAATTGTCTGTCAGGTGCAGTACGATTTCCTTACGTTCGGTGTGTCGTACCCTACAGCCTGCTCACCCCGGCAATACCTGCACACCCTCCCGTAACTGAGCCACAGGACTAACACAAGCTGCCCGTTTGTCCTCTCATTTTTCTTTTGGAGTTGCTTCAAAAGCGACTTAGCCCACTGCCACTTCTGCTTACACAAAGAGACGCATCTTGGGGGCAGCAGGAGACAGGGAAGGTTTTGGGGAGGGGGCTGGATGAGGGCTGGAGGGAGGTCAGCTCTCCGTCTCCAGCCAAGCCCTCGCTCAGCTCTGCGCCCTGCATGGACAAACTTCCCTGCTTCCGAGAGGATCCGACGGTGCCAGATGAACGCAGTTGCTAAGCTAACAGACTCGAGACAAGTTTCTGCATCAGGCATGTTTTTATACTTCAGCAATAATGATGAGTTTTCAAACTGTGTATATGTATATCTCTGGGCATCCTTGTGTATGTGTATATACATATGTATTATGTACACAAACATATAAATATACACAAATCTGTCATGCTCCAGCTGTAGATAAATGTACTATAAAATATTGAAATTGATGCTGAAATTCAACACAAACAAATTCCTCAATCTGCAAACAAGGTTTTTATTTACAGCAAGAGAATAAATTTTTCTCTACTTCAAATGAAAAAATGTTCCTACAAGCTTTTATTTTTCCTTATTTTCCAGTTAGAAATACCTCTCAGATAATTGTAAATGCTTTTGCCTCATCTGCTTTGTGTTTTACCGTAATAAAGGTGATGACTACATCATTCTGCTTTTTAGAAATGGTTGCTGGCCATACACAATGTTTGTTCATTGACAATTTCCCAAGTATTTTTAATATGAAGATCTACTTTTCATATGCTGCAGCAGACCTGCCTATTGAATTAAATGATCTGTGAATTAAAAATAATTCTCTTAGGTCTTCACTGAAACCACTCATGTGCCTAAAATTAAGCATATGCTTAAGTGCCTTGCTGGATCGGGGCCAGGACGCTTACTACTCCGCAGAGCCCTTCGTAGGGAAGCCAGTCTATGCTATATAACTTCTCATACTGTGCTCATCATGACAGTATCTGAGCAACTTCCAGAAGTGCATTCAGCAATACTACGAACATCTGTCACGTGCTGGTTTTTCACAGCGCACCATGCCGGCTCTGCTCCGGTGTCCACTTCCACCTGCATTGCTCAGGCAGGTTCCTATCGCACTCAGAGTGAAGGTGAAATTTAAGTGTGTAAGTGAAAAATAAATCCCAGCTACGCTAAGACATTTGGCTTGTTTTTAAAGGGAAAGTCTGGAGCTCTTTGTAATCATGCAATAAAAACATGATTGTAGCATGGCTAACCACGTTCCCCTACCCCAGCAAACCCACGTAAAACCAGACATGAAAATGTAGCAGAATGATTTTCAATACTCTCGGGTTCCCCCTGTGTATGAGAAAAGTTGATTAACTTGGCTTGGGCCTGGTAATGTTATTATTCATAAAATCTTATTTTGCTGGTTGCACCTGAAACATCCACGTATTTCTGTAGGAACATTCCTTATGTGTGTTCATGTAATAGTAATCATTAAACAACAGCACGCAACTCGAGTGATTAGGTTTTCATCCTTCAATACTGAAAATAAACATTTCACAAATGAAAGGGGAATTTCACAATTCTCCCACTTGTTATTTACTTATAAACATTAGGAAATCAGGGACTTGTCTCACCAATCGTTAATAATACCTTGATACCCACAAAAGCTGTGCCCTTGGCTAAGAGTTGTGTCTTGAGCTCATTTTGATGTATGGTTGGTTTCCGAATTTGCAGTTCAGTAGAGCTCCATGAAAGTTTAAAGATTTGCCTGTATGGCTCAGATTGCAAAATCCAGGCCTTAGACCGCAGTTTTTGCTGAGCAGAGATAACAGTGCCAGAAGAAAATGAGAGACCCATGATAAAGAGGTAAAGTAAAAGAAGAATGGCTGGGCACAAGCAGGATTGACAAAATATGTAAAGTAAACATTTTGTGCCTATTAACAAGGGTCAAAATGCAAAAACATATCAATTCGGTTGTGCCGCTAAACTCCGAATGAGAAGAAAATAGGTAAAGTTGAGCAATTACATATGCAGATGTTAGCATTAAAAACCTCCTATACTGAAAAGATGATTAAACATCTTGAAAGCTTGCAAGATTTACTTTTCATACAGCACTTTACTGAAATATGTGTACTGTGATAGTTTTGCTAAATATCCCAAAGATAGGACATTGAAATTGCTGTATATGATCTGGTTATCTCTACAGCTTTGTGCGACAGTCACATTTCGGTAGTAAAGCAGGTGTTCAAAATGAGGATGAGAGAATTTTTACTCGCGTTATAAAAAACTAACAGAGCCCATTCACTGAAATTCTGGGTATAAATTAAGACACCTGGATAGCAAGGCAGGCCCTGACTCAGCAAAGCAGCTACAGCACGTGCTTAATTTTATTCACGTGTTTGACTAAAGCACAGGTTTATTTGGGCTGACAAAGAAAGATGGGCTGACAAAGTGAAGCAGGTATTTAAATATATTGTTGAATCTTTGCTTTCAGCCCAAGTCTAGGCCCTGCTAGGAGTCATGTCATTACACAAGACCTCACTTTGGCTCATGAGGACGATCTTTTTTCCTCCAAGAGGAAAAAAAAAACAAACAAGCTAATAAGACCAAATGAAATAAAGCAGATAAGGATACTAACTAATAAACACATGCCGTTACCAGAGAACACATCTAATACAGTGTACAAACACGATGCAATACTATCCTAACACGTAAAACATGAACAACGTCTTTCCACAACTTGATGACCGCTTTAATTGGGAAGAAAATTCATAATGTGATTTACATATTCTTCTTTTAGATCCCAGTAAAGAAGCCAGAAGAAAAGGCTTGAATTGCTGGAGCCTAATTCTGATCTCAAAGAAATTTTAAACAAGTCTTTCTACACTGATCAAATAAAGTTTCACCTAATTTTCTCCTAATTTACACTGGCAGAGGAGAAATCAGGATTAGGACTTGTTGTCTAATGCTATTTGTTTTGAATTATTAAGCAAACATTCCTATTTCAATGAGTAAACGTGTACAAAGGCAACTAACCTTCGTCCTAAAATCTAGTTTACAGGGAGAGTATTGTCTGCTTTCCCAATTAATGCTGTAAAAAGGAGTCTCAGACGTTGATCTACCAATCAACCGCTTGTGTTGTAGCTTGAGAAAATCATGACTGATGCAATTACTTTTATGTAGAAAGTCTGAATATGGTCTATAGGTTAAAGTTCATTGGGTTATTGTTCTTTAATTGAATATCAGAAGATATTTTCAAGGTGCTCAAGGTATTATTGTTCTTTAATCAGTAGGTCTCCTTGTGTAATCCAGCAGTGTTATTTTTATGATAATATAGTTAGATTGCACCATAAATATGCAAGGTATTTTCTAAAGAGAGATACAGCTGTTTTCCTGAAATCCAAAATTAAATAATAATGGGGAAGAATTAAACCTTTGAAGGTGAAAAAGTCCAAATCCAGTTATTTCTCTTCCACTACAGTCCAAGTGACCAAGTATTAATCTTTGAAGAACACTTTTTTTTGTGGGGTGGGAGACTGATTAATTTTCAGTCTTTTGAAATAACAGGACAGGTCCCCCAAACTAGCAGTGAAACCATTTCTAAAGGCTTTTTCATGTTCAGCATCTCACTATATATAGCCATCTTAAAACCTTAAAATAGTAATAATCAATTAGGGTCTCAAGCCTATTATCTTAACCAAATGCCTGATTAAAAGAAAAGCCCTCTCTGCTCAAAGTGCAACTTGATTCCTTTTGGGTTTATCCCCTATCTAGATAATCCCATGTTTCACAAACAATGTGGAGCAATAATATTGATTTGAAAATTAATGTCTGTATCACACAGCACACGCAGGCCTTGAGAGAGAGGACGTTATCAGAGGGAACCCGGATCACCCCGAGGACTCCCAAAAGATTAGCTGTTCCACGGCTGCACTGCGGAGGAGTATGCGAGCGACAGAGTTAGCCCTAATCTGCATTCTCCAGCAAAAGGAAAAAAGACAGAATATACACGCTTCAATCGAGACCTTCCTAACATTAATGCTCTGCCTAATTGGAAGGTGATGCTCTCCAGCCTGGGCTGACCCAGCCCCTGCAGCCACAGGGGCTGCTTTCCCTTCCAGAAGCCCAGCACGGATGTGGCGAGGGGCATACGGGACGGAGCACGCTTCCCAACCCCGCGTCCCGCAGGCAAACTGGCACGGTGCTCGCGTGCCATGTGCACGCACAGGGAGGAAGATGCACCTCACTTTTGGGAAGCGTCCACCTCCCTGTTTCCTCCGGGGCAAGCGTGGGTGGCCGGGGACACCCCGGGCGGCGACCAGCCGCTGCCCGAGCGCCTGTGCCCGCTCGCTTTGTATTTAAAACCCATGCGGGGATTGAGGAGGCTGTCGATCCCAGCCTGCAAAGCCCTGTCCAAGCGAGCGTGTCTCCAGCTAGATGGAAGACACCGTGAGCTGTACACGGGCCACAGGCTCCTTCGATATTACGGGTAACTGTAATGAAATCTGCATTTACTAACAGACCCCAAATATAGATCTCCAGAGCCGGCACAATGGCTTCAGTTTAATTGCTTTGTACAAAATGCATTCCTCAAATTCGTACATGATAAACCTCGAATGGTAAATTATACTGCATTTTTATTTCATGGGCTTTTTATAGAAGACTTAAGCAAGATATTATACATTAATGGTGATACAGAAACCTCTCTCTCTTTTTTTTTTTTCTCTGACAAATGCTCCCACTTGTATTTTGGCTTGTTATTTCCAATTTAATTTTAATGCCACAGCAATAGCTCACCTTAGATAAATCACACATTTTCCTATGAAATAAATGCTGGGCCACATGTCACATATGCTGCTACTCTTTCAAGCTCGCCTACCTGGCTTTGGCGGAGGTTTTAAGAAGCACCCAAACTTTCTTTGTGGCCCACAGCAATGGATTAGACCGTCCAGGGCATGTCGTGTCAGTACAATAGAGGAACACTTTTAAGACTTTAAAGTCATGTAATACAATTCTAGGCTGGATCTTTCTTGTTAAAAAAAGTAGAATGGGAGTGATTGAAAGAGAAAAGGGCCAATATTTGACAACAGAAATCAGCATAACCTCCTAACAGCGGCAGTCATGGATGACTGCCCTTTGACCCGGGGAGATTATGTGGGATTTCAATGACAACAGCTGGAAGTGAGCATGTGAGAATAGAGAACACAGATCTGAGGCCTCCTACAAAAGACTGCACAATCCCTGCCCAGATCAGAGTGTTGATTAGAAATTGTTTCCTGGTCCTGGCTTAATAGAGTGTGATAATGAAAGTTTTGTTAACCCTTCACAATATGCAAAACCACTGCTAAATTATTTGCCTTTTTAAAGCTAAAAGGTCTGTAGATAGCAGACAGGAAAACTGTGAGCCACTTCTAGCTCTTGTGGGCGCACCTCTGGTGCTTGTGCTCCAGCTCCTACAGCTTGTATAGACTTTGGGGCCACCTGGGACCAAGACCTGGGTGCTGGGAGATGCCTTCACTGGGGAGCCCACCTGCCCCGCGATGACAGGCGTTATCCACAGGTGAATCAGAAAATAAATACGCGGGTAGCATCTCAGTGCACGTAGACTTTCAGTAATTTGAGTCCCTAATAAAAGCAATGCCTCGTTATTATTTCAATTCATGTCATATGGAGCTCCAGTCTGGGTTGCGAGTTAATAAGCATGGACCAGAGGAAATGTGGTACCAGACTGGCTGTGTCACCAGCACAACCTGCACAGACCCACAGCAGCTTCAGCTCTTAGGAGACACAGCTCATTTTATATCTAAGTGCAGAGACAGTGGAATTAATGGCAACTTATTACTCTTAATGAACCGATCAGAGATCGGAATCAATCATGTCAGGTTTTGTCCAAGCAGAGGACACAAGGAGAGCTCCTTTCCCTTGAAGACAAAGGTCTTCTTGAAACACTGAAAGCCCTTCAAGTTCATGTTTAAGGACCTTGCTCAACAGAAAACGTTCCAAGATCTACAATATCTGGTGTGGTTTTCCATTTCTGATGACTCCTAGCATTGTAGGGTACTTTTCAATACTGATGTGGGTGAGAAACCAGTTAAATGTAATTTTTTGATATAACGATAAAAACCAAGAATCTCCCTCGCTACCATATACACAATAAGATAAATAAATTAACTACATTAATACTGATAGGGGCCTATAGTTTGAAAAACAACAGATGTCTTAAATTAGCATATTTCTGTTTCAGGTCTTCAATCCAAAAAGCAAATACTAAAGAAAAGAAGAAAAATCATTATAAATGGTCATACTCATTTGGCAGCTTATAAATAATGTGCTCCTCAAAAGCCTTTCAAAGTAAGAAAGATGAAATCTATACTGGGATAATCATTATGGAATATTTATGGCATCCAACAATAAAAAGAGTAATAAAAGGAAAAGCCTGCCTCCCTGAAAATAATAATATGAAGGAGTTATTTATCTTCATATTTTCATATCAACCCTGGTAACAAGAGCAATGACAGCTGTGATCTCCAAGGTCTGCAGCAATATTGCCAGTTTGGCTTCGCAGCTTGAAGCACGGCTCCATGTTCAAAGGAGCCCACGGACAGCACCCGGTGCTCCCCAGCTTCCCGAGGATGCTGATGGCACGTGCTGCCCCGGCAGGTGAGGTGCAAGGAGGTGGTTATTGCCCTCCCCGTTCCTCTTCCCCTGTAAGGCCTTTTTCAGACAAAAGGTCCAATGTCATGAGATAGATAGGCATCCCATTAACCTCAGGACCCCCCAGAGACCTGAAAATCCTCCTACAGAGAATAATGCAATGATAATTTCTCCTCGGCTGGTCATATTTTGATGTCAGCATCATATTTCTGGTACAGCCTGAAAACGCTGGTTTCTATGGATAGTTTGTATGAGCCAGTCTGCGCACGCTCTGTCAACTGTCCTTACTCCTCTCACTCCTACTCATGGATCAACCGAAATTTTGCCTCCAGATTTTACCCATGGACTTCCAAGACAGCTGCATGCAGAAGACAACACTGCAAATGCATACATGCCATAAGCACAACCCATGCTCTGGTCTTCATGCCGATGGAGTGTGCCTCGACATGCAGAGCCTACTTGGTTTTACACCAGTTCAAGCTAGAATTTAGCCTAGAGTGTTAATGCCATAAATATTATTGTTGATGTTGTGTGTAGAACATCAGTGTGAAAATAAATGTAAAGATATTTAGAAACTGGTGTGGAATACTTAGGTATTCAGACTAATCACGGACTGAAATAAGCACATTTGTTTCAAATCCTGTTTATAGCACTGCAGCCCCTCCCTCCTTTAAATCTTCCTCTTAACCATACTGATGTTTATTGAATACCTGTCATTTCTCCAGCAGCATGTGCCAACAGCGGCTCACCAGTGCCAGGTTGCATGAAAACCCTTCTGTCTCCTATTCTCCAAGGGGCTCCCTTAGATCAACCACTCACCATACCCAATACACTGAAACCCATAAATTTGCAGATACTGCAGTCAAAATTCTTAACAGGAAAGTGCACCCATTTTGCCCAGTGTAGCATACTGAAATATCACATGGTGAGAAGCATTTCTCACCATGTGTAAACTGTCAATTTGATTTGAAATTAAAATTTTTGATTAACATGAGCATTTCTGAGCCTCCCGCTGGCAGCAGCCCTATTGCTGAAAAGTGACATGATTTGTGACACACATGCTGTACAGAAGCCCCATGCCAGCAATTGTTAAACCCATTTTCATTCTGCTTTAATACGGTATGACACTCAGGAAAATAATTTTAATATTTAGGAGAAAGAGGGTAAGGGCTTAAGGAGTGAAGCCCTTTATGGGTGGAAAGCAGGATTAGAGCAGCACGACAAACAGCATGGAGGTCTCCGTGTCTCACAAGTCATGTCTCTTTTCAGCAACAGGGACCATCTGCAGGAGGCGAAGAAAGGTCCACAGCAAAGCACAAAGCCTTCTTTTAAATCCAGTTGATATTTCAAACACAGCATGAGGTACTTTCCACCTATGAATGCTGAGATGCTTGTGCATGGGGAAACGCTTGCAACTTCAATAATTAAACCCCCTCGTCCGGGAGGTAGGATTTTCTGGTTTCCATAGTGGCCTGCTATTTTTCCATGTTTATCATTTTCCCCGGCGGTATCAGTGGTCACTGAACATAACAACATTTCTATGGTGATTTACATGTGCGAGAGGAAAGTTTTGTGGCTATCAGGACTTTTAAGCCCAGGAATCTATCTCTTCATCAGGGCGGTGGGAAGATTTTTGTTAAGCAGCTACCAAGTGAACACAAGAAACGGGACGCTTCTGCGGGGACAGTTTTTAAGGCAGCGATATACTCATGCAGAAGACAAAAGTTCAGTGGGGATTTTTATAAACGTAAGCCTGTGTCACTGTTGCAAGCTGCTGACTCAACTGTGTCACCTGCGTATTTCTCAGAGTGGATTTTTTTTTCCAGTAACATCATGTTCTGAGGAAGTTTATCATGAAACAAGTATCACGAACAGTCATTCTGAGCAGCAGAACAGCTTTGATAAGTGCCGACATGCATCTGACTTTTCTTTTAGCACTATTCATCACATAAACACTCAGCTCGGCTGGACTCTCTGTTCCTAGTAAACACAAAGCCATTTCTAATTGCCATAATACGGTGAGGAAAAAAAATGTAGAATTTTAAAAACAATATTAGATGGTGAAATGAAATACCAGGATGATTCAGATGCACTGGAAGTATTCAGTCCTGAGCATAAAACCGTGGGCTCATTTATGTTAATAACAACATTGAGAATTCAATCTGCATGAAAAATGTGGTCCTCAGTAACGCCGTGATATATAGGTGGTGTAAGTATGCAGGTTCTTTTAAATATGTCTTAAGTTTAAATAAGCGGTGTGTGTAAATACCTAGTTTTAATTAGTATATTGCCAAGAAATTATACAACTCGACTCAGTGATGCTGTAATTATTTTAGGAGCCATAAAACCCCTCCCTCGGCTGGGGGAAGCTAACTGTATCCTCCAAGGCCACTCCGCAGACTAACACGGCTTGGAGCTGCGCCGACAGAGTCCGAACCCCTGTGATTTTTTTTTTTTCTAAGATTTACATTCCAGTTTCTAGTTAAAGGAATAATCCACATATTCACAGGACGTGGCAGAATTCTCTAGAAAAGCCCAGCGTCCAGCAGGAGCCGGCGGGGCCGGGTCAGGCGAGGGCGGCAGCTTTCCTGCCCGTCTGCTGGGCGATGCAGGCACAAACCCCGGTGACTCCATCAGCTGTTTCCTCTCGTTCTGCCTTCCTGGCACCCCTCTCTCTTCACACCAACACTCTTTGAATAGACTGCGGCTGGACACCACGATAATGGGAGCTGTAGAAATATCTGCTGGAGATTAGATAGCATAAATGCACTCGAAAATCGGGACTCGGGGCATGGAAGCTAAGTCCCAGGATCAGCCAGCTCCACCTTTCCGCATGGGCTTTCCTCTCCCTCGGAACTGCTTCTTGCACCTTATCTGCTGACAACACCAGTGAGCAAACTTTCATTCACAATAAAACCTATGCAAATCGTATTGACTTATTGTTCCTTCCCTTATATCGCTCGGAGCTTTCTCTGCAGAAGGCTGTTACTCCTCCGTTCCTTACACAGAACAACCATCTCCTAACGGCGATAGCTTTTAGCCCGAGGCAGGCTGACTGTCTTCTTCTCAAATACAGTCAAGTTGAGGAAGCCTAAGATATTGCCTAGTGCCTGTACAGTCTTTGTGTCCTTGACCGTGCACATCACCAGGCCGCTAAATTCTGTCAGGGCCGCCCTGAGAGATCCCTGCTGAAGGTGGGGGGAGCCTCATGAACTTCTCCCCTCACGCCTGGGCAGTCTCACCTCAGATACCACAACAAGGCTCCAAAATGAAGCCCTAGACTTGGGTTTAGGCAGGCAACTACACTTAGAGACAGCAGGGGAGAAACCCCAGAGCAGCAGTGGATAACTCCCAGCCAAGTCCCAGGCTAGCTGCTGAAGTCCAGTGGGAAGAGACTGGTGGATGAGGAGTCTCTGCGTGATGACTGAGACTCTTTCTATTTTATTCTAAGTTTGTGTTTTGTAGGGCAGGATGCCCTGTCTACATTCCTTCACAGGCTAAGAATGGACATTTATTAACAAGTACTTGGGCGGACAGCCCAAAACTCTAGACTCCTGGCCTGGGACTGTACGACAGAGAGGGCCAGTGACCCCCATTTGTGTTTACTGTACTTCTACAGACACATGTTGGTGTGATGGGGGCATTCACTTTCTCAGGTTCAGGCCAAGGTCAGGCCAGAACATGGACCAAATCTATTTTCTCTGTCTCTCTGTGTAAACTGCTCAGGCTGTAGCCCAAAGAGGGCCCCTGAGTTCACTAACTGAGTGTATTTTGAGGGATTTAAGACTAAGACAGTAAACAGAAAGGGTGGAGAAGGACCTTCTCAGTCCGTATCTGATTTCATGTGCTCATCCCATGTGTGGCAGATACAGAGGCTCCAGGGGAGATGCCTGAAGGAGCTGACGTGACAATGACGGGACATCTTGCCCCAGGAGGCTGCCTCCAGCAACTCTGACACACTCCTGGTAGGTACAGAGGTGAGGACCTGAGGTGAATCTGCTGCTAGAGGTCACATTGCTCAGCTGAGCCTACACTGTCCTCTTTCTGCAGTAAAAAGCTCGCCTCTCTAGACCCTCTTACTCCATCTCAGCAGTCTCCTGTGGCATGGTGTGATGTTCAGGAATGCAGAAACGTGGCAGTGGGGTGGAGTCCCTATGTCCAATGTCCCATCAGGATGTATTTTGCACAATCTGAAGGCAGCACAGGGGCTACAACTTCAGATTTGGACCAAGCTTACCAGCCTGGATCATCCTCCCTGTGACAGCCATCAGGTGTGTTTTAACAGTACTCCACGTGTAAACTTTGTACCACGACACTTTACGTGAAAGACAGATCTTTTGCTGATGAGTGGCAGTCAAGCAGGCAGAAAGAACGAAAATGGAAAAGGAATTCCACTCACAGGGACCTTTACATTAAACTAAAGCAACTCAGGTAAAAAGGAAACCCATCAATTATGGTTTATAATGCATAAACATCCATTTCTTCTCCGTTCTTTCTTTGCCTGCATTACTGAAATACAGAAATAAAGGGAAAAATAATGATGGATGGATTTTGGAAGACTCAGAGTTCAATTCAGGATGGATGTGATCCCAACATTTCAGATTCTTATCTCATCGTAATTGGAAAAGCTGAACCTCTCTCGTCTGCAAAATTAGGCAAGACATCCTGTGAGAATGGGCTCTTTTTCACAGCAGTTTAGTCCCCAGACACACGAAAGAATGAAAACAAGAAATGGAACAGAACATTTTTACTTTTGAATAATGGTTGCATTTGGGCCGTTTAGAACAAAACTTCACTGGAAGAGTTGAGAAGGAAGTTCTTCCTGCCAGTATGCCCATCCCTAGACACATTCTTCCACAGAGCACATAAACACTGCTCTAAAAGATAATTTATCTAAGTAACTCCCATTCTGTAGACGTGAAGGGAAAAACAGAAAGAAGAAAATACAAGTGGGTGGTATTTACACTGTCCACTCTTCTACCCTGCTGAAATCATTCAACCAAATCAGCATGCCCTGTTAGACCCTCCTTTGCTCTTGCAGCCCAAGTCTTTCTTTGTCTCCTCCCGGCTTATCAGGATGAGTGGGAGAGGGGAGGATGACTTCCCCTAGCAGCAGAATCTCAGGTCCAGAGAAATTACAGCATTAACCTGAAACATCTCTGTTCCAAACCTCCCAGAGGTTCAACTCAGATGAATTCCCAGAAGACCTGATATCTCCACTGATTATAGAGGGAGAGTTAGGATTTTAGGTTCATAGCTGCTGCCTCATTTTAATGCTTAACATTAGGTGGGGTGAAATCCAAGCCTTTGAAGTTCATGTATAATGTTAGCATAGGCCTAAAAAAAAATTGCTTTCTTCCTCATATCTTGCCATAGGCAATCATAGAGCATAGAATGGCTTGGGTTGGAAGGGACCTTAAAGATCATCTATTTCCAACCTCCTGCCATGGGTCTCCTGACGTGCTGTGCTTCTGTATCCTTACATTTAAATCTGTTATTTTTTGTTTGTTTGTTTTGTTGATTTTGTTTGTTTGTTTGTTTTTTATGTTTTTACTTCAGAAGGCTGTGAAATGCAAGTATTGCTGAGTTATCCTTGTGTTCCTGTCCTTCATCTGGTTCATTTGCAGGAGGGAATAATGATCTGTCACCAAGGTAAATTCATTACCCAGCAGATAATGCCACAGTGTTTCTGCTGCCCATTTCACAGTAAGACATTCTTTCTCAATGATGTTGCATCTCTGTTCTCGTGGGAACAGTTTACGGCTGACATAGCAATAGTAGTAATAACAACTTACATTTATATTGTACACGGGATGATCTTTACTTCTGTCTCCTTCTAACAGTGGACGGCTCCCCGTCCTGCTGCAAATGCATCATTCATGGCCCTGACAGACGCAGAGCTGCATCCACTAATACTGGGCTGCCTCCTTCTGCAGCTTCATATCCCCTCCAGCCCTTTTAATTCCTACTTTTGGAACTGCTTTAAATTGAGTTGTGGACCACTACCATGCTCGCTGCTGTAAGTTTTCCCTCAACAAAATCTATAAGGTTCCCTTCCTGCCTCAAAACCCTAGCCCGTCATGCTGCCCGTCCTCTCTGGCTTCTTCCCTCTCGCCTTCCTCCTGTGGCTCGAAGCACGGCATGCTCTGCCGTACAGGAAAATTGGCTCCCCTCTGCACGGCGCGGGGACAGGACTAGCTCTCTGCATTCTGCTATTGGAAATTTCCGAAGAAGCAAATCCCCTGCTTTTTGAGGGCTTTGAGGTATAACATGTGGGAAAATTGCAGGTGGTCTGCGCTGCAGAGCTGGTCAGGTGGGGACACCCCCAAACTCCAGCAGGCTTTCAGATGGGGATGCAGCTGTCCAAGAGCCTTCTGTTACAGACACAGCTTTAAGAGTAAGGAACAGAAGTAGGAAACTAACAGGGGCAGAGGATGAGACTCTCTGTAAAAGAATGTTAGAGCTACATAAGAAGCGTTCCTCCCTTTTGATCTTAGAAGAAATGCCAGCACAGGGCTTGGCCTTCTGCAGCCTGAAGGATGGTGTCGCCACCCCTGTGCCTGGTTATGGCTGGCAGCAAACTGCCAGCCCATATCCCCATATCCTCATATCCCCATATCCTCATATCCCCATATCCCCATATCCTGGGTCACCTGGCGAGATGCTGTGTCACCAGCACCCTTTGTCACCCAGCGCTGCAGCGGGCTGGGGCCAGGGGCAGGGTGAGCAGGGCCCAGGGGTGACCCAGCAGGGTGCCGGCCTCCTGGTCTACAAAGGCCAGAGACCAAAGGCCAAGAAAAAAGTTCTGATCCTTTCTAGCTGCCCTGTCTTTTTCTGTTGCCTCCTTTTGCCAGTGCCAGGAGTGAGGTGCCAGCTCCTCATCCCAGCGCGTGTCTTGCAGAAGATCCCCTTCCTTCAAGTACGAGTGAGGGAGGATGGGAGGTAATGATGAGAGACACTCTAAAATGATTACATTAATTGAATCTTATGAAAATGGAAAACAATGGCAGTGTGCAATAATAAAAAAAAACACTATAACCACGTACATCTCTTGTTTACTAAAAAGTGCTTTGCTGACTACAGATTTACTCCGGGGCACAGCAGGAAACTTTTCTCCTTTAAATTTAATCAGCTTTTTTTTTTTTTTCTCCTTTTCAGAGAAAAATACCAGCTATCAGATCTGTGCTTCCCATCCACTCCTAAGACTCCTCATTGCAGTGCCTGGAGGTGATAGTGTGAACTCACTCAAGAATGTGAAGGCATTTTATAAATCATTTGGTTTCAGCAGGAGGGGGAGAAGGGGAGAAGGCAGAGGGATGATATAGTTTACAGCACATACTCGGCAGTAACTCCCAACTGTCAAACTTCAGCATTTTCTTCAGTTGCAACAGTGGTTAACGAAAAAATGTAAGAGCAGACATGAAATGCACATAATAAGCAGCACATTTAATCAGCTGGCACCTTCCTAGCACCCCTTCACCAAAACCTATCCGGACACTATCACAACTCAGAAAAAAAAAGTTGTATAACTGAAGATACGGCACTGACGGAAAGGAAAAAAAAAAAAAAAGCAGAAATGAATAACACGAAGTGCTGTAAACAACTTGCAGTGCCCTTTGTGTGCAGATCACAATAGCAGAATTAAAGGAGTATGGTTACAAGTGTGGCTCGCTCACCTCACCTTCCTCCTGCCCCCCCTTTTGCCATACTCACTACGTTGCTCCTGGGAAAATATTTGTGAACCATTGCAAATAAAAGTCTCCTTCTCACTTTCCAAGAAACGGAGCTGGTATTTTTCCATTTCAGTTGCACTACCGCCAGGCTTCGGAGGGGATTTTATTCTCGCAGCTCTGTCAGGGTCACCCTAAACTTTCTCTCCACTTCCTATCTAACAAATATTGCAATTAAAAAGTAGCATCTGCAATTAAAAAGTGGTATCTGATTAGCTACAGAGGAGTCGCACAGAAGTGCCCCCCCGTGACAAAAACAATGATCCAGCTTGCAGCAACACAGTTTACAGCCTCACTTTTGTAGCTGTTTGTTGCTCTTCACCTGGATGTCTTTGCTTGCGTAGACAGCTTAAGATTAACAGAATTAAGGCTACTTGGAAACCACCTGAATAACCCATGAATCGTTAGCGTATGCATGCAGATTTCTTTGTGAGTGCACAAACCATATATGAGCACAAATGTCGGGATCTTTATGAGGGAAAATCACACTACCTTAAAAACAGGTATGATTCATCCAGGCATTGCACCGCACGCAGAAACCAGAGGAAGGTGTGAAATAGTGACGTGCATTTTCAGAGCGAATATATGTATTTGGAAAGGCCTCGAGTCAATAGAATGCCTCCTGCTTTGGTCAGGAAGTCAGAACAAAGAACACCGGAGCGAGAAAGCACGATCACTTATCGCAGCTCTCGGCGGCGGCCCCGTGCCATGCTGACATTCACGGCTGCATGAACTCAGCTGTGCCTGCAGCAGCAGGGGCCTCCGGGAGGTGCTGATGGTCCCGGCTATGATGAAGGTAAGTGTGTAGGAAGGAAGGAAGGCACAGTTTGTCACCGAGTGCCAGGCTGGCCCGGGCCCTCACTGAGCCCCAGCAAGACACCCACCCTTGGGCGAGGACGCAGTGGGCTGGATGCCCGACACCACACTCAGCCCCTTCTGCAAATTTCAAGGAGAAGGAGCCAGCCCCGCGCTAACTCGCTAACAGCTCCAAGCACACGCTTTTAACATCCAGTGGTTTGACCACAGAGGGTAAAATTTTGGCCAGGGAGCCCTTCCGATGTCGGGAGAGCAGCCGCGAGCGGTGGATTTGGGGCTGTGATCCCTGATCGCAAGGCTCCCGCTCGCTCCAGCAGCCGACTGGCACTGCTGCAAAGAGACGCTACCTAAATAGATGTCAAGTAATGAATACTTCGGATAAGCGACTGATTTCAGAGTGTGCTTTTATCCACAGGCCCTGTATTTATAGTTCAAGCCTTTTCAATTAATACGCACACCCTAAAAGAATTAAACTACTAATTATCACATTTTACCGTGGTTCACAGAACTTTCATCAGATCTAGTAAATGAAATCACGAGTTCAGCCGAAGAAGCTTTACTGCGCCAAATTATGTCAAGGGTATATCATGTTGATAATAAAAGATCACTTGGTTGGAAGCCTAACCTAGAAGGTTGGGGAGGCGTAAAAAGTTCACATTTTGGATCATGCTGCTCTGGTGTGGGCGTTTTATGTTTTTTTTCTTGGTTATTGTGGAAGGCAATTTTCCTGCAAGTAAAATTTTCCCTTTGTCTTACATTACAGGCATTAGGAAATTCTTACATCGAAAGACAAATAGATAGGTTTGGGGTTTTGTTTTGCTAGTTAGGCCTTGGCATCGCACGCTCTGTCTCTTCCCACTAATAAACTCCCCTCTCTACTGGACAGAAAATTAAAGCGAGGCCCACACCACAAATAAACTTCTTCCCCTAAGTGCCCGGCTTCTTGGTGGGCAAGCGTGGAATTCAAAAGCACCCTTCAGCCTGCGGTCCGCTCAGGCGGTAGCAATTACCCCGACCCAACGCCGCTCTCAGCTGCTAATTAAACAGCAAGTCTCTCCAGAAGACGGATGAAAAAGCTGGCTGTAGTGAAAACTGGAGCTTGCTCGCAGCTCCGGCCGCCCCAGGAGGACAGGCTGAAGCCAGCCCGGGGGCAGCGCTCGGCGGTGGGACCACGCATAGCCGTAGCGCGGGGTGCCGGGCGCGGAGCTGCTGCTGGCACAAATCTCCTCAGCCCTGCAGAGCCGGGAGGGGAAAGGCACCGGAGCTCCCCAGGAGGGGCTCCTGGCCAGCCCGCTTCCACGCTGCCCTCTCCGTGGCCCTCGCTGTTATCTCGTGGATAAATATACGCGGAAAGGAATGGAACAGAGCAACGGAGTATAAATATATTTTGAAACGACTTAGAATAATTGCAGCTGTATTTATGCACCTTATCCACTGGAAAGGTTCATTGCCTCTTTCCTGTACACACATATGTTGAAATAAAAACATATACCCTAGCCACATTTCTATCCCTCCTTTCCTTTGCAGCATTCAGCCACTCCAAGCGTAATGAACGTTTCATGTCTTTCAAGCACTGCTTTGTCATGCTATAAGCATTCATTTCATGCTTTGAATATTTCCTGTCATACTCGCCTTGGATGAATTTTTTTTGTGGGAATGCTTTGCCTGCGAAGGTTAATGGTTAGCAGCAGTGAAAACTGAAGTCCCCTGTCAATCCCCGAGCCTCAGACCCTGCGGGTCACTGACGAGGAGCCTCTCCGCTCGGCCCCAGCAGAGGCTTCAGCACTGACCCCGGCTGACTACCGCCTGTCTCGCCCGATTGACAGTCAACACCCCTCGCTGTTGCCATCACAGGATCCCCTCAAGAGAGTGCCAGCTACTGATAAGCAGGCTCGAGCCTGAGCCCAGCCGAGCACCCGCTGAATCCTGCAAATGGTGAAGCAGCGCCTGACAATCTGGGCCACAAAATCGCTTGACTCTGAGCGCGAATCTCAATGAAAATATGGCAACGCAGCGAAAAAACGGTGTTTTCGTTCCTAATTATTCAGATGCCTGTCCCCAAAAGTCACAAAACTAGCTGGAAAACACAGCTGAATGCAGCAAAGTTTCAGTCCTAGGCTATTATAACACTGTATTTCCAGCTCTTGTTGGAAATCTATCTGTAAAGAAACAGGATGAAAAGGATGCAAGCCTAAACCACACATCAGGTGGTTTTATAACCAGGCATATCTGCTTTTGTTTCCTAGGGAAATACCAGCGCTCAGAACCGCCTGCCTGCCCACAGTATCTCCCCGGGGTGACGAAATACAGGTTGGACCTAACCAGACCTCCGTCAGCTGGCGTGAGTGGCCTGAGCGAACGGCTGCCCCCGTCCAGCCCGTGGCAAGGCAGGAGAAACCAATCCCACCGAGGCTCCCCCGCTCAACCAGGGCTTTCGAGCCCGGACAAAGTTCCCCACCGCTGTTCCCGGCAGGCACCGTGATCTCCAAGGGTGCAAATCCGCTCAGAATTTGGCCCTGGCATGTTACAAAGGTGCAAACAAGCTGACATCACCAGAAGCTCTGACTCCGTCGCCAGCTATGAGATTCCTTATTGAAAATGCTAAGGGCTTTTTTTTTTTTTTTTTTTTAAAGCTTTTTTTTCTGAAGCAAAGTTAATTTTAGATGAGTCCCTCAGGCTGTGATAACTCTCCAGTGTTGCTCTGTAAACAAGAGAGGAGAGTCTTCCTGCATTTATAAGATTCGGATGCAAATGATCCCATGAAGGAGAGCGCTAATAAAGGCTGCCATTCCTGCACTGCCCTGTTTGCAGCTGTAACGGGGGGAAAACTTTCTCTGCGAGGCTGAGCTACCTGCTGCAAATGAGGTGCTTCAGGGATGCAAGGCACCTGAGACAACGCACTTCTAACAGCACCAGCTTCAGCACCGTGTGCTCAGCAAACCGCTCGAGCCCTGGCCCTACCCAGGTGGAAATTTGGGGGCTGACATGAGGACAGATGAGCTACAGAAACCTTGAGTTTTGCTGCACTTGAAAAAAGGGGGAGCTAAGCTCCACCTGGGCTAGAGGGGATTGGGGGTGATGCATGGCCCTAGACCAGGCCTTGGAAGGCAGCAAAGCTCTTCCTAGCTACACATGTGGCTGTAGAAGGAATTGGAGGTCTCTCAGCTACCATTTAACTTATAATGCAGATGAGTGGTTGGGGTAACCACAAAGAATACTTGTGTTTTCTGCCCGTGGCAGCTTGAGAGGATGGTTCGAACAGCAACTTTGCACGGTTTTCCATGGAGAGCCCAGCCCTGGGGCCAGACGGGCTCCAGGTGCCCTGGCAGAAGCCCTCTCCCTGCACAGAACCAGAACACCAGGCCTGGGGCCTGACAGAGAGCACACGGAAAGAGGCTGGACTCTGAGAAGAGGTAATTACAGCAGAGAAGAAGTCCCACAAGTTGCTTTTGCGTTTTTTGCTTTTGCACATGTAGCCCCCTCTTCCCTGCAGCCTGCACGGCGTTACGCCTGCCACGACCGGCTGTGCCAGGGAAGGAGGGAACCTGCCTTCCCCCAGAGCTTCAGGACCAAAATTTCTTCCTTTATGCTTTTAGGCATGGAAAAGTAAGCGTACACTTAAAACTTTTTTTTTTTTTTTGGTAAGGTTTTATGCCCCAGTCCGGCCCTACTTAAGCGAAGAATTCACGGATGATATTTACAAGTCCGGTGTAATTACTGCGGGGCTGAAAAACGAGTTCTGTGAGTTACGGTACATCATTGTTTTTCTTTTTTCTTTTTTTTTTTTTTTTTAATGTTACAAAGAACAATGTGCCTTTCATTTCCTGCAGTGCTGTTAAGGTACTTGCAGCTCAAAGCAGCAAGAATACATTAAAAGTAAAAAGCGTTCGGTTTGGGCATTAAACATTTTTATTTTTTCAGATAAATGCCTCTCCCTCTGTATAATTTGTTTGAGCAATGAATTTGGCACACGCTTGTAATCAGCTGTAATAATGACTGCTGTCTCGCTCACTTGAAACGGGAGAATTTACCAACTTCTTTAAAAAGAAGTCGCTGATCTGCAATTAAAGTGGTGTGCCACCGACCCGAGTGATCGAATCGCGGGAACACAAGCTCGGGAGCCATCAGGTGTCTGCAGAAGTGACACGGCGTTCCCTGGCTTTACGCAGCACGCTTCGCCCCTACCTGCACGCTGCAGTCAGGGATCCTCCAGTGCTACCACGTCAAGCACACACCTCGCCTGGTGGAGGGCTGGCAGCACCCTCACTGCCCTGCACCAGTGTTATTAACCAGGCTGTGCTCTGCCTTTCTCCGGAGTTAAA
The DNA here is from genome assembly GCF_963932015.1 of Anas acuta. Lineage (NCBI taxonomy): Eukaryota > Metazoa > Chordata > Aves > Anseriformes > Anatidae > Anas > Anas acuta. The sequence goes on from NC_088986.1 coordinate 3,315,066, forward strand.
CTCCTGCCAGAGCAGAGCAGGATTTGGCTTTTAATACTCGGTGAATCTCCGAAAGCTAGCATCACAACCCTCCCTGCTTTGCAGACAAAAAGACTGAAAAGTTTTCCTGCGAAAGTTTAAAATAATCCCATTTACAAAAAGAAAACCTATCCGATAGCCGTTTCCATGACTGAAAGAAAGAATAAAAGCCCTAGAGAGAGTCCACGGCAGTGCTGAGCCTGGAATTCAGTTGTTGCTGATCCCCAGGCACGCAGTCCCTTCAATACATCAGCCTAGCCATTTTGTCACCCTCAGTTCGCTGAAAACTAGCTTGTTTATAAAAATCAACACCGAACCAGCGCGTTTAACAAGTTCTTAAAATCAATAATCTTTTTTTTTTTTCTTTTTTTTTTTTTTTGATTGGGTGAATTGCAAAATCGCTTTGCGGTGCCAACTGAAATGAAGCTTTTACATACCATTAGGCAACTACAAAAGTGGGGAATTTTCCACGCGGGTGTTCCACCCAGCTGGTCAGAAAAAAAAAAAAAAAAAAAAGCACACTCATTTGAGCAAAATATCAGGACATCTGAACACGCTCCTGCCTTTCAAATGAAGTTGCGTGCTTCTTTCAACATCCCTCCTGCAAATTTCCTCACCCACGTAACAAACAGACGCGTTCTGGGTTCTGGGTTTTCTTTCTCTCCCTTAGAAGCTCTTTCCCTCGGTAAAGGACCAAGGGGACAGCAGCACCATGCACACTGTCTGCTCACAGGTTAGCTTCCTCCCTGGTTCTAGGACATCTCGACCGTGGATCAAGCATGAATAAGCCTCGTCTTGCCTGCGTGCTTGCCTTTCATGGCCAGCATGCGGGATTCTCTCTCTCTCTTTTGAAAAAATAAAGTTCTTACTATTTCTGTAAATTTTTGCAGTAGAGGTCAGGTAAGTGCCTGAAAATGATTCTGGCTTAATGAAGGCTGAAGTACAGGCTAGAGTTTCTGTTAGAGCCACCACTGAGAGCAGAAGGTGTCACCATCTTCTCTCTCCGAGATGATTCTGCTCCATAAAATGCAACTGTAAAGCCCACTAGAGAAGAGGGGTGGCTCTAAAAAATAAAAGCTTTTTTTTCCCCATGAACTTCACTTTAATGAAGGTTAGACATACAGGTTTTTCTAAATAACACATACAAATTAAAATGATAAATTAAAATCTGTAGTAGGAGGCCTTCTTTTCAGGGCTGTATAGTTGACCCTTTTGAACCTACATTACTCAAGGTATGCAAAATATATGTGTATAATAAATAGCTCTAGAATTTATGGAGTGGAACAGAAAGGATATTAACAGGCAAGTAGAGAGGCTGTATAACCCTCACAAGGCCTTTAAAGATTTATTTTTTTAAAATGAAGGAATGCATGCATGTAAAAGGTAGTACTTAATCGATATGCTTCTTTGTGCCTCACAGAAACACACGCAAAGTGATTCCAAACCTGCCCTCAATCTGGTCATTCTGCTGTTAGCATCAGTGGGAATGAGATTATTCATAATGCTATTTTTCTTTGATTTAAAAAAAAAATAAAAAATAAAAAATAAAAATCCTCCCTGTGTGGGCTCATTCCCACTCTCAGTAAAATCAATTACGAGACTCCCATCAACTCCAGAGGGAGTTGGATCAGGCCCTGTGGAAGTGGGTCTACAGCAAGTGTAGAACAACGCAGTTAATATGATTTATTGTGTCCGTTTCTGTGCGTGCAGTTTTTCATTTTCTAAAGCCTGCAGTTTTGCTTTCATCCTCACGTTCAGTAGATAAGAGCTGCAGATCTGTGTTGATCTACAGGCTGGGTACACTGCAAGCTGGGGGCTGTGTGTGCTGAGAATGAGCTCAGCGTCTGCCCAGGGGGAGCAGCCCCTTTAGGGCCAACAGCCTGCATTAGATGCATTTATAAAGAAAATCTCCCACACAGGCACTGCAAAAGGTGCGTAATTAGTTAGGAGGATTCTGCTGTGGTGGGAAAAAATACCCTTTAGTAAAAATGAGAAAAAGAAAAATCTTTTTCCTGTTTATTAAAAAAAAGTACCTTTAACAGGTCACCAGCGAAGTTCCAAGAATTCACTAAAAGCTTGTTTTACAAGGAAGACTCAGGCTCCAAATCAGAGATATTTCATTTCACTAGGCTTTTACAGATTTTACATTATTAAACACTGACATTGCTGCTTTTCGTGGTGGTGGTTGAGTAACGAGCTTCCTTAAGACTGAGAAACTGCAGGGTAAGAAGAACTGTGGTTTAATAGCTGTGAAAGAATATTATCTAAACATGAAATAATAACATGCTTGGTGCCTAATACATTCTAAATTAAAATATGATTTAATAAACATAGGCAACATATTCCACACAGAAAAAAAATCCAAGAATTGGCAGAACAAAAATCACAGTTTAGTCAGTTCTTCTCTTAACCTCGCAATCCTTTGGCTACAAATTAGAATTTCTGTGAACAGGATTGATAAGAGAAATTAGGCACTGTCTTTCAAAAACAACAAAAATGTTTTAAGATGGTATACTTGGAGATGAGCAGTACGAAACCCATCAAAACATGAAACCTTTCAGATTTCAGTGGGAGGAAAATACAGGAATCCCCCGAAGCCAAAATCTTACCAGCCCAGCGGGCCCTGTGCCCTATAATACACACTCATGTTTTTAAGTGTTCATGTACCTCAACCTCCTCTTCTGTGAATTCTATCTGCCACTTAAACCCCGATCCAAATGCAGCCCCGATCTGAACGCGGCCCTTCAACCTCATTTCAGCTCACAGCTTGGCCAGTTACTAATAAAGTCCTCAAAACACACACTCACCACTCACACAGCTGTAGGGATGCTCTGTGAAGATTTGAGGCAAAAGCAGATAGTTGCTCTCTGAAAGGGCAGTCACATCTCTATTATTACAGATAAAATAGTTCTACAATAGGTGGATTTAAATGTCCCCTGAATGGTGACAGGTTTCAGAGACTCAAATCATTCACCAAAGTTCTTATTTTGTGTATAAGCAGTGCACTCCAGTACACTGGATTTCCCTCCTACATATAAGTCTTATATATATATATATACATAAAAAATCTGTTTACAAATAAAAAGTCAGGAAAAACTATGAATAACAGTTGCTTAGCTCAGTTTCACTTTGGGAGACGTTACTTCTAAGTCCTAACTATAAGAAGTAGTAAAGAAAACCTCAGTTGCCTATGGGCGAACAGAACCTGTTGAGTTCTACCTCACTTAACATAAAAAGAACAAGAGGCTGTTCCCTCACACATATGCCTATCCCTTCACATACATTCCCTACATAAATTTGCTATTATTACTTTTTTCATGTTATTTTACAATGGAAGCCATCGATTCAGTAGAAGCAATTGCTTCTAATTTTAAGCTGTCCCCATTCACAGAATATTCGTGTTCCCCAAATCCACAATCCCACTGCTACCTCCAAATAAGATCGAGCGCCTACAACCTGAAGCCCTACTCCTGCAAACACACAGAGAAAACGGCGCAACAAGCTATCCTCGAGCCTCCCTGTGCTGCTTACCCCTAGTATCCACAGCCTTTAAAGCACACTCATAAATAATACAGACGATGCTGGTGGCACCTGTATCATTCCTGCAGTGGGTACCTGCCCGAGCAGCTGCTATGTTCATAGGTGTGCAGTCCTGCCCTGAAACTGCACCGTTTGGAGTGTTGCTGCTCAGTTTTGCTTAGCAGGTTTCTGCAGCAGAGAATGGGTCTGCGGAAACATATTTCAAAGCAACCATTTTGTTTCATGGGACTGTCTTGAGATCCTACACTCTAAAATGATGGCTGGCCACGTACCGAAAGTTAGGTACTTCAGTGTGTCATGTGAGAGCATCAATAAACAAAATGAAGTTAAAAGCACATAGATAAAAATGAAAGCGATGAAGTACACACCCCTAGGGGGTCATGACTCACGGCCCAGGGACTGAAAGCCTTTGCTACGGAGGAATAAGGATAAGGGTTGCATACAGCAGGCTCTTTAATGGCATCTCCCTAATTAAAATGATTTTTAAAGGAAAAAAAATGTCTCTCTCCAGGACTGGAGAAACAAATGCTACTCAGATTAGTGAAAAAGCAGCATTTGAACTATGAGGAGAGTACACAACCTATCTGCACCTATCCCATGTCAATTATTCTGAATAGTCCTTTTATATTAGACATAGGAAAAATTCTTAATAAATATGGGCTGTTTTAATATCCCAAAGCAGGAGCAGCAGGTAAGAACTTACCATTTTCTGGCTGGTCCTTAATATCAGCTTCACTTGGCTGGCTGGGACTTTCAGATTGACTTGAATCTGAAAAACATAAAATACAGCCAAAAATTACAGGGTCTGCTGTGGAAAATAGATCAGAGGCGCCAGACTTCCTCAAAAGGCTGAGAGTACAAACTAAGGACAAGAATGTTGCACCAGGACATGATAATGCAAAAGTCCCGTGCCTAGGTAAGATTTTTTGCTAGAAAAAAAAAGGGAATCTTGTTTACGGCACTACACAGAGTGCTTGGTGTGTGTGCTTGAATAAATTAAGCTTTGAGAATCCTTCTTTTTAGAGAAGGCATATTTAAACTACTCTCCTACATGTTTTTTATAATGCAGCCTCTATGTTGTATACAAGCCAGAGCCTTAATCCAACACATAGTAAAGTCTCAAAACAGATTTTGAAGCTTGCATATAAAGGTAACTAAGCAACACTACAAAGTCGTGGAGATTGTTGTCTACACAGTTCTGAAACAAAATCTGCAAAACTGATAGATGAGATGATTTTTGCCATACTTTCGCAGTGCTTACGGTGCTCCAAGACCACTGAAATGAACGGTATTACCCTGATTTGCAGTGCTATAAACGAGATCAGACACTCGACGAACTGCTTTAGAACTTGTACAAATAATGGCTCCTACAAACTCCCAGCTAACAGTCCAACCAACACAATATATTTGCCTGAAATAATAAAATGACCTGTAAAAGGATGTGTGTAAATATGAATGTTTTGCTTTTTTTTTTTTTTTTACACATTATTAACTCTATGTTAAGATGATTGCTCTTCACTTTGAAAATTATTCTTAGTAGAAGCTTTAGACAAATACTGTCTTCCTTCTTAATTATTTCTAACACTAAGAACTGGAAAAAATGACTCTACCTATGGGAGAAAAAAAATATATATATAAATAAAAAAAATATAAACCCATCAAATTCAAATTACTGTTTTTGCAATTCATGAAAATAGGAAAAAAAAAAAGTTCTCTCTTTTTTTTTTTTTTTCCTCCAGAAATTGTTTTGTAATTTATTGAGCCCATAAAAAAAGTTTTTTTGCAGTGAAACAAAACTTAGGAAACGAAACCACTTGCTATTGCATCAAAAACACCTCCATTCGTGGCAAACCTATTTTCTGACTTCACCTTGACTTTGCAGAGTTTAGAATTAGCTGTCTGAAATTTGACCACATTTCAGTGAGAAGTCAATGCAAGATCAAAAGGTCATGACACTTAACTGTGATTAAATTGAAAATCTTACTTCTATTGCAACAGAGTGATAACACCACCCCTTCTTTTTCTTTGAGGTATTAATAGCGCTGGAAGAAGCAGTACTACTAGTGACCTTGGGTCAAGCAATGCTAATTTATTGCTTTAAAAAGGTTCCTTGCTTTTAAGCAAATGAAGATTTTAATTACCGCAGAGCACTATAAAGAAAATGCCTATTTTAAATATTCAAATTTTTTTTTTTTTTACCTGCTGACTGTATGCATTAGGTATCATTCAGAAGCTTAGAGGGCAATCTTGTATAAATTAAAAACTACATGTAAAAAAATGTACTCACAAAACAAATATTGATAAATTTCAGAATATAAATATTCCGAAAATTAGCGAAAAAATGCTTAAATCCTGATATTTCTATTTAAAATAAATGAAGCTCTGCTAAAAATTTGTATGCTTCTCCATGTGTCCAGAGCCTGTTTCCTCTCCTTTATATTTGTAATTTTTAAAAAATTTCTACAATGAAATCCAATGGAATAAATTACTCTTACTTCTGCAATTTTGTTTTAAATATTCATTTTTGGGGCTATCTTTAACAAAGCTGAAAGCAGTGAGAGCAGATAGGCTACCGGGTAAGAGGCACACTGCTGTTATATTCTGGACACTAGATTTTGGCAGGAAGTTTCACGTTTCCGATGGCACAAAGGTAGCCACAAAGGTAACATATTAGAAATGTAAAATATTGAGTCAACATTCAAAACCCACATCCGACGTATTTCATTTTACAGGGCATGCACGAGGCTTTCGCTTACTCTCCAGGATTTTGTTTTCCTTCGAGAAGCCCCAGCTCAATCCGCGTTTGGGCTTTATGCTCCAAGTAGGGTTACAATCCCACAACAACCGATGCTATTTGAAAAAGTTGCTGCACAAATATGGGACTCAGAGCCTGTTTTCCTCCCGAAACGATACCGAAGCCGGTGAAGCAGCACGAGGGACGAGGGCGCGGTGGCACACGCCGGAGCCAGGCTCGGAGCTGACGCTCTCCAGCCCCCTGCCTGGCACCTTCGCCCAGCAAAGCTCGGCAGCCCGTGAGCAGCGCGCACGTCGGGAACTGCTCCTGGGTTTTGAGACACAAAGTACTTTTGTTTGCACTCGGGGCTGCTTTTCCAACACCAGGGCTAGGCGCAAAAGAGAGGCTCTACTGACCACAGGGCATTTGTTTGCACACTGAATCTTAACTTTCTTCTTTTATTACCCCGGCTACTGTGATACATTTTGCTAAATTCTGGTTTCCTGCAGCCCACTCCTTCTGCTGAAATTAAATACTATTTTTTATTTTATTTTTTTTTAAAAGACAACAAAAGCTTTCAGCAGTATTCTTCGTGGCGAGGCATGGGGCAATAAAAAGCAGGAGGAGGCAGAATTAAAAACAATATGCGCTGCGGCAGAGAGCACGGAAGGCTACCGAAAATGTGCACTGGGCAAGCGTACGCTCGGCATTGTTATGCAAGGTGGCATCTTGTGGAAACCCCAGATAAGAAGACTGAGTTAAGGCACTTAGCCAAAATGTTTATATGCAGAATTTTGCTTCCCTGATTTTATTCAGATGCCGCAGATGATCCGGTACATATAAATGTGCCGCCACATGGTTAAGGGATTGGCAAAATCAGAGCCGTTGTATTTTACAGTCTTGCCTAGGACGAGAGAGTCTTGCTCACCCTCCCCAGCTCGCTCTCTGCTTTTTCAGCAGTTGGCAGTAACTCCTGTCGGGGCTTTTTTGTTGTTTTGCACATGGAAACTTTAAAATTCCAGTTTTCTGAATGTTTATTCTTTTGCGGGCTGGGATACAACAGGAGGGGGAAAGTGTGTCCTGCTGAGTCAGTTAGCCAAACAGGTGACCGGAGGAATAAATTAATTTTTGCCCATACATAATTGATATAAATGGAAGATCGTTTTCATAAGCATTTGCATTAAATCAATAAAATCACTTACTATAGAGCAGTTTAACAATTCATTTGATTTTCTCTTTTCTATATATTTGATAGCCACTCTGCAAAACAGTATACACTTTATGCCTATTTTCTTTAGCAACAACATCGCCAGTTAAATTCTACCACCTGCAATAATTAGAGCCATTGGAAAACATACAAAACAAAATATACAGTAGATGCGAGCCCCTCTTGAATCCATGGCCCCCTGCGGCAACGAGTTTCATTGGTGCCTTAAGCTAAGGCTGGTAGGAAGCCAAAGAATCTGTATATTACAATAAAGTGCATGTTATTAAGGGGAGGATTTAAATGATTTCAGATGGAGTTGGAAATATTATAGTGAGGAACCACTATTAAGATTGCTGATTTAAAAAAAAAAATAAAATCACCCAGGAATCTAGTTTTATATTTAAGGAAGCTTAACCTTGAATAGCACAATGGGTTTTATTTGGGGGCTTTTTTGGTTAAAGAAAAGTTAGTGGTTGGGATTTTTAACCCTCAACGCGCTGGAGTTAGCACGAGTACGGACACTTGAGTCCAGGTTACCGGCCAGGAGAAGCTCGAGCAGACCTGGCACCAGCCGCAACCGCGGGGAAACAATGAAAATAATGTCAAAGAGATTTTACTCTCTCCTTCCAAGAATCAAGTACGATTAAGGGGTAAAGAAAAAAAAAAATAATTAAAAAAAAAGGAAAACAACAAAAAACAGGGTAGTTTTCCTGAAATAGCACTCTCTACTCTGCCTCTGTTTTCTGTTCCTTGTCTGGCTGCCCTGGTGCGATCGAGGCGGTGGTGCCCAAGCCCAAGTCTGCACGGCCTCCAGCTGCACTTCAGCCCCAGCCAAAGCTCGGGACTTTTCAGGACGTAATTTTCATTTTCGGCTGCAGCAGGAGTGGGTTACAGCCCGGCTGCGCGACGGCTGCGTGGAGGCAAGGCTCGCTGCTCTGGAAGGGAGCGCTCCATTGTTTGGAGAGAATAAAACATTCCCAGGAAAGTCTGGCCCGTGGACAGGACCAATGTCAACAGACTGACAATGTTGTTCTTTTTCGTAGACCACGACACAGACGGTGAAGAGCTGTTACGCTCCTCTGCAAAAAAAAAAAAAAAAAAAAAAAACCACGCCGAGCGTCATGGCACTTCCCAGTGTTAAACTACTCCTTGGCTACGCGACTTGGGAAAAAACGGGACGTTTTCTTGGACACTCACACTTCCTCGACACGCCGCGCTTTGCAGACTCCAGCCTCGGGTGGCACGGACAAAGCGCCTCACCGGGTGTCGGATTATTCTGACCTAGGAAGAGGCAGCCCCAAGCAAAACCCAGCCCTCGCCAGCAGAAGGGCATGCGGGCGATGGCCAAGCCTTGCCGAAACAACCGGCCGGCGGTGCCGCTGCCCATGCCGAGCCTGCTCTGCGGCCAAGGAGCGCGGGCTCCTTGTCCGATTCCGCCAGCCCCGCACCTCCTCGGCGCACCGGGGAAGTGCAGAAGTTAAATTTTCCATTCATATCATGTTTTAGGGGGGGAAATACCGTATAATAAACTGACATATTTTATTCAAGTTTCAGAGTCCTATTTGTAATAAAATATTTATATGGCTGGGTTGTGTTCATGCAATAAATTTTTCATCTATAATTTTGGGCATGGATTCTACCAAAGATTTATATATGTTTAAAAAAATCTAAATCATGCTCCTTTATACACAACCTTACGTGGTGAGCTTAAGGGATTTACAAACAGAAACCAGCAACAGGACTGAGGCTTTTTACACTCACTTTCCCTTCATTACACGTTATAACATAAACACATATGCATTGCTCCATACATGCTACAATTATTATTTATGGCTATTTTGGTGGCTACTACTATTTCATTTAAGGAAGGCCTGGGTCTCTGTTTAACGCGAGCCATCGCTTTCAAGTCAACTTTTATAGGGAGTTCAAAGTGCTTCATTATCATCCACCTCACCGTCACACGTACAAATATCCGTACCAGATTTCCAGGTTTCTTTTATACCCCCCAATACAGCGTGCCACAGCCCCTCAGCTGACGAAGACGGGTGCTGCAGTGGTAAAATCCCCGCCATGCCAGCCTGGTTTTTTATCAGGCAAGGACTCTTAATTCCTGTACACTGGGAAAGAGATTATCTTTGATAATGGAAATGTAAATCAAAGCTTGCTGTTGTTTATTCCAGACAGACATTTGTGTGTTAAGTCTGTTTATCAGGCAACACTTTGTCTAAGCCAGGAAGTAGTCAGCCTTTGTAACAAGATGTATGCAAATGATTTTCCCGTGAGCCCTTGCCACAAAACTTTTGTGGCAAAAAAACTCCTTGTTACTTCACCAGTAAGACGCTACTAAGCTACCCCGTAAGTAGACTAGCAACAAAACAGCTAGCTAGACTATGCTGATGAGTTTGAATGAGACCAAAACATGTGCCCACAGTCTGTTGCTCTTTATTGTGAGCAGACTTTGTGTATTACATCTGTTTATCAGGCAACACTCTGTCTGCCGGGGCGGCTTTGTAACAAGGTGGATGCAAACAAAGATCTCCCCAACTCCAGGGCTAACTTCTCAGGACGCGAAAATTTCGGGTTACCTCCCTCGTCATCGGCAAGAAGAAAAACACACCGCTTAACCAGAAGGCTATGAGACCCTAGAGCTGTATCAAAATGGTTTCATTTTAAATCAACTTTCTTTGTTCTCACTAGCCCATAAATGATTTACTGCTATCGTGTGATAGCCTAGAATGCGGGGAATCTGTGTATTCCCATATTTGTTCCTTGATATTACAAACAAGTATTTGATTCACTTCTAAATGTTTGTTTTTAAAACAGTTTACAGCCTTTGATTCCTGCTTACTGATTCATTTCTGGAACATTTTCTATTTATTCCTTTGCAGTAGCAAACGTTAATTTTGACTTAATTCAAATTGTCATCAAAGGCTTCCTTAAGAAATCCCACAGCACAGATTTTATTTGTTATAATAAAATATTCTTAAAGTAAACATCATGCGACTGTGTTTTTTTAATTCCAAGAGATACAAAAATCCGTTACCCAGAGGATTCAAATTGGTTCAGCCCTTTTTCCTAGACAAAATAAACACTTTAGGACTTTACTTGTTTGTATTCTCCTCAGTGGTGCTGTATGCATCACCAGCTAAAAACAAAGAAACTTTTAGCTGCTCAGACAAAATGCAGAAGCTCCCCAAACAACGAAGCGGGGGGGTGGGGAGGCATTCAGAAAGTCTGACAGTCCATTCAATATAGGGATGATGGCCATAATGCATCCAGGGTCCCCTTGCTAATTAAATATGCATTGGCACAGTTTTGATCGATGCAAGCCATGGATCAGATGACACACCTGCAAAATCTTGAGCCCAGAGCTCCCAGGAAAAGGAAAATACAGGCTGTCTCCTTATCTTTGTTTTCAAAGGCTCTCAATTTCTGTGCTTAGATATCTAATTTAATTCTCTCACCCCTCAGCAAACTGGATTAGGAAAGTCAATACTGCCATTGTGCATCGACAGGAACACACAGCTTTCCTTTTATTCAATTTAGCCATGACCTTTAGACAAAGATAATGACAACTGTCTAAAAGTAAGGTAAGGCCTTAAGGAAGACCCTGAAGAGGGGCCCCTCTCGCGTTCCGCGCTTCCTCGGCCCCGGAGGAGCCCACCAACCCCGGAGAAAACCCCACACGCAATGTTCGTCCCCACTGGCCCTAATGGGGGCCGTCAGAGCGGCCCCATGGCCGCCACAGGCCTTGGCCCACCCGTGAGGCCGGCGGCCGGGCCCCGGCAAGCGAACGTCCCCGGGGGAAACGCGCGTGCCAGGAGCAAGGCCGCGCCGTCCCGACCCTCCGCAGGTGGCAGGGGGGCAGTGGGATGGCAGGGCCTGGCGAAGGCCGTGCGCGGCCCCAGTTCTTGGCTCTGGTGCTTGGGAAGAACCGAAACCCTACAGCGAGAGCCGGGGTGGAGGATCCCACGCACGCCCGCTCTCCTGGAGCTGATCTACAGCCAACGGCACCGCTCCCGATAGGTCTCGCGGCAGTGTTTTCAAGCAGCCTTCCTCCATCAGATAGCATCTTCCTAATACGTCTGTGGGGAAAGGAGCGCGCTGTAGGCTCGCGGACCGCCATCAGGCAGTAATCCGCGTTGGTATCTGCAGATACAGGCCCTACCTGAGCCGGTGGTTAAGGCTGATGGCAATTCATATTCATTGAGCAGCCCAGCTCCGCGAAATGTTAGCTTCCATGCTGTACGGCGTTTAATTCTGCAGTACTTTTTTAGCTGCATTTAAAAATACACTTGGCATTTCTAGCTGTGGGCCAATATTTTTCTCATGTCTTTTTATACAGATTTGGAGGGAAAGATATTTGTAATGGAAAAAAAATATGTGCAAAGTTGGATTGCTAAGTTTCTGTAATCTTGGGAAATGAAAAAAAAAAAAAAGCAGCCTATGTAAGAGCTACAAGGAACCATATGGATCAACAAGAGCTGCCCTCATATCCCTAGGAAATATAAATTAACCTACATTTCATCATCATAAACCCCAAAATAAAAAATCTAATTAGAGTCTCTACCCTCAGATTCAGTTCTACAAAATTTGCCTATCCCCCTCACAAAATGATTTACAGTACTTACATCCATTTCTTCAGAGTGATTTAAATTTATTGAATCATTTCAATTTTTAGAGAGCTTCCATTTGGATCTGTATGGGTTTCTAGACATATGCAGTGCTCAGTTATTTAAAATTAATTGCAGTACAATAATTTTAAATTGCTTCACACTATACGAATCTCAAGTGCTTTGAAATATTTGAACCATTCTATTTAGGAGCCATCAAACTTCTGAGCACACGCATCGAAGAGTTGTTTTAAAAGCCAAAGGGCCATACTGATGATCCCAAAGTGCAGGTGAGCGCGGCTCCGGGCATGCGCAGCGCACGCAGAGGTGAATTTATAGAACAATTCAACGAATTTTGCCCGAATGTCAATCTTTAATTAACAAAAACGGATTCTGTAATAATTGCAAACCAATAAAAAATTTCTAAAACTAGAAAAGCACTGTTATAGAGTAATGGTATACATTAAAAGTATTATTACTTCTAATGTGTATTTATAGAACATCCTTTTATCCTGGAAATTAAAACATCTTATTAACATTAAACTAAGCTTTACAATACCTCTGTGGGAAAGGTGAGCATTACTGTGCCCGCTTTACGAAGGGATGAAGGAGGCACATAGAGGTTAAGTGATTTACCTTCAGAAGCACAGTTACCAAAAGGAGTAAAAAGCCAGGAGCCGAGCAATCAAGCCGCCGCTGCTGATAATAAAGTATCATTCCCACCGATACGGCCATTACAATGGCAACGGCAATGCTGGCTTAGAAAGCCTTCAACTACATTATCTAGAAAATTACTTGCTAGAGTGAATCCAAAGTCACCTAGAAGGGATATTTCCAGTCACTCTCAGGTTATCTTTCTCTTACTTTTTTTTTTTTTTTTTTTTCTTTCTGGATATTTTGAGGAATAAGAAATTGTTTCTGCATTTCTCTCTGGAGTAGATTCTAACTCAATAACACCAGCAATAGTTCAGGTGGCTAAATTGCAGCTTTTGTAATGCCTTACATCACGTACAAAGGCAAGTGAAGATGAAACTGAGTGATGAGCAGATCTGGTCGCTTTGGTAAAAGTCTCCAGGTCTGCTTTTGTGCAATTTTACACTGGTGAGTAAACTAACATTAGCAAAGCAGGATTATGTCCACCATATGGTGAGACTCCATTGGCTGTAGTACAGTCACCCAATTAATCTTTATCCCCCCCCACCCTCTTGCTATTTATTTATTGTGACAAACTCATCCTTATGGGACCCGAGGCAGGGAGCTGCGTATTCCCAGGCTATTCTCTGCGGTGCCCATCCTCATCCTTTATCCTCGCTGCCCGGGCAGTAGCGCGGTGCGGTGCCTGTCCCCGGGCCATGGCACACACTGCTGCAAGGTCACGACCAAGGAGGCTCTCCAGATTTTCCGTAGCGGGCAGGAATAAAGAATTGCCCAAACCTGCCCTCCATCAAAAGGCCAAATAAAAGTGTTCCTGACAATGAGCGGAGGCTTCTGAACCTGCTTTCCGAGGCTCGCCTTTTCAACACCACACTAATAAACTAGCTGTTTCTGGAGAACATCAGAGCATTCACATATTTCAGCCTGTGCCTCTTGCTAAGTTCTCTCCACTGCCGGAGCCGTCCAAGACTTCATCAGCCAGCAAAAACAAAGAAAAACCCTCACCAAATAAACACACCGGGCAAAATCCCCAACCTCCTCCTCCATAAACCTCTCCCTCTCCTCGTTCTTCCTAAAGGACAGGTGCAACGTTTTCCTACTCTTAACCATAAAATTCAAGTAGGAATCCATACCTCAAACAGAATAAAGAATACTTAAAAAGAGCTAACTCCTGGAGAAATGGGCCCATTTTTCCTATTAAGGATTATTCTGTTTCACGCAAGGAAAAATAATGTTGATAATAAAAACATGTGTGATTATTTAAGTAATAATGAAAGGGTGAACTAATATTTCATGGAGTTTTTGTCAATAACATGAATACCAAGTTACAGAAGGGGCAATCTGAACAGAGGTCATGCATTTATTTTTTATTATGGATCTACACTAGCTGCTCCGTTTTCACAACTCTCTTTCATTTTGATGTACCTGACACCTTTCCTCTTGGCTCCCTTTTCAACCCCTGCTAAGTACATATTTGGTTATAGTGGCCAATTTTTAATTTTTATTGTTTTATTATTTTTTTTTTTCTGGCAGATGCCTTTTCCTTGTTCTGTGCACTCTGAGGAGTTCAACGTGGCATGTGAAAAATTTCCATTTCAGGTTTTCTTAAGCTTTATGCAAAATTAAACTGCTGGCAAAAAAACATCCCTATATATAAAATTATACAGCAGAAAAAACTGCTTGATAGCCCCCTTCCCTCCCTACCTTGCCCTCTCTTGCCTTGTTTCTGAAAATAATTGCATAAATATTGCCATCAACCCAAAGCCTTTCTCCAACTGAAAAGTCATAGGATTTTGCCCACAAAGAATTGCCACTGATTGCTGCTCCATGGATATGTTTCTACTCTCACAATATTGCAGACTGCAAAGAAGAACAGAGAATTACCATAAAAATCAGGACGTGTTTTGTTGCATCAGTATCATGTTGGCATCAACAACACAGACTCGGGCAGAAAAAAAGCAGCCTTTTGGTAGGCAGCCTACTTGTTCTGTGTTTCTCCTCTATTTGTAAGCCACGCAAGTAGAAGATGAAGTTAAAACTCAGAGAGAAGTAACATCCTGCAGGCTTGGTACCACACTGAGTTACAGCAAAATCTAAGGTACAACGGCCACAAATAATGGAGAAATGGAACTGTATCTACATCTCAAAGGATGGTGGATCATTACAAATATATGAAAGAATAGGGTATATAGATATAAAAGGTAGGATTCCCTCCTCCACACACACACTGAAAAAGATTAAGATGGAAGTGTTGACTCTGAAAATACCACCTAAAATCCGTTTTCACTTGGTCCCAGTGCTGAAAAACTGAATTTTGAGAGAGAAAATTAAAAACAGAAAAGCCCAGAGCTCTCAGAACCTGTAACTACACTGTGTAGACAAAATTTTAATCAAACTTTTAAAGCCATGGTTATGATCCGATGAACAGACAGCTTGACTTGATTACATTTTTAAGTTTCAGTTTCTATTTCTGTTTTAAGATGAAAAAGATCATAGAGTGTCAGAAATTTGAATACTGAATAGCAAAAGCTCTTGCAGGTTTAGAAAGCATATAGAAAAGCTGGCAAAAGAAAACGCTATTCCATTGCCACCATCTGCTTTCTGGCATATTGAAGAAACTTTACTAACAGCAACATTTTCTTGCATTAGAATATCTGCTAATTAGTTTTGTTGTAATTTTTTTTTTTTTTTTAAATTACCTTTTACACAGAAGGCAAATAGCCAGTTTTTTTGGCTGGCTACACCTTACACCATGTCTGATAACATTTTCACATTAAGTTCAGTTTACCTCACATTTTTTCTATCAAAATCCTATCTTTAGTGTAGTCAAAGCCTGCAAAAACTTTGCCTTGCTGAGACTAAAGAAAAAAACATCAAACATACGAAGTGTTAAAAATCGCTGAATAACTCAAAGGAAAAAAGATAATTTTGAAGGCGTTTTGGCTGAAATCTATTTTCCTTTGAATTGCATGAGTGTTTTAAAATGTTAAAAACACTACAGAGTGACTAATGAATGTAAAAGAATGATAAAGAATATGGGTCCAGTTATCAGTGATGTGCCTAAAACAAAATAATTTTGGACAGTCTGCCATGCAAATATTGACTAAAATGTCATAAATAATGTCTGCAACAAAGGGAATCCTGCAAAGGAATATTCTGTTGCACTTAATGCATTGTTGAGTGTGCCTTTTAGCAAGCAGTACGTTATAGAGGCTGAAAACTTCAGATGGACTAAAAAGCTAACTGTTCCCAGATAAAAATATTATTAATGTTTTCTCAGAAACAAACCTTCCGAAAAGTTAAAGGTACAATGTTACATTTGGAAAAGAGCTCACTTAGAAGCTGACCGCTCAAAAGAAATAAAGCAGTTGTCCAAAAATTAAAAATAGACCATCTCATTGACTTACAACTATTTCCTCTGCCATTTTTAACAGTATTTTCATACATTTGTTTGCTGGCAGGGCAGAGGTTGTTTGCAGGTCTTTACCATATTGCACTGAAAGAAAATGGAAAGACATCTGCTGCAGCCCGAGCTGAGATTCTGCTCAAGTAATTCTTGGGACCAGCTCTGCCGGTGGCAGTCTGACCACGCGCTGCATGTAGGGTTAGAAATAATGATGCAATCCCGTGCGATTGGTAACAGCACACGGTTTTATATGAGGGAAACTATGCAGAAAGGGCTCAGAAACGACTTTCACAACCTCAGCATTTTGGTTATTTTATTATTTATAGCATCAAACTAAGGAGCCAAATTCAGGAGTGCCACGGGAAGTTGCATTAACAACTCCGGATTACTCGCATCTGAAGCAACATATTGTACTATGTGTAATCACAAACAACCCAGTCACTTTTTCTGAAACTCTTCTAAAAAAAAATTGAACAATCAGAGCTACACTGAAACCTTCCGCGTGTTTTCGAAAATTTAATTTCTGAGAAAAATTGCACAGCCAGAGATGACAAATAACAAAGATATTTTACATTTCTAAAGCATCTTTCATCCAAGATCAAAGAATTCCGTCAACATTAATTCTCAAAATACGCCTTTGAAATAGAAGTACTATTAAAGCTATTTTATCTTTATCTAACTTGATCTATTTTCTTCGTAAAATATTAGCTACTGTAGTATCTAGAGGGAGCATGACTCGATAGGTTAAGTAACTTGACCGGAGCTACTTACTAGATCAGTGGCAGAACTGATGACGATTGTGTTCAGGAGTCAAGAATCCTAAACCCTTCCAGCTTCCGAGACTAATTGAAAACATATATATGCAAACTGACTCGAGGAGGACAAAAATGCCCTCTCCTGCCATGGGATAAGGTGCCATCGCAGAAAGGGAAGTATCTAGAATCAGAAGGCACGTGAAAGAGCTGGGAGGAAACGCTGCAGTGGAGCAGTACAGAACGGCAGAGAGATCCCCGTGTGAGAGCAACAAAGCATGCAGGCACAGAACGAGCACTGTATTCGCCATTTTCTTTCTTAAAACCTTTTGGAAAGAACTCAGTTGAACTCCGTGACGCAGACGAGAAGTCTCCCTGGCACGGAGCAGCAGCCGAGGGAAGGCCGGCCGCCCGAAGAGCACCGGAGGGATGCGGCGCAGGGACCGAGGACGAAGAATTTGTCCAACACGGAATTTAGGATTATTTTAAAATAAATTACAGGCTGCGCTACGACCCATAATTCAGTCTTTGGGCCGAGCTTATTCTTTACATAACCCAACTGGAATTACGCTGGAGCTAAATTTAGCGCCGTGTTTTCATAAGGCTCCTTTCCTTATCAATGCCGCAATCGGGTCTGATGTGTCTATAAATGATATTCTACTGCCTGCTTTGTAACGCGGATGAAATGTTAGCGTCTGTGTTCTGCTGCCTCAGAAAACGATGTAGGCTCTGTGAATGTGCGCGGCACCTACTTTGGATAAAAGCAGCCCTCGGTTTGAGAGGTGTGTTTTATAATCCTTTGTGGTTTTGCAGCAGAGGAGCTGTTGGACAATGAAGAAAAACATTTCAGCTCCCCTGAAAGTTTGACTGTTCCTTTTCAAACAATACAACACAAGATTTGGGACATACTGCTGACACAGCAACATCAGTGCCTCAAAGAAACTGTGGGAAATGTCAAATTTATGGTCCTATGGGTGATTGGTGGAAGGTTTTTTCCCCCCCTTCAGCAAGCCTCTGTCAAAAACAGAGCCTCTAGAAAGTTTTTGGCTACGTCCCAGCAAAGCAGAAGGAAGCTGTATCCCACACTTCCCTTGGGACTTAATGAAATATACAGCCTCTGGGCTTCTTTCAATTTGGTCTTTCAGATTGCTAAACCAGTGAAAGAAGGATCCTAGCTGTCACAAACGTCACATGTTTGGGGTCACCTGCTGCTCGGGGGTTCTCATGCCAGTTGTTGACATAATAAGCACCCCTTACACTTTAATTACAATTCACAGTGTGCAAACTCTGCAATCTGCTTTAAGGCAGACAGTCTTTTAAATCAACACCAAATTCTACTACTGTTTGAGCAGAAATGGGAGGAAAAAGATGTCCAGCTGACTGAATAATTGTATTCAAATATTTGTGATCCCGAAGAAAAGTAAGCAATATCCAGTGAAAAGAGCAACTGTACTGCCTGTAACACTTCAGAAAGTGTAGTTAAAACCAGACGTGCTTCTCACAGTCACGCAGACAATGCACGTGAGACGTTTCCATTCGATGAGCTCCCACCACCGGCAGCTCTCCCCGTAGCTCCGGCGAGCACGGACCTGAGCACCCAGCTGTGTTTGTCCCCGAGCGCGAGGCGGGCAGGACACAATGCCGAACGCTGGGATCGTCTATGGGAGGGAAATTCTCAAGCCCTCTTAGTATGAATTTCAACAGGACTTGTGCAATGAAAGCCTAAATGGGAAGACGTGTTTGTTTTATTCTGGAATGCTTTATTTAGTCCGGTAGAAGAAACACTGGGTCTACTTAAAAATACTTATTATTTTGAGAAAGAGACGAGAGTCCTTCAGTTTCCTTGACCGCTACCTCTTTTTTGACTGTTGCTCCCACTCCTAATAAAGACATACCAAGAGCACTAACTTAAATAAATTATACCATCCCGAGAGGAGCAAAGGATGCATGTTAGAGAAAATCCAGTTTAGTGTTAGAGCATCTAAAAATGCCTCCGGTCAGTTACATTATTTACAACGCCTCGGTCCAACCCCTCCTTTCCCATGGAAAGGAAAAGAGCACGGGGGGACGTGCGACGGCGAGGCCTTCTGGAAGAATTTCTGCCCGCTCTCTGCTCGAAACGCTGCTGGCTCCCGGTGCCTGCGGATCCCGCTGCCCTCACGGACTGCGTCCCAGCTTCCCCGTGGCAGCACAACTTCCAGCAGCTGCGCTCCCGCAGCCGAACAAAGGAGAAGTCAATAGCGCGACGCCAGGGCCCGTTCCCATTGAAACCCACAGGAGCGACTTTGGCCACGGGAGAAGGCTGCTGCTGGCTGGCTGACTTCGGAGAGAAAACAGCCCGATGGGCTTTCGCCACCTTCAAAGAGCCAAATGCTGGCAAGCCGCTGCCTCCCCCTCGGCCGAAAGGGCCAAAACCCCTCCGCCTACGTGCGGCTTGTCCCGCGGCCCTGCCCGACGCCTCGCTGCCTCCTCGCCCGCTGCACCGGCGACCTCAGATAAACTCGAAGCGTTTTGAAATTATCATCATCAGCCTGTGAAGCGCTTCAATGAAAATCTATAAAACAAATTTATAGTGTGCATTCGTATGTATTATATATACACTCAGGACGGGATTTATCATTTAGCCGACCTTTGAAGCACTGATATTTTTAGACCCAAAAAAATGTGTGTTGATTGTACTTCGACCCGGTCCCCTTACAATGTACCAACTCCTTGATATCTTACTATAGGAAAGATAATTGCAATGAATTTTTATATTTCAGCACATGGGAAGATAAGATTAGACAGTAGGAACATAAAAGCAAACTGCGCCACATAAAAGATAAGTTTCTGAAAGTTACAATTTACACCAAATGTTACAGATGAAAATGTTCTAAGCTATTTATAGGGCCTCGGGCCGGTCCCATTACAGACCCTGGGAATGCTGAAAAGAATCAGCGTTACCTTGTACTTAACCACTTATTCCCATAATCTGCAAAGCCTTTGGAAAACAGAAAATATTAATGACACGAAGACTATTACTAATTCCCATCATCACCCAGGAGCCTCAGTTACCTGTACCCAAGGCCCTACGTGCTGCATTGACCTCCCCATCCCAGAGCACTGCTCCTGCTCTTTTGGGATTGCCTGTGGTTCCCCAACTCCTCTCTATGCCCCGATTTGCCTCTGCCCACCGAGTGTCAAAATGTGCATTTTTAAGGTGATTTTCTTCCTCTGTCTTCCCCACCACGAAGTTGCCACCAACGGTAGTTTGTCCAGTGCAAGGAATGAGGACCAGCAGCAAGACACCCGTATTTGATGGCATACAAGGTACAAAAACCTAAAAAGCAAATGAAAAACGGGAAAGCAGCCATGCCGAGTGCTGTGTGACCACTCTGTCTATACCCTATTCACAGCCACGGCCCACCGAAGGGCGCAGGTGCAGCAGCAGACGTGCAATGCTGCCAAAGCCGGGCTTGCACCATGCTGGCCGATGCCCAGCACCCTCTGCAAGCCGTCCTGCACGGGCAGCACGCGGCCTCTGCTGCTCCTGGGTGAGCTTTCAGACTCCTGCCCCGCGCCACAAACACAAAGACTGCTGTTAGCACAGGGCACGGCTCCTAGGAGCACGCTCAGGAGCGATTTTTCAATCACAGTTTAACCGTATTTTCTATTTTCTTTCTCAAACTTAACCTCCTCGAAGGACTATTTCCATGAATAGTCTCAAATTTCAGCCACTTCTGACGAAGGCCTTTACAAAAAAAGTGTTACTAGAAATGTCTGACAAGGGAAAAGTGATTTTTCCCTACTATACAATTACTAAAAACATATGGTGGAAAAGATTTTGTGCAAAATCGGAGTGTGGTCTGTTCCTCACAAAGAGGGAGGAAAAGTTGCAGCCCCAAACATGGGATTGGTAAAATAAAGAGCTACGATGGAAACTAGTTTGAAAACTTAACTCTGTCGGCCAGCCCAGCAGAGAGTAACTCCGTACACAATTACATGTACACTGAATCAACCCTGCTCTCAGCGTCTGTGGGTGTGAGCTGTATACAGAGTGTTTGGTGAAGCCCAATTCATGTTCAAAAGAAAATTAAACCAAAGAATGAGTTATTAAAAGGAGCCTTTGAAGCAAAAAGCAATGATGTGTGAAAGACAGAACCAGTAGAGTTTATTTAAACAAACAGCACAGAAAACAGGGAAAACAGAAATTAGGAAATTAGAAGAACAGTCTTGAAGGCACGCAGCAGCCTTTTCCCGGTACTAGAACTTCTTATATCTATGAATATTTTATCCAGATTCGACTATCTTTTTCAAGTCCTTCCTATCAAAATTCCAGACATTTTCTTCAATAAAATCAGAAAAGTGATTCGGAATGTACTGGTAGAAGATATAAAATGAGCTGTGTGTGGATATTACAAAGGATCTGGGAACCTTACACCCTTTAGATCTGCTTATTTAACTATTTAGCAGCACAATTTAAAATTTGCATATGACTGGTTTGATGCCAAACCATAAGAACAAAGCAGGAAGTCTCTCTCCTCCTATGAATTTCAAACTCAGGTTTTTTTAACTTACTCCTCAATTGTGAACTGTGTTCGCCTTCTCAAATTACTATGGAGCCATGATCTGGTTAGAAAAGTACATGCAAGACTTTAAAATAGTTTGCTCTTCCATCCCCTTCAACTTCCTATCAAAAGTAAATCATTTTTTTAATGTGTTAAGAAATCAGTTATTTCATGGTTATGCCAAGAAAAGAATCTCTCCATTTAGAAAATTTAAGTCTAAAAATAAGTGTCTAAAGTCAGCGATAAAACCCAATGCCTCATTGCTCAGCAGTGCCCAAAAACACTCCATGGCTTTTAAGAATTTGGCCCATCTTCCCAAAACAGTTTTCTCCCCCGGAGAAGTTTAGAAAATAATCACTGCGATAAAATCAATCCATCAATTCTCCGTAAAAATACAGATCCTTCCTCCAAAGAGCTGGTAGCTCCAAAAGCAACCACCTCTCCACCACCTGGCGCTACAGGCTTGCTAGACGCGAGCTCATTTCTCTGCCTGGCTCTGCACAGGGCATCAGCTGGAAGCAGCTGGACTTCTCTCTGTGTTGCTTCATGCTGGTATCACTATGGGGCTTTGGATGCACCACACTCACCCCAAAAAGGAAGGAGGGAGTGTTCATCCTGTTGCCTAACCACGGCATCTTCAGTCCCAAGTCAGCATACTACTGCACGTCTCTTGTTTGCCTATTCTCTGCGAGACTGATTTTATTACAGCAGGATAAATAAAACAGGAATAGCAGGAGAGGGGGAGAGGTGACAGAGGGAAGAGAGCCAGAGAAATTACAGAAATTTACACAGACATATATATTTTGATATATTTGCCTTGAAATGCAAACTTCTGGGCAGGCACAATGGTGCGATGGCACCCTGGTTACTGCATCCAGTAATTCTGCATCCCCTATTTTTAAGGTGAGATTCAAAATGTCAAACGGGGCCATGTACTTTGTGAGAGCAGAGTCTTTGGTGATAGCTGGTTCCACTATGATCCCTTGGCCTTGTGCAGAGCACCTGAAAAGACAACATTTGTGTGACAAAGGCTGGGACAGGTACGTGTGCTGTGGTGGGCTTTGCCACTGAAGTTCTCCTTAATTTCACACACCAAAAATCTGCCTTAGAGAAAAGAAGAATGAATGTCTTTTCTTCGTAGGTATGCATTTTGGTCAAAATTGAGGGAAGAAGCTGAAGAAAAATAGTCAGTTTAAGTGTCACAGCGCAGTTAATAGGGGCTGAATCCATTAGTCATGACAGGCAAGCTTGCAATAAATTATGGCTGTCTTAATCTCCACCACTAGGCAAAAGCCTTGTCTGATTTTTCTGCACTCCTTATTCAACAGCAATAACCAGCATTTATTCCAGTACAATTTGCCATGTGCTACTGAAGACACAAGGACACTGGAGCGGTGAATGCACCAAGTATCTGACTTTGCAGGTTTATCAGCCTTGCAGAGGTACCAGAACTCCTCCCGTATCTACAGACTGCCCCTGCTTCACATAATCTGGGAGAGGGCTCTTATCCTTTACCCTTGTACTGGGACCTTGCTGCCAGGTGCAAGTATCGCTAATTATCAGTCCTGCAGATAATTAGGACTCCCACCCTGAGATCCCCACTTTGCTAAGCTCTGTATGAGCACGGAACAAAGACAGCCCTCGCCTCAAAGAGCTCAGGATTTACTAGGCCTACCAGGAGAGCAGGACAAGCACAGCATCTTACTCTACCACCAAGTGTAAATCTTCAGAGCTCCGGCCTCAACCAGTCATAAATACGAACAGGTTTGAAGTAATTCTGTTACTCGCTTTGTTTATTTCAAACCCTTGGAGGAAAGAGTATATTGTATGCATCTACGTCCCAAATGTAACTTTAATAAATATATATATTTATATATACCACAGAAAAATATGATTTAGACTTAAAATACTACCTCAGCTCTAACGAAAATATCAATAATGTAACGTGATAAGGAATGTAGTTTACTGGCCCCCTGCTTTAGACACAGATTATGGAGTACATCTGAAGTAATGCTGAGGTTAAAGAACAGCAGAACAAGTCATTGGGGGATGAATATTTATGTGCTAGGGACTGACGGGGTCAAACCTCGCAGCCTTTCTCACAGACTGCCCCTAAATGACGCTGAGGCCTGTTGGGTTAGGCGGTACCTCTGGCAATCTCCAGGCCCCTCGTTTGGATGCTCCGGCCTCCCCAGGGCAGGTGGCCATCTCCTCCACCCACATGCAGGTACCTTGCCGTGTCCGAGAGCTCCGGGCATGAAGGGAAGGGACAGACCTGGAGCTGAGATGTGCCACACAGGCCGGAGGTGTCTTTGGGGATCAGCCTCTTGCAAGAGTGCAGAAAGCAACATGTCCTGTGAGCATCAGCAGGCTTTAGCGCCCACGCTGACTTCCAGATCGGCTTTTACAAATATTTTCTAATTGATCCAAATGTGGTCTTGAAGATGGAATTTTATTTTTTTTTTCAGTTAATTTTTTTAAAAAATCTATTATGTACTTGAGGAGACTTCATTGTCCAACTATCTTATTATTTGTTACATAGAAAAATATGTTTGTGAATGGCTCCATTATTTCAGCAGTTAGCCTTCTGCTGCACAGAAAGTTTCCTTTCTGAACAGCCACTCATTCATTCTGCTACACCATTGTACATTTTATGGCTTGCCATACCAAAGAAAAAAAAATTCTTTTCTTTTTTATTTCTTTCAGTGCTCCAATTATTGTAATAGTTTCAAAAGTGGCTTCCACTTTATTTATACCACATCACTTGGGTAAAGGATAGCTACCCACAATAAATCCAGTTATTTTCCAAAGTAGATTGCTCATTAAATATTGTATATAAAAGAGCCCTCTGAGATTCTGAATAATCCACAAAATGTTTTTTAGATATCTCTTTCTACTTAAATAAATAATTGCAGTCATGAACGTGAACCGAGTACTGTGCTTGTAAGGTTGAATTAATAAAAACTGAACTTTATATAAGCCTCGGCTACAGAGCATTATGCTGGTGAAGAATTTCAGGTGCAAATAATCAGAGATTACTACACATGAGGGAATTCACCAGTGGTCATGAATACCCTCAATCTACTTCCGTGAGGTAAGCAATATATTCTCTAATATGATATAGTGCAGGCTCTGTTACAGTGCTTTATAAGTTTTTACTGAACTGAAGTCTTCTTCCTGTTCTACTCATATTGCTACTTATCTGTAGGTAAAGAAATAATTTCTTTAGCTAGTGTATTTACAGAATGGAGAATATACCGCATGCTCTTAAATTTTTCCTGTCTCCTAACTTCTCTCCTTTTGGATTAGAGCTACAGTCCCCTGCAAATGCTATAAAAACAATAGTGGGGCAGAGAGAAGGGACTAAATTTATATATCTCTAAGTCTTTCCTGGTCAGGCTAATTCAGTCTAGCTGCTTCTAACAGATCAGTGAGTGAAAAATCCTAATTTACCCCTACAGCAAAGTGGCTTTGCCTTTTACTTATAATAAGTTCTCCCAGTTATAGCTATGTGCTCCATCCCAGAATTTACTTAAACTCTTCTAAACTGCAGTGGTAATTTAAAATGTAGAGTTTTGTGTTACAGATCAGATCCTCAGCTAGATCTGGAATAATTCCATTAAAAGCAGTGGAACTACAGAGATTTCTATCAGTTGTGGTAACACTATAAACCTCTTGTAAATAAAGCCTGCATTGTTAATGCTGTCACTGGTGAAGCAAATTCTATAACCTACAGCACACAGACTACCCGTGCAAGCTGATGAATTTTACAAATCATCTCTAACTTTTACTCAGAATTGGTTTCAGTCACAATCAGCCAGACAGCACGTAAAGTTGAATCTTTACCTGAGTAAAGAATGTCACATATTTTCTAGAGCAGAAAGGACACAGCTCTTAAAAGAAAATTAAAATTACTAGAAAGCTTCATTAAAAGTAAGAAGGTGTCTGATACAGGGAATGGCAGCAAACTTGTTCTTGATACTGTCCCAAGGAGAGGGATAAAATCTGTCGCTGGAAATCTCCCTAAGTCACAGATACTCTCTCTTTTTTCCCTTCCTTTATTCATTTAGTTTTGTGATAGCTGCATCATTATTTGCACCATATCTTATTAATAGGTAACTATTTAAAGACCTGTAGCTATCTTCTGATGTCATGTAACATAAAAAAGAGAATGGCCTAATTGGTTTACTACTAGTTTAATTTGTACTGTAGAACAGAGACCAGTCTCCCTTTCCAATTAAAATCTGTGTTTGAAATCTAAAAACTGAAAACCATTCCTAAGTAAACTTTGGACAGGTGTATCAAAGTTTTCCCTAGGTGGGACCTGGGCTCTGTCTCCAAAGGATGTACAGCCTTATCCTTCGTTCCCTAACTGCAGATAGCGAATGACCCAACCTAACATTCACTACTAATTGGCAATGACAAATGGCTTGGTGAATAATGTGCTTCCAGGCAGAAGAATTTTCTCTGTGTGGACTCCTGCTAAGTGAACTTTGCTAGGACTCATCATTTTTGCCACTTTCTCTCTTTGAAGACAGTTTAGGTAGAGCAAGACACAATGACTCGCTTTCTTGTGCCTGGAAAACAAAACATCAAAAATGAGGGAAGAAAGAAGGGTTTAAAATGTAGAGCACAAATATGGGTAGTCAAAACAAAGTAAAAACAGGCAGCTGGCAAATGGATATATGAAGCAAATAAAGGAGGGATGTACACGGAGACAAAGGGAGCGGGGGGAAACAGTATGAAATGAAAAAGCAAACAAACAAACAATGAAGCTGGAGAGGCATAAGAAAGAAGAAGAAAATATTTCCCTGCATGGAGGGGATATAAGATCTGTGCATTGATAAAGACACAGAAAATCTCTGGGACTAGATTGTTTTCTGGGTAAAGTTCAGCCCAAACCAGACTGCCAGGCCGAGACATCTACAGACTTGAAGAGGATGGAGGGCTCCACGGCCTTTGTGCTGATCTCCCAAGAAGGGGAGAAGGCGATCAAGAAAGAGTGAAACACAGCAAAAAGACACGGGAAAGGACAGATGAAAGCACTTCTCCTGATTTGGCTCTGAGCCATAACTACACAAAGGACGACGCTGTTTGATAACAACTGTATTTTTTTTATGTTCAAAAATAGGTACTTAGAAAATTTTTGCTTGATAGCAAACACTGAGGAGCAACAGCAAGCTCTCACGGAGATCCTTACTGGAGAAACAGGTGTGCCACTCAAAATCCTGCAGGATCACCTATATAAGCCACTCTGTGCATCTAGAGTCACTTAAGGGCATGATTTTTGGGAACACGATGACTAATTCCTTTAGGCCCTTTAAAACCAAGGTTCAGACGTCAGTACTGAACTATCCATCTGCCTACCTCACTGCATAGCATTTTATTGATGAGGAGAAGAAAATCTGTTTGAAAAGCTAATACTGCCGTTACTCTTCAGAGCACCACGTGTTTTTTTCCATTCTAATTTTATTTAACAGTTAACTGAAATCCCCATATTGCTTTCCTCATTCATACCAAAACCTCACAGCATTAAGAAAGCCACAGATACTGTAATAAGTCATGACTCATATCATCCAACTTCACCCGAGTAGGAATTACACATTTTACTGTAAGGATATCTAGGCCATCTCTACATCTAACATTTTATCTAGAATAAGGCCAAAACATATCACTTTAAGTACAGCGGGAAAAAGGAAGTTTTTGTGGTTAAAGCAAAGGCCAATGAGTCAGATGATGTGGGTTCTGTTTCCAGGCCTCACGCAGACTTCCTATGCAACTTTGACTGAATCACTTCACTTCTCTGTGCCTCAGTTTTCACATCTGTATGAAGGATGTCAGAATGTCACATCCATTCATCTTGGTTTCTCAAATTTTTTGAGACATCTGGGTGGGACATGCAAAGTGTTATGATAACTACCATGCATCTGTTATTCGGCTGTGAACAGAATGATTATGTGCTTCTGGATGGAGAAGAAAGTTAATAGAAAGGCCAGCCTCAGACCAAAAAAAAATATGATTTACTCTAAAGGAGCAACTCATCTCTGATTTGACCAACCCAATCACAAGTGAAATAATTCAAAGGATGCGGTAATACGGAGCCTTGGAGAAGTAAACACTGACAGACCTCTGAAATCCCATGACCTTAATCTAGGTTATTGCACTGTGCTGTATCAGATGCAGCAGTCTTTATTATTTATAATTCATAGACGTATAATTAAATCTTGCACATTCATTTTGAGAAAGCACAATAGCTAAACCACTAACCCTTAAGCATAGTCTAGCAGTGGCATTTGGAGAGTCAGCCACACTCTCTCACCTATGCTGGCAAACACATTACTCTGGCTGTGAAGGAAACCACAATGTGGGAAGGAAAGCCTACAAAAGAATGAAAACAGAAAGTGTCTAAGGCCTTGGCAGAAGGACACTAAATAAAATAGAGAGTGGTGACTCATTTTGGCAGTGAATCCACCTCAACCCCTTCAAAGGCTTTGGCAAGAGTCCTCGGAGGAGACCCCAGGCTTTTGCCAAGCCACAAAACACCACAATTATTATCGCAGCAGTCATCAACAAAACAGATTTTGTAAACTGACTTGTTGGCACATAGATTAAAGAAGCTATAAAAAGGAATAACAGCTGTTTGGGTTGCCCTATGCAGAAAGTTACTATATAAAAAGTACTTTTACACATATCATATATATGTACACACACACACAGATGCACATGATGTGTACATGAAGAATATACAAACAAGCAAAAGTGCCAAAAGCTTCTGAAAGATTTCATTTCTGTTCATGGAGAAAAAACTCTCAGGTCTCAGAAGTTGTAAACTACAGACCTGATCCTCTTCTCACTCCTACCTGTTTCACAATATTCACTGTACATTTTCATTAGTTTCAACAGAGTTATTTCCGTTATACAAGTGTATAATGACATGAGAATCCAGAACTAATAATGGCTACTTAAATCAAAGTACCACAGGCCTAATTCTCCTCCTTCTTACTGGTGCATAAATCAAAAGAAAATTTTTACATCAAGGAATCACGCTAATATGAGGGGATAAAATGGCCCAGCGATCATTTAATGCAAACTATAACACAGAAGAGTCCTAATGGTTCCCAAATTTTTCACGTTCAGAAGTTATGTTCAGTTTTCATAAACTAGGCATGTTTGAATATTTATATGACTAAAACAAATTCAACTTTAGTAATGTAAAATTCTATTTGCAGTAGATGATGAGGGTTTGTCTACCTAGAGCTCTAACACGCAGGCAGGAATCATACAGCAAAATAAACACCTAAATTCAGTCAAAAAAGTGGTACTACACGATTTTTATGCTGGTATGCAGAGTGTAGTTAGGTTTAGAATTTCCTAAAACTTTTTTTTTTTTTTTTAATTTAAAGCAGATGAAAGAGTCCTGTAGATTTTTTATTAAAGTGGCAGAAGAGAGATGAAACTGAGAACATGACACCAGTATCCTGCTCTAATCTTTACTCAGTAAGGACATCAGTGTCCATTTATAGTTTCCACAATTATTTTTTTATCACATTGATAAGCAAGACTTTAATAGATATTTTTTTATTTTACATTTTTCTTGAATTTGAACTGCTTTAAATTTTGTTAACGCATAACACTGAAACATCCTGAAAAAAATATTCAGAGAATCTGCGATGTAACTCAGTATATGCAAGGGGCTCAATTAAACTCCATGTGCCCTGACCAGTATCCAATAGTTTTTGATCTCATCTTTTCACCAAAGAACCGAGAGTTCAAATTTCATCATTAATATTATACCCTGCTCCATGAAAGTACTATGGATGTATAGGTTGCCAGTGAAAGAGGGTGAATCTGTACTAGCAGGATGTTTATAAACTCTACAAAGACATAAAGGCATAGGTTATGGGAGAAATGTGGGTATAAACAGCAGATATGGTTGAGAAAAACATCTGCATCCCTGTGAATTCCCTCAAGCAAATGGATAAGGGCAAAGTACAGTTGAGATTTCTTGCTACTCCTGCAGAAGAAATGATGTGACCTATTGACCCAGAAATAGTAGAGGATATTCAGTAGTGGAGATGAAGCATTTGGAGTTAGGTGTTGATCATTTGGCTGGTTTAATAACTTCAAAATGACTGAGGGAAGCTGCTGCATCACCCCCAGATGATAATGCTTGCTTTTCCGTTGTTTCGTTACAGGGTGAAAATACGTAGAGGTAACTTGAGACACCGAAAACTGCTAACAGATGAAAATTGACAAGTTGTGGGCTGAGAGTGAGACTATGAGAATGCAGTATCTACTAATGCAATCCACCTGAATGCAAGTATTTGCATAGAAAGACTCCACTGTTCTGTTATTTTAACAACAAATATTTTCCAGCTGCATAAAGAACCGTTTAATATTTTCAGAGTAACATGTCCTCAGGCGATTTGTTTATTTACAAGTACAATCCAAAAATTAGCTAGGAATATATTTACATCTTGTATGCACGAGCAAGCATTTAGCACAAGATGCTAAGAACACAAATAAAATCCATACATTTAAAGTTTTTAGATCAAAATATTTGCCTTTTATTCTTATCCTTTCCCTTTTTCCTTTTTTTTTTTCCTTTCTTTTTTTTTTTTCCAGACACTTTGGACTACGTAATGCATTATACAGACCCCAAATTAGCTAGCATGCCAGCAGAAGCAGTGAGCTTCACCTATCCAAGTATTTAAAAAGCTTGCAAGCACACACTGTCTCCTGTGCAGCCCGGAGATCCCTGTTGAGTCTATGCCAAGTCCCTGAAAAGTTGGACACTGCATCCGGTATTTACACTAAGCTAAAATTCTAATCAGCACTAACAGCAGTGTGTTTTAATTCACCCTTATGATTTTATTTCAATCTGCTAAGTAGCACAACTGCCAGAAAGAAACTGCTATAAACTCCAGTAAACAAATGCAAAAAAAAAAAAAAAAATCAAAAAAAAAATCTTAAACCTGTTGGAGATAAAGTTTGCACCACTTTAGACACACAGCCCGAAAGGAAAGTCTGAAGCTTTGGTCGAAGCTGCTCTCTGCCGATTTCTTTTCAAATATCCTACCTTCCATTTCTTTTTTTTTTTTTCTTTTTCTTTTTTTTTTTTTTTAATCCCCCCAACGTGTTTGGTACTTTTTAGCCAAGGAAGGAAAACGCTAATGTTATTTTACACCGGCTATTTCACCTCACGTCCTCCCCTACGCAGCTTTCTGCCAAGTGCTGTGAAACAAGAACACAGTAACTACTTGAATCTCTGGATGACACTATAAATCGTAGTGCCAAGAGGCTGGTGCCAAGTCCAGCATCTTCCTTATTTTGGGGGGGAAAAAAAAAAATCGGCAGGAAAATTCTGAGAAGTTGGTCACCATTTTGGACCTGTTCAGTGCAGTCAGACCTTGGCAGCCATCTTACAGCTTGGCAACCATTTTGAGAATGTGCCTGGCAAGCTCTCAGAGCTCGCCGACACTGTTTCAACACAGCGCTGGTTAAATATAGTCCAAATTAAACAATACCGTGTAATATCAGGTAAACTCACCCTTCATAAATCCACTCAGCACGACGGTTTACAAGTACATCTTTAAAGAGCAGGGGACATTGTGCTTTTCATCGAGGCCGCGCGGTCGCCGCGTGCCTTAACCCTTTCCGGGCACGGGGCTGGTGAAGCCCAGCAGAGACCCCCAAAAACCAAGGTCTCCATGAGACCTTTTGGGAGCCCCCAGCAGTGACATGGGGAGACCATGGATGGTATGCCATGGAGGACGTGTTCCCTGTTACCGCCGTTTAACAGAGCCCTGGAAACCCCACCAGGGAGCAAAGGAAACACCGCGCCGGGGGATGACAGGGATTTTCAGGGAGACTACACACAACACCACGTAAACCAGCAGCTGTTGTGTGAGAAAAACTACTTTCACAGCTTTAATTTCCTGATGAACTTTTCCATGTGCTCCTCTCCCAGAAAAAAAAAAAAAAAAAAAAGTTTGATGAGAAAAATCCCTTCCAGCAGCCAGACATCTTAACGAAGCCTGGTTTATTAAGAGAGCCCAACGCTGGTGCAAGTTGTAAACAAACACTTCCCTTCTCCTCCCCACCCCACAAGATCAGTGTGTTTTTGGACCAAGCGCTTTTCACTTCGGCGGTGCCAAAATCCCAAGGAGGACTTTGTGCCAGTTGAAGAAAGGCACGGTTGTTAGAAACCACGTTGGCCCCGAAGTAGCAAAACCATTTCACAGGCGGAGGCCGGGAGCGCGGGCAGGACAGGCACGCGGGGGAAGCGCCTCGTCCTGTGCCACGGCGAGGGGTACGGCAAGGTGCTCCGGCGGTATTTCTCCCAGTGTTTTAAACAATCCCTGCACTGAAGAAGTTCATTTTTCATATTTAATGTAGTGTAAACACATTTAATAACTTCAGGAGGAATGCGGGGTGAGTGTTTTACAGAACAAACAGTGCTATCTCCAGGACTGCTTTACTGAAGTTTAGTCTACACGGGCTCTAACTCTGTCAGACCTATTTGAATAAAACTTAAAAGATAATATAGGGGTAAAATTCAACACTTGCAAAAGCAAGTGTGTAAAAAGGCAAATATTTGAAGGTACTAAACAGTATCCAAGTATTAAAATGACATTTTGGGGAAGTATTTAATATCTGAAGACAAATGTCTATTGGAAATGCTTACTACACACATTATATTCTGCTTCTTATCTTGAAATAATTTACAGTGGAACAGAAAAGATCAAGTTTATGCTCTATTAGCATAAAGTTTAAACTATAAGGGTTTTTTGACCTTGAAGTCTGAATTAAATAATGT
This sequence comes from Anas acuta, assembly GCF_963932015.1. Taxonomy (NCBI): domain Eukaryota; kingdom Metazoa; phylum Chordata; class Aves; order Anseriformes; family Anatidae; genus Anas; species Anas acuta. The sequence continues at coordinate 3,347,356 of NC_088986.1, forward strand.
CTGGGATTTTTATTCTCCCTCTTTTTTTGCCCTTTTGAAATTTTAATTTGGGGAAAAAAATTTAAAAGCCAACTAATTAAGTGTAATTTCATAGTGAATGAAATAAATTAATTAAACCATAATTGAAATGACAATATTAAATATGAAAATATTATGCTGGAGTAGATCAGAATAAAGTCTTGACACTGCTGGATATCTTTTATATTGAAGGACAGTATCTGCAGCCGCATGACGTCAGCCATGCTAGAATAGTTGGGAATGCATTGATAAATTGCTCCATCGATTCTGTTCTGCTTCACTTACCATAATTATAGCACAGTAATGGATGACATGAGTGATATATTTTTACTTTAGAGAAAAGCCAAGAGTTTGCCTGTTTCTTTATGAGATTAGACCAAATCCTTTCAATTAATACAGCATGATTGATATCTAAAAGTGTAGTGGGGTAAGATACTTGCTTCATGTGCACATCTTTAAACATTATTGGTTAAATATTGAAATAGGATTCAAAGAGCAGATTCAGTGCTTTAAATAACAGTGTCATTTTGGTAATATGAAAGATGTATCGTCACAATTTTCAAAGACTTTTCTGGGCCTGTTTTAAGTGTTTTGATTTTCTTAGATCTAAAAATCACATTTGCAGTTAATATTCATTTAAGCCAGGACAACTTTAACATTCCTCCTGAAATCCATGGAACTCACTTAAATAATGCTTTAAGGGATCAGCACCCTCACTGAAGTCCCTGCCAAAACTACCAACAGTTATGTTGGGAGAAAGACTGGGATGCCTGAATTATGCTTTTCAAATATATATGGTCCAGGTTCAGTTTTCAGCTGCTCTCTGTTGAAGTCAACTCCCATTGAAGCCAACTTATGAGCTCCATGTGGAGACTAAGGACAGCCCAAAGAATGATTTGTGTCCAGCCCTGCAAATGGCTATTTTTAAGACCATAGGAATGAATGCCCAGAGAAATTGTGGATGACCTATCCCTGGAATTCTTTAAGACCAGGTTGGATGGGGCTTTAAACAAACTGGTCTAGTGGAAGGTGTCCCTGCCCATGGCAGGGGGGTTAGAATTAGATGATCATTAAGGTCCCTTCCAACCCAAACCATTCCACTATTCTATGAATAGGAGTAAGTAGAAAGTAAAGTAAGCAAAGATGAGTTATAATAATGCCTTATTGTTGCAGAGGAACTGCTATACAGTGCACAGCCACATATCCTGTCTCCAAATCTGCCAGCAGTAGAAGACAGCAGTAATCTGCATGGATTCCTCACCAACAAGACGTGGAGGCATCTGCATGACTCCCCTGTCTTTGGTCTCTCTTCCAGTAATCTTTTAGCACAACTTACTATAATTCTGGGTAGTCATGCCATCCATACAAACAGTAATCCTTTTTAAAAACTTTTAAAAGTATGCCACTGAAGAAAAAGCACCCTAGCCCTAATGCTTTAGGAATAAATAACCAAGTTAGCTCAAGAAGCAAGAGAGGAAATGTGTTCTTGCAGAGGAGATGTGAACAAAGGTGGAAGGAGGTAAGTCAGAGAGACATAAAACCACTGTCACAGAAGAGGAATCTGTATTACACGGATGCACAGGAGAAGACTCTTGTATTAATGCTGGTAAGTCAGTCTCATTAAATGCAAAAAAGCCCTACACATTTCTCACAACTCTAACTTCCCTCATGTTGCAGGTTCTTCACGTGAACAGAGAAAACATATGTTGTAAATTACTATGTATCTAATATTATTACTATTTTAGCTCTTCCAGTTTTGAAAGTGGTAACAAAAGAATCACGAATAGGTGATTTTTAATCAATGAGAATTTTTTTCAGGCAGTCCATGATACCTTCATGCTGAATAATTTCTACATAGAGGTGAGCAAAAAACCCAATACTCATAGAGTTATGAATGAATCCAGAAATACTGGCGCAGAAAAAAAAACTTACTGAAATGCAGCCCCATCTCACAAAGCATTTTTTTCAGCATTGGTTCAGAAAAGACCATAACCAATTTCTGTAAGAATTTTAACCTGTCCCCCTCCCCAAAGCAGTAAATGTATGAGAATGATCTGTGCTTCTAACTGTTGAATTCATTCCCTTCTCATGTTACAAGGGCTGTCACTGGACATAAAGTGTAACTTGGGATGACTGCGGCAGCTATCAAACCTCCTCTGACACATTAGAGCGTCTGAAACCCAGACACCCAAGGTTTACATCAGAAAACTCCAGCATGTAGCGAACAACTCAAAACCAACTATCGACCACCCTATTGATTTCTAGTAGGGAAACCAAGACGGGAAAAGCACTGGAAGAGATAGGATTTCTTTTCCTCTCCTCATCTCTAACTTAGTGGCTGCCAAACTCGGGTCTTCTCAGGCTTAAGCCATCAGAGGTTTGTGTTGCAGCTAGCCAGGATGTCTGCCTAAGATAATTCAAGCTGAAAGCAGACAATGTGCAGTGGGAGCTGATTAGCCACTGACTTCCAACGTGACCTGTCTCAGTCCCAAAAGAAGCTTCTTGACAGTAAGATATGGAGGCTACAGCACAGCTGAAAAAAATATGGTTATCTTTTCAGATGGTATTTGAGGACATCTGACTTTCATACTTGGGCAATTAAGAGAGGTGCTTTTTGCAACTGGCAAGCCCTGGCCCTGGCCTTTAAAATATTTGATCACATACTCTAGCAACAGGTTTAAAAGAGATTTATTTTTTTTCAAAAACTCTCTGCAGCTGATATGAAATATATTAAGGCTTAAATAAACCTTAAAATAATTCACAGTATGGAAAGAAGGTGTTTAAAAGGCCGTATATTCCTCATTCCTTTTCCTTCATCAACAAACCCAGTCTGCTGTTTCAGTAACTCTGCTGAAAGTATTCCAGATTTGCATCACTGTAGCTGAAGGCACTTTTGACCTTATGTGGAGACTGGGAAAATAATAACTATAGGTGTGATTTTGATCGTTTATAATTTGAAAAGAAATATCTCATGTTTGCTTCAGATCATCTGTTTCACTCATTATATTTGTATCTCAGCTATTATTTTCACATTTAATTTGGATATTAAATATCCACTTCAAAATGAAAGCTTGATTCTGGATCCTGTGGATTTTGCAGCTGAATCTCAGCCACAGGAACACCCTTTTCCAATTATAAAGTGTATGGCTGGGGTGTAAATCCTAGAGCATATTTTATACTGAAAGTCGCAATGTTAGCAAAGCACTAAAGAAACCTCTGAAGATATCCTGTAAAAACCTGATGAGATTGTTGTCAAAAATCAGAAACGTTTTCTGCCTTTGAAAATATGATGGTGCTACAGTAACAGAGCAAGACCATCATCTGTTATTTTTAATTTGTTACGTTAATGGGCTGCAAGGTCCAAAGTATTTGACATATATGAACTGTTCTGCTTGCTCCCCTTTGTAAGGCTCCAGCATTTTTTACACAGCTCTGCAGGAACACAGACCATAACGTCTGGAATGTTTTGATCTTATCTGAAGTTTTTAATAACTTTCTTTTTTATATACTACATATTTTACATTTTTTATTTCAAAACTCACTTTGCAGCTGTCTGTTTTCCCCCCCAGCTCAAGAGGACTCTGCTCAGCTGCAGGTCCCCGAAGGACAGAAGTGGAGGTGCCCAGCAGCCGCCGTCCTGCCCCAAGGGGGTGCTGCAGAAATGCGAGGCACCCCGGCTTCCCCAGAGGAGGCAGAGCTGCTGGGCCGTGGCAGGGCCATGGCCAGGACACCCGGCAAGCAGCTGCTCCCTGGGCAGCCCTGCAGACACTTTACAGCTGCTTTCTTCATGGCATTCCCAAGAAAGTGATGTGCCTCTCCCCGGGCGATGAATCCACCTTCTGAGATACAGGGATCAAATTGCACTGCACTTGAACGGCCAGGCTGAATCGAGTCCTCAGGAGGATATTCTTTTTCTTTTTTCTTTTCCTCTTTGCAGCAAAGAGAAAATACGAGTGCATGCATTTATAAAGCGACACCAAACTATTATGTAAATGCTGCATGTTGGAGTGAGTATTTTAGTTTTTGGTGGGACAGCAGGAATAAGCTTATAAATCTAAGGCCTGGGGTCAATACTTAAGAAGAGATTACCTCTAAGCTTTACTTACACATCTATTTTGGCCCGACAATTTACAATGTATTTCTGGAGAAGAGACTAGTCCCTGCTCATTCCTGCTGGCACAGGGCACGTGGCAAGATGCATCTTCCTGAGAAGTCAGGGGCTAACACATAAGAAGGGACAGTAAATTCCCGTTGAAGCTGTAGAGAAGGCGATCTGACTTGAGCTGCAGCAAGGATAAAATAAATCTACTCGGCTTCAGGCCGGCACTTTTTCTGGCTCATGACACAGGCTTTCATGCAGTCTTGACGCCTATCGTACAGCTCGTCATGACCCTCACCCTGACAGCTTCGCCTCAAGCCAAGATCTGAGAGGGCTCCTTCCAAAACAAACCAAGACAAAGTTCCTCTGAAGCGCTGTTTTTCTGAACCGAGCAAGATCCAACTCCACTTCCACCCACGTCGTAACCCATGCACATGCCCAGAGGCATGTGACCAAAGCACATGGAAATGCACACGCCGAGTTCTCCAGATGCCAAACGGCAGTCCAAAAGCTGAGATCCAGACATTTCAGTGGAACTAGCAAACTGTGTCTGCAAATCTGCAGCCCCGTGTTGTTTGAGGACATACGCTGCAGGTGCTATTGTAGAGGCTGCTGTCTAAAAGGGGCCTGTACACTTCCAGCTATGTCATCAAGCACACAAAATGAGGCTGTAAAATAGGAACAACCTTACAGCAAGGCAGCGTTACCCGTGGAATGAGATTCACAGTACACAGAAAATATCAGAAGGGATCATCAAAACATTACGATAGATACTAAAATGGAATTCCTGTTAAAATGTTCGCTTACATTATACATAAAAGCAATATATTTAAGTGTGCTTGTAAACATGTGCAAAGTTATTTTACTGACAGAGGCATTCCAAGAGCATAATAAGGAAGTTACACTGCTAACAAAGTAGCCATCTGAAATAATAGTAAATGCATTATTTAGTAGAAGTTAATAGTACGGATTAATAAGCAGTACATGTGGATTGTTTCATTTTGTACTCTAGTGGCAAAGGAAGATATAACAGCGTGTTCAGACGGAGGAACAGGAATGGTTGAAGTCTGCAGCTGCAGAGTTTCGGAGCACAGAGTTACTGAGCACAGGCCAGAGATGACCTGAACTCGGTTAGCTGGAAAAATAACGTGAGAGGAGGTTTCCATCCCGCCTCGCAGTGTTCGCTGGGATGTGCTTTCTGACTCTCACGAATAGCAAGTAATTCCCTGTGTTCAAAATGATGAGCTTCATGCTAAAACCCTTGTTTAGCACCACAGCAGCGTGCTTTCGAGATCTGCAAATTGCAGACCATTTCCTAGAAGGTCAGAAAATAGCGAGCTATATATAATAGGAAGCCATTCCTCCCCGTAAAAAGAAGGGTGAATGCACCTATAAAAAGAAGGGTAGGTGCACGTTATTTGCTCTTTTTTCTCCTCGGACTGAGAGGCACATGGCAGAAAACGGAGCGGGATCAAGTCCAAAGCACTATCCTCCTTAAGGATACGCTACGCGGTATCATCAGCGAGTCTCAGCCAATATTGGCTAACAGTCGCTGTCTGTTTGCCAAGCAGAAGTTTGCCATGTTAAACTGTCACTATAATGCCACCTTGAAGAGGCGTTATCATCACTCTTGCGATGATACACGGCAACCGTGAACGGAAACGGAGGCCGGAGCTCACACATCTGAACAACAGACGATCCTGGTGCCGCGGATAAGTAACCCAGCAGACAGCGCTGCTGCTTATCGCAGCGGTGATCCGGGAGCCCTCCGCCACAGGGACTGCTCCTTCAGACGGGCATTCCCCGCTGTAAAAACTACACCGTTACACGAGTTTAGAGCGTGCCATTTACTGAATTTATTAAGAACACTGAGTGTACAGAAACCCTTCTTGTTATTTCTCTATGTGTACTGCTTCCCTGCCCTGAATACAGTGTAAAAGCACAACAGACAGCCACAAAATCCTTTAAGCATCTCATGGAATTGATACTGACCTTAAACACCATTGACAAAAATTCATTTCCAAGGCATCTTGCCCTAAGACCTTCACAGGTAAAGGACAGAGAGACAGCCACAAAGCTCAGGCTGGATTTCCCCTTTCCCTGGACCTCTCTTGATATTGAATGAGGTGTATAAAACCTGGGTAAAGGAGAGCGTTACACCAGACAAAAGTGCTGTATGCTGCTGGAGACAAGGCTCACCATATGGGAGAACACTTACCTAATACAGCTGCACAGCCTAGCCGGGGGTACTGCACAAATTACCCCTCATTAATATGGCCAAGTTATAACCTGGACTTACAGAACACAGGAACTGAAATTTGGTTTCATACAGGGTGCGAACTTTTTTTTTATTTAATAATGACTGTGTAATATTGACCTTAGTAATTACAGACTGGAAAAGTGAACTTTGCATTAGCGGCACCATATTGATTTTGCAAATGCGGAAGCACAAAAATACTTTTACGCCTAAGAAAGGTTCCAGCTACCACATTTGGAAGACCTTGGGAGAACAGTAACTCGGAGAACTTTCTTTGTTCAGTACCGGTCCTAAGCATACACCGAAGTGCCTCACTCACAGGCTCTGATATTGAACAGCCTGATAACGCCTCCTCTGGAGTGCCCTCCCCTCCCTTCCACTCAAGGTGGTTCTCCACACCTGGTGGAGTTGGAGTCAATTCTAATGGGCCAAACGCAATTTAACTCATTAAAATACTTCATTCAGTACGTAATACATCAGTGAATTAATATATTATTCACTGATACATTCTGAACTATTTAGCCAGCTGTATGAAATGTTTCTAATACATTAGCTGACATTTTTTTAATTACACAAATACTTTGTGTAGCAAATAACTGTTCATTATTTGGCAAGCCCTGCGAATTATATACAGTTAATTATATTCAGGTTGGTGTATTGGTTATAAATAACTGTGATAAAACTGTGATATCAATGCTGACAGAATTTTAGAGGAAATCAACATTTTCCTGTACTGAAGTAACTGAGAACTATGAACAGAAACCCTGCTTCTAAAAATGCAATTGTAAATGAAAAAAATGTATGTGCACAAAACTATTATTTTATCTCACTCTGTATTTTTGCCTTGAATTCTTATTAATTTAGTGGTTTGTCTTAATTTACAGATCTAATTTTTTAAGAAAACTGAACAGCTGAGAGTTTCTTCATTCCTGTATTATTATTTTTTTGTAATATTCTACAAGTTATTGACTTTTAGAAGTTTGTAATTTTAAAAACTAACAAGGCAACATACTCAAATTATAAAGGCCCTGAAGTAAAGGCCAATGACAAATTATTGCTTGTGCATTCTGATCTTAAACAGCATCCTCTTTCCCATAATCAGAAGAGTTGAACTCATGAAAATGCTATGCTGGACACGATGGCCAAACACTGTTTTTCAGAGCCAGATCCTCTGCAGATTTACTTGCAGAGATGTGAATCCTAAACTTTAAAGACTGACTTTTGATCCTGCTTAAAGATCTCCGTGAGCAGTCACGTATGGCTAAACTGGAGAATGAGCAGTAAGCCAAACACGGGGACTGCGGGAGGTGGAAAACCTCAGCACCCAGAACAGTTGAACCACAACAGTGCTGTCTATCACACTGCAGTCGTTTGCATTCATTCAGACAAAGGTGATCAGCTTGATAATGAAATAAAAGTTGAACATAAAATTCTCACAAATTACTGAGATCATGCTCTTCTCCACTACGTCATCCTAAACTAGTCCGTGTAGTCAGTTCTGGTTTGCCTTGGTATAACCAAGTTAAAATTTGTTTCAGTCTGTGCCTCGTGCAGAGGCATACCCTACCATCTGCCTGGGTTCAGCTTAACCAGCCTCCTTTTCTGAGACTCCCTGAAGTAGCAACCTGAATATCACACCTGTTTATCACGACAACTCCCTCTAACAGATCCTTCTGTTTCCCTGTCCTGACTATTATATCTGTTAGCATCCTGTAGCAGGCAAGGGGAACATGACCTCTTCCCATACACAAGGGAAGAGGCTGAAATTTTGAGCCACGGTGATGTAGCCTGTCACCAGGTGTGGATTAGCTGTTCCAAGTCAGTGCATGTCACAGGGCTTTGAGGACGTGTGGAGGCGTGATGAAATCCATCACAACAACATACATCCTTAACTTACCACATCCTTGTCTGAAAACAGTCATGCCTGGAGGGACCATTTCCCATATTGCGGTATGTAGTAAAATACAAACACAAAACCAAACTCAAAACCAACAGAACAAAATGAAGCAACAACAACAACAACAGAAAAATAAATAAATAAATAAAAGGAGACTGGATATCTTTTGCAAGAGAAGTATTGCTAGATGTAGAGCCAGTGGGGGGAAAAAAAAAAAGAGAGAAAAAAAGAAAAAAAAGGAAAGTATTTTCTTCAGTAGGGCAAGTTTCTCCTGCAAATTGGCAGTGAATCAGTTACTAAATGACATGCCTAAAATCAGGTGGTGGATTATTGGAAATGAAATCTTTGTCCCAGGAAAGCCAACGGCAAAAAATCCTATTGATTTCAATGGGACAGGGTTGTCTCTCTGGACTTAACAGTCAATCATGCAGAATTGGCAACAGAGTCCAAATGTCCCTGTTTGTTATTAGACCACGGAAATCCATATTAGTTTGCTTCATCTGCACTTGTGGCCAGCACATCAGTGCTTTTTTGTATTTTTTTTTTGGCATGGAGGTGTAAATAAGCTGAGTGGGTTCAATTTTTCAACCCAAGCCACACAAATGAGAGCTGTGCTATTTCTCCCAAGCATTTCAGAGTCCATTTTCCTCCTGAAATGCATGGGCAGACTCACCACTAATGGGAGCGCTGTGTTTACAAGCAGAGGGGAACTAAGCCTTTAGTGTTTTTGCATATTTGCAATACAGCATGTGGTTCGGATGGGAGGAAGGTTTATTGGAAGAGGAAGATGGTGAAAAATGGTGGAAGAAAAAATCTGGTCCTTAGAGGCTAGTATTGCTATTAAGTATATACAGTCTTCATTTTTCTCAGTCCTTTTTGCAGAAAAGCTTTGGTGAGGAACAATTAAACTAAAGTGCAGAGGCTTAATATTATAAATACTATACAGTGGTATAATGCTGCTATTTAAACAACTTTTAATGAACAACCTTTCAAAATTTAAGTTCTTGGAAATTCTTCGATGACAAACCTTCTACTTATGACTAATCTTTTTATCTGAAAGCAAAACCAGATCCAAATAAAAGGACAGTAACAAGGTAACAATGTAGGAAGAGTGCGCGTGTGCGCAGTGCACACCCACACTGAAAAACATTAAATGGATTCACAATAGTGAAGTTAGCGATAGATGAAGTACTACTGATATGGTACCCCAAGTCCATCACTTAGATTAAATATTGTATGGAAATCACCACAGACTGATACAAGGCTGAGTAAACAAATGATACACACTGTAGCGGGTATATTTGTCCAGGCAGATATTAGTGCAATACACAAAATGGGACCAGGGAACACTGAAAGTGAAAATTTGTGACCTGTGAGTATCCCCAGAATGCCCGTAGAACATTATTCCCCCTTTTAACCTTAATTTTTATTCTCTGTCTCAATTTCTGCTCTGCTTCTCCCATCATAGCCCAGGCTACCTAGGCTGACAGCCGTCGCGGGCCGAGGTAGCACAGATGGGGCGGCTGCAGCTGCCTCTCACCTGACAGACTGCGAAGCCCACCGGGACACTTTCCCGCTCCCTTTATGTCTGTCTGCCCACATTTGCAACAGCGCCTTTCCCCGGGCCTTTATTGAACGTGTCACCGATGCCGCGAGCACGCGGGGCTCACAAGTGACAGGCCCGCAAGGTGCTCCTCAGCGGAGGAAACCCCGGGCGGGCCTGCCCGAAAGCAGCCATTGAGCAGCCCGGCGTGGGCCCTGACTTAATGCAGTTCAACACGCCTGGCTCCCCAATGGGATGATAAATCCCTCAGGGCAACTCGGCACAGCTGGACGGACGCATGTTGCCTGTGGATTTTCTTGGTGCCGTGCCACAGCAGGCGTGGGTGGCAGCACGGGAGCTGCCTGGCCTCTCAGGGCTGGGGCCACGACGCCGGCCCTTGTACAGCTGCTCCTGTGCGGCTTCACCACCAACCCCACTAAGTTCCCCCCAGCCCGGGACACGACTTTTTCAAAAGGCACAACCTCCCTTCCTTTGTTTCACCTTCAATTTTGTGCCAAAAAATGAAGGGGGGGTGGAGGGGTTAGTTTTTCCATGCCCTACTTTGCCAAAAAAAAAAAAAAAAAAAAGTCTGCTGCCACCTGACCAGGCGCTGGGGCCGCAGGACATTGAAGCGCTCTCATTTACTTCCACAAATAATCCCACCTGCACGCAGAGCGCTCGAGTTTCAAATATCAGGCCCTCAGGTCCGCAGGCCTTGGAAATGAGGCCGTGTCGGATTTACAGTGCCGGTGCGTGAGCAGGGGCGAGTGTGGCCATTTTGAGCAGGCTCGGCAGGCAGCGCACCGAGCTGAGCCACGGGCCCCGCACCCCGATCACGGAAAGTTTTTTTGCAGTGCACGTTCGCTGAAAACTATGTGTACCTCTGCAAAGCGAAGCAGACACGCTGCACATGGCTCCAAGAAGCATGCCGGCCTTCCCCAGCCTGCCAACGCAGTCATCACCGCTGTATTTATTAAAAGCTATAAAGCGAGGGAAAGGCCCCCCGTTATATTGTCCCCGGCCTGCTTTCTATTAAAGCAGAAGACAATTAATGCAGACTGCATGCCCTTTACTTTGGATGGAGTTAAGATTTTGCTGGCTGCTACACCAAAACTTCCCATGCTGTGTTTACTGAATTGAATATAATCTTTTTTTTTTTTTTTTTTTCCTTCCTACCTTAATTTCAATATTTAGAATAGTTTAATTATATCTGATATCTCCTAAATGTTAAATTGCTGCCATGGATACTGTACTTGTTTTAGGCTTTGCCCATAACCCGAAATGTAACTAAAGATTAATAGAATGCTGAGATATTTTTGGCTGCAAGTGAAATTTAATGAATAAACATTTAAATAAATTACCCCAATAATGAAACAATATGCTATTAATGCCTGAGCTATGCTAAATGCTTCAGTTCTTTCACAATTCATGCAAATACTGGGGGAAAGAAATTATAGTGGTGAACTACATTAAACAAAATCCTTCCTAAACCACACCCATCAAACAGTGTCTCCACAGTATTGGGAACAAAAACTGTGGCTTGTCAGTCAAAGTGTCTAACTATGGCATATGGGTAAAGGTTTCAGTCTGCTATCTCCAGACTCATCTTATGGCCCTGGTTCAACACTACTGAACTGCTCTCTAGACAAAAGACGAAACTCATTGAAAATGGGTGCTGCGAGCTGTCTGGTCAGTGCGACCGTGCCGCCTGCGTCTGGATGCACACAAACTACTGGCATGGGGGAAACGCAGCGCACTTCAGAGGGCTTTAGAGTTTCCTAAGAGCTGAAAAAGAAGCAGCCTGAAGGTTAAAGCTGGCTAGTCAGAATGGCATACTTGGCTGCATATATAGCCAGGTGGCCTGGGCATATTGGCAAACAACTGGCAAACTGCCCAATACATATGGCTTAGATTGCTTTGCTCTTCCCATGAAGCCTTCTTAGACTCTTGAGCAAGCATTCATTTTAGAGCAAAATGCATCCAAGTGTTAAATAAAAGCTTCTCCCAAATACGTTGCATGTAACCTTTTCCTTTAAATAATAAAGAGATAGCTATATTAAATAAACCAATTGTATTTTTTAGCATATTCTCACAAAAAAGTGGCCCCCTCCCGTCTGGTCTTTTTCTAAGCAGATCTGCCCTTACTTTTGTTAACTCCTGACGCACCAAATAAGCTACTTTTTCAGCACATTCTCCTTTTGAGGTGTAAGTATTCATTGCAGCATTGAGCTCTTAGCACACCATAACTTGTATTTGCACTCAAAAGTCGGGCACTTGAGATGCACGTTAGCAGTGTCCTGTGCTGCTGCCACCACACAGAAGCCACGGCAGATGTTCAGGGTTTCTCCCAGTTCCTCTAAGCTTTAGGCAGAGAGTTGCCTTTATTACATGTTAAATGACATTTTATTTTGAAAAGTGCTTTCTCTCACAAACTTACAGTGAAGTCCCAGTAGAAATGTAAAAATGCAGAAAATTTAAGTGAAGCACTTGACACATACTCCAGAGCAAGTATATGTTTAAGCATCAATCCTACAGCACAAGTCCTTGTGCTAAGGCTAGTGTAAATACTGCATTAAACATTCACAACAGCTTTGGGGAAAGGGCTAAACATATTTAAACAATTAACACATGCCGAACTCTAAGCCGGTGCTTACACGCCACTGACTCTAAGCAGAGGTTGTGACAAAGGTAAATTCTTCTAAATTAAAAGCAATGGGACTCCTGTTGAAAGCTCAGTAAATGCTTAAGTGTTTTGCTGAACTGAAGCCTCAGTTAATGAGAACCAAGAAATAATTCTCCTCCGTTCTAGAAAAAATGTGCTTGCTCACCCTCATTCCTCTAAAAACCCTTTCTGTTTCAAGAACAGGGCACTAAAGTATGGGAATGTTGTGAGCGAAATTAAGACAATAACCTTAGTTTCACTTTAATAGACTCTTAAATACAATTCTTCAGCAGTAAAAAAAAAAAAAAAGTCCAAAAAGAGAAAGCTAAAAACTTTCCAAAAAGCTGTTTAACAGCTAAGGCTGAGTTTCTGTTACTGTGTCTCCTGCAGGTAATTCTGCATTCTTAATGAATATAAACCTTGATATTAATATGTTTTAATTAAAATCAAAGTCTTGTTACCATTTAAAGGCAAGTGTGTCACCTGCTAGCAAAAGCAACTTCTAATAATCTCAGCTTTCCAGTCCTCATCTCTGAAAGGATAAATATACCCAGCATATAAGGATTTGGATCTGACTTCAGCCAAAGGCTGCAGACATTACCTCTGCTTAATCATTTAATCTCCTTGTCATTTTGGGTTTTTGATAGGGCTCCCTTTCCTCTATTCTTTGCTTGTTTTGTATGTTTGAATTATGAAATCATCAGGTCAGGGAGTAATTTACTTATATAGATTCTTATTTATATAATGTCTACATACAAGGAGGACCTGACCTTCACCAGAACCCCTATAAGCCATCATAATATAAATAGCGTACATTATTTACTTAACTTCCTTGCTTCAGTTTCTTTAAGGGGGGAATAATATTTACAGGGATGTTGTGAGGATTAGCTCATTACTTCAAGAGCCTTGAAGATGAAACATGCAATGTAAATGAGAAATATCAAGTATCAGTGACACTGATGAAATTATCATCACCATTGTTAAGAGCGGCGTTCAAGAGTAAAATTGGGAGAGAAATGTGTCTTTCTGCAAAACCGAGTTGCTGTAGGCCGAAACACGATGACCTTGGCGCCATCTTTTCCTTCACCTTCCTCATCTCCCTCCTCACTGGCAAAGAGCATCATTTGGAGCTTTATGAGAACGTCTCCACGCCAAGTTGGACATGCTCCAGGCAGAGCTGTCCTCATCCAAGGGCAACACGTGAAGTGCTCTCAGGCAACTCAGATGGCCTGGATGGAGGAAGAGAGAGGGCGGAACAAACAAACGGGGAATTGTTGTTTGTCCTGTGCAGGCTTAGTTGACGGAGACTGGACAATTAGAAATTTCTCTTGATGGAGTGAACTGGAGGCTCCAAGATGGCAGCAATGGGGAAATTTGAGCCTAGAAGTCCCTGCTACAGCTTGCTATGAGTAGGGGTTGTATGTGCTACTGCAGTTCGTGCTGGAGCTGCAGCGCGGCTCCCAAATTTTCAGATGGACCAACACTAATCTGTTCTTTTTTATCTTGGTAAGAAAGATCAAAAGAAACCCAAACACCGGGGATATTGAAACTCTGCGTACAGGTCTGACTACATTTGGCAAAGGATCTGTGGGCCAGATCTTTACTGACTTTAGCAGTGCTGCTTCATTTAATAATTCAGACCTCGTTATACGGACGAACCAAACCTCTGGGTCCTGCTACTGCTGGTGCTGAGGGGGCTGAAATCTGAGGATGCATTTCCACACCGGACGGTGAATGCCTGCCCAGTACGTATGTGCAAGATGCAGGGAGACTGCCGAGTTTTGCAAGGCAAATGAAAGAAAGCCTTTAGGAGAAGAGTAGAGTTACCGGCCCTTAGCCGTAACCCAAGTAAGCCGAATAAAATCAGTGCTTCAGACCAAAATTTACCTGGGGAATTGCAGCAAACCGAGAAGTCAAGGGGAAAGGGAAGGGGGCAACACCGTACAAACCAGAAGGAAAGCCTTGCCCAAGTCGCTCTGGGCTTCGTCCACCTGGCCAAGGGCACGGGGGACCAGGGCAGCGCTGGTGGCGCTGGCTCGGTGGTGGGAGCAGCCGTGCGGCAGCCGCCCTGCCCTGCCCTGCAGCGGCACACGCGAGTGCTGCGGGTGATCTCATTTCCAGTAGTTGAGTGAAGTAAGTGCGTAAGTATGCAGGATTGGGGCCCTGGAAACCATGGAGAAACTGGGTTTCTCTTTTTATTACAGACAACTGCAGCGCCTGTGGACTGGTGCAGAAATGTTCGTTTTCCCCCGAGAAAGACCTCGTCCTGTGATTATTATTATTTTTTTTCATATATAAATGACTCTGAAAGGAACTTTTGAATAAAAATAGCGACTCAAAAAAAAGTTAAAAACATTGTCTGGCTAAGTAAATAAGCAGATTTAAAGCACGAGGATAAAAATGAGTGTTTACCATAAAGACTAAGCATGTTTTTAAAAAGAATTCTGCACAGAAGATAAACTTTTTCTGACTGTATTTTGATTAAAGTTTTGAAGCTGTTTATTAGAAGTAATTGCTTTTCCTCAAGGAAAAACAGATGTATAGATGCAGGAGTTTGTTTCTTCTTCTCCTTTGTGTGAAAGTGCACATGAAAAGTGTTTCTATAAAAGAAATACAAGAGCTGGAATAGTTTATGTCACTGTAAAGATAATAATAAATTAGTGCTTACTGTGCCTGTAAAAGTGAATTAGACAGCTTCCCCTGCCCGTCCTCACGCAGGCAAACTTAGTGAATTCTCTGAGATTTAAAAAGGAAGAAAATTATGGAGAGTGAAACTTGCCCTAAGAGCTTCAGAAGGTTTTTGTTTGTTTGTTTTTGTTTGTTTTTAATTTTTCACTTTTCCTTTAAAATATTTAAGAAGAAAAAAAAAACAACTTTTGAAGTCTACATATGGAGGTCCAGGGCTGAAATATTCTTTGTCCCTACCACTGCTGGTCTTTGCATTTTTAGAAAACTTATCTGGCTCCTACGGAGCCCAACAGCGCTGCTGGCCGTTGGCTGGAGCAGAATCCGGCCCCAGAGCTCATCCACCTTTTTCTCCGAGACAAAAGGTTGTAAAGGAGGCCAAAAGCTCTGCGCTTTGATAACGTTCCCAAACATATGGGAACGTACGGCTTCATGAAACTGCATTTAACAGATGTTTAAAGAAAGACAACTAACAGATCCAGAATGTAGTAATGAGGAAAAAAGACAATGTACATAAATTCAGCTGCATGTCTCTTTATAGCGCTACCAATGCCCTGGAGACAAAATGCAAATGAGTCTACTTATTTGCAATATGACACTCTCCATTTTATATTTAATATTTTAGGTCATTACTAAAACTGATTTTCTTTAGAAGTGCTTTCTTCTGGCACCTAAATGGAAGAAGATTTACACAGTCTGCAGCATATTATACTTTGTCAGTTCACAGAGTCAGGAAAAAAATCTCGACTATCAATTTCAGATTAAAAAAAGTAAATGAAGAGGCCCCGTGCGGGCTGCGCACAGAGCCCCTCAGCCCTGAGAGTGTCCTGAAAATAGCTTTCTTTTTTAATTTTGAAACTTCTGAGCCCAAAATTTGAGTTGAGATAGTTTGGGAGCCCAAAGACCAACTGTTCGGTTTAGCAAACCAACAATGTCTGCTCATTTTGTCCCAATCTTTTCAGCTTAAATATTCACAATGTGCCATTATTACTGAATCATTATCTGCCTTTAGCTCTGACAACAGCATCATAAGGGCTATGAAAGGCTCCTTTCTTCTCATGATTAGTCTCTAAAACATTTCCTCATCTTACAGTGCTTTTCAGCTTCCCAGAATGCACCGCTCAATTACAGTGCTGAAATTAACTGTATGCCACTCTTATTTATTGATAAAAGAATAATCAAGTGCTCCAGCCCATAGCCCGCTTTGGCCACAGGTTTTATATCAAGTTTCAAGTAATGCATTTTTTAACTCTTTGAATTCTTTTATAAATGGACGGCATTGTCTGCGGCGCGGTGACAACACCGTGCCGCTCGCTGTGTCACACGAGATAAAGCACCCTTCATTTGTTTGGTGTAATCTTGTTGAAAATAGTCTTGTGTAGCTGACACTTTAAAAATTAATCTTGAAAGGGAAGAGTTTGTTTGTTTTGTTTTTTTATCGCTAGGACTGATTAGGATCCAAGGAAATCAAAAGTAAACAGAAGAGAGATAGAGAACTTGTTAAACTCCGGTCTGAAAGTGCCCGAATCCACAAACGCGTGGTAAAAGCAGTACAGTGCACTCGGAGTGAGGTTATTTTAGCTTGTGAGTACAATCAGAAGACTTCTTACATACCCCTTTGCGGTGTTTTCCTAGTGTACAAATTATTAATCTCAAAAAAAAAAAAGAAAAAAAAATCCAAAGACGGGACTATGGCTTTTATAAGTGGGCTATTTTGACTTTGACATTAAATTGTGATTAACAGATAACATACACAAAGCAAACGGCTCTATGAACAATGGGCTTGCTTCTGTGGAAGCTGGCGGTGAAATTCCTATCAACTTCAAAGGGAGCAGGCTCGGTCTCCGAGTTCGTATCACTTCTAGTGAAGCAAAAAGATTTTCTATCCAATACCAAAGAATAACATGTAATTGTGCTATAGCTTAGTCCAGCACAAGAATGAAAATAAAAACACTTTCTAAACCTCAAAGATACTTGCTAAGCCATGTATACATTAATCATTTATACCACATGATTATTGTTCATTATTTGGGCAATAACAAATGGAAGGGTGTGGGGGTTAGTGTGGGTTTTAACAAACCACATTCTATTTAAGCAAAGCCAACTATTAAAGAAAGACCTAACTTGCCAAACCAAGATAAATATATGCCATTATTATGATCACATAAAAGCTACTACTCTCAGCATTACAATTTCTCTTATAATTGGTACTATTATAATTAAATGAATGCATATGTTTACAGTTCTTCTTTGAATGGTAAAGTGATTTAGCAATGATGGTGTCTCTAATTTCTTTTAACTGTACTGGCAAACTTCACTTAAACAGTGGTCTAAATACCACACTGCCACAGTAAACTAGTAAAGCATCTAGTAAAGTCTATATATGCCATTACTGGGTATAAATGCATCAGGATAGAAAGCTAGTCACCCCTCAGTGTGCCCAAGTAAGAAAAATATACAGTCCTCATACAGAAAAAAATATGGTAAAATTCCTATGCAAAATAAATATTTAGAATATGAATATATCAGTGGGCACATTGATCAAATCTAGAATATTGTTCCACAGTAATACAGCTAAAAGATGATTGTAAACCATCAGCTTACAGGAAAAGCTGTGGCACTACAGAGGATGTAATTGTATCTTATATACTTGAAGCCTTTATTTCAACTGACAGTCTAGTCATTATTATAAACTAGCGCTAGAAAAATTAACAACAGGCTTTTTTCAGATAATCACTTTTTTTTTTTTTCTCTATCTATCAACAGAATTTGTACGGTGTCCATCAGCACAGCATGCCAGCACTTGGGTCACGGAGCCAGACTGGTCCTGGAGTCCCATAACTGCAGAATTATTTTCCAGTGTATGGCACCGGGGCAAGACTCACTCGTGCCCGCTGCAAGTATCATTGTAAGGGCTCTCACACCTCCCTCGCTACGATCAGACTCAGCTGGAAACCAAGAGTGGCTCTGGTTTCCTAACCACAGGTATGGTCAGGATTCCTTGTTACCACCGGAGTTGTTAAGGAACCTACCTGGAGGAAAGGCCTTGGAGTACACATTTCTCGAGGTTTGGCCAAACACACTGTAAACATTTGGAATAATTCAGATTAAGTTTGGACTGCCTCCTCTCCATTTCATAATTCCTGCGAGTCAAGCCATGCAGTTGTTTTAATTTAGATTCGAGATGTTGATTTGGACACCGAAGTTGCCAGGAAAACCAGAATTTGTCGACCCAGAATGAGAGATGGTTGGAAGACAAAAGAAAAAGACCTGCAGGCTGAAATGCAGGCTGTACACCAACCGAGTGCGTTTTATGGCTGCATTTCAGCACACGGGCAAACAGATCAGCAGAAAAATCTGTTAGGGTTCCCTCCAAACCAGGTGAATATAACCAGCAGCCCTTGTAAAAGCTGCTGAGGTTTCAGGCCAGTTTGTGCGGGTCGTTACTCGAGCGGCTTCGGAGAAGGTTAAAAGAATGAGGATTTAAAAAAAAAAATCTTTCTACTAAGCTTGATCAGTAATTCTATTAAGAAAAATAAGGCAAGCTGCAATGTTCAAGTTTAATAAGCGAAACACAGCAAATATGTGAACAGAACTTCTGACTTAATATTCTTTAACAGATGTTTTATAAAGTACAGATTTAAAAGATTTGCCTGTCTTATTGTTCTGGCTGTTGCCATATTATATGGCTACATTTTCAGTCCCAGATTTTCCCAGCTGTAACAGTTAAATAGCGAGGGGTATAAGCCTGGATACTGTAGGCAAAATGCCCAAAATTATTCTCTCCCATGGAAAAAACACCCCGGTCTAAAGGCAGTGATGAGAAGGTAGAGTTAATCCTTTTGGCAAAGGAATAATCTACATACACTTAAAAATGGATATGGTCATTTTAATGCACACTATTTTATGAATGATGCTTTAACTGTGCTGCCAATTAGCAGAGCCTTAAAAATACCTCACTTACAGAGGCCTGATAACTGTCTTTCCTAACCTTTAACTGACCTTTTTTGTTTTTGCCATGCTCATAAAGCAGCATATGAACTATCAAAGAGAACGGCACCGAACATCTATTCAAATGTTATATATTAAAAAAAAAAAAAGAGGGGAAAAAATCAGAATAAAAAGGAGAAAAAAAAAAAAAGAGAGAGAGAAAGGAATGAAACCCAGCTGGCCAGCCAACTTTTAAAAACCATAAGCAGAAAACATGCTCTTTTAATTGGACAGAGAAGACAAGATCTGGAGTAGGTGCAATTTTATTACTGCAACAGCGATTCACATAGCCCACGCTATTTTCAAAGTACGAGCCCCGTGGAGTTTTATCGGACATCTGGAGCGGTGCTCTGGCAAGATGCTGCGGGACTCGGGCTCCCATTGATCTCTGCACTGGCAACAGGCGCTCGAGCCTTGCAGAGGCAAGCTCTCTCCAAGCGGTAATGGATGAAGTATTTCGCTCAGAAGTGCACAGAGAAGGATATTTTTACTTCTACCCCAGAGGTATAAACTGTGTTGCAGATATTTGGTTTCGAGACCCTGCGACTCCACAGAAAGTCAGGAATGAGACGGCTTTCAAGAGCAGGCTATGGCAGCGAATCTGAGGCTATTGAGTTTTTCAAACACACCTAAAATAGACTCTGCAATATTTCATCTGAAACTGTGTGTATTCAAACATATGGCTAAGGGAAGAGATATATGCAAAAGGCTTAAGCACACGCAATGTTTAGCATCTACTTTCAAAATATATGTCACAAGAATTTCAGGAGGCCTTGAAATAGCAAATATTATTCGCTTGATTATTAACATCTTCTCCTTTTATACCAGTCAGTTGAAAACTATGCAATCACTGGGTATTTTTGGTGGCCTCTCAATCATGTCAAAGATCATAAGACAAGCAGATGGTGTACATCTGGGCTTACCCAGCAGTAAGGAAAATATTCTCCAGCACAGGTAGAATGATAGAGACGGGATTAAACACACACCATTCATTTTGGACCCGTGGAATGGGGTTAGTCCGGTGTTTCTATTTACCTTCTCTGGAGCAGGATGACCCGGAGAGGCAAAACAGCAAACAGCGCTTATGACGTGAAGCAAAAAGCAGCCTTGCAACATCTCCTGCACAGCCCTCTGCATCACGCTGCCCCGGCTCACTTCATGCCGGGATGAGAAGGAAGGAGCTAACAAAGCAGATTTGCGGGGAGGCGACGGGGCTGAGCCTCGCGGGGCTTTCAGTGGGAGACGTGACGTGGGGCCGAGCCACCCCACAGCACAGATCACTGGCAGTGCTCTGTTTATCTCCGTGGACCCACATCAGTTTGCACCGCGAACCTGCCCCAGCCCCTGGAATATTATTTAGGTTTGTTTTGGCCGTATCATCAGAGTTCAGACGAGCAACAAGTTTACGGCCAAAGTCTGCCCCGACGCGCCGCTTTGCCCACTTACGTAAGAGCAAAAAATTGCTCCTGGCTCGGACATGCTGTTGGGGCTTTAGGTGGGTTTCCAGAAGCAGTCTCAAAATCCTCCCCCCATAATTAAGATTATTAGAAAGGGCCTCTTGCTATTCTGCTGTGAGGATGCCTTATCTGGGTTTCATGGATGAAATTAGTGGTATTTATTATTCATAAAGAGATGCAGCTCTGTGTGCAGAAGCTCCTGAAAAAGAGGAGCTTCCATAAAATTCCGTCTTGCAAGGGAGACCACCTTCCTGCCTGAGACACCAGAAGTCTGAAAAGTTACAGAAGTGTTAATTTCCACCATTAAAGCAGCGCTGTCGCAGAGGCATGGCAACCCCTACCATAAACACTCAGATGTAACTAACTTTGCATATAGCCTGACTTAGTCACTGTGCAGCTTACTGAGCATTTGCTTCATTGTACCCAGGATCTAGATGCCATGCATACTTAGTTTGTTCTTTCTTTTCTTTCCTTTTCTACCCCCCCCCGCCCCGAAATACCAAAATATCAGATAGCTGATGACAGGGAAGAAATGTTAACACTGTAGTTTGAAAGTTTTTAACCCTTGCCTTTCATCATCTAACACTTATTCAATCTCATGCCCCTTGCTTCACTGCTTCAAAACCTCCCGTACATACCAAGGCGATGACCACAATGTAAGCTTGTGCACTGACTGATTAGATTTAATTAGATGGATACTTTGTTCGACTGATCTTTCAGCTATAGAAAGTATTGGGTTACTTAACCATATCGGTGAAAACACTGCTTGCGTGTTTGAATGCGATGGATGTGTGACACTGTTCCACATTAAAAAGTGCAATAGTTGTCGAAGTTTTAATGGCTAAAGTGAGATATATAGATGTATTTTCATTGTGTTTGTGTACCCATTAAACCAGGCGGTTTAGGGAGGCATGCTGCCTCTGTGCATAATCCCTGTCCTGCCTATAACCTGAAACTACCAAAATTATAGTAAAACAACGTTTTTTTAAGCTTTTTTTTCTTCCAAATTTGGCTGATTTCTGGGATGGAGCTGTTCCAGTGGCGAGGCACTGCACAGCTCGGCTGCCCTGGCACCGCAGGCAGCGCTGGGCTGTGCTACCCAGCGTCCCGCAAAGCAGGAGGGAAGGATCAGACCCACGTCTTTGGCATCGCCGGCTTTCCACGGTTAAAGTACAATAATTGCCCTCAGCGCCCAGCGCTCTCCACAAACACAAGGAGCTGTGCTGTTAATAAGAGCAAAGCAAACCCTACGTACAAGCAATTACTTTGAAAAAGTCTTTGGGCTCGGTCAGCCTGGCAAAGAAATTCCTCGTACAGCTATGCTGGCAAACTCCTCTACTGTAACTGTACCTTATACAAATAAAAAATGCTTTTGCCAATAAAGTTCATACTAGGTCCCCCAAAGCAACGGGTTGTTTTGACAGAAATGCCTTTAACACTAAGCCTTTTGCCAGTACACAAATGCTGTACACAAAATGACAAATTTAGAAGTAATACATACTGTTGGTACTCGAACCAAAGTTTCTGCTGCAGACACGGTTTGGATTAAATGATAACTTGAAAGATTATGCTTACTTCACTTCTCTGGCTTTATCTTTTTTATCTTTTATTACTTTTCGGTTTATTGTTTGCTCTTCACCCAGACCTTTTAACTAGCAGCTGAGATGAAGTCTATTATAAAACTTTCACTTTAATTCAATACTCAGAGCCACGTAGGACAGTCCTTTTAAAAAAACAGCTCCATGTAATTATTATAATCTCGGTGATACCCAGAGCTCAGCTCCCCCCGGTCAATAATTAGTGCGATTGTGGCTTAATACAATTTCTTTTTCCCCTGAAGCAAATATAATCTTTTTAGATCAATTTGTAGATTGTTACCCTAGAGGAGGACAACAATGTAAACACAAGCTTTTTTTTAATACCGTATTAACTCATTTAATTTGCACACAGATAAAAGCGTGACAACATTTCGTTTCACCCGCGGAGGGACGGCCTCTTCCCGGGCAGGCTGCACTGGACACCCGGGTGCAGAACCAGGGGAAGTCTCTGTGCTGGAAATCCAACCCACATCCAGCCTGACGTCTTTAGGAGCCAAAAGGCCCCATTTTTGCTGCTCCCTTCTGCACCAGTGGAGCTCAGCTGCATCCACCAGGCATCCCTGGGGCATAGGAATACACTCTTGGCACCCACACAAGTGTCTCCCCACCTTGCAGACACTTTCAGAGGTAGGAAGTGAGCTCCTGAGCACCCTGAGATCCTGCTGCCCGCACCTCGCACCATATCCATGCTGTCCCCCAGAAGATGGACGAAGCCAACCGTGCATTGGCTGAACCACTGCCCAAGGAGAGACGCACACAACCCACTTCTACAACCAAACCTGGCTGCCCCTCGGATGTGTGGCGCAGCTGAAGTCACCCAGCTGCTTCTCAGGCAGGTTGCTGCCCTCTTACACCAGCTCTGCAGGAGAAAGCGGACAAAATCCAGGCAAAAGTCATTTTGCCTCGCTTGAAGGCTCCTTCAGACAACTGTGGGGGAGCCCAAGAGTTGGTTGCAGTCCCATTCCCCGTGTCTGCATAATGCTATAGCACGAATAAAAGCAGTAACTTAATGAAAATCCAATGCTAACAAAAGCATTGTATCTATACGAAGAAGACGGGGCATTATTGTACTTAAACACAATGAAGAATGTGTTGCACGGACACATTTTTCCGTTGGCACTTCCCCTGTTCTTCTAAATATACATTTCTAGTGACGGTTCTCAGTTTAATGATCTTTCGGGGACAAAATAAAAATTTGATTATTCAGCATATGCAAGAAAACAGCATTGTGACGGGCAAGGTAGAAAGGAGGGGACCTCCGGAAACAGACAGGAACTCTGAATGCAAGGGACAGCTAAGTGAGCCATACGAACAAGTTGGTGCTGCAAAAAAAAATCACTTAATTGAAGAGGGATTTGTAAGAATACCATCTGGGAGCACCTAAGAAGCTCTTCTGCAGGCTGAAATAAGAGTTTGCAAACACATCTTAGCCTAAACTCCTTGCATATGACAGCACTTTGACTTACAGCATAGGTGAGCTGTAGGAGAATAAATTTGTTTACAACAAAATTATGGGACTGCCTGCATACAGATATTTTTCTACATCCTGTTTTAAAAGTATACTTGGTATTCAATGGCTTTTTCGGGAGACAATATTCATCAGTCAGCTGAAACACATTGATTTAAACCATGAATATCTCTGCAGCCAGCGAACAATTTAAAATCTCGAAGGAGTCCCTGTGCTACAGCCCAGATGGGTCTGTAAGTCCTGGGACAGTGGTCAATTTAGAGCCGCAGAACCATTCCCAAATGGCTGCCTGAAATCCAATTTTGCCACAGGGATTTTGCCAGAGCAATTTTCAGATCTCAACAATGGAAGGGGAGGGTGTATGTCGGTTATATGCATGTGCACACAGACTTTTACCAGTATAACCAGTACCAGACCTGGACAACTCACCCCAGAAATTAATGTAACTCCCCAAGACCGCCCTGCAGGAAACTGGTGCTATGATTGACTCCCAGTTTGCAGGGAGGGAAACTGAGGCACGCACATCTGGGATCAGGCTCTCAGGAAACCCCTGACCCTGTGGGGCTTCCCGTGCACCCGAGGCCCACTCGTGCCCTCCAGTGCCATGCCACACACCTGAGTGCTGGCATTTCCCCGTGCAAGGCATCTTGGTGGCATCCCCAGCCTCTGCCACAGGGCCACGCTTCCACCACAGGTTACGCTCAGGCCATTAATCTCCAGAAGAGCAGAATTTGCCGCTAATGCAATCGGAAACGACGGGAAAAAAGGCTCCCATTAATGAGAGCCAGCTTAATACAACCACTGACTTGCACATTTCTTATCTGAAAATACCTCCCCCTGGAAGCCGTGGATACATTACGGGCTTAAAAAGAATTACTAATACATTAATTCTTGTCAGATTTGTAGTGTCCTAACCCACAGCTGCCTCACCCACTGACCTGGTAACGTTAGTGAGAGCTGTGTAATTTAGTAAATGAGGGCCCAACTGTGCACCGTGCACTTGGGCTGTTATTTGGTCCTGGCGTGAGCAAGGGATACCCACTCAGGTGCTCAGATTATCATTAAATAAATTTCAAGGATCTTTGGTCTGAATATTAAACCATTTTCTCCTTTGTTATTTTGGACTTAGATTATTGCAGGCTTACACGTCTCGTTTATCCTGCGTGAGTCCAGGTGGGCTGACATTAAAATGCGAATGTGGGACTGAGGAAATGTGCAGTTGGGGTTTGGGGAATAACCGCTGACTGAGAAAACACCGTGAGCTGTCCTGTGCCGTGGCAAGGCAATGGAGTGGGTATCTGAAAATTCATCGGCTCCTGGAGAGCCAGTGGCTGGGGGTGGAGGCAGCTCGCACAGGCAGTCCTGCAGGACACCAGCATGGCACAACCACATCTGGGAATCTGTGCACGAGCACACTGCCATCCCGTGTGGATATTCTGCTGCCTGCCCCCTAAAATAACCCTCACCTATGGCTGATGTGAGGTGCCTGGTTGGGGTCTGTGCACGCAAAGGCCGCGAAAGCCCAGCTCCTTCCCTGCCGCAAGGCAGAAACGGAGCCTCTTCCATCACAGGAAAGGAGAGAACATCCTGACAAATGCCTGCGTTTTGGACGGGTGACAAAGCTGTCATGGGAAAGAGGCGGCAGCTCCCCTCGGAGACGGGAGGTGGGGAGCAGGATCAGGAAACTTCTGAGCTCTTCTGGCAGCCCAGGTCTGGCGCCGGGCCACCAATCCCCCACTCCTCGCGGCACATCGGCGCTCCAACGCGAGCAGATTGGCACCCGAGGCTCGGTGGCTGCTCCGGGGTTTCTATGAAACGCGTTTGGTATTCGGAGACCCGAGCCTGGCACAGAGGTTGCACAACTCATCTTCACCTCCGTAATTAGCACGGCTCAGAGCCCCGTGGGCCAATTCTGCACTGAATGGGCCAGAAAGTCACCTCTCCCGCTGCCACAGGGGTGCCCAGCACAGACTGCAGAAGGCCTCCCAGGGACGCCATGACGGCCTACTCGTCTGTCCCCACACAAAATTCACCTTTCTTCATGGGCACATCATGTGGGAAAGGGGTTGTGCGCGTAGGGTGATGGCCAAGCAAGCTGGGAGGAAATTAAACTGGAACGGGGACAAAGAGGTTTCAAAACCCTGCATTATGTGCTTCGTTCTTGGGTTTTGTAAGCTGTGATGTGCCACCAGAGCCTGACAGGGCCCTTTGCGCACCTCCCTGCTCCGAGTCAAACCACTACCACGTTGGGACACGGCCAGCTTCCGTGTTCCCACCTCATCCCCGCACTTCACCTGCACTTTGCTGTCATAAAATTGTCGGCATTTCATCTTATTTACTTTATTATCCTCTACTTCAAGCTCCACCAGGTGCCCGGCCCCCATGCCTGCATTTAGGAGTCTCGGTATCAAAGCTGACCACAGGAGAGGGGCGAGTGCCCCACAGCAAATTGGGAGCGCTCAAATTCGTTGCCTGCATGGTAGCTTGTGGAAGTAGTACTGTATCTGCCTGGACAGTAAATTTAACCCTGGCTTATTGATTAAAAATTAGACTGTTTCTCTTAATTCCACAAGTTTTTAGTACATTTTTTAGCAGCGCGGTTTGATTTATGACGCTAATTGCATTCCTGTGCAAACGGTGGAATTCCAGTTTTTAAATACGCATATGAAAGCATTCTGAGCAGAAATATTTTCATAAATGTTAACATTACCAAAGTCACCGTTCCTACTAAGTAATGAACTTCATATGCATGATTTCATGGATATTTTGTTCTTAATCATTTCTAGGACTCCAGCATACCCTGCTGCTGCAGGCCTGATGCACGATTCTCTCATTTCGCTGTTGTGCCGTGCAAATTCCCAACTTCTGCTGGTGTAGAACTGGAGTAACACAGTGACAAATCAGGCCCTAGCACAAAGAGTACACTGTATACATTTTTATTGTATAATTTATTGTTTTTTCCACTGAGCTGGCTATATTGTTTTATCCATTTGCGTGACAGGATGTCTAGGAAACAGCTGAAAGAATTATTTGCAGTGAATTTAAAACACACTGGATTAGAAAGACACAGACACAAAAATCGTTTCAAGCAAATAACAGGGTGCTACCCCTGTGTCAGGTTAGGAAACTTAACTCCTTCGTATCACAAACCGCACGCATGGTAGGTCCAACAGCTCTGCCTCCTTTACGACGTGTGCTGGTGTCCCTGACCTCACTTTACCTATACGAGTCAGGCCCTTTGTCAGAGGCAGTTACCCAAGCTTTCCCAGGACACTGGTGGACAGAGAGCAGACAAACAGCCTTCCTCTCCCAAACACAGCTCCCGGCGTAGGTTGGAAACCTCTACAGCTGCATCCGTCCCTCTCCATCGATGAAAAACACACCCATGTGACTCCTTTTGACTAAACACCTAACTCTGAGAAAACTAAAGGAGGATTTCCCTTTCAAACCTGGAGAATAAATCTCATTAAATTAAAGAAAACAATCCAGTGAGAATGAAAGGACAAATATCGTAGTTGAAATAAACAGAAGAGATAAGCCTAAAGCCTGCAAAAAGGTGGGAATTTCAGGGATAAGTTATGCAATTCTGATTCCAGGACTGCAGTGCTATTGTCCCATGCAAGCAGACGTACACATACAAATAATGTGATTTTTCACCTATCGCTGTGGACGTGCAAGGAACAAGTCCCCGGGGGCTAGCTTGAGGGTGGGGTGGCTTTTCCCTCAGGTCTACAAGATTTTGTGAGCTTAAGCAGGACAATGGATATTATTTATACATCGCTCCTGGATGTTAATCATAAGGAAGTGAGCCCTCAAACCAGTTTCAGGCTGTCCCACCGCTTATGGCTGAGACTGAAAGCCACTGCTACTCTCCATTTTCTGCTCCTGAGAACCTTTCTCCATGGCCCCCAACAACCCACCAAAGGACACCGGCACTCGAGCGGCATTTGCCAGGGCGTCATTGTTGGCGTCCAACACTGAGCAGTGGGTGCTTGCACTGCAGGTGGGAACATTCCTCACACGCTTAGCTGCAGCAAGAGTTTTATTTTCTCAAGTGCCCTGCTCTGGGACGTGAGGAACAAAGCCCTGCCCGAGCCCATTCTGATTGCGCAGCTCCCGAATGCTGGATACCAGAGGGACCCACCCGGCAGCACGCTCCTCGGTGGTGACTCTCTGCAGACATTGGAGATGTGGACAAACAATACAGCAGGAGTCACGGTGTACTCGTCTCCAAGAAGGTTTCTCCACAGTTAATGCTTAATCAAATTTGTTTTTACCGCTGCCGGTTACTGGCCAGCAATTTTATTTACTATCGACGTCCATTTCGAACTTTTTAAAAACGATATCTGCATTTGCGTCACTGAAAAAACATCCAACAATATTGCTTAAGACTTCAACAATCCTTAGGCTTGTTTCCTTTTAACCCAGAAAAGGAGGTTTTTGAACCAGTAACGCTAGCCTGTACAAAATCCATGGTTTGACATTCACTGACTAATTAATCTTCACACCGCGCCTCCGAGCGGCATTATTGCCATTTCATGGAAGAGGAAACTGAGACACAGGCAAGTCCCCAAATCCCTGAGCAGGTCAAAGGCAAAATGTAAACACTGATTTCTCCACTAGGCATAGCCTCCACATCTAACTTCACCCAAGGCCTTTCAATTGTGTACTTATTGTATGTATCAAATTAGAGCTGACTTTAGAAAGTGGAAGAAAAGTCATCGCAACAGCTACTTAATTTCCTCCACTGCTAACCAGAGCAGCACTGCAAAAAAAAAACAACAGTGTATTTGACAACAGCGTAGGTTTGGGAGCAAGGGTTTTAATAGGTTGGACAGTCAACATACATTGAAAATAAAAAATATGCCAGACTCTGAACTATGGAAATCACAGAAGCCAACAGAGCTGTGCTGCTTTACGCTAGCCAGGAGTCTAACTCAATAGCTGGTACAAATATACACTAAATAAAAAACAGTAATGAGCTCTGCTACATAAATAGCATCTCTCCACACTGGCATCCTACCCACGAGCAATCGGTCACTGGAAGAGAACTGAAAGCACGCTTTTGGCATTGTCTTGGAAAAATGTGACTGCCTGGAAATTGAGATCCAAAACCCTTCCTTTCCTTGTGCAGGTGGTTGTGCATAGCTATTAGAAAAGTTCTTTTTTTTTCTTTTTTTTTTCCTTTTTTTCTTTCAGGTACCTCATCAATTCTGCAGATAGGGTGACAACATGAGAACTCAGACTGAGGGCTGCATGTTACAGCTCCGCCACTTACAATAAAAAACAGAAAATGCCACTGGGGGTGCCTGCTCTAGAAACACAAACAAACATGCAATAGCAGCTGGGAAATTGAGTTAATTCCCTACATGTTCCTGTCCAAAACCTTACCTCCAGTCCAAGTGCTTTTGGGTTTCTCTCTGGAGCAGGGATACTGCTTTTGTTTGTGTGATGGAGTGACTCAGGCTTGGAAGTGAGAGCTGCACGTGGTCCCACACCTTGCAGCAGCTCAGCACTTCACCATCCTCGGCTTCCAAAAGATCTTTCCCCAACCCCCTCCAAAGGAAACTAGGAAGCTAATTCCTACAAGATTCATTATACACCCTTTAGGTAACTCGCTGTGATTTAGGAGATCAGTCACACAAGCTGTGCCTCTGTTTAGAAGGTGAACACTCCAAATTCCCCCTGGGGACATGAGCAATGCGGTATTTAAACCAACTCTCCCAAACCACAAAGCCTGCAAAGAAGTTCAGATATGGACAACTGATGTCAACCCTCGATTTCTCCTGGTTTCTACAAGCTATGGGCCAGATATGTTAGTGCTACGTTTGCACAGCTTACTGGCAGATAGCTCAGAAAGGGAACGTAAATCCTCCGCACTACAAACACGTGGAAAACAAATATATAAGAAAATATTTAATCAACAAAAGCCATCTTAGATTCTTTCCCCTACTCTGTCGCTCCTCTTCTTCTCGGAAAGACAAGTTGTTCCGCGACCATCAGAGCAAACAAAGCCTCGTTTCCTGTGGATTTGTATCGCATGTCTTCATTCCTCCCTGGACAACATCCTGCGCTTCTCCCCCAACTCCTTTATGATTCATCTTCCCCTTCCCTGCAATTCCTCCCGTCCCGACCTATGGCCCTCACATCTGGAGGAGCGAGAGGCAGCTTGCGTGGGGCTGCTCCCAGGCTCGGCGTGCTGACGGCCGCGCCGGACAGACAAAGGTGAGGCTCACCCTGCAGACGTTCCTGCCGGGAGGATACGGACGGGGGTGCCCCTTCCCCGCTCAGCCACCATTTTTAACAAAAGAAAGTCGAAACGTGGCGTCTTTGAGAGCTTTTGTCTGCCTGATGTGTTGGAAGGAAACTGGCCAAATGGATAAAAGTCACACGAGCACTACCTACAGAGGGGGAAGATCACAGAAGCGCAGAATATTCTGTTGAAGATGTTGAAGAAACCCAGCTAAAATATGAAAGAGGCACAACTGTGGAAAAGAGTTCAATTTCGCAAATTATCTCAGTCCCCAAAACCACTGAGCAGCCTGTAGCGTGCTCTGCCCCTGCAGTCTGTTGGCACCTGACTCCTAGAACAAAGGGAAGAGCACGGGAGGTTTTTAACACCGAATCACTTGAAGGACGTTTCCTGCCAGCCAGAGGCGAAGCCTGCCTCGGGAGGTGAGGGGATTTGCGTTCCTGGCTTAGGAAGAGCTACACCTTCATGTTCAGAAATAAAGGTAAGCCGAGCCGCATGCACCCCACGTACAGCTGGTCTTCAGCGGATCGGCAACTTCAACATTTCTTTCAGTGGCAATCTGACAAGGTTGTGTTTCAACAGGAATATCTTATCTCTCCTTCCAAGGCTGGGCAGGACACTTCCTAACAGACAACTCAACAGGCCCTAACAAGTGATTAAAATAAGTTAGGTTTGGGGGTTATTATTTTTTTTTTTTTCATTTCGGTTCCAACATTTAAAGCCCGTGCTCCAGAAGGAGTTGAAGCAGGGAGCTTGTTCCAGCAGCCCTGATAAGGACGGTGGGGCCACCACAGGTGGAGCAGGGAGGCACCGAGGTGGATGGGGAGCAGATATCCCCGCAGGAGGAAGGGCTTCGCCCGCACCGACACCGACGGCGCGGTTCTGCTGGAGGAGCAGCGTCAGCATGGAAGGAGCCTTTGCCATGCAGTGGGCCGAGGATGGTTTATGGGGATGGCAGAATGGATGTGGTTAAAATTTTAATCAGGATGACATGTGTTGTTGACATATGGCAACGCACCACCATCTGGATTCAGAAACAGACCTGGGTTTTCAAGCTGTTGCTGGCCAAAGCCAAGAACATTGCTGAGGTGCTAGGTCAGACTGGCTGGGAAGGGTTCTGCCAGCAATCCCTCTTGACACAGTATTGCTTTCATTAAAGCAGCCTGCCTGCCTTCCCATCTGAGGTGAAAGAGGGATCAAGTCCATGAAAGGTGGAAGAAGCAGCGAGAGGAAAGGTCAGGAAAGGAGCTGAGCTCATGCACCCGCTTTCTGCCGTGCTCCGGCCTCTGCAGCACGCTCGGGTTACTCAGCTGCAGCCACTCGTTTTGTGGTCTTGTAGGGTAAGCAACGTCTTGGGCTCTCGGCAGGAGCACTGCGGTTCAGTGCGGGTAGTTTCTGCCTGCCTCCCAGCAGCAGGCATCCAGCACAAGAACAAAGCACCTGAGGTTCAACTCGCTTAACCATTTCACTCCCCCCGCCAGCTCCACTACCTTCAGCCAAGGGGGAAGAGAAAAGCAGAGGGAGGAAAATGCGAGCCACATTGCTGCAGACGGAGCTAACAAAGTAACAAAAGCAAACGAAATCGAAAATTCCAGGACAACTCTTAAAGGCTTAAAATGTCAAAGCAGCTAACATTTTATCCTAGCAGAATTCCTCTGGGATTAGCTTGGCTTTCCAGGCATAATAAAGTGTTTTACAGTTCCTTTATTTTACCCATCCCATTTCTCTTTTTTATTTGCATAACACTCTCATCAATTAGTGCGTCTCTGTTTGCTCTCAAACAAATCCAGTGCTCATGGCTAAAACTACAGCGCAAGAGAGACACTCAATAAACTCCTGCGTGTTGCGAGCCGTTGCCTCATCCCCATCTGATACGCCGCGTATTTGGAAGGGTTTGACTCAGCTCCACTGACCTGAATGCGAGCTGCAGGGGCGGGGGGGCCTCAGCATCTCTGAAATTTGGCTCCAAATCATGATGTTGCCATGAAACGTGCCTTAGCCTAACAAAAGCCACGGATTCGGGTATACTGGGAAGCGCTGCACTGCGTAACATCTTACTCCACAGACAGAACAGGGGAGCGACCTGCTAGCCAGCTTGAGAGCAACAGCAGAAATTCCTCTTCCCTTCAGCGAAGCCAGGCTTTCATACTTCGTCTTCAAAGGGATTACCAATAAAGTTCTCAACTACGAGGCTTGTGTAATTTCAGTCCAACCCCAGAGAAACGATAAAGATCAGAATCTACAGTTCTCATTCGCGTCTTTGTAAGACACCATTCCCCAAATGCCGCCCTCCAAGAAGACGCTGAGATGGCACCATCACCTCCACCTTTCTTTTGTTTGGTTTAATGTTTTAAAACTCCAAACTTCAGAGCAAAAGGGGATGAATTTATGACATGGGAGGCACCTAAGTGCGAGCTCTAAGAGCAGCAATGCAATAAACAGCTCACATACGTGCATTTTCTTCCTTCTGCAACACAAGAATAGGGCTGCATTTTAAAGTTTTCTTAAACTACACATCCCACGTAGCACTTTCTATTATAAATGTAAATAAGAACGGGAATTACATCAAATTTTACTCTACTTCAAGTTCATTTTTGGAAAGCCACAAACAAGTTGGAGATTAACATCAGTCATCCCAGACTTCAGACAACACTGCTACAAGCTGGGAAATATAGATATTAAAATTTATGCTCACCAGTTGCAAAACTATTAGCTAGTTTGGAATGCACATACATATTTTGTGCATATCCACCCTAAAAAGCCATAACGTTACATTCTGCACGTCAATATAAAATTTGCAATGACTCCCTTTTAGATATTAATTTCAGCGAAATAGTTAGCCCCGGTGCCTGGAGAACGCAATATTAAAAGATGTATTTTATTTCTCAATCTATATAAAGAAGAGAACTATTCCCTTGAAAAATGTCCCCTTGATATGTTTCGTAAATAGGTTAATACAATTTGAAATTAAACTTGATTCTGTGGCATGATATTATAATGTCAGCAATGCATTCCAGAAGAAAAGCTGGCATTAATCATCGATTCCCGTGCACAGTTACTATTTCACCGTGAAGCAGCAGTGGCCGCAGAACGCCGCAGAGAGTCCACAGGAGCAGGAGATGCTCACTGCCCCACAAGCCCTGTGAGCACCCCCAGCTTCAGGTTGTGAGAGCGGCGCCACCGACTCCCATCAAAGCGCTGGGTCAGAGCTGTGCAATGCTCACCAGTTCTCTGGCCGTGCACGCTCTGAGTATGAAAACAGCAACAACAAAATCATTTTCAAAGCCTCAAATGTAGATGAGTTGAAAGGGGCTATTC
This sequence comes from Anas acuta, assembly GCF_963932015.1. Taxonomy (NCBI): domain Eukaryota; kingdom Metazoa; phylum Chordata; class Aves; order Anseriformes; family Anatidae; genus Anas; species Anas acuta. Next base: position 3,380,601 of record NC_088986.1, read on the forward strand.
CAAAATAAAAATAAAAATAAAACACCAACACACACCACCTATCTCTTGACATTGCACTCCGTCTCAGATTTTGTTCAAAGCTAAAGAGGGAGGACTCCTCTTTGCAAATTCAGAAAGGGATTAGATTCTCTTTTGGCTTTTGCTGTAACAGTCCCAGGCTTCCCCCAAAGTAGTGTTTTACCTGTGTTATTTTGCAAACAAAAATCTCAAGGAAGGCAGAACTGGATGCATTATTTACTCAGCCACCAGCTCTATCACAGCCCTTAAATATCACTTACCAAGGCGAAGCCACCTCACCTTTCTCTTCAGACATCCACACCCCTACTTATCCACTTTCCTCCATCTTAACCTTGTGTCAATGTTTTCTATCTTCTTTTCCCCTTCTCCATTCTCTCTGCTTCCCTCTCATTCTTACTATAGTTATTACTTAACCTTCAGGTACCCACTTAAGCAACCCACCAAATAGCAATAATGATCACACAGAGTCAATAGTGTGGTACGTAATCACCTTGCCTACTGTGTTAATGTCAGTTATCTTTTGCTAATGTACATGACATGCTTTATCTTCGCAGAGTGGTAAGGGCAAATTGCTGTTTGTTTGGGATCAGCTATTGTTACTGCACCTGCACTCTTTTTCCAGTCTTTTCTTTTTTCCTTTTTTTTTTTTTTTTAAATATAAAAAAGAACATATTAACACATTTGAACAAAAAAAAGAAAAAAGAAAAAAGAGAGAGAGAGAGAAGCAAGGCAAGATTCTCCTCTCACATCCACATAAACTCATCCCTGAAGTTGCTGGAGTTACTTTGGTCCAATGATACTCCTGTGACACCCACACTGCGTAGCAGCTTTAACAGTGCCACCGTACTGCCTGGGTGCTGCTCAGCGACAAGGCACACCACCTATAGCTTTGTGTTTCCCTGTGAGTTACTTTTTCTTTTTTTTCACCCCTGATTTATTGCCTTTTGGGTTGGGTTTTTTGATAGCTTGCTAATTTTTTTTTTTTTTCGAGTAACAAAAGCCAGACCTTTCCTGGGGAAGGGCATACCGCGCAGGGGGATGTGCTGCAAAGCTGGACGCAGGACAGAGAGGATACGTTGCAGAGCTGGATGTTTCCTGAGCCCCATGTGCCAAAATGGTAACCCAAGGCAAGCTAGGTCTCTGGGTGTAAAGCTCATGCAATTTGTATTAACTTCTAATGCCTTCCTGGCCACAAAGCCGCAGCTCCAGAGCAAGCATGCAGAAGTCCCTAGCATTTCCCTGCCCACTGGGGAAAGTTTGCTCTGCAAAGCAAACTGTGGGGCAGCCCAGGACGCTGAGCAGCGCTGCGATTACCTGTGGATGTGGGGTGGGCTGGTCAGGCTGGATATACGCAATTTGCAGCGTGGGTACAGCCAGCATGCAGTTCTAACTATGTCCACCTCGGGGTCCGAGTCCATCTTTGTACATCGGCTCCACACTGCAGGCATTTGCACCGTCACCTGCACAAACAGGCTCAGAAACGTAATCTCTGCAGCTTGGGTCACTTCTACAGTAACGCAAGTGTATCAGCCAGCTCCGGAGAGAAACTGCCCAAATGCAGTAGGGAAGAAGAACTTATTACATTTCTGAATCCTGTAATAGCATTTGCTCTGAAGTATTCCCTCTACCCGAGACAGAGAGAGAAAGAGAAAGAGAAAGGGAGAGAGGGTGTGTGGGTACACGTACACAGACACACTTGCATTTAACACGATGTCAAACCCTTATCTGGCCTTAAAAAACTGGCAGAAGGGTTGACTTCTTTATAGCATTAGACCATTAAAGCTACAAAACCTCAATTAAAAAACTGCCAGAAGATTTTTTTACTTTGTTCCAGAAGGATATAAAACGAGTTATGAGGAAAAAAAATCTGCTTTTTACTTGGAAAGTCCAAACCATAATTACTGCCACACTTAATGTTATTGCACACCAGGATGACTCTAACTCCCATATCATTATTTTTTATTTATTATTTATTTTGCATTTTCTATTCTGCACTTGATAAGGCATAAAAAATCCAAATTAAATAATATAACATATCATTAATACGGTGTATTTTCCCCGAGGCCACAAACGCACCGAACCAGAGTTGCTGGTTTATTCTCGCCTGCAAGCAATTCGGAGCGGGGACAATAGGAAAGAGTGGTGCACAGCACAGTGGGGATTCAGCCCAAAACAGCACCTTTCTGCAACTACTTGCATTTCTCACATGAAAAATCTATCAGCCAAACCACATTCCTCAAAAAAATAATGGCAGGCTGCTTTTAATACAGGAGCAAGACAACCCGGACCCTTTATTTCTCTTTGACAGGTCAAATTTGAGATAGAGCCTGGAAACCGTGCATGATCTTATTTTATTTGTCCTCTTTAGACAGATTTCAAGATGCAGTCCCAAGAAAGTCTCTGTTTTAGGTCTTGGTGTTTATCTACTGCAGCAGTGTCTGTCTGACAAATATACAGGGTTGATAAGAGGGATAACCCAAGGGGAGCACTGAAAGGATAAGAATCAGCCCATGCTCCAATGGAGAAACCAACCTGCCTAGATGGGATGTGGAGAGTTAGGGAAAAAATGATGATAGAAATTGTCTCTAGACCTTGTGCTCTGGCAAGAGGTAATTTCAGGGCTGAGGAGGGTTGTTTCCCAGTCTTTGTAAGCACATCCACCACCATGAAGCAAGAAAACGCAGCCAACCCTTGGGCCACCACGATCTCTCCAGGATTGTGGTCTGCCCTGGCTTCCTTCACGCTCCCTCCAGGAATGCTCTCCCAGGCAGGGCTCCCTGAGGGCAGGAGGCCCAGGAGATGTTCAGGAACTGCTCTGAAACCACAAAGTTCTCAAGAGGTGTGGGAAACATGGTGTTTCTCCAACACGATGCCCATACTTGTCCTGGCCAACTTCCAACTCTTGTAATTACATGCTGCTGACCCAACGACCCCTTGGAGTTTCCATCGGCTGTGTTGGTTTTCACTTCCTATTGTGTTGCTTTGCACTTTCCAAGAGTTGCCATGTGCAGTCCCGGAGACACCTGCATGCATGTCACAGATGAAGCTACTGAACACTGCTTAACTTCTCAGGGAAGTTTAATTAACTTACTACCGTAAGGTTGGCTTGGTGCTAGGAGGTGCTACTCAAGTGTAACAAGCAAAGTATACTAAGTAACAACAAACCTAGGTAACGCTGGTTATTTCAAGAGGAAAACCAGTATTTCTACATATATTCCCTTTCTTCCAGAGATGCAACATGAAGAAAAAGAAAAAAAGTTTTTTTCCAGAAAGGCTTTTTTTGCACCGTTTCCAAACTTTCTGATTGCCCCTGTGCAGCTCTGGGTGCTGCACGTAAGATGTGTTTGTTTGTCTTCCGATGGGCGAGGAGTTAAACGGGAAACGGGGATGTGTTGGGCAGTTTAGGGATCTGCTGCAGGGAAGACAGGGTTAAACCAGCCCTGAGCACTATGGAGCATGTTTGAAGGAAGTCTCACAAAAGTAATTTTAACTCTCTCCGTCTCGCTCGCTCGCTCCCTCCCTCGCTCCCTCCTCCCCGTCTTCTTCCCCCCTTCGTCTTCCCGGTTCGACATTATTCCTCATTCTTTACATCGCAGTTATATTTATTCCTTGTTCCATTGAAGCCGTATATTAAAAGTGCCAGTTCCAAGCTTCTGCTGTACAAGGGGAGGAGGGGGGGGAATTAAAAAAAAAATAAAAGTGCTGGTATTCAGTTCCTGTGAGCTCTTGCTCACTTTGAGCACTGTTCCTATTACACAATAATGTGTTATTTTGTTGAATTTTGGCATCCATCTAGCTTGTCTGGTCAGGAGCCAAAAAATTAGAGTGTGTCAGTCCACCAGTTCCTCTGCAGAGAAGCGCTCCTCTCGCCCAGCGCGTGCTCCGCGCTCCTGGCCCCAGGCCAGCAAGGGAAATCCATTTTACATAAAGAACGCGCAGAGCTCGAGTGCGCTCGGAGACTTTTTTTTTTTCTTTTTTTTTTTTTTTTTCTTTCTCTAACCTACTAAAATAACTTTATGGACAAATGCCAGTCTGCGAGACGCAGGCGGCGGCGAGCGCTTGGCACCCGCGCCAAGGTGAAGGCGCTCCCGCCGAGGGTGCCCCAAGTTTGCGGAGCCGAGGAAATGGCTGTCAGTGCCGTCGTGGCACGTCACGTGACTTGGCACCGCCCGCCCCCATTGGCCGGCCCCGCCGCCGAGGCAGCCGCCATGTAAGGAGCGGAGAGCTTCGCCCCTCGCTGCAGCCTTAAAATGGCGGACCTGCCGCGCGCCCGGCGAGGCGAGCCCAGCCCCAGCCCCAGCCCCAGCCCCAGCCTCAGCCTCAGCCCCAGCCCCAGCCGCAGGGCTTTTTTTTTTTTTTTTTTAATTCTTTTTTTTTTTTTAATTCCCCCCTCCTTCCCCCTCCGCTGAAGTTTTTATAAACCTTTGCAGATTTGAGTAGAAACAGATTTCTCACAACTTGCTCCGCGTCTCAATTTCACAGCTCAGCATACACTCAGGCACTGTCAAAAGCTTGACAGCGTTCCAGGGAAAATATTAACTGTAAACTTTCCAACAGGAATTGAAGGCGCGCGGCTCCCGTCAGGATGTCCCCTCCGCCGGGCACGGAGGGCGATGTTTTCACGGGGGGTTTCAAAGCCCACGCCACCGCCACGACCCCCGGGAGGCTCCCGCTTCGCCACGCCGCGGGTGCAATTAAAAAGGGAGCCTCCACTCCAGCGATGAAGCACGCCGCGCGCCTCGCGCTCGCAGGCCGGACCCGTTGAACACTGCATGCTCTGATGTATAAATATTTGCCTCTGGCTAAAGTTCAAGCAGCCCTCTGTGGCTGCCAGACACAACAGAAAACCAACATCCAAGGGAAAGTGTTTACTGCAGCACTGGCCAACGCAGCGACTGCCAGCGAGCAAGGCGCTCGCCTCGGCCTGGCCCTCGGGCGCTTATCACACAGCACCTGGCCGTCAGCCACCTGCGCTGCCACCCGTCCCAGGAAACGGTGGAGTTATTTAACGCGCCCGCTCGCCCTGGTGAAGCTATTTAGCACGCCCGCTCACCCTCGTCCTGTCCAGCCAGCGCGGTGGCACAGGACAACTGTGTCCTCCCCGCAGGCTGGCCCGAGACGTTAACCCTTCGTTAAATAAGCCTCACTACTGCCACCAGCTATAGCTCAGGCGCCTTCTGCCCGGCCCCGTTTCCGAAGCCGAAATGTTATGTTGGGCTGGAACGCGTGCATGCACACAAAAGCTTGCAAACAGCTACTCCTCTGCGGAGCCAACTGCCTGCGCACGCTGGAAAGATACAACAGAAAAGCAGTCGCATATGGGATGTCTTTCAGCAGCAAAAATTAATAGATTTTGAAATATACAGTGCTAGTTGGTGATGCAACGCTGTTTAAAGGATACAAAAATAAATTTTCTCACCAAACCAAACATTACTTAGAGTCTTCACCAAATAAGGGTAGCTACATCCAACTAATTCAACTCATGAATCAGCAGCTTTAGATACTCAAAAAATCACTAGAGAAAGGTAAGGAAAAGAGAAAAAATCTTCTAGAATCTCTGCATTGTTTAGCATTTGCCATTGTGAAGTTACTGGAAGAACATAATGGCTAACGCGTGGCTATAGGTGAACCGACACAATCTACACAAATGCCCAGGAAAAATCAGGGGGACTCTACAGGAGGCCTGACTGTCATCAGGTTTGTTAACACCGTGGTCATCAGTGAAACAGCTTCCCAATACGCCAATAATCAGAGTGTTAAAATGCAGCAAATGGACACACCAACCCACTGCACACCTGACTCATTCATGCTGCAGCTCAAACAGACTTTACTATGACCAAACAGGAAAAATATTCTGGGAAAAATGTCTCTAGGAAAGAAGGAAAGTGAAGGTAGTAAGGAAGAAAGAAATGAAGGAAGGAATGAAAGAAAGGAAAGTATGTCTTACTCTAAAAATTTAACTAAAATGCAAAGGCAGTTATACAAATAATTATTCCAATGTTGCCTTTAATATTTGCATTTAAGCCACGGAAATATCTGACTTTTATCACACAGCACATAAAGTAGATTTTATGCAGGAAGTTACATAGTTTGCTGTAGCTCTGATCTGGAAAAGATCTTTACTCCTTACTCCTTTCTTAGTCTGGGTTTAAAAAGTTGCAAATTCACTATAAACCTCCACAAATAATCTATCGACTAATCACATTTTCTTATTCTGTTTTCTTAACAGAAGTCTTAACAACTCTGCCTGTCCTGTCCAGCCTGACGCAACCCACAAGCGGTTGGTGATGTCAGTACCTTCGATCTCCTTTAGACCTAAGAAGCCCAGCACTAATAGTATCAGGACTGGCTTCCAGGAGGCCCAGGCGAATCATGTGAAAGAGGATCACAGAGGAATGTTCTGTTCCCACTGCGAACAAGACAGAATTAACTCTGAGATGCTTCCTTCTGCTGCCCTGTTTGTCTGAAAGGTCAAGACGATTAGCTCTTGTATACTCGGAACCGGCCATCAAAACAAAATATATGTTAAACCTTGATCTACTTTAAACAGACAAGGAAACACACTTAGGGAGGATCATTGAAGATGCGTTTAAGGTGTAGTGAGTTACGATTTTTCATTCTGCTTCTTAGCTGCTTTACAACAACAGCTGCCTGTTAACTTGTTGTTATTATTTCAAGAAGATTCAATTCTTTTTCTTTTTTTTTTTTTTTTTAAGCAAATTTACTTTTTTTTCTGATAAACATGAAGAAAGAAATGCGGACAGAAGAAAGAATGCCTTATGTTTAAGTAATCATGCATTTAAAATCATCAACAACAAAAAAACATTAAACTGGCAAGCTTAATTCATTACAATTATTCTATCAGGCAGATTTCTATGGAAATATATACATTGTTTACCACAGTGAGGATTTCTTTACCAGTCATATCTTTGAAGTCCAAAGATTAAAAAGCAGATACACTGAAAGCATTAAAATTGTCCAAGTGCTTTGATATGGTCTTTGTCTACATTATGCAGAAGAAAAGGTACTTACCAGATCTTAATTGACTATATATTTAAGAATGATCATAGCAACATATTCAGCATATTACCAACGGGTATGAAATGTTACACCCAATAAATGTTGTGTGACACGTACCTAATGGGTATTCTATCATGTTCAAAGACTATAAAACAAATACAGAAAAAAAATTCATCCAATTGTATCTTTTTCATTGAGCATCAATGTAAATATAGACTGAAGCAATCAAAATGCTGGAAATATAAATATTCCTTTTAAAGCCACTGAATCCATCACTTTACTAGGAAAGGCTTAGCTATGTTATTTGCAATTCCCTCATTGCACAACAATGTACATTACTGTCTGTAAGCTCTAATTTGGCATGGCGCATCATTAATGACCTGAATGGTGGCTGTTTCACACATACATATTTAATTACAACAGCTGAACAAATTACATATTTATGCTTTATAAAGGGGATTGCCAGTCTAATTCATTTGCTATGCATGCAGGTACAGGGCTCCATCTGCAACAGCATCTGCACAACAAGAGCTAACAATTATCCATTGTAAGTGAGTGAGTGTATCTGGTGAAACCTGTAAGAGATGCAATCGTATTAACCACTTCACTGCCTACAAACTAGTATTTTCTCAATGGACCACAATATTTTAAATAATTTATCAACAATAATACTACTTTGCATTTTCACAACATCCCTCATCCAAACATCTCTAAGCACTTTATATGCTATAAAAAATTAAGCCTTAAACACTCCTGTGAGGAAAGTAGTTCTTCTCCCAACAGCGTATATGGGGAAAGGAAGGCACCTAACCCTCGGGGGCTGGTTTCTCAAAAGACACGATGGCCTTCAGCGGACCTGTGCTGATTTATATTGCTTTAACCTATGATCCCAAGTTAAAGGTGACATGCCCTATGTGAAAGATGAGACAAAAAATCAGCGGCAGAGAAAGGAAGTCAGATCTCCGTTAAATTAATACAGTAGTTTAAGCCTTAGAAGACTTGGCTTCCATGGGCTTTTGATCAAGCTTAAAATTATTATCCACAACCTACCGTCCTTAATTGTACAAAAACTCTTACTGCATTATCTAACAAGCCTTCCAAAACGTGAATAATTATTTCCAAAAATTCATGGAAAAATGGCAAGAGATCAGAATAGTGGAAAAATATAAATGTGATATAAATCTTCCAGAAAGAAGGGAATAATAATCCTGGCAATAACGCTTCAAACTGATGCTTACAAGTTAAAAAATTAACAGAACAAAATCAAAGCACATAAGGGAGACAACGGAGCTGCCTGAATCAATTAGTATTACTGTTTTAGCAAGGATATTTTCTGACAAACTCAATATATCTATGGTGTATATTAAGTAGAGTTACAGTATTAATAGAACAATAGAAGGTATATATTTAGATTCTGGCAAAGCACTTTGTGCAAATTCTCATGAAATTCTACATGCAGAGCATTATTTTGTCTTGCTTCTGAAGTTATCATATCCATTGAAAACTTCTTGCAACGTGTGAAAATTAGGAACAATCACCTCCTGAGCTGAACCTGCTCACTTAGTGAAATGCTCCCCGGAAAGGAAAGAGTCAGGAGGTGAGCCCCATCTTACTTAAAATCTTTGCTAGAAGAAAAATAGTACGGGAATGAAAATCGTACATAACCACGAAACAGATGTTTGATGTACTTCCAGAAGAACAAAGAAAGGTGCTAGAAATTTGGAAGCAGCCCGAGCACAAAATAAATTTCATTTCAGATAAAATGGACAGACACAGTAAGAAAACCAAGTAATTATTGGGACAGAAAAAAATGATGAAATACAATGTCAAAATAAGCATGTAAGTGAAAGCAAAGAGACAATTATGTAAGAGTTTGCAATGTTACATGGCTGTAGAAAAAGTCAGTGAAACTTCTGGGAGTGCAACATTTTAGAGAAATGGAAGATTTTGCATTACTTGGGACATTTAGGAGCAAAGTAGATAATCAGTGCTCTATAGGAAAGGCTGCGTACTGACAAGACAAGATCAAACAAGCCTTTTCCGTCTCTAATTTCTTTGGCTTTACAGGAATGTTAAATAGCTTGCGGATTTTTACATAATAAATATAAAATAAATCTAAAGATCTGCCTAAGTACACCATTATGAAAAATTATTTCAACTTCAATACCTGAAAGAGGAAGCGTTTAGGAGTAAATGAATCAACAGTGAAGTTTCCCGTTATCATTTACAGGCTCTATTTAGAAATAAAAGAGGTCTAAATAGGCTACTTGGCATGGGGCAGCTGTAGGTCAACATTCTACATCAGACACTGTAATTTGCCATAAGTGCAGAGGTGCTCATTAATTACAGGGAAATTTGAAAGTATCCCTCAGGCCTCTGCTGTAGCTGCCAAACTGTTCAGTGAAGTGCAGGCACCCTCCAGGAAGTTCTGGTGCTGCCGCTGCTTTAAAGACGTGATTGGGCTGCTCAGTACAAAAGATCAGCTGTCCCAGGATGGATATCTCAATTGGAAGAGCTATTTTATCGAATTAACAGCTATGGTGTTCTGTGAGTGCACCAAGTGCCACAGCTGCTTCCATGTCAGCATCCAACATCATCTGGATCTGCTGGCCCCACCGGCTTCCCCAAAGCACGCTGCTCTGGCTCTCCCTCAGGCGACAGAGCAAAAACATGGGACAGAGCACCGCGAGAAAAAAAAAATAAAAAATAAACAAAATATCCCTTTTTAGCGCGGTGGAGGGTGGAATAGGAATTCCAGACGTCTCCCTCCCTCAGCAGTGCAGCTCCGACTTCCTCTTGGCCCAACCTGCCCGATATTTCTGGATCCTGGCACCAGCGAGCGACGGAGGGAACTCCGCACAGCGCCGAAATCCCGGGCAAGCCAGCATGTAAACTCTGCACATCTTCCCTGATGCGGGCGGCTGGTATGTGCACGAGCACTGGAGCTGTTCAAAGGTTTAAACTGCTCAAAAACCCAGCTAAAATATTTAAAAACAAGGGGGAGGGAGGTGGAATTGCTTAGTGGACACATGCCAGACAACATCTCTTTAATTACATTTGGTTATGTTGCAATGCCTGCTTTTTCTACACCCTTAATTAGGCAAGAAAAATCAGGAGAAAGATCATCCCAATTTCTCCCCGGCTTCCTGGGTTAACATTACACAGGATCAACTACTGTACCTAAATGCCCTGTCACAGCACCTCAAGTGACCCTGTCAACTCCGAAAGCTGGTCAACAATCCGCTTAATGCTGGGGAGCACAAGCCACACTTTTCACAGCACTGCCAGGGAAAGATGCTAGCAAGAAAGTCAGATTCATTTATTGTTTATATTCCCCTACTCCCCTTCTAGACATAAAAGAGTCCAAAGCAACCCATCATTAAACCTACACTTAAAAACAAGGGGGAAAAAAGCCTCAAAATGAGGTTGCCCACTGCTGGGATCAGCCAGGAATGCTTACAGGGCTGGCAGAGAGACTCCAGGGTAAGGCCAGCTCGACTGCACGGCAGCTTCGTAAGAACACGACACGGCAACAGTTCAGCAAGGCAGCTACTCCTGAGGACCAAACATTTTAGATCTGCAATATGATAACGATTTTCTTAAGTTTTTACTTCTCCAAAGCAATTTCAGTCACGAAACCTATGCTCGGTTTCGCTTATTATTTAATAATGCTGTGTACTCAAAACTGAAGTTGATGATTCTCTTTTCTAAAACCGTGTCTTTACACAATATATAACGAAAATGCTTCGACTATTGCCTGTACGGCTTCCAAAGAAGCAGTTTCTGCTCTGGAGCCACAGAAAAACTATTCTATTTATAGGAGCGAATCTATTTTTATAATATATTTTCTGGGACAGCTTGTTTTTGTTTTCTTTTCTTTTGTTTGTTTTGTTTCAGCTAGTTGGAGCATTTATACAAAAAGGCTGGGGTCCGTTTGCAAGTTGGTATAAATCTGAATACTTCAACAGCAAAGAAAGTGCAGGTTTTTTCGCCCGTTATGGGACTGAACCATCATCATGCTTAACTTGCTCCATTTGCATATCCGATTTTTCCATGCCTCATGCCATAATCACTCCTCTACGTAATGCTGCAATTTGCAACTGGAGAGATAATAACGATTTCATAAACAAGATTATAACTCCAGGTATTTAATAAAGCAACAGGAATGCAGGATTACAAAGGAACACTAAGGTACTGCACCGAAATTCCTCCGGAGAAATTAAAGCTGAACAACGACAAAAAAATACAATAATTGAAAACAGATTTTTGCAAATTTTCCAGCCTTGTTCTGTAGACAACTATAACTCTTTAAACTGTCATTGGTAAAATTCCACTCCGATACTCCCTGGTCTGTTGCAGTGGGTGCCTCTAGCTTCAGCAGCTGCTTCCACGACTGCAGTGCTACTGCAGTGGTGTTCCTGCAACTCAGGAGACTTTTATTGTCCCTGAAATATTAATAAATTACTTATATACAGGGGTCTAATCTAAAAGCTACTAATTAATCAGGTTTTGTTGAATTGCCTGGAAATGGGAAGCTATTGAAGCATTTAGCGTCTCGCTGCGTACACGTGGAGCTGACAAATGTGTTAAGAGCATCAACAGAGTTCAAATGTCAGATGTGGATCCAGACTGGCGGAGGCCTGCTAGGTGCAATGAACTCTCCCCCGAAGAAGTTTACTGTAAAGAGGCCAAGTTGTACTCTTAAAATAGCCTGCGTTAGCTGGATCCAAGAATTACAGTCCCCTTGGCCAAAGGTGTACAGTTGGGATGACTTCTGCTCCCTCTTGTCAGACCTTCTTGAGCCCAGAACAGTCAAGGCTCTCTTAAATTAAAAGAAACTGCTTACAGATCTAGAAATTTAATGCCAAACAGGAACAGCTCGGAAAACAAGTTACTGTGGGTCAGGCAATGGACTATACTGGGGAAGACGTGAACTTTTAGCATGTGCCAAGCCTAAGTGGTAGATAAATGAATCAAAACGTTCCAGGACTCTAAATTATCTTGGAACTTCACATTTTGTTGACACACTTCATCTCCTGCCCAGGATGGAGCAGGGCTAAGCCCAGCCCCAGCCCATTGGTGCTGTGCTGGAGAAGCAATGAGAGCTTCCAGGGAATACTCTGAATGAGCCCAGCAACCACTTCAGAAGGGTCAAGATGAAGAAAACAAACGAAAATCCCTCCTGTTTCCCATCTGGCAAACACAACCCACCCTGGGTGACGGAGAATACAATACCAGTGGTATTGCCTAACACAACAACTGGTCTATTAAACTGATTTGCAGGTAGTAGTTCTGCCCTGCAGCCTCCTGCAAAAAGCAGCAAGAAGAGTCGCTTAGTAACCATTATGTTTTGTTTTGAAATTTATATTTTTTTAGCTCAAAGAGGTGATATTGAAATATATATATATATATATCAAAAATATGTTTGCATTAACCTGCCGGCATTTGACTGCTCTAAAACACACTTCCCTTTAGTTCACATATATTTTGGGCTCTGCCTCTTTCTGACTTTAGAATCAAGTTGGATGTTAAACTATTAGTTTTAATAAGTTCAAAACGTTCCACCCTTCCTAAGAAGCAGAAATTCGCTGCCAACACACGGCTCCGATTCACAAGAATATTTATTGTGCTGATAATTGAACTCCAGTCATATGACTGAAAGAGGCTAACAGAAAAAAAAAAAAGCAAAAAAAAAAAAAGCAAAAAGCTCAACAGTAATTTCTAGACATCTATAAATTTCTTATTCTTTCTGCAGAGAGGAAGCTCCCTGGGGCTTTCTGGATAGCCTCAGTTTTATTTATCACCCACTCTCTTCCAATCTATGAATGTCATAATTCTTCCTCTTGCAAAGAGATGAACATGGCCTCAATCACACACGGTCCTTGTATCAACCAGACATTGCTAAACAGCAGTTATGGTAATGGAAAATACTGTGGTCTTGCTATCAGTTCTAGTTCCTGTTGGCCGAAAAGCTCAAATCTGAGGTCCAAACCAGCCTGTGGTTGACTCTAACCATTGCTGCCCTTTAACTGGGTGTTGGGAAGATGGGCTGGAGCAAAGGCATTCTCAAAACGATGGTGGAGGGCATCGGGGCAGCAGGACACAGGTCTGGTGTCATCAGGACAGATCTTAAATGGTTCATAGAATTGTAAAGCTAGTGAGTTTGAGCACAGTAATTTTAGCATTAAAAAACAAAACAAAACAAAACAAAACACATAAATACTGTATTGCCACATATGTACTGTATTACTACAGCTCACATTAATAATAAAAAACACGGTTTTGCCTAATCAAAGGTACCTGTGTTTCTTACCGAGTGCACACGTGCTTTGTAGCTCATTTCTTGCAAGGCACAAGAATATCTACTTCCAGGCTCTTAAATGGCTTTTTCAACTAAACGAGCTCCAATTGGAAAAAGGTCATAAATTTTCAAGAAGACCTCCAAGTAATTTAAAATATACTTTATTATTTTCACTTTACTTTGTCAATGATATTTTTATTACAAACTTAAAATACTTTTGCAGATTGATTTTGTCCTTAACAGTTTGGAAAATGCAGATTTTCTTAGTGCCTTAAACAGACCTTAATTTAATACCACTATTTTTGGTTCAATCACAATCAAATCTATGTTTATAAAGCTTTCCTGTGTCCAAATAGCTTTCTGTGCTCCAGCACACATTGTTTAATATTTCTGCATTAAAAGAAGCTTCTCATTTTGCTCAATCTAGGTGACTCTGCCAAGAAATATTTCTGAGCATGAATAAGCCATGAAACGTACATTCAAATTCAGATTAAAAATATGCATCTTTGAGCTTGGAATCAAGAATAAACACTTGGAATCAAACCTTGGCCCTATTAAGGTCAATGGGAAGAGTTTAAAAGCGAATTGTTTGCGATTAAGAAGACGTGGGCTCTAGCATCAGCCCTGTGCACGGTCCAGATTCCAGCTATCACTGCCCGTTCTTCACTGGTAACATGGCAATAATGCCACCCCCCATTGTGGCAGATAGTTTTGGAGAAAATCAATTCAAAGTTTCATTTCAAATATAGAAGAGTCACATGAACAGTCACTAATTTCAGTAGTTTTTAAAAAAAAAAATTCCTTACGCACCAGGTAGTAGAACTGAATCCAAGCTGCACAGCAGGTTGTGAACTTCAAGATTGCTACTTTGAGAAAAACGACGTGTGATAGTTTTTACATCGAGCAAGGCTGTGGTTTTTAAAAATGTGCAAGCAAACTAGTTTTTGTTTGTAAAACATTTCTTGGGAGTACAACTGCCTTCAATCTCCCTGAGTCACTGCTCAGATTAGGTCTCTGTGTAACAGTCTTGCACATGGCTTTGATGCAGACGAGACCTGGACACTCATTTGCCTCCTTCAGCGCAGCTGTGCCAGTTCCTACTGACAGATACTTTTCCTGAAAAGTTAACTTTTCCTTTGACTTGCTCTTGGGCTTTGGGGGGGTTGCATTTCTGCTTTCTTCTCTCCTGCCAAACACTATGATAAGTCAAGCCTTGTTTTCCAAACAAACGGAGAACTTAGTATTAACAAACAAGCCAAGTCCTGCTGCAAACGGAAAACATTGATAAGAGAGTACAAAGAAATAGTCTCGACTACTGGCCACAATTAAACTTCTTTTCTAATGAATCATTACAGCTGAGTGCACACACTGGAAAATATTGTCATGGCAGATACCACCAGACCTTCACTTGTTGGTGGCCTGGGGTAAGCTTGGCTATTCAGGTCCCTTCCAATCTTCCGGAAAAATTTCCGGGGCATTCTAGCTTTGGGCAGTGGTTTCTATCTAAATGACAGCCTCAAAGAACTACAGCCGAAGAACATTTCTCACAACTCCTTGTGTGCTTTTTAAAGCCCAGCCTGCAGGTTTTGCTGCTGCCCAAAGCCAGCTCTGGCCAGATCTTTAAGGCAGCTTAGACTGGAATCCAGAAAAAAAAAAAAAAAAAAGAAAAAGAAAAAAAAAGAAGAAGGAAAAAAAAAGCTCTCCAATTTTTCATGGGGTTGTCTTGGACATTTCAGCAATATTCAGTTCATTTTATGTTATGTATTTTTGCATATGTGTGCACTTAGTAGTAGTGAACAGTATCAGATGGCCGTGCACAAAACCCAAAGCTCAGGCTGCTCTTTGTAAGCTTCCCTGCATTAAGACACAATCAAAATGTCGGTGAGGTAGAAAAGCAGAGCCTAGGATGAGAAAGCTGGTTTGCCATGTAATCTTGAAACCACTCTGAATCGCACTTAGGCCCTGTTTCCTTTGGTCTTGCCCCTGTGGTATTTTCATATTGCCACTTAAACGCCCATTTTGCTATGGCTATTTTTGGGACGGGGATGGATGGCGACACGCTCCAACCAACAGCTTCTCAAGCACAGTTAGGAGCCGTGCATGAATCTGACTCTTTGTGGGATGCTGCAAGGTTTCCAGAGCTAAAGGTATGCCTTGTTTTGTGCTATTTCATTACCATGCTAGAGTGTCATTAATACTGAAATCACCGATACAGTCAACTGAATCCAAAATAGTAAAGCCCACAGTAGTATGTACTAAGGCACGGTATGGAAACATTAGAACAGCATCGCTGGTGCAATATGTTGTGCATTATGCAGATCAATTCATGCCGAAATCAAATACGAATCAACGCACTGCACAAAACACGAAGGTAGAAAAAGCTCTGGAAGATCATCCGGCCCACCTCTGTGCCCAGAATGATCCCTACAAAGACATTTGTAGTCCTTTCTCCGGCCTTCAAATGACTCAGACTGAAGGGCATTTAACTTTACCCTCGGGGAGTCCAACACATCTAGTGCGTTTCCTTGATGCGATGTTTTTAGTTGCACTCCCAAGTCCCAACCTAAATTATCCTTCACTCTCCTTAGTGTTCACACCCTTCATATCATCAAAGATCCTTCACATCTTCTCCCTAAGGTGAGCCATACATATTTAGTGCCCCAGACTAAGATAACATTATCTTCAATAAATAGCATGTACATAAGGAAGCCATTGACTTAGAGGAAGTTTATCTACGGACCAGGCTGTTAAAGGAATAAGGACGGGGCAATCTGGCCTTAATCTTCATCCATAAATCAGTAATACCAGATACCCTCTGCAATTTCTCTTTGTTCTGACTTTCCCTGAGCATGGTCATTAGAGGTTCCAGTAACTGCAAATGCCGTCTTTTTTCTGTAAAGAACAAGTCAAACGAGAGGACTGACAAATCCCTTTAAGACACCGGGATGCTACCACACAAACGACCCAGTTGAGAGGACTTTAGTGGATTCACTAAAGAGCATCTGCTCGTGTTCTTGCTTGTCCAAGGCTGTCTCCACGGCCCTGGAAGGAACCTGGAGGCAGTCACTGAGACAGCAGAGCCCCAGCAAACTACAGCAGGTAACCATGGAGGGAGAATTTTCATTATTGTTCATGGGATAAAAGACAGGGGGAAAAAAAAAAAATCTGACCCCTAAATGAGGACTGTTGAGCAGGCTAGCATTTAATGGTTTGTAAACACAAACAGAGCTATAAATGCATTGCTTGTTCCCACTGTAATCCCTTTTCAAACTGGTTCCCCTAATGAATATAAGGAGTATTGATTTTTAAACCCATGTAGGTTCTCAGAGACAATGCAGACTGACTTAATTATAATCAATAAAATTTACAGACAGTGATGCAACCCAGCAGAAATATTCCTACCAAAAAGTATAGCATAAGAATACTCCAGCTTCCCTACTGTGCTGCTGTAATATGACCTTAATACATATTTTATTATGTATAGAAGCCTGTCCCCACATCCATCAGAGGATCACCCGCATCTCCACACTTCCAACTAATTTGGTAGTGTCTACAGTTACCTTTACATATCCTTAACAAGCAAAGCAAGAGGAAAGTTCCAGCAGTCTCTGTAAGAGCTACTGTGAACATCCCTCTCCCTTTGGATATTTTCCCATCTCTTAATCTGCTTGCTCTCACCATCTTTATCTGAAGCTATTTCTATTGCACTGATAAAACACTAAAGGGCAGAGAGTCTGAAGGCGAGATTTGTCTCACCTAAATGTGGCTGTCTGCTGGTTGGGCACTTCCCAGTGAGGTGTCTCTGCTCTTTCTGAAGTCAACAATGAAAGCCAGGCAGTTGCGAAAATATTTTGCTGGGCTGAACCTGCCCTCGGGGAGTGCCTCTCCCATCTCACCAAACAACAGAACCAGCCTAGACAACCTCCTGAGACCAAGCACCCAAGTTTTGACAGACAGACTTAGATGAGGTGAACCTAAGCATAAAATATTTGGATCACAGATTCTGGGCAGAGCAGAGGTGGAATGAGAATATGATTTAGGAGAGAGTAGGATTCCCATAGCATCTTTCTTGAAGAAGCAGTGAAAATCAATGGCAGAAGGAGGAATGGGGCAGAAATCTAAATTCTGGCTTCTGAAAATTGGCTTCTGAACCTGCTTTGTTCTGGTTTTGGCTAACAAGCTTTCAAAACCTGTGTTTTGCAAAGTCCTACCCTGTTGATAAGTCCTACCTTGTTGATAACACCACTTTGCACCTTAAACTGTAGGTAATAAATCTTATCTCAGCCTCAGCTAAGTAATATCATCAACCAGACAAACCTCCTGAGATAATGACAACCTTCTGATCAACACGGGACCACACAGTCACTTTGCTGAGGGTACAGAGCCAAACAGAAGCCACCACGAAGGATGTGGGCTAGGAGGACACAGTCATTACTGCGCTCAATAGTTCTACAAGAAAATTGTCTGTCTGCTGTCTCCCGCTATCTAATCTCTGCAAAATTGCTGTATTACTAATTACCAGTATTAACTTTGAGAGGAAACAATGACTATAAACTGTTTGACCACTCATGTGGCCTGAAGTCCACCTTTCTCTTTTATACGTGGTTTTGAATCAGCTCTTTATTAATGGCTGTGACTTTCCCTCCATGACAAATGAGTTGGTGTTGACAGTACAGGCTATCCGTAAGTGTTGAATAAAATCTAAGTAAAAAAAACAAGAAGAAGATACCTTCTTTTGTAAATATCTTTCAGCTGGCACAGTAAATTATATTGATTCAGAAGTGACTCATTTCCAACGCGGCACACATTAGCAGCCAGTATTATTCAATTTGAGATTTTAATTTATAACATACTCTTGGTAATGTACTCCCAATACATTCCTCATTTCCCTACCCTGTGACTGACAAAAGATGAAAGACCTTTACTGTATAAATATTTTATATTAAACCCTTCACTCTGCCGTATTTCTTCCATTGTCAGTTCCCATTTGCGAATACTATACATTGTCCCCAAAAGTGCTGATCTAGGCACGGGGCATGTGCTTGCACGCAGCCCTGCAGCATCCGTAACCGCTGCTCTGCTGCTGGGGGAGCCTGGGGATGTCCCGTCTGGGGTGAGCTCTGCTGGCCGGGGACTGCCCCAACCCCATCAGGCTGCATTTGGGGAGCCAGAGGGCAGCAGCAGCAAGGCTGGTGCTGGAAACATCCATCCCTCGCCCCTGCTCCTGCCCCTCGGGGTGCGCACCGGTGGCTCCGCACGCGGAAGACGCCTGCGCCTGCTTTCAGCCCTCGACCTGGGTGAGAACGAGAGTAAAAACGCCTCTTCGTTAAGTAAACTCTCTTGTCACCTTGTCTCAGGGTGAAACTGTCAGCAGGCAAGATTAGATAACTTGACCTAAATCGTAGTGGAAATCTGTGGCAGACCTCAGCTCAGATCTCCTGACATCCTGTCTCGTGTATTACTGACGAGACCAACCCTAATCTAGTATGAGAATCCTTTTCCAAACGGTTACTTAGTAAGGGCTAAGTGCCACCACCAGACATCCACAATAAAGCCCTCCCGGCTGAGGCCAGCTTTGGCTTCTCTTTCTGAATTAAATCATAGGAGAGTTCTCGCCACCAGCCACATACATTGCTTCCCCTGACACTTACTGCTATTCTTGCTTGTTAAGCACTCGCTATCTAATCCAAAAATACTCTCTGCCCCATGAAGTGCACAAAACAGAAGTTATTTATCCTGCTCTGGGCCAGTTCTTTCATCAAATTAAAGTTGCTGTGTATTGTCTGGTCATTATCACAGGGCAACACGTCCCTCAGCCGGCTGCTCTGATGTCCGTGGCCATCAGAAGGGTTGTGTCGGGATCCCGCAGGCTGGCTCACGCAGGTATTTCATTGCTAGATTTAAGGCAGCATGTGCGAATGCGTTACCCTACTTAGATACATAAAAAATAATTTCAACAGGGCTAAATTACCTTTATTATCAACCCTGGTAATTCCACTGCAGCCATTTTCTTGACTGATGTATGGAACACTATGAAATGAATCCTCTGAGAAGAAGATGGAAAAAAACAAGACAGTGATCAATGGATTCAATTAGTTACAGTATAATTCTACCAAGATGAAAAAGACCAAGACACAGTGCAACTTCTCCAGTTCAGCTAGCGCAAGTTACAGAGAACCTTCTGCTAGTTATTTTTTTTAATTCCCTGCGACTCCTAACACATCCAACGCACGGGGAGAGGAAATACCAACAGTCCTCGGCAAAATACTGGCAGTGCAGAGAGGCTGTGCCACAGGTGGAGGCTCCCAAAGAGTGTTTTAATGGACTAGATACACATTATGTCTGTATTTCTTCACACATAGAAAGCGTTATAACAACAGAGAGATTTCTCTAATGACAACAAAATAAAACCTCCCCAACAGCACATCCACGCAAGAAATAACAATGCTGTCGCTGCGCTGCGGAGGCGCAAATTTCCCTCCCAACAGTTCCCCAAAACGTTTCAGAGCCCAGCCTTCCCGCATCGTTGGCGCACGACGCCAAGAAAGCAGGTTCCCTTGATGTTGCAGGTCATCGGCATTACCCTTTGACGTCCCTGCTCTGTGCTATGTGACACCTCCTTGTCACCGGGGTCACCCGGCGCGGCGCGGCCCGGCAGCCGATGCCATTTGTGGTAAGCGAGCCGGCCGCGGCGGGGAAGGGAGGCTCTGCGAGAGCGCGGAGGCTCGGGTTAGTTAATCACGTTATTAAGATCTTCATCGCCGAGAGTACTTAGCACATGGAAATGGTCGGTTTACAATATCGGAACGGAGCAATCTGTATATTACGCCCGGGACATTACCGCACCAGGAAATATGTAAATGTCATCATCTTAAAAGATAAAGGCATGTACAGAGCAGGGCTTTTTGCATGTAAAGGAAACAAGATGAATGAATAAAGCTGATCAAATGATTAATAGAATCCATAATCTTAATCTTATTATTTCTAAAGAAGAAAAGGCTGTTCAGTTAAGAGCTAGTCGTCTCCATTTCATTAAGAACAATTATATTCCAACTGATCAAGATCTACGCCGTGCAGCCCTCGCAGCAGACACGTTTTTATATTTCCTGTCACTTCAGCAAGACGAACAAAGTCGCTGGTGATTTGCGACGCTAGGGCTCGGGAGGTGGGGGCAAGCGGCCCCCAAACCACGGCGCTGGCCGCGGTGCCCCACAGCCCCCTCCGAAGGCGACAACGAAAGGCGAGCGTGCACGCGTCCCAAGGCGCCCAAACGCTCGCCGCGCTATCAACGCGAAAAGGAAAAGAGAGCTTATAAAATGTTTTCACACCCTGTTGGGTTAAGAGACAGTGGGTATTAATCCTACGGCTGCTACACCAAGCTTCCTCTTTGTGGTCAGCAGAGAAGCTGTGTGGTTGGGCGGAAGGAGTCCAAAGGCGTTTTTTTTCCTCTCTCTCTCTTTTTTTTTTTTTAAATCTGTGTTAAAACAAGAGAAAGTGGACCAGTTACACAGCAAAGCAAAAACCACAGCCAGCCCTCTCTGCTGTTGCTTTCCCCCTCAATGTGGCCTACAGCGATTCTGCTTTCCAAAAAAAGGTTTAATTTAAACCATACAGTGCTACAAGCTGCCACGTTTCCAAATTCCACATTCCTTTCTAATCTGTGCACTTCAGAACTGACAAATTCTGCTTCCAACGGTACCCAGACAAACTGCGACGACGAAATTGCTGCAAACCAGCCGTTCCCTGGTTGGGGGGACGAACGGCGATCCCCCTGGCCGGCCCCGAGCTCGGGCCTTCTGCTCTGCTTTCAAAATCATCGTGTTTAAGGGGCCGGATGCAATTTTTGTACAACCCAAGCTCTCTGGGGAGACTTTTCACACAGCGAGGAAAGCGTTTCCAGGACTCGGGGGGGAATTCCCAGTCTGGTATAAACCCACAGAAGTCCTCGCTCGGCTTTGCAAAAGCGCTTTGTGCCCGCCGAGCCCGGCGCTCTGCTTGCAGGAGCCCATGTGTGCAGCGGGGATGGCTGCTCTCCGCGACGCTGCCCCAAAATGTGCAGCACGGGGAGCAAGCCCTCAGTTGAAGATAAATCGGTAACAAGCTCAGAGAGGAGAAAAGAAGGCGTCCTGCTTTGGCCTGGAGCAGGAAGGGCCCTCGGTGACGCTAAGATGATACAAGAGGCACCCAACAAAGCTGTCAGAGCCCCTTTGGGGACACAGGTCCCCACCCAACGCCACTCTGGGACAGCCTGGAGGAGCACTCAGGCCAGCACTGCCATCCTGAAAACTTCTCACCCATAGTTTTTGGCCCACAAGTGAGCACTTTGTTCATTTCTGGCCCTGCTGCAGCTCCCCAGCACATCCCCGTACGTGCGAACTGGCGACGCAGGCTGACAGCTCGCGCCCTTCAGTAGCCTCAGGGCTCTCATCTTCGCCGGCACTCAAGCAACGTTATAATTTTAGGGCACACACACAACTATTTATTGCATCTCCTGCAAACAAACCGTGGCAATCTGCTGCACAATGAGGCACAGGAGTAACGAAAAGGCGCGGAGCCGATGTGGTGCCATTGAAAGGGAGGAAGCGCAGCCCGCCTGGGCTCCCGCACCTGCTTTCTGGCGGGGCTGCATCCACCATGCTGCTCCTCCTGCCAACCCGGAGCACAGGAAAAGCATATGTCACATCTCAGAAATCATGGCATTTTCAAACTTCGCTTTTTCTCTTTGCCTTCTGCTTTCTGCTCCATTAAAGTGCAGGCAAGGAACATTTTCAGGCTTTTCTCGAGAGTCAGAAACTCAGCCTTTTTTCTTTTTTTCTTTTTTTTTTTTTTCATGACAGCTGAGATGCACATGTAAATCTTGGATACCTGCAACCTTAAGGAAACCATCAAATGTTGTGAGATTCACCGTAAGAGCAACGGCATGGTAACAGCACGCATCTTAAACCACCGTTTAAATCACTGAATAGTTCAGCTCAATGTTTACTTTCAAGTAATGTCAGAAGTCGAGTGTAGAAGGCCAGGTTCTTAGCCAGTGTAAATCCATTTAAGTCGCGGGCTCTTTCTCTGCTCCAGAATCGTTGTGTTTATATTCAGGCAATGCACTCGACAGGCACCAGATGAACGTTCTTAGCTTCAGCTCAATGATTTTTCTGGAAATGGAAAGAGCTTATATACGTGGGACCGCTGCCAGGGTAGGAACTCTGGTTTTCTAAGGTTGTGATTTCCAGTAGGAGCTGGGTCTCTATTTCCCTCGTGCTCCTTTGAAAATCCAAGGCTATGTTAATAAACTCGATAAGGTCCTTTTTTTAAAAAAAAAAAACAGAAATGGTATAAAACTGGCACAGAATAAAGAACTATATTGATGCAACGCATGCCTTAACAAGTCGGCAAAACATTCAGATTTAATACCAGCATAAACCTGAATTTTTATCACAAGTGCCAGGGCAGTCCAATAAGGCCTTAAGTTTGAGTAAATGTCAGTCATTCTCAGTTGTCCCACTGGTAGTCCCATAATGGGATGTGCTAGCCAAAAATGGAAAGGAGGCACAGCATCTGCTTATGTTTAATTTATTTTTGCATTTTGGCGTGTTGTCCCAGGAGGATCAATGTTTTTAAGTGGCTGCATCTTTTTGAGCCAACTTGCTGTCCTTTGCTAACACATCAAGGACATGTTTCTGGAAATGGAACATGCTCCCTTTGAAACCAGAGCCGTACAGGTATGGCAACCTTACGCTTTAAAAATTTAATATGTGTTTTTAGCATGAAATTCCCTCAGTTTCACTCAAACTGAACTCCAGATCCTCCCCTTCGACAAAGCCATAATTCTCATTAGCAGCGGTTAACGTGCGCGGAGAGAAGGATAAATCCCCAAGTAGGTAACTCAACCCAACAGAAAGTGAGGCAGCTCAGTGCCCTGGCTAAAACAAAGCACACCGGGCACCCAAGTCCACCCAGGGCCTGGATTCACACACAAAACCTAGCAGCTGAAGCCAGCCCAGAGGTGTTAATTCCTGCCACGTGTCTGTGGGGAGCGTGGCACGAGGCCGGCCGCAGCATCTTGCACCGGTGGACCCGCGGAGCAGTGACTCAACAGCATGGGAAGTGAATGAAATGTTCGTGTTCAGGTGGTGAAAATAAAGGGTAGAGGGGCTTAGTGCACGCTTTCGGTTTTCGAATGCTAATTTCGTTTTAATAACAAGCTGCTTGTTTAAGAAGTAGGAATGGTTCTGGGAACACAAAGGTGCATGGGTGTTGTTAGAAGTAAAATAGGGCTGATCGGTAGTTTTTTTAACAATTTGGTAACAAGAAAAACTCGTCGCATGCTGGGACATTTTATGCCAAGTCTCAGCCAGAGCAAAATTTTATGGCCGAGTTATAAACCCTTGAAAATAAGGGTTTATAATAGAAATGCTGACAGACCCTTAATTATAGCAGCACTAGCGGGCACTGTTGTAAAAAGGCCCACATATTTTCCTCTTTGATCATTATTTATAGGATGCATTGGAAATCATCCCATTTACAACCGTAGGTGGAGTTTTATCCATTAAGAAAGGGGAACGCAAAGTCCGCTGCCGGAGGAAGCCGGGGCTTTGCCTCCCGGCGCTGCCGCCGCGCTCCAGCCCGGGGCTGCCGGCAGTGACGGATGCCTGCGCTCCGCCGGTTTGTATAAGGGGTTGAAGTTCAGGCTGGTGCAGTGCAGCATTCCCCGGGACCTGCTGCCTCTTTAGGCAGGCGATTAATCACATGATCGATAGACCATATGATTAGGCACTAATAGCTGATAGGAGGAGAGAATAAACAACCATAAATTTGCTTTGTACCGAGTAATCCAAGTGTAAGAGAGGTCAGATAATGGCCACATAAGGTCATGTTGCCTAAGGAGCCCATATGGGAAAGATGGAAGATACATACATTTTTAAATATCTTCAATTACTATTGCCTTGCCGGGCATTCGGGCTGCCGATGCTCTCTTTGAGCACGGTCGCAGCACACGGGCAGGGCTCCCGAGCAGGCTGATAGCAATAAGCAGCAGCCTTCTCCGCATCACGAAAAAGAAACAGCCCCGAAACCTCAGTTCGTGCGATGGTTTCAAACTAAACATCTGCGTTGGCTCGCTATAATTTAATTGACACTGGGAGGCCCAGGTCATCGGCTCCGGAGCGGTGCCTTTGCGAGGGGCCGGGGGGATGCGGAGGGACCCGTGCCTGCTGCCCTGCCCTGCTCCCTGCACCTCGGCTCCTGCTGCGAGCAGGGCGCAGCACCCGGGCAGGATGCTCAGCGGGAGCGCTCGCCTTCGCGGGGCCATAAATCTCTGGCTCCCCGCCCCTCGCCCTTCTCTCAGGCTCTCCTCTTCCCCTGCATAAAACATGGTCTTTTCAGGACTCGAGATGCAAACCAGGTTTGCAGCCTTTTTTTTTTTTTTCCTTTTTTTTTTTTTCCTTTTCTTTTTTTTTTCTTTTTTTTTACAGTAAACGTACCCTTTGTCTCTGGCAACGGATTTGAGAAGAAACAAAAATGGCTGGGTAAAAGGAAGAAAAAATACTTCAGTCACCCCAACAAAGGCAAGGAGTTTACAAACCTTCCCCGTCAGCGCCTGGGCGCAGGAAAGTACTTACTTCATTAAGCTGAAACAAAACTCGACCAGTAAAACCGTCAGCTCCGTCGGAGACAACCAGCAGGCCCCTTGCCGCATGCTCCTGATTGACCATCAGCAGACTATGGAAATCGCTTTTTCTGCCAAACAATCATGGGGATAAATGCCCTCCTTTATCTTTGGGGCTATTTCTAAACTCCCCTTTCTCAACGCCGGGACATTCATGGGCTGCAATCTCATTTCGTTGCTTCTCAGCGCCAGTGGGAAAGCGCGCTGGCGGCCGCCGGGCTCCCCTGCCTGTGCTGACTTCCCTGCCGTCCCCCCTCCCTCTGTGCTGAACGTGTGTGGAACAACACAGCCTCGTGTTTGCGACCGGGAGGCGAGGATGCTGTTTGCCTCCGTTTTTAAACGAAGCTGTGCTTCAGATATTGCGTAGGCTCTTGAGTTTCAAAGCGACTCAGATTTGAGTGCTCCCACAATGTCAAGCAATTCAAAATCACTGGAGTGCTGCAAGGACCGTACGTGCACTTGACTTTGCGAGTGAGCGCATGCGGTGCAGACCTGGGCAACATCACCGCTGCACTCCCAACTCCATTTTTTAGGATCTCCCATGGGTATGGCAGCGACGACCTCCCCAGCCGCCCGCTGCACCCACCTGAGGAGAAGCTCCCGGTCCTCCCGCCTGCTGCATGGGGTCTGTGCACAGGCGCGGGGTCTTCAGGTCCTGCCCTCCCCTGCTCTGCTTTGGAAGAAAGGCTTCTGCCACTTGACATAAACACACTTTACTTTGAAGGCCTTGCATAGATGTATTACATTAGAGAAAACACCTCAAAAATTTGGAGAATAATGTAACCACCGAGCATGAATGTAGTTGAGTGCTTCGACCATGAGCTCTGTGACCTCCACCACAGGCAGGGCCACTTCCTTCACTCTGTAAAACAGCACAGACTTTTGAAAACAATCACAGAAATAATAACTGAATGCTAACTTGACCTATCAAGCCATATTTTACTTCTTTGCACACTTTTAAACTTCAGAGCGTGTTCTCTTGCAGTTTCTGCTCTTCCTTCCGTGCCAGGTGACACCGTAGGAGCGCCCGTGTCCCCATCCCACTCTTACTCCCAGCCTGGGAGGCTGCAGCCTGCAGCTACAGAGCTAAAGGCAAGTCCTCCCCAGAAAAGCCTACAAGATTGACTTTAAAAATACGTTTACTTTTTACTTGGCGTTATTTGTTCAGTCGTATCCTGCCTTGGCTGTGTGCTGAAGAAGAAACACAACTTTGATAACTATCTCTTACCCTTGCAAATAATATTCATGGGTGTAATTACATTTCACTCCACCGGTGCAGTTGTCTGGTTTATCCAGCCAGTGCATCCTTAGCCATCTGCTCTCTGGTTTAATTTTAAACATTAACCTAAGAGTAAAAGGGTGTTTCCTGTGATGAATT
Organism: Anas acuta; assembly: GCF_963932015.1. NCBI lineage: Eukaryota > Metazoa > Chordata > Aves > Anseriformes > Anatidae > Anas > Anas acuta. Next base: position 3,406,980 of record NC_088986.1, read on the forward strand.
CATTCAGAACCATATTTATTTGTGCCATAAATAAAGAGCGGGAGAACAAGCTACAATTATTAACAAAAATATGAAATATTACTGATCTGTATGGCTGGACTCATTTCTCTCTAACTAATCTTTTCAGTTTTCATCAGGAATTCAGCTACGGATGAGGGAAAGGATATACATGGGAGTGCAGACTTTCCCCTTCCCACCCTCTGCTCCCCTTGGTGGTTAAAGCCGCCGGAGCTGTTGTGCGATGTGAAGTCTCACGTGCTCCTCAAGGATACTGACATTTATTTAATTAATTTCCCCCCCAAACACCTCACACAGTGGGGCTGTATTCAGAAGCGCACATGAATAATGCAGATTTTAAAACCGCATTATTACAAAGGATGTCAAGTTCACACACTGTCAACACTAATAAACCCCCCAAAGTGCTAAAATCCAGGACTCCCCAGCCCCTCCGTGCCCCCTCGCAGGCAGGGCCAGCCCCAGCTGTGCACCCCGAGGGCCAGCACAGAGCAAACCCTGCAGAGCCCAAACGGGGACCAACCCAGGGGAAATCCCAGCAGCTTGGGTTTTATACCCCACAGGCGTCACCGACCCCAAGCCATGGCTTCCTTGCTCTCTGTCCTTGTGTGGTCGTGTCCTGCAAGCCCCAGGAAGCCACAGGGCCGGGCAGGGGCAAGGGCAGCCCCGGCCCCTTCCCCGACCACTTGCAAGCTAATTTAAGATATGGAAAAACAAGTGAGCGAGACAAACACTCGGAGGAATGGGGTAAGAGTAACAAGGTCACATTGTTACGCTGGCAGCCATTGCCAAACTTGCAAACTATCCGAAAGTTATTTATATATAAAATAATTAAAATCAGCTGTCCCCTCCTGCCATACCATCTCGCCAGCGCAGGTTTGCTCGTGCCTTGCACGCCGTGCAGCGGGGAAATTTTGGAGCCGCAGCGGAGGTGGCTGTAGGGTGCAGCTGGACCGTGGCAGGGAGCAGGGCACAGGCAGACACCTTCTCCCCAGCAAGGCCTCAGTCAGGCTGTCACACAGGGAACCTTGTAACAAGGAGAGTAATGAGCATAGTGGTGCTGGTAGCATGTCCCCTGGTCTGGTGACGACGTGTTGATCATCAGCATTTCCAGACGGAGCTGTGAAATCCACCAACACAAGCCCATGAATGGGATCCTGGGGCTGAGCTCACTGCCCACAGCTCTCACCCTGAAGGAAGGAAACGTCCTGGTGCCTCGCAGAGCCAGGCCCTGCTGTGTCTTTTTCCTGACTCCAGGGAATACCTTCATCACTCCCAGCATCGTTGTGAAAAGAGCAAAATGCAGAGAGAAGCACGAGTGCTTCCTAAGGTGTAATGCTGAAGACTTTACCTTCTATTTGCATGTCTGAGATGTGCGACCTACCCAAAGCACAGTCTGTCTTGGCCCAGCATTAGCATTACACCACCTGAAAAGAGGTGACCCCCTACATTTACCACAGATAAAAAACACCACAAAATCCCTGGGCAAAACTGAGGTAGAGCTGTGTAACTGCACTCCACCTGGTGAGCGCTGTGCTGCCAGACACAGCTCACCCACCTCACCCTACCCGAACATGTCTAGGGCACCCACAGCAGTGAAACCACATATTTGGAGAGTCAGAGGTTTAGGAGAGGGGTGAGACAAAGATCGTGCTATAGACTGGAAGTGGGAAGGATTATTTGAGGGTCCCCAAACTGTTGGAGGTGCTTACATGAAGAGCCTCACAGCATTTTCCAGCCTCATCCTGAGCACATTTAAGGAGAACACAAACACTTCAGAGGCCGTTCAGCAGACACCTCCCTGGACACGAGCAAGACACACGCTTCAACAAAGGAACAATGACTGCCAGGAAGCTTCTCCTTTCTCCAGCTCACAGAGTGACACGGAAAAGCCTGTGGCACAGCTCGGGTCGGCCTGTCCCGTCTCTCAGCCAAGCCTGCTCCACAGGCACAGACAGGCAAGGAGCTGCGCTTGACCGGGGCAGATAAGAGGAGATCAGGATGGCAAGAGGTCACGCTCGGAGACACCCCTGATCTCTGCCCCGGGCACAAGGTCTCCTGCTCCTGCTGCTTCTCTCTCACCTCACCTGACACGCGCTCGGAGCAGCAGGCGCTACAGTGAGCAGGCCCCGTGCCCAGCTCTGCTCAGTGCCATCAGCAGTGAAACGTCCCCGTGTCCAGGCCCGTCCCCGTGCCCAGGCCCAACCTCGCTGCCTCATGCTGGTTACAGGGGATCGAGCTGTTCTCCAGAAGCTCCAGGAGCTTTCACCGAGTGGCCAAAGGAGGTCTGCGGGCGACAGGCCGGCCCTCGTGCCCCCCGAATGGCAGGCGGCCCCGTGTGAGGCGCGCGTGATGCAGACACACTGAGACAGGATGTCTTCCCGCAGAAAGACCGAGTAAATAGTGGATAATGACAGGATTTCTATTATTGATGCTTCAGCAAATCATCTTGGATCCTCGGAGGATCAATTAATCATCGGGATTGTCAACACCCAACTCCATGTTCGAAGTTTTTGCCATCCAGCTCTCTCATCCTCCCCTACACACAAATGATTCTGGGGGCACGGTGCCAAACGAAGCGGAAAAGAAAGAAGGGGAAAGAAAGCACCGAACAGAGAGGCTGTTGTCAGGGCCGGACCCTCGCGTTGGCGAGGAAGATCAAATGCAGCTGCCCCCATGGCTGCATGTGGTTAAGCCCGCCGCGCCTGAGGGCAGGCGGGACGGGGAGCAGCCAGGCAGCCTACGACGGGCACAGATAATTAAATCATCCGATTGCCGGGCAGGCCACATTAAGAAGCTCATCGGTTTGCATGTGGCCCCTTGCTGTGGCCACCCGTGAGCTAAGTCTTGCCTAGATGCTAGTAGACAATTAAGACAAATTGTATGGCTGAAGATCAGACTCGAGCACTGCCAATGCCCTTGCCTGGAAGCTCCGCTGAAGAATGAGGGCACATGTGTGTGGGAACCAAAGCTCGGAAGAGAGCTTTTAATGAACAACGTGCCAGCACTTGTTGCCAGAACACACTCTTCATTTCAGCTCTTGGAGAAAACAAAACCCTTAAAACCAGAGTTTACTACATTTCACTGATCTTCAATATGGCTAGAACTTCAGGATGCTTCTCCTCAAGCTAAGTTTGTATCAGTGAAAATATGCTTCTTGTTAAAGAAACTATTTAAAATGTGGAATCTAAAATCAAGCAAAAATAGCAGACAGTATGTTCAGCTTCAAAATTGGCTTGCACTCAACCAAGTATACCATAAACAGAAGGCAGAACTGACTATTTTTATCTTAACAGCCCTTGGGTGATTAAAATTTGGGGCCAGAATAAACAATTTTTTTCCCCATTCCTTGCAAGAGAATATGTGACATGGGTTTGGAGTCCTTTCTAATTTTTTAACTCCCTTCCTAGCTATGAGTTGTTTGCATTAGAAATGTTCCCATATACCCAACAGCATAAAGGCTGCGTTGCACCAGGCACGGTATGAATTATAGGAACACACAGACCACTGTGCCCTGCAGAGATTACCGTGAGAGATAAGCCAAAGACAACAACAAAGTGCTAAGAGGGAGCAGGTGAAAAGTTAAGAGGGAAGGAACACACAGACACGCAGTGAATGTGGTTTTTCTTCACGAGGAGCGTGTGGTGTCACGGCCGAGCCCTGTGGCCTGAGGACACCCAGGAGGTGAACACCACAAGGCTGCACTAGGACAGAAAGGACCAGATGGGGACAGGGAGGTGGTGGGTGAGGAGGACACAGCTTCGTGATCGAGGGGCAAAGGAGGGTGGAGGAGAAAGGGAGAGGGGGCAAAGGAAACGTGCAAGTGCTAAGGGAGAATGTGTCTGGGGGTCAGAGACGAGACACTTCAATGGAGCAAGAAGTAAATGGATGGATCCAAACCACGGGATGGCATAGCCAGGGTCAACGGCCAGGGATAAAATCGGGTATCTACATTAGAGAGCTTTGGATGGCCTGGATGGAAGAGATTGAGAAAATCCAGGCCACAGAATTTACAGCTTTGTAGCAGCCGGGACGAGTGAAAAAGAGCAATCATATGTTGAGGGATGGGCAAGGCAAGAGAGAGACGGGGAGGTACAAATTGTTTGCACGTTTGCGGAACAAGGAGTTGAAGATGGAGCCCAGGTTTTGGCCATCAGTTGGCAGTGGTTCCAGCAACAGGAGGAAGGAGAAACAGTGATGGGAAGAGGAGGAAGCAAAAAAAAAGTCAGTTTTGATGGTGTGAAATAATGCTGATGGTTTAACTGCTTCTGGAGAAGAAGCTACGGAAAGGCACTGAGCCATGGGATTGAATGGAAGGAGGCAGGGCAGGACAGGAGCAATGGGCTGGGCATCACCAGAGCTGAAGTTGTGGGAGCAGAAGCAGCTGATTTGAGAGAAGAGGAAGCCTAAACGGGGATTTTGGGATGAGAGGTTTTGATATTTACTGAGCTAAGGCATACATTTGGGTTTCTCTGCAGCAGCTGGCGGGTTTGTTGGGACGCAAACCAGTGTCAACCCTCAGAACTTCCTGCAGACCTTCACAAATGTGCCTCCCCATCTTTTCATTACAAAATACACATTTTAGTACTTAAAACATGGACACTATGGTCCACACTTCACAGTGTAGGAACCGCCGAGTCCTGCTGTGAGGACCACCCCAGCAATATTTATTTATAAATAACTAAAAAGAAAGATTTTCTGAAAAGATCCCTTAAAAGCTGTGCAGATGTCCAAAATGAGGGCAGAGACGTGATATACAGCAGGCCCAAAGAGTTCATAGTGAAGGCACCTGACACAGAAGACATTTGTGTTCCTGAATAGCATTATTCTTGGGAGCTAAAAAGAGCAAAGAAGTGGGAAGGAAACAGGGATCACAAAGGACAGGCTGATTTAAAGGCTGGGGAGCAAGCGCCTTATCGCTGCCTCCAGAAAGGATGCTAACAGTTTCTGCCCCGCAGTAGATTTATTTTTAGTCATCATCTGGCTTCCCTGATCACCAAAGATCAGCTTACTTTATAGGAAATAACAATAATCACGGGTTGGGGGAAATTATCTGACAAACTCTTTTTTCTTCATCCCCTTCTTCCTTTCTTCAGACACCAATCACCTTAAGTCAAACCCATTGAAATCCATGGCACTGTTTTCTCTTCTTTTAAGTACAATCATTGTTCATAACTTCCACATCCAGCTCGGGGCTATTCCTCCAGTTTAGCATGTTCCCATTCGCACTGTGTCAGCAGAAAGGGTTTCTTACTACAGAAAAGCCGTTGCATGTGCAATAAACAAATAGCCTTTGACACACTGGTTAATTATATCAGTTAGCGACAATCTCACATGCATGAATGCTGTGCTAATGAAAACACTCTGGCATGCAAAGCAGGATGGATCAAGACATGAAGTGTCCAAACCTGCAAACTCTAACAGTGCAGCCCGCGAAACACAACAGGACTTTGGAGTTGCACTTAGGAGGAGTCTGGCTGGATGGGAACACTGTAAAGTCCAACTCTAAGCCAAGTATCGTCGAAGTTTTTGGTGCTGTGTAGCTTGATTTCACGTAAAGGAAGCTACACGTTAAGAATATAATCCTGCACTGCTGGTGACAGTGACAACACAGATTTCCATTAGCGTGTAGCCAGCGATGAAGACATCTGTTCAATACAGCGTCTGTATTTTCTATAGGCAGGAGCTCAGCGCCGTGCTGAAGAGCACGGACCAAACATGCCTCTCAAGCTCTCCAAACCAAGCGCTCTCCTAAATCCCATTTCCCACTCTGCACTCCACCCAAGCGAAACCCAAAGCAGAGCCTCCATCCCACGGCCTTTGTCTGCATCCCACTTACCTTCCCATCGCCATGGCCGAGAGGACAAGCCTCGAGCCTCTGCCACGGCCAGAGCAGGGTCCCTTGGGGAAGGGGCCTTCACGTGACAATCTCCTGTCCTGTTTAAAGCTGCTGTGGCCGGGCTCCATCTCCAGCCCAGGAGCCAGCTGGGTGCCTCAGCCCCCGCGCACATGTGCTGCGCAGATGGATGCGCGGCGCGCGCGGCTGCGGCCAGCCCGGTGCGTGCTCCCTGCACGCTCGCTGTGCAACCAATTTGTGTGTTTACCGCAGCCATTTGTCCAGGACTTCTGAACGTCTGCAGCCAAAAATGTGGGCAAATGAAAAAAAAATAAAATAAAATAATAAACGGAGGTGAAAATAAAAGAGGAGGTGTGCAGGGAAGGCTACACAAATGTGAGTGCCATCACCGCATTCATTCACGTTGCCAAGAGCTCAGCTGGATGGGGACCTCTGCATGGACACAGGGACAAGCTGCCCCTTCGCTGGCGTGCCTCGGGGTCTCCATCACTTTGGCCAAACCAACCTGGAGGAAATCTTCTTCATCTTTAATTGCTGTCTCCTCTTTGAGCTACCTGGGCTCCTTACTTTGGCCAACCCCTCCCGCGGTACGCGACCATCTGAAACGAACAGCGCCAGTCCTCAGAGCCCCGGTCTCCTTCCATCCCGTAACACTATGCAGAGCTAACCACAGCCTTAATGTACTGACAGTTAAACTGCTTTTATCTCTTTTATTTTCCACAAAGTTCTCACACAATAATCCCCCTGTCATATTTTTTACCAATAAAATATATGAATAGCTAATCTAGTGGCTAACTTTACAGTGATACGAGATCTCCCCTTGTAATGACTTCCACAGTGAAATAACAAAATCCCTATCAAAGGCAATCTTTTTATGACTGCTAGAAAGACCGTCTCTATCCAGACACTTGCCATCAGTTTGGTTTTAACTCCCTTCTCCCCTTGCATGACTGAGAAAATGGACTAGCCCTAAATTTAGGATAAACACACGATTACCAGGCATTTAGCAACAGAAAACTTTCCCTGCTTTGTTTAGCCTAGACACGTCCAAGTGGAAAAGCCAAGGAACACTCCTCCCCACCTCCCTTTAGCTGTGGATAAAACCCACACGCTGCAGAAGAGAAATTTCTAACAAAAATTGGCCCTCCTGAGCGTGCAGTTGGTGGCAGACCCCTCGTTCAATAAATTACGTCACTTTGGGTCGTGGCAGCACGGGAGCACGACACGAGGCGGCGAGCAAGCGTGTGTCTGGTTTTGGCACCGGCGGAGCAATCATAAAAAAGCACTTTAATGTTTACAGCGGAGGCTGAGCTGTGCCCAACGCCCTGGCGAGGAGGGAGGTGCGGATGCTCCCGGCTTTGTGCTCGTGGGTGAGCACCCGGCAGCCACCCCGCTCCCCCTGCCACGAGGCTGGAGGGGTTTGGGGATGTTCCCGAACCTGCCATCAGCCCCCGCTGGGCTTCTTCACTCTCCACGCTGGGTATTTCAGCCCCACGCATCTGCCCCTTTGTTTCCTTCACCGTTCCCACTAGCTAACAGCTTCCTAAAAAGTTCCCTGGATGCTCCCCAAAACCTGGTGCTCCCGTGGCTCTGGACCTGTAGCTCTCCGCTGTGTCTGCTCCAGCTGATGCGAGGTTTTTGGGGCAGGGACTGCCCGTCTGCGCCCCGTGAAACAGCGCCTTGTTCTCCACTGGCCTTTGGAGAGCGACGTGCAGATGGGGATGTGAATAATCTCTCACATTTAGTTGTCATCCCCATAAAGGCAAATTGCAACTGATTGCCCCTTACTTCCCCCTAAAGCCCTCCCTACCAAACGAGACCTCAGGAACCGAGCGCAGCTCTGCAGAGCCCTGTGTTTAACTACAATTTACTGATTAGCTGCCAGGCAGTGCATATCACAGGGGGGATCGCGTTTCACCATTCTGATATATTTTAATCCCTGAATAAGTAATCAGATGCTCCGAGCACTACCACGCCGTGTATTCCCTACAACCTGCTGTAAGGGAGGGCTGAGATCTCAGTTGGAAGGACGTGGAAGACCACAGCCCCAAAAGGGGTTCTCTTGGAAAGCAAACCCCAAAGGAGCTGTGGGGCCAAGAGGAGACTGCGAGGGGCTGGGGGAGGCGAGCAAGGACACATTCCGGTTCATGGAAAGAAACTTTTGCGCAATCCCCTTAATAAAAAGCACTGCAGGAAACCCACTGCTCGCTGACGGGCTGTGGGAAGTGGAAAGCTGAGGATGTGCACTCGGAGCAACGCCGGTGTCTCAAGGAGAGGTCATCTGCGCAACGAGCAGAGAGGGAATTTCTGCTGCCGGTAAATAAATAAATAAGGGCAACGGCAGCTCTGCAGACCTGGCCAGCCTCACCCCAGAAGCACGCAGGTTTGCAGGACTTCGCTCCGCCTACGCAGGAAGGGGGTTTTTGTGGGTTTGCCAATATTACAAAACCGCTGCGTAAGTTGGGTGAGAAACTGAAACCATTTCAGTGGTCAGCAAAGCACGACGCCGCGTGTGCAGAGCTGAAGTAGGCTGTTGTGCCTCTTTCTGTGTCGGGACACGTCTTCCCAACTCCCTCTCACATGAGACAGATGCTTCTGCTTATAGTTTTGCGGGCAACACGAGAACCTGGAGCACTTGGGAGGACGGTGGCTCGTTACAGCATGAACCTGGGCTCTCCAGAGGTAATTTAGGGCAGTGTCCAGAGCAGGAGGACTTTGAAACTACTTTCTTTATGTACCAAACTCTGGGGACAGGACCGATCACGCATCATTGCAACAGCTCTTTAGAGTCAGGAATCGTCAGGTCATCTTGCCAGGTGGCTGGAAATGCTGCACCGCTATCTCGACAGGGGAACACTTAAGGAAAGTTCATCCTAATTAATTAAAATTGTGAATTTAAAGTGGATTAATTAAACTGCATTAAATCCCTATGTAAACTCCTCACTCAGACTTAAAGTGTCTTTATTAAATTGCTAAAGCAAATTAAACTAAACCAAATTAAGGCAGTTTTATTTCTAAATGACAGTGTCTACACAAGGACGTAATGCAGTTTAGCTAATCCACTTTAAAGTTATTTCACATTAATTTCAATTGTCCCTGTGTAGACAAGCCCTAGGAATCCAGTCGCACACGAGCCTGTGTACAAATATGGGTAACAACAGTGCCATTTTTAGATTGCCTTTTTAGGAAATTATTTGCAAATATCATCGTAGACAAGCGAGCAAAGAAGTGATTTTCAGTGGGACCGGTGTGGGGAAGGACGGCGCTCTCCTTTCAGCTCGCAGCTTGCAGGCGGACAAATGTTTCTGGCTTCTCCCTGCAGACAGGGAGATGTGGAGGAAAGGGAGGGATGTACCCGGCCAGGAAATCACTTTGCAAATGCAACTGTGCTCAAAAGGGGGCTCTGAGACTATCAGAGCAAGAAGTTTCTGTTTCCAAGAGGAAAACTTGGACTTTAAGGATGAAATAGCAGAGATGAGGAAAGCAGAAGGCTTTGGGTGCAATGCCTGCAGGGGCTGTGTGGATGGAAGGTTCCTGGCTGCGCAGAAAGGAGCCTTCAAAGTGCAAAAATACATTTCGGTGCAGCTGGGAGAAAGCACCGGGGGCTCAGGTTGGGGAAGGGGCCCCGCTGAAAGCAACCGAGGCTGCTTCCCGCTGTGCTGCTGGAGCCGGGCTTTCCACAGCCCTTCTAAACAGGCAGGTCTGCACCGAAGCACTGCCACACTCCGTCAGCAGTTTCTCCTCTAATGGAAACAGCCTGCAACACCCAAAATTTGGGGAGCTGCGCAGGAGGAAAAGGGTTAAGGCAGCACTGCGGTTTACAATTTAGTAGCAGTCAAGCCCTCAGCAGTGCAGACCTTCACAGGGAGGCTAGAGACGCTGAAATAACTGCTGGCTGGAGCTGCGGCACGTCCAGAGGCAAAGGCAATAAAAACAGAGCGGATTACATCCTTTAGAAACCCTCAGAAAAAAAAAAAAAAAGGAAAACAAGAGTAAAAAAAAAAAAAAAGAGAGAACGAAAGAAAGCGTAAACCACAGATTATGTCTGTTGGCTGTTTTTTGATAAGCTCTGTTACAAACACAATGCTAATGAGTGCAAGGGACATCCTCTGTGTGGGGCGGCTGCTTGACCGCATTTTGTCTGCATGTGGCTGATTTCCTCACCCACTGCCAAGCCCCGTGGCATCACTCACTGCCGGGGCTTTTCCTTCGCCTCCTCGCCTCGCCGCCTGGCCGGCCACGGCCGTCAATATTTCACCCAACCTGCGTGAGTCAGCAGTAACCGAAGGAAAAGGACTGCAGGGAGAATAAACATGCCAAGCTTTCCCTCCGAAGCACGTCAGGGTCGCTGTGCATCAGCCCAGGACCAGGGCCGGGTGGCTCAGCAGCTCCTTTCTTTTTATATTAACACCGTTCGGGTTTTTTTCCCAGTTGATCCCAAAGTCCGTCCGGCTCCTGGTGTTAATTTACTCCTCGCTAAAGCCTTAGCTGCCCCCTTTTATACTGCCGGGCTCTTTATTAACCCAATGGTGATTGCCTTCCCAAGGCATCTACTGGGTTGCGTATAATTCCTCTAATTAAATGTAAAGGAGGGATGGTTTGGTGGAGCACCATTTCATCATTTCCCCTCTTACTTCATGCTGTGGACTTTAATGAGGACCTAAAACACCATCCTGACTTGGCTTTAGTTTCAGGCCAGATGAGCTTTGCTTGTTAAGACAGTCTTCACTTGTCAGGAAAAATAGCTTTATTAAGGTCATGTAACGCGGAGGGTTTGATTAAAGCTAATCAAGGAAGAAAACCAGACTGAAGCATTGCGAATCAAACTTAGTACAACATGTTTAACATAACTTAACCTCGCCTATCTGTTAAAAGCAGACAGAAATAAGATCATGTTACCAAGAGGAATGCCTGAGCAGGGGGCGCGCGGACAGCAACGCTCGCGCCGCAGCCGTGGCTTTCCTTTAACCCCAGCGAGGGCTGCAGGAGCCGGCGCGGTTCCCCTTCCACTCGGGCTGAGCCCTCGGAGCCGACGGCCGTGCAGCACGGCGGCGGTCACCAGGAATGCACGCGCTGCCGACCTGCTAATCTGAAGGGTTTTCTAAACCTAAATAAAAACGGATTGCCGGGGGTGTCACGTTCCCGAGAAACTTGGTGGCGAGCAGTTGGCATTCGCACCGGTTTGCACCCTCCTTCCCACTTCCTTGGTGCTGTCCTACCAAGTTAATGGAAGTTTTAGAGGAAACGAAGCATTTTCAAATCCAAACCTATCCGGCTCCTTGCAGCAGGGTCCTGTATTTCACAGGAGCTTTGCTGTATTTCACAGGTATATTTTTCTGTATTTAACTCCACTGCTGGGCCTGTCGAGCCTGCAGTTTGAGCTTGCCCTGTGCGAGCTAAAAACCGTGCCCTGGTTTTAGTTTTACTTTGGATTCACTGCGTGATGTCAACAAATACAGACGGGGCCGTCTGAGGAGATCATTTGGGAGAGCCAGAAAAAAAAAAAAAAAAAAAAAAAAAGTAATTATAAAAGGGAGCTGCTGGCCCGTGAGCTTTGAGAGTGTCTGAGAACCATACAGCCCTGACTGCAGCCAGACACCACTGTCACGGGGCCCTCGAGCCTGCTCGACTCACGAGTGTGCATGGGGAGTGCTTTGGAGAGCAGGGTTGGGGACCAGGGACAGACCCAAAACCTGTCAGAGGCAGAGCCCAAGGGACAGAGTCCTGCACCCGGTCCTCCGGCAGCAGGGGCACCGCTGGATAGTCCCCGCTTTTTGGTTTTCCTCTTCAAAACCAAGCATTTGAGACGCAGGCGGATTAAGCAGTGAGGTACAAGCTCTCACAAGCAAAAGCAATTAAACGAGGGCTGTTTTTATTATTATTTTTTTTTTCAGAGAGAAGTTAGAGACTGGGTGTTATGGAAGGGGCTTTTTAAGGATAATTTTCTGCAGAGAAGTTCAGGAACTCCAAACATACACAGGGATATCCTGCTTAGGACAAGGCTTAGCATTAAAAAAAATAGTCTAAACAAAAACGTGGGACTACTCCCCTGCTCCGGCTCTGCTGCGCGGTGAAAGATGGACAGGAAATTGCCAGCAGTGGCACGGAGGCTCCTGCCAAGAGGGAGCGCGGAAACAAAAGACCCTCTATTGTGTAAGAAAACCTGACATCTATACCCCTCGCTATATTCTGAACTCCTGTAAACCTTTCCTGTGATATATGATTTGCCAGAGCTTTCCACATTTCAAGTGCCCCGTTTTCCTCCCCGCGCACACTCACACACACAAGGGAGATTTGCATTTACACCGGCTTTCCTATCGACGCTGGCTTTTAAAAGCTGTTATTTCTTCCTCCTTCACAGCCACCTCCCAAATTATTAGCCCTGCCATTAAGAAAGTAAATGAGATATTTGCCCTGGCAAGAGGCAGAAGCAGCCCCGTATCGCACAAAGGGCTGAAGGGGCTCAATTTTCCTCATTACTCGGCTGGTTCTTCCAAGAAAGCATTCAGCGCAGAAGAGGGAGCTTTTTGGTAAAACAGTAATATTTGATATTTCTGCGTTTCTTTTGCAAGCTGTACACTGTAATTGACTAACTGGTCACTCTCAATTAATTATATTTAACAAGTAGAAGATGCAGAGCAACGCTCCCTCCCCCAAATTATGTCCTTTGGTTATTTAAATAGGTGCAAGTAGAGGGAAGGGAGAAAGAACAAGTCAGTAAAGTATCAGCTGTGGAAGTTTGTTGGGAACTTTCCAAAACCCTACATCTGCTTGGCAACAGCTCAGAAAGGGATATGGTTACTCTTTTAACAGTAACACAGCTTTCCCAGGCTACAATATATGAAAAACAGCTTACCCCGGCACAGGGAAGGGCCAAACGAGAGCTGCAGAACCGCGCCGAGCCCCTCGCCCGGCTGCAAGACCCCAACACCTCCCCAGAGCCACACGAAGGAGGCGTGGGCCACGCTGCTGGGAACATTTCGGGGTCCCTTCTCCTGCTGCCGCCTGAGACCGGGCTCCCCAGCCCCACCACAAAGTGCTGCTCCAAGCTTTTTGGGGGAAAAACCAGCACATCCCATCAGCGATCAGCGTAACAGCCGCGTTCGTTCACCACAAACAACAGATCTAAAGGCACTGTTTTTAATTATACCATTAATTGATCTCTCTCTTTTTTTTTTTTTTTTTTTTTTTTCCAGCTGCTAATTAGAGAGATAATATCTCGGTTGCTTTACGAGCATTAGAAGACTTTTGCTTGCGTGGAGATACTTCTGCAGAGGAAAGCAGAGGTGGATTTAGCAGAGAGCAATTGTTTAGTAAAAAGAAGAAATGATTTACCACAGCCGGGTGCGTTTTTATATTTTAATTAATCTCGCTTTAGTCAAAAAAAAAAAAAAAAAAGAAAAACTTCACGCAGCCCATTCTGCGACTAGAGTGCAGGGGAGGCATTAGCAAGATTTAGTGCCTCTGGCAGGTCAGGAAAACACATGAAAAAATCAGGAGTGAAAACAATAGCACAGGAGAAGCGGCGAGCGCGCTTGGCATCGCGCGGCCAGCACGTGACACGGAGATCTGCAGGAGGGCCCCGCGCCGGGAACGGGAACGGAGCCGGACAAACACCTCCACCAGGCCGGCAGAGCCCACGGGGAGCCCCGTTCGGGGGAAAGCAGGGCTGGGAGGCCACGGGGCCGAGCCACACGCGCCCGGCCGCAGCTTTACACCTCAGGACGCTCCGCTGGCGCTGCCTGGTGTGACCCATTTCTAAAATAATTACAGCCTGAGTCACAAACCTGTTAAGACCCAATTAACAAAAGTGTTATGCATCAGTGATGCATGTTTTTGTCCAGAACTTTAATTCCACAGTTTTTCCAAGTAAATTCTCTCTCTCTATTTTCCAGTCATTAAATTCCCTCCCCTGGGTGCAAGCGGTTGCCTTCCCATTGTGTTGCGAAAGGGTTAGCAGGCCAAGAAGTCAGAGGGAAAAGGGTGTCGGTACTTGTTGCCACTTTGCGGTGGGAAAAAAATGAAGTAAAACTAAAAATAAAGCCCTTACCCTCCCGAACCCTGCCCAGGCGTGAGCGGGGAAGCGGGCAAGGGGGTCACGGCGGGGAAGGCACTGGCTCTGCCCTGGCCCTCGTGGGCGAGAGGCGGCGGCGAGGGCTTTATTTGGCAGATGGGTGCAGCTATTGAGCTTATGCAGTAGTGGGTTTTTGGCTGCCCGAGTGGGTAGCCTGTTGTTTACTGTTTATGGATTTGTCAGTTTTAATTATTGTGAAGTGCCCAGATGCTCTGGCGACCAGTGCCATGAGCATTTAGGGAGCAAATATCTAACGAAACACACTCGAAAAACCCTCGCTCTCCCCCCAGCCTTTTCCCCCCGGCCTGCTGGGGCCCCTCAGGGCGCTGCGGGGCCTGTGCACCCAGCGCACCGCGCCTGCACGGCCAAGCGGCTCTTCGTTCGCTCTGTTTCCAGCCAAAACTGCCCCTTTTTGTCTTTTTAAGCTCCTTCCCCTGCTTCATTCCTCACAGCTTCGCACCCCAACCCCCCCGGGCCCAAGCTGCAGGTCAGGCCCTCACCCCCGGGTGTTGCGGGCAGCACGGGCCCCTCCGCTCCCGGGCCTGCAAGGCTGGGAGCAGATCCGCTTCCCTGCACCTTTCTTTCTTTTACCGTCCGTCTTTTTGAGGTTATTGGGCTCTGTTTTATATAACAAGGTTACGTGCATGGCAAATAGTATAAATGTATACCAGACGTGGACATGCCGGAGTCCCCCCCCGGTTACATATGTACTTTTCATCTGCAGCAGCAGTGCTGCGAGCGGCCTCCTCCAAGCCTCAGCAGCCCGCTCCTTACTGACTCCATTGTAATCCATATTCCTTCCTCGTACGCGAAATGCTTTGCTAGATAAATTCCACTGTATTTCAGAAAGTTTTCCACAGCTCCCTAAGTGTTTCCATATGACACTGTACTCTACAGGTAACTTGAGTTAAAGCCATTCCTTAAGCAAAACTCCCTGTAAAATTTTCCACTATCTCAGCAGTACTCTATGTGCTGTCATTAAAGCAGAGCACATATATTTCTGAGCAGGATTTGCAGCGATGTCAGATTGCTCGCTGAGCCCCAATTAGGTTTTATATATATATATATATATATATATTTTTTTTTTTTTTTTCAAACTTCCTCGCTCAGGTCTTTTGCCTGTTCATTTACTGAAGTCCTTTTCAACAGTGGAAGATGCAGCTCTCTACAAAACGCACAGCGCAGGCTCACAGCGCATCTAGGGCTGGAAGCCGCGCGGATAATGCCAGCCTTGTTCGTGCTGCCTTTTCACTTTGTTCTCAACCGTCGCCGTCCCTTTTTTCCACTGATTTCCACAGGAACAGCAGTGAACCCTAAATTACAAACACCTGCTCGATAGATCATCTCCAGGCCTGGCAGCACCGAAATGGAGGGGAGGCTCCTCGCTGCTGCAGGGAAAGCTCGGTGCAGAGCCCCGATGCCTGTCCGCTGCTCAGCCCGACCCCGAGCGCAGCAGCAAAACTCTGCTGCATGCAAAAAGGAGTTTAATTTGTAAATATACTTGCGCTGAAAGAGCCATTCATACCGCGCTGACCTGTCCTCCAGGAACCATTTAGCAGCGACTGTGATCTCCTAAGCAAAGGCAAAATGTGTAACCTCGAAGCAGAGTGCTAATGACGGAGGAAAAAACGCGAGCTGTGTAAATACCAGGATTACAGCGCGCCGTGCGTACAGCGAATACGAAACATCTGGCTGGATGCTGGAGAGAGGGGATCCAAGATGGCAGGGAAGATTAATTATTTTGTAACTTATTCTGGTTTCAATGAACTCTCTCTGGTTATAATCAAGGTTTTAAATGGCATATTGGATGCACGCTGGGCAGTGGTAAACTGAGGTGGGGTGCTCCGTCTTTGGGAATGACAGAAGCAATCAGCCAGAAACCCGACTTGTAACCATCCTGTGGAGACAGTTAAGCTGAAATAGCTATTTTGCCACTGGTTTAATTAATAAGCTATATTATTGGTTAATTTTATACCATTCTGAACTTTTGTCAGGGAAAAATGGTTAATTTTAGAGTGAACGGATTTAATACAGCAGAAATAATGAATAAACAACTTTTTTAAAGGTATGGGGCCCAGAGCTTTTTTTTTTTTTTTTTTAATCAAAATCCACATTTGTATTAAGCAAATAATGTCTATTATTGATAGACTCCTCCACAGACAAAGAATCTTCCCTGTCTTCAAACTGCTTTTTAAAAAGCTACTAAATACTCTGCTCCCATTCCAGGGTTTTACACATGCAAATACACCCCTAAACAGTTTTCATTCTCTTTTCCCCCCTCATCTATCTCCCTGCTTTCCAGATGGACCACCAGCTTCCCACCACTGCCAGCAACAGCTTGTGTATTGTTTGTTTAAAACAAAGATGACGCATTAAATATCATATACAACGTGAGGAGAGGGGTTAAGGATAACACTCTTGAACTGAAGCGCGCTGCTAAGCCAGCCTCGGCCGCAGCCCATTGCTCAAAAGGTTGTTAAATGCAATGGGAGACGGGATTTCACCATACCCTGCCTTTAGGGAAGGCACTCCCGTACCCACATTGAGGATGCCCTGCATCCAGAGAGAGTTAAACTTGTGCGAACGCTCTCCAAATTATACAGGCTAACCAACAATTATGTCATTTCATTCAAACATTCATTCACCCATCATGTGCCCAGATTAAACAGTAACACTTTGTTTTAAACATTCTGCTGAAATTAGCAGACCAGAATTTCCTTCACCTATATTTAAGCACTCGGCCCCGCATTGAGCGTAGCCTTGCTTGAACTCAAACAGTTTTAAGCAAGAGTTTGATACTTTTATATAAAATTAACTCTTGCCTCGTGTATATTTTATATGTGATTATTAGATTTTTGCTGGTAGCAATTGCTCTATACAGACATATTCACAGGGATATGGAGCTGCTAAGATTTAAATGGAAAATTAGGAATCTGAGAAGAGTTTATCTCGTATGCTTATTTATAACCCTCCAACAAAGAATTTTAAAGCTGTGATAAAAGAAAAACAATACACAAAGCTGTAACTTTTCATTCTGCTTTGGTGACACAACAGACTCAGAAAAAATTGAGCTTAGGGCTGGCTAGCTGCTTACAATTTCTTTAAGAACAGTGAGCAGGGACAGAAGCTGGACTTTAATTGTTGTATTTTGCTTGAAAGCACCAACACCAGCCCTCTCCTGCCTACTTGTCAGCAATCCCCCCAACGGGAGGCGTCGTGGGCACACACCCCTTGCACCGCAGAAGAGCGCACAGCTCCAGGATGCCCAAGTCTGGCATTAATGCTAAAATCTGTAGCGCTACCAACATCTCCAAGATGCCAGTTTGCTGCCATCAGCTTTGTGTGACAGGAGAGAATAGCAGGCAGATTGCGTATCTAATGAGCCACACATATTGAAAATCCACAGCAATCTCTGGAATACATGTGGATTTGTCTAAAACTCTAAAATATGGCCTGTATGGTGTCCTGACTGCCAAAACCACAATGAATTCACTGTTACTGTCACTAATCTCCATGTATGTTACATATGGTTGACATTTTTCTTTAACTCTCATATTTTTTGCATGTGTGCGTATATAAATAGGGTAAGAGAGAGGCTAGGAGCAGGCGGACAAACAAACAACCAGCTGCCATGCACAACGTTCCCATTAGGCACTGGATTAGTCCGAGGTGTGTTATACCAATATACAAACCCCCTAGCAGCCCATTTGTAACCGTAGGTGATGTGGAGATCTGCCCTGGGAACCCAGATGTGCCTTTCTCCCTCGACGTTAAACCGCTGAACCTGAGCTAGGGAAGGGCTGCTCGGAGAGCTGCTGAGCTCAGCAGGAACCCCGGGGCATTTCAATACTGCACGGGGCACTTCTTAAACCTCTCGTGCTCCTTCTGGTCTTCATTTTCAAATATTTAATTCATGTTTTACCTTCAATAATTTGATATTCAGATGATATACGTTGTGCTAGCCGCCCGCGCAGAACACGAACCCCTTCCCTGCTGCAATGCCGTTCAAGTGGTGCTCTCTTCCAGAAGCAGGAATAAACTCCCTTTTATTAGCGATGCAATATTACATGTCGTGCTGGCAGGAAAGTCGTATGTGAACTAAGAAATAATATTTCATGCATTCCTTCTACTTTCTAGGCAAATTTATGCCAGATTTTATTCCACTACAGCATTACGAGCGACATTGCTTATCTCTGTTTCAGTGCACTTCTCCTAAACAGTAGGTCAGCTGAAAACTTTGTTTACCGCCTGAGGAGAAGCAAATAGTAGTCATGCATGGTTGGCAGGGGCTTGCGATATGATATATTCACTGCTGTTATATGGCTCATCATATAATTTAAGTCTACTGTAAACAGTCTATTTATGACACGCATCCCTTTTGGACATGCAAATTCTTTGGCTTGTGAGAACTGCATTACTCTTATGGGGAGGTTCCTCACACCAAGCAGCACTCGCTGCTGGGAAGTGTTAGTTAATAAGGACGTGAAAATGGATCCAGAAGGAGAAGACCTCTCTTGCTTTTCACTTTAAATAAAACCGCAAAATCCCAAGCTAGGTGTTTCTTCGATGGATTTCCCAGGAAACCCACTTGCTCCACGCGCCATTTTCCAAGTCTAGCTGTTCCTAACAGGCTGCTTTTCTTTCCTCTTAATCTGCTTTTCTTTCCTCTTAAAGCAGTAACTGCTCAGGGTGTGCTGTGGGGACAGTACCTGAGGCAAAATGAGGTGTCTGCAACCCTGTGGGAACACAGAAAATGGCACAGACGAGGGCTCTAGGGGTGCATGAGAAATTCTGAAACCAAAGAAAAACAACCAGTCCCACCCCACAGAGCTCTCCAGGACTGTCCCACCACGGATCCTCCTTGCTGAGTCTCTCTCTTGCACCGTACCATGCTTGCCACTGTCCCACATCCATCTTTTAGGATGAAAAAGCCCTGGATGCTGCTATCCTCATGCTGCAGGGCCAGACCACAGCTTCGCACCCGACGCTGCATACGAGCTGAACCATTTCCTCCTACTCTGCGTGCTAACCCCTTCATTATTGTATTTATTTGCCTCCTTTACATTTGCCTTTCAGATTTTGTACAAGACACACAAGCAACTACATGCTACGGACCAAGGGCCGTTCGCCAGTTGTGCGCTGCACCTGATTTTGAGCAGAGACTACAAATACACGTGCCAAAGAAAAAAAAAAAAAAAAAAGGCCTTTATCATTGATTTTTTAACTTTTCAAAGCTCTGAAAGAGCTCTGGGTTGTGTGAAGCCAACATTTTTAATAAAAAGTCCTGTGGTGACTTTTGATGCATGTGCCAGTGGAGAGCAAAGCTTCAGACTGTTTCTTAAACCCGGCAATGTGGGATTGATAAAACAACGGGGCTGGATCCTACCACTCAGCCCTGAAAAATTATCCTTCTTCCACGACTTTTAATAGACTTCCTTTCTAAAGGGACGTGTCAGAGGCAAAAGGCATTAGAAATCTCTTAATTTTTTGCAGGTGTATGTGGCAACACCACGAGGAACGGCTCCAGCCCTGTTTACCACAGACAATGCTGATGTGCGAGCGGGGAAGGTTAAGGGGAACAAGGACGGCATTATCCCGGTGCACAAAGTCCATCTGAGCAGATGGGCAGTGGAGGAGTGCGTGTCATTCACGTTCGGTTTTGAGCATACCGGTTTTACAGTTTTGCTACATTTAATTAAGTTCCTGCACCTCTGATACGTGGTCTGAAGCAGACTGATAACTGCGCCGTGGTCTGTGCTGCAGCTGGGCTGTGCAAATACACGACGCAGGTCTGTGTGCTGCACAGTTTAAAATCTTAGCCAGGCAAATAAAGAGAACAAAAAGGAACAGAGGCACTCCCACTTTTATTCTTGACGAACTCTGCTATTACAGAACCAGTTAAATAATTTGCCCAAGGCCACAAAGACTGTGGCAGAGCTGGAAGGGGAACCAACCTCTGCACATTTCCAGCCACGTGCTTTAACCAGCCCAGTGCTTTCTCCTATCAAGGATTACCATATTCAATACTTTTCCAAGTACTTTTGAATAATTGTAACCATCACTTACTTTCATCTGACTGGCTGCAAAAACCTACATCATCCCTGGGTTTAATTTCTTTCCCCAGGAAGAATTGCATTTGGAAAGAGCAGGAACAAGTCTGAATCTGCTAATTACACTACAGTACCAGGACAGACAAAATCATATAAAGGTATTCCCGACATTATATACGCTCGTGTCAGTCAGGGCTTCTAAAAAGTCAGAAAAAGAAATGATTGCAACTTGTTCAAAGTAGTCCTTACAGAAACACAGCTGTTCTTTGACTGGTCGCAGGCATTTTGGGGCCATTTCACGACAACAGCGGGGGTGCAGTAAGAGCTGCCTGGTCCTTCACAGGGCTGGGGTCATCTGCAAAAACACGAGCTACAGGACAAGCATGAGGCAGGGGTGGGTGCGAGATACAGACACCTGCAACGGCTTTTAGTGACCTCTGACAATCAGTGATGGATGAAACAAACACGTGCTCTGTGAAAATTTACAGGCAAAATAAGGAAGGGAGGAAGGAAGCAAGGAAGGAAGGAAGGCAGGAAAAAAAGGAAGAAGGAAAGCAGGCAGGCCCACAATGCATTTTTCTTTTTAGAGCCTTGATTGTAACAAATTCACTCAAAACTTGTCCTCTTCTCACTGTCCATGCTGGGAGCCATTGAAAGAACAGAAGTTGCACCCAGCCTTTACCTGTCAGCGCGTGACCAATGCTCCAAGACAAGTCCCAGTATTCATTAAATATCAGCAAAAAATTATGGCAGGTATAAGCATAATTTAAATCATTTAATGCCCTGCAATTTATGCCAAATAACGAAGAAGAATATAGCGTGATGCCAGTTCTTCTGATTAATGCGATCGCGCTTTACATTTCCTCAGAGCTTCTCCTAATGAAGGGCAAGCAGAAATTCCCCCCCGCTAAATACTTCCCAGCTCTGCTTTACTTTCTAGTGCTTTCCCTTGCAGCGCACATCATTCATTTTGCTGAGCAACTGCTTTCACTTCTATTATGCAGCTATTAATTACCTAGCCCTAATGGCAAGGTGACAGTGCATTGCTTCGCCATCAAGAGCAGATCAGAAAGTTCAGGAGGAAGGGGATCTTGAATAAAAAGGAGGCTTGCATCTACATCTTCTCTTCTCAGAGGGAACTGTGCATGGCAGAAGGATGCCCATGCCCAAATGGCTAGGGCACGGCTGGGATGGGGGTGCTGGACCCCAGCCATCTGGGACGGGTGAAGGAACTGCTCTCCTTGCTGCCCCAACTGTGTGGCTGGGTGAGGATTGCTTGACAGGCTTCCCGGGGACACAGAGGGTAAGAAACAAAGAGGCAGGGAACCCCAAAGGCCCTCTGGAAGGGAGGGGAAGGAGGCACCCGCTCCTCTTCTTGTCACATCTGCAGACAGATGTTCTCAATATCCCCAGCTCTGACGGGTAGGAAGTGGTGAGCAAAACTTGAGGAGCTTGGGTACTCTTGGCAAACGGCGCCGGGCTTTTTTTTTTGAAACTTTCTAAAGGCCTAAAATGAATAGTGGTTTTAGTGGGATTCAGCCTGTCCCCAGTGTCTTTCCCTCCGCTTCAGGATCTGCTTCCTTCTGCACCCTGAGGACAGGGCCCAGACGAAGGAGGAGAGGGCTGGTCTCAAAACGACCCTGAGCGATGCTAAAGAAGACTCACCAAAAACCCCACACCTCAAATTTAGACCTCGCACATTTTCAGAGCAGCTGTTACAGGGACCAACAGACTCGTGTGCTTCTATTCATCCCCTACAAGCACTTTCCTCTTTAAAGGCATCTGGGGTCTGTTCTGCCTTCGTCGTGCGGGGATTTATGTACGTTGCTCCCATTAGTGTTAATGGTAGTTAGACACATACAGCAATTTCTCTCACGCTTCAGGAAGAGAACAGAGCCTTATGGATGAAAAGTTTGCTATTAAGGATTCTTAATACAATGGAAACATTCTGTCTCTTTTAATTGTAATTTACTTCTAAGTGTAACCGCTCTGGGTTGGGAAAACCAGGATTCAGTCCAATTCAATTATGCAATTCTTGCCACCTGGTAAGCCTTGTTATTTTATAAAGAGTACTGTAGTAGAACTGGCAGATTCATTCATGTTCAGAGCGTAAGCGCTGTATACTGTGTAATCACTGGCTCATAAAAAAGAGCGCAACGCGAAAGTCAACCGCTCAATTATAATGCAATCTTTAAAAAAGAAATATGCAAAACCGGTAGGCGAGATTCATCTTTGGTTCAGCTGTTTTATGATTACAAGTTCACTGTGATCTTTGCTTTGCAAAGCTTCTCGGCGCAGGCTCAGCCTGGAGTTAAAACCGAGCGCGGCGCGCACCCCGCTTCGCTCCGGCGCGCTTCAATCGATCCGCACCCGCGTCCAGGCGCCGGCTGATAATCTCCATCCAGAGGGCACTGATTGGAGGGGACGTTAAATCACGGGGATCCGGGAAGAGTTTTATTGGGCTAATGCACATTCACTCTGACTTAGCTAATGAAGCTGCAACGAGATAATACAGGAAAGGAAAATATGGCCCCGGCGTCTGGGAACGCTTTCATTAGCGGTGGCAGACGGGCACCTGACAGCTGATCAAAACCCCGCGCCACCCGCACGCAGCGGCATCCCGCTGCGCGTCCCCGTCCCCGCGGGCTAATGAACTCCGCCGCGTCCCATCGCGCTCCGCTTTCCTTGTCCCTGCTAAAATCCCCGAGCACTGGCACAGCCACTGCGAGCATCGCTCGCTCGGCATCGCCCACAGCCGTCCCCGCAGATGTAAATGGTCTTTTTTTGCAGCAAATGGTTAATGGGTATAGAAAAGTAGCGGGACTTGCCAGCGGAACAGTTTTAATCTACCCAGGGCAGTAAGTGTCTGAGGGAAAATCTCCCTTTGTCTTCGGCAGCTTTGGATTAAGCCCTAACAATCCGCTTTGCCTGTAGCACACAGCTACCAGGAGTCAGACGTTCAAACAGGACGGGTCGGAGCACGGGACCAGAACTTTCCAACAAGCACCCAAAGTTCCTATAACAATGCCCCAAACCCATAAACAGAACTTCACTTACTAGTTTACTTACTAGTTTACTAGAAAATAATTTAAAAAAAGTATCAAAACTTTATCTTGCAGTTATCTTTTTATGGTTTTCTGTATTCCAAGAAAAGAGTCAAAATTTGCTGTTGGCCTTCAGCACTTTGAAAACCCCCAGGGACCGGGCAGCTCTGCCAAGGGAGGACAGAGGCTCTCTCTGCCTCCCGTTGCCATTGTCACCGCCGTCCCTTGGCCTCCTTCCATCGCTTTCCAAGCCCTCTTTCCAAGGAGCTGAGCTTTCAGACAGCACTGGATGCGCCTCTCCCTCCTCCCCAGCACGGACCCAGGGTCTGCACAAAGGAGAGGGACGAGGGACACGGCTTTCAGCGGCCGAGACGGGTTTTGCTAATTGCACGAGTGCTGGGGACTCCCCACCTGACAGCTCGGCATCCCTGGTACCAAGGAGAGGATGTTTTGAAATCCTGCACCTCGCAAAGAGGAGTAGCGCAGCCCGATCATAAAAATGTAAAGTATTAATTAATAGTATAACTCAAGTTTGTATTCTAGCTCGGACATAATGAACCTGCCAATTTTGATTGCAAAGTGAAAACTCATCTCTTTATTTTGGACAAATAGGGTTAAGCTTCTTAAGCAATTCTTTGTTGTTTTGACTTCAACAATTTATGCAAATGAGATGTTAATTAGGGTAATTGTAACTTAAATTATGCTTGTGTAAACCTCTCCATTGGTAGGAAAGTGTGGGAATCCAGACAACTGGTATTTAAAGCAGCTGTACTAACTCACTTCTGAAAGCAAAGCATACCAAGATCACTTTCATGTCTTTACAATTTGTTTTTATGAGGTGATAACATTTTTACAAATACCATCATTTTTGCTTTTTTATATTGTAAGTGACAGTCTGACATTTTACAACTGGCTTATTGAAAACAAGAATTGAGCACTCTCGCTGTAACGGACATTAACTGCTCAATAGAGATTCACATGCTAATGAGGTGAGAGGGGCTCCAGAAAGTTTTGATAAATGCGACACACACTCTAACTAGCAGTGAATGTGAGTTGACAAAGAACATCTACACCAGGGTTCAATAAAATGTAACCCTTTAAATTAATCATACTGGCAGTATTTAATAGAATGCACAACAATCTCTTTTCTGATGGCTATAAAGCAGAAGAAATGCAAAGTCTCGACAAATGAAAGTTCCCACATTTCCCTCTTCACACTGCTACTTTCATTTGAACTTCTACAATTGTTAAAAAAAGGTAGTTACTGTAAATAACAAAGTAGGAGGTTTAATTGTTTCCTTCTTTTAAAGCAGGATGCTTTTCTTCACGTTTATTTGTCTGGATTCCATTGAGCAAATACCCTGACCCCAAAGATTTATCATAAAAAGCATAACCAATTGTGCTTGGAAGAAAATTTAAGGAAACCATGTTGCGAGAGAGGCTTAAATGAAGGCTTTTTGCCGGGCCTTTTTTCAGCCCAGCTTAGCTGTTTTTCCTTTCGCTAATTACAGAGATAGCTGGAAGGAAATACACTGTCACAGTTGATCAGAAGCAGAAAGAGAGGTTCAGGGGCACAGCCTGGACACTTTATTCACACCAAACCCCCAGGACCGTGCTGAGATTTTGTCCGGTGAGAGGCAAAACTGGAACTTGATCTCCGGCACCGAAGGAGGGGAGGTGCAAAATTTTTCAGCCAGGTTTCTCTGAGTTTACTTCCTAATTGCCTACTCTGCAAGTCCGCCACGTTCCCGACCACGCTGACCACTACACACGAGCTTTGCAAGATCCCAGGAAGCAAAAGTGTCCCAGGGATCCTCGCAGCTCTCGCACCAGCGCAGCGCACTAATGTGTTATTTCTTCTTAAAGTGACAATCCCTAATACCCGTTTTGGGTTTAGCCCGTTTTAATCTTGGCAGGAAGTGTAAATCTGTGCACTCAGCAGCATTACAGGCTTGCTGGCTGTCAAAATTTTGTCTCAGCCAATGCTTGAGTGGTATTCTTGTCATTTCACTGGGGTAGGAGACTTCTCAGTCTGACATGCAGAATCTCCCAAAGTAGCATGTAATGCCAAAACGCGGGCACACTTACCCTACTAACTGAATTTCAAGTCATTTTGGTAACTCCTAGCCTGACAGGGACCTGCTCCTACAGCAGCCGCTGGGTTCCTACATGAAACCGAGGAGCCCACCGCCGGCAGCCTCACCAATGCAGCTGGATGGGCAGAGAAAGGAAATATCTGTGAATGAACACAGGAAAAAAGAAAAAAAAGAAAAAAAAAAGCACCACCCATCTCCCCACCAGCTTCAAGCTTTATACGCTTACTGCAGTACATTTCCAAATTGATCAGCAGCTCCTGCTCACCCCGTGAGACTGCCCATTTAGACACGTAGCCGTGCTCCCCGAGCGAGAGGTGTCGGTGGCTGTTCAACTTCTTTCTGTGCAGAAATTGTGAGTCTCGAAAAATGAGCAAGTAGAGAGAGAAACGCGTGCTGCAGTTCAGAAATGGCCATTTAGCCAAATTGCATACCTGTGCTGTGTCAGCTATATGGTAGATTCATCTCATTCCATTGGTCTAATGGATAGCAATTGAATTTAATTAGCAAAACTACTTTGACTTAGTCTCATACTGTGCTGAATGTAATGAAATCTTTTTCCTCTCTCTCTCTCCCCCCTCTCCTTTTTTTTTTTTTCTCAAATAAAGAATGTCCTTAACTGCATTCCACTGTTAGAATATTAAAAGCTATATATGTTACTCTTAAGGACAGAGTACAGACATCCCCTTTCACAGGCTTTAGGTTTAGTTATTGTATTACATAACATAAAATAATTAAAAAGATACTTCGATAGTTACACACAGTATAAATTCAATTACCGCGATGTCTCCATTAAAAGCACTTTTATAGTATGAATAAAATGCAAATCCTCTTTATGGATCAATACCAGAAACATAATTCTAAGCTTCATCCTGAGAAGGAAGTTAGCCTTCATAAATCATCCTCTTAGGTTTAAAAAAAGGAAAAGTTTCAAAGATATGCATTTGAAGGCATTTCTTTAAAGCAGGCGGTACGCTTTGATTCCTTCTGGGCGCGATTCAGAGCCCGTGAGCGTGGAGCTCCCGAGGCTGCGGTGAGCGGGGCTCCTGCTCCTGCTGGGCACGGGCTCCCGATGCCGACCAGAGCTCACCAGCGAGGCAGATGCCCAGGAGAAGGGAAGCCACCGCCGTGCTGACCCTCGCTGTAGCCACGCAGCTCCGCTCGGACTGATGCAATGGACGTGGCCGCGGGAAGCTTGCAGGAACGCGTGTCCCCTAAATACGGAGCGAAGAACAGAAATTCCCCTGCATGGGTTTGGAGGGAATGTTGCTACCGGGCCTAACTTTTGCCTGGCCGGGCACAGCCAGACAAGTTCCTATGATTGATTATGGTGGTATCTCTGTATCTCTGACTTTGAACCATAACCTTTCTTGCGCACAATGACAGTTGGGACCTACCATTTGCCATCTGTAGAGATGGTGGGGGAGAGAAGGACTTCGCTTACATTAATCAACCAATTAAGAACAGACTTAAACAAAACACTAAAGCATAATAAAAACCTGACTGCTTAATAGCTTTCCACTTTTAATTGTTCCCTTCCTGTCGGCTGCTCGCGGGCGCAGCACCACCGGGGCCACCGGAGGGGACAGGGTGGCTCAAAAGGATGCTGGGGGTCCTCTGCTGGGCAGGACCAAGTCCCCTGCAGTGGGAAAAATGAAAGTCCTCATCTCCAGCTGAGGAGCTTGTTTTGTTGGCAGCAAGGCCGGGTCTGAAGCTGGGCCAGGACCATCAAGAAGTACGGCAGTGGCACCTACAGCAGCGACTGGTTGCTCCTGTCTCCGTGGTGCCCACCAGCGCAACCCTCAGGAGGCCTTCTGGACTTCTGCACTTAGTGAAGCTAAAGGAGAGGATGAGTTCATACTGGTGAAAAACAAAATATTTATTAGAAGGAATCAACTCAAGGCATTTCGTGCGTGCCCAGGTATCGCTAAGTTGGCCCTTCACCGTGAACTGCAAGTGAAATGGTCTGGTCTGTTTTAGAGAGGTGAAGTAAAGTTAGGGGCAAGGCGTAGAAAAGAAACGCAAATGACTCGAGATCTGATCAGCTGAGAAAATGTACAGTGTCACAATAAAAATGTGCTGCAATAAAAATGTTTTTGTGCTATTAAATAATTGAAATACGGAACAAATTTGCAGAGGTTGGCCAAGACGGTCTCTTCAGCCCCATGCTATACGTCTCTTTGTCTATTGTTCTTTTTAATACATTGCATCTGTAAAAAAATTACAACCTACTTTGCACGATTACTGCACTGAAGTCCCAAGCAATCTATCAAGTTGTCATACATTTTCTTCACATTAAACCTTTTTAAGTCTTGCTTTTTTTCCACATTTCAAGAAAATGCAAAAGAAAATTTACTTGGCCCAAAAAAAACAAAAAAGCCACGCTGAAACGTGTCATTCATCAAGCCTGGTAACAAGACGTGTTTGTGATAGCACGTCAGGAGAGCAAACAATCCCCAAAGTAGCAGCCTTAAACTTTTGGATGGTTTTTAAATCGACAAAATTGAGAGCGCAGATGAACCTGCAGCCAACAGGGCTTTGGAAAATTTCCCTTTGGGCACGATCCTCTTATGAGGGTTTCCTGAATCCCCTTTTGGTAGCACCGGGTGCCCCCACCAGTGCTGTGGTTGCCGGTGCTCTGCCCATGGCCACCGGCCCCGGCCTCCCGCTGTCAATTTGAATTCGCCAGGGTAGGGCTGTGCAGGTGAAAAAAGGTAAAATAAAGTGAAATTGGAAGGTGTTTCACCAGCAGGGCTCTGGGGAGGTGTTTCAGTCCCGCACACCATGCACAGCTCCTGCATCCCTGTCCACCCCGAGCTGTGGCAGCCCCTCTCCATCAGCCCTGGACTGGATGCTTGGGTCTGCAGCACCCTGAGCACGTGGGGAATGGCAGGGACAATCACATCGCTGGGGCTGGCGGGGTGGCCAGACACGGGGCTTGTTTGTGGGAAAGCACGGCGTTACTGCAGGCTGTTTGTTATTAAGGAAAATGCTTTCCTCATTGATGGCACCCAGGAGTGATGAGCAGAGAAGCTCGGTACCGGACGGTGAGAGAGAAAGTGTAAGGGAAAACCTGCAATTATTTCAGCAGGAAAAGGGATGTAACACCGGCAGAGATTATTTCACTGATCAGTTTAAAAAAACCTGGCGTTGTGGCCAGGCACCAGTCACTGCGTGTGCCACCACCTTCAGGACTGTCCAACATTGTAAAATCAAGGCAAAACGTGCAAAGCCTTGCCTTTGGTGGAAGGTTTGAAACGCCGAAGCCTCACTCCCTGAGCCCGGCTCGCGCCGCTGGTCCCACTTCTTGCAAAACAAAGAAATCTGTGTAGGCTCCAGGAAATCCCACGTGTGACTGTAACTAATTCACGCCCAACCGCATTTGTGGTATTGTGAGGTCTTTGGGACGATCCCGCACCATGCCCAACGTAGTGAAAACCCTGCGCTTAATTATCTTCTTTAATAATTCCGTGGTATGTAATTTATTAAACAGACTCCTTATTTGTAAACAAAATCAGAGCCACAAATGTGTGAAGATCGTCGCACTTCCTGGCTAAATAAGAGGCAGACAAAGAGCCCTAATGATGCACCAAAAATGCTAACCAAAAATGTACTCTTTAAAAAGATCACCAATTTAATGCTTTTTGTATTTCATTTATCAGCCATGTAGTCATCATTCCCCTCCCTACCACCATCTGTACACACTTTCCCAATAGACCATCACAGCTGTCCCGTTTCTCACACAAACAGTACCTTTTATATGCTTCCCAACTGTTTTTAATAACTGTTCTGTGCGCAGCACTGTACTTCCTTTGTTTTCCTTTTTTTTTTTTTAAAAAAAAAAAAAGACGAAAAAGAGATATAATCCAAACAAACAGGTCATCACGGCAATCAGCATAGGAAGGCAATTAAAATGTTAAATGCCTTCGTGCCCATCGACCCATCCGAGAGCCGCGCAGGCGGCCCCCGTGCGTCCAGCGCGGAGCTGAAAAGTTCCCTTGAAAAGTTGCTACGGCAAACAAAGCTTGTGTGGAAACACAGCCGAGGCGGCCTGGGAAATCCTTCACCCCTTTTACCGAGGAAATATTCTTAACGTTAAGTATTGCTTGTGTGACCACAGAAAGTTTCCTGAGGCGCTCGAAGCAGACTTTCCAACCCGGAGGTACCGCCGCCCCGGATTGCAGAGCGGCGCGCGCAAACGTCCCGCTTTCCTTTCGGACTCCCACTCCTTCCACCCTTTCCCGACGCCCCGTGACTCCTGACTCTGCACCGCCGGCTCCGGCAGCTTCCCTGCACCCAGCCAAATTGTCCTCAGGTCCCAGCCCTGCATGCAGAGAGGTCCCAGCAAGGGCGACGAGCCCGCATGAAGCTCGTCTGGGAACTCCTCGCTGGCACGAGGACAGAGAACCAAGCCTAGCGCCGGGACGGGGACCTCTGCTCGTGCTGTCCCCCTCCTGGGGCTTCGTGTCCTGGCCTGCATGCAGCTGGGACACAAAACTTTACTTTTTTTATAGACGGGTTTATTACTAAAGGCCGTGCATGCAGAAAACAACCGGTTCACTCTCAAATCTCCATCGTGATTTTGAGCTCTAGCCTTTGACCAGAAAATGAAACCGTGTCCCTGTTTAAAGCAGGCTTTGAGTGGATTGCTTCACCTATACACCACGCTCATGTAGTAATACTGGAAAGAGCAGACGCCTCGAGGATGCACTTTTGAGGTGTGGGTGTCCATCCCCAAACAACACTGAGCTCCCCGGCTGGGTGTTTATAACTGCATCTGCCTAGGGAGAACCCAAATCAGAGCTGTTGAAGCCGAAGTCCTCTATAGGAGAAAAAAAAAAAAAAAAAAAGAAAGAAAGAAAAAAAAAAACAAGCACACATCTTGACCACAAAAATCCCGCTTCTTACCCGACTGCCCTGAATTTTTTCCAACTGTTCCAGCAATACCCAAGCTGTACTCGCGAGGGTTTGGCTGCTCTCAGGGTTGATCCCCCCACAGCCAGGCAAGCTGTTTGTGGAGTTTTAAAATAAAACGCTGCAGGATTTAGTTTCTAGCTCTGCAACAACTGCTTTTAACTTTTTAACACAGAAGCAAATGTAGATTGGTTTGTTGGCTATTTTAAATGAAGTCCTCATCACGTCAGGAAAAGCCCTTGTCATCACACAATACAAGCATTGCAGTGGCTATCTCTCCCTACAAGGGATCACTACACTAGCTGTGCTTTAGAAAAGCATCCTGATACAAAGAATTCATTCTTCTAATTTACTTGAAACTACACTGCCTAAAAAAAAAAAAAAAAAAAAAGAATTAAATTTAAATTTTACCCTAAGTTTCTAGCATCATGGAGGGATTTGGCTGTTTCCTTCCATATCAAATTAAAGCCGTACTGGGTAAAACGATCAGACAAGAATTCCAGTGAATATCCTTAGGATGAAATCTGATTGACAATGTATTTCTGTATTAAAATCTCCAGTAAGTGTTCATCTTGACAATAAACGTAGTAACTATCTAACTTGTCTTTTGATACCTTCACAGGGGTTCATCCGTGTTCATTCAGTGCGTTACAAGGTATTTTGTAACACATGTACTGGCTTTAAAGACAAAAATATTCCGACGGTAATTTAACCAGACGCGCTGTTTATTACAAAGCTCATGCAGCTCATTATCTGTACCTCACACACAAGACTAAATCTGTAGACGCAGAAAAACACACCATGAATAAAGCTGTCTCAACACCCCACTTTGCATTCAGTTCTTCGCCCTGAGATCTTCAGCGGGCTGTGCAAGCCGCCTGCACTCACCCTGCAAACTTCCCCTTGGCCCACAGTCCCCGTTCAGGACTGGCCCAAGCCCGGAGGGCTGTGTGGAGATGCCTCCCTGTGCAATATTTCCTGAGCTTGCAATCGCATTTTGCACCGAGGGATGGTGCCTGCAGGCAGCCCAGGCTGATGAGCACCACTGCACTCCTATGTACCTCAGTGTGGGGTGACGATGGCTGGGGCTAGGAGGGATATGTGCATCACAGAGGACAGTGCAAAGCGGGTTTCAGTCTTTGTTGTAGATACTAATGCTATGAGCACGTTATAAATATGACAAATGGATGGAACCAAAGAGCAGGAAAAATAACTACGTCTCTGTGGTCACGGCACAGTGCCGCGG
This sequence comes from Anas acuta, assembly GCF_963932015.1. NCBI lineage: Eukaryota > Metazoa > Chordata > Aves > Anseriformes > Anatidae > Anas > Anas acuta. The sequence goes on from NC_088986.1 coordinate 3,438,273, forward strand.
TGGCAGGGTCAGGAGGATTTGCTGCAACCCGCAGCTCTTGCAGGCAATGCGGCATTGGTTTTACGTCCCGTGGAAAGGTGCGATCCTTCTGCAAAAGCACACCAAGCCCTGCCCCGGAGCCTGCCGCAGAGCTGTGCATTGCTGGCTGGGGTCTCAGAGACCACAAAGTCCCTGGTGCCACTGGCCCGGCATGCAGAGCCCCACGGCATCGGCCAGAGTGAGGTGAGAAGGGCAGGGCAAAACCACCCCAGATAATGCTGGTGGCCTTCCTGGTGTGCCTGCTGGGCGTCCTGCTTGAGGACACCTCCATGACACGTCCTCTTGTGCTCAAAGCGCTCACACAGCGGTACTTTTGAATGACCTTTTCACACCATCAAAAAATCTGGAGCGCCAGTAAGTTTTATACCGTTGACCTGACCAAGCAGCCACCAGGTACCAGGCTCGCGCAGCTCTCTCCAACGCCATCGGCTCACCTGGCTGAATAATCCTGCCTTGGAAACCCACCAATCCAATGATAATTCTGTGATTCACTACAGATATATCTCACCCCAAAACATGAACATGCTGAAACATCCAATCATGTTCTGGCACGCATGCAAAAAAAAGCCCATGGCAACAAAGACGACAGCTTGCCAATGGCAGCTGCTGCACGCACACACAAAATTAAACTATATTCTTCTGAAAAGGGATATTATTATGGCATTTGTTTCCCCTCACCCATCACCCTCACCCATTCCCTCACAAAATAAGGGGGAAATATCAACATATATCATACATTAGGAGAGAAGGACAGAAAAAGAGATGGGCACTGCCCTTAGGAGGAATGGGATGGGCAGCACGGTTTTAGCAGCAGATCGAGCTGGGTGGATTGGGGCTGAATATACAGAGCTACCCCGAAATATCGGCTCACCTAAGAGTGTTGTGTTGTACATGCAAGTACAGTGTTCAACCTTTATAATCTCTGGGGGAGGCCCACGGATGCTAAATTTCAGTAAGTTTGGTCAAGCTGGCCTTCAGCTATAACACAAATCTGCAAAAGCACGCACATACATGAAATAACATCTGACGCTATTTATCTTGCTTCCTTTCTGTGGTGTTGGCCCCATCTGATGCCTGCCATGCTGTTATGCAATGCACGAGATAGCCGTCTCCTCACTTGTGAAGATAAATGTCATATCGGACCTCTGACATCATGTATTCTCCAAGTAATTATTTCTGATATCGTAAGAGTTATACAGGGTGCACAATAAAATTAAAAAGTAGAAAGCAAGGTTAATAAGATTATCATGTTGGTATAATAGGTAATGCATTTTGCAGTATATCCTTAAATCTGCCCTCTCAAAACATAATTAAATAACTGTGATTTATATTTTAAAGGAACGCAGACATGCAGTATATCCTCCTGCCCACATATGCTAATTGCTTTCAGCCCCAAAAATCACACAGTTGTTTGCAGCTTTTTAATCCTCATGTGTAAATAACCCGATCTGGGTCCAAGTTATGAACAATGAAGTCCAGGAAACTTTCAGAATAGCATGTCATTAAATCCGTCTTGATTTTATCTTGCTAATCCGATGGCACGGATGTGCACCAAAGGCCCACGGGGAAGAAGAAATGCCTGCCCGGGGCCCTCTGCACCGGCCCGAGGGCCACCTCGCCAGGTGGACATGAAGGGCCTGGAGAAGACAGCGGCTGCCCCAGGAGGAACCCATGGAGGTACACCCTCAGGACACCCCTCCCAGGCCTTGCCAAAGGACCTATGTGCCCTGAGGGGGCGCAGGGACCACAGGCAACACAAGTCTGCACGCTTGGCTACGGGCACTTTTCCCGAATGAGAAAATGCAAGCGAGCAGCCTGCCAGCTCCTTTTCCATAGGCGCGAGCGTGCAGGACAGACCCAGCTGTAAAAAGAGCCTAAGATTCGCAATCTTTTCTCAAAAATCTAAGGTTTCCCTGAGCTCCAAGAGCCTCGGTGAGCAGGCCAGCCCCAGCCCACCTTCCCCATCCAGTGGGCAAAGCCCGGCTCGACGCACACAAAGCAAGCCTGCTCCGTTCTCCATTTTGCACTCGCACACCCGAGCCTGGCACACAAAATGGAGGCCCCCATGCGCCTCGCGGGCACGGACCTGCCCCGCGGCAGCCATGTCCTCCTGCCGTGTGCCCGACTGCCAGGCCTCTGTGCAGGGCTGAGCTCACCCACCCATCCCCTGACACACACGTGGAGCCACAGGGCTAGAAAGGCTCCCCAAAAACATATAAATACATTGTTATATCTTCCAGCTGGACTACAGTGTGGTGAGGGGACTCACCGGACTGGCACGCTAAATGCTCCCACCCAATAAGTGGCTCGGACAAAGTTCCCCCGTACATCGTGTGTTATCAAGCCATCTTTTTGGTGGTTACCAGTAATTAACAATAACCACAGATAAAATGCATGAACACCACATGGACAGAGAAGCCAAAGCGATTCAGCCCCACCACCAACTCTCCCCTACCCAGCGTCCTCGCCATCATAAGGAAACACGCAGGGTCGGTTGCTGTTAGGAGGCTAAAATAATTTGCCCTGAATTTACAGCCTGTAATTTAATCTGCGGCTCAAGCTCCTGCCCACGCCGGGCTGAGCGGCGGCGGGGGCAGTGCCGGACCCACAGCCCTGGGCAAGGACACCCCAGCAGCAGCCCTACAAAGGACGGTCCCCGAGCCCCCACGGCTGACACCCCTGAGGGGCCGTGGTGTGGGGTGTGCACGGCCGAGCACAGCTCCTCGGAGGAGGGCTGAGGGTTGGGAGAGCTGGGTTTTGTCTGCTGGTTGTGGCTGCCTGGGCCGCTACGTGGAGTGGAAGTGCTGAGGGGAGGAGGAGCTGCAGAGCAGCTCCAGGCAGGCAACGCGAGGGATGCCCTTTCCTTTACATCCGAATGGAGAGAAACATTGAAAATACATAATCATAATAATAAATAGTGGGTTTTATGAACAATTAGGATTCCAGTGTCTCTTTGAAGGGTTTGAAAAGCTGACATGATGTTTTGGGTTCTCCAGATTCAGCTTTGAGGCCTCAACCAAGAGAAACATTCAGCCCCGCTGTGTACAGCAGTGACCACAACAAAGATTGTGGTTTCTCCCACACTCGCCTTAAATAGATCTAAATTAATGCTATTCATCATTGGGTGGAAAAGAAGGGAAATATAAAAGTGCAGTCGCTTGTAGACAAGCCAGCAGCATTGGGTAACTCTCTCACCAACACACAAACCTCACTGCTCCGTATGTGCCGACTTCCATCCAAGGGCTTCTCCCAGCCCTGCACCTCCGGCCCCGCCTGGGCAGGAAGGCACGGAAACAGCAGGCTGTTCCCAGCCTAACCCATCACCTGGAAAACATCCTGGGCAGATTGCACATGTCTTCATCCAGTGTTTATTTGTTGTTGCTGTTGTTGTTGTTGGAGAAAGGGGAAAGCTAAACCACATGACTGAACTCCTGCCAGGGGTTCGTGATGGAGCAGACCGTCCGGAGTGCCGCACCAGTTAGTGTCCGCATTATCACGGATACTCACCGGCTCGGTTACAACGGCACGGGGAGCGCAGTTGTCCCGACCTAAATCCTGCTTCTGTCATCTCCTGCCCTGCAGAAAGCCGTCAGCCCCACTCCCCGAAACAGAACGTGTCGATAGATGGAGATATCTTTTTGTGCCATGCAGGGCGTGTAATTGCCGTGCAGCTGGATGCGCGCCGGCGATGGGTGGGTACAGGGAACTGGGGGTGCCGAGGAGCTGCAGCTTGCATCTCCCACATCCACTTCCAAGTGGGATACAGATGCAGGCTTCCAGCACTGGCATTGTACGGCAACCTTTTACCAGCCTTTTGCAGTAATGCAAAATCTGCCTTTTCCTCAAGGACAGAAACACCATGAGACAACCTAATTTCACTTTTTTTCCTTAAATTTACACACACCTCACAATGGCCAAAATGAATGAAAAAAAAAAAAAAAAAAAAAAACCAACATCCTATGAGCCTCCAAATCTCACCTAAACACCGGATTGTTCAGGTTCCCCCAGACATGCACAGGGAGCCCAGCACACAGAACACGTATGAAGTACTTGCTGCAGAGCTGGCTGAACATTTTTCGGAAAAAGTAAATGCAATCCGTGTGTTCCGTAGAAATGCACAGGGACCATTAACATCACAAACAAAACTTTAAAGACCGTTTCTGATGTATGCTGGAACAGCCATGTATTGGAATTATGCTTTCAAAAGCCTTATATAAGAAGGAAATGTCACGGATGCTTTAAAAGTCTTCAGATACGTGTAAAAACGACATATATATTACATATTATCTTCACAGAACAAACACCATTTGAAATGTGCCCCTTTTTAACTACCATTATGAGCTGTCTAAAGAGCATTTTGGTTGAAACTTGGGAGGAAAGGGGAAAAAAAAAAAAAAAAGCACTGATCTTACACCTGCTCTTTAGCAGTGGGAAGTGGGTTCTCAATCTGTTAACATGACCATCTGGCCAATCTGCATATCACGGCTATCTGGATTACTGTATGAAGGAATGACAATAACGTAGCCAAAACAAAAGTAAAATGCATCAAAAACTAACAGTAGCGCGGCCCTTTTGATTTTAAATTAAATAATAAATGTGCTATCACAGCAAAGCGAGGAAGTTATCTAAATAATTAAAAACGAGCCTCCGCTACGGCGTAATTAAGTAAACAATATGGTGTGCGTTCTATATGAGCCGGCAATAGTTTCCACAGCCGAACACCAGACTTTTGCAAAGCAGATCGCAGGAGCTGGAGACGCTGCGACAGCTCTTTCCGTGATGTACGGTATTGTCAGAACACCTCTCACACCGCTGCAACGCGCCGGACCGGCTGCGGCTATTAGCGGGATTAATGCAGCAACAATCAATAACAATTGTACTAAAAGATTACGGTGCAAAGTGTGATGTACCTTTCGGACGCGGAGCTAAGTGATACCTCCATGGGTATTTTGACTATCTGCAGTCGTTTGCTTTATGAACCAATCTTCACGTTATTTCGACCGGGGCATCTTTGTGATGGCCCAAGCAGAAATATTTTAAATCTGCCACTCGGAACATCAAGTGGGCCTGCCTAAAGTTCAAGGTCATGCGTTATATACTGTTACCCAGGCAATTGGCCATAGAGCATATTTAGACCCTAAGTAAATTTTCACAGTCGCAGGAATAAAGCTGACTTCTTGCTCCTTCTCTGACTCCTATTCTAAGTATTAAGAGAGTCAGAAAAAATAACTCAAATAAAAAGCCATTCCCCGGTTTTACTAAAATTCCAGGTTTTAAAACGCCTGTCCAAAAGATTAAGAGATTTTCTCCGCCACAAATATGTGGCTAGCTCAACTCTCGCCCAAAGCACGTAACGAGGTCTATCAAAAAAAATAAAAATAAATAAATAAAAAAATCGGGCATTGCAGTGTCAATTCCTGTCGCCTGCCATCCGGCTCTGCCCACTGAAGGAGTCTCTAAAAACTGTGACCTTTCACAAAATTTAACTACTTCCATTGCGAATCCTTCCTCCAATCTGATCACATTAGCAGAAGGAACTCCAAAGCAGTAAAAAACTCCAGAAAGTTCTCGGTTGAGTGCCTACTAATGAACAAAGGTTAACTTTATCTAAAAGGTCAAATGCCTGGTGGCTAAGGTTGTGACCTTAACAACTTAAATTGTGACCTTGCCACGTGCCTAGTATATTGTAGATTCTGATACAGATCATCTGGTAAAGGACTGGCCATAAATTAGCTTTACTGTTTGACTCCCACAAAGAAAACGGTTTGCCACAATGGTTTCCAACTTGTCATTTGATACAAGCGTAGAATAAGTGAAAACTAAAAAGCAAACCCAAGTTTAGGGTATGAAAATGCCGCCTGCTTTTAGTTAAGCAGATTAGAAACTGCAAACTGAGAGCAATACTCTAAATTTCAATACATTTTTTGGTCAACCTCTAATTCACAAAACACCGATCTTCTTTTCCTTTCCTTTCCTCTCTTTTCCTTTTTTTTTTTTTTTTAAACGAAAATGACATGTAGTTTGTGTATTTGCATATTTCTGTTTTTTCTTTCTAGCCAGTTCTTAAAGAGAATAATTGATTTCAGTAGCTTTGTAAGAAGCACCATTTAAATCTGAGCACATGTGTTCTCTTACAGATGATAGTGCCTACTGAAGAAAAAGCGTGGATTCAAAGCAATAATTATCGTACATGTTTAGAAGGAAAGGGAGATCTCACTGCTGAAGTCATCTCGAATAAGGCATCTTGGAAGAGAATGCTCCCCCCAACAAAAAGAAGAAGAGGGAAAGAAAAAAAAAAAAAGGGAGAAGAAAAAGAGAAGCAAGCACTATGGGTGAAAAGGTCACAATGGTTTTGGCACATATCTTCAAGCACGTTTTGGAGTCTGTGCCTCCTGCCAATACTGGCAACTTCTCAAAACTTTTAAGGAGGTAAAAACATTGTTTAGTGTTTACAAATCTTCTGTACTATAGCAGATGCTTGTCAAATCCGCTATATGTAAGTTGACCAGCCTACCTAATATCTGTGCTGGCGACACCCTCCTCAGAGCTAACGGGTCCATACATTTCTGGAGGCAGCTCTGATGGAGTTTGAGACAAAGGACCCTTAATATTTTTCTTTTGTAATTTTCCTGTTGCGCACACGGCACAAGCTGCCATTACTGCGGGTCTGCGGGAACCAATGGCTGGCAACTTGGCCAATGTTCAGGTGTAACAAAGACTGCTGGGATACATCGGAGGGGGGAAAAAAGCGAGGAAAAAGGGAAAAAAAAGAAAAAGGTAGCCTACGGATGGTGCTTCCAGCACACCTCCGTGAAGCGACACAGGCGACGGCTACCCTGTGCCACCTCCTAAAAAATCGCTCGGTCCCCCTCGGCGGCGCGGTGCCGCAGCGAAGCCGCAGCACGCACCAGTGCGCTGCGAGCACAATGCGCTGCGAACAAGCAGCAAACGACAGCCAAAATATGAAGCGGCGCGGTCTGCACGAGCGGGTTTGCCGCCTGAACAAAACCGTGAACCTCCACGGGGAAAGATCTGAAGCCTCGCACCAACTTTCCACGGCAAACAGCTAGCCCGGAGAACAATTAGTGCAATCACTGCCTGTTGACAATGAACGCAGAAATAAATAAGAGTTCGCTATCAAGGCGAGTGTTTGCCAACAGCACGCTGATAAGATGGTATATCCCTAATCACAATATTGAACTTTTACAACGTCTCTCGCCTGACTACTGCAACAGGAAGAGAACCCTCCGGTCCCTTGCAGCATTCACACGCCTGGATTTTCCCTTTTCTCCCCGTCCTGTGTCCCTGGGAGCTTCCCCGCAGGCTCACCCCAGACCTCTGCTTTCTGTTGGCACCCCTTGCCCTTCGCAGCAGGCTGCTCCGCATTTAGGAAATGCAATACGGACCAGCACTTACCGGCCTCGTGCCCTAAATAAACCTCACCAACAGAAAGGTGGTGGTGCCTGGGCTGCCAGCACGGCTCTGGGCACGGAGGAGAGCAGGGCAGCGAGCCCCCCCAGCCCCTTGGTTGGGGCTGTGCCCCCCGTCCCCTTCTCCCTTTGGTTATCCACGATCGGTAATCCTTGCTCCGGCGTGCCACGTAATAAATCGCAGAGCAAATAAATCCCTTTCCACAATATTTGCCTAGCTCCCTCCTGCCAGAAACGTGCACTATGATTTAACCGCGTCGCACCTAAGTGCAAAGCAAATCTGGCAGCTTATCGGAGGGAAGTGGCACGAGGATGCTCGAAGTCCTTCCCGAGGGCAGGCTGCGTCGAGAACATCGCAGCCGCACGTCTCCAACCAGCACCACGGGGATCCGGTGCAGAAAACTTCGGGATGCTCAAAACTTTCTACGCCCCCCTTCAAAAAAAAACGTGGTGTCGAAAATTCTGACTCCCAGCGCTGCAATTCTCTAAGTTTTCCTATAGATAAATATTTATATATACGTGGCCTGTACAAATATGATCCCACCCTCGCCCCTCTTCTTTGTTCTCTCGGCCTGCCCAACCCCTCCACTTGCAGGTCAGCCCTACGTGCATCCTACATGCGTCCCATATAAGAAGACCAGGGCCTAGCACACCATACGCTCACATTTTTCTGCAATACAGTCACTCGAAGGACATACAATAGCACACTATTTTATCCCGCCATCCCACTGCACATCCTCTAACACCTCGAGGCAACCCCCGGGCAGGCTGAGCTTGGTGCTGGAGGCCCCAGCATTTTCAGTTTCATCACAGATCAAAACACTTCAGCCCTCCCCACACACAATGTTACCCAACGAGGAGTTTGTTTCAAGAACTGCATATATCTTTCATGTATAAACTGATGTTTCACTTTGTGTGTTTTGTTTTTTTTTTAAATGCTGTTGACCTCGTTGTCCTAAAATGACGCCCCCAAATTTGTTTGCGGCACCTTCCAGACCCAGCTGCCTGGGCTGCCTACTGGGGGGCTCTTCTCCCTTTTTCCCCTATGTGGGGTTTGCATTCCCATGTGGGTGAGGATGCCTGGCAGCCCTGACCTCGGGAACCCCTCGCCCTCTCAGGATTGATATATACAAAGTTTATTTAAACAGTAAAAAATTAAAAAATAAATCGCTCTGCGTTCCCTCCACCGCAGAAAATAGGAAGCCCGGATAACACTTGAGAAAGGATGCCCCAAAACGCCCATCTGCCGTTAACCCCAGGAAAACGAGAGCCTGCTTTTAAGCAGCTGCACGAGAAAGGCCAGCGAAAAAGGGCGAATTTGGGGCCGGGCGATGCCGGCGGCCGCGCTCCCTCCCGCCTCGCGCCGCTCATGCAGCCGTGGCCGGGGCCCGGCACCCGAAACCGCCGAGGCCGGGAGGACCGCGAGAGTTGGAGAAGTTGTATATAAACGCACTTACCTGCTGCGTGCACAAAGTATGCCAAATATAAATCGAGTTCCTTAACAGAAACTCCTATATGGTGGGGCTGTACGCACAGCCCGGGGTTAGAGCACTGTGGGGACTTTACAAGGCGCTCGCCATCAGTACTTTCGAGCGGAATACCTTTAAATAAAATCACCATAACGAGGTCCAACCTCCAGACCTTATCTGCCTGGCGAAGGCAGTCAATTCTTCTCATCTTGCCCTTCTGGTCTGGATTGGAAAGGACGCAACACGGAGGCTTTTTTCCTGTGACTGTGAGAACAAAATCCTCCCGAAATTCAGGCCTGATATCTTTCCGGAGCTTTGCCAGAAGTCTGGATGCCCATTTTTGCTTTACCTCGGGTTTTTCACTTAGCAGTTCGTCCTTCACGGCTCTCTCTTCCTCTTTTGACATGCGTTTCTCATGTTTTTTGAAGTATTTTCTTTTTCGGGCTTGCAGGTTGAACCACGTGTACGCAAACGCTCGGACGTGAGGCAGAAGTGCTTCGATGAAGGGATGAAATTCATCCTGAAAAAGTCACAGAGAAGCGTCGATGTCACGCAAAACCACCAACAAAGCCCGATGAAAGCCTCCAGACGGGGGGAAGGCGAGAATTACGGCCGCGCTCGGCCGTCTCCCCCCGGCCCACCGACGGCTTCCCCCACTCCTCACCCCGACCCTCAGAAAAGCGGGCGGCCACTCGAGACAGGGTGGCGATGGGGCAAGGATCGGGCCCCCCTCATGAACTTCAGGTTTCTTTAAAAAAAAGGGGAGAATGAGTTAAAAGCCAACAGCCACGCTGCGGCGTGGGGACCTGAGCCCATTCGCGGAGCGCGTATCTCCCTTTGCTCTCTCCCTGACCCCGCTGCTTGCGGTGTAGCCAGCGTATGCCCGCCAATTTGGCAAATTCTAAACATTTGGATGCCAATCAATGTTTGTATGGGGAAGTCTAAAGTATAGTAAAACTTTCCCGAAGATATATTTGGAAATAGCAGCGCGCGGTATAGTAACGTGCCGATAGAGCTGCGTATAGGAATACAATGAAGGGAGCTTTTCTCTCTGTTTCCCAAACCATACAGGGATGAGAAAGTACCGCGGCCCGTCTGCACATTTATCCCGCCTGCTCGGCAGTCACTAATGCAAAAATCTTAGAAAACACAAAGTTTTATTTATTTTATTTTTTTTAAAGAAAGTTAGGATTATATTCTGCGAAAAAAAAATAAAAACGTGGTATTAAGGCGTATCGAAACACAACAAACTTTCTCTAAAATAAAAGGAGACTTGAAAAATCGAAAATTGCGGTGACAGAAAACCTTAGCGCGACTCGTGCAAATAGGTCAAGAATTATTTTTTTTATTTTTTTTTTTTAGACACGCTCTGTCGTATTTTCACAGATTTAAAAAGAAAATGCCGTTCTTGGGAAGTTACTTTTGCCACCCAGAGACACTGCTCGTTTTGTGGAACGACGTGTTAGAGATCACCCCCTCTCCTCGACACGAAAGTAATCCCGATTAAAATTATGCTGACGTTAAAAAAAAAAAAAAAATGCAAGAAAGGCACCCCCCCCTCCCCCTTTTCTTTTGTAAAATAAATAAATAAATAAATGAACACAAAGCAAAACAATAAACATCTACACGTAGCACGGTGCACGCGGGGCCGTACAGAGCCTGTGGGGCCTGATCCAGCGCCGCGTGCAGGGCCGGCCCTGCTCCCAGAGGCCGAGCGCCTCCACGCCTCAGGATTGGGCCCTCCAGGGGGGGAAAATAAAAGTAATTTGTACAACGTTTCTCCCAGCATGGCGAAAGCCAACCAGTGCTTAATCTTGCAAGACAACACTGGGGATTTTTCAGCTTAACTAACTTTTTTTTTTTTTTTTAATTATCCCATGGAGTACGTTTCCTACCCAAATCATTTCAGGTTGTTGTAAATATGACTAAAGCAGACATCTCATGTCCTTTCCGTACCTTATTTTAACTTACATTTTCTTTGCAAAAAATTATGAAAAATTGAATAATCGATAGTAGAAATACCCAGCAGCAAAATTCTGTCGTAATTCAAGGGCTTCTATTGGCTTCCCAAAAGGTTTCACTCCACTTATTCTGAGAGGCCCTAAAATTGTAAATACCTAAATCTATAGGTACTTTTGCAGCATTTATTTTAATTTTAAACACAGACTGTTAGAAACTGCCCCAAATGGCATAATCTATTTCATCCTAGCACAGCAGCAGCGCGGCAGCAATCACAAGTACTATGGATGATTATTAAAACCTAAGCAGGTAAAATAAAATAAATCACTCCAATGATTGACACATTCCTTTTTTTTTTTTTTTTTTTTCTCCCCTCCTCTACTAGAAAAGATCTTAGTTTCAAATTTCAGCAAAGTTTAGGGGGGAAAAAAAAAAAAAAAAAGATTGCTGCGAGTTTGCAGTCGGTAGATTCGAAAAGTGGGAGAAGGCACAATCAGAGCACATGGAGCTGCTCTCCCCCCCGAGAAAGAGCTCTCACAGGAAAGAAAGATAAAAACTACAGGTCCCTGCGAGCTATTAAAAATAATAAATCCACACTTCTGCTCCCTCCTGTCCTTCCCCTGCCCTGCTCGGAGGGAGCCACGAAGGAAAAAAGGCCTTTTGTCGAGGCCAAGTTTATCTGCTAAGGTACACACAGCAGACGCTGGACGGACCTACAATGAGGCAGGGGATCGCTTTAAGCATTAATGGTTTCTGAACACGTCTGGGTATATCCTGAAATATTTTAACTTTTCTGCTTTAAGCAGCGCTTTGTCCTGACTGATCTCATGTGCTCGGGACTTTTTTGGCTCGACGCTGGATGCTATCCAAGAGCGAGCTGCTTTAACCTGCGCTAAAGCCGATTTCTACGGCGTGAACCTGAACGGGGAGGTAAAAGCAACACCCGAAGGAAAAAAAAAAAAAAAAAGAAAAAAGGAGAGAGAAAAAAAAAACTTTTAAAAGATCTGGGGAGAAAAAAAAAGAAAAGAAAAAAAAAAAGGTATGCTTCAGTGTGCAGCCAGGGTCCGCTCTGAAGCGGTCCCATGGCTGAAGTAAATGAGAAGCGGCGCTGCTCGGCTCGAGGTGAGCACGTCCGTGCCAGGCTCCAATGTGTCTTTTCAAAATGGTGTACGGCGAGAAAAGGTTAATGACTCATAAACAGACTAACTTTCAAACTGTCTTCCTAGACACGGTCCTCCGTAAAAGCGCGCCGCCGAAATCTCGGCGTCGAGATATTAGCACAGGCGAAGTGGAAATAAAAGCACTCAGGACGGATCAAACAAATTGTGCTGGAAGCGGGGAGGGGGGGGGAGCGGTTCCTGCACAATACAATTATTTATTTCAGTGTTATTATAGCAAAAAAAAAAAAAAAAAAAAAGTTTTGGAAATGTGTCAATGCAAGTGTGCTAACAGATGTGCAGACTTGTCTGCAGCCTCGCTGCAAAACACACGGATTTTAAGAAACTCGTGCAAAAAAGAGATGATCTTTGCCTTTCCCCAAGTTAGCTCTAAGGGAAACTTTCAGAGTATTTGATAAAGACGTTTGCTTTCCCCGCTCGGCGCCTGATGGGTCACCTAAAAATAAAAGGCACAGGAAAACTGGCAAGGCGAGCATAAAGAGAAAGTTTTCCCTGCGCTACTCCCCAAAGTTGGAGGACACAGCTCTGCAGAGCGCTGCCTGTTCCTAAGCAGCACCTCGAATTTGGGCCGCACGATTCTGCGTCTGCTCGCACCGCAAGTCTCGGCTGCTCTGCAGAAAGGTGCAAAAAAGCACGACAAAAGAGCCCCCAAACCCGACCGAGGAGGCTCGCCATAATGTAACGCTGCAGAGGAGTCTTTTGAAACAATATATTCGAGCTGATCTTTTTGAAATTAAGCCAGCTACAGCGACCCTTGTTAATATTTTTACAATCCATTTGCTTGTAAATCTATTAGGAGATGTGCATATGTTCCCCAACTCGTCCCTAGATCTGCAGCAGATATGTAAATGGAACGATGTTTAGATTTTCCTGACAGTTGCTACAAAATGCTCATGCCATTTCAGTTACAGTGCTTGGATAAATACGCTCTTAACTATGATTTCTGTTTGTTTTCCTTTTCTAACCCACTTTCTAAAGCTTTCCCTTTAAATCTGAACCCAAACTTAACAGCAACAAAAAAAATCCCCCTTCCAAAACTCCTATCGCTAAAAGCTCCAAGGAGTCCCGAAAGGGAAAATAGCGAATTGCTTGCAATTGGCGGGGACTTGCCCCCTTTTTCCACCGAAAATGACAGAATCACCTCACTGATCCTTCCGAGGGAAGAGTTTGTCAGGAGGCCTCTAATCCTCGCCTTACTTTTCCAAATGTGCAACAAGAATGCGAGATTTGCACAACCGGCAGCGCTGCTGGCTTTTGTCTGGGCTTTTTTTTTTTTTTTTGGGGGGGGGGTAGGAAAAAAATAAAAAAAGAAGGGGGGGGGGGACTGAGACAACGACCAACGGGCCCATGGCTTTATTTTTTCTCCCCTTCGTGTGCAACTGGGCCTACCGAGGGCGAGGAGCCCCGGTGGGGCCGGGGAGAGGTGGCGATGCCCGGTGCCCCCGGGCAGGGCGCTGCGCTCCCCCCTGCAGCCCCGGGGCTGTCGGAGGCCGGAGCTGGCAGGGAGAGGAGCGAAGTTTGGCCGGGCCCTTGCTCGGAGCAGCAGCTCCGTGCCCTGCAAAGTGCCCCCCAGCCCCATTTCCCCCCCCCGAGGCCGTGAGGCTCCGGGCAAGCAGCGGCGGCTCCGGGTTGAGCGCTGTGAGCGGGGCGCCCCGACTGGGAGGCTGGGGATGGGGGGGGGGGCAAGGAGAAGGGGGCCCCCCGAAGTTTGGGCAGCCGCCTGCCCTCTCGCTGCCTTTCGTCGCTTTATTTATTTTTTTATTTTTTTATTTTTTTTCTTCCTGGCCAGAAAGAGCCCGGAGAGGCTTTCTCACCGGGCTGTTAAAAAAAAAAAAAAAAAAAAAAAAAAAGCCGAAAAAAAAAAATTCAAAAATATGCATTCAAATTAAATTAGTGAGAATAATGTAGGCAAAAATCTCCTGCAGGAGGAAATAATCTGGGGTTTGAGTCCGCCACAAAGCGTTTCCTCGTTAAACCATTATATCCTGCTAATTGAAGGTGTGCAATTTAGCGTCCTGCAGCAGGGAGCGGGCAGGGGGGGGGCGGGCGGCGCTCCGCGGCCGCGCAACCCCGGGGGCACCTCGGGGACCCCCCCCCGGGTCCCCTCGTTCCCGGCCGCAGCTCCCCGCAAACGGGGCCCGGGGGGGGGCGCAAAAGTTGCGCCGAGTCCCGCGGGCGGCTGAGGGGGGGGGGAGAGACACGCACCCGCACCCCGAAACAAGTTTGCGGGAGGTGTGCGGGGGGCGTGCGGGGGGTGTCCCCCCCAAAATTGCGCGCAACTCCCCAAGCTCCCCGCGCAGCGCGGCCGCCCCGGGGCCGTGCGCGGCTGCTGCGCGCTGCTCCGCGGGGCCGTGCGGGGCCGATCGTGCCCCGCGTGTCCCGCGGGTGCCCCCCGCGTGTCCGTCCCCCCCTTTCCTTTTCCACGCACCCCCCCTCCTCTCCCCTCCCCGGCCGCCCCCGCCGCCGGCTCGTAAACAAAAGTGCGGAGTTCGGGGCGGGGGAGCCGGCGTGTCGGGTGGGGAGGGCAGGGAAGGGAAGAAGGGGAAAAAAAAAAAGGGGGAAAAGGGGAAGAAGGGAAGGGGAAAGAAGGGAAGGAGGGAAGGGAAAGGAAGGGGAAGGGAGGGAAGGAAGGAGGGCAGCGGGGGCACCGCGGGGCGCAGCGGCGGCCGGGGCGCTCCGGCGCCGGCATCGATCGCGGATGACCAAGCACGGCGGGGCCGCGGCGGCAGCGGTGCGGGGGGCGTCCCGCAAAGCCCCCCCCCCATACACCCCCCTTATTAATTAAGCCGTTAATAAGTAGGCGCCATTAGCCATGTGCCGCCGCAAATGGCCGTGCGGGGAAAGGGGGTATGGGGAGAGAGAGCAGAGGGGGGTGTGCGTGGGGGGGGAGATGCAAGGGAAAGGCACCGAAGTGAAGTTTCGGCGAGCCGCCCCCTGCCCCTGCCCCGGCGCACACGCGGCCCCCCCACGACCCCCCCCTCGACCCCCCCCCCAGCAGCGCCGGCCCCACCGCGCCCCGGCACCGCTTACCTGGGTGAGACAGAGCGGAGAATACATGTCTGCTGCGGGGGGCTGCGGGCTGGAGGTGTGCGTGTGCGGGGACACAGGGAGACAGAGGGGGAGAGGAGGGGAGGGGGGGCGGAGGGGGGGTGGGGGGGGACAGAGGGAGAGAGAGAGAGAGAGAGAGAGAGAGAGGGGAGAAAAAAAAAAAAAAAAAAAAAAAAGAGGAGAGGAGAGAGAGAGAGAGAGAGAGAGAAGAGGAGAGAGGAGGGGGAGCCCCGAGCCTGCTTCTTGCTTTCACATTTCCAACTCTGCCAAACTGCAGCCGGCGCGGAGCCGCTCCATGAGCCGAACTTTAACCCCGCCTCGACTTAGCCCCGCACTAGGCGCTCGGCACGCCCGCCCGGCTGGGGCTGAGGGGCATAGCGCTGCCTGCCCGCTGCGCGCTCCTCGCTGCGCGCCCCCCCCCCTTTCTGCGCTCCGCCGCCGCCGCCGCCGCGGCCCCCGCTCCGCGCCCGCTGCGCTCCCCTCCGCGCCGCCCGCTCTGCGCCGCGCCGCCCGCCCGCTCCGCGCCGCCCGCGGGGGCGGGGAGGGGCGGGGAGGGGGCTGCGGCCGCCGCCTCCCTCCGCCCCGCCGCCCCGCAGCGCGCCCGGCCGCGGGGAGAGCCGCGGGGGCGCCGCAAACTTTGTGGTTTTCGGGTTTTTTGGGTTTTTTTTTTTTTTTGGGTTTTGGTTGTGTTGGTTTTTTGGTGTTTTTTCGGTTTGGGCACCCTCGCCGGCACCTCTCCGCCGAGGGATGCTCGCATGCCGGAGGGTTTAGGGAAGGATGGGGAAGGTGGAAAGGGGGTGGGAAGGGGGCTCAAGGGGGTCCGGAGGGGGTCTTCGGGGGGTTTTAGGGGGGAACACGGGGAGCCCCCGTGGTTTGCCAAGTTTGGAGGGCCCCCGCCACTTGTCACTCCAAGCCGAGCGCTTTGCTGGTGCTGCTTGTGCACTTCGCTAAATCACATCCCCCGCCACGGGCAGGAATTCTGTCTCACCTCGCCCCCCCCCCCCCATCCCATAACCCTCTCCAATAACCCCCTCGCAATAACCCACCCCTAATAACCCACCCTCCCCGCTAAGCCCCCTCCCCAAACCCCAAGCGCTCCCGCGCCCGCTTTGTGCTGCCACCGGCAGCGCCGGGGGCCGGGACTTGGCCGCCCGACGGGGAGAGGGGGGGGGGACACGGTGGGGACACCGACCGCCCCCTCGGGGCCCCGTCCGTCCCCCTGTCCCCTTGTCCCCCTGTCCGTCCGTCCCTCGGGACCTGCACCCCCCGCTCTCCCCGACGGCAGCCGGGGAGGGGAGGGGAGGGGAGGGGGGGACACTTTGCGCCCCCCCGGGGCTCCCCGTGCGCTCCCCTCCGCACCTCGCTGGGGACACGGGGGGACACGGGGGGGTCCGGGGGGGTGTCCCCGGCTGCCCCGAGCCCGTTGCGGGCTGCAGCGGCTGCGGGAGGAACTTTTTTGGGAGCCCTCCGGGAGCCTGGGGGCCGCGGGACGGCTCCGGGCGCCCTCTAGGCGGGGGTGGCGGCCAGGCGCAGCGCGCAGCGCTCCGCACCCGCGGCACCGGCACTCGGCGGGGGATTTTTTTTTCCCCCTAACTCATCTTTTTTTTTTTTTTTGCTAAAAACTCGATTTTTAAGAAAAAAAAAAAATCCACTTTTTTTTTTTTTTTTTTTTTTTTAAATTTTGGGTGCTAAATCCCGAGCTTCCCGCGGCTCCGTCCCCGCAAACGATCCCGGCCCCTCGGGGAGCCGCCAACTTCGGCGGTCTATAAAAAAAAAAAATAATTAAAAAAATCCCGATTTAAAAAAAATGAAAAATTGAAAAAAAAAAAAGGCGCGCCCCTCCCCCCGGGGGAGTTCAAACGTCGCAACGCCCGCCCCCGCAGCTGATTGGACGGCGCCCGGCTGCGTCACCCCGCCCCGCTGCTCCCATTGGCTGACCCCGCTGTCAGTCACGCCCCGCGCCCGCCCTCGCCCCTTTGTTGCGCGCCCGCGGCCGCCCCCGACGGCGCGCACGGAGCCGGCGCGCAACGAAAGGGGGGGTCCGGGGGGGTCCTGGGGGGGTGCAGGGGGGATCCGGGACCCTCAGCGGCTTCCCGACCCCTTGGGGAAACACAAAAAGCGTGAAAAAGAGAAAAAAACGCGCCCCCCGCTGCGCAGAGCGCTGCCAGACCAAGCGCGCAAAACCCGCGCAAAACCCGCGCAAGGCCCGGAGCGGCTGCGGGGAGCGGGGGGGGGGTCCGGGGGGGGGTCCCGGCGGCTCCACGGCGGGCACCGGGAGCACGTGGGAAACTTTGCGGGGCTCCGGCGTTTGGCTTCGCTTGGTGACACTTTTCTTTATTTTTTTATTTATTTTTCTATATTTCGGGCGATTTTCTTTTTATTTTTTTTAATGGCTAAAATAAACTTGCGGCCGTTGGAAACCCGGAAGAGAATAGGAGCCGCAGCCAATTGCCGCCTGCCGTTAGGGTTGGTTGTGTGTGTGTTGTTTTTTTTTTTTTTTTTCCCTTTTTTTTTTCCTCTCCCCCCCCACCCCCCCCTTTCCCCGAGGCGCGCTCCCGCGGCCGAGCTCTGCGCGCTCCGCACTTCCCAAAGTTGCGCCCGGCTCGGCAGCCCCCGCCCCCTCCCCTCCCCTTGCCCCCCCCCCGATTTCCGCAGTCGCACAGGAGCCCCGAGCAGGGGGGGCGCCAGCCAAGAGACCCCCCCCCTGCCCCCGTCGGGCCCCTTCCCAGCTCCGGGGGGGTCCCGGCTGCGCAGCCGGGGGGGTCTGGGGGCGCTGCGCCCCCCCTGGAGGTGCCCCCGCTCTGGCACCAGCAGCCGGGCACGGGCAAACTCACCTGGCCCCTGCTGCCCCCCCCGGGCTCTGCGCAGCCCCTTGCTCCGCTCCCCTCTGCTCCGCACCCCCCCTTGGCTTTGCGCCCCCCCCTTTGCTCTGCATCGACTTCTGCTTTGCGTCCCCGCTTTGCTTTGCACCGCTTTGCACCCCCTTTTGCACACCCCCGTTTGCTTTGCACGCCCCTTTGCACCCCCGTTTGCTTTGCACCCCTTTATGCACCCCATTGCACCCCCATTTGCTTTGCACATCCCTTTGCACCCCTCTTTGCTTTGCACCCGTTTGCTTTGCACACTTTTGCACTCCACATTGCGTTGCACCCCTTAATGCAACCTTTGCACCCCCATTTGCTTTGCACACCCCCATTGCTTTGCTCACCCCTTAATGCACCCCTTTGCTTCCCTATTTGCTTTGCACACCCCTTTATGCACCCCCATTGCTTTGCACACCCCTTTGCACCACGCATTGCCTTGCTCAATGCACCCCTCTTAATGCACCCCTTTGCACCCCCCGTTTGCTTTGCACACCCTTTATGCACCCCTTTGCACCCCCTTTTCCTTTCCCACCCTTTGTACCCCCCAGTTTGCTTTGCACTCCCCCGTTTTCTTCCCCTTCCTTTGCACCCCCCTTTGCTTTGCACCCCCTTTTTTTTGCACCCTTTTTTTTTTGCACCCCCTTTTTTTTTGCACCCCCTTTGCTTTGCACAGCCCCCTCTCCGCTCCCCCCCTCTCTGCCCCCCCCCAGCAGCCGCGGCCGGGCAAGCCCTCGGCGGGGGAGGAACTTTTCCTCCCAGCCGCGGCCGTGCCTGGCAGCACTGCAGCAGCCGAGCGCCGAGCTGCAAAGTCTGCAACTTACCCAGCACCCCTAAAATAGTCCTGATTTCATCCCTGAAAGGATTTCCTGGCTTTGTGTGTCTTAACTAGCCTTGGCCATTTTTGTAGAATAACCCTATTATTCACAGCTCCGAGGGTACAATCTGCTAAAGTCACTTAATAAAAAAAAAAAAAAGAAAAAAAAAAAAAGGAGAGAGAGAGAGAAAAAAAAAGAAAAACCTTCAAAGGGCGTGAGAAATAAAGGCAAACAAACAATTGTCTGTAGCTCTCAGCTCCCCTTGATCGTGGATGCCCGCTTCATTAACAGCAGAAGCATTATATTCCTAAAACTGGAAGCCCCGAGATGCGTGATAATAATGCAAAATTAATTTGGGGGGGAGAAAAACAACAAAAAAAAAGTAAATGGATCTGAAGGTTAATCACTTTTTTTTTTTTTTTTTAACAACAAAGTGAGACTTCAACTTCCACAACCTAACGAGCGGCGCGGTTATCCCTCCCCACGCACCGCCTTTCATCCGCTCGAGCAGGTAGTCACCGACACGGGGCTGCCGCCGCGCTGAGCAGACAGCGAAAAAAGAGGAAGAAAAAAGAAAAAACAGCAAAAAAACCTAAGCCAACCCCACAGCAGCGAGCTCATGGAGGGTTTCCAGTTTCCAGGCGTGCGTGCGTGGTTTGCTGTGACCTCGGTCCCCTCGTGGTGACCCCCCTGGGGTTGGGAACCACGGGGGAACCCCACAAAGTCCTGGTGTCCTTCGGCAGGGCTCGGGCTTTGCGAGGGTTCCTCCCGGAGGATGGATGCGTGCTGCATAAATGAAAACATCATGTCCCTCCGCCGGGTGAAAGCGTTATGAAAAGCGGCATAATAAGGGATTTCCACCATGTTATCAGGCGTACAAAGGGAACGCCGAATGGGAGGGATGGCTGTCACCGGGGAAGAACAAGCTGGGGTTTTGGAGAGGCTGGGGGAGCGCTCTGAATAGCCCGTCAGCTGGGCAGGGAGCGGCGCGGACAATGGCCGGGCTCTACGCCCTACGGCCTGGCAGCAGGCGAGGCCTCATCCTGGCTCCGAGCATCCCCGGTGGCTTTGGGATTGCTGCCCCGGGTCCTGCCCGGCGCGGACACCCCCTACGGCCTGGCCCCGGCCTCCCAAAGAGGCTCCCAAAGCCTCCAAAGGCCCCAAATCCCACCACAGCGGGGGTGCTCAAAGCCTGGTGCTTGCTGCATCGTCCCACAAGCAGTAACGGAGGTAGCGACGTGTCCTGCCTCACTGCCCCCCTGCCCTCCCAAAATTTGTACGTGCCGAGGATGCCAATGCCAAGAGCGGCCTGCGAGGCTGCTGCTGGTGGTGTTTTTATTTTGCCTGCATGGGGTTTTCCCTGATGGCAGGGCAACAAGCATCCTGCAGACCCTTCTCACCCTCCGAGAGGAGCTTTGGGCTGTCTTAATCTCCAAATTTCGGGGATGTCCATCAAATAAGCAGCCCGGTGTGTTTGACGGACATTCTCACCTTGCAGCACTACACACGCACAATTATTCACGTTTTGCTTGCTGCGTTTTCCACCCGCTGCCGAGACGAGTGGGACGAGGTGTTGCCACCCCTGCTCGATGGATGAGGGTGGCTGCACCGAGACCTGTCCCCAAATGGGCCCAGAATTTGGGGTGTGGGCCAAAAGTGGATCACCAAAGCCATGAGGACGGGAATTACACAGTGGTCGGTGCTCTCTGTGGCAATGTGAGGTTCCCCCTGACCGTGCCTTCCCTGGGTCTCTGCTAGTCCCCTCATGAAAAAAGCCCACAGAAGCGCCTGCGGACTCGTAATGCACTTCCACAGGGCTTGAGCCCGTTGCAAGATGCCTTGCGGGGGAAATCAGTTATCGGGCAAAGCCTGCGGACAACGGGAAGGGAGAAAACAGGATCGGGAGAGGCGGGAGAGGCAGCGCTTTCCCTTTTGTTTTGCTGCAGACCCAACGGGGAGCGCAAGCTGTAACACTGCTTTACCACGAATCCCACCGCACGAGCAGAATTCAGCTGAAAAAGTGGAAATAGCACGAAGTGAAAGTGCCCCGTGACAGGAGGGTGGTTTGGCCAGCCCAGATTTCTGGGTGGGTTCCAGCAGCGACCGATGGCCCAGCCCCACGGCACAGCCCCACGCACCGCACCGATGTCCCTATCCCATATATAAAACCCTAACGCCCCCCGGGACGGGATGTGAGCACGTCCAGGGGGCTCCCAGAAATATTTTGTCATGCGGGTGTCTCCTGGAGGCTGTTGGGCACCTCTGGGTGGTACCAACCCACTGCATGGTGACAGCGGGTGAGCTGGGCACAGCCCCAATCCTGCCGCCCGCCTCCATCCCCTGCTTTCTCGGGCACTTTGGTGTGCACACGCTGGGCCTGACCTCGCACACCTCCACGCAAGGTTTTTGGCTTAAATAAAGTTTGTGCAAGGGTGATACAATCACGGCGAGGCAGATCCTGTGCGCACACCACTATTTCGGTGCGTTACCCGGACGCGCTGCTGTGTCCGTGCGATGTGTTTCCCGCAGGGACGCGTTTCTTTTGCTGCTGTTTTTCGTAGGGGAAGGTTTCGCGTTTAGGGCTCACTCCTACAAGCTGAGATTGAACGCGTGGCGTGAAAATAAAGCCGTCTATAACAAAGTTGCTGCCGGGGCACTGTGACAGCCAGGTGACACACACCGAGGTGTGTGACAAGGGAAAGCTGTGGCTCGGAGGAGGCAGGGATCGAGTGCAGGACTGCCGGCGGGCTCACCTCCACGGCTTGCAGCCCGCAGCGCTGCTCCAGCCCTAATTAGCATGCGTTCCCTCCTGCCCCGTGCTGCACGCCCGTCTCCGGGGTCTGTAACTTTTAAAAAGAAGAGCCAGCCATTATTTCCCCCAATGGGAAGCAAAGCAAAAAAAAAAAACAAAGCGGCGACGTGCGGACCCAGCCGCTTTTCGCCCTCCTCGTCTGTGCCCGAGTCCTGGGAGGAGGAGAAAAGGCTGCGAGTGGCCTTTTCGCAGCAACCCTCTGCCAACTTCGTACCTAGGCTCGCGTCTGGCGAGGGGAGCGTGCTAACAGGTGCAGGCTTTAGGGCGGCTTGTCTGGCATTGTGCACGAGCACATAATTCGTCTGCAAATCTCTTCCACCCCTATTTTTCAAAATAGTCGGAGCCCCACTGGCCCGCAGCACGTAGGAGCGCCGATCGCCTTCCTCGCGGCTGCGGAGCGGGGAAGTTTTCCAGCTCAACTTTTCCCCACTCTGACTTTTCTCAAAATTATATAAAACTTGCCCTTTCCAGCCTTAAATTAGGTGTTCTTTAAAACAGGAGGAGGTCTCTATTCTTGGGAGGAAGGAGGGAGAGGAACCAACGCAAATAATGTAGAAAAAACACTTTTATCATAAAAAAGTTAACCTAAATGAAATTTCAGGGATTAAAAAGCAACACATTGCAATCGTGACCAGTAACTTTTCACTTCGCCGCATTCCCTAATGTTATGGACAACCTTGTAATGTGCAAGGGGTCGGTCAGACACGAGTTGTGTGCCCCTGATGTGCAAGGGCTGCCTGTACGAGCCCCAGGCTGTGCAAGCCCACGCTCCTGCCTAAAAGTCATGGGGTAAAATGCAGATCTTGCTTGCTCTGCCTCGCTCAGTGCCTACGGCTTGTCCACAGCAGCGAGACAAACGTCTCAGCTTCTGCACCTGAAATTTTGTGAGGTCTTCATTACTGTAATTCACTGACCTGCCGCATCGTACGCTCTGGCAACATAGATCCCTGGGACGGGCACCCTGCGCTGCCACCGGCTCTCTCTGGACAGGCTGCTTTGTTTTTGTCGAGTTTTCTTAAAAACACAGGAAAGGAGAGGTGCAGACCCTGCTGGGGGAGCCCAGCCCCAGCTCGCCCCGTGCCGCACCAGCCCCTGTAGGGTGCCGGATGCTTTCTATAGGGTAAGCCGGCACGCAGCACAGGTGGCCCCTGCATGGGGATGCGCTCAGCTACTCTTTTATTCCACCTCCTGGAAAAAAAAAAAGCACAGAAATCATGGCACCGAAGTCACCTCCCTAAGCGTGCCCAAGGCGCCTGGCAGCTTTTTGGCTGGGAAGGGTGTTTCGGAGCCCGGCGAGCAGGTGCACGAGGGGCACGAAGTGCCGCAGCTCAGCGCGCCGCAGGGATGCGCAGGCATCATTCCTCCCTCCGAGAGGGGGACCGCCAAGCCCAGAGATCCCCCAGCCCTCTCCTCCGGGAGGAAATAAGCATTTCCTTACAGATATTCTATTATTTTTTTCTAAATCCTCTTCAGATTCAGCTTGTCACTAAATATAGAAACTCTTGTAGCCACACAAAACGCGCATCGCCCCGCAGCTGCTCATTTGCAATTTGTTCTGCACTTAAAATCTCTTAATGCTACAAATAAACTTTGGGAAAGTTACATCCCAATAAACAATGAGGTGTTGTTTAAAATTACATGTGCTACTGTATTATTAGGTCTCCACCGACACTACAATTATCTTCCGAGGCTGGCAATAACGTATTAGCTGTGCAGTCAGACGCAGAAATAGCCTGGTGCCTAAGCCCTCTGCCATTTTTATGAATGGAAAATATTTTAAAAGATCGCTTCCAGTTTCTTCTTTGTCCTCGCCACAGAAGGAGCCCCCTCGCCGAGCAGCTTTTCCCACGTCACTTTAATAGCCACGTACATTCTCCATACATCGCGACACACGAGCGGCTCCCCCCGCCCCCCCGCCCGAGCAGTGCATATACTTAGTGCATTAACTACTCGCTCCTCGCTGCCGGGGGATGCGGGATCCGGGAGCTCGCGCTTTTATTTGCGGATCTTTGCAAGGAAACCCCCAAAAACGCGAGCAGCCCGGCCCCGGAGCGCCGTGTCCGCCTCTGCCTTCGCCTGTCCGGGGATGCCCGGGGATGCTCGCTGCTGGTGCCCGGTGCCCGGTGCTCGGTACCCGGTGCCCGGTGCCCGGAGCGCGGTGCCCGGTGCGCACCAGGACGGGTGGCGGCTCCGCTCCCATCCCCGGCCTCCCCCCCGCCCCGGTACCGCAGCTCCGGGGGAGGAAGGGAAAGGAAAAGAAGGGGGTGAGGGAGAAAAAAAAAAATAATTAAAAATTTAAAAATTAAAAAAAAAAAAAGCCTTGGATGTTTGCGGCGCGGATTTGGTCGGCTCGGGGTATTTTTGGGGAAAGAAGCAAAGCAACCTGCCCGTTCCTGCCTTCGCAAACGCTCGCGGAGCCGGCGGTAGCCATTTTCATCTAAGGTACAGCAAAAGGAGAAAAAAAAAAAAAAAAAAAAAAGGCAAAAAATAAAATAAAATGAAAAAAAAAAAAAAGCCGAAGGAAGCCAGGGAGAGGCGCGCAGCCCCGCGCAGCTCCGGCCGCTCCGCGCAGCCCCGCTGCTCGCTCCGCGCCGCCCAGCGCCGCCGCCCCGCGGGCCGGGGGGGTTCCCCCGACTCGGGCTTTTTTTTTTTTTTTTTTTTCCTATTTTTTCCCTTTTTTTTTTTTTTTTCCTTTTGCCGCAGTCTCCGGCCCCGCAGCCGGCGGCTCCCCGCGGCTCCAGCTCCCACCCCCCCCCCGGCCCCGGCCGCGCACAAGGGGAGGTGGGGGGGATGCAGGGCGAGCCCGGCCCCCCCCCTAAGAAAAAAAAATAATAAAAAAAAATTAAAAATCATACAAATATAAAGGCGGAAAGGCTGGAGGCGGAAAGGCAGAGCGAAGCCAGAGCCGGCGCCCCCCGGCCCCCCCCCCTGCAGCACAAAGCCCCGCAGCAGCCGGGGGGAGCTGGGGGCGGCCCCCCCCTGCCCGCCCCCGCCGCCCCCTGCCCGGCCCCTGCCTGTGCCTGCAGCTGCAGCACCCCGCTGCACGCACACGTGCACGCACATGCACATTTGGATGCACACAGGCATGCATATGTGTGCACATGTGCACACACACGCATGCATGCATGTGCAAACGTGCATGTGCACACACATGGCATGCACACAAATGCACACGCACACGCGTGTGGCACGTCTCCACGCACTTACATGGCACCAGGTGACTCGGCCAGGGAAAAACCACGGGCTGGGTGAGGGATTGGGCACGCAGCTGCCCCCCAGCACCGCGTTAGGCCCTGCAGCGGGTGCTCCCCGTTGCATCCTTGGATGGTAGCACATGAAACCCGCCATGGGGAGCAGTCAGCACTGCTCCTCTAACTCAGGGGCTGGCACAGCCTCTGTTTTTATTTTTGCCCGTGCCAGGGACTGCACACTGTTCAGGGCATGTTTGCCGGGGGAGAAGTTTTGGGGAATGCCCAAATCCTCCAACCCTCTCTGATGCGATTGCCTCAAGTTGCACAGGCGCTAATGAGTAGCTGAGTGCCACGTGCAGGTGGCCGCACAGCCCTGTAAGTGCCCACCTCTTGCAGCTTGTGATAAGCCCCCCCAAAGTAAAGCAGCACGCAGGGCTTTCTGCAATTAGCTCTCAGTCCCTCGCTCTGTGCCTCCTCTGCCAGAGCCCTGGGAGGGCGAAGGTGTGCAATGCGTGCAGCATGAACCATGCAGCTTGTGCAGCATGTGCAGTGTGCACCGTGCAGTGTGCACAGCGTGCAGCATGCAGCAGGGACGGAGCATTGCGCCCAGCCATGGGGGGCAGAGCACCCCCTGGCAGCAGGAGCATCCCGGTGCCGTTGCACAAGAACGGGACACGTCCCCTCCGCCCTGTGCACAGCACACGAGGACACACACGAGGACACGCACGCCCCCAGCCCTGGCCAGGCCTCAGGAAGTTCTCTGCCGTCCTCCGGAGCAGACGAGGGCGGTGCAATTGGCGTTTAATTGCAAGCACCACGAGATCTGCTCCGAGAGGGACGCCGAAGGCCCCTGTAAATGGCTATCTAACTTGATTTAAAAACTGTGAGCGTAGGACACGGCGAAGGTTGCTTCCCCTTGGTACCACAAGCTTGCATTCGGCCCAAGGACAGCAGCAGCAGAGCCGCGGCGTTGCTGGGTTTCTCAGCAGAAGTTCGCAGTGGACTGCGAGACAGCTGGAATTCATATTAGAATATTTTTAACGTGCTCTTACAAATACTTTGGCATACGCCTCTTCCACTCCTTTTAATGATGTTGACTTCATTTCCTTTAATATGGGGGAAAAATGCTACACCAACAAAACTTAATTAAATTAATAAGAAGAAACAATAATAAATAATTCCAGTTGCGTTGCTGCGGGGTTGCAAAACACGGCTCAGGATGTTTGCCTGATAAAACGTCACCGCCGCGCAGCGCAGCAGGGCCGCCCTCCCTCCCCGTGCACCCTGTGCCCCATGGCTTACACCACCCCATGGGGCCCAGGGACGCCGGGGCTGTTCCTAAAGCATCTCTGCTTAGCACCACGGGGCCCCAGCAGCCAGTGAGAGTGTGGGGCTGCAATTCTGCTGGGGAATGCGTGTGCCACGTGCAGATGCATGCATGTGCCTGTGCATGATAGGCATGTGCACGCGCGCTGATAGGTGCATGTGCATCTATGCACGGGGGCATACACGTGTGCAGCCTGTGTGCATGCACAGGCATGATTGTGCACACGTGTGCATGCAGGTGTGCAGTCTGTGCGTGCATGGGCGTGATTGTGTGTGCACGCGTGTGCAGCCTGGGTGCATGCATGGCCATAACTGTGCACACCTGTGTGCAGCCTGTGCACGCACGTGCCTGACTGCACGTGCACGTGTGCACATCTGTGTGCACACACGCCTGCGTGCTTGTGCACGCGCCTGCACGCCTGTGTGCTCGCACCCGTGCCCGGTGCGTGTGCGTGTGCCCGCTCGTGCCCGCGCGCCGAGCACGCGGCGCCCCCTGGAGGCGCGACCCCGCCGCCGCCCCCCCCCCCGGCTCCCCCCGGTCCCATCCCGGTGGCGGCGGGGCCCGCGCTGCCCCCTCCCGGCCGCTGCCGGCCCGGGGGCCCCGTCGGGGATTGAGGAGGAGGAGGAGGAGGAGGAAGGACGGGGGGGGGGTCAGGGAAAGCGGGTGGCACGGTGCTGGCTGCTGGCAGCCCAGATCTGCCGGGGAGACGGCGGTCCGTCCTCATCCTCATCCTCATCCTCATCCTCATCCTCATCCTCATCCTCATCCTCATCCTCATCCTCATCCTCATCCTCATCCTCATCCTCATCCTCATCCTCATCCTCATCCTCATCCTCATCCTCATCCTCATCCTCATCCCCATCCTCACCCTCACCCTCAACCTCATCTCCATCCCCATCCTCATCCTCACCCTCATCCTTATCCTCATCCTCATCCTCATCCCCATCCTCACCCTCATCATCCTCATCTTCATCCCCATCCCCACCCTCACCCACCAGCACCACCCCTTGAAGGCCGTGCCTGAGCCCTGCGCCCTGCTGGATGCACACAGAGGACAGCCAGGTGCCCTCGGGTTCTCGTGCCCCGTGCCCTGCTGTGATGGACGATCCGCGGTGTTTCCCCAAATCCCACCCAGGCTCGTACACAAGGGCTGAACGCATCACCCCAGGGGTACGGACACACATCGGTGCCAGGTGCTGGTGCAACCGGCCACGGAAATGTAATTCTAGGGAACGGTAACTCCTGCACCTTAGCACGTGCCTGTGCAGATCTGGGAAATATCTTCCTTTGGCTTCTGGGGGCTGATTTCCTGAACCTCAGCACAAAAATCCCATTTTCACACCGAGTTTCAGGGACTCTAACCCGGCAGAGGGCTTCTCGACATGCTCTCGAAAAACTCTCCGTGGCCACTCGTGTGGGTGATGCGCTGGCTGGTGCTCACCGAGCGAAGACGCGGATTTTTACCTGCCCGGCCCATCTTTTTTTTTACCCATGTAATAAAATATGACACTAGAGGGCGGCCTGTTAATGTAATTCAATAACGAAGCTGCAGTGGCTGCAGGTGGAGACGCGGCTCCGATGCTTTGCGTCCTGGGCACGGCACCTGATTCCCCCGGGATAGCCCCGAGACACGGGGGGGGGATCCAGAGGGGCACACCAGAGCCCCCCAAATAACAAATATCCCAAGAAATGGGGTTTACCAGCAGGCCACACGATCTGTGTTGTGTCACGAGCAGTCCCGCTTCAGCAAAGCTCAGAGGAGGTAACAGGAGCCATCCCCTGCTCCCTGACCCCAAATCCTCACCCTGCCCCAAGCCATTTTGGACCCTTTTACAGCTAAATGCCAACCCAGCCCAGTTTCAGGACTCAGCACCACAGTTCAGTGAGTACTGTCCCCTCGCGTGGCTCTTTCTCAGTCTCTTGCAGCCTTCCCGGGACCAGGGAGGTCTCTCTCAGTCGCAGAGCCCGGTCTCCTTGTGTCAAACGAGGCTAATATCTGCATGCAATTTAATAAATTAAAGACCGCAAATATTTTTGGAACGCCGGACCGAGCGTGCATCAGAAACACCAGGTATTACCAAAGTACACGGTGATGTCATTATTGATATCTACACTCTGTCCTGCCTGGGAGCAAGGATCTCCTTGTGGTGTGCTGTTGGCAGCCGAACCTTTTTTCCCCCCAGATTTAAAATCTATGTCTCAAATGTGAGCCAGCAGGTGAAAGGGACGCGGTGAGACAGGCGGAGGGGAGACGGAGGACGCAGCTCACAGTACCAGGAGCTGAGCCCCGTGACGTTGTTGCACAAGGAATCCTTCAAGGCATCCTTGCAGCTTGCTCTGTGATAGCTTCGAGAGGCTTTTGGTGCCGTGAGACTATCAAAGGTAATTCAGCGTGCTCACCGTGAAACAAGAGAGGGTTTTACGCTCAACTTCAGTGCGACTTTCTTATTGTCTGGAGAAGAAATTGGCCTGAACTTACAGATGGGAAGAAGTTAAATTAGTGGCCGCTTTCCTGCAAACTGATGTTCCTTAGCATTTAGCAATAACATGTCCTCAGTTTTTGCTAAATTGCAAACGAGCAATTAATTTTTCAGCACTTGTGCAGAATACTTTAAAAATGGAAACATGAAAGTCTTCTATTAAAATGAAGTTGATAGTATGCACCTGCCACTAATGTACTGTACACTGTGTCTTCCACTCATTATAGTGATGATTTGGGTTGAGATCAAGAGTCATATAGTGAAAATCACTTCAACACGTGCCTGTTCATATGCATAAACTCCTGTGTACCAGATGGCAAAATATAATGACATCTTAAACAGCTAATTGCATAAACCTTGTAATGCAGATAATTGCTGAACCAAAGTATGAGTTAATAATTTCCCACTGTATTGCCTGGCTTGACACTAATTCTAAAGGAAAGTTGTGACAATCCTAACACACTAAAGTTCACCAAGCGGTAATTAAAACTAGCACTTAAAATCATTCGACTTTCAAACCCTTAATTACAATTCAGTGGAATCACTTTGTAGAAATCTAACATTTATAGATAGTTACATGATAGCTGATATTTCATCATCGGCCCTTTCATGGCGTGCTCCTAAGGCGTGCTCCAGGAGCACGCAGCTCTCCCTGGAAGCCTGCGGTCGTAAGGATTTCCGTGCCAGCGGTCACTGGGAAGCACGTGGGGAACGGTGGCCAGGACGCCCTGCTGCAGCCTTGTCATTTTTGTCACAGCTTACAGCTTAAGGCAGCGCGGCACGGAGTCGTTTTTAATCACCTGGTGATGGATAAATGTAAATAAACAAGGAGCCACTGCGGTGACGCGTGTTGGTTTTCAAGGAGCGGGTGTAAGAAGTAAATTGTTTTGGCGGAGTTCATAACCCACGTCCTGACCTCAAAGACAGGCCCCTCACACACCATCAGCTGGTACCCTGTATTGGAACAGCCGCCACGGGGTCGAAACGATAACGAATGGAGATATAATTAATGATGGTAAATACGATTTTAGGAGAAATAAGCCTTATCAGACAAACCCAATTTCTTTCTTTGATGAGGCATATCAAATAATACGACGAAGGTAAAGACTGAATGATAAAGGTCAATGAAGAGATGTGATATTCGTTTTTTTTATGGAGATTAGAATTAACACTGTGTGATATTCTGATCAAAAAACATTAGAAACAGCAACAGAGCATGCACTAATTAGATTAGGAATTGGCTAACAGCCTGTTAAAAAGTAGCTATGAATCAGGAAGCGTTATCAAACGGGAGGGTTTTACCAGGATCAGCATCAGGTCAGATGCTAGTTAATGTTTTCTTCAATGATCTGGATGTAAACACTGCAAATTCACAGCTGATAAATTTGAGGATGACAGGAACATCGGTGGAGTGACAGACAATGATGAGAATGACACTCCAAGCGATCCCGGCTGCTTGATGAGCTGAGCCCATTCAAACACAATTGGTTTTAATACAGACAATATAAGATTATGCAGTTTCTGGTGCTCGCAGTTTTAAAAGACTGCTGGAAAACTGGAGAGGGTGCAGAAAAGAGCCACAGAGAGGATTTCAGGGCTGAAGGAAGTGCTTAATGGTGAAAGACTTAAAGCACTCAATCTGCCTAGCTTACTGGAAAGAAGACTGAGACGTGACCTGAGTATAATGGGTAAGTATTTAAGTATCTACGAGATCTCTCTGGAACTATCTGCTAGATACTGATGACATTTCTAATCTTTCAGAGAAAAATGGGTATCTGCAAGTCAGCTGAGCAAATTCAAGTGAGAACTGAGGTGTATGCTTTTACCAGCACCAGTGGCCGAAGGCTGACTTTCCAGGCACTGCCTTTTTGTGGTGTTTTCAAGGCAAGACCAGAAGACCTGCTGTAACCAAACACAGGGTAATGCATTTAATGCAGGGGTCATAGCACGCGGTGATTTGTAGCATATCAAGGGGCTTTCTCTAGGCTTCAAAGCTGTGAGTCTATACACATCAGCAGAAACGCCTCGTAAGTGTTTCAGAGCAGGAACGTACACCTGTGCGGAGGACTAATCAAGTAATAACAAGCCTAACACATTTCACGGGCTCTGCAGACCCACGCCAGGTGTGCAGATATCACACGTTTATAAATCTCGAGTAACCGATCTCAAAAGACAGAGGCTGAGTTTCTGTGCCGATGTGGGAGCCCCCCGCTGGCAGATCTGCCACCCCTCGCCTGCCTCCTGGCAAGAAATGAGTCCCCTGGGAGCTTGTGCCTCTGCTCCCGGGGCAGGAGATGCAGTGACCCCAGCCCAGGGAGTCTTGCACCTGGAATTCTGTTTTATGTACACTGAATAAGGCAGTGCAGGATTGGGCCAGACAGGAGACCAGACTGAAAGTTGACCCCAAACCTCTTTTTTTTTTTCTGAAGCATTTCTACTTCAGCCCTGCTTCTTGCTCAGCTTCTCACCTCTGAGACCTCACATACCTGCCACGGCTGTTCCCAGCCACGTGCACTACCCGTCCTTTGCATCCTACAAACACCTTCCTCTCCCCACCCCTGGAAAGTTCAACGACTGCCAAAACCGTGAGCAAACACAAAACCTTTGGAGGCTTTACGACACCACCACGCGGCGCCTCCAGTCTCAGCTCAGCGTATTGCAGAAGGAAGAGAAGCAGAGGCCTCGTCCAATTTCCTTCAGCTGTGAGCCCGTTCCTGGGGGCCTTCTGCCTAAACCTGGGCTATGCACAGCTCAGCACAGCCCCAGGACCTGCGGGGCCATGACAAAAGCCGGGAGCTAAATGCTACAAAACCAAAGAGCATCGTCTGATTCTGTGCAGGAGCTCAGAGTGAAGGCTCAGCACAATCATTTCTGCCCTTAAACATATTTGCTAGCCCATGAAAAATAACTACCAGATGTCTGCTGTTATTCCTAATTATACAGATGGAGGTGACCAGATCTGATATTAACTATTCTCATGCTTGGGTTTCCCCTGCTGCTCCCTGTGGGCTTTCCAGCCACCCCTGCTGCGGATCAGCAGCCGCCTTTGTCTGTGGCAGCGGTACCGGCAGCCGCAGCTGGCGAGGATCAGGATTTTCCCCGGAGAGGGATGCTCCAGGGAAGATGCTATTCCTACTGGTTATAACATTTTCAGTCTCTGCTGAGCACCCTCCATAAAATTACAGCACAGGTGACTGAGGCAAGCTTTACCAAGCAGAGCCAGTCGAGGTGACGATCTGGAGGAGACGGCACCTTTTTGTGTATCCATCTCACTATTTTTGAGGCAGTCTCTTAACCATCCAGCTAGCTGGGGTTTAGAGCTCAGAGTCTGGCCTTCCCTCACTCTCTCCACCACCTGCAAGGTAAATGTGCCTCCAGGTAGTCCCAGAGCTCTGCTCCTTAAGGCAAGTTCAGCGCAAGCCTCTATGAAATGCCCCCATTTTGTTCATCAGCCAGGTGTATGTGAAGAACGTCTTTGGCAGTATTCAGTCTGTGTATATGCACCGCAATCACAACTTGTCCATACAAGAGGTAGCAGTAACTCAATTACAAGACAAATTAAAAAAATAATACACCGAGCAGCATTATTAAGTGGTAACTCAGATGCCAAAAGTTTGGAGGGAGGACACGGAAATGTCAGCGATAACAAAGCCTGGACCTCTAGATAGTCTCAGGGACTTAGGCAGAGATCGATCCAGTGGCTGCTGACCTGCCTTCTGAGCTTGCAGTGATGCTGGCAATTAACTCTAAGCAGAAAATTGTCCCACTGATTGACTCAGCAGCTTAAATTGAAACACAAGCTGAAATGATTTGCTGGGAGGGACATAACCTGAGGAATTTCTTTATCGTTAAAACAACTGGTAGATCCAGGAGGAGGTGGTATGATATGAAGGAGACTTATTTCTCAGGCTGTGAATGTAAATTGGTCTTCCTCTTGTCTTTTGATAGAAAGCAGGTCTGATGGGCACAGGTTGTCTTCCAGAAGTGGAGCTCTAGAAAACAAGACAAAATAGATTGTCACATCACTTCTGATCGCTACATTATTCTCTGCTTAAAATTTTTAGCTACCTACTATATCAACATAGAGTAAAAACAATTTCTGATAATAGATTTTATCAAAGCAGATACAAAACAGCAGATCAAAACATCACACGCGTTCTGAGTCTTAATAAATACGACTTAAGATGAATCTATCTGCAGTGCTTCTTTTCTAACCAGCACTCAGTAACATCCAAATAGTGCCAATACAACAAATATTAACTAAACAGGAACATAACTGAAAGTGTCCTACCTGGTTGTGGCTGGCTGGTACTTTCCAGAGGAGTCATCTTCTCATCTTCTTCCCTCTTTTCTTCGTCAGATTTTTCAGGAAAGAGTCAGGTGCCACATTTTAGCTTCTCCTAAAATTGAATGCGTGTCTTTGCTGTGTATCGTACACATCCGGATATCCCAAAACATTGGAGGCAGATGGAAAGATGTGTCGGTAGGTAGATAAAAAGCTTTGTGAAAAAGGTGGGCCCCCAGATTCTGTTTTCTGATGTCTTTAGATCATTTGCTCTGTGCCTGATACAACAGCCTTATAAAATATTGTATCATCCGGGAAGTGGAATCAGCTCCCAGAACTGGTGAAAATAACTGAAGATCTGTCACTTTTCCAGATGAACATCTGGCAACTGATTGTATTTACTTTCATTTCCAAGACCCTAAGGCACTTAGAGATCAGAAAATAGTTCAGTCTATTCCAAAAAGAAACGCACCTCTCTTCTTAGCATCAGTTCTCAAATTGTTCTTTTGCACACTCCTATCTCCGCGTGTAATTACTTGCAGGTGTCAGCTGCAACATGAGGTCTTTTGTCTTTTGTCAAGTGCTTTGGCCAGCGTGGACACAACGAGCTTGGTTTACCAGGATTAATAGTTGGCTATTGGTATAAATGACCGCTGGAAAAAGATGTCTTATGAGATAAGAGCTTTATTGTCAGTCTTATGGATTGCTTTGCCTCGGGATGCTCTAGGGCCATGTTGCTGGAGCAATTTGGACCTGGGTCTGAAGCCAGTGGGAACTACAGAGACACACAGGGCTCTGCAAGAACTTGCAGGTGGCTGAATTCCATGATGGGCATCAGAACAAGGGATGGAAACCACTGATCATGATCGCAATTACACCTGATTTATACACGTTATTTACTCATCATCCACTCCATATCCCACCAATTTAGGTTGTTTGTATGGGCTCTTATCGCTGCCCTAAAACCCTCCAGCAATGATTGCAGTCTGCTCTGTTAACTGATGATTTCATTGTTCATTACACCTATTTATGTGTAACTGTCAGGAAAGGTTTTCTTTCAGCTAAGTGTGAGGGCAGCACTCTCCAAATCACGATGGGATTTTGAACTAGGCAGTGGCTTCGGGGGAAAAAAAAATGAAGATTGCCTGCAGAAAGAGAAGAAACTCTTCAGAGACTTTTGCTTCCCAGCAGACTTGCTGCTGGAGGCTTGTCAGGTAGCAGGAAACCTTTCTCAGGGAGATTCTGCAGGGCTTTGACATTTATAGGGTGGCTGTCAGTGTTGCATAACCTCAGGAGCATCATTACCATTGACCTATTGCGGAGCTGCCACTATTTCATGTCCCGTATTCTTCAGCAGAGCAATACTTAGCAGTGCTTTTCTTAACTCATGTCTTGTCAGTGAGACCTTTCTGCTCTGTCCCTCATTTCTATTTAGAATATAGAGCAATAGTAAACCAAAGAGAGAAAATTCTTAGAATTCTTAGGAGTTAGGGTAAAGATCTTAGCCCTTTATAACTTCCTTATTTCTCCTGTTTTAAGTAAGCCAAAGACAGTGCTTAGCATTTATTTATGCAGCTGCAGTGGTCAGTGTTTCCAGAAGTGAGGAGCTGCAAGCTGTGACTGCTTTTGCTCTGGGGGAAGCTTAATTTTGAAAGGGTACTGGGGTATCTGGGACTCCCCAAAGCTGTCCCCTTTCAGTTGCATCATGCTGAGGCTCTAAAAATTAGAGAACTCAGGTAAGAGCCATTTCTGAAAACTTGGGCCAGCTTAATTTCTAAAAGCTAGTTTTTGTTTACTGTTTAGCTCAATGAGTAGACTCTAATGCTGTTTTTGTTTCATTTTTTTTTTCCCCTCCATTACATGTGAATTTATTTAAATTATTTATCCACAACATTCTTTAAGGTTAGATTATTTTATTGTGGCAATTGAAGCAATCTCTGTGTAGATGCATATTACTTTACACATCTCCCCTTGGGGCTATTCACATATCCCCACACGCATGGCTCCCACTAATACTTGTCAGTGGGACTTAACATACAAGTGCAGACATGAGAATAACCCCTTGCTGGGCACTTAACTAGATTTTATTTTAATTTTTTTTAAAGTTGCTCACTCATGGCAAACATCGTGGTTATTGGAAATCACTGCACTTACCAGGATCAGCAAACACAACCTCCTTTTCCTTCTCACTCTTTCAAATGGGAGCTGCTTGGTGCATTTGGTGTGCTCAAGGTAAAAAGTTCACAGACAAAAAACAGGAACGCAAGGTTATGGAATAAAGTGGCTTTATTCTGCACATTGTCACTGTTTGCCATACAACTGTATACAGTTAAGCCTCTCCACTGAAGAAAGCTTTTTATGTTTGTTTGTTTTAAAAGGTATGAATTGCAATGTGGACATTTGGGTTCTGTCTGTGGCTCCATCATAGACTTCCTGGTAGGATAGCTGGAGCTTTGCTGGTCAGTTCTTATGAGAATGAATGGAAAGCTGAGGTTTGAAAACTTGGTTTTTATTTCTGCGTACCTGTTTTCTGCATCTTTAGTGGTTCTCATTACTGCGGACTCCCCTCTACGCCAGTATTTACATGTGTGTAAGTTAAGTGATGACAGAACACTTTCCATCAAGAAGTTGAAATCTTCAATATGTTTTGTAAAACTGATGCATCTTGTACCATCTGTAATCCCCCTCCACTGCAATTCAGGGACATGCAAATGTTGAATCATCATTATTTGTTAGCCATATGAAAATAATTACTCTGATTTCAGAGTAATTAGGAACGAACATGTGCCCATATCAGAAAGAGGAAATGACCAAATCAAGATGTGGTCCGCCAGCCTCTCCAGCCAGGAGATTTTCTACCTTTAAGCCACTTCAAGATTTTGGAGGGGTTCTGTGTTTTAAAAGTATGGTCCTTGGAGATGTTTGCTGAGTTATAATTCTGGATGCACTAGGGACCAATGGAGTAAAGTAAAGCCAAACATAGGCAGGAAGCACTGTGTTTCGATACCCAGCCACCCAGGAATGAATTTACTTATTTCAAGTCTTCACTTTCTACCTCACTCTGTGATTTCAGGCTTGCTTTAATGGTATGCTAGAAGCATGAACATGCCAATAACAGAATACTGCGATGCGACATCTAACTTTCAGAAGATCTGGCCCCATCCCAGCAGCCACCTTGTGGGCAGAACCTCAAATCACGGCAAAAGCCTGCTGAATTCAGTCCCACGGGGACTGGGACTTGCTTCTGAAGGCTAAAGCACAGACAGCCCTTACGACAAAGCCAACCAGCACACTCAGCAGTTTCAGCAGGCAGTAACTCACAGTGTTATCCGTCACCCAAGGCTGACCATTCACCACCTATAACTTTACCAGGTATGAGCCATCTGAGGACATTCTCCACACTTCATTTTTTTCGTCAGGCTGATTCCTGTTTTGGAAATTTTTTATCCATGCCAATTCATCTATCTCTAAAAAAGGCACTAGGAAAAAAAATGTTTCAGTGTTTCTGGCAGTTTGTCCTTGAAAAGGCCTATCGACATCACGGCTTGAAGCAATAACCAGGAGATTGGCCTACATCAGCCCTTTCTTAAGAGATGCTTTACAGTAGCCTTGAAAATCCATCAAATCTGAAAAGCCTTCACAAGTTCAGAGTTTGCACATGCTCACTAAAAGTATTTTTTATTTTTTTTTAAGCATTAAGCTGCTAAAGTCAGTGCAGGTTTTAGAGGGAACCGGCACCATTTGGGCAGCACACACAAAATCCATCTCACTGCAAGGGGGTCATGAACCCCACTCTGCTGCCTGCTTTCAAACATTTCCCAACTTTCATGTGCTCGGTCTCACATCTCCAGTGGTGTCCTGTGAGCATCCCCTCTTCACGTGCAATTGGGTGTAATTTACAAAGCAGGTAATGAATTAAAATAACGGTGCCCTCATTGCCTAGTAGGAAGTATGTCTCTTAACTGGTACTAATGGATGGCAGCCATTAGTTACTCTTACATTAAGGTGCATTCATATTGAAATTTTACACTGGCATTACAATGCATTTGATTAAAATGCAGAAGAATTACGCATTAGATGTCATGTGGCTGGATGGAAGCATAATTTAGCTGAGTCTGCAGATGCAGTCATGCAGGTGTTTCTGTAATTCAGATTCAGTTGGTGAAACTGTTGATGTTCAGTGGCCCTCAAATCACATCACCATCTGTGGTTCAGCTCCTTCTGAAAGGAATTCCTTGTGCTTTTTATCAGATATGATCACTGGATTCCTGAGCAAAAGTTTTGTGAATCAGGCAACGCTTAAATATCAGGTGTTCTGGGGGAAGGGGAGGCACTGCAGACATCAGGTATTTCATCTGTGCTTGTTAACTACAAGTCTAGCATAAGGAGGAGATAAAAATGGGGCTCTTTGTGGGAATATTCCCCTCCCGTCAAGGAAGCATTGTGCTTTCTTACCTAAGGAAGAGTTAAAGTTTGAATTGTGTCTGATTTGCAGATTTTGAAACTAAGCCAAGTTTGGCCTTACATATCTCCCTACAGAACAGTCCAGTATCTGAAAAAAACACTCCGTGCTAGAGGTTTTAGTTAGATTTACATTTTCTACTTAAGCCCCTCACTGATAAACACCATTTTAACAGCTGCAACTCTTGCTACTTCCAGTTTTTGCAAGCTCCAAGACGATGCCAGTTACGGAGAGCTAAAGCCCAACACTCAGACGGGTCCATCACTGCCAGCAAAAGCTCCCATGTACTTGAAGACACTCATGTACACAATTTCTTTGCTAGACTGAGAACTTTTTAAAGGCAGGGAGATGTTATTGGGAGCAGAAGGCTGCAGAAACTAGGTAAGGATAGCAGGGACAGAGCGAACAGCAGCAGCGCTCCCTCCACAGCGCTGCTCGCAGCATAATGCAGGTGCTGCCCTCTCTCTGCAAGGTCCTCCAGTCTGTAGGAACATCTTTCCAGTCTGGAAACATCAAGCCCTTTCCTAGGGTTTGAAGCAGGATGACATTAAGTTTTGGGAGTTCAGACTCTGTGCCGTTGGAACATGCTGCGAGGCAATCTAGCTAATGTGCAGTTGTGTCTATACAGCCTCCGAGGACTGAACATGGTTTGGAAGAAAAAAATCAAGTCAGGATCACAGATGGTTTCCTCTTTACCTCAAGGGTCATCGTGTTTACACATTTTGAAAGAGTTACTGAACTAATTTGTAAAAGACTTCTATTTTATATATTAAGGAAAAATAAAGACCTCACAAGATTTTTAGTCCATCAGCAACATATGGAAACAAGAAAAATCTGTCCCTCGGTTGCTGAAATATTTATTTATCATTGAAATCCCAGACATTTGCATTCAATGTAAGGGCAAAGCATATCTTATGTATAACCTCCTAGAGAATTTGGTTAAAAGCAGTTTTGGATACCTGTAAGTAATTATGCTATCACATTCTCTAACGGATTTAATTCAGGCCAAGTAGCAACTACTGTATGTCCAAAAGATAATGAATTAAAGCAATGCTTTGGCATATCCCCTTTCTGAAATGTTAGCAGCCTCTCAAGTGACTTGAAAAATAGGCTTCAATAAATGGACAGGAAAATATATGCAATTAAATTCAATCAATAAAGCTGTCCTTGACCAAAGTCCAAACATTAAAAACAACTCCAATTGAATTATGAGAAATCCTTTTCTGATTTTAACTAGATTAGTTTAATCACATGTGCACCAAAGTTGCGTGCCATTCCTCAGTAAGTTTATGGAAACAAAAATCAACGTACAACTGTGTCTCTTCAGCCCAGCTCCAGCTTTTCCCCAAAGAGCACTGTTCTAGAAAAGTCATTTTCTTTAACAAGGTCACCCATTCAGAGGAAAATGGCAGAGCAGGGTCCCAGGTGACTGCCCTCGTTACCAGCCCTCTCTCTTTCACTTCCACAAAACTCCTCATCCCCACACTACAAGGGCTCTTTGTTTCCTCTGGGTGAACAACAGAAACACTGCTGAAATCCTGAAAAGCACCTCAAAATGTGAACGCTCATCCAGATCCCAAGTAACTAGAAGGTTTTGATGCTTTTTTTCCCCACCACAGTGATATAGCTGAGGACAAACACAGTACTGAAATCAGAGATGCCCCAAGTTATGGCAAGAATACACGTATCTACGTGCCACAGGCATAAGTAAGCCTATAAACAGAAGTGCTTCAGAATAAAACAAAACAAAAAATACATTGTTACTAGAGGTGTTTTTTTTTTTTTTTCTTTTTTCTCCAATAACCAAATATCACAAGAACCCTTACAAATAACCAAGCTCATAGATACTCAAAACCTCACTGAAAAAAATCTAGATAGCCTCATACCAACCAAGGTGAATTTGACGTTGTTAAATTTTGTGGAGTACCTTTTGCTGTTCCATATTACCTCAGAGAGGGCAGAAACTCCCCCCCTTCTCTTCCTCAGGGACATGGGAACAGCTGACAAATAATTTTAGGTAAGCCAGCCATCAGCTGGAAGTCATGACCCAAGCCTGTTTGCCTGCACGAGATTTGAACCAGCAACACCTGTGAGATAAGCATTGCTTGCTGAGTGCTCTGAGCTGTCCTGTACAATGTAAGTATTCTCTTAAATTCAGAGTAAAAATAGAACATTAGGTTATTCTAGAGCTGACATTTCAGCCATGAAGCACTTAAGATATGAAAAAGATGGATCTGGGGAAATAATTTGTAAGTAGCAATGTGTTTGTTGAATTTTTGCTCTTTGGGGACTTGTGGTTTTTCTGCAATTCTTTCCAAAATCAAGGGTAAATTATGATAAAATGATTTGTCTTGGATAAGGGATGGTGCCTCAGGAGCAAAGTTATTTCCTGCCCTATAGTAAAAAGAAGCATTGCAACAAGAAAGAAGGAGTAAAAGCGTTGGTGGTAATGGCTGCAAGTTACAAGACTTGTCCTGGTCTTGTTTCTTGTCCACTAATACGAGGGAGAATTCATGTAAATGGCCATGCTGACCCTTCATCTGTGACCTCTAAAGCTCCCACAGCGATATAACTTTGAGACTCATCTACAAAAGAGACCCTTAGGCTCAGCTGAACCCCCTATTACTAAACTCAAGGCACAGCTGGTTGCAGAATGAGGAAATCCTCAGGTGGCTGCAGAAGTTGCACTGAATTTCACCATCACTTGTTTGCTGGGTCTGTGGGATGGCTCCGGAGACATTCCCATGAATGTATCCCTACAAAGGCTGTATCCCGATCTTCAGAGGGATACAAACCCAAATGAGACAAAACTTTACATAGAATAATATGGAAAAGTACAATAAAATAATATAATAAATACGGGCTTAGTGCTGGAGTTATGAGATGGGAAGATTTGCCCTAGTTAGGTCTCCTACTGACCCTATTTATGCTGGATTGGCTGGTACTTCCATAACGTGTCAGGAGACCCAGCTGACTAGCAAGACACCTGAAAAAGGCAAATACCTTCCTGCTGACAGCAGAACCTCTGCCTTGGACAATCTTTCACTGTTTGCACACACGCTGAGAGCCCAAGAAGCTCGCATTCCCTTAGCAACCAAAGTTGGCACCTGTGATATTTGTTTTCAGCGACTGACACCAAGAGTTTGAACTTACATCTGTTTTACTGAATTATGGTGAAACAGTATTAGTAACTGCAAAAAGCGGCTCTAATTTGGACAATGCCGTCCAGATCATTTGCAGCTTGTAGTGCCTGTAATTTCACTTCACATATATATCACTTCACAGTATGGG
Source organism: Anas acuta (assembly GCF_963932015.1). NCBI lineage: Eukaryota > Metazoa > Chordata > Aves > Anseriformes > Anatidae > Anas > Anas acuta. The sequence goes on from NC_088986.1 coordinate 3,478,923, forward strand.
AAATCGTATAGTAGAGGAACACAACAAGTCTTACGCAGGCTGGGTCTTGACAGCTTGACCTATTCCCAGCTATAAAACTTGCTTGTGTAGAAGTTTTCCTCCTGTCTTTTATAGTTCATTTGTGAAGGATTGTCCACCTGGTGCCTTATCACAAACTGTGGAATGAGTCCAGGAGATGGCAACAACATGAACTGCTGTGGGGGATAACAAGGACTCTGTTATGACTGGGAACGTTTGCAGTACTATAAATAACTCTATCAATATTGTGATAATGGCACTTTAAAGAGGTCTATTTTACAAGTGTTGAATGTAAGAGAGACCACAGCTGTGCTCATTAATTCTGAAGTATGCTCCTCTCTATGTACAATTTGCAGGTGTAACAATAGGAGTGTTGACTCAATGCAGGTCTAGCTAGTGTTTGGATTAAAAAAAAGGTCACAGTAGCATGATTAGTTCTTAACGAGTCTTTATTGTGTTTGGCAGAGGGAAAGCAAATGATGATAGTTTAATTGAAAACAATAAAAGTAAAATGGAACTTTGTTACAGAATTCAGCTATACGTAAATAGCTTCTCCCCCCCAAAGAGCAAGTACCGTAATTGACAGCAGTAGATCTTTTGATAATTAATTGCAGTAAATTATCACTTGGCACAAAGAAGGCATAATTCTAATTAATTTGCAACCTTTCCAGCATAACACTGAATTGAAAATGGCACTGCTGTAATTTTTTTCGAGCTAATATAGAACTGGAGTACAAACAACATTGTGATGCTTTCCCGTGTTTTCCTTGTTTGGAGTTGAACTTGGGCGATTCGGTCCCTTCCACACAATTGCTGTACTACACAGGGATGACCCAAATGAGTAGGAGTTTCCTGCACAGTCAGAATTAATCTGCCACAGCATGGGATAATATAATTATGTACAGGGATTCAGGCAGAGAACTGGTTCAGCTGGGGCTAGCCTGGGACTTCAATGCCTCGACTGAGGACAGGCAGGGCTGTGAAGAGTCCCTTTCATTGTCCTTTTAATCTTGATTTGAAAAGAAGGTACGTGGTCAGGCCAGGCTCTTTAGGCAGAACTAAGAAGAACTGTAATACGAGTCAAATACATCACCCTCCGTCTTGTTAACAATTTACAAATATATTTTCCTGATCTCTGGGAATGCAAATTCTCCTTGGCAACTGCAGGGCAGAGCTAAATGGCAGGTCCGTTTGAGGAGGTGTGATGTAGGGACGTCTTTTGAGGCAGCTAGGTAATAGCACAGAAGCTTTTAACTCTGAGGACTGCCGGGATGCAATGGCCAACAAACCCATTTTAAGCAGGATGCTTCGTGAGTGCTTAGGGATGAGATGCCATTCCTTCCTTATCATAACTAGTCTCCACGATGAGGTTCCTAGCTAATGATTTGTTAATGGAGTTAAGATCTGGGCCCCAATCTGTGACTTTGCACAACCTATAACTCTTCTGTGCCCCAAAACTTCTCAGTGTCCCTGGGAGATAATATTTACCTCCCGCGCATCAGTGTTGTGAGAATAAATTAACTTTGGGAGAGTATGTTGAGTTCCTTGGGAAACAGTTACTAAATAAGTGCAAGTATTATCATATATTAAATCAGATCAGCTATTAAAAATGAGAACAAGTCCTCAGATCCGTAACCCTCACTACATCAGTTTCTCCTTCCTTTGCTGATTACTGTTAGCCTTGATAATAATGAACTCAAAGACGATATTAGCAGCCTAACCTATACTATGATTTAATCTTGATTGCCACAGATCAAGGTTTGATTTAATTGCTCTAGAATTAATTAGGAAGAGAAACAAGTTATAAAAAAGAATTTTCACTCTAAATAAAGAAACTGTTTACATTCAATTGGAGTTCATGTTAGAACAAATCATTAAGCTATAAAGGATTACATCTAGGCTAGAATTAAAGTCAAGCCGATTCATTAACCCAAATGGTAGCCCAGAGATTACCAACATGGTATTTCTGCTTTGGTGATCAAAGGATCAAGGGATACATGACCAGATGACCCTAATTGAAGCAATCTCCATTGAATTTTGCAAATGAACTCGAAAGTACTAAGAAGATAGTCTCAAACTTCTGTCTTTGTGCAGGATAAATCTGTCCTCGTAGCCTTACTTTAGACATGCAGTAAGGGAAAGGAAAGACAAGAAAGCTAATGGCAATCCTCTATGCAGTACATAAAGTATGAATATTTTTCTTGAATTATGGAGGACGCTTACCCGAATTGTTTATAGTTGTCTGTTACAGCTTTTGAAACATAGGGAATTTACAGTCAAAAACTTCATCCCTATTGCCCTGTCAATGACCTCATCACACCTGACCTACAGGGAGTATCTTCTGGTGGGTTAACCCGTAAATCAGCCGGCACGCAAGGCCTTTCTCTCAAAAGCTTGCCAGTAGTGCTGAATTAGGTATGATAGTTTTATTGTGTGAGCTACTGTTCACCGGGGACTGAGTGGGAACTGCTGACCGTATTTCACTTGAGAGTGCAGGATGAACTTGAGCCTTGGTCCCAGTGGTGAGACGCCGAGTCCGTACCGCGGTGAGGCCCTGAACCTACAGGCTCGGCTCTGCAGCGGGGAGAGCTGCGGGTGCTTTGTCAAGGTAATCATCGGAAGCATGAACTCGGATGGTGTTTCAAATTTTAAATAAGAAAAATACACGTAAATGCTGGAAAACAATAGGGGCAAGACTTTGAAAGACCGGTATAGACATTATCAAAATTCTGCATAGCCTTCTGTGGAAAATTAAGAGTCACTGAGCATAGGAACTTCCTGAAGACAGAGACTATAATTCTTGTCATAAAAGGGGAGAAATTGGATGTGATAACTAGTGATGGACAAACTTCAAAAGGTTCAGGGCTTGTGCTCGGTTTGGATAACCATCCAGGAGCTTTGATGCACATCCAAAGCTTATCTGGACCTCCTGGGCCTGTAAATATTGGGATGGAAATCTTGCAAGAACAGGCTCTCTTGAGAGATTTTTCTTTTTTAGTGTTTTGGGCAAGTATTTTCTTGTCATGCTGGAAATACAACAGAAATAATAATGGCAAGAAATAAGGCCTGTTTTTAAAGAGTACTTCAAATCTAAGTCACAAATGAAAAATAAAAAAATGCTTCTCCTAAAATGCTTTAGACATCTCAAGATGTTTTTGGAGTCAAGAGGGGCAACATTTTAAAATAAAAGCAGAAAAATGTTTCCCAATTTCTTCTGTATCACAACTGTGCTACCATCATTTTGAGCTGGAGGCTTTTTATTTTTTTCTTATCTTTGTACAGCCACTTCTATGCATAACATCAAAAATGCTGTACGGATTCTGGATAAATAAGATATAGATCAAATTAGGAAGAATACTAACATCATCCAAAATGCGATTTGCATACACAGAAGTTATATAAAGTAAAACCCAACTTCCAAATGCCAGACTTTGCATGAAACCTTGCACGTGTTTGAGAAGACTTTGCGTGTGTGTACACCCGTGTAAATTTTCTTAGTTCTCCATGGACACAAAATAGGTTATAGTTGATGAAACTGTTTCATTCGGTTTTGCAGCAGAAATGATTGTGTGACTGTTTTATGCTCAATAAACCAGAGTAAAATGTTGTGGGTGATAAGGAGCCAGCTCCTGGGGTTGGTAGAAGGATTTGTCTCTCCCAGGCTGGAGGGACAGAAACCAGGTACGCTTCTGCCAGTGGTTCTCATGGCTGGCCAGAGATGAATTAGTAGGTTCAGTTGGGTTTGTATTCAGAATTGTGACCAAACTACTGAAGACTGAGCTTTCTGTATGTTTGTATTACCTGCTTTTTAAAGACATGCTTAATTTTGGGGGTTTGAAGCAGAATCTCAATAAAAGAGATCTGGTGATTAAAATTCCACAACTGCTTCAGGTACAGATATTTCTAGGTCTGTAGGGGAGGAGGTGTCCTCTGCACTGCCTCTCAGAGGAAGGATAAAGCCAGTGACACTTTGAACTTGATAGTTGAGGCTGATGAGAGAGGTTAGAGGAGAGGGTAACCCCCCTGGTGGCTGGGGAGGAGGAATTTATTTCCTCTAGGTAAGAGACTTGCAGGGGCAGGTGCCCTGGATGAGGTGCTGCCACTCCTTTTCCCTAAAGGCCAATTTGAAGTGATGATGGGGAGAGGGGAAGCCAGCAGGGCTTAAATTCTGCTTAACCTGGGTGCCAGCTCACTTAGGTCCTGAAAACGTGAGAGTTGGGAGCAACCACTGGTGGTCTCTGCACAGGTGAGTCCCAGCAGGCCATGAAGGGCAGCAAGACCCGAGAGGGACTTCTTGGAAGCCCAGACTGGTCAGGGCCAAACCGACTTTTTTTTCACAGCATGATAAAACCCCTAGGCTGTTGTGTGAGTTTCTGTGTGTTAAGCTCTAGAGATCTGCCAAGGACACATCTGTGGATCCTGTGGCTGACATCTCCTGACCTGTAACTCAGCAGGATCCCTACACGGACACGGCACCGCTTAACCAGGGGTTACTTATTTCAAATGTTTGTTACGAAGCTGTAGTCTGCTATTTCAATCTACCTCGCATACTGAAGTCATTTCTTCCTGCGTGTCTGAGCCAGCGGGCCTGGCTGAGCTCCTCTCTCAGGGCTTAATCCAGCTCCAAGTCCCTGGGAGTGTCTCTGCTGACTCCAGCGAGGCTGGATGGGGTGCTGAGGGGCTGGCAAAGCACACAGAGAGCCACGTGCTGGCCTGTCCCAGTGCCTTGCCACCCTCACAGGCTCAGGGAGATGCTTGTAAGCCCCGTATGCGTAGTTTGGTCCCTTTGGAGTACCAACACCTAAACTGACTTGCAAATAAACAGCATTAAACATCCTAGCTGCGTTAGCATGGGATGTCAAGTAAATGAGGAGATACAAACCCAACCAGTGCACGCAGCAGAAACTGCTAACCGTATTCAGGCAGCAGCAATCAGGTCTCATGCCACTGTCAGAACTAGTTAAATTATCATTGGCCGTGTCATCCTTTCTTTTTTTAGCTGCTTAGTAAGCCACATTTTGGCATCTTTCTAGTCAGATCGTTATATATTTTATCTTCAGTAGTGCGTACGTATTAATAACTCCGGGAATTAATTTGCATCTGAGGCTCCATTATTTTTATCTTGTTTGTTTCTCCTTAACCAGGTCACGAGAAATATAAATTTTAATCTCCAAATACTCCAGAACGGTACTGCAGAATTGGGCAAATCAGCTACATATTGGCATAACAACACTAAGAATAGAGATCTCTACAGAGCTTTGCAAAAAGAGACTTTTCTACAGATGGAAAAACTTAGACACAGAGTTAAAGTTAGCCCTGTAAAAAAACAGCGGAGGAAAACAAGCAGTTCAAGTGTCTGCTCATGCGCACGGGCTTGTTTCCTTGTTTTCTTTCCCAGTGTTGACCTTTGGCTGCCCCAAAGTTGTCAGAGCATCGATTAGACACTGCAGAGGAGGAAACTGGTGGTGAAGTTGGAAGATAAACCTCAAAGAGTTTCAGGCATTCAAGGGATGAGGCTGACTGAGCTGCTTAAATACTGGATGTATCCAAAATACAACCAAGGCCGTAATGGGATCAAGGTAGCAGCTCATCACTGGGGACCTTTCAGTTTCCTGCCATCCAAGACGAGGCGTGGAGCAGAAGACCACCCTCATCCTCACAGACCCCCGAGCCCAGAGGCAGATTAATGAAGAGCGAAGAAGACTTACAGAGCCAGACCGACGCAGTGTTTGTTAGTGGAGAAAGACTTTAGATGTGTACGGGTGGGTCTAGTCCCTCTTTCATCTTCCCTCACGGCAGTCACCATGTCCATGTGCTGCCTCGGGAGCCAAGGTCCAGCAAGGAGCAGAGACAACAAAGGGGGTGAAGCTGTTTGCTGCTGTTCTCAAATTCAATACTAAATTATACTCCACGTTTGAGGTACCAAGCAGGCAATCTCAACAAAGTTCCTATCCACTTCCTTAGTGTCCCTGACCTATCAGGGATGCTGGAGCTCCTTTTGCAGAGGGACCAATGCACCCACTGTGTAATTAAGGGCACCACTGAAGTTTAAAAATAATCCTATTGGTGAACATAGAGAGAGCAGAGTCAGTGGGAGGCCAAAGCATCCCAAATCCATACAGGGAACAGGCCTGCAGAGGTGCTGGCTGCATGGAGGAGGACAGGTCAGTCCCAGTGCCAACTTAGCTCTGGGCTTCTTGAAGAGCTGCAGTGGGATTTGTGAGGTGGGAGTCCCACTGTCATGCTTCATGCTGGCCACCGACAGCTGTGAAATGTTAGTTGTCTTTCACTACGAGCCGGCGTGCAGCTGGGGAGTATTCCTTACATCTTGCTCAAAAAAATCCAAAACATTTTGGGAGAGGAATCTGTGTGCATAGCTGTGCAGGCAGGGAGGAAGGGCTCTGCTCCCTGCCCATCCTCGGAGTAGCCACCACGCAGCACCACCTTTCCAGGCATGGCCACCCTGTCCCAACGGGGCTGGGGCTGCCCTGTGACTCACTGGGCTGGTGGCAGTGTGATATCTTTGCCTGGCTTTGCCTGCTTTCCATTTTGAAAGGGTTTTTCTACGTGATAGGTGATGACATTATGTCCTAGAGAGCCAAGAGCTGAAGGCAGATGCAGGCTGGGACTGCTAGTAGTGAAAAAGTTCAGAATAACAGTTTTGTAGCTGTGGGCTCTGGGATTTTATACAGGGTGTTAGAAACAGTTTGAGGGAAAGAGCAAGCTTTTCTGTGTCTCAAGTGAGATGCACACCAAATATGCGGATGCTACTACTGATTTTAGGAAGCAGGTTTTCCAAAGTGAGTGAGTTGTGTGTTCCCACATGTATTATCAACACTTATTTTGTAATGAACTTTGTTGAAATTCCCATAAAAGGCTTACAGTAATTTTGCTACCTGGCCTCCAATGCTTCTAAGAGGAGATGTGCAGACAGACACAAATGATGGATGGCAAGAAGATGGAATAGGAGCCACCCAGGAACTCTGCAAAGAAACTCCCTTTAAAATTGAAGGACAATCATTTTAAAAGTATTTTAATCAGATTTTTTAAAAATGGTCATGCACATGTGCTGAGGAACTTTGAAAATCAAGCCATGTATTTTAGTAGCTACAGGAGCTTTCAGACCCCTCATCTAAAAGACCCGACCTTCATTCTGGAGGTCTGATGAGTCAATGTATTTAATCTCTAGGCAAAAGGTCATTCAGCTGGACTTCAGAAGACACGTAGCATTTTTTGATACACGTGGTCTATCACCATAATTGTTACTTCAACTGAATACCTTCCATTGTCATGCTGTAACAATCTGTGGGGGCTGAGGTTTTGCAGCTGGCTGCCTTGTTTGAGCTGTCTGGGGCTGGTGCAGCTGAGCTAAACCCAGGCTCTGATGTTTGTGGTGGTGGAAGAGCTCCCTGAGGAGCCCACCGATCCCCCAAAGACGGGGTAACTTAGCCCCCAAAGACAGGGCAACTCAGATTGGAAGACGGTAATGGAGATCTGCAGACAAAATGTGAGTGTCTCCCACCCACCCTCAAAAACAAACAAACAAATAAACAAAAATGCACCATAAACCTAAACTCCTGCTCTGAATGGATTGCTTCAGGTGCTGAGGTAACGCCAGGTGACTGGATTGTACCCCAAGGGAGCAGTCCCATGATGGCAAGGTGAATCTCTTCTTGGAAGTGCCTCTCTCTTCCTTGACTGCCAGGGAATCCTAATAACTTATTTAGAACAGACACCTAGTTTTTAGACAGTTAAATGTAACTGAGGTGAATCTACCCTTCATGCCCAGATGTGGGACATACTGGTTTTGGTAGTTATGGCATGTCTGATGTCAAGACCTTTGTGGAGATTTAGGAATCGTGACGATTCACAGTCCAATAATTAAAGGGATTGCAACTCCTAGGATCTGGATGCTGCTTCTCATACCCTTGTCCTACAAACCTTGGAGAAATCACCCTGGGCAGGATTTTTAAAGATACGAAATCCTATTGGTTTCAGGTGATTTGCCAAGCTTGCGGTCAATGAGAGGCACACAAGCGCTGCTGGGATCCTTGCCCTTAAATCTCCTTGTTTGCAGGACAGGATAACGCCTACCTGCCAGGCAGGATTACTGCCTGCAGCACTTTGGGATCGCTGGGTGCCTGGTGCCGCCGGTGAAAAGTGCAAGCTTCAGATTGTCTTGCACATGGCGTGCTGCAGACAGCACAGCCGCCGGGCCCCGCGGCGCTGAGCACCGCCGCAACCGACCTCGCATTTCTGTGACAAAATTTATAGCACAAACCGATCTGTGAGAGCGGCTGCTCCCTCCCTCCCGGCTTCTTTGCTTCGGGGTGCTGCGATTCAGAGGCTGGAATAAAGGAGCAGCATCAGGGTAGAAAGCTTGGGTTTGGGTCTGCACTGCGCAAGAACCGAAACCTTTGCTTTATTCCTTAAATTGTGGATTCTTAAGAGAAAAATGGTCTGTTCTGCCCGGACTGCTGGAGTCAGAAGCACATGGATGCATTGCTCCCAGTCAGTTGCCCGTCTCTCCCAGTAGATGATGCTAAAGCGCGATTGTTTTGAGCAGTTTTGAGGGAGTGGAAGAGTTCGTGGGGAAACCCGATGTGGTGGGAAGGCTCCCGGGGCTCGGTGCCGCAACGTGCAGCAGGTACCCCGAAAAACCTGGAGTCCAATCTGCTCCCGTTGTATTTACAGCAGCTGCAAGAGTAATGGGGTTAGACCTTCCGCAGGTTTTTATGATTTTCAGGCAGACGGTTTTGCAGCAGACTGACGTGTTTACGTGCTTTTCAGCAGACTGACGTGTTTACATGCCTCGGTGTTTCTGCAGTTAGGCAGCTAAAACACAATACCAGCATCACGCTGCCTCGTCATGCCATTCCTTCACTCTTGTCATTAAGCTCTGCTTAAACGAGAGAGATTTGTTGGGACTTTGCTAAGTTTGAGCTTCAGTGTGGTTTCCCCCCCTTTCTTTCCCTAACATGTTACTAACTGCTGCTCGTTGCAGTCAGACCCACTCAGGGCAAATCGTTTTGAAGCTAATATTCAACAAGGGCTGTAGCTTTCTGGTTGCTTTTGAAACGCGCACTGACATTTATTACCAGAAACGAGGCAGCGTTTTGCCTGTAGATGCTGCCAAAGTTCAGATATGTTTGAGCTCGGGCTGCTCTCTGGAGCCAGGAGAGGAAGTGGTTCTGGAGTGGGAAATACAGGCTCAGATATACATTTCCCTGGAATTTAGGAAAATTAGAGGGAGTTTGGCCTTGTCTTTACTTCCATTAGGGCTTTTTTGAGTACTTCTAGGGCAGGCAATATAATTCACTCTGAAATGAAGTTTTAAAGTTCAAAGATTCATCTGGAAGTTATTAATAAAAACAATAAAAATATAAACTTAAACCCAGTACATTTCAGTGAGGAGAAATTGTCTGCATTTTTTTTTTTTTTCAGTTGGATACTTCTGCATTTCTATAGCTGAAAAATATATTATTTTCCTTTTAGGAAAAAAAAAAAAAGGCAAGTTATTAGTCTCTTTACGAGACTTCTGAGGTCTGCAGTAAAGATGTGCACATCCACCCCTTGGTTCTCCATGTCCAAGCTGTCTTGCACTCTCTGAGTTAGGAAACAAAAACAAGGTCCCTGTCCTCACAGACAACTTAGAACAAAGCATATTTTGGGAAAAGGATGTACAAAACAATGAAACAATCCAACGTGGGACCCATACAGATACGTGGAGGGGCTCAGAGAAGGAGTCTGTCGATTCCTCAAGTGCCTGCTCTGCTGGACCATTATTTCTTCTATATTAATACACTCATCAATTATACACCAGGGCTACGTGACGTAGCCCCCCTCCCCTTCCTACATTCCTGTATGCTAACATAAGGCACGCTGTCAGAGGTTCAGCACCGATGTTGCCTTGTCCCTGACTGATACGCTCCACTGGGTCAGGAGTATGTCCCGGGACAGTCAGGAATGCAGCAAGATATATGGGCAGGTTTTTTTCTTCAAAGCTCTTGGACGAGAATCAAATTGCCTGAAGGAAACTTTTAAGAGCCTTTTTTTGTCTCTTTTAAGAAAAGAGATAACTGCAAGTACGGTGGGTAATATTTGCACTATCTTGCCACTGCCTGTATTTGGTTTTCTTGGAGATGTACTGCCTATTCAGCACATGCTGCAAGCAGCCACTGCAGAGATGTTTTGTATTCCCCGCTCATTCACACCACACTGGGCTTTCTCCTTCACTCACTTTGGAAAAAGGTTTATCATTGGGAGTGGGACAGATGGAAGTAAGTCCTACAAAAGGCAACTAGAAGGATTAACTTAGTTGTATGTGGGCCTTTGGGTGACAGATGAAGTGGAGACCACCTGATGTGGCTGTGGGGCAGGGAAGTTTGCTGACGGCAAACTGTATGGGAGCTGGAAAACAGCCTGGTGGGCTCTTGGACCTACTTCTGAACTAAAAGAGTAGCACTGTCCTCCTGGGATTTCGTCATTAGGCAGATGACGGCAAGATATGCTTAGGCAGAATGGATGGCAAAGGTGAGATTTGTGGAGAAACTCCAGGAGAAGGTTCAAGAATTACATCAACGGGAGATGAATGTGAAGGACAGCATGAGAAACCTGGCACTGTTGTGCTCTTTCTACCCCAAGTCAGGCAAAATATGAAACTCAGTATGTAGGAGCAAAAAGGGATTTTTCTCAGTTGTCAGTGAGTCCCAGTATCTTCTAGAAGTGGGGTTGTTACTTAAAAAAGGACGGCAAGAGCTTACTTCGCTTTGGACTTCACTGTTCGATGAGAGTACTCAGAAAAGGAGGATAAATAGGGCTGATGAAGGCTGTAAAGCAGCTAAAAGCAATCACCGAATGAATTACTTCAGAGCTGTATGCTGTTATTAGAATAAGTGTAAGGTACTATCCTTTTAAAAATGGCCAAAGAAAATAAAATGGGATCCTCCAGGCAATAGTATTCTGACCTCACCAAATGCCGTTGTCTAATTTAGACTGCATTAGCAATTGCGTTCCTCACAAAATCCTGGGTAGGAGAAGGGAAAGGATTTATAGATAGCATTATGTCCTAAAGAGATTCATACAATGAAATTATAAAATGCATTTAAAAATACATAATTAGCACTTTTCATCCATAAATTTCCAAAGTGATATTTTTAAAAGGAGGACATTATCTAACTCCATGTGGACTAAATAACTTTAAATCAAACGAGACGATTTATGTGTTTGAGAGATGTTTATATTTGAAATAAGAGCATCATTTAACATCTCTTCGCCCTTCTCTCATGCTGATTTATCTCCCATATTTCTGGAGGTCACTCTTATTGGTAGAAGTCAGCATTTGTTGTGTTTTGCAATGCAAAAATTCTTTTCATTCCCTAACACTAGAACAATATTTCATTGAATTGCTCTGGTTTATTAGACTAGTTGCACAGATGTCCTCTCTTCCTGAGCCAGATGTAGGGAGCGCTGCTTCCAGCTTAGCCCAAACTGGAACATGTTGACAGAATAACATAACTGAGACCAGACATATTGCATTTTACACTAAAGGTCATGCAAAAAGCACAGGCTGCATATAGCATGGACTGTTTTACATAAACAAACATTTGGTTCAGCTTTGGTATAGGGATTACCGAAAGAATGCTCGGGGAGGACAAGCTATAAAGCAGTTAGAAAGATCTGACAGTTGCTGAATGAATTACCCCCAAACTGGAGCATCTCACTGCAAAGAAGTGTGAAGGGCTCTCTGCAGCAGCGAGCGAGGAAGGGGTCTTGGGGAAACGGTTCTGCTCGAGGTTCTTGCAAAGAGACTGCGCTTCTTTGCAAGTTTATTGGAGACTCCCTGAGGACTTCCTTTCTGTGCAGGGGGGTTGGTTCAGCTGTGTCCTCACCGTGCTAATACCTTGTGCCAACATGAGAGTAGTGACTAGAAAAATAAACACAATCACCTAACAGGGAAGCTGAGTGAATGCAAGTGAAGCCAGAATATTTCCAGTGGCTCCAGCATCTTTTCGGGAAGAGCTTGTGAGAGGCATGGATGGATCCAGCTTGTACAGATGAGAAAGGTTTGTGCTGCAGAGTAGCTACAACTTCAGATGCTTAAATGTCATGCTCATGAAAGTTTAGACAAATTATCCAGATGAGTTTGCGGATGAGGGTGCAAACTCAGATCACTTCTGAACATTGCAATTCACCTGTGACTTGCAGCAGGCTTTTATTTATTTTTTTTTAAATTTTATTTTCCCCAAGAAACTTAACCCTTCCCTGTTTCCTGCTCTGAGAAATGGGTGCAAACATTAAACCTCTTAAGGATACTGTTCAGTTTAATTAATCGGTGTTCATAAAGTCATTGAGTTAACAGTACGGAGTGTAAGTGCCAAGTATTACTGGTACTGTGAACAAATGCACAATAGCAAATGAATATAAGCACACTGCAAAGGAGGAATGTCATTAAGGAAAGAGGTCCCATTTCAAGCTGCCAAATACAAAGGAGTGAGTCATTTATTTTCAGTATGAAAAACATTTCAATGTTGTTCTTTAAGTGATTCTGCTTATGATCATTACTCCTTAGCTAACTGCTATAAATAATCCCAAGTGGTGACATGGTCTTCTATTCCCACCTAGATACGCAGAAAATGAAGACTGCAAAATAGGAAAATAAAAATAGTTTGGAAAAGGCACGTCTGGCTTGCCACGTGCTAAATACAGTCTTTGTCTTATGCACAGTTTTGCCTTTCTTTTGCTCCTGCAGACATCTCTGCGTGTACGGGACTGCAGTGCCCCACGCTTCGCCATTACGGTCGGACCAAGATTTATGAGTTGATAACTGTCTAAATGCTGGATCGCAAAGTATCATTTTTGTTCTCTCCTGACCTTAGCTGTGACCTGTGGGATTGCAGGCAGAGGGAAACGTGTGATTTCTGTACGGGCAGGCAAGGTAATGCAATCTGCTGGCGCTGCTAAAGCACAGCTCCACGTTCCTGCGGGAGTGAGTGCATTGAATTGGCCGCAAAAGAGTTGCAAAGGGTACAAAACACGGTAGGAGTTTCTCTCAGAGACTGTCAGGTGGTGCCCTGGCTCCCTTGGATATGCTCGGTGCACCCATCCCGAGGTGACAAAGGAGCACTTTGTGAGTTGGCTGTCGGGTTAGCTGTACATGATATTCTGGCCATTTCTTGGCGTAGCTGTGATCTGCAGCAAAGCTGTAGAAATTTATGGTACCCGAGGCTTTGGAGCAAAACAGGTATGTGCCCCATTTCGGATCAAATACACCTGCTTATTTTATTCCTTACGATGACATTTGCTGTCCACATCGTGCACAGACAAGCTGGTCTCTTCCCTCATGAGCTGCCTCAAAGTAAGTGGCTGTCTGCTCCCTGCAACAGAAAGCCTTGTGCATGGAAGTGCCATCACCCAAACAGAGCTGGGGCTCAGTTTCCAGACCGTGGTAAAATGCAGATGAATGCCAGCAACTATATGACGAGGAACCCAAGTGCTTAGGCGTGAGGATCTGCAGTGGGCTTGGCGTGTTCAGATGCAGATTTGCTGAGTGAAGTTTCAGCAAAGAGCCTAAAACCCAGTGCAACGCTGAGCCCTGAGGTTTGGCAGAGCTGTGCTACTTCAGAGGCATGCTGACATGGATTATTGACTTATTTTGATGCTCTGAAGAAGAATCCCCTTCTTCCAAACACCTCAACCAAGAGACACTCGTTTAAACTGGAGTGGCAGTGGGGCAGATCAGACTCAAATCCTCTGCAGCGGTTGGGCTTTGCTCACCCTTGGGCATCGCTCTGAGGGCAAAGAAAAAGTTTCCTGCTCTTAGGAAGGCCGAGACAATGATTGTCCCCTTGGACAGAGCAAGGCAGGGATGGGATTCCTGCACTGTCACTGCCGACACCTTTAACGTAACAAAGAGAAGCTCTGGTCTCCGGCTCTGTCACTCAAAGGCGTATTTGCAGAGCCGTGTTTATTACAAAATAATTATAACTGCAAATTAGGAATGGGGGTGTGCTAGCACCTCCTTCCATCTCTCTTATATGCATCTAAAGTAAAATTAGCGTGGTGAAACTATTGTAACCTCCTGTTATAGGTTCAAGGCAGAACTGAAACTGAGATACTCAATTAGCTAGGCGCAAACACCGTGCATGTTGGCTTTGCTGCCCATTTTCCAACCCCAGCAAGCCTATTTTCTGCACCGAACAGCCCAGCATACTTGAAACAACTTTAAATACATGTAGAACTCAAACAAGGCACAACTGATCTTATTCACACCAGGCTGTTACATGGCTTTGGGGCCTGTGGAGCACCTTGTCCTCGACTCTTCCCTACAGTGATGCTGGTCCTGGGAGAGGAGGGTGGTCAGGGTGATACCCGCACTGACTGATGGCCATCCCCATTGCTCTCTACTGGTACTGAGCACTGGTGTGGTTCAGGGACTGGTGTGTGGCTTGCGAGGGGAACAACAGCTAGCTGAAGTTCATTGAATTGGGTTTGCTACGGTTATGTTTGTTACCAGGAGGATATTTATTTTATCAGCAAGTTTATCAGTAAGAACCTCTGATTGCAGCAGGTTCTCAGCCAGGGCACAGTCAGAGCCTAACGAATTGACCTCACCTACCCATACGGACCATGATCACTTTGTAGAGAAGTTATTTTCCAGATTTCAGTGTGCTTTGCTGTAATGTGAAAGTATTTCATAGCACTGTTTTTTTTTTTTTAAGAGACTGGTTTACAAAGCTCTGAGAAGTCCTTTAGGACATTCAGCTAAGCTGTAAAAGTGAGGGTTTAAAATCAGTGCAGGAAACTGTTTCCTAAGGCAGTTTATGAGTCGGTCCAAGTGAGAGCCACTGTACTGGGACACACTCAGAGCCCAGATCCATAACGTCTGGGTCAAGAGCCTGACTGAGGTCTTGGAGATACCAATTCCACATATGTGGCAACCCCTTCCTCCCCTTTTGTAAGGATCAAGCTTTTCAACAAGGAGAGGGAGAAGTGTTGAATGAAAAACGTTCCTGTCAGGGTATGTTTTCCTACTGGAAATATTTTACTGACTGCTTCAAGGGAATAAATGCACAAAATATAACTACATTAGAAAAAAAGATTGTTATGCATGCATATGTTTTACAGTTCATGCAGTGTGTTTTATGTTACATGTGACTTGAGCTGGTTAGGGTTTAGGAAACTCTTGAGAAAGGAAATGATCTTGACATTTGCAATTTATTTGTTCAACAGATCCAGAAACTCAAGGTTAAAAAAATTAGATTTGCCTAAGTATACGACGGCGTAAAACTGGAATAAAATACTAAATAAATAATTGGGACATATACGACGTAAATATATTAAAACTAATTAAAAATTACAAAGAATATTTTGAAAGAAAGAAAATGCAAGGCTATGCAGCACATTCTGTAGCACGCATATGCATGGGCTTTAAGTGTAGTCCTGAGGGCGATGCATGTGTGTTCTTGGTTTGCCACTGCAGAATTCACCAGGAGAGCACAGACCTAACCACAAACCTTTGGAAAAGGTTTCAGCAGGGTACAAAGGGATTAGATTGCAGGAATTTTATAAACCATAGCTATGGATGTTTTGGTGCACATTTCTATTCTGACTTGGTTATTGTGAATTAAGACAGCCAAGACCTACGTATTTCAAACCACTGCAAACTGGGAATTTCACCTTCAGCTCCCTGTAATGTCATCAATGACATCCTTAACACAGGTATCTCAGTGTAAATCTACGTTTTAGGGACTTGTGGGTCATCATATGGTCAGCGAAGTGTTTCATCCTGTGGTTAATCCCGGGGATGCCATGCTCTGTTTGCCTTGAGGCTTGTTTCAAGGTCTTGATTAACACCAGCGCTCCATGCCTAGTTAAGCTGGCAGAGGCCCGTTGTGCAGCCAACGTGGGTTTCCTGTCCCCCGTGCTCTCCAGATGGTGCTTTGCACTCCCTCCCCCTGTGCCAGCACAGGTGTTTCTCTGACCATGCAGCGAGAGATCAAAAAAAGTGAAAATGGAAAATTAAGCCCCCACCCTCCACCCCCTTCTTTCTTTCCTTTTTTTTTTTCTTTTTTTTTTTTTTTTTCCATTTTTTTTTTTTTTTTCTCCCACTGCCTGATTTTCTGACAAGCCATTTCCTTGGTTGGGTTCACTGAAGACACTCAAGCAGCATCCAGGTACCAGTGCCCAGCTGGATCGTGGACCTCTTTATAGACTTGCATAAAGAGAATCCTTCACCCACCACCAGGCTGGAGAAGAAGCAGCTTGCTCTGAGAATATCGGCCACAAAAGCACGTCCCTGTGGGATTTGCAGTGCAGCCACTACTTGGTAGTTATTGCCCGTACCTGAGCTTTCCTCACGGTGAGGGAATTCTTCATAGCTGAAATGAGCCAAAACCCTGGCGCTACGTACCCTCTAAATTTAGTCATTTAAAATCTGAAAAGGCTTTCTCATTGGTATGGCTGCATTAGGAACAACTTGATGCTTCCGTGCTAAAATCCTAAGCTCACAGCCTCCTACAGACACCGCAACTCCGCTTCATTTCCCCTAAGCTGGGAACAGTCAGTTTGTCTCCTAAAGGTGGACTCAGCCCACCAGAAAAGATCACAAAGTTTGGGAAGTGGATGAACTGTTTGGTGACACCACCTTGCTTCCAGGTGCCAAGAGCACGAGCATCTTCCCACCTCCCAGCACCAGAAGTGTCCACCAGCAGAGCAGAGTCCCTCCCCATCACATAATAACGACACATTGCCCATGGGATGGTGTCAT
The DNA here is from genome assembly GCF_963932015.1 of Anas acuta. NCBI lineage: Eukaryota > Metazoa > Chordata > Aves > Anseriformes > Anatidae > Anas > Anas acuta. The sequence goes on from NC_088986.1 coordinate 3,495,709, forward strand.
GTAGGAAAATGGGGTTTTGGGGCCAGATCCTGACTGCTTTCTCTCCTACACGATCGATTACACAGTGGAATGTAGAAATGTAGATGGCCACTTGAGCTAACTTTTCTTAGTTAGCCAAAAAGAGAACTATCCTGTTGTGTTCTTCCCCCCAAAACCAGTAAAATCATGATTCTCATCTATGTGCTAACATATCTCTTCTGCCCTAAGTGTTACCTTTTCGGTATTACGTGGTTATCTTGTTTTTATTCTGAATTGTGGCTTCCCTCTGTGGGTTTGGTTCCCACACATCCTTGTTGTGGTTTGCTACCTGAGTTGGGGTTCACCGGGTTTTGTCTTTGAGATCATGTTCACTCTCGGCTAGCTTGGCGGGGTGCCTTAGAAAATGAGATAGGTTTGGGGCAGGAAGCAGCAGCTCCCACACAGAGGTCGTCACCAAAGCTACTCAGATGACTGCGTTCCCACTGAAGTGAAGCTGAAGATGAACTCCACCCAATTTTTTGTAGGACAAGAATCAGTTTTGGAACATCAGCTTCCTACACCAAACACCAACAAGGCTCTAGCCTTGTTTCTCTGTACATCCAGTAGACGATGTGCTCTCTGCCAGTGACACAAGCGTCTGCTGCCGAAGCTGCTCCCACCCTTGGCAGCAAGCAGCATGTGTCCACATCCCCAGCACGCAGAGGACATCCTCTGCAGCTCCTGCTGACAGGGAGTGAGGCTCGAGCAGCCGCGGCGTCCTTTGTGCAGGGCTCCCTGCCCCGGGAGATGCATCGCTGCTACCTGGAAATGATGCTGGTGTGGAGGTGGCCGAGCCAGAATGCAGCTCGCTTTTCCTCTGAGAAATTAATCTGAGGTATTATGATGAGGTGTGGAAGAGAAACCTCTGCATATTGCCCCCCTAGCAAGGTCTGAAATGTACCTTCAGGACCCACTGCCCTCTTCCAGGGTGTTATAATAGTGAAACCTCATTGTGCTTTTTTTTTTATCTTAAGAGGATCAGCATCAGGGAAGGAAGATAAAGCAAAAAAATATATAAATGCATTGTAAGTTGGAATGGGCAGTTTTTAACAAGTATTAAGGGAAAAATAAAACTCTTTAGAGTCTTCAACTGAACTTCTACTAAGAAGAGTAAAGGGAAAATCAATTATCCAGACCACAGTAGCTACCTTCACTTACAAGTTTTCATGGAAGATTTTTTTTTTGTTCACATAACTATTTTGGATTTGAATTCTATTTTTTCTCTTCTCTTTTACCTGTATTTGAGGTAAAGCACGAAACTTCCTCCAAATGCCACCCTGCAGCAGTTCGTCCTTAGGATATTGTTTTAGATGTAATTGAATTGCTGGGGTACATTAAACATTGCAGTGTTTTAAGCAGGGGAAATAATTTAATGATGTGGTCTTTAAGACAGTTAATTAGCCTGGCATGTATGAAAGTGTAACAAGAACACCACCTACTGTAAAAGTGAATGTTCTACACTCTGGAGCACTAATTCCTTATAGCTTCACCCTGCATGGAAATTGTTAACCCCTTTTTTGTCAGATGTTTTTAGCCAATATTACTGAGTCTGGAGTTGGCGATCACAGCTCTCAACAACATTAGCCAGGGGGAATATCTGAGGGGCAAAATAAATCACAATTGGTTTAAAGATCAGTAGCGATTATTTATGGGAAGATTATTCTGAGGTCTGATACAAGTCATTTTCATAATTATGATGGATTTTTTTAGCTGGAAATAGTAAGGATTTAAAAAAAAAAAAATCTGATGATGTCAGCACAGTTTTTAGAAAATTGCTTGTTGTGACCCTGCTGCAGCATTGGTGCATTGCAGGCTTGATTTATCCACCGTGAGACGGACTGTAAATGATAACTTCAGCGCTCGGTCTTAGCAGAAGGTGGCATAAGTCGTGGTGCAGGGGAAAACAGAGCGGTCCCTCCACAGCTCTGCACTGCTGGGAGCAGAGAGCGAGATCTGCATCCCCTGAGCAGCCTGAGCTCAGCCCACTGACCCCTGTGCAGTCCGAGAGTTCTCAGCACCTACCTCACAGTCATCATTTCAGAGTATTCACCCACTTGTCGAGGTTTCGTTCAAAGCAAGGCATGAGAGAGGTCTCTGGAAAAGGTCTGCAGACCTGGAGCACCTGGAGTTTTTAAAGCACAGTCATTGCTTGTGCCTGGAAATCGCAGCTTTTATCAGAACTTGTATCTTGGTGGATCTTGGTCCTTTAAGCTCTGCCTCTTATCCTGTCAGTTTTATTATTATAAAGCTCTGCCTCTTTACCTGTCAGTATTATTATTATAAAGCTATAATATTTAATGATTTTAATAATGCTCCAGGTCTGAAGTCCCAAATCCTCAGAGATCTTTCACACCTCCTACCAAAGGCACCTACGATGAGTTATGGGTGACCACAGAGCACACCGCCCCGCCAGCTGGGAGACAATTCTCTGGGATGGTAACATCTTCCACTAAAGGACTAGGAAAAAGAAATTTGGTGGGGAGAAACAATGAGGGAAGTCTGCAGGGAGCACAGCATTATGCTGGCCTTGTGGAAGGCAATGCAAATATTGCTCTTCTACCAGCTCTTGATTTCACCCAAAGTCCCTTTCTGGTTTTATGCCTGCTGTTGAAAGTGTTTAGCAGGGCAGGATTTTCTTCTTCCAGTCAGAGAGCAGTTTCTGTGATTTCTAGGGGACGTTCGGTGCTGGCAGGGCTAGGAGCATTCCTGATTAAACAAACTCCCTAATAGACCAAGTCTTGCGCTGCTAAACTCACATGCATTATTGCGCAGGAGGCCAAGCATATTTCAGCCACAATGATGGAGTGGGCAGCACTCTGTCAGATCAATTATGTACAAGGCCCATCTTCTCTATGATTCCCTCGATTTTTCCTCCTGACAGTTCACCTTGTGCCCAACCTTCTGTTCTCACAGAGAAAAAACCTGCAGACAATAGAAAAACCTAAGGCTGTTTTTCCTCGCTGCAAAATGGCACAAAGTAACTCTTTCCTGGCAGGTTCCTCATGACTTTTCACACTAATTTATCTTGCCCAGTTTGGGGGATTTATAGCCTCTTTCTCTCTCTCCCTTTTTTTTTTTTTTTTTTTTTTTTTTTTTCTTCTGGCTTCCTCTTTTTGTTCTCTTTGGCAGTGTTGTGGAAATAGGGAGCACGCTCCAGTGTGCTGGTTTGCAGCGTGGTCCCAGTACCTTTAACTGCACTACGGCTGGAGGCAGGCACCCATCCTGCTCCACCTTTCCCGTGGGTTCTGTGCCAGGGCTCAGAGGCTGCCCATTTCCCACTTGAGAGCTCGTTCCCAGTGGGGTATGGCCTGTCCCACACCCTGACCATGTAGACACTGCTGAGGTCGGGGTGCAAACATCCTTCATTTCATGGCAGTGCATGCTGCTGCCTGGGGAGATGAGTCCTAGGAGACTGCAGTTCCCAGTCAATTATCCGATGCAAGTGGTCTCAACCATTTATAATCAGTTCTGCCCTGCAGGATTTTTAAAGAAGGGAAGATGAATCTGAATCTTGTAAGCGAGGGCCAGTATCAGCCCATACTGCCTGGAATAATTCAAAGCAGACTTCAGTTGAGTGAGGAGCTGAGTAAAAATGAATGGAGTGTGTGGGGGAAACTTCAGAGCAGAGAACTGCTGTGAAGCTGGTGCCTTGCCTTTCTCCATCCTGTAAGTCAGTATGTACACCTGCATCAGCAAAGTGAGCTTTGGTGGTACACAGGCTGAAGACACCCAGGAAAATACGGCAGAGAAGGAGCTGAGCAGCTCAGGAAAAGTTTCTATTACCCCTCCTACTACAGAGCGTGTTTAATTCCTACTCAGTTGCGTGCAAGCAAAGCCAACACAAAGCGCAATCAAGCACATTGTTATAGGTCGAGTTAGGTTCCCCGTATGAAATAAAAAGTAGTACCAAACTGAAACACAGCTCAGACAGATGTATACACACAAATGTGAAACAGAGGCGATGCCTATCAGGAGGGACCTCCTGGAGTCCTTTCAACGCAGCGCTGGTGGGAAGCTCAGGAGCCTTTCTCTGCCTTTGGTGGAACTGCCTAAGCCATCGCTGCAGTCAGCAGAAAGCTTCAGATAAAAAGCTTTGGATTAGCGAAATTTGTTCAAAGTGGTGAATGTTAGTGATGTGCGCAAGGGGAGAGAGCCCTGTGCTTCTCTTTACGAGATAGGAGCTCATTTGCCTTGAAGTTGGTGCAACGAACATTAAATGCAGCCGGAACAACTCAGGAGCGCCGACCACAGCCTGTGCCCCGAGGAGCTGAAATGGGAGATCGCTCCAGCCAAGGATAAGCACATATTTTTTTGGTTCAGATTGGTATCTTCTACAGATGCCTTGTCTTCCTAACAACCCAACTTCCTTCCCCAACCTCTCTTTTCTCTGATCAAAGGGCTGTAGTCTTTCGATAGGACAGAAATTAAGTCATTTTTCTACCTGGGTCACTTTAAGCTGGGGAGAATTCAAGGTCCTGATAATATGGGTTTTCCACATAGTCTTTTTTTACTTCTCACTGTTTTCTCTTTTACTTTGATCTGACCGGTTCTGCTCTCACTTTTCAATCTCACTTCTCTCTCCCTCTGTAATGAGAATACTGATAGCAGATATATTATGTGGTATATATTGCAGCAAGCAGTCACAGCACGCTAGGATCACTGCATTATGAGCAAAGAATAGACATGGCAAAGTGGCAAGATTCATCCATGAAAAGTCATTAAATTCATTAATTGAGAAATATTCCCCAAGACAGTGTTAGCATTTTTGGTCTCTGATAGCCAAATTGATTTAAAAAGGAAGATTGTGCAAAATAAGAATTCAAGCTTCAGCAGCTAAGAGCTCTGCAATAAAATGTTTTCAAATGTACACAAGTGTCGTTACGTGGCATAAGATGTTTTTTTATAGCTAATTGTTTCTCCTATCAATGACTCTGTAGCAGAACCTTTCTAAAAAAAAAAAAAAAGTGTCCTGGAGTGAGCAAGATTATACATTTAAAGACACCTAGTGCATCTTTAACAACAAAGAACAATTAGTCTTTTCTCAGTGGAAAAGGTCAGCACTTTATCTAGTCTCTGTATTTAAGGTTTTAATTAGAGATCAACTATGTAATGACGGTGCCTGATGGCGTAGTGCTTTATGTGCTGCTAGGGCTGACTGCAGTCAACCAAGTCCTTGAGTCCTTTTCCTTCCAATTTGGGCACATTTCTGGTAAATACCTTGAAATCTGCGACCTCTCTATCTGTGAAGTTATGACCTCTAACCACACTCCAGCCTGAGCAGAACGGTGAAAAAATAAATCAGCTGGAAGCTGCTCCTGGAAAAGAACATAGTACGCCTGCAAACATTCCCTTTATCAGGCAGGGATTTGAGAAGAATATTTAGCCCCGTTGTGGAACCTTGTAATTCCAGCTCCTAACACTGCTGCTTTCTGCTGGGCGCATTGCTGAGGGAAGGGGCCCAATAACCTAGATTACTAACGAATACTTCAATCTGACAGCTCACTATCTATCTGACAGCAGTGCTGTGACAACACGTCTGGGTCAGATTCAACACTATTATGTAACCCACCAACCAAACCTTTTTTTGAATACATTAAAGGCTGCTTAAGTACAAAACCCACTCATGCAAATCTTAAAATGCAGGGAAATATTTGGCTAAGTGGAGTTTTTGGACACCCCTTTGTGCCCACACATTATAGCAAGCGATCACACCGAGAAACAGCCTCCACAAGAAACTCCTTTGCATTTCCAGCATCGAAGAAATGTAACACATGCCCAAATTCCTCTGGCAAGTGGAACAAGCCTTAACTCTGACCTCAGCTGGAAGTTGGCAATGCCAGCTTTGGGAAGGGAAGCTCAGCCTGACGGTACCTCTCGGGTGGAAGCAGGCAGAGGAGGGAAATCAGCTGTGGGAAGAAGTCTCCCTAGACAAGGCATTTTTGTTGTCTTTTTTTGTTTGTTTGTTTTCAGTCTACAGCATGATATCCAACATTTCTTAAATCTCTAGACTGTGCACGACTAGAAATGCCATCTTTGGGTTCCAGGAAGGGGATGAAGGTGGTGGGACTCGAGGTAAGACACCATCGTCCCTGTTGGCAGACCCTGCTGGGTTTTGGCCAGAGGTAGCAGACAGATGGCTGGTGTGACTGGCAGCCTGGCCATATCTCCTGGCTTAAAATCCTTCCTCAGTGCTTCTGGAGCCCTTCAGCTGCATTTCATTCCTGACTCAACCATAGGCTAGATTTAAACAGGGCACTCGTACGCAGAAAGAGAAATGCCCACAGAGGGCTTCGTAGCACTTGGTGTATATGAGCATCTCAGAAGCTACCCGTTCAGGCAACGTTTCAGAGCTACCACAACAACCTCCGTGTCAGCCCGTGCTCCAGCCACTTACCCAAACCATTCTTGGGCAGAAGAGGGGACACAGCAGGAGCAGGAGAGAAGTCACACTCGGAGGTGCTGCCCGCGGAGGGACTGGATGCTTTGGGTTTGAGTGGCAGCGGCAGGGCTGGCTCCGGGCCAGGCACCGGGGCGGCCGGAGACACGTCCCTGCTTGGGCAGGGGCTCTCAGCTCCCAGCGAGATATCACTTATGAGGCATATTTCGTGCCCTCAACACTGGCCTCTCTCACCTGAATGTCACATCAGTGTCACCGGTTCTTGCTGAATTTGGAGCTCAGCAGTTCCAGGGAGCTGGGAGCAGCTGCCCGGAGGCAGATATTGCTTATCAGCATCTTGGTTCCCTAGGAGGCCGAGTCTCTGAACTCCCGCTGAGCTGTTACCCAAAGGCTTCTGTCTGAGAAAGAAAGAGATGTCCTGCACCCTGCTCCTGATTCCTGGGCCACCAAAACGAGTAGGAATCGTGGGCAGAAAGGGATTTGGTGCTAATGCAGCAGCCTTGGTACCAGCTCATGGTCATTAACAGGACCAGTAGCACAAAAAAAAAATTAATAAATCAACCAAGTTCCTGGGATGTCCAAAGGATTTAGTGACAGGAAAGCCCTCACAGAGGGCACGGATAGATATATCTATGAATATTGTACCAATTCCTCAAGTTAAAGCAGAATTAATTTACTAAGTAGATCTGTCCTTTCCTTACAGAGTGCCATTGTGACAGACCTCCAGTAACCCCATTAGGGTTGGTGGAGGTGCCTTGGATCTGCCCTTACAATCTAAGCAGATTTTGGCCCTTCTGGTTTTAAATGCTTCAAGAAAAGCTCCACTCCTCACACGGACCAAAAGTGAGCACAATACCAAATTTCATCATTTCCTCATCATTCATTGTGTAAGCAGGCAAAGAAAACACACATTGTGCTGTTTCAGAAAGGAATACTCTCTGTGGGGCTCGCAAGCAAGAACATCATGTTTCATATACATGATATTCAAAGTATTTGATTATTTGTAGAAAACCCGGTGATTCAGCAGCACTGTGGGCTAGGTGAATCAGAGGGTGATAGGAAGGGGTGTTTATTTGAAAGTCTGGTCTCCCTTAGCAGCCCACAACGTCTCCAATCCTCAGCAACCTGCTTCCTCTCTCCCAGAAATGAGGTCTTTCCTGCACAGCCTGGTTCCTGCACTCCGCCGAGCTCCCTGCCTCCGATTCTGAGGAAGTTACACATGGGTGTAGGTGAGGTGGGTGATATCTGAAGAGGTTACACGTGGGTGTAGGTGGGGTGGGTGTTATCTGAGGAGTTAGGTTCAAGTACGAGCCCTCAGGCAGGGGTGTAAACTATCTGAGGCATGCCACACGTGGAGGTATGGTTATTTGTATTTTGTACAACCAGCTTCTGCTGCTGACTGTTAAGAAGAAAAATTTGCCCATCACATGTGCCAGGATCTGCAGTTATACCTGTTGTACGGACTTAGAAACGGATGCCTTCCTGAAGGAGAGCTTCACAGAGCCATTGATTGTTACAAGAACAAATATGACCCATGCCTGGACTCCTGTATAACACAAATGCCCAAATTGATGCTTTTTCAATCCCCAGCATATCTTTAAGATAATCATTTCCTCCTAGTACCAACCTAGATAGATAGATTTCCTCTACATATCTCGTATCTCCCAGTGGATCTAAGGAGGGAGCAAGACCTCACCTCAGATTTTTTAATGCACAGTCAGCTCTCATTGGTAATGGACAAAATCCAAACTCTTGTACTCTAAGCAAGGGGAATGGAAATCAGTACAAAAAATAAATGGACAAAAAAAAAAAATGTTTCTGTTACTTTAGTCTCAGTAATTTTATTAGGCATTGCCCCTGTGCAGTCGCATACTGCTTTCTATTACCCACTTTCCTGTACTAGCTGCACTCGTAAGAGTAAGAGGCACAGTGGCCCATGACTTGGTAGGTCAGCATTTTTTATTTCCTTTCAGCTCTCTCTAATGAAAAGCACATGCGTCCAGTAAATCTTGCCTTTTCCCTTATTAAACCAGTCGATGTTCATTATTGAGGTCTGTGCCTGGCTGGGTGGGAATCAATAAGATGATCCTTTTAATCGCCTTAGTAATCAACAAGCTATTTCTTATTTCAATCTCAGCCCAGTAGTCATTGAAATCCAATGATTTATCTGCATTACACATCCACTCACACGCACACTTACAGAGCAAGGAGGGTTTATCTGTGTACGAAAGAGAGAGAGAGAGGGGCTAGATTTCACAATGCACTTTAAATTAACGTGCCAGAGAGGTGCCCCCAGTTTCATTATTTACTTCCCAGTAACCAGTACACGCATACCTGCGAGGACCGAGCAGGAGTTAGACAACGTGCCAGTGCCTGCAACGCAAAAGATGAAACTGCAAAAAATAAAAAAGGCAGTTTTAATGGAAGGAACAGCCGAGAAGTTCATTATGCCCACCTTAAAACTACTTTTATGATTTTTCCTCATGCAGGGAGGTGGCACAGTGCTGCTGAGAGCCCTTTGTGCTATCAGCCCGGTAAACAAGGCTCTGCTGCATCACCACAAACAAGTTTTGTCCCTCAGTGCCTCAATTTTCCCATCTGTGAAATGGGAATACTTGGGCCAATTACCTTCATAAAAGGCTTTTAGAATCTGTTTGAGTCCTGTTTGTACTCTCCTTTATGAGGCCGTATTTTGAGGGTTTGGACATAAAAATATTCGGATAAATGGAGGGCTCATGCAAGCCTTTCTCAGCTGAGAAGCTCCTGAGATGTCACTAGGTCTGGTTTTCTGAGTAAGGATTCTTTGCACAGGTGGGGTAAACTGAACATTGCATGTCGGGGAGGTTTCTGTATGAAATGTGGTTTAGTTGCCCAGTGAAAGCAGCTGGGCAGGAATGGCAAAACCCTGACCTTGTTGAAATAAGCAGCAAGTCCTCAGCTGATTTTAGTGATTTTACCCCGTATTTTCTTTTTGCTGAAAGGTCATTATGGTGTGAATTATGGGCTCTGTTAACAGATGGAAAATTGGACACAGGGACTTTTTCCTGCTAATTTATAAACTTTGTTTTTTGGAGAACAAAAAATTAGAGGAGGAGAAAAAGAAGTCAACGTGCGAGTGCATCAAGTGCGGGCGCTGGAGCATCTTTCAGCTGTGCCTCCTGCTACGTAGGGCCGAGCTGTGTTTGGGCTGCAACCCGACACTGCCGCTTTCTCCCCCAAACAGAGCTTTTTCTCATAAAATTCAGTCAGGCACTTCTTCTCAAGTTCTTCATACACTTTTCGCAAGAAAAAAGAAATCATTCATATCTCTCAAAGAGAGTCTCGGATTCTTCAGATATTTTCCATTATAAGCTTTTGGCACCATTATTACCCACAGATCGAGTTACTTTTCTGATCCCTCTTCTTTCATCTAGTAAAAATGGATTATTTCATTATTAGCCTGGAACCGTTACTGTTCACAGAGATCAGGTCTGTATATGAACAATGCCTTCCCCAGTACATTACTGAAAATCCCGTGGCTGTTGTAAGGTTTCCTTTAAACACTAGAACTCTATTTTTTTTTTGGTGAAATCAACATAGTCACATAGTCTCTGAAAGGAAATTCCTTCTCTCTGAATTATACAAAAGTGAGATATGGTCATTTTCAATAGTTTATGGAAGGTCTTAACTGGTGCTAATTCTGTAACTAGTATGTTTGTGTATACAGCATATGTATATACATGCATATATGTATTTCCAATGTCTAGGCTAACATTTACTGTAACTTGACTACATTTTAGCTAATTAACTGTAACTTAATGTTGCTGTTATGTCAAATCCACCAATGTATTAAAACGAGTCCTGTGAAAAATGGCTGGGCCGAGTCACGCCAAAATCTCCAGTTTGGAAGGTTTAGCTGATGGGAAACAATTTTTGTTGTTGTGTGCCCAGTTTATATTTTTTCTATTCCTCCTCTTCCATCAGAAGTCTGTCTGTCCACACGTGGATTTCAATTTGAGAAGCAGGGAAAACTCCATAAGGAAAAGGGAGACCCAGTCCTGAACTGAAAGGGGAAAGTTCTTAGGTTGGTGTTAGGAGTTGTGTCCTGCCCTCCTTCCCTTTCCTATCCCATTCTCTGGTTCCTGTGGTGAAAACCATCCCCAGCATCAGAGTTCTCATGGCAGGGAGCAGGGCAGAGATCTCAGTCTCACAGGTCCTGGGATAGTGCCCTCAGCTGCATGACTGCTGCTCCTGCTCCCATTGCATTCTTGACCGAGCTGCAGCCGTTGTGAGTGCTGGTCCCACTGCCAGCCCCTCTGCTCCATCTTCTCAGAGCAAATCATCCTCTCGTGCCCTCAGAGTGTTTTCCTGCAGGAGAGCACCTGTCCTCTGAGAAGTGGGCTAAATCCATCCATTAATTTTGCAAAGACCACCAACAATCTGAGGCAGTGACAACTTCTAGACGCCAGCCACACGGACAGAGGCAGAACAGATGGGACGCCAGGTAGAGAGCTCTGCTTCCCATCCCCACTCCTCTGAGAGGAGCTTGAATTCTTTATGTCCTCCATGTGCCTGCTAATTAAAGTGTCTTATCTGCTTAGACTCCATCAGAACATGTTTTCTACTTAATAGAAGACAAATGGTTTATGTAAGTGGAGTCTTGAGTTAGACACTCAGTTCACATATGAGCAAAGGTGATAGCAATATTTTAAAGATTTGTTGTATAACGATGTTTTCTTCTGTGTTTAGCTTATTTATTTGAGCACATTGCTTCTTTTAACCTCCTTGGTAGCTTCTTCCTACATGTGCCGTTTCCATCCTCATGCAAACCCATGCCAATAAGGCAAGAAAAAAACCCACCTTGTATTGCAGTTGCCTAGGTTTGACTCTGAATCTGGAATTTCACAGGAATCCTCTGTTACGCTGAATTATCACATAGAGGCGCGTGTAACATCTTTGTGGGCTGTAGGCTCTTCCAGACTCTTTGTCCTCCATGGTAATGTCCCAATCACAGTGAAGTGCTCCCAAATGTGCAAGGACTATTTAAGCTTTGTAAATGCCGTCCTCCAAAAATCACTCCACATAAATGTTTCATGTCTCTCCTCTGCGATGCACAGGCCCCAAACATTCAGCTGTGAGGGTGTTTATATTTGTGGAACTCTCTTGAACATTTGCTGTGGATTTCAAACAGCTGCTACACTGAAGCACTGGGAATAGTAAGATCATGAATATTCAGGTGAAGCCACTGGAATGAACAGCCGTTAATAGAATAAATGCCTAAACAGTTGTGTAAGGCTTATTAAGACCTATTGGGGCTGAGATAATAAATTCCCTCTTTGACATGTTGCAACTACTGTAGTTTAAACATTTTGGACCACCTCTTCAGAACTGAAAGAAAAAATTATGTTAGTTCTGTGTGATAACACAATGAAACACCTGGAAGGCTTGGCGCTTGTATTAGATTTGGCAGGGAGATTTTAACGTGCTAGCTCATCCTCACTTAAAATCATGGCACTGTTTATTGTGTTAGTTGTCAAGGTTATCCAAATTACATACAGTCTGGAGTGAGCACAGTTATTTTGCTAGGAAGTATGTGTTTTTTCTATTTTCCTTTCAACTTTGGAAATTATCGATAATTTACCTTTGCATTGCTGGAGAAACACGGACAGAACTCCACTGCACAGAGACTAAGCAGGATGTTAGAAAAAGAATAAAGCGTATTTAAAGTTGTCTTATCCTACTGTGGAGGATAACCCAACAAAGTTCAGGAAACTTGCAAGTAGTGGTTTAGCTTTGTATGTTCAAAAAGATTGGCGGTTCTGCAGGCGACACTCCAGCTATGAGGACACCTGGCTGGCTGCAGCAAGCACAAAGCACTGGAGTTGTGCTCGGAGTATCAGGAGTGCTTAATTGTTGCAGGAGAGCTGTCTTTTCCTTTGAATTTAGCTGTCACGTTGCATTATGCTGTGCTGCATTGCCTGGTTGTGGCATCCTATGTCACGAAACATAAAATCTTACAGCATGCGGCGTAACTCTCGCAGGTTAAAATTTAAAGGCAAACTCAGTAATATTTGATCAGTTACCTGCTGTCAGCTCAGATAAAGGGCATTTGATCTACAATAGCAGGGCTAACTTGTTAGGAGCAAACTTGCACATGGCAACACAGTGCTGCATTCAGCTCCGCAGCAGCTGTGAGCTGGCGAGCCTCAGCACAGCCGCTCAGGTGCACTTTGAACTTTTAAAAATTAACCCATTTGGCTCTTCCTCAGTGTTTTAAGAAATTTATCCAACTGAATCCCTATTCACTAGTCTATGTTAGAGACAAGCAGACTCTGGTACTTATTTCGAAAGGAAACTCCCAGGTTACATGAAATACCCAAAGAAGTTACTTAATTCCACTGGAATTTGTACAAAAGCCTGTTTTAACACACTGCACTTTCTGGCGCCTTTCTGCAAGCAGCGATTAGCTTTTCTGATCTAGTTGCACAAATGATCTCAGATGCATTTTGTTGACTGCCCTGATGTATGCAGCATACTGTGCAAATCAGCCGTCTGCATGAAAGAGAGTCAGAAGCTAGTCGGGATGAAATAAAAGCTAAAATCCCAACGTTTCCCTTCACCCCCTTCCCCGCTCTCCTGTTTTTCTGTGACCTGTTTATCAATATGAGAACCAAATCTGTTTCGGAAACTTCTGTGTCATGGTTACATTTTGGGAGGAAGGAACAGATGGAATAGATTAATTAGTCAAACTATGTTTAAGTAGAAAGGCATTTCTTTCCATGAGTAGCCAAAGGCTAGAAAGAACATATAAGGGACAAGGAGAAGTGCCTCGGGACTTCTTGCTTGCTGGAACAGCTTCCCAGTTTAAGGCTTTCAGCAGCATAAAGGGGCTTTGATTTCAGCTGCTATTAAGAAGTAGGTCAGGAGGTGCCTGCTTTGCAGGAAGGCAACTGCTCCCTCCAGCTTGTTGAAAGTAGCCACTCCAAAACATTTTTTGCATGTCATTTTTGTACAGACTCTGGCTTCTAATGATTTCCACTAGCTATTGCTGTGATATGAAAGCAAGTGTCCCTGCTGCTAGTATCCATCAGTGCATGCTCTTGCTCTTCAGCAAGTGCCTGCCTAATACGATGCACCGTCATCTGTCTCCAGTTTTCCAGAGCCTCAGGCAAATACTCATTTCATCACCTCCCAATTTTTCCTGCTTGGAACAGAAAACTTGCCACTACACTTCTGGCTCCAATGTTGCTAGCTGCCACGAAGCTAGGCCAGACACGCCACTGCTTTAGAAACTTAACACGACTTTGTTTAGCTTTAATATTGATCTTTGACGGCTCGTACAAGCCTATGTGAAAAAACAAAGCCCAGAAAAGCAACTGGTTTGGGAATCACTGCGCTCATGTTTCAGGAGGTTTAGCACAGCTAACTTGCACCTGGTGCCATGCGCTGGGCATGAGCTGCAAAGCTTTCACTTGGCTTCAGTCACCAGACCTACGAGGAGATACTGAAGCAAGGCGCCTGCATGAGGATTGTGGTCGTATTAATATCCCCTGATAGTCCGTGGAGATAAATTTGCACATCCTGAATGTAATTTATCTGCCTCCAAGGGCCTGCTTCTTACCACAGAGTACAAGGGGGCCAGAGGCTGACCCGGCCTAGGTGCGCTTCTGCCGAGCGCCAGGCAGACGGATTCAGCCCTTCCTCTTGCTGGTTTGGTTTGAGTGGAGTAATTCCCACAAGCAATCATATTTACTAACTAAAATGTGTAACTGCCCTCTCTGACAACTTCTAGAGAGTGTGTTTTACTGCTGTTTCTATTTTTATTTTCTGTCACGGACAGGAAGGGAAGATGGGAAGGAGTCTGGGACGGAAACAGTTATTTCAAATAACTGAGTCGGGAAAGATTTTGGCTACGAGGGAGATTTAAATCTAACCCAGATGTAGCTCATCAGTGTCTGGAACAGGAGAGATGGTCCCAATCACCGAGTAGCACCCAAGGCTGGCGCGGGAAGCTGAGGGACAGCTGGGGGTGAGGAGCGCCGCCTGCTCGGCCTGCAGCCCCAGGGAAGGCTGCCACGGGGGGCAGGGAGTAGCACGGAGCTCACCAGCAGGCTGGGCACATTGGCAAAGGGGCACGGCTGATGCAGGGGCTGAGGAAGAGGGAAAAAGCCTTCTCCTTACTGCTCTGTATGAATTGGGGTGTCTGGCTCCCAGGACAGCAGCTGGAGGGATGCGGTGGGCCTGGGCTGCCCGAGCTGGTGTGGCATCGCTCGTGTTTGCTGCTGACACAGCCCAGAGCGAAACTGGGGCGATCCCTTTCCTCCTCGTCTCCATCTTCCTGAAACGAGGTGGAAATTGGGTACCAGAGAGGTATTGCCAAGTGCCCGGGGCTGTTTCAGAGATGGCAGGCATGCACACAGCTGTACACCCGGGTATATAGGGCCAGCACGCCTCACGCGGGGCTCTGGCCACTGCTGCGAGCTGAGCAGCCAGGCCCCAAAAATAAAACTCCGGATAAAGTTTAATTCTCCTGATCATGGATGAGAAAGTTGACAAATGACACAGCAAGCCATTCAGTGACAGAAAACAGAAAAGATACTATGTAGGACCTTCTAAAGGCTTTTTTTTTTTTTTTCTTTTTTTTATTCTTTTTCCAAGAAGCTTTCTGAGATTGTCTAAAAAATATATATCTGTTTAAATTCACCATATTTGTCATGTCTTTGCCACAGCTATGAGAGAGAAGGTAGGAAAGCAAGCAAGAAGGCAAGAAAGAAATTGCTTTTCTGGTTGTCTTGCAGTAACTCTGGGTACTACGATCTGGAATAAATCTCACAATACAGAAAACACTATGTTTACCGAAAAAATGCACAGTTTGTGGGTTTTAGTCCCAGCAAGACAGATGGAAATAAAATGAAAGAAGAAATCACCAGAGGTCTGTTTAGAAAAGCAATATTCAAAAGATCAAAGAAACAACATGTAGATTGTAATGATCATTGTTAGATAATAGTCTTTTTAATACATATTTTTTCCTGGTAAATAGTGCTAACATATGCTGAGAGAACCTGGGATCACAGCTCCCCTTTATCTCATTCTAGTCACCTACTTTTTAACAATGTTGAGATCACATTGTTCAAATCACTCGGCTCCAAAAGGATCATCTTATCAACATGTGATAATAGCAGCCAGGGCCATGTCGATTTGTAGCTAATGGTGCAAAATTCTGACCTCAACTCGGAACATCTCAAAGCCTTCGGATACCAGTGCTGAGACCCTGGCATGACCTCACTGCAAAATAAAGGTTAAAAAAAGACCCCAAATGGACCCAGACTGACAGGTCTTTAGAATGAGGCTGTGTATTTATGTAATAATCCAGTTTGAATTCAGATCTTGCACATAGCTGCAACACAGATTTCTTTTTTCTTTTGACTGCTGCAAAAGATTTTCCAGTGGAGGTGCACATCCATGCATAAGGAATTTAAGCCTGCAGAGAAGTTTGCTTTACTAGCTGCCCTTCATTGACCTGTTAGGAACAATCTGTGAACTCTCCGGAGCTTTCATCCCAGAGTCTGTAAACGCCGGCTGTATAATTTTAGGATGGGTGTGTGGTTATTAGATTAGTAATAGCATTAACTCATTTTCTTATTGTGTTTGTCTTTCAAGGGAGGAATTAATAGAAGCAGGATTATTTTCAGAACACGGATTCTTTGGGTGACAGCAGAACATGCTTGAGGTGCCACAAGTGGGGACAAAGAGTCAGGATCCCAGGGGACATGGGAGTAGCATCCTGGCAGGAAAGAAATGGAGCTCATCTAAGTGAAAAACACTGCTTGATTGAGAAGGAAGAATATAATGACCTGGGTATAAAATTCAGAGTAATGGATGTGCTGTTACCTAGCTCCTCAGCTCAGTACTACCTTTGCTCATGCTTCTGTCTGGGGAAGGAGTGAGACTAACCCTTTTCATAGAAGGAAACATGCTGTCAAATGCCTGGTTTTGGACAATATCCCCACTGGTGATGCCCCCAGGTACTGCAAGTCTCACCTAAGCATGGTCAGCTAAATGCGGTGATGACTGAGTAGTCTGCAAAAAATATTGCACAGCTTAATGCAGCCACTCTGCAAGGTACTGCCATTCACGAAAGCACTGCAAGCACAGAGATTTTAACAGTTTGCTACCATTAATGTCCCTCCAGCACCAATTCTACATGTGGCACATGTATTGTTACCTAGCACAAAGCCAGCACGAAGAAACCCCACAGCTGAAAAACCTATGTGATTAAAATACAATGATAATTACACACATTGCAGATATTCTTCAAAAATCACATAAGCCTGGCTGTTTTGTCTTCTCTGGTAAAGAGGTATCCTTGCGAGTGATCTGGGTTCCATGGATACCATGAGCAGCTCCAACTTTGTGCCTTTAATGCTTGCACTGTAAAAAACGCTGTTTAAATATTCATGCTGACCTTAGAAAGCTATCCACTTGGCCATCTGGAGGACTCCCATACCCCATCCAGTAGTATTTTATTTTGAAGGATATATTCTGATCACACTGACTGGGCTAAATAGACTATTGGTCCATTTGTTTTGTAACTGCCATTTAGTTACCCCTCAGGATGTCAGCTCAATTTATCAGGGTGGAGGTGAATGAATTCTCCAATAAAAATATAGATAAATATGACCAAGAATTGCGGGCAGTTAGGAGGTTACTCATTCCCACTGTCGCTGCTGTGAGTGGAAGTGACCTTGTCTGTAACTACGTGACCTTGCACCTTGTGATTCACATGAAAATTCAAAGCAAAAACCCTGCCAGGTTAGAGTGAGAAGCCAGCCTTGTGTTTAAGAAAAAAGAGATTTGCTTGTTGCGGCAGCGCTGGGGCTGAGTACCATACAGGGACACGGAGTGCATAACGCCCTGGGCTAATGGGAAAATGAATGGAGAGGGAACGCACTTAGTTAATTTGAAGTGGGAAGGAAAATGAGCGTGTGACAACGTCAGGGTGAAGGCTGGGAAGAGCAGGAAATGCTACGTCGAGCAGAGCACTAAAGGTAGAGGTGTCACAGTCCTGCATGGGGTCTTGCAAGGAAGGGCCAGCTCCTCGGGGCTGCCTGCCTCTGCTTTTTCAGATGGGAACAGAGAAGGGCCCTGGCTTCATTACCCAAATTCCAAAAAAGCATTATTTAGAGTAGGTGAAGGATAGTCCCATGGCCATCATGGTTCTCCGAGGGCAATTCCACTGCCTAGGGATCTGCAAAGTCACCCAAAAGACACAAGAGCCATTCGCTGCACACTCTCCTGCTCCTGAGACCCTCCACCAGTATCGCTAATGCAAGGTGAGATGAATCGCTCACGATCAACAGTGTTTATTTTGGCCTTTTCTCTCCAGTTTGGGTGTGGAGGCAGTGGCGATGGTGCTATTTGGCTGATTTATTTATATTAGGAAGGAGGGTGGAGGAAGGGGGCGTATATCCATGGTCACGCTGACTTTTTCAAGCTGCTTTGGAAGAAAGTGCGTGCTTAATTTGCATTCAAACTGCATCTCTGGTTCCTATCTCTCAGAAACGCTTGAATAGATTGTGGTGTGTACAAACCTGGCAATAACTCCAAGCTGGACTGACAAGAGTTAGGAAACACTGCTTAATTCTTCCATTTCGTTTTACTTTTCTAGTCTTGGAGAGAATTTTATTCTTTGCTGCTTGATCATTTTCCTTGTGATTCATGTCCTTTCAGGAAATCGTAATTGACAAAAATAAAGCACTTTGGTTGTTATTTAGTGAGCTCCAGCTAAATTCACACAGTCCTGCTTAAGAATCTATGCCCTCCGTGCCGCATTTGTTTTAAGCTTCCAGCCTCTTCTAGACAGATTTTTTTCCTGTGCAGGCACAAAAGCACTTTAGTCAGCACAAATTTGGAGGTAGAACAAAAAGCCTGTAATAGCATATCTCATGCTGCTATCAATTTTCCACCGGTGGAGCACTTTGGTACATGAAGTCCTTTGTCTATATTCAGAAGTCAGCTTCGGTGACATTACATGAGCAACTACAACATTATAGCGTGTTCCACACTGGTTTGAATTGTAACTTGAAAAAAAAATAAAAAATAAAGAAAGGATGTCTTGGAATGCGGCCAGGGCATAATGATTTCAATTCTGAAGAAATCCGACAACCAATTACACTAAATTCAACATTTTCATGTACTGTAAGTTTAAAATCTCCTCTAATCAAATAGGGAAACCCTTTTCCCCCATTATGCTATGGTTTTAGTTACCGGTAGGCCTCTAAAAATCTGGTTTTGCTTAAAAAGAAACCCTGAAAGGTTATATTTACTATATGTATGAAAAAGGGTTGAATCATACAATTATATATTTTAGAATACTAAAGCGATGTAAAAGAGACTAATCATGATCCCAAATTCAATTTTCAAACCTTTAATTGATCCCATCCCAAAGGTAACATTCTATCTTAATTGCCATACTGAAATGGTTGCAATTACGTAAAATAAAACTATTCATTGGTAACTGGAAAAAGTCTTCTCATTAAGCAGATGACGGCCAGCCTTGAAAATAGTTGATTGCAAAAGGATGCAACCACTTTGCTTATATTTCCTTTTCTGGTTAAACTCTCCTTCACATATGTTGAGTCGGTTCCAAAAAACCACACACACACAACAGCAAGTTGAAGATAGTACCGTGGCGTGTGTCTCTGCTCCCTGCACCTTCCCTGGGCAAAGCTGCTACCTTGTAGGGGGGAAGAAAGGGCCAGAAGGAAAAATGGCTCGAGGGCTGATCTGCCGTGTTGGCAGGCTCTGGGGAGCACAGCACACCGTGTCGTCTACAGGGTGCTTCGTGGGAAGGGAGCTCCTCTGGAGATGCTTTAAACCCTGCTCCAAACAAACTCGGGAAATAATTGCTGCAAGCTGGGCTGTCGTGTCAGCCTTGTGAAAAGTTAAACCCCTGCCACAATGAGAGCAAGATGAAAGGCCCATGGAACCGAGTGATACAAATGTAATGATTTTCTCTCCTCCTTGGCAGCATGACTTTGAAAAAGTGATCGTGAGCCCAGGGAGAACTTAATTCCCTGTTAAAATCAGAAGTTGGGCTATGAGGCATGTGTAGGTAGTCCTGCTTGTACAGGTGTCACACAGGCAAGACTAGAAAAGGTCAGTGTCCCTTCTGCTTTTCTGTTTGTATAAAGGCAAAGGACACTTACGGTGTTCCAGAGGTAGATGTTGATGAAGCAAGAAGACCGGCGGCTTTTTTATTATTGCCAAGAGAGACTGAGCCACTCTCGATTTGATACCAACACCTGTGTCACTTGGAGCTCCACCTCAATGGATGCAGATATCACATCAATAGTCACCAGGTACTCATTGCTATGACTTATAAAACTTCTGTAATATACAACTGTCCAGAAGAGACAGAGGCATGCCCATAAGAGATTGTTAGAATTAGAAACAAGGCACAAGACTTTCAGCTGTGATGGCAGCAGATCACTGGCACAAACTGTTGTGGAGGCTAGAAAAGTATCCCTCTTTTTTCCCCTTGATCTTGTCTCAAGAAGGCTGGATGTTTTTTCCAGAACATCATCTCTGTTTGAACATGCACCACTCTTCTCTACTTGGGAATACAAAGACGAATGTCTACAGCCTGTGGCATACAAAAGATAGGATGATCTAAAGGTGCAGGCTGAAATACATAAGAGAAACATCTTTCAAATAACTCTCTGAGTAAATCCATCACTTGGAAGTATTGGAAATAGCCCCCTCGTACAACACAGAAAGTTTCCATGATGACTGTCACCATCTCACTGTTCAGGTGTAGGTTTGGGGCTCTGCTGAACTGTATAAGCTCAGTGAAAGGACGGTCCCTATCTCAAACAGTTCATGTTGTTTGAGTATAAGACGAGATGGAGTAGAAACAAACAGATACAAACAGATGGAGAAGCACAAGGTAAGCCTGAAATGATTATATGTTTAATAAGCATCAACTGCAGCATGCCAGCTGTAGCTTCTCAGTCAAACTCTTGTACGTGTTGACATAAGTATTTTGGTTCTATACCAGCAAATAGCAAGTCTTTGGACATACCCATCCCATCAATGTTCAAGAGGCATTTGGATAATGACCTTAATAATATGCTTTAGCTTTTGGTTATCCCCAAAGAAGTCCGGCAGTTGGACTTGATGATCTTTGAAGGTCCCTTCCAACTGAATTAAACTAACCTAAACTATTCTACTCTATTCTATGTATCTAAACATGTTTATATATGCTTATGATAGTTACAGAAAACAGATCGTCTAAACATCCAGGAGATATAGTAGAAGTGATGTAGGTGCCTGCAGGTTAGCTACCAGAACATAGCTTTCTATTTCCCTTTAACAAAGGGACTTAGATGCCCAATGGGACTTAGCTGTCCAAGTCATTTAGACATGCCAATGCAAGCCAAATATTGCCTATATATATCTTTAAACATCTGAGCCTGTGAATTGCAGTGCTATGTAGTGATGAATAAATGCCTACTTGGACATAGAACAAAGATATTTGACTAGCTGAATAGGCAGCATTTGAATTGTACAGAACATACGGATACTCTGCTAAATGAATGGCTGTTCGCTCGCTTGATCAATAGGAAAAATTGCTCTTTCTCTTTCTGAGCACAGAGTATTTGCAGTAAGGAGGACATGCATATAAACCCAAAAAATCTATTTCACCAGCCCTCGAGCAGAATTGTTAAAATGGATCCAGTGCATCTTTTTTGCTGATGAAATCTTCTGTAGCGATTCAGACAGAAATCGGCAGCAGACCTACAGACACTCAGGTTCTGCACTCGTCCTGAAGCACACAGCCCAGTAAAACATCATTCCAAGTCTGACCTACTTCTGTCCCCACCTCGTTCCACCAGACCTAAATCTTGGTCCTGTATTTGATCTGGAAAATGGTTGTGAATACAAATCATTCCCAGCACTGCTTCTAGGCTCAGGAAGAGTCTCAGTTATGTGTTCATTTGAACCCAGTGCACTTGGGAAATTCAGGGACTCTGAGGTCAAGCAAATTTTTTCCTCCAGCAAAATCAATGTACTTTTTGAGTAAATCAGCTTTGGAAGTGCTTTGTATTTCTGTGGAGGATTATTCTTCACCCAAAGAGACGGCAAAATGCGGCACAAAATTAGTATCTCAAACTTTCCCAAACTTTACTAAAATAGCAGTGAAAGGCCACACTCTTAGCTTGCATAAGCTGGTGCAGATCAGCTCTATGACAATTACCACGGAGATCAGCAAGGTTTGAGGTTGTTCAGCTGGCTGACCCACCTCTCCTATTGATCATTCTTGCAGCTGAAATCATCACAATACCATTTTTTTTTTTTCTTCTGATGTTAAAAGAAAGCAAGCAAAACACTGACAACTTTAAATACAACAGAAGCCGAGCATCACCCAGTTTGTTTTCAGAGCACTTCTAAGAAATCTCTGTGAATGTCATGGGATTTGAACATCATTTCAGCTTTACATTTCTGCTCTCGCATACAGAAGATTTCCTTTGGATAGTTTGGGGAATTCTTTTGTATCCGTGCCCTTGGTCCTAATGTCACTTACAGATGAGCCAGCTGAGCCAGCACCAAACCAGGGCTGATTGAAGATGTACCACTGTGTAGGGACAGGGGTTGCTAAACTCCTACTACTGTTGCAGTCTGACTCAAAGCAGCCCTAGGCCAAAGTCTAATTTGGGTACACAGTAATACACCGGCCTTCTCTGCCAGGTGGAAGTCTGATCTATCACTTTCATTAGGTATAGACTTTCATGAGAGTTTGTTATCTGATAGCAACTGCAACAAAAATATGCAAAGCTCAGCCTGAACAAATAGGAGGCAAAACAGAGAATGCTGCTTGTGGACGGAACAAGGTGCTTGACCTCATTTCTCTTCGAGTTAGGATTTGGCAGGCAATGTTTTAAGGAGGTATGTGGGGACCTGGAAGGAGATCAGTGCTGTCTTGGATCCGAAAGAAGACTTTCTTTTTCATTTCAGTCTATGGGTAAAAGATGCCTAAACTTGTAACCTTGCAATTTCAATTTCTGTCAGCTGACTGAAGTTGTAGTGAGTTTTTTAACCTGCACATTGGAGTGTGTTTCCCTGCCTTCCTCCTTCACCTGTCCTGTTCTTCCCCAGCTATCACAATCAGAAATAATTGGGAAAGAACATGACCAAGGAAGATAGAGGAGAGAGGGTGGTTCAGATTTGCTGAGCAGCCTCAGATGTGCTGTTCCCATCCTTCTGTACCAGTGCAGAACTACAGGTATACTTTGGAGATGCAGCATTAAAAACCCAGACACAGTAATGCTCTGTGCTTCTATGAAACATTTACCCACAAACATTATCAATCCCAGGTAAATAGAAGAGGGTGAGAAGCAGCAAGTGAAGCTTGCTCATGGCAGCTGAGCACAGGACAGTGTTTTTGACCGGAGGCTGTGTAGGAGGTCAGTAGCAGGGCTGGAGCTGGACCCCTGCTTCTCACCCTCCCTGTCCGACTGCTGTGCATTGCTGAGCTTTTCATCTTAAATCTCCTCAATGTCTTGAAAGTGCCATTTCATAGCACTGTTCTGGAAACTTTTGACCGATATGAGGTCATTGCACAAGATCCCGCATAGTAAAGGAGATATTTATATCCTGTTAGCACCAAGTTAATAATAATCACTACAGGCACCATTAAACCACAGCATGCAAAGCAGAGTTAGC
Organism: Anas acuta; assembly: GCF_963932015.1. Classification (NCBI taxonomy): domain Eukaryota; kingdom Metazoa; phylum Chordata; class Aves; order Anseriformes; family Anatidae; genus Anas; species Anas acuta. The sequence goes on from NC_088986.1 coordinate 3,518,828, forward strand.
TGACTTGGAGTGTAAACTGCATAGTACTCTAAGATGAACGCATGTTGTATTCCTTCCATGGTTATATTTAAATCTGTGTTTTCTTTAATTTGAATCTGCTCTATAAAGATTTCAGCAATTTGAAACAAAAGTATCCTTTAAAAAAAGAAAAAAATTGACATGATAGCATCCTTCATGCCAGGCTGGCCCTGTTGTGATTTTACATTGAGGGTGCATTTTAATTGATGAAATGTGCTACACAGCACAACTTGAAAAAGTAACAACCTTTAGTTACCATTTGGAAATGTGATGGAGGTGCCAGAAGTTAAACTCTTAGGACTAAATGAAATAACAGAAGCTCCCTATCCTTTCTTGAAGACGCTCATTAGTTTTCACTTTCTCACATTCTGTTTGCCATGGATTTCATCCAAGAATGACGGATGTAGAGTTATTAAGCAAGTGATAGTTTCAAAACTCCAAGTGTCAGTGCTCAGTGTGGAAGCTCAGTTACCTTGCAGAGGACAGGAGGTTTAAGCACCAGTACCCTGAAGCTGGCATTGTAGCAGAGGGAATGATCACGCGGAAAGGTACCGTCAGAACAGGCTGAAAGACGCAAGTCAGTTATAGGAATGGACAAATAAACAAACGAGGAATGTTCGGGGAATAATCTGGTATTTGAATGCTCTGGCACACACAGGAAACCAAAAAAAAATAAAATATATTAATATTCAGAAGGGAATGGAACAAGCACCTTTTCTTAAACTCAGTCCAAGGGTCGGGATGTGATGCAGGGGTATCTCAGACACTACAAGGCCTCTTTGAGGGATGAGGCAAATCACTAATGTTTCTGATTATGGGCTTAGAAGAGGAATCCATGTGTACAGGTCACTCTTTCACTTGTTTGGGCCTGCTGACATGACCAGACCTGGTCCATGGGACACGCAGCATGCATGCGGTACCAGGGCTCCACGTAAGGAACCTGCTGGAGAACATGGAGAGCAAAGCTGTACCTCAAAGCCCAGCCTTCAGCTGAGGAACAGAAGAGCAAGCTGTGCATCTGACCTCTCCTTATTTTACCTTCCAAGTGACATCACTGCCACAGCTCCCTGTTTCCAAGGATTTGTCCATCCCCAGGCCTAGATGGCTGTTTTATCTGGCCTTGCTCACTTGCATTTCCTGCCACACTCTGACAATGAACCACTCAAGCCCATCAATCAAATTAGCCCCAACCGAACTCCATTAGCTTTTTTTAATTACTTTTCCTCATGCTTTTGCACATGATGCAAAATAAAGAACATCATTTTTGCTCGCAAAATAAAGTGGAAGCAGAAAGTAATGCCGGAAAAAGCTGGTGATGTAGTATTTCTTCTGTCTTAGATGCAGTAAAAGCATAAAAGGGGGCTGAGTGAGAAGCCTGATGCACACTCTCCTGTTTGATTTCCAGTGACTTCGGTGACTTCACGTGTGTCAGCTTCCATCAGGCTGTGCAGCTCTGGAAGTCCACCTGTTCCTGGCTTGCTTCATATTCCAACCTGAAAGCCATCGGGGTCATATCCAGAACTAAATACGGCCCCTCTCCTCTAAGTGAGTGTTTCTCTGCTCAGCTACATGATGCAGACTTTGTTGTGAAGACTTGGTTTTATTTTTGAGTTAACTTAGAGGCTCATTGTTAACATCCAGTCTGGCAATAGTTTAGACTGGAGGAAACCTCTCAAAACAGAAACCTCTTCCTAGGTTTCTGTAGTTTTCAGCCACAGAATGGCTTGCAATAATTTGCCTACAATGAAGCTAAGCCTGGTTCTCAGATTTTTTTCAGCCAAAGAGCTCAATTTTATATCTCTGTTCACAGCACCCATACACCGTTTCTTTCACCTGCTTTTAATTCTGTTTCATGCAAACAAATTGCTCTTGAATTTCTTATATTCAAGCAGCATCCTTTTCATGTTCTGTTTGCAAGCAGCTAAAGTGGTGGAAATCTATTTTTGCAACACTGTCTTCGAGGAATGAGTTTTGGGCACCATGAGTCAGGGATGATATAGATTAATTTGAGGTATGTCAAGGGAAAACAAGAATGATTGGAGTTGTAGATAACATGACCTGGTTATGGACGTGAGAAGAATTCATCCCTTTCCTCTCTGTATTTTTTTTTTCATAAAATCGGGCATTTCTCCTGTTTCCTACAGCAAATTCCTTTTTGAGAACCTAGCCTCCAATGTGGGTAAGAGGCAATGGGAGTGAGAAGGACTTTGGGGTTTGAACGTGAGCTGTGAAGCACTGAAATAGGTCGCCTTGAGAGGTCACAGATTATTCATCACCGGAGGTCCTGAAGATTGAACCGGACAACATCAGAAAGCTGACTGTGCTTTTGGATATCTGAATGTACTGGCTGACCTCTCAGGCTTTTTTCCAGCAAAAATTGTGGCAAATCCAGCAAATTTTTTTCTCTGAAGATAGAAGTCTGTGACTTCTACCGCTGGGCTTAGAAGAGGACCCTTTCAGGGTTTTTTTCTGGAGGCAAAACGTTGATTTAAGCCTATTCAATGCAGTTGTACCTGTAAGTTCATAGTTATTTCCACTTGCAGGAGATTTTAAAGCTCTGTTGCAGCAGATGCTATGACCTGGCAGTTCTCAGCCTTGGCTTTTGTTGTGGCTTTCCCACTTCCTCTGATCCCGTCTTCTTGACCTGCTCTTTCAGGCGCCCATTGCTATGCCTTTCCTCATTTTTGGATTCATGCCTGCATCCCAAACTCATCCTTTCCCATGGGTTTACTGTCGGATCCTTTGTGTACACAGTCATCTTTCATGGAGGACTTCGGACTGTCTTAATCTGCCCCATGCTCTCCAGCATATTTTGTGAGCCCTGACTGTCCTCTCCAAATACGCATTTTACTGGAAGTCCATGCATGCATTCTTTACTTTTTTAGTCTCCTCATAACCTTAATTATAAATGTAATTAGATGATGGTGGCTATTCCTTGGGAGCTCCCAAGCGTGCCCTAATTTACAGCCCACCATTACTCAGTGCAAGTCATAGAAAAACCCATTTGCTGGTAACAGCTGGTGCAGGGCACGGATGGGAAACAAGGTGGCAGGGCATTTCTAGAAAGGTCCAGAAGAAAATGAGTGTGAATGCAATCGTGTGCCTTCAGAAACGGGTAAGGGCTGATTTGTCTCCGTGCTACCAGTTTCACCATTAGAACTCTCGCCAGGAGGAATTTTTAACATACGGCTTGCTGATGGGTTCATGGAAACAGGGTTAGCCTGGACCCTGAGAAATCCCCTGTGAGATGCTCTGTCCAAAAGCAGGCTTGTTCCTGCCAGAGGGTTGTCTAGTGTATTCTTTAGCATGCTCTCTTAGAGCAAACAACAGTGTCCAGGGCATGTCCTAGGGATTTTTTATTTTTTTTTTTCTGAATGAAAGACAAGAAAGCACTGTCTGGAACAAGAAGAGGAGCAGAGATAACGTCCTATTGAGAATGAAAACATTTGAGAGTTTCCAGTGGCACATTCCTGAGAGTTGTAAGAGGCGGTGCAGAGTGAGGAGTGGGTCTGCACTTGAATTACAAATGGAAGAGAATTTCTGTCCCGAAGATTTTACAGTAAGGATAAGCAATTTTGGTATCCACGCCTGCTTGATTTTTTTTTAGACTTCCTGATTTGGTTTTATTTATCAGTTTGTCTATCTTTAATATTGCTCAAAAATATAGGAAGGAACATCCTCATTACCTGCATTATTTCCACTCTGCATGCGAGACAGAGAGGCTGGAAGGACCACTTTCAAGTTCTACCAAAAGACATGGAAAAACTCACACCGACTCCACAAGAAGTCGGATCAAGTTCCAAGGTTGCATGTCAACATTTTTCTGAGTGGTCCTGGCTCTGCACAGAGGCCCCTACATCGCGTTACATTCCTCTGCAGAAAAAAAAGATGTGGGAATTTTTTACCCTTCCAGAAAGAGCTCTCTTTGGAAATCACATTTGTTTTCTCTGTAAGTACCGGAAATAAATGGATGTGAAAAGCTCAACAGTTGACTCTAAACCTCCTCTTATTTTGGTATTATTTTGGGGAGGGGTTGGAGGGGGGAACAGGGACGGGGGCAGGGAGGTAGTGTGCATGCACATGCACTCACAGCTAAGGTCTTAATTCTATCTCCAGATGCTGTGTATAATCTAGAGGTTTATCTTAATGAATTATTTCTGTTATTACTGCAGGCAAAGTGAGATTTAATTTGATGTGTGATATATCCCTGGATTAACTACCCTTTGGTTTTATTTGCTCCATAATGGTGAATTTTTGTTTATAGACCCATTTTGTAATTACATCCCTGAGCTCAGAAAGGCTACGGCAATGCTGCTTCATCCTATAGGAGACCAGGATGCAATTCCCTTCTCCCAGGCCTGTTGTAAGCTGGGACTAGAACAGAAGTTGCACAATACGATGTGCACCATTTTGTCTTGCTTTATAGCGGCTTTACAGGACAAAGCGCATTGAATCGAGAGGCTCTCCTTGGCCTGGAAGACTGCGATTACCTCTTGAGAGGAGTATGCAAAGTGGCAGAGAAGTTTCACCTAGAAAAGTGACAACAGTGTATGTTATAATGAGTGCAGGAGCATTCAGGTCAATCCCTCATGATACCAACATGCTGAGAGCATCCATGGCACCACCGAGGCTCCAGGGGTGCTGCAGGGTGCTGCGGCCATGGGAGCAGGTGGAGCAGAGGCTCATTAATTCCCCATTTCCCAGCTGACCTCCCCTCAAAGGGAAGCCAAACCTTCAGCCCACCCTCAAAGACGCAGCATGGGGTCAAGGCACTGGGACACTTCTCCCTTCCTCCCTTGAAGCTCTGGATTTCCTGCTCCATCCAGCCCAACCCTTTCCCTTGTCTTCTCCTAGCTGGGCGGTTTAGGACCCCCATACCTTTCACTGGCTCATAGTCACAGCATCTCTCTAACAGATACAAGAGAAGGAGGGGTTCCAACCTCCCCGGGTGCCCTGCACCAGAGCTTGGTGTGATGGAGCCCCCCGGGTTCAACCTGGAGCGGGCAGCTCCACCGAACCAGCCCGAAAGTACCAAGTTCAAACGGGAGGTCAGGCTTCTCAGGGAGAGGTGCTGGGTTCAATCTCTACTCAAATACAGTCACGCTGAAAAATATGCATATTTTCTAGGTATACATCATGCCGAAGACAAAATGTTGTGTTTGTTTTGTTTCTTTTACTGCCAGACAAGAATGTTTGAGGCCATTAAACTGCAGTGAGCTAAAGCCCCCAGTCCATAAAGAGTGCTTGCAGATTTACGCTGCACGGCGTGTATTTGTAATTGCTCCTGACATGTCAGTTCTCATACACTTCCATTAAAAGTTTATTTCCACTTTTTTTTTTCCAACTAATAAAATTAAATGTTGGAAAGCCAAAGCGAAAAAGCAAAATCTGTCAGAGTCCTGCTTGGACCAGTGCAAGATGGGATATTCAGAGCTGACACCAAAGCCGTCTTCAAAATCACCTACTGTTGAGAGAGCAGCGTACTAAAACTCGGCTTCCTGCTTTTTGCCAGTTTAAACCAAACCTGCAGTGTTGTTTTATGGCCTTGGGAGTGTGAATTTCAAATGGACCTTAAGGGTGGAAAGTGATTTAACAATATTTTTCCAAGAAACCCCAAAACACGAGCAGCATTTTTATGAGCGAAAATCTAGGAGTGCGCGTCAACATTTGCAAACATTTCTGAGGGATGCAAGCAACATAAATCCTAGGACTTTAAAGTTGTCAGGAGGCCAAAGCCTTGTTTCCTTTACCCATATGAGTAGTCTTGTTCAAGTCAATGGCTGTAAATAAAATGAGCAAGACTTAGCCTGAAGTCTACAGCAAATAATGTGAGCAATCTTTTTCCCCCCGCAGGAGGAGACGCCGAGCATTCCTTGGCCAGACCTGTCCCTGCCAGCCCGTGGGGCAGCATCGGCTGTGCCCGTCATGCCGGATCTCCACAGGGCTCCTGGTTTTCCCTCTTGTCTCTGGTGCCAGGGACGTGTCCATGTGGCATTGCTGGATGAGGGCAGCACTGGGATCCTGCGCCTGGTCCTGCCCCAGGGTGTACGTGGGGTAAGGACAACGCTGCAGGAGGGATGGGAGCAGCAGAACAGGAGGCTGGCTGCACATCACCCCTCTCTGCACATTCAGATATGGACCAGGGACTTTCAAACCCTTCTAGCACTGGCTTTGATTTTTAAGACCAGAATGGACCTTTGTGATAGCGCAGTTTGACCTCACCCACTACTGAAAGGGACCGAGTAACTAAAAACAAGCTAAAGCAATTAAACAGGTCTTGCACAGGTCTTTAAATCTATCAGAGAGAACTTATGCTGATCATTATATCCCAGCAACAATATTTTGGAGAAAAAATGATTGTTTAGATTTAAATCTAGCGTATTTTCTTTTTGCAAGAAGTGGCAGCTAGGTCTGCTACCTGCCTTCTACTGCAGCAGGTCATTTGCTGATCCTTTCTGCTATGCAAAGAAGGTGTAATAAATTTAACACCACTAAAGAAACTATAAAGACTTGAGGACCATTATTACAGATTTTGTATGTGCAGTGAAAGGCAAATTGTTTGCAACTATTATTGATCAGGGAAGGCTGAATTAATGCGATTGCAGAACATAAAATGAGGGAATATAATCAAAAAAATAAAATTAATATACCAGTCACAGAATCTGAACTCAAAAAGCCAATAAAACACATGCAACGAAGCACTCCAGAGAAATGAAACTCCTTCACAGTGAATATCAAGCTATTTACAGGAAAGTGCAGGAATCAACTAAGGCATTCCTCACCACTCAGACACTTAGTAAGTCCCGTCTGCACTCCCTGTTTTACAAAATTAGTAACTGCGGCTAAAATCATGTTTCCTTGACTGCAAAGCGTCAGCAAGGTCTTCACCTGCCCTGCCGTGGGAGCACATCTTTGAAGCCTTACCCTGGGATGCAGAGTAAGGAGTCTGATAGAAGTTTGTGCAGGAGGAAAGTGCTGCTGTCATCAGCCTGTGGACAGAGCAGCTAAAAATGGAAAGTTTCACAGGGAGCTGGGGTCCAGTTACAGCGGTGCAAGATGTCCTACAATAAAGTACCCATTTTGACAGTACCCTGTTGTGAGAACAGCAGTACTACCGATGTCAAAAAGCAAGAGGAAATCATGACATTGACAGGAGAATGAGGACACTAAGCAAGAAATTAAATGTACGTCCTTTGCCTTTGGTGTATGACTTTTTTTTCACTTTCTATGGTTCAGATTTTCAAGCTTTTCTCTGTCTCCACGAAGACCCGGTCTGTATTTTATTTTGTTCCAAAGCTCGGATTCATGGCACATTCAACTGTAGGCAATGCGTGCCTTGAGGAGTCAATTCAGCCACAATGCATGCTCCAGTCTGCTTGTGGCATGGGCTGAACCACAAGTTTGTGGTGAAGGAGGTAAAACAAGACAATGCTCTTACTCCTCAGGATGTGCAGATTAATGAATTGATAAGTTTGAATCTAATTTTTAGCTAACAGGTTTATATGCTGTGTGAAGGGAACCCACAGTTTTCCCCACTTTCCTCGATGCCATTTCTCCCCAAATCCTTGGACAGGCTGGATCTCAGTGACTGCTCTGAAGGATGCTCTGGCCTCCGGAGTAGGCTGGAGGTGGACACTTCATTAGCAATAAAAAAGGAAAGTCCCTGCTAGATGTGCACTTACATTTTCTTCATGTACAACAGGACTTTCTTAGCACTTTCAATCCAGACAGGGATGTAGGAATATCCTTTTAAAGTGCCTATCCAAAAAGAAGTAAAATATAGATCTTTCATAGGCTATATATTTAAAAAAAGAAATGGTGCTTTTAAAATGGGATGTCCAATATCTGGTGACTAATGGATGACAAAGAGGTTGCAAGGTACTTTATTAAATGTCTCTAGAGACAAAGAAGTCGATTGCTACTCACCAAGTTGATTTACAATGATAAAGGTTTACTATTTGTAGGAACCACTCTGGCTTCTCGCGCCTCCTCTTCCTGCTCAGAGCACACAGAGACAGAAAGCTTGGCTTTTTTCACAGGATGGAATTTCTCTCTGAGCTAGGGCTGGTGGTGTTTTCCTGGTTATTGTGACAATCCTATCTGGCTAACGGGCTGGCAGCACTGGAGCAGCTCTGCTATCTAGGAAGGGAACAACAAGACCTCGAAGAATCATTACAGCATATTTGGTAGGAGCCACGTTGCCTTATTGGTACCATTCTCTGTGCTGAAACCATTCAAAAAGGAAATAAAATATAATGCTTCTCTGCACTAATCAGTTGTAAGAGGGGAGAATGCACAATTTCACCTGGATTGCTGCTGATGGAGGAGAGGAAGGAAGCTGGGGCAGAGATGGGCTGTGCAAGGGAAGCAGTCCAGAGGCATTGGAAAGTTGTCCTTTGATGCCTGGGTCAGTGACTGCAGCGTATCTGTGTGTGAGACCAGAAGCCCCAGCTGGCCCAAGCAGAAATAATTCCTTGTTTCTGTGACACTACTTGCTCTACTTGAGCTTTGCTTTCTCTTCGTAGCTTTTGGTGGCATTACCTATTAACAGAGCTGATTCTCAGGCTGAGCTTAGGACACCACTTCCATTTGTTCCGCTCTGTCCTGAACTCTCTGTGGAGTGCCCTGCACTTACTGCATCAAAACATGTTATCTTGTGTCCCAAGTTCAGACTAGAAACACCAACTAAGTGAACCTCCTGTTTCCCCAAATCCAATTTTAGTACCGCCATGGCTTGGGAGAGAGACCCTGGGAGAACACTGAAGACCAATTTGTAAAAATGAAGGTCAGAAAAACAACAGAAACAGGTAAAAGACATCAGAAATACAGTTGCTGATTTGCAAAGCCCTGTTGTTTCAGTGCCTCATGGTGCAAACTACGCCTGCAGAGCCATGCACTTGCTGATGCAATACCGAAGGTGGACAAAACGACCGTACTCGGGGAAGGCTGCATAAAGAGGAACTGCAGCTTCAAAGAAAAGAGCTCGTGACATGAAACTTGTGATGGGCTTGAGAGGGTGTCAGTGTGACAGAAGCCCTGGGGTTTCCTACAGGATGCCCATTGATACGAAGAGCAAGGTCACGATGGATCTCGGGGATCCATCAATCACCGCAGCACAGACCGCAGGCACGGCATAGCTGAAGCGACGCAGCCACTTCCATAGCACTGGCTGAGCTGGGCTGCTCGGGCTCTGGTGCCTTTAGACGAAAACAAGTTAATACCAAAGGAGCTTGGAAATGTTGGAGTGTTACGGAGGTGTATGGTAGCTTATTGCACCGGGTCTTGCACATGCCTCTTCCTACAGAAGCACAGAAATATGTGAGGCAGCTAGCTCATCACTTCGCTGTGAAGATGGCTAGCAATTTAACAGGAGGGGTTATTTTAAAGCTCTCACTGTGTAGGATGAAGTTATCAACTCTCTATCTTTCCATGGATAATCCTGTTATGGGATAACGTGATTTTAGGACTGTCCATGCCAAAGGACAAACTTTCCAGCCTTGTCTAACAGAAGTCTCTAAGTCCTTCGCAACTTCTCCCACTCAAAGAAAATGGGAAAAGCAGAACTTTCTATTATAAATGTTGACTTGTCTTTCAGCTGACTTGACCAATACATCACACAGCATCGTGCACATGCACTGAACGAATGGTTACCCAAATAAGTTTGCAGCCACTCTTGCATGCTGTGGTGGCACACCAGTGCCCACCAGACCTGCTGCTGCTCCCACTGGCTTTACCTTCACAGAATCCTTACGGGTAACCCTGATGTTTTAGGTCTGGGGAAAGTGAGGAACAAACCAACCAAATGAATTCCTCAGTGGGTGGGGAAAGGTAAGGATGGAAATCAGATGATCTAGAGCAGCAGTAAAAAATTCCCATTCGCAGGAAAATCTCCCCCCCCTTTTTTTTTTTTTCCATAAAAATTCCCAAGGTGTTCAGTAAAGAAAAGATTTTACACTTTAACTTCCTAGCTACTCCCCAAGCACTTGTTTTGGGCTCGCTGTACAGAGCACACTAACAATGAAAGCTGTTTCCCTTTATGCCAAAAATTAACAAAGATCTCGCAGGTCAAAGGGGTTCTTGCAAAGCAGACTGCTATTTCCACTTGGGTTGCTTTCTGGAAATAAAACCTTAGTGCTTCAAATCCAGACAGGTTCAGTTCTTTCCTCAGCAAGAGGAAATACATCTACAGCTGATGCTGAAATTCAGTGCTATTATCTATATTTATTGCAACAGCATTTAGGAACCTGAAGTATGGACCAGAAGCCTTCCGTAAGTGCTGCACAGTGTAATGGACAGCCCCAGCTTCAGTAATGCTGGGGAGGGTGATAAAGGGGAAAAAAAGGAGGGACAGCAAGCACTGAAATAAAGCAAAATTCAAGGATCACTATCCTTTCACCTATTAATTTTTAAATTACACCCTGGTATCTCGATACTGACAACTCCCTGCTCATTCTCACCTTCATCTTCCAAAGTGTACCTCTTGGCTGCTTACAAAGCATTTTCCCCACCCTGAAAGAAACCTCAATTATTTTCTTCAATCTCTGTGCACAAATGGCTCGGTGTAGATTCTGTGCCCCAGCAAGGTCAAAATCTGTGTGTGCAAATGATTTTAACTCAATGATAACATATTCATGCCCTGCCTGGGGAATTTCACTGATATTTTCTGGGGTAAAGCAGAAGGTGAAATTTTCTGATTCAGTTTCTGTTTCAGACTATTTCAGTGTTCCTTCAGAGGAGAGAGCTCATTTCCTTACGAAACTGTATCCACCCACCAAATGTTGTTTCTCACTGTACGTAAGTAATGGGAGATTTCCTACTTTTTGCCCACTTCTGCCCCATAGATTTAATATGTAAACTGGGAATGTGCAGAATATATTGCTTGGCACAAGTCAGCGAAGTTCCACCTGTGAGAACACAGTATGAATTCAGCCTTTGGCTGCCTCTACTAAACCACAGGGAGAATCTACACTTAAGCGATGTGAAGTTCATAGATTAGATGCAAACCCACAAAACCAAACCCACGGAGCGGTGTTGAGGCTTGCAGAGATCCCTGACCCTCTGACTTCATCTCGCCAGAGCTGCTGCAGGAGAACACCTTGCCCTGGGGCTGAGATTCCCCTTGAGAGGTAGAGGAGGAGTTTTGCTGCTGGGGTGTAGCACACAGAGGGTTTTAGCCCCTACCTGTTCCTTCTGGTATGAATGAGGACAGTTTATGCTCCTGTCATTGCCTGCTCCCTACCAGCCCTGGCTTCTGGCTCCACAGCAGAGCAGGAGGCAGCACAGTGCTTTCGTTACAGGGGGAACTGGTACTGGGAGAGGATGCTGAGGCACAAATCCTGTATCAGAAGACTGATTGGGAGAAGAAAATTTGACCTATTTCATGAAGAAGGCAGAGAAAAAGTGACTGATGCTCTCAAAGTGAGCATGCAGGGCATAAGGAGACCATGCGTGTTCTCATGTTTTGAAGAGAAACTCCCTTTTGTGATCTGGAGCTATATTTGAACGTTCAGTTAAGCCTAGTGCACAAAGCACCTGATATTCCTCGCTGTCCTCTGCAGTGAGTCCCCGGGATTCATTTCCGTGACCTCAGCGTATCACTGATCTCAGCTCCACAACAGGTGAGTGAAATTTACACCACGGTTTGCCCTTGCAATTTCACACGTTTCTGCGTGAACCTTGAGAGGTGGCAGAAGAATTATTCCTGGCTCATAGTGATTTTTTATTCTTTTTTGGTCTATGGATTTGTTTCCATGGAGCAGTTTGGATTCCAGGTGATCCGGATCTTAAGCCATTATTTTCTCTTTGTCATGGGTCAACTCTTACCTTACTTCATTTGAAATGTGAGGCAAGCTGCACTGCTCTGAACACGGAAAGGCAGCTCCAAAAAAACCTCTGCTAGGAGCGGAGCGACAGCCAAAGTTGTGATTAACTTCACCTCTTCTGCGGGCTTCTGCAACCAACGCAAACTGCTGTGAAATCTTTTCCAGCAGGGTAATGGAGGGAGGCAAACATTTGGCTCTAAGTTGGAGAATTATTATTCGTATAAACCCATTCACACACCTATCACTTGGGACAAGTGAAGGGCCAAAGACATGCCAAGCAATTACACAGCTACATAGGTCCGTGCACAAGATATTCCACATCACGTTGGCTGTAATTTGCACTCGCTAGGTTGGCACTAGCTCCACCTGTGTCAGATGGCAGCAGAGAAAACAACTTTTCTGGGAGACTAAATCCATCTCAACTGTGGCCAAGCCATGTTCTTGTTTTGGAAAGTCTGATCATCAACAGCAGCACCTTTCAATGTAAAGTGGAAAAAAGGGTTACAAAGCTCAGACTCCTCAGGCCTGAATTTTCACCTTGTCTCCAGCACTGAGCAGAATCCAGGCACTCAGAGCCTGTTGGTGACATCGGTGCAAGTGGCCATGAAGTCCAGGGGATTCAGTCCTAGTCCTGACCTCAGCCAGCTCTTTGTGCCACCTGATGAGAAATGGTTTTTAAACAGATTTGTGTTTTCCCTCGCTACTCATCTGAGTTCACAGAAAGCAGATGAAGCTGTTTCCTCATTCAGCTAAAGACAGAAGAGCCGCCCTTCCTTCTCAACTCCGCAGCATGAAGGATCCTGGCTAAGCAAGAGGAGAAGCCAGGACCTTCATTCATCTTGCACAATGCATTTGCAGATGCTTAGGGATCTACAAAAGGCCCAAGGTGGCTGCAGAGCAAGTCTTGGCCTTGTGTGGGCTGGTGTTCAGGACTGAACCCATCGATTAAACCCCTCTTTCTCTACTGGTAAACTGAAGACTGCTGTTCCCTGCCAAAGAGAAGGGGCTCACTTCATTAGTTTTCACAATGTATTTTCAAGTCTTCCTTCATTCTGTCTCGCAGAGAACCAAAAGCCACTGATGCTGTAAAACAAATGACAGAGGAGGACACAGCAAGATGGATGGGCCTATCCTGAAGGGTTTCTGAAGCCTGAAAAATGCAACACTGCCGATTGGATAGGTAAGGGTTTGTTGGACCACCTCAATTTTGACTTTTTATTTTTTAACAAGAGGAGAAATACTCAATTACCTTAGTCTGAAATGCATTTTGACTTGACTTTCAAGAAGGCAAGAAAACAAGTTAGAAGTGCTAAAGGGTGCCTCTGTTTCCCCAAAAAGCAAAAAGCATGTCTGTCCAGCTGCAGTGACTGTGTGTTGTCCACGGTATTGAAAGGTTCAGATTTTTAAAAATATCACCATGCTCCTAAAGGGTGACCCATTATTCTAGTAAATGATCATGGGTAGGACAGAAAAACCCCCTCCCTTTAGCTGCAACATAAGCCTTATACAGAGATTTTGAACTTTACAGTGGTGCCTTGAAAATCAAGGCCCTTGTTGGATGAGGATGCAAACCTGGAGCAGCACAAACAAGGCATTTTAAAAATCAGTTATTGCAACCACGTCGCCCCACAGGACTAGTCTGGCACAGCGTTGTAGCTGCTTTCTGCTATTTGCCTGCCCCAGGAGGACAGATAGTTCGCAATCACATCTCCCTCTCCCAGTAATATTGTGTTTTGGGCTGCTGCTTCGGCTTTGCCGTGTATCTGCCAAACGCTGCAGGTGCTGAAAAACAAAGGTGAAAGCACCCATATGGTGTGTTCAGATCACAAAACCAACTCACAGTTTCAAAAGCCCAAAAGGACCTGTTTTTTTTTCACCTCGTAGGAAAACCTAACAGAGAATCTATGGAGTTACATCCAAGTGCCAAGGCTTATGAAAGGATTTATTGTGAATCCCTTTTACAAGATTCCTTACTCGGTGGAGATAGGTCCTTTGGGATTCCCCTTCCTGATACTGCTAATTCCACGTATTTACATTTTATGATGCACATTCCCTGGTATACCGAGATGACTTTAAAAACACAGCGGAGATTGTTTTGCTAGATTTGTCATCCTCTTTTTAAGATTTCAGCACACAAGCATTGACTGTGATCACAGGCTTCCGTTTGCAAACACGAGAGCCTGAGCCCCACATTATTTGTATGCCACACTGTGCTCACGGCAAATGTTTACCAATGCTCTTGTACAGTTCTGGGGTCCAGGGCTTTTCCTGGGATAAGTCACGCCAAGACTCAGGACTGGATAGAAAGCATAATTTTATGCAAGGTGTGTGCATGCAAGTGTGTGTGCTCACATGCCTGATGTTTTTCTGCCTGCTCCTTCTACTTTCGGTGACTGGTTTGGGAATTAAAATTAAGATGAAAACATTTATTCCTTTCCACATATATAGAAAATAATGGCAGACATAGTTTCTCCCTTACACTCTTCGATATTTCTAGACATCTCTGCAAACTCTGAGTATCTGGAAACAAACCTGGTGCTACTTTGCAGCTCCCTGCTGCATACAGGTAGGTGGAAGAGACAAGGACGCAGCCCAGCTGCCCAGAACATCCCACCCTGGAAATAAACAGCTTCTTTTCCTATGTGCCAACTCCCTAGCTTCTGACATCCTTGTTACTTATGGTGATAAAATACATAGGGCTTCCAAACACGTGCTTGGCCCAGGCAAAAACGGCAGGCCAGTGAGAGACAGGCTTTGTGTTTTAGGCAAAACTTTAACTCCAATGAAAAACACACACCGAGTGCTTTTGTTTGAAAATGCCGTATTATGTTTTTCCATGCCCTTTTCCTGGATGAGTTTAATTTGATTTGGTGTAATTAAGGAAAAATCCCAAACAACACACAAGTTACACGATGCCTTCTTTATGTCAGATTAGGGAAAAACCTTCAAAAACCTCCAAATGTATTCCAAAAGCAGCATTTTTTCTCCCTTCTATTTCCCTTCCCTGCAAAAGGAAAACACTTTCTCTATGGAGTATGCTCTCTGTTGAGCTCAAGAGCACAGATTTATATCTCGTCCCTGCAGTGCCTCCTGAGCACAGCAAGGACAAGTTCACAGGGTAGCTCCAAAACAGCACTTAGAAATGTAAACCCACCCCCTAGCCCTCTGATAAATAATCCATTCAGTCCCTAGCAATATCAGGAAAACCAGGAAAACGATAGCACTAATAATAAAACCCAGAGCTGCCGTTATTAATAGAGGAGCTACACAAAGTGCACGGTAAACGAAGCTTGCTTAAACCCGCTCTGCATTAATTAGATTTAGTTTAGCCACCTAAAAAAATCCCAGCAGAACTTGTGGCGGGGCTTCGGCTGCCGCTCCCCGCTGGGTGCCCACCTGCTTCTGCTGCCCGCGCTGCCCTGCCAGTCCTAAAAGCCCCGGGTCGGCTTCACGGGCTGGGGAGGTCGCAGGGACGGGCTGCCAGACTGCTATGGCATGGGGTTTGGGGGAAAAAAGGAGGTTTTGAATGAAAAAGTGGCTTTGCCCAAGATTTGCCGTGCTAAGAAAAAGAAAAAAAAAGCAATATTGCTAAGCAGCTAACTGGTTTTTTATTATTATTTTTTAAACTGCAGGTAGGTAACAAACCTATTATTTCAGGTAGTTTTTCATACTCTGTACAGAAGCTATTAAAAAAAAAAATGCACAAAAACCACTATTTTAAGCTAAGCCCTCCCCCCAATATCCTAATCTTTTACATATATATATATTAAAAAACCATACAGAGCTATGGCATGTACCAGGAGCAGTGTCCCTGTGCTTTCAGCTGTGTTTGTGGGTGCAGGAAATTTCTGCTCCTTGGAAAAATCTCCGTCCTGATGTGCTCAGAGCCTGACTGAATCCCAAGGCAGCGGCGCTCACAGCCAGCACCTTTGGTGGCAGGGCTGGGTGGGGAGGAGGCTCCCGCGAGCGGGGACCATTTCTATATAAATAAGCCCAGGATCAGCTGAAGTTGCCGCTCGCTGGCAAAGGAAAAGAAAGAGACAATTCAGAATCAAAGGTGAGTCAAAGAAAAAATATGTCCAATAAGAGGAGGCAGCCCAGACAATCAGTCAGATGCCAAAACATGTGACAGACCCAGAGGCAACTCCAAAACAACCAAACCAACTGCCTGTGGAGTCTGCCAAGGAGCCAGATGCTCCTGCTTAAAAATATCTTCCGCTGCCTTGGCATCTGCATCTCCTGCCTGCCGTCGAAAGGGGAGGGAGGGGAAAACGGGAGAGGGGTGCGGGAGCAGGGGTGGGGGGACAGCAGCTAATAATATTTTTGCCATTTGAATTCTGCCTGCTCCTGATTATTCATTTGCAGTTTGTCATCGTGTCACCGGAGAGCAAAACAAGACCGGGAAGGGAAAAACAGGCAAAGCCCTCTAGGCAGAAGGAAAGAACTGCTGAGAAAGACCTAATTCCACATTGCTGCGGGTGGCGGGTCCCCATTAGGGCAGTAAGATGCTACAACCTGCCTGGCCAAGGCATGCACCGGGGCATCACTCTGTGCACCCATGGGCAGGGTGTCCTGGAGGTGCCCTGTCTTGGGCAGCAGGGACGAACCTGGAGTGATCCGTGCTGAATAAAGGCGCTGCTGCTGTCAGTCGCGGCGGGTTTTGGTTCACAGAGGCTGCTCGAGGGAGGCTGAAGGCATGCTCTGGTGATATTAACTTACTGAATGGAGGCGCAGATTCTTTGTTGGTGTGCTCGTTGATTAAAAACATCAGATAAAACAGAGATTGTGGAAACATTAGATTATTCGATGTCAAACAAAAGCACAGTCAAAAAGGAGAGAGTCCACGCAATTTCTATTCTAGAAGGAACTATAATGCAAGAGGTACTATTACTACATCTTGTTTCTGCTGAAGGCCTTTTCTGCTGTAGGGAAGTTTTCCTAGGAGAATAAGCCCCTTCGGCAATGAACCTGCAGAATATTCCTGTGCTCCCCAATCCTCTGAGTGGGAATTGGGAGCCCCCCATGCGGTGTGTCCTGCTGTCACTGCACTGACCAGGTGGCCACGGCGCCTGCACACATAAAACCTCCACGCTTCTACATGTTGGATGTGGCTCTCACTGCTCCATCCCGGGCAGCATCGCACTCCCAAAGCCAGCAGAGCAGCGGGAACCGAGCAAGCCCACGTGCAGCTTGGTATTTCTGTTGGAGAGTGATTTTGCCTGAAAAGAATTAATGCAGTTGTTTTTCCACGTTGTAAATCACAACTTTGGCTTTCTTCTGGGCCGCCCAGGCTGGGCTATTAATCGGGAAGGTCTGGGACTGTAAGTGTACTGGTGACTGCCTTGATCGACATGCTCCAAAGGCAGAAATGTGGTGCAGGACAGACATACCTGAGACCATCACTGCCTTTTAGGTGGGAAGCAGCACTAAAGTCGAGTAGGGCTGGGGTAAAAACAGGACTCCACCCTAAGCTCTTATAAACAGAGAGGTCTTTTTGTGATATTTGACTTATTTTCCCACTCGGAGTGTGGTGAGGCCCGGCTCTACAACGCCTGTAGGGTATAGAGAAAAGGGCAAAGTTTCCCGAGGGCAGGCCAGTGGCAGGGAGGGCAAGCTCTGGGCTCGCAGCTCCTCTCTCAGTCCCTCAAGCACTCCGGCCCCTGTGGGCCTGCCACCAGCTTTTTGGCAGGTTCAAACTCCTCGCTGAAAATCCGTGCTACACCTTGCACACTACATTTTGTGTGCCGACCTCATCTGCGGCAAAACGCAATCGCAGTAGATAAATGAGTAACGGGAACCGAAGCGGCCGGGTGGCGGATCGGCAAGTTTATTTGGGATAAATGGGAAGAACTCGCGGTGACAAACATTTTGTGTGAGTCTGGTACTGGGATTGTATGAATCCTGCATGTCTGCATCAACTGACTGATAGCAAAGGAGTCTCTAGTCCCCCTCATGGCACACACAAATGTCTGTTAAAGACATAAATATTTAAAAACAACAGCTAGACTAAGAGGGTTAGCTTTCATTTCATCTAATTTGGCAAGCATTAGATACACCCACCAGAAATCATTTTATTTTGTGTAACTTAATAGCAGATCTATTGTAGCACTGCAGCTTCTGACATACCGAAACAAATCAATGTGGCCTTTTTGGAAGTTCCGAATTAATACAAAGCTGTATTTCAAATGTTAGATGCAAATTGGTGAAGATTAAGACCAGTGTCACTCACTTGTTTTCCAGCTCTGCTGCAAAGTTTATTTGCTTTCCTGCATGTAATGCAGAGACTTTGATCCTTGTTCAAATATCTCCGATTTTTTGCCTTCCCTCATGTTTGATCTGGTTCTCAGGTGAGAAATATTGGCAGAACTTGTTAGAGTTCCACCTGCCAACAGTAGCGCGCAGGCTAGCAACATGGAGGTATATAAACCGTACTCTGCACGCCCTTTGGGTTATTACACGTCAGAATAATATTCCCACAGAAATCAATCTGAGATTTTAATTTATTAAACCCTCTTTTTCCCCCCCGTCCTTAAAGGGATAGATGGAGATACAGCAGAGGAAGCAAGGCGACATCAACCAGAACGGGTTTGGAATGGTCGCGGATGACCTTCACAATATGCGTTCTGCAATTTTGGGTGGATTAGAGGAAACTAATGATGGCTTTGAAATGAGCTTTTGGATAAAGCTTGGGAAACTCTAATCATTACAAATCCACTACTTAAGGGAACAATTCTGCAGAGCACGCTGCAGCTTTAAAGCACACTCGTCTTGATTTCTATCCCCCTCTCAACGAGCTGATTTTGCTTTCCCTATTTCTAGTCTTGTTGGAGGAGCCCAGTGACTGTTTTCATTTTCTGCCCTGCCTTTTAATTTAAGGGAGCCTATTGTTTTTCGGCATTGCCTTGCCCTCACGGTGCCTTTTGCATTTTGTTTAGGACTCATAGAGTTAACAGGCTGAGGAAGAGAGAGAGGAAAAAAAAAACCCACTTGCATTAAGCCTGAAGCCTGTCACCTTTTCTTGGCAATTACACTGCTAATGGCTGGGTCCCAAGCAAAGTGGCAAAGAATATCTCTTCTCACGTTCCCAACTCACAGTGCATTCCCAAATACCAGATGGTGTTTTTGGAATCCATTTCACTATGTTTGATATGACAATACTTTTGTATAATGCTAAATTATATATAACTATTTCAAATAGCCGCTACCAGAACAAGGCAAGGAAAGGAATATTAGCCGCAAGGAGGGGAGAGAGAAACTGAAGACTGAGGGTTCTCGTCTCCTCCTGTTGTGGCTTGTGCCTCTCAGATTTTTGTGCAATTTGAACAAAAGAGGAAATAAAAGTGGTTCAACAGACCTGCTCTCGCAATGGTACTGTACAGAAACGGTGCTGTTTCCCTCCCAGAATTTGGTATACAGCTCAGGATGCTTGCCAGCTCTACAGGAGGTGAGTGCAAGATCAGAAATAGTGCAGAGAAAGCAGGAGAAAAGAAAAGGGGGGAAAACAGTCATGAATAAACAAGCCGCGGCATTTTCTGTACAGGCTTCTTGAAATCCTGGGGAAAGCAAGGCCCAGAGAATTCATACAGAAGTAAATGGGTTCAATGGGTTGCCATGATCTTCAGTGGAGTTACAACAGTTGACAAGAGCTGAGCGTTCAGCCCAGGTTATTTAAGTTAAAGCAACTTACATCTATGTAGAAAGTCTGCCACACATCTACTGAGGATGAATCCAAGCTCTTTTGTCCCAAATTAGCCCTTCCAGTTACACTGACGGGTTTATAGGAGCTGGAAGCCGGCCTGCAGATTTAGTTGCAGTACCATTTGTCACAGGAGTACCTTGGCCATTCCTCAGGAGACAATCAGGCCCTCAGCCTTAGGACGGATAAAGATTTTCCTTCTGCTGGACGCACTACAGACAATTTCTTAAGAGCAGGAGGAAAATGCACTGCTGAGGGGAAAAGTACTGGGGATGATCGGTGTCGCTTCGATCTGCCAGCAAGGCCACTTGGATTATCAGGATCCCATCATTTAAACACTGCTTAGTTTCGTGATTTCTGAACGGAACTTGTTTATTTTCATGTAGCCAGAAACTTTGTTTTCTTCCATCTCAGTTTCAGCTCAAGGCACATTTTAACAACCAGCAAGCTTTCAGGATAAATGCTTACTAACAAAAACACTTTCCAAGCTTAACTGTAACATGAATATTGAAGCTATAAGGACACAACTTCACAAGTAATTTGTCTGGTTCAATCAGCTTTTTTCCTGCATATGCTGCAAACCTGTGGCGTACATAATCCAAACGAAGGTTTCCTTCATATGCCTAGGCATGAGCAACTCACCACATTAGGACTTACTTTTTTACACACCAAAATACTGATTTTCTCTCTCGATTGCTTACGCTGCCAGCACACAGTAAAGATTATCAACCCCTTAAAGGATCATACAGATCCAGTGACTACTACATAATTAACAATAACTTGTAGTAATGCAATTTAAGAGTCTTTTTAATGGGCAGAGATGGCAGAATGTATAGCCCATCTTTCTTTGTCATCCTAGAAAAGGGGCCCCATGAGGAGCTGCTGGTTGCTGAGTGATGCTTTGTAGTCTGTACCAGACAGTTGCACAGTACCAGCTGCATTGGCAGGTAGCCGAAGTGCAAAGAGATAGCTGCCAAGCTATGCTATACAAAGGAAGCAGTGCCAGAGAGAAAGGGACCTTTGCATGAAGTCACCTTTGACCCCGAAGCCAGCATGGATCCCATATTCATCAATTCCAGACAATTGCATCTTTCATTCCACCACAAACTATGATTAGAAAGGGCCCATTTGTGATAGTGATTGTTAGTTTACAGTTCCCAGAGATTGGATTATTTAATCTTTAGTTCTGTTGGCAGCAATATTTTCCCTAACCTTTTGTAATGGCATGCCAGTGATAATCTAACATATGTATATAGGGAGATACACACACACATCCACACAGGCACCTCCTCTCCCCACCAAAACCGGGTGGATAGATAAACACGCAAAGAAAAAGGGGAAAGCCTCAGCACACAGAAATCACGTTGGTTTGCAAATATTGTGCTCATGGAAATGTTCAGAATTTACTCTGGAGAAGTGCAATCAGAGCCCAGCAGCATCTCAACTTCTGGCCACAGACTTCTGACTTTGCTACAGTTCTTTTAACAGGGGAACTTTTGCCTTAGGGAACCGAGATATACCAGAGATTATTGTCAGACAACAGCAGTTGGAATCACAGGATTTTAATTCCAGGTTCCAGATCACTTTTTTTTTTTTTTTTTATTTCTACATATATTGGCTGCTTGTAGCACATGGAAAAAGAAAAGGAGCATTAAACAAATTTTAAAAGGGCTCCTGAGAAAACCACCAATGACGAGCAAAAGCGGTATTGGAAGGGTGGGGGGAGGCACAGAATAAAAGCAGCAGGGAAGCGTCTAGGCCTGGTCCCTGCTACTGCTCTCCTGCGTGCTTCGCTTTGATATCGTGAGTCCTATTGAAATCGGTGGAGCGCTCACAAGGTGCATGCGTGTGTTGGCACTTGCAAGACTGGGATCGTAGGGAATGGGTTATGAGTAGCCATCTCACCCCCAGACTTCATAGAGTACCTCCTTCAGCAACAAAACAAGTTGTGGGCACAATCAACAGGTAGGTAAAGCACAGAAGATGTCTGGGAATACAACTCTTAGCAAAAACTTTCCATAGTTCAGCAGGAATAGGGTAAAAACCCCCATCAGAATCAAACAAAAATCTATTTTGTAATTGGAAATTGAAAGAAAAAGGGGGGAAAAAATAAAGAAATACCAAAAACCAAGGGCATCTCCATGAAAATTCTTGTTTGTTCTTATCCTTAGGTCTCATCTGAGAGCTGTTAGCTGAAGGGAGAAAATCGCCCTACCTGAAGGCTGGCCGTATTGTGCTGCACCTGACTTCTGGCTCGCCTGCGAGACCGTCTGTTCTTTATTTTCACTCTGTATGAAGCTAATGGAATTTGCAGTTGATTAACCTCAAATCTGGAGTAATGATCCAGCCTGGGACTGCAGCTGGCAATGCCGGGGCTATTTGTACTTCTTAACTGAGTAAGACAGCAACAAGTACGATGGCACAAAGGTAAAGATCCTGCATAGCTGGGTAAATGTCAGAGGTGCATTAAAGCAGTTGAGATTATGACCTCCTGAGAGCACAGACAGTTTCTCCCCTCCCCACAAAGAGGTGGAAGCGCCAAGTCTTAGAGAAATTAATCACAAGATAATATAATAAAAGGTATATGGCCGCACTTATTCAATGTTATTCTACAGGGGACACTCAAAGTGTAAGATTTACCCTTTCTGCACACCAAATCCCTGCAACAGAGAAAGGTCAGGTGTTGAGGAACAGCCCCCGTGGAAAATTTAGGAGACACTGGGTCCTAAAACTTCTCTACAACTTCTATGAGGGAAAGCAAAGTCTTCATTAGCTCAACGCCGCAAAATGAAATTCAGCGTAGATCTACGCTGTGCTATTTGTGCTGACTTACTCTTCTGTCTGAAATACAGAAAATGGCAGCTGAATGGCTGCAGACAAGCACCACAAGCAATTCAAGCAGTTTTTCTTAATAGCTGTGTTGCTGTTTTTTCCTTCGCAATTGTTCAAAGCTTCAATGAACGGAGTTACACAAATGTGCACCAAACCTCGGAACTAATTTAGTTTAGCAAGTGCTTCACACATCTTCGTTTACTGAACAATGTTACTTTCAAATCACGACAACATTCTTCCTTCCTTGCCTCATGACTAATACAGTGTTATTCAAGCCGTTCCTCTTCAGACACTTCAGATCTTTACAATTTTCTCCCCAGCTTCACCACCTGATTTCTAATTAAAATCAAACTGAGAAAGTTCCTTCCACAGATGTAAATCCCGAAACCCCAGGCCAGTGACAGTTGCTGCTGAAAAAGACGTTGCACAGCTCCCCTCCCACAGCAGCATTTGGAAGGGAAACTCCAAGAGTTAGGTAAAATGAGCAGAGATCCAGGAGGAACTGCGCTTGGTCGTGAGCTCCGACGCTGCCGACTGGATACGGAAAGTATCGACGTGGTGTAGTGAAAACAATTTTTCAGTCTGAGGAAGATCATTCTTTCCATCCTATATGAGACTCATCAAATTAATGACTACCAGTGGACTTTACTAACACTACATTACTGTCTGTATTTTATTTATATAGCGTGCATGTAAATATACATGTGCACACACACACACTGTGTGTACTATATGTCAACAACTAATCAAAAGTTGTTTGCCCACAAGCATATGTGAAAAATTCATCTAAATAATTGTACATTTAATTTTTAATGAAATCCCAGTAATCCACTCAATCTACCAAATTCCTACTTAATATGGAACAGCGGCATGCAAGTGCCTGGAAAGACACACAGAGCTCTCTGTCTTACACAGCCTGAGCACAGATACCACTCCGGGCTTCCCCAGCCAGGTTTTATTATATTATTATCTTGATTTTGAGAGAGCGAATTCAGGGATTAATCACTGAGCACTGCTTTTACTTGTGCTCAGAGTGAAGAAGCATATGCTATATGAGTAACCCATAGTGTTTGGCTTAAAGGCAAAATAAAAGTCAGCAATAAATAAACAGTATAAACAGACTGCTAGGAGATGGAAAGGCTCCACAGCCTGTTAGGTCTTCCCTGCCTTTAGCTTCTCTAATTCTGCGGGAGTTTATATTCAGAAGTAACTGTCCAATAAAATAATGTATTGCAATCATAGCACCTGCCTTCAGATAATGTTGGAAACTTATTAATTAACACCTAACACCCTTTTTGAGGTGAGCTGCTTTATTCTACTCTGTAGACGGGGAGGGCAAGGCATAAAGAAGTTAAAGTGATAGATTTGGCAGACCCCCACAGAAACCAAGGGGAACACATTGCGTATCGGCTTGTAAGAGCACAGATTTTAGCAGGCACCTGCATTTTGCAGGTGCAAACACCTACAGCATACAAATAATAATTCCACACCACGCTCGTACATACCCGTCCTGGAGCGTGCACCCAGAAAACTCGTTAAAACAAAGGAATTTGCAAGCAGGAACACATACATGGAAGTGCAGGTGTTTGATTACTTCAATGCAAAGCACATGAACAGATGTTTGCATCAAATTGAAATTGTCACCATCCTCAAAACTCTGCAGCTCTGTCATACCCCCCTTACCGGTCTGTTTATTTCTTGTATTCCAGAAGGCCTTGTCTCACACCGTTTTTCTTGGTACAACTTCCCCTCATTTTGTCTCCAGTCCTTTTTTCCTGTCTAAAGGCAAAATGAAAATTCCCAGCCCATTGATCTTTCTGTTGTTAGGCAGCCAATCATTCAGTTGTTGACCATATAAACATTTTCAGTTTATAATAGTTAAGGTTTTATTATCCCCAGTATGTCTGCATACCACTACTGTGAAGACCTCATTTTTTACACAAGATCAGCTTTTAAGCAGGACCAGTCCCATGATCACAGAGCAGATCTAAAAACAGACGTGTTAAGAAAAGTCGCAGAAAGGTGGATCGGACCATTCAAAGATGGAACAACTGATAAGAGGAACAGGAAAGGGAGAGAAAGTGAGAATATCACAAGGACATGTGGCTCCTGAGGTTAACGTGCTGTGAAACCACAGACTTTGTCAAGCTGCAGGTGGGAGACACCGGGATGCAAGGCTGCAGGTTGCGATGCACAAGGGTGCACTGGGCTCATCTGAATCCAGTGCCACAGGGGCACTTTGCCAGCCCGGTGTCCTCTCTTTTTCTCCTTTTCCTTTTCTCTGTTTTCACCAGAGTTTACAGCAGAGTCCCCTAAAATAAGCCCTCAAATTCTGGAGCTGAGCAGATACAATCAAAAGTGGCCGCACTGCTGATCATGGGGGACATCTCATGGGGCTGGCACCAAGCCTTGCTGTGCTCGGCCACTGCTGTCGTCCTATGGCTCTTTGGCTTCCTGCTACGGAGTTGCCTGAGCACAGAAGAGTTTGAGCAAATGAGCTCCTAATCTGCAATTCAAACCATGCCTGTGCATCTGAGGAGAGGAAAATAAACCCAAGTTATTTGTCTGTGCAGTGGTCCAGTTACTGGAGGACCACAGCAGTTGGTAGCCCATATGTTACTGAAGGGGATTTTAAGTAACAAAAAAGAAAAAACTTCAAAGCAAGATCTGAAGGAGAGTGAGAAAAATATCTTGTGATTCACTGTCTCTACACAGGTGTGATCCCTTGGCCACTCTTCCTCACAGTGCCCCAAAACATACTCTCATACTGAAGCCCTCCTTCCTTCCTCTCCTTTACAGTACCTGCGCTGAACACCCACGCCTTGCTCAGCCCTTCTCTTCCTATTCTTCCTCTTCTCATCACAAACTTACATTAGATACCAGCAAATGTCCTTGCTTGCCAGCGGCCAGGCCTTCATCAAGGACTTCCCACTATTTTAGGCCTATGTTATCTTCCTAAGTGCCCACTTGCTTCTGTGGAAGGTATTTCCCCCGTTGTTCTGTGGGAGGCTCTTAGAAAACTCCCTCCTGAAAGGGAAGAATGGGTGTCCACAGAAATGTTACAAGGATCTAAAAAAGACACGGTAGAGAGAGACCACATTTCCTGAGATTTTCAGCTCTACATAACTCCATAGAGAAAAAGTTGTGTCCTATAAAATCTGGTGAGACAGTTAGAAATCATAAGAAAATGACCATTTACTTTGCCATCATTTAAGAATTAATCATCAGTTTTTGAACATTAGGGAATTCCTTGGGTGTTATAAATAATGTCTTACGCTACGCTTTCCTTCACTGAACATGGAGAGGCAGACAGACAACGTGATCTTTTAAGCTTCATTTCCTTAGGAAATCTAGATAAAAGGAGAGGAAGCAACAAGTCTTAATGCAGTGCTTATATGCATCACAGTTTCTATAAACTGCAGTCATAACAGAGACATTCTCTCCCAGGGACAGGGCAAGAGGCAATGGGCACAGGCTGAAACCCAGGGAGCTCCGTGTGTCCATCAGGAAACACTTTTTTACTCTGAGGGTGACCAAACCCTGGCACAGGCTGCTCAGAGAGGCTGTGGGCTCCCTTCTGGGGGGCTCCCAAAGCCTCCTGGATGTGGGGCTGGGCCCTGCTCGGGGTGGTCTTGTTTTGCTGTTCTTAAAACCTTGCTGATTCGCCTTTCAGCCACTGCCCTAAGTAACCCCCACTTAACACATTCTCTTTATCCAGTCCTCTCAAATAGCATAGCAAAAGGAAATTTCTAGTCAAAAAACCACTGGCAAACAGAAGTACACAGGCATATTGTTTCTATTTGTTCCTTGGAGGGAACATAAATGCTGACTGAATAGGCAATCAAATGGGACAATCCTTCTTCTTGCTTCTTGAAGGTAAAAAGTTAATTTGGGTCACTTCATATTTCCTTTACGTAAATCATTAAGCCATGCTCTACTTCTTGCTTCTGCTACGCTACTAAAGATGACCACTTCTGAATACTAGCATATTGCCATGCAGAACGGGGTCTATTTGCTGCAGCTCAACCAAATTCTGGATTAAAAACAAACAAACAAACAAAAAACAAACAGAAAATCTCCCAAATTACTCATGAACTCTGACTTATGGAAGTACTCTGTTAGTGACCACGCACACTCTGCGTCTTTTGAGTTAGGCATGTTTAGAGCAGAAAGGCCTCTTTGACTTATTCGAGAGCACTGAATTTCCACGCTGCTCCTACTGACAACCTTAGTCTGTATATGTGCTTCCAATCAGGCTGTGAAATTAATATGGCTGTTTGTGTACATCAAGGGCAACCTGCACTCCTTTGAAAGCAAGGGCATTGCAATTATTGGTAGTAGAAGTCTACAAGCTTATAGTGCCATCTGTACCATCCAACACTCCCACCCATATCTAGTTGTATTGCTAACTTTGTGTTTCACAGCCTCTGAAAAAAAAAAAAAAAAAGAAAAAACACCAAAGAACAACAGACACGCTTATACAGGCAAAATATTTTGAATCTCACTCCATTAGCCAATACATCTATTTAATCTGTTCTAATGACTTTCCATCTTACTGGGAACTACTTTCCAGTAATCTACTGTATGGAAAATATATCCAGAGATTTTCATTACAGTGACTATAAATGCAAAAACCGTGGCGCAGAAGAGCTGTTATGGGCTTGTATGATGCCTACTCCAAAGGCACCTCAATCAGAGCGGCTCCTGCTGCTCTGAGACCAGCCAGATATCTTGGGAGTGTGGCAGGGCCTCTGCTTTTTGTGGCTGGCTGAAGTGTGAGTGTATCTCATGTGTAAAGTGTGTGTATGTGCGTGTACGGAGAGCTCCAGCATTTCAATGAGTAACGTAATTACCGGACAAATCCTACAGTACTTGCTACAGAGGAGTTCCTAGGGAGATTAATGGAAATAACAATCAAAGATATTACCAAGTCAAAGCATGCTATTAAGAACTAGCATATTTGTCTTCAAAATCAACAAAGAAACAACTTGATTCATCCTAAAATCATCTTTAAATATTAATCAGTGTCAGTGACCACATCTGAGGGAGAGGAGTGAAGCATGCTTCTAGCAGCACAGCAAGGCTCTTTTCACGCTGGGATTAAAACTCGGGGAACCTCCTGACAAACCGAAAACATTACCTTTTTCCTTTCACGTGAAGGCAGAGAAAGCACATATTTACATCCTTATAAAAATTTTCAGATTGTTTTTTGTTCTTATGGAAACCACTTGGACTGTGCCAGCAAAACCTTGCAGAATATTCTTTTATTTTCATCTCCATTTTTGACTACTCTTTTTATTAGTGAAGGGTTTACCTAAAGTACCAGGACCACGCTGCCAGAAAACATCACAGGCATCCTGATCAATTTAAAGATCCATCCCTGGTGTTTAAAGTCAAGTGTCCGATTAGCCTTGTAGCCTTTGGATTCGGATTAGGGTGTTAGACCTTTCAAGACACTACCTACATTTTTCATTTTTCTTTATGCTAAAGTATTCGCCAAAGTTTGGACACTTCGGATCTCAATCCAGTGTGTGCAATTAGAAGGATGGTGAATGGTGAGGCACAGAGGTGCTTTAGGTATACAGCATGGTCTCAGGCTAGAAGTCCTCGTACTTATCAGCGGAGAGAATGAGCTATCTACACAACACAACGTCCTGCTGCCCCGGTGAGTGCCAGACGAGGACATCACACCGCCGGCTCCTGGCTCAGACCCACCATGAGTCCTGACGAAGCTTTTGGACAAGCTGGCTTTCTGCTGTGCCCCTTCCCCAGAGAGTCCCACGGCCATGCCATCGTGTGATGACGAATGTGAAAGTTTCTGAGGGGACGAGGGCTGACCAAGGGTTAACGTGGCGCGTTCTCCTCTTACTGAAATGATGTCATTTCCCTCCCCCTCCCCAAAAGTATCTGTTGCTTGGTTGTTTACACACTGAAGTTAATTTAAAATCCATATTATAAACCTGCATAGCTAAAAAAAATGAGTGAATTCTCATATCTGAAGATGTATATATAGGTTTAAATTAAACCTACAGTGCTTCAGCGTTACAAAAAAAGTATTGTTTCTTTAGCCACAAACTCCCCATTTTCCTTGCTTTCCACATTTGCTCCAGAAAAATAAAGATTAAGAAAACAGAAGTACCAATACATTGTAGAAATTGTCCCAACGAGTTTATAATCCAGTGTAAGTTACACAGTACTGATAAGTAAAGGAAGTTCAACCAGACAGTTTAATCCTCCAATTTCCTGTCTTCTAATCAGCCACTGACTCCTCTGGCTTTAAATTAGAAACATTCATGGCAATATTCGGGACAGGTGAAGGAAAAAGAGGGGAAAGCAGCTAGGGAAAAGGCTTGTAGGCAAAAGGAGGACATTCACAGAGAGCAAAGACACGATAAAGTAGTAGAAGTGTGCAGAGCGATGCACTGAATTGTTTAAGTTATATACGGAATTTAGCAACTCTGACAGGGAAGGAATAATTTTAATAAAAACATTTATACAACGGGTGAGCAGTGCGTGAATATACAAAAGTTACTGGATAAAACAAAGAAAATCCATGGTGTGATGTTACTGTTTGTTCACATGTTGTTATTGCTATATAGGCAGGTCAAATCTCTAATACACGTACGCTTCTTGATACACCCTAAATGATAACCAGGGAGCACAAATCAGCAAAGCCAGTAGCAATTCAACAGCACGAAGGGATTATCATGATAAACATACATGAGAGTATGTACATGTGTGCATGTATGGATGTGTACAGTGATTTAAATGAGAAATACTGATTTTGAGTGTTTCATGCTTTGGACTATTTTAGCTTTACTAGTGCCAATCAGCTTTCCATATGACAGAACTGAATATCTATTAGACATGCCATTATTTTTAATCTGATTTGCAATGAGATTTATGGGGAGCATTCCATTAGTTCTTAATTGACAGAAATGCTACTAACACTTTGAAATTCTCATTTTTTCTACTGGACAAGTGACCTGAGCAATCACTATTCCTCTAAAAATGGAGCACAGAGGTGTGAAAGAAAAGTTTTCAGTGAAAAACTGATGTTGGGTTAAAAACCTTTAAAGTAACAACATGTCCAGTTCAAGCCTGGTCCTGGTATCTTTAATTATCTTTTAAGTTACAGCATCTAAAGAAAATAAAGTTCTATGCACGGAAATAGGGATAGGCAGTTGGATAACAAAACTAGAAAATAATATTCTGACAAACATCTGAAGGATCTGCTTTAGCTGTCATATTCAAACCCAGCAGTTTGCGTGTTAACGCATACATGGAGTCATTTGAAATGGCTTCTTTTTTATTAATGAGCCTTTTTTTTTTTTTTGTCAGATATTTCACAAATGAAACTGTTTGGATCTTGAAGCTGTTTGGACTGAGATACTCAAATTTTGGGTCAAAGTTGGCTCCCAGTCACTCAGGGAGGTGAACCTGGAGTCGCTCTGCTCCGCTTAATGCAGCAACTCCAGGCTGACGGCAGCGTAAATGCTGAGCAGAATTTGGCCCAGGGTCTCCAGCTCTGTATTGTCATTGAGAATTTTCTCCTAGTATGTAACTTAGCTACGTATGTATTTCAATAACCCCGTGCAAAGGAATTTTGCAGTCAATCCCTTATTAAACATATATGATAGTCACATCATATAGGCTTGCTAGAGCAAATAATTTAAAAAAATAATCAGCTTGAAATAAATGTTTATACAAGTAGCACAGCTGCACATATTTGTTACAAATGCAAGACAGAGTACTGAAACTTTTCTATAACTAACCCTTTAGTGCCTGTATGACAGCATCAAATTTAAATAAAAAGTGACAAAATAATGGTCCTTTTTTCAACAAATCAGTTCATATCATACCTTCAGGCTGCTATACTGGTTGAAGTATTTGCTTTTATATCTATGTAAAATATGTAATTCCTTCTCACACACATTTACAGCATTTTGGGGAAGTTTTCTGCTCAAATGTCATATTACAATATAGCCAAATAACTGTTTCTGCACTTACTTGATTAAAGCAAAGCACGAGAAAAATAGAATAGGTATCAAAAGATTGCCTAAAAACTGTGGTGACAAATGCAATTATTGTTAAAATGTACAAATCCTGTGGGGTTCGTCAAAATAGTTTGAAACATTAATAACTGTCTGCAAGAAAGAAGAATAACGTTCTTCTTTTACCTTGACCTCGTGCTATTTTGGCAAGATAAAATATATTAACCATCCCATCAGCTGGCTAGTGAGCAAAACTAACTGTGATGAGGAAAAACGAATTAAAGGAGCATTAATAAAGATTATCAGTGAAAGAAAATAAGGTCAAAATTAGAACTCTGCATTTTAAAGCCACCTTTCAAAAATGCAAGCTGCTTTGCCCAACGATAAAATCCATTCATTTTCCTAATCATGCAATCAACCAATCTCCATTATCTTCAGCTAGCTAGCTATAAACATGCTATAGACTGGAGTGAAAGAGGGAGAGTGTGAGGTTGAGAGACAGAGAGAGAGAGAGAGAGAGAGAGAGAAAGAAAGAAAGAGAGATTACTACACCCAGCCTTTTATAAAGCCGTTTCTTTCATTATAACAGGTCTTTTCATCAAAATGACACAGAACCTTTAAATTTGGGCATAATACTCCAGTACAGTACGCAGCTCTAGCTAAAAACTGATTTAGAACCTGCTCCAGAAAGCAAACAAACTCACTCGTTTGACACACAAATTGTTTACGATTCATTAAAAAGCAAAATTGCATATCACAGTGCTGGCAGCTGAGTCCATATGGGTGCAAGGGGTATTCACTCATCTCTTTGTATGCTGGCAGTACCAAACCGAAGTTTAGCACTATGCAGCTGAGATTTTGTGCAGCCAGACGATGCATGAGGTAATTTTAAAAGCTTTATTTGTCTTTAAAACATTAAGATCTGCTCTCTAGCTTACTTTTGATTAAAAGAATGTGGCAAATGCGGTGAGGTTTTGGGGGTGAAAGAAAATGATAGATATCTACTTTTTGTTGTGCATTTTAGATTCACAGACTGTATGAAAAACTGCTTATTGCTCCATCAATAATTGAAACTTTGTATGAAAATTATTTGCAATTAACGCATCTATTGTAAAGATCTTGAATTATTCATTTCAGCTAAAAATAACCTCTCTTTCATCTAGCACAACTTCTACCAAAAAAAAAAAAAAGGCTATTTTAGTGGGGTTTTTGTTCTCTTAGAAAATAAATGGTGTGACGTTCAAGTTTAAGGAGAACTTTCTGCAATGTTTAATCTAAACAACAGCATGTGTGGTTATAAAACTGTTTATTTTTAGGCAAGTGCATTACTAAATGTTTCCAGCATTTTTACATATTATATTCACAGTACTAAAACATCTGTGAAATAAATGTGACTGAAATGAAACTTCCTCGGATACTTTCTAAAGGGTGACAATAACTGCCTAATAGCATTTGAGGATACTTATTAAATAATAAACATTGACGTACCTCATCATAAAAGCAGCCGATAGACAATAAAAGAGGAGTGGTAATAAAATACACAAATGGCTTAGAATAAGGCAAAATCACAGCACGATATAAATTGTGTGGTTGAAAAACAGGCAGTCGAAAACTTTGCTTTGAAAATGATAACTCAGAATCAATAGCCTTATTTACAGGGGTTTAACCAGCTAAAAAAAAAGTCACATGAATAGTCAACAGTTTATGTGCATGCAAATACCCCTTCCCCCTCCAACTTCCCCTGGCAGAAAGTCTAATTGGAAAATCAGTACTATAAGTAAAGTGGTTAGCCTTCCCTATTCCCATTAACCAAAAGCTGCATGTTACATTTCACTGGCAACCGCTGGCAAACCTCTAATAGCCGGTTAAAAAATTAAGAGTTTAGACAAAACAAAACTGAAAAACCCGAGCCCAAACACCTTTAAATACAAGCCACATGATATACACAATGGCCACCACCAAGCTGCAGAATAAAAACCTTCCGGATCTCACTTTTAAAAGTCTTTCAAGTCCTCAGAGGTCTTAAACTTTCCAAATGATACCAAAATTGGTCCGGGGCGGCGAGGGGGAGGGAGAGCCCCCGACTTGTTTCAGCGTATCATACAATGAAAGTGATCATGCCTTGTTTTGTAATTCCACTCGCCAGTCCTTTTTTAACTGATATCTATGTGAAACGAGCTGAGGTTCACGGTCCAGTTAGGAGCGGATAATACATTCATTGTCCTGGCAGCAAACTTTTCCTCTCACTGGAAGAATTCACGCTTGCCACAAGAATAATAATTACAGAAAACTCAAAATGCGCTGCTAACGAATTAATCCCTAACGGACAACACGCTAACGAGGGCAGTAATGATTTGAGGACTCTCTTCCTCACAACAGGACTTGCATCTTCTGCCACAATGGGCTATTGTGCATCCTCCCAACTCACTATACCTCTTATAGATTCAAGATGTCAAAGGTTGTCTGGCCCGGCTGACCATGACATGCTAGTTAACTCGTTCTACGGAGCACGTTGGGACTTTAGGGAAACTTTAATTGTGCCCCAAAGCAGCCCGAGCCAGGCTCGGTGGGATCCGTAACACATGGCTCCAGGTCAGCGCAGCCCGGGAACCTGCTCTCACATAAACAAGCGGAGGGAGAAGTTAGATCGGGGGCTCCGGCGAAAGGCAGCACCTCGCAAACCGCGCTCCCCGCACACGTGATGGTTTTTACACCACGCCACGACCGCACCGTTGCAGGCTTTTACAGTCGGCGGCTCGCAGTGCAGCAGGCTGAACTTTCCACCTCCCCTCTTTACAAAATAGTGCATGGTAAAAAATCATGCACACGGACGCTTGAAAGCAGCAGATAAAGTAAAACAAACTGAGCGCCAGGCAGCCGACCGAGACAAGTTACTCTGCACGAGGCTTTTGCAAACTATTTCTTTGCATAGTTTGTGTATTTTTTTTTATTTTTTTTTTTTTCCTTCCTTAAGGAGAATTGAGAAAGCTTCCCTGTGGAAACTGTAGTGCACATTAACGGTCTCCTGTTACACAGGGGAAAGCACACAAGTGGGACAAGTGTGAGGCTGCTCCACTGAAGAGTGTGAAAAAAATCAAATGTTAATTTGATAAATGTGAGGTCTGGGACATTTTGTCAAAGAGGGAGGGAAAGTAGAAAAGGGAGAAAAAAAAAAGCAGCCCTGCTGCCAACTCACCATCCACCAAGTTCTGGCCGAGATGTCGTAGCAGAGCTGCCATTTGATGGAGCCGTCGGAGGTTTTCCCTGCCATTATGCTGTCAGCAAGCTTCATCTGATGCTAACTCACGGGAGATAAGACACCTAATTGAGAAAACATTTGCACTGGCATGTTGGGCAACATGTAGCCCGGTCCATACCATATGGAATCATGGGTAAAAAAAAAAAATCTCCTTGACAATGAACCAATCTCTCACAGACCCAGTGGCAAGGTGAAGTGGAGATGAAAAGTCATCTGCTCCTAGCACTGTCTTCTCCTCTCTCTCTCTCCCTCTCTCTCCCCCTCTCCCTCTCTCTCACTCACTCCTTTTTTTTTTTTTTTTTAAATAAGAACCCACTGCTCAACATCAAAGAGAGGCGGTCAAAATTAGGGCTTCATCACTCAGATGATTTTGGTCTGCAAGGTTTTTCTTTCCTTTCCCCTTTTTCCTTTTTTTAAGAAGAATAAAGAGATTTAATAGGACAAAGGCAGGTAGTGGACTGCGGAGGGAGATCGCCACAGGCTATTAGCCTAAAATTTCTGCTTGACAGATGGAACTGCTTAGAGACTATCATGCAATGTTTTGATTTTTTTTTCTCTTTTTTTTTTTTTTTTTAAAAAAAAAAGACTTTCAGTCTGATTCAGTATCTGTTTATCGCAGCTACTTTTCTCATGTACGTGACTGGGCAAAAAAAAAAAAATAGACTGAGCAAAAAGAATTGCACCTTTCTTTTCTTTTTCTTTCTTTCATAACTGTGCATGTAATTATTTAAGCAATGCAAGAGCAAAACAAAAGTATAAACTGCTTGAGTTGATTTCTCGATTCAGTGAGAGGCGCTTTCTGAAAGAATCAAATGCTCTTTTATTTATTTATTTAATTAATTTAAATAAGAGAGACGTTAAAGTTTTGGCTCTTTGTTCCTCCTTGATTTTAGATACCAGATCTTATTCTTTAAATGAATGACTTTTCATATGAAGGTTCAAATGGCTGAAGTGCTCCCTAAGAGCCAAACAATTCCCTTCTTGTCTTTCTTTTTAAAATATATTTTTGCCACCATATTTTTAAAACTTGTTTTTAATGTTACCCTTCCTGATACCATCAGGCAATAATGCCAAAAGCCTCACAGAGGTTTGTTTCTTCCTCTGGGCATTGGTATTCTCCACAACATTCATAATTTAAATGCAGAACTGACAGAGAGCTTGGAAAAATGACAACTCCAGAATAAATACTTTTGGAAAGTTACAAAATCCCGGTAATGTTCAATGCTAAGATCCTTTCCTGGAGAAACAGGTAAAAGATAATTGTATATTTTATTATAAACCTCTGTTTCCCACTTGTGCTGGGGCACTGCAAAACAGAAGTATTACTTTTAGGACAGCTGAGTATTAAACAGGCAGCAAATGCTTCCCATTTAAGCCGCCCTGCGACGGATGCTCAGCTCTGAGCACCGCCACCCCACAACAGGGCACTTCAGTCCGTGCAGCAGCGCCGTCCCTCAAGTGCTCGGGAAAATGAACTTCTGCACTGGCCACCAGAGTCGCCAGGAACATCGCCTGGGTCTGTCGAGCTGGGGCTGGTGGAAGTCGCTCGCTCACAAACAGCGATCCGCTGCGAATCTTTTTGTCGTTTGGATGCAGGAGGAAAAGGGATCAAAAATATCCCCTCTATTTTAAACAATATCTATTTCTGCTTGCATCAAAAAGGGAAGCTCGTGGGCGCACAATTCCTCGTTTGATTGTTTTGTGTACTAACAATTGTTTAACTATTTGGCTGCAGCAGAACTGTAATTCCGGGCTGCACAGATTACAAAACCGGCATTCACACAGGACAGAACTAACTTTCATCCAGCCTCAGTAATACTTTCAGATTTCTGTGATGTGCGAGATAAGCAAATGACTTCGGATAAAATACAAAGTGCTGATGTAACACGCAGGGGTTAGTCTTTGTTTTTGCCCCAGCCCTAACCATCTATTGGGACTGCACAAAAAAATATGTCAGTGCATGATCTGCACGACTACTTCACATCCCAGTTTGCTTTTTTTATTTTTATTTTTTTCCCCTGGATAGCAGGTACAGTATCACTGCTACTTGCAGTGAAGGGTCGGACTAGCATGGGAAGTGTTAAGTTTTAGTCAGAGTCCAGGAAAAAAAAAAAAAAAGGGACGCTGTGCCAGGAACTGTCCTTGCACTGGCCGGCCAAAGCGTTTATCGTCTTCTGTTACTTGGGCTTTGCTAACGCTACCTGTCCTCGGCGGGGCTTGCTGCTTCCTGAAAAAGCTCCCTGAAAATAATCATACAAAATATAAAGTAAAAACCCGAAGTAACGATCAGCCTTTGAATGGGTGTCAGGTTCGATTTTATGCTGCTGTTTTTGCTGCTGCCTCTCAAAACAAACAACCTACCCACCCTGCTTATAATTTATTTAGTATTTTATAGCCAGTTGGGCTGCGTATCTTTCCCCTCAAGTTGTGGTAAATCTCTGCTCAGTCTATATGGCTTTCCACTGCCCGATGCAGTTATAGATCCACTGACAAACTTTCTCTTGATTGCTATATTAACCACTGCTTGGAGAGCACTTAGGTCTTCCTATGGCAATATATTACTTTACATCAGAATATTAATTATAAGCACACTGGATAAACATTTTTTCAGAAGAGCGTACACTTTTCAGCTTATGAATGACAGAAGCATGAAACCATTTCCTTCCTGACGGTACAGCAGCTATGTGCAAAGCAACGAGGAGCGCTGCTGGTTAACTGTGTTTTAAATTCAGCACAATTAGGTGTAGTTAACTTTGCCATTGTTCGTTCTGATGCCGGGGATGGTGGGTTCTTACCCATAGAGCAATTATTCCTTTCATAAGCGGCTGTTGTTAATAGCATTAAAACAAGATTAAATACAACATGTTAAATATTGCAATTATTGTGGAAAATAAAATTATTTGGTGAGCATAATGGGGAGCAAATCAAGCATTTAACATGATCCAGGAAATGCTACTCCAAACAATTGCATTTGTTTTATGCAATTTTTCCCCTTTGATTGCTGACAGATGCCGTTTTGGAAACAAACATCTAAGTAGTTTTCCTTCAATCAGGAAAAAAACCACACACCAGAAAATGGCTACATGTTTTGAATTTAACTCTTGTCAATCAGCATTCTGCACAACACTCCCTGTGAATAGTACTAGGACAAAACGATGCCTTCCAACGACTAATAAGCCACAAAGATGTTTGCTTCTAAATCAGATCTGTTCCGAAGGAAGAAAAAGCTTTCGTGCTGCGTGGACATTCGTGCAGACACAGCTGCAAAATCAAAATGCTTGCAATATACGAGTGATTCTTCAACTTGGAAATAAGTTAGGTGTCTGTGTTTGTGGGCTACGGGGGAAGAGATTTGTTTTCCGACAGCTTTAGGCCTCAAGCAATGAATCGAAGTACTTGCCAGTTGCTTTCTGACTTCCTACTGGAGAAGTGGCCAACTATCCAAAAATAAATTC
This sequence comes from Anas acuta, assembly GCF_963932015.1. Classification (NCBI taxonomy): domain Eukaryota; kingdom Metazoa; phylum Chordata; class Aves; order Anseriformes; family Anatidae; genus Anas; species Anas acuta. The sequence continues at coordinate 3,555,904 of NC_088986.1, forward strand.
GCTTCATTGTCGAGCAGTTACCTGCCGCAGAACCCGCAGCACGAGCGTGCCCCTCCGTATCTGTCCTCGGCGGCACGCTGGGTGAGGTCATCGCTGCTATCAAGTGTACGCAACCAGGACGGAATGCTAAAAAAGGCTAATAAAGTATATTAATTCGGATGACTATATCAAGCTGGCATTTTACAGTCTACTGGAAACTGAATGCATGAGAGCATTAGAAATGTTGGCATAGCGGGCGCTTTCTCCAAATGTTGGCTTCTACTGTTCACGTCGGGAAAAGAAACCCGGCAGAACTGCGTGCGGCTCCCAGCGCTAGGCACATCTTTAGGATCCTGGGGCTCCCTGCTCGAACACCTATTAATTGCACCGTGTCTACTGCTCGTTAGCACTTTCTCGATTCCCTTTACCCCCCTTATTTCTTCGGTGGCAATTGCTTAGAACCTTTTTGGAAGGTTGCAGCCGATTAGATCTGTTCCTAATTTGGGAGGCGTTTTCCTTGGAAAGCCTGCACTTAGATGAGTTATGGAGAGGATTTCCTTATCTCGAGCAGTGACAATTAGTTCAAGTGCCACGTGAGAGCAGGCAGTTGATTTTTGGACAGCCTCTGAACTTATGCAAAGTTGCTGACAATGAGTGTGTGTTCTAGCTTTTGGAAATCCTATAATCCTGGCTTCAATCAAGAGGATCTGCTGTTGCTGAAGGCGTAAACAAGGACAGAAGCAGCACGTGACCGCTGCGCCTGCACCTTCAAGAGCTCCTCAGCCAAAATGAGTGCAGCAGTAAAGCTTCTACGGGATACTCAAGGTGACCCACGCATGCTGGATGATGTGGCCAAACCCAGGGAAAGAAGTCCTTTCCCCTTCCACAGGAAAGTTGTCTTTGATCTCTGCATTTTCCCCATAGCTCAGCTGTATGCATTCCTCTCGCTCCTCTGAATTTCTTCTTGCCATCTGCACTCCCCCTTTTGCCTCATCTGAAGCAAGCACCAAGACCCTGCTCCTGACAGAGCAGTCTGTCAGTACGGACACCCTGACATCACCGACAGGGCTGGGACTTCATGTTTGAAAGAAAAAAGGAGGGGCAGATAAAAGGACTTAAGGGGAAGGAACGGCACACGAACATTATGAAAAATGTAAAAATTCTTCTCTATCAACCCAAAATGTAGAGAAACATAAGCCAGATTTATTGGAAGTCTAAATATGCTCAACTATTTCCTAATCTGTGGCCATAAATCAACAGAACAGTTCAACACATCCTTCAGCTGAGACAGGTACCAGCCCTAGGAGCGTGCACTCTGAGGCTGCAAGGCCTGTGGCAGCCAGCCTGGTCCCCTGAGAAGGGCGAGGAGGGACAAATCTGGAAAAAAAAGCTTTATTCTCATACCTGGGAGGAGCTATCAGAGGGGATGAAGGACTTCCGCCCCAGAAATAGCTAAAAAATTTAAGTAATACAATTTTATAGAAATCAAAATAAAAGTATTAATCTAAACTACACATTCTGTTTTGACGCAGCTCCATCAAAGGTAACATCACCCCCTGGGGCTGGTGTGCAGGATGTACCCAGAAAATATTCTTATCAGGTAAATTGGGCTGGAATGTCACCTTACTACTCTTTTCCTTTTTCTTCCTAGAATGAAATATTAACAAAAGTAACTACCTGCTATTTGTATTGCTAACTATTTTTGCATAAAAAATGGTAATGTTTAGAAGCCCAGTCTTTCCTTTATTATTCGAAATATATTATTTTAACTCTGACATTAGAGGGCATGCGGAAGATGCTGCTTTCCACCATCTCCAGAGCCACAGCAAAACTCTAATAGTAAGATTCATAACTTGTAGGAACGGAGCTCAAGAAAACTAAAAGGTTAATATATTCTAACTAGATGTTGGGTATAGAATGTCAGATCTGTCAAATTTCATTACAGTTTGCTGCTCAATGAAAAAGATTTGATTTCTTTTGCCACTGTCCTACTATGTTCAAGTCACACAGTGCCAGCAGCAACCAGCCAACGACCACAGGCTGGCACTGAGCGGGCCCGAGTGGGAAGCCAGCCGCAAGGACCATCTGTTTCCGATTTCTAGCGAAGCCAAGATGTGCAGTGAAGTGCATTCCATTCACCCAGCCAGCCTTCTCCCTGCTCAAGTTATTAGTGTTACAAGTGAAATTATCTTTTCCAAACAGCGGGGGAGCTATAATCCTTATGGAACAAGACTTAAAAAAAAAAAAAAAAAAAAAAAAAAAGGAAAAAAGGGGGGGGGGGAAATAGGACAGAAAGAAGGTCCCCCCTACACCCTCCCTCCCCAGTTCAAACATCTTTTGTTAAAATTGTTGATGACAGTTTGGAAATTTAATTGCCATATTCACGGGTTTCATCATTTTAAGGGATATTTCATTAGGAACTCTCTCCTCTAACGCAAGAACGTGTGCTTCAGTTCATGGGATCTAATGCAATAACCCATTCAAATATATTTAGAGCGCTATTTATGAATAAAGTTAAAAATGACAAGATGAATGCTCATTTAAGTCTCTCTAACATTAAGTGCCTTGAAAAACATTGTAGGTTTTAAAGTATAATTTAAAGTGAGATTGCATAAACAGCGCTAATTACATGCTACTTACATTGTTTCAATATGTAATGCATATGTTTAACCTCTCTGGGAGAGGATTGGTCTTGGCACAGCATTGGGGGGATTTAAGGGTATGCTAAACTGATAACTGCAGAACGAGCTCTGACATAGGATATCGGTCTCCTACTGTTACCTAAATGCCAGGTGAAACCAAAGGATTTATTGAAGGGAGGGTGGAAAGGGGACACACACACACACACACACACGCAAAGACAACACAATGAGGTGAAACTGAGAAGTTTATTTTCAAAGGGGGAAACATTTATCCTTTGACACCATTCCATTCCAGTGACTTTATTTCTAATATACCATGAGATTAATGATGTGGCTACTGTCACTGTGTCTGATGAACACTGGCAGAGCTCTGGAGCAGTTGCTCCCTCTACTATTATTGGACATATTTGTACATTGGCATATATAAGACAAACTTGCTCCCTGTGCCAGCCAATTGGAAAAAAACCTTATTCAGAAGTACAGAATTTTGGTTTTCTTCTACTGCATTCTATACATAATATACAGTTGATTTAATATTTTCTGATTTAAAAACTTTTTGAAATTAACAGTTGTTTGACAGTGTTTTCATGTCATATAATAGTCTCAGTATGACTCCTATGAAAAATCCAGTTAGAAATAAAGAAGTAAATTTTCAACAGGACTGAGATTCCCAACATGCCAGAGGAGAGTCAATATTTAAGCCTTTGCTAAGGGATGGCACAATTGCTGAATGCAGCCATAATCATTCACCATCCTATCCCCATTCTGTTCTTTCAAATCTTCCATCCCTATTCTTTCAAAGTAATGCCATCATAAAAGAAAATAAAGTAGCTCATTTCATTAATTTTCTTAGTCTCTTGCCATCTGTTTTTACAGGTCCAAAACCACTGCCATGAGTGGCTGATACCGCACATTAAGAGTAACTGTTGCGTCACCTGAAAACTAATTCTCATTCAGCCCTACTTTAGGTTTTATCTTTACTTGGTGTGTTCGGTGATCCATGGACACTGGCTGCTGTTGCAGGAGGACATTACTTGAGCTGTGGCTAAATTGGTACTAACACAAATCATAACCTCATTCTCAACTGTCTATGCATATACAGAAACATCTAAAGCTGCATACGTTGCCTATATTTAAGATTTCCTGATGTACTAGAACTAAAATGTATTTCAGGTGCTCTGGTGCTATGAGAAACAACACTTCAGGTCTCTCTATGCAGGTTTGCTTCCATGTAGATAAAGAAGAGAAATAAGGATGCAGAAGAGTCTAAACGCCACAAATAACTGTGGGACTGCTACAGACAATTTCCATTTTAGAGGTCTGCAGGGTATTGTAAGAGAGAGGCTAGCAAGCAAAAATCATCAGGCTCAGCACGTTTCCATAGCTTGGTCAAGCTTGGGAGGCTGAGTACCAATGCCTATTGCACAGCTGACTCGGGTAGACTGTTAGTCCAGGCATAGGCAGACTTCTTGTCACTCCTCCTGTAGAGTTTGTAGGTATTACAGAAACCCACAAACTCAACATCACATGAAGTAATGCCTGAAGTATGCCTTAATGTCTAAAGCAGATTGAGAACTACCTTTGGATTCGAAGACTGCAGTGTCATATGCCACAGGCAGCATTTATCTCTCTGAAACCATGCCCTGATTTTCACTTATTCTTCCAGTTTCTGATAACTAGTTGCTGCAAGTGGCTCACAGTAGAAAGGAAGACTTTAGTATTAATCAAGAGTGATAGACAAGTGCCCAAAGTCTGCCTGGAAATGGCTTTCTTTCATAGGACCTGCTGAGTCCACCAGTGCTGCTGGATTCACAGGCAGCAGTGCTAAATCAATGCCTTTTATCATCTACAACTACATGAAAGGCTGTGACTACTCCTTCCTAATGAGAGACTTCTGTAACACTGTCTGCTTAGGGCTATTCTTGAGGAATAAGGAATCCAAGACAGATGTGGCAGTGACCATCACATTAATCTCAAAGACCAAATCCCTCAAAGCAGAGGAAATATGAACAATTAAAACAATAAATATACTGAATCTCATGGATTTCCAGTGCCCTCAGTACTAACAACAGCTCCACACATTACTTTGCAATTTTAGTCTGTGAACAAGTAAATCCTCTTCAGTTTAGAGAATGAGATTAAAATGCTACTACTATTAAAACCACCCTTGTTTGCTGGTTCCCATGTCTATTTAAATACCTGCCTATTCCTTCGCTTCACCTCTTGAGGTGTCAGGCTTGTCCTCTTACAATAGGGCTGAATGGCAGCCAGCAGGCTGAACAGCACACCTGGAAAACTGTGGGGAAGGACCGAGCTGCATGGAAGCAAATTTTACAAGTGAACCTGATATAATGCATTAAAGTGGCTTCGGATTACTGAACATCTTACAGCAGGATAACACTTCAGTGATGCTAAGATTAATGTACGCTCTTGTGTAATCCATGCCACTGAGCATCACATCCTGGAAGGCAAATCTCTGAACATAGTTTATTCAAAAGACATCACTATAAGATCCTTTTTTTTTTTTTTTTTTTTTTTAAATCTGTTTACTGGTCATGTAAAGGAATTTCAGATATTAAGTCTGCAGCACTTGTCTGTCTTTGTGAGGTCCCCCCCTTTTTTTTCTAATCTCTTTCGAAAAATATCCACAGGAGTCGTAGCTCATCAAAAATAAATAGTCCCATAAAGAAGAAGTTTCAGCTAATCAAACAGTTTTTCATGAGTCTAGAACTAATGGAAATGTATTACTTCAGATTTAGAAAATCAAATTTAATTCAAAATATGGTGCACTGCTAGCAAAGAGGAGACTATACAGAAATTCTCTGATGGGAATCCATCATTAAGGGGAAGGCACATTCAGTCCTCAAAGGCTCCTTTACAGGAGTCACTAACAAATAATTTGCACCCTGTGTTCAGCCTAATCACAACCCTTCTGGCTATGCCCCCTGTATGCCTGCAGGTGAAACAGAGGTGGTGGCCCTTATGCCCCCACGTCACCTGTCCCTCACAGGCCTTCTGCCAGCTCTGAAGTGGCAGGAGTTCACAGGAACACAGAAATCATTTGGGGCGCTATGCTTTTACCTTCATAAAGTAGGGAATGACTGTGAACTTGACTCTGTGCCGTGGATCAGCCGTGCTCAGTGCTGAAAAGCTGAGGAATGGTTTCAAAGCAGGCTTTGAAGCCTACTCAGTAGGAATGGCTGGAATGTGCATCTGCGTTACCAGCGAGCTGCTCTGGTACTGCGAGGAAAAACACAAAGCTGAGTCACAGCAGACGACAATGCTGCTGACAAAATGTTTTAAACTGCAAGCTAAAACAACAATGGGATTATTTATGGACTGCAACTCTTATTTTAATGTCAATAAATGTACTGGATAAATTCCCCTTCATTAGCTGGAAACCTCAGAAGGAAACAGAAATATTCTGGTAAACCACAAACTTGTTCTTAGCAAATACATGGCTACATTTCCACTTCAGAGGCATATCCAGACTGTTTCTTCACTGGGACAATAAATCTCTGGGAGTGAAAAACAGAGTCTATAAATGCAAGACCAACAAAGTAAGGGTGTGACACACACACGGCCCTCAAGGCTCCAGAGGATGACAGTGGAAAGCAATGAAAGCAGCTTTTTTTTTTTTTTTTTCTTTTAAATGAATGAAAAACATGTCTTCTGACCTCTACCATTCAGCTCTTAAACCAAATGGCTGGAACAAGTTCTCACTCCAGGAGGTGCTTGCTGTCTTATCAATGGGGCTGCAGACATCCCAGCGAGAGCAAGTCATTTCGATGGTTGTGTGCAGGGGGTGGGAGGGGGACGGAGAAGCTCGGCCACGTCCTGCTGCACCTCCCCGACTCCTGAGATGCAGAAGGTGCCTTTCTTGTGCATAGCTGGCTCCAAAGACATTATGCATCAGTGCTGCAATGCTGAATGCAGGACAGTCTAGTCCTTCACCTTCCTACCTTGCCACTGTTGGATGCTTTGTAGGGAAAGAGGGAGAGGACTCAGGTTTGCCACTGGGGCTCTCCCATCTTGGGAAAAGCCCCAGCAGACAGCTGGGGTCAGCTTCTGCTTCCTTGGGGCTGATTTTGAGAGAGATGAACAAGACAAAACGTCTCACCAAATAACAGTGATGGCTCCCAGCTTTTCTTGAAGGAATTGGTTCATCTCAGGCTGGAGAGCCTGGAAATCAGAGCCAGTGATTGCATTCTCCTGCTCCTCAGCACTAATTTTTCTTTCCTTCCCCCTTTCTAAATCTGTGGTTCTGTATCTTAACCTGCACCTAATGGCTTGCAAGCCATTTCCAGAATTGAAAATGTGGTACACTCTTATCTGTGCAGCATTTTGCTTATTTATAGCATCACACTAATGACACTTTAGATTTTCTTTAGAATTTTTTTCTTATCGTAAGGATGAGACACAAACAATTGTGCCCGGGTCTGAGTACATTCTCTGCCCCTTTATTCGATTTATTTCAGATGCTGTTTCCCGGGAAGGGGGACTGAGGACTAATAAATCAGGTGTTTCCTCCTTCAGTGTAAGTCACCTGCTGTGATCAATAAGAAGCAGAAGAAAGAAGTGTTCTTGTTTGCATGAGGTAATACAGACAAACAGCCACGTGTATGAGGTAAGAGCATATTTCAAGCCCTATTCTTGGCAAACCGGCGAAGTTGCTCAAGAATAGCTCGTTGTGTTCGAGCAAGAATAGAAAACTGTTTGCTGAGAAGGGATACAGGGGGTAAAAATACTGCTCACACCAGGAAGTAAAATGGGGAATCCATTCCTCGTTGGCTTTCTGCTGAGACTCTGGGTCAAAATCAGACCAGTGCAGTATTCCCATGTCAGAGAGCCCAGATTTCTCACAGCCCAGCAGCAAGGAACCCGATGCCCAGCTGAGCAGGGACCACATCAGATACCTGGGGACAGTGCTGGAGCTTGTATGGGATGTGCTCTCCCCCCTGCACAACCTTCCCTGCTTCCCACCTCGAGCCAGGATGCTGCAGTGTCCCCAACCATCCTGAAGTGATGCAAAACCCGTCACGGCACGGGTTTATTTTTCACTGGATGAAATTTTTCCAACTCTCTGTAGATAGGCAGATACCAAGGAAGCCTGCACAAAATGCAAAGAGCTATAAATATATCCATGTGTAAATGTTTACACAAAATGTTGCTCCAGTAATAATTAAAAAAAAAAAATAATCTTAGGCCTCAGTATACAAGAGCTGAACCTGTCAGTCAGCTGTGTACGAGTCAGTGGGGACCACGCTTCCTTTCCCCTCTTTTCTTCCCCCAAATCCTCAGCCATACTTGGCTGAAACCCTCTTTGTCACTCAGTTTTGCCAAATATTTGCCTACAGATGGGTCAGAGAGTCTTGCTTCTAGGTGCTTACCCGGAGTAGAGCTTTTGTCACCGTAACATGAGGACTCAGAACAAGTGAATGGCACAGCACTATCTTTATATGAAAAGAAGCAAAGCCTACAAATTGCAGGCACTTTCCATTAACAGGGCAAATCCTGGCTCTTGAAAGGGAAGCAGTGAGAACTGCAACAGTACAAGTAGGAGCAGTAGGAAGCAAGGGGAGAACCGTTCATCAAAGGATGGGAAAAAGCCCAATACGTGGCACACTGTATATATTTGTTTTCACACAAACACACAGCCACAGTCTTTTATTCAGAAGTTTGTGTACAGCTCATACTGAGTCAGGCTCCCAGAGATGCAGGATTTGAACACCTTCCAGAGTGAGCTGCTTTGCCCCTTGCTCTGCTTTTGCAGAGATGCCTAGCGGCACCTCCATGCTTATATTCACTCTCAGTCAGGAGTGGGGATTGTTTTGCCTAGAGCACCTCACTGTAGCCTAAAAACAAAACAAAACAAAACACACAAACAAACTAAAAACAGAATCAGGTCCCTTCTAGTAACTGCTTCACCTGAGGATATAGCGATCGCCTTCCTAAAGGGAAGCAGCGTTAGCTCGAGCTTCTCCGTGCTTCTGCTGGAAGACCTGGGCTCCGGTGGATAATCCAAAAGATTATTCCACAGGGGATTAACCCAGACAATACTTATCAAAAAATGTCACTCCACAAATATGAGCCAGGAATATGTTCCTGGGAAATGAAGGGATGGGATATCTGCACGTCCCATCCTCTCCTTAGCACACATCCCCTTGTCTTCCCCTTCCTGCACTGCATCACTTCTCAGCCCTGCCTTCCAGCAGCTCATATTATTTGGGGTAGGGATCTTACTAACTACTTACACTGCACCTAACACAATAGGGCCATGAATGTGGATGGGGTTTCTGGAAATTTTCATATGATTTTTATGCTGAATAACTACCTACAGAAAAGATACTGGTAAAACCCGTCCTTTTCTAAGATTTAGTAACAAATCAACTATTTGGTGCATAATAGGCAATTCATTTTGCTATGCATTTACTCTGCTCTATTTAAAACACGAAGCACTTAAGGATATTTGGAGTATGCAAGGGACTATTACAAAATCAATTTCTATTCTGCTTTATAACTCAGCCACTTAAAGCCTTAATTTCCTACAATTCACCTTCTTACATCTGACCCATTAAAAGCGGGACCAGCTTCCTCCTGAACTCCGACCATATGCTCCATAGAGCGAAACTATCGGGGCCATCACCTCCCTTTGCATGTTGCCTACGTTCGTGTACTTCCAGCATCAGTTCAGGTTTGTCTGCACTTGCTTGGGAACCTGCTGCCTCTTTGCCAAGGCTTGAAGGAGGGAGCTTTGGTTTCGCCGAGGGATCTCCCGTTACCCCTTACAAATAAACAAACACCGGGGTACCTGGCAGGAAGGCACGGCCCTTTGGTGAGCAGGGCTCAGGCTCGGCAGAGGGCAAACGGGGGAGGCAGCATCGTTTTCACTCCAGCACAAAGTGCCTATTCTTGACTACTTGACCAAAGGAAGCAGAAGCAGAGGGACGACCAGCAAAGCACATCTGCAGGGCTGTATTTCACAGGAAGCAGTGCAGCTCCTCTCCAGATAAGTTTCACTAAAGAACAAAGACGGATTTTGTTCGGTGCTTCAAGAATGATGCATTGAACCTGGACCTTGCTTTTCAGTCCCTGAAAACAAGGCTTACGGAGCGAAACCTAATTTCTCCCTCTCCCTTCTGCGAATTAGCTGCATGATTTTTAAATTAGCCCTCTGCTTCCTGTATGAAAAATCGGAAAATACACACACCGATCTCCAACCAAGTTTCTATGTTTTACTTATTGATTTTGCAGACTACACATAGTGCATCTGAAATAAACGTCAGAGCAACAACAGCTAAGCCAGTTGCACAAAACTTAGCCTCCAAGGCTGAGCTGCTTTCAACATTAAGAAACAAAATATTTATGACTAAGAATAAGACACATGGGGTAATAATGAATTAGCAGGCAGTATTGTCACTGATTGTAAAAATATTTTGAGCTTACATCTTCCACGTACACCATAACCTCAGAGGCATACTACCCACTACACTTGGTTTTCCAGTAGCTCAGTGAGGTGTGTTTTGAATGATAAAAGCATCACTGGGTGTAGTGGGAGCAAAAGCCATGCTCATATTAAAAGCAAACAGCAGAGCACCCATTACCTCTTGTCCTGGTGTTTCTTTTCTCTTTGTTTTTGTTTGTTTTAGCTTGAGCAGCATACTCCAGAAAATGCAGGAGGACACACTGTCAAGTACTTCTTTATAGTTTTTTTCTTTTTCTTTTCCCTTTTTAATCTCTATTGCTTGCAACGTCCTTGCCCTCTTTACAAGCTGCAGACTAATATTCTTTTCTGTCAGTTTTCTCCTTTGTCCTTCTCTCTCAGCAAAGAATGACGGGGAATGAAAAACAAAGAAAAACACCAGCACCACCACCCTCAAAACCCTCAAAACTTCTGCCCCTCTCCCAGGTAAGAATAAGAGTTAAAGACAAGAAGTTTTGTATCAAAATTTAAAGGAACTGATAAATTTGAAGGAAGATCATCTGTATCACTCCTCATTATTGCTCATTTTCACTATGCTCAGCTCTGCAAAGAGTAGTGGAGCATTTTACAGCAAACAACAGCTTACAGTAAGTGCAGCCTGGGAGATTGCTCTCTGAGAAGGACACCGGGTCCTTTCTCAATGATTCTTCCAGCATTTTGGGAGCAGAGGCTGTGAGATGTGATGAGTACAAGGAAGCAGAGGGCTGGGGGAGCTCCCTGGACCTGGGCATTATCACTACAGCAGCCTGGTGGTGCTGTTAATCAAATGCCCATTTGATTAACTCCCCTTGGTGGCTGCCTGCCCCAGAGATGGACCACGGGCTGGAAGCCAAACGCTGCTTGTTCTGCTCGGGGCAGATGTGATCACCTGCAGAGCAGTCCAGAGCTGGAAGCCGTCTTCAGGAAGGAAAAAACATCCAGAGCCCCAGGATTTGTAGACTGGCAAATGTTATTTCATTTTATTTTTTTTAAATTCCACTGTAAAAACTGTCTCAGTGGTTACTATTGGAAATTTTCCTCTAGTTTCAGGACCAGTAAGAAAGATTTTCTTTCTGGTAACTTAAAATCGAATTTCTGCAGGTTGCTACTTAACCATTTTGCACTTGGCACGTGCTGTACATCATACAGGAGCGCTCCTTATGCTTTAGTCAGCATATTGCTTCAGCATCGCAGTCAGCTTTGCGCGTTTCTGTACATAACCTGCAATTTGCATTAGCTGCGGGACTAAATTTGATTTAATCTCTTTCTCTCCTCATGTACTGCAACTCTAAAAGAAACAGGAACACGAGGAAAAAGATCTCTGCTCCCAGCCCCCAGCCAACACAAGCGCTCCAAGAGTTAACTGGACGGCATCGCAGCCAGCAACTACTCCCCAGCAGTACCCGGCGACACTCCTGTGACAGTAAGCATTTGGGTCACCAGATGCCACCGTGGCAGTGAGAAAAGCTTTGCCTGCATCTTCCCCAGCCTTCCCCGTAAACTCCTCCAGATTTCCCTCTCCTGCCCTTTTCCTGTCCCAGCCCAACCTCTGAGCTGCGTGACGCCAACCACCGGAGGGTCACAGCCCGGTATGCACAGCCCAGCTACCAACTCCAGCACAGGGAAATCCCGAGGCTGGTGTCCAGCACCTCTCAGGAATTACTTTGTAAAGCAGTATTTTCCAACCTGGCGGTCATGGCACACAGTAACTTCTTTAGTTATTGTGTTTCTTGCTGCCTGCTTCTTTCTACAATGAATCTGCCCCACAAATCTGACATTTAGGCACCTACTGCTATGTGTAGGAGCAAGCAATAAAACAGGGCAACAGACGTAATGAACAAACATCCAGAAGTTAGCCTGGTTTTCGGATGGCAGCAGTGCACAAAGTGCTAAAGGCAGAGGCCAAGCACAATGACAAGTCCTCTGCAGACATCCTTCTTTAATTACCGTGCTTTCAGCCTCCTGCTCCTTTTCCACTTTTATTTTTTCCTCCCTGGAACAAAAAAGGGGATAAAGGATGGAACAGCAACTGGCTGTCAATTGACTCTGGAGAGGAGAGGAAAGAAAATCTGCGTTGAGATGGCACTTTTGGTCCCCTCTGACCACCACAGCAGCCTAAGCAAAGCCACCTTGCCCTGCTCCCTCCTGTACCCTCTGAAATCCCGGCAGGGACAGCGGACAGGGACAGCAGCCCGCAGCCGGGATGAGACAGAAACGCCTCCTGCCAGCTGCAGCAGGCCCAGCTGCTGACAGAGGACACGTGCTGCTGGACAGGGACCTGCTGGGAGATGCACTGGGAGCAACTGGGGCCGGAGCCTGTCTGCTCCCCAGATACCCTCCAACACAGCCCTGAAGTTCACTGTGCTTGGGCCAGCTGAGAACATGCACAGAGCAGAATGCAATGTATCGTGTCCAGCAATTAACAAAATGTTACGTGTACTTTTGATGCTATAAAACCTTTTAAAAGACTGTTAAACCTGTGGGACATAATGAAACCTGTATTGCTATCTGCAGCGGACCTGGCCTTCAAACACGTAATTAAGCAGTCACAAATTGCAAAATTGGTCTGTTTGGTTCCCCCACTATGCAAACACTGTTAAAAGCTTTCTCATTTGTCAGTTACTGCGTTGTAATTGACAGGCTACAGGCAACAATTACGCAACTTTGAAGCCTGAAGACCACATCCATGTCTTATCATGATTTCCCAACACCAAGTATTTACTGTGTATGTTCCCTACGGGTTCAGTTGCTGCATGCACACAGGTGATAGAGCAGCTACCACTTGAAATGGAAGATTCAAAGCTCACTAAGCATAAAAAATCTCCCTCTCTTTATGAGACAGAGGATTACGCTTTCTGTAGCTGACTGTACCGTCTCTAACCACTGGAAGACGTCATAAGCACCAGCATATGCTGAACGACTTGCTGCATTCTGTAGCTCTAATAATATGGACACAGATATGTATACCAGAGACCAGAAACACCATATGCTCTAGCAAGCAAGTGCTGGGTCTTCTGTGCTGTCTCATGTACTCCTCCTATTACTCAGACCACCCAGCACGCTGAATATCCAACACATTTACACATAAGCAAGGGATATGCTATTGTATGTACCTTATACTCATAAGAAACTTTCTTCAGGGCTTATGTGAAGTTTAAAAAAAATAAATAAGGGCAGGAGATTGTGTATAAATCATTTAAATCAACTCTCTTCAAGACTTCCAGCAGTAGCTTTTTGGCACTACCCATCAGACCAAGAATGTTTCCAGCACAATTGTTATTGCTGCAGCTTCTGTTCTTTATGCAAAAATCCTGGGTTACTGGGATGAAAACAGAACTACACCAAAAATATCTGAGGAAAGAAGACAACTGAAAGACAGACATTCTTTCACATTCTTTCTTTTTCTAACTATTATCTAGCAGCTATTTAACTCACAAGGGCCAATAGGTCAGTTCAAAATATATGGTACGTTTAATGGCAAATAGTAATCTTTCTCTCTAAACTGCAGGTTTTAAATCCCCACTCTGAACAAGGGCCTACAGAAAACACCAAGCATCTTGGAGGATCACCAGGAAGAACATAAGGAAGATACAATCCTCCTATGTGCTTTTGTGGGTGATGGGGGGAACCACAGTCTGCTCTTTTAAGAGCAGAGAGACTGCTCCCAGTCTGGATTTGTACCGATTTTCCAGCAGGAATCCCAATGTGCCAAGGAGCAAAGGTCCAGACTGACTGACGTCTGGGAAGAAGAAACATCTCAGCTTGTGCCACATTTTGTTTCACCAGCACAGCTCACAGAGTTCAAACAAAGAGGAGAACTACACGCTGCAAACAAAACTGCTTGAGGAAGCAAGCAGTGGGACCCCATGCCACAGGGTTCTCCAGATGCTACAAGTTTCATTTATTTATTTTTAAAAAAGGTCATTGATGACCACATTTGGTAAAATCCTTGCTTATATTTGCTAGAACTTGCTTTCCAGATTCAGATTCCTCTCAATCCGTTTTTTTTTTCCTCCCCTGCACACTGCCCCTCCACATTAAGACACCCACAGGTAGCTTGCATGCTTAGTAGCAAATAAAAAAGCTTTGCTATTAAAAGGATAAAGTCCCAATTCCACTTCCATCTCTATGGATACAAGGTTGTGACTCCAAAAGGAGACAAAATTAGACATCAGTTATACCTGTATAAAAGGATTGGCGTGTGAGAGATGCTTTGGATTTGCACCCAAGTCAAATTTAGCCCCTGAAGTTGATTTTTTGTGGGTTTTAGTGAGGGGATTTGTTAATTTTACACAACTAAACATAGAATTGGAAAACGTTAACTTACTACCCACTTTTTCCAATATGTAGGTTATTGTAAACATCTATTTGCTCAGTTACTTTCGGCTTTAAAGTATCGGTGCTGTGGTTTTGGCAGCCATAGCCAGCTTCCTGCAATTAACAACGAACGAGAGGGGATTTCTATGCATTAAAATACAAATCAATACGGGCAATGTTTTACCAGGATCTCCTGCTCAGAAATACTGACTGTTTGTTGTTTGTTTGCACCCAGGCTGATTCTGCTGTGGAAGCACTGCTCAGAGCAGTGTAATCACAAAACCTATGCTAAACCTTCTCAGCACACAGCATTAGCACCCTGGAGCTAAAACCTGGTGGCAGTGCCCAGACACAGCTCTCCAGGTGCTCTTGGCTGAAGCACAGCTGAATCCGTGTAGCAGCAGCATGAGTGCCCTGCCTTGGTGTCAGCACTTTTGCACAAGCTCTGATTTTCAGGGCATTATGTTGACTTGGATAAAGAAATTCACTTGTGAGTGAATTGGAGCTCTTGGAGCTCTGTAGCCTGCCTGTATGCAAACAGCAACACCTCCAGTCACACCTGGGCACATCGCTACTACACCATTACGTGTGGTTCTCCAAAGCTACAAACTACACGCCACTTGTTGATGAAAAGGAAGAGGCTTAGCCTTTTACTGGCTTTATTATTTTAAAAATCACTAAATTAAGTGGTTTTACAGATCTAATCAAGGTGTGAGAAGGCAGTTAAAAGAAACCCCAAACGTCTAGTAAGTAAAAAAAAAGCTTTAAGGCCTTGCCTTGCCCCTGCTCAGTACTCACTCATCCCTTTGTGGTCAAACAGGCTGCCTATGCCAGTGCTTACAGTACCAGCATGTCTCTGGCTCCAAGAATTTCACACAGAACAAGAGTCCTGCAGTCCCACAAGGATCACGTTAAACATTCATACCCAGCATCACCTTTGTGAGGGCTGGGGGATGCATTCAGACTTTTCTGTGCTCTGGGCAAAAGCAAAATGCTGCAGAAAACATGGTCAGGCTGCTCTGCCTGCCTCCTCCCTGCCCACACAGCATCGGAGCCCAGACTGCAGGCAGCACACACCACAGGTCATCAGTCTTTGCCCTCCCTGCCAGCCCCAGTTTGTCTTTGTAATGCCCCGTGGCTGTGAGCGAGGTGGGGATGCTGCAGAGGCAATCCCACCCTGCTCTGAAGGCTGACCCCTGCTCCTGGGTGCTTTACCCCTTCTGCTCACCTGGGGGTTGGCCACGCTTCAGCACGCCTCTCAGTGAAGCTACAGAGGAGGCTGCAGGTGATTTGGATGGTGTGTGATGCACATCAGCAAGCCAGACTCTTAGTAATTAATAGCTCATAAAGATTTCGGGTATTTAAAATAAGCCCGGCTGTGTGAGTGCAATCTGTTCCTGATCAGAGGCAGGTGAGGGGAAGAGCACTGCGAGCACCTGGGGAAGATTGGCTGGGGTTCTTTAGGGCTGCAGTAGCCCTAACACCCCCTTCATGCTCTGACAACAGGTTTAGGTGGCCCCCCCAAAAGTCAAAGGTCTGTAAAGGACAACAGCAGCTGGGTATTTCAAAGCCATGCTCCTCCAACTTTATCAAGTATTCCTCACCCACAGCGGAGAAGCAATGTCAGACTAAACAAATCATGAAAAATGGGGCAGAATTTCATTGAAATAAGGCAATTTTCACAGTGGTTTCAGCCCTAAGTAAGAATTACCAAATCACCAAAAAGCCCCAAAACAACCACCAAAACTCCTGCTGAAGATATTTTTCATTGCACTTTGAGAGTTTAACATACACAAGCAATCAAACTACTTTGTCTGAAAACCAAATAAGAGAACGCTGACATTATTTCAGCTACTACAAAACATTCAAACAGTGACTACAGCAGGAATGGGGTGCGGGAGAAATATTACCCTTGTGCGAGTACTGAAGTTAGTGGGAAGAAATAAGTTTCTTTCAGAATTCTCTTCCCCTTATTTCTTCCAACCATTATTTGAGTTTATTTTTTTTTTCTTAATAAAATAATTAAAATCTTTCTCCTGACCCTTGGAAGATGTTTTATTTTTAATAAGGATCAAAAATGGATTTCGAAAAATGCTTTGATTAAATGAAGAAGAAGGAAAGATGAATAGACAGCTAAATATCCTCTAATAAGCCAAGTTAATAAGGAAAATGGTTCTAATCTCTCTTTGATAATGGCCCCATTGTTTTGATTTTGGAGGCATAAGGGAAACATACATTCAGTGACGCGTTCCCATGACTAAATCACCTGGAAGGCAGCATTTTGTGTTTGAAAGCTCTTTTCCAATGTCTTTCCCAGAGTGGATGCCCATGCTTCTTTGAAGTGGTTAAGCAATTTTGCACAATCATGTAAGAGATTAGACGTAGTCTTCCTTGAACATTTGTATGCTAGGTCTGGGTGATAGATGGAGCTCAGCAACATCAATTCCTGTTGAAGAAGCATACCTGAAGGCACCTAGCACTTTGCAGGAAGGGTTTTAATAACTTCAAGAATCAAAATCAGAACACAACCCTGTACTTCTGCAGATCAAATATGCTCCACTTTCAGCTACCATATCCTCTTTTTTTTTTTTTCTTTTTTTTTTTTTTCTGTCAGCTATGAGCTGGAACACCAAGTTGTACCATTTTCTACTATTCCCTAAACACCTTTTGGGAAAACAAACAATCCTTACTACACATCATACCCCAGTGTAGCACCCTGGTAAGGGAATAAAGCCTTGAAGTAAAAATGAAAAGTTTGCAAGTTCCTCTGTGCAGCCAGCAAGACACCGCCCATTTGCGTCCCTGCCGAAGCACGGAGCCAGTAGCAGGAGAAGCGAACACTAAAGAATTGCTTTCATCTTTAAAATTTAAAGAGTATTTAATGAAGGTATTAATCAGCAAAAGAAAACATTCTGTGGACATCTGCCATGACAAACAACACACTCAGGGAATCCACTTGGGGGAAAATACCCCTGATCAGGCAGGCCGTATTTAGTAACATGGTGGATATAAGCATTTCTTAGGAAAAAAATATAATAATTGGGGATGATTTTCTACTACTGGCTTGTATTTTAATAGTTTGAAGTGCAAAGGGAAGATTTCCCTTTGATTTTAGGGGGCTTTGGCTGGATGTTACTTATTAACAACTTGCTAATGAAGTGTCCATTGGCTACAGAACATTGCCAATTCTTGCCATTTCTTGGCATTTTAAAGCTTTCCTAAATAAATGGAGGTGTCTGTGCTTGGATTTTCTTAAGAGTGAGGGAAAAACGTCAGCAGCTGACATCAGCTTAGCCAACAGTGTTTCAAATACCTTTCTATTCATAATGAGATACTCAGAAACAAACAAAAACCAACACACTGAAAAGAGGGAAGGCATTAATGGATTTTAGCACCCACTTCTATTAATGATGATTAAGGGAAGGCCTTCCCCTTGCTTCTGTCACCTTTCCTCCAAGTTTGCTTGCTTTTTGTTTTGAATGAAACCAAAAATTTCAAAGTGAACGTTATTTGGGTCAAAACTGTAAACCACAATGTAACTATTTTTTTCCTTTATTTATTTAATTTTTTTCCCCTAAGCTCAGTCAGAATTCTAGCCAAATTGGCAAACATGAGGAGAGCTTCAGGGCAGTGTGCTTGAAACAAAAATGCCCTCAAAAATCTGAAAAACGAGTCACTTTTGCCTCATTTTAAGGATTTCTGTGAAGAACATTAAACAGTCCTGTGTAACAGGATTAAAATAAACTTACCTTCCAGGGCCTGAAATTTCTTCCTCTAGGTTTAATGACAGTTTTATTAACATAAGCTGATGCAGGATTAGACTGTAAATATTTAAATAGCAACACTTTCTGGAATTAATCTAGAAAGGGGAAAACTTCAGACTGTTCCTTACCTAAGATAATCTATTCTATCTGTGTGTTTGTATGGTCCACTTTTGTAATGGATGGTTTAGAAAATGTGATACCACGTTGTTAATTAATTTACTTTGGGCATTATTTGCCTGGGATACTGCTTAACAGCTAGCGGTTCGGTCTGAAGGACAGAATTACTTTGACAATTGTGCCTAGAGGCTACTCCATGATGTGTTCAGAGTCGGAGATTTCTGGTACATGTCTGGAATTGACAGTGACTCAATACATAAGGATATTCTTTCGTATTCGTTTGCGCGATAACCTCACTTTTGTTGGCACAGTAATATGTTGTCTTTTAACCTGACTTAAGGAGCTGGCCCTAGAATTAGTCTTCATCATTTTGGATAGCAAGTTGGAATCAAGATTATTTTGACAGATGGCATCTAGCCTGTCTAATATGCATTCTACCTGCTCCATAAATATTGATGACTTTAATACATTTTGTTCTGCCATATGCTTCTTAAAGGTACACTTTCGAAACTTGACATGGCTGTGTGATTTAGATGGAATTAATCTCCATTTTGTAGTACTATAAATGAGATCAGAATCGCACACGTCGTGTCTGATGCTGGAAGATTAAAAGTGGTGCTTGCGCGCATCCCCAGGCACAGTGGGAAGCCCCAGCAGATTTTCATCCTAGTTCCACTCTCATAGTCCTCATCATGGATGTCACAGGGGAACGTTGTGTAGGTGGAAGGTGCTTTCATAATATAAGTTTAATTACAATGAAAGGAGCTTTGGAGAAAGAGAATCCCCTTTCTCATGAAGTGCCACCACTTGGGCAATGTTTGAAGCCATTTCTCCACTCTAAAACCCTTCAGCTCCATCAGCTCCTCTGGCTACCACAGAAAATGCCTCCAAGGGGCAAAAAAAAAAGGGGTGGCAGAGAGGTGGGGGGGGAGGTGATTCATTTGTTAGATTACCATTGAGGTTTTTTTTTATTTTTTTTTTATCTCTTAGTTGTAGGAACATCTTTAAACATCCAAGCTGATATATAAATACTCTTTTGCACAACCACTCCTTCTGCACCCTGCCATTTAGAGGGCATGCTACCACGTGCCTTCTGAACCGCTTGCTCTGTGTAAGGAGCGTCTCTTTGAACTGTCCTTTCCAGGCCAGATGAGGTGTAGAGTGACAATTAGCCTCCTTATTATTAACACCTCTTTCCTGCTTCCCCACAAAGCTCACAGAAGCGTTCACAATGCTGCAACTGAAATGGGAGTGGGGCCAGGGCTGCTGGCAGGAAAAGGAGAGATGAGGGCTAACAAAAGCCCAAGATCCCTTCCCCCAGGCCCTGTAGCCTTGAAAAAAGCAGCACTGCTTCCAACAGGAGCAGCCTTGTGCCCCATGGCTGGGAGAAGTTGGCTTGGACTCCCAGCAGATCTTTCTCTGTCGAATTTGCCACCTTGGCTCATCAGGCAACAGAGACGGCCTTACTGCCACCCCTCCTCGCAAGACGTCGCTTCTGCTCCCTCTTCCTCTCTGAATAGGAATCACTCTTCTTCAAGTAATACCTGGGACATCTTCTGCATGTGTTTTTGTCAGGTATTCTACGATATGGCTGAATATAGCAACATAAATGTCATGCCCTTCAGAGTAAACTGTAGGAAGTTAGAGCAACACTACAAAATTTCACAAAATACTAGACAAATTCCTTAGGTTGTTTAAGCAGATCAAAATGATACAAAGGTACTATTTCTACAAAGCAAAGTAAATTTTCCATCAGCATTTTTGTAGGTTCCCAGTAAAAAGATTTTTTTTTTTTTCCCATAAGCAATGATGAAAAACTAAAAAAACCTGACAGCTTAATGTAATTGAATTTTCTCAAAAAGTAGCAAAAGAAATGGGTTTCTACTCTATGTCAGGTACACAACTTTTCCAGCTACTTTCATAAAAATGATATAACAAAAAATCAATACGCATTATATTAGCTATTAGTATATACTAACATTTTTCTAACTTTAAACAGCTATTTTATTTTTTTTGGTAAAGTATCTGTTCTTATTTACTCCACTTTATAAGAAAAGAGATAGTAAATTATAGCTACATGGCAAAGGAAGAGAAACACAACCAACAAAGCTGCTGAGATTATCTGCAGCATGCTCTGCTTGATAAGGAATAACCACTTCAGTGCTGAGCATGTGAAAGGGGAGGTTCATGGTCCGGCGGGTGCACTGGTGCCTTGGGACCCCCAGAGGCTGTTTGTTGGTGCTGACACCTGACAGGAGCCCACCAACAGCTTGGTTCGTGCAAGAGAAAGAGAGGCAGCTGAGTGCTTTAACTTTGCTGGCCAATGTGCCTTACAAAATGACTTCTAGAACCATGCAAAACTATCAGGAGTGTTTCTGTGCAAAGTGTATTTGTGTAAACTCTCTTCAATTGAAAGAAATCATTTCCTATTATTATTATTATTATAATTAATAATAATAATAACTAATAATAATAATAATAACAATAATAATAAAAACTGTGAAAGGTTTGGTCTGTATCTGCTCTCACTAACTTAACTGGGCTTTTGACAATGACCTCTGAACAGAAGCATGGTGCTGCTGAAGCATTCACACACTCAGGATTTATCCCCATGAACTAATTCACTACATAGCAGCAGCAACACAGGTATGTATTTACCAAAACTGAAAACCGTGGTGACCAGAAATGTATGCTGCTTGCTTTAGTGGGGCAGGGATATGACGGATGTTTTGCATAAGATTTGGTTTGCTGAAGAGCAAAGTGACTCAAACTTGTGTAGAAGTAAGTTTGCCATGAGCCCATCCCACTCACAAAAAACAAACGATATTATGCCCTGGTGGAAAGGCAGCACACCTTGCAACATGTCTGCTACAGGAGTAAAGGTTGGAAAAGCTTCACCTGACTGTACTGTAAAAGAGATATGAGCTGGAAGAAAGCCAACAGCGCAGGCCTGTCAGGGGTTCAAAGACAGGTCAGATCCTTACTAGATGTAAATCGGCAAAACATTACTGGCTTCCATGTATTCGGATCAATTTTCACCAGCTAAGAACATGTGCTTGCTCCGGTTGGATGAGACACAAAGGAAATCCAGATACGGCAAGAAGAGCTGGTATTCCTGGAGCCAATGGTAATTTCGGCTACAGCCAGTAATAAGAGCCTTGGAGATGTCCGGGAGTCAGAGCTCGGCTGGAGCCGAGTATGCTAATTCGTGCAGGTGCTAAAACAGTCGCTTGGCAGCTGTGAATGGGAAAGGGAAAAATGACTGCTTCTTCCTCTTTCAGTTGTGATTTGACATTTCTAAATGCAGGTGTAGGCTGAATCAGTTCAGAAGGTTGGTCTGACCAGACACCCAAGAAGGATTATATATTAAAAAAAAAAAAAGGCAGAAACACAATGAGAAACAGCTTTCCTTCTGTGACTTCTAAGTAGACCAAAACTGCAATGGCAAAAACCTTTTTCAGAGCAATTCACTTATATTTGCCACTGCTGCTTTAGTGCTGGCCCTGGAAATGCCAAAGCAAATTAGAACTAATATGGCAGCAGAAGTTAGCCAAACATTTTTAACCCTCAGAAAAGACAGAATTACTCCTATTCATTCTCAAGTAAAGCTTCTGTTTCTGTTCGGATTTGATTCAAATAATTTTACAGGTACCTATTTATTTGTGTTATTAAGAGGATTTAGCTGTAATTGCAGTGGCACCACTGCAAGCTGACAGCTCTGCCTGCTGTCCACTGGCACCACGTTAAAGTCACCCCTGAATTGCACTGAGGCTTTTGACAGCCCAGCTCTTAAAAAACACTCAAGCAGTTGGAGGGAAAACAGTTCAACACATTCAGATTAGAACCCACACTGGGTACAACAACCCAAAGGAGTTTCTGGGCTCCCTCAGTTCCTAATGTTATTTTATCAGCTTGCACCACAAGTGGACAGCCACCCAGAAGCATCCACAGCAGTTCCAAGTGTCTCATTTCAGAGCGATAATGGGTCAGTGAGACGCAGTCATTCTGGGCAGCAGTTCGGTCTCCCTCCACATGCATTACTTCGAATTTCTTAACCTGGATTTCCAGGTGCCACTCTGTCACCTGCTCACTCCGCTTTGTGATGTCCTTGTTCAATACTTGGAAAGTTTCGAAGATGCTGAAGACCCCAAATTGAAGAGTAGATTTTCTTTTTAAAATTATGCTGCTTCATTTGTTCTTTCTTTACTGGTGATGCCCACCTTTTGGAAAGATCAGTTTCCCAGTTATGCTGTACTGATGGAATAACAACACTGACTTGTTCTGAAGGTTCAGCCTTGAAGGACACCTGCGGCCCACAAAGCCTTTCATGTCTTCACCTATTAAATTTCTCCAATTCTTCATCTACTAAAATTTAAGTAATCCCATTGCATATTCATTTTGTTCTGTGGTTCTTAGCCTGATATTTTCCTAGAACACCAGGATTTCATACACCTGGTAATACCAAAACATAACCTATCCGAAGCATTTCTTAACAGAGAAAAATATTTATGGGCAAGGCAAACTATTTCCTTGTGAGGATATCAAATTTCTTTAAACACCTTGCAAGATAGCAATGGTCACTGTCCTTATCTTTAAGGCTCATGTTGACAGTCTTAGAGAAGGCTAACAGCTGGTTTCAGTCTTCACAACAAGAAAAATAAATAAAATAAAAGATAAACCTCTCGAAGTTCTTAAAGGAAAGGGCTAGCCTGAGGAAAGAGAAAGGGTTACATAGGTGCGAGGAGAACATAATGAATTTGATGTCTTCTCAGGGCTCACTTTATGACATGTGCAAAAGCAGTGATCTTAAATACAACGTAATGTAAGGCAGATCTTCGTGGTTACACGTGATGAAAACAAACATGTTTGTTGCTTCTGGTTTCAAGGTGGTTTGACTTAACACATGTTTATAGAGCCCATCCTGTGCAGTGAGGTAGTAACACAGACAGCAAGTCAGGGACAGACCCTGCAAGCACTCCAGGAGTCTTTTCATGAGAAAGGGGACTCTTGCAGGTAACACGAATCCAAGAACCTTTCAACCATTTTTCTACAATTTGACTTCAATTAATTATTATTAGACCACTGGCTATTAAAACCAGAAATGAGTTCAGTTCTGGGCTCAAGTTCAGAAGTTCTTACATTAGTGAATAACCTGAAGCACATCTCCTGCTGACACTGCTCTGCCTTCCTATCAAAGCGCCTGCAAGGAAAGCACACACTGCAGGTCTCATTCAGGATACACGTGCATGATTTTAGACATCTGTGTTATCTCACCATGTTGGTGACTACAACAGAGAAACCAAAGCCACAATCCTGTTTCTGATACACCTAAATCATTAGGAAGCTAGGCTAGTGAAAGCACAAAAGCAACAGTGTCATAATTCCTGGGCTGCTGAAGCCTGGTTACAAGCTTTATTCCCATGTTTTCCTTTTCCTAATATGCACACAATTTACTTCTGAAGCCTTGTGTCCTCTGTATGCTGTAACAGAGCTCAGGAGCTTCTTTTATTGTCTGAAGCTTGGATTTCTAGTGTTAATGTATCACAGAATGCCCCCAGAGAAGTAACCTTTTGTCCCATAGGTTTGTTTACCATAGCATTTCTTGGTTTAATAAATGAGGTAGCTAACATGGAAACTTTTACTTGTTCCGAAAGTTTTGTTATTGCTATTTAAAACTATTTAATGACTTCAGAGGGCTTATTTCAAATCATTACCATATCTTTCTCTTGTTCATGGCTCTCTAACAAAGAAGAGTTAATAGTAAAACCCTTTCTCTCAATTATGTTCCCCTCAAACTCATTACTTCATATTTCCTTAAGTTGAATTGGAAGAGTTACTTATGTTTCAGACTATTCCAAACCATTCAAATTTAAAATTACGTGCTTCAGATAAGCGATTAAGAACCTCACGTAAAAGTTTTTTTCGTAGGAAGAAGCGTAACTCGAGTCCCACTAGTACAGACAGCCCTCCTTACTTTTAGTCTTTTTAGTGGATTTCATTTCCAGTATGCAGAATACCCCATTAGGTAATGTACAACTCCTCAGAGATTTATCTGTAGATTATTTGCAGAGAACCCCCTGCCATCCTATAACCTTAAGCACCTTGCTGACTAAGTAGTTCCACCAGGAGAAGCATTTCATCTTGTCACAAGAACACTTCCTAATAACAGTACTACAGTACTCTTCGTTAATAAAGGTGCTAATTTCCCACTAGAGAAAGAGCTTTTAAGGCCTTTTTAAGGCCTTTCATTTACCCAGTGTTGTGTAGTGGTTAATGCACAGTCAGATTTCAGGAAACAGAACAGTTTTGTGTTCTTTCTTCTGTAGATACACTACATGATCAAACCAGTGAAACTGCTTTCGAACTTATGGTTAACTACTTCCAAAGTGGGAATAATAACCTATATGTAAAGAGATATATGGGATTTTGGATAAAAAGGCTCTTACAAACCTTATATACATTTATTATTCCTAATACACTGGAATAATTTTTAGTGCAATAGTTTTAACCTTCAGTGCAGTCATTGTTTAATTTCTCATGCTAAATCTTTTCTGGTTGAGTACAAAAGCAGTGACCTTCACTGAATTATGAGAGCTATTGGGAACACTTTATGCTTCAGTCTGTACTTCTTACTCATGCATTTCCTGACTGATAAAGACAGGAGATGAAGACTTAGGTCCACTGCTGATATGAAGAAGATAAGAGTACCGCCTTCTGCAACAGAAATTTGTGTTTTGTATCACTCAATAAACAAAGCAAAATGTAACCCCCAAACCAAAGCCAATGCTCGCATGCTGCTCCTTGGCTGTGCAGCATCTTGCATTTTATTTTTACTTGAGATTTTGTCAAAAGTTTGGACTACTTAGAAGCTACCTTCTACAAAATGTGGGTGCATCTGGTTCCTTGATTATGTTGTTAACTCTGTTAAGGAAAGAAATGACTACTAATGTCAACAGGACAAACATTTTAACCAAAACATACATATACATATTGGTGTTATCAAATCCCTTTTATATTGATAATTGAGCACTAATTAATTCTCAAAGCACTGCAGCAGCAGGAAGGCTACTCAGTAAATTAAGCTAGATCAAAATCACCTTGTAAATGGATTCAGTGTTGGAGATAAACATAGTTATCATTTACTTTGATACACATGAAGACTCACAGCAGTATTTTTCTGTTTCCCCGTTACATTTATTCAATTCAGTTGCTTCTTCTGGGCTGCACAGGTGTACGTGCTACAGAAATTTGGATCAACTCACATCTACCTATTTCCATTTGTACACAAGACTTCTTGGGAGCACTTTGTTTCCACTTACAAAAGAGAAAATTACATTACGTAAATGACAAATTGAAATACGTTATTAATAATTGCTGAAAATTCTCTTA
Organism: Anas acuta; assembly: GCF_963932015.1. Taxonomy (NCBI): domain Eukaryota; kingdom Metazoa; phylum Chordata; class Aves; order Anseriformes; family Anatidae; genus Anas; species Anas acuta. Next base: position 3,581,574 of record NC_088986.1, read on the forward strand.
ACAAGAACAAACAAACAAGCAAACAACAACAAGAAGATCCTGCCCTGCATGTGCAGTGGTAACAACATCCCAGAACTTCCCAGCTTCCACCCCGTGCTCCTCCATGCTGTGGTTCTGCGACAGAAACCTGTACCAAGAACTGAATTTGGTGTCAGCCAGAGCCAGAGGGAACAGAATGAGATCCCGATTTGTAAATATCACTGGACCACTCTGAAGTGGTCTCGTTTCTGGCTTTGCCTTAAGCATCATTTGAAGGGCTAATTCTGTTTCATTTCTCTCTGTTTTCAGCTATTTAGCATAATTAATTTGATCAGCCCAGTGAAAAGAGTGCTTCTTTCTCTCACGCTGCAATGATGTAATTTCTTTGACCCCTACTTCTACCTCTTAGGTATGAGGTTTACACAGCTAGAAAGGGTGACTATTGCATTGTTAACGTGTATGGTGCCAAAATACTTGATTCAATAGAAATAAATATGCATGGCTTTTCACCTAAAATGGTAAAATTTCAGCTTGCCTCATAACATCATGCATTGTACGCCTCTTGTCACACTGCTCTGGTGAAGTCTTTCCAGGCAACCAAATGCCTGTAACTTTTGGAAAACATGGGAAACACAAATTGTGTACCTCCAGAATGTGAAGATATTATCTTGTCCTAACGTGCAGTGTACCTGTACCGTATTAGCAGTTCAGCAATTAATTACTAAGGAGAAACCAAGCTCTGAACTTGTGAGATTAAACTAGCTTCAAGTTCAGACAAAACTTTCAATGAATGGTCCAACAGAACTGTAAGAAGACTATTATTATACCCCTGAGATCGAAGCTCACATTTTTTCCCCTTTTAAAAAAAATCATTTTTAATGGTGATAGCTATTTCTATTACTACAACTGTGATTCATCAAGGCTCGTAAGCATATGCTTACCTTTAAGAAAGATGACAATGAAATCAACATATGCTCAAAATCTGTTCCTCTGAAAACACTACTGCTTATTTCTGTCACGTACCCTCTCTCTTCTGGGTTAGCTGTACTCACAACACATAGCATAAGGAGATGTTTTTTTGAATGATAGGTAGTATCCTGACCCATTTCCCTCTTTTCATTTGTCATCCTTACTCTTAAGACCTACATTGATTCTGTAGGCTCTTTGGGAGTAAAGACTGCAGCAGATATGGAATTCACCAGGGCTGCTTCCACCACTGGCCTCTTTTATTACTTCTTCATAAAGAGCATTCAACGCAGATTGGAGGTCTATAAATTTATAAGCAACAAGGCAAACGATAGATGAGTCTAATAGATCAATATTACACACATGCAGAACATCATGTTTTCAACTGATGTACACACGATGTCCCAGATACAGTCATTGAGGCTTGGACATGCAAGCATCCATCTCGATTTCACACTAACTCAATCACTCTTTTCTCCCCCACCAATGTTTTATTTTTATTTTTTTAATAGACATGCTATGATAATAATTGCATTTTTGTTCAAAGCCGTCATTCTGTAAGACATGATACTCAAGGTAGTACTCTTATTTTTATTTTATGGGCTCTTGTTTTGTTTTGTTTACAATTATCGGTGCCTGCTGTGAGTTCTCTAGAGAGCTTTTATTCCGAAGCAGGTGCATTTTCAGCTCACGTAATGGATATACAGATATTTGGCCATAAATAGATAGTGTTAAATGCTGCTGTAAAAATTAGATAAATGTTTATTACCCAAAAGGTTAATAAAAAAAATCCACCTGGGACCCTCTAGAAAAGAGCTAATCCCTATAAGCCTGTATTGAACCAGTGACAGTTGTGCACAATTCACAAGCAAATTGCATTCCTAAAACATCCTAAAAGCAGAAAAAAAATCCCAGACTGCACACCAGACTAAATGGAGTGAATGGCATTCATGAGATAGGTACCATTTATTATCTAATTTAAGCACTTAGTAGTGGCATCTGTTTACAAATAACCACTTTCAGCATTAGATAAGTCCCATGTTAGGTTAGTTTTCCTTTCCAACTTCATTATCAAACAGTATGATTTTATCAGAGTAACACAGAAAGTCTCAGCTGAAAAAGAATGAGCTCTAAAATAGTCAATAAATAATCCAAAATGTCAGCAAGAAGAGGAAACAGCACTTGCCAGGCACAAGACAGTTCATGTATGGCCAATATTTTCACTGAACTGCAGAGGTTCTCCTACCTAGCATGAATGGATTAAACACACTTGACATTTTACTTCCTTACACCATGCTGAATACAGAAATAATATGTAGCCTGGATGGAAACAGAAATTTGTTTTCATAGGAGTACAGACAGCTGATATCATAACCATTGGATCCACCACCTACCAACGAACAAGTGAGCATAGTACTGGGTGTTTGTACAACACACAGCCCCCTTCTTTGCAAACTACTCCACCTAGCCACCTTCCCCAGCTTCTCCTGGGGGAAGGCAGGACTTCAGGTTCTCCCAAACTGACTTCCTTGTGATCACCCAGAGATTTCCAGGGTTGTCACTCCTTATTTGTGCTCATACTTCACTTCTAAGTCTACTTTGTGTCCTAGCAATTGACGTGGGCAGTAAAAAGTCTTCTCACTAGGTGTGATTAGTGGAGTTACAAGACCCATTTGGCCCTCCAAGTTTTAACATCCTAGCTGTCATCTCCCCCTTCTGGCTGGCTGCTAGAATGATGCAATACATCTAAGTGCTCCTCCTGAGCAACCCAGCCACCACCGCAGATGCTGGATTTGGTAGAACCAAGATAGGTAGGTGGTCTCTTTACCATTTGGTACAGAACGATCCCTACGGATCGTTCTTCATACTCCCCTTCTTCTTATTCTTCCAAGTGGTTGACAGATTTGTCTGGCTGAGGACCATCACTTCTGTGAGGACAGATGAAGAGCTGACAATGCATAATTGTCTGCATTTACCTGAATGACTATTTGAAATACACACTAGGGGTGAACAGAGTTAAAGGGGCTGACCAAGGTCAGAGCTTTCCTAGAGCTGTGTGTGTATGGGAATGGGTGGTTGGGTATTTACCTCAGCAACTGAAAGAGAACCTGAACTCCACCGAAACGACAAGTATTTAAGCCACAGATTTCACCTCCTGAAGCTGGCAGACTCTGGATGGAAGGACAAGGCTGTTAGGCAACTTCATTGTATCATGGTAGAGAAAAAAAGCCTACCACTGAAATATGAATTTCAGCACTCTGAAACAACGTGTGCATGGTGCAAATCAGAAAGTTTTGGAAGACTTAAACACAAAATTCTTCTCTTCCTGACTCCTGGACCAAAAATTCCTCCATCATTTATGCAGTTGTATCTACTTTTAAGAAGGCTGAAATAGGGGGATTGTGGGCTTTAAATTCATAGTAGCTCCTAAAGCCTTGGGCACATCTTGTTGTACCTCTATTGCCCATTTTGTACAAATTGCCATAGCAATATCCCCTTGTAAATGCGTGAAAAAATTAACTGTCCGTGAGGTAGTCATAACATCACAACTGAAGTGTCTGAACCATACTTTCAAACAAACGTAATTGGCTTTTGAAACTTGAGTTTTATACATATTTTCCTGAAAGCCTTCTACTTTATCCTGTCTGTCCTATTCCATTTATTGTCACTGATAGCTTTCCCAAGCCTACCAAGTCTTCAGGAATTCTGTCCCTTTATCCCTGTAACTGTAACTCTAAAAGATTTTTTTCTTTATGAGATGCAGATTGCATTGAGGTCTAACTGTTTCCTTAGGCACATCTTTTGTCATCTGCAATGAAATTCTGCAACACCAATTTCTTTTATGCTACAGGATATATAACTAGCACACGCTACTGAAGTTAATCAAGTATCACTGCATATCAGAAGTTCATGTCAGATGCTTCAATCCTCCCCAAACTTTGTGATATTTTAAGCTAACGCAGAGCTTCCATTAATCCCGCCTTTGTGTATCCCCAGGTTTGGAGTCCTGCACTGATGAAATAGCCTAACTCCATCCTGAGACTGACAGGTCATTAATTGGGAGAGCAGGCCTGTCACAACCTCTAAGTCTCACCAACACTTTCCCCAGCTCCTCAGAGAGATGTATTGTCACCTACTATTGGGATTAAGCTTCTCACTTCCGAAACATAAGCCTCAGTCATGGCAATAGATTGAAAGTGACTCCATTAGTATTTTTGTAGTCTGTTGGCCTGTTTTTCTTCCTTTTTGGTTCTAGGAGGGAAGTCTCAGATCGTTGAAAACAATGGGAGTTTTGCCACCAACTTCACTAGGGCCAGAATATCACTCTACATATTCTATGGGGAATCCCAAGAAAAAGAATTTAATTAACAACGCAGACTATCAAGTGCAGTGGAACGAAAATGGCCTTAAAATATCCTTAGTTGTCTCAATAATGGAGATGGTGACTTGGATAACTTAGGACCTAATCTACATAATCTTGCCATATTGGCTGAGAAAGCAGCATCCGATCCAGGAAAGCTGATAAACTCATAGTGAATCCTCATCACTCAAAGTACTTGGGAAAAAAAACATCAGTTAATGATGCTGTTGGACTCCAACAAAGTCAAATGGAAGCTGCTACAAAGGCTGACTGAAGGGTGACATTCTTGGGACTCCATTTAAGTTGAACTCTTGACTTGATTCCAAGGCACTGGGGAAACACGCAGGATTCGGACTCAAAAAGAGCTGCATGTTTTCGTATTGCTGTTTGCATTGTATTACTTCGTATCCTTTAATAAGGCCATTAGCATACAATGATGACAATCATATGCAGCATGAACGAGCAAGTGCAGATTCTGTTCAAAAGAGCTTTCAGTTGCATGGTGTTTATCCTCCAATGGTTTAGGGAGCCAGAAGAGTGGCAGTATAAATAGCATCAGAATAAAAAGAAAAAGATGTAAAGGAAAATATACTCGCATGAAAGAGTTTTGATGAGAGCATGGTATTGTATTAGAAACATTCACATTTAGCTAGCAGGTACCTTGAAGAATAGCTGCAGTTCTCTGTGATGTTAGTGCCTTTGCAGCTCTACTATTTTACAGACAGCTGCATTTGTTGGATTAGATTCACACAAAATAAACACCCTAAGACCTGTAGCCAGTGCCATGTAGGTCACCATGTGGGGTTCTAGCACTTGCCCACACTGCAAAAACATCATTCAAGACCAAGCTTTGTGGAGGAGCCAAGGGCCTTCTGTAGCATCTGGGTGTGCTGGTTTCTAGTTCATTGCTCAAACAAAAGCACGCCATTTCAAGACAGAAAATGGAAATGGATTAATAGATGGATTTTTGGGCAATGTAGAGTAATGCCCAGTCCCAGATTTTTGTCTTCTGTGCATCCATCAAAGGCACCAATATGCAGCTTTATACTTATTTTATTCTAAACTTCCACAGACATAACATGTCTGTAACATGTAAACTTAACACGAGTACAGTACATAGAAAAGCAACATTGCAGAGAATGCATATCAAATTGCACCTCGGCCTGCATAATACCAATTTTCACAGTAAAGTTACAGTCAACCATAGTAATTAAAAAACAAAACAATGACCTATTCCTTCATACACCTCTCTAGTTAGCCTTTTTAATATTGCCTCCAAACTAATGCTATTTAACTGCTGGTGATTTTTTTATTTTATTTTTATGTATTTTTATTTATTTTTTGCACAAAAGGACTTAGTTGCCTCAGATTAAGTTTCCAGTGGGCAATAGTCACCATCCCAGATTTATGCAGGACTCATGTAACTCACACCAGCTATCGCACCTACTAGAAGAGATCTCTGGATCTACTCAAGTATGAAGACTATGCTAATGCACACTCCTGCTCTTGGTAGAGTTCATGTCTAGGTCATTTTGGCAACAGACACAAAGGAAAAAACAGTGTTATCATGGCTGTACCGAAAAAAAAACAGAATTCCAGGCACCCTAGATCAATGAGAAGGGCAAGAACTCCCATTCAAGTTTTAAGTAACACTTTATTGTTCTTTAAACACTACAAGGCATGTTAGGTGCTAACCCACACCAATACAGTCCCGCAGAACAAAAAGGCATATCACACGATTCTGACTAAATCTATTCAGACACTTATTAAGCATCTGGCTGATAACTCCTAGCCGAGGGTATCATGCTCATGGAAAGCTGCAGAGACACTGAGAAGGGTCTTTTCTGAGAGGCACACAAGTAACTTCAATCACTGTTTTTTTTCTCGTTTCCCGTCAAATCTTCACAGAATCACAGAATTTCTAGGTTGGAAGAGACCTCAAGACCACTGAGTCCAACCTCTGACCTAACGCTAACAGTCCCCACTAAACCATATCCCTAAGCTCTACATCTAAACGTCTTTTGAAGACTTCCAGGGATGGTGACTCCACCACCTCCCTGGGCAAACCCACCTCCCTGGGCAAGTTTTAAAAGCATAATGAAGAATACATCTTTCCTACTTGCCACCTCTACAATCCTGCCTTTGCCCACTAGGTCTCACCAGGCTCCCCATTGTCACACACCATCACCACCAAAAGCCATTCTGCCACTGAAGCGAGACCCTCAGGAACACCTGGGGACATCCATGGGGCTGAAAAAGGTGCACCTGGGTACCCTTAGGATACTCAAGCCCTGCCTTCACCTGCAGGATCTTTACTCCTAACAATGCCGTGTACCGCAGAGTGAGCTCAAGACAGCTCTTGGGTTAAGAAACTAATCAAATGCAGAGACTCAGGTTGTCCCCACAAGCATGAAATGGCAAAATGCCTTTTTTTTAACAGAGTCATTTTCCAGGACGGATTCATATCCTGCAGTGTTCACAAGGCCTGTGTTTTCACAGCATCTGAGGCAAACCAAATGCTCTTGATGAAATACCAGCTCTTTCTATGTGCAGAATATGGCATTGAGTTTATAGAGCACGGGAAGAAGTGGTTTACTTGCCTTGAGGGGAATTGAGAAGTGACAGTAGGCACTTAACAGCAAGTTCCAATTACAGCATTCAAATATAATTGCATACTCTGTTAATCTATGTCAGGATGGCATCATTTTAATACGATTCTCACAGATTCTTTCTAATATAATGAGTAGTGTGACTGAAGCTGAGCCTAGTGAAAAAGTTCAGTTCCAGGTCTTAATATACAGCCTAATTCTGTCCGTCAATTACGCTACAGAAGAGTTCAAACAAAGGTCTGGGGATCTAGAGGATGTAGCTACCTTTATTAAAGTACTTCTATTGTAAATACTTGTATGGGTCAGGAGACAGTTATCATTTGGTCTTGTTATTTTTTATGAGCCTACTACTATTAGAAGAGACTCTTGTGTATAATGATTTAGATGTGTCATGGAATCCTATTTCAAATGGAAACTGTAAAGTGAAATAACAAAAACTGCAGTTTGACCTCTGCAAAAACGCTCTTTCATGCACTCACATTTTTGCATTACATTGAGCTATTACAGGAGACAGTTATAATCCAAGGATCCAAAAGCACTTGGACCATCCTTTATAAACTCCAAACTCCCAATGAGATGGTGAAAACAGGCCTACAAAGAAGGGAGGATCGTGTTCAGCAGTTACCCTTCAAAACACAGGCATTACTCTTATTTAAAATGGCAAAAATGTGGGGCAAACTGTTTCTTCTGGTGTTCCTGCCTCTTTGTTCCACCACATCTAGTCCCGTGTTGGGAATTACTTCCTCCACCGTGGTACTAATGACACCGATTTTATGATTGTACTCCAAAGCTGATCAGAACAATTACTGAAGTTAAAAAATAATCTCTTTTGGAGGACTTTTTAGTCCTCGTCAGCTCATTGATCTGTCTTAGAATGTGACCCGTGCAGTCGCATAAGCACAGATTTTACTGTAATGTATTGCAGCCTGGAGCTGGAATGAATGACTGGCATAAAGAAGGGAGAAAAATTGTATCACAGAACTGTATAAAGACCTTCCAAAATTACCGTCTCTTGCTGGAGAGCGTTTGAAATATCAAGCAGTCTTTATACAGACACAAACTTCTGATTATACATTTCATCAAACGCTGTAGATGTTTTGTGAGCTGTGTAGTAATTACTGTGAACAGAAATTACTACAGAAATATGGCCACCTCCTTGGAGGAATACAGTAGTGTTATTACAGCGATGGCCATGAGCAGAATAAAAAATGAAGAAAACCTCACAGAATGGAAAGTAGAGCACAGAGTTACGAGAAGACAACAATTATCAAAACTTCTGTACTTCTGTGCAAATTGTCACTAGATCTTTAGAATAAGTTCACATCTCATACAAAAACATCACCGCCACCAACAACACTATTGCCTCGCACCATGCTGGCACTTGGGTTGCTGTAATCATGCAGGAAGAATGCCACTTACTGAATCACTGGATTTTCCTTGGCATTTTCCCATCCAACACTACAGGGCTTGGCTCTGTTTAACTCGCAAGATCAGGCAGGATCTCAGCCAAAGTTGCATGGCCACATATTTTCTTAACCCTCCGACCAGCTGCCATGTTAAAAAGACAAGTTGCAAATGTCCAACTACATAATTCTGTAAAGTTAAGATACTTTCTTATGGCATTTTATTGCCTTGTTTAGTCTCCAAAAAATTGTTCCTGGCCAATCATCTATATTCTATAGCCACCCTATTTTCTCTGTAGTCATTTAAGGGAGCAGAATAATTTCAAAGTAGATTTTTATATATATATATATATATGTTTTTTTCATGGGGAGAACCATGAAATTTCAAAATATGGATTTTCTTCTAAAACCACCCTTGGTGAAGTGATGCTTATCACAGAGGCTTATGAAAAAAAAGACAAAAGAAGAGATGTGCATTTTAGAAATCAGTGAAGCAAGCGAATGATTGTCCTACAAGCTCTTGGACAGCTCTGCACAGAGCTACCATATGCTTCCTAGTGCTCCCCTAACTGCCAGCTGTCTCCACCTTGCTCCTTCCAAATGGCAGAGCAGGCAGCTGAATTGCCAAAATTGATGTTTTGACCTGCAGTTATAGGCAGCGAAGAGGCTCCGGGTCAGTTTGATGAGAAAATAAGCTCCTCAAAGTAGAGCAAGGACAAAAGAGGGTCACATCATTCCGCTGCTGTCACACAAGGGGAACTCGGGAAAAATGACAATACAGAGGCATATCTGCTAAAGTAGGGTGAGAACAAAACTAAGCCCAGATTCTGAACAGCATTTCACATTCATTTTCCCTTTCCTTTGTGGAGGAGGCAAATGTTAAACAAAGTGCCAGACAACAGAAAATCAGATCCGCTGCCCTTTGAATTCCTGCCATGATCTGAATACAGATAAGCCTCCAACAAATAAATTGTCAACAAATGTGCAGGCGGGGGAATCCATCTTACCATCACCGTGTCAAAGTGTCTGTTCTTAGGATGCCCCATTAGCTTTCCTCCACCTATTCTTCTGCTCCCTTCTACCAGTTCTTGCCACCTCAGTGCAAAACCGTGCTAACAGGTCTCCTTACTTTGGGCTATATGCACATTTATGCCTCATCCTGAAATGCTGGTACTGCTCAGCGAGATGCACCCCGGTGAGAGGCACCAATCCCACAGAAATGGGGTGTCCTCGCTACCTGCTGGACTCACAACTTGTACTGGCACAGAAGAAATGGCTGTGTTTGCACGTGTGCTTCTGAACCTGACACGGATGTCAGATGGAAGCCCTTACACTAAGAGGAAAATTCACTATGACACTAAATTGGAGTGATTCTGTCATGTTGCTATGAATAGTATAGAAACCCAAGAGAAAACCAGCGCAAGATACCAGTCTTGTTAATGTTGTTTTAATGATTTTTTTTCCCAATACATTACTACAGTGTTGTATCTGGTGCTTTTTTACTACACCAGCTGGAACCCTAAAGCTTCCTCCTTATAAAGCATCAAATTGAATAGGTTATGACTGCCTGATTTCAGTTATTCTCAAAGGTATGCATCTCATGGGAGATTTTACAAATGAAAGCTTTTACTAATGAAACACATAACAGGCAGGTGTGAGGCAGAATGTATGAACACATCCTTATCTCAGTTATAGACTGAAAGGTTGGAAGAAAGACTAATAAACAGTCAAAGGCCTTTAATTTAGTGTGCCCCAAATAAATTGTGTGCTCTTATGGACTTCGTTTGGATGGGGCTCTGAGATCATAAAACCTCCAAAACTCTTATGAATTCTGGCCCATGACAGCCTGGAGACACTGAGCATGCGACAGGCCAGAGGAAAGGCAAAAGACACTGCAAGCATTTTGGCAGTTTTCATCACCCCCTATCTTTCTGAGGGTTTCATTAACAACAGAACAAAGAGCACCAGGATTCATGTGCTCCAGCCAGGCCACTTACCAACATGGCAAAGCCAGGCATGGCAAAGCCAGGCAGCAATGTGCAAAAAATGCTTACCTCATTTTTAAATACTTCTTGTAGAGAAGTAAGACCTACAGAACTAGGGTTCTGAGGAAGCAGGTTTTAGGTGAGGTGTGTTGCTTGTCTGCATTGTGTCCTTTAATAATTTTTTGGATCACTGGTGAATTTCAGACACTTCTTAACGATGGCTAAGCTTCTCCACATTAGGTAAAAATCAGTATTTGTTTAGAAAAGAAAGCCTCATTGATTGAACCTGTACACACTGCCTCAGGAAGCGTTTACAGCACAAGTTGACAGAACTAGAAACCAGGGAATCCTCCCTCAGAGGCTTGTTCCTTCCTATCACCCCAAAAGCTTCAGTTTGACCTTACAGCATCAAAGACAGTTACTACAAGACACAAATTAGAGAAGCCCAGTTTTCATGAGCTCTATTTCCCATAGAACTGCTTGTTTCAGCTCTCTGGCCTTTGGCTTACCCAAAGGCAGCTCTAGCTGGATGCCATAAGCTCCCAAGGGTGTTTCATCACTCATAGATCATGATGGCATTAGGTGAATGCCTTCAGCCCTGGAAGACAAACAGGAGCTCAGTGTAAGGCTGGACTGCTGAACTGCCTCTTCACCAAATAGGAATCTGTTCCACCCTGAAGTTTCCCTAACATTGCCAAGTGGAGCCAACTTTGTGCTTGGTGCATTTGCTCTGGTATCCTCCAGAACACACTGCGCTTCCAAGGGCTCCTTGGTGCAGGAAGGTACAAAAAACAAATCAAGCTCAAGTAACTTAAACATGATGATACTCCTTGTGTGTGGACAGAAGACAGACAGACACTTGCTTGTAAATAAAACAAACAAACAAAAATACTCTTATCCCATCCATAAATTGTTGCTTTTCCCTAATGATGCTTCCACTTTGCCCGTGGTTCCTTTTGAAGAGGAGATGCCCAACGGCTGGTGTAACAACAGAAAGTAAGGGGAGAGTGGCTATTAGAGGAGTTAACAGGTGAAGCCTGGACACCACTAGGAGACATTTTCCATGTCACTGTGCATTCCGCACGGAATCTGTGTCATCACATGGTGCAGCAGTCTTGGCAAACCTGATTCAGAGTGGAGTCTGTTGGCACTTTGCAGCTACCATCATCCCTGCTGCTGCTGCTCTTTGGCTGCCTTTCTGCAAATGGTATTCACTCGCTGTCACCTCTGCTGCCACACAGACATACACAGCTAAATTCAGTTCTAGCCTGCATACACAGTCTGTCATTAGGCTGAATGGCATTATTCTGGGCTCCTTTTAGATGATATTTGTAATAATAGTAATCCTGTAGAAACAGGGATATGCTTATTTTCTTCTTTTATCCAGGAATAGAAAGAATAGGGGAAGAATTCTTGACTCTCTTCAGGCGTAACTATGTTCAAGTCAGCTGAGTTATTTTTATTTTGTTATTTTACAATAACATTATTATGTTATTCCTTCAGTGAAGGTCATCCACCAGATAGCAAATCCTTGAAGTCCAGGCATTAAACCTGACTTCTTTAAAGGCACAGCAGACCTCACTGGGAGTGGCAGTTTCTCTTGTGTGTTGTTTCTACCAGCACAGGAGCTTTTAATAGACTACACTGGCATTGAGATAATTTGGTATCTGTCACAGGCAGTTCCTTCTACATAGATCTATTCACTGTGGGTATGCAGTTATAAAACTGGAAAGGCATGTGGACACGGCAACTCCTGGTGCATGTGTCAAACGTTGGTATGTTCTCATATCACACTGTCTACTGTGCTAGAGATCTGTTTTTCCTACTGTACTAGTCCTTTTCTGCATTTTGGTCCTTTCATGCATCCCATTAAACTGTTCATTATTTTACAATTTTGAGGAATCCTTAAAATCAATCCTGTTCCGTGGCAAACTTTGTCCTGAAAGCACGATGTTACTTGTCATTCCTTTCTGCTGCTCTCATTTGGCATTGAGAGCTACGCTTGCTGCCTGCTGACCCCTCTGGATTGCAGGCAGCACATGTTAAAGGGATTTGCTCCTTATCCACTCTATGGGAGTCCTTCTCAGTGTGTCTAATTCCCTGTGCTAACATGTACTTGAACACACCTTGAGGATTTTTGCTTGCTTTGTTTCTAAATCTGCATATTGCCGAAGGGTCAGGCAGGTCTCAAGGAGGATGGATTCCCACTTTAGAAAGAAACTTGCATGAATGCTTGAGGCACTGACTGCAATGGGCCTCTTTACATGACCAGCACTTGGACAAGGGTCTACAAACCTTTTGGGAAAAGCAAGATTTAAGAGTTGGGTTCACGATTCACATGCCACATTATCATGCTAGGACACAAAAATTGGAAAAATAACAACCCTGCACCAAGGAAACTTCAGGGACATAGGACTGCTGGGTTTGTACCTTTTTTCTTTCTCCTGCTAACTCCTGTGTAAAAGGGAAGCGGTTAATACCTGTACAACCTCTACTTCTTTTAGGAAATTCCCTGTCTCTGAAAGCTTTCATCAATGCTTCCATTAATCTACTATCATGTATTTAATACATGCTTTAATTAAAAAGAAAAAAAAAAGTTCAATCTTTTCATGTAAGTAAGGAAATAATATTCTTTAAATAGTCTTTTTATTTCAGCAACTATAGGTTCAGGTTCCAGTTTTCTTCCCTCTGCCTTTCTCTATGATTGTCAGAACTTTCAGATTCATTTTTGCTGCCTTTGGTATATTTTTACACCTCTTGCACAGTCTACCTTGCATTTTAATCCCCTCCTGCTCCTAGCTGCTCTGTTGCCAGAGGAAACCTGTGCCATTTAGGGCTAATGCAACTTTCTGGAAACCTTTCCCACAGCAGAGGGACCAAAGGCACAAAGGCCATTTGTTCTACTTGTCCCAGATAGACCAGATACACAAAATACGTGGACATGCGTAAGCCTCGCTGGACTTTTACAGACAAAAGCTATGCTGACGGCTGGCTTACAACCCCCCCTTAAGCATTTAGTTCTCAAGCAATCAGAAGACTTCCCCGATACCAATACCAAGTAATTTGCATCCAGCATGTTTGGACTAACCTAATCAACTTGCTATAACTATATATTTAAATGGTACAGCAGGACAGCTAGAACAGTGCAGTGCGACTCGGAGCAATTTTTACTCTAAACTTTACCAGACATTGTCTGGTTTAGTTTATCTTTATGGCTGGTTCCTTAGCTTCTGGCAAGGCAAGTATTTAAAAAATGAACATATGTTGCATAAAATGACAATGCATGTAAATTAGTTATTTTACTCTGACATACATTTCCAGCATAGCCCTCTTTCTGCAGAGCAATCTCTGTTGCTGGCAATTCTGATCATGTTCCATGAAGTCTGTGTGGCCGTGTCTGTTAAAACGCAGCCGCGTTGCACAAATCACTCATTACCTGTAAATGCAGGGAAGCAACCTGTAGGAAGTGGAGATGAACTTTCAGATAATTGATCTAACGAGGATAGGGTTTATTGTAGTAAAGAGTGCTTTGGGAGTTCAGGTTCATAAGCTCTTCCTGTGGATGACACAGGTTTGCTGAACGTCTCATTCCTGGATTCAAGTTACAAACACGGAAAGCGGGTGCTATTTACTCATCTGCCTTATAGATGGGCTGTATAGAGATTTTTTTTAAGCAATGGCAATGAAATACAAAGCATTGCGGTTAATAGTTTGAAAGAGTGCTAAGAATAATCATACTTTTTGCTTACTGTTCCCCAAATAACCTTCCTGACTGGATTTTTGTTCTTAAAAACTGAAGCTGAATGAGAGAAAACAGAATCAGAATTGCCTGAAATGTCAAATCTTCGGAGCACAGCTTGGAGAGCAGACAGATGGACCTAGCAAAAAGCAACCGCATATAAAAGTGCTATAATCCGTTGGAGCAGCATGTTAGTCGAGAACAATCAGATTCAAAATTGTTCCTCTGAAATTTTCTCGCTGGCAACCAAACATTGTGACTTTTGTCATCGTGCTACGAGGATGAATCAGATGGGTGACAAGAGCCAGGGACCGGAGAGAAAGCAGCAGATGTGAAGACAGAGAAGTGAAGCCAGCACAAAATGCTGCTATCGTTTATGAGGGGAGGTAGTGATTATGGCATTAATCAACATTCCATAATCAATGGCAAAAACTCCGAGGAGTGCCAATAACTATTCATCTTTATTTATGCGTACGCCACTCCTTCTTTATAGTATTATCCCTGGGAGTAGTTTCTAGGTTATAAGGATTGTTGCCATGAAAAAAGAGATAATTGTAGTTCGTGACCTGGAGGCCAAGGTAGTGCATAATAACGCTATTGTGCTCTGGGATGTACAGAGAGCTCTATAATGAGGGCGAAACGTAACCAAATCCACCATGCCAGCGTAAAGTCAACAATGCGTTTTAAGCAGAAAATTCTAGCTGTGCTATTAGAAATATGCTTTTGCCAGGATGTAATTACACAGAAAACCAAATTATATCACAAAAGCGATAGCAGTCCTGACATCAACAGCCTGAAAGGTATCTTACCCCAGGACCTTACCAGACCCATGAACAATGGAAAGTTGTGTTGGAGGGCAGTCGGCCTGGGACTGAAGTCCTACCTTTGAGAACATAATGCTTAACTCTTTCCTTGCCTCTTGAGCAATGGTTTCTGTCTCACTCACCCCATAATTACATCCAATATCTGCCATTTCTGAGACTGGGAACTATTTCCCTGTGTAGTACTAAAATGTCCTGGTTGTAAGCCTTAAAATTATCTAAGAGAGTTTGGCTTAGCAGCCTTTGAGCCCGCTGTTTGCAGAAGGCTTGGGCTCAGCTCACCAGATAAGGGGGCCTTGGGGATACTTTGCTGTTTTTGGCAAGAACCATACTAAAAGCTTAAACCAATTCTGATTTCTCCTCTTTACTGGTTGTAATTTCACATTCAATTTTCAGCATACAGTTAGAAGAATACCACGGTGCCTTTTTTTTTTTTTTTAACACAGATAATAAGCTGCATCACGCTAGGTTGGAAGGTGACGTGCTCTTTTGTGAGAGTGGAGTGTTAAAAGTTTATGGGAAGTTTTACCTAAAGCTATAGTCTATAGCAGGTTCCCCAGGGAATTAGACAAGGCACGTTTAAAGCTTTAAAATGATGCTCCACTTGTACTGCATGGTATCTGGACACACTGGATTAAGTTGCTTTGTGTGATGTTATGTGGCTGAATGTAACCAAGTATAACCATATGGTCCATAAAGTAACTTGTGAAATAGACTTGCCTTACCCTGGGAATAGATGTTGCTCATTTACAATCCCCAAAATATTCTCTGTCTGAATTGCTTGCAAGTAGTACAAGGGAGCTGGGCTGTATTTCATGGCCAGTGCAGCAGCCAGCCAGAATCCTCACACCAGCTCCCCTATAAAATGTACGTGTAGGTCAAAGTTACAGTAGAGTCTGGATCATGCTGATTGCTGTTTTCGGTGGTTCCCCATGCAGATCTGTTATATATAAGAACGGTACAACACTGTTCCTGGTTACGGAACACTATGAAGACTACCACGCTATTCTGGCTAGTTCTACAAGGAAAAGACTAATCTCAGAATCCAGTTCTTCTGCAGATCCACCCCAAGGATGAAGTCATCTGTTAGAAGTGATCCCGATTCATTTTTCTTTAGCTTTAGAACCTGTCTACCATCTTTGACAGCTAATTATTTTCCATTCTTTTCCAGGGAAGTTTAGTCACATAAAACTACACAAACACTTCTCAAATATTTCAAATGCTCATCTCTCTTATAATAATGAACTGTAAATCCTAGAAGCTTCATGACAAAACCTGAAAGACTCTACTAACATTTCCATGTTTGTCATTTTTAGTAGCTGTTGCATGTTATGTAGCAAGTGGATGTTAAAAGATGGACCATGATTACAAAGTTAAGGCTCAGAACACAGGTACTTCACTGTCCTGAATTAATCTGAATTTGGAGATGAATTAGGCTACGACAAAAAGACAAAGAAGTTTGAAACTGTGTCTTCCCCAGGGCTAGAGGAGGATTGGATATAGAATTTTTATTGGAAAATGAAATTTTAGGAATGGCTGAGCACAGCTAAGTACTAACAAGACACTCCTGTGAGAACAGAATCGGAGCACATGGAGCAGTTGATAGCTGACCCACCCTCTTTTCTTTATTCTTCATTGTCAATAATACTCATGAAATTAATATTTTAAAACAAATAAAAGGATGAAGAAGAAAGAATAAATAATTTAACCAGTGGATTAATCTATTAATCTGATGGTAATACTGGCAATAACCATTGTTGTTTTAGAGCATGATGAACAGTCCTATTTTTATTAAAGCTGCACGGAAAAATGCACACTCCAGTCCTTAATATATCTTAATGGGAACAGCTTTACTATCACATACATCCTTTCCCAGTTGCCTTTGAATTAAGTTATACTAGCTATAAACCAATGGCTAGGAAGGTAAATCAAAGGGAGATATTTCTGCTGAATGTCCAGAGATAGTTCTATACATTTCCATGTTGTAGCCCTATAATTAAAAAGTGTAGTTGAAACTCTAATATTGCATCAACTACCTGTTGACTTTATCAGATTAGCACTTTTACATTACCTATTCGATTTCGGGAAGCACCCATAAAGATCTAAGCCCCTCCTAAATCTATAAATCTGGACATAGTGAACTTTATTTCATTATGGAGATTTATGCCTTTAACAAAAAAGGGAGTATTTATTAATAATAATTTTATTATTAATATTAAAGATCTTTGCAAATTTCCTAGGGATTTCCTTGACTATAGATTATCTTGTACAAGTTACTTTATTCTCAACCAGTTTTACATACTTTTTAAAGACTGAACATCCAATTTTTCTGTTACATGAAATAAGGAGAGATTTCAAAAGTTATATAGCGTAACTCTGTGTGGACATGTGCCCACACGTGAATCTGCATGCATGTGTACAAAGGTTTCTGTCTACTTCTCATGCAGTGAAGTGCCACGCCAATCCACGTGCAGCAGAGTTTCCTCAATTTTTTTGCAGTCAGAATGTTCCCATGGATGTCAATGGTGAAAGTATCCAACCCTGTTCATGAATATATATGTTGGACGACAATAGATAGGGACACTGCCTTCCCTACTGCTCCAGGAACTCATTTTTGAGGCTTATTTCACCTTCAGAAGGAGCCAAATGTATGTACTACTTAGACCATTAAAGTGATAGTGTCATACCAGATATTGAATTCTTATTCACATCTGATGCTACTGTGACAAAATAGGCAGGAAAAGGGTAACTAGAAGTAAAGACATATAGGAATGGATATTCATTCTTAGAGATTCACATCAAAGCATGGAGAACTATGTTCTTTTCATGGTATTTTTCATTGTCACTCAGCACCTTCACAAAACGTAATTTGAGCAGGTGTCACGAAAACAAAGCAACCAAACTCATGAGCCAATAAAAAACCTTTCATCTTGTTATTTTGCATCGAAAAGTCAAATAGTAAGACACTGAATATGGAAAAAAAACATGGAAATAATGTTTTTTTTGACCTTTGTCCTTTGTACATCAGCTAGATCTTTTTTCCCCACTGTGACTGATAAGCATAGCTAAAAAGGAATGAAGACATACCAAGCATGTCCAAGTTCTTTATTTGCAAGGTCACTGCTTCCTTCCTAGAAAGGCAGACCTCTGCATATCCCATTATTAAAGCTGCAGCTAACAACAATGGTGCCTCCTTCGCGTTACGCTTTATAGCAGACTGAGGATGTGCAAATCCTGAGACTACAGATTCATTTTCACTAATTTCATCAAACATGCATCTGTGAGGGAAACAGGCATAGCCAGGACTATTCCCATAGAACATTTCATAAATTACATGTGTTCTGCACAGACTTTTAGGCACAGACTAAACATTTGTCACTCCTTCCTTAGATTTTTTCCTCGGGTTCTTTCATTTTATTTTTCTCTCTCCTCTGGCTTGTAAAGAGTCGAGCCATTTCCTTCATAAAACAATCAACTTCTTGAAATAAGAAAATAGATGCTTCTGACAACTGTACATCATTATGGTATTCAAGCTACATAAAATAATCCCAACATCTGTTTCTCTGTCAACTTTCCAAACCCCAACCTACTAATAATATGCTAGACGGATGGTAAAACCAACCATCTTGCTATCTGGATCCTTCTGGCTAAATAAATGCAATAGGATGTGTGGCAGCTTTTATGACAACATGGAAGGAGGAGAAAAAAAATAGATGCAAAAAAGAATCACAACAAAAAAAGGAGCATATGCCATCAATAAGCAAACATTAAAAGCAAACTCCAGAAAAATAATTTCAAGACCAGTAGGTTTATCAGAACAGACTTGAAACATTCTGTTTTTACGGTTACATCACCTACAAGATGGTTTCTTGCTGGTTTTGAAATCATGGCTGACTGATGATGTATCAGATTGACACAGTAAACTTTCTCTCAGCATATCTAATAGATGGAAGGATGTTCTTTTGAGTGACCTTTACATTTCACCCTGGATACTTTTATCCTGGGGCTCCTGTTTATCAGTGGGGAAGCATTTTAGTGTTAGGAAGTCTGCAGTGAGGGCTGTTGTCACCTAGTCATGAAAGCATCTTCTACTGCATACGGCTGTGACCTTGGTTAACATTCACTAATAGCTAGATTTGGTAAAATAATTTTCCCTAACTATCTTGGGGCCATAGTCAACAGAATAGGGAAAATGAGGCTGTCATGACATCCATTTCTATGGCAGATTTG
Source organism: Anas acuta (assembly GCF_963932015.1). Classification (NCBI taxonomy): domain Eukaryota; kingdom Metazoa; phylum Chordata; class Aves; order Anseriformes; family Anatidae; genus Anas; species Anas acuta. The sequence continues at coordinate 3,600,667 of NC_088986.1, forward strand.
AAAAAGGACTTGCTTCTGCTCCATACCTGTAATGTGGCTAAAGATTGTAAGTGCCTAATAATGCTAAACTGAATTAGACTGAAGATCCTGTTACTTTAATATTGTATCTCCAGTAGTAGCAAGCAGCTGAAAGAAACATATATGAACAGAACAAGTAGATGGTGATAACTTCTCCCAGGCTCCGACATTTTGTACTGTATGAGTTTCCAAAGCCAAATATGTCCACATCTTTGTTTTGAACAGCCCTTGCTGGACTTTGTGTCTGTCAATTTGAATAATCATTTTTAGTTGCTTTTGCCTTGTGGTCTCCACAGCTGCCTCGAAGCTGCAACTTGCAAGAATTTTTGTTATTATCTTCTCATCTCTTTTTGCGCTGTTTAATGTAAAAATTGAAAGTCATCTACAGCTGCCTCATTCCTCTTCATCGATTCTCCATCTCACTTCCAACTCGTTTCAAATTGCATGTTCCCCTATAACCCTAATAGCTCTCTTTGTCTAGACCTGGCTTTATGAATGAAGGTGCAATGACTGAATCACAATGACTCGCTTGCATCGACTTCTTTGCTATGCATTGTGGTATATGACAGGATTTGTTATCTAAAGCCCCTCAGGATATTAGTTGTCTGAAATATCTCACCAAAAAACTTCCATTTTTAATAACAAAATTCAAAGTATCAAAATGTAGCTGAGAAGGGAGAAAAAAAATGGAACGAAGTAGCAAAGTTATATGATAGAACATCTTCTAATTACAATAACGCACTCCAGGGCTCAAATTATCAAATGATAATTTACACCTAGGTGATTTGACAGCACTCGGCCTTTGGCCTTCTGCCTAACAACACAATAGGCGTAAATCATTACCAAGTGATTCACACCCTGTCATGTCTTATTGCTTAATTAATTTGTCTAAAAGGCTTTCCATGAGAACTTATAGCAAATGCCTTTGTTGTACATCTTTCAGTACAGGGGTCACTACCTGCCCTCTCTGTCATTCTCAGCTCTCCTTGCAGCCTCTTGTATTTTAAAAGCATCCAGCAGATTTTTGCTTTTACCATGCAGTCATTTGAATTTATACTTCCATTTCATGCTCTCCCTTTAGGTAAGTTTCTCTGTTTTCTATGGCTGCTCTATCTGTGGACCCATGCCTGGAGGTTAAAGTCACGCTGAGATTTAAAGCGCAGACAGCCTAGAACAATTGATCTAAGGTGTCACTGGAAAATTGTACTCAAAAAGTTAAGATGTTTTTATTTTTGCTAACTAGTAACTGCTTGTTTACTCAAAAAGGAGTATCAATCTCGTATATAGTCCTAGAACAGGTAAAACAATATTGTTGAGACATTAACATAGACATTAAATATTTTGAATACAAATAATGTGTAGTATACTCTTGCAGTGATCCAATCTCAAGTCCCACCAGCATTTTGAAGAATAATAAATCTGATGATACAAAGGAGTTAAACAAGGTCACGGGGAATGCAACTACTGATAGCATTGGACAGGATGACCTAGCTGCAGCCTCGAGTTCTAAAAGTACTGACTACTGCAAACCAGAATGATTACAAGATGGGAATGCCACTCCAGTACTGCTTTTCTACTCTACCCTTAGAATTTGCTGCTGACTCCTTTTGTAGGGAGAATGCTAGGTTAGATGAACTGAACATGAAGAAAGGCATATTTTATGTTCTTATGACATTCGTAACCAACATTTCCCAAGGACTGCTTTTTCTATGTGTGTACTAGCACACACAAACTGTACCCAAACCTTCCCAAATGCTTCCTTCACCAAAACAATTTACTCATTATACAGGCTCCCTCTCCTGGGAATGAGGGAACAAACCATATCTGACAAGTCCTTGCACTGGAATAGTCGTGTCTGCAAGGATCTAGAGCGATGTGCATGGTACAAAAGTAAAGGTAAGAAGAAACAAAACAGTACTAGGAGTGCAAAAAACAGATGCTAGATTGCATTCAACTTCCAAGAATCTTATGTCTTATTATTGATTTTTTCTCTTTGAAAATGAAAGTTCACTATCTCTGACATATCTCAGTTCAGAATAAACACCTGCAAACAACAGAAATGTGCTTTGCCTCTATAACAACTAAAGATGGAAAACACTGGAAAGGCAACCCAGAATCTGGCAGTCGGGCATATGACTGCAAGAGAATGTATAAACTGTTTCCTTATACACAGCTTCCAGATTAAGGCTGTTTTACGAGATGACCCTGTATCAAAGGTAATTTCGTTCTATATCCTTAAAAATGTGGTTATTTCCTAAGTCAAATGTTAGATGTCCCAGCTACCATTTACATTTCTTTCTTGCCTATGTTCATTTGCCCTATTAATAATGGAATTTTCACCTTTCCGCTTGAGTTCCCTAGTGAGACCATATTTTTATATGTGCTTGTGAAATGGTAAAGTCTAGATGCTGATGTCAGAAATTGGCTCTCTCTGTTTACAAGTCTGTTGACTCTAGTTTAATTCTGCAAGGGCGACAGGGACATATCCTCAGTTGTTTTTCAGCAGATGAACACTCTTGTCTATGTAGGTATTTATTCCAGGGCCTCACAGAGGGCTGGTTGTTTTTTGTTTCTGTGTGTGTGTCTTGCTTTGCACAATGGAAAAGATGCTGCAAAGTAATAGATAATTAAGCCAATCATGCAGTAGGATGCTTTGAAGAGGTGAGAGATTGTATAAACACCAGGTGTTTTAATAACCTGTTTTCATTCAATAGTCATGAAGAAACTCATAGATTCAATATAATTTTTCAAGGAAGGAATGTGTACTATGCAGGCTGTGCACAAAGCAGACAAGCTCAGCGGTGCTAGAGGAGAGTTTGTTTGTCTAGACTTAATCATAGTGAAACATGGATGAAAGCCATTAAATCAATTTCAGGTTGTGAAGTTCACGTTTCTGGTGTTCAACTGTTCTCTGAAAAAAAATCAGGAGCTAAGAACTGCATTTTCTATTTATTTACTTGCATATAATCTCTGCAGTAGGATGTTGATTTTATTTCCCTGCTGTTTTATCACCTACTTCAGGCCATAGATATTGACTGAGGCTATGAATACACCACCACAGTGGTAAGGGAGGGTCATTCCATAAAGGAATTCCAAAGCAGGTTTTCGAATAGGGAAGATCAAGTGAAAATGAGTAATGAGCAGCAGCTCAGGGTGGCTGATCTTATCAGATGTTATCATGAAGAGGACACAAGAACAAGATCAGAACTTAAGCAGTCATGAAACCAATTTTCCTACATGAACATCTTTCCCAAGAAATGAATGACTGTAAAATGCATCATTAATATTTTGAAATAACAGCAGGAAACAAACAAACAAACAAACAAACAAACAAAAAAACAAACCTAACTTGATTCTAGAGATTTCTTGTGTACCACTTTGTGAAATATCTAGCTTGTCTGGGGACCTTGTATATGACATGGCCATTTCACCCACTGGTTTTAGCAACTGCCACCTAATAACTTAATATCATGTCTGTGTGGTTCCTTCCGTGCAAGAGAACATGACTTGGAGATGGCAGATGACTACTTGTTCTAAGGAGCCAGGTGAGCAGGTTACATGTTTTACTGCTGTTAAGCATCTTTGCACTTAGCAGTGACCTTCCTGAACATGAGCCAGCCCAAGTGCTCTGCTGTGCTCAGAAGAGGCATCCAAAGTTACCAAGTTCACTGTCTAGCAAGGAAGGTCTTAAGGAAGGCTAGACCATGAAATACATAATATTGTACAGAACGTACAGACAAGCCCAAAAGCAATGATTTCAAAGGTGGTTGTATAGAGGTCTAGCTGCTCCTCTCATTCCTTCTATTTAAAAAAGAAAATGAATTCAGTGTCATTTCATCCCCTACAAATGCTGGAAAAGTACCCATGAGTGTAGCAAGGAAGCTGAAAAGAGACTTTACGGGGACCACCCAGCATCTGTCCTTGGTGATCCAGAGTAACAGAGCCTTGATGAAAGATTTTTTTCTTTTTTTTTTTTTTTTTGTCACGAACTTCAAAGGGCAAAAAGAGTCCTTTAAGCACTTACACAGCTGCTCAGACACTAGCTTGCTCTGTCAGTCAGCTTGGACTACACTCTCTGGCTTCTCTTATCTTAATGCTGAACTCCTCAGTAGTAACGTTGAGTTCTCACACCACGCACCATTTTTTATTAAAAAAATATCAGGTCTGGGTGTTTGGATTCTGAAGATGCGTGTATCTTCTTTTACTGATTTACTTAATCTTGGCCTTTAAAAGTGCACTGAGAGACATCATCAACTGCAAGAACTTCTTTATTTCTTTGGCTTCTGAAGCCCAGGTTCTTACATAGGCCAGCTTCATTTCTGTTCACTTCAGAGAATGTTCTGAACATGAAGCAGTAAATGTAGCTTTCCCCAGTAAAAGAAGCATCCTTGCCATTTGACAAAATTGTCTTTTAATTGACAATAAAGTGGGAGTTTTCTTTATTATTTCCTTCTGGAATTTGCATTATTGCAAGTGGACCTAGTCATCCGAAAAAAAAGGGAATAAACAGAAAGCAGTATACATTGAAAAGTGGAAAATGACAATTTATTCAGGGAGACTCTCCTTCAGATGTTTATTTTTATCGAGAACAAGGCTAAGCTTCTACATACTAGGCCAAATTTTACTGTTGTTACACCTGGCAAGGTAAGCAAGTGCAGTGTGGCTATAGAAGTGCAATTAAATTCACCAGAATGACATCACAGGCAGAAAACTTACCTTGGAAATCCTCTGTAAAGACGATATGCAGGACAGTGAAATAATTACTTTTACCACGAGCAAAAGAGAATACAATGTTTAAGTGATAACAGGGTTTCTACCACTTTTCAGTTTGAATAAAAATTCTAGATCAGAAGTACCCTTTAAGATTAAACAAACCTTTGGGGTTCATTTCTTACACCAGGATCCAGGATACTCCACAGCTTACAAGGAAGCCTTGCAAAAGAGATGATTCATCCAGCATGACCCAAATGTGACACAAGAGCTCAGGTTGCCCTCTGAATATCCAGGTCTCAATCACCAGGAATGCCCTAGCACTGGCCGCTTTGGATCAGGAGATTTATCCAAGGGTTTAAAGCAAATACTTTTCCTGCTCTTTCATTCTATTTTTTTCTCCTTGTAGTTCATATTGCAGCAATAGAAGCTGAAGGGACTCATTTGACACAAATGCTTTAAAAGTACCTCTAAATTGTGACTGTACCAAATTTGCATGCCTGCCATCTGCACATAAAAGCCTTGTCTTTGCTCCAGTGAAGCTGACTTGCTGAACTTACAGTCTCTAGATCTGCACTCTCCTGCACCACTGCATGGTTATTTGTGTAAACATGGACAATAGGAATAGCAACAGCTGCACATGTCTATCTGAGGGTAGAATTATTCTTAATCTTCAATAATAATAGTGGCAGGAGTTAACATTTAAATAAACCTCTTCGTCTTCAAAGTCCTCTGCAGCACACAGGTTCACCCAGCACCTCTTAGTTGTGGACACTATTAGCAGCATTTCACAGACAGAATTAGGGGACAAAGAAAAACAATGCAATTTGCCCAGGGCCAATCACTGGGTCACTGGCACTGAGAATATCATGAATTGGCATCACCTGGAAACTCGTTTTAGAGACAATCAGAAAGAACAGAATGGGAACGTGTGTTCACAGAACCACAAAGAGCTGTGATGTTGTTCCTTCCTAAGACTTTAAGGTGATACATCCCAACCATTAGCAGTTCTAACATGAGAAAAAGAGGGATTTTTTTAACTGTTGAAAGCCACCCAGAATTCTCCTGTTGCTAGTTCCAAGATGTTGCTCGTTGTCTTGTGATGTAGATTACAGTGATTTGTTGCAGAAAAGTGCAGCATATTGCAGTGAAAGTAAAATACCTGGGTTTTGTTCTACTGCACACTGATTTAAACCACACTGAATTCAACTGCAACTATTTACAGATTTTGGATCAAGCCATCCTCCTAAAAATATATAATCAATCTTTTTATATTTAAGGGATCTTGTTTTCATAGGAACAAATGCCTGTGCAAACACTGAAATGCAGTACTTAAACCGTACTGTGGCAGTAGCTGAAATATTAATGCACAGCACCCTGGACTGTACCTCTGTCAGAAATGTGACATGTTTTTGATCTAAGCTGTTGGGAATAATGGGGACAACAAGCATTTTCAAAAGCAGAGATTAAAAATGGTCTTATTTGAAATTTGAGTGTAACAGCCGAAAAAAAGCCCCAACCTCATCTTTATTAGCCTGCTATTCAATCCACATGAAGTGAATCCTTCATAACACTGCCATTAACACCCCACTGGACATGGACTTGTAATAAATTGAAAGAAACACTGTACGTCCTCTCTGAGGGACCTGGTCCTGAAATGTACTGAGCTGCTTATTCCAAGCCAGGAATCCTTTAAACTCCCTTGAATTCAGGGAGAAATCTGGGCACTCTGGAGCTAGTGCTGAGTACTCTTTATTTTAAAACTCTGGGATAGGTGTATTGAAAAATGCTTTAAATTGAACACTTGCAAAATATATTTACCCACTTTGATGTCATCCTTATGTCTCATCTTAACATAGTACATCTGGCAACTTAAAGGTATGGCAGCTCAGCGCTACGTGGAAAATAAAAATGCTGTTTATTTTGTCTAGGATTTGTAAATTTGTAAATTATATAAGGTTAAAGATATGCTGCAACAGAGAAGCACAATATCCATCCAGAAGTGAATTTGCACTTACATTCTGCTGTAAAGGAAAAATCTTTAACACACTCTTTTAAGATCATGATGTGATAAAATAGAGAGCAGGAACATGTTACTCCAGCAGTACAATACTGACTGGAAAAAATGTTTTATTTTCCAAAGGAACTACACCTAATGCTAGAAATTTTATCATCCAGAGTGCTGATGATTTTTGTCTTATTCTGTATTTACAGGAGGCAGCTATAACATACCACTTGCTCTCTAATATTCCTACAGAAATGACAACCATCTGGGTGCTGGGGTGGGTGCACCAAGCCCTAGGGTGCCTTTAGCCAGTTCACTTGAAATCTCGAGTCTGTCCTATCCTATCACCCAGCAGCAATGGAACATTTGTTCCCCGAAGGGCCGGCACGCTGCCAGCAGCAGGTGTTAGGCTGTCCTCTGGGATGAAGGCAGCAGGCATGAGCACTGATGTGTGCCTATGACAAGATGTTGCAAATCTGCTCTCATAGCGACGGTGACAGCATCTGGGACAGTGTTGTGAGTCACCATTCTGTAACCATTAAAAACCAGTTGCCATTCCTATCATAATAATAAATTAAAATATCATTCCAAAGTGTGCTGGTCTCAGGAAGAAAATTAAAGAATGTGTGTACTTGCACACACACAGTTTTACGACGCGTATTATCAAACTGTTCGGGTGATTGTATCTTAAATTAATAGGTGCAGTTGATAGGATAGGTTTGAAGACACTTTTCAGAAGGTATTTTTATATTTTCTTGAAGAGAATAAAATCAAGTGGAAAATGATTGTATCAAAAAAAAATACAAACTAGTAGGAACATACATTCTTTTGAATTGATGAGTTTATAATTTATAGACAAATTCAACACAGTTGTCCCTATAAAGTCCAGATTCCCCAAACCATTTCAGTTTTAAATTTTATTTACAGAGGCTGAAGTTATGTTTCTTCAATATGCCAATATTCAAAGCTCAGCAGAGTATGTGGTATTTTGCAAGAAGGATATTTATATAAATATCTGCATGGAAACAATAATAGATTAGCAGTAGCTGTCTGTTTCCAAAATGTCTGTTTTGAAAATGCTTGCATAGATCTGTAGGCAGGTGCACAGATATTGTTTCCATGATCTCTTCCCACGGAGATCATATTCTTCTACTTCAGTTTATACTGGATTTGAATATGGATAAAGCGCATTTTAAACATTCTCAAACAAGTCATACAGCAAATATCCAAATAATGCTGTTCCCAGATTTCTCTGGAGCCTTGTTTCAGCCTGGCGTGCTTATCTTCCTAGCGATCTAAATCCGAGACCTTCCATCTTATTGACCTTTGTTGAACAGAACACACGGGGTTGATGAACTCAGCGACTGGGCCTCCCTCTGACTAGCGCTCTTTTGTCAGCAAGCCTACTGCTTTAATTTGGGCTGATCCTGACCCAGTTCAGATCAATGGCAGAACTGTTAATGATGTCAACAGAGCCACGATTTCACCCTTGCCCTGAACACTTACAATGGTTAGCATTATCACCAAGGCGTTTTATAAGCAGTGCTCGTCAACATTAGGGGCTTCAGAAAGAGAGAACTCATTTGGGGGTTGACGCCTCCAGTCACATTAAATGCAACATCATTTAGTCCAAGTAGCTTTTATCACCATTACCGTTTCCCTCCCCAGTCCATGCTCAGTCTTCACTTTGCTTAACAATCTGGGTGGTTGTTCACTGCTTTTAGTCTAGCAAGGCAGTCATTTGCATACCTGTTTCCTTCTACTATTTACTGTAAGCCGCATTTTTGCAGGTTTGCCTTGTAATATCCTATGCACTGCCAAAGACCGGATAGTTTGGCCCTGCCACATTTCCCTTTGGTGAAAAATTAGCTTTTTTTTTAAAAAAAATATAGACAAGAAGTTGGTTTGAAATGGTCCCCCTCGAGAAAATATATTTTGCTTTTTGGCTCCTTCTTCATTTACTTCCATTTTTTAATCAAAATTTATGCTATTTTTTGTCCCTCATAAATGAAATGTGCAAAATAGAAACAGGATTTTTTTGACAGTTTTGAAGAAACCAAAATTATTTGTTAGTAGAACAGGTTCAGTAAATTGGTCAAAAATACAGAAAATATTGTAAATGGCTAAACATTTTTCTGGTCTTTTTCAAAATAAAAATACCTGATTTCAGGAATGCTGATATCTTCAGTTTAAGACAAGGTTGTAATTTTCGCTCAGAAACAAGTATTTTTCATTTAGAATTTGACCTAAACTTGTAAGAAGAGTCTCTAGAAATTTTAGGTGGTATAAAAAGGAAATGATTCATTTAAATTTGAATGATAAATTCTGTGTTGACTCAGAGCAAAAGTTTTTGATCTTTATTTTGCAATGAAATCAAAAAATCAATCAGCTAATCACTCAGCTAATTTTTACATTGTGAGGAAAATACAAAAAAATAATGAGAGCTAACTGTAGTGGCAAAATCAAACAAATCCCCAACACCCAAGGTCATCTCACTTTACATTATTGTAATCTTTTACTGATATTACTGACTTTATGTCAGACGTGTCCACATTGCCCAATAGTTATTACAGTTCTGCAGCATAAACCTAGCAATACAGTCAAAAAATGAAACTTACTTATGAATGACAGACAGAAGAACAGACAAAAAGATTAAGTGCAGTATTAAGTGCCGCTAATATTCTCTCTTTTCTTTTTTGGATTAACTGCTGGTTATGTGTTTAGCTACAAAATGACATCAGATCTAAAAGGCGCCAATTATCAGTCACCCCCTTGACCCCTGCTAAAGCTCAGTCATGAGCACCTCTCATTTCCCCATCTCTCAGATCTTTTAGCTGAGCACTGAAAATTTCTTTCAGTCTCACACATCATTCACTCACCTCCTGTGTGTTTAAGATCAGATTTTCGAAGCCAGGCATGTGTATTTGTGCATGTACATCTGCATGCACCAACACCAAATCCAGCCCACAGTTCAAAGGAAAAAAAACAACAATTCTATTCCAATGCGAATAGTACAAATACTCCAGAGAAAGCTGAATGATTTATTGAAATGTTTGACAAAGAAACCACATACTGTGTCTTTTTGATGGATTAGTTGTGGGTCTGCTTTTTTTTTTTTTTTTTTTTTTTTTAAGAAAAAAGCCTTTGCTGTAAATCAGCAGCATGAAGAATTAAAAGTTGAAAACAAAAGCATATTATTTAAAGAACAGCCTGTTCCCTAAACTGTTACTGTACTTGGTGCCAAACCACATTTTGTGATATATCATGTACAACCTCCTCTTGCATGTTTTACTGTTATGCTTTATATGACTTGGAGTGAGAAAACCCTGATAGTTCTGTCTTAGACTTACCACTGCCATCAAAGACAGGTCCACTCATAGATCTGGATCACAACATGACAACTTCCTCCAAAGATGACGACTCTAAAAGAGGTGGAAAAGTGTTTGTTTACTTGGCAATGTTTATGAAAAGAAATCTGAGTTAACTAGAAATGTGAATTTACAGTGGATCTGTTACCCTTCATAAAACACTTGGTGGACGCAGAATGACAATGACCTTGCTTGCAAAGTGCAACACATACAAAGTAAGGCCACTTCATTCTCATACAGGCCCAGAAATAAATGATGGTGACCTATGCTTAGATGTGAATTTACAGCATATCAACTCTAATTACTGGCTGTACACAAGCAGATCTGCAGAGGTAAATGTGAAATAGTTTATTTCACACACGGCTATGTCACTTCTCATTTACCACATGCACACGGAGCAGCTCATGTCCACCAACTTAACACTGAAATCTATGCTGGAATGTTTTGTTTATATGCCTCTATCTTCTACCACTACATGTACACTAATCATTTTCCAAAGGTGATCCAGATTAATTTTCCTAGACATAATGGAGAAGACAAGCCTAACTTTCAGTAATGCAGTAGAGAGAAGGGTTCAGAAGCCTTTTTATAGAACTTGTTTCTAGCCTCTCACTGTACAAGCTCAAACTCAGAAACACTTACAGGTCAGAAAAAACCACAAAACACACCTGACAGTAAGCAAAGAAAAAAAAGAGGTCTGGAGCTGTTTGTATTGAAGGTGATCCAGACATTCAGAAGAAGGTATTTCAAAGGTAAATCATTCTGTGCCTTTTAATAAAAAGGATTAAATAAAAGTGGAATAGAACATTAGAAATGCTTGTTCATTCTTCCTTATTGCCTAACACATTTTCCTTTTGAGAAAGGTCTCATGTCCCACCTAAGCTCAAAGTACATAAAAAATACTTGTGACCTAAGTAAAGGTGGAACAGGTAAACCAGTTTATTATCGAGATGCCTCTAAAGCTGTCACTTCTGATTGCCTATAATCTTGACAACTTTCAGCTCTTTGTACTGAAATTCTCCACGTTGCGGAAAGCTGTAAGCTGACTTGGGCAAGTCATTACTCTTTTAAAAGGACTGCATTGAAAACCATGTTAGTGGTACCTGCAACTCTCATCTGCTGCTAGCCACTTTGCATCAGCATCCTGTTTCTCTCCTTGTTCTGTCAGTGTGAAAGGCAAAACTGCCTTCTACATTTGCATAAGAAGCTATCTCATGTGATATAACTGAGGCAAACAACTGGATGGATTCATAGCCCAGAGCTGCAGGCTGGTGGGTGAAAGAATGGAACTGAGCTTTGAGGTGTGGGGAAACTGAGTGAAGAGACCAGAACTGCAAGCCATGGACAAAAAATACTGAGTGCTAGCAGAGAGAGGAGGCAGACTGAAGGAGGACCTGGGACCAAATACCACCAAATGGAAGGAAAGAAGGGAAAGGCTGGCTGTAGAAAAGATATAAGTGGAGCAAACTGCAATTGCATGCCAAAAGGGAAAGCATATTTAAGCTGCCGCTGCTGTTAACTGCTCCATTAGCTTAGGTACAGAGCTACGGTACAAGAGCTCCCGGACTTGGGAGTGACCCATAAGGATGTCAGCGTGATGCAAGATCTGCTCTCCGTTTTATTTATGAGCCTTTCAGAAAAATGACAGGCAGAAACTATACTTATATATAAGTTATATATATTTCAATACCAAGGACTCATGGGAACAGATTTTGCAGAATGAATGTTGCTCTTTCAGTAGTAATTGAACTCTTCCTGTTCATACGTATTATATCTTTAATAACATAATTGCATGCTATTTTTTCTACAAAACCCTAGCCTTATTCATTTCATAGTTCTGATCCACTTTGGGATAAATTGGTGTTGTGAAATAAATTCTTTCAAATCTCCACATATTGGGAAACTAGAGGTAATAAATGAGGTAGAGATTTCTGGGAGTGATAAGAAAGTCTCATGGTTAAACCCACTGAAGACTGAGATCTTGATTCTCTAATTGTTATTACTAAAGTTATTATGTGGTGAAAGGCAAATCAGACATCCAGTGATATATGGTCACTTATATGTTCCTCATTTTCAGGGGGCCCAGCTTCATACTAGAGGACTGTATACACTGAAGTGCTGAACAAACTGAAGCTGAGGACAAAGGAGAGCAATGCAAAGAACATATGAATTTTTACTTAGGTATCTCCATAAAACACATATAATAAATTCAAGTTTCATTAAAAACACCATATCAGTTATGAGTACTTTTAACATACATAGATATATAAACACTGAAAATAGCTTAGAATCCAGCATTTTCTTTCTTACATGCTATTACTGTGAATTTGGTGGATTTCTAGGAGCAAAGTGACCAATTACTGTCAGTCTGCTAATCCAATTGCTCCGGATATATTCCTTGCTGCATTTTAAGAAAATCATGGTCTTATGAACCATTTCTCTGTAGTTAGCCCCAAAGTAATATATTAATATGAAGATGTAATAGTAAGTATTCTAAAGTAATTATATTCCTACATCAGAATTCTTTTCCATTTTTTTTCTTTACCTCATTTTTCTTCACCTTCCTGTGGTTTTAAAAAAAATATATTACATCTTTGTTTGTCATGTATATAAATTTTACTGCTAAGCTGCAAAAGAGATGAAGAGGAAATTAGTAACTCTGGGCAGTAAGCAAGGCCTGGGACTACATACTGGACTGTGAGGAAAACCAGAGGTATGTCTGTTCCATCCGTCTTTTATCAGAATAAAAAATTGTGCAAGCAAGTACATGTAGCATAATGCATACATAGCTATTGTGCAATCTTAGTTTCAGCTTTATAATTTTTGGTCTTCGAATTCCCCTCTTCTTTTAACTTTCCTTAAAATTGATTTCTTTGTAAATATTGTAAGATTGGTTCTCCAAAACGGAACCATTCACAATCAGTCCAAAGTGGAAAGAGAGAGGCTCTGGAAAGCAGTGAAACGCTGCAGTATTATAGCTCACCTGCTTGTCATCTGTTGTGTTCATGGCAAATAATCTTCACCAAGCTGGAACATTTTTCTTCCTCAAAAATGTTCATACCAGAAGAAAGAGGTCTTTACCTGCAGGAAATCAAAAGAGCAGCTATAAGAGTTTATTCCTGAGTAGCTGCATGTGCTGTCTAGTCTGCCATCTTGGGCATGGTGGAGGCACACCCAACTCTAGAATAATGCAACCATGAGTTGGACATGGGTGACCACTGGTACGTGAAGAGAACCTCATGGTTCATATACCAACATGAGTGATTTATCTTTATGCTAAGACTGAGTGAAGGTGTAAGGGTTGTGCTCTCTCCATCCCCTCAAGGAACACCATAGAAAGAAACAGAGATGAAAAGGAAATAAGTAAACAAATGTGGTTTTCAGAAACTGGGGAACAATTTATCCTCAGCACAGCAAGCAAAAACTTGGAAAACATTTGGAAAAGTCAGAAAACAAGTTAAAGTTGGTTGGCAGACTCTGACAGAGCTGACAGCTAAAACTACCCCTGGCATGTTGACAACAGTGTGGCATCAATCTGTGTGTAACAACCTATCCTTGAAAAACTACATCCTTGATTTAAGCTAGCACTTCCTAACCTTTTCTCTACCCAGCCTCCAAACTACAGTGCAAAAAAGTTTCCAGACGTGACTTTTAACTCCCATACCAGTGGGGGCAAGGATCCCCCAAAATGCTCCCTCCTGCCTCACAGGCCAGCGAAGGCCTCACCTCACCGACTCCTGGCCTCTTGCACCTACTCCATGTCCTCGCTTTCTTTCTCCAGGGCATGTCTCTGTCCCTCAGAGCTTCCTCGGCAGGAAGGCAGTGCTGTGATAACATGGCTTCTCCTGCCACAACCCGACCGGTTGTATGAGAGAGGAATCACGGTCGTGGTAGGAGTCTACCGCCCTCTGGAGAGTGGCGTTCTCCATTTTACAGGGGCTGATTTCCCTCAGCTAGTTCTCTGCTTCAGGTGACTGAGGTTCCTCAGGTAACCGAGGTAGGCCTTACTGCCACAAATGATTTCAGTAGTTTTATGTGAATTAATATCACTGGTGAATAATATCATGATTACACACATTTTTTGTCAAAATAAATAATAATCCCTCACATAAATCAATAATAGAGTGATGTAAATGATGGTCTTGCACCACAACACTGGGGCTTACACCTGCCTTCCCATTGTTCCCTCCTCCGGATGCCATTTTGTGCTGCGCTGAGCTCTGAACCCCATCAACCCCATTTAGCAAACCACATATTTCTCTCCAGGAGGTTGGGGAAAACTTTTGACTCATTTTCTTGAGGCTAAATACAGACTTAATTGTATATTCCTCCAGAAATACTTTCAATTTCATGCTCCCTGAACCCAGATTAAAAAATAAATAAATAAAAAATCCTCAGTTTTAGTCCCCAAAGGAGTTAAACTCCTGAATACTTCTGAAAATCTTTTTTTTTTTTTTTTTTTTTGGGGGGGGGGGGGGGGGGAGGGGTTATATAGGGAATACCTGTGTCCCTTGGGGCACACAGGGCTGTGGATGCACTGCCAGGATGAGCTGGAAGGCCCACCTGTGCTGAAGAGCCACCAATCTGATTCTCATGGCTAAGGTCTCCTGTAGTTTTCCAACAACACAGAGGATCTTGACTGGGTCTGACACAGAAATGAAAAGAAATTGCAGGACAGCTGAAGGTTAGGCCCAAACAGTAGCAGGCCTTTCTGAGCTCCATGCATGTTCAAGACACACACTTCCCCACCATGTTACATTGCTGTATGCTGTTGCATGAAGGTATATAATTGAAGACCATGACATTTCTTTCTGTTAAATATCTACCTGCATGCACTGTTTGCTGCTAATGGCTGAGGCCTATACAATTGCAAGTGCTTGTGCTCTTAAAACTGCTGACCATTAGATACCGGTTGGTGTAGATCCCCTGAGGTGCAGTGGTAACGATAAGCACAACCAGCCTGTACCACCTGCGGGTTCGGTCCCAAGTAAAGCAGGTTTAGAAGGTTTTTGTCAAGCAACAGCCTCACATGCTACCATATAAGATGCCGTGGAAGTTATTCCTTCCACATTGTTACTACACCTTAAAAATAGTCTTCTGTTTTGAGACCCTTCAGTGCTTTCAGATTATCTGTATTTATACAGTACTTGTGGTCCTATGATTTCTGTGTGTTTAGCTGAATGATACACAGATAGCCTGAGTTGTCAGTCAAACTCTGCACCTCTCTCATCCATTGCTTGAGAGGCTCACCTCATTTCTATGTATTTCTTTATATAATATCCCCAAGTGATTTAGCTCAAACACCTCAAATACATTAAAGACATCCATATGTAAAATGTCAGCTTCTATGAGGACTCAGCCAAAGCTTGCACTGCGCAGCTTATATGTATGCTATAATGACCATATTATTTTGATTACAAAAGAAAGCTGTGCTTTCTCAGTCGTGGTATGCCTAGCTATCATTTGCTGCCGCATGCCACGTTGAGGTTGATACTTAGCAACTGATGGGGGAAAAATGAATTGCTAACATCTGTTTTATCATTTTTCAATGAATGAAAAGCAAAATAGAGACCTTATTTGTGCCTGGATCATTCAAAGCAATGAAATTTACACAGACTGATGTCATCATGTGTTGTGTTTCTAGCAAATAGAGCTCTCTGTGCTTACCAAATGATTTTAGAGATGTTGCTAAAAGAAAATCTCATATGCTGCCATATAGACAAATCTGTGATCTAACAGAAGATCACAGCCTTTGGATCATCTGGCTGTTTGTCGCTAGTCATTGTATTACACACATTGATACATTTATCAGAAAAATGAAGATTACTTCTCTTTCCAGTTTCTCATGTGGTAAAGCCATGTGAATAGTGGGCCTCTTAGGTTTACAACTGCAATAACAAATAAAAATTCCATCTTTAACACTTCGGAAACTGTCTATTTTTAGTTTGGTTTCCTATGGAAACAAGGCATCTGTGATCAGGCTGTCTCTGTGCATGTATCTGTCCTTGTGTACCCCCTAATAATTCTTGAATCTAGTGGCCTTTTCCAACCAACAGTGACAATATGACAGAAGCTCCAAGATGACTGAGCTGTAGCAAATTTCATGAAAATAAGTGGCCAGATAGATGAACAAAAAATATACATGTATATCTATTCTGTGGTGCCCAGCTGATGGAAGGCTGCGGCATGAACTTTTATTTTAGGAGCTCCAGGAAATCCGTGGAGGTGGGAGCTGTGGTAAATAAATCACTACAGAGAAAAAATTCAGTTCTAGGTCACATTTTCTTTTCACCTCAAATTCATAAGAATAAGAAACTAGGTTTAAGACATTCTACCACTTGTGCAACTGTGTGCTTCATACTTTTATAGGGCCCCTTTCATTGCTAAGTCAAAGGACTAGAGTCAATTTTCCCCTTTCCCTGTAACCAATAGAGAATCTACTCCCAGATGTTTTCAAATCTGAACTGTCATTCGTGTCAGAAGATCAGGATCATGTGATACTATTCTATGAAATTAAATCTCCCCAAATGGTGTGGACTTCTGCATCAGAAAGCTTCAGGGAATGCCTGGAAGCAAGATGTCTTTTGGAATTAACCAGTGAGCCCTGCAAGGAGAAGGAAATAGTGCTGGACTCAGCTCTTTTTTTTATGCTGGCAATTATAATATGTGGGCATATTAAGAAATAAATGTTAAAGATGGGTTGGTTTTGGTTATTGGGAGAATCAAGAGGAGAAATGGAAGCAGTAGCGAGGGATGATGCTGAATTAACCTTGGTATGGAAGGGTTGCCAGCTTAGATTATCTTGTTCCTGTGTTGCTGATTCCATCTCTCGCTGTCTTTTCAGCCTTCTCAATATTGTCCAGAGCTAGAAAACAAGGTAGCTGAAAGAAGTGTCCTTTGAGCTAAGGAAACTGGAACAGAATGTAGAGTAGTTAACAGTACATATATGAAGTCTATAAAAATTTCAAATTAGAGTACCTGTTCATTTTTTTGCAGGCTAACTCCAAAACAGGAATCAGAAGGTAAAGACACTGCTATGGCTCTCTGAGCTGGATCTGAAACTGAACAGCTATACTTTTTTAGCTTTGCACCCAAATTAATAAGCCCTCTTGCTGAGGCAGAGCTGCTTTTGGATCCATTTTGTGTAGTCCCATAAAGAGACTTGCTGGCCCAATGTGGTGCTTGTCTGGGGCTCTTTGATGTGCAAAGAAACACAAGATCTAAGCAGAGGAGCTGTGACTGTAGATGGTGTGTTACAAGGGGAGGTAGCAAGGCTAGCAAACTGGGGACAACTGCAGCTTCCACTTTCATTGGAGACCAAATGTTTTTCAGACCCTGCTAAGGTCTGCAGAGGAGGCTTAGCTGATTTGTAGCTATTTTCCACTTTCTTGACTTTTAAGAACTCAGCATCTTGGGAGACAAGTAAGCATCTCAGTATGGAAATGTTCTTCCCCACAAGAAAATATCCTGACTGTAGAGATGCTTCCCCACATTTCTGACTGCCGCCTTGCCTCCCTTGTTGTGGTGGTAACAGAACCTTGGATTGATGGAAAAGATGAGGATATTTATCTCCATCATTGAGTGTGGAGGAGGAGTTCCCATGAAGTAAAGATTTTGGGTTTTCCTCAGATTAATATAGTTGCCATTTCTATCATCTAGCAGTCAGCTGTTACTTCATCGTATTCTGGGTAATATGCCAGCAAAATCATTATTTGCTATTCTATGCTATGCTACGGACATTACGCTTAGGATCTCCTAATTTTTGATCTTTTATATGAAATAATAATTAAAGTCTTTTAAAAATAAAAAATAAGCAGATTATTTGCCTCACACTGAAAGGTAATATATTTTAGTTGTGTATTTTTTTTTCTTTCTAATTTCCACAACAACACTTAATGTATTACAAAAGCAACAACAACAAAACTCTAGAAAGCAGTGGATATAATTAATGTATTGATCTAGTTTTCCATTATGTTGTTATCACAGGTGAAAAATGTGTTTTTGATGAAATTGTTGATTAAAAGTACCAAAAAAATCCATTATATCTAACTTACTTTCCTTTACCTAATGAAGCAGATGGTTATAAAATGAAAGAATCTCATACTGACCTTTAGTAAAAATATATATAGCATATAACTTGATACCTGTGAGATAATTAATATTAATCCAACCTTTTTTAGTTTCTGGGCTAGAGCTCTGTTCCTAATAGCAGCTACATAATGTGCTGTATGCTTTAACTGAACAGGTGACACTGGTTAAGAGAAGGAAAAAGGGATTTGCTGGAGCTGCTCGTGATATCTTCTAGATTTGGAACGCAGAGGAGGAACAAGCCCATCTTTCTTCCCAACCATCTCATATAGTCTGATAGGTCAAGAATAGTGCCTCTTTAGTGGACAATATATATAAAGCAGGATCATCTGCCTGCTGATCAGGACGAGAAACTGCACGAACAGTTAAAACAAGATATGTGATAGTTACAACAAGACACTCCCTGTCCTGTGCTAGTGACTCCTGAGCAGGAACCATCACTACACTTGGTTTGCCCCACATCAGACATGATAGTACAGCAATGTTATTTTAGCTGCTGAGTTACTGAGGGCTATGTAAGTGTGTGATTATTGCTTGCCTAGCACGGAATTACTTGAAAACTTATCTTTTAATTTTGAAATTCACGTCAACTATAGATCAAATTGACTTTAACTGCAGGCAAGTCCTAAAACAAATGCAGGAAACTCTGCAATAGGCTTTTAAGAAATATTCTGTACATAAGCACTTTTTCATAACTCTCCAGAGAGAGTGATTGGTCTCTTCTAAAATTTCAATAGATCCTGGCTGTTTCCTGCAGTATTCAACAGCAGCTGCCCTTCATATTGGCACAACAGTGCTACTTGTGCCTCAGTTTCTCCTTGTTCTTTTTTTTTTTTTCAATTAGCACTTCAATTCCAACCAAAATTTTATTTATATATATATATATATATATATATATATACATACATACATATATATATATGTATATATTAGTCTTAGCACACGAATCCAAAGCAAAATTCCATTTTCTTTGGTTTAGGTCAAATACAGATCTTTACAATAGAGCTCAGCACACTCCGTCCATGCAGTCCATTTCTTTAAGCATGTTGAAACTCCTATGAAAGGGAAATTTCAGTGCGGCACCATATAAAGAGTCCCTTCAGCGTATGCCAGAGGTCAGCCTGTCAAGAGCCTGACTTTTAGTGCTCGCACTAAAATCCTAATAAAGCACTAAAATCCACACAATTTTTATGTGGCTCAGGGCAGCAGAGGGTGCTCCTTACACTCTTAAACATTTCAGACAACCGAGAGAACAAATTTTATTAGGCCCTAAATAAAGGGGATCCAGTGAAGAGATACTACAGCTTTTTGTGTGCACAGAATTTGTTTTCATCATGGTACAGAATGAGAGAAGTTCTAAATTATAGGGAAATTACACATAATTTCCTGTCCTGACTTTCCACACCCAAGGAGGTGTTCCCTGTCAGTCAGTTGTTATGAAACAGCAAGCAATGTATTTTTTTGTATTCTATGAGTTCCTCTTCAGTCCTGCTCTTGCTCAGTGTTCAGAATGTTTTCTTTTTTTTTTCCTTTTTTTTTTTTTTCTAAGCAGAAGACTTGTTCACATTTCCACAGTTCAGCATTGCTTTTGCACCTTGTTTATAAACCAGCTGCAATCAAGTTTGTCTTTGATCTAGTAGGACTTTCACAGACATATTGTATGCACCGGGCCATGAAGCTTGTGTCTTTCTTTGTTGATGCCTCACATTTTCTTTATTCACATTTTCACAGATTCTTAGCAAATAAGGCTTGAAAAAATATATGCAAATTTGTGTAATCCATCCTTTGAGCGTGGACAGATCTGTTTACTTGTTTTAACAAAAATCAAACCTGGGGTTTTGTGTCTCCAGTGATGAATACTCCATGATCTTCCCCCTTTCTTTGTTATATCCCTCTGGATTGTTCGGTTACATTTGTTATTTGAAGCTCTTTCCCTGAAGTTTCTTTCAAATTGTACATCCCACAGATGCTCCTTTTAAAGCATCCTTTGATAATACCAAAATTATAAGTGAACACCAGAGTTTTCAAGTCTTCTGCATGTTCTCTTCCCCTTTTTCTTCTTGGTTTCCAGTGAGCCAGCTGATCTCGTGGGGTCTGCTCTAGCTGTGTTCTCTGCAGATGCCACGTAAGCAGCCAAGCTACTGTAGTCAATCCACGTGCAGCATGGTTTTCTGTAAACACAATAGGATTCAGAGAGCAAAATCTATTTGAAAGAAAAAATTAAGCAATCAAGGTTGATAAAAACCTTCTATTTGTGAGCTCTTGTGCAGTTTCCCATGGTTATTAGAGGGAAGTAAGCTGAATAATGGAGTTTTTAAGGAATCCATCTTTTTTGCATAGCTGAATTATTGATTTTCTAGATGCAGCCTGTGAGACTGGCATACTCAGTGCTGTCTCTGCGTTCACACCTCTTAAAGCTCACGAACAGCTTAGAGGGCATTTGTATTGCTCAACTTCAATCAAAGGTGCCCTCTGAGAGCAAGCTCACAAGGATGTGTGGAAAAATGCTTCCTCAGCATTGGACATTTCTAACTATTTACTAAAGCAGTTCAGTTACTACATATCTCTGCAGCAAAATACTCCCCAGATGTCACAGTAAAGGGGTGAAGATGCAGACAAACCTTTACTTTTGCTTCTTCAAAGCACATCCAGCTTTTGGGGTGAAACTAGCGCTGCCTTTTTACTCCATTTCCACTGTGCCTCTTTGTTTTCCCGTGGCATCACTCCTCTCTGTGCTGTGAGTGCCACAAGGCTGACCCCTGACACTTCTGTACGTACAGTATGCTGCATAATAACACAAGAAGGCTCCGCATTTCTGAAACTAAATGTATTCTGTATTAGGAGCACTGGTTATCACTAAGCTGTGCCTGCAGCCGGTACTCCAGCCATTCTCATTCAGGCTGAATCCTTGGGTGCCTTCACTTGTGCAACCCCTGCTCCTCCCTTCAAATTCTAGACAGGCTGTTATCAGCAGTTGTCTGCCTGCTACACAGACCAAATGGAGAGGCTCCCCTTTCTCAGGATCACCACCTACAGCAAATTTCTCAGCTTCACATTTCTTCCCTCTTTCTTACTTGACTGTACTTCAGTGAATTACCCTAAGCTCCTTCGCGGGGTCTATGACTTCACCCATGAAGTCCTATTAAACTCTCCCTTTTCTCCCACTCCATTGTCTTATGGACACTTACAAGAGCCCCATCCTCTTGGTTATTATCGTCTGCTGGTCGAATACTTTGCCTGGCTTTCATCCTGCAGCGGTCTGATCACCTCAGGATCAGGACCATTGCCCTTCTTTTTGTTTTTCTGGGCTTATTTATATACACAGACATATATGTATATACATATATATTGTCAAGATTAGGTCATTATGCAAACTGTGCATGTTCAAGCTGTAAATAAAATATTTGGAGAATATTTTTATATTTTTGTCTCTTTATAGTCAGCAGCATAGCCATCTCTTTTAAAGATGCTTGCAACTCTTTTTCTGGCTAATATAAATAATGTAAATAATTCATGTATTTAGTAATGATAAATATTCATATTTCATTGGAACCAGACAGTGGTTGTCTAGATTAAATTGAACTGCTTTGGATTCAACAGCTGGCAATCTCCCCATGCCAAAGAAGGGATTTTAGTCATACTTTATTAAAAGTGCATAACTACCAGAAATGGGAGGTGAGGAGGAAAGGAAATGGACTCTCTTACCCAAACATATAACACATCTGTCTATTGACTGTACTTTCTTCAGACTTTGCTACAAGCAAATATACTTATTTCTGGAACAGACTAAATGGCGCTGAAAGGAAGAATGCTTTGCATGCTTTATGAGAATGGGTAAATGTCAGAGTCTCTTACCATTTTTGGAGTTCAATTCCTAGTGAGCTGTATTCCTCTAGCCTGAGGAAAGTTGGTAATTTAGGGGGCTATTTGATAAACAACAGCAGCAACAACTAGTAAAAAAAATAATGAAATAAAAGTCTCCTCCCCAATTTAAAGAAAATCCTTTTCTTTATGTTACTAAGCACTAAGGTGCATTTTCATTTGTTCAAAATATTCATTAATGAGAAATGGGAACTTCGTAAGCATGAAGCAGGAGAGAGTTTTAATTGTGGGAGACATTCAGATTCTGCTTTGACCATTTGTAGAAATGATGGTTTCCTTCCTACCTGTCCCAATCAATTGCATGATAAGGGGCAAGGGTAGGAGGAGATGAGTTTATGCTTTCTTTCTGTGCTTCCTTGGTATTCATTTACTTTCCTAAGTTCATAAAATAGGCTACTGGGAAGGAGGGCTGGGAGCTAGCGTACATTTTCTTGCTCAGAAAATGGGAGTGCGCATGGCTGTGCACTCTGTATAAGCCAGGAAAATTTAGAAGGCAAAGCAGTTCTTGCTTCCTGACCAGATGAAGTAGAATCACCAACATTTAACAAATCTCAGGCTGTCTTTTCCATGGAACAACATAGAGATGTTTCCTGAAACAGGCATTCAAATGCTGCAGATGTGTTCATGAGGAAATAAATGTGTTTTTTAGCCAGTCTGAACTAAACCATATTGAAATCCAGCTGAAAAAGCAGTTGTATTTTAACAGTCATTATCTAGTGAAGGTTAATAATGGACTTATTCCCAGGAGTTCCTTAGCTCCATAACACAAATCAAATCTATATGTACTGCATTATGGTTCTCTGGCAAAGGATACAATATGTGTCATTCTGTTCAGATCAGGCAATTCTGGACCAGACCCGTAAAGTATGATTGTAATTTCAAATGCAGGTAATTTAGGGAGTCAAACTATTTTATTTTTTTTTAATTTTCCCTCCTTTTTTGAAAGAGCTGGAGATGAGGATAATGAGATGCTCAGGGGATACGTGGGGAAAGCTTTGAGTCAGTGGTTTTCACAAGAGGCTTACCCAGTTTGCTGGTAGCAGCCTTGGAAGTCACAGAGACGTTAATAAATCTTTTGTGTCATTGATTTGGCTTGCTTCTGTGTTCTTTCCAGTGCTCAGCAGTATTCAGGGCAACTAGGATGTGTCATTATTGGGAGGCAAAGACTGCAATGGCCAGTGGAAACATTCTTCTTCTTATGCATGCTCACCGTCAAGCGGTTGCAGGTGGGCCGTCTGGAATCACAGCCATGACTCTGCCTGG
This sequence comes from Anas acuta, assembly GCF_963932015.1. Taxonomy (NCBI): domain Eukaryota; kingdom Metazoa; phylum Chordata; class Aves; order Anseriformes; family Anatidae; genus Anas; species Anas acuta. The sequence goes on from NC_088986.1 coordinate 3,624,001, forward strand.
TGTTATTTCCTCATTTGTTGTTTTCTCCATCTGCTCATTTATTTTCTTGGTTATGGTCTTCTTCTCTCTGTCTCCATCTCCCCCCTCTCATTCGTTTAAGTAGAAATATCCTTCCCTCTGGCAACTGTGTAATGTGCTTTCCCTTTTATGTATATATTTGGCTTGCAAATAGGTAGCTTAAAAAGCAGAGGCAAGACAGAGAAACCATCATCAAATTCCAGCAGATTCTTCACATATTTAGACTATCTTCCTGCAGATTTTGCTTATATTTTCTGGATTTATTTATTTATTTATTTTTGTATGGCATGCATGTATCTCATAAATACACAGCAATGAAGCTTTCTTCAGGACAGGTTATGTGGGAGATGGGACTGAAGCACAGAACATGATGCACAGTAACTCCAGGCTCAGTTACCACCTCGCTTGAGCACAGCAGGGATGGGGAATGACTGGGTGTGCTGAGCGAATGAAGGTGCTTTGCAAAACATATGGCTGCTGCCTTGTTGCTGAGAAAGTGTGGTTGCCTTAGTTTGTGCTCAGTGCCAGCTGTGGGGTGCTTCTCCTCTATTTGTTCTTTGCCAAGGAGAATTGCAAAGAAACTGAAATCTAAGCAACCATTCTTTCCTGGATTGTGAATATACTGGGTTTCACCTCTTAAATTAATACTGCAAACGGGGAGCAAATCAGTGAATTACAAAGGAGCACGGGGAAGGGAACAGCCTGTTCTCAGTTAAATGGCGGTGGGGGCTACTGTACTCTCAGTCCGCTGGTAAATCTGCCCTTCATGAGAGTATACAAGAGTGATATTATAATCTGTTATTGTTATATTCAGCTCCCCATTTTGCCAGGAAGTGAATTTTGATCTGCAGCACTGGGGGGCTGCTGGAGTCTGGTGAATAAGATGCAAACCTGGTTTGCTGATGCTGCAGACTGAACTGTTTTCTGCCCTAAAATGTATGGGTTTTGGCAGTGATTTCAAGATTTCACTGAGAAAAGGATTCTCAGCTTTTCCACAGATCCACTGTCTGACCTCTGGCCAATTCAGTCACCTTCCTATGCCTCTTTCTCATCCATCCCATCTGTTTGGACTTGAAACTCTTCAGAGCAGCCATTGTCTCTTTAAGTGTATTTATTTTGTACAGTACCTAGCACCGTGGGGCTCCTGCCTCAGTTGGAACCACTGGGTGTGACTGTAATGTAAATACTGAGTAATAATAATAGCATATGTAGGGGTGTAGAAACAGGGAGAGAGAGAAAAATATTTTCCCCATTCTTGTCTGCTTTTTGTTGTTGTTCTATTTCCTATTCACAGAAAGCATACAATACTGATTAATGAAAAATTTCTGGCTCCAGTTCAGTATCTGGCTTCAGTACATTTGCTATTTGATATCTGAGATATGTACAACATGTTCACAGTGAATTCTCCAACTGAAAACAGTAGAGTTCAAACCAAGTCAATTAATTCACAGAGTGAATGGATTCAAGCCCAGATTCTCGTGCCTTGTGGAGGCCTCTTTGAGTCTCCTGCCAAAAGATATCTGTTTATAAATGCAGTAAACGTAACTATTTGATACTTATAGCTCTTACAGCCTTATGTGATTTTTTCCTTGTTATGGCTGATCTCTGATAATTGAGTTACATTTTGCAGACATTTCAGGCATTCTCTGTCTCTCTGCGCTTTCTTCCCCCCCTGGCGCTACAGCTCAGCCAGTGCTTTGGACGGTTTCACATTTCCTTTCTCTTTGTTGCCTTGGATATTCTGCTGAAGTAAGGCATAACAAAACTGTATCCAAAATCCATACATACCTCTAGCCAGGCTCCTTTTTGAACCTGCTTTGTGGCTCTTGCTTGTGAGAAACCTTATCAGACCTGCGGAAGGAGAGGAGAGATAAAGCCTTACAATGAAAATGACTGTTGTGTTCTGCATTGATGATCCAAGAACATTAATAATAGATCTTTGTGGAGTAGCATCTCTCATCCCTAACATTCATGCATTTAATCAAGTGATGTATATAGTGCAGTAGGCAGTTTTGATAAACAGTCCTCACTTATGTGGAGTGTAACAGGTAACTGTTATAAGACCAAATAAAAAAAAAAAAAAAAAAAAAGAGAATATATGGGGAACATTTTTTTCCATGTGAAAAATTAAGTTAGAATGATGTGGAGTAGAAATTTATGCAAGGTATATGGGGTAACATTTCTTCCCTAACAGGCAACATTCAGGATTTCTTCCTTTTGATCTTTACACCTTCTTTTGTATAGTTTTTCAGCTCCTTGTAGTGCCTTCTCCTGTCTTTCTCTCTCCAAGTGAGGATGTCCTGGAGCTCTTTTAATTGTGCTCTGCTCTTCTGCCATCATACACTTTGCCTACTTTTTAATCCAGCTACTCAGCACATCCACCTGTTGTCTTTATGCACACTGATCTACATCCGAACTGTTTCCATCCATCCATCTCAGAGCATGGGTATGTCTTCCTGGCTATTTTGCCACAGCTGAAATACTTTATAGCCAAAAGTTAAATCCTGACATATCCTTAATATTTCCTTCATCTCCTTTGCTCTCTGTGACCCTTGTCTGTCACACACTTACCTTGCTACTCAGGTCTGCAGCCTGGGATGATTCATTCCAGTCTTTGGCCCAGAAAAGAAGGAATTCCTTTCCATCTCATGGACTTCTTATCCACCTGGGCCAAAGAAATGACAGAAGTATATTTTATTTATTATATACAAGTTTATTTTCCTTGCCCATTTCTCTGACAAATTCTTGCAATTACTCATCCCATTTTACCTTATGAAGCCCAATATTTTCTTAATCTTTTAGATCCTTCCTCACTTCACCCTTTACTATATTCTTGTGTCTTTTGCTGCAATACCCATCTAGCCCTGTTCTGCCATGGCACCTGGACAAGTTTCTCACAGACTGGTATCTTGTACCAACAATGCTATTTTTTATATCACGTTTTTCATCATGCATAGTGCACTGAGTGCCACCATCTCATTTTGGTTCTCAAGTTTCACCCCTATGACAAGAACTAAATAAAATCAGTCAGTGAAAGAGACCTGAAGAGGCGGGATAATATCCATATTATCTAATAATATCCATAGTTTAAAAGTACTTTAAAAATGCATAGTCCTTTTTTATCACTCTCTCTCTTCAAGTTCTTTAGCATTTCTGTTCTGGTTGGAAACTGTAAGGCCGGAGTTATTTTTTTTTTTCAGGGTATTTCTGCAGAACATAACACAATGGAGTCCCATTCTACTCCTTTACAGCAAATACTGCTGAGGAGCAGCTGTAAAAGATGAGCATTCCCTAGCACTGTGTTGAAGCATTAGAATATTTTATTTGGCTGCCTGAAGAGTTGCACCACATATGGTAACATGACGCTGGTACAATATCGAATGAATGTGCATTGTCCTCAATATTTTTAGACTATAAATTAGAAGACATTTTGTAGCTGCCAGAAGTTCTGGAGTGGCCTCACCAAAAGGATAGTGTTTCAGGAACAACTTCATGAATTAGTGGAAGAGATCATAAAACAGGATAATGGCAATCTTGAAACCGCTGCTTCTGACCATGGGGCTTTGTGTGTCTGATTGGTTGATTCATTATCCACAAAGTGGTGATAAAAAGAGATCTGATCAGTGAACATGCATTGTGTTGCATCTGCATGGCATTTAACTAATTCCATACATTAGGGCGTCTACTTTTCTTTTAAAGCACGAGAAGCTGGCTATAGCATTTGGTACCTCGTAGCCTAGGTGTAGCATCTAGTAGTGTGGCATTGAAAGATGTTTTCCTGTTTGCAAAGGTACTTCTGAATTGCTCAAGTTCACTGCTGGGGTTATGGGATCTCATGGGATCTGGAGCCAGTCCTGCTCTGTCCTGCTCCCATTTGACAGCAGCTAGCTTTCCATTCTTCTGCAGCAAACACCCAAAGGCTCGTTCAGTCTTTGGGAGGCATTTTGTGCCGCATGAAATGGGGGACCTGCAGTCTGGTCTGGCTTCAGCATCTGTGCTGTGGCTACCTGCAGCCAGAGAGGCTCAGGAGCATCTCATTCCCAGCAGCTCCCATTGCCCTTCTCCAGCCGCCTCCTGCCCGCGTTCGAAGGCAGTCACGCTGCGCTTGGCAGATGCTGCTCAACTAATGGGATCCCTGCAAAGGGTGCCATAACCTTCGGCAGGCAGTAGCACGGCTGTCAGCGCTAGCACGCTGAGCTGTTATTTGTGGTATATTTCGATAAGGAAAGATAGCTGAGGAAATAAGTGTCAAAACTTAAATCATTTCACGTTGTAAACTGTTGAACTGCTTTAATCCTACAATAGTTCTGCTTTTTTTTTTTTCAGTTTATTTAAGTTGAGTCACAGCTAGAAAATCAGCTCCTCGGTATTTTTGCAACCACAAGTAAACCCTGCCAGCAGTAAGAAAAGGGTGAAAAGGTGAAGGGTTGAAACAGTAAAGCCTAGAAAATAATGAAATGTCAGCAACACTGTGCTGGTAGCGGATCTCCAGCAAACCCACAAAGAACAGAAATGATCATGTTAAACAGCCAGCAATAGCAGATCAAAGAAAGCTGGACCTGGGAGAGTTCTCTTGTCTCAAGCAATCTCCAGGAAGGTGTGGGAAGGCTTTTCTTAGAAATCCAGAGAAGTTGAGAGCAAGTCTAGCTTCCATTTCACTCCTTAGAGCATTTATTAAGGGTATCATCCTGAAGCTGCCTCTCATTGTCTTGAGGAATTCTCCTGGAACAGATAAAAGTTTATGTGTGCTAATTTTGGAAAAAGAAAAAAAAAAAATATCCAACAGATTCTCAGATTCTTCACTGCACTTACCTTGTGTATATATAAGTAGAATTTCATTCCAGCACTGCTCATGTGTAGAAGAAAGTGCTTACATAGCAAGCTACAATTTCCCTCCTCCTGCTTTGGAAAGTATCACTATCACATGATCGAGGCTTCCCATCACATACCACGAATGTTGTCTAATTGAAAACATGTGAAACCAAATATCTGGTCATCAACCCTTAACTGAAATGGATTTTCAGGAAACACTTCAACAATTTCAAACAAACAAAGCGTGTTGATAGACAAGTTCTGAGCAGGAGGGGAAAAGTCTAAATTCATCCATTTTAAGCTGTGAATTAATCATAGCTTCAGAAACAGCTTTTGTCATGCCACAGGTTTGATGTCTCCCTCCCCAGATCTTACTCATACCTTCCCTTCCTTTCATCCCGATGATTAGAACTTCCCTTGGGATGTCTGCTCCAAGACATGCATATCCAAGCAACCACGTTTCTCATGGTTCCTCTCTTTCCCTTTCAGCCTAGAGCTCCAACATGCTGGTTTAAAACATCTCCATAAAACTCCATCCAGCTGTCCACTGGATATTTCATCCTCTTCCATGCCTTGCTTATCTCTTTCCAGCCCTTTACTCAATGTTTCCTTTGTCCATCATGTTATTGCCTGTTTCTCCTAGCTACATATGAGTTACTTCTGTCATGTTTATAAGCAGGTAATTTAAATTTTGCTCATTTTTTCTCAACTCTCTTCAGTGTTTTTAGGTACATGGTTTATGAAAGTATGCAGTCATATAAAAAAGAAGAAGTGGAATGAAACCTTCAAATAAACCAAAGAGTGAGGCTGAGACCTATTTGCAGATGTTCAATAAAGTCAAAAAGAAGCTGATTTGAAGGGATAAATTATTCATAGCTAATTATTTGCTCTTCTTTAATGCTAAATATCCTACATTTCAGCCTCCTGCAGGCAACTCAAGCAGTGATTCCTGAGTTCTTTAACAGCAACAACCACACAGTTTTTGAAGTGCTTTTGGTCCCTCCGGGTTGACAGGTGCTACATAAAAAGAAGACAGGATATTGTTATTAAGGCTCTTGAGAGTTTGAAGCATAAAGTCCTGTAGAGTGAGCTGAGATTGTATCTTCAAAACACACAGATTACAGCTTCTACGCACTCATAGGCTCCGGGCTGTTCTTTTGGCACAGGCTTGAGCAAGGAGCAGTGTGTCGGTTGCTCTGCCCTGGGGATTTGTGACTCCAGCTCGGGGCTGTGTTGTAGTTCATCATCTGCTTCTGCGGTGCTGTGAGGAGAGAAGATGGGAATGTAGCACTTGCCTGCTCTGTACCATGAGTTCACAGTCCTCCTATGCACATACTGACTTTGCTGCATTCCCAGACTCAAGGTCCTGGCCTTTCACCGTGCTTTCTATCTGCCCCCGAGTTGGTAGCAACTGGGCACGAAGCTCCATTTCCTCGTGTAAAGCAAGTTCTAGCTTGCTCGGTTACAGCTGCAAGACTTTACTCCCTATACATATCTCAGGTCTCACACTGACCATCCATGGGCCTTTTGGCTATGAATACTCTGCCTGCTTTATTCAAGGAAGTTGCCATCTCCTTGTAAGTATCCTTGTTCAGATTATTCCAAGTCAGGAATATAGTTATCCATCACTGAACTAAGTAAACTAATATGTTTTATCAATCCATTATACTTGTAAAACCAATGTTAAGGCTACAGTAGAATAAGACTTGATTTACATTCCTTTTTTTTTTCCTTCCCTTCTTTTTCTTTTCTTTTCTTTTTCTTTTTCTTTTTCTTTTTCTTTTTCTTTTTCTTTTTCTTTTTCTTTTTCTTTTTCTTTTTCTTTTTCTTTTTCTTTTTCTTTTTCTTTTTCTTTTTCTTTTTCTTTTTCTTTTTCTTTTTCTTTTTCTTTTTCTTTTTCTTCTTTTTCTTCTTCTTTTTCTTCTTCTTTTTCTTTTTCTTTTTCTTTTTCTTTTTCTTTTTCTTTTTCTTTTTCTTTTTCTTTTTCTTTTTCTTTTTCTTTTTCTTTTTCTTTTTCTTTTTCTTTTTCTTTTTCTTTTTCTTTTTCTTTTTCTTTTTTTTCCTTTTCCTTTTCCTTTTCCTTTTCCTTTTCCTTTTCCTTTTCCTTTTCCTTTTCCTTTTCCTTTTCCTTTTCCTTTTCCTTTTTTCTTTCCGTCTTTTTTCAGACATATCAGCTACCTGAGACTGATGTGCCTCAGTGTAAGATTAGCATGAAGGAAGCTACAAAACAGGCAGCAACAATGAGAGGACTGTTTATATGCATCATTTTATTTGCATTGTAAAAGGCTTTTCCAACGCACAATGAGTTCCAAGTTCTCTGTGATAAGTTTCAGACTGATTACTGGAGTGCACAATATATTTTGTACGTGTATTTGTATGTACATATATACATATAGACAATGTTAGAAGGATATTAGCTCAGCATCTTCAGAGTCATATCAGGCTATGAATGGAAGTCTGTGTGTTTATACAGACACCGAGTAGTATGTTAAAGGGCTTGTTTTTTGGAAATAAAAGCTTAATTTCATTATCATAATGATGATAACATACAGCTCTGAATGGTATTAGTTCCTGTTTACATTACTCATGGTGTTGGTCTAAGCTGCATTTGCCATCTAGACATAATTACTATTTTATTATTATTTTTTTCACAGTTAAGTGGAGCATTTTAGCACAGCTGAATTGCTGCAAGCCTTGGTGGAACAAATCTATTAGTGGTATGGCTTGAAACAATACACAAAAGAGCCCTGTGTGTGGTCTGCTCTACATGCTTTTCACTTCCTTATGTTAAACAATAAATCTCTGAGTCAGCTAGAACTCAGAGACTAACATCCAACGAGAGCCGCATTTTATCTTTTATTCATTGGCAGGAACATAGCTGTAGGAGGTATTCAAATCACACTTTTATTTAAACAAACACAGCTGGATCACAGCCTCTTAATATAGCAATTCTCTAATGAAAAATAACAACATAGTATTTATCTCTTTTCTTTTGTGCAGCTCTCAATTTGCTAAAATTAGGCAGACTTCAATCCCATACAAAATTGGCATGTTTTCATGACCAGAGCTCATAGCAACTAACTGCAAAATTATAATGGGAATGTAATTATAGTAGGGCATGTGAAATACACATCCTTTTGCTGCTGTAAGCTATATGGGGTTATACAATTATGCTGTAATAACATCATTTATCTTAAAGAAGTCAGACAGCTGATTTCATTTATTTAACTTGAGTTCTCCAGTTATGTGCTGTGTCAGGTTAACCTTAATGTATTGCACAAAGTAATAGGGTGCTAGAAGTCAGGGCTTCCCCAAGATGCACTGCTCTCTTGTTTGCACAAGTTTGTTTTCTTCTTTATCCCCGCAAGTATTTGGAGGCAACCAAATTGAGTTTCTAGCTCTTTGGGAGCCTTGTAAAACATGCTTTTCTTTCTTTGTGGCTGCACTGTTCCTTTCTTTCTGTGGTTGACATTTGGGTCCAACAATTTGTAATTAATTGCAGAAGGTCATAACCAAGAGACGTAGCTGAGTCACTTGGCCACATGCTGAATGAGAGTTTGAAAATAATCACCTTGCCATTTATGTGGTTTAATAATTAATATTGGACAAATTCTGTACTCATCCATGGCAAAACAATTGCACCAAAACCAGCAGGACTTGGTGTAAGTCAGTGCTGCCTTTGATCTCCTCAGGATTAAGCAGAGTAACTGCAGTAGTGAATTTCTACAAGTGATGCAGCATTTAGAGATTATTTCATGCTTCCAGTCAGGTATAACAGACTGCATGTGGTGGTTCGGGGAGGGTTGCTTAGCAGGAGTGGGACAATCGTGTCATGGAGGGCAGTGTGGTGCTTGATTTCCACTTGGTGACCTGGGGAGTTGTGTGGCTCTCAGCAGGGAAGGGACATATGGGGCGGGGGGCACAGTTACAGGTAAGGTCTGTTGTGAATGAGTATATTTAAAAAAAAATAAAAATAAAAATCTTAGGGATGCAGACTGGTCTGGCCTGGAAGCCTTATGAGGTTGAATTGTCTGTGAGACTCTAGGACTGTGGGTGTAGGACTTCTGAGATTAAACAGGGGCTTGTTCTGCAGAGAGGTGCTTGTTGCCAGCACTTTATGCCATCAGGATTCCAGACATTTGGATGCTTTTTCCAAAGCTATAAGCAGATCTGCAGCCTATACAGCACCAGTCCAGCTGCTTCTTCAGCTCATCATCTTCCTGTCTCAGCTGATTCATTTCTCAGTAACTGGTGACCACTGGCAATTCCATTCGTATCTCTGGAACTATTTTACCAAGCAATGGACACTGGAATGTGTATTTCTTTCAAGTCCAGTTCTGTATTTGGGGATCACGAGGCCATCCTAACGTTATGTCTCTTTCCCTTTACCTTGTTCCTCAGCAAGTGTTTTTAATAGACGGACACACAGTGAAAAGTTTTAATTTCAGCCTGAGCTCCTGATGTTTTAGGGGTGTTAAATATGTCTGTTGTGAACCGACAAAATACCCTTTTATTGATGAAGGCAGCAGGTTTGGCTTTCCTCAGCAGCCATCAGATCACTGTACACATGTAGCTCCTGATGCAGACAGGGCTAAACAAACTCCCTGCTCGTTTCAGAAAGCTGGTGTTTAGCACACTTGCTGTAATGGATTTTGAAAAGAGTTCAGCCTGTTTAAAACAACAGCCATATGGTTTTCAATACTGGAGGGCTGGCCAGAATGTAAATGGATATGACACACTTTGTCAATAAAAAGTCATTTTCCCGCTAAACGTACATCTGTAAGCTTAAGGAGAGGTTTGGGTCCAAGTCCACACTGACCAAATGTATGGGGTGGGGAGATCTGGTGTGGGGCTGAATTTTAGTATTGCTCCTTTGAATTTTGCAGTAAAAATATTAAAATCAGATTTCTTAATACTGAATGTTTTTTGAACAGGATAATTTGTATTTATACCTAACTTCTTGTGTTGGCTACTCTTATTTTTTTTGAGGTCTCCTCCTTCTTCTGCCACTGTAGATATATCTGTGACATAATATCTGAATTATGCCATTCTCCAGAAGTTATTGTAAGTCCCAATAGTGTAACTGTGGACTGGATGGACAAAAAAAAAAATAAAAATAAATCACTCACTGGTGTCTAATTGCCAAATCGCATCTCCAGAAAATAGAAATTTACTAATAGGGACCTTTGCTTTTTACTTTTTGCCGTGAAATGCACAGTGTGTTCAAAATGCAGTCCTTTCTGCAGTCCAACTTTCTTTAAATAAGTGTAGCTTTGTTAATATGTGTCTTTAAATAAGTGTACCTTTGCCAATATGCTCTTTTCTTCTCAGTTTTGCAAGTAGATTGCTGGAGCTGAGGTTATGCACCATAGAAACATTTCTATGTAAATAGTTGTTTAAGAAAAGTGTGGTTCCAGAGGTACAGTTGTACCCATGACCACACTTTTGAATCTCAAAAGCTAAAGAAAAATACAGTGAAGAGTTAACCACAGTGTTGAAACCTCTTCTCAGGTAACACAGAATTTGATTGCACAACAAATTCAATATGGGGCCACAAGATTATATCAAATAGAAAATTTAGAAGGATGTAAGGATGAGGAGACCTCAGAAAAGTTCACTAATACAAGTACAGACTCTCAGTGAGCTACCAGCTCATGTTACAAAAGAAACCATGGAAAAAGACCAAATATTTTGCCTTTATCCCAGAGAGCAGCTCTTGAAGATAGAGAGGACTTTCCTCTTCTGTCTGTGTGTGATTCTACATTCCAAGCAAAATGAGCCTGTATTCTTTTTAGTGTTCAATTTTCTTTTTTGTTACCCATCTCTACACTTGTTTCTCTCACCTGATGTCTATCTATCATTTATTAGGATCTTTCCAGTGTCACATGTCACTGATAGTTACCTATCCCAGTTATCAGTGTTACAAATCCTGGAAAATTATGTAGGAGCCACTTGAGTGGAGCGAAACTTGGAGAAAAAACAGAGTTTATGAGCACAGCCTACGTTCCTGGAGATATTTGGGAAGGTGTGGAATAGACGCAGTAGTTGGTGAGCAAATACTTACAGAAATGCATTTGACAAACAACGCTACTCTTCCAGGGACTGTCCACCCCCAACTCAAAGTGAAAAACAAATAAATTAACCTTGGCGTTGTCCTTGAGGAACGAAGCTCAGTCAAAATGATTTCTTTCTATGGATGCCTTTCAGATCATCGTAATGACAAGTAACTTGTCTGGGCACAGTGACAATTCGTGGATTTTGTCTATGGATGTGAAGTTTCACTAAACACTGCACTCATGAATGCAGCTAAATTCTTTTTGGATCTAATTTCACCATGGTCCACTCCAGTATTAGAGATATGGGTCAGACGTTTAGATGGGATGAAGCACTCAGCTGTTCCAGATGTTTGCTCAAAATTGTTTAATTAAACTAAGTTGAGGTATAGCAGTCTCAGGAGAACCAGCTCTCTCAGAAGTTGTTTGATGTTTTGTGTTTCTGATTTTACAAAAAATAAATATTTCTAAACACTGTTCAGCTTTTGTTCTTCTATCCCTGATTAGAACCAGGAAGTGTGGCATTGGACTGGAGAGGTAAATGAAATCAAGAGAGGGAAATCAAGCCAATTCTTGATACCTCACAAGAGCTGTGACCTGATTAAGGTTCTTGGAGTCGGTGAATGGTTCTCCCATTCCCAATTCATAGATCTTAAGAAAAAGTGCAGCACTGTCAATTCAGAGGTTCGGTAACATAGAACAAAGTAGCATTCACTGAAAGAATGCCCATCCCCCAAAATAAAGTGTGGTTATAAAGTCAGCATGATTTGAGTGTGGTGGCAGTATGTTAGTGGATGATGTGCACAGAGTTTGCACTAAGTGCAGCCTGGAAAAAGCACATTTTGTCCACCTAGAAGCCTGTCCAAATGTGCCTCTTATGCATTCTTTTTTTGCAAGGAGTTCTGTCCTCTCCATTCAGCTTCATGATGAAATTTGGAAAAAGTGTTGTGCATGTTTTTCTTAATGATATAGCGCAGAAAAACCTTTTGTTTGCTCTTATAGATGAACACAGAGTTCATCTGCCAGTACATCATCAGCAAACGCATCTTCACTCTGTGTTCCAGCTTGTCCAAATTCCATGTGGCTGGGCTAACACAGCACCAAGCCCAAGTTCATATATTTAGTCACTGGCAGGGCTTTCCCATTCAGGCTTGGCATGATGTTAACCACAAGTCTTTGACCACCTTGGAAAGTGGACAGATTGAGCTCGTGCCTGTGCACGGTATGTCACATAGACATAACTCCCTGGAACCATTGGAGTACTGGGGCCACTTTCACTTTCATTTACTTATTTGCTCACTTTCTTAATGCGTGGACTTCTGCTGTCCCCCTCCTCCTTCCTTTCAGCAGCGTTAGCACAAGGCTAATTTTGATATAATGCCTGCAGCAACCTGTCAAAAAGTTTAAAATCAAATTTTTGATGTATTATATCATCATGCAGAAGACATCAAATACATTTTATCTTGATGCTTTTTTTGAATTGTTCGACTATTACCTGTGTTTTCTCTCTAAAATTAACTACTGGTTGAATTAACTACTTGTGATAATGACTTACCCGAGTACCTACACCAACATGGTACTTTTGTTTATGGTTTTCACTTCTGTGAAGCAGTGGTTCCTAATACAGATAATATTATGATGGCAAGCAAGATTCTGAACGTGGCATGATAAGCAAGAGGCTTTAAAAGTAGACATGGAGCTGGTTCAAGGTGTAGATAAAGTGATCAGCCTTCTCACATGGCTGCAGAGTGCCTGAACTGGTAGTTCCTGAGAAGGCAGAGAAGGGTTTTTCTAGCTTTTGTCCATATTCTGCTCCACTTTCTCTGTCAAAAGCAGCAGTTAGAGTGCCTTGTCCTGGTCACACCACTTTTCCCACCCAGCTTTGTCCCTAACCCCACAGTAAGAAGAATGGAGAAGAAGAAAGGATCTAAGTTCTGGGATGTAATAAGTATGGAGATTAGGTATCCCTGGTAAGTTACAGCCAAAAATATTACTTTTTAGGCTTCTATTTATAACCTTATTCATCTTCTCACAAATAGCAAAATTCCATAAATCCCCATGTGAGGTGGAGAGCTTTTTTGTTTAGATAAACTTTCTCCAGTTAATTTCTCCTAGGAGCATATGTAAAACACGGAGAACAAACAGCAGCAAAGCAAGACATCAGTCAGCCAGACAAGCAGCACTCATGTACTGCTTAGTTCTCTCTAGCACTACCAGCACACAGGAAGCTTTCCCTGCAAACACATGTTGAATGCTGCCTTATAGTCAGCAAACAGACTGGAGCTCCATGGACTTGCCTTTTAGGGAAAGATATAAAGAAAAAATGGGGAAGGGAGCTGCTTCTTTCCATCCTTCCTGTTTATCCTAGACCTCATTTAGCAAAATATGAATCAAACAAAGGGAAGTATAGAGACAAAATACATGTGTTAGTTTCCAAAGTCTGCTATTTTTAAATATTACCTCGGATAAAGGAAAATGTTTGTTCAGAATACTGCCTTTTCACCCAACCACTTCACTGCCTCATTTACTGACAATAAAGAGGATTAAGAATATAAATTGTTTTTACTTTCCAGTTAGATGTGCCGAATGACACGTCTATGAAAAAGGAGCATAGGGTTCAATTCCAGAAGGCACTTCATTAACAAAAATGACATATAACCCCCCCACACACACTTGGCAGCCACCTGAAAAGGGTTAATGAAGGACCTATTTGCCTCCCCCATCTGTGAAAGTATGCCAATCAAAAAACAGCTGCTATAAAAGGCTGCAGCCCAGCAGGAATAGGAGTAGTAGGTGGAGAGGTGTTGGAGAAGCAAGCTGTGTGAGGCTAGCCTGCCAAGGAGGGCTGAGGGAGCTGGAAGGGGACTTGGTCCTTTGCTTGTTTGGTGCTAGTGCGGAAGCTGGAGGAGAAGGTGTGTGAGGATTCTCTGGTCTACAGCGTGAAATCTCAGCTCTGGGAGCCCCGTGTTTGGCCCCACTGCCTGATGTGTGACCCTCCAAGTTTTGGGGAGTGAGTCAGATGTTTGTTGCTGTCACTGGAGCTGGAGAAAGACAAACAGGCTGGAAAGAGCCTTCCCAGACCTCTTCCCACCTCTTAGTGAAACGCAAACAGAACCAAAGCTTCTGAATACCCCCCAAATACCTAATTACCTTTTCTTTTAAGAATAAATAAATAATAACGTATCATTTTTTCCTCTTACCACAAAACTCTTACTTGCCTTCTCAATAATCCAATTCATACTACAATATATTTTGTATGTTTGTGCTTTTGCTTGCTATGAATGTGCTGCAGATAGCTTACTTATAAGAGGTAATTACAGGTTTAGGTTATGCTTCTCTTCAATCTCAGCTATTCAAGAGACATCATATAGAAAAAGAGCTAGAACTTGCTGGGAGAGGAGAAAGGAGCATGACTTACGTATAGTCTTATACCTCCTGTAAGACACTTGCCTGTGAGATGCCTTGCTCCATCCATTACCACCTAAATGGGGACTGTACCCCTGTGGGTATTGGTAAGCACAAGTATAAACCTGGGATCTCATTAAATTTAAAAAGCAGGTTTACGGGGGAAAAAGGTTATTTAAATTAATACTAGCACAAAAACATGCACAGGAGCTGGGAATGGAGAGGCTTAAGGGAGCTGAAAAATGCCTTCAGCAAAATAAGATGTGATAGAAACGATGTGTCAGCTATCAAAGACATTGACTAGGAGCTGAAAATGGCAGTAGGAATACATTAATAAAACTTGAAAACAACAGCTTAAGGTGTTTGGTTGCTTGTTTCCTTCATATCAGTTGAAAAGATGGAAAGATTATATGAGAGAATAGCAAATATTCTCTAAACTTGCTTATGCCATTCTCCCACAGATCTGGTGTGGACCGTGTCAACGATCTGTTTCTCAAGTGCTTAATTTTGTACTCATTAACTTTACTTGTAAAGCAGAATGTATGAGAGAGCACCAGCCAAATGGCAGATCCCTAGATATGTTCATTGGGAAACTCCACTTGTGTAATTGCAATTAAGCTTATTGCATGCCACAGCAGTGGACTGGATATTGTAGCTATCTGCTAACCGGGTTGAGAGCTTGAGCAATGAGCCCCGAAAAAAAACAAATAGCTCCTATGCTTGCATGAAGGATGAAGCCAAAATGCAATTGTTCAAAGCCTTTTTCTCTTGGGAACTGTGATTGCTATAGTTCAGATAGATTTGCTTAAAATGGTCTAGATCCTTTAACTTCATCTATTCTGTATTATTTTGGTGTCCCTTTGGTATTGGGAGGTGGAGCTGCTGCCTTGTGAGAGCTCCCTTTCTGCAACATCATCATCCCCATGCCAGGCTTGCCACTGTGCTTCGTGATCTCCAAGGCCTGGGTCTTCAGGATGTGGGGTGCCTGCAGCCCAGCTCTGTTCATGTGCCTCTGTGGGGGGGAAACTTGCTGGAGCTTGTGGTTCTGGAGGAAATGGGCCACCTTGGGCAAAACAAGCATTTCTTCTTCAAGAAGAGTGAGTTGTGACTCGACGCTATGGCTTGAAATTGGGATTATGATTCTGATCAAAACCATGTTTCTCCTTGGCGTTCATAAAGAGACAGGTTTACAATTTTGTAGTGCAGATGCAGTAGCAAGCCTTGTTTTGGGAATTTCTCCTCTGGTACTTAAAGCCTCTGCAGTAGTGCCTTCCCTCTGACCAGGGCTGTGTTACACGTGGAGGCTTTCCTCGGCTCCTCTCTTCCCAGCCAGCTCAGCACACTCTAGTACCCTTCCATGGGTCTGCAATATTTCACATTACTGAACATGAAGTATTAATGACACATGTATTCAGTTAAGCTTATGGCCTTTGCTGTATTCTTAGCTTTTTATGGTGATTGCCTGATGTATTAAAAGTGATGGCAGCTGCCAAACTGCTGTGTCTGAGCTCCTGCTTCCCTTCCCACCCTGCCATTTTGCCAGGTCAGGGATTCCAAACAGCAAGTTTCCCCTGCTCTGTTTAGTATTCTGTATATTCTTTTGTGTTTTTATTCCTAACACTGTTTAAAATTTTGCTGATTTCCCTGCTGCCTCCCTTGCTTCCCCTTCCTGCCAACAGAGGAGAGGTGAATGGACCGTGTGATGATGAACGGGAATTTTAGAGTGGCCTCGGGCTGCAGGATCCCCATGCCCAGCTGGGATGCTGCTTGCATTTAGCCTGGCCCTGAGCTAGCTGTTCAGCTGTCTGGAGAACAGGCAGCTTCCCCTGCTGAGTAGTTTGGCCATAAAATATGCCAGACTGGATTTCAAAAACCCTCTTTATCATTTTCTGCTGTTCCACAGTGTATGGGATGGTAGTTCTTTAACCTAGTTAGTATTATTGAACAAAGATAATCTGTCTGCACTACGCATGGCTTAAAATTCAACATTGTATGTCACATTTAGCAAGGTTGGTGGTCCTTTTTGGGGCTTGATGTGCTACTCAGATGCTTTAGTTATCTGTATACTATTACCAGGTCTGTATGAAAGAAATCAGGAGCGTTGCACGTTGATACACATGCTTGGGTGAGTAGATGCACATACATGGGTGAGACTCTGTGCACGTGGTGCTGGTGACCTCCCAGCTGGGATGCCAGGCTGCTGCTTGGTACCACTCAGCACTGAGGCTTTACATCTGGGATCCTGCAGACCTCACAACAGCTTTACAACGCTGCATGGGGGGGTTATTTTCTTGCACTCACAAGGCCTGAAAATTTTAAAAGCAGGAGCTAAGTGTGACTCCAGAAGCAGGGGGTGAATACACAACAGAAATAGTGCCTGTGACTTAACGAAGGCTGAGCTATTCCATCTGGGACCACCGCTGCTCTGGCTCCCTATGAACAAGAGTCCTGAGGTTGCAGCTGGCTGCTGCCCGAGCACTTCTCCAAGCCGTGCTCAGAAGCAGCTTCATTATGCTCTGCTCATCGTGTCTGCACCTCCATCTTTTCAGCTGCCTGGGAAATATTCTTGGACAAGACGTGCTTGACAGGTGGGGAAAACCAAGCAAAGCAAGATGCTGGCCCCTTCTGAAGACGGAAGTGTTACCGTGCTGGCTGGGCTCTCCTGTTGCCATGTTAGCCACACAGGAAAATGGCGTGGAAGGGAAAGCTCGAGTGCAGTCGGGAGTTCTCACAGTCCTGTTTTTGTGTTATTTGTGTTTGCGACAGTATCAGCTTTTTCCACATAAATACCCGGAAGGCAAAATTTCATTTTTTTTTCTGCAAAAGCTCCAATAAACAATCGCTTGGTGCCTGCTCTGCAAACTGACCCTCTTCCTGAGATAGAAATGTGAGGGCTTTGCTTGTTGTCAATGAGCCTGTCATGGTTTTCAACATGTTACTTTGCAAGAAATTCATTTCCAGTGATCAGCTTATAAACCTGCCATAAGGAAGTGTGTTTTCACACTAGTCTAGTGTACTTCTTGTTTTCAAACTCTCAGGGACGTAGAAATACACCAGATTTTTGGCAGCACATGGTTTAAAAATCAGCACCAACGTATCTATTGAACATCTCAAATGGGTAAAGGAAAGGGCAGGTTTCATCAGGGGTCAGTAAACAACGAACATCTGCCTTGCCAATCTTTTCTTTTGCTACAGTTTTGTGCAGTCCCAAAAATCCTTCAGACATATGTTGAACAGAGTTTCAAAGCACCCAAGCCTCCTGCTTCTGCTGATATTTTGGCCAGTGCTTAACCCTATGTAGTGCAGCCTGGATTTTTCTGACTGCAGCTGAATCAGATCAGACGGATCAGGTAGCATTTGGGGCTGAGAAATTGATGTCTCTGAGCTGCAGCGGGTTAGATGAGGTATGGGCAGAAGTTCTGTAAGCCTCTTGTGCAGTTACCCAGGAAAAAAAGGATGAGTGAAGTATTAACTGATGTTCTTCACCCCTCTTTGTCAGATCTTGGCATATGACACTCAGCGTTAATGTGCTTATTAGAGTTTGTCCCTGCCCGGTGCAATCTGCCCCAATTGGCCATAATAAATTGTTCCACGACAGTCTCCAGCCAAGTAAGTGCTTGACCTAGTAATGCATCTTAGCACTGCCTCGAAGCCCAGCAGTGCCGTGCTGCGCAGGACACGCGAGTGCTCTCTGAAGGTCGAGCAGCGCGACTCTGCCAGCAACGAAACACCATCTGGTGACCCCTCGCTTACAGCATCAGCCTTCGCTCCATGGACATTGCCAGCAGATGCATTTAATTCCCAGCCTGGATCTTGCAATGGTGTGCAAGGAGAGAAGTGACCCACAACAAAGCTCCGTTCCAGCCCCTGTGAGGCTTTTTTGGTAGGCTGACCCCCAGCAGCAAGCAGCAGGTCGGGTCGTGGGCAGTAGCTTACTAGTGCTCTGCTCTGTCAAAGTGGTGACAAGCTGGAGTTTGGGAGTAATCCTCAGGGATACTCATATGTAGAATCAGCTGCAACTGCCCAACGTGGATATGCTTTGCTGTTAGTCTGTGTAACCCAGGAGGCGACCGTCTCTTGGCTCAATTTCATTGGCGGAAAATGAAAGGAGCCCCAGAGGCAGTATCAGAGCAATTGGGACTTGAGCATGGTCCCGAGAGCACATTTTTGGTAATGTGGAGGTGTACGTATGTCATTCTGTTCAATCCTTGCTTAATTTGTATGAAACATTAAGTATAAGTGCTGCTGATCTTGGACAGAGGTGTCCACTAAGGACTGAGCAGCCATTCATTGTCCTGTTTAACTTCATTAGAGCTTCTCTCTCTTAAAAAATTAGTTTGGCCATGGTTTGAAAGATGGCTATCTGGCTTAAATGGAAAGGGAAATAAAGCCACAGGAAAAAAAAAAAAATCCTTTCTCCATTTCCAATTAGGATCCCAGTAACTTGTCCAAAGCACTGTAGAAACATAACTACATTGTCTTGGTGGTTTCACACTCACTCCACATGTTTTCAGGCAACTGCATGTTGTAGTGGGGCTGCTGGTTTATGCTTTTTAGACATATGTTGTTCCAAATGTTGCTGGAGAAAGCAGTTCTGATACAAGTATTTGAAATAGAGAATTAGAAATATTACAGATATCGTCAAGTAGGATGTCTGGTTAGATATTCTTGGGGAGAAAAAAGCACTAAGTAGCTGAATTTTGGATTATTTTTACATAGAAAAATATGGTTCTGACAGAATTGAAAAATTTCTGAGAGAAAGTCAATTTTAGTGAAATTTCACTCATTTGTATGTTCACTTTTGTGAATGAAAAAGGAAAATTCTAGCAATGATGTCAGAATGTTCCATTTGGACATTTGCAAATTAAGCATTTTAGTTATACAATGAAATTAAAGTAAAAACGCAGGTGCAACAATTTTATCACGGAATATTTTGATCTAATTTTGACAATATTTTTCCTGGAAATTTTACCTTTAAGCATAATTTCTCTCTTTGTAGCTCTGCAGGTAATAAAGTTGGTCAGGGTTTCTTCTTAAGGTAGAAAACATCTTGCAATGATTTCGGACTGGTGAAAAAATATGCTTTATTGTCTCAGAAGTATTTTTTACATAAACTTCTATCACACATTCAGTTTTCGTAAAGAAACCTTTCAGATGCATAGTGACTCTTATCTCCAGACCAGTCACAGGGCTAAATGTGTAATAACTGACAGTGTCTGGAGGATTTTTGCCTTGGCTTGCTTGCTAACAGAATTTTCTCACAAACTAGGCAGAAAGAATCACGTACTCTTCGAACAGGGAATCACTGAATTTATTCAGCTAACAAGTCAATAAGAAACGCTAAGACATTGACCTACTTATAGCCTAACTTTTGCTAACTTTATGTTGATTAGAAACTGAAGTGGGATCTCTTACCCCCGTATTCTGATCCAAGCTAGGTTTCCTTCCAGTTATAGCTGGTTATGTCTGAGGTAAATAGACTAGAAAATGTTCAACAGCTTGCACGAAAGCAGGCGTTAGGTGATCAAAATGAGTCTAAGCTTCTTGAATCCTGTTATGGCTCACTACTATATGAACACGGATTCAGAACCTGATTAACTCTTTTCCTGTGATGGTAAAATGTGGATTTTTTTTTCATACCAACATGTCTCTCTGAATAAGACTCCCCTTGGCTACAGAAGATCATGAGAGTCTCTTCCAGATGCTACCACGCAGCAGTGGTACATGCAGCCATTGCACGTCCCGAATTCCCATCCTCTGGTATTTATTATCCATTGATGACTGCCTGCAGATTTAGAGGCTTTATGTATTTTGATTAATCCTTGTACTCTGGGGCAATGAACAGGGGCGTGAGAGGCCATTTGTGGGTGAATCAGGTAGCTTTTCTTCTTTGGTTATTTGCCATGCACAGACAAGACCAGAGGTAGGCAGGCTAATAACACACCATTTTTAACAAGTCTGTAGTACAGCCTTCACCACAACCAAGATCCAGCTGAACTTTGTGTCAGCAGGAAGCCAGATAGATTTATTCAGGAATAGCCACCTACTCCTTGGGACATCGTGCAGTACCACCCACAGCCGATGAATTGCGGGACATGAGCGCGGCGTCCTTATGCTGTGATCCTTTTGGATGAAGGTATGAGCACATGATGGTGCTGGGCTGAATGACCCCTTCAAGGCTGTCTCACTCCCTACCAAGGTTTTGTTATTTCATTACTGATTGCAAGGAATCAGATTGTATTTACAGGGTCAAAAGTTTAAGTATCCACTGCGTAATTCTTACAGTACTGTGGTGAGGCAGGCTTGCATTAATACCACCTCATCTTGGAAGCCTTCAAAGCCTGTCAGTATGTCTGATAGTGTTTGGCACTCAGATATGACAGTGAATGGTAATTTGCAAGTGCCTCAAATGGACAGAAAATAGTTTTCATTATTTTTACTCGATTTGGAGTAGTGTCAAGCACCCTGTAAGAGCTTGGATATTTCTAGGGCTGCGTGTTCCCTAATGGGTGACTGAACAGTACAGCACATCCCATCCTTGGTCCAGGGCTTGGAAAATTCCTGTTTCAAATCCTGGACTCGGCACAGCTCTTCTGGGTGACCTTGGGCAGAGGAAGCAGCTAGTTTATTGCCTTTCGCAAAATGCTTTGAGTTACAGATGGAAATGCTACATAGAGGGAAGGCGTGACTGGTGTGTTGATGGGTGTTGGGGAAGCACGGGTCATGAAAAAACATGTGGAGGAGCAGGAAAGTGGTGGAAAGAGAAGGAAGGGAGAAAGAGGTTGCTTTTCTCTGGTGCTGTAGCACCTGGGCAAGGACCTCTGGGAGCCAGCGTGCTCATGTCCTTGCCACCAGGACTTCTGACAAATCAGCCTGTCTGCTCCTGGGCTGGTTTTCGCTGCATCTCTCTGCAGACCAAATGATGCACTTCTTTGAAGAAGCTGTAATTACAGAAGAGCCCGGCAGCACTTTCCTGTGGTGGTAACGGATATATCAGCATTTCCACAAAGTCCCTTGTGAGGGATTTACAGCTCAGCCATTAACATTAGCTACACAGTGGGTGTATAAGCTGCTTGCCCAAAAGTATTAAAAAGAAATAGTTTTAAACAGCGTAGCAAATTTTTGCAGGCCTTGTCTAGAAGCAAACTTGCACTGGTTTGATAAAGAGTGAGTTTAACCTAGTTTGGTTGGAGCGTTGCTTATTTGTATGTACATGCTCATATCTGGCTTGAGGGTGACTTATTTCAGCCTATTCTGGTTGTAATAAACTAGAGGGTATGCAGAAACTCTGTAAGGATTCCCTCTTCATGCATACCATCTGCTGTGCTGAACAACTGTGGTAGCTACTGGGTTAAATAAAACAAGCTTCTGATCATACAGATAAGGGGCAGCATACAGAACCAGCAAGTGTTTGGTCAAACTGGTTTTGAACAGTTAAAATACTATAGATTGTGCACGGCCACAACCTGACACTGAAGACAGAAGCAATACTGAGACTCCAGCTATGTTATTACTGTTACAGTGTTAAATGGAGGGGAAGTTTCATAGCCTCTCAGCCTAACACAGAACAAAAACTATCCCTATATCATCTCTCATCTACCTCATTACACTGGGTAGACAGATGAAAACATTTTTCTTCTGTTTCTGTGAGTTAAAAATTACATGCACACTTACTGAAATAAACAAAACCTTTGAATGTCAGAGGTAAAGCTGAAGGCTTTTTCCGATGGATGATCTTCAGTGTCAGAATTCATGGTTCAGAAGGCACTTTCCTCTGGTAATGGAGTCTGAGGCAGTGTTAATATGTATGGCTTTTCCCATTCTGAGAAAATACTTTTGGCAGGAGGACATGGGAAGGAAGGAGGATGACACTCCTCTAGTGTGGCAATTTCCCTGCCAGTAAGGTCGAAGAAGTAATACAGGAGGCTTTGTGCTGCCATCAAAGCATGATTCTTTAAAAATCAAGCCAAATCCTGGGATGTCCATAGGATGGTGGCCCTCAGGCAGTGTCCAAGTTCTATTTTTTGTGTGTGCTTTGCAGTCCTTTTGCCTAGTTATGATGTTAGAGTGGAAGCCCTTCTACACAAGGACTCTCTTCTCTGCTCCCGAACTGCTCAGTGTGATGGGTTCCACTGGAAACTTTGCTCACCATTAATACCTATTACTACCCCTATTGCCATCACTTTAAAAAAACAATAGAAAACAGAGAATGTTCCAAGAGAACCTAATGGAACCTCTTGATCATGACACATGCTGATATGTTCCTCACCTCCTTTCTGCTTTCTGTTTCTGAAGATGATGTAAGTTAAGAGTTGAAGAAAATGGAGAACAGACAGATGCATGTCTAAGTACAGCTTTTACAGGACATTATTTTCTGTTGGAAACTGGAGTGCATGAACGCCCACTTAACTGATTTTTCTAGTCTGTAAAGATGTGTTTTGCCATCTGAATGTAAGGGATAACCTTACTTTAGGAGCAAATAATATTGAAGGGCTACAATAGGATGGTGAATATTGCCCAAAATTACACTAACTGATGTCCTTAAGAATTCCTGCATCTCCATGAGCTATACCAGCAGCCTTTCTCACAAGGAGTACCTCTTGGTGATAAGCAATGGTGATAATGAACAGCTGGAGGAATCATCTGCTTTTCTTATTAATACAGCAGAAACATTGCGATGACAACTAAAAAGGCACTTAGGCGCAGAATTTGTGAAAGTGGTTTGATGCTACCACTTCAGTATTTCATGGCACTGCTGCTCACACTACCGATACAAGAAGTATAGGCAGATTTCAGTGTGCTGTAAGAGGCAATTTTAACAGCACCCATGCAGAAGTCAGCACATGGGAGCTGCTAATTTCCCCAGGGAATATGCTGAATAGGGTAACTTTTTTTTTTAATACTTTTACCACCGAGCTAGCAGGTGACAGAGAAAAGTGATGGGGATGTGTTGAATCCTTATGAAGATGTCCCAGCCATCTGACTACATCAGTCTTCAGGTAAGATGTAGATTACCCCAGGGGACAGGAATCAGTGCACAACAAGCTTCCAAAAAGAGAACCTTCTAAGAAATGTGTGTGTCCTGTGCTCCGGGTGGAAACTCCATCCTCTTGAAAATAACCCTGGCACTTCAGCTTTGTGTTGCTGGGTGAGGTGGTGGAGGTCTCCACAGAGTTTTCCTGTAGTACCAGGACTCAGGGTGCTGCTCAGTGACTTGGTTGAGTTCACACAACTTAATATACAGCAGGATGTTTCTGAAAATTCAGTCAGTCTAACATTTTAGTTATAATTGAATAATATTTTAGACTTGTTAAACACTCAAGCCATTCCATATTTAATACCTTCAGAATTAATAACTGATTCAGTTTGGGGTATGATGAATGTCCATGTCAAAGTCTAATCATATCTGGCTTTTGTTCCAGCATATTCCAGAGACAAAACATTCTTTTATGACTCTCCTAGTCTATGCATTTTTAAAAACACAGAATAAAAAGTCTTGGCAGCTATCCAGTCACGAGGATGATATTCATTCCAGGAATATTTTTAAGGCCACTGTTTTCTGTTCATCCTGGTATTCTTCAGTTTCTTCTTCTCTTTACAATTGAGATATCCTTTTGTTTGTTTGTTTTTGTCATTTAAAAATAATATGTGGTTTCAGCTTTCTCTAATAAGACCTAAATTCTAATGATAAACTCTAATTATTTACATACATCTATTTGCAAACAATCACAGTCTCTTAAACTTCGCAATGTAATTTGGAAGGAGGCTGTACTGTCAGACTATGATTACGTATTTCAATTTTCATCTGCTACGAGACACTCAGATGAGCTACCCGTACTTGTATTTCTACAGGGTAAAAGTTTGTCTCGTGCAGAGCTTCAGTGCTGGCAAAGATCCATGTTTTTCTGGTGTTACTCAAGTAACTGGCCATTTCCCTACCGTGCCCATGTTTAAAGATGCAGCAACACGGTACTAGAGTAACTGCAATGTAAGGGACCCTGAAACGTCTCAGAAATAACTTCAAAGACAGTAGCAGTACGTGCATTAGTGAATACTGTGTATTTCTACCGTGGCTTGGAGAATTTGGCCTACGGCAAAAATCCAAAAGAATCCATCCACTTTAAAGTTATTAGGACTTACAAAAATAAACCCATGCAGTTACTTTCAGTCATAAAATTAATGACATTTGAATAACAATACTTGAAAAAAAAAAAAAAAGAGAGAATTTTGTCTTAACAAAATGTGTACTCCTTGAATTTGTTTCAGTTATTGATTGCTAGATTATGGCATTTGCAATAACTCTAAATTCTTGAAATGCTTCAGTCTTTTCATTTTCATACAGAGATTGCAGAGATGCTTGTTCAGCATGATGTGAAGATGAACTCTGCATCCAAATATGTACATAACTGACTTGGCTTTTAGTTTCTCTGTCAAAACTGCTACTTCAATCACAACTCTCCTGTGGGAAAAAGCATTCTGACCTTTGGTTTTATAAAGACAAAAATATTGTGGAGATCATCAGCGTTTGGAAAATCTTTCTGTAAGAGAAACATTGATTATTAAGGTTGTCATTTGCAAACTGGCAGGAATCAAATATCTGTACCCATTCTGACATTAGAGTAGCATTGCATTAAAGGAACGATTGCAAGGTGACAGCTTGTAAACTTGTGGGTTATTTTAGGGCAGGAAGGGTCTAAGATCATCTAGTCCCACTTTACAGGTCATAGAAATTTAGCCATTCTGTTTGGATGTAAGCCTAAAAACTGAGTCTGTTTGACATTTCAGTGTTTTTATTCTCTCCAGGTGATTTTTTTCTTAAAAAGCAAAACAAAACAAAACAAACAAACAAAACAACAAAAAAACAAACAAACAAAAAAAAAGAGCTTTTTGCTTCAGGAGTACCACATCATTTTACAATTATGTCCATTCCAAAGAGAATTCTAATTTTGTAATTGCTATATTTGAATTGAAAAAAAAAAATAAAATAGAAAGTACAGTGACTAACTTTGATCTTTGAACAGCTTATCCAGGAAAGGGATAGTTTTTCTCATCACTTGTAGGGTTGAAGTCAAGATTTGATATCATTTTAGCTCATTAGGAAGGCATAGGTATTGACAGTGAGTTAACATGAAGAAATTATGTGGCATGGGTTAGAGAAGAGGATCTGACTTGATGAACAAATGATCCCTCCTGGCCCTCAGACTGCTGAATTACTTCATGCGTGCTAACTGTAGTTTACAGTAAATGTGCAGTGGAAATCACCAGCATAATGAAACAGGCTGTAACACTTGCTATATTTCAGGGCTTCTCTTTTATTTTTCCATATGCGAATGAAATGTCAAAAGAACTATATAACAAGATAACACATCACAAATGGTATTACCTGTATTCTTCCAAGACAAGCTTCCCTGAGTCTCTAATTGAGAGGGGAAAAAAGTGGATTTTCCTGCAATGGTTGGTGCATTTGTAATAATTAAGGGTTAAGGTATGTGATCGTTATGAGAGGGGTGTTGATACTGGTGCACTTCCGTGCAAAAATTACGGGTTCCCCTTCCAACTCCTGCCTATTGCTAGCTGGCTAGCTGAAACATAACACTGCATGCTAAATATAAGTGGCTAGATCCTACTGTGGATCCATCTGCAAACATACCACGTGCCAGTTGCTCTAGGTAGGGTATCTTGGCATGGACATCTGTTTACAGGGAAAGCCTTTTTTTTTATTTTTTATTTTTTTTCTGCCCTAATTGTTTCCATGTATTTCAGACTTGGGTTTCTCCCATTTCATGGACATGAGAGCAATTAGCCAAGAACTTACAAGCTCAGCAGAGTTAGGGGAGTAGTTTATAAACAAATCAAGGTTACTCACAAGGCATGTTTGCTCGGATCCGGTGAAATGGTAAATATAGTCATCTCCCAATTAGTCTGACCAGTGAGGGGGGTGGGGGCAACCCAGATAAAGAAAACACAGATACTACAAAACACATGTAAACGAGTCAATAAGATTGTGTGATAAAGGCTTAAAGGAAAAAGGTCTATGATGCTTTTGGCTTAGATTCTTGGGTGCAAACGAGCTCTTGAGCTGGGAAGTCTACACGGCGTGCTGATACACCTTACCCCAAGTCTACCATGCATGGTATAAACACATTTCCCTGGTGCCACAGCCCTAAGAAAACTAATTTTTCAGTGGGGTTACTGTGCTCGGGCTCAGGACTGTGAGGCAGTGCTGATCCTGAGTTGGGTCTGGCTACACTGCCCTGTCAGCCCCAGGACTTGTGGTTATGGGGTCAGTGGGCATGCAGCCCCTCAGGGCTTCAGCTTGGCCGATCTGCCACGTGGGCACCCTGCCCCAGGGCTGGCCGGGTGCACTACCTGTAAGGTTTTCTCGAGATCTAGTTTATGAGCAGATATTCTTGTATCTACTCTGTGTATTGTAGTTGCTCACCCATACTTCTTTAATTAAATAGCTTCTGTCTGCTGTTCCAATATTATCTACTTGCCAATACTTAAAATGACAATTTCATATACTTCTCTGAGCGCACTGCGTCAAAATTCAGCCTGACTTACACCAATGGGTTTTTCTGAGCTCGAGCTTCAAAACAGGGGAAAGTGTCTTAACAAGAAAGTTGACTTATAAAGTGTAACACAACTAGACATACTGTACTATGGAGTGTCTTAAAAGCTGTTGACCTGTGGTCACTTGGTGCTAGTAAACTGAAGGTCACTTGTAAACTAGATGTCTGAAAT
Organism: Anas acuta; assembly: GCF_963932015.1. Lineage (NCBI taxonomy): Eukaryota > Metazoa > Chordata > Aves > Anseriformes > Anatidae > Anas > Anas acuta. The sequence continues at coordinate 3,651,033 of NC_088986.1, forward strand.
CATAGTGTATATTTATTAAAAAATGATGAGAATACTCTTTAAGAAATCGCTGTTGTATAAATTATTAGGAACTCAGCAGTTAATTTTTTTTCAGCACATCAAAAAAATATATTTTTTTCAGCATATCAGATTTAGAACATGTAAATATCATTATCTATTCCTGAACACTTAAATACCTACTGAGTTCAAGTTTTGTTACTAAACATTTCATTCCTACAGTGTAACTTATGTTCTTAGCTGCCTAAAGGTAAGCAAGGCTGATGCAATTAGGTATGATTAACTTTTTAGAATGGACCCTCAAGAGTTAAAGCCCTGTGTTCTGAATGGGCAATAATATCTCAAGCTATTTTGCAAAACCCAAGGGTTTACTCATATGTTCTTGGCCAAGATTTTCCCTACTTTCTGCTGCTGCTCCTTGTAATGGATGCCAGTTTGCCAAGTGATGGTGGGAGTAGTGATAAACGCATAAGCGTAGGTGTTGCATACAGTTGTAAAGCAATCTGGACCTCTGTGGCTCCCAGGCTGTTCTGGATGGGAGCCTGTCTCTGTCTGGTTACACCACAGGGCTCCCATCCAGCATCTTCATCCCGAGCAGCAGCGATGTTCATGCAGGTAACTCCACTGGAGTCCACTGGTCTCCCAGGATGTGGAGCTTGTGAGAAAGGGTTGGAGAACAAGGACGTGAGTATGCAATGGGCAAATGTCTGTGGACACCTGCTGTCTTGGTAAAGTTAAGTTTTCTGCAATGACGCCAGAAGTTTTGGGAATCAAGCCCTTGTCTATTTTGTCACTGTCAAACCCAGGGAGGACAATGCTGATACACATCCCCTTTGTAAATGTCTAAGGAGTTGTTTTTTTAGGAAGAGCCAGGTACACGTATACTAGTCGGCTCCTTAGCACAGAGCCTCTCCAGCACTCTAACCCTATACTTTAGTCACTACTGACAGGTAGAGGGCAAATTTGCATAATGAACTGTTTAAATATTCAGTTTTATCAAGGCTTCAAGGCACTATTTGTCCTCCGCTTCTTCAATAGCTAGTGACCCTATCTAAATCAACATCATTTGTCAAATCAAATTAGGCTTGTTGTTAATTTCAGACAGTGATGTTCATCTTTTTGATGCTTTCAAACAACTCTGAGGTAAATCCCTGTGACATAATGCTGCTTAGATATGCTAAATGAGTCACTTGTTCAATGCTGCAATTGTCAGAAAAATATGAAACTTAGCTCTAAGGTAAATATTGTTGGGTCACTTGAAATGTATGCAAATTTGACATTTCTCTACTGATTAGCATATCTACACATCAAAGTTTTCTATATATCACATCAGATATTTTTGATTCAGGAGAGTTAAGGTCAGTGGCACTTGGCATAGTCTTTACTTTGCATCAGACAAGATGAGAAATGAAAATCTTCTTGGGGAAACTTTCCAGTGCAAACCGTACTTTACTGAAATAAGAATATTGCAGAGGAAAAGGGGAAGATAGCAGAGGCTCCCTTTTATTGTTAGGTTCCTAATAAAGGAACATAGAGATTATTCACTTAACTAATTAATTCTAAAAAGAAAAAAAAAATAGACAAGGTATTTGGGTTCAGAAAGAAGAAAAAGCTTCTCTCAATCTGTATTAAAATATTTCAATGCAAAGTGTACCTCCACAGATGTTCGCTTGCTTTTGAAATGAGTTATGTTTAATGATCAAAAATAGGAAGTATGTCCTGTTCTTGTGAAAGTTGCCCTCTGATTTGCCTCATTAGGAGTTTTGCTTGTCCTGCACAGTGCAGGGTGAGCCCCCAAACCTGCCTGAATGTGAGGGAGTCGCTTAGCTCAGTGGTTGCTCCATGGATGTTAATATACGTGGTCACAAGTTAATTGTTCACACATTTTGCACATCAGGCCTGTAGAGATCTTCAATAAATTGTCAGAGGATTCAGTGTCCAAAACTCTGTGAAAATCCATTATGTTCAGTGGCAGACGGTTCTCAGTTTGAATGGTCCTAGGCTGCCACTTACGCCATCACGGGAAGGATAATTCATGTAGCCCCTTGAAATCCTGGTACCTGAATGGATCTGCATCCATGAGGGGACAGAAGTAAGTAAGCAAGCAGCCAGTGGGCACTAAAACTCACAAAGAGCATCTTCCTGGAGAATAAACACAGTGCACACACACCGTGGCTTTCTGTTCTGCTGCAGCAGAGTAATTCGGTCATGTAGATTTTTTTTTCTTTCAAAAATAGGGAAAGTATCTCAACTGCAGCATACAGTGAATGCCAGCAAAATTTTGTTTTAAAAATAAAACAAACATTTTTCGAATTATTGGAGCAGAAAGATGTGTCAGACACCACTAACATATGTTTATTTTTCTTTTTCTCTCCTATAACTGAAACATGGCCAAACTCCGTTTCCTTCTCCTTTACATTGTGCAAGTGTGTGTGCATATTTATCTGTAGATATAAATTTTATGCTTTGCATGGAGACCTTACATCCTACATTCTAGAAATGACCAAATGGACTTCTTTTACTCCAGAAAATAAGACGTAGAAATGCTGCTTGATCCATTATTACTGCAGGGCATATAGCACCACTTAACCACATTAGTAGCTGATGTTTGATGATAAATCAATAACAGCTTTTATCTTCTAAGTAAAAGATATTTTATTCTCTTCCGCCTGTCCCTTGATGGGTGATATAAAACCAGGATCTGCACACACATTCTTAAGGCAAGATTTTAAAACTATTTTGGTGTAAGATTCACATTTGCAAGCTGCCCATGCTTCCCATATTGGCAATGATTTTGACAAATGTAAAAAAGTCACTAATATTTTGACACTTTCACTGCCCAACTATGATACCAGCTGGCTGTGAATTCAGTTATTCATTGTTCTGCTGTATTTTAAAGACTGGTCCAGAGCCAATGTACTGGACCAGCTCCATTCATTCATTTTCAAGATTGAAGTTTCAGCTAACTGTAGTGGCCATTTTTCAAATAGATCTGGAAACCTCTTCCAATTTAACAGGATCATGCACAACAGAAAAAGTCAAGTGTGCGCTTAGATTTAAAGCTATTTTCTTTACAGCAATTATATATATTCCAGCGTAAATCAACCTAGTCTTCACAGGATTTCTGACTGCTCTCATTTATTTTTTAAGATATGACCAGTGTTTTCTTCAAGCAAAAATGTATATATTTATAATGAATAGATGGATTTAAAATAAAATAAAAGTAAGGGATAACTTACTCCTGAACTCTTAAAACCAAAAGTCACTACACTTGATGTATATGTTGAGATGTATAATAACTCTATAACTACTTTAAAGAAACTAAAGAGAAACTTACACATCTTTGGCTCCAGGTGGGCAAATATAACTTTTAAATGGACTGAGATGGAGCTCTCGGAAGTCCTTAATGCATCTGCAGGGCACACCAGAAGTACAGGCTGCTTTGTAGGGTCAATCCTTCCTGATCTGAGCGTTCTGGAGAGCAGGTACATGTCAAAGTTAGCAGGTCCTTCTGAAGTGCCCTTCTTTAACAAATATAATAAAAATATGCTTACTTAGTAAGTCTTCTTTATTGTGCCTGCTAACGTTTTACAATATTTTCCAAAGCCAGTAACAATATTCATCCCTCTGGCTTGTAACTCACTGATTAAAAAACAGATTGCCAGCAGTCATCTGCTATTGTCTGGCTTCTTAAATTCTGTTTCTGGTTTAATTTACTTGATTGTTCCATGCACTATTCATGAGTTCTATAATATTCCGAACTTTAATTTCAACAGATTAATTCTTACTAATTATTCAACATATGAACCTGCACATGAGAATTGTACTGTATGCACCATCCTGAGGCACAGAATGCAATGTCGAATCGTTTTCTGATTTCAAGTGGAAAACAAACTAATTATGTGGAAATATGATAATATATTGTGCTGCAGGGACCAGCCCTTTGTCTGTTTAGAAATGTTTACTTATGATCGGCTCCCTGTGTTATTTCTTCCAGGAGGAGCTGCCCTTTCTTAATGCATAAACATTATTGACTGGTCCATGATTCTTTACTTCAAGAAAGCTGATTTACATAATTTTATATTACTTCCGTCTGGTGGAAGCAAACAAGACATCCCAGGAAAGTAATAATTGAGCTAGCTGTAGCAATCTTCTGGAAAGATAAGACACGGAAGTCCTTGGAAATGAAGGATCACTTATTTCTTTTATTTCTCCTTTTTTTTTTTTTTTTTTTTCCAGCTGTCATTCGGCTTTACCTCTGCTGTATTTGATTTGATGCGTATCAGCATCCAGCACTGCATCACTGCATGGGATGCAAATCAACCATCAAAAATCAGACGTAGAACATGCTTTCTCTGATGTGTTTTTTTTTTTTTTTTTTTTTTTTCTTTTAATCAACGTGCCCCAGTTGAGGCTAAACTGGGTAACGCTGGGGCTGTGAAGTGTTGGGATAGTGGATCACTTGTCTTTGGGAGAAATCTGCTGAAGTCCCACCGTGGTCAGTGAAGCTGTCAGCAGCCTGGCCTGTGGTGTGTCAGTATTACCATGCTAAAAACTGTGAGGACACAGCAAAACCTCACTGTGCTGAGCTCATCAAAAAAAAAAAAAAAAAAAAAAAAAAAAAAAAAATTTAAATAATTATTTAGTCCCATGCGTGAAGTGGGGGAGAAGGGAAATATAAAAAGATGTAATACATTTTTGCTTCCCATGCCACATGAAATGTGATATGTGTTACACACTGAAAGGTTGAAATATGTTTTCAGAAATTAATCACCAGAGAGAACTCCAGAAACATAAAATAGAGGGATTGAGTTTCATAAGGGACCCTGATCAGTAGTGTCATTATGTGGCAAGTCAAGGCTATGAAAACCAAACACCAGCAATGATGGGAGGAAGATAAAATTGGAGCTACATTTTGATAGACCTTGGGTAATACAACAAAGTTTAACATATATCAGAATACTTTCATTCCTCCTAGAAAAACAGTTCTTAAATGACAAGTTGGTATTTGGTTTTCCATCCTAACATCTTCCCCAATAATTTATAGTTTATGAACTTTACAGTATCTAATGCATTTCACTGTTTACCCCATTTCCTTTTTCTTTTTGATAGCATAAGTATTTGCAAATAATCTGCTTTCTGGTTCGTCTGTCTTTTGTTATGATTTCTACTGTATTTCTACTTGCCTAAAGGCCTAAGGGGCTATCAGAGGTCTCTGTTGAGGCCTGTCCTAAACTCCTGCCCCCAGAGTTCTCATTCTAGGATCCAAATTTAAAAGTGACTTGCTTTCACTCAGCTATTTTTCTTCAGTAGCTCTAACAGAAGCATGCAGTTGCATTATCCCTATTGTTAAGTAGCAAAACCGAGCCAATTCTGTGATGAGAAGTTATTTCAGTCCTCTCCAAAAGAACATCTTCCATCCTTTGTGCTGCTGTAGTATCTAATTGAATGTTGACTCAAAAGTCCTTGTATGCTCCAGACCCACCTGTCCCAGCACTGCTGTTTGTTACTGGTTGAGGAGTGGGATGGACAGCAGGACCAATCATGGGAGGAATCCCTTCATTTGTTCCAGACACTGATTTTCCTGCCATGAAGAGTAATAAAGGAATCAATTTTTCACATTGAAAATGTTCCCAGAGAGACCAGGACCGCTCGAGAAAGATGTGCAAATTCAACGAGGCAGCATAGAGGGGAAATTTTAATATTCATTTTAGATCTTCGGTTCGGGTTTGATATGAATCTAAAAGCACTGCTTTAAAAGACTGGTATGAATTTCCTGGTATCAGTTAAAGACGGTTTTATTCACAGTTGGTGCAGTGATCAGGGAGTGGGGAGAAAGATAGGGCTGCAGGGGCCCAATGGTTATTCTTCTTACTTGGGCTCAGACTTGAAGAGTAACTCATTCCTTTGCTCAGAAATAAAGGCCGTGGAAAACTTCCTTGGGAAATGGCTATAGAGCACCTCTAGGGCTCTTAATTGTATTTAAATAATTGAAATTTAAATATCATTGTAACCCGGCAGACTGTGTTTTCTCTCTGCCACAGCAGTGCTTAGCATGTTGGAAAGGCAACAAAAGGAAGGGAAGAAAGGAAGGCTGCTTTCCCAGTCCCACGGTCTGTGCCTCGGATCCTGCTCCAGCCTGCAGCCACAGCACCGGCTCCAGGCTGCGGTCTCGTCTGATCTGCGGCTCAGCCGTGTCAGATCAGGTCACTCCTCGCCTCAGAGATGTTCCCCGAAACAAACTTGGAGAGGTTTCCAGAAGTGAGAGGAGAGGGAAGGTAACACTCCTTCCCCCTGGCCAGCAGGAGGGAGCTTGCTGCCACCTCTGGCAACACACCTGCAACCAAATGAGCAGGAATTGCCGGCAGCCCCGTGGAGTCGGTCATGCAACACCTTGCACTACCCCTTACAAGTGCTGCTGGGAATGCTGCAATGAAATGTGTTGACCAGGACCAGGTAAGAATGTTTCTAGCAGCGCAGAAACACAAAACCCTATCCTCCTTGTCATGAGATGCTGCTCTGAAAAAAGAAATGATCCATCTTTGCTTGATCTATGTGTTGAGTACACTCAATTCAGCTTTCATAAATTGCTGCTTTTTTGCCAGAAAGCAAGATTTTTTATTTATTTTTATTTTTTATTTTTTTTTCCCACATGATGAATGTATAGGAATATAAAATGAAAAAGGGAAGATTTTTCTCAGCCTTGGCTGGAGAGCTGGGACTGCTCCGTGTGGCCAGCTGCCGCCTGGGCAGCACTAATGTAGGAGATGCAGGACTTGCCAGAGGTGGAAAGACTGCTGCAAAGCCTGAAGTCTGCTGAGGCTAAAAAAAAAAGCCTAAAAATCTGCCTAAGGATGCTGCCATCCTCCTGCCCCTTTGCACAGTTTAAGCCCAGGGCAGCCAGCCGAGCAGCGCCTTGCCCATAGGGGCAGGGTACAGGATCCCACCAGAGGCTCTGCAGGTGCTGGGGTGTGGGTGCTGGTGCTCCCTGCCTCGATCTGCCCAGGCTCGCAGTGCGTGGGCTGCTGGTTAATGCCTCTGCGCTGACACAGAGCAATTTGTTAGTTCCTGGCAGCCCCGAGCACGTGGCTGGGTTAATTAAGTTTTGATGCCTTCTGCGAGGTCTGGTGGAGGCGCCAGGGAAGTTTGTTCTCTGCCGCTCTGTCCTACCTTGAGCCTTGGGTGTTTCCTCTTCCAGGCACGAGTGTTTTGGCCAGGATTTGTGATGGTGTTTGGAAGTTTTGCTCAAAGAAGCAGTGGGGTTAGGGGCATCCTTGTTTCTCTGTTCTTTCACAGAAGGAGCTGTTTCAAATCTCACCTCTAGTTATATTCGGACTCTTTTTTGGTCTCCTTTCCTATGTGAATGTCTATTCATGGAAGGACAGATTCTCCCTCTTGCCTTTTTTTCTCCCAGGTAAACCCTATTTCCCAGTAGTCCCCAATGTATTTACCTTCTATCTCCTTGATTTGTGATCTCGTCCCTTTGCTGCACCAGCTCATCTCTGCTGGCAGGACAGGGATCACAGGAGGTTTTCTGTTAAGGACAGCCTCATGCTCTGCTGCAGTTCATTATAGTTAATCCACAGAAACCCCAAGGAAGCTCAATAAATAGCACGTCCTCAGTCTGTAGCCAGGTCAGCTGATCTGGGACATATCCTATACCCACCCATTTGTACCCGGTCCACACCAGAATTCCTGGACAGAGCTTAGCCAGGCTGCTCCATCAGAAATTGCCATAAATGAGATGCTGAGCATGCTCAGATTGACTGTGCATGGATTTTGTGGCATCTCTGCAGTGGGTTTCCTGGTACCACCCATGCTGGATTTCACTGGGAAGAAGCCAGTCATAGCTAAAAAATTTAATATTTTGTTCTGAGACTTTTGTTGAGGGAATGACTGATCTAAATCTTGTTGAAAAAAGTGCAAATAATAGCCTTATTTCCAGCAGGCTTTGGGTCAGGCCCACATTCATGCTCATACTACAATGATGTATGCCTTTTTAAATAATTTTTTTAAGAATGGGCTGTTTGTTTTTTTTTTGTTTGTTTGTTTTGTTTTTTTTTTTTTTTTAGCAAACCATAGCTAAGGGGAGTGGGGAAGAAAGGAAGGCAAGGAGAACCACAGAAACTGTGCTAAAGGAATTTGAAATGAAAAATGCATTAAAAATTTAGTATGTGAGCAAAAATGGACTACTTTGCACTGGAAGGGTGAAAGGGAGGAAAATTAATTATTTTAATATGTACCAGGCAAGGACAAGCACAAATCTGATCACGTCTGAGGAAGCAGAGAGTGACAGCATTGGCTTATATTGAAATGCTCTGGCAAATATTTTGGTTTAAAAGAAGGAGTGAGAGAAAGACCGAGCCAGATCTGGCACATCAGCCTGTACCTTTTTGCACAAAGCCATGCCACGCTCAGCTATCCAAACTTTCTGTCTGACTTGAATGCATACGTTTGATAATATGAAATGACATATCTATATTCAGTCCTTATGTTGTTCAGGGGGTTGTTAAAGAGTTCAGGGATTTAATACAAATTGTTCTGAAAGCTTCTGCGTCATTCTCTCAAAAAAAAAAACTGATGATGAGGGCCCCACTCTATGAGGTGTGTAACTGCACTGGAAGCTCATGCAACTGGGAGTAACCTGGGGATCTCTAGTGGGGAGAGACAAGGTTCTTGCATGAGAAGAGTGATTTGGGGTTGGGTCCATGTGCAGGGACTCTTGGCTATGGCAAGACTCCAGTGAGATCTGTTGTGTCCCTCCTGGTGACACTAATCCACCTGCAAGCATCAATGTGCAAACCAAGCTCCTCAGGAACGCTGGTCAGACACCCTCCCAGTTAGAGTTCTTCTACTGGGCTATACTTGAATTACCCACAATTGATTTATTAGTTTTTCCTGGGGAAAATTTATCTTCCAGGGGCTAAGAGAAAAATCAAGAGAAAATCTGATGAAGCCTTTCAGGGCTCTCTGTATTGAGTTAGTTTCTTTAGGAAACCGGACTTGGATGCCAACAGTGTGAGCATGGAGGCTTCAGAAAGGAGCATTATCATGGAATTTCTCAGAGAAAACAGTTCTTCCTTGGGTTAATTTTCCTTCTAAAAGTCACTGTACAATCAAGAAGGAGATACATATGTGAAAGCGGGAAGATGCAAATGTGTAAGTTTAGGCCATTCACATTAAACACCCAAGAGGGGGAAACAAACCCCCTCATTTTCCTGCAGGAGTAGACACGAGTAAGAGATGTCAGTGCAGCTATGACATCTGTTTACATGGGGATTTTATGCACCTGTTCACTAGGCAATAACAAATGCTTACCATGGTGGTAGCTGTATCACACGGTACATATGCTGCTTCTGACATACATAACACCTCTTTAAGGAAACACATGGCCCCATATGTCATGAGAACTTGTTTACATTCTACAATACAGTAATGGAAAATATGTTTCATAATAAATGTTTTCATCATTTTTGTGTTTAAGGAAAGAATGGGAGTTTTACACCCTAGCTGTCAATCTGAGTGTCCTCCTTCATTGTTCTCATTGAGAGATGTGTGGCTGTGAACTAAACTTCCTAAGAGCTTTCAAAATCCAGAAGAGTTCAGATCTTAACAGATCAGTTTTAAGGACTGATGTCCATGGAAAACGTACGATTTTATTTTATTTTTTTAATGCAGTATATATTTGATGCACATCAGAATATTTATGTATTTGAATTTATATCACGTGTCCCATTTCTGGTCAAGCTGACAAGAATATACGTCTTGTATTGTGTGTGCCCAGCTCTTGAGATATTGAAGCCACTTCAGAAAGAGTATGCCATTGGCTTTGCAGTGTCATCTCTTAGTTCAGTCATCCTGGAACTGAAAAAAGGCATTACGTTACTTCATATCCCTGAAATTAGCAGGTCATCTTCCTCTTGAGCATTGATTAGTCCAACCTCTTGAGAAATTAATTTGAATAGGTCTGTAGCTGGGATATTTTTTGGCTGAGGTCATTCAGATTTATGTTGCCATTTTAAGGCTTTTCTCTTCTAATTGTTCTTCTGTTTTCATCTGACAGTGTTTCTGCCTTGAAGAGTGCTCATACACAGGAGTTTGAGTACTCAATTCAGTCCTTGCTACTGGGGCAAGATTTGTCCTGGAGTTAAACTAATAGTATTGTAAGAACTCAAGAAAAGAAACTTTTATTTCCTATGGAATAGAAGTCCAGGAGTTAATTATTATAGGGATTTTTAATGTTGATGATATTCACCCTGTCACTTTCTGGGGTTTATTTTTGTTTATTCCTTTACACTTTTAACCACAGGTCACATTTGTGGAGTTAGTTAACCGGTTGAAAATGAGACCTTACCTTGTCAGCAGAATCCACTCATTTATAGACAATACTGAAGTGTGAATGTGGGGGATATGTGGACTGACAACTTGTATTATTTTGATTTAAAGAATCACATGTTGATATATTGTTCAAATATTTCTTTTATCTTTTTTAGCTCTTCTTCAAAGCAGTATTCACCACTATTTCAGCAGTTCACTGGTATGGAAAAATGAATGAATAGATCATTTATTCCAAAACATAATACCATAAGCTTGTCAGCTCTCTTTGTGTGTAGATGTAGTGCCAGCTAACAACAAAGAATTTTTATAATTTTCATTGAATGCCCCCCACAAGTACATTTTATTACTGCTACCTCACCTAGCATGTATGTATATCTTATTTTCTTTATTTTAAATTATCTGCCTGATAAATTCTTCAGGTGTCTTTAACTACAGGCTTGTGAGAAATAGAAAATAGTGCTTAGCTGGTGTTTTTTTTTTTTTTTTTTTTGTTGTTTTTTTTATCTCTCTTTCTCTTTATTTATTTATTCATTTTATTGTTTTAGATTTTATTCTGGGCGATGCTTATTCTTCTCTTCCAACTTCCTTCCTGGACTGGGAAGTCCTTGCCTGTTTTGGCCAAGCTTGGATAAGTTATGTATCTCTATATGATCTGATAAACAGGGCCACAGAGAACTTTAAAATCTGCTTATGAAACGTGTCAGTGGTAAAATATCAATAATAATTTTAAAAGGATTAAACTTTACTTTTAGTGACATTTTCCAATTTATACATTATTGCTGTTAGTTTCCGAGTTTTTTGTGGCTTATGCAATATGTTAAGGCATAAAGATACTCTTGCCTGTATGTATTGGAGAACAAGGATGCATATTTTGAGTTACTCTATGAGCTGAGCATGTGTTTTACTGTTTTCTGTTTCAAACATGCTGCTCTAGCATACTTGGAGAATCCACCACATGAAAATGCATTTGCTAAAATAACTCATCTTGCAGAAAGTCTGAAACTTACTCTCAGGATACTGCAGAGCAGCTCTGACATTTAATCTTCCTCTTGACTCTGAAATTGCAATGTCACTGAAAAAAATAAAAGCAAAACACCTCCCAAACTGTCTGGTCCCTGAACTCTGCATAATAAAGAGAAATATGATGTATTCTTTTAATAACAAGAGAAGCCTAAGGCCCAAATTCAACAAAGCACATATAGGTCTCATTGACTTCGAGGATGCTTAAGGTTAACCATGTGCTTCATTGCCTTGTTGAATTGGGGCCATAGATACAGTGATAATGCATACCCAATTAAAACCTGCCCTAGCTAAAAGCATGGGCTTACAAGACTTCAACAGTGCTCAGCTTCAATTATAAATAATTCCTCTTTTTTAAAAGAAAGTATCCCTTTAACACACACAGACACACACACACACATGAAGTGTTTTTTGTTCTTTAAGATAAATTCTCATCTGCTGGAATCATACCTAAGATTCTGTTTCTCCCCATACTTGGAGCTTGGTTTTCATCCCACAGACAGATAAATACACACATATTTCTAGGTTATTATCATAATTAGGCCCAAGACTCCTTTTATAATTGTATGTGGAAGAGAGGGGATAGCAAATCTTGTTTGACTTGGAATTCTTGGAAGTAATTTTTTACTTGAAGATACATTTCCCTATTCATTTTATTCATTACAACCATGTAAATGGAACAATTCTGAAAATACTGGGGACACATTTATATTGTTTTTTAATTTATCTACTTATTTGTAATACACTTTAGAAGGGAATGATGTTTTCATCAACTGTGCTAGAATACACAAATACCACCTTTTAAAACACTGCTGACTGTAATCCTGTTTCAAGGTTTTTTTATGTTCGGTTTGCTACTGAAATTTGGAACAAAATTTTGCCCATTAATTTCTCCTATAAACCCTGCTGAACCGGTCTTTTGGTCCTGTACTTAGGTGCCATTCTTACAGCAGAGTGCCAGCAAGCATTATGAATGGGAGAATGGCAGTATTTAAAAAAAGAATATAACTTGAAATCCCAAAGGAAGAACTGGTTCCCAGTATTTTAGGGCAGCATATGATGTTCCATCAGTCTGAAGCCAACTTTTTTTTTTTTGACTTACTTTAAAGTCAAGAAACAATATGATAACAACCTACAGAAACTTGGCACAATAATTGAATAATCACTTTTCTTCCAGTGTCTGATCAAGCCATAAAGAGAAAAATCACAAAGATGAGACAAATTTTATTTTGCTATCGTATGCGGTGAGCAGTTTCTGAGAAATATTGTTTCCTCACTACAGGGAACCAGCGCCTGCTAATAGCAGAGCCAAGCAAAATTTCTGAAAATTGTTATTGTAATGTTTACATAATGAGATCATATTTTTTTCCCCTTATGAAGTACAGGTGCGAAATCTAAACACTCTGGTCCCAGAAGTACAGCTTTCCAGTCATTTCTTTCTTAAGCAGTTCTTGCAAACTTAACCAGCCATCTATTAATGGGCTATTTACAACCCTGGTAAATCTTCTCTTTTTTTTGCCTCTTGCAACCCTACCAATGAAAAACAAACAAACAAACTAAAAAAACCACACAACAACAAACTCAAAATCTTTCTACACTTTATTTATTTATTTATATTCTCATGTTCTATTTTTCAAGAGGCAGTCGACCTACAGAAGAGCATCTGCTGGACCCTGAGTGGGGAACCGACATTCAGAAGCCTTGCAAATGTGAAAGCCAGGGGTGGGTCGGAGCCCGGATGGAGTTTGCTCTCAATAAGGAGGCTGTCTCCTTCAAACGAAGGGAGGCAGCACCCTCTAGCACTGAGCCTTTGCTACCACTCCAATGACAGGCACTGCCAAACATAAATCAGAGTGATAACAGCCTCTGCTGGGGATTCAGACCCACATTTTCCTGCATGGAAGATAAAATCTTTTCTGGTTCTTAATTCAATCACATACCCAACTGGCAATCTTGCATATCAAAATGGGAATCCTGGGAGGCTGCTGGAATATGCAGATCAACAGAAGCTAATTAGCATTTACTTGCAGCCATCCTTAACTGATTGGCAGCACAGCTGTGGGGACCAAGCAGAACATGCTGAGTTGCATATTTGTATGGCCACCTGCCATTTGGTGGGATCCAAAATAGTGTAAACTACCACTTCATAATAACTCAGTGACCTTAGTTTTGAAGTAATATTGAATAGACATATTTGGCTAAGTGTATAATTAGTGCTTATTTCACCTGACATGCAGTTCAACAATAGGCTGTGCAGCAGTACCTTCTTAATTTGACATGTTGATGTCTTAATTGAGATTGACAACTTGTTAGAGAGGTGCTCTATTTCCAATGCAGGCTGAGATCTACCCATCATCACTGACTTTCCTATACATATGAAACAATGCACTTATATCCCTTAAAACACATTCCAACTATTCGGAACTGAAAGATCAAATGTGAGTAGAGCTTACTGATGAAAGCACCACGTCTACTTCTTGCAGAGTTTTTACCTAAGTACTTTTACAGATTTGCTCAAAATTTGCAGTGAAATGGGATGTGACCCAGAAAATAAAAATGTCAAGAAACATAACAAAGAAAATAAAGGGTAAAAATGTTTAGGCAGAAGGAATGTCAGCATTGTAGGCCAATTCACACAATGGTGGTGACCTGAACATGAATGAAAGCTGCACCGGTTATTGACTGCAAGCCACTGAAAAGAGAGCAGTGCCTTTCATGGTTAAGCAAGTAAAGAAGTTTTGTAGCCTGGTTGCCTCACCACCCTGATCTGGAGTTCTGGTTACCTGGATCTAAGGATGCCTCTGCTTACAGGCAAAAATAAATAAAACAAATTAAATCTGTGTGCCTATGACACACCATATAAAACTGACCTGTGTAAATCGGCGTGTTTTCTCAGGGCAGCTGGGCTGGCTTGTAGCAACTAGGAATATAGTCCTCTTTTGGGGCCGCATGATAGAGAATTGAAATATATATGTGTGTCTAGTGGTGGTAGGAAGAGCACATGTAGGATTGCTGATCGATGTGAAATATAAAGAAATATATAGGTGGTGCTATAAAACTTAATGGAAGATGTAGTAGCATGGTGACAGATAAGAAAGGAGTTCTTGTTTGCATGTTTCCAAAATAGGACCAGAGGCTGTGGAAAAATGAGTCCCTTCAATCAAAACTACATCCTCATTATTCCTGTGTCACCTATGGACAGAAGCAAGACCTGGAGGTCATCTGCTGTTTCTCACCTGAGGATGTACTATTTAAAAACCTGCTATGCCTTAACCAGCTCCTGCCTTTCATGGTGTCCTTGGGATAAATATGTTCAGACATACTTTGGGGGACATGGCTCTATCAGATTTCATGTTTATTAAAATACGCACACATAAAATACACTCCTGATAATGCTTGTGAACAGATAAATGGCCAAGTTAACAACAACCCTCCCCTCTGCTCCCATGAACTGTGTAAGCTACAGATGGAAAGAGCCCACCAGGCCACTGAGTTCAGCTGGCCTGCCTCTGCAGGACTCATTCCAAAACTTGCTTGGTGTTTGATCTTTGGATGGAGATCTACATTCTCCGTCATTTTGTCAGTGCTCTGAAAGCAGAGGCAGCTGTTGGATGTTACAGAGGGGGCAAAGCGACTTGGTTCTTGAGCCCTGGTGTGAAGGCTTTGTACACATGGCCCCAGAATTGCCTTGGCTCTTTCTGTAGCCCCACTGAATCAAACCATCTCCTCCCATTTGAGGAGAAAAGCCTCAGCTTAACTACTAAGAAACCCTGCCAGGTGCATAAACACTTCTGAGCTAAGGCTTTGTAGGCAATTTGTCACTAGTACAACCGATGCTGCCACACACAGTAAATAGTTCAAGGTGTTGTGGATGTAACCTGCTGGCCCAAAGGCAACTGAAGGGAACAGAAATTTTCTCCTTGTTTTGGATGCACTTTGGATCACACCCATGGTTATCACGGAATCGTGTAGCTCTGTTTCTGGGTATACACTTGGATGCCCTCGGGTTAGGGAGGTCATGTGTGTCAAGAGCCTTGCCTCTGCCCAGTCAGATGTTGATTTCCCAGGCAATTACTTGGATGCCTGGTTTTGTGAGAACCTGAGCAAGCTGGTAGCTGGTCGTAGAATGGAAAAGAGATGGGAGTCTGAGCTGACTGGCAGCTTGACAGCCTGTTGGGCAGGTTGCTGCAGCTCTGGGCTTTCTGTATGTATGGGGAGCCAGGAGCCTGGGAGCATTGGCTCCCGAGCCCCGAGACTCCCATTCATCTGGGACTTCCATGTTCCTTGCTCCGTATTATGCAGCCAAGTGGAATTTTAATTAGAAACTTATCTAAATTGTTTGATAATTTTTCAAACCTTCTAGAATTCCTTTTTTTCCTTCCAAATGGGAATGAAAACAAACTGGAATATTAAAACCATCCCCGTGCCAGAATTACAGATCTCCATCCAACACTACTTCTAAATTTGTGCCACAATAGGGTTTGTGACTGAGCTATGTCATGTTGTATCACGCTCTGTGAATGACAGCCTGACATTATAAGTGCTCATCACAGTGCTGTATACTTATAAAGGATGTTCTAAGTTCTGCCAGCAAACAGGCATGGCCGTTTGGGAGCTATCTATAGTTACTAAACCTCAGGAGCAGTATTAGGGGCCAGGCAGTGAATTCAGCCTCCATCAGCCTGGTGTGGCTGTTGTGCTGGTAAGACCTGCAGTCTGATGGGGATCTCCCTGTTTCGTTGCTCAGAGGGTGGGCTCCCCAGGGAGGGTGCTTGCCATGCACTGTGTGCCCCAGGCAGTGCCACGTCCTGATGTGAGGCTTGTGTGCTTTGAGCACAGCATGGCATTTGTGCCATGACCCCACCATCGCCTCTCCAGTGAAATGGGCACTCTCTTAGGAGGCTCAAGAAACTAACAATGCCTAAAATAAGATGCAAAACTACTGAGCTCTGCACAGGGGTTGCTGGGAGATACTTTGTGCCATCCCTGGTACTGGAGAGGATGATCCTGCCTGCATTAAGATGAATTATATGAATCTTAGCTTCCTGCTACCGATGAGAGCAAACACTCTACCTGTTTAGGGGCACATTCTGGATTTTTGCTTAGTGCAAGCATCCATCCCTCATATCCACGTGAGATCCCACGAGCAGCAGGCAGCTCATACATCAGGCGGGCTCAGGGAGACCCCTTCCTTAGCACTCATCCTGGTCCATGGTGGTGCTGTAACAGGTAATTGGACAAGTTTATTTCCAAAGCCTGTGCTGTAAGCTGAAGTGAGATGCAGTCCTCAGTAAAGACTTTTGCTGCTTTTCTGCTATGCAAAATAACAAAAAAGACTAATCTTAAAACTGCTCTTAATGAGTATAACCAAAATATTAACAGTAGTAAACAAGAATACATTTGCTCATAACTTGTCATATCAGTGTAATAAATTAAGCCAGAAACACATTAACATTTGACAGCTTAAACAATGCAGGAAAAAATACAAACCTCACAGGGACTATGTGAAGCATGTTGGCAGTTTAACAGACATTTTGAGATGTAGATACATATATCAACCTTTCTGAATTTAGTCTTGATAACTCCTTTTCCTCTGTGTGCCAAAACACTGCCGTGTGAAGACTAATGAGTTCCAGATTTGTTTATCTTTGGTGGCTAAGGCAGATTCATGAGCCCCTTGAACCCATTTTACAGCGGTCATGTGATAGCAGCGTGCAACACCAGAGGCAGAAACGTCTCTTTTATGCTGATGGATACACAGTGCGTTAAAATATCCTGCAAGAGAGATGTGCTTGGCCATCTGATACAAGGGCCCACGTCAGATCTGTTTTGGATGATCTATGTGAGTGAATTGTCCTGCCTGTTAGCTTTCATATGTGTTTTATGTTTGTGTTCAGAGGTGCAATAACAACTGCTCAGAATAAATTGCGTATACGAAATAGGGATTATTATGTCTAACAGCAAGACTTCTTGACGTGTGCTCAACAGATTTTTGTATGGATGACTGTTTTTTTTCCAAACTTTTTTTTTTTATTATATTGCATAAAGCCATATGATGTAAAACATCATAGCTGAACAAGACTCTGGTCCAGTGAAACTTCTAAGTGAAACCTCTTCCTTTTGCTCATCCTCTATTATATATCTACTTTTTTTATTTGGCTCTTAGTAGTTTGCTTTCCTGTTAATCAATTTATGGTGTTTTAATGTTTCCCTATGTTAAGACCTGTGGACACTCCTGAGGGAAGGAAATGTTATGAATACGCATATCTATCAAAGTTAACATACAACATTTTGTGGAGGTTTTTGTGAAAGCTGAGCAGAGCACTGTCCTCCTGGACATCCTACCTGGTCATTGCTGTGCGAACTAATCTCTGCTTAATTTTGAAGAGAGTGGTTTGGACCTATCATCCCCTTGTCCCTATGACTGCTTTATATCTCTTGACAGGAAAAAAATGATGCAAAGGAACCTTCAACAGCTTAAAGCAGAGAATGCTGCATGGATGTCCCTCAGTGATGGCTGACAGCTGCCATGAACCTGCCTCTCCTGCCATGGTCTGCTCAGAAATGAATTATCTTGAATTTTAATGTGGTGTATGTGTCTAACTAACTGTGTTTGGTTTTGTTTTCCTGTTTTAGCAGATGCATGTGGACTAACTATTTCAGTAAAGTAAACCCTTCTGCTGAGACCACTCCTTATCTTTCTGTTTCTTGTAAGTAACATTTTTTCAAAATTTCTTTGACTGGTCATATATTTTAAGTAAGAAAGCAAGACTTTCTGTGGAAACATGACCATTCATGACTACTGTGTCCTGTGTTGAAGGAGACGTAGCGCATGTGTATCCTTGTAGTACGTGACCTGGGGAGGCAGGAGAAGGGAAGGAGGAGAGGAAGAGTAAAGAAAAAAGAGAGAAATTGAATTGTGTATAGGGATTATTTGTTGGGTTATTTGTAAGGAAAGTTCATTTGTTATTTGAGTACTTAATAAGTCATCTGAAACCTGAACTAGGAATTGGCTTTTGCTAGCTCTTTCTGATAGAGATACTAAACCAAGGTCAGATTTTGTTCCATAGTAATGAGAGGTAACAAGAACTTTTGGATTCCACTTCTTGTGGATTTCTTCATTGTACACTGTGTGCAGTACACTCCCAGGACAGCCAAATCGAGCCTGAGGTCCCCATGTGCTACATATTGGATAAATACACAGGAAGAGACAGTTCCTGGCCTGAAATGTTCACAATCTAAATAGATGTGGCAGCTGAGAGGTGCATAAAGGGGAATTTCCTTTTATCATGAGTGCACATCTGAGTTGCTGAGAGGGGAAGTGATTCAGCCACAGACAGGAATTTTGCCCGCTCTGGGTGGTCGCTGAGCCTCCTCTTGCACCTTGGCCACAGGTCACGCTGATCCTTCCAGCTCTCAATTTCATGATTGTAAATGCAATCTCTTAATTACAATTTTCTGAACCAAATAAATAAGTGAAAAGCAAAAAATGACATTTCACATAAGAACAGTCCATTTCTGTACCACGAGCAATGACTGTTCTTGTTCCAGTAGAAGCCAGACCTCTTCATAACATACCTTATAACCTGTTAATTATAATTTCTTTCTCTAACACTTGGATCACACTACTAAATATTTTTAAATATCTATATATGTGTTTTTTAAGCTGCTGGGTTTAGGTTACACCTTTTCCATATGCCCAACCCACACAATCCCATCAACGCTTTCACACACCAGTCAAACACTCTATATTTGTGTGAAACTCACTGAAGGAAAAAAATTCCTATTACTACTACTACTAATACAAATTCGTTTCTCACAACTATTAGTATTTTCCTGAATGCCACTGAATGAAATTACTGCAATTGAATGTCTAACTTTTTGTTGCACTGATTTAGCACAGAGGTTTGATTTATATTTATAATTACTCCAGTCCCATCACTGCATGCCTTATTTTTTCCCTTTTTGCTCAACAAAGCTCCCTTTACAAAACTTAATCACTTTCTGTATGAGCAATTCCCTAATACATTTTATATTCTGTTGTTAGTGTGAATGATGTTCAGAAAGTTGATACACATTGCAACAGCAGGTGTTAAGACAGGCAAGTAGGGAACAAAAGCTCTTAGTGCATGAAAAAGTCTAATAATAGACAATTTGTTCACCTGGCACTGGCTGCATTAGCATTTGAGATGAGCTCATTGTTATTTGGCAATGAGCTTTCTGCTGGTCGCAAGGATGAAAATATGGAAAATCCAGGTTGTGGAAATAAAGGTTTGCTAATATTAGAACAGCATTAAATGGTGCATGATAGAACTGGAAAGGTTGAGGGTGAGCTGGGGGTTTAAAATAGTGAGACACTTCCGTAATCAGGAAAGCAATCAATAAAGACACAGTTGTGTATACACTTGCAATAAAATTACACGTGTAAACATTTTCAATAACTCTACAACTGGGCAAGCTGTTTGGAGCAGGTTTGCACTCAGAAGGGTAGTTCCAGCTTTTTTCCAGGCTCACTGAAAACGTGGCCATTAGGTAGGGAAGCTCACCACGAAAAGCAAAGTTAAGCAGTCTGCTCAGAAGGGAATCATCAGTCCATAAAGGCAATTCTCTGCCGCGGCCCCTCTGGGGCTGCCTGAGCCATGGGGCAGTGCTGGCAGCACTGCTATGTCCTGCTTGTGTCCTGAGCACCAGGTACACGGGGTGTGCCTCCAGACACCTAGCAGCTGGCATGAGGAAGAGCAAGTTGATTCCTGGAAGCACATTGAACACTTCCATGTATGTTGTTGGGGCTGTGAGCACTTGGGAGGCTTTCTCTTCCAGCAGGGGAGCATGCCTGGTCTGGAGGAGGGGAGAGATGGAGCCTGCGCTTGACTGCAGTTCCCATCTACACCTCAGAAGGTACAGGGGAAGTAGTGCATGAAGTAAAAAGGGCAGGGACACAGCTGAGTGGCCCTCAACCACCTTCTGCTTAGTGTGTACCCTGCCTCCAGAAAGACGGCCAGGTGCTCTCTCCCCAGAACAGACAGTGAAATGAGCATCCTTTATCCTAAAGTGTCTTTTTATGTCCTGATCTAAAACTCAGGAAATCATATGAATTATATAATAATTATATATCACCATCATGTTTTTGCTTTTGGAGAGAAAAAGTCCCTCTGATCTTTTTGATTTTCTTTGCTTTCCATATCCACACAGTCCCATCTCCCGGCTGTCTGCAGCCAAGGGATTTGGTGAGAGCTGCAGGACCCCGTTCCCACCCACTGCTCTGAGCTGTGCACACTGGTCTGTGCCTGGATCCCAGGGACATTAGGGATGGGGACATCACAGATCTCCCTTAGGCAGACCTTGGGAATGAACCCTGCAGCACAGGCCACACTGGTAAGCTCCCTCTAGGGTTTTGTTGTACCCAAACCTTACATTGGCTTTCTGAAGTCACGTAGCAATTCATCTGTTAATCAAAAGCTGCAGTTCCTCAAAGTTATGTGTACAGTTTCCAAGAAACAGTGATTCATGTGTCTAAAAGCCCCTACCACCATGCAGCACATTGGGCTAGCCTTCCAGACAATGACTGTACATGTTTTGGGCCAAAAGCCCCTTCCCTATTACATGTAAAGTGCATTGACAATTATATTACAGCCAGGCAGGGCTGATTTGATATCAATGTTATTCTTTAGCATCAGATTTGGTATTGCAGGCATCTATGACAATGTGCAATCCGTGCTAGAAGAGGTTGATATAATTATATGACACCAAAAGAAAAAGATATATGAATTGGACTATTGGGTACAGATGATGTTAACAAATAGACAATTATTTAAAAACAATTGAAGTGGTTAATATCTCTTTCAAAAGTGAATATGCTGGAGAAGTTCATAGATGTTTAGCAATCAGTTCTCACAAAGCTTGACCACAGTAGTCATGCACTGATGGCATATTTGCAAACATGTAGGTCTGGTTAAGTCCAGGAGTCTGCCCATATACATATAACTGAAAATTCAAGACCAGACAATTATTTTCTTCATATCAGTTGTTTCTGCCCTCCATTCTTTTTTTTTTTTTTCCCCTTTTAAAATATCAGGTGGAATTTAGAACGTAAGCCTTTAGGTATCTAAAGGGAGGCCATGGCTGAGCACAGATCAGATTGCTTTCCCTTGCTCGACTCCCCCTTTGCATTCCAGCCTGACAAAGTTTTGTTGCAGTTACTTAGTACATAGATAACTAAATGCTTTAAATACTAATTAAAATAGATGATGTTTAACTGTTGGCCTATGCTATTTGTTTATGATGGAAGACAGCAGTGAACAGAATCATCTATTACCATTATCAGCAGCCTTTCTTTTCTCCTCCAGTTCTTATCCAAGCAATACAAATGTCCAAGCACTGACTTGGTTCCTGTAAACAGCCTTGTTTCCAGCAGAATCTCTTTGTCCATCTTTCCACTGTCTTATCTTTCAATTTGCCCCGAAACTACCTTAAAACAATACATTCTAAGTTCCCTGGGAGTTGTATACTTGAAACTTTATATTGGAATTGTTTTAGCCCATAATGCATGTAGCCTCATTTTCTGTATGCAGAAGTGCATTGCCATTAATCAAAGGAAGAGCTGAGTAAAGTGGTACAATCCACATTCTTATTTTGGAAAATTAAAAGGCAGTATCATTATTAAAAGGCAATTCGGCTAAATGTTTTCTGATGGAGGGAGAATTGGGACACACTACATTGTCCGGTGACTTTGCCAAAAATATGACACCAAGAGGCACGATAAATGAATGTATAAATAGTAATTGTTCTGAAAGGAGTAGTCATAAATCACAAAGTGAGTTTCAGGACATTACTTTCATGGTGATACTTGAAATGTGATCTACCTTGAATTAAAAGAAAATCAGATTTTCTCTTCTGGTTGCGCTGAAAGGAGTTAGATACTGGAAACCCAATTTCCCTGAAGCAAAACCCTATGCAAAATATGAAGCTCTGCAATAAACATTAGACCAAGTTTTGCAAAGAGGAGGGGGGCTGTTGAAGAGTGCAAACCAGCAATTTTTTGGAACAAGAGGTTATTAATCATGCAACACTTAGGGTTAGCAAAGTTCTGGCCCTGAATCAGCGACGCACTGCAACAAATTGCATCACTCCAGTAGGAGCAGATAAGGTGATCTGTGGAGCTCTGCAACAGATCTCGAAAGACCTTTTCCCTTGCAGAACAGCCCGTGTTATAATGAAATACAATCCTATTATTTGTTGTAACAATTTATCAGCAGAATTCAGCCTGTCTCGTGCTGTCTGTGCAGATAGTCTTCGCAGGGTTCATCCAGCCTGCTTTTGGGTGGAAAAAATACCTGCAGCCTACCTTTCCCCATTTTTTCCCTTAACAGCATCTCCATGAATGTGTGCACAACCTGGGAAGCAAGAGTGAAAACTACTGAAAAGCTGAAGTCTGGAGAGCTTGTAGGATAACTGAGCAGTAGACCTTATCAAAAGAGGGGTCTTTCTTCCTAGACATTGATATCCTGTGGACATGTCCCTGCAGAGCTAATCCAACTCTGTTTCACTTATTAGATCAGACGCAGGATTCACAGGATGCTTTACAGCCTGGGTCCTCTGTGTTCCCAGAAATCCTCTGGCCAGTTCCCTCATCCCTTCTGGGTCTCTCTGTGACCAGTTTCTGCTGTGCCTATAAGGAGCGGTGTGTAGGTTGGCATCACTAGCTATAATTGCTATAATTACATTTGAAAGTAGACCCTTGATAAGATTTGGAAACAGGGACCAGCTCAATTATGCAGCTATGTGATCTAATTTTATTTGCTTTGGTTTCACAGTCTCCCTCTTATCCTGCTTGTTGTTTGTCACACTCCCTTGTGCTCTGGTTTACATCAAATGAGCTCATCTATGCTTCCTGCTCGTATAGCTTATGATATAGGGACAGCCCAGGGAAGAAGCCTGGAGCCCTGAAACACATGGGTTTGCACAGAGAAAGTCAGTTTGGAAAGACAGGGGAACAAGAGGCTTGGCAGTCTTGGGGCCTAGAGTGAAGGGGATGTAACATGGTGCTCCTTACCAGCCCCCCCAGTGCATCACAAGGAAAAATGCGAAAGTTTCTGAGCAGGAACATTTGCCATCAGCTGCTAGCCCAACTGGGGCTATTCAAAGAGTAATGAACTTTTGGTATTCCTGTAAATTTGAAGTGGTCAAACAACCTCTGGTTGTTTTGTTTGTTTCTTTTCAAGTATTATTCTACAACAACAGATGCATGGCAATCCCTGTTTTTTTTCACTCGTACCTGGACCCCAGATACATGGTGTAGGCAGCAGAGATGCTTGGGCAGCCTTGATGGCTGTACAATATTGATGCACTTTTTGATTTAATAACTTACGTTCCTCCAATATGGCAATTTCCTCAGCAGCAGCTAAGAAGCTAATCTGGTTGCCAGACTGACCAACACAAGGCTGAGGTTTCTGAAGCTCAGTAGCAGGATTTGAAGCAGCTGGTAATTTAGGAGTTAGCGTAGTATGTTTCTTCAGTATAGCCTGCAGGTCAGCCGTTACCTGCTAATAAATAGGTAATAAATAACCACTAGCAGTGTCAGCTTCCTGCTATTTATTCTCTCATGTAATATTCCAAGTCTATTTGTGCCACGGGAAAAATTACCTGATAGGAAAGCAAACAAGCCACAGCCAGATCTCCCCATTGAAGCCTGCACAAGTGGAATTGGTGCCTCGGGCTGTCCCCAGTGCCTGCAGGTCTGCAGGTAAATCACTGCTGCCACTAAGGGAACCTCCCTCCTGCCTTACCTTGTCTCTTGTCTCGGGAATATCTGCCTGGTTCACCTTGTCCCCATCCAGACATCATTCTCCAGCTGAGGACTTGGCTTTTCAGGAGTGGTTTGGTTATTTTCTGAGAGCAAATAGCCAGGCACGATTGCCTTCTTTCTCACTGTTTTCTCCAGTATTTCATGTAGTTTATCCGCCCTGCTAAAGCTGGCAAAGAGGTCTCTTTCAGAAGATTGATGCAATGAATTTCACACTGTATCTTCAGTAAGTGAAGTATTTTCTCCCCATTTTTCATCCAGCTCCTGGGGCTGGACAGATAGTTTTTTATTAATAGAATATACACTAATATCAAAACATTTTTCAAGCCAAATCTCTTAATTACTTTTTCCATTACCTGCCTGGCTCTCCACATGAATAAATGAAAAGAAGCAGAGAAGACAGACACATGACACAATCCTCTATGCAAATCACTCTGTATATCCCACCAATCTGCTGGGGCAGTGCTAACTTATTTATGATAGGTCACCCAATAGTTATTAATAAGTTATTGAATTAATATAAAATTAATTCAGTAATATTTCTCGAATTAACAATGGCTCATTAGCCAACTGATGGCTTAATCAGCCTTGTTTTTTGCAAAATATTTGGGAAGTGCACTGATGCCATGGGTGCTTGCTAAAGGTGTACGTAATGATTCAAATGTGCCTCCCCTTTGCCAGTGGTGGCTGGCTTTGTGGAAGTACATTCTCAAAGTATCCAAGACCCATCACTGCTTTGAAAGTGTCAAAATAGCACTTTCTGTCTGTATCCTCTGTGTTTCCTCTTCGTTACGTTAATGGGTGGCCACGTGCTGTGCACTTCGCTTGCCTCACTTTGAGTTTTGCACTGAGCTTTCAATTAACGGGGCTCAAACCAATAACTCTGGCAGTGCTTTCCCCTCCAGAAATCCAACTCTTATTGCACATCCATTTTTAAAAAGGTGTTATTGATTCTTCAGGAGTCTTCAGAGATCCTCTCTGTTGCATCTAAGGATGAGGGAAGGAACTTGCTTGCCACCAGGATGAAGCTGCTTCCCAGGGCCATTGAGGCATGGGACTGCAGGGGTGGCAGACCCTTGCTGCAGCCCTCCGAGACCAGCTATTAAACAGGGAATTTAATGAGAGAGACTGGGTAGCATAAGACTTCAATTCAAGCACAGAGAATAGTCTGGGGACATTTTTTTTTTTACAAATGCATGAATATTGGGTGGGCTCTCGCATCCCCAACTTTGAATCATTTTAAGTTTGCCAGCCCTCATGTCTTTCATTAGTGAAGGATATTTACTTCATTTTCCATCCATTTTTCTTCTTTGTGTCGCCTCAGCTTTGCTGCCTTCAAAGAAACAATATATTACAGAGATGCTGTTTTGCCCTCAGAATGTGTATGGGAGCTCATTTAACTCTGGTGCTGTTCTTCTCCTGATGCTGTAGCCTGAAATCCATCCACTACCTTTCTGCAATCCAACCTATGCTTCCTAAGCAAAATTAACCCTTTGTTAAGGGAATTACCTCTTATCTGCGACAGTGTTGGTCACACTGAAATACGCACAAACGTGCTGCTTTGGTGGTGCTGTCTGAAAGGCGCACGGTGAATTCAGCCACAGTTTCTCTCAGAAAGAGCTCAGCTCAACTTTCTGACCTCAGCTGTCTGAAAATGCTTGGAGCCTTTTTGTTCGCTTCATGTTGCTTAATGCCATCATTATTCCAAGCTGTTTCTATACATGTATGGATTTATTTTATTATATATATATATTTTTTACAGCAGTTATGCTACGGGCTCTTGGTGTGCTGTTACTGATATGGCAGTACTGCAAATGCTGGTGGTGGTGACCAGACTTTGGGTTGCTGGTTTCAGCACTTGGGGAATTATTTGCATGCAAGATTTTCAGACATCTCTGAGAAATGTTTGGGTAAAGTTAACATAGCTTAAAGACGGGTGAGGAAGTACTGAAGCTGGAAGACTGCTTGGTCCTAGGGGTGCATACTGGTGCCCCTCCAACTCTTTGAATGCATTGCCACTGCCTGCATTGCAGGGATCGCAGGGCTGGGGTTACTCTGCTTAAAGGACCCTCACTGGAGAAGGGAGAGGGCTGCCAACGGCACATTTTGTGGATGCTCACTGGCTCTCGAGCCTCTCCCTAGCCCCACTGGTGTGAAACAGCCCAAATATTTCTGACCCTTCTGGGCGTGATGTAAAAACCCATCTGAATGCAATAGCTTTGGAGGAGGCCTGATGACATGGGATTTGGAGCTGGGTGGAACAGGGTGTATTCTGCCACTTGATTTATTGTCAGGTCAGATTAATTTGCCTTTTTTTTTTTTTTTTTTTTTTTTTTTTTGTGCAGGAGAATCGTTACACTGCTAGGTGTTTATTCCATTTGGATTGTGAATCTAGCTAATTGCCAGGGCACATAGAGCTTGTGAACAACCTTGTATGAAAACAAAACAAAACTTAATCTAAAAGTACAAAACCACTCAAGGCACCCTGCAGAACAACCTTCTTTTGCTATGGATTGGGAGCCCCAGTGCAGAGAAAAACTTCTTAAGGCTGGGATTGTCGAGCCAGCAGCATACGTGGAAGCAGAGCTTTGACCCCCAGTATCCAGTTTCTGAGCTGCATCCAGAGGGGATGCTCACCTTAACCTGGTCTCCACATGAATGAGCAGGAAATTAGTTTTATGGGCTGAAGGAAGAGGGAAAACTCCTCCTGTTTTTCTTTTTAGGGACTTTACACAAAGTGTTGCTGTGAGAAATATATGTAAAAAACAAAACACTTTTTTTTGCAAGCTGACAACTTGCTTCCTGCCCTTTGGTAAAGCAGGCTTTGTGTGTCCCTCCTGCTGCAGCCTGTAAGGCTCCTTTACCTTCTCTTTATTTACAGCCTTGCTAGCAAGAAAATACACACAGACAATGGGATCAGGACTCTGAGCCCCACTGGGACCCCAGCTGCCATGCACTGGACACAACCCAGTGGACAGGGCAGGAGACTGGGATGCCAGGGTCCCAAACTTTGTCACCAGCTCTTCCAACAAACAGACTGCATGGTGTTGTTGTTCAGCATCTCCTCCTGCTCTTGGTGGGAGCCCCATGGGATGGGGACCATTTCTGATGCCCGGTATAAGAAGGCTGTGCATCACCTGGAGTCGTTGCCCTATAAATCGCAACCCTGGGGAACTACTCACCTGCTCATTTGACACACGTTGTGTTGTGACTTATACAGCTGCTTCTGTTTAAGTAACTGTTGTTTTTCTTGCACGTGGTGGTGCCTTTTTTCTTCCCACATTGCTGGTGCAGTTGGTAGATGTCTGAAAGCTGCTGAGTGCTAGGCCCAGCATGGGGGGATGTCCTGCTCCATCTCTTAGGACATGGTAACTTCCCTCCGTCTTTTCAGCAATGATTCAATAAATTATTACCCTGCAAGAGAATTTAATTACACAGTTAAATACATCATATGCAAGGTTTTTAGCAAGCCCTTCTAAATTCTCCACTTTTTCATGTAATCTATTTTGGCCATTGTTATGACTTCAGATACCTGTGCTGATTTCATTCCCGGTAGATGTATCAGCAAATCACAGCAGGAAAAAAAAAACAAACAAACAAACAAAAAAAAACCTGACACATCTCCCCAGAAGTTTTTGCTGCAGCCTGAGCTCCCAGCCGCGTCGCGTTCAATAGGTCAGCCGAGAGGCACTTTGCCATTGCCCGGTAATTACCGTGGAACCTCTAATCCAGGCCACAAATTCCTCCCTGCCCATAGTCCTTTCTACTTCAGAATGCGTATCTAATAGCAACCAAGGACTTTTCCTATTTTCTCACTTGGAATCTGTTTTGGGAACTTGGAATTGCTATCTCACTGAATCAGTAACATCTGTGACTGCAGGGCAGCCCGAGTGGGAATGGTTAGGGGGTTAGGCAGATTTCCTGCATTTCAAGGCTCTTTTCCTCTGAAGAGACTGCTTTGGGACAATCCAATTGCATTTAATGCTGCTTCTTTCCTTTTCCTTTTATTTTTTTTTCCTTTTGGTGTGTGTGTGTTGTTTTAACCCCATCTTTTCTCTCCTTTTTTTTCCCCTCCTTCCAGCCCCACCCAAGTTGTTTGGGTTTAAGAAGTAAAAATGATTTTAAGGACGCACGCCAGCATTTTGAAAAGTTTCGGTTTCAAACACATGAAAAGAAAAGTCTGAAGGGATTCCTAGAACTGTATTGCAGCTTGCAGGTATGGCTTTGATTTTCCTTTTGGCAGGCTTTCGCCATCCACTCTTTCATTGCCCTTCCAAGAAACACTGCTGGGTGCCTAAAGACCAGCGCGCTTCTTACACTTGGCAAGAGAAGATAACAGTAATGCTACAGTTTGGGCTTTGAAAGATTAAAAGCAACATTTATTCCTTACAGTACCTTCAAACTTCCTCAAGTTAATTTAAAATCCATTTTAGAAAATGTTTAACTAGTAATACTGGATTTTTTCTAAAATTCTGTATATACTGTACCTGTAATTTAAACCAAGTAAGAGGTGGATTAAAGAAAGCGCAGTGCTTTAAAGTGTGTTACATGCTTTGAGCAGTCCTTTCCCTCTGTTGGAAGGAATACCCCGTGCCTCTGGGACTGGTCTCTTTACGATATCTCCATAAAAGCTCTGGCAAGAAGTGACCGTACTTTGAGAGCAATTTTGAATTGTTCAGAAACTTTTTGCTCCTCCTCCCCCTTTTTGATGGTGAGTGACCTTATTACTAGCCAAGCAGACAACAAAAGTATCCCTTCCCCAGCTTGCAGGGCTGCTGATAAATTATTCATACAGCTAATGAGGATTGTGAATTTTCAGGCATTTTTAAAGGCTTGCATCACTTAGTCAACATTTCTCTCACACCTGCACGCTTCAGGCAATCAGGTGTTTAAAATTACCGACACAGAGCTCTGCCCCTTCTCCTCCTGAAAATGCTTTGTTCAACAGCGGAGTCCTGTGGCTATTTTGTCTGTTTGTCTGCGTGAGGTTTTTTCTGTGCTAATTAGTGTGAGGGGAAAGGGGAATCTGAGAGGACTGCGTTAATTAGCAGAAGGGATCACATACCTTGGCTTATATTAATTTTGAAATGACAAGACACAGGTGCACATTTAGTGGCATTGAATGCATGTTAGCATTTAAGGGCTTTTTTTTTTTTTTTTTTTTTTTTTTTTTGTTCTTCTTCCTATGGAAGGATCTTCCTTTAGTAGGAGTTATCAGGGAAAAAAAAAAATCTCAAAGTAAGGAAGCTCCTGTTGAAGCTAAGAGCTACATGATGTGAAAGGACTGATTATGTTTATATTACATGGTCTCCTGTGAAAAAAATCAAGCCTCCCAGCTAGCAGGGAAAGAAAGGTCCCTGGAACTGCGGAAACAACTGACTCAGTGTCTTAATTCTGAAGGAAATGAGTCCTTTGTAGATGAGAGGGATCCTTCTGATCTAGTTCAGTGAAAGGCATGCAACTATGAAAATAAGTCTTTCCTGTAGGGTTGGAGGATAAAGCAGAGAATCAGAAGAACTGGGAATTTGGAAGGCAAAGAGATTTTACATTTAGTCTTGTTTTAACCTTTAAATGTTCCACTGGTGACTGTGCATCACCCATGGTATCCTTAAGAAAAACTTAAGATTGAAAGATTAACAATAAATGAAATCTTTGTTGTGTGTGACAGCCTGGCTTCTGCGGCTGGGCAGAAAAGAATTTGGAGAGACCATTGTTGGTCTGTCTGATGGTGTCGGGCCCTGAGGTCCTCACATCCCTGCCCATGCATGTCTGAATGTGAGGGAGATAGCCGAAGGCCTAGACCAATGTCTGAAGAGGATATTTGGTACTTTGAATATGGACCTGAGGCTGCATTTGAGCCCAGTCTTGCCTTCAACTCATGCTTTGTGTTGAGTTTGCAGTGGTTTTTGATGAATGTGAAATTCCAGTATGCATCACTGCTGGTCCATACACCAAGGTATGTCTTGGAAAGGCAGGCCCCCTTCACCTTGCTTGGACACTTCTGTCTGCTTGCCCTTACAGGGGTGTCTCGAGACTGCAAAATCTTTCCCATACAGCACTCATCACAAGAGAAAGTAGGAGAGATGGGCAGCACGACACAAGGATGCTAACACAACAGTGTGCATTTCTACAGCTAAGGTATAGAAGACATTGAATTTGGTTATAAACAGGAGAAGAAAAAAAAAAAACAAACAAAAAAACTTAAACCTACTCTGTACCCTCACTTTACCCTGTACCCTCACTTGGCATCGTAAGGTTACTGTGGATGTAGCCTGTGGTCTTTTATAGGTGCACAGGAATGCATGTGTGCCAGCAGCCAATATTTATTAAGTTGTTTTGGTGAATACTGCAGTAGTTCTGTGGGGTTGCCAAGGGTTTAGAAATGTGCTGAGAAATCTAAATCCTCATATAAACTGCAACAGCATCGTGAAGTATAAGCATTGTAAGTCATCACAAATTATTGGTCACTTGAAATAGATATACTTGAGATGTTTGGTGTGTATGCCAGTCGTTCAGTCATTCTTGGGCAATAGTTTTGCTCTGAAATAAATCCAGTTGACTAACTACAGATACTTCACACCTTACCACCAAGTACAGAGTACACTTAGTGCCATGCTTACAACATAAGTGACCATTTTGAAAAAGCAGATCACTGTGGAAGTTGATCAGAAATGCATATACGATAGAGGAATGTTTTTAATGGCTTTTGGGGGAATATTAAGATTTATTCACATAAAGACCTACTCAGCATGTTGCACAAACTCGTCTTAGCGTACTAATAAGTCAATGTGTTACCAAATGTTTAGTCATTATAATTACAGCCACATGTTGTCCTTTTTACAAATAGGTCTGGCTTAATTGCATCATTTTTCAGCAGGATTTATGTGGTCCTGTTTAATCCAAAATTAGTACATGCACAAATGAAGTGCAAACTATTTTCCATCACTGAACTGTGAAATATTCTCCAGAATAGAGATACACCAACAAGTTGCTAAAAAGATGTAATAAGCAGTCAGGCAACTTTGCGATTTGTATGTATGTGTGTGTCTGCTTCTATGTAATTTGCTAAAAGTAAGAAAAAATATACTAAAATATACATTAACTGCCAAATGAACAAAAAAGTCAGTAAATGATCTCAATCAAGCGGTCTTTTTTGGTCATCTCCAGTAAGACAAAGGATGGGAGAGATCATAAGTCTATCTTGCTATTGCTAGCTTTCAGCATTTATTAAATACAGTAAGAGCTAATGCATTTTATATATCACATCAATCTATCACATGCAAATATATCACATTTATAAGATGCTCTATAGGCCAAGATGGTGTAGGCCTACCTTCTAAGTTACCTTGACTAATATTCCATATAACCTACATAGTTCTGAGGCCTTACGGGTATATGTAGGACATGGTAGATGTATGAGTGTGGGCTACTTGAACCTGGGCCACATGTAGCAATTACAATACATACATAATGATTGGAAGTTTGGAACATGTGATTTCCAAGAGTATTGTAAGTTAGACATTAAAATAGCAATGCATGACTGAATCCCACCAGGACCCAAAAGCCTAATGCTGGAAGCAGATGAAATCCTGTTTCAATTTGTGTCTTAAAGGGAAAAGTTACTTTGACTTAAGTAGTGCTGAGGTCTTGCCATCCAAAATGGAAATTTACTTACTGCTGTGAGGAACTCTGCTGATTTTTAGCGGTCAAATCAGAAAGTCAACAAAGTGTCCCCATGTTGCTTAAGCATGGAAGCTTAAGCATGGATTCAATATTATGGAAGTGCTAAGGATTGTTCTGTCTCTAAACACGGGAGTTCCTCTGTCTTTTTCTTTTTCCCTTTTTTTTTTTTTTTTTTTTTTTTCTGTTGTCACCTTTGTGCCAGCATGCATAGCCGCAATGTAGATAAATGTGGCTTTTGAAAGCTACTCAGTTTTGTGCAGTATGTGATTTGGGTAGAAAGTAGGAGAATGGCTCTATTAGTAAAAGTATATGAATATTGAATATAGCCCTTGTTTCAAATTCTACTCTCCTCGTTTTTATGACTTTAAAGTATTTTTCATTGTATGTCTTAATGGGCCAAAATTTCAAAGACTTACTCAAAGTGGGGCACCTCATGACCTGTGCAGAATGATCTTAGCCATGAGGAACGCGCACCCTTGTGTGTTTGAATGGGTTAATACACTTGCAAGCAGTAGCTCGCAGGTCACTGCCACTTCTCTCTGCTTCAGCGTGTCACCGCAGTAATTCACACTCTGAAACCTTAGGGCTATATCTGGTAACGTTCACTTTGTGCTGCAAATAGCAGCTTCAGCTGAGCTGTCTCTGAAGTAGCGCTGGTGCTCAATGAGCACAGCGATCCTCAGTGAGCAGACATGTCCATAAGCTACCCAAGTGTGGCTTGCAGCGATGTTTGTGATATGTATGATCCCAAACTGAAAGATCTGATAAACTATCTCTGATGGTCAGCTGGACTCATCGTTCTCAGCAGCCTTTTAAGCTGAATGCCTTGAGATGACAACAGAGGTGCTCCCAGAACAGGGCCTAGGGTTTGTCTGGTGGGTCAGGACTGTACTGATGCTTGAGCCAGGGTGTGAGGTCTGTCTTCTCAGTTTGACTGTCTCCCTGACTTATTCTGCTCATTCACAACTTCTACTTTTCCTAAGAATATTTATTTCTTAAATCCAAATCAAATGCACAGACTGAGGGACTTGCTACCACTTGTAAATCAGGAGCTGGACATTTACCTGGTATTTCTCATGTAGACTTTTCCAAATACACTTAAATGAAAACATATAATCAGTTAGTTTCATTTAATAAGAGCAAAACATGGTGCAGGTGTAGGACACGGGCATCATAATCATACCTGGAGAAATCACAGGTGAAAAAGGATGCACTGCTGCATTTTGGAGAACATTTTCCTAAGGATATCTCATTTAATAGGTTCTGTTCACAACAAAATCAGCATTTCCAGAGCTGCAATGCTGCATGCTTGCTTCTAGGCAGCTTCAGGTAGGCAGCTCAGGACTGCTCCGATTTGGTTGTATTGTTTCTCTTCAGCGTGTTCCTCTCCATGTAGAGTGACCTTAGCCTGTCTGCATGCCAGGGGAGCGATCTCCATCTGTTGAACACTTGTCACATGAACCAGTGACCTAAACCGATGTAACACCCTACAACACCTGTGAGCTGCTCAACCGTGGCCGCCCCGGCCGCTGAGAGACACAGAGCAAGAAGCACCCGCGACAGCTTGGAAGAAACTGGGTCACTTTTTTTATATACCTTAAAGACAAAATACGAAGCAAAATTCTTCCTGGTAGCTGTGGAGCTGGAAGCAATTTCAAGCCCTTTTTTTAAGCAGAAAGGCTGCTCTTGCCTTAGTTCACAGAAATTAACACTGATACATTAGCCTGTCATCCACCGAGAGCTTTAACTGCGTAGAGGAAGGCACCTGGACTCGAAGGATCGAAGCTCTGCTCGCTTTTCTCAAGTTGGATATTCTGGTGCTTCTGGTGAGTCTTGCATATGTAGAAGCAGCAGAACTTGTCTCAGGGAATAAAGGCATCGCCACGGGAAGGGACAGATGGTATATGTTCCTGAGACCCAGCTACGGATTGATGCTCCTAAGGACAGCCGCTCCCGCAGGTGGGAGCGTGTTTAAATGAGCCGGTGGCACAGAAAGTTGGGGAAGGAAGGAGCGCCTCGGGTGAGTGATCTTCTGCGGGATTTTGGACCCAGGACCCTTCTCCTCATGAAACTGCTGAGGTCAGCTCTTTGGAGGTTGGGTGCTGGAAATCTCCCCAGGAGGGCTGGGCTCCAGCGGGATGGAGAAGGCTGAGGCTCCCAGGCGGCTGCCTCCAACCCTTGCACCAGCTGTTCCGTGGGTATTTCCTAATACTTTCTTCACTTTTATTTATTGTAATTCACTTCAAAGTTGTATTTGAATAGAAGAGCCTGAACCGGTTGTGTGTTCAGTGACTGACTGAGATCCTGAGGCCTCTTTTTGTCGCCAGAAGCCGCCTCACCAGCCTGGAGGCACCGAGGTGGGGCACATACTGGAAAGTTGGCTCTCTGGGACACAGCCTGGTGTCAAGCTAGCTTATTGTTTCCAAAAAAATGGTATTTTTCCCACCTGTTTTTTATTTTATTTGTTTGAAAGTAGCTTTTTTTTTTTTCACACAAGTTTCTGCCAAAAGGCTTAGTAACTCACCTCAGCCTGTGGCCAGCACCAGTCTTTTGACACAAAAGTGCAAATGTTGGTTTAGATAAGTTACGTGTTTTGCATGGGGAAAACGTTTTCCTGACCCACACTGGTAGAAGATGTTGTTCTCTGATTTGTGAGAATTCCTAAACCTCTCTAAAATCTTCTGTTTGATTTTCAGTCTTTATTATGGTAAGTTGAGATGTTTTTTATTTGCAACATTATTGTTCCTAGTGTGATTGTTCTTGCAATTAGAAAATAATACAGATTAAATGATAGTTACAGTTTTGAGTTTTCCAGGTTGCAGAAGGTGTGCATCTATATTTTCCTTCAAATTTTACACTTTAAAAGATTAAAAGAATATATATTAGGACATAGCTGAAGTATTTCTTTATCCCCGATCCCCGTAGGCTGTCTGCAGCTAGTCTGGGCTGAGGATGAGCTTGGAAAGAATACTTCTATGCTCCTGGAATATAAATTAATTGCTAACTTCTCCAAGTTAAAATGGTGATACTATGTTTTATCTTCTAAGAACAAGCAGGGATATCAATTAAAGTGTCACAAGTAAACCCTGAATTGTTGTGAAGTAACATCTGATTTCCTAGATTCATCTGAAAGGTATGTTTTCAGATCTCAGAAGCCTCTCCTTAACCCCTGTTCCACAAATAGCCTTATGCTGGGATGAAGCAGAGACAAATACACAATAGAACTTAAATATCTGCTTAATAGGAACTGCTGAGGGGTGTGTGCTATATCTTCTCATAGCAACCATAGGCCACATTTCAGAGGTGGAGGCTGAATGGATCAAATGCAATGGTTTCCATGGTTGCACAGGGTTTCATGTACCCAATAACATTAATATTCCGGTCCTTAATAGAATAACTTGTACAAAGGCATTTTTCCCTCTTTATTTCCTATCTTAAATTATTATTCTATGGATGATTGCATGGAATTAGCACATTAAAGTTATATTTAATCTTAAAATGTTCTTGAGATTGTTTTTAGCATGGGCTCAAGCGTGTAGTACTTACGCGAGCAAAATTTCAGGTGCCTCCTGAGTCAACACTGTAGAATTTGGCTGGTGAAATAAAGATTTTTTTTTTCTCTTACCAGCTTGCTAATATCATTTATCTTAACAGAAGTTTGATTGCCATTTCTAGTGTGGCAAAGTCAGGTATATTGATGATGGCTGACTGTTTTTGGAAGACAGTGTGAGGCTGAGAGCTTACAGGTGGGATCTCAGTTGTGATAATGTGACTTACATTTTAAGCCCAGTGAGTTTTGCTGGATCAATGAAAAATCCTTTTTAAGGGAATGCCTCCTTTTGTGTTTTATTACCAAGTTGGAGGTGATTATTGTTCTTGCTTTTGTTATTATCTAGGCTTCTCGCAGGCTCGTCTCTGCTGGAAATTGTCCACTACCTCATTTTTTATGTCCTTCTGAAAAATCGCAGTTCTTAATTTTGGTAGCTATTATGAAAACAGCACTCCAGAATTACACCTGAGCCAACAGTCATAGAAAAGTCCCCAGTAAACAGTGTGTCTGGATAGTTCCACTTGACCAGGACTTTCATACAACTTAAAACAACAAATGCTTGGGCTTTATGAAGGATTCTTTTTAAAGTGCCAATAATTTGCAGGTGCTGCCCTAGTTCTGGGCTAAGCCATGGCTGAATGAGGGGTAGTATCACCAGGAAAGCTTGTTGTAGGGAAGAGGCATTGTGTAATTCTCCAGCTGATTTGCTGAAGAAAGAGCTGTTCTGGCAGTCCTATTTGGCATTTCCAGTCACAGTGGGTATATCCAGCCCTACTGAAGCAGGGGGCATAAGCATACATCCCAGAACCATAGAATAAAATATGCAGAGGTCTTGAGAGAGCTCTTTAGAAAAAAAGAAAAAGAAAAACAAAAACAAAAACAAAAACACAGTGCTTAAAGAAATTGTCCAAATTTGTGTGACTTTGATATCTCTAATGGCTAGTAGCTACTGCGATGTAATCAGTGCTGACTTCTGGCCCCTGCTCTACAACTGGAAATCTGTGTGAGCATGTAGAGCTCTCTAAACCTCCCAGTGATTTATCTGAAGTGTTTGTTATCTGGCTCACAGATGTCTATTAAAGTGTAGTTTACAGAGAAGAGCTCAATGTGCAAAAAGGTTGAATTTTTAGCTTGTGTAAACTGTTGTTTGCCCACTGAAGTCAACAGAGTTGTCTTTTGATGAACCCCCAGCAGAGGATCTGGTCTCTAACGAACTTTCAATGTATTGTTCTTGGCTGTGCCTATGAATATTTCAGAGTGTGCTGAAGCTGGGCTCTGAATGCATTCATTCATAAACCACTGTATAAATGATCAAAGGCAAGGCTTCTTGATCTTGAATGCAATAAATCCTCTGCTTTCAGGTTTACTGGACTGGAGACTATCGTAGAAATACTTGTTCCTCACATACAGATGAGGAAGCTGGAGTCAAGTATTGCTCACTTTGGACAAATGCCTCTGGAAGTCCCCAAATTGCTTTGCACATCTAACAGATTGGACAGAAGCAGCTCAGCCTCCACAAACAGCAGTGTTGGGCTGGGTACAGTCTGCCTGCACGGATCATGTTTTTGGAGACATTTGTTTACTGCCTGAGGTCTAATAGTGACAGAGGAGAAGGGCGTTTACCTGAATATCTGCAAAATGCAATCAGAAGGAAAGGCGACTAATTTAAAATCAGGCAGTATGTTCAGATAAGCTTATTTTTGGCTTTCAAATTTTTTACTATAAACACATTGTATAGATTATTAACAAAGACTTGTTTTTTATTTTATTTTATTTGTTTTGTGCATTTATGTTTGTTCAGCATCTTGGAGATTTCTTTTCAGAACAATGGTAAAGCCTTAGAGCAAAAGTGATGTGAAGCAGGTTTTGGGGTCGTGAAACAAGTACAGACTTCTCCTTAGAATTGATTTTTTCCAGCCATCCAAGTAGTTACATTCACAGAAGTATTATTTAAAGACAATATTTTCTAAGGGTGTTTATATCCAGATGATGTTAGAGAAACATGTACAATGAAGACTAACTGAAAATAAAGCTCAGAGCTTCTTCACCCTTTCTAGGTTTCTTAAGGGAATGTTAATTCTCTCTGCAATAAAGTACGGCACTGTTAAGTGGGATTGGCAATGCTTAACTCTGAACACATTTAAAATGAACACTCAAAAATACTGTACAACTGGGATTTGCTTAACCCCATGTATATCACTGTGGATTTCCCCCATGCTATATGGGCTGAAATTTTTCAAATCAAAACCGTCTTCAGTAAGGACTCCCGTGGTGCATATCTTCCTTGCAAAGGGCAGAGAAGCAGTGACAGGTGGGAAATATAGTCTTGAGAGGCAATATTTCCTAGGAGAAATACTTTTATTTCAGGATGAAATATTTCAACTTCAAATGTCTTAACTTCTTTCAAGTTCTTTCTCTACAGGATTGCTCACCTACTGCTAACACACTGGCCGGGTATGCCAGAAGCCCTGTGCATGTGCTTGTAGGTACACATACACATACACACACTCTTCCAATGAATCTGTAGGGCACTGATGTGTACAGGTATCATCATTCTTGAGTTTGTATTTACACATATATTACCATCTCTTCCTTTTAGTAGGGGTGGTTATCTAGAACTGCTAATTGTCGTAAACAAAAGGTTCATGTCAGGGTGGTCTGTTTGAAATGCTTTTGCAGGAAATTAGATGTAACTTCTTTAAATGTGAAATAAATCTCTTTGTGAATTGTTTCCTTTAGTTAACCAAACCAAACTACATTACCTAGTAACAGAGCCTGCCATCCAGAGGCAAAAGAAATATGTGGCATGAAGACTAACTGTGAAGGTTTCCTGGCTGCAGGTCTATGATACCAGTACCAACCCCATCACCCAAGATGGATGACAGCCCCATTCTGTTAGAAACTACTGGTAAGAAACAGTCCATTTCAATCATGAGTGACAGCAGATATTGGCTGTTTGAGATCTGATTAATGATTCTCTAGAAAAGTGGTAAGGCCTTGCCGGCTGCACTGCTGGGCAGGAGCTGGATGTTGTGGTTTTCTGGTGTCTGGGCTTGTCACAGCTCTCTGTGATCAGCAGTCTGAATTGCCGTCCTGTGACTAGGTAATATCAATAGGAATTAGTGGTCTAACGCTGTTCATTGATAGATATAGAGAGTACCTAAGATTGCCTGCCTGAACTTATAAGTGTATGTCATTTATAAAATTAGGGGGCTTAGCTAACATTTCCTTGCCTGCTAACTGTATCTTCATCAGAAGCAGCTATGGCCTCTTCTGCATACAGACAAGATCACTGCCGTGAATTTTGAAAACCCTTTGGGTTGTGATCCCTGTGGAGGGCGTATGCACCTCTCCCATCCAGAATTCAGGTTGCCTGGATGTGTGAGCACAAGTACGGCTTTTGAAGTTTTCAAGGGCTTATCATTCATGCCATGTCTTCCTATGCGGATCTGGCATTACTAATATAAAACAGGGGCCCAAAACTGGCAAATTAGTTATTGGATTGCTCCATGCATCTGTGCTAACCTACGTATCGCCCTTCTTTGTGCAGTTGTTCAGGAGGTTAATGGATAATCCTGCCCTTGTGAATAGGAATGTTGCCAGCAACAACAACTGGGAGAAGATTATTGACTGTCTGAAGCAAAGCTTAGAAGATAATTGTTGTGTTTAAATGCTAATTCTATAGTATTATCCCAGTAACTTGTTGATGCATCTAAGAGTTGCTTGATGTCTATCTGTACACACCCATACATGTGCACACACTTGCCTGTGGGAATTCACATGCTTCTGCTGATATGTATGCAAAAGATCTGCTGTGTTTTCTTATTTGTAAACAGAAAATGATTGGTTTTATTTCCTGATAAAGGGAGCTATTCCAAACACACCACCAATTCACATCTATGTTCATCTTGCAAGCTGATCAGTTCATCCTCGTGCACTTGCAGCCGTGGTTTAAGATGCAGAAGCTGCAGAAATGCCACAGGACAAGCTAAAGCTGCATGTTACCAACCCCCCACTAGAGAGGTACTTCACCCATTGGGAGAAGCATTCGCAGACCATTACATCCTTCACTCGGCAGGGTTTGTGTGACATGAGAATTGCTACCTGCCACCCAATGTGTCTCATGCTGAGAGACAGGACTCTGAAGTACTGGAGCCTGGCTGTCTGCAGTCGGGGCTGCTGTACTACATCCAAAGCAAGCTCGCCAGTCAGCAAACGCTGCATTAATCTTTTGGGGAGTGTTTGTTTTGCTTGTTTTGCTAGGCTGAGTTTCAAGCAACTGATAATGTGTTTGTGAGCAGTTCTCCTGTTGCAGCCCATTTTTCAAAGGAAGTGCGAAGACCGATGCTCCCAAGGTTTGGTGGAACATGGGTGTGAAGGGTTATATATGATCTTGCTTCGATGTGTGAGCGTACGGTGCTTTCAAGTGCATGGTAATATGTCTGTGCAGGTACACCTGGGATAGTGGAGTTATGGCTCTGTGTGAAGTCTGATGAGTGTTTTTAAAAATATGCCTTGGTCATGGGTCTTCTCTATGGGTGCTAATTCCGCTCATGCAGCTACCTCACTGCAAGTGAGATGTGCATTTCCTTGCTCAGTAATAGTCAAATTTTCAAACTGCTGAAGGATAAACTCTGAAGCCTTCTGAGTATTAAATGAGATAACCACTTTATTGCTTAAAGGTTTATGAGAATGGAAATGCCTGGAATTTCAGGAGGAAAATGACAATGTATATGGCTTGTCGCTACTTGCAGTGTTGCTGCTCTGTCCAGCTGCATTACTGTTGTTATAGTTCTCATAGGCACTTAAAATCACTTCCTTCAATATATTTATGCATTTAGTTTCTCCTAGCAAAAAGGAATTTAAATACCTTTTAGGATGTGGAAAGTTCAGATATGATTCCAGAGCCTCCCAGATGTGTAGGACCATAAAAACAAGAAACATTTTTCAGGACATTTTAAAGCTTACTCTCCATTGTTATTAACCTAATCTTTCACCTTTTCCCAGTCGCAATAAAGATGATTTCAAAGGCAGAAATGAGAAAAAATATATTCTTTCGAATCTACCGGTTTGGGGGCCTGTTGCACACATTTTTCTGTTTCTATGTGGTTTTAAATTACATTTCTGCTCTGAAGTCAAATCATCCGTTAACATGTTGGTCTGGAAGGCCCCAAAGCTGCTGCAGACCTGGCATGCAGCAAGCAGGCTGGCTAAATGGGGAAAGCTGTCGCTCATCCTTGCCTGCCGCAGACACAAGTGCTATGAGAATTCCCCTGGTGCAGGGAAGTGTTGTGGTATCAGACTCAACATTTATTGGTGTAGTAACAAGAGAGTTCCTCCAGGCCCAAAGTAACATTATAAAACTCCCCTTTCCCCAAATCAGCTGCTTGAATTCGATTTAAGAGAGGGTTTCGTGTCTTGTATTTTTCTGTGTACTTCTTTGTGAAGAGTAATGCCAATCCTTATGCTCAGTCTTCAACAGTAGTATGTGTGGTAGGGTTGGGCTGCATAGGACAGTTGTGTCCTACAACGTAGGGTGCTGTACAGACTGCTGCTAATGATAATGGGGATGCTGTCCAGCTCTTGGTAGTGAAAGGTCCCCAATATGGATGGACCACAGTGTGAGGAATGTAATATCAGATGTGTGTTAAGATTTGGGATGCAATCCAGTGCCTACAAAATATAAGCATAATTCCCCTTGCAGAACTTATCCTCGTAATTTTCCTGAGCAAGCTTTGATTCTTTTGTGTGTTTTCTAGAAAAAAAATAACTTGGAAAAACAAAAGATTTTCATATGCTCTGGAATTTCTGCAGTAAGAGTATGCAGACTTGAGGCTAGTTACTGAGAACCGTCCAATGTCTAGCTAAGAGTGAAAAAATAACCATGTCACTTCTTTGGAACCTGATCTGAAGTTCACTGAAGTGAATGAAAGGGCTCCTGTTGGTTTTAAGTGGATCCAGCCTTTACACAGTGAACAGAAGACATGTGTCTTATCTGCTTAAATGTGAAAATGTTATTGGTAATTTATGTTGATAGAAAGAGCACATGGTAACTTTCTTCCTGCGTTTATATAACAGGAGGCAAAAGCTTCAAGTGCACAGTAAAAAAACATGAAGGATGCAGTTGCTTATAGCCAGCATGATGACAGTGACACAACCAAGGATTGGGCTGTTTTAAGGATATTTGATGGAAGGGAGACCATTAGGTACAAGTTTCCTGTTACCATCCTGCCTAAAAAAGACAGCCCACCACTCAGGTGAGCCGTGTCATCGCCAAGCTTGCAGGAGGGGAGATGGTTCTTACCGATACACATGTCTGATGTTTTCTGATTTTGGTTCAAGTGACACCGCATTCAAAAGATTTGAAGGCCATGCTGAAGAATATTTCAGAGCAGGAAAGTGTGCAGGGATAAGATGGCTGAAGCCACTAATCAGTAATAAATATAACATGATGCTTCATGCGTACAGGTCCTGCTTTGCATTAATAACTTGATAAAAATCAACAGACTGTCTGTGGATTTTCATGAGTATTAAATCAGGAGAGAGTAAAAGGAAAAAAAAATTCTTTTTCATTTTTTCTTTAGGTATGCTGACTCAATTTGTTTGTTTCTTTGGAATGCTGAAACAAATAAAGAAAATGAATAGAAATGTCAAGACACTGGAATAAAACCAACATCAAAAGAGAATTCTTTTGAGCTGATGAGCTGAGAGACGAAATGGTAGCAGCAGAGCAGCATCAGTTGGGGGTCAGATACTGTATGGTAGATCTCCACATTTTTTAGCCATCTTTTGAGACTGATGCCTTGTGTTACATGATCAGAAAACCAATTGCCAGAGGAAGTCCCTGAAACTACTTGTTGTCAAAGAAACTTGCACCATCACAAGACATCACCTCCACTTTCCAGACACCGAGTCTCCAGACAATTAACTCACGTCTGCTGTTACTACGTTGTTTCTCTCACACTTCTCCTGGATATGTACGAAACTGTCGAGCTGAATTACACTTTATAAGGTGATAGGGAAAAGATCTAACATCTATTTTTCCCTCTTGCAGATTTTATAGTGTGGGGGATGCTAATTTTTACAGCCTAAAAACCAACCAAACCAAAGAAGTTCTGCTGCTCCTGAACTGATATCTTCCAGGTAAACAAGAACATCTGACATCACTGGCAATTATTATCACCTCTTTTTATTTTTTTTTAATCTCTACTTTCATGAGCAGATGTTAGGAAAGGCATAAGAACAAACGACTGTTTACTGAAATCTAATTTTTGACATTAAAATGAACCAAATGAGCTCAAAAGGAGAAATATAAGCCTGGACTGAAGTCTGGCATCACCTTCTCAATCCCATTTCAGACTGCTTTAACGTAGGGCAGCCCCACTGCACAGGACAATATAACCTTAGTACATATGCATGATGCCTTCTGTGCAAATGAATCCAGCTGTTGCAAAAAGGGCCAAATTCAACATCTTGGCAATAGCTGAGGATGACCAAGTTCTCGAGGTATTTATCAGCGATCCTACTTGACATGTGATGTCTTCCTAATGACATTCAGCAATGGAGACAGGTAGTAAATAGGGATATTTGAAGGTCTTGGCTATGGTAAGAAAATTCACTGCATGAAGTGTTTTCTACCTTAGTGAGATCTTTTAGCCATGTTGCTTGAAAGGTTCAGGTTTGCCATTTCCTTTGCTCTTTAATAAGCTATGCAGCTTGTTCCACACATTTGCTCCCCGACTTTTTCCTTCACGTTTGAAATGTTCTTGAGTTGTGCAGGTAAGTTCCTGCCAAAGCCAGAGCAGAAAGCTTATGCAGGGTTTCCTTCAAAGTAGACATTTCCTACACAAATGAGAGAGAATTACTCATTGAATTTGTTCCACTTGAGGTTTTTTATGTGTGCAAGTATTCTTTGCTAAGTGTTTTAGTAAATACTAAAATCTCAGGTATGTTAAGGGGATCAGCGAAATTCATGCCAGTATTAAATGAATAATTGGGGAAAATGAGTTTAACTGTGCTACATAAAACCTATAATGCTTATGGCTATGTTCTTTAGCTAAATGGTTAAAATCTGCGCTTACACCAATTTGTCCAGGATGGTAGGAAGGTAGAAGAGAAATGGCGATGACCTTGCAGTGAACAACATGAGACCATGTGAGAGGATTATTTGGCAAATGATGATAGGCAGTTGAGGCTTCGGAAAACTTCAGGAAACTTCATTGCTTCCACTAGAAAACTGTTCATGGAGAGGAAAGCAAACAAACAAACAAAAAAACTAAACCTATTTAATTTTTCTAGTAGCTCTAGTAACTTTTGAGATCTCTATCAGGTTCCAAGTCAAAAATGATCACCGATTATATTCCAAAAAATAATAATAAAAACTTAGTAAGAAGAAGCCAATGCTGATGCTTCATTAGTAAGCTTAGTAGTTAACCTCAGTAGTTAAATTACTATGCTTTTTTTTTTTTTTTTTGGGGGGGGGGGTAAAAACTCTGATCCTGTTTTCACTTCTGTAGAAGTATTGCAGTTCATCTACACTGCTTTTGTACTTGGTCTTGTTCTGATCTTTCTCTAAGCTCAAAGCCACGCTTTGGCTGTGCACCTCTGGCTGTTAGCCCTCTGTATTTCTTTTAGAGATGAGTTGGAGGCCGAGAGATATGAACTAAACAGCGCATTATCCAGTTTTGCTCATGGAGTGGACTCTATTTTGTGAGCAGTACAGTGGGAAGAAATATATTGTTAAACTG
Source organism: Anas acuta (assembly GCF_963932015.1). NCBI lineage: Eukaryota > Metazoa > Chordata > Aves > Anseriformes > Anatidae > Anas > Anas acuta. The sequence goes on from NC_088986.1 coordinate 3,695,170, forward strand.
ATTTTCTGCTTGCTGCTTGATTCACGGTGGCAGGTCAAAAATGTTGTGGCTCATGTGGCCATTTGAATGATCTTTCATCTGATTTTAGCCCTATAAGTTGGACTTCCATCCTTTTAAGTACAAGTTTTTCTCCAGAAGATTGGAAATGGTTACTTGTGCCAGTTAAACTCCAGACAGTCCTTTTAAACTCCAAAACAGGGACTTGCAGAGCCTTTGGATCTGCTGGAATGCATTTCAAGGTTCTGAACATGTAGGACAGAATTTGGGAGGAGGAAGAATCCTATTTCAAGAGCCCAGGTACACCAGGGCACTGCAGATTTGCTGCTGCGCTGGTGGGGTCCTGGTAGGGTCCCTCTGGCTGCAGTGAAGCAAAACCCTGCTTAATGACCCCATGAGGATCTGAAAGCTTTTTCTAATTAAGAAACCTCCTTTGCTTGGGTTCACTGAACTGCATGGACTTGCCATGGAGGAAGGAGCTATGTTTAGTCTTTAGGACTTGAAGGCTTTGAAAATCAGTTCCTGAATCTCAGTCCTTCCTTTAAAAAATCCTTGTTGCAGATTGCTACTCGGAGTTTAAAAAATAGATGTTCTGCTGTGGGACTTGTGGGAAAATAGAGCCTATAATTTATCTGTAACTGCCTAATGGTGTTTGATAGTTCACATTTTAAAAAATACTATAAAAAGAAGCCTTCTAATTTTGTTAGGTAGAATACTAATAGGGGGAGGGAAAGAGGTCGAGAAGAGCAGAGATCAGGGAAGACTGGCATAAGCTTTCCCTTCTGTTACCTGCAGGCACATTTAAACCAGCTGTTGCTCTATTGGAGAGGATTTTAAACATCTAATATATGCACAGAAATACGACACATTTATTTTGTTAGTTTGATCAAGCGTTTAGAAACAGCACCCTCTACTTTTAATACTCTCCAAAGGCAGCAACGCCTGGAGCTTTCCTCTTGCCATCTCACCTGGTGAGAGCCCCCCTGGCAGGCAGACCTGGGTCAGCACAGCCGTTCCTCCTCGTATGGGTGAGGACTTCCCAAGGGTTGATGTCCTGCCCCATCAGAAGCTCTGGCTGTAGTGTACACTGTTTAGGTTACTGGTGTCTCCATGCCCTCATGTTGACACCTATTCTCTTGCCCACCTCTGAACAAAGTTGAGGGACCAGGTCCCCCTGGTAGCCATCAGGAAACACCAGTGAAACCAGTGGAGCTGATGGTGTCAAGGCCAGAGTTGGGAGCAATATTTTAAGTGGCAGCAGCCAACATGATCTATTGTCAGAGTGGGCAGTGCTGGACCTCCGTTCTTCCCTTGCTCCCCCTCCCTCATATTTATAGGTTTCTAATTTCCGCTGGATAATGAATATCACTCTTCATTATAATTATGTTAAAAGGTACCAGCATGATGATTCAGAAACCCTTGAAGATATAGTCATATTTTCAGCAACAGATGGATTTAACACTGCAGATGGAGTGTTAAGAGTGCAGGTAATAACAAACTCAGCAATGTACTGTACTGAAATATAATTGGAAAGTATTAATCATATATTGGTTACTTCAGCTTCACTAAGTAGATGTTTAATTTTCATCAATCTTTTTACCAGATTCCCGGAAAGGTTTCTGTGTAGACGGAGTGTGGCTTCTAGGTGAAACGATTGCCCAAGTTATTAATGACCAAGGCCTTGATCTTGCAGGCATGTGCCCATGGCTTACCCAGGCATGCAGAATAAAAATCATTTGTGTTAATAAGGCTGTCAGATGGGGCCCCTTTCATATGGCCTACAGTTTCAGCTGGTGAATAGTCAGTAGTAAAACTGAGACCCCTCCGAACTCAGGGGCCGCGGGAGACCCGCCAACAGGAACTGCTGCCTGCAGATTTGGGGCAGAATGCAGGCAATTTGAAAAGCCCCGTTTATGGAGGTAAACCGGGGCTTTAAATCTTCACAGAACTGGTTCTTAACATGTCAACAAAACTGGGAAAGACTGTTTTCTTGCTATTCCTTGCTATTTTCTCCAAGGCCTTTTGAAGTTATCTGCGTACAGGGAAATGTCGGATACTCTTTCTGTAAACCCATAATTTTGACTGGTTTTTAAAATGCCTCTTCCTAGGGGTTGCATTTGAAGCCTGGATTACTCAGGGGAGTTTTGGCTCTGAGTGGGCCACGCAGAACCAGGGGAATCAGTGATGATGCCTGGTTGCATACCAACACTCTTATTCTTTAATTAACATTATTTATAATTAAGATTTCATGCGTAGGATCAGAAAGTGGCCCATGCTCTGTTCTGTCACCTGGGGATGCAAGGAGTGCTGTAGGGCAGATCTGCAGCTTGCACAGCAAAAATCTCCATCCTTTTTATGGCAGGAATATAAAACATGTTCTTTTTGGTGAAAGCTGATATATTTTCTTTTGACTACACTGCTGTGGGTGCTGTACCTCAGGTGGTTTGTGTTCACATTCTTCACTGTGGGTTTTGGCACCTGGTGAAGCTGCATCACGCAGTGGCTGAGGTCGGAAGGCCCCCTAGGTCCCCTGGGTCCCCCCTGCCTCAGCAGGGCCACCCCAAGCAGGGCCCACCCCACATCCAGGTTACTTTAGGAGTCCCCAAAAAGGGAGATCACAGCCCCTCTGGGCAGCCTGTGCCAGGGCTCCCTCACACTCCAACACATCTCCACTGCCTTCCTTTGTAAGTCCCATGAAATACTCTGGCTGAATGCTTTGGTCTTTAGCTGAAATATTTAGTTTTCTAGTGGTTTGTGGATCCTGAGAATGTAATAAAAATCTGGAATTCTCTCTGGAAAGTTGACTCTCACTTGATGGTACAATAAAATCGTACTTTTTTATCTTGGCTGATGAGAAAAAAAGATCAGGTAACAAAATTCAACATGTCTGGAAATAAAAATCGTCATGACTGGAAACCACGGGTGACCACAAAACAGTGCAGGATTAGTGCACTCTCTACTTTTTGACAGGCATCTGTACCCCTGGGAGATGCAAACAGGTACTGATCAATTGACCACGATAATAAAATGAAGGGCTGAGAATGGGAGTGACTCAAAATATGGTGTCTCTTTATGGGTACCAGACAAGACGACTTGTCTGTAAGGCACTTGTTACACGCTGCTTGTTGCTAGTATGCAAAAAACAGATAATTTTCTTTTATTTTCACTCACACTTGGAAATCATCCTTCCCTTATCCTCCCTTCTTACTCCATCGAGACTATGGGGGTGAGCACGAGCCCCAAAGCCGTGGCTGGGATCCCAGGCAGGGCTGGGTGTCTGAGCCACGACCACCTCCAAACTCTCCCTGCACAGTGTGCCGAAGGTGATGGGCATGGAGCTGATGTACATGAATGCAAGGGGGGTAATACAAAGGACAAGAGTTGTGGTGGATCAATTGTCCCGACTGGATGCAACCTGAAGACCTGTGTACATACTGGTAGGGCAGACTTTTGATCTTCATGGCAATGTTTGTACTTTTCTTCTCTCTCTCTCCCTCTTTTTTTTTTCTCCTTTTTAAATGAAAATTAATTGTATCAAAAGTGGTTTAAATTGTCAGGCTTCTTAGCCTTGATTTAAATCACGTGTTTCAAAACTTGTTCTGCATTAGTAGCTCAGAGTTTGGTTCCTATGGAGAGGTTCAGCCTCACTGTGCACCAGCGGGACAAGGACATTTGGTACTTGTTTGTGAGGCAGATAATGTATTGCACATACATGTAAATAATGTAACTTTATACACATCAAAAAACTGTCTATTTCTGTACAGAAGGTACTAAGAGGCAATAGATCTGCCTTAATAAATCATCTCATACTTTACTCTAAAAGGCTTTAAACTCCAGGGGACTGAGCCTGGAGGGCTACTGCTCAGACCAAAGGGGGTGAGTGACCGGGTGCAGCTTACATCACCAGGATCCACAAGAGCTGCAGAGCTCTGATGTCACCCCATTAACACTGGGACTTCTGCCTGTCCCTGTTTGCCCTGCATCATTTTAGCGTATGGGGTTTGATGGTTCTAATTACTGCGATGATTTTTTTTCCACTTGTGACAAACTGCTTTCAGATGAAAATTGCAACTCAAGCAAAATCACAAGTCACTATCTTTATGAAGGCATTTTATTTGCTAACTCAAGCTGTGTGAAACTTGCTAGATGTTTCAGAAAAATCAAGATAAAGTGTATACAGTATTTTAAAACTTGATAAATTATTGACACCGGAAAAATGCCCTGAGTTAATCAGTCTGATGGTTTTGTCACCATTTGTCCCTTGAGGATTCTGAAGTAGTAGATCACGCTCTAATGTTGGTCTGCTCTCATCGCTTGGAAAAGAGAAAACAAACATTCCTGTGCCTCAGCTCCTCATCAGTGTCTGCACTTGAATGAATCAGCTATTGAACTGAAGGAAAGGAAATATAAATTGACATGAAGAAAATGTTCACCCTGCAGCTGCAGAAGCAGCTAAGGTTGTCAAAAGTTGATTTTTATCCCTTCAGAGACCAGTAGTTTGGGGCACTGATCACATCATCTCATTCAATGTTTAGACTATATAAAAGTGTGGCTTAAAGGTACTCCTTTAATATGCCTTCCTTAATTTATTAAAATAAGTTTAGTGCAATATTGTGTTAATATCAAATGTGACTTTTGGCACATATTTAGAAAGGAAATGTGTGCCAGAATTATTTTAAAATAAGGAGAGTATTTGTTATTTTGAGACTTGTAACTCAGGAGTTTGTGTGGCAGAAATGCCCTGGCTGGGGGTCAGACTGTTGCATTTACTCACCTTGGTTTTGCTGGGCTTGCATGCACAACCGTGCAATGACACAGTGCTGTAACTTATTGCATAGGCATACCAAACAAATGCTAAATAGTCTGCTTTGGGAGTGATTTCCAACCACTTACATTTCCCGGACTGTGCCCTAGACCTCTCAGGCTGCTGCACTGAATTACCTGGAATAAATTCCTTGAACTCAGGTTGCTCTATTATCCTTGTTGTCTTTAGTGGAGCCATCATTTAAATGTTATATTTTTCTGGGCAATTTCTTTGCAATGTAACTTTCCTGTCCTTACTTTGAAGCTGTGCTTAAATACACAACAGAATACCACAGTTTCTCCCTGCTCCTCTTCTCAAGTGTGTTTGGAGAAGTGCAGGAATGTTAAAAGACAATCATCTTGTGAAATGCATGAGTTTTACAGGGGAGAAAAAGCAGCAATATATTTGTTGGTATTTCGGGTACATGTTATCCAGACCAGTTATCATTCAGTTATCTACAACAGCAATTAGTCTATCACTGTACAGATATCATAGATGGCAGACCACTGTTCAAGCCATCAGACTGGAGAAGAGCTCTACTTCTACACACTCATCTTTCTTTTGAGGTCAAACCTGCTTCTCTTTTTTGCTGCCTGCTTGTAGTTATTTTTCTTTCCGTCTGTGATAGCAGCAGCTCCTGAATTGGGGAAGAGCTTTCCTTGCTGCTCTGCTCTCTCCCAGCAGCAGTTTCTCATCCCATGGGCAGAGCAGACTTTGTCCTCCCTGCCAGTTTTGCACTACCCTCCTGAACACTGCTCCTGGTGGGTATTGTCTTTGTAAGTGGATGCCTCCTCGTTGCTGCTAAATAATATATGTCTGCCTTGAGATCAGCTGCATTAAGGTCTTCTGTGCCTCTCGGATCCTCCGAAACATATTCCATGAGATCCCTTTGGTTCTCTTCGAGCTGTTTTTTGTGTTTTTTAAAGATGCAGTTGAGTTTGGGCATGACAAAAAATCAATTCTCTACAGCACTGAGACCTGCTCAATTTATAGGAGTAAATGCTACACGCATACTTCTTTACTTACATAACTGATATTTCTTATTTTGTTACAGTACATATTTTTTTTAAGCTGAACTTTGAAGCTGATCCCTCTGTAATGCTTGGTGGCACTGCCTAGCTAAGTAGAAGCCTTTTATTAGTTTTAAAGGATTTGTTCCCTGTCAGATGAACAGATGCTAACATGCACCTGTAGTCTGTCTCCACTGGGAACTGTATTCACCACTACTGTTTGGAACCAGTTTGACAATTTTTTAAACCAACTTTATGATAAAAGATTTTTTTTAATGTAAAAAACTTTAGTGAAAAGCATCTGCTTTGTGTGTCTAGTTTTTTTTTTTTTTTTTTTTTTTTTTTTTTTTGCTAGAACTAAAAATTGATGTACATCTTTTGACTTGAGAATTTCTGTTCAAAATATCAACTGTCTGTGGAAAAAGGAGATGGAGAAGATTTATCTGAGGACTTGTCAAAATTCTGTCCAGACATGGTGATGACAACTTCTGTGTTTTAGCTACTTATCATAATTTGTTGATGTTTTAGATACTCTTGTTTGATATTTGTATTCATGTGGCTTAAGTAAATGACTTAGTTGGGTTTTATTCCTAATTTTTCCATTGGCTTCCTTTGCAACCCTGCACGTATTTTTTCCAAGACATTGGCCAGTTTTGCACGCTTTATTTCAGGAACTGGAGGATGAGGGCAAAAGGGTGGGGAGAGCAAACAAACCTGGAGACCCCTTAGCCTTAACTTTGAGATGTTCTCAGTGGTGGGTTTCTAGCATGAATTGACTATTAATGATGTTGCAGAGCACTGGGCAGGCATCATCTGGGCATACAAGCTCCAGAAAGACAAAGTCAAACCAGAATTAGCATAGAGAAAAACTAATGGCAAAATCAGAAGAATGGAGAGTCTACTATAACAGAGTTTGGCTTGTTGAAATCAGCAAAACAAAGCCTGAGAGGCAGCTGGAGGTACCTCTAAGTACCTTGATATAAACAGAGAAAGCTTAAAATAAATAAATAAATAAAAATCCAACAACAACACTAGTCTATTTACACTAATAGACAATATCAGCACAAAACCAAGCATGCGAACTGCCATGGAAAAGGGTGGTTTCTATCCAGCAGAGGAGAAAGATTTGAACAGCTCTCAGATGGAGGCAAGAAACTCCACAATTGGAGCATAAAACATCTGTGAAAGGGGCTTTATGTGCCGACTGTTTATGAGTGCATGGGGCAGAAGGTGACAGCCACATCTCCATGTGCTCCCTCCAAACTTCAGCTGTGATTAACCCTGCCTCCCACCCAGCGACCCCCCCACAACCTGCAGGTTTCAGACTGTTTCCATCTGTTGGCAATAACACAGATCTTCGCTATCTTATTAAGCACTGCAGCACTCTTGCTCGCAGAAAACATTGAGGATCTTCATAGGAGACAGTGCTGAAGTGCTCATTCCTTTCACTGTTTTGCCTGTTACCCAAATCTTTGCACTCCAGTATCAGGGATCTGTGTTAGCTGATGGCACTAACCACTGGTCACTAGACTAGCCTGGAGCTGCAGAGGCTGTGTTCAAAACCAGACTCTTTTTTGAAAGCCACATTAACTGGCACTGAAATCAGAAAAGCTAAGTCTGTGCTAAAGTGTTAAATGTTTATAAATGCTTGAGCTGTTTTCCAAGAGAAGCAATGCTCTTGGAGTGGTTTGCACATTCCTTGTGAGTGTGGCTTCTGGACCAGCAATCTCTGACCCCCTCCAGAGCACCATCCTTGCCTGGACACCTTCAGTCCATCTCTGATGGAGGGACAAGAGCAGCAAACAGTTTCTGTCATGGTGCAGCTCTTCACCCACCTCTACAACCTCGTGCTGCTCTCCCAGTTTATGATCTGAATCGTGCATCCCTGCCCATTGATAACCAGTGGCTCAAGACTCACGTGGGTATGTTGTCTAACACAATTTCACTTTCATACTTAACCCAAATCAGCATTCCTTTACCACACTGTTTCCCAGCTGTAAAATCCTCCGTGAGCAGGCAGAGACTGTCACAAGCTGGGCTGCATGGAGCCAGCAGCAGCTTCTCTTGGAGATGACTCATGCCATTTCAAACTATCTGGCTAATCACTAAGCTGAGATCTGCGGCTTTACAGACAATATATAATATTTGCTTTGCCTCTGTGCATTGCGTTACGTTTTGGATCCTTTTCCATTAGGATTTGAAGCATATAGACTGCATCTAATCCAATTTATCCTGTTCATCTTGGCAATGCTGGCAATGCTGACAGCTCAGAGAAAACACTTAATTTGACTAAGTGTTTTCAGTTTGCTTCTCAAAATATTTGAAATCATTAAAGCCAGAGTACCCCTGCGCTGCAATACACAGTCCTGACCTACTTTAGCAAGTTAATTACAATTTGCAGATCCCACCGTCTTTGCTTATGCTGCAGGCTGGATGGGAGTTTACCTGGCTAAGGCTGGGCTTGGTGGTTGGGAATAATTCTCCTGGCTTGATGCATTTTAATATGACTCTTGAGAAAGCACTTCAGATCTCAGAGCAAAACCAGGGAACTGTCTGTGCCACACTGCCCAGGGTCTCTATGCTGGGCACTTGGCTCTCCAGGCAGATCTCTCCTGGTGTAAGGCTGCTCGAGTCCTGGTGTTCATGTTTGTATTCGCTGCTGCCTGCACTGCCTGAAGTTCTGGGAGATGCCAGGAAGCTCTCAGCATTCTGGGTGTTTGATGATTTGGTCTGTCACTGGGATTCATGTTTACTGTAGAATCAATAATGATTCAAAAATGATGAAGTAGGTGTCTAATCCCAATTTCGTACAAAGATTGCGTCAAAGGAAAATCTCCAAATGGCTCCTTTTGAATTGCTGGCTAGGAGCAGCTGATTAGGTATTTTGGCTTGGTGGCACTGGAGCATCTGCCTGTGATGGTGAGGCAACAAGAAATTGCCAGGCACTGAAGGGCAGGTGATACGATCATGCTACACCAACACAGTGATCGCTTGCTTTATATCACATCAACATAATATCATTTTCTTTTGATTTTTTTTTTTAAGGATTTGCTCAAGAGTTCCCGCTCAGAGATGCATGCTGGCAAATTGCAATACCACTGAGAACGGGAGGTCCGGAGCTGCAGCAGGAGTAAGGAACTTGGAAAATGCAACTGGTGCGGAAGAGCGAACAAGGTCACTGGTGACAAGGCTCTGCTCCATCTGTGCAGGCACGCTCTTGAGCAGAAGCATTCCAGCAACGTGGCATTTTGTCACATTATTCCGTTCCTTTTAAATTTCAATAGCTGGTTATTTGCCTGCCTTTGGTTAGGAAACAAAGCCCCTCTTTGTGCAGCAACACAACGCGGCTATCTCGTGTAACGGAGAAATGAAATGCAAATAACGCAGGAATTGTGCTTGTCTGGGGAAGAAGGCAGCATTGTCTGGTGACAAGAGCAGGAGAAGGTGGTGTTGCCCAGTGCCTCTGACAATCAGTCCCAAAAGTGGAAGAAACCACAGTTTGTGGAGTCTTCTGATAACACTGACATTAAAACCTCCCATGTCCCCATTTCATCTTTCACAGAATAGGGACAAAAATTGCTCTGCTGTTTCGTGCAGTTCAGCAAAGCATTTAAAATTGCACTTTATCTTTTTGAGTACACAAGAAGTTCTCCAACTACCTGCACAGAGCAACGTTCACACAGAAGTGTTCTGTGACACTGGGTCTGAGTAATTTGTAAAGGAATTGGAGAAGTCTAAGTGAGAGCCATTAACCATTTAACCATTTAAACCACTCTTTTAACCATTTTTTTTTTCATTTTTGTCCATTTTTTTTTTCAAGGAAGCGAGAATTTTACATTAGATGTTAATATTTTTCTTTATCCTTTTTGTTCAAGCATGGTGCAAAGTGACTACTTAAAAAATACTGAAGAAAAATCAAACAAATGCTAGGGCAAGGCAAACCTTTGAATTACCACTCACTCAGAAATGTATTCAGAGTATTAATTTCTGGCACTGCCAATCATAAGAAATTAGACTTGGGTCTCTTTTGTTTTGTTTTGTTTTACTGTGTTGCACAGTGCCTGATTTCTTACCAGGTATGAACGCCTGAGGATCAGTTCTCAATGGCATTACTGGGAAATGAGAGGTTTTGTCCTGATTTCAGCATTTTCTCAGCATCTTGTTGGACCAGGTCTCTTGTTTAGCGTTTTTAAGCTATGCATACTCTTGCCACAGTTTTTTGTTTGCACCTATTTCTTTTCTGTCTCGTTTTACTCTGCATTCTCCAGCCCTCACCTCATTTTCTGCTCCACCACACCTCTTTGCTACCTTCCAAGGTCAAATCCATAAGAGACAGGCAGCAAAGGAGCAAGGGGCTTGTTCAGTACCAGCCCCCCCCCTCCAAAGAGCAATGTTAACTTGCACTGTGCATATGAAGAGCTATTCAGAGCTCAGATTGGTGACAGTCAGGGGACAGTTTAACCTCTGGCATCAGCTAGAACTGGGCAGCGACACGAGCCAGTGCAGTCGTGCTAATTAATGTACCCTGAGGGGACACAGCGAGGCACTGGCCGGGTCCACCTGAGACATACTGCTGTTGGTGCCGAGATGCCAATTAGAGTGTTCCCTCATAAAAATAACCTGTACTAAAAAAATAAAATAAAAAGGCAAAATTCCAACTAAAGTAGATAAAACAAAACTTAGACATAAATTACCAAAGTGGACTTGGTAATGTGGCTCTCTGATACATCAATACAAGGCAGGACAAGCTCTGCTGTCTCCAGGCTGGGCAGCAGCATCGGTGCTAACTTCCCTCACCTGCATGGGCTGGGGGCTGAAGGTATTCACACCCATCATCTCCAGCCATCTTCCATTAGAGAGCAGGGCTGAACATCTCAGGATCACAATCTCTGCAGCTGGCAGGGGGATGTCTCGGAAAGGATCTCATCCTATACCAGACACCAAATAGATCCACTTCAGAGTGAACAAGAAGTCAGGAGAGGCTTTGGTTCCTCCCCTGCTTCTGGTTTAACACCAATAGTGTATTGTCCTTTGCAGGCTCTCAGTTTCAAGTTCTTCTACGACCAGTCTGCAGTCCTCAAGCTGATTATCACTGCATTGAAAATCAAGCTGTTGTTGGAGTATGGCGGGGTCTTGCTTTCATCAGCCGACCAGTTCTTGATAACTGAGGCAAGGAAGCACTTTGTTCAGACTAGCTAGAGTCATGTTAATCTGCTTTTTTCTCTGTAGATGTGTTTGTGGTGGATGGGGGATCTTAAGCATGTATGCACTTGAAATATCTGAATGTTTCTGATGAAGAAGACCCCGAGGACCTTAACCTCATGTCAAAGCCAAACCCTCAGTATGCCTTTCTAGAGAATGCTCTTCCCTCAGCTGAAGAAAATCAATTTTGGGATTGATGTGAGTATATACCTTACAATACACTACTATTCCTCTAAAAATTATTTTATCAGAGTTTATATGGTGAAAGCACATAGCTGTATGGGGCACTACTTTACAGCTGACCGGCTGGTAGGAGAGAGGAACCATTTGGCAAATCAGACCAGACCAAATGGCATTCATTTGGTTAATCACCAGCTATTAAAATAGCATCAAATCATAGCAACCTATTTGTTTATCATTCAGGGCACAATTTTCTGCACAGTATATTCATAACTGCTGTACCCAAGCTAATTTTAAATGAGCCAACAAAGCCGTTTTTCAGCACTCTCCTGGGAAATGGATCTGTAGACTGATCGATCTCACTGCTTCTGGGGCTAAAGCCCCACAAAATCAGAGCTGATGACATTGGTGTTTAACTATGAAAAAAAGCTGATGCTTCCTTTAGAGACATTTTTAAAGCTCTGCATGATTTTAGTTTTTTTCATTGCTCCAAGGTCCATTTGACTTTCAGTGTCTTCAAGCAGGCCACTCCAACCATGTTCTCTCTAAGCATGAATGTTCAGGCACCACTGCAGACCACTTTGTGATTTCTATTTAGAGACAACATTCAGCAGTTCCTTGGTGGCTCCTCTGTTTTTCACCATGAATTCAGCAAACGATGAAATCCTTTTTCTCCAGCTCAGGAATATAACAGTAACTTCGATCTTGGTCATCAAAGTGCCGATCTGTTCCTGAGGGCTGACACTTCACTGCTGGAGTAGGAGCCCTATAATTAAGGGAAGCAGAGCACTAGAACTGTGGTCTGTGCAATGATTAAATCAATTGATTTTAGTACTGAGGTAAAAAATGGATGAGTAGCACCTTCCCCAAATACTTTTTTCATATAAGTAAATAAATGCACAGTTTAAAATTTCTCTTCTGCTACAGTGGGTGTCCTCCTAATCTAGCTTCCTCACTCCTAACATACCTGCAGAGAAACTAGGACAAATTTTGGCTTTGCTGGCAGACCTGTTGCACAGATTCCTATGATGTTCTTGCTCTCGGTACCAGCAAAATAGGTGTGTGCTTATTTTTAGGGTGCAATAGGATATGATGAAACCTCAGAGCCGTATTAAGGCTAGCTGAATCGTTGGCTTGACATTTCATGCTGCACGTCAGTTGATTGGTCATTTTATCACCAGTTATGAAGTGAAATTAGATAATCTCAATGCCATATGGTATACAGTATTTATAGTTTAGTATGTTTTCCATATATGTGTGCTAAAGCCTGCTTCAGGGATTTGTTACGGTCCTTGTGTTTACAGGATTTGGGTCTTGGGTGAAAGAAGAAATTGACAGTTGCTAATGTTTGACTTAAACTGATACATCGGAGGCCACATGGGCGAACCCTAATTAAAGTCAATTCACACTTTCCATCCTTCGCCAGGGAGGCTGTCAGGTCTCCTGGGACCAGACCCCAAGTCCACCCACCCAGCTCCATTACCTCCAACAGCAACTGGGACTGAGCATCCCTCATCAGTTAACTTCCACCCCATCTCCTCCCCCAAACAGCCATGAGCGTGTGGTGTCTCCTCCAGGTCTCTATCACAGGTGGACTTCCACCTGAAGCATCCCTACAAGGATTCTTGTCAGCATTGGGTTTAACCTCAGAAATTCTTGCCTTCCATCAAAATGCTCCATTCGCCTTGAAATCTTGATAAATAAGGAGCTACAGGATTAGTTATGTGGGACATTAGTCACTCAATATGTGTCATTATTTTCTCAAAACAAGACTAAATGAATGCCACAAAAGGGTCTTAAAGAGATCTGCTTTTGGAGCTGACTCAAATGCAATAAAATAAAAGCATCTTCTCAAAGACAAACATCAGCTGCCTGGTACAGGTACCTACTCTGGGGACCCTAGTGAGCTGTATGATGTGAATACTTTTAATACAAGTAATTTCTTGTCTGTTTCTCATCAAAATAGATCCCCATGCACATCTTCAGATCCAGTACAAGCAGCAGGAAAGCTGTGGTAAGCTTTAGAGCAGATGTGTTGGTCTTCTTGAGACCCAAGTCCCAGTCCTCATCCCTGTCTCTGATGCCATGTCTTGGATACTCAACGTTGCTGTAATGGCAGACACAACAGAAAGAGGCTGAGACTGGACCAATATTTTATTTATATTTTTTTTTAATGGTAAATAGTAATAACAATCAACAAGCCCTGAGAGAGGACAAGTGATGTTCAATTGCCCCCCAAGAACCCTGTGAGCATTGGAACAAAGAGGAGTTAATAAATGTTACAGTCAGGTTTTTTGGATGGGATTCTTGCAGAATATGATTTCATAATCCGCTGTCTCTAGTGAACAACAAGACCTCTGTAAACACTCAATATTCAAACAGAAAATTGTTTCTTGTAGGCTTCCATGGCACAAAATAAAAGCTCTGTAAATCTGGGCCTCCATATGTGGTTCTCAGCTGGTGTAAGTCCCTGAATGAATTACATGTGAACAGAGAAATTAATGCTACACACATGGTGGCCAAACTTGAAAGCAAAAATTGCAACTGAGAATATGCTGCAGTGGATTGTGAAATATTTGAAGATAAATGGAAGCTTGAGTCCTTGCTGATATAATGCATCAATGATGCATTTCAAGGGATACACAACCATCACAGCAAGATATTACAATACTGAGATCCTATTTGGGAGAGCACAAGGACTCGCGCATTAAAATCAAAGACTGAATTTAATCAGAACGCAAAAAAAGTAAGTTTGTAATATTGGCTCTTTACTGTGATTTTGAACAAAAAGTAATTGGGTAAAAAAATTGGCTTGCTCTTTTTAAAGAATCCCACAATTTACTGTTGCAGTAAATGTGTATCCTATCTAGGTTTTGAAATGATTGTTTTCTAAAGCTGCTTTTGTTAATCTGTAAATGTTGATGACAAATTACCCAAGAGTTTTTGTACTTTTGAAGCAGTTGCAATCTTTTTGTTATATTTTTTTCAACCCTCTGTAGGCAGGGGAGGAGGAAAGAATGTGCATGTTCCAGTGAATTCTAAATGAGGGCTGTGCCTCCCCTGTTTGTAAAAAGCCAAGCAAAGCAGTAAAAATAATAAATAAAACAAATGAAACCCTCTTTAATCCATTCATGAGCTCAAGTGTTTCAAGTAGACCATAATATTAAGACAAAGAGTTCTGAGAGAGATGGATCAGAGGAAAGGGCTATTGCTTAAACAATGTCAGCCCATTTAATTAAATTACGTATTTGTCAGCACTGTATTTTCCCATGTCCGGGATTCTTACTGTTGATTCAAGGCTTAAGGCCTAAACAGAAAGGGCAACAACTGCTGCGTATTTGATCCTGAGCAAGCTGTGGCCTTTGAAATGCCAGCACTTGACTTCTGGGAGAATGCTGGAGTGCTTTTGGGCAAGAGAGGGCACCAGCAAAAGAGATGATGAAAATATGTTCCCCCCCATCTATCTGACAGTGCCACGGCACCCTGAAGCACGTGGGGAACCTCACTGGGATTTTGTAAGCTTGGTGTTATTTCTATAACAGTCTACTTGTATTTATCACAAGGACAGTTGGGTCTGGGTAGTGGACCAAGAACAGGGCCAGAAGCCAGGAACTCTCAACTCCTTCCTTCCTTTGTCTGCAGTGGTTTGGCAGGTTTTTCTAATATATAAAATCTATAGTTTAGTCATGGACAATTGCAAATGTTTATTGCTTTATGGTCAACTTTTAAACTGTTTTCATAGCTGGTTTGTTGCACAAAATAGGCGGCTGTGCTTCCCTTCCCTAGATGGGTATCTTCTGCTTCAGACACCAGCAGGGCTGGAGAGAGCCACTGGGACTTGCAATGCAACAGCTCAGGATGAAGCAGCAGATCAACAAATCTTGCAGGCGTTAGGCCAAAGTAGCAGCTCTGTGTGTGTGGAGAGAGCTTAGCACTCAGCCACTACTCCTGTATACATAAGAACTAATGGAGATTTGTGTATTTTTCTCTTCTGTACCCATACCGTTCTGTTATTTTTTTTTTTTTAAATGAGGACAGAAAGTGGTCTTTGGTTATGAAGAGCACAATCTGTCCTTTGTCCAACTCTTTGAAGCATCTTTGCCAGTATTTTGTGAGCACATTTCCTCTGGCATGTCAAGCAGGATTCATGCTGTAGCTGGAGCAAACGTGTTGGCAGGGCACCCTGACTTCCATAAGGGTGACATTGGTGACATTGGTCCCTCCTTGCAACTGTTCATAGAAGAGAACTCTGCTGAGTTGCTTTTTTGAAATTCCACCAAGTAATCCATAAATCTTACTGGGTGATATTCCCCCAACTTGCTATGTTTGCCTCCTCTTTCACATTTCATTTAGAGTCCCATATAACCTAGGTACCTCCTTTTTCTTTCTGTTGTACTCAAAATGCCCATGAAATTCCTCTTGTAAAAGGCTGGATCAGCTCTTCCCCGATTAGTACAAGTGGTACAGATTAACACCTGCTTCTGCTCACACTGATTTTAGTGGCATAAAACAAGTTGAGTTCAGTGCTGTGGGATCATGCTCTCAATATCCTGAATGCTGAGCACAGAATCTGACTATTTTAGACTAAATTGAACTTAAATTGTGCTTGAAAGATCATGAAAAATGTGAGCATGAGCACCATATTCCTTGAAATACACCATATATGAATTGGGACAAATAAGGCACATTTTTATCTGCCAAAATTACTAAGTGTGGAACATAACAGAAGCAGTGTGCACTGTCGGCTTTTTTTAAGCTTTCAATTTGGGATTGGATGTTTCACTTGAAGAAATGTCTTAGTCAAACACAGGTTAATAGACTCTGAGCAGTGATGGGGAGAAATTCAGCACTTCGTATCTATGCAGGGGCCTGACTTTTCCTAGCTAAGAGTTTACAGTGCCTCCAAGTACACTTGTCCCTGCTAACATGCCCACCCATCTCGCTGCCACTTAAATTAGCTTTTTCCAATGAATTTTCCCATTGCTGAAAGAACTGTCTTCGTTTTGCTGGAAGTTCAAGGTGAGACAATTTTTCTTTCAGAACTGGCTCTGTTTCTCCCAAGCTATGTCAAGGCACGGCTTTCCCTCCTGCTGAACATGCAATTTTAGTGGCTTTAACAGTAGGCAATCCTTTAAAAAGCGCTAAAATAAGTTCCAGAAATGGGAACTTTATGACCCAGGGAACAACTTCACCAGGTGGAAGGATCTGCCCCCAGGCCATCTACCCACCCAGCACACCCAAACTCCTCCACAGCTTCAACCTGCCCATCTGCAGAGTAGTTTAATTTTGTAACTCCAGTTCATGGAGAGTCGGACCCCACAACCTGCTCGTGGGGCTGCCTCAATTGGTCTGAATGGCTGATGTGATCCTGTTACCTCTGCACTGCAGTCTTCATTTTATCCTCCCAGCAGGGTGTGTAGGAAGAGAAGTGTCCCCTCTGCGCCTGCAGAAGAGGAATTGGGCTGCAAAGAGGGACAAGGTCATGTGAGCTGGCTCAGAGATGGTATATTGGAATGGAAATTTCACAGCGCCGGGCTGATCACCTCCTTATCCCTCTGCAACAGAGCAAATGGGCTGCGTGGTGACAGTGAAAATTTGAAGGAACTTTTGTAGTCAGACTGAAAATCTTTTGGCACGCTCTGGCTAACTGAAAAGGCAAAGGCAAAAATGTCTCTGTGAGTTCTAAATATTTCATTTGCCATCTTGCCTAGCTATTTTATCAGGCATTCAATTTGAATACGATGTCAAATAACACTCAAAATGCTTTATTTTAAACTTTTTTTTTTTTTTTTTTTTTTTTTTTTTTTTTTATTGTGGGGCAGGGTTGCATTTATTTTGATTTAAGCCTTATTTATTTATTTATTTATTTATTTATTTATTTATATTTTTGTGCATCATGCAGTTTAGCTGCATTCCTAGCAGTTTCCTCTCGTGTTTGAGCTCTGGCTCTGATGTGTGCGAAGAGCACGGCTGCTCTAAACGCGCCCCGCGTTGAAAGGAATGAATATTAACTTTTGTTTTCTTCAGAGTGACTCTTTAATTGAAAATTTAAATATTTAATGAGCTATTTCTAGCCAGAAGGGAGGAAAACTAAACAAATAAATAAATAAATAAAAGGCAGCACGCATGCTGGAGCTTGGCAGTGCCGAGCAGACAGGAATTGGTGCTGCCGCAGCCCGCACATGGGACGTCTCTGCCAGGAGCCCGTCTGCACCCACGCTCTGCTCCCAGCCCTCAGCCCCTAGCGCATCGCCCACGTCCAGCGTTTCAGCCAGAAACCAAGTCCTTGCTCCATCAGGGTGCTGGGGTGAAGTTCGGTTCTAGGCGGATACAGCCCGTAATCAAAACAAATGGCATTTCTAATTGAGCCAGGCCCGCGTGGTAATGAAGGGCAGCAGTCGTGTAGAGATCACTGCTTCGTGCTTCTCTTCCCATTCGGGAGACTGAACTAATTTATTTATGAAACCCAAGCAGCGCACCAGATTAGCCATATAACTAGCTAGCTGCGTTGTTGAGATTCGCTTGTTTGCTTTCTCATGACATTCAAGTGAACAAGCTATATGTCAATGAAAGCGTTGGCGCTCTATCGTATATTATAGACTAGTTTGAAGTGCAAAAAAAAGATCCTGCAATGGGGCTACACGCAGTATTTTTTTTTTCCAGCGAGCATATGCTGCGAGTGGGAAAGAACCGTATAATGTGAACGAAGGTTTCGTTAACGATGATATGTAGCAGCCCCTGGGTAAAAGAAGAGAAAGCAAATCCAGGAGCACTGGTAGGCTTTGTGGGCTGCTACCTGTGCAGAAGAGGCAGGTGCAGACATAGTGAGGGCAACAGCAGCATCTGCTCTTCCCCCTTGCCTCCCTGCAAGCGCAGCACGTTTGCCAGGCCCAGGCAGCCTGGATGCAGGATGAGTCCCTTTCTGTGCAGCCAGCCTCCAGAAAGTGGTTTTGCAGCCAATAGCAAAGCGTTCGCTCCCTCGGGAAGCTCTAAGATTTCTCTCAGGCAGAAGAGAAATATTTCTGTTGGGAAACGTTTTGGCCAAATGTCTCCCACATCCCATGGCTCTGGTTTTAAAGGTTCTCACTTAACCTTTATGGAAATCACAGCAGGTCTGTGTTTCCTCCTGGCAGGCAGGGGAAGGTGACCTGTGAGCGATGGGACCGTGTTGCAAACCTCGTGTCCCGCTGAGCTCCTCCATCCTTATCCTCCCTGCTACAAAAAGCACCCAGAGGTGCTGGGTCCCGGGCTGCTGAGCCCAGCAATGCTTTGGTGGGTGTGTGGGATCACGGCTTTGTGCCCCTGAATTCCAGCAACGCCTGGATAAGGGTCCTGGGTAAGGGTCCTGAGTAAGGTTCTGGGCTTTTTCCTTCACCCCCTTTTAATCTTTATCTGCTTTTCACTGTGTCAGGGCTCATCCATGGGGGTGGCAGCACCCGGCGAGGAGGCCTGGCTTAACCCTAACCCCACTGCCCAGGGCTCAGTGGAGGGAGGCCGGAGGGAGGCCAGGGCCTCAGCAGGGCTGCGGGCACCGTTGGGGAGCGCGGCTTTGTGCGAGCTGCGGATGGCCTCTGCTGGGAGCCGCCGCTCACTGCAGCGAGCCCCGGCCCCCGGCTGCCTCCCCCGGCCCCACGCCACCCAGCGAGCGGGACCATGGCCTCACGGAGGCCGCTGAGGCCTTGGCAGTGGTGGCCACTCGCGATGTAGTTTGTGCCCGGGTCAAAGGGCAAACGGCCCCCTTTCACCTCTCCCCCTCCCCCATTTTCTTTACATTTATTTAAAAATATATTTGTTTATTGCTTTCTTTCAGCCTCCAAGCTTGGCAGCATGCTGGCCTCATATCCAGGCCTCGCTGGAGGCAGGGGCACTGTGAGGATGGCGCCTGGGAGCCACCCAAAGGCACCCGCGACACTGCAGGCCCTGCGCAGGAGCCAGATGCAGCGAGGGGAAGAAAAAAAAAAAAAAAGGAATAAAAAAGAAAAAATAAATAAAAACAATCCCTTCCGCGGCTTGGCATCTGGGCGGCACACGTGCCAAGCGGCGCGGGAGCAGGGGGAGAGGAAGCGGCTGCAGGCTGGGGGCAATTTGGCACCCCGGCAGCCCACAAACGGTTTGGGTTTGAGCTGAGAAGCTAACGGCTGGCGCTAATGCAAAGGGTGTGTTTGGTAAATTCGAAAAGCCCGTGCTGAAATTAAAAAAACTCCAGCAGGGCGGTTCTGCAGGCTGAGTTCAGAAAAGTCAAAATGCTCCGAATAAAGGGAGGCTTGTTGGGGGGGGGGGGGGTGAAAGGGGCTGTGTGGGTTGCAGGCGTGAGGAGGGGCCCCCACCCTGTATCTGTTTCAGTTGTGACACTGCAGGATGCACTGATGGTGTCCTGGGACTGTTCTGACAGACAGATCCTACAGCTAACATCCTACTTGGTTGTTTAATGTTCGAGCCTGTACGAGCTGCTTGAAGCAAGATATAAAGCAGGTGTTAGAAGCCTCTGGAAAGTTTGCTGTCAATTACTGTGATTTCCTCTCCCCAACAAAGACTTGCAAGCTGAACGGATCTTTTCAGTTATGTAAATGCACTTTTCCATAAATACTTATTTTGCAGCAGAAAACAAAAAAATGTCTGTGGGGGTTGTGTGTCTTGTTGCTGATGATGGCAGCCTGTTTGTATTATTGGGGTCATGGAGGTGTCCAGGCTGGTGGCCACACTTAGCTCTGAGCAGAGCTGTTGGGGGCTAACACCCTGACATCCCAACATCCTGACATCCCAACACCCTGACATCCTTACACCCTGACATCCTGATATCCTGTTACCATGACATCCTGACACCCTGACATCCCGACACCCTGACATCCCGACATCCCAACCCCCCAGGCACACTCTGTTCACTTTTATGATGAGGATGGGACGTGGTTTCCAATTTTGCAAAATCAGACTTGAATAAATACTGTCTCACTGCTACTGATTTATTATGAGAACACCCCTCCCCACCCCAAAACATGAGAGGAATGTGTCTGCACATGTCATATACCAGTAATCGTTATGCAGTGGATGAGGCTGAGAGGACCAAGCTTGAGCTTTGCTCTCCAGCTGCCAGATGTCTGGTGCATTCAGCAGGTGATGATGCCTGCAACTGGCAACGTGTTTTTGGGGAAGAAAACCTAAGGGATGTGCTCCTTTTATGCAATACCTTGAAAATCCTTGGAGAAGAGAACATGGCAAAGATTTTTTTTGTGTCTCTTGCTAGTTGGTGAGGATGACCTTTATTGGATGAAACTAATTATTTCTAGTAATTTATTAAATTCCTTTACAGATCAAAAAAAGTTTGAAATACTTTCTCCCAATGCTTTCAAGCACTGAAAGTTCATCAAAACCTGGATGTATTTACCTGAATGCATGCAAGCTGACAACTGTCTTAGTACCAGCTAAGCCCCGTCCATAAACAGCCTGATCCCATACTGCCTTGCCCCAAAATAGGTTGAAGAGCTGCACAGGGGTTGGAAGATACATCACATCTCCAAGAACATTGTTTCAAGTCCTTCTGCAGTCACTGACTTTCTAGGTTATTGTTAAATTTGGCTTGTGCCTGCCTGTGTTTTCCAACCACATTGGGGGGTTGGCAAGCCGGGGCCACCAGCTGAGTGAGAAGCACTTGGACACCATGGTGGCAAGGACTATGCACATGCCCATGGAGCATGGCACCAAGGGAGGGCTCTAGCCCCAAAATATACTGAAGAAATTGCCAATGCTTCACTAGCGAGTGAAACCTCCTATGGAGATGGCTTGGCCAGCTCTCTGCTCCGCAGGTTGGTTTGGGAAGGACTTGCAGAGCCCCACGGTGCTGCTGCTGCCCTTGTGTTTGTGGGAACAGGAGCAAGGACAAAGGATCCACTGAGAGCTGCTAGCACAGGCTTATCCCTGGGAAGGGGTCCGAGCTGCAAGTCCCTGCAAGGTGGGAGGCCAGGGAACAGAAATACCAAAATCCTCCCCTGAGGAAGGAGTGGCTGTGAGAAGGAGCAGTGGAGATGGGGCACCAGCACCTGGTTTAGGTGCCACCATTGGGCCATGGGCTGTATGGGTTTGTGCAGGTACTGCTGCAGGACCAGGCATCAGCATCGCAGAGGCCACGAGGTTGTCTTTCAGTGGAAGCAGTTCGGGCTTTCTGGGGCACCAAATGTGTAGTATTTAAAGATCACAACACTCTGGTCTTAAATTCCAGAGAGAGATGGGGTGCCTTTTTCATAAATAACACGATCACTATGCTCTAAGATTTTAGAGGAGCCAGGGTTTCCATTCGAATTCCCCCCTCTTTCCTACAGGACGGATGCCACCGTACACGCATGATGACACAGAAAGCCTAGAGGATAGTTTTACCGTGCAGCTGACAGATGGCAAGCGCACAGTCCAAGGGACACTTTACATCTACATCATGCCAGTCAACGATGAAATCCCTCATCTTTCCAGGTTAGCTATCTAAGTGACATTCAGTGCATAAAGACTTAGGAAGAAAAAAATGAAATAAATGAAGGCAACTCATCTCCCCACAAGCATCTCCAGGCCCACCCCTGATGCTGAGATCATGCTTTCTTCTCATGTGTCCCTGAAAACTGGCTGGTATTAAGGCTGTGCCTGCTGCCACATGGTGCAGGACTGCAAAGAGCCCCACAGTACCATCCAGCAAAAGGCCTTCATGCAAAAATAGCTGTTTTGTAGTCTCTGGATGGAGGCTTGCTTGTTTTTAAATTAGTTGCAAAAGTCTGGTTGTCTTCAATGAAGCTAGAACTGCTCTTTTTTTCACACTCTAGGACTCTGTTTCCTTTAATCCCTTCTGTACTTCTTCTCCATTCCCTTTAATCTATTTTTAATGGCGAATCTTGTTGGGAAGAATGTGGCATGTTTTGTTTTGTTTTGTTTTGTAATATTGATGGTCCAAAGCCCATTGAAAGCAGTGTTAATACTCACATTCCTTCCAGGATAGTCATAGTGCTGCCCCGGGGAATAAGGCTTCAAGCAAAGGTGAGGAGCAGCCTGGCTCCAGTGCCCATGCTCATGGGAACCCATTAATTGTCTCTGCTCATAAAGGTAAAATCCTTCTGAGAGCCTTTCACCACAAAGAAGTCAGCGATGAGATTTCTGAATGGCATTGCTAGTCCACACCCTGCCATGAGTGTAGAGGTTGAGTTTCTCTATACTGGGAGATGCCTGGCCTGGTGGTGGGAGATGTGGTTTCACTCACTTCATGGCTGTAGCACATGTTTCAGCCTAGTTAGGATTTCTACTCTTAAGAACTCACAAGTTGAAAGCAAAATAATCCTGTGGAGATGCTGAATCCCTCCAGAAATGCCAGATCTGGCCTAAAAAAAAAAAGGAGGATTAAAATATTGATTTTGCTTCTTGCTTTTTGTAGACCCTTTAAAAGATTCCCACAAGCCATAGGGGGAAGAGCATCAGTAAGACCAATACTTTGGTGCCCTCTCTGCATGATGGTGGTAGCAGCGTCTCCTCAAATCACAAAAATAGTTTGCAGAGCTAAAAATATTTTCTGTTCTCATCCCACAAGAACTTTTGGGGGTTGGAAAAAAAAAAAACTTTTGTCTCAAAGAGAGAGAAAAAAAAACAAGCTCAAACTTCTGTGAAGTATAAAAATAATCCACTCATATCAACGTTAAATTTAGATCAAATTAGCTGCAATGTTGCATCTAAATTTTAATATTTGGTGGTTGTTACTATGGCTATTACTATGCTTTCTATTGTGTATTTCTTTTACAAAAATGAAAGCCATCTTTATTCCCCAAATGAATTTCTTTTTAGAATTTGGCAGAAGAAATATCTCAATAAATTCAGAGTCCTTCCATTATGCTGGCCCATTTTTTTTGAAATAGGAGATTTGTCCAGCTCTGGCTCTAGCAGGGCTTGAATCCCCATTTTCAGAGCACAAGAAACCTGTTTGATCACAAAATACCTGGTGAACTCCAGTTGCGAAGGTAAGCACGAGCTTTCATTTTGAGGCATAAATCAGTGCACATGTGAAATAACACGTTTTTCTGCCTGGGTTGTTGAGGCCCCGTTGCTGGGCTCCTTTTTGCAGAGGCAAGCTGGAAGAAAATGATGCAGGTCAGCCCTGGCTGGGGCAGAGCAGACACTCACCCATTCGAAAGGGCTTGGCTCTGTTCCCAGGACATCACGTGTGCATTTTGAAAAACTTCACAGAAGTAGTAACCAAGGAATAGTTGCAAAATGTACACGTGTCCCTGCTCTCCCCAGTGTCTCTGCAGGGCTTCCAGCCCCTCTTCTCTTGGCTCAGGGGAAGCTTTGCCCCAGCCTCCTCGTGTCCTCCTTGCCAGAGTTGTGCCTACATCTGTAGTTTCTTTACCTTTCTCTTCTCATCCTGTTCCCTTCATTGTTCTTTTTTTTTTTTTTTTTTTTTTTTTGACGTCGTATTTCCCCATTTTTTGCATTTCTTGCAGTTTCCCTGTCATCATCTATCTGAAATGTCTTTACTGGATTCTTATGGTTGCTCCTGCCTATTGTGAACAACCTGGTGAAGACACCTCTTATTTAATCTTTTAATTTCAAGTGTATTTTCTAATCTATCTGAGACAAGCTTCATCTTCCAAATGCCATTTTCTCCTTCTTAGCCTATAGACCAAGTTGAGGTGATTTGTTGAAATGGGAGGCAATGCAAAGGCCATAAAAGTGCCAGTATCATTATTTTTTTTTCCCAGTTTTTCACTTGGCCATGTTGCTGGGAGCATGCTCTCCTTCTGCACAGAGCCGTGAAACCAAAGGACAACATCAGAGAAAAATCCCATGCTTGCAAGTGGCAAAGCTTTCTGTCCCAGTCCCAGGGCAGCATATTTGTTGAACAATATTTTTTAAAAATGCTGTCTGCTTGATGCTAAGAGGAGCCTGCTCATGCTTAATAAATTGGAGAAGTTGCTCAAAAATACTTCATCCATATGAAAGCACGAGCCCTGTACGGCTGCCAAGAGAAGTGAGACCTGCGGTGTCATGCCGAGCAGGCGATGGCCACACGAATTAGAGCAGCTTAGGTACAGATCCCTCGCTACCACAGTTTTCCCTGAGACGTGAAAATGTAACAGGGAAAATACAGCACAGCATCCGATCTTCCAGCCAGATCTGCCTCTTTTGGACACGTTCACGGGCCGCGCACCAAGCAGCATAACAGAAACCAAAATAACATCTTTAAATGATAATTCCTGCAGCACATGCATGTATTGTAATTATCCTTCTCCCCCAGCTTCATTATTGCTGCTCTTAGTGAATTCTTGCCCAGCCCCTCATGGTACAGCTGCCTTTCCAGCACCAGCCTGGACAAGGCTGAGCTTGGCTGTGCTGTACCTGTGTGCCCAGTCTGCAGCTGGAGGGGGCAGAGGTTGTGGGATCGTGTCCTGGGGATGAGGGACAACCCCAGGCATCCTACAGCTCACAGCTACTCACTGGTAGGGTAAGCAGCAGGACAGGCGGTGTGTTTTTATCTGAAACTTTCTGCGTTTTGGTGGCTCTGGTAGGTCCCTTGCAGGATTTCCTTCTTGGTTCATACCTGGGCTTCAGAGGTGCCCATAACCTCTGTACCTGCTGTGGCTGGAGCTCACCCATCACCCTGTGTGGCACTGGGGCAAGCTGGCAGCGATGCCCCAGCACCACTCAGCAGCATCCCAGCCCCATCAGCTCCCAAGGAAAGCTCGGCCTCTCGAGCTCGGCCCCTGTAACCCCTCCTTGCCACGTGTCTCCTTCCACCACCCTTCTCTCTAATGACACATTTTAGCTGACTTTTATATCGGTTTGCTAAGCCACTGTGCTGTCTTCTTCCTTTTATAATTAAGCAACTGGAGAAATCCTCTGAGGTCAATAAATTCTGAGGAGGCTTACATAAAACAGAATATAAAGTGGAGAGCCCTGCCATCAGAAGCCAGTAAAAGTCAGCCTCTTTGTGCGACACCTCCACAAATGGCATTATGTCATTGCATAATATTAGTAAGGAACGGTAAGATTATGTTTTTTTGTTCAGAGCTATAAAAAGTAATGAGTCTCACATAATCTACTGAAGTGAATGGGAGGGGGGGGCGCGAGAGGGGAGGGAGAGAGGTGGTTGTAAAAGCGAGCCTCCATTTTTTTGGCATCGTGTGTACATTAGGAAATCTAGCTTGTAACACCCAAATAGACTTTAATGTGCTCTGTCGTGTGGATTTCGTTTGTTTTGTTTTGCTTTGCTTGCTGGGAACACACACAAAACCCTTTCAGGAGTCAGGTGGTCTTGCCTGACAAATTTTTTTTCGGTAAATACAGCGTAATGATCAGAAACTGGAAAATATGGTGGGGCTGGTAAGGATGGCTTTATTCATCCCGGGCTGCCACACAGTGCTGCAAGTGTCTTGGATGCTGCCGATCCCGGCTTGACGAAGCCAAAAGCATTATTCTAAATCTTCCCAAACAGGGTGACACATTTCCGGCCCTAAATATTTACTTGCTCCAAGTAGGAATTTAAGTGCCCGGCCGGCAAATCTTTGGAGTCATTCATGTTGGAAGAGGAAGGAAGCGATGCTCTGAGGGAGGCTTTGTGCCGCGGACCTGAATGCACAGGTTGTGTGGGAGTTAAATACGAGCTGTGAAGGCTGGGGACCAAGCAGGACGCTTCCCCTGAACATACACAAGCACATGGGTGAGCAATAATGTGAGATATAGGCTGGGCTTTAGGCACGGGGAGCTGAGGGTGGTGGGAGATGGTCAAAACGAGAAGCTCACCTGCTCATCCTGCTCAGTTCTGGTGCATGTACATTGGGATGGGATGGCAGGAGAGCACTGCGGACTGAGCACGATAAATACCGGTACCTCTCAGGCTGGGGCAAGGGGGAAATATTTTAGCAGCAATACTCTGCAATCAAATGAGAGGACGGCTTCTCTTCACACACCATAACCACTCACTAATACATGCATGAACCGACTGTCCTTTCTGTCAAACAGCTTCATTAGCATTCTTTTTCATTCTGTACTGGAGTTAAGAGAGATTACATCGAGAGTTAGCTGCCTATCAGTTGGTCCAATTTTATGTGTTTTTAAAATATGTGCGTTTTACAGGACAAAAAATGGGTCTGGAGCCTCTGTGTAAGCAGCAGCTACCAGGGCTGGTGGCTGGTAGCTCTATGGATCACCTTGTATTCTGTAGGATTTTCATCCAAACTATGTGCAAGTCCCCCGAGCACCACTGGGCTGCCTTGCTGGAGCTCACTGGGCTGCCAGGTGAGTGAGGAATAGCACAAGAACCGTCAGCAACAGCGTCAGGAAGTAAAATTTTCAATATTGATGCAGGGAGAGAAGTGCGTATCCAAAAATGCGGCAGCTATGGTGGCAGCCCTAGGAGGTGCTTCAGCCTGGTGGGTTTTATGTGGTTCTAGGTTGGCAAAGACGCAGTTTTTAATGTGCTAAGCTATGTCCTACCCACCTCTGCTCCTCCATGCTCCAGGGGCAGTACCACGGTCCAGTTTGCCCCTGGGCACTGCAGTCCTACTCGCTTTTGTATTTCTCACGTGATCCCTCTCTACGTTACTTCCATCAGATCACAACTCTTTTCTAACTTGCCTTCCTGGCACCCTGTAATTTTTCTTACCTTGCAAATAAATTGGTCAACTTGCATAGGGCCATCAGAGCTGCTCTTGCTCTTTTCTCTTTCTCCTTCCTGAAACCTTATCTGAGAGCTGAGAACTTGGGGATTTACCCTGAGTGGCAAGGCATGGTGTGTCACCAGCACCTCTGATAATGTCACCAAGAGCTACCTAGCCTCCAGAAACCCCACATGGGTCACAGCACAGGAATCAGGCAGGGCTTTACGGCCCACGTTCCTCTTCTCCCAGGCTTTCTGGTGCTGCACACTTCTTGCTCCCCACGTGCGCTGCAGGTTTGGCGCATCCCGAGGCGTCGGAGCCTGCTCTCGGACGTGCTGCAGACAGCTGGGGAGCCCCGCCAGCCAGATGGTGGAAAGGCTCCCTGCACCTGAATCCTGAAAAGCATTTGTTCTCAAAAAAAAAAAAAAAAAAAAAAAAAGTAATAATAATAATAAGGCTGAGAGGGAGGATTTTTGTTGTGGATGCCCGTGCCGGTTCGCAACCACACGGGGTTAGCCAAGGGGGCTGGTCTGTGCCACATCCCTTTGCCCGTCCGCTGCGAACGTTGCCGTGTCACCTGGGGTGTGAGGCTGCTGCTCGTGGTGTCTAGACGGGTGATTACTGAAAATTAATTAAACTGAAGGAAATTAGGCTGGAAGGGGAGTAGGCTCCTGGGAGGGGAAAATGGAAGGGAAAATAGGATCCTGGTGTTAACCCTTTCCAGCCACTGAAATGGGAACAGCTCTTAAATGCTCTCGGGTCAGCCTGACAACATGCTGAGCATGCTGTGCTGTGATTTTGGGAGCTCTACTGCATATCTGAACCCCCAGCCCAGGCGTGCCAAGCACATGGGGTACCAGCAGCCCGTTCTCCCTCTGCCCGTGCCTCTATTGCTAGGTAGACCTGCAGTAACTTGCAGACCTGCAGTAGGTTTGAAACGAGGGGTAAGGTCAGATGCTTGGGTGTAATCCGGTAATAAATCAGAGCTTTGTGGGGATGGGACTGGAGGCTTTGACAACACTGCATCCTGGAGTACATTTCAGTCAGGAGGATACAGACAGGTCTGCCCATGCTTTTACACAGCCTCTTACCTGCTCTTCCCTCTCCTAAAGCCTCTCTTATATAGCTTTTCAGCATGGTATCCGAGTGCTTTGTGCCTTCCCCTTGGCATGAAGCCACCGTCTGGCTAGCGAGCAAGTACAAACTGTAACACCTGGGTGTCAGCTATGAACATTAGGGTGTGCTACAATGGACCCATCTGTAGTACTTGGCACATGCCGAAGATTTTTATATGTGGTTGGCTGAAAAGCAGGATCAGAGAGAGAGAGGAGGGAGAGCAGGGGAAGAGGGCTCCGCTGGGCACGCAGAGAACATCATTTTGGCAAAGGTGCCAGTAGGTTTCCATGGGCTTGTCTGCTTTTTCTCTCAGCTCATGCATTCAATAAAAATATCCAGGTTGCTTCTAAGAAAAGCAGGAGTAGATTTCCCCAAAGAACAAGCTTAGAAGCCTTATCCTTTGTCTCCGGAGAACAAACCTAATGCTATAACTGGATTTAATAAGAGTAGATTTAATGGTAATAGATATAGTAAAAACTGATTTAATAATGACTGGTTCCATTGTTCTTTCACATGCGATAGGTCTTGCTGAGCGACCCCCCAGCACCCCAGCTGGAGTGTGCTGTGCTGAGCCAGCTCTCCTGCCTGGATTTTGGGTCATGTTGGCTTCGACAGTGTTGCATCCAGGAACACTCTTCATGCAGGAGGATATGGACAAGGGCCACCTATGGTATGTCCACACTGGTATCCTGAGCCCAACGAGTCATGATGGACCCCATTTTTACTTGATGGATGGGAAAAAAAAAAACATGTCCCCATCTAAAAGTGTCTGTGTATCTGGGAGAAACAATAGCAAGGTAGGGAAGGAGTTTACAGCAGTAAAAGGTGCCATGGCTTATGGCACTGGGTTCACCTAAGAGAACACCGCAGTGCACTGACAGAGAGGAAACGTTATTTTTTTTTCCCTTTATGTGGCACTGATGTGTTTTAAAATGCATGGGCAAAGTTTGTAGTTTATTTCCTCCAAAGGGGCCAAGTCCTCCTGGCATTCTTATGAACAAGCTCATTAGAATAAAATCCATTATGCGCATAACTAATGACACAAATTTACAAATCTGTTGACAATTATGACCACATCCCTCATGCATTTGCTTGCAGCTCACTGGAGTGACCAGGAGAAGGAGTTCAATCCAGAAGTTTTACAGCTCACGAGCTCCGAGTGCAGTGATGTGAGATTATTTCCCAACTGGATTACAAAGCTGTCATTAGTCAGGGCAACGCGGGAGGACCAGGGCACGAGACCGTAAACTGTCCTCAGGAGACCTGAAATCATTTTGAAGGCAGGGCGAGATATTCCTGGCTACAGAGACCCTTTTTTTTTTCTTTATTTCTTTCTTTCTTTTTTTTTTTTTTCCTTTTAGCTGGGGGGGAAAACACACGCGGGTGCACACAAACGGCGTCTGTTCCAAGGAGCGCCTCGCGTCCTCTGGAAATGAATAGAAATCAAATTGAGACACTGGTGTCCTCAGAGTGTTAAATATTTCCAAGTTCTTGCCAGGCGGGTGTAATTTATTGAATGTAGGTTTTGTGAAATAGTGCTGCTGTCAGGGCGAGATTGGCACCAGAGAAATGAAGGCGGCTAATTCTCAGGGGGTCCTCCCTGGCAAAAACCCTCTATTGAGTCCTCATGCTACTTGTGCTCATAACTGCCGAAAAACCAGGAGTGCCATCTGCAAACTGTGATTCATAAACACTCTGTCAGTCTGCCATGTACCCTGACATCATAAAATAACAAGAAGCAGCATTGTAATAAAGAGAGGAGGTTTGCAGTCGACCAATTAAATGCATCTAATTTATTTCTGTTACAGCTGAGGCTTTATTTATTAGTAAACAGCTGCATTTGTTACACTTTTTTTTTCCTTTTTTTTTTTTCCTTTTTTTTTTTTTTTTTTTTTTTTTTTTTTACTAGGAGTGTGCCAACTGGCACTTTTGATAATCCATTAATCCTAAATAATCATCTGGGTACTTCATGGTTGGTAGGAAAAAAATAGCGAGAAGGTTATTAAAAGTTAAAACGTCACCTTGCGAGGAGGCTGGCGAGGGCTCCTCCGCGGCAGCTCTGCGTGAGTTATGGCGAGCTCCAGTCTGCTGGCCAAGTCCTACACTCGATTTACACCTGCGAGTAAGTGGCATGGCAGCCAGCTGAAAGGGCTATAAATCCCGAGCAGGATCTGGCCCTTGCAGATAGGTTTTGTTGTGTCGTGTGTTGTTTTTTTTTTTTTTTTAAGGACAGCCTGTTTGCGGTACAAGAGGAGCATTTTGCATGTTTGGTTTACTTGCCTCCTACTTTCTCAGCGCTAACTTGATTCTCAGCAAAGCTAAAAATCTGCTAATTGGTTGTCAAAGTCTAATTAGCTGATATTACCAAAAAAAAAAAAAAAAAAAAAAGATAAGTTTGCCTTTTATAATTGGAGCTCAAACCCCCCACTTCCCCTCCCTTCAAACCCCCTGGTGTGTGTTAATTGAGCTCCAGGACTTTTCAGTGTATTTTAATGCTCTCTCCTTTTCAGTGCCCTGGAAAGCTTTGCAGTTAATGAGACAATAATATGTACAATCAAGGAAAAATGTAGTAAAAGCTAGGCGAAGCCTTATGGAACCAGGATGGTGTGAACGTGTGCGGATGTAAGGAGGGAGGGAGCGGTTCACCAGCCTCCTCGAGCAGCGTCAGACAGTCAGCACCATCCCCTTTTTTTTTCCTTTACCTCCTAAGGAGCATTTCCTTCACCTCCTAAGGAGGAATACTTTTTCCCATAAAGAACCATTTCAGCAGTTCAGGGAAGAAGGCTATACTCTGCATGGGGGTTGAATGAATGGGCTATACCTGAATATTACCTGAACTACGTGAACCATTGCAGTCTGTTATATTTTAGTGTGAGTGTATGTGTGCATATAGACATATATATACAAAATCCGCCTCATAGCCAGGAGCTAAGCCCACCTTGACATCTCCCACACCACCCCTGCAGGACCCCAGAACTTCCCAGCGATGGGTTGGGTCGAGGGGACAGCATCCAGCCCCCACGGCCACCTTCGGGCGAGCAGCGTGAGCCACTGTGTTTTGATAGCTCCATTTTAAAGCCTATCCCCTGCCATGTATTAAAAAAGCAACGTTCAAAAGCAGTGAGCACAGGTGGGTGCTCTATATATGGGTGCTCTTTTTTGATATGTATAATAACGTTGAGTTTACTTACTCAGTCATGTTTTCCTCTTTCTCCTCCTCCTATCTTCCTCCTCCACACCTGCTTTCAATCGGTCCCCTCTGCCCCGCCTGTCATCCCATCCTCTCTGCTGCTTTTACCACAAACCCACTAACGTTATATTTCAAGTCAAACTCTCAAGCCCACGACGTTCAAGCGAGTGAATCCAAAACCCAAATGGCTTCGCCAGCCTCCCCGGGCAGGGAGCCTACGTGGCAGCATGGCCCTGGGGAGCAAGGTGCAGCCAGGAGCAGGGTTTCACCCATCCCAGCAGCAGGAGTCTGTTTTTCCTTTAAATCCGAGACAGCTTTTTTTTTCTAGCATCTAAAAAAAAAAAAAGAAAAAAGAACATATTAAGGCCAAACGTTGCTGCTAGATGAACAACTTCAGATGCACGTGTCTTATTGTCACACATCTCATCCGCTTAGCAGTGTGTACCCTCAACACGGTGGGTATCTGGCTGAGAAAAAAACAAGTAGGAAAGTGGTGCTGCTTGCAAGAGTAATTGGGAGGTCTTCTCCATGTCATGGATTTTGGGACAATCTCCCATCACTGCATCTCTCTGGGGTTAGCAAAGGTCAGGTCCTAGTCTTGAAAAGTTCTTGGTGTTTTTAAGCTTGACGGACTCCAGTTTCTGGATGTCATTAATGGGGCAATGCAGCAGGGTGGCAGACAAGAACAGAAAGCTTCTTGAAAAGGAACATCCTAGGTGAACATCGCTCTCCCCTCATGAGACCATCACACTGTGAGTATAAAAATATTTCTAAGCTGCTATGGAGAACTTGGCCTTTTTTCCGCATGATCTTGGGTCAACTGCATTTGTGTGTTTCTTGCTCGTATTCTTACTTTATCCTATTTGTTTGGATTTCCCATAAAAAAAAATAAAAATCAGTCAGTATGAAGCACCATTTCTGCTTAACAAATTGGGCTGTGGATTTGCTTTACCTTTAAGCAAAATATGCAGCAGGCTGATGTCCTGCATCTCTGGGCCGTCCTATCCTTTCCATTTCCAGGTCCTTTCTTCTGCTGTCCTCCTTGATCTCTGATCACTTTTGGAAATGGTCCGAAAAGGAGTCCCTGTTCACTGAGATCTCATACAAATTTAGACTCTTTCAAAGATGCAACCCAAAAGTAAGAGCCCTCAACTTCTGCAACACAGCATAAATGATTTGTCCAATGCCAGCTGCTCCAGGCTGGTGAGTTTCAATAATTCTTATTGCACAGGCGAAGGGGCTGATAGCTTTTCTTTTTGATGATTTTTCTCAAACACAATTAACAACTTTTCTATATGAAGACAAGCTGGCTGGTATTTATGTTATGAATGACTGTCATGTCCATAGACTAATTTCCTCAGTTATTAGTCATTTCTTGAATGTATCAAATCTCATTCATGGGTTTCATTTGCCACACTAGCTGCAAAGGAGATATGATGTTAAAGGGTTAATAGCAAAGGTGAACCATCAAATGGGATGGAAAGCACCAAAATTAGTGCAGATTTTGCTGCAGAAATAAATTTAAAACAAAAACCAAACCCTGACAACCACTACTCTCAGATGTTGCTGGCAGCCTTCTCCATTTAATGGGAACCTGTTGTTTCTGAAAGTCAGTTGGCAACACAATGAGAAGGCAAGAAGCAGAAAAAGGATCCTGCGGAGTCCGTGCTATACATGCCATTATTGTGCATTGTCATCGGCAGGTTGACTGACAGCAACTCAAGCTGTTTGATGTTATCCTCTCGCCTTTGCAAAATCCTCAGATACAAAGTTTGTCCCCGCTTCTGCCTTTGGCTGTTGTGCTGCAGGAGAAGCTGAGGTCTCCGAGCCCATGCTGTAGCTTGGGCGACCCTCCAGTTTTGTTGTACCATTTACTTGGTGGCCCTTGGATTGCCACCCCAATTCAGACCCATTTTTAAAACTAAGTAGACTAGGTAAATCATCTCTACTCCTCCTTGGAAAACCACTCAATCAATTTTCTAGCAGCTTTAATTTTCTGTGGCTACTGCTTTGTAAATGGGAAAACTGCACTGGTCCTTGGGCGAGGTGGTGGAGCTCTTCATAAATAAATCTAATCAAGCCAAAACCTCTGTTGCTGAGGTTACAGCATCACTATCGGCTTAAAACACAGTGTTTGCTCTTAATACTTAGTTCATTAACGCATTCTGTCCATTGGCTCATTTGGATCTATTAACATAATTGTTCTTTCTAAACAACTGGGTCATTCTATCTCCCGAACAGAAGATCAAAGCTGGCTTCAATATTTTGGAGAAATCATGCAGCCAGATAAATATAAGTACTCCTCCACAAACACACCTATTAGATAAAAATGTTATTAGATAAAAAATGTATTAGATAAAAATGTTGTGATTCTGCCTAGCATCAGCCTTAAAGTGAAAGCACAATGGCGGTTATTTGAAAACAAATATAATAGCTCAGTAGTTTTTTATTTTGTAAATGTCCTGGTTGTCTCTAAAACCTAAAGCAAAAATATATTTCTGAGCCATTCTGATAAACTTCTTTCTTTATTTCTCCCTGCCATGCTCTTGCTCCCTCCTCTTCTCCCTCCCCTGAACCGAAGGGCTGATGTCTGGAACATAAAAGGAATATTCCCCTTTTTAATTTCTCTCCCTTTTTACTCATTTCATTTCATTTTTATTTTTTTTTTAGGTGACATTGTTCTACTCGCCAAACCTGTAACTTTAACAGAGGGTGACAGGGTGACCTTGACGACAGATGTTCCTGTGGCAACAGATGGCACTAGCAAACCCGAGAAGCTGCTGTACGCCGTCTCCGTGCCACCTGTGCATGGTCAGATTGAGCACATCAATTATCCCGGCGTGCCCATTTCCAGATACAGCCAGTTGGATGGGGTGGCCCAGAAGGTCCCCTCCGTCCATGACAATAGCCACGAGGCCAGTAAGGAGGCGTTCAGGTGAGAAGACCTCCCCTTTGCACACCAGCGTGCTTGAAAGCCCTCGGCCAGCTAAGGGTTAAGCTTGCATCTCCTGTGCGGTATTTAACGACCAATATGGTTGTGCAAAAGAGACTGCTGCAAACAGGAACACGATGTAATTTTACCATTACAGTAATTACATACTTTATTAACTGTAATAGTGAAGTTGTACGGCCAAAGGCGATGGGAGTCTTGCAGGCTTAGTACAGGGGTGTATCCAGGTAGGCTTTCGTGATCGATTAGCAAGTGAAATCAAACAGTTTGGGTTCATATAAAGAGTTCGCCGTGCTTCTCAAGGTTGCCAGCAGTGGAAAAGGAAAAAGCAAAAAATCCCCATCTGCAACTGTGGTTGCTTTCTGGGCAGTTCTTACTCCTGAAGGGGAAAAAAAATAATAATCGTAACATTGTCTGAAATGATCAGGAGAACTTAATCCAGATGGTGGTGTCATTTCTAAGAAAAAGCATATGTTGGCCATTATGATACTTAAATATAATGGTTTTACATTCCTCTAGTGGGCACAAAAGGCACACAACAGAGTTGGCGGGGTTTTTTAATCTTCTGAATGGTGGCAGTGGTGGTGGAGTGGTGGGAGATTTTATCTTCCAAATGGTGCGTTTCCCAGAAGATATGGCAAATTCAATTGCCGAGAGCCTGCTGTAAAAGCCGTGCTCCCGTGGAATGTAAATTCGTGCATTACTCTATCCAGCAACAGTGGAGAGGCTTAATTTACTGCCCCCTTTGGAATATCATCATTTTATATATATTCTTCCGGCTTCTTCTTTTACTTTTCCCCTTTATTTTTTTTATTTTTTGTGCTTTAACATGTTTTTCTTTCTGATTTGCTTTAAAAGTTATTTACGCTCCCTTTGCAGCAAAGTGGGCACTATAACTAATTTTATTCTTACCATGATTAACTATGAATAATTTCCTAAGAAATGAGTCAAATTAACAAGGGGAAGAAGGAATCAATAAATCATGAAAGCAGACTATTTCTAAGTGGGGTTAAAACCACCATTAAATAAATCACAGACTCTAAATGATGACCCACTTGGATATGGGGGGGAAGGGAAATGTCCATTTAAATTGCAGTGAAAGGAAAAATGAGAAGAATGGGCCAGCATCTGTGCGTGTTGTCCCTCCCCCCCCCATGCTGTTCAAGCAGGGGGGCACAGGAGAGAGAAGGACCCCAGGATAAGCAGAGAAGAGATGTGGCTTCCCTGCCTTCGTTGTGCTGGTCCAGCTGCTCGGGGGCCATAGGGCTGCTGCTGCAGCCAAGCACGGATCAGAAGAGCTCTGGCTTTTAGACACGGAGGCATAAATGTTGTTTAACAGCACCTTCTGCCTCCAGCCCTGCTCTGCGCAAGAGCAGAGGAATGCCAGGGCTGACCCAACCTCACTCAAAATATCTGAAACGTTTTCATCTTGCTCTGATTTTTTTGTTGTTGCTGTTGTTTTTCACCGGGTTTCAGTGGATTAGTCCCAATTTAAAAGACTTGGAAAGGACTGCAGAGTCAGGTCCACTGTGATTCCTAGTTAGTTTACACTATATTCTTCTAAACAGGCATTAAGGGTCACACTTCGTCTGATGGCACGGTGAGTATGGCAATGTCACCTGGGCCTTGAGTTTCATCTTTCTTGTTCACTGAAACTTATAGATGTAATTTTTACAGAAGGAATGCCATTGCTTTTGCAGGAGAGTTGCTCATCCATCTTTACGCCTGCAGGTGAGGAACTCTAAATTGTAGAGTATTGGGCAAGCTTTGTCCTCAAGTTTTCTATGGGAAAGGATCAAAATACTTATTGCTTAGTTAAAAAAAATAAAAAACAACAACAAAAAAAAAGAATAAAAGAAAAAAGCAGTTCTGCTAGTAACTTCCTATTTGCAATTCTTTTTATGATCTTTTCTCCTCCCTGAACACATGTATGAAATGTAACCAATTCGCTGCTTGCTGGGAAGGTTACCTCTTACGTTGCATTATGGGCCAAAACTTGGCAGCTGGTTTAAATTAGTCTATCTACATTTGCTGAAAGGATGCTGTAGCCATTTTAACTGGCTCTGCGGCTTATAAAGTTAGTTCATAAAGTTGCTGAGAAGGTCTCTTTCCTCATGGTCTTTATGGTCATGGAAGCTCATCTCCTCTTTTGTGGGACCTGTGAGTATCCCATGGGCTGGAGGTGAGGGGAAGCTGTTTGTCTTCCCTCTCTTTTGTCCATCTGGCTGCTTTGGGCAAGATTTGGTGGTTTGGATTTTTTAATTATTTATGTTTTTTTCCAAAACTGTGCACAGAATCAGAGGGGCACAAGGTACGGCATGGTTGCTCCCTGCCTACACCACCTACGTGTTGCTGAGAGCAGGCACTTCAGGGCATCCTCTGAAAATGCACATGACCCAGTGACATCCCAAGCCTTCCCCTCCTTCTCTGAGCCAGCACTGAAGCAGGGGACATCCATGAGCATCTTCTTCACCCTGGTGACCTCTGTGGTGGCCTCAGAAGGTGAACCACGCTGCTTATCTAGCACTTCTGCACTGCTCTTAAGTCCTGGTCTATCTCTTTGGTAATAAAAACTGAACACAGCAGTGTTCACAGACCATCCAGGAATGAAGCCTGTTTCTTCCTAAATGCTTTGTAAATGTGGACAAGCCCATGCTCCTGGGACAGATGGCCCTGTGTGGGGAGAACCAGTCCCATGCGATGGCCCCAGAGCTCCTCTTCCTTTCCTGCTGCTGGTGGGGGGCATAGAGGAGGGAGGAGGATGGGCAAGGAGGAGAAGGGCAGCAATGGGGCAGACTGGAAACAAGGTGAAGGTCTGAGGGAAGGGTTGCAAAGGGCAGAGCTGGGGCTGGTGGGCCAAAGCCCAGCAGAGCCTCTGGCAGTGGCCTTTGTCCCAGCATGGTGCCATATCTGGCTCTGTTCTCTTTGCTTTTCTTTCCAAAAAGTGTATTTATGGGCAGGTATGGGACTGCCTAGTGCAAGCACATCGGTGGCCAGGTTGTCTCTGAGGAACCTGCAACCTTGGCCTCTGTCTGTAAGCAGGAGATGTATGCGTAAGGGACAGTGTATGAGGAAGCAGAAAGAGGGGGACCCACTGCCTGCCTCCACCATGGGGATTTAAGGCAGGTCCCTCAGGTCCGCAGGCAAGGGCTGGGGCTGAGGTAGAGACCGATGACTTGTCTGTCAGGCACGAAGGAGTTAAGACACAGAGATTAAAAAAAAAAATCCTTAAAAAAAACACACTCACACACTCTCACAAAACCCTGCACCCTAAATTAATTTCTGCTGGTAATCTATATCGGGTTAAATAACGCCTCATTATTCTGCAACACAGCTGAGGCTTCTCAAAATGTTTATCTTGTTTTGTAACTGGTACCTTCTGGCATATTCCAGTGCCAACTCTCCTAGCTCTTGCTATATTTCATTCTCACTATTTTTGGAATGGAGCTGCTGGTTCCAGGTGATTTAATAAATTGCTTTTTTTTGTGTTCCTTTTAACTTACCCATCTGCTCAACACATGCGTAACTTGCAATCTGTCGGCAGTTTGCAGAAAGACAAACTGTCAGAGCTGCATGCATTTGACAACTTTGTTCCCAATTAGATTAGTGGTAATTTTAACAGATTTCAGGGCAATCGAAAAAAGGGATGACATGTTATTAAAGCATCAATTTTGACAGACCCAAGCACATACAATTTCAGTGTAAATTATTTTAAATGCTTTAATTAAAGCTATGAAAGATTTACCCTTTTAAGCGGTAAGTGATTGCAAGACAAATATAAAGGGAAAGTGGATAACAGAGTTTCCTAAATGGTTTATGCTGCGCATGGCAGTCCACAAGTCACCACCACCATAATCTATGACTGTAATGTTGGAGGCATAGTTAATTATTCATAGCCTCATCTCTGGAGCAGACGTGATTAAGAACATGAGGAGCATTCAGAGATCTAAGCAGTACCTATGAAAATCAGAGTTTGAGCATTTCTGAGATCAGAAGCTGATAGGAAACAGGTTAGGAGTATCTTACATGGGGGATATTTTTATAAATATACTTTATTTTTGCCCCAGTTCTGCTCTGGTTTAGATGGCCAAAGCCCAGTGGTCAGGGTGATTGTGTATTTAGAGCAATTGGGGATTTCGTATACTTGAAGACACTTTACAGGCTGTACAAGCCCAGTTTAAAAAAAAAAAAAAAAAAAAGTAAAAATACAACATGTATTATTTAAACAGAATACAGCACTCTAAATTCGTCACTCTAGGAGCACTGTGCCACATGTGTAGCCCATTTAACCGTTTAAATGATTTTGTGAGTCATGGCCCCCTTCCAGCAGTCTCCCCTTGCCGCGACGGCACGGCTGGCCATCGTGGTGAGAGCGCTGGGCTCAGCCACTCTCATCCAGCTCCTGGGTCCTGGTTGCAGGACCTTCAGCCTCCCCGCTCTCACACCTTCATCGTGCACCCACGTGTTGGTCTGACTCGGAGCCCAAAGCTTCCAGTAGGACGGCTCCAAGGGTTTTGTTTATTTTCTGTGTGGCTGGCTGCACAATGAAGAGCTGTCTCATTTTCAGATTGTTAAATGTGCATATTGCGTTAGTCTATAAAGCATTGGTCCCACAACCTGCACTGAAAGTTTATTTCCTTTTTAATTCAGGGACTGTAGGACTTCCCGATACTATTTAGAGTAACAAGCGACAAGCATGCTGTTCCCACCCTTCCCTCTTCCCTAATACCAAGCTTGTGTGCATCTGTTTTGGGTTTTTCTCATTTCCTTTGGGGATGGGTATGACTTGGCATGACTCTCTGAAAAGCCTGGAAGTTTTTCTTTGGAGGTTGCTAGCCCAAATGTTGCAGTAACAAAATGCAATGGAAGTGAGAAGAGCTGCTCCAGCGAGTGCTGCAGGTAGCAGTGTCAGGAAGCTCCTTGGAGCCCTCGGTCTTGTGCCGTTTCCAGGTGTCTGAGCACTGGAATATGCACAATGGGCAACAGGCGCAACAAGCTCGGCAGGTAAGATGAAGTCTCGAAGGAAGTA
The DNA here is from genome assembly GCF_963932015.1 of Anas acuta. Classification (NCBI taxonomy): domain Eukaryota; kingdom Metazoa; phylum Chordata; class Aves; order Anseriformes; family Anatidae; genus Anas; species Anas acuta. Next base: position 3,734,265 of record NC_088986.1, read on the forward strand.
TCTCCCCACCGTTGGGACTGGTTAGGCCTGTGAACCAAACTTTAAAGGGTTTCACAGCTGGGCAGCTCTCAGATCCACTCAGATCCCTTTCTCTAGTGCTCTTCTTAGCAGGTGTGAATCGGTGAAGCTCCATTTAATTCAATCAACCTACTCTAGTGTGCAACAGAGTAAGATCTACCTGATTGCTTTGATCAATGAGCACAGCCCCCTTGGGATGTCTGAGTTTGGTGTGAAAAATCACCTTCCTTCTTAAAAAGTGAAGGAGATTGTGCATCACAGATCAGAGTGTAAGAGCAAGACTCTCCCAAATTGATGGCGCTGGTTGGCCAGCAAGAGGACTGGGCCAAAATAATGGGTAAAATGAGAGAGCAGATAAACATGGGCAACCAGGCCAGGCTATTCCAACACTTACCACAGACCATCCGTGTTCATCCATAGAAAAATATTTGTATGGTGCAGCACAGTGTGGATAATCAGCTTAGAGATCCTCTACCAGGTAGTCAAGCACAGCCCATCAAAACACCTCACCCCAGTATAACCATCTGCACGTGTATATTGTTGTACGCTGGGGCCAACTTAATAGTGTGAAAATACTCTACTGGCACAATGGAAATGCTAGGAAAATTGAAAATTTTATTTCATCAGTGCAGTGAATCATGGTTTTCTTCTCCACAGACCAGGAGAGGAGCCAGCAGGACCTACAATGCAGGTGAGTTGCTGTCTCCAGTGCTCTTCTGATGCAACACCAAATAGTATTGAATGATAATAATATAACGTTTTGCATAAACACTGAGAATAACAGAAAGACAGAGAGAGAACTGCCTCTTGAATCTTGTGGCCTTCTCCTTGCTTAATAGCACTTCCCCGTCTAAGAGAGCTCTAGGTGTTTTGGCTTTAAAATATGACATTGAGGTGATTTTAGAGAGTTCATCTTCATGGCAGGTGAGAGTTGGTGATAAGGGCTCAAAAAGCTCAAAGTCTGAAAAATCTTCCTATTTTTAGCAAACTTTTTAAAAGGTTGCAGGCCCATTGCAATTTCTGAGATCAAATCACTGGTGAAGGTAGTCTTTGTAAACTAAACAGAGACCTAAAATTGTTTATTTAATCAAGTCACATACAAAACAGAGCAAAAAAAACCCACAGCTTGCATACATATCAAGCTTTGCTGCTTAATCTATTTTATAATGTTTTGCAATTAACAGGCCAATGTTCATCAGCTGATAAATAATTAACAGCTGTTGTTGTTTCTAGGGCATGACGTAAAAGGCTTACATAGGACAAAAACTAGCTTGAGTTGTTTGCCAAAACTCTGACCAAACACACATTTATAGCTCACAAAAACAAACTTCTTTGAAAAATTGCACTTTATGGTATCTCTAAGGGAGTCCTCTTTATGAGACTGCCAAACATATTAGAAGTATTCACATGCTCTTTTTGTCAGCCAGGTATTGGAAACTTAAGATGAAAGCTTCTCCTTTTTACTGGCATTATTCAGACATATCAGCAATTCAAGCGTAAACACAAAGATTTTTTTTTTTTTTTATGATTTACCTACAAGTCACTAGTATCTGTAGTTTTCTGACATTGCATATGGGATTGTTTGATCTTTGTTCAAAATCCTCAGCTCCAGGAGGAGAGGGATCTGAGTTTGGTGAGAGGTAGCCTCTCCTGGTGGGGTTGAACAAATGTAGTGGTCTAGTTGTTATTCATCTGAAATAAAATAAAACATTGACTTGCTGTTAACTCTGGCTATAAATGGGAGACACAGAAAACACATCGTTTGGGAATAGCCTTTGGATGCACCTGGCTGACTGTCTTGTTGAGCTCACAGCATTTTATTTGTTTACTTGCATCTGTTTTGAGTAAGGGTAGGGTCTGCATGAGCCACAAATTCCAATGAGAGGGGTGTTTACAGCTGAATTCTAACTGGAGGTGTGCTCAGTAGTTTCTTCCAAAGCTTTTCTGATTTATTTATTTCTATACTGCATACTCATCAAGTAATTACAAGCCGTCTTGACTGAGAGAGGGGGATGACTCCTGTTTACAGCAAACACAATCATCTATAATTAAGCAAGTTTATGCCATGCCCATGCAAAAGTTCCTTCTCCCACCTAGACAAGCTTTTCTCCCATTGTAGAGACTTCTACTGCAGTTCTTAATCATAGTAATTATAAAATAGTTTCATGGAGATTCTAGATATTGTAGCTTTAGACCAAGGAGCATCAGAAAGAAAAGACTCAAAAACTTGAACAAGTCTCCAAATTAAAAATGTGAAGCTATTGTAGACAGCTGAAGATAGATATGATGTATTCGTGTCAGTGCATGTCACTGAAGAGGTTTTCAGTAACATTTTGTACTATTTGGAGTTTCCTAAGTGTTGCAGGCTTCATGCCCAGGTATATCGGTTTGCTGTAATACAGCCAAGTGACCAAGGTGTGAAAAACTAAGGCCAGGTCAGTATCTGCCAGGTTGGGATGCAGTCTCCCAGCCAACTGGAGATGGTTGGAAGTGATAATTGCTGCTATATGAGAGCTGAATGTACTTGTGGATTCTTCACCTAATTTTTAAGTATGGGCTTAATCATGAAAGTGCGCTTTAACCACAAAGTCATCCAAATTCTCTCCTCTGCATTCTGACATCTGTCTCACTTGGATTCAACTTCTCCTACCTGTTGTGTGTCTCAGCTTATCTTGACTTAGCATTGGGACCTCATCCTGGTGTTGGCATGATTGTGTATGCTGAAAAATAGAGATGTATGTTTTCTGTGCCTTGCCAGCACAGTGACCACTTACCCTCAGTTGCACATAAATACTGAAAGAGCTGGAGATGTGCCTTGGCTGATACCCCAGGGTGAAGATACAGGCTCAGACTTTGCTCTGAACTCACATTGCCTCTTGCAGGTAGAACTGGCCGTGCCCAGTCTAAGTGGTGGTGTATAAATGTAGAGAGAAGGAAGGATGAGAACAGATCCTCTCCATTGACAGAAGACCTCAGGTATCTAACGTAGATAGAGGGGGCTTCTTCAGAGCTGGCTGTCTGCTTGGAGGAACAAAGAAACCCTCCTTTCTTGTGTTACACCTTGACTGTCCAGTTCAAGGGGAGCACCAGTTGTTTGTGACTCTTCCTCCAAACCGTGGTGGTAAAATCAGGTCTGCTGGCAGCTCATGGTGGCTTCTATAAAACTCTGGAGTGACTGCTGCTGTAATGTGCTCACAGCCGGTATTACCAATGTACAGTATCTTCAATGTTAGCAGGAAGGCCAGGCATGATCCTTACTGGCTTGGATGAGAAACAACCCAAGATCCTAATCCATGGGTGGCCTGCCTATGAACACAAAATCCATAAGGTTTTTCTCTCATTTCCTTTTGGTAGCCACTTAGTTTTTACTCTTCTCCCCCTTTTTTTTCCCACTAATTCAGACTTCCCCAAAGCTGGATTGCGTATCACACTGCAAAAGCAGAGCTCTATCTCTTAGAAAGGACAGATTTTTAAGCTCTCCACCCCAGGAGATGTGTCCCAGCCTGCTGGCAATGGGGTCCCCCAGCTCTTTCCACGCTCTCTGGGCCTCCTGGTGTATGCACAAGGCCAGAAGCTCGCCCAGGGAAGGAAATGCTGCGCCTTTAAGTGCCCTCCCCGTGGCGGGTGAGCACTTTTCTGCTTATTCTGAGCTGACAGGTTTAACATGTCGCCTGGTACATCAGCCCGCGTGGTCACCGGAGAGAGGCACCTCTGGCAAAAGTTCAGAAGTCAGTGTTTTGGAAAGATTGGTTTGACCAGCTCTCAAGCGAGAGCAAATCCCAGACCGAATGCAGTCAAATCTTCAACGACATTTAACCGCTGTGGTGCTGCGGCGTGCTGATACCCTCTTAACCTGGAGAGGACTGCTTAAAGCTTCACGTTTTAATTATTGTTTCTTTTCTGCTATATTGGAAGGGGGAGGCTAGGGTGAAGACAGTTTGTTTTGACTTACTTTTAATTATTTATTTAGTTTGCTTATGGTTCTGGCCCAAGACTACGGGATAGACTAGCAATTTTGGATGCTGCCTTGATATCTGGACTTCTGCAATACATAGCATTGCAGTGAGTACATATGTTCCTCTTCAGGGCTTTTTATTAAGGGATCTTAAGGTTTACTGCATGTTGCTTTATGAAATTGCCAGGTCAAAAAACTTTTTTCTCATCCTTTGGTATTTACTTTGAAGCAAGCAAACAGTTAATAGTAAGCGGTGCCCAAATTACACATTTCTTAAACTCATGGCCTACTTTACTAATCAGTTGTCATAAGATGTCAGATGGGGACCCGTCACTGAAGAATTGCAGAATGCAGCCAGTGAAGCAACTAATTAGTTGGACAGTGGCATGAAGGTGTGCATCCCAGAGGAGCTGAAATGATCAGAGCAGGTGAAGAAAGTTTGGACAGATCGGTATCTCCGTAGAATACAACCCAACACTTGGCTGAATCGTGGTGATGCTGAGGGTGAGGGCAGCGTGGGTCCTCCACCAGGGACTTGGTGCTGTGGGGGATTGCGATGCTGTTGTTTTCAGAAAGAAGCACGAGTCAGCTGCATGCTTGAAGGAACGTGACCTGAGATGTGCAGGGACTGGAAGAGCTGAGCAGCTTCTGGGTTTCCTTTGGAAGGGCTGTAGCTGGCTGTCCTGACAGCAGAGCAACTTCTGCTGCACCTGAGGACAAAAGCCAGGAGTGAGGGTTCCTCACCTCTGGAACAAACATAGAGCCTCTGTTGTGAGCCAAGAGATGTAAAAGATTAAAGCTTATAAACTTCTATCAGTGGCCCACATGCTCATTTAGTAGTTTAAATTGTGTCTTATGAGTGCTGCATGACTTTTTCCCTTCATACCAACCCAATACAGGTGCACCCTGTGGGTGCAGCAGCAAAACAAATCCTCTCCAAAAATCTACATTTTAGTGCTTTGATTTTCAAAACGTTTTTGCACACTGCTGGAGCAGTTTTTCAAGATGATAAGAACCATTGCATTGTATTCAGGATTATACCTAGCTGTGTCACAGGAGTTACGGGGAGACATGTTTCCACTTTTGGAGCCTTTTTCTTGTAATTGCTCAATTCAGGGCAGCGGACAACTTCCCTGGCACCAAATGGGACAATGCAACGCTCAGCCTGGATCAGCGACCACAGGACTGGCCCTAGCCAAGCAAACGAGTGCCACCAGAGGATGCTGCTGCTCCCATGAGGTGTGACTTTGTGGTACAGGCTGGTGGTGGTCTCGGAGGACACCTCAGACAGGTGGTGTACACCATGTGCCCTGGTAGAAATTCTCTCGGCAAAGCCACGTAAACGCTGTCTGAAGGTGTAAAAGCAAAAGGGCAACGGTGCTTTTGAACCTGCTGAATTCAGGCAAGATTCTTGCTCAAGGGACAGATTCTTGGTTCCAAAAAAGCTGCTTCGACCTTTGAGCTGCCAAATTCCTTCCCCCATTACCTCCCATCTTTCTTTCCAGTATAGCACAGCTACTCTGAGTCATTGTTTATCTAATTTAATTAACATTTGCCAGTGCCTGCAACCTAAAACACTGTCTTAAAACATTTGCTTGAAAAGCCTCCTTGTCCCAGAGCTGTCATTTTTTAGCATGATGGATAATGGATAGAAATAATTATCCTGAACAAGGTTAGACAGCTTAAATGATTTGAGTTTCAAGGAATTAGTAAGCTTAGCTAAACATCTTATTTTTCAAGACACATTAATAATAAAAACACAGTGATGGCCATAATGGATCGTAAATCTGCATTCTGCTAAAACACACGCTGTATCTCGCAGGTAGCTGTGCCCACCATCCCTTCATCTAGGGAGATTTAAATCTGATATGCCAGAAATATATGATATATCATCTGATATGTCACAAATCACTGCATTGAAAGGACTTCAGGTAACTTTGAATCCCAAGTAAAATGCTTCCAGTGCCAGTGTCCGATTCAACCTGTCCAAGTAGGAGGGCAATGTATAGATGGGTGTAGAGAGCAGACAAAGACTTTATCCACCAGCCATGCAAGCACATATCAGCAACCCAGGTGGGTTGCAGAGATAATTGCTTGTCCAAGATTATGTTTCTACTGCACAGGTTGGCTACAGTGACTCATGGGCTGCCTAAACCATGCTGCCTGTTGAGGTCCATCAAAAAACAGTCCTACAGCCATGCCCCCTGCATCAGCCCTGGAAAAAGCCAGAAGAAATGAGAAAGCAGAGCCTCTCTGCAAACCAAGTGAGTTACTTCAGGTTTACAAAGGTGTAACTGAGAGCAGGATTGGGCTTACTGCCTCTGCATTATTTCCCCCGTCCATAATTTTGGGGAAATGTAAGTTTTGAATTAATCGTTGACCTTTAGCTTTGAAGAAAAACAGAACTTCTGCATGAAATTGCCAAAAATGAGAGTAACAATTTGTAATTGCTTAATTTTGCTCCTGGAAACCCAGGTGCAGCCGGGCCTCCGAGGTGCTTTGTGCAGCGCAGGAGTGGGCTCTTCTCCAGGGAGCCTCAATCCAAGGCGATAAGGCAGACAAAGCGAGCACGGAGAAAAATAGGCTCTTGGCGGAGAAGTGACAAGCCACATGCAACGGGACACAGGAGACACCCACTCCCTGCCCCATGTGTTGCACCGTGATGAATAATCAACCTCCTCCGTGCAGCGAGACACCTGGACCTGGTGCTGTTCCCTTGGGTGAGGAGCAGAGGGTCACATCCTGGTGCCCATCAGCTGTGGTGAGTGCTGCTGGTGGCAGCACAGAGCCTCTCGTTCATCCCACCCCAACTCGGATAGTCTGAAGCATCAACTGCATCAGTATGGTGGAGGTTTCCACCTCAAGTGAATTCTTTTATTTTAAAATTTTATTCACCAAGTTTTATATTTTGGGGGCCTTTAGGAAAATTAAATAAAAACCTACATCAAAAATTACGTCCCTTTTCACTGCTGAAAGTAAATGAAAATTTCCTGTATAAAGATGGAGAATTTGCAGACCCACTTAGTAAAATCCAGAAGTTTCACTTCAATCCTCACTTTTTATGTTTCTAAATTTGTTTTTTAAAGATCTCTGCATCGGTGTCGAACGATTTAAAATTCCTCTGGCAAAGTACAGTTTTATTGCTCCGAAGCTAGCATAAAGCTGAATGGGTGGCTGTATTTCAAGTGAGGAGCTGTGGGAGAGTGCAGCTTGCAAATGGCAATGGAGCCCAGAAATTGAACTCTAGCCTTTCTATTCAGTGCTCTTTTTATTATTAAGTCACAGAATAAGTAAAACGTTACAGGGACACTTTAAATCTGCACTTGTTTGCACAGCATCCAATGAATATGTGATGGGGTAAGAAAATGAAAAACGTGGGGCTGCTGAAAATAAGGAAAAGATTGGGTGTTGAAGAATCAAGTATGGTAAATTATGGGGTACAGTTAAATCCATAATTCTAGTGTGAAAGAGAAGAGCAGGGCTTTGGTGCACTCTTGCGGTTGTGGGGCATCTTTGGGGTAGGTGCCTGTTTGGTGGCTCAGAGGATGGGAGATGGCAGCAATGGCCAGAAGCTCCCTCAGCTGTAGCAAAAAGAAAAAATAATGTTATTTTAATATCTGAAGATCCCTTGTTTTCTGATTTTTTTTTTTCCAGACTTGAAATAAAATGTCCCAGAACTGAATAGCATGAAACTGTTTATCGTGCCTGTGAAAACGTTGGGACAGGCAGGCAAGAGTGTGGAGCAATCATTTGCACAAGCATCAAGGTAAGACCTGAAACACACTTGGGTGGAGGACACCTGCAGGCTACCATTAACACCTCTTGATAAGAAGCCTAAATGCCTGGCTGATGTGTCTGATTTAGACTAATGGAGTCTTGCTTTGTTTTTAAGGGCCAAGAAGTTTCAGCCAGAGCTGGCTAAGGTTCACTGGCAGGGCTACAGTTTAGCGCAGGTGGATTCTGTGTTCTGTCTCCATACATCTCTTCCAGCTGTCATTTTAAAAAGACAAATACTGAGTGCAGTTCTGAGGAGAGATGTGTACGTCCTGTGCTGCTGCACACCAGCTGGGCTGCAGGAAGGCTCTTCTCTTTGGGCTTTCCTGAGGCTACAGGTCCCTGAAGAGCTCCCTCCGTTGTGCTTCTCACCACCAAAGGCAGTCACAGCCATGGGTAAGTGTCCCTACCCCAACAGGTATTAACACCTCCCAGGATGTAGAAAGCCAGAGGCAGGGGAGCCCAACTGCTTTGCAGGCAAGGACTGTGGCCAACTGCCCCAACCCTGGCACCACAGAGGCTGTACTTTTAAGAACGACCTGCAATTTTGATGTCCTTAATTGCATTTTGATAACCCAGGGTAGGGGATGCAATGCAAATGTTGTGCCTATTCCTATGCTCTTGAGCATGGTGGAAGAGAAACCTCCAAAAATAAACGTTTCCAATACTCATTGCTGACTGGACAGGGACCGATTTCTGTTTCTCACCAGTGCCAAACCAGTTCCCAGCACTGGCCCTGCAGCTCCTCTGCTCACCTGCCATTTTGTCCAGGCCTTGTGACTGCTTCTCGTTGCCCAGGTGGGAGGAGATGTGAATCCTTATTTCCAACATGCTGGGAAAGAGCGGAAGGGGCTGACCCTGCTGCTGTATTTCCTAGCCCTGTTTTCAATGTGTTTCAGATTTTACAAAGCCATTGTAACTATTTTTCATCCTTCTTCTAGCTTGAGAAAATAACAGAGTTACATACTATTTATTGCCTGACAGCATTTTTACATGCAATAGCAGGAAAAATGTGAACACTAAGGAGCTGTTACCTGTGTTTTCTATGCTCCAAATGAGGGGCAAATGACCCATGAGCTACCAATTTCTAGTGTTGTAAAAAAACACGGGTTTTGTTTTTTGTAGATCAGAGATGAATGGGTCAGAAATGTTAGGCAGATGGAAGAAATCACCAAGGCAGACAGTCCCAAGAGTAAGAAAAGCCCCTTTCGTTTGTCCCTATGAAAAAAGTCCCTATATTTGTCTACCACAAAAGTGAGTCAGATGAAGGGGATTTGGATGGGGCACCAAACCAGCCAGTAGCCAGCTGGGCAGTGGATTTATGATATGGTATTGAAAAAATGCCATGGAGAGCTACCAAGGCTGGGGTCTATGGTGTAAGGGTAAACATGCCACAGGTGAAATTCTGCTCCTAAAAGGCATCAGCAAACACCCTACTAGCATCAGTGGATGGAGCTCTTGTGGCATCCAGGATGGTTGCAGCTCTGTGTTCGGGTGGTGGCTGGCGAGGAGCAGCAATGAGGAAGACCTGGGGGCACCAGGGGTGCTAATCCCTAACCCTCTGCGGGGCAAGAGGGAGCCAGCTCTGCCCCTTGGCCAGAAACAGGAATCAGGAGAAAGAAATCAAAACACACGATGGGCATCCGCTCCTTGGGTTCGCCTTTCAGTAGCACAGTTGGGTTTTGATGCAATTTGTTTCTCATGCTTGTGGACATGTAATGGGAGGCAGAGCATTCATTACTGGGGAGCCACAACCGAGGGATGAATAACACGGCCAGGTGCCAATGTTAGCATTGGCCCCGCGGACTGATCATGTTGGTAACCTGCATTAATTGCTCATGGCAAAACCAATGGCTTGGTTTTCCTTAGGAACTCCTTGGTAATTACAGAGCGAGTCCAACGAAAGCAGTAGTAAAGTATAATTATGTAGTTACTTTTTTTTTTTTTTTACAGTTACCAGGTTATTGTTGGATGTATATATGTAATTAATGTGTCAGCACTGTGTGCTGGGGGGCTGGGGGAAGCCTGGAGCACCAAGTAGCTGCAGCTTCCCCCATCGCTGGTGTTTTAGGAGGTGACCACCTCTGCTCCTCCTTGGTGGGAGGCAGCACTGCTTTGTCCCCTGCCTTTCACCCATGGTGCTCTGGCCAGTCCTTGGCACGCATCTCTTGTCTCCTCCCATCTGCCAGCCCCTTTGCTTCTTGCCTGCCCCACGTCTGTGTGGCTGAAATGTTTCTGGTCGTCCCTCGGGGCCAAACACCATGGCAGAAAGTGCTTGTAGTGCAGCAGGCAGCACTGGGGAAGTATGGGGAGGAGGGGTATGAGCACCAAAAACCACTGCTAGCACAGCTGTATTTTTTAATAGCTAAATGAAGAATGGGTGCAGTGGGTTTTTTCTGGTCACCTGCAGATTCTTCTATGTTGTGCATGCTGAGGAGAGCAGATCGTGTTTTTTTATTGAAGGAAAAGGAAATTACTGTACAAACTTAAATTTTCCAAGGGAAAATTTCAAGTTGGCTACTGGAAAATCTGATGGGGGCAATCAAAACGCAGCACTGTGTTCTGGGTTGCTTTAGGGTCACACCAATGTACTGAACTCCATTTGCCCACGTCCAGCAAGCCTCAGGTGAAAGCCCTGGTCTGAAAACCTCATGGTGTCCCACTGTAAGTCCCATTAAACATACAACAGTTGTGACTTGATTTTTCTTCTGCAAAGAAAGCGTTTCAGCATTTGGCTGGAAACAAGTGCCAATTAGTGTTCATCCTATATATTAAATAGGAAATCAGTGAATATGAATGAAAGAGTGAAAAATGTTCTTTAATAGTTCGAGACTTCATAGATAATAACACAGATCTTTTCCTCCATTATATGAAAACCAAACAAGCTAACCTATGCAACAGTTAGAAAACCCATGATCTTCTGATCATTCCAGCAGAACGTGTTTAGGTATTTGCAGAGAGGTCTCTAAGGTGGGTTTAGATTTAGGGATTCACTCAAGCATTTGCTTAGGTTCTGTTGATGCCGTAACACCTAAATCCCATTCCTAAATAGCAGTGCTTTCCCAGATGAGGATTCAGAGTGGAAAAGTGTCTCTCTGTTGGGTCCATTTCGCTGGTCCCCGCAGAGCTGCTCCATCAGGGTAGGTGGGGTAGGACACTCCGCACTGCCTCTCTGCTGTGCTTTCAGTGATTATTCAAGGGTCAGTTGACTTTTCCTAAATTTAAAACGCATTTCTATGGAAACTGCAAGGCTAGAAGAATGATCTGAAAAAGTTTAATAAAATACCTAACAGCAACCAAGAGAACGGCAATAGAACAACCTAGAATGGTGCGTGGGACACTTGCACGTCCTAAATGCAGGTGAAATGGAGGATATATCCACTATTCACTGGTCAGCCTGCGTGCCCTCTACTCCCCTTGGTGGTGCTGAGCACAACCTGTGACTGTGAGCAGCCATCACAGCTGCTGGTGCTGGGAGGCAATTTGGGCAAACTGGAACCGGGGAACCAAAACGGGATGAGGTGGTCTCCATTGAACAGGTTTGGTTTCCAAACCTGTGTTCACCCTGAGCTGTTTTTGTGATCATTTTGTTTTCCCTCCTGTGCGGGTCAGATTGGTTGGGGAAGTATTACAGAGGCTAAAAAGCTTTTTTGCTCATTGGTAATTACCCCAAATCTCTCTGGTGCCTTTCAATATTCAGCACTGTCCACTGCAGAGAAACCACTTGGTTTCTTTCAGCAGGTCCCTCAGAGCAGACTGGGCATCTTGCACAACCCAACCTCTCCCTGGAGGGAAATAAAAGCTCACGGGGGAGTAAAGCCTGTGCAGCTCACTTGGTGCAAACTGCAGCATGCCCTTGTCTGGGCACGGAGGTCGGCGGTGGTGCAGCAGTGCCTGCATGGAGGCTATTTCCGACTGCCATAAAAATCTTTATGTCTCTGCGATCGGGATTCAGCGATGCAAATTTGCTGTGTCAAAGGAAGATGCTGCTGTAAATGAATTAGTACAAGAAGAACTTCTTATTTAAGAAGTGCTGACTCTGCACTCTCCCCTGTGCCCTCACTTTTAAAATTGAAGTCTGGGTTTGCTGCATGCTATGATCTATATTTAGGCACTTGTAAATGAAGTTTTGCGGTCACATGGCTGCATTCTTGTACGACTCCATGAAGTAGTTTTTTCACATTACTGAGATTTATACGTTTGTGTTTGCATACTGCAGGTGTTTCCATAAAAGCTTGGGATAGCCACATTAAGGAAGATGGCCTGAAAAAAAAAAAAAAAAGAAAGAAAGAAAAAAAAAAAAAAAAAAAAAAAGAAAATTATACTGAGCACACCTAAAAGCACTACCCTGGGGCAAAAGTGTGAAGTCACTGCAGAAATGAGTGAGTTACAGACAGGTAAGATTTATGGATTTAGACCTTTTTGGAGCTCCTCCTCCAAGCAGAGGGTGGAGTCGCGCAAGGGGACAGCATCCCTTTTGGGCTGTATCCCATGCGGTGCCCCAAGTAAGCGGCGAGCCCTTAGCAGAATATTTCAGAATGTCAGAGAGTGCTGCAGTGCTGAGTTCATGCTATGCAAATGCTAGCCTGATGAATTATGTGCTGTACACACTACACACAAATCCTGTCCCAGCCAGCCCTGGAAGAGGAGATAGCATTCTTGCCGGTGTGTCCTCTGCTCCAGGAAACTTGCCAGGAGGTCACACCATAATTCACGCTCTGCTGATGCTTTGTAAAAGTTGCAGCCTGTACCTTGGCTGCTGCACTGCTGACCCCAGCATCCGTGTCACCTGCCGGCCCCTCGGAGCCTGGTGGCCGACTGCATCTCCCTGCAGCTCTCATGGGCAGCACGCACCCAGTCCTGCCCTGCCCAGGCTCAGCCCAACATCAGGCAGAAGGTCAGGGGGGTCTCTGCTTTCAGGCTACAACCACAGCTGGTTTGACCCCTGCTTTGTCCTCCCGATTGCAGCAGCAGACAGCTTGATGTACAGAAAGGCAGTAATTCATAGGGCTTGTCCTAAAGAACCCATCCAACTAAGTTAAAGAACCCACCTCTGATAAGCAGGAGTAACCAAAACCTCAAGATAATCAGCACTTAATTTAGCCCGGTTCAGGCCGCGCTGTAAAGTGGTTCTATCCCAACTTCCATGAGGCAGTGCTGGGAAACAGGAGTTGCTGGAGAGAAGGGACAGCCGACACTATAGTGGGATTTCAGAGCAACTTGAAATAATCCTGAAAGGTTGAGGTGGTGTGGTAAAAGTTTGGGGCAGAATGGTGCCCCAAAAAGTTTGGCAATGGGGGGAGAGGGTTTTCTTCCACTCTCTTTCCCTTTTTGCAGGAGGACCCCTGTACTAATCCAGTCCCTGGGAAGGGACAAGGCAAGGGCAGGCAAGGGCAGAGGCTGCACGCCCAGAGGTGCCACCCTGCTTTTTTGGAGCTTTCTGCCTTTTTGGAGGCTCGCTGGGGAACGAAAATCTTCCATTTCCTGCTGCCACAGACAAGGCTGGGTGCTGGCCCAAATGTGGGTCAAGAGTGACACCCTGTGGACAACTTACTCTTTTTCTCGTCCTCCAGGATTTTCTCTCCTGCTGCTTTCTTTTCTTTTCCTTTTTTATTTATTTATTTATTCCTCCTTCCCCCTTGTCCCCCCCCCCGCTTTGCTTACACAAACACTGCAAGCACCCGGTTTGCACAGGGGTTGTTGCTGCAAGCTCAACCAGCCCAGGCAAGCTGGGAACAGCATTTTTCCCCCCTGAAAAGTGAGGGGCTATATAAAGAGCCCCAGATCTCCCTTCTGTTCCTTTTTGGGTTGTCCCCAGTTTGCTCTATGGTTTCATCGGTATCTCTCAGGGCCTGGCCATCACTCCTGACCCCCATCAGTGCCTCTGCTTTCCCTCTGCTTTTCAGCTCACCCCAGCTCTTCTGTCGTGCAGCTCATCAGCTGGAGCACGGTGAGCTCCTGGGGCTCATAAATCTAGCTGCTGCTCGCAAAATTTGGCGAGTATGACCCCAGGCTGTCTGTTAAACCGGGAGAGAAATTGCATGGGCTTCTCTGCAGTCACCCCCCTGCCCTCCCCAAGCTGCCCTGGGTGAGGATTCCTGCCTGAACAGAAAAACTCATGAAAAAAAAAAAAAAGGGGTTTATAGAGACTGCTTCTCCTCTGGTCACCACAATGGTCCCTTCCTAATCTCAGACCTGCTGGGGGGTAGGACCATGCTGTCCTGATGCTTCTGGCATTATCCCCAGTGAGCAAGATCTGATGTCCCAGAACAGGGTGATCGACACCAGCTGACAACCTGGACACCCCGTCTCCACAAAATAAAATAAATAAATAAGTAAATAAATAAATAAAGTACAGTTTTATTTTAAGCAACAAATAATTCCGTTTTATACTGGTGAGAAATTCCTCATCACTCATTTAATTATGCGGGCCTAAAAGAAACCATAATGTTCTGGCATGCCTGTGTGCTGGGAGTGGGAAAGAGGGGGGTGTCAGAGCCCTTCCAAAAGTTTATGTCCTTTCTTACCCCTGGCAGTTTAACCCTGCCAAATCTGCACAAACCTATATATATATCCGAAAGCCAAGGCTGGAAGGAGATTCCTTAAAACCCGCAAAAGAAGCGAATATAAGGGCAGTAATTTTTTCCAATGACATTTATATGCTGTCATTAACTCTGCTTTAGCTGGTACAGTTTAAAGCTTTCAGAGAATGTAACTTCAGCTGCACCAACTACCACATGTTTTTGCTGACAGGAGCTGCAGGGTTTGCCTGGTCAGCCCACATAGACTCTCTGCCTTTTCCATAGTGTGCAAAAGCTCTACGAGGAATAGGTCTTGTTGAGCAAAAAGTCATTTTTGCTGTTATTATGCAATTTTCAGCAATCTAGGCCTCAGCATGCATTCTTGTCGGAAGAAGAGCTATAGATCAGGTCTCATTCTCTGGCATTGTGTAGAACAATATTAGGTCAAAAGAGTTTTGTCTGGGGAGGGGTTGTTATTTTTCCAGCCCTGCTCATGACCCTCCATGTGTTATATCCTGTCCCTTGAGATTAGGAGGCAGCACCCTGGCAGGTATCAGAGCACTCAGAAGACACCAGAAAATAAAAAATAATAATAAAATAAAAATTAAAAAAATAAAAAAGGAAAAAAAAAGTAGAAAAGAATCAAACAAATCTGCACTGCGTTAGGCACTTACTAATGAACAGCAGGAGTGGGAAGATCTGCAAGGAGAAGAGTGTGGGGCAAGAGTGGTTGGGTTGAACTCAAACACGCAAACAAAAATGTGAAGGTTGTGGCAATGCTACTGGGCTGTGGGAACGGGAGGTGAGCGATGCCAAGGTGAGCACGAGAAGCTGTTCTACCTCCAAGATGTGGCAAATCTGAAGAATTCCCCACCTGGGGAAACATCTCCTCCCAGTTCCCAACTTAATGCAGATTTAGCCACTCTGCCTGCAGAAGGGGGCCTTCAGGTATCCGTTTCGGTCTTTCTGCACAGTGGGAAGGTACGGCTGTGTGCCATGGAGCAGGTGATCTATTTCACCCCAGAGATGGCTGCAATTTGCAGGAAATCTATTGCTTGTAATCTTCATAATTGCACTGGATGTTCTTGCTAAAGATGTGCAGCCTGGGTCAGCCTTGCTACCAGGGCCTAGGGGGGAGCTCCGCAGTCGCTGTGCTCTGATACAACAGCTATTGGCAGAGTTAGAACAGGGTCAGGCCATCACGGTTCGGTTTGGAATTTAAATTTGGTGGATTTGAGGTAAATAACATGGCCCTCCTGCCTAGTTTTCAAAGGACAGTTTATTTTTTTGGAAAGTATAATATGCTTTTGGAAAGTGTACAGGCATCATTGGGGATGAAGGGCTCTGTGTAACAATCAAGTTTTTACCTTTTAATTAACAAAGCTTTATAAAGAATTTCAATTCAGAATTGCTAAACAAAGAAACTATACAAGCCCCAGATGAGATCTAAACAGCTTCCAAAAGACATTAAAAAAAAAAAAAATAGAAAAAAGAAAAATACTGGGCCACATGTTTTTTCTTATGTCTCTTGAGTCCATTTATTCCAGACATCTGACATGCAATTCAAATTTCCAATAGTTTTAGGTAACCATGTCCAATTTAGAAACCACAGCCTTCAGCTAAGCCTACCTACCTCCCAAATCAGTCCAGAAAACCAGAGCACTTGCTGATACTATGCATTTTCAGATTTGCAGAGCTTTGTTATGTGTGTGCTGTATATACTTGGGCTGAGTTTTCTGGCTCCGTGCAATCCATTTAGATATATTTCATAGACCTGTAGTCAGTGGTCACAGTTAGATAAATTATAGTTCTTAATGGAGAGCCTGTTTGTGCTTTCAAAGAGTAAAACCGCTATAAAATTGATCTCCTCTTTTGAGATGCCTTTGACGGCGGTTGTCGTATGGCAGTTTGGATGAGACGGAAGCGAAGGGCTCCCTGTGGATGAAGGACTAATGAGCTTTATTTCTGGCTTGGAGACTTGGGCTGAATTCTTAACCTTTCTGTGCCTGATTGTTCATATCTTGAAAGTGGAGATTAAACAGGGCCTTCGTGAAAAACAAAACCAAACCACAGAGGAAATCCTGAATTCAGATACGTGCAAATAATGTCCTGCCATGTGCCTTTTTCTAATTCCTCACAGGAAACTCCTGGGTAAGGATTTCAGGGTGTCTGGGATGAGGCTGGTACTGCAGGGGACACCACAGCTGCATTAGGCACTGATTTCCACTTTACCCTTCTCACCTTGCTCCATAACACCTGGGTCATCCAACCCCACCTCCCCCAGCAACCTGATAGATCTCACATGGAGAGGTTCCTGTCATCAAACATCCACTCTTCTAGGGCCCTAAGGAAATACTTGGTGGTCAGATGTAATTTCCAAGAGAGCTTGGTTGAACAGAAATTATGGAGCAGTTTCTCTGCTGCTAAACCCCAAAGTCAGCAGAGGCTTCGTCAGCCTTGAGCAGTGAATCTTGCTCGGCTGGTAAGTGGCCATCACTTTATCCTGTAATCTCTCATTCATCTCATCTATTTTTATCTTTCCAGTTCTCTTTCCAGTGGGAGCGCTCATACACAGTCACAAACTCTGCTACTGGGGAAAAAATAGGATTTGAATCAAATTTATTGCTGTTAATTTCTTTCAAATTGTTTCATGAATCAGAGCTATCAGTGATGAAACATCTGTTCATCTGCAGCATAAAGGCAGCCTCTGACATGGTGACTGGGGAAGAGGCCAAGAGTGGAACCGGTCTCTGGTAGGGTTTAGGGCTTGGGAGGGCAAAGGGGAAAGTTGGAAAAGTCATCTGAACCATTTTGATATCTGATTTGTCCCATTCTCCTGCTTGTGGAGGTGACATGGGCAGAGTCAATATTCTTTCTTACAAATAAAAAGGAACAAAACAGAGAATAGAGTAAACAAGGAGTTTCCCATCTCATATCTGTTTTTCATGAAGTCCTTTGATCTTCCAGCTTGCCAAATGCATGGGAAAAGAAGAGTGATGTTTATGTCCTTCAAAACCAGCACTGCCAATTGCCACAGCCCCATCAGCTCGGGGGGAATTCTGCTGATTTTTATCAGCAGGGCCTTAAGGACATAGCATGCAGAATTAAATGCACTCTGAGCACAAAACAAGTGGCCAGATTATGGCTCTCCAGTGGGAACACAGCAACAGACTTTCTGCATCCTCCTTTTGCATACATACAGGGGCTGAGAAGTAAAAAGGGAAACGCTGAGTCTGCTAAAATCTGTTCAGATTCTTGTGGGTGCTTGGAGAATCTGGTCTACAATTATGAGGCCATTCTCTCTGCTGGCAAATTAACAACTTAGGAAAATTACAACAGGGGAGAAAAAAAAAAAAAAAGAAAAAAAAAAAAAGACATGGAAATTCTGTTAATGAAACAGAACAATGAAAATCAAAGCTAAAGATGGAAGAAACCGAGTGGGCCCCATCCAGTTCACTGCCTGCTAGGCTGGATTTCTGCCTATAGTAATTTATGCCATAGCTTTAGAAGTGAAAACAGATTTCATTTACTACTGAACAGTACTACTCTGTGTAGACAGAGTTCATGGCCTCAAAGCATTTCTGAAAAGGTATTGTGGGATTATTGCTCCCACTTTGCAGATGGGCAAGGTAATGTCACTTGAATTCTTTAATTTAGGTTCTGGTGATGGAAAATCTAATTAAGACTTGGATGTCAGAGAGCTGTCCTCTTGTCTTCTGCTGTCACATCGCCTGGCTGCCTTGGAAAGTGTTGAAATAGAGGTCCCAGTTAAGACTGGTGCTCATGTGCACAGGGTTCTGCATGAAGATCATTCCCTCCCCAGGGGTTTGTCACTCAGTGGTTTGATGGCAGAGTTGGATGGAAGATGCTCCTCTGATAAAGCAGTTTTAACTACCCCTTAAGACAGAAGGATACTCTGAAAGTTTGGGCTTTTTTAAATCTTTTTCACTAGTTTCACTAGGAGAACCCAAAGAACAGCCCGCCCTACTAACTAAGATCAAGACAGTGATGGTGGGACTCTGCTCACATCACCATCACTACCACAGTTCCAGCCTTCCTCGGAGAGCTGGGCCTTGAGAAAGGCACAAGTTCTGTTGCAAAATAGCAAAAAGCAGGTAAAATTAGCATTTGGAGAAAAGTTCCTATGGAAAAAACTATATGTTTCCCGAGAGCCAAATGAAAAAAAAAAAAAAATTCTCAAACTCAAGCTTGCAGAGTCTGCTGTAATTTATGATATACCATATGAATCTAACTATAGAACTTCATTTAAAAATTTTATAAAGACTGTAAATCTACAGTGAAATGTTCTAGGGACAATCTGCTGGCAGAAACCCACACTCTACAGACTGACCTATGGGAGAAACATTTTGTCAAGGGCTTGATCTGAAGCCCACTGAAGACAATGGAAATACTCTCATTGACGTCAGTGGCCTTTAGATCAAAAAGCCCAAAAGCCCTGCATGGAAAAATGAGTAGTAAGAAGAAGCAAACCACTCTAATCAATAGACACTGCTCTACGAGGGTCTTTAACAATAGCTTAAGGGGCCACGATGAGCCGCTTAGGACACTTTTATTTTGTATTGTATGTATCTTATAATCTTTCTCCTGAAACTTTTAATGGAATTTATCTCACTGGAGAATTTAGGAGAACATCTGCTGCAAATGATGGGTAAAGACATAAGCTGTTGTGGGTGGGGTGAGCCTCAGGAGGTTCGCAGTTTGGGTTTGGCTGCTGCTTCGGATTCTTATCTGAACTATACAGATCTCCTGTGGCTGCAAAAATTGGACTGGAAATCACAAGAGTACGAGACTTCTTGTGAGATTTCCAGCACTTTTCTTATGGTTTTGACTGAACACCAGATGTGGAAAAAATATTTAACAAAACTGGATGCAGTTTTTTTCATGTCTAGTTCTAAAAAGGGATGAAGGTTCAGGAATCTAATTTTATGCTTTCCAGTTTCAATCAATGGTAAGATTAAAAAAAAAAAAAAAAAAAAAAAAAAAAAAAAAAAAAAAAGGTATTTAACCCCAAAATGTAGCTATTGCAACCAGTCCCCAAAGAATCATTCAGGTAGATGAAACTCTGAACATTACATTGACCATGAGCAAAATTAAAACCTTATGCTTTTGGCAAGTGGAGTGCAAAGAATCATCAGGGTGAATGGTGACCATTAGGAAACATCCACTATTATTCTTTCCCTTCAAAGATTATTTTTATTTGCTTTCCATGCAAATGTAGTTATATTTTTGACCCTTTCCTGCCCACTTTCACTAAACAACTAAGCTCTTAGGCTTTACCTAGCACTGGTATTTTTAAGAATACTTGTGCAATTGAGCTAGTCACATGGAAATTTTAAATTTTACACCTGACTGCAAAATTTACTTTTCATCAAACAGACTTTGCAGGATACTTGCACAAACCTACCTTACCTTTTCTGTGCAACGCCAGGACTGGGATGCTGAATCACTAAGCGATCATGAGTTCTACCAGACCATAAGTTTTATGTGATTTCTGTGGACAACTCACAACTGCCACAGTGAGTCAATTCATTAGTGGTTTACTCTGATCATACCACCTACTTACACTTGCTTTTAAACTGACAGTCCCTCATCAGAGGTGAAGAAATTCTTTTAAAGCCAAATAGTGAAGGTAGGTTAGGAAAGCTCTGAAGTCACAGGAAGAATTCAGGCCATGCATAGATATTCTTGGGTGATGGAAAGTGGTCTGAAGGGAAGTGGATGATGTATCTCAAAGGACTCTCACTGTGTTTGGATCACGAATGTTGGAAGCAAATGTGAGCAGCAGAAAACCAAATAGATCAAACCAGGACAAAAATTGTTTTAAAGTGACAAGTCTGGTGATGTCCAAATTCATTAGAATATTTTATCAGTTGTGAGTGCATTTGAAAACTTAGGTTTCACTGCAGATGCAGGAGTAATTTTCTCCCTTTGGGGTACAAAAAGACCAGGCTGAATGGAAACTGAGTTGTCATTTCTTTCAAACTCCTAATCTGGAGTGTATTCTCACATATAAATCAAATACAACTGATGAAAAGGCCGGATATTATCCCATCCAGAAGCTATGGAGCAGCGAAACATGACTCCAGTGCCTGAGGAGACTGCCTAGAACTCACCATGCCTTGACATTTTGTTGAATTTTTGGCAATACTGGAGAGTTTTCTTCAAAGATCTAGAGCCAAGCCTCCTGTGAGCCTCCACTGTCGTTTAGCAGCAAATAAACCGATTAATTATTGCAAGAAACAGCTTCGAAGTGTGGACAAAAATGCTAGAAGAGGACAGGGAAGAACCCCCCCAGTGTTTGTTTTTAATCCTATTAGTTTGGAGGGAAGGAGGGGCTCTGGTGAGCTTTGAAAGATTTTATAGCTGTCTTTTTGGGCCCCTGGAAGGAGCGGTTTGCAGAGCAGGATGTGCCAAGGCCCTGTCAGTGCCTCTGCTGCTGCTGAAGATGGGGCCCAGCCCCGGCAGGCCTGGTGCAGGCCTGGTGCAGGCCTGGTGCGGGGGGAGGCAGCTTCCTTGGGAGCTGTGTACAGAGGGGAGGCTTGCTGCTTCTTCCTAGAGGGCTAAGAAACATCAATCGGGACGGACCCTCCAAGAAAAATACTGGTTTTAGAAATGCAGGCCTGGGAAGCGCTGAAAAAGGCTGCGGAGAAGGGTGGGGAGGGAGGAGAGAGCCCTCCCACCGCTCTCAGCGTGCTCCTCGCACCGGGCTGCACCTCCAGCCCATGTGGAAGCAGTTACGTCCAAATAACACATCCTGCGGGACTATTTCTAGTCATTTCACAGAAGCCTTATTAAAAAATAGAGACTTTATTAACCTGAGATTCAGGGACTTGAAGTCATGATGGAGGCTGTAAACTCTCAGCCTATGGTTGGGTTTTACAAGGATGATTTGGGGGCTGGAGAAGGAAACCTTGTGGAGAGAGACTTAAGGAGCTCAATTTGGTTAGCATAGCAAAAAGCAGATCACGCAGCGACCTGACTCTGTGCTGTAAATGCCTTTGCAGGAAAAAATACCACATACAAAGGGGCTTTATAGCCTAATGGAGGAAAACATAACGAGATGCAATGACTGGAAATTTAAGACAGGCAAAATACAGAAATCGAAAAGAGAGAGGGGGCTGAGTGCTGGGACAAACTGTTGAAGGGGGCAAGGGATTTGTCATACTCATGCGTCCCAAAATCAGAACTGGAGGCCAGCCCAGATGACTTTGGTGAAACGTATATTAGTAGGCTCAATTAGTGAGCAAATGTGTGAAATTATTTTCTTGAGGGCTTATATTGGGCACTAAACTAGATGATCTGAATTGTACCTTTCATCCTTAAAAATGGGGGAAAGATGCCAGAAAAGGAGCTAGATACCCAAATTGTACCCAAGTGCAATTTCTAGGGTCTCCAGACCACTTTGGAAATGCAGTAAGTGAAGGGAGAAGCAGTTCATTATGAGCTTTGGGCTTATGGAGGGACAGACAGAATGATGCATGCCACCACATGCTGCTAGCACAAACCAATTTTCTTTCTTGCTCCCCCCAGCACGCTTTTCTTTTTTATATTTATTTTTTTGAAACTAAAAATATATCCTCAGAGGCATTAGTCACTCTGCCCACATATTAATAAATTGCATAATGATGCTACCAAGCATCCAAAAACCTTTCAAACTGTTATATATTATTTCTTTCAATAATGTTCTAAAAGGCCAGTGAGGCTTAATGGAGCCACATGGTATTGTATTTAATCCAGAAATCTGGAACTGTCTAAATTCTCATATATAAATTAAGATAATATACAATATGTTTTTTCATTTAATTTGGTTCTCCCCATTTGGGTAGGCTATAACTGAAACTCCACAGGGCTGCGTCTTTTGCAAGAGATTTTTGTCTACCAAATCTTAGATTTGTAGATGCTGTTCTCACTTTTAATTGCTCAAGGCTGTTTGTCGTAATAATTCAGTCCTTTGCCAGCCAAAGGAAAGTTTAATGGAACCACAGTTTAACTGGGCAAAGTTTAAAAATTGTGCAAGTTACAAGAGGTTTCCCGGGACTTTTTCTTGTGGTCTCCTCTTTTTAATTTGCTGCTGAGCAAAGCACTGCCCTGCAATCGTAATGGTAAACTCTGTAGAGTATTTAACACTGTTCAGCAGGTGTCTCCTTCTTTAATCTCCATGGACTCAATCTAGTAATTACACATGGGAATTTCTAGGAGATGAGGAGTTAAAATAGCCAAGAACTATTGAGTGAAGAAGAATGAAGAAATCCAAACCCAGATACAATTTTGTGTGTTGAAAAAACATAAGGGCTTTAGATCTGGGTTTTGAGCATAAGGCTGGTTTTCATAAATGTCATCTCTGAACAGGCCCACCTCTGCTGTGCAGTGTCTATATAAGGTGGCAAGGGGATTTCATGTAGCCTGGAAAGTCATGTGGGATGTCACAGGCTAGAAGCTGCAAAAGGGTCAGTAAATGCTACCTCTCCCTTTTCCTGTCTTTTCATCCTATGTTCCCTTAAAGCTTTAAGAAACAATGGCTGTCAATAAGCCAGGATGGAATAAGACTGTGAAACAGGAGCTGTGTAGATCAGGACCAGGATTCATGTATCTTCTTTTTCAGCTCTTCTAATTTGTAAATCCAAAGAATCCAAAAATGCACACCCATTCACCAGATTAGAGCTAAAGTACTTCAAAACATGGAGGGAGAAAATAATATATTCTTGGGTATAGTCTGCTCTGCAGTTTGACATCCTGCAGGAGAAGAAAGCCAGGTGTGGAAACAAACTGAATGAGATGATTTCTTGTGGGCTCAATGGAGTAGATGCAGAGGAGGTGCTGAAATCTGGGGCATACCTTTCATTTGAGAGAATGCATATGAGAATTAAACACACTCTGGAAAGTAACAGGACTGCATTATGAGTGAACAGCTTTGAATCGTATGAGCCAGGGTTTTGTTATCACCTGAATAAAATCTCTTTCAGGCTTAAATACTTCTGTAATTTCTGTGGATTTTTTTTGTTTTCTTTTGTTTTGTTTTGTTTTTCAGTTGGCTTTGAATTTTCCCTGGCTTCATCAGGACTAGACCTGACCTTGGATAGCAATATTCTCAGGGCTATAATCTGGTTTTGACAAACTTGTAGTAGGAGCAGGGCAAACAGAGGCCCCTTGTCTCCCCACATCCACAGAACTGATCTGGTTTTGGAAAGTTATGTAATAGATGCTTACTATATTTACAATTCTCCTTGATTTCTTCCATTCCCCTCCTGATGTTTCACTCACCAGAAGTGCTATCTAAAGCTTTCTCATCGTTCTGTGCAGTAGGGACAAAACTGCTTTGCTTGAACTGGCTTGTGTGCCCTCTAGTGCCCAGTTCCTTTCCAAACTGGGTTTTACATCGCTGCTGCTGTACAGATACCAAATTGTAATAACAATGAGCATCTCTAAGTGCTTTATTTAATACCAGATACATTAACCTGAGAGTTCCCCTAGATATATCAGGGATATATAACCAGATCTGTGTTGGTCTTCTTACAAATAGCAGCGTGGAGGTCAGCTTGGTTCAGAGCAGGATGCACTACACGTGAAGGAGGAAGATAATGCACAGAGCTATAAAATTTCATAAGCAGCAGTTGTGAAGAGAAAGACAGGGGCAGGTATGATCCCTCAAGGCCACCACAGCCCCATCACCTCCGCCCAGAATGCACCAAGGTGTCGTATAAGCCTTCCTCACCACCTCTGTCCTCTCCTGGCTGCTTTGGGACCAACAATGAAAGTCCAAGTTTGGACCTGGGGCACTGTTCCAGGTCTCATAAAACATTACTGTAGGGGACGAGTGAAAATTTACTCATTTTTGAGCAGGAGGGCAAGGTACAGTTCTTGCAGTCCAGTATTTACCTCGTTTTTATTGCTGGTGTTATAGACCAGCTTCTCCGAGGTGCTGGGATTTTGCCTATATTGCATCCTTCTTCACATCCGGTTCCAACAATAAAACCCTCACGTTTTTGATCTCTTGCTTTCATGCTTGCTTACACACTTCGGAAAATTTAAGAAGGGCGCAAGGAATGGGTTAGTCACACTTGTTAATATTTATCCCATTGCAGAATGAGTAGGGCTGACCTCAGAGCTCGGGCTTTGGAGAATAGTTATGAGAACGATTCCACCAAGCTGAAACGAAATCTGCATGCAAAGCTCGTTTGGTGCCTGGAAAGAGCTAGAAGGAAATAAAGGTCTTAAATGATATATTTCCGCAGTTAACATTTTGTCCTGTTTACAGAATCTCACTAGAATACTGGGGTTTTTGTTTTGTTCATATGTTTTTCATAAGGATAAATATCCATGCAGTTTAAACATTTTCATTAGATTCAAACAAGAAGGAGGAGGATGTGGGGCTATTTTTTTTCTTTAATTGTTAATATCTTTTTCTTTCTTTTTTTTTTTTTTTGTGGTTATTTATTAGAACACTCTTTAGAAATAAAAACTCAGGTAAATCAAAGAGAAAAAGAAAGTGATTCTCTTTAATTATTCTCGGAGCAATTTTGAGTAATGTAGGCTAAATTAAAAAAATATACAAGTAAGATATTTTGGCTGGGATGTATGTGTAAAGTATGAACAGCAGGAAAAAAAAAAAAAAAAAAAAAAAAAGCCTTCCTTTCTAAATAGAAAATCTTTGAAAGTAACAGGGGGAAACTGATGGGAAGGGCTGAAGTCCATATATTCCCACCTCCTCCGCCTTGTGATCTCTTAAAGGTGAGCTGCAAAATGCAAAAGAGAAATGTGTTAAATTCAGATGACTCGCTTGGGTGTCAGGAAGTGGCTCGAACAAACACACCAAGTTAACTAACACATTTCCAGCTTTTTTGTTCCTCCTCCCTCCCCTGCTCTTCCCATGAAATCTTTTTTTGCCGGTGTGGTTTCTGCCTCCACGTGGGAGCGCAGCCACTTGTCCACCCGAGCAGCACCCCCAGCCCCCCCCGGGGCTTGCAGGCAGCCAAGACTTTCTGGGAGGATTTTCCAGAAAGTAAGAGAGGAGGAGAATTAAAGAAAATGTATTCCTGTGTTAAATACCCTGTCTACAGGAGAAATGACTCAAGATGTGAGGATGCATGTGGTGATCTTCAGCTGCTGTACTATTCACATTTGGTCCAGTCCCTCCTTCTTGGGCCATTCACCTGCTCTGCTGTAGGTCTTCTACAGCAGTGTGGTTCCTGGCATCCACGACGTTAAGCACCGTGGCCACAGTAACACAAAATGTGTGTGATGCTGTGTTTGCCAGTGAATGTGTTCAGTTGTAGGCACAGACAGAAGCAGTTGGATGTGGGGAATGCTTTTCGAGCTGCCAGTGGCAGAATTCGGTTTGCAATCGGATGTGTGAGATAAGTCTCACTCAAAACACTTTGAAAGTGGATTAGGTCACCAAAAGAAAGTCTGGAAGCCAAGACACCCAGATCTGTCAGTAACTGTGCCCACTGCAATGTTTCCTATCCAATGGACTGAGCAGAGTCCCACCCCGCCGCAGCCGGGACAGGGGAACAGCACGGATACATGGCTGTTTCTCATTAGCTTCCTCTTTTCCCTCTGGAAATCTTCCCCATGCCTTTCTCCCCCTGCTTGGCAGCAGGTGTGCTAGGGAGAAGTTTTAAATCTAAGTGGAACGGAGTTATCTGATTTACAGTAAGTAGATTTCCTACTTGAAATGGCAACACACAGCATTGTGTGCATTACCTTGCACCAATATAATATACGTATGCACACACCCCACGCATATATGTCTAGAATATAAAAAGATTATATTATTGCAACACTGTCTGCACAGAGCTAATTCATATACTACAGCATGTTTGCCAAAGGACACTCCATAATTGCATCCCGGTATTTTTTAATTTGTGATCAAGTTGTGAGACTGTTCAAAGTCTCCCTGCTGATTTATGTCTTCTTTGGCTACAGCATAACTGAATCCTGTAGCAATTCCTGATTTTAGTTTTCTGCCCTTTACTAATACAGGAGACATTTACATTTTCAGTTTTTTGTTTTTTGTTTTTTTTTTTTTGTTTGTTTGTTTGTCTGTTTGTTTTGTGTTTTTTTTTTTTTGTTTTATTTTGTTTTGTTTGTTTTAAGAACAAACCCAGCTACACATCTGAGACTCTTTAGCTGAGGAAAGCCAAAATAGTTCATGAAAACAACTGCTGCATTCCTTTGTTAGGGCCATTTTGGTTCTGTTTTCCCCTCTAACAAAATTTTCAGAGCCGTTTGCTTTCCATTAGGGCCAGAGAAATAAACTAGATTTGGAAATGTCTCTGCTTAGTCTCTGGAATAGATAGTAAGTAAATTGAAATAAAATGAGAAAGTGAATATTAATTCACATTTCTTCATTGGAAGAAAGATTTAATGAATTTAAGAAAGAGGTTCTGCTCCTACTGAGTGTTGGATTTGATGAAGTTGCCCAGCTTATCATGGTTTAGTGGAGGAGGTTCGGCATTTGATAAAAACATTAGACAGAAATTCAAGAAGCAATCCCCTTGAAAGGAGGGAATTATTCATGCAGAGGATCTCTACTCCTTCCATTTTTTAGCTCTTTTTTTTTTTCTTTCTGGTGTAAGCAGCTGTCAGCAATGGAGGAGGACAGAAGTTAATGCACTATTGTGGGGACTTCAGGCCAAATGCATGATATATCCCAGCTCTGGGGCTGTTTTGGATGAATTTCCTGTGTCCTCTTCCCACAGAACAGCAGTGGGACCCTGGCTTCACCCTCAGAACTGCATGTCAGTGACACCCAATGGCACAGGGAGATGGAGCAGTGACAGCATAGGCAGCTCCAGGTGGGTTCAATAAAGCACAGTTGTGAGCCCTGGGCTGATGTGGCAGAGGGTTTGCACACGGTGATGGTACATTAAGCATCATAAAATTGCTACCCTGTGTTCCCCATTTCATAAAGTCAGAAAAAAAAAAAAAAAAAAAAAAAGGTTATTTTTCCCTGCTCCTTTCGTTTTCAAGGTGTAACAAAAATTTCCCCCTCGTGTCCTGTTCTGGCAGCCCAGCAGAAAGGTGATAATCTTGTACTGCATTATCTTACCTGAACCTAATAGGCAATAACTGGCTGCCATGGGAGATGAGAAGGTTGTGATCCAGCTAAGCTAAAAGAGAAGGTTTTTAATAATGAAGTGCTGGTGCCAACATTTATTCCCACACGTAGCTGCAATAGTAGAGGTGGTGCAGGGAAGGGTCGAGGCAGCTGTCTGAGATTATCCTGCATGCACCCCCAAACCCACTTTCACCATGAAAACCTTTATGACCTGAAGTGTCCATGCTGATGGCAAGATGTTGTTACCATGATGGCTGCGAGTCCTGTTACCAGCTTTGTTTGTCCATAACCTCTTACCTTTTCCATACTGCCCACCTTGCGGGACAGTGGCTTGTGTGTGTGGCACAAGGCTGGTTTCTCTGTTTTTATTTATCCCTCTATTAATACAGCACTGTCATGCTATGGTTCCCATCTGGCATGAGACACCGCGTTGCAAGACTCATGTTTACAACACATCACGGTGCAACAACCGGCTCCGAGACGTCCGTTCCTATTAGAGCCGGTCTCCTTCTCCTTGACACCTTCCTGTGCCGTCAACTTAAAAAAAAATAAAAAATAAATAAATTGCTGGTTATTGGGAGTTTAAAACTTTGTAAGCCACGGTGGCTTCATTTACGCAGCGGAGCTGTGTATTGAAATATGAATTAGTACCGTGCGTATCGGCAGGGAGGACCATCTGCTGTGCTCAGCACCCGGGTTTGAAGCTGGTTGGCTGGCAGGACAGCATGTGTTTACAGAAAACCCTAACAGTTGTAAAGGAGCCATTTAGGTTTATCGTGTCAATTCCTGTAAAACTCCACAAGGAGAAATTCCTTTCACAAACTCACATAAAAAAGACAGATAGACTAGTTTTGACCTCTCTAAAAACATTTGACAGTTAAGCTTGTTGCAAGGGTAAAATATCTAGAATGGTGAAAAAAAATCTTGTCATTTCCCCCTCTGAAGCATTAGACTCCTTGAACACAACATCCATTCATAGCGTAGTTCTTGCATTATAATTTAACTGCCTTTTATTTTCCTTCTGAGATACAAATGCAGGAGTCGTACATGATTTTCATACCGTATTATGCGAGCCATTGTGAAAAAGCTGTCCAGAGTAATGGCTCCATTTCAAAAGGATGCGCGTGCCAAGATACAGAGATCATTTATTTTTCTTAAAAATGAAATGAGGATGGGATTAAAAACGTTATGTTTTGTGTATATGAGCAATATTCCTCTAATCAACCAGTCCAAACGTATTGCCTCCCTGTAGCTTCTCTGTAATAACAATTGTCCAAGGGAAGGCACGTGCAAGCCCACCAAAGCTGCTTATGCTGCCATGTGAGCTCCTGTCTTAGAGGGGCTGGGTACCTTATGGAGCAACCAGGACAGCCTCACCCACAAATCACTGATGTACCATCTATATTGTATAATTCACATGCATATGGATGCAGAATGAAAAGGGGATCTCCTTCAATGTAAAGCTGAGGCTGAGTTGAAGCATTGAAGTTGCGGTGTCCCTTGCATGACTTTATATATACTAAAATAAATAAATAAATAATGATAATGATAATAATTAAAAGCTCGTTTCTTCTGACGGAAAAACCCATGCAGCAAAATTTATTGTCCTGGCAAGATGAGAAATGGTAGGCTAGGGGAGAACGAATGCCTCCTGAAGACATGCCCTGGCCAGGCAGCTCTGCTACAAAGGCCCTGTGTATGGGTGCTTTGGGACTGGTAACACACAGGGGAGCGTAAGCTTCACAAGAAGTGGATGCAGTTGATGTCTGAAATACAAACACAGGTGTTGGTAGTTCACAAAGGGCCCTTTAGCTTATGTTAGGTAGTTAAGATTGGGTAAGGACAGCAGACTGGTGGGAAGAAGAGGAAATTACCATTATATAGTTCAGGTGCTGTGTTCCTTAACATTCTCTATTTAGGTCACATCTTGGGGTCTTAGATATGAAATGCAGTTGAGAATATTTTTTTTCAGTATCATAGAAGTTTAGATAATTTTTGCTTGCAGTCTTGTGTATCTGCATGCATTTAATGCATGTGCCTCCATTTTCTTGTCTTGATTTTGTTCTGGCTTTGGTGTACAACCCAAAGCAACACAGAGCTAGCTGCTTTACCCACCGCCTACTAGAAGTGCACTGGCTTCAGGTGTCACATTTCCATGTGTTGTTTCTCTTTCTATTATTCTTATTATTATCATCACTCTCAGGAGGTAGAGCTTAGGGATATGGTTTAGTGGGGACTGTTAGTGTTAGGTCAGAGGTTGGACTCGATGATCTTGAGGTCTCTTCCAACCTAGAAATTCTGTGATTCTGTGATTCTTCTAACCTGTCTACATCTGCTAGGCGGTGGAATACAGTTCAAACCAAAGCATGGCAATTCCTAGAAAAGCAGGATTTTTTCTGCCTTTTTCTGAGCATCCCCGTGAACCCCACCAACGCCCGCCGATGGGACCGGAGCGCTGAGCAGACGCCGGCTGCGGGGGCCACGTCATCTCACTGCCTATTTTCAGGCTGTGTGCAGTGCCCTCCTGGGTCAGAGCAGAAATGGAAGAGCATCATAAGCCAGAGCGTGTGGAAGATGACTCACAGGATTATTTTCTACATTTAAAATATAACCCTTGCGTTCTTGCCAATGTATCGATAGAGTCAGGCTCCCTCTCCTGCAGCACGGCTCATGTGTTTATATTTGTATGTACTACGTAATGCCTCAGTCTATATTTCTACCCATTTTTTATATCTTGTTTATGTTATTTTTCACATTTCTTCTCCCAAGCAGGCAGTAAAAGATTGAATCTACAACCCACCCAATGCAATTCCTGTAAACACAATGTACCATGAATTTGAGCAGTGATGTGTTTGGGAACCGTGATCCTTCCCATTTCAGGACTGGTGAAACTGGTCGAAAATGTGAGTGGTTGTGGAGTGGTTCATCTGATAGGAGGGTGGAGATTTTAGCCTGCACCAAACAGAAGCCCATTTGCGGTTGATAAAGCTGTGGTGCATATTCCCCTACAGAGATTTTTCTTACCTTCCACAGGGTAGGATGCACAGGGCATCCTTGCCAGGCTTTAAAGCTCCTTGTGGACTTGGGGTTGAGAGGTTCAGCTGGGACAGCTGTTATTGAGGAAAATGCAAACACGGAGCTCACAGTAGGGAAACAGGCTTGATACCCCAGCTAAAACCTTTACCATCAAAGCATCCTGTCTCAGGGATCATTTTATTCTCAGAAAGTGGGACATAAATACAGAGTTAATTGCGACCGGAATCCATGGCAATAACCTGTTTATGGGAAAGCTCCATCCTTAGTCTAGAAGAGCTGTAATCTTACTCTGCCATCTAAAATTTGTTGCTTTATTAAGATTACATTCTCTGCCCTCCCCAAAAAGTGAGTTAGTTTGATATGTTTATTGCCCTTTGTCAGGATGGCAATATTTTTTTCTGCTTTGAAAATAGATGTTACTGCTTATATGGCTGTATATTTATCCTTTCTTTTAGCTTTTTCATTACTGTTCCCTTTAATCATTTAATGAGGAGTGTTCAGGTTCCTGATGATTTAAAATTATGACTCACAGAGACACTGGCAATATCTTTGCTGGAGTAACGTTGATCCTCTAACTTTAAGACTTTAAATTCAAACCACATGTTTTTGCCACTAACTCTGAAAACAACCCCTGGAGTTGTGTGACTGTCACTAGAATATAAACCATAGCTATTCTGTAACCCTCTGCAAACAAAAGCCGCAGTATTTAAATTGCGGTTATGGTCAGAAAAGTGACTATTTTAATCATTGCTCTGGTTTACTCGGGAGATCTGCTCCCTCTGCACATTCCAAATATCTCTGCAGATTTTTATAGACTGAAATGAGATTTTACTGCTTTCCACTCCTCTTAGCCCTACAGAGGCCAGACAACGCGGGGCGAGTGAGCCAGATTTGTTCCAGACTCACACATCAACAGAGCTGTTAGCTGAATTCCAGCGGCAGGACCTGTGTAACTGATGATGTGCCCGCCAGGACAAGCAGCTACGCTTTCGTGTCCCCAGGGAGCTCGCGGGGTGCGTGGCAGTTAGGGGTAAAGAATGAGAACCTAAAACACGGTGTTTTCCCTTACCTATAAAGCAGATTGTTTGAAATGGAAAAAAAATTCCCTGAGAGGCCTCTGCGGCTGAAAGGGCTCTTTGAACGCAGCTACCTGGATGCCACCCTGCCCCGGGAGCAGAGGCTTGGAGAAAAGGAAATCATGTTTAAAAAATGGTATTACATGCAGAAGTTGAAAACCGGGGGATGCAAAACTGCAAAAAGGATTTTCTGCTGGGTTTTGAGGAGATAATTCACTTTTTTAACAGCTTCCTTATGTTAAATCTTCCTTACAGCCTCCTGGGTGCTGAGCTTCTGCCTCTTGGGACTCGCATAAAGGGGTGCGCTGCCTCCCCGAGCCACTCAAGCCCCTTTTTTTTTGTGTTTACTACATCAGGAATAAATCCCATTTAGAAGGTGGCTGCTTTAACTCACTATCTGCATTTACGATACGTAATATATGTGTTTTGTTCCTGCGAAAAACTCCTATTGCAGTATCACGAATGTTGCTCTGATAAATGTGTATTCAAAATAAACGTTGGTAGGATAAGACCTAATTCATTTTGGATGGTTTTATTAGGCGTCTCTTAACAAATCCCAGAGTATGTAAATGAAATATAACTATACGTACATATTCATCAGTCTGTTCTTGGAATTAAATATGAGCGCTGTGACATTTGGTTTTCAGGAATGACAAATTAACATGTGTGCAGGATGTTCTCATCTTCCTGCTTTGGAGTCCCAGAGTCAGGAAAAAGCAGACAAAACATATTTCCACTCTTTCTGTCATAGTTTGCAAAGCAGAAAGCCTTTCACGACAGCCAAGAACTTCTCGGGCTTTTTTGTACCTGTTTGGTGCTGACACGGGGCCCCTTCTTCAGCATTCAGTGTTGTTAAATGTCATCCCTCCTGTGCCGGGGTGGGAAGCGCATAAAAAATAACCAGCTTTGTATCTGAACTGGCTTTTAGTAATGGCACCAACAAGTCACGGAGCGAGGTAAGCTGCAGAGCAACTTGTGGAGCGCAGCCACTGCTGCTGGCGATTTCCCGATTTACCTCCCTGCTGCAGAACTGGGCTGAGCCCCGCAGCGAGCCCATCTCCGCAGCACCGCACTGGGGATGCTCTCCAGGAAAACCTGGGCTGGATCCTGCGGGGATGTTTGGGCTTTGGTGGATTTGCCACCACACTCGGGAGCACAGGGCTTAACTGCACTGCTCGGGAAAACCAGAGAAAAGCTAACTTTTGTTTTCGGCGGTGCAGGCTGGAGTCACTTCTGTGCGAGAGCAATGTGTGTGCAGGGCATGCACTTTCTGCAGCAGAACAAAATAAGCCAAAAAAAAAAAAAAAAAGGCAAAAAAAAAAAAAGCAAACATGATTTCTTTTTTGAGGCAGGGAGGGCTGGCACCACGCCACCCCATCTGAGCGGCCCAGAGAAGCTGACCAGAACAAATCCCAGCAGGAACACACAAACCTCTATTACACCTTCTAAAAAGCTCCCCATTGAATGCGACCAGGCAGATGGGAAGGGCCCCTTTATTTCCTTTTTTTTTTTTTTTTTTTTTCTTTCTCCGCCTGAGTTCATTCCCTGCCTTTTGGGGAGTCAGGTTCAAAGACATGCCAAATGCATCACAACCTTCCCCGTAACGTCCTTTTCACCTCCCGGCAGAGCTGGGCTGCGCGGGAGCGTGCAGGGAGCCCTCGGTCCACCAGGGACTTTCAGGACTGTGTGTGGCAAATCTTGTGCGCGGCTCCCACCAACAATAACATGAATTGGACACCTAATTCCCTGGAAATTAAACCCCTCAGCCAGCCAGGGACAACAGGAGCCAAAGAGATTAAACAGCGCAGCAGGGGGAAATCTTTGGGGTAGTTTGAGGGGTTTCTTGGTGTCATTTTATTCTTGGCAGGGGGTTATGAAGTAGTGGCTCAGTATTGCCTTCAGTGTTTTAATTTGAAGCCCTCTTCCCCTTCCAATAATCCTGCATCCTCATTGCCCAAAGCAAGAAATCCACCTGCCCTGGCTCCCTGCTAAGGATCCTACAGGTCTGCCCCTGCCCCGCTGCAGTGATTTGTGCCGGGGAAAGCTTGGATGGGCAGTTTGGGTGTCAGGGAGGGCAGAAGCAGGACTGAGACATTCCCATTTCTTTTCCTACCATTTTAATTAACTATTTCAGGCTCTAGTCACGGATGCAGTGCACTGGGATGATGTGCTGGATGCTGGATAAAAGCACAATCCCTGCTCCTCAGGAAGCGATCTCTCCCTGCAGTGCTGCTTTTTAACTGCTACAAGTCAAAACTTAGCGGGCTGAGCTGTGGCAATTTTTTTTTTTTACCAAAAAAAAAGCAGTTTCCTATGTATTTTACTGACAAAAGCCTGAAGCTTCTTTTATATGCTTTATTTTCTTTCTCCTCTGAAACGATCATTAGACAAAAGCAGTTTTGCTGCTGGTTAATCAAGAGAGTGATGTGGCCCTGCATTTTAATCCTAAACCAATTAGCAGGATTTGACATCATGCCATTAGACTGCTTGAAACAAAAATCAAGGACAGCGTAATGCAGCTAGAAAAGAACAATAACCATCAGCAATGCCCTGTCAAAGGGGAAGGAAGAAATTTGGCTGCGTGTGTAATTTCCAAGCAATCCCCCCTTCCCTCAAACCTGAGCATTCAAATGAGGGAGCTAAATAATAATGAGAGGGAAAATGTTGAATCTCTAATCACATTGCTCTAAACCGGTCCAGTTTTAAAAGCAGAAATGGCTACTCTCACTCCGAGCAGACAGATTCGTTGCTTTTTTTTTTTTTCATCCCCAGGTCTGTTTGATGATTTATTTATCTGGTGCTCCGTGCCTGGCTCTGCAGGGAGGTTGCACGCTCGGCGGTAGCGCCGATGCAGATGTACAGTGAGCAACCCTGCTGGGAACACTCCAGTGTTTGGCCTCCCTGAGAAACAACTTCCCGGGCACGTAAACCTTTTCTTTGTCCAAACAACCCAGAGATAAGTGAGGAACGAAGCACCTTTAAACATCTGTAGCTTTTGCTGCCATAAATGCATCCTACGGCTCACAGAGGTGCCGATCCTGCAGCGGCCGAGCCGGTGCCAAGGCTGGAGCCAGGCAGGAATAAGCTGCCTGCAGGCAGAAATAACCCTGGGGAAGATACACGGGGAGAACAAAACGCAGGCAGGCCCCCGGGATGCGGTGCTGGAGGCACGAGAGCCCAGAGCACATCGGGGGCTCTGCGCCCCGCTGCGCTCCGAGGCTGGCAGCGGAGAGCCGGAGCAGAAGTGAAACCCAGCGTCTCGTAAAGCAAGCATATGGACGGACCACAAATGGATGGTTTTATGTCCCGCGCAATATTTTCATTGATATTTATTTTGATTTAATTTGGCTTGTGTGCAGGAGAAAATGAAAACGCGCCGTGCTCCTCGGCATCTGATGGGGAGCTGAATGCTTTTGGAAATTAGCATTCACACATAGGCGGCGATCTTTAAGGTCTGCCCAGCAACTGTGCTTGAAAATCATGAGTCACTCCATGTAAATCACGGAGTGACCCTCAGAGCAGCAGGTTTTTAAGAATATTGAAGTGTTTCTATGAGCAGTGCAATTTCTTGTCTTTCTTCTTCAGCCTTTTGTTCATAGCTTACTTTTCTTTTTAATGAAAGTGGAGCTTCCCACACCCTCAAACTACTTTGAAGAGACAGAGTTAAAATAAATACATATATATATGACAAGATTTATGATAAAATGCTGAAGGATGGCACTGCTTCTTGCCCCCACTTGGAGAGGAGGCTGCAGCAGAGCCAGGAAAGGCCAGGAGTGGTGGTCACTGATGGCAGCAGGACACAAATCTCCACCAAACACTTCCAATGCAAACCTGGGCACGTGGCACAATTCTTCCTCTCTTGTAGCTGCAAAGTGGGGTAAAAACATTTCATTTACTCCATGTGGATCCTTAAAAATGCCATAAAAATGCAAGGAGCAATAGCAATGTCAGGGCCATGCATAGGCTGGAGAAGAGCACAAAAATAATTCCTTGAAGATGCTGGCTGGAGATACATCTTCTGTCCTCTCACAGAAGCAGCACTCCCAAAACTTCATGGTTTGGGAGGGGAGTAAATTTTGAGAGGACGTTGTGGTGGGTACAGCAAGCAGGGGCTGAGAGGTACCCAGGGCCTCCCACTGCCAAGCTGGGGTTTTAATGTCCTGGTTCCCTCGTGTGTTAATAAGGGAACAAAAAACACATTTGCCTTCTCAAGGGTGTTGTGAGACAAAGTTGGTAAGTGTTGAAAAGAAACCCAAACCCGAGGAGAAAGCCAGCTTTGTTGCCTTCGGACACAGACCACCGCAGACCTTTCTCAAATTTTGCTGTCACGTCTCTTGAATGAAAACATGTTCTCCCAAAAGTGCTCAGCCCCGTCCTCCTGACTTGGATCTGCTGCCAGGGTAGTGACAGGAGCTGCAGGTTACAGATCCTCGGGGGTCTTGTGGCAGCAAAATGTTTGTCCTGGGGATTTGGGCTGGATCCAATGAATCCAGGCAGTGCACGGAGAGACTGCTTAACCCGTCCTGCAGGGGAAAAAAAACATCTAAATAAACAAAGAAGGAAAAGAGAAAACAAAAAGCAACAGCAAGAGAAAACCTTTATATTAAAATAATAACAATTATAGTGAGACATTGGCCAGGAAAAAAGGAAATTTGGAAAGTCAAAAGGCTAAACTTTACCCTGAATCTTAAACTGAATTGGAAGAAAAGGGAAAAAAAATAAACTCCACTAATCAGAACTTTTACAGTGGGCTTGGGACTTAAAAAAACAACCTGCCCTCCAAGGAAAACAGTAGCATCAAACTGCTGGAGCTTCAACATTGGTGAGTGCACCTTGAACTGAAATGAATCTGTGATACCTATCATAGAAAAAGGTATTACATAAAAACTAATGATCCTCTATTTATTCTACCCCCTGTCTCACTGAGACTTACAAAAATAAAAGCCTTATTTGATTTTTTTTTCACTTTTATTTCATCAGAGTGAAAGTTTTGTGATCATAACATCTGAAGGAAAATAAACTTTGTAATGGGAATACATTTAAAAAAAAATAATAAACTGTTCTAATCTAGAGAAGACCTGTGAACACTAAAAAATCTCTAAGAAAAGACTAGGGCAAAATTATCATAAAAGGAAGCAAATAAGGTGTGCACCCACGGTCTGATATAGCTGAAGAATGAATTACTGAAAGTGAGGCAAGTAATAACAGGTTGAATGTGGTGTTTTTCTGCTGTATTCCAGGCAAGCAAATGTATCAGTCAGTGTCTGAGCTGCAGAGCAAATGCTGCAACTGCTTGGTGGTTTCCAGGTGCAGAATATATACGAAGTCAGAGGTTTTGTCTTTAGGAAAAAATAAAAAATAAAAAAATAAAAAAAAAAAAATGCCTTTTTGAGCTCTTTGGTTTTGTTTAACATCTCTGAAAACAAATATTTTTATTATATATATTTATTTCTAATGATGCAGTTATCCATCTCTGGTTTTCAGCTCCAATGTCAGCCTCCTTAGGCTTGCATTAATTTTATGTGCATCCATCTTAATTCAAGTTGATCCATTTTGATCTTGGCAGTATGCTGATAGCAAATGGGAACAAAACACCATCCGGTGACCTCCACCGTACCTGCAAGAAAAACTCAGGGTGTCTCCTGGAGCCAGACCCTGGGCTGCAGCACAGCAGTCCTTGTATGTCTCTGATGGGTTTTTTAATAGCCAAGCAGTTACCATCATAATGGTGTTTGTAATTTCAAGGGTGCATTATCATACTGAGGGATGATGACCACTCTACAGTTACAAGAAACATTAATTAAAAAAAAGAAGTTCTCCTGTCCTAGCAGGGAGAGTGTTCCCTAATCCCCTTTATGGAAATTGGTTAAGCCAAGAGAATATTTCCTTTATAGTTGCAGCTCTTCAGGAAGCCTTTGATGTCCTAAGCCAAAGCAACTACCCATCAGGATC
The DNA here is from genome assembly GCF_963932015.1 of Anas acuta. Lineage (NCBI taxonomy): Eukaryota > Metazoa > Chordata > Aves > Anseriformes > Anatidae > Anas > Anas acuta. The sequence goes on from NC_088986.1 coordinate 3,771,681, forward strand.
TGAGAGATGTACTTTGGTCCCCCATGCCAGCTTTTTACTTACTTCTGTCATTTAATTTCCCCCATAATATGGGGGAAAGTCTTAGCCAACATCTTCATTTTCATTCATTAGTGAAACCATCATAATAATACTACTTTGCACTTAGCTCTCTCCTAGGGACATAGGAGGTGTCTGTCACTGCCAGGTGTGCATATAAAAAGCCCTCCACCCAAAAATGACCGGTCAGAAAAGTTTCTGAATATTAAAAAGGTCAAAGCACTACAGGACTCCACGATTATCACTCAGAACTATGCAAGGCAAAAAAAAAAAAAAATAAAAAAAAAATAAAAAAAAAATCACAGGAGTGGGAAAGGTGGAACATGAAGCTGCCTCCCTGGGTATCGCTGAGGCTGTCGACGAGCTCCCTCTCTCCATCTCTGCCCAGGCTTAGCAGTCACTCTTCTTCCTATTTCTTGTTTGGTTTTTGTTTTGTTTTGTTTTTTTCCCCCTGAATAAGAGGTCATTTTGTGTCGTGCCAGAAGGTGCTTTGTGCTTCTACTATTATGCTGTCCTTTGCAGCTTTTTTTATCTGCATAGGTGAGCTGCATCCTTAAATAGTTTAAAATCCAACAGAATAAACACACGACAAAATTACCGCAGCTTCTCTGTTCTAGAAGGAAAAAAAAAATGTCCTGAAGAGCTCTCTTTATTAATATGAGATGGCAAATATTTTTTCCTGTTTATTAAATCATATGAAAGGTTAATTATGGTTAGCGACTGTGGGTAGAAAACAATTCTTGGAAGATGCTTTTGTAACAACAGGTTGGCAGTATGCAGAAGCCATCTGCTTCCTGCAAATGTTAAGGTACAATCTCAAACTTGTGAGGTTAAAAATTACAGATTGCATAGTAGTTTGGTAGAAGGAAAACCCATGTTGTGTTGATGTAAAGTTGCTCAGTCTCCTTGACACGCAGCCTGGAAGGAATGCCAAGTTCCCCAAAGGACGGCGTTTGGCTGGAGAGGACCCTCACACGGGGTATTCTGTGCTCACGCTGGCGGTCTCCTAAGCTAATTAAGCTGGTTTTGCACTGTGATTTGTTTTTCTAATGCAGGAATTGGTTTCAAATCCCGACCCATGAAGAAGAGCGGATTGCGGATTTAGTGCGTGCTTCTTCTAAGCAGGGAATTCGGCTCCTTCCACAAAGGTGAATAAAGCCCTGCCATCGTTATCGAGGTGACGTGCTCCCGAAACTTGTTGCTTCAATCTGCGATGTGTAAACGTAGCTGCGGCTGCAAACCCTTCAGGGGAAGGATTATCTGTTTTAAAAGGAAGAGCGACTGCCCTCATTTTGTACAGTGAGCTGGGCAGAAAGACATTAAGCGATTTGTCCAAAAGCGCGCGGGGAGGCTGTGGCTGATGGAATTAAACCCAGATTTTTCAGATCACAGTTAAGTGCCTTAACCACAAAACCATTCTTCCTCTCTGTGGATCAGCTACTGTAACTTCAGCATTGGGGCTGGGTTTTCAAACATGTTTATCTTCTTCCAGGGATCGAGTTTAATTGCGCTGAATTTTCCACTTCCACAGAAAGCATCGCTCCATTCTTCCCCCCCCCCTCTCCAGCCTGACCCGACTGCCCCCAGCACGGAAATACAGCACCAGCAAGAGGAGGGATGGGTCTGCCACTGCCAGGTCTGTCCCCTTCCCTTTTCAGCCAAACAGGAAGAAAGTCTTGTGATTTTTTATTTTTTATTTTTTTCCAGAGACTGAACCTGGGGTGATGTTGTGCCACCACCAGCCCCTTTTTGCTCTCCTCCCCATGCTCGTCCCCAGGAACCAGCTGCTGGCTGCCTGCTGAAATGCTGCAATGCACAAGGGCTTGTTGGAGATACCGAATTATTCACTATGCAATGAAATGCTTTGGTCCCTCATTTCTTAACTCTCTGCCCTGAGCAATTTTTTTCAAGGATGCATGCACGTACAGGGGTCTCTTCTCTAACACAGCATTTTTTTTAACAGATGTTTTCCAGATAGATGACATTTTTTAAAGCACCCTTTAAAGTGGTTTTTGCATCTTCCCTCTTTGCACTGCAGCCGGTGACCCACTCTGCTACCGAAACCTCCTGCCAAGGGCCATGGCCTGGTGCTAAATGCTGACCCCTTGGGCAGCACTGCAGGACACCTTCCCATTAATTTGGGATCTTCATCAGCAGCAGGGGCTGTGATGATCTGCATTAGCCCTTTCTGCTACGTCTGGGCAGAAAGCACTGATGGGGAGCAAGGAGCCAGCTCTGCTCATCTGCCTGTCATCCCCCCAGCAGGCTGGTACCTTTCTGTTCCCCGTGCTCTGGTCTTTTCAAGGAAACTGAGAATGGTTATGGGTAATACCAGTAACATTTATCGGGCTTCCCGGAGCCTTCTGCAGGAGTTGGCTCTCACTAGCACTGCGTGTGAGGCACCGAGGCACATAGAAATTAGGGATGAGATTTTTCAGTCCCACCGAAGGGATTTGGATGCCCGACATCCATTAAAATGAGTAACAATTCCTGTCCCGCCCTAAATGGCCGGAGCCCAAATTGCTACACGAGCCTGAACCCATCCTGGTTAATGCATGGACACTTAAGCCCTCAGCATCTGACTTCACTTATATTTTATTTCCAGAAAACTTGGTTGATAATGTCCAATGAAGCACTCGTGCACCTCCCGCACCCATTACCCGCTCCCCGACAGCTCATCGGGCCAGCGCCTGCCAGCTCCGCCATCAGGGGAAGGTGATGAAGGTAGCTAATTTGTTTGCAAGTTGGTGAGTGATGTAAAAGGTTCGTCATCTATCATAATAAAGGCTGGTGGAAAAAAAAAAAAAAAAAAAAAAAGAGAGAGAGAGAGAGAGAGACAAATGGTCCTTCCTATCATTTCGCCTGTGCTATACGGGGACATTTTGAAACTGAGGGAAAGTTCAGCCCGGCCATATGTATGGAGGGATGCACACAAATCACAGCTGCTGCTAATTGGATCCAGAAAGCTAATTGGTCCCTGCTGGCTGGCCGGTGCTGCACGTAGGGTCAGCACGGCGGTACCGCAGGGCCATGCTGGGGGGCTGCCCCTGGCACCTTTTGCTGTCCCCGACCTGTGGACGGGGCAAAGCAGCGGCTGTGGGGCTGCACGGGTTGCTGGCGAAGCAGGTTGGGCCCCCAGGAGGGCTCCGGGGGAGGATGAAGACATAAAATAGCATAAAATAACTCCAGGTGGTTGCTCCAATTAAAGCCTCATCCAGAAAATGTTCCTGCACCAAAGCACCAAGAGATACCCAGAAATAAGATGTTTCCCACATCCCCTTCCTGTGAAAAGTGTGTTGCAAGCCATGGGTGTGTGCTAAAGGGTCTCAGTTCTTTTTAATTCTTTTTAGATAATGTCATACGTGCCCACTCTGGGCACGGATGCTCCCAAGGCACATGAAACTGGGGGCCAGGAAAATGGGCAGGAGAGCCCAAAAGTTCGGCCCAAGGTGTACGAAAAATCTCAGACCCACTCCAACCCTGGAGAAGGCTTGGAAAAGTGTTCTTTTTTTTTTATGCAAATCTCCTCAGCCAGTCCTAATTTTAATAAAGTTGATTAATCGTTGTGCTGCGGACAAGGACAGTTATTCCCTGACTTATGCCACAGCGTTTATTGAAGCTGTATCCTTAAATGAATTACTGCAGGGATCATTAAATTTTGACTTAAATTGGACATAGTAAGCTCATTTAAAAAAATAAAAAGCTTAGCAAGTTATATATAAACTAGAGGAAAAATGAATCTCCACAAACTACCCACCGTCCCCTTTTCAAGCAGTGACTTAAAGGGCAGACTTGAGTTTTAATTTGCAGGGCCCCTTTTGATGAGGGGAGTTTGAAGCTGCATTTGTGCAAATCCTAATTGAATTTTGGGCCCAAAATTAGGTTCTTTATATTTAATCAGCTCAACAAGAAGGAACATAAATACCATGTATATATTATACGTATTATTTGGGTTCCACACAGCCACTGGTCCCCAGATTTGGAGTTGACAGTCCCTGTACCTGTGGAGTGCTGAGGGAGTCGGTGTGAAACCTGTATTGCTCTGAGAGGCAAAGGCTGCTTTTGAGGGCAAAGAGGGCAAATTGGAAGGGCAGGTCCCAATCCCCCATCTCGTGTGCTGGTCCTGGAGACCCCATTCCCTACTCTCCATTCTCCACGCCTCTCTGTATTTTAATTAAAAATCGTAATTAATTTTTCACTTTGTGCCAAAATTTATTTTGGTACAGCCATCAATGATTGACATATCTCTCGGGAAACGGAGCGTTTAGCCAGAGAAAGGAAAGATGCTTTTTTAAAATTACCATTAACTCTAAAGGGTTACTGCTGTTTCATGCACATTCACTCATCCATAGTAGGGTCTGTTCAGCTCCAGCACAAGATTTCAAAGCAGCTACTACTAATAAGAAGTTCAACACACTATGTTCTGGATCTCTAAAAATGTGTGATAAATGCAGAACCATGGAAAAAAATATATATATAATAATAATGTAAACCTTCCATTGCTGTGTAAGTGCCCTATGCTTCCTGGCGGTGGGCTCAGCACCCACCCGGGTGCCCAGGCCTTCCTCCCTACTCCCTAACCCCAGCCCGCTCCTCCTCCCCACAGAAATTTCTATTGCATCGCCATCTCGTGGCTTTCTGCGAAAATTGCTGGCATTGCAGAGTGCCTTCCTCCAACGGCCTGTGCTTCATCACGCGATGGCACCTATTAAAACATCATGCCCACTAGACACGAGATATAGAGGTAATGGCAATTAGCACTGCCCAGACAGGCACGTTAAAAAGAAGCCAGGGAGAGGGCAAAGTGCATTGCAGAGCTGCTTGGCACGAGTGCCGGGGAGATTTCAGTGTCTATTTGTGTTTGTGTGGTGTTGCTCCCCAGGTTGTTCCTGGTCATGGATGGAGGAGGATGAGGGTGCAGTGACTTTTTAGCAGTGGTGTGGATGGGTGGCAGCATCAGGAGGAGATGCCTGCACACACCATGTGTCAGTGCTCCCTTGGATTTTGCATTTCCAGCTAGTCCATAGCCACGTTTCTCATTCTCCAGCATCACACGGGCTTGGGAGTGCTGGAGAGCAGAGAGATGTTGTCCAACGGGCTTTGCTTTAGCCCCTGCAAAGGTGGGGATGGGTCAGATCCTGATGCTTCAGAGGACCAGGAGCAAATTCTTCTCTGAAGGATGAAAGACAGTGGGACTGATATTGAGACTAGGACACAGGGCAGTCTCACATCTACACAACTGCTTTTTTTTTTTTTTTTTTTAACTTGATTGGTTTTCACATCATTTTACTTCTCTTATTAGCTTGAGCTGCACTGAAACTGTGAAGGGCAAAAAACAGATTTAGGATGTTTATTACATTATTATTCTGGCACTGGGACTGCTTTGGGGAACGGTCACTTACTTCAACCTATATTACTGTTCCCATCTAGACAAAGATGCCATTTTTGTAAAGCCTGTAGGTGTGTTTAGCCCTGTGGATGTGCCTCACACCTATGGTAGCATGACCCGGCAGTGCTCAACCCCAGGTAAAAAAACTCTAAACCCAAATTAAGCTTGGTGAGGTTGGGCTGTGCAAGAACCCAGGTGTGCGAGGAGGCTGGGATTACTTGGAGGAATTATTTCAAGGCTGCAGTATTGGGGCTGTGTTTGCAAGGAGGGATCACTGCCATGTCTCTGTCTGCACTGGGTGCTGCCCCTGCTCCCTGGGGGCTGCGTGAGCCCTTCCAGCCCCGGGACCCAGAACAACTCTGCGGGAGGCAGTGAAGTGCTCAGGGCTCAGCTTTTGTGCAATTTGGGTCTCAAAGAGTATGCTCTTCAGTGTAGATCTCCATTTTGGAAAAGAGTGCGTCAGGCAGGTGAAAAGCCAACAGACCTGACCTCGCCTCTTCTCAGGAAACAGAGAAAATGAAAAGCTGCTGCAAGGAGCAAGTTTTACTATCGGTAGAAAAATTATGGTGCAGTGCAAGTACAGCAAAACAAAGCATATTTCATTAGGCCCAGTGCAAACAAAACAGAGTTCTTTGAAATCATTGTTTGCTTGGCCCTCTGCTTTCAAAATCTTAACCTTTTGATGCAACTTGCATTTTTCTTCCTGAAGCAGCCTGTGAAATGCAAAACCCTGACAGCTATGGCAAATCACACCGTGCCAGCAGGCCAGTAGCTTCATTGACGGTGGTGGGTTACGGTGTTATGGACACGAGGAGGAAGGGGATAACCATGGCCATCAGTCCCTACAGCAGCAGGTCCATTAAATCCTTGCTGCTCACAGACATGGGAAGAGAGGTGGCCCCAGATTTGGCCAGCCCCTGAGTAAGCGTGGTCCCCCCAGGCTGGCAATCCCAACTCCCCGCACGCCAGTGACAGCTCTCCCATCCAACCCGCCCCACTGCTCTAGTCAAAATATCCCCGTGACAGTTTCCTCCTGCTGGAAACGGAGCACGTCCTTCCACGAGGCTGTCTGTGTGCCCCTGGTTTTCCTCAGCGCAGCAAGGAGAGCGGCAATGTTGAATCTCAGCCGGCGGTTGGGAAATTGCCCCCCTCTAATACAAGCCAGACCCGTGGAAGCCCTCCAGGTCTCCAAAGCCCTCGGCAGCCCAATCAGGACTTTGATGACGAAAAGCAGAATAAAGGCGAACAGGAAGAAAGCGAGTTTAAACAAGCCCAAACAAGAAACAGCAGATTTTGAGAAAGCAAATTGAGCAGCTATGGGCAGCACCAGCTGTCTGAACTGCTCTGGAAAAAGCAGAGAAACCGTGGAAAATACCTCGTGGTGAAGAGAACGGGACCTTCATGGTTCCCGGGCCTCTCTACAGCAGCAGGCATGCAACCATGAGCAGTAATGACCAGGAAGGGATACATGTAAACCAGGGCACAATTTTGCCAGTGAAGAGTCCTAGAGAAGCTGGGGTTTTGCTCAACATTGGGGCTTTCTGATTGCAGCCATCCCCTGTTCCCAGGAAAAATCCCCCTGAAGACATCAGCTGGTGGCCTCATACTTCCCACCTCTGGGCCATGTTGGCTCTGCTGCCCCGTGCCCATTCCTGCTGGGGCAAAACAGACGGTCCTGTCCTCCCTTGTCCCCCTGGTTCTGCTGAACCTCAGACAGGGCTTTCCTTCACTCCCATCAGAGTGCTGGGGCCTCAAACCCCTTCTGTCCAGCCCAATATCAGAAATACAGCATTGCAGAGCTCGTCTGGGAAGGCTGCTAAAGGGGACATTGGTGTCACATGTGAGCCCTGTGCGTGCAGGCAGGACAACCTCCAGCAGGACCTGGAAGGAGGGAGCAGAGTTCAGTACATACCACTTTTGGAGGCAGCTAATTATATTATTATTATGCATTTAGGGTATTTGCAGTTCCCAGCTTACGTTTCACTTCACCATGAAGTCAGTTTGGGAAGAAATGAGAAACTTGCTGCTAATTTGGATTTCACTGAAATGAATGGTTTCCTTTTATTCCGGTTGCTTCTCAGAAATGTAGAGATTTAATTAATCCCTTGCTGGAAATAATGTACAGCATTAGCCCTAATCTCTAGTGCAGGATATCATTGCTAATGCTCCGCGTAAAGAACGAGGCTCGTTAAATGTACAGCTGGAAACTCGACCGTGCCCTGGTGTGGGCAGCACGGACCTTCGCTGACCGGCCTTGGGGTGCTCACGGCTTGGGTGGGTGAAGCATTTGCTGCTGGTTGTATTTGGGACTGTGTTTCCATGCTACAAGGCTTGGACAGCAGAGTGAGCCCCAGTTTTCCTGTTCTCCACCTCAGTCCTGGCTGTGCAGCCAGCCAGATCTCAGTAGTGCCTAACCCATTGGAGGGGATCCATGCCATCCAAGGAGGACAAGACTGCAGGTGCTGTCAATAAATGGGTTCCCTTACCTTTGCTCTGCCAGAAATCCTGCAGAGAGGCTTCAGGTGCCAGCTCCCTCCTCCCAGCACCCCCCTGGGAAGTGGAGGTGGCCGTTGGGTGCCTGCATTGGGCTGCCTGAGCTTCTTGTAAGGGGACAGCTCACAGCGGGCGCGTTGCCTTGCATGTCTCAGGGATGATGCTTTGTGCTGTACCTTTGTCCTCCCAGGCATCTAAATGAGGTTAGCAGCTCAGCGGAGGTGCTGGGGTGCTCAGCTGTGCTCAGCCAGCTTTGCGCTGTAAGAGGATCACCTCCCTCAGAGCAATCAGCCGAGAGGCTGGAGCCCGTGTCTCGGGGGACATTTCGGTAGCGGCGGGTGTCGGTGACATCGCCTGTCCCTCTGTCCTCCCCTGGCATCCCCCAGCTCGTGCTGCCAGCTGTCCCCCGTCTCACACACAAAGCAGGGAGCCTGCTGCTGAGCTCTGCCCCAGTCCCATCTACACTGCACTTCATCCACTTCTACAAACTGCTCTTCTTCCTCACCTTTTGCCTCCAGCTATGTATAAAGGGCTAATCCTGAACTCTTTGGTATCAAAGGAGGGGCTGCCATTGGCTTCAAGAGACTACAAAGACCTTTGTTGTTCATTTCTTGGTGCTTTTTTATAGAGGATTGGATATCCAGATGAGAACAGCACAGGGTACTCAATGTCACACTTTACATTCTGTAAATGAGCCTGACTGTGATTTCTTTTCCCCAGAAGGATGCAAAATATGAGGGGTTGGGACCCAGTGATGTTCTCCCGTGTCCTTGGACGGGGCTTATCTCCATATATATTTTCATAGGTGAGATGTGAAATGCTGGTGGGGTTTCAGGGGAAAACTGCAGCAGTTTCAGTGCAGAACACCGAGACATGTGCGCCGGGTCGTCATGCACAGAATCCAACTGGAGAGGATCAAAGGAAAAGGTCTATTTTTGGTCTTACATCTACTAATTACTCCGAACAAATGAGCAATGCATCTGAGAAGTAATCTTTTTTCAGGTTTCCATCTGGTAAAAGTCTTGTAGGTGCTGTAACTTCAGAATAATTTTCAAGCCTGTACTTTTCACTGAAGACTCTGAAGTTGGAGTCAACCAGTGAGTAGAAGAATGCAAATTTATTTTTCTGTCACTCATGTCCATTCACAAAACTACTAAAGCAACACGTTTCAGGGCTGTGAACACCAAAAACACCTACACCCAAAAATGCTGGAAAGAGTGAGATTCATAGGTTGTACAGAATCCCCTCCGCATAGTTTTCATAAGGGAAAATGTTTCCAAGGTTCACTCCTCTGTTCCTTCTGTATCCTCCTGCTGCATCAGCAGAAGATCTCCCTCTGCAAGCCTGAGCTCACTTCAGGAGAATGCTTGTCCTGGCAGGCTGAGGACAGACAAACTTCCACACAGCAACACTGGAGCTGGTTCCTACTCACGGGCTGTCCTCTCCACCTTCCCCAGGGCCATAGGGGTGATAGACCTGGCAGAGGCAGAGATGCCAGGCAGAGATGCCAGACTCCAACTCTGTTGGAGTTCTCCTGGGCATGGTCCAACTGAGAAACTCCAACCACTCTTTCTCCATTTCCAGTGGAAGAAGGTGAAGGTCCAGGAGCATGGAGCAGGACCTTCCCTGTTCCAGTATATGGACCAAGGTGGTCTTCCTGCCCGTTTCCCATGTCCTGCTGCCTGGCTATCACTGCACTACGCATAGGAGCAATGCCAGCATGGGCAAGCCAGGTCCCAGGTCCCAGGAACAGGGTGCATGAGCTTGCAGAACATATTTGATATCTATGTTTTTATGCAAAAGAAAGAACAAAAGATGGCTGAAATAAATAAATAAAAAGAAACAGAAGAATGAATGAAAGAAAAAAGAAAGATTAAAGGGGCTCAAGTCAAAGATGTTTCCTTGATATAATGTGAAGTTATACCAAGGTGAGAGTTCACTTTGCCTCACATGCTCTAAATCCTGCTCTGCGGTGACAATAAAATGGCACAGAGGGGAACAAGGGGAGTTGGAGAGGGCAGGGAATCAAGAAGAAGTCAGAATTACATGCCGGATTTACAATGATTTGGTCCTATATAAAAGGACCTTGCTAGATTATATCCGAGGGGTACAATATTACTAAAGAATGAGTATCTGCATCACTTCTCAGGGACGGTTGAATTAGCACAGAGATGCAGCCTGGTTCTTTGAGAGGCCAGTGGTGATTCTGGGGTGAATTTCCCAGCTTTCTGTGAAGTTGAGGTTTCACATCATTCGTGAGCGAGTTCCACCCACTGAACCGTCGTGTCGCAGACCTACGGAAAGGAGTGGGAGCAGAAAGGGAGATTTCAGAGCTGTTGCTTTTTAGATGCTGGTTATCGCAGAGTATTCTGTGCATCTTTCTGAGTTTGGGCTTGTTTTTGTATGAAAGCCATTGGCTGGCAAGATTGCAGTAAGTATTCCTACTAGTACTGTGTTGGGGGAAAAAAAAATCCTTTTTTCATGGAAAATTTTGACTTTTTAACTCAAAACTTGGAAATTTCATCTGAAACCTGCAGGAGCCTTCCCCAGTATGGTTTCTTTTTTTTTTTTTTCATCAAAAATAAAATAGCATAGAGGGAAATGGAAAATTTCTGTTTTCATTTAGAAAACAAGTTTCCTATCAGTTCACATTGCTGGTAATCTCTGTCCTTGCCTGATTTCTGGCCTCCACCTTCAGTGCTGCTCTGTGGATCGGTGTTTCTCAGAGGGAAGTGGAAGTTTTGCTGTTTGGGAAACAGCCCGTGCTTGGCCACAGCTTCTGAGCATGGAAAATTTCCCTTTGAAGTCACCTTGCCATGGATCTCCAGCCTAGGCACCGATGGAGATGAGACACCCATGACTACTCAAAATATGAATCCTACCAGGGTATGACCAAGATATTCAGTGAGAAAATGTTTTCTAGGTTAAGAAAAAAATCTGGGAATAGCAACTCTTTACCCTCTGCTGTTGAAAGACTTGCTCAGGAGCTGTGATTTGGGCGTTGGAAACTGAATTGGGTTGGGTGGGAATGCCAAAGGGGCCCCACACCGCAGCCACGGCCACCCATGTGTGGTAACACCAAGGGCAAGGCCCCCTCGGTGCCCTTCAGAGACGAATTACATTTGCAGGGGATAAACTGTTCCCCACACATCCCATCCCTGGCTAAGGCCTAGCCTGTTAAATTAAACCCATTTTGCTAAGGGTTTTTAATGCTGCTTGCCCATATGCAGAATTATGTCTTTAAAGATTAAAAAATCCAATATAAACAAAATAAATCCAGGGAGCTGAATGCATGAATCATTATTTTAGTACATATTGTCCATTCTAATCTGCAGTCCAATTGTGAAGTCATTCAAAATGCTGCTTCTCAGTAATTAGCAGGAATCTAACTCAGAGCCAATTTCTGATTAAATGTGCTTAAAATCAATAAAACATCATGAGTGATTAGAGTCACGTGTGATTATCCCTGTCGAACAAAGCAGAATAAGTTATGGCCTCACTTTAACTTGTCAAAAAACAGAACTGGGGGTGGGAATGAGGAGGAACAGCTGATATTTCTATAAAGGGTTTTTCCAGTTCTCTGCCTTTCTCTTCACTCCTTTGGAAAAAGTGAAAGGATCGGTTTGTTGTCTGAAAATTACAGGCTGAAGGGGAAAGTTTGGGGCGGCTTTGGCTTCTCTCCTGGGTTTGTTTAAGGATACCCTGGGAATAGACTTTTTTAACCCTGCATCTCAGCTGTGGGGGGTACCTTCTTCTCCTGCTCTCACCCTTCCTTCCCCTCTGTCCCAACTATCTGCAGCAGGAGTGGCCCACACCTGTAGGGTAACACTATTCATTTCCCTGAAAGAGGCGAAAAAGAACCCTCTCCCTCCTTGTGGTCGAAGGGATGTCGTGTCACAACCCCTGCCGCTAACAGAACGGGGGTCCGGCGCCAGATGCTGCTTCCAGAGAGAGTCTTTTTGGGCGAGCAGCTTTTCACAGCACCCCCTCTGCAGCAGCTCCGGGCGGAGGTGTGCGAGCACCCGGCGCATGGGAAGGAGCCGGCTGCGATCTCGCATCGGGTGCGTGGGGTGGGAGAGCTCCTCCGGAGCCCGGCGCTTGGCAGGACCTGCCAGCACAGCTTCCCCTTGACGTCAAGAGATGGAGAACAGCGTTCATTTATAGCTACAGATTCTTCACGCGCAGCTGTGTGACCGCATCTGCACCGGCCGGGCCCGGGGAGGAAAATCCAGCTGCGGGGCTCGGTGCTGCAGCAGGATCCGGCCCCACGGGCAGTGCTGCTTTGTTCAAATCTCAGTCACCAGCATGACAAACCACATCCACAGCATGGTGGGAGAAGGAGGGAAGTTGGGGAAATGTTGTCCCATGTGTGTTTCTGCTGGCAGTGTCTGTTGTATTCAGTTGTATTGTTTTGTGGCTGTTTGTTTTAGTGCTACATCCCCGTGCTCCCTTCGGCTTGTGGCAAGCCTCTGGGTTTCCACCGAGTGAAGCTTGGGAATTGTTGGCAAAGCCTGATTTTAATTTTTCTCGTGTGTTTAATCCTGACATGCTCCCTCCTGCATTGCTCACGGGGGTCTCCTGAGACCACCCATCCCAGTGAGATTCTTCTTTCTCCTGTTCCCCAGGGTAAGTTAAGGGCTTGTCACCCCATGTCACACCTGGGAAACGTAATAAGCCAGTGGACAAGGCTGTCCTTTACACGGCCAAAAGGCCTGGAGGCACCTTGACCCCACACAAGGAGCCTCCTCCTGCGAGGAGCCCCACGGCCAGCAGTGCCATCATCTCCAGGCACCGTGCTGAGCGTCAGGCTGGCACCTCTTCAGAATGAAAAGGTCTTGCAAGCCTCCAGCCAAAATAAAAAAGCAAATAAAGTTCCCTAAACGGTGCTCTGGGTTCAAAATGAGCTGTGCAGTGCTGGCGAGGGCAGGTTTTCCATCACAACAAGGCACTGGTGGGGGATGGCATTTCTCACCGCGCGCTAATGGGCACCACGCACCTGGCTCTCCACGTGTGCATGTTCTGTCTTTTATGGGTTTTCTTACTGCTGTTCTCACAAGCTGCTGGTCTTGAAAAGCAGAAACAGCACCGAAACCGAGGAGCAGATCCTCAGCAGATGTCCGTGGCGGGAGCTGGGCTGCCCCCAAATTACGGCAGCTGAGCCCCAGGGGCTGCTGTGCTCCGAGAAATAAATCACCCCGCAGTGACCTCCCAAATCTGGTGGCAATGAGGGACCATCTGCAGTGTCCTCGGTGCCACGGCACACACCTGGAGCTCTGATGCCCATTTTGCCAGGCTCAGGGCAGTCGGCAGCAGGGCACTGGGACCATCCGGCACAGGCTGCCAGTCAGTGCTCCACACCTGGAAATAAAACCCATGGCTGAATGTGGGAATCACATAAATCAGCTAATTATTCCTCTCCCCTGTGCCCCCTGTGCATAGTTTGGTGTCTGAGTTGGTTTTTTTTGCTTTTCTCCAAAGCAGCTGGAGATGGGATGTTGAACATGGTGTGTTATTGCTCCTAATGGTATTAAAGAAAAACATCTCAAGTGCTGGTTGGCATGTTTTGATTATATGTGAGGGTAAAATGAGTGCCAGATTTGGCGTGAGGAAGGCTTTTTCCTCCAGATGAGATTAACAGGAGTTGATGGGGGAGCGAGGAGGGGAAGCAAGGCACTGGGAGGTGGAGGGGGCACTGGATATAATCTCTCTCTTAGAATTAATTTGGTATTTTCACTGCACAAATCCCTGCTACAGAAGACCAGAGCCCTTGGTGGTTCCTCTTCTCTCTTCCTTTGGTGTTACTATTTGTGGCTTTATTTATTTGTACTAAAAGCCTTAAGCTCGTTATGGCATTTTGTGAAGTGTTTTTGTGGCTTGTGTTGAGTGAGTGTGTGCAGAGCAGTTGTTCCCTGGACCCTTTTGGATTTAATGTTTGTCATATGATTGCCTGTGATTTCATGACCCCTATGGCTGAAGTGAGCCCTGAGTTGTTTTTTTATGTATGTGCAATTTAGCTTTTAATTAAGGCCTTGTTATCCAGGGAGTTGCAGCTTGGTTGGCTCACATGCCTCAAGGTTCTCCTGGCTTGATGCTGCAGAAAGGTAGCCCATATTTGGAAATATTCGGCTTGTTTCTCTTCTTTCAGCTATCCAAGCTGTTTGAATTAATCTTCAGACTTCTTTTCCAATGTTTACTGAAGAACAGCAGTTTTTTTAACACTCCCTTTTATCACACAGTGTGATCAGCCGAGCTCAGACAATGCGCATTCATGCTGGGGTCTGTTGCTCATTTAGCCGTCTACGAACTCCTAACGAAGTGCAGATGTGCTGAGGAAGAGCCTCCCTCCACCAAACCCCGGGCCCTGATGCTTCAAGGAGCCACGGCCTGCAATCTGCAGCAGCTGATTGCAGGGACTGAGGACCAGAATGGTTACACTGGTCCTTAGTGGGACAGCTCAGTCCTACGTGGTCACCCTCGTAGCTTACCACGTCAGCACAATTAATTAAGCTGGGTTTTACTTTTATTTCTCCTCCTGTTATCACCTATTTTCTATGCTGACGTGGTTCATCAGGTCCCTGTGTTTAGCTCTTAAAATTCATATTATTCACAGGCCTAAGGTCTGCCTTTTTTCCAAGTGAGTGATTCTGTTGCCGTGGTTTTTGGGTGCCCAGACTGTACCACGTGAACAGGACTGATATACAGAGCTGACTTCTTTTTCGCATGCACGATCTCTCTCAGCTGTCTCTAAGATACCCACAGATTTTGGGAGCTTTGGCAGACACCTGGCTGCGGATTAATAGCAGACGACCGGAGCAGATAGGTACCAGACCATCATGCTGTCCCTTCAGACAGACCTGGCCCCCCTTTTCCCTCTGCCCCTCCTCCAAGCAGAGACTGTAAATTCACTTGGCAGCAAGTTTCTGAGATGCCACCACGCTCAGCTGTCTTACTAAAGTAACCTGAAAAAGATTACTCCTGCTAACAGGTTTTCACACATCTGTTTTTGGAGAGGTTTAACATAATGGGAAATTGAGCTGTGTTTTAAGGCGGTGGCTTGGGATGTAATACTGTATAACCATATGCCATGCCTATGAGTAATTAGTAGAGGTGGCTCAGACATCAGAACTTCAGGACCAGGCCCAATTTGGAGAAGCACTATGTCTTGAGAAGTTTGTAGCTGGTGCTTTTATTTATAAAATGTGCTTTTGTAAATTTAGGATCCAGACTTGATCTCAGATTTGGTGCATTTTGAAAGTTCCTTGTATGTTAGGTGCATTCCAGCATCTCCATCCTGATCCAGTTTTAATGGTTTTTTGTTTTATTCTTAGGGATTGTTTCTTACTGATGCTTTTCTTTAAAGCTATTGATTTCCCCTTCAGGTTCTTCCATGCTCAGTAGTGAAAAGTCAAGCTGAGTGCTACAATAATCTAATAATCTTTAGGAATAGTTCTGGAGTGTTCAGTATTAGCAGGGTGGTTAAACTCTGAGTTCAGTCAGTCATAATCATCATGTTGGAGCACGGTCAAGATGAGAAGTTTGGCCTGGACCCTGTGGCCATCTGGCCGTGGGCAAACCAGCTGCCTCCTGCGCTAGCAATGCCCATCATCCATCATGATAAATCCCCATTTCTAGAGACAAACCTTCATTCTGCAGCTTACCTCCCTGTGCACAAATAGCCACGCTCTACGAACAGCATCACTGAGGGTCATTTAGGTTTCACACAGGCTCTTGGAGAAAACTCACACCAAACACCCTGGTGCAGCCGTGGGTAGATGTGCCAAGCCTTGGAAATGTCCACAGCCTTGGTGGTGCCTCCTGGAAAGGAGAATGCCTGTAAATCATTTGGCCCAAAGGGTGTAGAAAGGCACCTGTGAAGGCACAGGGTCCTCCCAAAGGAAAGGCAGATAAAGAACCTTTAAAAACCTGCTCTCAGTGACACAGAATAGGAGCCATCCATCCTGATGCTGGCTTCTCTGTCACTTGCTGACTGAGGGAAATAGATGCTTGTGATACAGGAATTCCATTCCACTGAGTTCAGGTGCCTCGGGTAGGCCAGATAAATCACGATTTGGCTACTTTGATGCTTTAGCATCATCTCTGCTGATGCTAAAGGGAATCTAGACCAGTAGTTTTCTTGTAGACATCAGCCCCAGAGGCATCTAGCATCCAGGGAGCTGAGATGTGAATCTCAGCTGGCTTGTCTCTGCCTTGAAGCTGCAGTCTGAGAAAAAGGAAGCCTGGCTGAAAGCAAAGGCAGCAGAGACATAAAACAGATGCAAAATGTTGAGAAAGATAAAAGCTATGAGATGACCAACAGTCCTGGGAGGCTCAGGGCACTCTCTAAAAATGAGGCAGCACGAGGAAACAACGGGAGAGAAAAATGCAGGGTTGGACCAGTGCAGGAAGATGAAAATTTCCTTTCAACACTGAAAGTCACAGTTTCTAAAATCCACCTTCTCTGTCCCTCCCAAAATGTAAATGCTGGTAGTTACCCCTGTGAAAATCTGGAGCAGTTTTGTGGTAGCAAGTAGCAGATTCTTGGCTACTGGAGCCTCAACGTGGCAGATGGTTTTTTTGGAAAATGACACTTGCGGAGCCCAGCTGGTAACCACAGCTGAGATCTCCCTATCAGGGATCTTACAAGTCAACTGCTGCATCGGCTTTGATTTCACTGGAAACAGCGGCTGGGCTGCTGAAAATTGCACCCAGGTGTTGGGTGAAGAGGTCAGACGTGGCCAGCGGTCCCCAGGCCAAGAACGGACCCACTTCAGGCAATTCCCCACGTTTACCACCAGAAATGTCTGCATTAACTGTGATATTGCTGGAATGCTTGGCAAGTAATTATTCCTTTATAGGTGATCTGTTAAAAAAAGTCCTCCCCTGGGCTCAGCTAATATTTAGGTCTATTCTGGGCCAGAGTTGGTTTTCCTCTTCCTGTGACTGCCCAAGGCACCTTGCTTCAGAAAGGCCAATCTGCTGCCAGCCTGCTGCTAAACCAAGCCAGAAACAGGCGTTTTCCACCCCCCGGCAGGAAATGTTGGCATTTCGAAACAGACCCCTTCTGAACCACATGAGAAACTTGGAATATTAAAAGATTTTCCTGAATAAAAGGGTGGAAGAATGTTTCAACTTACACGTGTCAAAATGAAAATCAGTCAACAATTTGCCTCAAAAGTAAACAACGCAGCATATGGGGAACTCTGTTGTTGCTGCTGTTGTTATTGAAACCCTCATGCTCCCAGAATATTTTGCAGAAGTGACATTTTTAGATGTGGGGGGGGAAGTGTGTGACATGTATGACCAGTTGTATTTGCTTTTCCCTCAAAAAAAACATCAAAAGGGCTTTTGACATCATCTCTGCTGGGGGCTGCATGTTGTTTCACCAGCACAGATGACTGGGTTGCACTTTTTTTATCATTATTTATCTCTTGCACCAGGTCTCCATGTGCCCAACAATAAGTGAAGGACCTCCAAGTGTTTTCAGTGTCACCTGCAAGCTGGTTTTCATATCTTAACCTCCCCTCGGATCAAGAAAATACAGCTTTCTTTGTACCATCTGATCTGGATGCGATTTAACCCTCCTTTTCCAATAGTTTCTGTGTCCTCAAACTTTGTCTCTAAAACTTACTTCTTGCGCCCATGCCATATGCACACCCACCTGGATGTGTTATGTGCTATGTTATGTTTTATGCTGTGCTAAGTGCTATGCACACACACCTAACCATGATGTGTTATAAGTAGAGATAGCTGTGGATTTTCCATCCTGTCATTTTCCAACAGAAAAAGCAGATTCAAAAACATCAAATTTCGCTGTGGAAAAACAGAAGTCCTTTTCCTCTGTATGAACAGCCCCCAAATAAAGGGGGGGATTAAATGCAACTAGTAGACAGTCTACATTCAAGGGACTGCTTGCATGATGTAAGGTTTGGGAATTAAATCTATCCTCTGCAAATAAAATAAATAAATGAATAAAATAAAATAATTAAAATGTTGTTTTTTGTTTTTTAAAAAGTGTTAAAACTATTTTTTTTTACCGAAGTTACCAAATTTTCCAAGACAAGACACCCTATGAACTCCACCAGCAAGGTTCTTTGAAGGTCAAGGCTTAACTTTGGAAAAGCATAGTCCTGACAGTCCTCCCAACACCACAGTGGCAGGGCTGCATGACATGGACCGTGCTTTCCTGCAGATATCACAGCCAATAATGCTTTCCTATCTTGAAGTGTATTGGGATGTGCTCAGAAACCATGATGATCCTAGTGCCACAGAGGTGGATTGAAGTTACCTGGGGTCTTACTGTGACGTGGATAATTTGCTGGCTGTTCCCTGTGTTTGGGCATTTTTTCCCCCTTTAAACCATCCTAGTGTTTCAGCTGGCTTTGTAGTCCTCCAGATGAGCCAGTGAGCAGCTCACCTGAGCCAGCCGAGGTGTGCTAACACACAGACTGGATGATAATACACCATAAGAGATTACATCCCTCCTTTCTCACTCTCCATTTTTGGGGATTTAAACATCTACCCAAGCCAATGCAAGAATTATTCAGATTATTTAATGTTTCACCAAATAGATGAGCTGATTGATTTGTTTCCTATAAATAATTTCCTTTTTGCTTTTAGACATGCTAGAAAAGGAAAAGTATCTATTCTATAATTCTAGCCTTATCTATGATCCAGGTCCAAGTCCTCTGAATATTGCCCCAACTTTCTGAATGCTGTTGTAGAGCAAACACACCTTACAGCTGCTCTGTGGTGTTTAAAGGACAGAGGCACCTAAACAATTGTTCCCCTGGCTTCTGTTTCCAGTGAGTGAAAATATCTTACAGACCGAACATCGCTGATCACCAAACGCTGCAGAATTGTTGCTTGTTGCCTATTCTCTAACAGGGACGCACCAAAAATAGAAACAGCTGCATCTTTCAATTGGTGAAATTTGAATAATGTTGCTGTGCTCAAAATAAAATGGGGAAGCCGTGCAGAGCGAGGGGCTCGATCTGATAAGTGCAAAGGAGACCAAATTTCAGCATTCTGTGGCAGATATAATTCCAGATTTTTCTGACCCAAAGATCAAGGAATATTGGAATTTGGGATTCTAGTATATTCTTATGAAGGCAGCAGCATCAGCACAAAGGATTACACTAGGCTGCTCAGGGAATGGCCTCACCAGCTGATGCTGCTGATGGACAGATGTAGCAGACCAGTGACTGCCAGATGATCTCAGGGAGGTTTTAAACCAGGAAGATAAGAGAGCTGTTTTTCTTCCGTAACTCTTCTTCCCTTGAATGACTTTACTGGTTTTAACATAATTGACTGAAATTGGTAGAATTTTCTGAAGAGTTAAAGCTTTAACGTGCCTTGTCACTACCAGCCATTCAAGAGCACCTGTCAGCTGTAATTCTTAGGAATCATACATCTCTCTTACTTAGCAATACAGGAGAAAGTAACCCCAAAATCCATCCCCTTCTGTGATGCTGTTTTGCTGTTCTTGCCTATAAGGCTGAACCCACAGGTGCTCCTCAGCACAGGTGTCGAACCAGTGCAGCGCACAGCAAGGCTGATAATTAGTCGGATACTCTGCAGCAGTCAAACTGAGAGCAATTTCTGCATGTGAAATAGATGAACTAAGTCATTTAGGTCCTGCAGTACCTAAATATATTTGTAGACTGAGGTGCTGATGTAGGACAGAGGGGCCATGTCTGGCCAACGTGGGCCTGGTGCTTGCTGCTGTTCTCCACAGGAGACAAGAGGGTGAATGAGAAGCAGGGCTCGGTCCTGCTGCGGCGCCTCCAGATCTCCCCAGCACTGACCAAAAGGCTTTTTAGGATCTCTCTTGCCGGTTTGTTTCCAATCCATGGTTTTCCTGGGGATCACACCTCTGTGGCGCTCACCCTCCTCTTCCTCCGGGTGGCTGTGGGTTCCTGGGGCCTCCCGCGGGCTGGCCCTTTGCGACTCTTGCATCCTTCACATACTCGAGCTCATTTGTCACGTTCCCCCATTTACTCATTGCACAGTGATGCATATTTACTAATTCTAACATTTCCTCGTTAGTCATTCCCTCCAGGCCCATTAATCACTATAAATTCCCAAACGAGAGGCCACAGTACATCGTTCCTTCCAACAGACAGCTGACACGTAGTAATTAGGCAGCTGAACATAAAAATAATGAGGCTGAGGCTCCCGCAGATCTCCTTCCCCCTCTCAGCACCTCGGGGGCAGCCTCTGCAACACGCCTGGCCCCACAAACCACCGCTCACACCGTGCCTGCACAAGCTGCTCCCGGGCACAGACGTGCCTGTTTCTCCCTCTTTTCCCCCCAAACCTGCTACCCGATCCGTTGAAGAGGTACCCAAGCGTTCAGCTTTGTGACTTCTGGCGGTGTTTTTCTGCCCATGACATCAGCCCAGACACTGAATTATTGAATCTCTCTGCCTCCCCTGTGTCCCCATCATGCAGGGACTGGTCCAGCTCCCGTTGTTCCTCTCTACCTGCTGCTCCAGAAAACCCTCGTGCCAAGCTGCCCTGCCAGTTTGCCGCAGACTCTCCAGCTCAGGGCACACTCTTGGAAATAATGCAGCTTTTCACAATGGGTTTACACGCTGAAATAAATAGCATGATCCAGGCATTAGTTTGACTGCCATGTGCAACGCAAAAATGTTCTGAGAGACCAAAACGCTTTTTGTGTCCAGCCTAATTTTCCTATTTTCTTGTATTTTCCCTCTTTTTCTCTACACTGCACTGCTTGGGAGCAGTGCTGTAGATTTTTTTCTCTTTTTTTTTTTTTTTTCTTTTTATTCTGGTTTGGTTTTGGCCAGGAGGCGTTAGTGGTGATCACTTTTGCTTGCCACAGAAATGCCCTGGGAGCCAAGTGTCCATGTAGAAGGGCACAGCACCCTCCAGTCCAAACCACAGCAGCATGCCTGGCATTGCTGGCCAAACTGGAGTTACTGGAAAGTAGGAAGAAACTTCCCCTGTAGCTCTTTTTTTCTCCTCGTCCCTTCTGAAGCAATGTATCTGGGCTGCATTTGGCTTAAATAGCCCCTTGATCTGCTTTGTTTATGGTAATTTCTTTATTCCTGTGAGAGAGAGAGGGAAGCCAGCACTGAACTGATATTGTTATGGGACTACAGATGGGCAGATGGTTTGAAAAAACGATTGCAAGATTTCACTTGCACTCTGGGCCTGTCTTTCACATTTGGGTGCAAAGACCAAGTTTGTCTTCTGTCACAGGGAGCCTCGTTCAGATTCCCTAAAACTGGAAATCAGTTTGAAGGCAAATCCCCAAGGTCAGTGACGCCACAGATTTGGAGGTTAAGGATTTGAGGTTAAGAACTGACAATGAGGATGTTGAGGCAAGATTATGGAAATGAGGATCTGCAGCAAATTCTCTCTCGTTTCCCCCTTGTAACCTGCTAATGACATTAGTGTCCGCCTTTGGCGGCCCCTTCTCAAAAGGGAACTTTCTTTAGCACTAAAGGCGCTTCTATGAGTCCCAGAGATACCGGCAGTGAAACATGTGGTCAAATCTGCTAAGACCCAGATATGGGACACAGTCCTTAAAAGCCCGGCGCCGACTTAGAAGAAATAACCTGAAATGAGAAGCAGAGAAAAAAACAGAGAGGGAAGGTGGCCCCCACTGCAGCATCCCCACTCCACTCCCCACAGCCGCTTTCTCCCCATGCTGCTGAATGCACTCAGCTAAAAACTCAATCTTCACATCTCCCAGGTGAGCTGGAGCGCTCCCACTGTCCCTTCTTGCACCTGCGAGGCTGAGATTTGGAGGGATTCAAGCCAGGATCATAAAGCACTACCTACTGACGCTGCTTGCCCAGCTCGCACCACCCAGCTCCCAGCTCCGCGGAGTAAGCGAGCAGCCTGTGTAATGTGTTTTCGTGTCGCTAATGCAAGTCGCTGCCAGGAGGTAGCCAGACTCGTCTGCTCCAGGGAGAGTTTCTGGACATCTGGCCCACGGCTGGAAATTTCTGCTGTAAGTACTTGGCCCATCTTCCTCTAGGAGCACTGCGCGAGCTGGGCTGGATTTCATTTCTGCAGGGTGGCGGTTCAGTGAATAAAACAAAAGCCCCTTGTTTTCCTGCAAGGTCGTGTTTCGGCTCATGCACTGCAGCTTGGCTGCTGCAAAGTGAAGCCTCCTCCTGAAGCCAGTGTGACACCACACGTTTCCTCCTTCTTTTCCTCATGATGTTCCCACTGTAACTTCAAGGACAGACGACTGAGGACAGCCAGATAGGAGACATGTAGCAGAAGTGCATCTGTTCCCCATGAAGGTGGTGGGCTCAGCTGTAGGATTCATTCCCCTGTTTCTTGTCTGAAGGACTTTTCTGCTGGTGTTGGTGAGATCAGGCCCATTCCTCTCCCGTGACCAGGTGGCAGAAATTGGGATCAGTTTGCTCCTTTTCTTTAAATATTTTATCGAGTGATAGCTAATGAAAACCTGCAAGATATTTTTTAACCATGAAGTCAGCAAGATATATTCTATAAGGACAGCAAACTGTCCATGGGGATGGAGTTATTAAGTGTGGATAAACAATGTGTGTGCTGTTTGAGAAGCACCTTACACACCTGTCCAAAAGACCTGCCCTTCTATCAATCTCAGATGTATGAATTTACGGCCTTGTTATGAATTTCCTGATGCCTAAGCTCCCAAACATTGAAGCATTCATTCAAAGTAGCTATAGCTTTACAAATAGATTTTTTTTTTTCAGAAATAGTTTTTCCATCTGTTTGTTCCATTTTCCCATCTGTTCCTCCAGCCTCTTAGTCTTGTTCAACCTGTTTATGAAGATTGCTTTTAAGTGGAATATATATATATTTTTTTTCCATTACAGGACAATTGTTTCTTTCACAGTGGTTTGATTTGTTCTTAAATTGCCTTTCTGAACGGCTCTGGGCACATTTGCTGCTGACCCACTCACCCTTCCAATGGGTGTTTTAATCTTCCAATGTGACCATATGCTTTGAGGCCACGAGGAGTTATTGTTGGATAACCTGTGGTCACTGCAGGACCCGTGGCTACAGCCCAGTGAGACACCCAGCACGCCCTGCGGGTGGCATTAGGGTGTCCTCCTCGGTGCCACAGAGCTGTGACATCAGGGCACTTGAGTTGATTCATGCAGGTAACTTTTTTGCAAAATGGGACAGTCTGCTACCAAAAAATTCAAGTTAGTAGGCAACCCTGCTACTGCTCCCTGCCCCAATGGGTGCTCCCTGCCCTGACACCTTTCAGTCACCAGCTTGGGGACATTTTCTGCAAATGCACTTGTCTCATGTGACCCAGGTGTTGCTCACTGGCCAGATATTTAAAAATAAATAAATAAATAAATAAATAAAAAATAAATAAAATAAAAATAAAAATAAAAATAAAAATAAAAATAAAAATAAAAATAAAAATAAAAATAAAAATAAAAATAAAAATAAAAATAAAAATAAAAATAAATGTAGAGGTCCCCACTGAAGATGTTCTGCCACCACCTCCCAAGAGCTCTCTTACCAAGGAACCTGGAGTAGCCTCTGAGAGGCACCCAGGACAGTCCCCAGCCCATGTTCGACCAGTCTGCAAAAAGCTCCCAGGAACCACCAGGCAGAATTGTATTAAAGCTCGATCAGAAGCTGCAGGATTTGTCTCCCTGTAATTGTCTGAGAGACACAAGCGAGCGCTCTTCGAGGAGCTATCATTTCTGCTACTAAGAGAGCACACATTTGCGTCTCCCCAGGCCACCCAAAAAGGGATCTTTGATTTGTCAAAATATTCCTTTATGCAGGGGAATGGAGAGCTTGGAAGATATCCAAAAATGTGTTAATCTACACTTTTTAAATTTCTCTTTTTATGTAGGGAGGGGGGGAACTAATAATAAGCTTGTAAATCATGTGGTTAAGTTTAAAGAAAAAATGCTTTGGGAAAGTTTTCCAGTCTTCTGTGAGACATTTTGTTTTTGTTCCTTCTGTCTCCACAAGACTTTTGCCTTCTACTGTTTGCCAGCAGGAGGAAGACTGGAAAAATTCTGCTGGTCCTGTTATCACAAGTGACAATGGCAGAGTGCTTTTGTTGTTTTCCTTCTTCTGGTAGAATGAGATCAGACCCTCTGCTTAGCTAAAAACAAGACATCTTTTTTTGTTCCAGATGTGCTAAGCAATTTTTGAGAGAGCTATTTGTAAACAATGTTTTGTTTTTGTTTTTTGCTTTTTTTCCCTGTTCAACAAGAAGCTGAACACTTCCTCGTGTGGCCATGAGCCTTTGTAGGCTGCTGCGCTCCGTCTTTCAGGTAAAAGTGCTCACAATAGACTTTGGTGCAAAGGAGACCCCAATTCCTGGTCACCTGCAGGACTTCCCCAGAAGGACTCTGACCAAGCACTGGCCTTCCTGTCTCACTGCAGCCATCCACTTCTTTTAAAGGTCTATGCTCAACAGCATCTTGCTAAGACACTTACACGATGGGGAAAGCAGCTGTGGTTTTATTTCAGGATGTCCTTTTGGCCACTCGGAGCTGAACTGAAATGAGCTACAAATTTACTTCCATGGACAACTCTTTGGTCCTTGGGCTCTTGGGTACAAGATGCCAGTCCTGCATGTTTGATAGCAAATCTCAGGGCTCTACAAAATTTAATAAAAAGTTTATCCATCCTCAACCTGGGTTGGTTTGGTTCTCTTTGTTCCCAGAAAATAAAGGCTCTGTGTTCACAGATAAATTCCCCCCATATGAGTATTTCCTTTAACTGGACAAAAGCTTGCTAGAAGAGAACAGTTCTCCCTTTGGGCAATGATGCATTTCCCCGTGCTCATGGTATGCACTATTCCCTTCGTTCGCTTTGTTACTTTTTGCAGTTCAGCTTCCATACGCTGCTGCTCATGTGTGGTGCCAATGCTGCTGGTGATGAATTTCTCGCCGAGCTGACTTGAGCAATGTCTCTCTGAAGTAATCATTTTCTATCTCCCCAGCGTTTAGCTGAGCACATAGTCTCCAAGACCTTTCACCAAGCATCCATCAGCACTGAGTTCACGCTAAGCAAGACACTACCCTGTTCCAGAGGCTGAGCAAACCACATGCCTACGCTGTAACTAATTATTTCTATTGGCTGATTGCTTTTTAATGCGTCTGTTTTACAGGTAAACAGATTTATCTTAGAAAGGGAAATGTAATAATAGTGTTGGGTTTTATTCATCGCCTTCCTTCAGAGACTGAAAGGCTGTATGCTGAAATGGGTGTAAGCCTTACACAGAATTCAGCTGATTTTCGTACCCATGTAGCGTGGATGCTCCAGATTGTTGGGACAGATCAGGAAAGCCTAACAAAAATTGTGGAGCCTCCTAGCAGGAATCCAAAAACTGATGATATTAACCAGACGGTCTACAATCCAAAACTCCTCATGAACCTCCCCATTTTAAAAGGGACTTTTTATAATTTGCAAATCCCCTGGAGAAAGTGGTTTCTGGTGCAAGGAGACCACCACACATCTCAAGAACATCAGCTCTTTGTGGTATTAACTCACCCTTGTGATCCCAGGTGCAAAATCTGAGAACAATTTTTCCAAATTGTGAAAGTGTTTGCACATTGCTAGTACTGCAAAAGTGCTTGGAGATGTCTCAGACCACACAACCCATGGGCCAAGGAGATCCTAAAAACAGTGCTTGACCCAAAAATCTTGTGACTGACACATCAGAAGGGTGGATGGAGGCACAAAAGGAGACAGCAAAGCATGGCTCAGTTGTACAATGAGTAAAAATTAGGGGATTGCAGGAAAGGGAACAGAACCTGAGAAGCTCTTTCAGACTGACAAAATAAGGAAAGAGAAGATATTGAGGAAATTAAAATTCTTGGAGGGAGATGTCAAGTGTGTGCTGAAGGTGAAGCCCTACCTCCACGGGCTGATAGCACCGTCTGGGTGGCATCCTCACCCTAGGTACTCCTGCACCTTTTTAAATTATATTAAAAATATAAATAAATAAATAAATAAATAAAAAGGGGGTCTTGAAAATAAAACATTATGGCCAGAGATATTCAGGAGTGACAGTGGCTGCCTTCTTTTCAGCACACGGCCAACCTCCCTACAGCACTGGGCTGGGAGAGGGGAGAAGACCTTTACCTGCTGCTCGCTGCGGGCAGGGGGCACGGTGAAAAAAACAGGACCGAGGCATCTGGCAGCAGCTTTTGGGGCTGGACTTCGGTTTGCCTGCCGGGCTGGGGTTGCAGCTGGCTGGCCTGATCTCCCTGCCTCCCACTGGCTCTCACTGAGAGCAGAACATGCCTTCTCCTGCTGATTTCTGCTTGCCATATTGATTGCAGCAGGGTATAATGGAGACAAGTCAGGCAGAAAGCCAGCCACCCTTGGGAATGATTAAAGAGCAGGCAGAAAAGGATAGAAGTGAAGAAAAACAGGCTGACACTTAGGACGTGCTGGATTTGGAGCAAATTATGCCCCTTTCTCCACCTCACCCCATCCTGGTAATCGGGACCACGCAGCAGCACCTCTTTTTCAGCTCTGCCCAAAGAGAGGCACGGTATCGACCCTCATGTATGCGGGGAACAAAATCCCCAGAACTCATACAATATCCCCATTGTGCATGGATTTGCAGACTGATTATTCAGAGCGTAGCCAAGGAAAGGTAAGGCTATGACCCATTGTTTTCGTGCGATCAATTGAATACTGTCATTTGCATTTAAAACGCTCCGAATTCGCACTGTCAATATGCCAAACAGCTGCTCGGGCTTTTCAGCATTCCATGGTGACAATCACACTATCGTACATCATTGGCACCAGGATTTGCAATACTCTCAGTGTCAAAATTTTGTGTGTGTGTGTGTGTGTTTTTTTTTTTTTCAAAAAAAAAATCCCCCCCCCCAAATACCCAAACCTGTGAAAAATCCGCTTTTAAAATGATCGTGTTCGATGCTGCTAACCAGGCCTTCACAGATGCCAACATATCAAAATTCATCTCTTTTCTTCCTCTCCTACAATTAAAAGGTAGTTAAGAAAGAGGCTGTTCCTGATAGATCCACCTTCTGTTTTCTCCTTTGTATGCGTATTATTCATTAGCAGTCTAATAAGAGTTTCAAAATGCTCTGTGCCTCTGCCAGCAGGGCATATGTATGTAGACATGTGCTTGTGACAGATAAGTACATAAACAGCATATTGGCACCAGAAAGACATCTGTGCCTAGAAAAACGCTTGTGATATGTACATAAATGACATTTTAGCTCTAGTCAAGTCCTTGTGGCTTTGAGAGGAATATGTGACTGTACTCTTCTCTGTGAATACTGAAAAGGTGCATCTTAGGAAGGAGAGCGTTTTGGAGGTTTGCTGGGAGCCGAAGGAAGAGCTCTGATGCAGGGAATTGATGCTGGCATGCCACGAGCACGGCCTGGCACCCCCAAAATCTGACTCGATGCATCCACGCAGGGCACGTCGCTGAATGGGGCTGGCAAAGGCAATGCAGCCCCTGGCTGAGAAGAAAATAAAATCTCATCCCAAAGACCAAAAAGTGGGGGTGAGCTGGGGCGTGGGGGCACAAGGAGTGCTCCCCACAGTGTTCCTGCAACCTGCATTTAATTATCTGGCTGACAAATGTGAACAAAAGCCCTTCACCACAACTGCCTCCTATGGCAGAAAAGGGAAATTTTGGTCTATTTCAGAAGGGGACCAAGTGTGCCATCCTCTGGCATCCTTCCTGGGTTGCACCACGGGTTCCTTTGTAGGTGTACTCACACCCCTTGGCTTAGGCTCATAATGCCTCAGTTTACCTGCTCATGGTGAGAGTTGCCTGTCTGATAGCTGTAATTCATGCTGGAAACTTGATTGTGGCCAGGAGATAATGGGTGAGAGGCCCGTGGGAGAATATTTGCATCTGCTCATCGGTAGAAGAAAGAGAAGATGGAAAATTGGAGGCACTTGAGTATTTGCCATGCATGCCCGGCAGTAAATACGGACTGTCCTCCCTGATTTCAGGGCTTGGAGTCAGACCACCAGGGGTATTTGAGCCCTGAGCTCCCATGGGAGCACTTATGTCCCAGTGAAGTCACCCAAAACGAGGAACTTGAGCTTTACCCCTGCATAAACACTGGGTTCAAGCATATCATCCAGAGCTTGCTCTGGGAGGTACAGGTGCCCCGCGACTCTCAGCTCCTCAATTTCTGCAATTACAAATCTGCTGTGGATTTCACGAGATTCAATAATGCAAATTCTGGAAGGAAATGAGTGTCCAAAGCTGCCATTGCCCCTGGGTCAGTCAGGACCCACCTGGGTTGGATCAAGAAACAGCAGCTGTGCACATACAAAGCCCTTTGGGACATGGCCCTAGCACAAATATTGGGGTGGTCCCTGCTGTTCACCAGCTTGCTCATGGTGAAAACCCTTTCAGCTCTGATGTG
This sequence comes from Anas acuta, assembly GCF_963932015.1. Taxonomy (NCBI): domain Eukaryota; kingdom Metazoa; phylum Chordata; class Aves; order Anseriformes; family Anatidae; genus Anas; species Anas acuta. Next base: position 3,799,974 of record NC_088986.1, read on the forward strand.
AGGAAGAAAGAGCAGCAAAATATGCCGTGGTTCCTTTGACTTTGCTGGAGCCTGTTGGTTGACATGACCCGAGCATGCAGCTCCCCAGGCAGGTGGGGATCTCACACCTCCAGCCTCCTCGAAGCCTTGCAGGCTGCGAGGGGAACCGCAGAGTTGTTACTTGACTGAAAAAAAAAGTGTTCGGGGGGAAAATTGTCTCCAGTCACTCTCATTTTGCATGTGATTTTTCCTACATATGTTTCTAATCATTAAGAAATTCTGTAGCTTAAATAATGCTCTGAAAGTACGGTAACTGTTGGACTACATTCTGTTGTAACCTTATTGAATTTCACTTCTCTGGAAAAAATAATGGGATACTATATCTTGAAAAACAAATGGTAATTGCGTTTTTAACAGAATGTTTCTCTTTGTGTTTCAAAACCTTCTGCACACAGTTAGACATCTAGCCAGGGAAGAAGGTACAAAGCATATGGGCCAATTTCTGTCTGTTGGCTGTTCAAGATGCCTTAATATTTAAGCAGCGATGGGTGTGTGTCCATGCAATATGGCACAGTGTATCTATCTACCCCGTGTCCACGAGCTCAGGTGAGGTGGCCAAAAAGTTGTGTACTGGGGTCAGAAGAGGCATCCTAGGAGGAACTGGGGAAGGTGGATTTACATCTGCTCCCTATTAGGTGTCATCGTACCGTCCTTATCTCACATTAATTCACATTTGGGCTATTAGGAACACCGAAGATTGATGTTCTTGTGCTCATGGTGAGGACCAGAGACACAGGTTTATCTTCCAGGTGACCAGGATGTTACAGCAAAGGGTTCTGTAGAGATTGCAAAAATAGGAATTGTCCTGCACCTCTGCATTGCCCACACACCGAAGTGCTATCGCTTCCTGAGTGCTTTGGGGATGTGCACATCACCGTGAGCTGAGTTGATTAAAAAATGGGACCCAAAACAGCATCATTGCAATGCAGTTTGGCAACATGCTGGTGTTGTTGTCTACCAAGGTTAGGAGAGCCATGGTAGTACCAGAATGCCCTTCCCTCATTTCTGGTAAATCTAACATGTTAAGGACTTTGTGAAGAGATGCTTTTGGACATGTGAAGCTTCAAGGCAAAGTAATAGGCATGAGGTTTCTGACTGACAAGACACATGTGAGTACATGCAAAATGTGCTCCTCCAGCTAAAAATAACATTTCTCCTGTCAACCACGATGCATCCACCCCCACAACACCACCCAGAAGAACACATTAACACCTTGGCTTTGCACGTAGCCCAATTCACAGCAGCCACAAGTGGTAGAGGGATCTGCACTCTGTGTGCATGCTGACAAATCATATGGCATAGCGAAGAACAGAGGAGTGAAACTGGGCTAGCAGAAGTTGACGCCTTATCATCACAGTCCCTTTGAGCATGCTGTAGGCTGACACCTCCACCAACCGAGTCATCTCCCCGATGCCAGGATGAAGAGCACGAGCCCACTATCCTGATTTAGCCTCCGAGGCTCGGCTCGCCACACCAGGAAGGTGCATCGATGCAGATGGGTGGAAGAGGAGCACCTCAGGTGTGCTGGCACAGGGACAAGCAAAGAATGTCCAACCACTGCTCCTCACAGCTGTGCTACAGTGGGGGGTAAAATACACATTGCAGACCACTGATGTGGGATATTTCTCCCAGTGCTGCTCCTCACTTTGTGCCTAATGCCATCCAGAAACCTGTAAATAGTATTTCAAACCAAGAAGTGTTGAGTTGCAGATAGGCATCACCCTTGGGAAGGAATCCTACAGTACCTAAGGCAGAGGTCTGTCATACAGGCTGCGTGTGCTTCCACTGGCACCACAGTCCAAGGCAGTGAAAGACATGGACAGCAAAGCTTTCAAAAGAGTTAAAAGACTAGAGAAATATCATTTTTTGCCCAAAGATTACTTCCTGTGAAAATCGTCTTTTTTTTTTTTTTTTCTTATAAGTCAAAGCTTTCTGAAAAATGCTGAACACAATAAAAATTTACCATGCTAACCTTCTTACCATAATTTCTGGGCAAGTCTTTTTGAAAATCATTATCAACAGTTCAAATGTAGCTTGCTTGCACAGTACAGTTCCTAAAAGGTTAAAAAATATTGCGAAAATATTGGCAGCTGGCAAGGTTGATTCATGGACACAGATGTCACCATCAGACCATTGCAGTCTTCTCCTGGACAGCATGAAGCTTTACTCAGAGGAGATTTTCGGAAACCCAGGAGATTAAAAAAACGTAAATTCCAATCTCTCCTTTAGCCGGCAAGCACAGGAGCCTATGTTCTCACTCCTGAAATTAAGCTCCTTTAGCTCTCATCTAAGTGGCTGGGCAGAGCCTTGGGCTCTTGCAGTTCTTCCCTTGCCCGAACTTCACCCGACGCCAGCAAAGCCAGGAAGGCTTTGGAGGGCGTTGAAGGCATCTAGCCCTTCACAGACGGCGCTTAGCAGTTAACAGGATCAGCACCTCAGCGACTTGCAGGCTGTCCATCACCTCAGATGCCTTACAGTTTTTAAATTATGCAACGCCCACCATATGTAATTAGCTAAGTAAGCCGCTTTCACTTAACCTCAAATGTTTGTAATGCTTATAATCCTGGTTGGGTATCTGTATAAAGGAGCTCTTTGTTAAGGGCAGAAGGGAGCAATTTTCTTCTATAAGAAAACCAGGGACTTGACACGGATGTAAAGCTAAATGTTTGAAAGATCGCTTTTGTTTGGCAAACAGTGGAGTTTTGGGGGTTGTTTTTGGAGGTCCCAATGTTTAAACTTATTTAGCAAGTGGTCTGGCACTAGCCATACATGCAAAAGCAGCTTGCCTATGGTGAGTCCTGTCCCAGTCAGCTATAGGCATCCTAGCTATTTTTCCTTCTAGTCCTTTTTACTCCTGTTTCAGCAAATCTAACACCAACATCAAGTCCCTTCCTGGGATGAAAACCTGTGAGTTCACCAGCAAGCATGGAGCTTCAGCTTTGGCCCGTTTTGGTTTCTCTGTTGGACAAGCTGAACAGTTGGATGCTCTTGGTGATGCTTGTCACATTCCTTTTGATTACTGACTTTGTGAGAAAGAGGCGTCCCAGGAATTTCCCTCCAGGGCCACAGCTCTTTCCTTTTGTGGGAACCATTGTGGACTTAAGGCAGCCCCTCCATCTTGAGATGCAGAAGGTAAGGACATTTCTCCTACTGATAATATTTTACCTCCTCAGTGACTTTTGTCACCTAACCTGCAAAGCAAAGGTAGGTCCTGAAGAACAAGCTGTATATTAACCATGTATGATAGCAATAATTCTTGGTTTTATCCCTTACCACCACCTCCTCTTCCATGGGAGTTGGAAGGTTTGACGGAAAAGAAACTCGTACCAGAGGAAAGCCTCCTCTTTCTTCCCGTTGGACCATGGCCATTTTGTGCCTGAGCCCAGGAAGGGTTTGGAGGAGCCGTGCCAGACCGGGGGAGGGATGGCAATTGCTATGTGAAAAACTAATTGTTTGGACAATGCAGATCATGTCTCGAAGTTGTCTTTGTTCAGAGGCCAACAATTTGCCCCATTACATCTGAAATAAACATTAAGGCCCAGAGTTAACCTTCTCCATGGCTTCTTCTGTACCACAGGAAGAGGCAGAGATAGCTCTAGAAAGGTTTTCAGAGCTTTGACTCCCACCAAAGCCAATGACACACGCTGTGTACCTTGTCTGAAAAAGTGGGAGTAAAGGTTCTGGCATGCTGGTTGCAAATATCTTTTTAGTGACTTTTTGTCTCTCACTTTTACTTAAAAGTTTGACACCATCCTATCTACCCCAGATTTTCACAGCCCACTAGCCTAGCTGTCACCAGGGGAACCTTTGAGGAAGGCTGAGACAGTATGCTCAGGATATTGGGTCAATGACGCATAGTTGTTACTAATAAAATTAATCGCATTAATTTACACACATACAATGACAGAGCTGACCATTTGACCTCAGGCAGATTTCGTAAGTCACCAGGTCAGTTCAGGGTGACCGTGTGTGTCCCTCTTACAGAGTCACACCAAGGAGTACATGGACTGAGACCTTGGCAAAGCAGAGCCCAAGAGAGGGCATAATTGTCCTTTGCTCTTATACATCAGGGAGTTAAGTACTGCAGAGGAGAGAATAATGCTAGCAATGTCCATGCAAGGAAAATGGCTATAAATTGGCTATAAATGCATTCAGGCTTAAAATTAGAGGAAGTTTTCTAAGCATCAGCAGTTGGAGCCACTTTCCAAGTGTGATAGCTGGAGCAAGAAGCCTCACTGCTTCAGACAAAGTTGGTGAAGAGGACTACGTGTTGTGCCCTGCTCTCAGCAGCAAGAGCCTTGGCTTGGAGACCCAGGGGATGCCTTTGCTTATTGTGAAGAAGAGAGGAGAAACAGGTGCCCATCAGTCACAGAGCAAAAAAGGCCTTTGTTACAATTAATAACAGCTGGGTGAAAGCCATTTCATACCTACTAAAGAATATGAGCAAACCAGCCCTCCTGCACTGCATACAGCTCACTAACATTTCCTATGCCATCTCCAGCCTTCACAGAATAGTTGATGTTGGGTGGGACCTGCGGAAGATTTGGGTTTGCATTGTTCTAAGGTCCACCCCATTGCTCCAAGTGGAACTAAATTCAAAGTCAGATGCAGGCCTTCTCCAGGCTAGTTCTGAAAATCTCCATCTTCTTGCACTCAGAGGGCAATGAACTCTCTTTCAGCTCTCCGCTCGCTACGGGAAGATTTTCAGCGTGCAGTTTGGAAGTCTGACTTTTGTGGTAGTCAGTGGGTACCAGATGGTGAGAGAAGCTCTTGTCCACCAGGCTGAAATATTTGCAGATCGGCCAAATATTCCACTTCTCCAAGAAATTTTTAGAGGCTTTGGTAAGTACAGCTTCCGAGATTTTGCCACGAACATTTCATCTACTTGCAATGATAACAATCAGAGTGAAAGAAGGCTGAATTCAACCCTCGGTAACTGTGCCAATAAAAGTTTGTGCACAGAAGGTGTGGTGGTTTTACCGTACTGGGCAGCTAAACCCCACAACCGCTCTCTCACTCAAGTGCTGAAGTGGGTCTAATAACCTCACAGGTATATATTTGAATTTGTCTGGGGTTTAGGGATGACGCTGGGCTCAAAATCAGGTATTGACCTGGATGAAAGATGACACATAAAAGCAAGCTGTCCACTTGTGATGGGCACACTTGAAGAGTTTTCCCCTTGCCTTTCTCTGCCCAGGCTGCACATAGCTCCAGAGGCAGGGTATGGAGCTCCTGCCTGCAGCTCTGCCAACAGCGTGATAGTACTTAGAGTATTTTGGCTTACACCTTTTTTTCCCACGCAAAGTGACAAAGTAGCAAATCCATAAAGCTAGATCTTTAGCATAAGCCAATTAGTCTTGAATTTTAATTCCCAGGCAAAGCTATGGTTTCTCAATGTCTGCAGTTCTTGTTTGCTTTGGTCTGGGGTTTATAAGACCAATGGCCATTTCTGAATCCCACCACCCATATTCAACACAGAATCCTTGCTTGCTTTTTCCACCCACAGGGCTCATATCATCAAATGGGCATATATGGAGGCAGCAGAGAAAGTTTGCTTCAGCAACACTGAAAAGCATTGCTGTAAGTTTTGAGGAAAAAGTGCAAGAGGAGAGCCGGTATCTTGTGGAGGCGATTGAGGAAGAGAAAGGTAGGCAGCCCACGTGCAGCACCGTGCCCAAACCTTTCACCTAGCCTTTTGCCAGATGAAGGGAGAGAAGTAAAGCTCTTCCTCCGGTGTGACTCCTAACATGCAGGCCATTCCTACAATAGCACAAATTTCTATCTTACGCTTCCACACTGTGCCTTTTAGAACTTCTTCCAGACCTCAGGTCCCCAATTTCATTCCTTCCTTATTAATATTAAGCAAATATATGCTAGGTGTTTATTAAAGTGCGCATGTTTATGTGGCTAAGAAAGCCTTTTCTCTACCCTGCGAAGGTATAAATGCAGCTCTCATGATAGCAAGCACGTACGCTCAAAGGCGTTAACCTCTGCCTGTCCCTGGTTTTGCAAAGTATTTTAAAACTTGTTTAGTCAGGCTTTCCTTTTGTATCATGCACAGATGAAGCATGTGCCTTGCTCTTTTATGGTCCAGCTTTTAAGAACTGCCAGAGGGATATTAGTAAGAATAATTTGTATGTTGGTACATGGGTGATGCTGCACTTCAGCTTTAAATAGAAGCAGATGGGGTTTAGCTAATTCTATGGAGCTATATATAGTAAACAAGAAAGATCTAAATAGGAATTGTGAAATTATATACTGAACTTGCTCCATTTTAATTGCTGTTGCACTGAACAGTCCAAATACTTCATGTTGCCAATTGATTATAGTCCTTTACGGTCCTAATCAATAAACTAATTAAGCTGCTGTTTTGGGCCTTTCTTCCCATTAGTAATGACAAATAGTGATCATGTCCATCACTCTGGTATCTGAGCACCAGCCCAGCTTAATTACTTTCTCACGGAGTGGAGAGATCAGCAGTCCTGTGCGTGGTGCCTTGCATTTCAACGCGATGCTCCCCACAGTATCGACAGCAGCTCAGGGCTGTGCAGGACTCATTACTGATATTAGGCTCTTGTATCACGGCAAGCAGCTCTAGGCTGCCTAAACATGCCTGAGGAGATGATGGCCTCTGCTCGATAGCCCTCCTGAGGAAAGCAGGTGCGATGAGCATCAGGCCACACAACACTCTTTTAGGAGCCTATGGGCCACATAAGCCATCTCTGGATTTTCACAAAGGCCAGCATAAAGGCATTTCTGCAGTGTGATTCGTCTTGAGCTCCCTGCCCCAGGCTCTCTTGGTGTTTAAGATGGACACCAAAACCGCATTGGAGCACACAAACCCACACCTGCTTGTTTTCCCCGGGAAACCTTTCAGACCCAGCTTCAGCGGCTCTGTGTTAACATCAGTGTGTGCCAGCAGCCTGGGTTCGAGGGAAGGGGATGTCCTCAGGGAGAGGGCACCGTGGCACACAGTGCTCAACTTTCAGCAGGGTGAGTACTGGGGTTTTGGGGAGCCCAAGACACGGGGCAAAGCCTCAGCATCACCACTGGTGAGAGGCAGGGGAGGTCTCACCCCAGCTTCACATCTGTAGGTCAAGTACAGAATGTTTTATCTGAGAGTTAAAAGCAAGCTCCGTAGCTTTCATTTTGTTCCCTCCAGGACAACCATTTGACCCTCATTACAAAATTAACAGCGCTGTTTCAAACATTATCTGTTCCATAACTTTTGGGAACCGGTTCGACTACCACGACAATAACTTCCAGGAATTGCTGCACTTGCTTGCGGAAACACTGCTGCTCATAGGAAGCTTCTGGGGCCAGGTAAAGCCAGTCTGACACTTTTGTAACTTCAGCTCCATGTAAGTGCTTGGAAACAAGTTTCTAAGGTACTGAAGTAATCTGTTTTTCCCTGTAAAAAAAGGTCGTGCTATAAGGGAAATGACCACGGGTATTGTTTTACATGAGGCTGGGTTAATCCATTAAATCCATCAGGAATGCAGGCAAGCAAGTTAAAATTATTGAGGCACATGGACAAAAAAGATTGTGGGATTGTAAAGCCAACCTTATACCTGACAGAACAGAAAAGCAACAGAAAAATCTTTAAAGTCACTGTGTTTCTACCAAAAGAAGAGAAAATATTCATAGCACTCAGTGAAAATTCCCTCCTCCCCCACCCCTTTCCCAGCCAGCTTCTCAAATACTTTTATTTTATGACCAGAAGAACTCAGAGGCATGGTTTATAAGCAAGTAGGCAGCTCCGGGACTGGCTGCCATAGCTCCTGCATGGCCGTATGCTGTGGGCTGGGTCAGTCCTTGCTCCCTCTGACACTCATTTCTGACCCCAGCAGCCACCTCCAACCTGCCCTTCGCAAGAGGTGACAGCGTTGGCCACCCAGTGTCAGAAAACTTCATCAGCAGTAAACATCTGCTTTATTCTTATCTTGTTTCTACTTGCTTGCATGTGTAACTATATTGACCTTTGTAGCAAAACTGTTTTTTTTCTTGATAGCAAGCGGAGCTAATAAATTGTAGTACCGTCTCAGCTGTCATGCCCTGCTTTTCTTTTAAACCCAAGAAGTGCTCTTCTGTTCTGATTTCTCGCCAGCTGTATAACGCTTTTCCTTTGATAATGAGATGGCTACCAGGGCCCTTCCAGAAAATCTTCAGGCACTGGGAGAAACTTCAGCGCTTTGTGAAGGGTGTGATCATGAAACACAAGGAGGAGTTGGACCAGTCCGAGTCTGGCGATTACATTGACTGTTACCTGAAGGAAATAGAGAAGGTGAGAGGGAAATACCTAAAGCCACCTAAAGCTTAACCCCAAAAACGAGCAGACAAGACTCAAGGCAGTTTTGTTAGAGGGGCCTTCTCATTCACATCCAACTTGAGCAGCAGCAGGAGTCTGATCATTTTGAAAATACACAGATTTTTTTTATTTTTATTTTTCATTTGGAAGTATTTACACTTTGTCTTCTTCCATTTTTCATTCTGTCATGCGGTGTAGGAGGTTTCTCAGGGAATGTGTTTAGGTTTCTGTGAGAACTCGCAGGACGGTGCTTGTTGTGGTGAAACTTCACATTTAGAAATGCTACCTGCTTTTAAAAGTTGCAATACAGCAGACTTTGAGGCAGGCTTTGGGGGAAACCTCACACTTTAATGACAGTAAGGGATAAGAATTTCGAAGTCCAAGGGTGGTGGATAATAAAAGACTCGAGTTACAGACAGATGGCTTTGGATTTGGGTTTTGAAAGCATCCCCTTCCTACTAAGCACTTCCACTCTCTTTTTTTTACCCAAGTTTAAGGGTGACACAAGCTCTTATTTCCATGAGGAAAACCTGCTCTGCTCCACCCTGGACCTCTTCCTGACTGGGACGGAGACGACGGCGACTGCCATCCGCTGGGCTCTGCTCTACATGGCCGCGTACCCCCACATTCAGGGTAGGGCCACCAATGTGTCCATCACTATACAGCCCCAAAACAGATAATTGAAACAGAAAATTGAGTTGTTTCCAGGTTCACCATGTTGGGCAGGCCTGTGGTCCAGCTTTCTTATTGGGAACTTTTTGAGCATAGTTCTTTTTTGTATTTTTTTTTGTTTGGTTTCTGTAGAGAAAGTGCAGCTCGAAATTGACGCCGTGATCGGCCAGTGCCGCCAGCCCACCGTGGAGGACAAGGAGCACATGCCCTACACCAGCGCGGTGCTGAGCGAAGTGCTGCGGATGGGCAACATCGTGCCGCTGGGGGTGCCCAGGATGTCCACCAGCGACACCACCCTGGCTGGCTTCCACCTGCCCAAAGTATGCCCAGGACAGCAGCCCCCTCCTCGCCTCACCAGCATGGGGTCTTCACGGCCCCAGTCCCAAATCTCACCTGGAGGCAGCAGCCTGCAGGATCTAACAGAGAGATCTCAGCTTTGTAGAAAACAGGAGCTGTCCTGATTGACACTGTAGGGCTGTTACGGGTCTCGCCTCCTTACAGGGGAGAATTGTAAGATCCTCTTGTGTCGGTCATAATTTTCAGTTTTACAAAGGTTTGTTTCATACAAGATGCCTTCCATGAATTACATGAGCAGAGGCCCAAGAAAAACAGGAAAGCAAGCAGCTTGTATTTGTTAATTCCACAGAGTATTAAAAATAATCTATTAAAAGTAGCACTCGATAAAAGCCAAGTAATACTTATTGACGTGTATACGTTGTTCTGGCATTATGAAAGCAAATATGAGATTTGGATAGATTGAGTGTCTTCCATGGACATGATTAGTTGTTTCTTGGTAAATTAAAAATGAAAAATCTGGGCATTTTGCTGCACATTGATTGGAATATTTTTCTTTCTCTGACAGAGGATGTGAAGGTAAACCAGACACAGTTTTAATAAAAAGCACAGTGAAAAGGATCAATAAAAAAAATTATTTGGTTAAGTTGCTTCCAATTCCTCTGGGAACACAATTTTATTGGTTTAAATTTGGTTTATGTTAACATCACCAGTGACAGCAGCACAAGGTACAGATCAACAGCACAGTGATAGACCGTGGCACATAGAAGTGAACAATCCTGCAGGCTTTCACCCTCATTTAACCATGTTGGTTAGGAAAAACATGCTGTGCTTAGTAGTTTACTTTGTGTGTAGAGCAGAGCTAATAATAAACTAGTCTGACAGCACATCAGCTCTTCTTCCCCATGCAAACTCCTGCTTCCTCCACCTCTTGCAGGGCACCACGGTGATGACCAGCCTGACTTCGATAATGTTTGACAAAAACGTGTGGGAGACCCCAGACACCTTTAATCCTGAACATTTCCTGGAGAACGGCCAGTACAGGAGGCGGGAGGCTTTCCTGCCCTTCTCTGCAGGTAGTAAGATGGATGGGGAGATGGGTTTGCTGTTTGCAATGCTTTCTTTTTCCCCCCTGCCAGAGCAGGGGGAACTGCTCCGTGTCCAGCTTTCTGCCTCTAATAGCAGCCCATGCCTGGCATTTCCCACAGTGAAAATCCCCTGGCAATTAATATCGACTGCTCTGAGCCGAAGGGAAATCAATTCTGTTATTGCAGGATGAAAAATAAGGCTTTTTCCTCCTGCAAGAACTGTGTAAATGGGCTCTGTTTTTTTTTGACGAGTCTCCCCTCTTTGCCCATCCGAACAGCCACTGCCGTCTGCAGAGCAGGAAACTTCTGGGGACGGTTTCTGTACGATGTGTGGGTGAACATTGCCACCTAACCTTGCTAGGAAGAAAAGCTCCTGCAGCCCGTGCAATCCAGCGCAGGCGAGAGGAGCCTGGAGGCAGTGGAGACCCCAAACCAGGCCCCTCAGACCCCAGACATCGCCCTCCCTCATGTCCCACTGGCCCCACAGCCCCTTCAAGCCCCCATCTCCTTAAACAATGCAACTCCCCAGGGGCTGCTGCAGCAGCTATCGAGGACAATGCTTAAACCTCGCTCCACACACAGTGCAGATTTTTTCCTGCTTTTCCAGGCAAGCGGGCTTGTCCAGGGGAGCAGCTGGCCAGGACCGAGCTCTTCATCTTCTTCACCGCCCTGCTGCAGAAGTTCACCTTCCAGGTGCCAGCCGGTGCCAAGCTGAGCTTCGCCTTCACGCTCAGCCTCACGCGCTGCCCAAGGCCCTTCCAGCTCTGCGCTCTGCCTCGCTGCTGATGTTACTGAGCCCCCTCCTTGCTGCTTTGGCTGCTCACACACTGGAAAATGCCCCATTTCCCAACCACCCCCTTAGATTTTGGGCTGCAACGTCGAGTCACAGACATCTAGCACCCAGCGGCCTTGCTTGACCTGCGGGCAGTGGTAGCAAGGGTAGCAGGGCCGCACTCTGCACACTGCGATAAGGAAAGCCTTTGGGACACTTCCCTTTATCTCCTGCCCCCTCCCTCTATCGGTTTGATAAAATACATGAACTCTAAAGCCCTATGATTTCATCTCCACCCTCAGCAGCTCCCAGAAAGTTCTGGGCTCTTGCCCAGCACCATTATGGACACCCCGGGTGTCACAGCAGATCCTGAGCCTCAGGAGGCCTCAGGCCTGGGGACCGCACATTCCTCACAACACCCTCACAACGCTGCTTGCTTTTCCTATGGAAAGCCCATATCTAAGCAGACATTCTTGCAGAGGAAACATGCATTTTTTACTCCCATATATGTGGAAATTTTAAAGAGGTTACAAGGTGGTAGTAGTAGCCCAAGCAGGATGGCACAAGGAGCTGCATCTCCAGCAGGTCTCCAGAAATACGATATTGAAATTGTACGAGCAGGAAAGGCTTATCCCGTATGAGAAACTAAGTTGTGTTTTTGCAGTAGAACATGTTTTTTGAAGTAGAGTGTGTTTTTGCAGCAGAAAACTAACTTTCTGTGATCAGAGAGAGTTGTGTAGCCATAACAAAGAGAAGTGCTAAGTAGATAAGTAGACAGTAGAAGGCCTCAGTGTTCCAAAATAAGGTAAAAGACTGAGAAAAACAGGATGAGCAGTGTGGGAAGAGTAAAAAAAAAAAAAAAAAAAAAAAAAAAAAAAAGACCACAAGTTCTCAAAACATAAAAAAAAAGGATAAATTAAAGAGTCGATCAAAAGCAATTGTACATATATGGTACAGAGGAGCATCGAGTAGCTTGTGAACCTGTAGTACTCTGCCAGTGAGGAAACAGGGGAGGTGATCAGGTGTCGGGTAATGGGGAATAAAAGGTTATGACATGGTTACTATAACGTGCTCCTAATTGGCAGGACGCCCACTATTGCAACTGCAAATAAAATAGCTTCACAGAAGATCCTGTCTGAAGAAAATTATTGAGATTTTTCTCACAGCCGAGAGGTCTGTGCTCGTAAAACACACGACATGGAAGAAAAGGCCTGGGGCCATGCTCAGAGGCCTCTCTGCAGCCCCAAGCTCAGCAGGTGGCCCTGGGGCACGGCACAGGGCCGTGACAGAGACCCTGCTCCTGCCCACACTGGGGCCTCCCTGGAAAAAAGCCCACTGAGTATGTGACTAGTGGGGAATTTTTCCAGTTATGCAACCAGACTTTAACACTTAGAAATCCCATATTGTCTCCTATGTGCTTTAATAGTCACAGCACAGACCTTTCCCACTCTTTTTTTTTCCCTCTGACCATTCGCAAGTGACTTTTCTGCGTGCACACTTGCAGGACAGCAGCTATTTCACAGGAAAGCTGGATTAATTCGTGTTTCCTTTCCCCTGGGCTCGGAGCCCTCGCTGTGCAGTGGCAGATCTGGGCCACATGGGAGAGTCCTCTGCTCAGCCCTGCGCCTCCCTCCCGCTGCTCTCACAGCCGGACTCTAACCGGTTGCTTTAATCTTACTATAATTTTAATTAATGTTTTGCCGTTACAGGTGCCTAATGTGCCTTTTTAATTTTTTTTTTTCGTTTTTTCTTAATAGAGTAAAAAAAAAAAATAGATCTGTGGGCTTTTTCCACCTATGGAGTTTTCAGAGCCACTCAGGACTGGACACTGGTTTCTCTCCATTTTTATCCATGCCCGTGCAGGTCTGACCTCTGGTGTGTGGGTACAGCTTGCTTTGTTTGCATTGGCTTCACAAACAAATGTTGATCCCTTCCACTTTAAACTTGCCTTTCCCTGTTACGTTAATGCTTATAATGCTTCCTTCTCTACTCACACTCTCACACTGCTTCGTGGGAGAGAATAAACGGTTGCACGCTTTTATTTTTTCCCCCAATTCAGTGGTAAAAATAAAAGGAAAAAAAAAAAAAAAGAGAGAGAAAAAAAAGAAGGAAAAAAAAAGTTTGTAAAGACCCCATGCAATAAAGACAGGAGGCATGAACTTGTTTATTATGTGTTTATTTTATGAGTGGAACATCTCATGTGAGTGAAGGGGAACGTGTGCATTTCCGCATGCCGATACCTAAGTGTGCTTGAAAGCCAGAGATAAAAAGAGGTGTTCCCCTAAAACAGGCCCTTTCCCCTTTAAGCTCCATGGCAGAGCAGCGATTCAGCTTGTCCAAGTTTATCAGGTGTGCGGGTCACGCAGCAGCCTCGCCCCCTTGCACATGGAGTGCCCCTGTGGCACTTGGCCATCTCTGCGTTGCTGTCAGCTCTGGATGTCCCCGGAGCGAAGCAGCCGGAGCTGGCTCCTCCATCCTAACGTACGTGAAAATGAAGCGTGGTGTGTGCATGGTCGGACACGCGGGTGGCAGCGGGACCCGGCCTCATTAGCAAAAGCAGCGGGAAGGGAAGTCTGCGGGCTGGGAGCAGGGCTAGCGTCACCGCCGGGGCAGGACGCGACCATTCCTAGAAGCTGCTTCAGAGTGCAGACGAATTCACGTCCTACCCTCACCACCACGTGGAGACAAACCCTCGCCCCGTGAGTCAGCAAGCTTGTCAAGGTTTTGTGCAATCTTATATCGTACATCCCAGCTGAACCCGGCTCACTCTGGGGCTGTGCGTACCAAGAGGCAGTTGCCGCGAGCGAGGACAGCGAGAGGTGCTTGGACAGGGGCCGGGACCGTCACGGTGAGGGTATGGCTGCGGTGCCAGGAGGGTTTAATCCCTGCCCTGCAAGACTCGTTTCCGTGCTCTGCAGGAGGAGGCTGATCTGTGGGGCTTTGTAAGGCGGCGGTGGGGAGGTGGGAGGAGAGAGGGGGACGGGAGGTGCTGTTTTGTGGGGTAGTTTTAATGGGATCAGAGTTGATGTGTGAGTTGGCTCAGGAAGGGATTTAATCAAACAGGCCTCACGAAACCTGAGGGGGCAGGAGTCCGGAGGCCACCTGGAGGCCAGGCCAGCCCCAGCCTCACCGCACTGCTCTGTGTGCCCCCCGCTTCACCCGCACACCTTCCCTGCCCTGCTGTGTGCCGAGCTCGCCACCACCAATGTTGCGTCTCGTCTGGGATGGCATCTCCTTCCAGGTGCTCTTCGTCTTCCTCTTCGTCTTCCTGCTCGTCGCTGACTACATGAAGCGGAGAAAGCCCAAGGGTTACCCCCCAAGCCCCTTTGCCCTCCCCTTTGTGGGAAACACGCAATTTCTGAACTTGTCAGACCCTCTAGTCACGATGCAGAAGGTAAGGGGTGTTTGCAGCATTGCACGGGGGTCAACCCAACCCAACCCAACCCATCCCAACCCAACCCAACAAAGCCCCACAGCCCACGAGGACTCGGAGGGCTCACCCAGGGGGCCAGGAGCTTGGCTCTCAATCAGCAGCAACGTGGATGAAGTTTGCCCAGGTACAAGGAGCCAGTCAATGAATAAAGGGCATGGCACAATGCCACGGATCCAACCGTGGCTGCAGGTGCATCAGATAGGAGTGAAAAGGCTTTGGGGAGGGCGTGAAACAAGAGTTGTTTAACTCATCTGAGGCTTGCAAGGCCCGGAAAATGCAACCTGGAGAGCTTTACTTGGTTTATTTCACATGTACACCAACTCCTGAACACTGATTCAGAAAATGAGGAGAGATCATATGCAATCAAGCCTATGCTTGTGCAACCATCCCCTCTTCTCTCCTAAGCTTAGCTTCCCCATTTGCAATTTTGCATTGCAAATGTTCCTGTCCTTCACTGCAGGACACCAGGGCTGTCCCTGTCCCAACAGACAAATTCTTTGTGAATGAATCCCCTTTTATTTAATTACCCTTTTCCCAGCTTATCGACAAATACGGGAACATCTTCAGCATGGAACTTGGCAGACAGAGATCAGTAGTTGTAAGCGGGCTGCCGCTGGTCAAGGAAGTCCTTGTAACCCAGGGAGACAACTTCTTGGATCGCCCTGAAGTGCCTATCAGTGCAGAGGTCTTCAGCAGCTTGGGTGAGTTACCACTGGGGACATGTGTCTGAGCCCCAATCATGGTGCTGACCCCGAAAAAGTGCCCAGGAATGAGGCTGGGGGACAGTGCCATGGTTTGGCACTGATGCCAACCAGAGCCATGGGCACGGGCGCACCCCAGGAGGAAGGGGCAGAGGTCCTGCTCCTCCTTGGGAAAGGCAGAGCCCTCACGCTTCTTCCCCCTGGAGAGGGCACCTGCCTTTGCTCACGGTGGGCTGTGTCTGCCAGGGCTGATCTCCTCCAACGGGCACCTGTGGAAGCAGCAGAGGAGGTTCACCTTGAGCACCTTCCGAAACTTTGGCCTGGGGAAGAGGAGCCTGGAGGAGCGGATACAGGAGGAGAGCAGATTCCTCGCCGAGGCGTTCAGGGAGGAGCAGGGTGAGGACCATGTCACACAGAAACCAGTCTGGCCCATTAAAATTTCCCCCGTGACTCACTGCGTGCTAATGCCTGCTGAAAATACCTCCGCTCACACGCAATGCCAGCACCCTGCCAGCATCCCAGCTTCGTTCCAGGAGCGTTTTGCCCTCCAATTAACTGATGACTGCAGCGAGGTAGTGCCCAAAGCCCACCTTTGGCTTACTGTTCCATTACAATATTTATAAAATATCGTGTGCCTATAAGCACCAATGTCTCCAGTTTATCCAAATGGCATTTGCTCTTCTGCAGGCATTTCCAACCTTTCCAAACAAAGATCTCCAGCAGGGTGCCCACCAGGGGCCACTCACTTCACTTCTACTTGTGGAATATTTTACCTCTGATGACTGTGTTTCCTCCTCCTTTTTTGTGGAGACTGGAAGAGAATTGATTGTTCCCTTTTCCTTCTCCAGGGAATCCCTTCGACCCTCACTTTAAAATCAATAACGCAGTCTCAAACGTCATCTGCTCCATCGTCTTCGGCAATCGGTTTGAGTACCACGATGAGGAATTCCAGAAACTGCTGCAGCTGATGGAAGAAACGGTTAGACTCCACGGGACCTTTATGAGCCAGGTACAGCCCTCCTGCCACCAGCACAGTCAGCAGGCAGTTTTTCAAGGCCATGGTTGCTTCTCTGGAGTCAACCTCAAAACCTGCAGCCTTTCTGTCACTGAACGTAGAGGGTAGGCCAAGCCCAGATGTTCTCCTCTGCTCTGGGACCAGGTTTTCCGTGGGGGTTCCCACAGCTGTGCGGCCCCTCTCGCTCCCTGGAGGCATCCTGGTGAAGCTGCAGGCCCCACTGTGACTGAGTAATGCACCAGTCACTCTCATAACAGAGACACCAATTTTTTTTGTAATGCTTTCCCGGAGCTAAGTTATTTCCACCTACTCCAGCAGTGTAGCAAGCGTGGCAGTGCAAGCTTCTCAAGCTTTGAAAATGGAAGTGGTTTTCCAGCCCTTTACTCAATTTGCTCTTTTTCTTTTCTGTCCAAAGCTGTACAACTTTTTCCCCACAATAGTACAGTTTCTGCCTGGATCCCACCAAAACATTTTTAGGAACTGGAAGTTGATGAAAAAATTTGTGATTGAGAGGATCGAAAAACACAAGGAGGACCGGAACCCCTCAGAGAGCCGGGACTTCATCGACAGCTACCTGGAGGAGATGACCAAGGTCAGCAAGCAGAGCAAACCCTTCTGCAGTGGGGATTAAAAGTCAGGAAGGACAAGAAACGAGCCCAAATTCTCCACCTGAGCTGCAGGGGTGGCCATAGCTGTGCTTAGGATGGACCCATCGGTGGGATGGGGCTGTATGGGGCTTGGGGCTTCTACCAAAGCCCTTGGGGTTGACGTGGTGCAGATGTGGTGCAGGCAAGTCCTCGCTGTTCGTGCAGCACTAACACACCTTTTTGTGAAGCCCAACAGCAGCAACTTGCGTGAGGAAAACCTGGTGGCGTGCACACTCGACCTGTTCTTTGCCGGGACCGAGACCACCTCCACTACTGTCCGCTGGGCTCTACTCTACATGGCCATCTATCCCGAAATTCAAGGTACAGTTAGCAACAGGACAGTGCTTTTGCTTGGTTTTAACTCTCACAGCTCGATGGGAGACTCTCTTTGAGAGAAAAAAACAGGAATTCCCCTGCACTCAAGGTAAAAACAGTTTTTTCCAGGACTCCCTTGGTGCTCCATGGCTGACCTGGGCTAATCCTTCAGGGAGCCTCACGGCAAACACCCCACATTGTCCCCGTGTTGTTTTTTTAATGTTTTTGCTACATCTTGGCTGATCCTCGCTCTTCCCAAACAGCCCGCGTGCAGGCCGAGATCGATGCAGTGATCGGGCAGTCGCGGCAGCCAGCCCTGGAGGACAGGAACAAGATGCCCTACACCAACGCTGTCATCCACGAGGTGCAGAGGAAAAGCAACATCATCCCCTTCAACGTGCCCAGGCTGACAGTGAAGGACACGGTCCTGGCTGGCTTCCTCGTGCCCAAGGTAACTCCACTCCTGAGCACCGAGGTGCAAGGAGGAGACTCCACCTCCCAGGCACAGTTTCGGGGCAGGGCCACCCGCTCGCAGGCAGGAGGCACCAACCCACAGCATCCCTGCCCCTCACAGAGCTCACTCCTAGCGATCCCGTGGGGGTTTCTCTGTCCAAACACCGTCCTGGAGCAGGGTGAATCATGCACACCTGGGCTGAACGCCATGGGGCAGGGCCCCTGCGCGCACCACTCAGGCAGGGATCCCTTATCACACTGCTGTGGTTTAGGTGAACTTCGGCCTGTGGTTGCAGCAAACAAAAACACTGCAGATGACAGAAGGTTGTGGGTATATAATGATCACAATCCAGCCACGTGATGGGAGATAAATACTCGCAACAGCTTTGACTATCGATGCTCTTCATGGGAAGGAGAAGGGAGGATAAAAATCCGCCTCCTGTTGGCAGCGGCAGAGAAAGTGCAAAGTGGTTTTCTTTTTCTGCTCTCAGGGCACTGTTATGATCCCCAATATAACCTCTGTGATGTTTGACAAGGAGGAGTGGGAAACCCCAAACACTTTTAACCCTGAGCATTTCCTGAAGGATGGCAAGTTCTGGAAAAGGGAGGCATTTATGCCATTTTCTGTAGGTAAGATTTGCTGGATCACGGAACTGGGTCTTCCAGCTGCACAATGGAGACAGCAAGCCACCCAGGCTGGGGGCAGCCTGTGCTGTAGCACCTTGGGAAGCTCAGTTTGGGTGCAAAACTGGTCTTTGAAGCGTGATGTGGGCAAGGCGGTGCAGGCTGGGTGATGCTCCTGCAGGGGGAGGCTTTTTTTTGGCAGAGAAAACAAGGCAGCAGGCAGTGAAGGCTGAAGGTGGGTGGCTGTCTCCGCAGGGAAACGTGCCTGCCTGGGTGAGCTGCTGGCACGCACCGAGCTCTTCCTCTTCTTCACAACGCTGCTCCAGAAATTCACCATCCAGGCTCCGCCGGACACCACCCTCAACCTCCAGTTCAGGCTGGGCATAACGCTGGCACCCCAACCCTACAAGATCTGCGCCGTGCCGCGGTAGGGAAGCCGCGGCCACACTTCTTGGAGAGGGAGCAGCTTGGCTGCGAGGTACCAACCTCCTGCCTGCAGGGAGAGGCTGGTTTTTCTTTTAAAGCAATCGCAAAATCATTTCTTCTTACAGACAGACCTTGCAGTCTGTATCAGATCAGAAAGGCAGTTAGTACAGGATCTGCCAGGGCACTTTTTGGGCTTGCAGCACAGCTGTGCAATGAATGAGGGACTAAGGGATTTCTTCATTTTATGATGGATGGCCAGAGATCACCTTGGCAAGAAAATTAGCAATGCTTTAGAGAATGCAATGTTCTCACTGTTAGCACTTGTTTTACAATATTAATACAGGTAGCAACTGGTAACATTTTTTGCTTTATCTTTGGCAAATAATTTGTAAACAAAAAAACAAACAAACAAAAAACCTAACATCTCTCTTGTGCATCAATAAATGCTTCCTGAAACATTTTTGTCATAAAGCGTTTTGCAAAGAGAAGAGCAGCTCAGGCACTTCCCAGCACTGTCTGGGGACACCAGTCCTGCCGATGCTTTGGGGGATGGGGACGCTGGGACAGAGGTGGCCACACGGAGCCACGCTGAGCTGTGCCCACACCGCCGGAGCACTGCTCCCCGTTAGCAGAGAGGTTGGCACACGAACAGTGAAGGCAATTCATGCGGGCCTGATGAATATGAATGACCCTAACAACACCAGTGAGCCAGCAGGAAGACTACAAAAGCCTGTGGCTGGGTTCGGGCACACCACAGCAATTAATGAGGTGACACCCACACAGAGCACGGGCAGTACCCTCTGCTTCTGACCTCTCTTAAAATATAAATATTTTAATATTTTAAATAATTTAAATAATTATTTCTAATAATATAATAATAAAGTAAATAATTATATTAATAATTTAAATATTTTAAAATATAAAATCTACATCTGTAGCTACAGAAGCGGAGGGCCCTGCCTCCCAGAACGTGCTAACTCGTCCCCCTTCACCTGCTCTGTGTTTCCAAGGGGCTGGCATGCACGGGGTGGAGGGGGGAGCTCCAGCACGACGCACGGAGAAAACACTGGTGGCAAATTATCATCTAAAACCACCACATGGCAGGTGAAGGTGTCCCAGGACTGGCTGAGGGTTAACACCCGTCGTACATTGGCTCAGAAGGGCTGTGCCACTTCTAGCAAGGCTCCTTGGAGCGCAGGACTTGGCAGGGAGGCTCTGCCCCAGCCTCTCCTTTTCTGTGGCAGACACAGGCAGGTGGAAGACAACAGGTTGGACTAAGATGCGATTTCTGGCACTTGAGGCTCCTGGTTCACAGACCCCTAAGGCAGGGATGTGAGCACATAACGGTGGGAACCAACCAACCTATTTTTTAAGATGCAGGCTTGACCAGGCTCCTACTAGAAGAAGAATGAGCCAGCCCTGACCCTCCTCTCCCCGCACCCTCGTGTCCGCGGCCATGCAGCCACTCCAGCTTCCCTCCTGTCCTGCTCCCAGCGAGACTCCCGCATCTTCCCTTCACAACAGAAACAGGGAAGTTCCTTTGAACTTACGTTCTTTCTTTTCCTTCCTTATGAGAGCAAAAAGGGGAAGGAAGGGTTGAAGTGGGCTCAATGCCTAGAATCAGCTGGAAAGGGGAGGTGGGAGCAGTGATGTTTCTGTTGTGCACATTACTCCCAAAGCACTACCAGTCTGCAGGTGGCTGTTTCTTTTTTCCCCTCCTCCTTGGCTCAGTTTCCAGTTTCCTTTCCCAGGCTGCTGCTATATACAAAGGGAGACCTGGAGGGGAAGGAAGCCTTTGGTAAATAGAGCTCTGAGCACAGAGCTCTATCTCCTTACATATCCCTATTCCTATTTACATATCCCTGTTCCTATTTCCTTACATATCCCCCCCCACACACCCCTAAACCATCTCACACGGGTGGCTGACCTCACCCCCACCCCTTCTCGGCACTGGGGTCTGTACTGCTGCAGATCTCTCCCTCAAAATGCAAGCCTCCAGCTACAGTGCTCGTCTCCTAAGGAGCTACCAGAAAAGGTGTAAGCAAAAAGGGTCCCAGGGCTGACTTGGATGCTGCTTTGGGTAACCAGGCACCTGGAAACCAGCCCCCCTGCATGCAGCATCCCGTGCTCTGCTCCTTCCTCCCCTGCTCAGGAAGGCAGCAGTGGCTCCCAGTGCGTGCCCACAGCAGCTCCCCTCAAGCTGAGCCACAGATACTGGCTGAAAACATCCTGCAGCTTGGCTCAGGCTTCCTGTGCAGCTGATAACCTCTTTCCTTCCCTTCTCCCTCAAATAAACACCTGCAGTTTTGTTCTCTGGAAGCGTTTTTAAGTCCTGTCTTAGAAATAACACATACGCACACAGAAGAGAGATTCTTCTGTATCTGGCCATTTGCTTCCCCCTCACTGGGACATCTCCAGCAGCACAAAGACCCTTCTGCATCAGGAGATCCCTCAGCTCCCCCTCCTCATGGATAACAGGCAATACAAGTGCTTGCTTACATGTCAGGCTGCTCAGGGCAAGGATCGTGGTTCAGAGAAAAGAAAAATCAAGCTCTGTGGTAAAAGCAGGTCTGCAACAAGGCCCCTGAAGGAAACTTGCCACTTTCTCCCTGCTGATCTTCGTGCTAGAGGCCCGAGAGGCTGCCTGGTCTCAGTCTCACTTCTAGGTTGAGGTTAGGGCTCAGGAACAGGGAAGTCGTCAAACTGACAACCTGCAACACAGACTGAAGAAAGCAGTCATTTTTTTTCTCCAAACAAAAATGGGCCAGGGGTTGCAGAAGCAGGTACCTCAGTGTCATCAGTGTCCTCTTCGGTGTGGCTGAGGAGAGCATGCAGAGATCTGAGCGTGTTTCAGTAGCTATGAGCAATTACATAAGTCATTTGACAGCTCATTTGTAGCAGCCTTTAGCCTTTCCACTTCACCAGATGACTGCCAGCCAACTGAGGAGCGGGAACCAGCTTCATACAAAAGCAGAACTGTAAGCTGAAAAGACAAGGCGAAGGCAGCACACCTCAGATTTGCTGCTCTAAGACACGTACCACACAGTGGGACATTTGGGACAGCGTGATTGTAACAACGGGCAGAATCACTTCATATGTTGCCTACAAGTACGGATACTTACAGCAGCTGGGGACCATTAAAGGCATTGCTTGGAATAAAGACACCAATACATTACTTTTAAAAATCTTTATGTGAATATAAAAGAATTATTTCCAAAGAAACAAAACAAAAAAGATTAAAAATTAGTGCAACTTTTCAGGTTCTATGCAACACAGTGTTTACATTTGTTTTAAACTGACGATGTAGACACTGATACACAGAAAATCTTAACTCTAGCTTGACTAGTGGGGGGAAAGGGGAAAAAAGCAAGGAAGTCTTAAGAAAATCATTTTACTAGACATTATAAACTCAAACAATTGTTTTCATTTTCTATTTCCTAAACTATGGCTACTTAAATAAAACATCGGTATTGCTTATATTACTTATTTCCAAGTAAGTTTATATTGTATAAAATAGAATACCCATATACATATATATTTAATGAAGGAAAAAAAATGAGTTCAGTGAAAATTTTTTATCTGTTTCTTAATCCACTACAATACAGCTGCTCCAAGTCTTCTCAAAACTGCTGCCTGATCCACCTTAAGAAGAACCTACTAGCCCCGAATTTGTATTATTGCTACAAAATACTTCTCTTCCATAGCAGTTATTCTTAATCTCATATAAAGAAAATTATGAGTTAACAAATGATATGTCAATCTGAACTTATTTTTGCTTCTTTGGATCTGTATTACCCGTTTTACCAGAAAACGACCAAAATTACTAATAGTGCTGATTAAATTCAGCAATATTCCATGATTTCAACTCATCACTTGAATCTGTTCTTAACCGTGAAATCTGGGTAGGACACAAATTAATCCTGCTGCTGAACCAAGCAGCCTCTTTCTTTGCTCTGTCCCAGCAATGGCCAGAGCTCAGCAGTGGTGCACACTGCAAACAGCACTTAGATTAACATCGTTCTGCTGTTGTGCCACGTGAAATTTAGCCAGAACACAGCAACTCCAATAGTAGCCGTGTTTGACATTAATGAAGTTAATATTAAAAGGATATTTATTACGATCATTTCTGCACACCCAGATGAGCTGAAGTGACAGTATGGCTTATCAAATATTTACTTCTGCAGATCAGTTCCTCATTCACAGAACGTTGAAACAGCAAGTTGAAACAGCTATAAAATAGCCACTCTTACACAGGTCCTCAAAATCCCAAAGAAACGCTAAATAAGATTGCATTTAGCCATTTACGTTTTTTATGTTTTAACAGTTTGAAAAAATCCCAAATAAGTAAAATCTTTTCTAATACCTGAACACCTGATTCATTTTTGGCATCCCCAATAAGAATCCTGGGGAATACCCCACCCTGAAAAAGGCTTATCCCCAGCAGTAGTTCAGTATTTAAGTTTTTTCATTCCTACTCAGAAGACAAGCTTCTAATTAAACAATAGGGAGGTTCTTGGTCATTTTTGGTCCCAGGGTCTGCAGTTTTGAGAAGCGTACATCAAAGACATTTGCTCCAAGGTTTTCACTATTCAGCACCTGATATAACTACTGACACAGCTCTACCACTGTGAGAACAACGAATGTATCAAGCCTATTAACTAAATGATACTTGAAGGATGTCCATGAAAGTTTTCATGCTGTAAAGAACAAAAGCTGAGACCCATTCAACACCATCAATGACAGTTTCACATTTCACTAGAACACACCAAAGTACTAGGCTTTAGAAAAGTGAGAGTAAGCCTTAGCAAAATGCTTATGTTCTGCTGCTCACCACCAGCTCCCACACCACTAACAGATTAAATATGCAATTGTATCTTAATAATAATAATAATAAAAAAAATACTATCGCTGCAGCAGTAAAAGACTTCAAAACCCAAGAGGTAGTCCAAAAAAGCAGAGTCCTGAAGAACACAACCTGACAGACATAACTGTCCAACAACAGCTCGTTTGCAATATTCTGTTCCCATCACCTTTCACAAGTCTGGCTTTTAAATGCCTCGTGTAGACGTAAGTTTTGCAAGGAGAAATTTTCACAGAATGCCTAAACATCTAACACTGTAAGCCATCACCTCAATTAAGAAGCAACGCTTACTAAGTATTAAAAGTGAATACTTCCCTTTTCTCTAGCATTGCATACAATGCCCAAGAAAAATATTAAGATGCTTGGGAAGGAAGAAATCAAAGAGCAAACCATACTGAGGGGCATGCAAACTGCAAGACTATGCAGAATTCACAATTCAAAACATATTCAAAGTAGCAGAAAATTCTGCAAAACCAAAGCTGAACCCAGTTCTCAAAAGATGGCCTTAGAGGTGCAGACAGACATATGCTTTCACTCATGCATATGGTTGAGATTTACATTAGGTTTTGGACTGGAACAGCACCCTCAACTACGTAGTGTTAAGTGCATTCATTTAAGGGGTGCTGCAATTTTATTTTGTTTAACCACAGGTATAATGAGTTTGTTCTAGCCTGTTTGCAAAGAAGAATGGAATTAGCAAACTTCTTAAAAATACAGCTTGCAACAAAAATAAGACACTTTGTAAATAAAGTGACATAATTTTGTGAAAGGTAGCAACTTCCCCCACCCAAATTTCAGGTATTAATCCCAATTTCATCTTCTTAGATCTAGATACTGGAACTACTACAGTTTATGCACTCTTCTCCCTGCCAACAAATAATTTTTGCCGCCAACAATTAGCAAAGCAATCTCTCATTTACCTGCATAGCACAATTAGTTCAAAATAACTGCAGTGAAACCACATTTAAAAATGAAGAAAATTAATTTCTATTCAAGAGGTTGTATAAATAGCTGGAAATACACAGGTTTCCTTCCCACCCACACCACTACCTGCGCCCTGGCCTCTCACTCTCCCCGACCCATAAATGAAGTGTACCAATACTCCAGACTTTTAAAACATAGCCCAGACTTGAGTTAATACAATAGATTTTTTTTTTTTCTTAAACAGGAAAAAAGTCAGCTTATTTAGCTTTGGTGAATTCAACATCTTAAAGACAGGCTTTCCTTAGTGTATATATGCACAAACTTAATTGTTATTTAAATAGACTGAGTAATTGTGCCTCTGACTTGAGATGACAAAGCCTGTCTTCTCTTATACAAGTCAACTAGTACAACTTCTTTTTTTAAATAAATGCAAATATTTTCTTACTTCTAAAACTGTATTTTATATTATTTAAAAAGCATTTTTAAAACTTGGTACTGATCTTTTAAATTTATTTTCAGAAGAGCCTAGCAAAAACGTCAAATATTGCCAGTTTCCTGAAGTACATTTTTGCATAACATCTCCCTATTACAAAAGTCGACTCTCTAGCCCAAACACTTTAAATAGTTTTAAATATATAGTGCCAAATTTTATATTTACAATATATTCTGAAGGCAAATATAAATCTTAAGTTGTGCTTGTAAATACATACTGCAGTTATTAAATCTACTTCTACTTGGAAAGCTACGTGCTACCTTCTAGATACCACCGATCAAATTAATCACTTCTTGTTAGGTTCTGATGTTGAATTCACATTTGCCCTCCATCATAACCTCCTCTTTCATCAAGTAGTTGAAGTGGAAGCTATAAAACTTTTAAGGACACTTAAGCTTGTGAGTTTCCCTCATGGTCCTTGTGGTTCAATCAGATGTTGCACCTGGTACTTTAACAGTGAGATTCCTTCTGGTATTGGTGACGTGACGTTGTTGAGCTAGGAAGGAGCGTCCTGGGCCATCTCTGCAGGCTCCACTACTGCCAACAAGTCTAGCTTCCATACCTAGTTTCTGGAGGGTTAGGCTCTGTAAATGAATTAGATAATACTTAACACTACAGCAAAACAGAAGAAAAATGGGTCATCTTTCACACACAAAGCTAATGTTTATGTAATATGCACAAATAATTGCTTTTATTTTATTTCTAAGATAGCCTTGTGGTGCCATGCAAGGTATAAACCAATGCAGAAGTAAATAAGATTCATTCATTACCGAATGTTAATTTTAGTTCACCGTGAACTTGTTCCCTTATTAAGCATGACATTTAATTTTACTTTCATTGTTTGATTTCCCTCCCCAGTCTGTATGAAACTCTGTGCTTTGATTCAAATGAAAACAAACTTTCTCTAGTCCTTTTCATAGCAATCTAACGTTATAAAACACTTTGCAACAACACCGCTGTAGGATGGCTCTGGCTTCACTTCACAAACACTGTGCTAGACACTGCACATCTAAAGCAGGAACATGAAAATCTTTGGAACTATGGTCTCTCTTGGTCTCACGCCTAAGAACCTCAACAGTAACAAGTGCCTATTGAACATTCAAGAATTTTGCTTGATAAATTCATGAATTCCGTAAACTTATGATAACAAATGGTACATCACGATGGCAGTCATGGCCTATGACAAATTTTAAGTCTCCTGTTCCAAAGCACCAAAGACAAATAGAAAAGATTAAACAACATAATTTTACGGAATATTTGATTGTTATATCATTTTCCCTTTACGCTGCTGTCAAGCATGTTGATGCTGGCATTTCCCAAGTTACCTCAACAGTACTGGAAATTGTAGCTGGAACTCACTGAACTTTGCATTCTGGCCTACAGTCAGGATTAGCAAGTCGAAGAGTGTGATCTCATTTTAAACTGGAACTCTCTCACTTGTCTCCTTTTCCTAGTTCAATGTTTTTAGGCACGAGGCCATGCTAACCTGCAAGCTGGATATTTCAGACAAGTAGATAAATTACAGGCCTTCTGTCCTAAGCACCAGTTTATAGCAAACTTCAAAAGAAAAACAGAGATGCAAGATTTAATTGCCACACTTAGCAAAATGTGTTTCTCTGATTTATAAGATACCTACAAGTGAACTTTTGACCCACCTTGTTATACCATGCAGTTACAATTAGCTTTTCCTCATAATCACGTAATTTAGCAATTTTGTTTTCTGTCTGGAATGAGACAGAGAAGAATATCAATTAAAACACAGAAATGATCTGCATAAACTTACTTCAGTCCACGAAGTGAAATAAGCACACGCAGCAGAAATGCTTAAACATGCAAAGCAGCTAGAAGGCTTACAGATATAAATAAAGATACTTCCTTAAATGACGGAAACTACAGGCTACCTCAAGAAATGCAACTTCTATTTAAGCTTAACTGCTTCAAATTTGCAACTTATTTTAAAGCTGGGAAAAAAATACATGGAAAATGAAAAAACATGGAAAAACTACATGAAAAAACTACAGGGTGTATTAGAAAGTCTATAAATAGATTAGCAGTCTCTTCTCACTTTAAAGTGAGGAAAACTCAAAAACAAGAATGTACCCCTAGCTGCAGAATATTCTTATTGTATTCCTGAATTTCTGTTCTGTGTGTCCTCATGTGTCTTGCCCTCCAGATCTCTCTCTCACCATTGTTATTGCCGCCCTTTGGACATGACACAGTCTTTTTATATCCTCCTTATACTGTAGCACCCCAAACTGCACACAGCAGTTGAGGTGAGGCCACAGCAGCAGAGAACACAGCAGCACAGTCCCCTCGCCCGGCCAGCAGTGCCATGCTTGATGCATCCCCGGGTGCAGTTGGCCCTTTTGGCTGCCAGGGCACACTGCTGGCTCATGTGCAAGTCACTGAACAAAATCCCCAGACCCTTTTCCACAGGGCTGCTCTCTAGCCTCTCATCCCCTGGCCCATACATACAGCCAGGGCTGCCTGTCCCAGGTGCAGAATCCAGTTTCTCTTGTTAAGTTTCATGTCGTTGGTGATTGCCCAGCCCTCTAGTATGTCAAGGTATCTCTGCAAGGCCTCTCTGCTCTCCAGGGAGCCAACAGCTCCTCCCAGTTTAGTGTCATACCTGCTGAAATAACTATTCTAACCAGTCCCATCGGGGCAGCTATAAAACTGAATGCAGCATTTCCCAGTTTTCCTTCGCCCTTGGACTACTGCCAGCATTCCTTTCAGAGAAGCACAGGCAAGCAAATTTTCCTGCATTAACGGGTTACACTCTTCTGGTTTCAAGCACTCCAGTATACGAAGTCACTAACAATGGGTCTATTAAACAAGTCATTGCCCTAATACCTAGTCAATCACACAAACTAAGTTACATTACTACTGAAAGAGGTCAGACTCCACGCTTCTGTACAAGTTACTGTATTGAAGCAAAGCCATTAGGCTAGTGCAGTTTCACTTAGAGCTTTTCAGAGTTTAAAAAGTACCCAAATTAGTGTTTCGGGTGTACACAGAAAGACTATAAAAAAAACTTAAAGTGCCCATACAGATTCATGCTACGATAAAATCTTAATTTAGCTAAGCTAAAAATCTCTAGGTTGGATGGTCTGCACAGTTCCTAACTGAATGCAGCACTGAAGGGCACTGCACCATGAAGAAACAGTAATTTGATTGTCTGATATCTGAGACAGCAGAACACGTAAGAAGTTATTATTAAATATGCGTAAATGTTTACCTCCAATGCTTCAATCTTTTTGTCTCTCTCTGTTATCTGTTTTCTGAGTGACATAATTTCTGCTGATGCTGGATTTAGCTTGGGGTCTAAGGTTTTTATCACCTGTACAAGGCAAAACCAATACGTTACATGTCAGCTTTACATCTCATTTGCTCACAGGAGAGATACAAAAGCAGACCAAACTAGTCAAGTAACCAGGATGAAAACTAGGCTTTCATACAGTATGAAATAAGATATTAAAAGTTATTGAAGAATCATTAATGCATCTCATGGTTCAGGCTGAACAGTGTTCTCTCATACATTACACTGATTGCAACTGAGCAATTTGACCAAAAAATGCAACATGCAGCTATTAATTTTAGAGGGGAAGGGGACAGGACAAGTCAATGTGTTCAACAATTCATAGGAATGTATATGTTCAGAAATATGCCACTCACATTTCTTGCTTTCTCAAGGTACATTTTATATCTTTCTTCCATTGCTTTCATGTCCTCATCTTTTTTTCGCAAGGCTGCTTCCAGTTCTCCAATCTTCTGGGCTGTTTACAGAGATCATTAACAATGACATACAAAACAAAAATAGACATGGTACTTAAAACATTCCCCCTCCCCCCAAAAAAAGAAACAAACTTCAGTTACTACATAATTTCCCCTCAAAGTTCTTATTTTTGTTTCAGCTGAACCATAAGATCTTAGATCTGACCCCAAATTCCCATTTCGCACGGCATCATTCAACAAAACAATGCCCTCACGAGGCCTCCTTATGCACTTTTTTTTTCCCCCAGTTTCAGGTTTTAAAGCTACACTCTAGCAAAAAGCCTTATCCCGACAAGTATCCCATAGCCAAGTAGATATATGAATCATTTCAGAAGAAACATAACAGGGGGGAAGGGAAAACAACTACTTACGGTTCTGACTGACATCAGGCTGCAGTTCTGCAAGAGCAGCCTCCTTCTTCTGTAACTCATCATGAACTTCACTCAATTTTTCCCTACAAATGAAAGACTGTACTGAGGATTGCAACTAAAGTGACTTTCAAATTGAACCTTGATTACCTAAAGCTAGAAGCAAGATAGTGGGGAAGAAAAAAAAACACCAAAAAAACCCTTCTAGCATCTCTTTAGCATGATCTACAATCTGATGGAAGGATAGACGTATTTCAGAGGAATTAAATGCATTTTGAGTACATCAAGAGTGATGGTTTTAACAGTCTGTTATAGAATCAAAATGGTAAACTGCCATTGGTAATGAAGAGATGGTTAAGTGAATATTACTGTAACAAGATTATCATGACTGGAATAGACAAAACCTGAATGCTAATACTTAACTCACTACATGCATGGGTTCTCAAGACAGTGACTTGGAAGAAACAAGACATGGGTATGAAGATTTAGGCAGTTTATGTGCTAAAAAAGTCAAATTATTTGGCATAATTAAGTTATTGAGGATGCATGTGTCATACTTACATATGCGCTGCCAATTTCTGCTTCAGGTTGCTAGACTACGAAAGAAAGTTAAAATTCAGTTAATTTCAATACTTCACACCGCACAATGTTAAAAGTGTTCTTACAGATGAGCCTAGAATACTTAGCACACCTAAATTAGCTAAGCCAAACATAGCTTCAAAAACTGCATTTTTTATGCATGTCTATAACTGCATTCATGGTATCTGTCTGGTGCAAAAAGCAACCCCAGCATCTTCTTTCTTTAAAGCTATCCTCATTATAGCATCACTTAATCCTACAGTTAGAGATTTAAAGAAGTAAAACATAGAAGAGTTAGTTTCTTAAAGAAGGGGGAAAAAATGGAATTACACAAAATATGATTCTTTTCCAGTGAAAACAAATGGGTGGTGTATTTTTTTGATACAAAGCAATAAAGCAGTTTCCAAGTTTGCTTACTCTTGCTACAACATAAAGATATTTTACACCAATGAAAAAAAAAGAAGAAAAAGAAAAAGCACCTATCCAGAATCTTGCCTTCTTAGTATGTATCAGAACTAAACGCACCCACAAAAAAGAGGCACATCTAAACAAGACGTGATGCTATACTGAAGAATTTTAAACAAAACTTGTGTGACATATTCAAGGTCAAGAAGCCTGAGCATTTACTTACTCCTTCTGTCTTGGATCCCTGCTCCTGCAAAGTCTTCTGCAGATCTTCAATCTGCTGTTTTAACTCTCCAATATGCTCCTCATTTAGCCTTTTAGGTAGAAAAGCCAAGAAAAGCCAGTTAATACCTATCTTAAATAGATCACAGCACAGTAAGACTTTTCTTCTCCATGCTTAGATGATAATTTTGCAGAGGGTTTACCCAGCAGCACTTAAGCCACAAAGAAACTGATTTCAAATTCTTTTAGTCTGACTTCAACTTCTGCTGAAACAAACATTTGGCAGCTTTATTAAACATTTTATAATGACAGACCCAGAATCATTTTAAGGTTTAAGTAAGCTTAATTGCTCCTAAATACTCACATCCTAGTAAACTGCTTTCAGCACTCATTAAGTGATAGAGAAATTCAGACCATATCCCTGCATTATAACATTATTTGTTTGCAGTTCTAGAAATAGTTTATATCCATTCTTGGTCTCCCAAAAATCAGAGCTAAGAGCATCCTATAAACAACAAGTTCCTTCATAGCATGCTAGACACAGAACTGCCAAATTTTAAGACACATTTAAGCTTTCCTTCTTTGCCTCATTACCCTTTCCTGTTTTCTTCACATTGTTGAAAAGAAAAAGAGTAACCGGCTTCCTGCACAGTACCACGCTACAGATGGAAGCCACAAGACCACTCTGAAGGGCCAGAAACCACATTTCTCTGCATTTAGGATGCTGTTTCACCCATTACCTTTTCTCAGTTTCTAGTTCATTTACTGTCCGATGCTTTTGCTCCAGCTGATTCTGGAGCTCCATAATACGTTCATTTTCTGATCCTTCCTGTTGTAACAGAAGCATCTTATTTTCATGCTGCAGCCGAATAAACATTTCTCTGAAACAAAAAGAGGAACAAAAAGATCATTGCTGATTAGGAAATAATCAGAGGTAATATTCCTGTTCTGCCTAAATTGAGCAAAATAAGTTCCCCTCAGGAATACACTCAGGGGAATAATACAATTTTTGATTAAGTGTAACTTAAAATTCTCAAACAATACAACAGGTTTTTAAGAGAAATGACAAAGGTTTAGATTATATAATTCCAAATTCAAATTTTGTTGAGCCTTTATGTTTTACTCTGCCAGACTTTCACAGTAACATTAGCTAGCCTTTGCTATTCTGTCTTACTTGCTGTGTATTGTTTGTTTGTTTTGTCTGCAAGCCAAAAGATGAGAATTGTTTCAATCCATAAATGGATATTTTCAAGACAACCTTTACATAAAGGAAACTGACTTTAAAAAAAAAAAAAAGAACGTAAATCAGTTATGTTTTTGGGAAATAATTATTAAAAGCTACATGGGAGTCTAGAGAAGCATCATGGAGAGAAATCTAAGTGGGAGACAAAGTTGTTGCTGAAAATACTGAACTCACATGGAGATGATTAGTAATATGCCCCACACATAAAAATCCCCAAACTGGCTCAACGTTTGTGTGTCTTACCTATATTCTACCGGCAGAATTTCAGCAGCAAGATTATCGTGGCTTCTAACACGAGACGCACCTGAAATTGCATGAGAAGTTTGTTTGAACAAACATACAGAAATAATTAACATACAAAGAAAAGCCTCTGAATATAAAGCAATACCTGCTTGAGTCAGATGATCCTGCTGCATCTGTGAATACCGGAGCTCTTCATTAGTCTCTTTTAATGCATCACACTGCACTATCAGTCTCTAAGAAAACAGAGATGAAAGTAAGTCACACTGCAACATTTTAGGACCAAATAACATTAATAAGGACTAGTACTATGTATTCTATACATGCACTCTATGTATATATATATATCTATATCCATAAAACAAAAATATGAAACATACAGCACTGATTTTCATTAGATGTTCATATAAGCTCTCATTCAAGACACTTACTTCTTTTTCTTTGATTAAAGCTTCATATTTTTCTTCAAGTCGTTTCATCTCAAATGCTAGCTTATCAGCTCTTTTTGATTCTTCAGACAGCTTGTTATGAAGTTCCTGGACCTTTTTATTAAGAGAAGACATTCAGCACATGAGGGTTTCAACATTCTGTCTTTAAGAATTATGTTAGAACCTTCATTCATACCCAGTTTAGCAAAAATAAACAGCTGATCCTCCAAGCTTTTGCATGTTTTGGTGTGTTTGTTTTTTTTTTTTGTTGTTGTTGCTGTTGTTATTAATTAAGAGGTAATGAGCTTTTTGAATGATTTAACAAGTTCAGGTAGCTCCTTTCATTATTGCAGGAGTTAAATGTTTTATTGTTGAAATAAATGCTACTTTCACGGTTTAAAGTAAATTTCCCTGAAGAAAGTTAATATTACATGCATGTCATCTCAGTAATAGCTGAACAACTTCTCCCCAGGAACACAAGTTACCTTGGTTGAAGTAAGTAAGTAAAACCTCCAAATCATCAAACAGTTGACTGAGAGGGAAGCTACAGTTAAAATTGCTAGCTTGACTCTCTTTCCCGGTTTATTAAAGCAAACTGCAGAATATGAGGGAGTTTTCAGAGAAAAGGTCTAAGGGGGCAATACAGGTTAAGTCCACGGCCCATTAAATTAATTTTTGTTGATGACATCGTCATCAATTGAAAAGCAACTACATTTTTTTTTTGAATGATTTAAATCCACGGCCTGTTAGATTAAGCCATTCATTGTTTTTGTTGATTTTTTTTTCCAATCAAAAATAATAAAAATATTTGCACTCAAGTAAGAATATCAAAAGAAAAAAAGTAACATCTTAAGTATAGATGCAGTCCTACCTGTCTTTTGTAGGTTTCTAACTGGGCACGGGCTGCATTGGCTTTCTTTAATTCATCTTCCAGACTGACTGTATTGTGCATATACATCATGTTGGTTTCCTGCAGAGATTTGACTTGTCTGCGGAAGTCATTCAGATCCTGTAGCTTTTTACGATATACCTCAATAGTTGATTCCAGCTTACTTGCTTTGTCTGCAGTAGCCCTTAAAGAATAAGCAGGAATTAGCACAGTATGTTTCTTCTAGAGAGACTAGAGTCAGATTCTTCTTTCATGCAAATTCAAGCAATTTTCAAAGGCAGATGCAACATGCTTAAAAGCAGAATTAAATCTTACTGCTTTATTTTGCTGACCCTTTGAAACAGTTCATGTAATGTGTGCACCCAGCAGCACATCCAGTCACTGGATGGACCCTCTCTAGAGGCAGCTGGTACTTGCATTTGTGGCAACACAGGCCTGGACACAGAGGGTTGGGAAATACTAAGAGTGCCCCCAACATTTATGGACTTGTGTGTATTGGCCATCCACATGATACCAAAAGTTATGTCAAAGTTCTAGCTGCACATACACTTTTCTACATCAGAAAAGTCAGCCTCTTGACAGCGTAAAATGTTTTCCTTAGTAAAAATGTCCTCCTTAATAAGATGCACATTCACACTCATACAAAAATTTCCTAATTCATCCAGAACTTAACTTTCCACTGCATGTGAAGAACAGTATCTGTACTTATTTTACCCTGCTTTGCAGAAGAATTCTTATACTAAGAAAAGGTTATGTGTGAAAGCTTGCAATTCATCCCTGCTTTGTCAAGGGGCCTTTTTCGAACATTTATTTTAGACCTTGTTTGGGTAAGACCCATCCACAGAAGTAATAGCTGTAAAGAATTCTTTTGAAATACAAACCCTTATGTTTAGTCATTAAATCCTGCCAATGTGGAGAAAAAAATAGAAAGAAAAAAGAAATCTGTGTATATTATATACCTAAGAATATCATTTTCGTCTTTCAGTGCCCTAGATTCTTCTGCCAAAGAGGTCAGTTCGTTGTTTCTGTGTTGCAGTTCAATCAGTTGTTTTTCTAAATCTTCACAATGGACACGATAATCATCTTTTGCAGCTTCAAGCCTACCAGATCAAAAACAGGAAGTCTATTAAGAATCCATATTCATTACATATTTTGCTCATGATGACCCATTTAGTGCTAGAACTATTAAAGTAAGAAAAGGGAAACCTATTGATTTGAGTAGTAAAAAAAGGGTACTGTAAACTTTTGACTGTCTACTTGTTAAATCACAATGAATTCTGTACTGCAAATTTATGATATGATATTTCAAGGAATCATATGAATATTTTTTCATAGGAATTACAAGAAGAAAGACTAATATGTGAAAGAAATCAGTGCATTAAGGAGACTTTTTTAAACACAAATCACGTTGGTGCTTATTTCTGCTTTCCATCACCTTTTAAAAAAGTGTCGAAGGGCCACAATACTGTGATTACAAAATAACAGCTTTTTTTTCCCTTCAGGGTAAAGGCCATCTTTAAAATAGGTTATGTTAATACAGTAGTAGAAAGTTTTTATAGCAAAGGAAATTAAGATGGGAAATCCTTAAGGGGTATCAGAAAATCTTGTAATGTATCTGACATGACAAGCAAGGGTTCTTTGAAAGAAAAATAAAATGGTTTCATACCTGAAGTTTTCTTCTTGAAGTTGTTCTAGTTGCAACTGTGCATGAAAATACTTTTTTGCTACCACAGTATTTGGATCATCAATAGAGTCATCTAATTGCTCTAGTCTGTCATTCATAATCTCATTTTCTGACATCAAGCTGTTTTTTTCATCCTGAAGGGCAGCCACCTAGCATAGATAAAACAGCATCACCACTGTAAGACCTGTCCAACCAGAAAGAACTAAAGCAAGACAGCAGTATATCACCAAATTAGTTTACGAAAAAGGTTGAGGGTTTAGAAATTTTAGAATGTAATTTACACAGCATACAGATGCTTTAGTGTATGTAAGTTATGAAGCACTAAAGGAGAAGTCCCTCTTAAAAAGATAAATTTTTGTAACTGAAACCATGGTAAAGGCTTACAATGGGATATGGAGAGAAACTAGTACTTTTATTAAAAAGGATACCATGGATGCCATACAAAAAAAAATAAGTACTGGTGTCAAAGTTACTCTCCATCTTGCTTGTACTTAACAATAAAAAGCAGGATGGCACTGGCTAGCACACTAACACAGTACTGCCGTGCGCTCAGCAGTGGATGGTTGCGCAAGAAGCAGTTTCAAGCGCCATAAGCTGGTAAGCACACACGCAAAAGAAAAAACCTGGACAGCTTCATATAGAGCATGCATTTTTGGCAACAATCAAACAGGTTTGATACTGAGTGCTCACAGCTAAGCAAATGAGAATACAACACTGTACTGAAACAGTCAGTATATTAACAGCCATAAAATGGGGAAGGATTAAGAGGCTAGAATCTTTAAAGTTTTTCTAGTGAAAGCTGTTGTGTTAATTTTAACATCCTGTCAAACGTAAGAGCGTGTAGCACGTGTTAGTTAACTGGCATTTAAACAGGGACAATACGCTTTTTGGGTTATGCTTTCCTGAATCATAAAGAAAACCTACCTTTCTTATATTCTTGGAAAATATCAAGGAAGACTGAGACCTTACAAGTGAATTTATTAAGAATTAGTTTAAATGAGAAGTGTCAATCAATATTATGGCTTCAATAAGTAAGTTAAAAGTATATATATCGTGATGACATTACTAGATAAAACATCAGATATAGCCTAAACAATGCAACATTAAGAAACAGCTTGTTTGTGATCATAATTTAAAAATCTATCAAACAGATCTAAGAAACAAAACTGTAATTCCTATACCACTTCATTAGATGCTGGCTCTCTAGGTCCACTCCTTTTTAAATACTGGATATCAGCTTACTGTATACATGCATGCACAAACACCTGTGGGTAAAGAACATATCTGAGCCTTACTCAACATCCTTCTTACTGTTCAAGGCTCAGCCACTCCTGAAACATGCAGAGAATTCACATTTTTTTAATAATTTTAAAAGAACACCTGCCCAACACCTCCTAAAAACAACCCTTTCACACAATTCAGAACAAGTTTTCCATTTTTTCTCAGTTCCTTTCTGATAGTTCTCTCTTCTATTATTTCAGCATAACAGAAGTAGTATTAATCACTGGACCTCAAAGTCAACACAAATTATGAAAGTGTATTTAAAAAACACATCATCTTATTAAAGAACTCATCTGTTTATAATCAGCAGTACCCTTCCCCCAACATCGTTAATGCCTTCACCTGGGCCACACTGTTATGAGCACCTGGGTTTGTTTAACCCATTGTTATTGAATAGAGAAATCTCTGAAGGAAAAACTTGTGGGGGGTATAGGAGAAACCTCAAGATATCTCCACTGAGACATACTAAGTCTCCTAATGGAAGCAGAAAGGACAGGTAAATTATTATCAAAACTTCTAGAAGTAAGAACATTTGAATAGTGAACACAACACTTTGAAAAGTTTAACAACTGTGATCTGCAAGCTCAGCTGTCAGAGCAATCCTCTTGCACATTTGAAAGAATGGGTTTTCTTCTGCAGGGTTCTCCTCACAAATACTTTTACACCTTTGTTTTCACCAGGCACATGTACTATTATTTCAAGAAAAACAGAAGTAAAATACTAGTTTAATTCTAAAGAGATCTTCCTTTGCATCTGCAATTAGCAAGGAGAGCTCCTTTTCTAAACATATTATACTATTTCAGTTGTTACTACACTATCTGCAAGAAATTTAAAACTGGCCTCTTGATTTATTTAATTTATTTTACATAGGTTCATAGAGCCAGTATAGTTCTCTGGCTCCTATAAGATGTCATGCAAATGTTCACTTCATACAGAAGCAAATGTGAATGAACTGCCTTACCACACTAACCTCTTTTTATTCCCAGAGTATAGGGTCATAACATAGGAATAAAACTTAGGGCTAACAAATGTGTTTTTTTTTTTTTTTTTTTTTTATTATTTTATTTATTTGTTTTTAAAAAGTGAGTTAACTTAAAGTTAATTAAAAGTTCCATCTTATTGTTATGAAATCCTCTCTCCTTCCTCTAAAGAGACTGGATTAACTCCTGTATCCATTAAAAGCAAAAGTAAACGTATTATCAGTGTGGTTAAGCAAGAAATAATGAAAATGAATTGATCCTATTTTGCCAAATATGCTCCATGTTAAAATTGCATACAATAAAGAGTTTTTAAATTTTTAGATAAATTTGAATCTTTCATCAACAGCTGTTGGAAGCAGCATAATTTTCCTATGATTAAATCTAATGACTGATTATTATATGAACTGCTTTTTTTTTGGATACAGTTTAAAGGACTAAAGGCAGCAGTGACTAAAAATGGAATTGGCAA
Organism: Anas acuta; assembly: GCF_963932015.1. Taxonomy (NCBI): domain Eukaryota; kingdom Metazoa; phylum Chordata; class Aves; order Anseriformes; family Anatidae; genus Anas; species Anas acuta. The sequence continues at coordinate 3,837,601 of NC_088986.1, forward strand.
TTGTTAAATCCATGGTAGCTTTGTTTTCATGGCTATTTGCTACTAGGAGTAAACAAAGGTAGAAGATGAGGTCCTTTGTCAACTCTTAATGCAAAGGTTGCTTCATCTTACACTTTCATCAGGACACTATTTCCAGTAATTGTATTCTGGAGAAGAGAATGGCTGCTCTTTCCAGAAACAGACAACTTTCTAAATCTTAAATCACAACCACTACATATTAAATTAGCTGCTTGCTGTTTCTTACCTGCAAATCTAGCTCTTGACATCTTTGTGCCAACTCTTCTTTTTCAGCTAGTGCTTCTTGAAGATCCTCCAAAGCTTTTTTAAGCTTTTAAAGAACAAAGACAGTGAATTAATTCTGGCTTCCACAGTGTCTCAATTGCTTATATAAATTGTTTAAAGAAGGATGTTAGGCATGCACATAGACTTAGAAACCCCCATATACTGTTGGATCAGGATCTCTGTTCATTTCAGCCACATTTTAAATTTATACCACTTGTAATAAATGAATTATTGAAACTCAGAGTAACATTCAGGTTCAATACAACAACTTATGCTAGCAGCAAAACAAAGAACACACCCAGCAAGAACCGTATTGTCGCAATTTCCAAGTCCCTGCCTGTTAAATGCCTCCTGCTCACTGGTTCGCATATGCTCAGTAACAGAAACTGTAAGACTCATGTACATGGATGAAGTCTAAAACCTGGTTCCCTGGCTTCCTTCCTCTCAAAATTAAATTCACTGTCAACACAGCAAGATCTTTCCAAATTCAGGCTTACACTGGTCAATCAAAAGTTCCTCCTTTCAGAAGAGAAATACAGATGTTCCTTTATGAGCAGACACTTTTACAACTTCATTATACATTCACGTTAATAAAAATTTTCATGACCTCTTAAAAATAGAGAAGCATTTAGCCTGATACAACTGAGTCTTGATGTCCACTTAACTCTTCTGGCTATGTAGGTTCACACTGGCATGTTCTACCCCATCAAGGAAGATTACCTAGCTTTCACTTCATATGTTGTAGAGAAGCTGTATTAGAACAAACCTTGCTACCCACTTCTTAGAATTAGCACTGAAAATGATACCTTATTGTATAATCTCAGCCTACACCAGCATGTTGCTCTGCCCTTTGTGAACCACTGTGGTTTAACACTGTCAACACTAACTGGAACACACCAAGCAGTTTGTGCAGAGAGGAGACAACAATGAAATTTATTGTTGAGTGTTTTTTTGTTGTTGTTGTTTTTGACTGATTGGTTTTAAAATTGGAGAGGAAGAGCTGTCCTCTTCATTTGGGAGATGGAAAGATACTGATTAGTGTTCAATGTTAAGCTGTAACAGCTACAAATATTAGGCAGTTACCTGCTGTTCCATTTCAGTTGATGTATCACTTGCAGATGGACCCATCACTTCCTTGCTCATGAGCTACAGAAAAAGGCCACAGGAAAAAAAAAGGTTAAATTAGAGGTTAATATTCTGCAAATTTGCTGTCTACTGAATATCAGCTGTATTTTCCATCATTTCCCTCAATACATCAAAATAGATTAATAATAACAAAAAACTCATTGTTTGTAAAAGCTTTGAAGAAAATGTAGAATAACAGGGCAGATTTCTCCTTCTTGATTAAAAAATTAACCAAGTGTGAACAGTAACGTGTTAATGGATGAATATATTCCCTGCTGAATTAATTGCTAGCCCCCAGTCAAGTTAAAAGGGAGCAGACCAGAGGACAGGATTTCACTCAGTGAATTTAATAGTTATCATGCTTCTTTGTGTCACTTACGCTAATTGTCATTAAGCACAAATAGGAACATTAACACAGCTCTCACTGATCTCAAATACAAAGATATACATTGTATATTTGACAGCAGTTAAAGGGCTTTACTTCTTACTCAGGCATTAGAGTTATTCATACGACTTCTTCAGAAAGTTTGATTAGTCATAAAATAACAAACAATTATTTCTACCAATAGGGTATTAACAGCTTTAAAACCTGCATAGCTAGTTTAAATCTCTAAGTTTTAAAGCCTCCTACCAACTCCACTGCTATCTGGAGGGATGTGCAATTACATGTTACATTTTCTTCAAACATCAGTATTGTAGTTCTTGCCTCCTTCCACACTCTCCTGACCTTCACAGCCCTGAAGCTCACAGATCTGTAGAGACTGTAGAGATATGCTGTAAGCTGGATCACTGCAACAATCCAACTAAAAACACAGGAAAATGGCAGGGGGAGGGCACCATGACAAAAACAGAAGAAATTCTGCTGGGAGTTCATAAATCAGATGCTGGAATGACCTATCAGAACTATGCAGCCAAACTGTTGCCGTCAGCATAGCCTTGGGTCCAAGACGATAACACTGGGACAGAAATTTCAGAACCTGACTTCGGTATAAACACCAGCTGCCATGAGATAGACATCTCGCGTGAAACAGGAAATATTAAGCATTTATCATCTCCACAAGTTGAACATTTGGGCATAGGAGACTAAAATCAAAACCCTTTAGCTGGAGTCTGAGGCCTCTTGGTTCTAATCCTCCCAGACAACTTAGTCAAGTACTTAGGCTCTTCACAGACATTTATTTGGATTAAAGAATGCACAAAGATCAACAATTGGATATACAAACTTCTCAGCTGACATTAGGCTTGGAATTATTACTTACCTCTTGTATGGCTGTCATGACAACATGCTGAACAGACTCTTCAAGGGTCATGATATTCTGTATGTGTTCTACGAAAAAAAAAATGTTGTGACTCACGATACAGACATCATAATGGCTTGAGTAACACGACAGCTTTTTTTGTTTAATAAAGATCAAGAAGTTCTTCTCTAAAATGCTGTTCTTTTTACAGTGCTATTATTAAATCAACATCATTATTATCCAATAAGATAGTAGATAAATTATAAATTCTTAAGTGAACAAATTTATACTATGTACAATAGAGAAAGCAGATTAAGATATCTTTCTTCCACGGTTCTTTTTCTAATAACATACCTATACATACGTATAAACATAAGTTATTGCAAAGGATCAAAACCCTTGCAATTGAGTTAATGAGGTATAATGAAATATAGTTATTTCTAGTATCTTCATTCCCAATGCAACCCAACTTAGCATACTTCCTAAGCATTCTTTGATGAAATTATTCCAGACTACTTAGGAATTACAACTGTTCTACCAACAAAAGCATGCCAGGATTTCTTAGCCATCAGAGCATTAAGCATTAGCTCCTGTGAGAGATTATTATCTCTACAGATAGATAAAAGACTAAAGATCGTCAAAATGCAGTTTCTAATATCAGTTTTTAATTTGATTTGCTTAATTGGCATTTGCATGGTAAATTTTAGGTCTTGGTACTTGTTTCACCAAGTAGGAATAACCCCTCACACACATATTTCAGACTATTTTCACCCCATCTTGAACATAATTTGAGTTTTATGCACAGAAGCAGAAAAAATCATAGAATCATAGAATCATAGAATATCCTGAGTTGGAAGGGACCCTTAAGGATCATCAAGTCCAACTCTTGACACCGCACAGGTCTACCCAAAAGTTCAGACCATGTGACTAAGCGCACAGTCCAATCTCTTCTTAAATTCAGTCAGGCTCGGTGCAGTGACCACTTCCCTGGGGAGCCTGTTCCAGTGTGCAACCACTCTCTCTGTGAAGAACTTCCTCCTGATGTCAAGCCTAAACTTCCCCTGCCTCAGCTTAACCCCGTTCCCGCGGGTCCTGTCGCTGATGTTAAGGGAGAAAAGGTCTCCTGCCTCTCGATACCCCCTTACGAGGAAGTTGTAGACTGCGATGAGGTCTCCCCTCAGCCTCCTCTTCTCCAGGCTGAACAGGCCCAGTGCCCTCAGCCGTTCCTCGTACGTAAATATGGGAAAATGAAGTGAAATCCTGTTTCAGATTAAGTATGCAAATGCAGCATATGAACAATTGAGATGTTCTGATACATAATAAAGCAAATAATTCTATACCTCTTCCACCTTAAGAATCACTACACCCTGAAGCAGTCTGCTGTTCATCAGAATAAGGTAGCCCATACCTTGTTTCCTTTCACAGTTGACTGCACAGCCTAGAATAAGCTGCAAAAATCTTCCCAGTTCAGTGGGATCCGAATTCTCAGATATCTTATTTAAGTCAGGGATAAGTTCTTCTGAAATCTGTTGACCCAAAAACTGAAAAAACATGAAAAGAGTAAGAAGGCTTTTGCTTTCTCACAACATGATAATGTGTTACCATGTAGGAAATCTGAAGAATGAAGAGGCCGTTAAGAGATTTGTTATGAAAAAAACTTATAGAAGGGAAAGATTTTAAAGATTAACTTTAAAGATTAAATGCAGAGATACAAACAGAGTATATAGTATTAGATCAAGAAATACAAAAAGACCTAAACAAATGTTCTTGTTTGTTACAGGGTATCATACATGAAACCGAGGTGTCACAAAACATCTCTTCTGGGGGCCAGGAAAGATAGTCCTAAACTTCCTCTCCTTAATCTTTATGTGTGCTGGGGAAAGGGGTACTCAGTGCAGTGCTAGCCAATGACCTTTACCAAACTCTGCACCTATTTGCCTCTGAATAGGTCTAAGTCTAATCTGAAGTGAATGGCATTAAAAATATACTCAATCCACTCAGCAATTATTAATTGCCATGAAGTTATGCAAATTGATAAGAGTTCATTGAAATTGCTCTAGCAAAAACACAAGTTTTGAAAATGCACTAACTGAGCTGTTTTTAATGACCCCTTGCACAAGAAAATAGTGGTAGCAATAATTTAAAATTCCTACGATAGGCTTCAAATATTAGAGATTTTTTTTTTCTACCACCAAGATAAAAAAGAAGTTAAAAATGTTCTCAAATTCCGTTTCTCCCTAATCCTTCAAAAACCTTCTCATAAGCCTAAATATATCCAGAGCACCTCAGACCTGACAATACAAATGGCTCAGCACTTGGTATCACAACTAAGGCCAGGTGAGACCAGGAAGCAGGAAGATGATCCAGCTAGCTTTTCTACATCATACCTATTACACAACTGCAGTCAATCTCCATACTACATTAAACAAATGTTTTCTGTTAGTGGGTTGTTGTTGGGCTTTTTTTTTTTTTCCCCATTTGTTTAAGTCAGAACACAGCACCCTTTTATGGCTACAACACCGTCCTGCATAAGTGAGAACAAACTGCAATCCTTCCTGTACCCAGGAGATTCATTATTTATCTACCAGCTTCCAGGTGAGTATCAGAATAAAGACCAGGATCACTAAATGTTGTCTAAATGTTGTGTAGAAAAGGATTTGAACTTCACCAGACAAGAGCAAATATTAATATACACCCAAAGGTCTGTAGGATGCTGTAGTTCAGCACTTCTGACATGTGCCTGGGCAGCAACAGAGACATGGTTTCCAGATTATACTCCTACTATCTAAAGTAAACTGTTCAAGCATGTGTATATATGATATGCACAAACATATCACTTGTATTAGCATCAGACTAATTTTATATTCATTCAGACCTCCCATTTAACTGGATAATTATCACATACTTTCTATCCTAAAAGCCCTTAAAATAGATTAATTAGCCAAGGGGAATAAAAAACACCCCAAAAATCCAGGTTGAAGAGGAAAACATCTATTCTTCAGAACAATTATAAAATTGCTGCTTTTTCCTTACCTCATGATAGTAGTCCATAATTCCTTGCAGTATCTTCTTCAGATTACTAGACTAATAGATGAAAGATAAGGTTATGGGTTTTTATTAAGACTATTAATTCCACTGTAATTAAATAATTTACAATCAAATGCTTACACAGCAGCTTTATGAGTGGACCACTTAATGACAGGGGAAGAGAAACACCACAACAGAAAATCCCCATGCAACAATATTGGAATGCAATCAAACTATTGATAGACAGTTCAAGTACATTTAAAATAACCTCAAAAAGTCTGTGCTTAATTCTGATCAGTAGTTTTTGGACTGCTAGATACACTCAGGAAAGACACTATATCCAACCCCACAAAATTTTTATTAACTTCAGCACTGAATACCTACCTTTATTCTCCAGTTGTCACCAACATCTTCTTTAATGCGATTCAGCCAAGATGCATCAAACCAAGCAACATCTCTGAAATGAAATTCAATGATGAAACATTAATAAGCATGCATTTAATTAAATAGGGTACTAGACACTTAGCATTAAATCATCAGAAAGTTTAACTAGGGTGTCTAATGAGGCATGAACTCCTGGAAATTGCAAATTATACTTATGTCACAGGGAATTTCCATCCTACTGGCTGAATTATGATACTATCTTCCAGGGCAGGAAGAATTTCTGTAGATGTTCAAGCTAGCTAAACTTGGTAACACAAGTATGTAAAGGCCTTTGTCATGCTCAGTTATTATCTTAAGAAGTGATCGCAGTGCTGTACAGAAACATTATCATTTGAAAAGTGCTGTCATTAAGTTTGCTACCTACTCTTATGTATTTAGATTTTTCTACCTTCACTACAATTAGTCAAAGGCACTTTGCAAGAAAAAAAATCATTTTATCTACTTGTATTTCATATTTTTTGTATCTCTTTGGCTCCCTTGGGTAGAAATATATTCACTTCACCATCATAGGTGAGCTGCTGGTGGGGGGACACGCTTTATACACGCTGAATTGCCAAGAAGCACAACCACAGCGTACCTAATTGTATCTCAACTTTCACATCACACTGTTTATCCCCGGCCTCAGAGCACCTAATAAGAGGCAGTTATTATCCCCACTTGCATATCAACCACCTGCTTGTAAAGAAATTTGCCCAAGGCCTGTGTCAGCCTAGTACCACAAATATATGCTAAGCCAGAGTTCTAGCCTCTAGACTACACTGCTGCTACAGACCTTCACTTGTAGCGCTGCTGATGTTTCCTATGCTAGCGTCCTGATGTGGCAGTTTGACTGACACACTACTTTAGAAATAGTGGCATCCAGCTACTTAACTGACACAGTACAGAGATGCTGGGAAACAACCCTCAGCAAATCTTCACTAGGCAATCCTCAACCAATTTTTGCAGGCTCCAGGAAAAGAGTGAGCTGTCTTTATGCAGCACACTTTAAAAAAATAAAAATAAAAGTGTCAACTTGAAAAAAGAAGTTTAACTTGTTAAAGTTTAAAAAATAATTTTTAAAAGTAGTATCTTAGTCAAAAACATATTTTGAGCAAGGAAGTGGTAGTTCAGGCTTCTCTTATTATGGGAATCACCACCAACAAATGTTGCAGCAATGACTTGTTTCAATCAAAGAATGGTGGTGTAATCCTCTCTGAGGAAACTACAAATTTCAGAATGAATGCGTCACCCAGCCCAGTACCATTTGTCATCACGCCAATAAAAATGGAATTTATTTGCTTTTGTTTGGTCCACTGCAACGGCTTTTAATAGTAATGGACCAGTGTTGCTGAGGTTTCCTGGTTCATTTTTCCACACAAATAAGTTAGCACTTAAATCTTGTGTTCTAAGTCTGCAACAATTGAGCAATCCCAAGAGGAAGACAGCACAGATATGACTTTTGAACTTTTAGTTCCTCATTCCACAGAGGCACAGATTTCCATGGATACCTGTATCTTAGGTATACAGTTGATTTAAAAAAAAAAAATGAAAGAGATTGTAGGTTTTGCCTAATTACTCTTACATATGAATTTAAAACCGCAGTTAATATCTCCTCAACTTCTTTTCCACTCTATCATATTATTATGTAACTAGTATATCATCTCCCAAATAACAACATAAAGTCATACTTTATTTTCTGCTATCAACCATCTACTCTAAATTTGTAATTATAACATAAATGTTTGTGTGGGAAATGTTGAATTTAGCATGACCATGCATGTTAAATAGAAAAGCCTCAAGAAACTAAATACCTCTTCTTGGAACTTAAGTATCAACTTACATTTGATGAAGTACCTGTGCCATGGCAACCCCATTAGTCAAGTCTTGAACATCTCTGCAAGGTGCCGCAGTATTGAATGTCTGCAACTAAAGAGGGAAAAACATTGTGTTTCTTAGTCAGATAGAAGGACAGCAAACTAGTTATCATTTTCCTCTTTAAGACACAAGCATTTAAAAGTACGTCTTTCTACTTCAGGCAGCCTGAAATCCTTTTTGAACTACATAGCTTTTAAACCAACCCAGTTGTCTCGGTATCTGAGACTGCTGATTATAACTAGTCGCTTAAAAAGTTAATATTACTATTCTTTGCTTTTCAACATTAGTCTTTTTATTAGAAAGCAGATTATGGAACAATAATCAGGAAAGTAAATTCATAGTTATCTATTCCTCAGATTATGTTGCAGCATTTAATTCTGGACACACGCTACCTAAACAAAAAGTGGCATTGGAAGAGGGAATGAAGACTGATGAGAAAAATACATATACATAGATAATATCTCCAGTCCTTTACTACGTGCATTTAGTAACAGAAGTCACAACCACCAATAGAATGCCCAGAGATTACCTGGGGATTAAGAATGAAAGCAGAAAATTATGAAAAACTACTGTAAAGTTAATGCAGTTATCCAAGAGCTACTGTACACGTCAAAGATATGAAGACAGCTGAGAAACACTGAAGCATTTGAAATGGTGCAAGCTGGCAACACAGGAATTCCAACATTGCTCTAACGATGTTCCTATTAAAATAGGCAACTTAAAATATTGCTGTATATCCAAGAAATTTCTATTGTAACATCTACTATACATTTTTCCCAGGTATTCATATATATTTTTTCTGGTATTTTACAAGCATCACACTACCTAATGTTTAAACACACTGCTGGATGCAATTTTACCCCATCTACGTATTTCTGCCTAAAGATTAAGCAACAAAGCCGCAGTTTTCACTTTTCAGCTCTATTATAAAACCAGATTACAGATGAAATTAATTTATTGGAAGTTTATTTATCTATTCTATACAAATTATTATAAGTAATCTTTGCATTCTGCCCAGTGATTCTAGACACGAGTATAATTAAAGTCCCTTTGTGCTAGGACTACACAAACAAGGTTCAGTTCCCATCCTAAAGATTTAGATTTATCAGCTTGAGTTTTTTGCAGCTACCTTCTCCAAAAGTAACAGCAGGGAAGAGTATCTTCTTCATTTCTACATCGTTACAGAGCACCGCAAGGACCATTTGCCTACCAGACAGCTCTATACACAGTAACCAAGAGTCCCATCGTCCAGTGATACACAGTCTGTAACACAAGTACAACACACAGCCGCAGGCAGCTCTTTTATCAGGCTACCAAGTTCTGCATGCAATTCTAATAGTTTCAAGGTATACAGCCTTAAGGCACTGAGGTACCCAGGTTCTCAAGTCACTCCACTGACCGTAAAAAGCAACCGCAAACTGCCAAATATTTCATCAGGCTCCAGGAGTTTGTGTCTTGGAGAACCCCTGGGGAACAGACAGGGTATTTGCCTTTAACAGCCCTCAGTCTCGTTTTCTTCCACGAGCTTGGTTGAAGCACTTCTCATAGCCCCATCTCAGCACTCACAGACTCTGCAGGACACCCCTTCTCGTTAGAGCTGCTCATCTGCTGGCTTCACTTCACACCCCCTGCTTCTCATGCGGAAAGAAACAGCGAACAAAGTCTTCCCCGGCTGCATTCTCCAGAAGCTCAAGTCTGTACTGAGCTTTGCCACAGCCACCTCATCCTCCTGTGTCATTCAGGGACTCAACAGTCCTTGGTTACTCAGGAAAAGAATTCCTGATAAGCTTTATTTTAAGTTCAGCTTTATTTAGCACAATGGATAAAAAGGAGAAAGTTTGCTGTTAATACTGTTAAAAGGTTTCTGTTGGATAGAATGGAAGGACGAACAAACCTTCATAATCTCTGCCCACTGTGAAACCTGACTTCTGGTACTTATTATGCTCACGATGTCCTAAGCCACCCCTCCATCCCATGAGACCTTCCCCAAGCATCCTGTGACACTTCAGCTTTTTCAAAAGCCACCAGTGAATGACTTAGTCAAGTGCATTTGGGAAATGGCACTACTTGGACAAGAGTGGCAGAGAATTACTGTTTCCAGTTGTGAGAATCTGAAGCAGTCATTTGCCGTGTTTATAAGAGCGACCAGAGACTGAATATTGGTTTGCTTGCTTCAGAAACTGCCTAACTGAGCCCAGAAGAGAAATATATGCAGACAGGTTTTTTTACACTTGTTTTTCAATTTAAAGAGTCTTTTTAAAATCCCCTATTATGGCAAGCGACAAGTCGGTAATCCCTTGTAGGTTACATAAAGGATTAAGTAGGAGCACACAAAGTGAAGCAGCGGTGACTGACAGCACTGGTTTCTAATACTATAGCAGCCTTAATGCCAACTCGGGAGCAGGCACAGCAGCTCACAGAAGTCAAGACCAAGCATGCCAGAAGTCAGAGCTTTATGGCACGACACTGCAGCGCTGCCGCTTGGATATACACCCTTGTAAACCTGAAGAAATTGCTAAGTAGGGTAACAGGTTTTCTCATTTCACTTCTCTGATCAAGGTCATCCAAGCTGGTCGAAGCAAACAAAACCTTAGGAAACCTTGTGACGCGCTGCGCACACCGGTACCTCCGGGAATACAAAGAGCTAATTGAAATTAAGCAAAAAGCAGGACCAGGAGTCTTAGTTTCTCCCCGTATTTGAAAGTTATATAAGCTCCCAGAAAAATATGAGAGTAGAGATATTAATCATGGATTCTCCAAATCCCATGCCAGACGAGCCACTTACTCCGAGCAGTTTCTGAATATATTTATAAACCAAAAAAAGTTAAGGTGTGGGGAGGAGGTTGGCAGAGGCAACTATAGACTTCCGGATTGCAGCAGAGCTATTTTGTTCACATTTGATTAGTTTTTCTAAAAATACAGCCTTAAGGACATGCTTAAGTCCATTTCACAGATCTAGCATAATCACTCCCTGCTGCTTGCTACTACAACAGAGGCAGATATTTTTCCTCACAGACATACAGCTACTAGATTCAAACTATGCATTTGAAAACTTAATTTTCTATCATGCAACACTTACTGCCTGTTCTCTGCATCTGCTGAAGGTTCTACCGTTGAACAGCTGTGCATCAAGCTGTGTATGTATTCACAGTGTCCAGCAGAAATCAAGAAACCTACCCAACACATGTATGCCCTAAGTCTCACCCAGGAGATCCAGAGCATTTCACACCCACACTACAAATATTTTAAAGTGACAGTAAACGCTCCCACTCCTAACCCCAGAATTGTGATGGACCAACTCCGCCACAGGAACGTTAACATTACAAATGCTGCTGGTGCCATTTGGCACTGGAGTAAGACCACAACTGCAGTGGGAAAATCCTCCAGCTCAGAACATTACCATCCATGGAACACACTACTTGCTGCTGGCAGCTGGCTCTCACGTAGCATTCAGTCACACTAGGACCGATGAGCACCTTGACACATTCTACAGAAAGGGAAAAATAAAAGCCACCCACTCTTTTGCAGGTTCACTTTTATAAAAACGTCTCCAACAAACACACCAAACCTGTAACCCTGTTCCTGTATCTGGAAAGGATGAACTAGTCCCACCAGACTTTCAAACTCCTTCCTTTCTGAGACACTTTACAAATTATTCTCTCATGCAGCTTCTAATTTATGTATGTGAAGCTTTGGGTTATACTTGCTCAAATGAGATTTCTAAAACACACTTTCAGAAGATCATAACCAAACAGAAACAAAATTTTCCTGTAAACAAACCAGTTAAGTCGGTTTCCATACCAGTGATCCAAAAGAAGCACTGCAGTTTTGCCAGTCGCTTCCATACAAGCAAGATCAAGCCTTTGCCATGACATGATTTTTATTAACCTTTGGGTACAAATAGACTCACGTCACATTTCTCACATTTGCCACCTGTACCTCTTATGTCCTGCACTTCACACACCCTGCCTCTGATTTTAGCAGAGGAGCGTTCCTGCAAACTGAGCTATGGGGGAAAGAGGCCATACGGTAACTTGTACTTGCAGTGCCCAGGTATGTGTCTTCCCATTCAGCACCATCCCCCCTTCATTAAATGAACAGTGATTATGGATGTGTGATACATACCCGAACACCCACACGGTGTAACACTGCAGCATATATAAAGTGAGCACATGCCTCACCAATGCTTTAAGGCATTGCCATTGGCTGGCCATAGCCCTACAGCGGACATTTGCAGAACCAACCCATGTGTAAGGACCCTCCTCTAGTTTGGAGGCAGACACAGAAGACTTGGAGAGGTGCAGTGCCAGAAGACATTCAAGGAACTCTTACTCTGCTGCATAGTACTGCATTGCCAGCCCCACTGATGCAACTCTTCCATGCCTCTCCTACCCAGGGATGGAAAACATTCAGGTTTACTTCACATCTAACAACCAGTTTGTCTTTCTGACTTAGAAAATTATTTCTGCAACAACTTTAGGCTTGCGAGTTCAATCTCAACACATACTCCTTGAGTCAGTTTTTCTTAGAAACTCGTACACGTTCCCTATATAGATTAAACTAACTCCACTCTATTTTTCTGTAACGTCCACAAAAATTAAATACAATCACATTTTTGTTACAGAACCAATAGATAACATTTTTATTCATACTTTCTCTTCCACCTCTGGGCACCGCATATTTTCAAGTACAAAACTGCTAATGTTAAAGAAAAATCAGGCAGCAGAACACATAAAGTCACAAGCAAGGGGAACAGATCTTGGTTGTATTAAAGAAACAAAATGAAAAACCTTTACTGCTACACAGATCTACAGAACCCTCTTCTCTTCAGAGCACTTCATTGCTCTCTCCCTAAATTACCCAACTTCAGAAGACCTTTTTTTCCCCAAGATTCAACCTACTATGAAGATCAATTTGAAAGGACTTCTGAAATATATCTTTATTAATGCTTGGTTTCTACTAAGTTGTAAAGTAGGTCAGAGAAAGAAGGTGTTAGATCTAAAGACACACACCTAGCAAAGCATCTGCCAGGTGTTGTGTACAGAACGGGAACACACGGGAGTTGGATGTTGATTTACACTAACAACTCTGTACAATGCCCTTTCCATGTAAGGCTTGACGAAGTTATTTTAGAATTCTCTTTAGGATCCGTTATGTGGTTAGAGGTATGTACAGTGACTATACTAGAAGGAAAATTAAACGTAATACATTTTAAAGGAGGAATTCTAAAAATAAATCAGCTGAGCCCTGCTGAAATGATTTTGAGATAGAGTTCAGGACTGTATTTGCTCAAGTTCTTTCACTGATTTATTTTGCAATAGAATCATAATAGAGTTATTTTTAACTGATTACCATGAGGAAAAGAAGGTTAAACAGCCCAAAATGAGAAAGAATAAATAAATCTCTCTTATCTTTTAATCTAACTGAAGAGAGGTAAGCACAAGGTGCCTGAAATTCTAAAAACCAACAAATTGTTAGGGGCATACAAGGGCACCAAAAAGAAAATGGGAGGAGGAAAAGATGGCAGAAATTGTTTTCCAGTGTTTTATGACAGACTGAAATGCATTAAAACTGCTGTATTGTCATGCAGAGAGGAAAAGGAACAGCAACTCTGGTACATGCTACTATCACATTCGCCAGTTTCATTCCTGGATCTCCACAAGGCTTCTCAAATGCTCTCTTCTCTCCTCTGTTTACATTTTATATAGGAAGAATACCTGTTATTTCTAGAGAAGCTGATAGTGCCAAGTATTTCTGGCCTTTGCCACATGAGTTCTGTGTAACACAGCTCACTCTCTCCTAAAACATTTGCATCTGCAAGACTAAAATTATGGATGAGCGCAGAAGAAACTCGGAAAGGACGAGGGACAAAGCAAGCGAGCCCGACAGCTGAACCCAAGCAGAACGTGCTTCTCGCACATGCAGCAACACCCACGTCAGCACGCTGCACCTGGCTGTGAGCAACGCTCTGCCCAACCAAAACCTGCAACCGAGTCCTGAGGTTTCCGCTCCTGTCAGCCGAATTAATTGCGCGTATTTATTACTATTGTTAATTACGGAGTGGTTTCCCCACGTGAAGCCACGGCCGCGGAACCACAGCTTGGGCCTACAGGCTACCACAGGCCCTTCTGCAGGCTGCCAGTCCTGCAGGGGCCTTTTAGCGGCTGGAGAAGGAAATTTATCGTGCGGGCCCTGTCATTACAGCCCTGCCTTCACAGCCTCGCCCCCAACTCACCATTTCCTTACTGCGGGGGGCCCCTCAAACACTCCTCAAACCCTCCTCGGCCCCATAGGACCCCACAGGACCCCTCAGGGTCCCCCCAGCCCTTTATGGAGCCCCCCCAGCCCCTTATGGAGCCCCCCCAGCCCCCCTCACACCGCCCCCCCCCCGTCACCATGGCGACGGTGCCCTCGCGCCGCTCCCAACGGCCGCCCCCTCACGAGCCTCCCCCACCCCTCCGGGCGACGCCGAGGCCGCACCACCCGCCGGCCCTCGACGCCCCGGCGGCGGGAGGGCCCGAGGCGGCGCTCACCCAGAGGATGAGGCTGTCGCAGAGCCGCAGGTCCGCGGGTTTCGCCTCCATGGCGGCAGCGGCCGGGCCTCCCCGCCAAGCGCCGCGCCGCTGACGTGACGGGCCCCGAGCGGAGGGAGGGAGGGGCGGCCCTGTCAGCGCCCACACCCGCCCCTGCCTTCAAACGCCCAGAGTGGCAGCGGGATGGACCAATCACAAGGAGGAGGGGGCGCTCTCCGAGCCAATCGCCGGGGCGGATTCGCAAGGGGGCGGGAGCTCCGCCGCTGCCTCAGCGCTGCCCGCCGGTGTTGTTAGTGGTGCCCGGGCTGCGCCCCGCGGCCGCCGGTGCTGCCACAAGATGGCGGCGGGGGCCGGGCTGGGGGGTCCCAGTGCCACGGGCTGTGGGGAGTCAGCGTGGCTGTAACGGCCTGTTCTTAATCGAGGCTAAAATATCAATACAAAAATAAAATAAAATAAAATTATTTCTTTTGGCGGAGGCAAAGGGCGGAAAGTGCTGAAGCGCAAGCGTGAGGAGAGGCTGTCAACTCTTCTCCAAGAGTTCTGCCTTCCCCATTTACATCAATATTTCTCCAACATCTGGTTCAGGGTCTTGTAATACCCTGCCTCAAATGCTCCAGAGAAAAGCTTAAATACCTTACACTAAGGCAAAACAATTACACTGTCCCTCTGCTGTTTTAGCATAAGAACTTCTGTAGATTTTTGCCTCCCTTACAAGTTCATGTATTTTTTTTTTTTTTTTTTTTTTTTTTTTTTATTGATTCAGTTTTATAAAGATTCTTGTAAAGATTATAAGGATTCTTACGGACACCTGTTATTGAAATATCCACAATGACATTACCACTGTCATGAATGTGTTAAGAGGGGACTACCAAGCAACTTAAGTAATATTTGTTAAGGGTCTTACCTATACTTTTTTCTGGCTGTTCTACTTATTAAGATACATGCTTTAATCCTCTGTTACTGATTCCACTTTGTGTGAAAGATTAAAATTGCAATGCATGAAGTAGACAGCATTTACATAACTATTTCCCCTCGTAACGCTATCCCACAGTGATAAAGGCTATCATTAAAAACAGGATAATGAGTAACAGGTTATTTGAATAAAGTCCCACAGACTTCTATACTAGGATTTGTACTGTTAAGAACATTTATATTCATGTTTGTCCTCTTTTATAATTTCTATTAGTTTTTTTTTTTTTTAAATTTCTTTTAGACCTCTTAATTTGGTTACTGTTCCTTCCTTTTGGTACTTTACCTCCTTTCCCTTCACGGGAAATAACGGTGTCGTGTCATTCCCACCCACATCTTT
Organism: Anas acuta; assembly: GCF_963932015.1. NCBI lineage: Eukaryota > Metazoa > Chordata > Aves > Anseriformes > Anatidae > Anas > Anas acuta. Next base: position 3,853,413 of record NC_088986.1, read on the forward strand.
ATGCAGTATCCTACTCACTTCCCGCAAGCACGTAATTCTCCATGTCTTCCTGTTGATTTCATATGCTTTTTCTCTACAGATTCAGCATCCCACACCTTCACTTTCTTTATATGGTTTCTAAAGACACTTCCTCTTTCCTGGGTTTATGCTACACGTGCCAGGGAACAGCAGAAGGCAGCAGCTTTCCAGGAAACCTGGACTTAACCAGGAATAGAGCCAGCAGGGCAGGGAATGCACCAGCTGGGGCCATGTCCCACAGTACCTCAGCAGTACAGGTAAAATGTGCAGGTTCAGGGATGATCAACCGTAAATGCATGGTATCAGGCAAGTTCATGGAAATGAGGCAAGTATGAGGTAAAGCCAGGAGGGCAACCGACCTGTCAGGGTCAGACACAGTCCCATGATCAGCACCATGACCAGGCAGCTCTGAGGTCAAGCTGGGAATTCATTCCATAGGTCACAGTTCAGATCAGCAAAATCCACAGCTGAGAGTGAGCTGAAGGCCCAGGGCTGAGCTTAAATAGAATTTCTGGGCCCTTGTCAGAAGTTGTGGAGAGAGGTACCCACTGAGGCCACTAATGCTTATTAGTGCACTCAGGGTCCTAATGACATACTCTGTTTCAGTAGGGATCATCTTCCATAAATGCAAAAAATAATGAAGAGAATATTTCTCCTCTAGAGGGCTGTACAGTACTGACAAAAGGGAAGGGTGGAGCTTAATCAGAACCAGCCAAGGCCTAATAGCTCTATTTCAAGATTGCTTCTAGTTCAAAAGCATCCTGAAATTTTTCACATGAGATGGTTATGTGGGAAAGATGGTACAGACTGTAGAGTACAGGGAGATTGGCTGTAATCTGTAGCACAAGCACTAGTCTGAAAGAAAAGGCAGGCTGTTCAGTTTGGTAACTGGGATTATGTCAGAAGAGATTGGCTCACCCTTGCGCTCCTGGTTTTTGCATCCTCTTCAGAGGGATGACTCCACATAATTGAGTGCTCGCTGAAATAAATCAGTATTGGCACACTGTGAGGACATTTCCAAGGAACGTTACACATACAACTTAAAGAACTCTACAGAGAAATACAATGCCAATCTGTGTAGCTATTTTACATCTTTCCAACTGCAGCTATACACGAGTACATCAGGAACACCGGCACTGTGCTTAGAGTTCAGCTGTGGGGTAGAAGAAGTAGTAACAAAGGGAAGTTATGTAAGTAATGTGGGTGATTTGGGTTTAGATTTTAAACCTAGCTGGAAATTTCTCCATGAACTGCAGCCCACTTGAACGTCTGTCATCAAATTTTGGTTTTGTGCCAACCAAGGTAAAAGACTACGACCTATGTTAACATTCCAGAGACAGGGAAGACTAGCTTGGCACCTCACACCAGGACTTCAGTTCAGTCTCATGATGCCTAATGTCCACTGTTAACAACATTTTAAAGTCAGGCTAAGTTACTTCTCACTTATTTAAAATATATTCACTCCTCTTGATAATGCATCCTTGACAAAAGTGTCTGACGGTCGCTTAGTAAGGGATGTCTACAATATAGAATGGCGTTTGCTACAATAATTTAAATTGCTAGGGAAAAAAAAAAAAAAGATTGTTAAGACTTTTTGATTTTCATTGGGATTTGCATTATGTCCAATAATATGAATGATATTTAGTTCAGACAGTACATTTTGGTAGCTTGCTCAAGAAAGTCATATATTCAGACACTTGAATTTCCCAAAGCTCTTGTGGCAAACACACATCTCTTGTTGTTTAACAATATTCTTGTTCAAAAATCCTCATTTATAGGACTGCAACTAATAGGGATTTTTTAAGCACTTGGAAACAAATACATTAGAATGAAAAATACCAAACAGTGACACTTGGTGGTTAGTTATGTAACTTGCACATTTCTTGACAGAATACATGAGTTGAAAAATGAATCTCAGCTTTTCTGTCATATTTAGTAGTTTCACTGATACAATTTGTGAAAGTCTATATTTCTTTGCCATCTTTCAAAAGCTTCAGAAGCATCAAGTAAGCCTCTTGATGTTCTATGGGACCAACACATTTGAAATTTTCAGATGAAAAAACTAGAAACTAACCAATTACCCAGATTTATGCAGTTAATTATTACAGAATACAAAACGCTGTGAGATTCCTAATGCCTGCTGTATTTCTTGGGCCACATGTCCCTTCATGTCCCATCACAATTACATCTTTTTTGTATATATACTTCCACTGCCTTTTGAATCAAGTTCAATCTATATTGAAAGTTCTTAATATTTTCATTAAAAAGGCATTGGCTATCTGTTTATTCCCAGAATGTGGATTATAACAACTTAGAAGTTGTTATAGTCAAACAAGGATTATTCATCAAAACTGAGCATGTAAAAATCATAGAATATGATTTTTAAATCTTGGTTCTAATGTGAACTGAAAATTTCATCAATACTTTACTGGTCTCACACAGGTACGTGTCTCCTGAATGTACCAGGAACAGAACGGGCTTCCAAAGCTGCAGGTCAGAGGCAATCAGCGATGACAGTCTTGTGATCACTGCTTTACCCCCATGGCTTGTTGTAAAGTAACCAGAGACCTTTGCCAACTGGATTAGTCATACCAATCCACTGTGTACTCCTTCTGGGGCATTGGTGAAAGAGTTGGGGGAACAGCTAACTTCATTATTGCTTTTCAATCTCACCATGACCTGCATTTTACAAGAGCAGCAACTCCCAGAGCAGAGAGTGGTTGAGGTTACCTTACCACTATCTGGCTTACCTCTTATTTCTGAGCAAAACATCTTGAGGAAATAAAAAGAAAGGAAAAGCAAAACAAAACAGAAACAGTAGAAAAATATATATATAGCCCTGATGACTGAAGTACTACTTGGGTAGCTGTCTAGTTTCAAAGGAGATCCCACTAAGACCCCACTTTAAAGATGCTCTGCGATACCTTACAGATCAATTATGCCCTGAGGGAAATCTTTCAGTATGTAACTGAACTATCTATTCTGTAAAATACTTTGAAATATTTTGTCTGTTACAGGAGATGAAAAGCATTATAAATGCATTCATTATATATATATATATATATATATATATATATATATAAAGTAGGAATTCTGGATATTTTATAATTCTGAAAATTAATGCTTTTATGAGAGTATATTCATCAAGGGAGTTTGTATTTGGGCTTTTCTGAAAGGTGGAAATATCTCCACATGGAATAAGCATCTTTCAAATATTTTCGTATCTGATGGAAACACTATCATCACTTGAGGCCCTTCTTGGAAGTCATTCAGCTATGAGAACACTTACTTTTAATAAAAGACTGTTTAAGCCAGTGGGATTCCTGGAACTCCTGAGCCATTTACGCTCCTCTTCACACTTTTCTTAGCACATCTTAACTCAATGAGTATTTTCTTTGATCCCCACAGACTTCATGGCGGTAAGAAACTGTAAGTCATCTCATTAAAACTATGACAGCTTAGACTGGCATTTGTAGCCTATCTTACAATGACTTAGATTTGACTGGAGTAATTTCTGGGGTCCTTGAGTACAAAATTGCTGGTATAGTTATCTTAGCCCACACAATACAGTGAGTTTGTACGCAGGATACAAATACATCTACACATATTATACAATAACGTCACAATTATTGTGTTATTATTCTAGTAGATTTAGTTTACTATGGTAGTTTCAGAAAAAAAAAAAAAAAAAAAGCAAGTGCTTTTACGAATATTATTTAAAGTTTGCTGATGATACTAAACTGGGAGGTGCTGTTAACTCTGGAGGGATGAGAGGCCTTGCAGAGCAATCTCGATACCTAGGAGTAATGGACAATTGTTAATAGCATGAAATTCAGTGAGGGTAGATGCTGGATTCTGCACCTGGGACAGAGCAGTGCCGCACACAGGCAAAGACTGGGAGCCAAGAGGCTGGAGAGCAGCCCTGCAGAGAGGGACCTGGGGGTGCTGGTGCCTGCAGGTTCAGCAGGAGCCAGCAGTGTGCCCTGGCTGCCAGGAGGGCAGAAGTGCAAAGTAGGAATCTATTGCTAATCTCATGCACAAGGCATGGTAGGGTACCCCTATAAGGTTTTTTGTCTTTTATTAGATAAAGAAGAAAAGGGGAAAGGAGCTGAATATACAGAGAGGCTGCTTGGGCTTGATTTGAAGCTGTTGTGAAGTTCCTTACTCGGTATTTATAAGATTCACAGACTGTGCAGATATGTGGGTTCTTTTCAAACTGTGTATGTTAGTGTGTCTGGCCACTCCACTGTCTCTAAATTCTCCTGGGGAAAGGAAATTCACTTTGCAGGGTCGAGAAGGCAAGACAGACTATACTAGAACTATCCGACCTGATCACTCCTTAAAGAAACAGAAAAGATGAGTACAGTGAATGACAGATTATCTCTGCATTAGTGTTCCGTAATTCCCATTCAAGAGGGCTAGACAAAATATGGAAATAATGCCACAGAAGCAAAAGTCCCAATATCCCAATAAATTCCATTAAAAACTATACTGGAAACAAAGTAGGTTGGGTTTGGGAAGCTAACTAGATTTATAAAAAAGAAAGTGACCAGAGCTTTATAATTATACCTTTTGGCTTCATACAGAAGGAATAAAAAAAAAAAAAAAAAAAAAAGTTTAACATCTTTAAGAATGATCTACATAATCTACCTCAATCACCTCAAGAATGTATCTCAGAATCAGGAATTCTTACTAACAGTGACTTTTGGGGATAAAGTATTTACACCTCTGTGACATCATTTCTTCTCCACAGGACCTCACTGCCTCACCGCAGCCTTTCTTCCTAACATGCTCTCTGCCTGCCTCAGTTGTTTTCTTAACATTTGTCAATCTCCTATCTGTCCTTTTCTATTTTAGGCTTTTTGTTTACATTCTCACAGATATCTGCACTTCTATTTTGGTACTCTTATCTTTTTTTTTTCAGTGGACAAGGTCACACGTGAAAAGGGGCTTTGGCAATTCTGGTATTAGCTCGCTGACGTGAATTGACATCACGGAACTGTTTGCACTGTCATGGTAGCAGCTCCTGGCTAGGCGAGCTCATACATATTAAATTTCTCAGATGCAATTTCAGTTTGAGCTAGTAACAAGATAATCAGTCCTAGGACATGAAATATGACATAACTTGTCAGAAACAAATCCACATTCACTTTCTCAAATCCTGTTTCCACAAGAGCATTGAAAAGGCAGTGCAATGTTGTGACTTCATTTGGCTAAGGAGTATTTGGCAGGTGAGCTTACGTCCCAACAAGACCATTTGGTTTGTAGATTCTGATCATTAAATATCCTTGCTTGTAATTAAAACTGTGCATCAGCTACCTCCAGTTTTCACCACATCTTTTTCCAGGACTGTTCTGTGAGTGAGCTCATGAGCTTTTTGCTTTTTTTTTTTTTTTTTTTTTTTGAGGATTGGGGGTGAAAAATGAACATAATTTCCAGAAAAAAAGTAATCCCTTTAGACTGATTGTGTGCCAGGGTACTGGTGTGTAGTTTTGCACACAGAAAATAATTGTGATAATATCTCTCATCTCTCTAAAGAGAAAATAATTTTCAAAACTTTATGTTCCCTGGCACCTATTATATACCATTATATTATTATACAAAAGCATATCATCAGTATACAAGATCAGCTGAGTGAAATCGTAATTTTTTGTTCATTTCCATTATTTTTCAGTTGAAAGTTAACAGGTCAGTTATTAAAGATCATTTTTTCCCTAACATCTATACAATGGTATAAAAAAATCACTAAAATATTAAAGTGTTTGAATACAGAATAGTATTCTCTAGTTGAAGAAGAAAGGTCTGTGTTGAAAAATAGAAACACTACACTAAAATGTCACAGCTATCAAGTGCTATTAAATGCCATGGAAATGTCCAAAACACAGTTGTTGATATTCACGGTATCATTTACACACCGAATACTACGTTTGCATGCATGTAAAAAAACAAGCTCAAATTTCCTATCACTTTTATACCAATGTCATTTTACTTTTTTACTTTGAAAATAAGCTTCAATCTGCCTAAGAATCTTGAACACATTTTATTCAGATTTCTAAGATTCTGTGTTCCAGAATGAAAGCCAACTCCTAACGCAGGTGGACTGAGCCTCCTTTTAGCAGGTTGCTCATTCTAAGCAGTGCCAGACAGGTTACAACTATTTTAATCGGCATTTTCAACAAAACTACATTTTGTGCTTGGATCATTCCTTAAGATAAAAGTTTTAATCGTCTGGTTTTACTAGCCATTCACTTACATTTCCATTTAAAGAGATTTCTCTCCTGATTTCCTGATGCAATTCACTGACAGCTGGTCTGATATGCTTTGCTCTTGCTTAGGAACATGTTAGTAGCAGCTCTGATAACCTACATCTCCATTTTAGCAGAACACTGTAAAGCCTGCCTACGTATTGTGTATCCAGCAGTCAGTCTTCACTACTCTTATTTCCCAGGATGGAATTAGGTTGGAGCTGGGACACACTGAGAATTCGTAATGCAAAGCTCCATCTCAGTCCTAAACCCCTTGGTTTGTGTCAGATAAGTCATTATATGAGCCCTGCTCCAAAACACTGCCAGGAGGAGTTATTTCACATCTTTATATGCCTTGATCCTGATTTTTGGTTAGGTAGACATTTGGGAAACAGAATAAGAAACTTTATGTGGAAAATTGGGAATTAATAACACAGTAATACAAGTGGTTGGGGTGAACAGACCTGTTGCCTTTGATGGGACTGTTTGACTACGTGAAATGTAATGGTAACTGAGCACTAATAGCTTGAGTGATATAAAGAATGAAAACAAAATCCTGCTTATGCAAACAGGGAAGAATTTAGCATCCAGTTTCCAAGACTAGTCTGCCTATTGTGTAAGGGCATCAGTGACTGCAAAAGAGACAGCTCTATGCACACAATCCCTGGCAAGTAAAAGGGAATCTGGGTTCATTTCATAGAAAGTCTACAATCTTTTTGCTATTATTTCGTTAGGGGGAGTTTCAACTCTGTATTAAAATAATTCTGATCATATTTTGAGTTAGTACTAATCAAATGCTTGAGTAACCTAGCTAAAATAATTCAATGTGTTCAAACGAATTTTCTAGTGGATAAACATTCCTGTCTAAAAACCAGAGTCACTGGCAGGAATAATTGGCATCCTCGTTAGCAGCCTTTATGGATCTAACAAGTTGAGCAGAGCAGCTGGGAAAAGGGTGGAGAGAATGAGCTACATTCAGGTATTTGGGGTGTCCTTTGGGGTGAAGCCTTTTAGCAGAACAGCCCGAGAAGGATGCCGTTACTTACCCCATGTCAGTTCTCTGGGTAAGGGAACGTCTCCAGCTTCTGCCTCTGTCAGTCTGGCACCTTTAGTAAGTAATTAAATCACACTGTAGATGTGTATGCATACTTAGATAAATAATAAATGACAGCTATCACACTGTCATGAGAGCATGCATGCATACCCAGGGCAGGAAATCACATACAGCATTTCATTTGGTGCCGATCTCTGTCTAACAAAGTGAGGAAGATGCCCTAGGGACTGGTGACTAACAAGGAGCATTGTTTATGCTACAAATCCCATCCGGTTATTAGTCTTTGAAAAGAGCTTTGTTTAGCTTATCAGTGCTCCAGCAGGAATGCCAGGGGCATTACTTTTGTTCTGAGTGTATTCCTATTCCAATATTACCGACTCCCACTCCACTCCTCCAGAAGAGGTTATGTGTTACCTGAGGGCTGAAAATTCGGCATGTGCTCCAGTGCCATGCTGTTAGAATCAGGGTAGTTAGCACTGCACAAAACCAAGGCCTCCTTATTAATTTTGCTGCATTAAACTGCAGAATATCTTTACAGAAATCAAGCCTTTCTAGAGGACTACAGAGCGCGACAAAGAATAACTACTTCATGAGGTATACATGCCCGTAAATTAAAATTATTTTAACGAGTAAGATCTTTTGCTTAAGTTCTACACTTTGCTTGCTTTATTGGACAATACTGTGTTACACAATCTAATTTGGCACTTATGTAATACCAAAGTATCACAAGTGTCTGGCAAGTTTTAAGCCCATTTCACAACAGGACTTCAGTTAATCACTTGTCTACACAACTGATAGGCTGCTATTTTATCAGGTGATCAAAATACCTGTAGATGCCCTTGATCAAGTTAATATTTAAAAAATAGTAATGCACTATTTTTATTACATTCAGGTACCTTTTGATTATGTTAAACATCTTCCGGGAGGAAGAAGATATATTTAGGTGTTTTAGAAAGGGAAGGCTGTTTTCTGTGTTGTTTTTTTCTTCCCCCCAGGAGACCTCTGTTTTTGTTTTTATTTTTTGTTAGAAGACTTGCTTTATTTGGGGGAAAAAAAACAAATAACGACATATTTCTTTCATAACCATAATTTAGAAAACTTGACAGACCCTTGCCATTGGGCAACGCAGTTAATAATTGACAAAGACGTACAGCGGGCCTTCATGAATGATTCCACACTGACAGCTGGTGTAACTTACTCAGCTCCTCGCAAGCAGTTCTGCAAAGAGGAATGGTAAGTTGAATTTTGCATAGGTTTTCTCAACCAGGGTAGGACATGATCATTAGAATGATTACAAATATTTATTCCTATATGTGATTATTTATTTTTATTTATCATGATTGTATATTGGTATATTATTTATCTATATCTATTTATAAATAAGTATTTATTTACATTTTTAATCATTAGATTACTTTTGGAAAATTTGCACAAGTCAATTCTTCTCTTTAAAATATGTCCTATTCTCATTTGTGATTTGATTTAATATTCATTGTCAAATAATGAGCTGTCCAGTGTATCCTTGTGGGTCATCTTAATTGTGATGTAGATCACTTTTACTCCTCATTAATGACAGATTCTCATGAAAAAATGAATAAATTGTTGTTAGCACTTGAATCTGCCAAGTGCTTCTTAAACTTTCATTTCTTTTCCTCAAACATACTGACTCATCACTGATGCTTTAAAACCAAACTTCCTAGTGGTAAAACTGGAGGATGTAGTCAGCTGAGCTGTGTTGCAGAAGTAAAGGTTTACACCTAGGAGCCTCTGGCTTCACAATCAATTATATGATTACTACTTCATGCTTTTCTTTTGCACACGTATTAGAAAGTTATCAAATCTAGTGATGACATTTTCATACAATAGGCTTGATTTTGCAGAATTCTGCTAGAATTATTTTCTGAACTGCTCAGCTTTTATTTTAAGACAAAAGATGCATCCAGTTTTGAAAAGATCTTTTTTTTTTTTTTTTTTTTCTCTGAAAAATCTGATTCCATGACACCAGGAACTTCTGGGTTTGACAAGCTTCTAAACCTAGCCTCTAACCAGGTACCTACATGGAGAGTTCCCTTGCAACTCTGACACCAAAAGCAAAAACACCTGTGGTGCTCATTGAGAAAAAAATAAACATGAGGACCCAATTGTAGCAAAACTTAAAACTGTATTTAGAAATAAACATGGAAACTCTCTGTGGTCTTCACTAGCAGACTTAAAATTTGACATGAAGCTCTGTACACCATCAATCATAGTAAACCCTATCAGTATGGCAATATCCAAGCCTGGGATTTTCCAAGGTGAGATAGGCACAAATATCCAGTACAAGGCTATGGAGCAGTAACTTAATGAACACTTTCAAAGTTTTTAGACTCAAGTGTCAACAGGAATGACAATTTTAATTGTATTCTTTCTAGATTACATGTAGAACTACTGCATGAGAGGAAGATCCTCAGAAGTCTGGTATTTTGGGCACAGTCACACTAAATATTTTGTTTTGTTATGACTTAGCACCATCAAAAACTAACAGGCACAAGCCACAAAATGCTAAGTGCCATAATCACTACTTCAATCTCTCATTCAGTCTGCTAGTTCAAACGTTCAAAGGCTGCCTCAAGACTTTGGAAGGGGGAAATTTATCCTGGCAGACTTATATCTATGTTAGGTTATCATCTGTCTTTCTATCAAATCCAGCTGGTCACTATCCTTATAACCAACATTAAACCAACTCAAACACCATCTTGAGTGCTTGGACTAAATAAATCAAAAATTTGATTATGTGCACATAATCTATTCAAATAAATGAAAGATCTAGCATGTTCTTCCTAGCCTATCTGAACTCAGGAAAAAACTAAGCCACTGATATCTTTGCTGAAGGTGACTGCAAGTCCCATTTTCCCCAATATGCTCTATTAATGGGGCTACGAAAGATCAAACCAGGGCTGTCTAGCCCTCACTGCTGCACTGGATGCCTACAGAAAAATAAAGAAACAGGTAATTATGTGAAACTTCCCCAGAATACTCTTTCATTCTCTGGTGGCTTATGGTTCATTAACTTCTTCCGTCAGAGGTACTACCTTTGCATTTAATAGCACTCGATATCCAGTACGTATTGAATTCAGAAATTTAGAGCATCCATAACAAGAACATCCACTGCTTAATTGTCTGTGTAAAGAACCGCCTATTTCTTTTCCCCAAATTTACTGCCTGTTGGTCATATTGTGAGAGCTGGACAAGTTTCCCACCTTGCTTCATTCAGTAAAGGAGCGATTCCAAGATAAAAAATGCTGCTTCATGGTAGTGAATTTGCATGATTTTTTTCTTCATCTATACATGCACATATTCCTCACCTGGTGTCACTACCACAGGATCATTGCCTGGTTCCTTCCTGTAATTCATAAAGTCCTAACTCAGATGCATCAAGCACAGAGCTTCTCAACAGCAACTCGCACTTGGCGGCTGAGTTTCCAGCCCTGGTGCTGTACAGCAACACAGCAGCAGTCAATTTTCCCATCTTCTGAACAGCACAGACTCTGTTTCTGCAGATTTGCTCATGTAAGTCAGCAGAAGATGAGTCATCTGGAAAAAAGTTATAATCATTTGTCCCCTAGGAATCGTATAGTAAGTTAATTATTGTACAACACATTCTGATACAAAATACACAAGCAGTTTCAACTTGTTGAGGTTGCAGAGAGCGAGAGCTTCTCACAATTTCCATCAGTTACGGTCTGGGAATGCTGGGTTTCCCTTGACTCAGTATCTGTTACATAATCAGAAACACATTTGGTTTGCTTTGTTGTGAGGCAAAGCTAAAGAAATGTGTGTCTTATTACTTTGCAAAAATAAAGAGCCGATACCTAATCGGTTTATGTAATATATGCCGATGTGTAAACATCAGTAATACAGTTATAAACACACCAGTTGAGCACTCCGGGCAGTTCCTCAGCTGATGCTAACTATTACACTTTTCTATCAGTTGAAATCATTCACTTCTGAATCTGCAAACAGCCCATCAGCTTTGCACTTGAAGGCAAAACACAGGGCTGCTAAGTGCTGTACGAATTTTAGGAAGCATTATGTCAAAGCATGTTTGCCCAGAGGTCATTTGTCAGCGCAGGGGACTCGAGTCTGTCTGATCTCCATTAGGTTTTAGTTTGCCATGGTCAGTAACCCCAGCTTTGTCGGGTTATTGTGTGGCTGCCACGTTAGCAGGGAATGAAGAGAGCATCTTACTAGTGCACAGAGGGGAAAATCTGAACACAGCATAAACACATTCAGCGTCTGAACTTTCTGCTGGGTCTCAGAACCATTTATAACTTCATAAACTGTAAGGAAGAAATACTTCCCAGCAGTTACAACTTGTTAGTTTAAAACCTTCAGTTCTTTCTGTTTACAGATCCTCATTTTAGGAAGGAAAGACCAGTATTAAAGGTGCTGATTTAAAATCACTAATTCAGCGAACTCATCATTTTAGGCATGGCTATGACAGGAGACCTGGTTTCACACTCATTTATTTGGAAGACTTGTAAGACAACCTCTTTCTTTCTTGGAATTATTAGTTAGAAGAAAATAATTATTTTTTTTTAAATCTTTGTTGTTAGACGATTTTACATCTTCACAGTCACTTTGGGTCTTCCAGCATTTGGCATGGAAAATCGAGAATCTATTCAATCTTCTCTTTATAAAAACTTCCATAAACAGGTCAATTATTTGGAATTGTATTCACTGATCTGTCATGGAGGCAGGTGCCAATCAGCTATGTGAGAAACAACGAAGCAATCCCAATTGGGCAACACGGGACAGCAAGCATACAGTGATACTGTAATCTCCAAGTATAGCATCATCACATCTGAATGCCTTATTTAGGTCATGGGAAAATAATACCCATTCCATATAAAGCTGGACTTCTGTGGTCATTAAGAAACACATGGAGTTCATAACTTCTTGATCAAAATGCAAAATGAAACTGTAATTGATGCTTTCTCTTGTTGAACCTCCCTAGACATGCCTAGGCAGTGGAGGACAGCCACTATTAATAGCCTTTAAGATGGTGCCTTAAAGTAGAGGACCTTCCTGGGAAGCTCCCTCCCAATTTCAGAACTCCTCTGTTTCTGGGACTGATAGAAACATTGGAATAGTTTCATCTCCGGAAAGGACACTGGCCATGTTATTATTACAGTTTCTTCATTGTGGTTAGGGCCATCGAACATATGGTCAAGTATAAGGTTCTCTGTGATGTGCTAAGACAATATAGGCAGGCCCCTTATCCCTTATGGACGAACTAATGCATCATAATAACAGTAGCAAAAACTTCAGCTGTGGTGAGGAATCAATATTGAGTAAGAATGGCTATTTTACCTCTCACTGTATCAAACAATCCTGGCAAAGATGAGTATACTGCCAAATAACTTTTATTGCCTTCAGATAATGACTTGGGAGCAAAATTTAGAAGACCTGCACACATCCTTCAGCCTTTCCAACACAGGTGGAGAGTACTCCAGGAATATTATAACACAAAGGAATATTATAATACAAATATGCCCACTTTGAATTTCAACATGCCTCTTTAGCACTTCAGAAGCTTACAAAGCTCTTATCTTTCCGCTGTAGAAACAAACCTCAGTATTATTCTTAATTATAGACTTTTATAAGCAAAGGGAAGGATTGCATAAAAGCCATTTTTTACTGAATGGTGACTTGTAGCTACATAGCCTATGATACACAGTAAGAATACCTTTCTGCCAAGGAAGGCAGAAAATGGCCTGGTCCTTATTTCAACACATTTAAGTGCTAGGCATGACTACAAAGAAGGAAGAAAAAGATCCAAAAGCTCCTGAGGCAAATTTTGGGTGCTGTCTGACTAATAATGACAGAAAGACAAGCCAGCGGGTCAAACTCTGCAGGCCTTCAGAACATAACTATTGCCCCATGGTATGTGGATTAATCGCTGGAAACAGAAACGTGTCTTGATCTTAGCTCTGACACTGGTGTTTTCTGTAGGATTACAGAAATAATTTCTTTCTGCCTATCTTTCCTTATCTGCTGAGGTAACTACTAGTTATGCATGACATCTATATTTATTTAGCCTCTGTGACTCTCTGCTGTTCATGGGAGATGGTTAATGAACTGAGCATGTCAATCAAAACACTAATTTACTGAAGACTCTGCACTACTTCTCTTTCAGGAATCACTCCAAATCTGGCAGCCCAGGAACCACAGAGACTTCAGCTGCCCCATCTGTCTCCAAACAGCTACTCTCCCAGTAGAAACCAACTGTGGACATTTATTCTGTGGTAAGTTTTCTGCATTGACAGCACGCTTCCTACAGAGATCTCAGGTTCTATGTAGGAACCAGTCCAAGCCTTTCTCCCTAGAATTAAAGTCAGTTCTCTCACTAGAAGCAAGAGAGTCCCATCTCTGTGTCACCAAAAATTCAGTAACAATATTTTTATCTGTTCATTGCCTTTATATTGACAAGGGGCCACTTTTGAAAAGCAAAATGCAGGAAGTCACAAGACAAGAGGTAACAGATGATTTTGCAGTATTCTGTTAAATTACAACACAACTCATGGAATGCTTAAAAGGTCCAGAAAACCACGCAATTTTTATTCAACTATGCAAAAACCCTAAGCTATAAAAATCATCAATTTAATCGTCATACAGTTCGTGACTGTAAAAGTTCAAGCTACAACAAATGTGAGGTCTTCTCTTTGAGCATGAACTCACTTCTGGGAAGACAGCTCGTCGTTTTATATATCAATATTCAACAGCATAAAAAAAAAAAACAAGTATCCCATAAAATTGATTCAAATTTTATTTACATTGGTAAAAATCAGGTGTAAAAGATACCAGGCTTAGGTCTGATTCTGTTCCACAGGCTTGCTTCCCCAGTGAAACAATTGCCCTAAACTAAAGCTGAAATGATTTAGAGCTATAAGGCGCTATTGTCTTGCTTTATAGTCCTGTAAAGGCTTTCTTAAAGAAAAAAAAAAAAAAAAAAAAGTGGAAGTTACGTACTAAACCATTCAAAAAGTGAGTTTCTAGTCATGTATAGGCCTTTTAATCTGTTTAACTCTTCTTAAAGAAAATCCATGTGGTCATACATAGAAAAAATATTCAGACATCTCATCATGATGTGTGCTCAGTAACTGTTTATGCCAGTCGAGGGCCTGTCTTAACAGAAAAGGAGACACTGCCTGGATAAGCAGTGTGAGGGTCCTTCTGTTGAGGCTGCCTGTCGTGTGGCCTCCTGTCCTCAGCCAGTGCAGCTATCGTTGCTGGATAGTCTCACGTAAAACCATAATTCAGCGGATAAATGTGTCTGCTAAGTGACTTCTTTGAGGCTGCTAAGCCATATGGTTAGGATTACAAAATTTAAATAATTTTTCAAAGGAAGACAAGGACGAAGCACAGAGTAGTGGAGGGAGCTATATTCATAACTGCATTTATAGAGGGGATTTCAGGATTTTTAAGGCCCACATTCTGCACCACTGGAGTCAGTGTGAGCTTTGCACCTGCTCTGAAAGGCTGCAGGATAAGGCCACCAGCATACTTGGCCTGAACTTCACAGCTTTGCTCACACCTCTGACATACATCCTCTGGTGAATTTACAGGCAAAGTTTACAACCTCACTGCCCCAGCTGCTTATCAGGTTCCTGGCTGAATGCTGTCATCACCGCTGCATGAGTGGCAGAAAAGAACTGGAGTTTGTGATCTGATGAGGTTGAAACTGCCAGTGAAGGTGCTTCAGTGCTCCTGTGCTGCCCATCAGTCATCTCTGGCAGAGGGTCGTGCAGGCAGCTGGCAGTAATATCTGATACTGCAGCACAAGGTACATCAAAAGACACTGGTCAGAACCATAAAGCTCCTTCCTACATTTTACGGAGAGCTTAAAGCAAGTGTAAGTTATATTTACAAGCCATTTGAACTTTTTTTCTCCAAGTAAGAGTGTTATAAAAAGAGTTAAGCGTAAATGAGAACAAGGCACTTGTGTTTTATATTGAAAAGCATTCACCCAAACCAGCCCCTCATCAGCACTGCCACTATCTCTGTCCTCTGAAACCGCAACAAATCAATGGATCAGCAACAGCTACAGGCTGCTTGTCTACCACAAGCGACACCATTTAATACTGTAGCCTCTTTTAAGTTTTTATTACCACTCACTGTTTTATACCATACAGGAAAAGGATGCTTTGAATAAAACTCACTCCAGAACAAACAGTAAGCATATGGCCTCAAAACATGTTTCAAATAATATCACGTAAGTTATAGTTTCGAGTACCGAGATAGACATAACAACAAAAGCCATTAACTTTCCACTTTCTCTGGCCTGGGTAGCATTCCCTTTCCTACCTCTGAATATGACATAATGATTTGGGCTTCATATTTGTTTTGAGATCTGCGGAGAAGTACAAGTTTGGTATATATTGTTATCATTAACTGCATCTATTTGGTTAGGCTTTACATTCCCCAAGTACATCTTCATATACACTCTACAGCATAGAATCCAGAGCGATGCATTATCCGGGTTATGACTATGTTTATATAGTAGAAGCGTAACATGTCTGTTTTTCATGTCTTAAACCAATAAAACTTTACATTGGGCTTATCAGAACCATTCTACGTAGATCTAAGCCTGTTGTGACTGAAATCAGTAACAAAACTTCTCTTGTTGCCCTGCAGAACAGAGCTAAGGCAATGCTGAGCACTCTTAATAAATTCCACTCTGGTAAAAGTTTTATTTAAAAAATGTGGTCAACCCAGAGCTTTTAAAGAAGATTAATGTGGACTTATAAAAAATGTCTGATTTTATTATTAGTAGTAATTCATACAGTTTGTCCTGAAGTTTTCCTTTTCAGCTTCAGTTTGAACCATATGTTCAGGAAGTTCAACTGAAAAACGATCCTTGAGCAATATTATTTTTTTCTAATTAACAATAACCACAGAGGTATTTTAGAAAAACCTATGGACTCCCTCAGAAGATTGTGTAGCAGGCTAGATTAAAACAGGATTTTGTCTATTTTATGAAAAAGGCACTGAAGCACAAATAGGTCAACTTCATAGGAGTCTTTCTTTCCTGTTCTACTAAACAAAGGATTCTGCATGTAGCACATTTTAATTTCCACAGGGTTATTTTTTAAAGCCCTTGATGAACTATGGGATCCAGTAGTACCCCATTGTCATCACTGGGACATCGCTGCGTGGATCACGATACAGAATCTGAACCTAGAGGGTCAAAGCTGCTCCTGAAGTCAGGCATGATGTCTGTCAAATGTAAAAGTTCAAGCAAGAGCTTGAAGTTGGCTGCCAGACTGAGTTTATACATCCCACATGAGGATTTAGATATAAACACAGCCATGTGCCCAGCTAACTGTTCCATATATGCAAACAAAATAGAAGAGTTAGAAAGAAAAATCCTGCACTCAAATGAAAACAAAACTAAAACGTACAAGTCAGAGCAAGGTTCATAAAAATATCTTTGGGCCAAATTTATCATCCCTAATATAAGGATGTCCTATAAAGGAAGTAACTGATAGTATCATGAACACTTTTTATATTTGACTTCAGACACATTTCTCCTCTAATATTCCTCTTTTCAGTAACAATGGACAAAAAAAGTCTGGGTGCAGAAAAGTATTGCACTGAGGGCTCCTGAGGATTTATTGTCTTCACTTAAACTACTTGCTGGTTGTTTCTAGAAGACCATTGTTCAATTCAATAAAACAATTCCATCAAAATGGCAATGCAGTGTTCTGCTGTTGCTTTCACTGCGGTCCTTGTCAAATTTGATCAGTTTACATGTTAAAAGATTTTTTTCCTGACCTGTCACGCTGCACACTGCGCCCGGGAGCTGAAAGTCAAGCTGTGCTGCTTCTGATTAGATGCAATTTATGTTTTGCTGGTTTTGCTGTTAGTACCAGCACTGACATTCACGTGTGTCAACCACTGCTGTCAGTTATATGCACACTCTAATCTTAGTGTCCTCAGACTCTGCCCTCCTCCACACCTGAGACCTTAGCACTAATAAAATGATAGTGCATTTGGAAATTAGTTAGCAGTTGTCTTGGCAAGACAAATCAAAAAGAATGCAGCAAGTCACTCTTCTAGAGCTATGCAGTTCCAGAGGGGTAACACAGTTGAAATACAGTAATTGGAAAAAAAAAAAAAAAAGGCAAAAAGATAAAATAGTCCCAAATATGATACTTCATCACCAAGACCTGTATTGTGCCGGGAGACGTCTGCAAAACCAAGCTGTCCCTTGGCTGTGCGTTGGTTTATTCACGATAACAGGCCCTCAGAGCCCCTGAATGCTTTACTGACCTGGAGGAAGTCCACCTTCATGCAGCTGCGCTGCTTTTGTCCACAGCAGCCAGCACAGTGCTCTGCATTGCACTGCACTATGTACACATATTGGAAGAGTACCTGTATTTGTGAGTGTTTCAGTCACAATCAAAGGAGCTTCAAGAATAAGATGCTATCCGCTGGCATTAAACTATCATAGTCATTGTTAATGGGAGGCCCCGTGGAGCTGGATACATCAGTGCAGGAGATCTAAGACACCATTTTCACACACTCAGTTTGCCAAGTAAAACCACATATTAAACTGAAAGCAAAGAACTACATTCATTTTCGCAGCCAGTTGCAGAAAGAGGGTTTATTATTTCTGATAACATCTTTGTAAACATGAGATATCCTCAAATATGCTTCATGCATCTTAACACTTGTTTTTGGTTTTTTTTTTTTGATAGGTTCCTGTCTAATCACGTACTGGAAACACAGTCCCTGGTTAGGAGCAATAACCTGCCCTCTCTGCAGACAAAAGGTAAGACATCTCCCTTGTATGTATCTGTGTTATGATAAATACAAATTGGCTTGAGCTCTTAGGATCAACTTTATTTACCCTCTATTTTTCCACTGCATTTCAAAACCCACTTACAATTGAATGACCCTGCAGCCATTCGCATTTATCATTTGACACGTCTTATCAGGCAACTCTGTGAAATATTAAACAGGCCTTTGGCATTTTCCTTTTGTACAGTTTATTGAGTCTCTTCTGAGATAACATTCCAAAAAAAGCAATAGGGGACTTCCTCATCTCATCTGACTCCTTCCAAAATCTGCCTGCTGTACTGGTAGGCCGGATGCAGGTTACAAAAGGAGAAGGTTCTTGCTGTCGTGGAACTGATGGAACTGGACAAAGGTCAATTTGCTAGGAAGAGACTGGACAGACGTACAACAGAACACTAGCCTTTATACTGAAGATTCAGATACACCGTGCTAATACCTATCTGCTTTTCTCATGAAGGTGGTTCTTCTGGATAACATCTCTTGTGAAAAGCAACAGGATAAGCCAAGCAAACAAGTTGTGCATGACATTAGAGCTTACAACAAGCGTTTCTCAGGGCAAACTCGACCGGTAAGTATTTATAAATCTACATTTACCTACTTAGTACTGCATAACACACAGGATTGAAAGAGACCCAACAGTGAAAACTAGTTTGTATCAGTGTGTGAATTATCTTTTTATGCACTTATTGGTGGTATCAGAGGGGAAGTCTTACCAGTCACTGCTGGGTTCAGCATCTGCTACTAAGCACCTACATCTAGGTGCTTCTGAGTTCCTAGCTCAGAGGAATCATTCTGCAGTCATCCTGGCAGGGAGAAGACAGTGTGAGACGAAACACAGTAAGCAAAGCAGAATTGGAGATGGTCAGCCTGGAACTTTCAGATTTGAACTTCAAGATTTTAAGTTGCATATAAGTTTCTTGTTCCAAATGAGATTCCAGCTTAGAAAGCAGCTGTTTTTTTCTCTAGGTATTGCCAAATTTAAGCAGTGTACATTGGCTCTGTACTTCATTAAAGCTGGAATTCCATCTGGTGCAGAGACGTGACAGGTAGTGGAAATGATACGAAAGATGAAGGCACACATGAGGCCCATTCTTGACAGCATGTAGAATATCACCAAAGCAAATCCTCCTCTCCTGTCATATCCTGGTAGGGGGCCCAAGCAGGACTGTGGAGTCTGCTTTAATCTATGGACTATAAACTAAGCGCTGTGGATGAGAATGTTATCTTTCAACCCAACAAACTAGTATTAATGAAGAGGAATAGTCAGTGTGTCCTATGGTTTCTGTCCATACTCAAGTGAGACCTAAGATCTCATTTTCAAGTATTAATAGCCACAGTTGAAGCTAGATTTTAAGGAGAGGCATATGCTCATTGCAGACATTAAGGCCCAGTTTCCAAAAGGACTCAGTGTCAAGCATAATACTTTATTTGCAAAGTGCTGGGAGAGTGAGAGCTCCTTTTAGAAAGCAATGTGCTTGTAGGTAGTACAAAACCACTGACCTCTGTAGGCAGATGTGGACAGCACAGAAAGTTTTTGCATTCAGGAGATTTGAATCTAAAAGTGCTTAAAGACTCATTCTTTAACACAGACTCAAAAAGAAGTGCACAAATCAGAATGCATCATAGTATAACTCATCTGCATATTTAGTTTTCAGATTACCTTTACGACATGCCGTTATTCCTGACTCTTGCCTGGAGAGGAATCTTTACCTGGGGTGGTCTCGTATGGATTTTTTTCATAAGAGTTGTTGTTTGCTCCTTTGGAACAATCATATGCTTATCGTCTCCCTTTGACACGATGCCTGGGCCTCTCTGTAGAACACTTGGAACAGCTGATGACATGGTAGTTGTTTCCCTTCTTTTAATTTGTATGATAAACATTTGTCAGCAAATTGCATCAAACGGGGTAAATATGGCAAGATCTGCAGCTCAGAGCATGCTGTCAGAATCCTGAGCAACTCAAACTTTGATTCCTTGGTCAAACTCCATCAAACAGTGACAGACTTCTCCTTCATTTGGGTCAGCATGTGATGGATTTGTCATTCTGCTGCAGACAAAGGCTGAAGCAGGACTCCGTGATATTTGGCGTGGCCAAATGATTTGATGTGCAAGTGCTTAGAAGGCTAGTTTTACATGCCACTGTATATTTGCTAGGCTCTTTCATGCTTCACTTTTCTACAACTTATCCTCACATAAAGTGCCTGAAATGAAACTGCTTAAGGCTGTGAACAAAACCTAGAATTAAAATGCCAATCAAATTGCAGTTGAAGATTTTTAGAACTCTTAAGCTTTGACATTTTACATCTTGGCTCTATTTGAATAAAACTTTGAGAACTTAGCAAACTCTGCAATTTGCTAGGTTTCATATAACAAAAACAATGTTTGGTAATACCTCTACGAAATCGTGTACTGGTACTTTGTGCTATCACAGCTGATTACATGTCCATTGGAATACAGATTTTTTATGTTCCACAGTGACTACAGTCCAATTCTAAAATTGGATAATATGGCTTGGAATAAAAAAGCAACTGTAAAGTAGAAGTATTACAAGGGGAGAACAGCATTAAAAGGATCATGCAAGAAATGTGAACAAATCTTGGTGTAAGTCTTCCGTATAAGCCTAAGCAAGGTACACAGCTTTGTTGGAATCTGTGCACCTAAGCTTTAACAAAGTCAGCATAAACGTTTGCTTCCTTTGTAGGCTTCATACACTCCTTGTGATTTCCTTGTAAGCCACGGTACTGGTTCAGCCAGGCAGATCAAGGCTAAGTTTATGATGATGATAATAAAGTTTATAGAAAGTCTGCTAAAGTTGGTGGGAGTGGTTGTGTTGAGCTGTGAAGAGTTAAAAATGCTGGTATAGTACCAGACAATCCTACACGTCTCTCCCTATATAATCTGTACATTTGCTATGTATTTGGAGTCAGTGAACTTATTTTTATGTATGACTTGTATATTAAAATTGTTATATTAAAATATATGAATATTTATTGTTCACAATACACTGGTCTCCAACTGTTTTTTTCTTTCTACACATTTTCAATTGACATCTTTTATTGTAGCCTTGAATTGTATGTTATGATACACCAGTATGTTGCAGTTATTTTCTTGCTTGTTATACTCTTTTTGTTATGATGTTTTCTCATTTTATTCCCATCAACTTTCATTGTCTTTAATTATGTCCCTGAACTTGTAAAGCTGTTTCTCTTAACAATGGGTACTTTGGAAATGGCAACAATTGCTTTTCCATGAACTACAAGGCAGGAAGTGCATTGTTTCTTTAAAAAAATTACCAGATGTTTTTGAGTGCTGACTACTAACATAAAAACCCCAGAAACTATTATTTTCCAAGTTCTCTAAGTGTAATTTTGTTATTGTGTAACTTCTGTTTGCATTTAACTGGGAATTGCAGCCTATGCCAATACAAAAGAATGGAACTTCTATCAAGCTAAGTGTATAAAGATGGAGTCCATTTTTATGAATACTGATGCATGGAGAGGGACTGACTGTAGGTTGTTTCTCTTGCATAATAAAGGCTCACCAAGAAGGTCACAGATTGCAGTCTGAAGAAAAGCAGGGTTCTCATTAGTGACCTATAACACACAGTTGATTTGAGTATGTTCTTCTGTTCTGCTACCCCTCACTTCTTTGTCCTTTAGGGGACTCCTTAGGGCTTCTGTTTTTGCTTTTAAAACAGAACAATATCTTTTATTAAAAAGTAACAGATAAATGCATAGAAAAAGAATTTCTGAGAGAATCTCACTAAAGGCCCTGACAGTGTTTGCATCTTTCAAGATCAAAAGTATACAACCAGAGTGTCCAGCCATGCCATGATCTGGTGGTGTTTGCGTGACAGTACCCTGCAGGACTAACTGTCTAGGGCAGCCTTCAAAATCACCTGAAAACAAATGGAAGCCCCTTGCTGACTGGATTTGGCCAGCGGGCAGCCAGGAAGGTTTCTGAGCACTGACAAATGCAAGTCTAAGGAAGGAAAACCATCTCTCTCCCTCTGCGTTCTCTGTACCTGCTGTCACTGGGTTTAGCCCTGCAGCTGGCAGGCTGTGTAGATGCATAAGGTTTGAGCTGGGTCTGTCTGAAGCAATGTGATGAGAACGGCCATGGAGTGCTGGACTGTCTCAGGGCTGACTCCCCACGAGGCAGCTGGCAGGGTGGAAGGAATGCACCTGCGCTATGAACATATTTTCAGCAACTGTGTCTGCTCAACCTAGTCCTTCAGTATCAACAGTGGGCTGTCTCACATCTGCACAGAGATTAATGTGTACTGAAGGCTACTTGCAGAAGACAAAACAGCTCAAGTTATTGATAGGAAAACGACTACGCTGCAGGAGTAGGAAAAGGAGTAGGAAACAGAACAAAACAGATAGGGGAAGATTGCACAGCTGCAAAATTGATTTCTAAATATCAACCACCAAAAAAATACTACAGTCGTGGTTAAAAAAAAAAAAAAAAAAAAAAAACACACATTCCAATGGAAATCACATCTCAGCTGTAGGAGATACCAAAATTAAAAGGGCCCCTAGTGACGCTATGGGTGCAATACCCGTGAGAAGCACGGCAAAGGTCAGGGATTCAGGTCCGTGTTGTTCCTCATGCTACTCCTGTGTGTGGCCAGTCTGTAAACACCAGCACCACGGTACCAGCAGCTGGCTGAGTCTTCTCTGACAGGACTAAATGAGTATTTGTTGTCCCTGATGTGTGTGGAGTATAGATGGAAAATACCCAACGCTTCACAGTGTATGCATTTTATTTCTCATTAATAAAGAAAATATACAATTTAGATGACAAAAATACGTTTTTACCATGGACAGTACAGTGAAAAGAAATTACCCTGAAAGTGTATCCCTGCTGTTCCCAGACTATATGGCTCTGGACTAGAAGCCTTTCATGATGGCGCGATACTCTCTCTGGTGCTCCAGGAGTTTCAGAAATACTTCGTATTTCTTGTCATAAAACCTGTAGTAAAAAATAATAATAATAATTTCCACGAAGCTTGAGATTTTAAGGTTTAAATCCCTTGTAAAACACGTTCACTTTCTCTGCCCCGCACGTCAAGCTCCCCGCAGCGGGCGGGCCGGGGACTGGTACCGGGACCATGCCCACAGCCCCCCGCCGAGCTCCGGCCGCGCCGCCAGGTGGTGCCCGCGCCCCTCCGCGCCGGGACGGCCACGGGGACCGGGACGGGGACGGGGACCAGGACGGGGACCAGGACGGTGGCGGCAGCACCCCGGGGCCTGGGGCAGCGCCTCAGCCGCGGGCCGCCCGCCTGCCTCGGCCTCAGCCCCGCGGCGGGCCCGGTGACTCGGGCCTCGGCGTCACTTGTTGGAAACGCAGCGCTGTGGTAGCCCCCGGCGGCTCCTCACAGCTCCTCATGTCCCCTCACAGCTCCCCACATCCCCTGACAGCTCCTCACAGCTCACAACCCCTAAAATCCCCTCACATCTTTCACCCTGCCTGCCGCCGAGGCGAGCTGAGGGCAAGGGTAGGGCTTTAGGGGGTGAGGTGTTTCCACACCACTTGGAGCAAATGTCTTCCTTCGCCCGGGTTGAAGAGGATGCCCGTATAATCTTTAAAAAATATGGGGCATAACTGCATTCAAGCAGAGCTAGAAAGAAAGGGACATGAACTTCCTTTGAGGCAAATTCTCACAGGTGAACACACAGAAGCCAGGGCTACCTTTTGTGCTCGTGGTTAGGCTGCACGACTCGCCCGATTTTTCCCATTTTCGCCATGGCCTCCTAGTAAAAGACAAACACACGCTGGAAAAGCCTGTTTTGATTTAAAATACTTTTTGACAAGAACAAGATGTTTCAAAACCAATCGGAACATTACTGATGTATTTTGTTTCGACTGAACAGGCCAGATGGCATAAAATATGTTCAATCCCATTATATAGTAGTCATGAGAACAAAGTACTGCAGACCCCTCAGTAAACCAAAATCTGTTCCTCTTTCTTACTGGGAGTCTGAGGCAGAACAGACTTATCTTTTATTATTTACACTAACCAAAGGAAATGTTAAACACTGCATCCCCGGAGGGGAGATTTCTCAAATAAAATGATGCTTTACATGAGATCTCTTAATCATATTCCCAAAGTATTGATTCCCTGTAGCAAGGGAGGACTCCAGTGCGCTCCAGAAGCTCAGTGTGACTTGCAAAGTTCTGTTACGGAGCCTACAGCTGCCCTCCCATTCCAGGATAAAGGTGTCAGAGACGATTTTGATCCTAATTTGCTTTTGGCCAACATAAAGTCAGAGGAAGGAATGCCACAAAATCTCCCCAGAAGGAGTCTCTGGGACAGTCACAAGAGGACTGAGCGGTTTGGTTCCTTTCCCAATTTCTATGAGATTCTGATTTCCTATGGATTTTCCTTAGCAATCCCACTTGCATGAGACACTGATCACCGATGTGAGCAGAGAAGCAAGCTCAAGTTCTTGGGCCAGGGTGGAGGCAGCAGGCTCAGGCTATTTTAAAAGGAAGTTATTTCACAAGGAGCATTATAGCCATAGTTTTCAGATGGAGCAGTGTTAAACATAAAAGATCAGGATTCAAGAATAAGTGTCTGACCAAATCTCTACCAGGAGTCATAGTTTCTAAGCAGGACCCTAAGTTTTAATATTAGTGCCTATTGTTTTAATATTAGTGCCTAAAGCACAACGCTGTGAGGGTGTCAGTGGAGAACAGTCAGTCTGTGCCAAGCTGCTTCTGCTGGAAGCCATCTCGTCAAATGCTCCAACCAGATTTGTTAAAGGGCTGGATGCTTTTATAGTCTGTTATATCTGTAGTAGTAGAATCTTTGCCTTCCACTAATCCAGCATACAGCTGAGGAACTCGCAGACCTTTACAATGCCGATGAGCAATGTAAGCACAGTTTCACCAACCCAGAACAAGCAGGGAGACTGCGGGTAAGCAGGTGACTGGCAGACGTCACATCTGGTTTCCCATTTCCCCTGCGTTAAAGAAATAGGATCATGACCTAAATGCCAGGATGTACGTGGCCAGCAGATCCTGTCTCCCATGCACAGCAGTGTCAGGTCAGCTGGCACACGGTGCCTGCAATGCCTTCGTGTGCCAAAGCCGCAGGCGGCCCTCTCGTTCTGCCTGGCTGGCTGAACCTGTGCTGTTATTACCTGTCATGTTCTGGGTACCTTTGCTTCATTCTTCAGCATCAACAAATCCTCTTATACTGCCAATTCAAACGTACTACTCAAACGTGGAACACCTAACTTTCTACATTTGTTGAGTTAAGGGGATTAAATGCTGGATAAAACTGTGGCTCTGCCAAAGCAAGAAGCACTGCCCATGATGGTGGTCAGCATTTTACTGTTAGAGCTTCTGACAGAACAGCAGAGGAGTATTTCTGTGCACTGATATGCCTATACTCTGTCATACGTGCAGAAGTTGATTGTACTTGGATTCCCAAAGAAACACCCTTGAAATAACACTTCCAGTGAGATACTGTGTTCTCTTCTCTGGGACAAGTGCGCCTGCTGGCACAGAGACCCTGCACAGCAGCCAGATTAAAATACTGGCAGGGAAAGGTTGCTATCTTTCCCAGTAAGAGAAATGAGCATTTATTCTCTACTCCTTAACAAGTGATACTAGCTCAAGCATTGTTCCTGTTTGCAACAGTCCATCGTTTACAACCCCCTTACATGGCCAGATGGATTGAGTCTGCTCACAAAATGAATGAACATGGGGGAAAAAAAAAAAGTAAAAGACAATTTCCTCTGATACAACCAGATATCTTTTTTTAAGATAGCTTCCTGTCTTACAGGAGAAACACAGAAAACATAAGACAAAGGCAGAGATCCTGCACGCTGCACAGCAAAGCCCCTCAAAGCATTCTCACCAAGGGGAATAGTCACAGAGCTTTCAATTCCTTGCTTTACACCTATTGAATTGCCCAGGTGCTACTGAACACACACACACACACAAAAAAAAAAAAAAAAAAAAAAAAAAAAAGCACAATAGGACCACCTGATAGGGTGCAAATGTCTCAGACAAATCAACTTTTTTCTCAAGTGCAACAAAAACGAAAGAGAAGGCCAGGCGTTGCTATTCCCCCTGTGCACACCGGCAGGGTGTGCTTGCTGCTGGCCCGTGCCGGGCAGCACTAAGAGGACACGAACAGCGCTGATCCCAGGAAAGGTTCTGCTTTGCCATAAATACTCCCCCCTAACCTTGTGTGTTACTCTGGGGCCTCTTACAACTTTCAGTGCTGAAAAATGCACTGACTACTTCTTCGGGAAATAAGCCAGCCCTCTGAGATAAACATGTATCTAGCCAGGTTTTATTTTTACACCGTTATGCATCCAGCTAAAGGTCTTCTCAGGTTGGTTCAAGAGAGCACAGATACCACAGTGGTATGGGTGCTGTATGGGCACGTCCTCGAGCTCCCACCTGTGCCGCTGTCACACCACTCAGGCCCCACAAGACATTGGGCACCCACAACACACCAGCTTTCAGACCACTTGTGGTGGTCTTCAAAGGGCCCGCGGAGCTGATGAAAGCCTCTTAAGCTCCCTGGGAGCTGGAGTTTCCACTGCTACCAGTGTTATGCCAAACTGCAAAAAGTTCCAGCAAGCGTCCTAAAACTCTGATCTCTCCCCAAACACGAAGCTTCTCTTCACATTTAAATTTTCATCTTCTCCCTGTGACTTCCCAAAACTTGAAATAAGCTGCTCTCACAGTGACACAGGCCCGTAGCCTTCCTGAAGCTCCGGCCTCATCTCTGGCACAGAGGGTCTGGACAGGCAGTGAGGGGGAAACCACCACGCCATGGGGCCGGGAGCAGGAGAGGCTAGGAGGTCCCTAAAGAAAAACGGGTCCTTCAAAGCCTGACCTAAATCAGGAAACACAGCCTTATCTTCTGCCGACTCACATTTAGCTCATTTTTTAAGCACAGGTAAGGAGGAAGATGCCAAAGCAGTCTCTTCCAGTTCATCATATAAATATTTTGTATTTTTAAATCTGCTAAACCTATCGAGGTCTGCAGAAATCCACAGCATTAGGCCTCACAGCAACCACCACGATAATGTCAAGTACCATGTTAAAGAAATACACAGCCAGCAATTTTCAACAACTCACTTGTTCTAGGTTGCTCAAAATATCCTAAATTAATTCCTCTCTTAATTTGCATTTTGGTTGTGTGGTTTTCTTTAAAGTCAGCTTGATCATTGTTCATTTGAACAAATACTTTATTCCCAGAGGAGAGTCTTTTCAACAATTTTCTGGGGACAAAGAAGAACAGAACATTAAAAATATGAATTTATAATGAAATCAGAAACAAAGGAACATAAGAATCGTATTACTGAATCAGATCAACCTTGTGCACTGTTCTGTCCCTAACAAAGCCTTAAATATAGCAAAATGATAATGCTGCTGTTCAGAAATAGTCTGTTTGAGGGTCAACATCCAAATCCATAATTCCAGTCACCAAGAATTTCACAATCTTAATTTGAATGATGCTCTATCTTCTTTGTTTGCCAGTCTAGACAGTACAATGAATACAGTGATTTAAACACAATGAATTCTCTCTTAAAACAAAATATTTTGTAAAATTGCTTTTTAATCATTTCTTTTCTCTCTTTCCATAAAGGCTAGGCTATAAATAAACCCTGAAAGTTCGCATTTGATCATCATTTCTAAAGGCTGGGCAAGAGGCAAGTGAAGGGTTTACACAGAAAAAAATAGAGGCACTGTGGAGCAGAAATAAAGGGATGCATTCATGATTCCTAACCTTTTGTTAGAGTGTCAACGCTGAGACAGATAGAAGCCAGTAAACACTCTGCTCACCACGGGGAGTTAGCCCCATGGGATTACCCTACCCGGGACCGAAGGCAGAGGCCCAGAGAACCAAAATCTCCAAGGCCTGCTGGTATTTCAGAGCCACGTGCCATTCTGCTGGCAGCAGGGTGACCCAGTTGGGAGGGCCACTGTCATTTGGAGCAATTCACTCAGTGCTGGTGGCCAAATTCTGCTC
Source organism: Anas acuta (assembly GCF_963932015.1). Taxonomy (NCBI): domain Eukaryota; kingdom Metazoa; phylum Chordata; class Aves; order Anseriformes; family Anatidae; genus Anas; species Anas acuta. The sequence continues at coordinate 3,881,575 of NC_088986.1, forward strand.
TTGAGCACGAGCTGGGGCAGGGGTATGACACCAGGGCAGCCCCAGGGCAGAAATGGCCCGCGGGGCTGGGGAGCTGGCCCACCACAACGCCCCCTGAAGTACGGAGCCTTCCCATGGCTTACAAGCTGTAGGGCAAACAGAAGGGTCCCCAGTTCTCTAGCACCACCCTCAAGGGGGACAAAACCTTCTTTTGACACAGCATATAACATCTGGAAATTTCAACCTTTGCCCCTTTAATAAGAGAAAGAAAAAGGTTTTAACACTACGTGGGAGACACACTGCAGCAACCTCCTCTGTCATGCCAGGAGACACCAGGAAAGCACGTCAGGCTGGCACTAGGAGCACACAGGTGTTACAAGGGTTATCTTTACATGGGAGGACAGCTCTCCTCTGATTCCCCAGGGAAGGGCTGACTCAGAGCACCCGGCACGATCCTGCGCATCCCACAAGAGCAGCCCATCTCCCTCGGGACAAGGAAGATTAGCCTACCTGTGAACAGTCCTTAAGCCTTTTTTTTTGGACAGAGACTCATGGACTTATGTGACTGAGTATTACCGAAAATTAATGGGATGTAGGCCCTCAAAAGCGTACATCACATGAGAAAATCAGATTTACGGGCATCAGCCTTAGGTTTAAGATAAACCAAAGAAGTAACTAAATCCCACGGAAATTAATGAGCTGGGAACATCAGTCCCCCTCAGAATTTAGGCTTCTGCTTTACTTAGGTACTTTAAAAAGTGTATCCAAAGTTAAATGGATAAGGCAGTCAGGCACAAATGCAATTTTGCAGCTGTTTTCTGCCCAATTACTCATTCTGAAAATCCCAAGAAATGCGAGGACTTTTAACTAGTGTAGTTAATAACAGTAAAAACAGCTATCTATCATCTAAAGTTTGCAGAATTTCAGTGGCTGAAAGCATTTGGCCTGCACGTATAAAAGCATACATCAAAGCTCACCAAACTGCCTGGGCATACCACTCTTCGGTTACAAAAACAGCGTGCCAGCTACTTAGAGGAGGAATCTTTAGGCAATATGAAAACCAAGAGGTGTAGTAGAGTGCAAATTCATCATGTTTTCTCTCTGAATGACGCTGGTTTATAGCTTGTCCAGTGACAGCCGTGGTTCTGTTGTACCAAGAATGACTCATCTAGGAATGATGGCAAGGATGAAAAATAACTGCTGTAAACCAGCTTTGGATCAGAAATTGTAACAGGAGTAATTCAGAAGTCTTGGAACAAGCTGGAACGAGATGCATGGCTTGCTCTTCTTTCCAAGCCAAAGTTGGTAATTCACCTCATCTTGGTACTTAGGCAAAAGAAGGAAATTATACTCACTTTTACTGTAGTAGTACTAAGTGATCAAAAGCTGCCATTCTTACAGCCAAGAGTGGTGAGAAAGCTGTAGAGGCAAACATCCTTCATCAGGCATTCCTGAGAATGGCAGGAGCATTCGCACAGGAGATCAGTCTCAATTTCTGAACCACAGAGAGCTTTAAAATACAAATTTCCCCTTGACAACATTATCCAGACTCCCACTCAGGTCAGTCTGGACTCTTGTGTTTCTGTAGAGCTCTGCTATCACAGATCCAGTATCAGAGGAAAATTTAAAAGTTGGTCCATTTACAACAGACTGATATTTAAGAACACTCTTCCCCACCACATTTGGTTTGATTTGTAGAGTTCAACAGGTGTAACTACCTTCAAAGTAACAGACCAACCTTCTTTACACTTTTAAGTCCCTATAACAAGTACAGTAGTAAAATTTACTACTGCAAAATTTACATGAAGTAAAATTTACTTTCTTCAGCAGTGAAGAACTCCTTCACCCATCTCCATTCCATACCCACAAGCTAACAGCTGCTAGCTAACATCCTTTTAAGAAGTCCAGTCACAGACATACTTGGATTTGAGGGGAATAAATAGATTTCTTGAAATGCTGATGTCCAAGAAATACTTTTAAAGTGTTTCAAGATTTGTAAGCAAGGCTGCTATCTTCTTACAGGCTTTCATTTAGGGATTGCTTACTCAATAGCCTGGAGATGCAAAATTCATCTTATCTATGCTTACAGGAGTTACATGAACTCATTTATGCAACAGAGCCCTAGCAAAACATTACTTTTCAGAGGTATATGACTGCATGAAAAAAGCATGTGATGGACCACATACAATATTTTTCTAGTGGCTTTCCCCCCCCTTCCTTTAAATTTGTTTGAGTTATAGGGGCAGATCTTGGCAGCATGCACAAAGCCCAAAATCTGTAACTCAATTCTCTGTGGTATTCTGAACGGAGGGAGCCAAGTTTTAAAACACGTTATGGATAAATACTAGGGCCGAGCAAAAATTTCACACCTAAGACCAAAGTGTGAAAATTTGGCTCTCGTTCATTTAGTGAAAAGGTGGAAAATTTCACACAAGCTTGTATTTTCCTTTTGCTCTGTTCCAGCAGAGATGGCTGCATTAGTATCAAACCTCAGAGCTGTTTGCTGTCTGTGAGTCTACAGTGAAGGAGGGAGAAGAGGATGGAAGGGTGGAGGTGCAGCGAGCAGGACAGCAGCTCAGGACTTCAGTTCAAGTCTGTCTTCTAGAAAGAACGTCTGGCCTTTTGAATCTCACTCCCCATATCTACTCACATGTTAGGTAACAGCACTGGTCCATCTTAAGAGAAAATGTTAAACATTTGTTTATTAAAGACTGTTCCTGTGGTGGAGGGGAACCAGGCAGGTAGCGTAGATGCCCCGCATTATTACACCAAAAAACATTATTACCAAAAACTTTCCAACTTCAGTCAACAGGGCCAATGGGGCAGCCCTTGGATGGGGCCTCAGTACAGAGACAAGGTGGTTTTCTGGTTCGAGCACTGAATCAGGGTACAGAAAGTGCAATAAATTCCCCAAGTTGTTTTCAACATGTAATTAACTCTTTTAAGGTTCAGTTACCTCTCCCTAAAATAGGCTGAGCCCATTGTTTCCCTCCAGGCTCGATTTGGCTTGTGCACGCAGCTTGTAACTCTAGGTTTGTCTCTAATTTTGGACCGTGGGTGGCACACGGCGGCCTCAGTCCCACTCCTGCCCTCCGTGCCTGATTGAAGTACGTATCACTTGACATCCCCGGCGGTGTGGGAGGGTGGTTTTCACTCCTTAGCATCGGAGACAAGAACAAACAGAAAAGAGATCACGTAACAGACGAGGCAAGTGCAGATGAGGCCACGGCACCACCTCTACCTCCAGAGCACTTACTCTGATCCCGTTCAAAGACAACGTGGCCATCGGTCAGACCGTGGCCACTGCAGCTCGGTGTCACACACAGCTCATGCTTTGGCCAGGCTGGCCAGCCCGCAGAGCCATAAGAGGAGCAGCAGTGGCAAGGCAGCTGCTGTGAAGGGTGGCTTGTCGCGCTCGCGATGATATTAATTACTTATTCTGCAGACCAAATTTAGCATGGGATGAGGGTCAGCTATGATTGTCACATCATCTATCAGCTGGAAACTATGTTTGGGTCTAAGCTCCAGCCACACTGCTACTAAATATAGGCTGTTTTGTTGTTGATCTGACTCTGCACTCCCCCAAGTTGCCTTTGACTATCAAATAATTAAGCAGTTTGCTCTGTGAGGGCTCCGCTGCTGGCAACTCTTAGTGTCCAAAGCTACTTGGATGCAGATTTGTCAGCTTAGCATGGGTTTCAGCTTACCCGGGCAATGGAAAGAACCCAAGTGTTTCGCTCCCGTTCCAGTTTCACAGCTTGCTGGCACTGGGTGCCATGAATCAACAGTCTGCAGGCACCGTCCACGCAGTCTGCACCGGAGCTGGGGCACAGCTTGGTTGCACGCACCCAGCCATGAGCTCGCACAAATTATTCATCAAGTTTATGTCCATTTTACAATGCTGCGGATGGAGATCCACAACAGTTTTAAATTAAGCTGGCAGATACTGCCAGGATGCAACCAGAGCAGCACAGAGCTGTGCCTGGTGCCCACCACCAGCCTGGGGCACACTCTGCCTCCTCGCCACACCGTGTGGCTATGCCATATACCACACGGTGGCTATGCTGTAGCTGGCAGCTGTGCCACCACAGTGGAGGCTCCCTGAGTACACCACAAGCCAGCACAGACTGTACTTTTGAGGTGGAATAGATTTATCAGCCATACACAGCATCACTGTTGCAACAGACTGAGAAGGTTTGATCATATCAACCACACAAGAAAACACATCTATTTAACCCGCTTCTTGGACTTGGAAAGGTTGTGCTGACAGGTAGTTCTGTGTAACGGGAAACTCACCTGGGAGTAAAAGATCAGATTCCTACATCACAGCCTACTGCAGGGGACTGCCACAGAGCTAAATCAGCCCTGTCCGTACTCATTGCTGCTGGTGATGGGAGCACTGCTCTGCTGCACAACCTGGAGCAAGTCCTTTTGCTTCTCTTTCCCCCTTCTCACCCTCTGCTTGCGCTATCTGCCCTAATGCTTTTATGCTCAATTTTAGGTGTGAAAACCTTTGGGGCAGGCAGGGCAGGTGTGCGGCTCCGCTCTAAACCACAGAACAAAAGAAATGAGCTGGACAGAAAGCAGGAGGAGTCGTTTGCACAGGGGAGGGTAGAACAGAGAAGCTGAAGACCAAGCATCCACACAGGATATCCTGACACCCGGCTGTGTATTTGACACAATATTTTGTTGAACTGTACCACTTCCTTTAAGGTGCAAAACTCAGATTTATTCAGCTGATTTCTTTTCACACACAGCTTTCCTTGCTTAGTTCAAACTTTTATTTGCCATCTGGCAATGGGTTGGGGTTTATGGGGGGGAGGGGATAGGAAAGGGGGCTTTTGCTTTTTCTTTTCTTTTCTTTTTTTTTTTTGCATCTGTATTTGCTTTATGAGCTATGGCTAAGGCATCATTTACACATGGGGAACTTGATCGGGTTCTCTCAATTCTTTCCATATGTTCACTTATGCTGTCAAAACATTTTTTTGATCTAATTAATCTGCACACGTCTCTTCATTCATTCCCCTCTCGGTAAGTTTTCGCATTTTGGGGGTTATCTAGCTGGGATTTTGTCATGAAAACAATTTCTGACTACACTTGGCTTTATGGCTACCTTATCAAGAAAACAAAAGTACATGCATCATTTCATTCTTCATCTAATTATTCATTCGCATCTTTCAAACACATTCTGAGGAAACTTTCCTTTTTCCCCTCATCTTTCAAATATATTCTTTGTCATGCTCCAGTGTCTACCTGAGGTTAATGAGGAAAAACCCTGCTGCGAGTTTTGATTTGGGATTATTTTTATCTAGTTAATCTGGTGTGTGGTCTACTATTTAAAAAAAAAATAAATCTCAGAAATATGCTTCTTTTTACTCAATCTAGACTGCACTTGGGAAATTACTCTGGTCATGGATTCATAAAAAACGAAAGTCCTTTAAAAAAAGTCTTTCACTACTGTAAACCATTAGAAGCTTGAGATGTTAAAGCAGAGCAGAACTGCACAAAAATAGGAAGAGAACCTTTCTGGTAACCTTGCAGACATTCTACCTACAAGAAAATAAAGCATTACTTAACAGATAAGTGGTGTTTTAGAGATCTCCAAAGTGCACCACGCAGAAAGTAAAACCTAAAAGAAACCAGAAATCTGCTAAGCCTAAAGAACCGGACTGCAGAGCCGTTCCCCCTTGTGAAGCACAGTGCAGAGAAGATAACTGCCTACTGCAGAGTGCATTTGGTTTCCTTGCCGTAATTGCTACAGACAAGGATGCTTCTAGCGTGCTGCTCCAGAAAGTGATTTTCTCTGCCAAATCAACCAGTGATTAAATTGGGCAAGAGCTGAAGCAAGGCTCCACCACTGACCAGCTGCTGGTGTTGCCTGGTTCTGTTAAAAGCTGTGGCATCCTGTCTTCTCTAGGTCTGAAAAACAGAGGCAGCGAGAGATGAGAAGTTACCAAGTGCTACTTGCACGTCTGCCAGTAAAACTCTAGCTATAGCTTACATGCCCCTGGCTATAAACATTTCTTGAGGGATCAAGTGAACAAACACAAGCTGTTCCCTAAGAAGTGTGCTGTTCCTAAAAAGCACCTTTGCTCCACATATTGGATACTTATTGCTAGGAAATTTTAGAAAGCTGCTCCTGATCTCTAGATAGCAAGGGAAGCCTGGTCTGATGGATGGGACGGCCAGTCTGCTCCCCAAATGTGCTCTAGCAGCAGCAAGGGAGGATCCCAACCTGGACTGTGGGATTCCAGCAAACAGGTGATAGGGATTGAGGGTGACATCCTCAATGCAAACAGCAGTGCGCTGTCCTGACAATCTCTGAAAAAACTGAGAGACCTGCTCAGCTTGGTTTGAGCATGCTGCCATCAGACACAGCTCACGGATGGGCTCCTTCCCATACAGCCACAGAGTCACTACGACTATTACAGGAGGGTTTGCTGGGCCACAAACAGCCACACAACTCATTCCTCTCCCAGCCCAGCAGTACTAGCCTGTGTGATGTGCATGCTCCTGTAAAATGTGATGAACTCAAGACCTCTTGGCTGAGTCCATGCTACCTGGGCCCATTTTGGGTCTCGGTTAATTTCTAGATCTTAATGGAAAATACAGATCTTCAGTGATTTATATGAGGAAACTACAACAGTCACATTAGAAGAGGTATACAGGAAGAAAATACAGGAGACAGCCCATGTACTACACCACGTAGATACAACACAGCAACCCACATATGGTATTGAAGGTCCATCCCAATTATTTCAGGCTGTTTTCAGCAAATGTGTAGGTGTTGGTCAGGCAGACCCTCCCTTATTCCCTCTACGACTCCTTCCCAGCTTCCACTTCAAGCACTCTGTTACCAGAAAGGTTCTCTCTTGTTTAAAAGGCTGCGCGCTGGGCAAACCACAGGTGGAGGGGAAAGCCTCTGAATGGATCAGAAATGGCACAAATTGCTCTGCAGGTGTTGCAGGGCAGGAGTACACATCCCACACATTCCTAAGATTGCAGGTCTGAAACCAGCCTTTCTCAGATGAAACTAAAATGTTGGGAAACTCCTTACGGTCTGCTTTTTTTTTCCAAGATGTGAACTTGTCCAGTTCCGATCCACTTGCTCCTATACACATGTATCTCTTGGAGATCACTTGGAAATGGTAAATATAGTTCTCTATCATTAAAACTTCTCTGTAAGTAGGAACGCCTTTCAGTACACAACCCCTCTGTGTACTGAAATTACATTTACTGCACAGAAAAATAAACCTGCAGGCACCAACTCACATGATGCATTGGGAAGAAGCCGTTCTTGTGGGTAAATGTCAGAAGTTACCCTCATCACTACCCCAGCTATCCGTCAAGCCTGGCATTCTTCTGCACAAACCCAAAACCAAGGGCTATTAATCCCCTCCTGCCCTAGTACCATACAGAGCCTCTGACTGCAGCGATATTACTTAACCTCTTTTAACGAGCAAATCTAAACCTGCCACCCAGCATTGCCAGCAGGAACGTTTAAAGGTATCTGAGGCATCTTTTTCCTTAGGAGGCCTTCTAAGAAAGCATTTGTATTCATTTGGCAAATAGAAAAAGAGCAGATTTTATACTTGACTGTGCCCCAAACAATAGCTGGTTGTGTCTGAAAACACACCAGTTGGAATTAAAAGTGCAGTTAGCGTGTTAGCGAGTGACTCATCGAGAGGCAGCAGAGTCTGGCTGGCTCGCAGCCCGAGATCTAATGCAGCACCATCCTGCCCCGGGGGTTATCTTTAAAGTTGAGATCGTGCAGAGAAGAGTATATTAGACAGACCCTACCTGCCCTCCCCCAGATTTTGGCTAGGTGAGGGGACTGGTGAGCTTGTTTAGAAGCTGTCCCTGTATCTCCAGGACAAACGACGCTGAATCCCCCAGAGGGGCATCCTGACCCTATAATACCCAGCTGGTCACCGTTCTGCATTTATGGGGCTCTCCGCTGTCCCCCCACGTTTCATGTTTTGTGAGATGCCCCCAGCTAGCTGCACCTTGGGGCTCCTATTTCCAGGCAAACCTTGCCCCTTCCCTCACTTCAATGAGAAATTTCTAACCCGCTGCTCCTGAAGTGCCTATGGGGGAAAACTCCTAGCACACTGCTGTGGCTCTAAGGAGGGCAGTGGGATCCGCAGCTCCTGGCTTTTAATCTTGGAGAAGTCACACAAGCCTTCTGCACCTCAGTTCCTCATATATGCCATGGGAATCGGTAACACCACCGGATTAATATCAAACACTCAGGCGGGAAACCTAGCCAATGTAAGGCACAACCGAAGAGAAAACACTTTGTGCTTTACAATTCAGCTGATGCTAAGAACTGAGTCAACTCCTGCTGCTGAGGATCTGGCCTTTTATTTAAAGACAGCAAACTGAGAGAGGAGATGAATAGCAGAGGCTCAGATGGCTCACAGAGCTTTTCACTTGTAGGTCACCAAGCAGAACCTCAGCGAGGTCACCGAATGTTTAAAAGTTATCATGGTATGCAAGCTTTTTAGTGTCCTTTGCTAAGTGGATTTATTGGTTTCAAATTAATTCCTATTGTAAGCAGTTCTCACAACATGAAACCCTCCGTTTTTCCTGCTCTGAAGCTGTTAACCCTTTGCAAAGCTACACAAGCGAAGCTGTTCCCACCACCTGAACAGATTCTTTTAAAACTGGATTTGAAGAAACGTCCTGACTGTGAGCTGAGCCTGGGTGACCTCAGGGAGCCTTTCCTAGGCTGGGGTAGAGGCGGAACCACGACAGGACAAGCTGCACTGCAGCTGCACATACTGTTCCTTGCCTGTGCATAAATCGGGACAGGCAGAGCCCAGCTCTGCCTTTACTCCCCCCAGGGTCCCGCAGGCTTCACGGGGTCTCCTCATGGGGAGAGATAAGTGTGTGTGCTGGCACCATCACAGGCCTATTCTTTGCAGAAAGCACTTTCTGAAAGAAGAAAAAACAAAACAGAAGAAGCAAAAATGAACAACTATATCATTATCTACTGTGCCGAGATCTCAGCAGAGATCGTTTCAAAGATCCATATTGTTTACAGCAGCTGATGGGAGTAACAAGTGCTGAAGCTGTGCTCTCGCTTAAAGTGCTAACATATTTACAGTTTTCAGTCCTGTCCTTGCGCTTATCTGTCATTTCAAGATGAATGCTCCTTTTGTAGAGGCTAATTACTTGCACGAACACTGCACCAGCTCAAAATCCCAGATTTGTTTTACTTTCCCATTAGCAGCAATTTTGTACTTTGGAAATTGCTTAATACAGCAAATATTAATATATATATATATATATATAGCTAGTTTTTGTTCAAAGGTATTTCTTTGGCTGTGACAAGGCTAGAATGGGGGGAGGGAAATTATGTTACTTTTGTCTGAGGAAAGTCTTAATTTTACTGTACAGCTTTTCTAAGTGCAACAGCCCATTGTTCTACTCTGGCTTGGTTTCTGGTTTTAGAATAATGTGTGAAGATGCAAAATCAGATTAGGTCAGTAACAAAGTGCTTGAAAAGACAACAAAGTGCTTGTTGTCTTATGCTCACTAATCTTCTCTATATATAAAATGTGAGAAGTTTGGTAGAATCCCATCCTACCCCCTCCTCTCCCAACCTTGTAAGCCTGTAAAGCTGTCAGTCGTTTCAGTTTTACAGGAACAGAAGGAATGCAGGCCGTTCTACAACTCAGTAACTTAATTAAAATAATAATAATAAAAAAATACAACCCAGACATGCAAGAAAAAGGATACAGGTTAAAAAATAAAAGTCTTATCCTGTTTTACATTACATTCATTGGATTACTGGCCTGCCACAAACCAATTTCAGAGACAAATCACAAATGTTCAACAGTACAAGAGGCATCTGCTCTTTGTGCTAATCCTGCAGTCAAAAAAGGGTAACATCTGATTTGCACAAGTCTTCAGCAAATAACTTTAACTGCAGTTGGGAAGGCTCAATCCCTGAGCAAAAGGAACATCCACTCTCTCAGTGTCTTGTAGGATACAGCTTTAGATGCCTAAAGCTACAAGCCTGTGAATGAAAATGCTGACCTTGAATTAGCCTTTGCTGTTTCTGAGGAATTGCCATTACAAGCGGTGACCAAATTTGTGCTTTGAAGGATGTGGTCTCCCTTTCCTACCTAAATATTTACTTTAAACAAGAGTTTTGCATATGAAGTGCATTTCATCATAGATGTATAACACAACCTTTAAAGGTCATGAATGCTGTAAATATTAATATTAAAACCTGATACAAACTTCGGAGTGGTATTCATGCCACACTATATGAGCCATCTTTCATATTATATATTAGCAATGAAAACTACCACACATAATAAACTAGTTACAGTTCTAATGTAAGCTTTTGTTTTCCAGTGAAGTCAAAAGATTTTCTGATTAAGTGCAAGTGGGTCAGCATCTGCTGGCCTTTCCACTCTTACTTCTTTTAATCCACCAGAGCAATACCATTAACACTGCCATACATTTTCTTTGCACTTTTCATTCTATCACCTTTAATATAACTCTAAAGCTAGTCTGTGAGGTACTTAAACATCACCAGGTCTACTTCACAAATCAGCTGAATAAAGAGCAATTTAAACAATTTATCCAAAGCCAGAGACAGAATCAGTGGCAAAGCTGGGAATAAAACCCATGTTCTCTGATTCTCAAGTCAGGTAACATCTATTGTTTGCTCATTCACAAATTCTGCTCGTATTAACACCAAAGTAAACTCAGAAGAGCTTGGTACTACAGTGGTCTACGTTACGTTTGAAGTAGTACAGCTGATAACAGAACTTCACTCAGCATGTGTATTATCTCCTACTACCAGGCTGCTAATAGGAATTACATTGGCAAATACAGCTCTTTTTTCCCCTGTCGGTAAGAAATACTGTGCTACAGTTTATATGGTATTTGTTTGATCCGTAAAGCCAGGCAATCCAGTTCTTATCTCAAAGACATTAAACAAGTCTGCTGATTTGAGGTGTTTTAACATTTCTGGACATTGGTATCTGTTCATACTTAAGGAGTTACAATATGAACCGGGACACTGATAAACACAGAAAAGCCCTTCTTCTTTAACCCTTACTGCTAACGCTGCAGAAAAAAAATCAAGCATGCTTGGATAGAAAATGTACAGAAACTCTCCTCTCCATCCCTAAATCCTATTGCTGTGTTACAGATATAAAGTATTATCCATTGTGTATTTGCCTGCTTCCTGAAATCACCATCAAAAGAATGGCAACTGTCCACATCAGGATAAATTAAGAAAGTTACAAAATATAGCAAAAATGTGTATGGGAGGAAAAAATAGGCAGTAAAGTTTAAAGGCAGCCAAATGAAACGCTCATGTGAAACAGATCCTGTGTAATTAGCCACTAGGGGGAACAAGAGTCATGCTGCTTAATTAAGGTGAGGTCACTTTTAGCAGTGGGCTGGCAGGTTATCCTTTCCCAAGCAAGCTGGGGATGCTTAAACACTTTCTCTGTAAGCTTATGAGTGGGACAAAACTTTTCTGACATTCGGCAGGTTTCAACTTCCCTTTTCAGGTCTGTGTGTGCCTTGGCACAAGCAGTTAACTAAACGTGAAAGATTCATACACCTTTTGTATTTTCTAGCTGCAGTTAACCTATTTTCCCACCTGTAGCACCTGGTAAAATATTTGAACCAAAACATGGGAACAGAGGGGAGGGGAAGAAGAAAAGGGAGAGGCTGTGTTTTTCAGACAGGGTATGCTTTGGTGTCGCCTCTTCTAAAGTAAAAGGGGAGAAAAACCACACACAGCTCATGTGTGAGCTGTGTGAGAGTTGTAAAGCAACGCTCAGTGATATGGTTAGAATAAGGTAATGGTATGGGAGGAATTGCCAGGCACCTGCATCCGTACCTGTCTGTGTTAACCTGAGAAACCTGCTAAGCACTGTACCATGAAAAGGAGGTGAATCTCTTTCCAGAAGGCAAAGGAGGTGCTGATTACAGCTCTCTGCTTCATGTGGCTCCCTCTCATCTTCCTATAGGGAGATGTACTACGTGATGTTCCCTAATCAGAGCGTGTTGCGAAGTTACACCCTAGCCCTTGGGGAACAAACTCTGCTCCACATGTGTTCAAGCTCTCCACTCCCACACCATCCACAGTGACCAGCTTTTTGTGACCTTGGGGCATGGCTGAAGCTGCACGAGAAAAATGAATGAGGCAAAAAGTAAAAGCCCCTCTCGGGCCGCTCTTTGCTGCCACTGCTCAGGACACCAACCCATTCATCAGTATGGCTGGGACTGAATCACTGGCAAACAATCTTTTCTATTACCATAAAAATGACAAAAAAAGTAATAGTTATAGCCTGTAAACACAAGACCCACATTAAATAAGAGCTCTACGTGGTACGCTGTGACTGGTAAGTGGTACACTGTAACTGGAAGCAGGAGCCCGCTCCTATTAGAGCCAGCTCAGCCTAAAGAGTATCAGATGTTACTCAGGCCTTAGAAGGTCTGAGACAAACTCTGTGTGTAAGAGAAAAAGAAGGCAAATGACTCATGACAGAGTTTGTTTTAATATAAATGACTTTTTCTGGCTCTTTGCTTTTAAAGACTTGCCATTTTCAGATCTTGAACAGCTAACCTAGGCAGCTGCCTTCCCCAGCCAGTGTCCTTCATTTTGTGTATAAAACGCTGGCATTTACAAACTCGTATTCATCTGGCTAAGGGAGGGCAGTTTATTTTAGCACTGCAATCAATGCCATCATAAATCTTTCCTCTTCCAGTCCAGGAACACTGGTATACCCTAATCAGTGCTATATGGATATGCTGTACCCATAAAAAAAGCAAAATGCACCACAATGCTTAACCAAAGTACTGCGAGCCTTGAAAGCAGACCTGAGGAATGAGCACACTGAATGAGCCCCAAACCTTCCCTTCCTCTTCGCTTTTTGCTATGCGAGGATGTGGGCACGGGGCTAAGATATGGAAAGAATAGAGAAAGTAAGAGAGAATACTATAAAATAGGAGAAAAAGAATCAACAGATGAGAAAAGCAAAAAAAAGTGGAAAAAAAAAATAACTGAGAGGCACAAACAAGAAGCTGGCAAGAACACAACAGGGAAAAAAAATATCAGAGTGGGAATAGGGATGTAGGCAGAGGGAGATGGTAGGGATACTGGCTATTTTATACCCAAAAAGCCCCATTCTCCACCATAACTACATTCTTTCTCATGTTTCCTTTAGTCTCTTTCCATGCCTGTCCCCTGGGTCTCCTCTGGGATGAGTGGAACTTCCCCATCCAGAAAGCCGCAAGTTTGGCATTTTGTGTCCTATGGCAAATGTGCTGGCTACACGGTGTTTCCATGGGGGCAGAGTCACACAAATAAAGCGAAAAGCAAAGCTCGCCTGTCTCCCTTCCATGCAGTACAAGAATCATCCCTTAGATGGGACCATTGCAAAATTAAACAGCCTTACAACCACGACCAGTAAATAGTGAGTAATGTGCTTGTATATACAAAGCTTTTATACCAAACAGTCAAAGAAAGTGAGGATAGCTCATCACAAAAAGACCCCATTTATTAGAAGAGCTTCAAACAGCTTAGCATCTTTAGGGCCATTACTCATCTCTTTCACCTAAGCTAAGTGCCAGCTTCCATCCTTGAGGCTAACACATCCAATTTATCAGCTGTAGGACACTCAAACACAGTTTCCCCCAGTCCAGTCTAAAGATACAGGATTAAATACCTCAGCTATTTTATGACAACAGACAGGGAGAAGCCAATCTGGGAAAATTTTGCAAAAATTCTTACCAGACGTTTTGAAAGCAAAAGTCTGACACAAGGCTGCTAGACTCAGAAATACTTTGCTGAATACATCCAAGGAGTTTAACACAGTTGTGAGCTACAGGGCTGGGCAACGAAGGACCTTCCAAATGCAACACATTAGCATTCTTCAGCCCCCACTTTTGGGAGGGAGAGGTTGGGCTGGGTGACAGTATGGCCCTCCATACACATTCTTGCCCTGGAGAGATTCTTTGGAGGAAAAAAAAAAACAAAAACTGATTAGAAGTCATTTTTCTTTCCCAGAACGTTTTGCCTTGGAAGGTCCCCTAGGGACAGTTGTGCTTCCAGAACTCCAGAAGAAGCAACGCAGCTGTGCAGGTGAGATGTAACCGTTCCTCAGCCTGCACTGCCACATCACTTTATTCCTTGGCAAAGCAAGGTGCTCCCCTCGGCCCTTCTACACCCACTCTCCTTCCCAAAATCTCTGCCTGGTAAAGGACTATCTGGAAGCTGAGTGAAAAACAGCAACTTATAGGTGGTGCTCACACAAAGAGGTCCCTCGTGGGTCAAAGCCATTATGTACTGAAGGTTAGTAATGTTCAGGGGAATGCAACCCTTAGGAGCATTACGCATGAAGTGCAATCCCTATAAATTATTCTTAGCTGAGAACTGTTCTTGTAAAAGATAACAATGCAACTCATTTTTGCTGCTTGTCCGCTCCCATAAGGCACAGCAAGATATGGGCACTGTGCTCCTCCTTATTCATGGTCCCCCAGTGCTTTTCAACCCTAACCTGGAGGAATATCTTTGTGCAAAAATCTGCAAGTTATGCTTTTCCATGCCCAGTTAGTGGTTAGCCTTTCTGCTTATATTTCCTTCAAGAGTGACAATTATGGTCTGCTAATCGCTACGTGGACACTTGTCCCAATAAAAACAAATCAGAACCATACAGCAGTTTTATATGGGTTGTCTCTACGGGTCACTGTCCAATTTCTAGTATTAACTTGTGCATTAAAAATAGTTAAGCACTGTGGGTGTGAAAATTTGCTTCAGAACACAAAAGCAAGCAAGGGTTGGGAGTGATCTATGTCTATATCTAAGAAATCAAGGAAGCAAGAACCTATGACTTAGCAAGACAAAGAAAGAACTGGATTCCAGTGCTGAAGATGTGGAAAGCCAGTATGCTAATAAAGCAACTGGCTTTTCTTGCTAATAAAACTAATAGGGCTTATGGGATCTCTAACACTTCCAATCCATGATTATATAAAAGAGAATAAAGAAATACTACTTAACATAAACCACAGTGAAATGAAATGCATTGGAAATGTTCAGATGGTAAGAGTCTTATTAAGCTACATTAGGGCAAAATAGGGCAAATTTTGAGAAACAAAACCCTCTAGGCATCTTTAGTAGAAAGGATGAGGTAGTACTTATATGGTAAAAAACCTTCAGATATAGGATGGCAAAAGTATGCCCAGGTGATACAAACTACTGGCATCAAATCCCATAAGTAAGTGATCATGACATTCTTCAAAACTTTACCACAAAAAGACCACGAGCTCTTCAGACAGCCAGTGCAGTGACTCTACACGCTCGTGCTTTGCTGCAGAACAGTCTGATCCCCTGCGCTGACATAGCAAGAGTGCAAATCCCAGATGGAAAATTAATCTCACAATGTAGCCAGATTGAGTTTCCAATTCTCTAGTGCATAACTTGAAGGTTGTTCTGCTCAGCTATTGAAGAGGTGAGGGCATGGAGACTTTAACTCGTTTGACATCTCAAACATTATTTAAGCAAGACACTCTGAAAAGGACCTTGCTGGCCACTGACAGTTACAAAGGATGCATGGTATCCTCCTTTGTACTCAAACCTCCCATAAAATATTGCTATCACGCTCTTCCCTGCCTACATGGCCTGGACAGAAGGGGAGTCCAAGGTCCAAATGACTTCAGCCATGTTTTTGAGCATGTGGGTAAAACCTGGCCTTAAAATAGAAAGGAGATGGATCACTGTACGTTTTACAGAAAGCATCTGTCTACTATAAAGACACATTTATGGCTTCCTCATATTTATGGTTTTCCTCAAGACAAGGCCAGCAAGCTAGAATAACGGTAAGGTAGAGATATTAAAAACACAATTTGTTCTACAAGTTGTTCAGTCTTCGTCTGCCTGAAAAAAAAAAAAAAAATCAGCTAATTGTACATAAACTCCACAGCTGTGGTCATATCGGGGCTTGTTCCATAAATGTGCAACAGCAGAATCTGAACTATTCTAGTAAGCCTATTTTCTCCTGTTTGCCAGGCCTTGGGTTTACCGACAGATGAGAAGAATACTCCTGGTCTAGTAAGAGTCTCAATTGCTGCAGCTTAACAAAACACTGCCTCCTATTCTTTGCCAACATCAGCTGATGTGAGTTTATTAAAAGCTAAAAGGCATGACAATCTAAGTGCTGAGCCCACAGAACAGATTTTATTTACATGCATATGGCTGCTTCTAACATGGTCAGCGGGCGTGCACAAGCAAGATGTAAAAGTCGGGTGAAGTCAGTGGAACTACACTAACGTGCAAACCTGTATGCATCTTCAACACAAATACAGAAAATTAAACAGATTTCTTGGGTCGTTCAAGCACTGTTGAGATCTTTGCTGCCCTTTCAGTCCACCCTCATAAATTTAAGAATAAGTAATAAAATCTTTATCACTGTTCTCAGACAGAATTAATAACAGATAAGCCACCCTGATATCCCAACACAATGACTTTCACTGATGCCCACATGGAAGGCTACGCTCCGTGTCATTTCATTAGCGTGGTATTTCATTACCCACTTTTAGAAAAATAATATGGCCGTATCTTTAAGTATTAGATTTCTGTGATTGTTGCCTCCAACTTCAGTACTTCTGTGCCAGATACTCAGCTAATGTAAATGGGTACAGCTCTGTTGTAGCCCATGTATCACACAGACTCACTGCAGCTGCCTTTCCTTGTCACTAAAGTTACTGAGAAATTCCAAATCTGAACATTTGTGCACTGGATGACATTTAAATTGGAGCATGCTAAGTTTGCACAGAAAGGCCAGCACTGAACAAAAGGCACAGCCTTTGTATACTATTACCTATAGCATCCACAGCTCGTTTCTGAATGGGTAATAATATGAGCCAATTGCGAGAGCCATAATAGCCTTTATCATTTCAAGATGTGTCATCTGCAAGTGAACCGTGTGTCAGATTCCTGCTTGGGCTCCGATCCAGTGAAGTACTTCAGCAGATGGGCAGTCCTGCTTGTCTTCAGCTGAACTTCTGGCCTACTTGAAAGTTAAATGATGTACCTAAGTGCTTGATTGGATCAGGGCACTGGAGTAAACTGGTGTCAGCCCCCTGCAGTCCTGGAGCAACGCTGATTTACATTAACAGAGAATATTGCATTATGATTATGGACTACTATCATCTGTCATTTTAGTAGCTATATGACCCGCTACTACAAACTTTGACATTTTCTTAGACAAGTTTTTACCTGTAATAATTTCAAGTGATATATAAACGACTACAAATCATCTAACGTGACAATGAACCAAACACTACCATAACAGCATGTCCTAATCTGATAATACATCAAATGTATGACAACATATAGCAATAGACATAGCACTCCACCAAGAACATTTAACAGCAACAGAATTATTTCTCTCAACTCCAATATAAAAAGCAGCCAGCAGGATGATATCAAATGATGGCAGCTCTGCTTCTCATAAAAGGACCTTGGGGACTCCAAGGAGATTTGTGTATCTGCACTTCAACAGCATAGCAATGTGGAAATGTTAAAGTCAGTAAAGCAAACAGTCCTCAAATGAGAAGGGCAACAGATGTCAACCAGTATCACATGTCAGTAAACAGCAACAAGACAGAGGGTACTTTTCTTAGCACTTTTGTGAAAGCATCCTGCTATCAGCTACAGCCACATCTCAGCTGTTTGACTCTCTAAGTGGTGGTGCTTGTACGTGTGACCTAACTCCCACCACGAGAGGATTTCCAAACATATGTGAACACTGCCCACTGAATTCAGCTGAAAGAAAGTAAAAATGTTTTCATATATTTATTGTGGCTTTTGAAAAGTGAAAAAAAATACACTAAATATTCTCAAACTGGTTGAAAGCTCATTGTGTGCTTGGCAGAGACACAGAAGCATTTACATTTCTCAGCTTTAATGCAAAAGGATCATCCTTAGGGCAAAAAAGGAGTCCTGATTCATCCATTTTTTACCCTAAGTGCTAAGACTTCTGACAGTAAGGCCAAAATACGCTAACTAAAAAGGCACTCTTTGTACCATAAACACTAGGCCACAAGGAACTGGACAGTGGCCATCAAATCACCGCCTTTTAATTTTTTCTCTCTCATCTATATTTCTCTAAAGATTTCTGGTAAGAAGGCAGCTGACTCTATACAAAAGCCAGAGGCATTGCCAGTATCTTGGTGGTTTCATACATGATGTATCGAATCTAACTTATTTATGCAAGCAAAACAAAAAACAAACCAAAACAAAAAACAACCTGTCAATTAGGGAAAGATGTATTTCAGTGTCAAAACACCACGGAAAGAGGTAAAGGGATACATTGCTACTGCTGAGTCACTGCTTTGAGTCCAGCCCTGGATGAAAATATAGCCCCCAGTCATCGGACATCTCAGCTGTTCGTGCAGAAGACAGCTTGGTTCTCAGCAAGCAGCACAGTCCACATCACAAACTGTCCCTGACATTGCTTGATAACTTTGCTGACAGTCAGAAGTGAGAACACACGAAATGAATGGACTGTGAAAACTCAGCTGTTTTCACCACCAGAATATTGTCTCCAACAATACGTATATGAGTTATACACTGAAATTTAGGGTAATTTTTTTATGGAGCACATGTCCTTTCAATATAGATTGATGATATACTTATCCAGGAAGGAAAGTGAAAGAATTAATTAAATAAAGAGGCCATACCCAGCCAATACACTACAAAGAAAAGCAAAAGCTGTCTCCAAGCCTTGCCCAAGGATGGCCTCTACCTATACTTGTACAAATGAGGAACTTTTGAAGAAAAGGAAGGAAAGCCCACAGCACCTTAACACACTCCCTGCACACACTGTGGTGCCTAAAAACAACCACCTCCTTCCTTTGCATTTCCAAAATACTCTAAGGGAATAGAAGTAAAAAAGCATCCCAACAGGACAGAAAGGCCTTTAGTAAAAGGTGCATTAATTGGGTAAGACAAGCCAACAAAATGATTAATTTGCTACTCTCCTTCAATATTATGTTTACACAAGTTGATTATAGCACTTAATTACTAATTCACCCTGCTCAAAAACAAGAGCACTTTAAATTTTTAATGAGATGAGGGAAGGCAATATTCCCTAACTCAACAGGGAGAAGTCATTTTATTTCCTCTTTTGATTTCCCAAGTTATTTCCATTTCTAAGGAAAAAACTATCCCCTCCCTGATCTTTCACTTGGTTCTTGCTTTTGAAAATATGGAAATCACGTAGAACACTTGTATTAATTTCAGTCCATGACCTGACAGGTAATGCTTTGGAAGAGGAATAGAGGATCAGGTCATCAGCTGAAGCACGTCCACGGAAATAAGTGGAGCTACACAAAATTACACCAGACAGCCTGATCCAGAAATGAAAAGGGCCCCATCTCGCCTTTTCTGTCAGCAGAAAACTCGAGCAGGTCCCTGCACTACTTATGGGTGTTCTCACAAGCGAGAGCTCTGGTCAGCAATTCTCACCAAGAAGGTATTGCCGAAGAGGTGCCAGCTTCTCTCAGAGCAGCAGTTCTGCTCAAATGGAGGGCAGCATCTCTCTTACATAGGAACAGACACCAGTGGTCTTGCTAAAGAGAAGCAACATATTGTTAGAATAGCAGTACCTACCGTAGAGGACAACGTGGCCCTAATCAATAAGACGAGGCGACATGCACAAGAGCATATACACAACCTGATGGGGTACAAGGGGAAAGGGCTGGATGCACATCACAGATACGGGACACTACACACAGCACTAAATACTCACAGAGCTGCACACCACACACCAGGGTGCTGACACGTGTACATGCTCCAGCACCACCCGCTGCTGAACATTTAAGCGGCTCCATCTAACAGAACATCGCCACCACGCCTACCTCATTTTTGTCACATTATTTTTTTTTTTGCTGGTATCATTGCTTTGCTAAGCACTCTCCAAACATTCCTGATGTTTGGAACAGCGTCAGTGCAAGACGAGGTCCTATGGAAGGAGCATTAGTAGGAAAGAAAACCAGTCCTGCTCCAACCCTGACTTCTAGCTCGATGCTTTACACCAAGAATGCCTGCAGAAAGTTACCAGTAAAGCGTCTTGTGGCAAATCATACCAAGTTTCTTCTCTTCCACCTTGGCCAGAAGAATGACCCACGTTAAGATACCAAGTCCAAAATAAATCTGGTAATTTGGTTTCATACAGGTAATTTTATTAATTGCTTTAATGTGCAATTAAGGAACAGTCAGTGGGCTGCTGGATTTTATAAGGCAATAATCCCGTTCCCTGGCGTACAGCTTTGTCCCAAAACGTAGGTTATCAAAAAAAGAAAAGAAAAAAAAAAAGAGCTGGATGATTGCCAAATCAAACAGCACCTTCTTCCCATTTTCAATTACATACAAGTGAAGCAGAGTAATGAGGATATACTGGAAACTTTGACATTTATTTATTGAATATTTTTACTGAGAAGGAATTGCTGGCTCGCTAAACCGGAAACTATATTTTTACTACAGAAACAATCACACAGAAAACCAGGATCCTGCTGCTCTGCATGAAAGGAATGGCTAGGACCAATAAATTGGCCCATCTAAGCCAGCAATGTTACGGTTATTTCATTTAATGCGGCACATATTTCAAAAATCCGAAGCCCCGAAGTACGGCATATATTTCCAAAATCTTTCTGTCGTGCGATATTGCACAGCGCTGTCCTCTGTGTCAGCACCGACCCAGGCAAGCTGCGCGGCAGTTCACAGGAACAACGACCAAGACATAACAAAACCACTAAAAGGAAAAGGCTGTAGCAGGGGCAAGTGAAAAGATAAACTAAATTGCAAGAAGAAATTCAGAAGATTTTCTCCCTTTTCCGGAGATTCTGGAGACTAAATAACTAAAAGCTGAAATGGGAAATAACTCTCACCACACTGTGTTTTTGTTTTGTTTTGTTTCTCTTTTTTGGATACCAATTGTTTTAATTCCCTTTTACCACAGAGGAGAAAAATGCAGAGAGAGTAAATGAAGAGGAAAACAAGGAAGTCAACATTCTTTGAAGGAACAACATATGGTGACCAGGCATGAGAGATGGAGGTTATAAATCTCTCCTTGATGGAATTACCTAAAGATGAAATTGCAGATCCAAGGGGCTTGAGCTTTTAAAACTACACACATCCAGCAAGTCAACCTGCATGGTTACAAATCTTGCATTAACCTTCATTTCCAGTATCTTTTTGCAAAGGCTCGGCATACTGAGGATGTTGTTCCTGCTATAGATGTGGTGAACAAAAAGCATGAAAATCTTTACTCTGCAAATCACTCAAAATAAGAATAACAAAATAAGAGAAATAAGAATGAGAAGAAAATACCGCATCCTGCAAATAGCCACTGCTGGGATGAGAAAAGGGATGGAGTCAGGACGTGTATTGGTGCATGTTTCTTTGTGAGAAGAAACTTATTTAGGGACAGCAAAGTATAGAGGAAAAGCTCATTGGTGTTCCAGCTACTATGACCAATTGCCCAGGAAAGTGAAGGGTGGGCATCCCATTGTTGTACATACACTGCTGGCTGGGTTCATCATACAGCGATGGGTTGGTAAATGAGCTCCCTCTCCTTGGAGCAATGATCCCCTAACATTTCTCTGAAGCAGATCCTTTCCCATTTCCAAATTCCAGTGATGGAATGGCACAGGACTAAGGATCAGGATACAGGAGTATGAGAGTAAAACAGCAACCACCAAGTCCACATATGTGGACACAGATACAGGTTAAATCTGGATGAAGATTACCAGAACTGATTGTGAGGGATCTTGGTTTTGGGTGGTATTTCCAAGTTTTCCTAAAGATGCCTGAATTTCACAAAATGGAGAACAGCCAAACCAGGAAAACCAGATAGTTTTTATGTGTTTTGATTTTGACATGGAGCGGAAATATCCAAAAATCATTCTGAGAAATGTGACCAAAATCACTGGGACAAACACAGTAAAAATTCCCCTTCAAACAAACATAGAAATAAGGAAATGGCTTATTGTAAAAAACACACTTTTCTTCTCTACTGTTAGACTGAGCAAACAAAGCTCTGAAAAGCTCAATAACTAAGTACAAAACATCAAAGGACATATAATAACTTCTATTATTTGCAGAGACTACAATGCTGCTGAATGTTTGCAGCAGCACCTCTAAGAAAGATTTTTTTTTGCAAAATATGTTAGAAAAATAAACTTAAGAGAAAGCTACTGAACGGCAATGTTAGAAGAACATTTACACCATCCTCCCCAAAAAGACATTTATAAAGTTTCTTGTTTCTTCATAACATGTAGTTGATTAAAAAAAAAAAAAAAAAAGCTGTGTTTGGGAAATCACACTTATTATGCAGTGCAAAGGCACTCGGATTAAATTTATATTTGTTCTTTTGCTTTATATACTGGTATTCCCGTGAGCCAAGAGGCAGGAACCTCCCAACATACTGTAAAAGAGCAAACACTTTTTAAATTAAGAAGTCTCTGACATGATGTAGTCTGACTGCAAAAGATTTCTGAAGGAGTGTGCTATGCTGACATATGCATCTATGTATAAAATATGCCTATCTTCTGACATTCTTGAATAAGCTGCTGACATATTCTGGTATGTAAGTGCAGGGATAAAAGCTAAAGGAAAGGAATATACCAAAATTATATAAAAACAAATTACACAAAATTTTGCAGCTATAGATTTTTCACATGGATATGAAGACAGAATTAATAAAAACAGATTTGAGATGCTCACTGATTGAATAACAGTGCAAGTTGTCTTAAACTAGGAATGAAATATTGGTGTATTGGAAGGGAGAAGATTAACAGAAGAGTAGGAATTAAATATGAAGTCCTATCACCAAAAGCTGCTACTGAAATTACTCATATCAAGACAATCAAGTTCTCATTACAAGCACTGGGTTTCTGAAGTAGGTATACACATTGCACAATGTATTTGTTCAAATAGGATTCATCTTAATGGAAGAATTCTTAGGAAAGCAAGCTGTTCCTTGTGCTAGGAGAGGAAATGTCTTATGCTAGTGGAGTTGACAGGTGGGAAAAGAAATATAATTTTGAGCATACAGACCCTTCTTCTGATTTCTGTTTATTATTATTTGTTTAATATAATAGCAGCTAAGTCATGCTTTGGCTGATCCACTGAGCATGAAAGCCTACTGCCACTTTTACAACTGTTAAAGGACTGAAATAACATGAATAAACATGAAGCTCCATCCTCATTATTAACTCTGCATTCACTCTGAGCTAGATAACAAGTGTAGGTGTGCCTTTTTTTTTCTTTTTTTTTTTTCTTTTTTCTTTACTGTATATATGCTATGTTTCTTATGTTTAAGATTCCTCAATGTGAAGGAAGGTAAGTAGGACAAATATAACTGAGATGAAAGTGGGGCCTTCCTGCAGGAGCAGAGCCTTGCCAAATTCCCTTTTCTGTCTGTAAAATTACACAGTCTAACTTCAGAGAGAGCAGCTTATACTTGCATGTAGCCACAGTCAAAAGACTATTAGATCTTCTACACCTCTAGCAGAGTTTAAAAAAAAGGCTTGTGAGAAAGTGATGCTGGCTCTTGTCCGGCTGTGCAAAAGGTACAAACTTTTCCACTTGAATTAAGGTCTGTACATGGTGCCAAATGTCAAAGCGTAAAATACAATAAAAATGAAAAGAAATCAGGTACTACATACCTGTATAGATGCAAAATCCCCAGAAGCACAAGCTCCAAGAATAGCAGCACCCACCAAAACAGACTCCACTTCTTTGGACAGGACAACAGGCTTGCCTATACAAGAAGAAAACATGTCTCTGTTAGAAAGAATAAAGCAGTACAGCACTAGCAGCACAATAAATAATTAAAGTAAAAAATACAAATAAAAAAGGAACGAAAAAGGACTCAAAAGCACGCTCACGCTTCCATTCATAGTTAAAATCCACCATAGGTTAATGTAAATATCTTGCTGTGTGGTTCCGGGCTCCAACAAAAATGCAGAATTTAAATAAAACAATTCCAGCAAAATATTAATGCAGAACATAAAGCACACAAAGACCAAACCCCAGATCTTTCACAGTGGTTATTTACCTTAAGGCACCTGGTATAAACCTGTTACCCACACCCACCAAACCCACCTGCAAATTAAAAGCTGACCTTGAGGGGAAAACAGGGAGGTATCCTTTTTGTTTCTTTTGCAATGAACAAAAAAAAATAAATGTTTGTGTTTGTTTTTAAATATATAGCCAACAAAGCCAGTCTGTTTTTGCTGGAAGACATAAAAATATGAGTAGTAACCTTTCACAAGCTATGTATGAAATCATATGAGAAATCTCATCTTCCAAATTGTACAAGATATTTGAAAACAAGATTAAAATCCTGGAAACAACAAAAACACCAAACTTGCTGTATATTTTGAAGTAGAATTAAAAAAAATTGTTTCATCACCCATGGGAACCATCAAGAACATACTTTCCTTCAGTTCACACAGAGTTTTCTGAGATCTGTCTTACCAGTGTAAAAAGAGCAGGAAAAAGAATAATAAACTAATAAAAATCTGCCTGCTTTCTTATTTCTCCCTTAAAATCCTAAATAGCAAAATGTCTAAATACTTTTCTAGCTACACTTCAGATGCCCGTCCTCACTAAGTCGAAGAGTTTCATATTCCTACAGTATTTGGTATATGTCTGAATTTCCATTACTGACATAATTTCATTCAGTGCGTGATGATGCAAACACAGTGGTGGGAGGAGGGCTTCCTTCTGTGAATAGCCTCAGTGATATTATGCCCCCAAAAATGCTGCTCCTAAGAGACAGCTGTAAGGCTACAAGGAGCTGAAACTGGAAGGAGGATCCAAAGAGAGCTCTGAGTAACTCCTACAGAGGAAAAAGGCAAATACATGCTTCTGAAAATGGGAAGTCAAATTAATGTAAGAAACAACTATGAATGCAGAGTAAATTCAGCTTCCATGCCAGGCATTGAGTTACATGATGCTAACTTCGCATTGTTCCACCAGTTAAAGCTGCTAACAATCATTTTTCAGTAACATAAAGGTGCCATGGTCCTTTTTATATAATATCTTCCCATAGGTAGCACAGGCAGAGAAATGGGTAAAGAAAATGGGTACAGCAAGTGTGTGTTTGATCGCTGGAATGCCTACTAACAGTGAACTAATGGAATTACAGCCTCTCTTCAATTTCTCTGGATTAAACCAAAGGCATCCACCTTAAAAACGTGCGTGGAGGATCAGACACTTGAGCATTCCTCCTGTTAAGATGGACAACAGCTCAGGACTTGGGTCAACTTGGAACAGATGCAGACAACCTAAAGCTGAAGCTTACAGCTCCATGGCTGTTTGCCAGGCATTGAAGCAGAAAGCAATTTTCAGCATGCTCTAAAATTTACTGCACATTTCCTGCATCACCAGAATGAATGCAGAACTCTTACCAGACAAACAAAAAGATCAAGATACTTTTTAAGTGCCCTACAAAATTATCTATTGGATGTCTGCATGGCTGAGTCATGGGCATTTGCAGCTAACAATAATATATTCAGATTTTTTTCTTTTCGTGGAAGAATGGGGGATTGATCCTGGAATGTTAGTTATTTTATCTGATAGGCTCTAATGAGTTCAACACAACCAAGAGCATTTCAGTTAGATGAACTCTGACATCTCTTGTCAGTCACAGATTTTACAAATGGGGGAGAATTCCAGACTGCAAAAAGGCCTTTTTGTACTGGATTGTACTTGGCCATTAGTTACAGTCAAAGAACTCCTGATTACATTTTAATCAGAATACCTTTTCACTGATCTTTTATTTTACGCATCAGGAACCAGCATCCCAAACTTCACATGCTGAAATTCACCTAAAACACTCCAGCCATGTAGGGAAAGGTATGCACCTGATAACATTGTTTTTCTGAGTGTCACTCTGACTACAAAGCACTTAGTGAATGTTAAGGTCAATAGGCATTACACTTTTTGCTTCTCCATTTCTGTTTTCATCCTAGCTAAGTACATAAAGCCTATTTTCATCTTCCCTCCTGCAGCAATGTTATGAAGTATGGTTTGGTGTTAGAGCAAGTCAGATCACAAACCAACTGCCCCAAATCTGAGCATTACAACGTTAACCATGACAGCTCAACTGGTCTTAATTTGAAATATACCCAAAGCACACATCACTCAAAGTTCCTCTGAAGCCCTTCAAACTAAATTTTGTTATTTGTTCCACATTCTTTAAAGTATATTCAGCTGACTCACAGGTGTGCTAAGATGTCCAGTACACAGAGGCTAAGGGGAGATGAGAAGTACGGGGCAAGCCTGAGACCTCCTCTTGGAATGAACCATACCCAGGACCCGTCATCCATCAGTTCTACAAAATCACATGGAACACCATGCAGGAGCAAGGACCCAAAAACTGTCCCCTAAACTATACTGTTGATAAAGACATGGACAATTTGGAAAGGGACAGTTCTACATAATGGATAACGTCCAGCATAAGCATGAACATGAAGCTCCACAGAATTCAAATAGGATGAATCTGATAGAGGTTTTAGTAGAAATGAAACACTCCTCACATAAAACACCCTCTCCAAGTGTACTGTACAGTATCCTCATCTAATTAAGTTCCTATAATCTGTCTGAAATGAATAACTTCTATAGAATGGTTAGAATACATTTATAAAAATCTGATAGTGAAAAACATCCTGGACATGTAATTTATACCTGTTAGTTTTAAAAATTCCAAACAGTTGTTGTTGTTTTTTTTCTTTTTAATTCTATCACACTTTCTTAAAAAGTCTTTAAGGCTAAGATCCACAAATTGGACATCATGCTGGAGGACTCTCCAGAAAGCTGATTTCTAACAATATGAATTATGGAGTTTTGTTTGCACCACATCTCTGTGTTATTCAAGTATCATTAAATTTCAGGAAGTCCAGTTGTGCAGGAAGTAACATTTCATTACAATATTTTTGGCCAACCAGCAAAATACAGTTCTATATAAAGAAAGTATTTATTTTTCCAAAGACAAAGTACTTAGCCACCTAAAATAATAAAATAGTTTACACTCCTTTCCCCACACTTCCTCTAACTTACCAGTAATGTCAGCGTGCATCTGCACAAAGAGAGGGTTCTTGCTCAGCCCACCACACAGAAATAGGGTGTTGAGATGATGCCCTGCAGCCTGCATAGTTTCCAAAATATGTCTTGTTCCTAACTTCAAAAAGGGAAAAAAAAATAATAATAATAATAAAAAAAAAGAACACAACAAATGAGCACAGGAGAACAACCACAGGAACAGATCTTAAAAACCAATGTTCAGGACAATGTGTAGGACTGAAATGTGCAGATGCTAACTGTCACCTAGGAGTAACCTGAGGCTGGGAAGAGATCTGTAGGGGCATGGACTAGACTTAGCTTTATCCAGTAAACAGAATCGTAATTGAGAACAAAAAAAATCAAACAGATGGCACCAAGAATTGGGAAGTACACAAGCACTACATATCACACTACATCCTTGGGATGGCTGAAGAAGGGAACAGCCAGTCTACAGTGGCACAGGGAGAAGGGGCTTACAGGGAAGTACCTACAAGGGCGAAGGCAGCGAGTATGAGAAGAGATAGAAACGGGCACCAGGAAAAACTGACGGCACTGATAAGCAGCTGGTGGTGACCATAAGCAGCAGAGTATAGAAAACATTTCCAGACCCAGAACTAAACCCTACATGGCAAAGAACATTCTCACCAAAATTCCTATTTACTTTGTAAAAAAGCATCTGAAAATCACTCTCAACACAGAGATTTCAATTCTGGAGCCAAATGGCAAAACAGAAGAAAAAAATGAGGGCAAACGAAAAACCTGTATTTTCTGTCTTTTCAGCAAAAAGGAAAACCTGAAGAATTTTCTATTGGCTTAACTATTTCTCTTGGCCTTTGCCCTTAGCAAAACAAAATGTTCCATTTCACGTCTGGATTAATTGAAACATGTCTAAAATGTGAGCATATTTTTAAACTTCTCATTTAGAATTCTCCATTCTGAGAAACTCAAATTAGAAGATTTCAGTGTTGTGCTCGGTAAACAATGAAAGCAAACACTTTGCCATTTAAAAAATACCTTTGCTTTTCAGGCTTGCTTTGCTTGCCTCCCACTATTCACCGAAGTCAACCCCTCTCCCTTTTTCCTCTTACAAGAACATTTTCAGTTTCTCTTACAAACTGTTTGTCTCCCCAAGTTCTCAGCTTTTTATAATACCCTGGAAGTTGATTTTGAAGTAGAAACTTGACAAAACGCCAAATTCAAGCCAAAATTTTACCCAAACTGACTGTTGGTATGAAGTCTCCTCCTGGTTAAGTTTTCACAAACCGTTATAGCATAAAGTTTTCTTTATAACCAGGTTTTCCTTATGCTGTGATGCGAGTTCACTAAGAGGTCTGCAGCCTGCAATAAATTCCTCTTAAATAAAAGCTACTGAAAATTGAAACTAGCAGAGTTTCATCAGACTTGAGACATTTACTGTGAATGACTGGCACAACGCAGGACAGGTCTTCAAATATATTTTGGTTTTTAAGGCGAGTGGTTATGAGGAACTTCAGCAGCCGCAACACCAGCTGACTAAATCCATCACTTCCCTATTGACACAGAGGGCTAATTTCCAAATCACACAGCCGCAATTTTAATTATGGAAAAATAAACTACTCAAGAAAGAGTCTGTCTCCTCCGAACTGGCTTGACGGCCACAATTATATCTCTGATCATGTTCTCGTTGGTCTAACTGTTGCATCGCGTTTTGGGATGAATAGCTGCAAGGATATTCTCTTCCACTACTTCTGAAATTCAAATTTATGAACAACTTCTCTCACAACATACACATGCCAAAGACCCTGAGAAATGCTGTGAAAATTATTTTGTGTTTACCTGCCTGGAAAATTGTATTCACAGAGCAATTTAAATTAAAGCCAGACTTATTTCACCGTGGGGGGAACTAATTTAATCCTGGATTGGAAAAAATGCAAATTGAGGGGCTTCAAATGCAAATTTTATATAAAAAAGAAAAAAGCGTCTCCTGCTGAAAAGAAAACTAAAGATTAACATTCTGTGGGCAGGCCTACACTTTTTACAAGATTTTTGCTTGGGTTTAAAGCCTATCTTGCACCCATTGAAGACAGCTAACGGTATGGGACTGGGGCTGTCCTGAGCAAGAACTGTTTCCTTCAGCAAAACAAAGCCAAAATTGGGAGTAAAATTAAATTTCTCAGGTATCACATCAGCAGTTAGTAAATGTATCAAATGAAAACCAAGTCTACTTCTGTCTACTTTCTAGTTACCGTTTCGGTAGTGTTCACAGAAAAATCAATTTCTGTGAACTTGCAATGAAAAGCAGAGTATGACCTTTTTATATTAAATCTCATGATCAATGCAATTAAGTATCAAAATGATCTACAGATGCTGAATTTTGAGTCAAACACAGTGTTCGTGTTTTACAATAAAATGTGAGTTGTATTGCACAATGAGATAATAGGTGACTTTCCCAGGATTTCCAGCAGAGAAGGTTTCCACCTCATTAGCACAGTACAATACCTGAGCACCTGTTCGATACTGGGAAGTTTTGTTTTCGGTTTCTTTCAAGGCAGTATCAGTGGCTGGCATTGTTTAAACTCTCCTACACATTCTTATTAAAATTGGGGGATTATACCGAAGCATCAGGTAAACCAAGCTAGATTTAAAAGGATCAAAACTGACAACAATCAATCCTAGACTCACGTTATTTGCTGAAGATGGAGGGTTAACACACAAGATGTACAATTCACAGTAAATTTACAGCAGCCGCCCACCCTCCATCCCAGATGGCTGACCCAGCCTAGCAAAGTTGTTGTTTAACCAGTAGAAGAGTTTGGAAGTTTTCCAAGCGAACAGAGTTTTGTCAGGAAAACTCCCCAATTCATCAAACTGTTAATGTTTTGCAAAAACACCTCAAGTTCAACAAGCCTTTTTTTTTTTTAAAAAAAAAAAATCACAAAAAGGATGTCAAAGGAATGTCAGCTGCAGTCCCCGAATGCCTAGGGATAGCACGCCTCATTGCAAATCCCCTGCACCAGTGTTTCAAAACAACTTCTTTGACCCAGGTTTTCATTTCAAAATAGAATTTCTCGTGAACTGGAAACTGTGGGTTCCAGAAAGTCTCTCATCTGAGAAAACTATGGCAGAAATAAAAGTATTTCAATAAAATTACCCATCTCTGCATGTTAGCAAACATCTATGTTCTTGTAATGATTGTCTCTCATCTGCTTTTACAGAAACACAGCCACAGCCTGGAAATGCCATGTACGAGGCAACTGCTTGCCTTGCAACAAGGGAGGAATGAGATCTGGTCCATTCAGTCAGGAGAGCTACCAGCTGAACCACTGACCCACTCCAACTTGCTGCGGTGCAGTTCTGGCTCATTGACCAGGCAACACAGGCAAATCCACAGATTTAGGAACAATTTGAAAGTCAGGCATCTTAGGGGAAAGCAAGTTCCACGCCCATAATGTCAACACTGCCCCTTAAATTATCAGCCTCTTTCCTCACATCGGCATCAGACACAAAGGCTCTGAATTGTCATACAAAAACTTTTTAGGGGAACACACTCTCCACACTCTGTCTCATACAGCAGGGAGCCCTCACCAATGTGGGTAAACAGTATCTTGCTCCTTTAAGAAGTCCATTAAGTGAATTCAGCTATTATTAGAAATCTGTTTAGCAGAAGGGAATGATCGGTCCGCCACAGAACATGAGACAATTCATTTATTCTTTTATGCACTTAAAATGGCTTACAGCAATGGCTTGAATCGTGGCCAAGTAGATAAGGGCAAGTTCATCCAGACCCCGAGACAATGTTAGTCCAACAACCTGTGCAAAGATCAAAAAAATAAATAAAATTACAAATCCAGCCAAGGTAAAACTCTTTATTTTCTATGGTTTCTTGTTGTAACAAGTTTAAGTGCTAATTCTAAGCCCTATTTTTGTAAGTTATACACATAATATTATGTTAAACATGTTATTCCTGATCTGGGGAAGAACCACATAAATTGTTCTTGCCCTTGCAAAGAAATAAAGAACAAACAGCATATTGTGTGGGATTAGAGATAGATTAACTCTGACAGTTTTATGTTATGACTCAGACATTGCTTGTGAATGTATTTAATGTAATAATATGAAAATGCTATTACATAAAAATAAGTTTTTAAAAGCACTTCTCCCTCTCCTTTCCAAGCACCCTAACGCTGAAAGACAATTAATAATTAAAGACCATATCTTAACCTCCTTTACTCTGACATAAATCAATATTGCACTGTAGTTACTCTGGATTAAAATCAGCATAGGCAAGACCTGAGTGCAGCGATAAATGTGGCAGAGAAAATGCACTGCTATTACCAATATTTGCGTAGCGCCATCGTACCAAGGGAAATTCTAATTCTGCTGAAGGCTATGGCTCTTCCATAAAACAATGCAGGTATAATAGGACCACACAAATACGTAAGCTATCTGTATTTTTTAATGTTTCCCCTGTTTGCAGTTTAAAATATGTGGCAGTGCTTACAACTACCCTTTCATAGCTCAGCCTCAAATACAGCAAATTTTGATGCTGGAAAGTAGCTTGAGATACTCACTTCAAGGACAAGATGACATTTTGACGTATGTTTTTGCATTAATCACTAGGCATTTTGATACCATCCAATTATGCCCTTACGACAGCTTTCTGTTACGACCCTGCACAGTAACATCCTGGCCTGTTACCTAGCCTATCTACCACTCTGACGTTCAGTGAAAAGAAACATCCAAATGTTTAAATTGCAGCTGAAAAGCTCCCCAGCAAAGGATCTCTCTGGTTCCAGACTGCAGTGCTCTGAAAATTTCCTCATGCAGAACACAACATTTCAAGCCTCTTGCGTTCCAAAAGTAGCATTTTTAAAACCACAGAAGATTGGGTTTAGCTTTGAGCAAAGACGTATGAAGCACCGTGCCTGCATATTTTTTACCATCTATGCCCATTTTTAACAAAAAGCAGAGGAGCTTTTCAGTTTCTGTTGAAATTTGCCACCCAGCAACTCTGATAAAATACCTTTACAGAACATTTATCTTCTTTAATTAAGCAATCTCTCAAGAGAACGTTTCATTCATTTCCCAGGTAGGTATACCCAAATTTGTGCTAAAATTCATCACAGCAGAGATGCAAAATCAGGTAGGGAGGGGAGGTAACAAGTGTGAGCACTGCTAGTCAGTGTTCTGAAGTATGATTCCTGGGAAAAATACTGGGAGACACACTCATTCTTAGAAAATAAATGTGGCTGTAGTGATATCTGAACTATAATGATCTCTGGTTTTCTACTGAAACATAAGCACACTTCAAAATACAGCAAGAAACCCAAATCCTATGGGATAGTTTAAATAGCTGAGGAGGAGTATGTTCAAAATTGAAAAAAAAGCTTCTTCCAGATTTTTTTTTTTTTTTTACCCTGTATTGACCTCTTTGCAAAGACAGGCTGTTTCTTACCATGCCCTTTAGTGTCAGATCTGTTAAGGGAGATCTGTTACCATGGAAATCTGGCCAAACATGTAAATCAACAGTGAGGAAACCCACAGGCAAGGATTTCTTAATCAGATCCAGGTGACTGTTCAAGTATGTATATATACTTTGAGCTCTAGAAGAAAAACAAGTTGGAAAAAAAGTGGGGGAGGTTATTCATCAAACATAAAACATTTGTACTACTATCAAATGCAGAAAACCCATCAAAGAATCCCAAATCCCAAAAGTAAAACAAAGGGGGAAAAAGACAAAAGTCTCTGCTTGCCAAGCTCATGGCATTGCAGAGTGCAGGCAGTGGGGATGCCTTTCTCCATGTCCATCCAGCAGATGATCCAAATTCCTCAGGTCTGTAGGATAAGGGAAGATACTAGATGCTTGTGATCTCGAGTTTGTACATTATCTCCTACGGGCCCCTAGTCGAGACCAAGTGGTCTGATATTTTGGGCTTTGATGTTGCTTGTCTGTAACAGAAAGGTGCTGACACTGTGAAAGAGAAAGTTGGAGAAAAGAAAGCCGAGAGTTACGCATGTTTAAAAATTTCTCCAATTAATCAATAGCACTAGGCTTTCAGCTTTCCTTTTTTAAACCATAATTATTTCAGTATGTGTTATGATTAAAATGCAGCACTAAGGGTGGAGGAGAGAAAGCAAGTGGCTGCTATTTTAGGGAGGAGCCGAACATGGGCCTAAATATGATTGTATCTAAGTTGAGATACTACACCCAGCTCCACAACATTCACCAGACATTTTCCTGGACGACCAGTAATCTTAGGACTAACAGTGAATTCTTCAATGCTTTGGCTTGCAACAGCTCTAGTGACATTCCATTTAAAAAATGTTGCAATTATGCTCAGAATATTTTTTCAAACACTCATCCTATCATAAACAGATTCGTATATATTTTTCAACTCCTTGGAAATCTCCAAGTGGGGCATTTAATTCTAGACATGTGGGTCAATAATACATCTAACCCTAATTACAATTGATTAGTCATTGTCTCATCCACTGTAGACCCAAACAGTGATAGTCATTTAGCCTCTACATGTATATTCAATCACACACTAATGAGATCCCTAAGGGAATTTGGCATATGCTTTACTAGTTTGACTTCTGACCTGCTAGCAGCTGTATATTTATACTTTGCATTCAACCATTCAGCTACATGTTTTTTCAATTATACCTTACCATGTGTATGCTATCAGAGGATATCATTCAAACTGAAGTACACTTGGAAGACATTAAAATAACTAATTCACATCATTATTCACATACTTTTAAATGTGCTTTATGTGTCTTCCTGGACCTGAATGATGATAATTTTGAGGTCACAGTCTTTTTTTTCTTTCTTTTTCCTTTCCTTTTTTTTTTTTCCCCTTGTGTAGAGGTGGCCTTACTTTCTACATCCCTAAAGACTGCGCTATATGCAGTATGTGTAAGGACAAAGTCATTGTATTTCCAGTCTAATCCAAGGTTTGACTGTTGAGAAGAAAAAGAAAGGAAAGCTTCACTCAACCAGAAACCCACTAGAAATTCCAGCTTCCATCTGATCTCCATGCTGCTTGATTATTCTCGCAAGGGTTAGCCATTTGTGCCACTCTGATACAACCAGAACACAAGGACTGCACAAAACAAGCTGAAATTCAGCCAGTTATGCTTAGGATCCAGATAACCTTGGAATTACACTTTTTCACACCTTTTTCTCTTTTTATCTATATATAGATGTGGGTTCGAGTCTGAGTGATTGGCAAAGTCCTTAATTTCCTGCTACTCCAGTTTCTACCAAGCCTGCAGTATTACGCCATGAGCTCTCTGAAGCTTTTTCTATCCAATTCCAGGAGATGGTATCAGCAGCAGCTGGAGCTGGTTTGCAGAGCTAGGCACAAGCTACTGCTCTTAAAAAGGAACGATGTTGAAAGTGGAGAATAAGAAATCAATACAAGTTTGCCCAGGGTTATGTTCTTATTAGGGGCATGATTTCAAAAAGCAACAAAGTTTGGTATTTAATCTGTTTAAGAATCCTGGAAGGTGTCAGCATGCGTCTTTGAGGAAAAAATCTAGAAATTTTAGATTTTCAAATCTACAAAAAAGGCTACAAAAATCTACACATACAGAAAACTGCCAAATATTACAATGTTCTGCTTGAAAGATACCAGAACAGCTGACAGATATTGTGTGTAACGTCACTGCTTTTTTTTTCAGGAGCCATTAGATGGGGAAATGGCATCAAGGAAGGAAAGCAAATTCTGTCCCAAAACGAAGCTCTTGACAAACACAGCTCAACTTCAAAAGGCATATAATCTTTGATGGCAAACAGTTAGACCCTTTTTCCACCAGAAGATTAGAAACTGCGATTTTAGGGAACGTAAGTATTTAAATTTTAAAGCGTAAATGATGGTGTTATTTCTTTGATTTCCTACTCTAGACTACACATACTGGATTTTACCGTATGTGATGGGTAGATGTCAGACCTACACAATATATGGAGTGAAGACCAAATGTGTTATCTACACAGAAATTTCTGCAACTCAGTGAACTGCAGGGAAAAAAAAGAAGCTTTGATGTTCACCGAGTATGTCAATTAGTTAGACCAACTGCTAAATTTACAGCTGTCCGGACAATCCTCATGTAACTCAACCCTCTCCATTTCCAGTAAAAGAAGGGAAAAGAGAACATGGGAATAGGACTGGGAGGGTTGCACAAGACTGGTCTTCAGCACAAGTGGTCATCGGGAGCTGGTTTCTGGCAAGCGCATCTAAGCCACTCACGCCCTAACAAGTTACCACAAATCAGCTGAAACAATGATAAATGCAGCATGCAAACTCTTGCTGCTGGTATATGCAAAGGAACAGAAATCTGCACAGTGTGGTTTCTGAGGCCAGCTGCTCAGCAGGCAGTTTGACACTGCTGAGCCTACTTACAGTGTTGGGAGCCTGAGAGGAAGGCCTGGAAGACAGGCTTGGGAAGGCAGAAGTAGGCCGCAAAAAAAGAGGCACATATTTTTCACCTTGGATGTTTTTCTTTAAAATATCCAGATAGACGTGCTTTTTGTCACCACAAAACCAGCTCAACTCTTCCCAGCATTGCACCTTGCTTGGGAAGTAAAGGGAACAAGCAATTGCACATGAAGCATGGAATTTGTTTTCTTTCAGTGACCCTTCGCAATTGCGGGACAGATAAAAATTTCTACACCAAGAATATACTAAATATAATATAATAAAAAGAGAGACTCTGAAATATTCTGCTGAGATTTCCAGGCACGTAATTTATCACCATCGTCAACAATCCTCCAAACGAGACACTATGTTCTCATTAAGTATATGACTTAATGCAAGTAAACACAGTACGAAGTCTGGGCCAAGAGTGTTCGCGAAAAAAAAATGCATCACACTTGTACAGCTACTGCTATAGTCCCTGATATAAGGCTACAATTTGTGTTCAGTATGTAGAAGGAAACAAATATGGAGAAAAATAAGTTCCTGTTTTTTGTTGATTCAAATGGAATTACCAAAATTTTACAAATATTTGAGAAGGAGAGGGAGAAAGGGGATGGCAGAATTAATAAGAAACTGGTTTACTAAGTTTGTAGCAATCAAAACGTTTCATTAGGAGTGTAATATCTGGAAAGCATTATAAAAATACATTGAACAAATTAATATTTATAAAAATTTTATAATCCTTTTAATAAAATATTACAATCTTTTTATCAATGTTCTCTTTCACAGTTTTACTTACCGCAGAAGACTCAAATCCAAAGTTATGATACCACAACCTCAGATAACATGGCTTTCTCTTCCCGATATTCTGTATTTAGTGGCCTATCCAGATCACAATCTAAACTCTTAGCACTCTGAAATTAGTTGTGGTCAGTCAGTATCAGACCCCGATATAGACAAGCAGGCAACTGCATACTCATTTTTTCTGCAACACACATAAAATGGTTTCTTCTGGCATTAGAGACCAAACTAATTCTTTGTCTTAAGCTTGCGCTTCATATGGGGGTTCAGGAAAAATGGCCTGGAAACTAAAATTCTGGAAAAAAACACCCCACAAGCAGTCCAGATCAATTGTTATTCCAACACAGAGATACATTTGTTTCCCCATTTTCTTTTTTTAAGAACAACAAAGAGAATTCTAGGAAGCATGAATCTATTCCATACTGAATGAAGTCCAATAGATTTCTGGGAATTCTGGTCAAGTTCTTAGCAAACAAATAAGACACTGAACATTACAAAGCATCAAAGGGTCATCCAGAGAAACCAGGTACCTTTATCTCCCCAGGGAGGGCTGAAAGTAACTACATGAATTTTAATACATATCTCAGGACCGTCACTTGTCTTTTAGACCAGAGTGATAAACTGGAGATAAAGTGGAAAATTTTCTGTTTCCTTCTTTGGTCCAAGGAAGAAGAAGAAATTAAAGAGAGAATCAATTTTTCATCCAATGTGCCGAATTGTTCAGCTAAGATCTCTATGGGAGTGCTGTGAACCATGTTAAGAGGAACCCAAGCCAAAATAGTCTCAGAACATTCAGATCCAACAGAAGCGTCTGAACTGTCCTCATCCACTTCTAAAGCAGACCAAACTAAAATAATACATCTCTCATATTCGCATGCTCAAGGAATCCTGGAACTCCATGCGAATCTCTCCTACAGCTTAAGTTTTGACTGAAAATTTATCCTGGCTTTCTGTGTTCTATTTTTGCTGTCATGCAGGAGTTTCATACTATGGCTATGCTTTCCTTCACATGACTGTTCAAAAAATATTTAATAATCTATTTTTAATTAAGCCCTATCTCATCCATAGAGCTCCGTATGTCAAATAAAGACACATCATTAGCTCAAGATGCTCTGCTGAACAGCGATAATGCTTCGGTACCAAGAAATATGCTGGGTTGGATACAAAATACGCTGAAAAGGAGGAAGTCGGTATCACCACCTAGATACCCTGAAGGTATCCGAGGGGAGGTTAAAGCTTTGAGCTCTGAGCAATCACCTGGGAAGCCTTTGTAAATACTTCCAAACCAGTATTGCTCTGCTGATTCTTGTGTTCCAGAATATGTGTAGAGCACTGCAGTTTCTCAGTGCTGGGAATAGAGTGTATCATCAATTGGTGAGGCAGGCAAGTTACAAAGAAATAAGAACAGTGACCTGGCTGTGGCTTTTGATTGTAATTCCGGGAAGGCAACATGGCCTCGGACCACATGCTCTATCTGAAAAAGAGGAAAACAACATTTATGGAATGAATACCTCTTAAAAATTCAGTCCTGGAAACGCGCAATGCAGTTTTATAACTTTAAAAAGACAAGAGCTTCTAAATTACTTATTAGGTATTAAATCCTCATGAAGCCGATGGCAAAACTCCCACTGACATTACTGGATTCACAATTTGGCTTAAGAACAGTAAGTAAAAACAACTGTATAGCAAAAAAGGCAACATATAAGCATATCGCTCCTGAGTCAGAACAGCAAGCTGAAAGGATGGATTTTTTTTCCTGTCCAACAATATTTGAGAATATGTCCTCGAATCTCTCCTCTTGCTTTAGTGCATACCCTCACTGGAATTCTACCAGGAGCATCTTCTTGGCTGAAATCCCTACATCTTTCCATATCACACTGTTAAGATAAAACACAAGGTGTGTTGTCATCCTGATACATGCTCCATATGCTCATTGCAGGAAACAAAATGTTTCCCCTACAAGCAATTATTGCTATAAAAAGCTCAATACAGGCTCTGCCTATACTAAATTTTAAAACATTCCTCAACTCCAGGATGGCTATCGTTATTCACAAAACAAAGTATCAGGTAGAAGTACATGGATTTTTAAGACTAATTCAGCAGGTTTTGTGGCCTTTTTATAATATTCCATCAGTGTGACCATAAAAGCTAAGGAAGCAAAACTAGAGCTACTCAACTGCACCGACTATGTTTGGTAATACCTACTGGCAGCAAACAACATTAGGTACCTCATTTTTCACTGTATGAGTTTAGGCCTTAACCAGTAGCAAAATTTTTATAACGAAGCATATGCATCTGAATGTAGAAATAAAAATAACGTATGCCTGTTCCTTCTGAGATTTACATCAAAGACAAAACTCAAACATGCACATGCATTAGAAACAAAGCTTTGGCCTGATATTTGCAATATTGAATAATCTCCGTAGAACACAGGAGCAGCTCATAAATTCAGAAACAAATCTATAAATAAGTATCATATGTATGTATGTGCTCTGAAAACACTTTACACAAAAATGTTACAGTAGTTATAAAGTTAGATATTTAAATGCCCTGAATTCAAGACATGGCCACATGAGGGTTGCATACAGAAACTCTTTTCTGCTATTCTTTATTTTACAGTTTGTAATGATATCATGACATCCTTCGTCTCTGTTACGCAATATCTTTCTTTCTGTAAATTTTGAAAGTCCAATGCAAAAATCCAACTAATCAATACACAAACTTTTTCGAAGCAATCAGAGTTTTCAGTTCTTCATTTGGACTCTGTGTGAACCAATGTTCAAAATCCAGCAGACTTTTTCATAGCTATATCAATAAAAAAATAATTACAGATTTTTAAAGGGAAGCATTTTAAATTCAACAGATAGCTCTAAAATAATTCACCTTTGGGCATAGGCCAAGCAGTGAAAAGAATCCCAAAACATGTCCAGATGGTAAAAGCTTGAGAAAGCAGAAGCTTACAAAGACTATAGCTTTAAAATTGAAGTGATGCTGAATGTGGTCTATCCTCCATGCTAGTGTGCACAGACTGTTTCTTCCTGTGGCTCCCCATGTGTTTGCTGTACATAGAACCTCAACAAAACCACATGAAAGATTCTAAGAACGTTTCAGTAAGATAGCTTCCCTAATATACCTAATATTACTACAGTTGACTTCAGCTATGCATCCTAACAAGAATATACATTTTTCCAGCAATTTCTTAAATGACTCAGGAGCACCTTGTTCTCTGGTACTAGAATGGAATCCGATAATTACTGAAAAATTTTGAAATGCCCTAACATAAAGCTCACAGTACATTTTCAGTGGGGAACAACCATATGCCAGCTAACAGAGAATACTACTAACTTGCTATATCCTCTCTAGAGTTGAGTTCAGTGTCTCCACCCACTTTGGGTTAAATGCATAGAGACATCTCTCAAAGTGTTCCTACAAAGTAATGCACAAGATTTTCTGTTTTCCTTTTGAAGTGGTTTGTCATGAGCAGTAACTAAATTTTACTTCTGGTTGTAGCAGTTACCTATAAAATGGGACACCTCGGCTCTAGCCCCAACTCAATCTGAAAAATTTAACACATACACATCCTACCTACTGAGAGAGTGCTGTAACCATGAGGCTAAGGGTAGGCGCTGGGATGAGGATCGGAGGCTGGAGGGGAGGAAGAGGGCTGACTCTCCCACTGAAGGTGTGACACTGTGCAGACAGGAATTTAAGACTCACGTGGCCAAGGACCGCACACGGGAGGGAACACCAAGTCATAGCTCACTGCTTAGGGTGTGTCTGAGCTTCCTGATCCAGGATTATTTTTGTTCCTTGTTCAGTGATTGTTTCATATGGAATGTGTGAATGCAGTGATGCCCGACTCCGCTACTTCCTGGACAGGTACTCGCATCACGAGGCTTTTTAAGAGGTAGGCGGTGTTCGGTCTGAGTAAGACAGCAATTATGCCTGCAATTTGTGAAAGGCCAAACCCACCTGTATGTTTCATGAGCTTACAGAGAACACCCGCAGGACTGAGCCCTGCTTCCTGTAGTTTCTCAACAGGAGCCTTGCACCTTGCTGCTCAGGGCTGGTCAGCATTGAGCGAGCAGGGAGCCACATTGGGAGCTTTAGAAGCTTTTGGGGTTGAGCAGGCATCGAATTCTTGCTGACACTTTAGGACTCAAGACGCCGACATTTAACCTAAATACTGTTTTACACAGCGAGACTTTCTTTAAATTTGACATCAGTGTTTTAGTATTGAGTGCCTCCGTGGAAATAAGACAATTCACTTTTAGAGGATCCACTACGTTTTTTTTTATTATTATTATTTTTATTGATAAATTAAATTAACCTAATACACTCAGACTCTTTGCACTCAAGGGATGGGGTAGATATAGATAGGATAGCATGTCAATATATTACTACTCTGTCCATACATCTTTCATTTACACTCATCAATGAATGAGTACAAATGTTCTATATAACAAAATGTGTAATTTTCTTTATCTCGAAGTCTATCTCAGCCTCCTGCTAACATAGAGAATGAATGCCTATTTGCCTCTAAAACTATATAAAAAGGAAGG
This sequence comes from Anas acuta, assembly GCF_963932015.1. Taxonomy (NCBI): domain Eukaryota; kingdom Metazoa; phylum Chordata; class Aves; order Anseriformes; family Anatidae; genus Anas; species Anas acuta. Next base: position 3,922,428 of record NC_088986.1, read on the forward strand.
GCATGTCTTCCTTTTATGGAGGAAGTGCTCTGTCCCATATATAATTCCCTACTAGAATGAAAATGAACAGGCTGTAAGGACAGAGCAATCACCTAATTGTTTACTGCTTTCAGCAGCATGGGTTTTCCTATGATCTTGTAAAGATGTTTCGGGCAAAGCTCTGACTTAATTGGCAGTGAAGCTATCCCAAATGATGACAGTTAGCTCCCATCTTGGGGCCTGTGTCTCTATGCACTTACCAGTTTTCCTGTAGCACTCTGACCTCCTTCGTTCAACCACAGTCCAGGTACCATAGCAGAGAAATAAGGTCCCCAAACACCAGGCACAAAAATGGGTGTTTCACTGACCTGGAAAAGTAAGAAATAGATTTAGTGACCCAAACTAACTGTCCAAGTCCAATACTGAAAACAGTTTTTACTTCTGCACTGAAGTTACCAATATAAGTGGAAATGTATAAGTAAAGATTTACTCTATGGAGAATATAGAGAAATATGTCATCATTGGCATCATTTTTAGACAACACAGCTGCAGCTACTGATTGCACAACTCCTATTTCTCCCACTCACACCCATTTACACAACAAGCCAAAGAAGAAACTTTCAGGAATAGGAGCTGTATTTTACACGGAGAGAGCAAATGCCTTGCTTCTCCAGAAAAACACCTTATCTAAAACGAACATTTGGATAAAACAGTCTGTGTTAGACAGTCATCAGAAAACACAGCTAACATTATCAGTAACCAGTGTTTACAGAGCGCTCCTCCTGTATGTTTTTAGAGACTCAAGGGGGGATCCAGCACACAGAGAGGTTCCCCCAAGAGCTGCCAGCTCCCAGGCAGGTGCCTTGGGTGGAAACTGCAAAACTGGCCTGGATGAAAGGGGATTTGCTTGTCCTAGCCAACAGGAAATACTTGCCTGGGTCAGCTTTAGATTCTGCTGCTTAGGCTTAGCATTACATGAAACATTCCTTAATATCTGTGAGCCCTTTCGTTAAGCCAGGTATTGAATCACTCCCTTTCGGGAACTGATGTGCTATCCCCACATACAGCGATGGCTTCTTCCTATACAACCCTTCAGTAGCTACGTTGCTCAGGATGTGGGAGACACTACTTCATTTCCTCTCTCTACTTCAGAAGATATCTATTAGCAGTTTATAAGGTTGAAAGGCATTTTCCTTCCCCTGCTAAACCCGTTCCACTTTCAAAAGACTAGACAGATTTTCTAGACTTACATTCCAGTCCAGAAAGAAACCATGGGAACTGCAGGAGGTCCAACAAGTCCAAGTGCAAGGTGCTGCGCTTGGGTCAGGGCAATCCCAGACCTGAGGTCAGACTGGCAGAGGAAAATTCTTCACTATAAGGGTACTGAGGCTCTGGAACAGGTTGCCCAGAGAAGCTGTGGATGCCCCATCCCTGGAGGTGTTTAAGGCCAGGCTGGATGGGGCCCTGCCCAGTCTGATCTATGGGGTGGCCTCCCTGCCCATGGCAGGGGTTGGAACTAGATATTTAAGGTCCCTTCCAACCCAAGCTATCCTATGATTATACAAACAGAACAATGCTTTTATATATATATATATATATATATAAACCTTTGTCTTCTTCAGCAAAATTCTAGACTCCTTAAATATGCTCGAGGTTTGCTGTTAATTTCAATAAAGCAAGAATTTCATGTCAAAACAGTTAAGGAGCGGTAAATAAAAATTCAGCCCTGTTTCTGTTAAATTCAATGCACATTCTCCTTACATTTAAATGGGCCGAACTTTAAAGACAGTTTTTGCTAGCAACTGGGGAATATGTGCTAAGATGCAGTTTACTGGCATTTGTGCATCCCACATGTTTAGTAAATATACCAGCAGCAGGGAGGTTTCTGCACAAACAATAGTCTTCTCCAGCCACCAAATTGCATTACAGCTGATTCTTGTCATGATGTAGAAGAACAAAGCAATGAGAACCGGTTTCTCAAAACGTATCCTTAAAATTTCAAGCAATCCTGATTTTAATCTTTAACGTGTCTAACAAATAGGAGAATCTTGCCCAATTCTCCCCTATCAGCTCTGGTACCCTGTCTTACTTTCACCACAGATGTATGCGTGCACATGTGGCTGTGTGTCTGCGTAACGTTTTGGCTGACTAAACCCATTAAAGAGCAAGAATAGCTGCACTGAATTTAAAAAGGCATTTATGACTCCAAGTGGACAAAGCTACGTCAAAAACATTGCAAAGACATTTGGTTTTGTTTTGTTTTCTCTTAAAACTACAAATTAATACAGCTTGGAGTTTTCAACACCTCTATTGGGCAAGCCTTCTCTTACAATTTCAATAACAAAATGAAGTGCAACAGAAATTATTCACTAAATGTTTCTAAAATTTAAAATCCGAAAATAAGCTGATTTTTAAACCAATTCCACATCACTGACCTTACTGAGAACACCGCATAAGGTCAAAATTGCTGATTGCTGTCTGCTCTGAACCGGTGTTGGAAGCGTGCTGAGGACCCGAGCATCTTGTCTCGTTCCCTTCCTATGGCCATGGACACAACACCCATCTCTCTACAGGTAGGAAATAACTTCTAGGGCAGAAGGGGCTTGCTGTTTTGAAGTGTCCTCTCAAAGTATTTTTGATCCAGTAAACTTTGCAGTACTCTATAATCTACTGTGATTTGTGATTCTAGCTCCACCAGATGTATCAGGCTTAAAATTCAACGGCTGCATAGTGTGAAAAGACCAAATATTCTATGGATATTAAAGGTACAAAGATGCTTTATGAACATATAAGAAGGCATAATAAGGATGGTACACTTAAAAAAAAATCTTTCTTCTGTCATTGCTCCGCAATTTACTAAATTGTTCTGTGTGTCCGGTAACAGTAAAAGGTTATACTGATTAAAGGACCAAAGTGCCCCTGGACCTGGCACTGGCCTGGTATTTTGGGGACTCACAGGCATTTGCCAAGACAGGTATTTCCATGCAGGCTCTTTGCAAATTACACTGAGCCTTTCCTACCATCTTCCTACTAAAGTACCATTTGTACACATTCCAGCAAACTTTCAACACGTATACAGAGCAAACGAGGGAGCTCTGTATTTGATGGACGTTGCTAGTGGGATACTAGGTAATCATTTTTTTTCATCTGTCAGAACTCCCAACCAAAATAAAGAACATTGGCTGTCATGCTTGGATTTATTAGTACTGTATGCGGCATCATTAAATTCCCCATTTCCTCCTTTCACTTAAAAAGTTTAATCCGCATTTTGCAGACACCATGGCAGGTATCTTAATTCTGGGTTTTGATGTGCGTGGTGAGAAAATTGGGAAGTAACAGACTCCCAAAACCAGGCACAACCTCTTTGAAAAGCAATAGGATGAACATTCTTCTGCAAACACATGCGCAAGAGATAGCAAACGGTTTCCATTTCCCCTCCTTGAAATAATTTGGATGACACTTAGGTTTTTCAAGCCATGTAGCAGCTGGCATTTGTATTTTCATAATAACAAGTCTAAATTCTATTTGAGTATACATACCACTCAATCCCACTAAAACACATGACCAGACATAAGCGTAAGGTTGGAGAAATTGTGCAAAGTTTGCCGCAGAACCCAAAGTTTTAGGTTTGCCCAGTTTGCCAGACTCAGTTATTTTTATTCCACTAACACCATGTCCTTTTCATAGTTTTCTACTGCCTTCAGACATTCTTATGATGATATAGATGGATCAATGTGGTGTCATTTTTTTCCTTTAATGAGCTTAAGAAAATCCTTAATCTTTTTAGTAGAAAAACAACATCTGTTTTAGATTTATGGGCAATTGATTTTTATTTTTAAAGCAAATAAGAGATGACATCCTTCTTTGAAAGTTAAAATTTGTATTCAAAAGGAGCCTCAGATTTTCTTCCTTCTATTTAACTTAAACCCATCCTGTAACACACTCCTATTGTGAGGAATATTAACGTTTATTATTTTTTACATATAGAGAAACTGGAACACAGGGAGGGTAAAGTCACTTGCCCTCTGCTAGATGTCAGAATGCACTCTGCACAATTATTGCAGCAGGCATCTGAGGATGGGAGATGAGAAGCATTTGAACCTATTCACATTTTGAGTCATAAGCAGCATCTATAAATATTTCATTTGAAAATATTCACACAGGGACTATTGCCCCATCTATAACAATGCTTACTTACAGAAGTGTTATACTCCCTGACAAGCAATTCCTCACAATTATTCGAGCTGTGGATAGGGAAGAATTCTTTTGTGCAGGAAAAGATCACCTTTCCTCGTCTCCCCAACATGTGCATTCCTACTTGCTTAGCCCTTCATTTCTGTTGAGACGAGCATTAAAACAGTTCCAAGATTTCTGTTCATTTAAATGGAAAAAGAGAAGTTCAACATCTGAAAGGGAAAAGAAGGAGGAAAAGGTTCTATCTGGGAGGATTTAACCTCAGTGTGTGCTCTACAAAAGATCATACTAATATGTAAGATATGTAAACATATAGAGCAATCAGAAACAAATGAAATGATGAATTCAGTTTAACAGTATTCAGCTGTGGTGCAACTGCCAGAAGGCACTTTTTGTTATGAATAGATCATTTGGATGAGTTACAGACCAGATTTCTACCCTGGCGTGTGCTAAGAAAATCAATGTCAAACTATCTAAGATCAGAAGGTATCACCAGCACATCTGGCAGCCCACAGAAATGAAAAATGTCTTTAAAATATATAATGGCTATATAGAACTAAGCTAAAGTATGAAAGAACCTGTTTAAATGTCACTAATATGAGAGCCGTAATATATTTAATTTAGTTTTAGGAGAGGCAAATGGGAAGGACTAAAAAAAAAAAACACAACAAAACACCAAAAAAAAAAAACAGAAAAAATCCATTTCTATTGTAAACATTTATGTCAAAACAAGCTCATGCTTTCTACTTATAGGCTAACTTACAGCTCATGTAAGGGAATCAAAGGAGTCCACACATTTAATCCAAGCTAAGTTCAGCTTTCTGCACTGTCATTTGGGACAAGGAGTGGAACAGTGCGCAGACCTTCAGAGATGAGAATCACCTAGGCACACAGCCATTCCATAAAGTGAGCGAGTTGCAATGTGAGATTTGTTTTACTTAGCTTTGTTTTGCTAGACTAGCCATAACGTTCAGGCACATGCTTGTGTTTCCTCCTCAGTTCTGTGTAAATGTTAACGGTAATCAGAGACAAGATAAAATAAAACAGGCCGTGCTGGAGAGGGCATGAATTCGAACAATTTTCTTCCTTAGATGACACCTTCTGCTGCTGTTAAATTCTGTAAAACACTGCTATTGGAGAACGTGGCTATTACCTGAAAAGTAAACCTTTATATTAACAGGATACACTGGTATATATACACATCTTCCATTTTCTTTACTTTTTCCTAAAAAGGCCATTGGGCCTCTGATATCTGTCAACATTCTAGTATCCATATCAGCTTCTCTATTTACTTGCAGTATGACAGAGATGAAATCAAATTTATGTGGAACTATTCTTGATTTACGCTCACCTACACGAAAGCAAAATTAAGCCTTCATTCTGCCGTCACAATTACTTTAATGTAACCGTTTGCTACTGAGAAGCTAGGTCAGAAAATTTGTTGGAAAATCATTTCACTTATCAACTTCTATAGCCACAAATTCAGAATAACAGCTGCTTTTGTTATGCTAAGGTAGGTATGAAAGAAAATAACAATTGAAGCGAGTAAAAGGAATAGCACTGTATCAGTCACCAACCAGTAAATGCTCTTTGCATGTCTGGACTTTGATCACTGACAAGTCAAATACTTTCATTAACTTCTTTGCAGATGTTTAACTTTCAAACTTTCTGACTGCCTGTGGGTTGAGAATACTGATATTCATTCAATTCCGGGGGTTTACACTGATGCACAAAATCCTGTTTTAAGAAATCTGTATCATTTTGCTTCTGTTGACAGATGGGTCTTATATAGCTATTTCACCACAACTCTCTGACAAAGAATGAAAGAGATTCATATTAAAAAAAAAAAAAAAAAGAGAGAGAAAGAGAGAGAATTCAAAGGGAAACCCAAGAATGTTTCATTTCTAGGCTTCTGGTTCAAAGTCGGGTCATATTAATAGCTACTGAATGTATGATTTAATAACAGCACTTTCTGGAGACATATATTAACTGGGTAGAGTTGGGGTGTACAGCTGTATTTTCAGAGTAGTGATGCCTACTCTACAATTGCCACCCTGGCATTATTTCTCAAGCACTAAATGGGTTTAAAACTAGGTTTCCCCATCACCCTGGGGGCAATTCTCTTGGTTGAGATTGCAATGAGTTCAGCCAACCTCTTAAAACATAGTCATATGGTCTGAATTTTTGGGTAGACCTGTGTGGAGCCAGGAGTTGGGCTCGATGATCCTTGGGGGTCCTTTCCAACTCGGGATAATCTATGATATATATTATGAGTAGTAATTAAACACAGAACAGCATTGAGTCTTTGGCTTGATTATAAAATAAATTTAAGAAAATAAGATCTTGAAACACAAAAGATGCGTTTCAGGACAATTAAAATTTATTAATATTCCGATTCCTATATGTCATATAGCCCCAGTAATTTATTTAATTATATTTCAAGCTTAAATCCTCTGGCAATCAGCGTTCTGCTATGTAGCTGCATAGCTTGTGGTGGCACGTCCCATAGCTCTCTTCCCTGTGACAGGTTGGCATTCCATGGGCTGCCCACAGGGATGGAGTTGCTCTACAATGACATTAAGACCATGCCACAACCATTTTTGCACAGAGCTAACTTTAACCCACTGAAAGCATGGAAGTTACTTGAGCGGAGACCACATGCACATGGAACATGGACTTAAGGATTCTGCCTGAACACATCCAACCACAGACAATCTTGGGAATTTGTTTACTGACAATTTAAGTATTTTGGCTTATATCATGAAATCACTTGCGTAAATGCCTTGATGAACATAGACACCATCATTAGTTGCCAAGGCTATGTCAAGGGTTTATCAAAGTAACCTGGATGCTTACTAAACATCACAAATTTGTTTCACAAAATCAAACCAAACACAACCCCACATTATGTAAAAACGACCAGAATCAGAAACATACAGAAAGTTTGCCTGGAAATGCAGACTGGGATGTGAAATTTCTGATGACAATTTGCAGCTAGAACTCCAGTTCAATCCCTGCTTTAGTTATTTCCCAAATAAACTTCCAGTACAACCTAGAGGAGGAGAAGCAGATACATTTATAGAGACTACTGTGAGCTATTACTGAAAATAGCAACCCATACAAGAAAAGCAGCAGAATTTGAATGACAGGCACACAGAAATAGTTCTGATTTTCTGAATATTCCTCAGAACATTGATCTACACACTACACACCAAACAAGGTATGTGATTAACACCCAGTGAAAAAAAAAAAAAAACAAACACATTCCTACAGCAACTTGACTGCCTCATCTCTGAAAATATTTCAGGTGACTTATGCAATGGGATAATATACTGCTCAACCTGGCTCTATATCTATCAAGAATTAATTAGAGGAAAACTCCACTGAGATTGTTAAACATTTCCACTGTGAGATTTTTATTCAAGGCCAAATAAGGAAAGGTATTTGATTTTTTTTTTTTAATCTTATAATTTTTAATGAAAGAATGCATTGAATCACAATAATGTTGGTTATTTCAACTTGTACTTAACTTATATTTTTATGTACAAAGAGAAAGTCATTTGGACCTGGGCTTCTAGCCTTGGGAGCCAAAGCCTCAACTTGTTCAAACCTGCATATTAACCATCAACTTCCACAGAGCTATGCCAATTTATAGTGCTTGAAGATCTAGGCTCACACTTGTAGTTAGACACTTATATAAGTAGTCTGACTTTCAAAATGCCACATTTCTTATTGAGTACTGGCTCAGGAACACAGAATGTGAAGCCCATTGGTTAGGTATCCAAATCCAGACTTGGGCACCAACCCCTAGGAAGTCTGTCAGCCCTAGCCTTCATGTGTCTGTAACGAGTATCTATAGCATATGTCCATACAGGTAAGAGACACCTCTTCAAATGTGGGACATTATTGTTAGGTAAGAAAGAAGAAAGGAATTTGTCTGCCCATGTTCCTTATTTCCTAAAATGTAGGGAATAAATGAGTTCCTAAAGACAGCTCCTGCACTCAGAGCTTTGTCTGTTAGAACTTCACACAACCTCCGCACACACACACTTCAAAAGCTGAGAACTGGACACAACTTTATTAGACACATTCCTAAATCAAGGGTGATGACTACACACTCCTACATTTACTGTTTAAAACTAATCCATCAGCAGAAACTATAAGGCAGGGTTTGGGGTCCCTCCCCAACCAGAGGAACCTGGTTCATAAACCAGTTAAAGACATCAACTAAAATGTTTCTTACAACTGATAGTAATTGTTTCCCTTGCTTACCCAAAATTTAATTTAAAGTTGTTTTATTCAGCTATATTTTCTTTTACCTTTTCAAATGCAAGAGATCAGGCCCTTGCCAAGAGCTGGGAATGTAACAGGTCACGGGCTGCACTTGTATAAGCAGCTTTTCTGGAGGTCTGCCACCAGAAGCCAGTCTGAAGTTGTGTTTCTGAGAAAACCTTCTGACAAAGGATGCTGCAGGGCTAAAGTAACTCACTGTACTCCTTAACAGAGTAACAGACTTCTCTACAGGGCAGCCCAATTTTAGATACCAGCCAGATCCAGCCTCTTCAGCTGAGCTGACTCTGGGTATTTCATGTTTTTCTCAGTATGCCGCATCAGTTTTCAGCCAATGGTAAGTGTGGTATCAGTACCTCTTAGGGTAGAGCCACATGAAGAAATGATTATGGACAAAAATAGGAGGTCAGTTGCCTGGCAAAAACCACCTCTACTCATCATCTTTCTGCGGCGTATCACGGGACAAATCCCAGCAACCTTGCACATTCCAGAGGAAACCAGGGCCAGGAGTGCTACTGCAGTCGCCAACATCGTGCAAATACAGGCTACAGATTAGTCAGTTAATTTCTTCACATGTCCATGCTCTTAATAACCTGATTACAAAAAAAGTCCATTGCTTTGTCTATGCTGATTTTAAAATAATTTCTCTTTTTTTTTAAAACTATGAATCTTATAAAAGAAGCTTGCAATAATATCACCCTTCAGAGAATTGTCCAATATTAACCAGGAAACCTGGACAACTGAGATCTGTTTTAAATAGAGTAATATTTTTCACATTATAAAATTCTACCATTTTCCTGAGGGGGAAATACAGTGCAAGAATGATACCTACCTCTCCTGCTGTAAACTTCTGACAACTTCTCTTTCCACTGCAAATCTCAAGGTTGAAACAGTATATATAAAAGTGGGAAAAAACATAAAAGTAAGGAAAAAAATAAAAGAATAAAATGATATTGGAAATAAAATGCTTTTCATTTGCCTTATTATTTTTTTAAAGTGGTGAAATGTTGATAAAGTATCATTTCTCTGCCAAAAAACGTGCTTTTATAAATCTAGTTTTCAGCCAAGAGAAGATTTAGTAAAATGAGAGACAGAAAGAGAAAAAAAAATCTTCAAGCATGATTAAATCCAATAGGGTGAGTATACATCATCTTATTTTCACTGTATATTGCTTACCTGATCAGAGCAAGGCAACTCAGTTTTAATAAAGTTAAGCTTGGCTCACTACATTTAGGGCTGCATTAAACCTCCCCAGTCATATTTTCCCCATACAAGGACGGAACAAACAGAGTGGGTGCTCCAGTTCAGAAACAAGACTGAAATTCAAACACGTACAAATCTTAGCTACTGAACTTTCACAAGGCTACCAGCAATGTCTTTGCAGCTCCTTCCCATTCAAACAAATCCTTCTCCGAGCTCTACGTAAGGAGACTGTCCCCCCATGTACTTTGTGATAAAAGCAGAGACAGCCTGCAAACATTTTCCTTCTCTCTATGCCATAATAAAGGCATTGTGCACAGGAATAGAGATATCACAAGCACATTGTGATCCCCAACCCACTATTTAAAAGCAAATGGTGCACCATGGAAAAAATATGCAAGTCAGTGTTAGGAGATGCAACGGATCTCTTAGCCACCTGATATTCCTCTTACCCAGGAATGCTCTGGCAACTGAAGCTGAGAGGACCACATCTGAACAATGTGCTCCTCCAGTCCTGTGTCAACTGTTTACCGAAATTTGCCAGCAATTTGCAAAAGATGGGAGCTGTAACAAGACCTGAGTGTCAGGTAGTTGGCTTCTTCAAAGCACAGGCTGGAAGAGCCGTATCAAATTCTTCTCACCTGTTGGCACTTTGTTATATGTACTTCTCAACTTTCCATGAGATCTGCAGAGAGCTGGCAGATTTCTGCTAGCTGACTCCTGATGGCTCTGTGATGATTTTACTGACTCACTGTGAGCAGCAGACTCACATGTGCATTCCTGTGGGTGATGTACCCATGAGGCCCTACAGAACTCAGGGTCACTAAGTTCACATGCGGTGGAAGATGATGGCAGCTTGGGATTAGGTAGCACTACCACCTTGGAAGTCAGATCCTGAGATTCCTGTTATAAAGAGACAAGTTGTGAATGCTATTCAGGTAGAACTGAAACCCACAAACACACGATAAGGGTAGCAAGATCTGTCTTTGACATTGAGAAACAGGCAAAAGGCTAAGAAAGCAGAGAAGGATCCCTGAGAACAGACTGTGGAGGCTGTGATTCAACAGTTGATCTAAAAGGATATCATAAACTAAAAAGGTGTTGGAGGGCTAGATGCAACTGTTTTCTTTGTAGAAGAATGATGCTGTTTTATTTGTACAAAGAAGTTTTACGGGGAACTGGCTGTTGGTTGAGACACTTGTCCCAGGACCTGAGAACTGACCCCTGAGAGAGGCTGGAGCCAGCTGATCAAACAGCTTCTGTAGCACTACAAGGAGAGAATGGTTCCAGGTTAACAGGGCATTTGGAATCATCTACGAGATAGGTCTCCACAAGATCACAATGAGAACGCTGTGAGAGAAGTCAGAGCACAGCATCCTAGCCTAGAACTGCCTCTGCATTGGGTTGCCTCAGACACGCAAGAACAAAGCTGTTGTCCTCAACAGAAAATTTGCACCCCTGTATATTTTTATTCCTTATGTGTGAGGTTAACCTTCTGTGTTTATTCCAGGAAGCAAACTTGGAGCCAAGCCTGGGACAACTTGAGAGTCTCGGCTCTGGAAGAAGTTAAATAAGAATGAATTCATGGGCAATCATTCCAGGCTCATTCACAGTTCACCATTTCCATCTCCCTAAATCAAAGATGCAAGAACTTTTAATGTCTTATCAGGGACTCTAACCGTATGTTCAGCTTTGAAACAAAACGTTTAAACTAGATGAATTCTGATTGTTCCAGGCCTGAATCCTCATATACATTTAATTCTGCCCTTTATCAGTATCCACTAATACTAAGCATATCTCATGTTTCAGCTTGGGTATGTATACAACAGGCACACAGTAGTATATCATTCTTTTCTTTTCCCAAATTCCAAGGTTTCTCATATAAATTGGAGGAAAATAAATAAATTAATTAATAAAAGCTTTAATCTGTTAAATTGCTTTTAAGGTCCAAAACAGAAAGAAAAAAAAAACACTTTCCTGATGGATTCAGAAGTTTTTTTTCACTAAGCACTTAAACACTACCAGTAATGCACTGTTTTGTTTTATTGTTTTACTTCATGAAATGTCTGGATACAGATATACAGATTAACCTTTTTTTTTTTCTTTCTTTTTTCCTTTTTTTTTTTTTTCCTCATATTTACTATGTCGCCTTCCTTGAAATGGGAACTAGAAGTGTTTTGATAAATGGACTGAAAGGTTGTCTGGTTACATGATAGCTTCTGCTTGTGTCCTGTGCTGAAATGCTATTATGTACTCTTCTAAAGCAATGCTGCTCCATGACTCACAGCAGTTACTTCGATGCCTCTCATAACAATAGCTCACTGGGGATATAGGGCTTCAAATGAGCTGGAAATTTATACCACCCATTTATTTTTACTTCTCTTCCAATGATAGATACTCACTGTCACAAAATGCCAGTTTATGTGAAGATTATAAATCTTTCAGCACAGATAACTAATTGCAGGCCATTTTAAATATTCACTTTATAACACTACAATTTGCTGTTATGGTAGATTAAATCCCTGAAGTTCATCACAATATGAACTAGCCCTACCCAATGTTGTAACAACAGAAAAAGTTGAACCAAAAGATCTGTGTAGCCCACTAACCTGTTGTTAACAGTGGCCAGTAAAAGATAGCTTAGTGAACACCACAGGAACAGGGTAAGCATACAATAATTTCTCCCCAGAATATCCTCCCAGTCTCCAGTGAGTGAAGGTTCAAGCAAGTTTCTGTTTGCACTTCCAAGCAGTGCAAGACATCAAATCTTCAAAAGTGACTGAAATTGCAGACAGAACATATTTTGCTTGAAAGCCAGGAATCTCTCACTAAAAACTCCATTCGTGCATTGGAAAATAAATTTACTATAGTGTTGACTTGGAGATCAATTTAAGGCTTTGAAAGAACATTGGAGTTTTTGAAGCGTCTCAGCACAATTCTTTCAGCTCACAGTCTTTCAGCTTCAGTTCTGGTTCCTAAAGAAACATGCCACAGATAAGATTTGCAGCACTACCTTGTTTTATGAGACTAGCAAGAGCTCTCCCCAACCTGAAAGGTCGGGAAATGTGTGCATGGAACAGCTATCACACAAATACTGCTGGTTGCTGCACCTCACATGCCAGATACTCACAAAAAAACAACTTCACAAACCAACTCCACCTCCAAATAATACTTAAAAACCCACTGAGAAGTCTTGGTGTAGTGCAAGGCAGGTCCACTCCTTATCACTGCGTCTGGAGGACAGCAGCATGACATGCTGGGCAAGCATACAAACACAGATTTTCCGTAAGAGAGTTTTTGAGCACTGATCTTTTCCCAAAGAGCTGATGGCAGAATTGTCAAATTGCAGGCAGATACGGGCTATCCTGTTTCATACCTTTTCCTATAGACTGTGCCATAAGACCTTTGTCTTCTCTTGAAAAGTATTTTCATTGTCATCTCTAACATGCATGCTAAGTAGTCCAAATCTCGATAGCCCAGTTTGGTCAGCTCATTCTATCAGATGGTGACAATCCTGAAGAACTTGGAGCTTTGTAGATGATGTAACAGAAATTAAGGGAAGAATGGGAAACCAATCACAGGTGTGGCATTGAGCAGGTAGCTCAAGTTTTCTTGCACAGATGTATCACTCCTTACTTCATTATTTATGGGGGTGAATTATTCTACTAAACGTGCAGTGCTTACTGCAATTAATACAAAACATCAAGGAAAAAAATATTTTAAAATGAGGTCTGGTTTATTTACCTACTCTGGATGCCCTTCCCATGTACCTTAAGATATTTTTTTATTTATTGCACAATGCAGTCCATTTTAGAGATTATTTTTTTTTCTTTTTCACTATTAGGTAAGTATTCCTGCTATATTGCTGAAGGCCACTACCAACAATAATATAAAACTTACAGGTAAAACAAAACTTCTGCAATACCCCTGAGTTAATGGAAGCAGATTTACATTACATGGGCTATGCCATCACACACTATTTTAAACACGCTTTTATTTGAATAGCTAAATGGGTAAATCCTGAGAACCTTACTTGGTGTTTATTCAGCCTTTACTTACTGAGACAAACTCCCAAGGACAGAATAAACACTGGGAGAGGACCTCAGGCCTTCACCCACAGTTATAAACAATGAACTCAGCATAAACTGTGATTCCCAGCTGACACTGGGAGAAAAGCAGCAGCTAACGCTTCTCCTCATTTTGCTTCCAGAATGATTGTATGAAAAGAGATTTACTTTCTTCCTAATAAACTTTTCCCCATCTAAGATCCTCACCCCAACACAGTTGGAGCAGCAGCAGGAAACTTGGATGAATAACTCCTGCTTCACGAGAGGCTGAATAAAAGGAGGGGGGAGAAAAAAGGAAGAAAAGGAAAAAAAAATGCTACTAGAAAACCTACTGTCCAAATACTGATGAAAAAGTTGCCTGACTGGGGAAATTGTTGCTGTTCAGAAAAGTAAAAAGATACTTAGAAATACTGTTATATCTTACACCAGGTTGGCCCTGGGAGTCCTTAAGACCTGGCAGTGACATAACACACATTTCATTACCAAAATATCTCTCTGCACAACTTCAGTTTGATGCTCACGCTGCAAGTGGATAAATTGCAGAAAGGAAAGAGTCTGGCCGAATCATAAAGCAAACCAACGATACTAAACAATATTTGGGATTTTGGCACCAAGTTCCATGCTACTCACTGCAAGTACTGCTACCTCCAAAATTTTAAAACTGACAGAAAAAAACGAAGCTGCTTTTCATACAATTATTGTATTCCTTGAAAACTCTATTCAATTGTTTCAGGGCCCAGAGACATCCTAGCTGATGACCAAGGATATCCTTTATAATCTTTCATTTAATCTGAAACTTATTCCTTTACAGTCCAGCTAAGTTCTTATGAGAAAAGGGTTAGTATGAGTGAAAGACATCACCTGTCCTTTTGGTTCACCATGAGATCTAGACACACCAAATAAGCAGGGTGCTTAATAAGTTCATGCTAGCTCACAAAAACAAGGTAAACAAGTCAACTGGAAAGACCATTCATTATATATAAATACGCTATATGCTTGTGATCTGAAGGAAATCACCTATCCAGCTCTCCAAGTAACAGAGCGTGCCAGTAAGGCACTCAGGTTTGGTCAAGACCTGTGGGCTTCAGGCTAACACCTTCTTCTTGGTCAAGGGGGGAAGAATCAGAATTGGTTTGCTGGAAGCATCAATAAGATGTACCTGTCAAATCTGATATCATCACTTGAAGAACATAGAAAAGGAAATAGGAAAATCGTGTTACAAAGGAGGTCTGCTTCTGGACTGCAGAAGAGGTCTGTTCTGAACATAAACAAGAATACTAGTATATAAAGAATGAAACAGAATTAGTGTTGTTTTATCCTATCCCCTACAATCCTATGGTATCTATACATCAATGAAGCAACAAAATATTGTAATGTTCCTTGCTGCAGATTCCAGAATCTAATTTCCTTCCTCCAACAGAGCAAACAAACCCCCTATTAAAATATACAAGAATTATAGTTCAAGGTACAAGGTGCTAGCCTCTAGAGCCAAATCTACTAACAGGTAACCTTCAATCCCACAGTACTTTCAGCAGAGGGGCCAAGTCAGGCAGCAGAGTATTTCTGGCAGCTAGACCAGACAAATCTTACCAGTGTCAACAGAAGTAGGTATGAATTCCAGTCTCTTGCTCATGCTTTCTAAGGAAAAGCATGGAACAAGTAGGGATGAAAAGGTGATGAGCCCTATTAGCAGTCAGACCTGGAGGAAGCCCAACATAAGCCTTTACATCCATTGTGCTTTCATCAAATAGATCAGAAAATCCGAGGAAGGAAGAAAACATCTCTGGTTTGTGCATTTATCATACAGTGTAATATAGCATTGTCTGGAGTCTGTAAACACTGTCAGTTCAGAAGAGGGAAATGTCTTGCATGCTCAAACATACATGGCAGAATTTCTCACTCAGATGCCCTGCAGTCCCAAAGCACTGGATAGGTGCAGTTTGCAAAAGTAAAGACAACAATTAAAAATCTACTAAACTACAAAGTGCCTCAGTCTCGCACCTAATAAAACCGGAATAACAGTTCTGTCTCTCTTACCCCTTTCATTCATTGTTGCAAGAACCCTGAGACCACCGAAGGGAAGACACTGCAGAAAGGCTTTGTGTTATAAATCAAATACCCTAATATATGGCTGTGTGTCACACGGGGTAGTTTGCAGTTAACCGCAGTATGAAAACCACTGTGTCTGCTGGAATTTTCAAAGCAAGCATTTTCACTGATGTCAGGGAGATGTCTGTAGAATATCAGTCTTCATATAGTCTCCAAGCAGAACATTTTTCAAAGCGTTCACTCTATCCACATCTATTCTTTGAGTCTTTGAACTCGAATGATCTGTTCACAAAAGGGAAGGAGAGTTGACTGCAGTTTTCTGGAAATGTTACTAAGCATTACCTAGTGTCCGTACAATACAGTGACCGTACTGCTTTCAGCTACATTCCCAAGAACAGGTTGATTACCTGCAAAGTGATAGGATGGAAAACTTGGATTTCTCTGGCAGGTACACACTAAATAGGAACATCCCATTCTCCCAGTCACCAACGCATACCTGAGCTTTGAATTATGTCAGACCAGGAACAAAGGAATCTTGGTCATAACAAAAACTTTTAATAACCCATTTACTGAGAAAACCTTCCTTTCATCTCCGCCAAGCTTTAGAAAAGGCTGGGAGGCAAGCAGAAATAAACATTATACAGACTCACCACTGCTGGCTCTAAAGTAAACTCCCCAACTTCCTATTTACATTTCAAGATCTTAAGCTTTGTGGTTTACTAGTTCTGCAAGTAAGTGCTTTGGGTTTTGGAGGCTGCCTGCACATGATGTCCCACCACTACTGAATTCTTCCTAGCTTTTATTAATATAATAAGGAGGTCAGAAAAGCAACAATCTTTTATATGCCCTGCTAGCAGAAATATTTTACTTCTCGCCTTTTAAAAACAAAACAAAGCAAACAAAGCGTACAATGTCAAATTAATGCCAGCGAAGGGGATATTACAGCTCTGTTTGTTTCTTTTTCAAACCAAGGATGCTAGAAAATGGAACAAGAGAGTCTCATTAAAAAAGGGTGTGGAGGACTTCTTTGAGGGACAAGTAGGAGGCGGCGGCATTTTTATGGACGTGTAACCCTTCGAAGGCCACAGGCTGGAAAGGCTCCGTGACCTTTTCCTCAGAAGGCTAAATTTGTGTACAGAAAGGATGGGCAACCTGTATCAACAGTCGTGAAGAAAATGTGGTTTTCATTTCATGCAGCCCTCCCTGAATGTAAAACGTCTTCATTAGCTGGGAAGTCAGCACTGTGACCGCTGCCAAATGCAATATAGAAGCCAGCAGAACTGAACTGAAAGAGGACAGAGTAAGGGAGAGGTTCCTGTGACACTAATTTATTTCTCCCATTTGAAAGGCACTGGCTCTGTGATTCACATGTGCAGAACCGGCCTTAAGGAAGAGGAGAATATTAAAAAAGCAAGTGGGCAAGCGCTTATCAATTTCAGAAGGCTTGCTCAGGTCATTTCAAAAACTTCTCTAGGCAGTCTCTGCTTCCAAAGCTTTGCTTTTGTTTGTAGTTTTTTTCCTCCCCTCTCTCCCCACTCCTTACCCTCCCAAAGCCAGCCCCTTTCCCCTGGTCAGCAGCAGGACAAATTGCCGCCTTTGCTAAACCCTGGGTCGCAGCCAGTTGGCACTCAGCGTCGCTGCCGAGGGCTGCTGGCCCTGTCCCCTCGGAGACCGCACGTTTCACGTCAGGGCCGCGTGTGCAGCGGGGCCTGCGGGGCGCGAGGCTGGAGCGCCGCACGCAGCCCCCAGCCCCCTGGCCAAAAACCCATCGCTCGGTGCCACCCCGCTGCATTCAGCACAGCTGGCAAAGCGAGTACCAGGCTGCTTCGTCTCCGCGAGTTTTCCTCTCATCACAGCTGATTTCAAGCAGCTGAGGAGTCCCTGCGTAGTAATTACTCAAAAAGTCTGCTGCTTTAACAACGTGGCATGTTCTGAAGAGGAGACTCTGGTATCGGAGCCAAAATATACTGAATCCACTTGCTGGTCTGGCTCCCACCGAGATTACAGAGATCAGGCTCTGAGAACACTTTGAGCCAGCATGTCTCTGCAGCCTCCACTCCAGGATGTACTGCAAAGGACACGTACTGTGCATGCTTTGGGGGTGGAAACGTGCTTTGCACTCTATTTGTGTGAACAAAGCTGGCAGCCTGGGCGGATATTGTGGAGCAACGAAGCCCTATTGTGTTTGCCAGTCATCACGAGAATCAAATGAACAAATTTAGAATAAGCAAATTGGACTCAAGTTCCTTTAGCAGAAAACAGGCAAAGACTAGTCAGGCTTGGTAAAAGAGCCTATGGGATATTCTTCCTAAAATAATCCATAGTAAGCACAGGAACAGCAAAATGAGCTGCCCATTTTGCTCTTTGTGTAGTTGCTCAAGCTCTGTCTCTTAGGTTATATAGTGAATCTGGCAAGATAAAAAGTGAATTACTTGTGCTTCTCAAATTTTAAAAGGGACTAAATTATAAGCTTCAAACCACATGCGCATTGCCACCAGGGGAAAAAAAGCACTGTGCAGCAAGCCAGGTGACTCAGTTCACAATGACAAGGAGCACAGGAGCAGCAAAAAGATGCAAAGGAAGAGACTCCATCTAAACCAAAAGGTGACCTGACAGTCCCCAAAGGAAGTTTTGCACAGATTGCTGATAAAGAAAAAGGAATGGCTGAAGAAGCACACAGACCACATCACCAAATGAAGATGGAAAAAAACAAAGAGAGATCCTCAACAGGACAAAACACAGACATGGTATATTTGGGACTGAAATGCCAGCAAATTCAGATCCCCCTTTCCCTCAGTAAGCTGAAATGAGGCCAGGCAATGTTCCCGTTAAAAGCTGTTCTGGGCTCTGGCTACTTCCTTCAGCTGTGAATCCAAAGAGGTGTTCGGGCAGGAATGACAAATATTTGTCATGGGAACAACTGTTCTGCAACAAGTGCAAAGCAGAACACCGATCCCTCACTGCACCTAATTCACCACGGCATAGGCAGAAATAAAAGTTATACATGTTTTATGACCAGGGATATTTTAGGTGGATCTCTTTTACTTTATGCATACGTAGTACATAATCAGTACACTTACAAAATTAGTTTTGGGAAAAAAATTTTCCTTATAACTCCTTTCAAAATCTTCAAAACCAGAGTGGTCGCAATCTGCTGGGTGTAACATAGCTTATTCAAACCTGTAGTCTCAAAAAGGCTAGTATCATAAAACATTTTACTTTGAGGAAAAAAAAAAAAAAAGGTGTTATAAAAGGTGTTATAATGTCAATTTAGTGTCCATGAAAAGAGTGTTATTCTAATAGCATGTACGGGAAATCACTAGATTTATATACCAGTAAGAAGCAGCAACACTGCTGGGTTATTTGCTGCAAGGAAGACTAGGAAATTCCTGGTAGGAGTACCCTTGTTTGTATTGCTCTTTTGCTGTTTGCAAGAGTTAACCCAATTCTTCGTGGTTTTACACATCTGCAAAAGGGCAAGCATGTTTCTGTTTAGGAGCGGGACAAGATAATACAGATGTCTGTACCGAAATCCCTCCGATCACACACAGGTTTCAGAAGAAAACAAAGGATTTCTGAAAACATTAAAATATCAGACACATAAGATACTGGCAGGAAGACAGGCTTTTAGGGAAACAACTGCCTTATTCCCAGCAGCTAAGGCATGTCTGTTAGACCGATGCAAACCACTGCTTGGGAATAACGTACGAGCTTCTATTTCAATGCCTCAAACCTGCTGCTATTTCACTGTGAGAAACGACTCACGTATTTTGGGTTGTCACCATGGCTACACAAGCAAAGTCTCCTAAAAGTTCCAACACTGAAATGTGGGTGCTGGAGTTCAGAGACCCTTTCTCCACAGTACGATGACCTGCAGCAGCCCACTCAGAAAAGCCAGCCACTGAGTGTCCCTCACTTGAAAGGCATACCTACGCTCTCCACAGAGATCAAAGCCACAGCAAATGAATCCCAGCCCTGAACCGAGGGACAGACCTTCACAAGTAAAAGGACAGCTTATTTGCCATTCCAAATGCAAAATTTCGCTGATGACTTTTTGCTAGGGCAAAGGAGGCAGCAGAGAATCACGCAGAATGAATAACTGTCCAAAAATATTCCACAGACCATCTTTTTTTTTTCTTTTTTTTTCCTCTCATGGATAATGGATGAGCCCTGAGGTGGCAGCGACTTTCAGCAACTACCAGCTCGGACCTGGACGTGGATCAGTAGCCTAATTACAACATGCTTTTTGCCTCTTTCATGAGCTAGTCAAGTATCTCAACAGAAACACAATGCTTCGCGTGTGCCTGATCACCCCAAACTGTCAGTGGTTAATTCCAAAAAGCGTATCCTCACTTAAAAATGATACTTCTACCACAAATTAAACTATTACAGCCAGGAGTAAAATTAGGTTCCACATTTGTACTCTCTAAAATATCAAAGGCATGATTAGCAAAGTCTTTTGTTCAAGATCTCCGGAGTCCTTGAGGTAATGAAAACTGGGTCATGGAGTTATTTCTCTTAAAAGTTTAAAGCAAATGCCACGCTCGAGCAATACCTGCCCTGTGACTCACGGAGTATGAGAAGGGAAACGCTGTACCAAGACACCCCGAGCAGCAGCAGCACCCCTGCCCCCACCAAGGGGAGGAAGGGGGGGAGGCACAGCAGATGATTTTGAACAGTTTCCTGTTACGATCCCTTGAAAGAAATCCAACCGTACTTTCACCCTGCTTTCTGTTTTCTGAATTTCTCCTGACAGTTGGCTCTTGCGTTTGCCAGAACCACAACAAAGGACGGCCTTGAGTTTCCACACAGGCCATTTTCTCCCTCTCTCTTCTCTGATCATCTCACAAAGGTATTATTGTTGCTGGCTCACTGGGGCTCAGTGCACCTGAGGCAGATCAAAGGCACTTTTTAATGCCCGCCTGACCACACAGGTCTCTCTCCCACTGCATTAAATTAAACTCGATGATTAATCTCTGTAGCCCTGAGGGTCCCTCGGTGCACATGGGGAGAGAAAATATATATTTCTATCAAAACACAAGTATAATATACTTTCATTTTATAGCCCTAATTAAAAAAAGGAACAGCTAATTCCAGCCAAATGCAGCTGCGTATAGGTCTCATTAAAACACAAATACAACTGCTCTGTGTGCTCCACATTTATTTCATACAGTATATGCAGGTAATAGATAAAAGAGCAGTAAACCAAAATCTTTTCATAGATTAAATCCAGAGAAGTTCAGAATTGGCTTATTGTCTGTTGGCTAGAGATTGCCATGCCTCTGATCAGTGGAGTGAAAGAAGGCAGTGAAGGAAATGATTATAAAATGCTGAGTAGTTATATTTAAATAAACCCAAAACTGCACAAGCATCTATCTCTGAGCTTGCATTCAAACCATTAAGTCTTGAAAGGTTCTACCTTGCCTGTGGCGTGTAGCCTGTGCAGGCTTTGGGCTAGCTTTAAGGACAGAACAGAGCATCGATTCACATCAGCACGGACTTTATCACGCCACTTCTCTTACATTAGCACAGCTAATGGAGCCATGTCTAACATTGTCACGGAGTGCACACACAGCAAGTGCTGTTAAAGTCTCTATCCTGACATGCTTTGCTCCAGTTTGGCAAAGGAAACAAACTGCAGTTGTGAACTGGGTCTACATTGGAACTTACCAATATACATAGATTAAAAATTAATAAATAACCATACACATGTCCTCCTCCAGGGTGAGTTATATTAAAGGAGTAAGTTACAGCCAGCTGGCCCATTTCCAGCTGCTCCACGTTGCCCTCAGACCTTTTGGGGAAACTGTCTGAGAGCTCCTTAGCTCATGGCAGCCCAGTATTATGTCTCTATTAACCCAGCTTAGTTTAATGATTTAAACTAACTCAGCTAAATGAAACAGGTTAGGAAGAGTTCACATAAACAGATTATTCTGAAGGGGCAGAAACTTCCATCAGAAGTGGAAATAATAAAATAGAGGCAGGCTTGGAGGGGCATGGTCTTCCCCCAGAGCTGGTATCTGCAGGGTGCCTTAACTGCACCTTGATAGATACAGAGGTATCAATGTGATTTTTCAGAGACAGAGTAAGCTAAGAGTGGTGGAGTTAGAGGTTTGAATCTCTTACTTGGGAAGGAACCCAAATATATTCCAATAGTTGTACAGGATTTAAGCTTTTGTTAAAAAATGCTCTACTTCACAATACTGGGATTATTCATATCTTTAAATTCAATCATGTGCTTAAATGCTTTGTTGAACTACAATCCATGTGACAAGACCATTTTAATACATGCTGTTACTACAAAGACAACTTACAGATTCTGTTAAACCTGACATTTTATTATTGCCTTTCTTTCTTTTTCTCTACTGGATATCTCTCTCCATGAAGCATGTTAGTCCTCTCTAAAGCCTCTAGCACTCCCACTGCCATGTGCTCATTTAGGAAAAAACAAGTTATTATCAGTCTAAATTTAAGAGCAAAATGAGTTTTAAATAAAAAATGTGGCAGAAAAGGGTACTTATCTAAATGGAATGCTTTCAGACTCATACATTTTAAAAAGGTATAAATTTCAAAAGCAGACACTAAATTTTAATTGCAATTTCAGAAAAAGCTTTTGTATTAATTCTCTGAGAAAAATTAGCAAAGTGAAAATTGCTTATCTAGGTTTTTCTTTTTAGTCATGATACGGATCATAATTCTATAGATCATGGCAACTTTCAGAGGTAGAACGATTTATATTGATTAAGTGAAGTGGTGATGGAGAAGGGCTGTGACTGGAGATATGTATTCCTTCTCCAAAGACACTATTCTGCAACACATTAGTGACAAGCTTGTCACAGATAACTCAAGCTCAGATTTCAGCCTGCTCTTTAAGCCACTCTAGCATCGCGGTTTTTACTTTTCATGTCATTTTTCAGTATTGATTTCTACTACTATTAAAGTCCTTGCTTAATAGCAAATGCATGGTAATATATAATTAATATCCAAAGTTAAAGATAGAGTTACCAGAAAAAAAAAATCGAGGCAAAAGAAAAGGGTGAGAGGTACAAAGGTCATTTTTCCCTTCAGACACATTAGTTACTATATTCTGTACAAATTAGGACTATGCATACAACCTACCCCCATGTGGCATGAAGATGTTCCACAGATCATAGCAACTCGCGATGTAATTGGCTGGTTTTCACATGGCAGGTTATGTCCTTTCACATCTGCTCCAATTACTCCTATTAAAATAAAATTAAAATTCGATTTTAAAGAAGAGCAAGCCAACCCTCACAAAACAGTGCTTTTCCATGCACAAATAATTGCCAAGTATCTCACACCGCTACTGCAAATCATAATAAGTCTACTTAGAAAATAAACAAAGCTATAAAATAGCTGATATAATGTGTGAGGTTTTTTAATTATTATTACAGATGCATGAGGACACAAGATGATTTCTTGTTCATGTTTATCATCATAATCTTTAAGTGTTATTTCAACTATAAGCTGACCTTTGGTTATTGTTTACTTCTTAGGTTGTACACTAAGATACAGAATAAAAGCCTGCCTTGCTAGGAAAGGCACTCCAGCAGGTATGTTTATTTGTTGACAGTTTATCTTGTATATACTGTATGATGGGTTTTGTCAGGGGAGAGTTGAAATATTGGATAACTTGGCAGGAGACTGGAAAGATGCCAAGTTTGTTGTCTTGCCTGCTGCTGCTGTCCTGTCCACATCAGACAGAAGCATCCTCAGGAGGAGAGATTCCTCCTTCCCTAAGAGGAGTTGTGCTTGTCT
The DNA here is from genome assembly GCF_963932015.1 of Anas acuta. Classification (NCBI taxonomy): domain Eukaryota; kingdom Metazoa; phylum Chordata; class Aves; order Anseriformes; family Anatidae; genus Anas; species Anas acuta. The sequence continues at coordinate 3,945,986 of NC_088986.1, forward strand.
ATGAGGAGCTTCTGCATCCAGGACAGGACAGAAAGGATGACAAATTCAACAAGCACTCAGCTCACAGCAGGAATTTATACCAGGAGATGCCAGAGAAGAGCCAGGAGTGTGCTTACAGATTTGGGGCAGATCTACAGCCAACTTCAACATGCATGTTATTATGCTTAGATCAATTAAGGGCAGGCTGAAGTGGAAATTCTGCCCTCTCCTTCTTCTCTTAGGTTGCATTCTTATGTTGCATTGTCCTGCATCCAGAAAACTGAAGCAACATGACAAGAAATGTTCTTTAGTTTGTCTTGTTTCTCTTGATCATTATTTTTCAATCAATCAGATCAAGGTGCAGTTTGGTGACTATGTTGCCAATCCTACAAAAACAAAACAAAACAAACAAAGAAACAAACAAGCCTACAACAACCTTTCTCCACACTGTAGGAGGATGGCAAAAACGTTTGCTGGACATTTTATATTTTTAAAATCAAAGATTTTAAGAATTGAAAGATGCCAAGTGTTGTGGTTAGCATGCTACATTCCATTAACACCCTCTGATGTAGGACACCATTGCAAGATGGTGCCCAAATCAATCTGTTGGGCTTTGTCTTATCAGGGTTGTCATGGTTATTGTGGTATTATCATGGTTGAAAGTTACTAAAATAATCAGAAAATTAAGGGCTAAATTTTAGTGTCTTTCCTTATAAGGAAAAATCTTTCCTTATACCCCTTTATCTTAGCTGGCTTGTGACTACATAGAAGCATGGCTGTCATACACAGAGCTTATTTGTAAGGAACAACAGAAAACTAAAAGTAATGTTTCTTACACTTTATTTTTCACTGCTCAAGCAGAGATGTGCAAGAGTTTATATTAAGAATTGTGGATACGGTTATCTAAAAGGCAGTTTCCTGTACTAGAAAATACTGTATTAAAAATTCTAAAAGGAGTTAAAAATACTGTTCATGCTTCGGAGCGAAGAAATATTAAACTGATTTGTCAGCATATGTTGCAAATGTATTTTCATGAACAATACAAAATTGAAGAGCTTCATGTTTAGATTTTTTTTTTTAATCACTATGAAAACATGCATCTGCAAAATATGCATTCTGCAGAATATGCCTTTTGGGTTTTACTGAAATCAGTGGAATTTTGTCAATGGCTTTAGTGTTTAGAGTTACTGGAGTCTTCCTATTTGTGATTAATTTAAGTCAGATAGCAAATAATAATAGTAATACTGAAAACGTATATGTTTTTATTAACCAATAATAATGTAACTATTTTTAGAAGTTACTTTTATCTTTAATTTAGTTGTGATTTTTCATAATCTAAAGCAGACTAAAAATTTTGTGAAGGTTCTGAAGACAAACTGAGAACAAGTCTGTGTATCACACAAACTCTAGGACAGATTTTATTAAAACAATCAATGCTAAGCATTCATACTTTTGGATCTCTTCCACAATGACAAAGTACTTTAGATACTGGACAATAAATCCTCTAGTTTTGCTGAAACAATGCTGATCTCTTTTTATGAGATCAGTCCCAAAAGACTGGCCTCCCATACTCACATTTTTATCTGTAGACTCTTTTAAATTGGTACAGTAGGTCAAAATGAAAGACATATCTATTTGGCTTTTAGGTTTTTACCTTTCTGTAATAGGTATCAGATGGACTGATTGAGGAGTCATACATGACCTCTACTGACATACGTATTAAATAATTCTTTATCTTTACCTTATTTTACTCAAAACTTCAAAGCCTTCATAAACTCCAGGGACCCGTCCAGCAAAAATACATTTTATAGCCAGCCAAAAGCAGATATGAACAGCGCATCAAATGCTATTAACACTGAAAACAAGATGTCCATCACGCTGTTTTGGTTTAGCCTGCAGGATGCAAGAGGGCTGCTTTCCTTACTCTCCTACTACAGGCTATTTTCAAAACCACAAGCAGAATTTGTTCAAGAATGAGAGTAATGGCACCCACTGGATGTTATTGTCCTGCAAACTACCCTGATGTGTCCTAATATATAAGCCATACCCTTTAGAAAAACTGTTGTCCTCAGTATATAATCCTCAAAATACATATAGCATAAATTCTTCAGAACAGATTTTGTAAACTTTTTTCTTTTATCTTCTATTTCTGGAATGTAGTCTTACAGAGATTTTGGTCCCAAACTCTAAAGAGGTTTGAGATGCTGCAAATAATTCTCCACTTTTTAATAAATACTTTGCTGTACACACAGTATGAAGACAGGAAGACAAACAGAAACTCTCTGATTAAACATTCATGATTTAGCCATTACAAAAAATGTTTACTAATACATATTAATAGCAAAAGATCTGATGCTATGGTCCAATTTGTAAAAAGGGTAGGTGACTATAAAGAAGTCCATTAGAATACACCAAACACCTGTTTAGACACAACATTAAATTTAAAAACAAAATTTAAAAGTTTAATTTAAAATATTTTTCTCAGAACTTGTTAACATAATAATGTTTGTATTTCAGACCAGCTTATCATTACATCCATTTCAAGAACACAAAACAGCCAAGGCACTGCCATTTTTTTGCACCTAGATATCGTACGATTTGGTCAATTAGGATACTAATTGACACAAACTGATTTTTAAATCAGTCTCAATAGTAAGGACTCAACATATCTACAGCTATGACACTAAAACTCAGTCTTCCTTGCTGCATACACTCCTTTGTGGTCAAAACAAAACACTGGATCCAGAGCTAATTCTTCTGAGGTAATAAGAAAAGCAAAAGATTACAGAAAAAAATTACAGAAGCAAAGTAAATGCATTTAAACATATAAGAAGTTCCAGGCCACAACTTCTAGAAAAATAAATAAGGTTTAAAACACCACAAAATATTTGAAACAAAACTGGTACTTTAGCAACTAATCATATTTCATTTAGATCTAGATAAAAATATTCTGATGAGCAATAGATTTCCATTGAACAGTACTGCTTCAATAACACTGAAACTTTCTGAGGTAAAAATTTTTTCTAACCTACCAAACTAAAAAACCTCAATTTCCTGCTGAAAGTTACATTGAATCACTTTGTTTTTGACTGTATTTAGATAAGGACAAACAGCATAGTATGAAAATGAAGGACTTCAGCCTCACCAAACATATTTCAATACACCTGAAACTGAGCATGTTAGAATACTGTGCTGGAAAAAAAAAAAAAAAAAAAAAAAAGAAAGAAAGAAGGAAAACTATTAGGCCTTCCACTCCATCTATGGATACAATATTGAAAGCCTCAGAAGGGAATTACCTTTCACCAGCCAGTTCTCCCTCCACTCTTGTTTGCTACAACAAGAATTGCTTACTTTTGTTTGAATATACAGTATTTACATCCTCTTACAGCTAAAGGAAAGGCACTGGTTTTAGTATATATTCCATATTCTGCTATCATAAATGTATATGAAAAAGGCTCCGCTGCATTACTTAAACCAGGGATGAATTGCTCCTAATGCTAAGAAGGAAGACCAACTATGAAGAAGCCTCAGACATGAGTCTTCTCCCTCAAAACTGAAACTTTTTACTTCTCTTACTTATCCCCACAAAATTTTCAGCAATAGAAGATGCAAACTGTCATCATGTTGGCTTGCCAACCCAATGGTGTTTCAGCTCAGGAATTCAAAGTGGAACTAAAAGAAGTTAATGCACAATTTGGAAACCCAGCTGCAAAGAAATAAACAGTGATATTTAAGGACTTTGCTATAAACAGATATTCAACATTAGTAGTTATTGTGAGGATTTTTTTTATTTTATTTTAGTTATGCTATTTCATAAGAATAGCATCAGAGCAAATTGCTGGATACAAAACAGGCTATGCAAAAAATGGCTAAAATTAATTCAATACATTCCTGTTTCCAAGAATAGCAAATATGTGACTGAGTACCTAGTCCTCCAGCATGCGCATCAATGAGAGATGCTGCTACTGCAATCCCTTCCGGGAGACCGAGATCTTTTGCAGCTTCTGGCGTTAGACCTTTTCCAACAGACTCTCCAGGAGACAAGACGTGGTTTCCTGGGCAGACACAAGAAAAACCATACACCTGTCAATTTACCAAACAGAAAAACAAACACATACGTTATTACAAGAACTCCCTTCCTCCCCCTGAAGTTAGGGTGGTACATATAAAACAAAAAGTGTATCAAAGAACTCTATCTGATTAAGAAATATGTTTCATTATGTGTCTGTATATTAAACACAACCATGCTAGATCAAGCTACCCCATAGCAATTTTAAAGTTCAAAAGCATTCAATGTCCTGTCTCGCCACGGAGAAAGATTTTGCCACGAGCAATTACATTCTGCTTGGCACCTTTCCAGGAGATATGAAATACTTGTGCAGAAATTCCAAGTTCTTGGGGTAGCTGCTGACTACACTGCCTGCAGCCATTCCCTGTGTGCAGGAATGGGATTCAGCTCAGCCCATGCTCGCAACTCCTGTTGCATAAGACAATGACCAATTTTTTTTTTCCTTCCGATTTCTACCCTCTCTGAGAGTTTCCACTAGCAATAAGGTGGCTATAACAACAGAAATTCTCAAACTGCCTAAACCATCAAATTCCTGCTACTGCAGCTCTACTTCCTCGTAGGCATAAATCATCCAGTTTTGGGACTTTGCTGGAAGTATGAAGAATGTTATGGTCACTCCAAGCACAGTCGGTGCAACCCTTCCCTCTGCCTTGACACCAAGGAGCCTGTGTCAGGTCTCGCCTCCACTATCATAACATATTTAATTCTTTCTAGCTGAAAGAGATATTGTTCAGTAATTAAACTATGCTGATAGAGGTAACTCAGGAGTTAGAAAAAAACTAAATTCATGAAACTTTCTGAATTTAAGGACTCTCCCGCACCCAACAGACTCCTCTCTGGCAGCCGAGTCTAACCAAAGCCAAAGCAATAAGTGGCAGCTCCTGCAATCACACACACACCTTTATTTATCTAAAGATTTGGTGGGTGAGAAGCAGTGAAAGCCACAGCAGGAGCTCTCATACACCTTCCTGCCAATACCATGGCTTTAAGTCAGAGACGTGCTCATTTACTAGTACATATCTTTAGCATTACTCAGTTCGGCAAATCTTCAGGGCAGAGTTGACAAAACTCCTTTTTAAGAAAGAAAAGCCTACTTTCACAGTTGATTCAAGTGAGAATGTTACACCTAAAAAGCATTTTGATGTGTAGAAAGGAAGCAACACATTGTCCACAACAGAAGCCAATTAAGGGGAACAGCGTATCACAAATTAGCAGGAACACACCAATGCCCATGAGCATTATCTTCTAAAAATAGTTATGCTACCTTACTGTTTGTTGAAAAGAAGGTTTTAATACTAAATTCACAGGTGGAAAGTGGGTCTTTATTTTTATACATCACCGTGGCAGAAGACCTTTGCCTTTGCTGCAGACAGCACGCAAACCGCTCCGTGCTCGCTGTGCCAAGAGTTTCTGTTCTGTCAACGGCCACACCTCTGTCTCTGAAATGTCAGGCTGAATCTCATACTGGAAATTTAAAACAAATATGTATGGCCAAAACTTTTGATTTGGCTTTGGGTTTATATTCAATTATTAGGCACACTAAGCAGAAGTCATCACTCTCCACTAACTTATACAGGAGGAAGAGATAATATCTTTACATCTCATCTCTCCATCTCTTTACATCTCTATCTTCTACATCAAAAGAAGCCTACATTTTATTAGTTCCTGGTGTAAACACAAACAATTGTGCTAGCTGTTACAAGAGCTGTATCTTTTGTGATTTCACCCCTCAATAAGTTTTGAGAGCAGGATGTTTCTCTTTAAGAAAAGTTGTGTGTTGTCTTTTGGGTTCTTAAGACATCAGAAAATAATCCAAGTTGTGTGCTTCACCTGACATTCAAAGACCCTGCAGGTGGAAGGAAGTTCAAAAGAGTTCATGCAGCTAAAACCACATCTTTTTCTTCAGAACCAGTTACATGACCTGAAAGCAGCCAGATACCTTGTATATACAGCACGAGATGAAAGCAATCTGATATAAAACCTCTTTCCAGGCACTCCATTCCACTGGCAGCTTGTTTGTATCAGTCATACTGGTCAAATATTTTAATGTGTTATTATTATGTGGTTAAGCTCCATTTTAGAGATCAGAGCTACTAAAAAAAAATCTTTTCCTACCAGCTTCTCAATTATTGTATTCCTAGTTAATAAGCACTATGGGAGCAATTGCAGAGATAAAGAGAATGTGCTGCTTCTAAGGGCAGCGGCAGCAAATGACCCTATTGATTCCTTTGGCACCAGTGATAGATCAAAGTGACCAGCAGCACTGCTGTCCCCCATGGGCATCAAGTGGGTGAGGATGTGTCCAGGGATGGGCTCCTGTGCGTTGGAGATACAGAGTAATAAACTTGTATTTTAATAAATGCATTAAAGGTAGGGTTTGGCCAGCCTGTTTTAGGTAGAGCTGAGCAATTTCTCGACTGAAAGCAACGCTTCCTGACCACCTGGGAAGTGATGGCATGCAGAAGTCACCCACTACAAGGAGTGCGAGGAGGTGTCTCCTACATCACCCAGGTCAGGGAGTGCAGCAGGGAGGTGCCAGCAAGCGAGTGCAGCAGCCAGAACACCGACTCTGCCCCTCTACTTCATCCTCCCAGCTCTAGAAATCCCTGAATGCTCTGCTACATGCCTATGTTCTTAAGGAGCTTTATAAAAGAGAAAAAGCAGGCTCTGCATGGCCACTCCTGTCATCACAAGAGCTGCTTCCCCACCCACACAAGAGTGAGTAAGTAGGTGTGGAATGGGCCGAGACCTAGAAAGGGAATTATCACTCCCATGGTTTACTCCTCACCGAAAAACGAGAAAACTCAGCTAAGCATCAGTGTGCCTACAGTCTGTAAGTATAAAGCTATGAAACGATAAAAACAAAACAAACAAACCAAAACATGAAAAGCAACCAAAGAGGAGCCACAACTGAAAAGCAAAGGATTTGTAACAGATGGTACCTCAGGACTAGGCTAGGAGAGAATGAGGAGATTCTTTCTTGAGCAAAAGGCAGTGGCTTGAGAAGTCAAGGGACAGCTAGCACAAAAACAAAGGCATTACACAGCTACCCAGCAGGACTTCAGCAGCAGGTGCTGCCACCCTTAAATCCTACCTGTCAGGGAAAGAAGCTGTCAGAAAGGGAGGAAGGGAAATGAGAACCGCCTGCACACAGAGGCCGTCAGTGAGGGCATTACAGGAGGCTGTGTAAAACAGGCAGTGAAAGGAACGAGTCTCCTCAAGACTCCTGCCAAAGTAAATGCATCGAGTCTTTTGTTTACAGTAGTCTCCTGTGCAAGTCATTTACCTTTGCTATAATGATTTCCAAAATTAGACCTACCCAAACAAACCCATAATGGCTGAAGCTGGAGAACTTTCTCTTTCACATTCGTACAGCTGTTTCAGTAACGCAGTGCCTCCACAACCTTTTCATTTTCTGTGAGACGTACTATTTCTAGCTATTTTTCCCCTATAAAGCAGCAAGTTTACAAAAGGAAAAAGCTGTCTGAATCTCTTCCTCCTCTTTTATCCTTTTTCGAAGACTAATGTTCGAATTTGCTATGATCAGGTTTTGTTTAAAGAATTTATGTGGTACCAGTGACCCTCTACCTTTTCAGGCAGTTTCCACAGCAACTAGCTATTTACCAGACGTAACACACCAGGCAGACAATACATCTCCAGTCAACTTCGGTGATCAAAATTCACTCTACAGTCTTACTAATATTTAACAGAAGTAGGTTTTTTTCGTACATAGACCTTTTTCAAACAATAAAAGCAGAGCGCAGCAGGAGCCCGCTTGACTCAGCTATGACATACCCGCTCGCTCCAGAGCAGCTTTCCTTCCATCACGCACAACACGGTTGTGCTGCATATGCAATTATATTTGGCTGCATATGTGCATCAACATACAGGGTTAAAAAAAAAAAAAAGGAGAAGGGGCTGTCCCATTTCTTCACTGACTTGACACAAGCAAACTTGAAGGGATGTAAAAACCCCTTGTTGAAATCCCTGCAGCCTCAGAAAACTCAGCCAAAGGATACATCCTAAGTTTTACAAATACTCCTCCAAAACTGGTCAATATAAATGCTTTTTAATTTAAAAGCCAACACACAAAATAAATATGCTGTTAAATAAATGACTTACCACATGGATTAGGAAAGTCATTTAGTTAAATAAAATGGTGCTAAATAAGCATCACAGGAAACTGGAGCCCAGTACAAAGAAGGACCATCCACCTAAATGGATCTCAGAATAAGTTATGTAAGAGTATTTTTCCCTTCTCTGAGATGCATTATTATAGGTTTTGTGGGGCATTTTCTTCAAAGATTTTGTAATATCTAGGATAGCACATTTAGGTGCTTAGTTCATTGCAAAGCTTGCAGGTCAATCTCTGATATTTGTGCTTTATAACAGTAGCATCGCAAAATGCCAGAATTCTGGGATATACAAGGAACCTGAGTGATATAAATCTTCCGTTATGTCATCCCAGCCCTACCTACATAAAATATATTACTCACTATCCCACCCTATTACATACAGTACTCACATTTAACTGAGGTGTGACTGATTGTTCTGCAATTTTTAAACCTGGCTGATGGGCAGAAACGGGATCATTAAGAGATAAGGGAAATGGGATAACAATGTGGACTAGAAAATAATATTCACTTTTCTTAGGACTGAAAGTCTGGTGGTTAGAAGAGTGTTACAAATGGTCAGATGTGTTTTGTTTTTAACATGGAAATATCTTCCATAAAATTTCCCACGTGGTAGTTGAAAACTTGAGAATTTTCTTTGAGGAAAACCCAAACAAATTGTGATATTATAGGTCACCTTATTTAAAAGTGAGAAAACCAGTTGGTTAAATAAAATCATTTTGGCTTTCCTCAGTTCCAAATTAATCTCTGTCTATCTGAACTGCCACAGTAGCTTGAGGCAAGTCTAGTTTGGGTCCTTTCCATCCCACCCTCCCATACAGCTTATGCCTTCCACCGGACTACAGCTCAACTACCTAACATGGAATTACTTAAGGCAGACATTAGGTTGCTAAATACGGGCAAAAACAGGCAGATTGTCATTCATTAAGCTGAAAAGTAAATTGGTCTGCAGACCATAGGTGCCTACTTCAACAAATACCATATCCTTCTTGTCCAAATTAAAAAGAGCTACCTCATGTATAAATGGAAAGCTTTCCTGGTTGAAGGTCAAAAGAAAAAGAAGAAAAAGAAAAAACAACATTCTGCATCACTGGATCATTAGGCATGTACATTGATGGACGTGGTTGGGTTGTCTTTACTAGATTTCAGTGAAATAGTGCAGAATGAAGATTCCGTGTAATGCATGGTTCACTACTCACTTGGCTGACATGCATGCAGCTATACAGCACATGTATTTAGATGGCTACGTAACTAGGTGTAGTGTATTCGCATCCAAACTTGGCTGCCTTACTTCACATTTCTGCTTGCAAGCAGTAATTTCAGTATGTTGATTATTTCCATTTCTGACTCTTCACAGTACAATATTCCTTACAGTCTCTCAAGATACTGGAGCATCGTCAGTGTAGATGACGTGACTATTGCTGTACTCTCAGAGTTGCAAGTAATCAGACTCTGGTTTGGTACAATACATCACTTAGATCGTACAGGCAATTTAACTTGTACTAATTATGGATTACTACATAACAGAATGTTTTTTTATTACTGTATTTTTTAAAAAATGTAATTCAAATGATAGCATCTCCTCTTTGAAGAAATAATTACCCCTTTTCAAAACTGAAAGAAATGACAGACCAAAAATAACCCAATCAGTTACTGAAAGAATGCTTTTGAATCTTTCAGCTAAGCTTCTGATACTTGTACAGTCTTATTCCCCACCACATTCACACGGTATCCACTTCTAATACCCATACTGAGAAGATACTGATGCATTATAAAGGGTTCAGAAATGAGTCGGAAAAGCAATGATAGGGATTGAGAAGTATGATAATTCACACAAGAGTTTTGGTGAAAAACCTTGAGTAGCTCAGTGTTTTTCTTTAGCAGAAAATTTCAGTCTGTGCAGGTCAGGCATGTCACTACAGTCTGGCAGACCAGAGTAAGAAGTTAAAATTTAGATGAAAAATGAATTATTTAATTAAGTCATTAATTCTGAGCAATGAGAGCAACTAACAATCAACAACCTTTATGTCTGAAGTGGGCTCTGTCACAGAAAATTATAGAGTCAAGACTGGTTCTAAGATACACTTTAAACTACTTAAACATCAATTTCAGGGAGTACAACAGCCTCTGACTTAGAGGATGTCAGCAAATTGTTTGAAATAGCCCTTCTGGTTTTATAAATCCTGACTCAAAGCAGACATCTCTGTTTTAAAAATCATCTCAGTATGAGGCTTGAGCAAAAAAAAGGCGATGAACAAATCAGGACCAGAGAGATGATGATCCAGGTAAAAAGAAGAAATGACCTACAACTTTTCTGCGAACGGATGTTTTGTTTTGTTTCTTCTTCTTTTTTATTTTTTGTCCTACTGCTTTCCTTTTTTTTTTTTTTCTTTTTTTAAGAATTGTATGAAAAAGGATGTCAACAGATTTAAATATTAAGCAATCACAACAGGCTCAAAGTCTGCTCAAAGCTTTGCCTATGACTATTAAAGTCAAAAATTCAAAGAAAAAGCTCCTCGTTTTCATACTTTATAGGAAGAAGTTTAGAAGTCCACAGCAGGTAGTTTTATTTATTTATTTATTTATTTATTGAAAGCTCTAAACTTTTAATACTAGTCATCTAACCCACAATGAAGCCTGCAGATGAAAGAACACAGCACGGTACTCCTCACTTCTTGCATGAGAGAGGAGAACTGGAAAGGTACAGTCTGCCAGCAGAACTCAGCCTGATAATAAAAAGGATGACTGATGGTTCCCTTCCTTAGAGTGGAAGAGGAATTAAAAATTGTCACCCAGGAAAGGCATTGAGATAGACCTGAGCTGTCTTATTCATTTTGAAGCAGTTTAATCCAGCCTATTGAAGAGCAGTTATTGGAAAGAGCAAGAAAATCTCACGTGGAGAACTCAGGTGACAGGACATGCATGAAATTCAAGAAACGGGTAAGGGAAGTCCTGCACTGCAGTGGAAGAATCCCGTGTACCAGAAGAGGCTGGAAGCTGACAATCACAAAAAGAAAAAAAAAACAACAAAAAGGTCCTGTAGCTCCTGGTAAGCATCACGTCGAATGCAAGCCAGCAACGTGCACTTGCAGCAACAAAGGCAGTGGCATCCTGGGCACTATTAGAAAGAGCATCACCAGGCTGATGGAGGTGATCCTTGCTCCCTACTCAGCATTGGTGAGATGACATCTGCAGTGCTGTGTCCACGGTACAGGAGAAACATGGATGTAAGAGAGCGAGGCCAGAGAATGGCCCCAAGGACAACAGAGGCACGTCATGCAAGCAGAGGCTGAGAGCTGAGACTTTGCCCAGCAATGAGAGCTCTGGAGGGAGATCTTACCCACGTGTATAAATATCTGATAGGAGGGAGTAAAGATGACAGGGCAAGACTCTTAGTGCCACCCAGCAACAGGACCAGAGGAAATGCCCACAAGCTTAAATAAAGGAAGATACATTTAACCATAAAAACAAATGTGTTTACTGGGAAAGGGTGGCCTGCCTAGACAGACTTTGGAGTCTCCATCCTTGGAAATACTCAAAAAAACAAAAAAGAAAAGAAAACAAAAAAAATCAATTGGATACAGCCCTGAGCAACCTGCTGAGATGACCCTGCTTTGAGCAGGGGGGCTGGACTACATGATCCTCAGGGGTCCTTTCTGACCTCAACCATTCCTATGATTCAGTGATGTCAAAATTAAGAAGAAAAAAAAAATCACAAGAATATGTTGCTTTTCTGAGAAAAAATATTTTTAACATCTTACTGCTGAATCATATATTATGAAATAATGCCTCAAGCTCTGAGGAAGGAGACACCCTAAAACCTCTTTGCACTGTGCCAGTTTCACCTCCTTCACAGTTGCTGCAGCTCTTGGACACGCTGAAATGACAGGAAGCCAGAAAAATGTTAGGATATTTGGAACACTCTTCACTTTTAAATTCCATGGATTCTGACAGCATAAAAGTGTAAATATCCTGTGATTCATCCTTTTAATTTTGTTCAAAATTGTAACATGTTTTAATTTATTTGGGATAGGAAAATACAAAAGAAAGATAAAAGGACTCTATACTTAAGAGAAACTTTTTTCCTACTGTTCTTTATTATTTGCAAGGCGTGGTGTTTGAAGCTCACTGTTACAATCCAGTTTTATGAAGACCTGGCAGTTACAAACTGACCTGAAAAAATCTGTCTCTCCCAGCCCTCAAGGAAATCCCTCACATACACTGGAGGATCTGGCATCAAAGGCCTTGGAAAAGATAGAAAATTGGCTGAACTAATAGATTGACCATTTCCTTCTGGAAATCAACGGAAGCAACCTGTGGAAAAGGGAAAGCATTCTTACTGAGTCTGGCTATAAGAATGAATGGGTAGCAGACCCAGAACAGAATTTAGGCAGAGGGGTGTAGAAGGACCAGAGGGTGTTCCTCCTTACACCACCATCACCTGCAAAGTCAAAATCAAACATGAAACAATTCTAACAGCCTTACTCTAAAGCCAATAAAGAGAAACTACGAGTTCGGAGACAAGAAACAGCAACAGAGACGTGATGCTTGAAGACAGGAATACAACTGATTTCCAGACTACGTGATGTGAAAGTTCAGGAAAAAAACAATAAAATTTTAAGAATGTTTTATAATTTTATGAACAGGATTGGCAACGGTAATCATCTACAAAACCCAATCTTGTGACATCACAATCTGTGCGTGCAACAGTCATTTTCATTAGTATATTAATTTCAAGTACTCTTAAGTTCAAGGCAGACACTGAATTTCCATAAAACCTGTGAGATTTAAGCAATCCAAATACTTCCCTCAGTTCTGCCTCAGATGTTCACAAAGATCTTATAATTATCAGCCACGTATTTATTCACTTTTGAGGATGTGGCTCTAAACACCTACTCAGGAAGGGCTGTATTTCCAAGAATTAAGTCTATTTACAATATATATATTTAAAAAATAAATAAAATCAGTGTGCCATCACAGATGAAAGAAGGTAACAAGCTGCTGTTTACAAAGGCTCAGTATTTCAGCCTTCAACACACAATCTATGAGAACGCTGAAACCTACCCTGCAGTACCTGCAATGTTCTCTCAGACAAATTGAGCCATTTTCAACAAAAAAAAAAGAGACCTGGCATAAAATATTACCATTCAATAAAAAATCATTATTTGGTCCCTTAAGTAGCCCCTGAAGTAGAGGGTTGTGGTGGAAATTTATCAGGCATTTTCCTCCAAATGGAATACACGCTTCGGTACCCTAAGAGGTCTATAGTACATGAAATTTTAACGGAATTGTTAATGTCTTTCTAGGTTTTATAATACCACAAAGAGATACTCATCATGCACTTTCGCCACAGCAGATAAATGCTAATGCCTGTAGTACACAGCATTTTCACAGTGGTTTTGAATACAAGCCATCGCCTGCTCTCACGGTGGGCAAATTAATGAGATCAATAAATTTTGCAGTATTTCCAGATACAAATCTTTACCTTCGCAAAAATGCTCAGTAAATTCACAATGTACAGAAGGGACCACAAACAACTTCTTAGGTGGATTCCCTGAAAGGTTAGCCTGCTCTGAGAAATGCAGAATGTCAGAGGCCTGGGAATTTTCATATGTGAACCCAGACTTTGATGTGGGAAACATTGGTGGAAGATGCAAAAGGTCAGAAGCGAGGGTCACCCTTATCAACAAGGTTATATGTTAAGTTAAACTGAAACTACGAGAAGCATGCTACCTGGAACCACAAGCAGCGCTCTGATTACAGTAAATATATTTTTAAAGGGCAAGACATTTTAAAAGTGATGTTTAAAAGTGTATTTATCAGAATAAAGAAAAAATTACATTAAATAAGTTTTTTCTCAGGTAATTTCCATAAATATTTTCAGTATCATGAAAGCTAATGCTACTTCAAAAAAACCTCTAGTCATAGCGATTCATTGTCTGATTGGAAACAATACTAATATCAATTACAGATTTAAAAATGCACAGCTTTTCTGCCTATTTTTAATTGGTAATTTTTCAAAAAAAATCTCAGCTGATTTTATCTTGTGATTTTTGCTTTGTTTACAACAAAATTATGATTCAGAGCCTACTGCTGCTAATCTTTTAGGACAGATATGGGAAAAAAATATTATCTCTCTTTTCAATGTGAATGTGCAGGCATTAAAATCCATCCTTGTATTTGAGCTAAACAAACCTTGAGCAGAGGCATGTGGGCTTGGGCAAGCTCTACAGGAGAACAAAAAGGGAAATTCCACAAGAATTACTTCAGACTTGTTAGGGTTTTGTTTTTATTTTTATTTGAGGAGGAGTTTTTGACCATGTACAGTTCCCCTCCAACCTACTCCTACTGAGGTTATCTGTCAATTTTGGGCTCCTTAATCTGCAAGGCAGCCAAGTGCACTGCTTAGGATTCAGGTCTGTTGGGTGCAGCACATTATTATACGCCTCCTGAAAGTGCACACGAGTTAGTTATACAAAAGGAAGGCAATTTGTTTAATGTGCTGAAGTTAACAGCAGCTGAGGTTGTTCACTTCATGTGACAGTGCCCTGAAGTGGTATTAGAAATATAGCCTCAGCTGAGTTTGTGCAAGGCATAATCCTGGGTTTGCTGTGCTCAGGTGAATGTCTGTGGGCTCCTGGGAGGACGTCTGTGCAGCGATGCTGCCTCGCCACCACTGCTGACGCCTCTGGAGCTGCTAGGAGCCTTCCTTCCACAAAATACAAGGCAGTTCTAGCTGCAGATCGCCCAGTGCTGCTGGAGTGACTGGCACTTCCCTGGTAGCTGCACCTACACTGTCCTGATTGATTTAAATTAGCTGAGCTCATTCAAAGTACCTTTACCACGTCAAGTAACGCTGAACACTCATTAAACCAAACAAAAACCCCAACTTTCACCGGAATGATGTTACTACTCCCATACAGTGACACTGATAAGATTCGGGGTGGCAGATAAAAGACACTTCCCCAGCACACAAGACAGACCTCAGACTTGTGGGGCAGGGAATGAGTTGGCTTGTTCTGGTGTCTTTTTGTCTCCTTCTGAGGCCAGATCCTACCAAGAGACTAGCAGGCACAGCTTAGAAGTTGAACTTGAAGGAATTAAAGAGTAATTGCTGTCTGTTTTCCACATTCATACAGGGAGCTCCTTACTCCCTCTTCATAGACATGTGAATGAAGGTCACTGTCCTGCTTTTAGATTTTATCGCAGCTGAGTATAATGAATGTAACAGCTTCCTTTTTGAAAAAAGGCAAGGTCAGAAAAATAGGTCATGGAAATAACCATGTATTATACCTGAGGCCAGGTTTCGGCGCTATTATACAAAACAAGAAGCATCTTATACTTTAGATATGCATAAGATAATGAGCCCAAGGATCTGAAAAGGTGAATTTTCAAGGTGCATTACAGTATGTACTTTTCAGAAGCTTCAAGTTCTAGCCTACAGTTTGATGTAATTCTCTAGGTCATATTCTGTTCCTCCAGTTCCTGCAGACGTGTACCCATGTATCCTATGTGGAGTTTGTTGAAAATCAATGCAATTGCCCAGGGAACTAGATGCTTTTGCCATTAACTAAGGAATTATTGTTTTCCTTTCAAGAAGTGCCTGTCAACAGAAGCTAATTTACTGATTTGTTTTGTAAATATTGTGCTTTAAAAAATGTAAACCTGATATTTGAAATTCATTGTTTTTGTCTTGCCAAATTTTGAGCCATAGACAGATAACTTTTATGAGGCTTCCATCACTCCAAGGCCCTTTTTCTAATGACTACAGTATCATTTCAAACATGTATGTTTAGTTACTTAAATGGCAAATTGCTTTGCACTGCCTTTGAAGTACATTGCATAAATATTGAATTAAAACTTTAACTCACACTTCATAAATAATTTATTTTAAAAATACTATTCCGTAAGACCATCCGCTGCTGAGATGTTCAATTTTCTGGTAAAAACATGAAAATATTGCAAGTCTTACTTTAATTTGTTGAAGATTTGCTAAAAGCCACATGTGATAGATGTTACAAGAATTGTATTCAAACAAAAACCTCAGGAAGCTAAAAGTCTTATGCTCTAGTAGGTTTTAGACCTTTGCATAAGCTGTTTCAGTGGCAGGAGGAAATGCTGAAATCTATTCAAGGAAGCTTTCAAGTACAATTATCTGATACACCTGAAAATGGCTTATAGTACATTTTGTAATGATCAGAATAGCTTATGGATTTCTTTATATTTCATTTCCCTACAGTCCTCCCTTTGCCACTTCTTTTTCATGTTGCTGCATTTAAACTGCTGTACAAACTTGTTCAAAGTGCTAGACATAAAAAAAAAAAAATCAAAGGAAATTTCAGATAATTAACTTTGATGAATGAGCATATTTTAATTCATGTCTGGTAATATTCTTGTTAATGACATGTCTGCTTAGGACATCCATTAGAAGTCCATTAACTTAACAGGGAAAGTCTAATAAAGTTATCCTGGAAATTTTCTGGTATATTAACATTATGGACTTTTAATGAATATCTGCTGTAGGAATTGCTATTAGCAAGGCTACCATTCTAATTAAACTTATGCTCTAAGAGAGTGAAGAAACAGCATGAAGATACTAACAAGCAGAAGTAGTACATTTTTGGAAAATTACTGTAAGAGAGATTGGTATAGGTTACAAAACATGCTAATAGTAGCAGAGATATATATATGTGTTTATATATCTTTTTTTTTTTCTTTTTTGTAGCTTGCCATCCAATATGCCAATATATTGTGCTTCCTTCATACAATCAACTGCTGAGGCTCCCCACTTACTTCCCTGTTATTGAGATTGAGCAGCAATGAAAGGCTAGGAGATACAAAATTGAAAAATAATTTTTCATGACAATGCCAAGTAAAAAAGTGTATTTTGGAAAGCTATTACCTATAGGCATCCCACCTTGTTATCAACCCATCTGAAGATTCATCAAGGCCTTCTACACTCCTGCTGACAATCACAGTAATACAGCTAAAGGTCTTTATATGTGTGTGTGTGTATAAAAGAATCCCCCCAATATACCTATTTTTTCATATTTATCCTTCACCAAATCTTCCAAACCAATGATATTCCAGAAACTGTCATCCCAACCTCCATCTGAAGTGTATGTCCACTTGCAAACTAACGTACAGAGGGACCTGAAAGGAGACAACACATGCACAGAATCAGGAAAATGAACACAAATGATTTTAAAGTTGTGACTAGAAAGACAGTTGTGCAAAATGATCTCTTCATTGACTGTTCAAAAGTTCCAAGCATAATGCTAATACCAAAACAAAAATATGTTACAGTTTGGAGAGTACGCCTTGAGATAACCTTAAAAGGACCTTATGTTTAAGATTGTTTCCTGCTAACACAGCTTCATTACATAAATAAGTCAAATAACAGGTCATGCACATGCATAGAAGACAGTATAGCATGAACATAACAGCTCTTCATCAAGCAGCTCGAGGAAAGATTCCTGTTTTTCCAGGCTGTACATAAATAGCAGTGTTTTACAAAAAGCATGTCCTTAGAAAAACCTTCTATTACTTATGTTCAAGCTGAATTACAAGTTGCAGGACATGATGTATGCCCTGATAATTAGATTAAATAGCATTGCTTCAATACCTGCAGGTACAAAATGCCTTTATCAGGTGAATGTGTACGAGCAAAATCACATGCAACTACAGGAGCTTCTGTTACAGCATGTGTTCAAGTACCACTATCATCGGGTCTGTATCTCAGCAGAAGCTGATGACAGACCAGTGACATGCTGAAATAGCATTAGCCATGATGCAAGTGAGTGCAACATTAAGCTCTTGTTTCAGGTCTTGTTCCTGATAAGACGATGGTGAACTTCACTGTGACAGCAAAGCATCACAAGGGCAGCGTACAGGAGCAGAATATAAACAAAACACAACAGCATGTGCACAAATGCTATTGGAACAGTTTTTTTCCCCCTCCTAAAGTGATCCATACCCCCAGCCTCCCATTTGCCCCAAAACATGAATAATGTTCTGGAAAATTTAGTATTTAACCAACTGTTGTCTGTCTGAACACTAAGAACCATCTCAGAACATCAGCATTTAATTGTGCTTGAAAAGTCAGTAAAGTAGAAGGTATTAATAATGCTAACTACGACTGAAAATTTCAGCTATCTTTAATCTTCAGAATACTGTTGAACCACCAAGAACAAGACAGCTGTGATGCATCTCTGAAACACAACATCATAACTGTTCTTGAGGAGAAAAGCCCCTTTAAGGGATTCATTCTTTGGTATCTTACAAGATAACTTATTTATGACTCATTTTCAGCTGAGGTGTACTTTCACAGATGTATACTTTTTATTAGGATTTTATAATCTCAGCAAGCATCTTCAGCACAAACTGAATTTTACTAAAGCATCTGAACAGTTTTGCAAGAAAAAGATCAGATGCTTTAGTAAAACTAACATAAAAATCCTTTCTACAAAGTGTATTTTCTGAGTTAAAGCAAACCCTCCCTTTTTTTCTACGTGACCTACCTAGGGACCTAAGTAAGGAGAACTAAACTAAAAGTCTCATTGCATTACATATTGCTATTACCATAATACCCACGAAAACCAGCCCTGGACAAGAACCCCACCACACACAAGGTACAAACACTGGAAGACTGCTGCCTTCAGAAAACTTAAAAATAAGACAGCAGCGAAGTTTAGAGAGGTGTCTGAAGCAAGCCAAGTATGTAAACACCTAGAACCCACACCTATAAACACACTGAAACCCAACTAGATACTCAAAATACTAACTGTGCAGTCAAACAGAGAGACAAAACATCAGCTGGTAAAGATGCCATTGTACTTTTCCTATCTAGGCAAAGGAGGGCTTCTTATTTTACAGCTGTAGCAGAAAAGTATGCAATAAACATAAGGCATTATCTCTCTCCCTTTGAAAAGGAGGTTGCTAAGAGAATGGAGCCTGCTGCTTTCAAATTCAACAAACACTCCTGGCACAGCTTCCTACTCACCTGATAGAAATACCCTACAAAAGATGCGACAGTGCATACCTCTCCTCCACTAAAACCCTAATAACAGAAACAAGGAAAGAAATCAGCAAACAGAACAGAAGAGAAGCTGTTTTTATTTATTAGATGCAAATCAAACACTGCAGCTTCTAGACACTGATACTGTACACACCATACAGCCAAATGAGAACAGAAAGAGACTTTCCTCACAACTAGAAAACTTCTGCAACTTGGATTCACCAAGTTTTGGGGGTTTGCAATGAGAACCAAGGATGCAGAAGTGAGGGCAGGATTACAGAATCATAGAACGGCTTGGGTTGGAAGGGACCTTAAAGGTCATTGACAGTTAAGGACACTGTTCTCAGTGTAATCCTCTGAGCAGAAAAGATCATGCAATTATGTGGACTTTGTATCCTCCCATTTTCTCATCCAGGACAGAAATGTGTATTTTAAATGCATACATGCATCATGTTTTCCTTCATTCTGTTCTTCTGGAGTGACTTTTTTTTTTTTTTTTCCAAACAGAGGATTGCTGCTGTTCAGTGATATTCCCACTGCTTAAAAAGGTGCAGTGCCTTCTCTTTGCAAGAAGCAAATCTATTAATATTACCTGTCTTGGAAAAAAACATACGGAGTTAACTATTTAGAGCCTTAACAATACAGTGGAGATTATTTCAGGGTTGCAGTTCAAGCACTGTTGAAGTCTGCCTCCTCCTCTTCCCTCCCCCCACTTTTTTTTTTTTTTTAAAAGCAGTTTAGGAGTAGATCAGACAATTACAGTTCAGTGTCTGGTAGGAAAACAGAAAAACATATGACTGTAACTATAGCAATGATAATGTTGATATAAGAAATTCCAATGTCCAAGGATTTAAAAGCCAAACACAGAAATCTAATTAGAACCTTTGACAAAAACTGAGTGAATAAATAAATTGTATGCTGAAGAAAATACTGGGGGAAAAAAAATAAACATTTTCCCCAAATGAGCTCAAACATCTCATTTAAAAGAAAAATGAAGACACAATTTCAATGAAAGATTATTTCATGACTTTAGGGAAAATGTAGACATAAAGAGTGAAACAATAATGCATTAAGTTTTCCCAAATATGGTAAATATCAAACCATAACAATTTATCATCAGAACGGAACATGTATTTTTCTAATTAGATCAATGCTATGAACTGTTGCCACACCCTGAAAAATGCTCTAAGGATGACAGCTAAATGTCATGGCTTCAAAGATCACAAAGCAACTCCCTCTGAGTCTCTGTGCTTATCCAAAGATAAACTTAAACTGCCCTGCAAGACTCCAAAGAGCACGTTTTAAACAAACAAGGGCTGGTTCTTCCATGCAGCTCACTCTCAGCAGCACTTCATTACATATATTACACATATATACACATATATACATATAGTACATAATTACATTACATATAGGTTCACTGAAATGGTGTGAGCAAGGGACAGGCAGACCGGCCCCATCCACTCAATTCCAGCCTGTTGGAGCTTTCCTATGGGGTATTGCTGACCATATGAAACAGCGAGCCCGTAAGTGTTTTCATCCTGTCTGTATAGATTTATAAATGCAAAGTGCTTACAGAAAAAGGATAAATAACCGATTTCTAGTTGAATTTTTAACACAATATAGAAAATATGAACTGGGAAGGACATGTCTTCCCAAATGAATCAGCTGGCATATCTATATAAGTGGAAGGTTTTGATATGAATGCCAACCTCAAATCTGAGCTACAATTTATCTCATGCCACTAGGCTTTCATTTTCATGGTCACAACAAGAACCTCAAAATGCTTATTTTGTAAATACCTTACAAGTGTTTATGTTTCTCTGGGATTTATGTTTCTCTGGGATTTAAGGTTCTTCTTCCACCCTTGCTGATACTCATTTTCCACATAAAAAGAATACATTTAATTAAATGATACAGCTTTCTACAAATCTTTAATATTTAAGAGAAAGTAGTGTAATGCAGAAGGGCATTCTGCTCTCTTAGGTAACAGATCAAGAAACTCAGTTAAAGGATTTGAGACCTCTGTAAAAATAGATAAACTTTATGACATGGTTCAAAAGAACCTAGATGTGTTGGTCAGCCACCCACCTGATAAGGTGCTCTAATAATTACACACAGTTGCTCGATCTGTATATCCCAGAGAGCTGTATACATGTGAAGAAAGAATAGCTTATTCATGTTTCTTCACCTTTGAATACAATGGTATAGATGCATATCAGTTTTATTGCTAATTCCCCTTCAGCATATAACCCTGAGGAAGTGATAACTCAAATGGTACCTTGGGAAATCTGGATCCAAAGAGACTGGCCAGTAAAGAGGAAGTTGAGGAACCAAAGCATTTATTTAGCAACTCCTAAGTTTTATGAGATGAAGCACAGGCATTAAACAGAAAAAGTACTGATGTTCATAGATGTTCATTCTATCGTATTCCTTTTTTTCCTGATTATTTGGCTGTACTACCTCAATTATTTGGTCATAAACGACAGACTTGCAGCAGTGGATCCTGGATGAACCAGCTGCACAGAAGCCAATGCTCCCCATCCTTTGCCACCAGAGTCTGATGGGTTCAGAGGTGCTAAACTGAAAGGCAATAATCCAGGACACAATCCTCTCCTGACTGCCTCATCTCACACAGACCTTCAGAAGACAAGGAGTGGAACCCCCCAGTAACACAGGCCATATTTAGCCAGGCTGACAGACAATGAAGTTGAACTCTTCTTCAAGCACATTCCAAATACAATGAAATGAAAGATTTCCTTTCTCTGTTCAGAACAAAACATTTTGCTCAGAATACTCCCACCGAAAAGCAACACTTTCAAATGGAAAACTTTAATTTAAACCATATTTTCCAACAGGAATATGATTATGTTTAGAGTTTCTTACAAATTTTAGTCTATGAAGAGCGATAGGATCCTCCTTGCATCCAAGAGCCTCAAGAAAAAAAAAAAAAAAAAAAACAACCTTAAAATTCATTACAAATTAGATTTGGCTGGGCACAGCATATTACACAATCCTTTCTGTTACAGTCTAGCTTTGAGTTCTTGCACATCTTTTGCTGGGAACTGGCTGTGACTATGCTGAAGTCCTGTATGACCAAAATCTTGGTATGTCCTCACTAAAAAAAAACGAGGTTCAAAGTGTCTTCAGTGATTAAGCACCTGAGTTGCTCTGGCCGTGCTCTAGTTGCCTCAATGCCTAACCTTTTGAAGGTTAGTGGGGGCAAATGGTCCTTTCCAGACAGCATCCTGGCATTAGCAGTGTGTGCTCCAAGTTGGTTGATAAAGGCTCTGCCCCCATCGTCTTCCCATTCTGAATATTCTCATGCACTCTGTTGTGCTCCTTGGAGAGATGGAAATTAGGTACTCATAGAAAAATGGGAAAAAAGTACTGTCTTAGTTATCTGCCTGAAAATGTATCTAAAGTATAAAGGTCACAAAAAACTTCTCCACAACTTGAATATTACCTAGTGAAAAGTTGCCCAAGCTTTCTTTGCAGAGAGAGCACTTGCTGTCTCTGACAACAAAATACATTTTGGGCCATGTTCTATAATTGCAGTGGTCTTCTGGATGTCATCTGAATTTGGTTTATAGGTTAACAGAAAAGTCTTAACAAGAAGAGTTACAAGAAGAAAGAGTTTCTCCCTGAAAAGTGACCCCATAAGGAATTTCCATTCAAGATGGTTGGTACAATACCAGTTATCCTGGAAAGTGCTTTGGCCACCAGTTTTAAAGACAGATACCCTATCTTGACCATCCTGAAGTGAATGGAAGCTTTACTCTTGATTCCAAAGCAAAGGGATCTGCTTCATTCATCCTAGTGGGTCAGAAATGAATTCAAACTAATTAATGCAATTCATTTTGCAGGCATCATCAAACAATGCAAGGGTTTAATCACAAAATGTGTTAAATGGAGCACTTCAGTGAAAAATGTCCCTGCATCTTGGTCTCATATTGACAGAGACTTGGTGGTGATGAACTAAAACCAACTGCACCTGCTGAGGACTGTACCCAAAGCTAAGCCCCACAAAAGCTGGGATAAAGTACTGTGAGGTCCCACAAGGAATAGTGTGCAGTAGGATAAAGTAACCTTCTGCAGAAAGTTTCTGTCGGCCAGATTTATTTAAAGCCACAGACAATCAAGAACTACGAAAGCTGTATGAGGTTCTGAAAGCAAGAATGAGACCTGAAACAATGGAGTGTGACCGTCACAACATCAAACATGTTTTTCCTTTTGTTCTGCAAACTTTAAATTTAAAGCAGATTTCAAATGCAAACTGAAATCCAGGGCTTAGGTTCTGCTCAAATGAACTTCTCCGCATACAGACATCTGGACCAAGCTGTCAATGTCCTCCCAAATTATGCATCCCAGTCTTGAGGCTTTTTACAAAAATGAGCAATTCAACACTCCGTTACAGATCTAACTGTGGTTTTTCACAAAAATGTTCCAGACAAAAAATTAAGACATAGCACACATACTCTCACTGTCCAAGGTTTATATGAAGCAGAACTGGGCATTGGCACTGCAAAATCCTAAAACATAGCAGAGATTATCACAGAGCAATAGGAAAACAGGCAACTATTTTCTGCTCCATTATAGCTAATATGTTAATACCTGACCTTTTAAATAGAACCAGATTCTTAGTTACATATACCCCACTGTTGTACCTGTCACACCGATGTCTGCCTACCTGCTGTATTTGGCTGCTTGGGGGGAAACAGGAAAAGAAGAGGGTAATTTGTCCTGAGGGAACACTTCTCGGTAATAGGAGGAAAAATGTGACACCTAGTCATTTAGTCTTGGAGCATATAAAATGAATGAGATGTTGCCCATGTTAAGTGTTGGCTAAAAAGAATCAAAGAGCTGTGGGTTGAGTTCACAGCAGTGTAAGAAGAGCTGCACCTGTTGTCACTCAGTTACTACCGTAGATCTCCCGGGCAGATTAGTTTTAAACCACAGGGCCAAGTAAATCTGGGTGTGCTCCATTTCACATGTGCTGTCTGCATTTTACTCATTTCACCTATTCAACAGCTCTTTAATTGCATGTACACAAACTGAAACATGTCAGGGGCTGTTCCATCCATCCACCTAACCGTGCAAATCCCAAGTTCCTAATATTTACAACATGCTACTTTTTATTATTCATGCCTTTGACCTAAACCCTGTGAAAACCCTGCTTGCCCAGACCCATTGTCTTTGTACAGCAGTGCAACGTGACTGTTGCCTGACGAGGGTTTGCTTCTAACAATGCATTAAACATGCCAAACAAAAAGACAGGTGGAGAAGCCGGTTCGGGACAACTAGCAGACACATTCCTATCGCACTCAGAGGCCTCCCCGTCCAGCCTTTGCATCTCTAAGGATTTAAACCCAGGCAAGAAAGGCAGCAAGGACATCACGGTAATCAGCAATACCAGTTCTACTAACTTCATTCTTTCTATGCTCTGGATAACATTTATATTAATAAAAAGTAGTCTGTTTGCCAGCTAGACTGTTAGAATTATTTAAATGTAAAAAGCAAAGTTCTCTCCCCTGTTTGAAATCTACACTAAAACTGCACAAGAAAAAAACAAAACAAAACATTTTTGTATGTATGTGTATATACACATATATATAAAACTCTATGTTGAATTTCCTTCCTTCTGCGTGATATAAAAGCCAGCATTTGCTAACAGTGAGGTCAATGCCCATTTTTTCATGTGTCACGTGTGAAGCAGGATTTAACTCCACATCTCAACCTGCGAGAGCCCATGTCCCTGAAATTATTTAAATCTCCCTTTCTTTAAGAAGTTTTCATTATCTCACTTTAAATATCTTCAGTATTGAGTTGTCCATGAAGAAAACTGAGTCTCAGGAAGCAGCTCTTCAGTTTCAAAAAAGGGTCGGTAGAAAAGGCTGCATTTTCTTGCAAGTGTGGCAGTTTGGTAAAAGCTACAAATCCACAAAAATCACCAACCTAAATAACAAAGCTCATGACCTCTAAGCTGGATATGTTGAAACTAATTCAGATACTGGAATTTGATGATAATAAGACCTTCCCTTACACTTTCAAGGCAATTTCTTTTTTAGCCTTGTCTTTTACTGAAACCGCTATTGCACAGGCTTTTCCTTAAAATCTGTACTGAAACTATTTGATCGAATTTCAGCTAAGATGTTATTATATGCCCTCCATTTCTTAATGTTGCTGGCTCAGTGTACTTCTATGGTCCTAAGTGATTCCTTCACAATTGATGAGACTGAAGCTTGATTTAAAAAAAAGTAAACTTTTATTCAGCATAGCTTTCATTTAAAAATGCAGAACGGGTCTGTCTCCCTTCCTCTACCATAAATCTTCCTGGCAAAGAGTAGTCCATGGAAGAGTAACGTATTGCTCTATGTAAGAGGAGGGCTCCAGCAAAGGCCGCACTCCTGGAAGCAATGCACAAATACAGCCTCCACACCTGCCTGCCAGCCAGCCCCATTTCGGTACCTGAAATCCCCTACAACATCCAGGAAGAAAATACAAAACAACAATCGCTTGTAGGACCACAACTTTGTTTCCTTGCAGACTTCTCCAGGATCTTAGTGAGAGGAGGCATTCAAGGCAGGTGTCTTACCATGGGCTCTCAGGCCTTGTGTCAGGATGCAGCACGCAGAAGCAGGACTCTGAGCACACACAAACCTGTGTGCGTGCCGAAGTGCCACTCACAGCCCTTAGGAACAACCAGAATACAAGTGAGCAGGAAAGAAAGTCTTTCCATTTGTAAGCCAAAAAATTAACATTATTTCTGTACAGGAGAAAAAAGAATAATTAACTCAAACCCCACTGTAGGACGTGGTGTTCGTGTTGGAACTCTTAGGAGCTTTTGATTGGCTTTTTAAATTACTGAATTTTCTACGCAAATATGTTGCTTACTTAAAGGGAAGGATTTTATTGCCTGAAAAACACAATTCACATCTGCAATTTTCTACACCCACATCTATAATTAATCTCCTCTGATTACAGCCACTCCCTGACAAGATTCCATGTTATATTTAAACACTGGATGCCACTCTGAAAGGAAAAAAAAAAAAAACACACAGAACAATAGGATCATTTTCAAGGACCACATAGCAGCGTAAGGTTTAGAA
Organism: Anas acuta; assembly: GCF_963932015.1. Classification (NCBI taxonomy): domain Eukaryota; kingdom Metazoa; phylum Chordata; class Aves; order Anseriformes; family Anatidae; genus Anas; species Anas acuta. Next base: position 3,972,293 of record NC_088986.1, read on the forward strand.
TCAGCAAAGTCTTTAAATTGTGCTATCAACTGACCAACCCCGCCAGAGTGAAGAGTGACCTCCAATTACCACCATAATGGGCACAGACGTCTCTTGAGAAATATAAAGTGTAGATGTTTTCTCTGCTCCAAAGAGGTAAGAGATTGATGTTGTATTACACAGATATGCTTCAAACTTAATGACACATTGTTGGGGAAAGCACTTCTGTGACACTCACACTCTAAGAATCAGCCCCCATAAAAAGTCCTTCACTGGATAAGATATCTTCAAAAGGCAACTTTTGTACATCTTGCCAGAAATCTGAAAGCACACACACCCCTTTATATACATACAGATATTTATTAAGGGCTGGGAGGATGTACGTCTGTATTTTTTTGCTGAAATCTATTTAAATCTCTCTTTAAAATATATAAATAAATGCTTCAAACAAATGTTGAAAAGGTCATAAAACAGAACGTGAATCTGCTAACTAAACTAAACTGAGAACTACTTAACTAACTGAGTAGATATTTCTTTTGCTACTTGTAATAGTGTCCAATTAAAAAAAAAAAAAAAGAGTGTTTCTCTTTAGGAATACGCTATCAAAAGACTTAAAGCTTTAGACTTTTAAATTCAGTTTTCCTAGAAGTTATGTCATCAGACCTGAAGGGAAACACCCATCTCAAACACAACACGGCAAGTTAGATTAATCCCTTGTGTATATCCAGTAATTTTGGCAGATTCATACCAGGGATGCATTTAGCTAACCATGTTGAGTTGAACCAGAAATTACAAAATAAGAATATTTTATCCACCCACATACACCTCACCACGTCATGAGGCAAGGGGAAGCAAACAGTCAGCAGACTGCCTGCTTTTTTATTAATTTCATTCTGTATTATATTACAGACACCCAACCAAGATTCAAGCCCATTGTCTTCAGCATTGTTGAAAAACACATAATGAGACACAGTCCTAGACACAAAAATGTATTGTCTAGACAAATCAGACATAGCATGTGGGACTGGAAATATTAATCCATTCCCTCAAAAGATGGCAAATGGAGGAAAAAGAAATTGAGAGACTTGGCCAAGGGTCAAAGAGTAAATGTCAGTCGGACCCCTAAAATGAATCTTCAGTCCTGAGACTCAGTCCAGTGACCTAGGCAAAAAGACACCATTCAGATACCATGATGCTGAACATGTTAACCATCTTCCTGTGCATGGCTACAGTCTAAATCTTTAAATATGAGAGTAAAAAAAAGTGTATACTTACATACAACTCTATTTCTTCTCCACTTTAAGTTTTAAAACTTTAATAAGCAAAAGAAAGGTCATAAAAATCATCCAAAAACAACAATGCAAATGAAAAGTAAAACTGGAAATAAAGCCCATGCATCTAGACAGTCCAGTCCAGCAGGCTGCCCTCTGGACAGACCTCCTGCCATTATGCAACATCAGCAGTGTTTCGGTTCAATTGATGCAGAAAAAATACACTTTTCAACATCAGTATTTCAAGCAAACCGAACTGCAATAGTAAGTAAATATATTTCTAAATACAAACTCTTAGTTGAAATAAATATCTTCTCCTGTTACCCTCTGTAGACATTTAAAACTATTACACAATTAAACCTGAAAGTACTGGTACACAGAGCCAGCATACAATACAGCTTTCCTTTGAAGTCTAAACTTGGGCAAATTTACCATACTTCAAGGCTTCACCAGACATTCAATGAGAAAAGGCTACAAGTTACCAAGAGAAAGGAAGTTAGGTTTCAGACCAGCTCCCTTACTACTGTGTGGTTTTTGATAGAGCAAAATTACTCCCTTACAGCACCATTAATTTCTCCTAATCCAATAAGGGCAGCACACCACTACTCACACATCCACACGTGCATCACCAAGCACATCTGTCAATAGCAGCTGGTGCTTCAGCCACTGGTCCTCCCATGGTGACATGCATCCTCATATCCCTTTGCTGTATTATAATAGATTATTATTCAACAGAATTGGCACCAATAGGGTACAGGAAGGTTGCAGTTTTTAGCTCCATTGACACTTTATTCTTCTACCCTGTGAAAAGTGGATGTGGGAAATGCACCACCAACATCCATCTTCAGGGAACATAAGGACTTAGGAGGTATTTTGGACTTTTCCAGTGGTTTGGAAAGGGTGACATGATGCTGAGAAAAATGTCTGGCCAGCAGCAGTGCAGACACTGATACTCTGCATGGTGACTGGTACTACATGTCTCCATGTGAGCAATGCTACACTTCGTGATGTGGTGTGTGTTTTTTTTCATAAAATTATGCAGAATTAGACTAATGGGGAAAAAACAACAAACAACAACACAAGCAAAAAAACACCACAACAACAAACACCTTACAACCCTAACAATGATATTTTGAAAAATAAATAATTCTCTTCTCTAGTTTGCTATAGAAACAGAGTTTACTAATTCATGAGTAAATAATACGTCTGTTCCTAACATTTTAAGTGTTGAGATTCTAATTTTGCATGGTACTTAAATATATATATGAATATAAAGTCTTGAAGAAACGTCAGTAGAGTTAATGGAGCTTTTACCAGCTTAGGCAGGCATGTGCTGAACGACTGTGCTGAACTGGAACCCAGGCTGTCAGGCACTTGTGGCCAAAGACTAAGTGAAACCAGAACAGAAGCAGGGAAATTGCCAAGAGTGCTGAAATAAAAGAAAGTTTTAGTAACTATATTTTGATGGAGACCGATCAAATTTCACACTCCAAACTACAATATTGAGCCCTCCTGTATTCAGGCAAAACACCTTCAAACCATATTCGAGTTAGGATGACAGGATTTGGCTGCCATGTGGATGTGAATCAAAAATGCATGTTAGGGATTCCTGCACAGGCAATGAGGTGTGTTTTTACCTCCTGTCACAAAAATCAGGTCAGTCAATTTATATTCTTTAAATCAAAAGTCATTCCAAAATACAAGGTACATTTGTTCAGAACCTACAGTCCCTAATATCATTTTTTAATGTTAAATGTTTAAATGTTATGGTTCTCATTTCAGATGCTTAGATCTTGTTACACAAGGAAGATGGACAACAATGGTTTTTACATTCATTTAAATCTTAAAAACAACTTAATCTGGGAATGAACATCCTCAGCGCTCTCAGGGACAGAGCAAACCCTCCCAGGTAAGCCGGGTAATGCCCGAGCTTGCCTTGCACTAAACACTGTGAAAGGTGACGGTTGAACCAGAAGGGTGGAGTTTACCACTGTTCTAAACTGTAATGAACTCTTTCAGGCAGTTCTAACAACTCTACAATATTTGTCTTTCCCTTTCCTGATACTTGAATTATACTGTAATACTCAAAGAAAATAAACATGCAAATATTGCAAGCACAGAGAAGAATGGACTTACGGTCAATTTAAAATTCCTTTACTGGATGCCAGAAAAAAAAAAAAAAAAAAAAGAATGTTCTAGTCTTTCTTTAGTGCCAGGTATCTTTTAAAGAAAAAAATATGCAAGAATTTCCATGTTTGTGTGGTTTAACAAATTAGGCGATGGAATTAAGATCATGCTTCATAGAAGCACTGTACATTTTAATGTAAGAGAAATTAAGAACCAATTTTAAAAATGCAATTTTGAAAACTTCTATTTATCCAAGAGCTGGGTCCTACTAAGACTTAGGTATGCATAATCTGACCTGAACAGCACCTTTGACGTCAACTGGAGCATTTATATAAGGCAAGTCACTTGTATGCATAAGCATCCACAGGATTGTGCTATACAGGTAGTCCTTACTACCTCCAACAACTAAGTCAGCAATACCAGGTTACACATTCTGCATGATAAAGTCATTTTCCTTAGCATAAAGTGTTTTGCCCCTTGTCAAAGACAGCAAAAATAAAACGTGCTAATGTTCTAAGATGGCTCTAGAGGTGAAAGGCCAACTTTCACAGCTGCAAGATGCAGACAGAAATCCTAAAGTCTCAAATTAACTGAGTTCTCTTGCCCTGACTTGCCATGGATGGTACGAGAATGAAGAGAAGGGACAGCACAAGATCTGCAGATCTGTGGTAATCAGAGAGATGCAAGCCTGGACCGCAGTAACAAAAACCAGAAACAAACAAACAAACACCTAAGTAAATCTACTTCTAGATTAAAAATTAACAGCAACTGCCACCTAAAAGGTAGCAAAAAAAATTCTGGAAGGACATATGTACCATAGCATGGGCTAGACCCACAGTACTGTGCCTGAGGATGCCCTTGTTGTATGGCAAGTGCTGCCAACCAGATTACTCAGCAGGAGCAAGACATCAGATGAAAACTTCTCTGGGTGAACTGACCTTGATTTTTCCCAAATGCACGATTCCTTCATACACATTGCCTATTAGTTTCCATCAATAGCCTACAGGCTGCAAATCGTTTTGTGTGTCGTGCAGGATGTCATACTCAAGTCACAGAGTATCTTTCCTGGGATGTAAGTGGACAAAAAGTTCAGAGGAGAAAAATCAATAGCGTAAAAAGAACAGTTCCCCAAACATTCACACAACCAACAGCCTGTTCATACCAACATGCCTGGAGAGCAAATAAAGGCCCCAGACCAACAAAGCACTTAAGCACATGCTTTAACTTTAAGCACGTGCCTAAGTGCTTTGCTGGACATAGGCCCAAAGAAAAGAATGAACACGGTTAACTGAAAAGCCCTTCAGAATTGGAGGGACTGCTTTGTTTTTCCATTAGCTCTAGTTGCTAGTAAACACACACATGTGGCCTCAGCATCCCGCCCGAGGTGGTGAACCCAGCTCACACCATCAGGGATGTGGCACAAGCGATCCCTTGACGTAGTTCCACGAACGGGAGGGCAGGGAGCTGGCAGGCACCAGTGGAAGCAGCACCCTCGTGGCTCTGACAGGCAAAGCCATCCAATGCCCCGACCATCCAGCTCCCTGAGTAGCTCACCACCCGCACCTCGCTGTGTCGTTATTCTTTCACATCAAGCTCTGGAAACACAGCCTGGAGGCCTTACAGAGAAGGCACAAAATGTTGCCCTGGGATGGACGGCTCTCCTCGCCCTCTCCCACGTGAGGGAAAGAAAGCCAGGCTTGGACGGGATCACGCCGACTGCAGGCCTGGGGCCTGTGGCTGGCTTTGAAGAGCACCGCTCAGGCCATTAACAACATTTTTACACGCATCAAGTTTACCCCAAATAGAAAGCGAAAGCAGAATTCCCTAAATTATCTTCAGCAAAACACTTAAGTTAAAAAAAAAGACGGGAGAGTCCAAACACGGCCTGATGATTAGGGAGGTAGGTGAAGCTGGAATGAAACAATAATAAAAAGCCTAAGAACACGTCGTATATTCCTAGCTCTCGAATCATTAAGGCTCCACATGACAGCTCTCACAAGCACTGGAATGGCAAACTCACTCGCTTTTAAGCAGGAGTGAAAGTGGTTAAGCCCTAGGACAAATAAGTTGAAAATTTCAGCACAAGTCTGATCTCAGAGAGTTTAAAGGAATGCAGACTGCCCAAAAACACAGCAGCTGTTTGTTTTTTCTGCCACCTTTCCAAGGTTCATGTCTGGAGTGAGGATAAACAGTTCTGAAAAAAAGTTATGTGGAGTTCAGACTTTAAGAAAATAAAACATCAGACTAGCGTTTCTTGCAGAAAGATTAAAAAACCCCAAACCTTAAATTATTCAGCCCTGGAAGTTTTCAGGTAGAACTCTTGGGAACAGAGAGGTAGATGGCTCGAGGCTTCAATATATTAAAATGCTTTCTCTAAACCAGTGTGCATTTTCAAAAGCTTGGCATGATGTGGTTTGCTTGGGCAATAATCCTCCAAGCGGAGTTTCAAATTTAATAAGGTATTCCCTATTACATGCACATATGTGCACATGCACACACACACTGACGCACATATGCTGGGTCCCCCTCAGATAAAAGAGGTAAAAAATAAAAATTAAAATAAATAAATAAATAAATACCAGACAAAGCCTTAGAGATCTTCCTGAAGCGGTTTCTATCAGCACAGTACTTATCGTAGGAACAAGGTAATTTGTGCCATGTCATTTTGGACATCCTCTTTCCACTCCTTCTCCTCCTTTCTCTCCCTTTTTTGTTTGTGCTAAAGCAAATGAGCATCAACTTTAAGTAAATAATTAATATGTCTCTTGATAGGTTAGGCAATTAACAATCCCTTGACACCTAACATTTTTAGTAGGTCTAATTTTCTTTTGATCCACATTTAAAGAGACATTACCCTAAAAAGAAAGAGTTAATAGAAGATTTACTTTGATAGATTGCTGGTGGAGCTAACCCATATAAATAAGGATTGCCTGTGTTGTTACAGGCGTGTCAGAAACAGCAGTAAATTTCAGGCACCACGTTGAGTTTCAACATCTGTTTATGAACCGTCCTTATACACAAAATGAACAGTTGCTACAGGACAAAGTATACAGAGAGTCTGAAACAAACTGGGATCCGTTCAGAAAGCTCTCCCATCACAGTCATACCTGGTGCTACCCAGCTCACCATGAGGATCGGGGAACACTGAAGAACTCTCCTTTGTCTGAGACACACACATGCCCATCTTAATGTTCATTAAGTACAGGTACAGGTTCATGGAAGGAATGTCAGAAGATGGAAGCTACAGGAGAACAGCTTTCTGTATATTTTGTGGGACATTCTCCCCCCTCACAAAACTTTTCACTGAATATTAAAAAAATCCTATTGTGCAGACCCTGCCTCACCCCTCAGAAGAAAGAGCTCGCCTTGGAAAATGAGGATGGAAGGAGAAGACAAGATCTTAAAAGTTTAAAACTAGTGAATGAAACTTGGAGTTATTTCCTTCATCCTAAAGGTGTATTACATATGCATGCACACAAGTGGGTTTGGAGGTGGGATTTTGTTTGCTTTTGGATTTATTTATTTATTTTGAATAAAACTAGCAAATCTTTGCACATCCTCAGGTAAGTTTTCCCAGGCAACATAATATGCAGTACAAAGGGCCCCAAACCCCTCTTTCTCACTGACAAAAATTCCTTGCACATGGGTATTAGAGGCCACTGCAAGGCTCCCTTCCATGACCTCCCTCCCACACTAACACACACTGGCACGGGGAGCCTGGGGGTCCCGGTGGGGGCCCAGATGTGGGACTGTGAGCTGCCTGCACCCCCCAGGTAACACAGGGACAGGCGCTGAGGAATGCTTGTTGTTCCCAAACCTCCACTCAGCGAGAGCAGAAGGGCAGATACATACCACAGAGCACCAGCAAGTTCATAACTCAGGCTGACAAATCTGAGACAGCAGATAACTACACGAACCAAAATAAAATGGACAAACACGGGCTTTGACTTAGATTAGCAGCTCAGGAGACAACTTAAGGCTGAATGTGAGTAATCTGAGATACTAAAATACAACAAAATAAGCAAAGTTGCTCATTCTTGTTTCTCTCTCTAAAATCTAAATATTACCTGAAGCCAGTTAATACTTAAAGACAAAATATAGAGCTTCCTCCATACACTTTAAAATTAAGGTAAAGACATGGTAGAACCTAGTTTTAACTATCCTGTCCATAGGAAGATTGTTTCCTACACATACAGGGTCTAACAACCAGTAAATGTAACTTTGGTGCACCACACTGCAATCATTATTGCTTCACCTATTTCTCTAAAGTCAGACGGTCAGAATCCTACCAGTAAAATTTAATTAAAGAAGGTTGTAAGAAAACAAACAGCCTTTCTTGGAATGTCTTTGATTCCGTAAGCACAAATACATTTCATCCACTGAAAACTGAATTACAGCTTCTCATCTAATGAGCAGCTTAATGGAACGGCACTGGAATAAAGGAAGAGGGGAACAAAAACCCAAATCCTTGGTGATTTCATATAACACGTTATACAAGAATATAATACTGGGCTCGCTATCTGGGAACATCAATTTGCTATGATAGAAGTGTTTGCTATCTTAATGTAAGCAGGAGGCACAGCCAGGCACACCGAATCAATAACCAGACCTTACTGAAAGTGGCAGATGGGCTACCACAAAGCAGAAATGGCAGCACACACACGTAAAAGCGTTTGCCTTCTTTAGACGTGTTCTTGAAGGCACTGTACCAGTGACCTAAGATGATTTTTATATGCAGATGGCAGGTCAAGCATAAAAGTACACTATTGTAAAGGTTACAGTGCTGGCAAAAAAATCGTATCACTGCTATGGACAAAGAATCACTTTCTTTTGAAGTCTGAGCTGTCAGGATATTTACATTTCACAGTTAAAAGGCTCCTCTCTGGACAATATGAATGCTAAAACAAACAAGAGGAAAGGTCCTATGTAAGCTAATGCTACTTTAAAGAGATAATGTAAATCAACCCTGACATCATCAGTGTCATCCTAAAGCACGAGGAGAATTTCCAGTGAAAGTTACTAACATTAAACAGATTTAGATAGCCAGCCAACAAAAATAAAGCAAGCATATAAGTAGACTGCCTTCCAGTCCAAGACTGTTGTTTCAACCATGTATTACAGTGAAAGGGATAGGAGGAACGCTCCGGTGGTGAAAAGCATTTGTTTGGTGAGTCTGGAGGAAGAATTGGTCCAGAATAAATAATTTATAGTGTGAACTGTAAAAATACGTATGCAATTTGTAACTGCAAGTTAGCCAGAAAGCTGGACACAAAGCTAAACACTTAGAGAAATCTTACCCTTCACACTGCATGGCTATATTCCCATATACAAAATATTAATGCCACCTTTTAGTTAAGAAGAATATTATAATGCTGAATTGATTAAGACTTTTATATATATGATATTACAGAAGATAATTTTTTTTAAAGGATGCCCTTATGGAACAGTAAGTTTAAGTGAGTTTTAATACTTTTAAGCACTATATGTACTCAAGACTTCACGTTACATAGTTTTCTTTTCCTTCTTTGGTTGAGAACTCTTCTGGAATGTTATTGTTTTCAGGGGGTGGTTTTTAAGAAGTTCCCGTGAATACATGCATTATACATGTGCTCACTGAAACACTGCTGGGGCTGTAAATGACCCAAGAGTTCAGCAGTACAGCTATTTTCTTATCTGGTTCACATTTAGGCAAGAAAGCAATATTTGCACACTCTTTGCTGAATGGAGACCCAATTTCACAAGGGACAAGGGCCTTGCATGGGGCTTTCCACAACGTTTCACGTAAGCACGAGTTCAAAGAAGGTGACACTGTTTATAGCATGTCTTGTACCACGGGGGTCTGATCGGTGATGGCGTTCTCAGAAGCTAAAGCAGAAGAAACATACACCCTGAACTCCTGGCTTAATAAATAGATAAATAAATAAATAAATAAATAAATAAATAAAATAAAAATTAAAATAAAAAAAATAAAAGGAAGAAGAGGACTGAAAGACAAAAAGCCCTTATGTGGTTTCAGCCTTGTCTTTCCTCAGAATTTAAGGCCCTAAGACCACAACCTCCTTTATTATCCCCCCAGCTTCAGTGAAGCACAGTTACCCAGGGCTGCCACCATTGCTTAGCAAGTCAACAAGCTGGATCTGAAAGACTCCTAGCCATCTCTTTGCAAACGTTATTAAGGGAAGATTATTATCTGACCCTCCGAGAAGCCAGTAATTACAGTGTTCATGTGTACATTGCTTCTGCACAGGATCAACAATGAAAGGGTTGTTTAAACACAGCTCCTTTGCCTTGATGGAAAACTTTGTGTGTACCACTCATCAGCTCAAGTAAATGTTAATGACTATTTTGGAAAAATAAAAGCCAGAAACATTTTCTGATGTACCATAGCATACTTAGGCTGCTTGTGATGTAGGATGTTGCATTTTGAAACTGCAGAAGTAAGACCTTTAGCAGCAGTGAATATATGAACCCCGAATTTTATTTTTAAAAAGTGCTGGCGAATGTCTTAACCATTGCACAGACACACACACACACACACACACACACTCTCAAACTACCACACTAGGCAAGATCAGAGCTTAACAGCCAACAAAACACACATTCAATCCCTGAGCTCATTTTCCTGAAATAGAAAACTACATATGTTTCTCAAATTTCACATCAAGCCACTGCACAGCCCGAACTGCAGGGGAGACCGGAGCCAAGCCTGCCTTTGGGCTTGGGGGAGTAAGGACCTGAAAACAAGATGATTCCTCCCCTATCACCGCACTTCTCGGCCACAATCTAAGCTTACAAACACCCCCGTTTAACAGCATTTCTAGCGGGGGTTGCTTATCAAGCAGTCTTTGCTTTGTCAAATTAAGACGCATTGCCTTGGATTAGTGAGACTCCCTGAGTTCAAAATGACTTCATGGTTGGCTCAGAGTTCACTGTCTCCGTGGCAGGGTGCCAGTAATACATCTACTACCGCGCCTGCCCCCAATCCTTTTCTATACTGACCTGGCTGACTCTTTTTTTTTCTTTTTTCTTTTTTTTTTTTTTTTAAGCAGCAAAGGAACACAATAGAAAACTAAATGCTAGATGCCGTCGCAGCTAATTAAGGACCTTAACATCTTTAAGAAAAATAATTGGAGTAGTAAATATTTGAAGATGTGAATTGAGATCTCTGAAACGCGACGTCTCGATGTATGTCAAAGCTGCTGCAGAGGGACAATGCAGGTTTTCTTCGCCCTGCAGATACAGTTAGACACTATGAAGGGCTCCTGTTCTTGTGGAAAACACATTAAGTTTCTCTTGCTAATATTTTGTAAAGGGCATTTGTACAACAACAATAGCTAAAGCTTCCTGTTTGCCTGTATGCTTCCTGGCTAACATTAACGAGACCTGCTAACAATTTTCTTATTTAGCACACAGAGCTCTTTCAGACGACTCTGACCCAAGGACATGCCGTTTTTAAATTAATCATTAAAAAGAAAATATCTAGCAGTAATGGCTCACATTGCACCTGCCCTTCACATTCCTGATCATTTTTGCAGCTACACACTTCCTATTTTCTTACACTGCATCACTCTGTGTGTCACCAGTCTCCAAAGAACATGTTTTGAATTTATTAAAAGCCCGATAGAAGTGGAATTCTCTCTTGTTTGGCAAAGATACCGTCGCAGGGACACTTGCTATTGGCTTCAGGACAGGAAATTCATGGTACTTTGTTTGTCCAATCTCAAAAACACCATCCCTCCCCTCCCTACCAGCCCTTCAAGATAATTCTCCCTTCTCCAGAGATTTCTCCAAACAAGTCTGCAAGTCTGAAGGCTTGGGTTTCATAAACAGGACATAAAACCCGAGTGCAAGTCAGGATACTGTCACCGTCACATGGACCGTAGTGCTGATCAGGAAACATTCCCTAGCCCCTCTCTTTCCAGAGAGAGGCCCGATTTTCAGACTGGGCATCTTCTGAAGCTGGTACAAAATATAAACAAGAAGTCAAACACCAGAATCCCAGCCAAAGGGTATACATTAGTCATGGCCCAGCTAGGAAGGAAGGGAAGGGCAGCTGGCCCCAGGAATATGGTGTCTGCGCTGCTCCAGTTACCACGGCTCACTGACCAGGATTGCTCAATCCCTTAAAAAGACACAAGCATCCTTCAGATAATCATTTAACTTACATTAGCTTGTCTCTTCTACAGCACCTCTAAATATAAGCTCCTCTTCCAAATTCTCTCTCCTTTCGAAGTTTCTAGCCCATCTGGATAAAATGCTTGGTGGGGACTCCACTAATCACAGTGACAAAATCACTGAAGGAAAAGTGATAAAACAAGGGGAAAAGAAGCAACCTCACAGCAGTATATGTATGTATCAGTTTAACAGATGAAGAACAAACATATGAATGAGTAAGAATCAAATCCTCAAAGGTATACAGTTGTCTAAACACCTCCAAAAATTCACTTCTACAAATCACACAGGGGACATGATAAAGCAGATCTGAATCAAGGTTCCTGGATTCAAAAGTACCTCCCTAGCTTTAATGTTTTACTGCAAGCTTCCAGCACTGCAGTTCAGCAATGGCCCATATTCTCCTCCTATTTATCCCAGCACGCTCTGCGTCAATCCCACTAACATCACGAGTTCTCTGGATTTAAATCAGTACAACAGAGCCATCCTTAGCCCTAACAATAAGCAAGTGGGAGGAGGTTATAAATAAACCTTTAGGACTTAATCACTGCTTAATGTAAAGAGTCAGCTATTTAAATGTACATAAACCAAGACACCAGCCTCCTTCTCATAAATGAAGGAGAAGGAAAAAAATTGTCAAGGTATTTTCCCACTGAAAATATACTGTATATTAAAAAGATACCCTTCCCCCCCCTTATACACATAAATAGCCTAAAACTAGTTATGTGGTTCATGTTTTTTTGATATTTTTTTTTAAGAACTACAGCCATTTGTGTTTAAGTTTACAGCCTGCAATTACTATAACAGTGTGAACTTCTTTCCTATGAAACTGTTTTTCTCTGAAGAAACTCGTGATTCTGAGATCTATGTTGGATGTAGATAATTTACAAAAGATTTCCCAACAAAACATCTCTGCTATATCATTTTCCCTGGAGTAAAGGCTAGCAGTTGAAGACTGAGTGGACAAATATTTCCACAGGAGAATCATTTGGGTCAATACTCATACATGAGATGAAGTCTCTACTAGTTAATAAATTACCTTCCCCAACTATTAACACATTTGGAGTATAACATTAAAAAAAAAAGTTCATATAAATGTCAGCTTGTTCTGACTTTTTTTTTCTGCAACTTTGGGAGTTTCTTTAAAAGAGTTCTACGTGTCTGACTTCTTCACTCATTCTGCTACTTCTCACTTAGGAACTATTTGCCAATGTTTTCTTTATAGGTACTGAATTGTTCTTCCTCATCCAGTGGCTTCTTGCATGTTGGATACTCTCCACTTCAGTTACTGTCAGGCCTGACATTCCTACCTGCGCTTCCAAAACCTCTACTCTCTTTTGATTACAGCTCATCTTGAACCATGTGAATCCAGTAAAGACTACCTGGTTTTCCAGGGAGCAAAATGCTTGTGATTGGAAGTGGCCTCAAGCAGAATGCTGGACCTCAATGCACATGACCTTTTGAGAAATTTGTGTGTGAATTCTACCTGATGTAACAGCTTAGCCATAGTCTTCTCCACAGACTAATCCTTCATCAGACTTAGAAATACAGCAGAATTGTAGAAGTGCATCTCTGATACAAATCCTCCATCCACAACGCAGTAACTTCTAACTAAACCAGGTATGTATTTAGATATTATTAAGATAGCTTCATCCAAAATACCATATAAAGGAAAAGTTATCAGAGGTTATAGACGGTGGGTGGAAGAGAGCAGTGAGTCACACTCACCATGAGTAAAAGTGCTGAGCCTCTGAAAAGCACTGCTAACATGTCTGTGAAAAACCAGCTCTCTTCCTCTCCCCAGCAGCACTTCTGCAGTAAGACAACTGAGTACTCAAGTGGCCAAACCAATGCTCGTTGCTGCAGCCCTGGGGGGCAGGAAATGTTCCAAAGGTTAACTAGAGAGATGTCAGTAACACTTCTTAATGCAGACCAGCATCTGGATCATTCAGAACAACCACACGGTATTTCATCAACCCAACGGAGCAATAATATGAGTATTTTTAATAGGGAATATTGTGGGTGATCTTTGAAGACCAATGGGAATCATCAGTTTGGAACTCATCTTTTGCAGTTCATGGGTAGATGCTGTTCACTGAGACATACAGCAATTTCAAAGGTAAAAATCTGAGTATGTTTGAGTGCCCATCTTTCAGGTAGAAAGCATTTAGTGCTTACTAGATATCCACTGGGAAAAAGTCCTTTGGCAACAAGACAGTTGAAGCCAGTAGAATCATCTGAAGGTGAAAAACAAACGATTTCATACTCCGAAACACTTATCAAGAACTGTCTTCAAATACTTCAAATCCTGATCACACACTGCTTAACTTGTAGCACTGAGTAATCTCAGTGAAACCAAACAGGGTACATACAGTTTTTAAATGTTAAAAACATCCAAAATGTTTTAAACTGGCACTTCAAAATGGAAAGAAGCAAGACTAATAGTTTCGATGTATGCAGAAGTCTCCTACAAAAGTGTCTCTGCAACTGCTTTGATCCTAGTAGAATACCCACCACCAAAACAGATTAAAAACTCTGTATCTTTTATCAGGGCCATGTAACGTGTGATTCACAATGACTAACACTGTGCCTTGCCCTGTGAATAGGCTCCTTTGTGCTCAAGGGGAGAAAAGGTGGTAAGAATCTTACACTTGTTAATTCCCACTTCCACAGAATTATGAACATATGCGGGATGAATTACTTCACTTCACCAAACTACATGGAAATTCTCAAGAAACAGGTGTGCACAGGGGAGAGCAGAGGATGGAAAAAAAAAGTAGGTTTAATTCCAACAAAATATTTCTTGTCCTTATTTTCCTATTTCTCCCTCCTTTGTTACCATATAAGACATTCCACTAGAGCCAAAACGATCAGTTTAATGTGGGGGAGCACACATTAAAGCAGCACAGGAGGCTGTGCAAGGAACTACTTCACCCAAAATATAAAAAGGTTGAACCAGAGGGAGTGATGAAAAACAAAAACAAACACACACATACCACTTTCTCCATAAAGTGTTTTCCCTACATTCCTCTCTCCCGTACAACATTCATCAATACCGTCAAAAACTTCTGGACTAACCAAAATGGCATTTCCAAGGAAATAGACTCGCCACTAATAATTCAGTCAGCTCTAATCTGGAGTACAACCTTTTGCAGTACTTTTTTTTTTTTTTTTTATTTGAGAAGAGATTTTTCTGCCTCACCCCCCCAGAAAGCTGCTGCTAAGAACACAGACCCAAAGCGAGGAGGGACCAAGGAGCTGGAGTTACCCACGAGCGCTCCCTTCCAGATCTACTTTCAGAGCAAGAGCACCTGAGCTTCACTGAGATCTGAGTGCCAGAGATCTCCCCAAAAACTCACAAATTAACCCTGTCCCTTAACTGAAGGCATCCATAAGGGACAGTGGACAATAACTCTGTTACCATGCTCTAAGCTCCCATGTACCCCTTCCTAACTTCTTTTTAAAGCCTCCTGCCATAATCTACAGAGGAGGCTGAAAATTTTCATCCCAAGAATTCAGGCTGTACTCCTGTACAGGTTAAAATAGCATTACAGAATAAAGTCTTTAGTTTGTAAGATCTATTTGCTCCATCCCAAGTTCCCAGGAGGAATTAGGGTCCTGCAGTGCTGGGCATTGACAACTTACCCAAAAAATCCCCTGCTCTTCCCCAAAGACCTCCCAGAATTTACAACCACTGACAGGTACATGCAGCAAACAGATGACAAATACTATGCTGGAATAGCAAACACCAGGCATGGCACACCGACTGTGTAATTCTAGCAAGAGTTTTGCAAAAACCACAGCAGGTGGGAATTTTCAGGAATACATAAAAGGCAGATGATAAACAGCTTCACTGTCCTGAGCACAGTCATCCTCTTCTCCATCCAGACTCCCCAGTGCTGCAGCATCCGTTGTTAGCAGCGAGCCCTCACTTCTGCAATTCAGAGAGCTGCCCCGCCAGCATAACTCCTGTACTTTGATATAACCATTCATTTCCCAACAGCTAAAGAATTAGCCATAGTAACAGCTACATCTTTAAGGCTGCAGGAAGGCACTGCTCTTCTTTTCCATCAGCTCTCGCACTAGTTGGAGATTAAGAGAGATGGAGAGAGAAAGAGAGAACAGAGAGGGGGATTTCTTTTATACATTAAAGCTGCCACCATTAAACCCAAGATGGACAGGACTGCATTCCGTTTTGGCTTTTTTGTATATCAGCACAAGGTGATCATTTCTTGATTTGCTCACACATTTCATCCCATCTATTAATCTCCATCTGGCCACAAGGCCAAACTGAAACTGGGTTTGGAACAGCGTTCTAACCAGTGTCCTAGCCAGGTGCAATACGATGCTCCTACCACATGTAGGAGCAGATAAAAATGTTTCCTCCATGTTCTGCTAAACAGAATTATTACAAGACAAATGGCAAAACTCTGTAGCCACATACAAGTGATATTTAGGCATACCTATTTTCCAGGTCATCATATCCTCCAACTACCTCAAAAAGGCTCTCTTTAGGACAGGAAACTAGTTTTCTCCCACACAATTGTGCCAAAATTTGAGAAGCACTCGATCTGCAGCACCCTTAAATTGTTTATAGAAAAACAGGCAATTGCCTTTCTCCGCCTAGTCCCCTGAGCACAGGGTGCTAGTTTTAAATCAAAGTCTTGAGTGTTTTCACAGTACAGAGGCCCTGCATGGCACATCCTCTGGGAGCCTGGGATTTATCCTCCTGAAATTAGAGTTGGGTCAGGTGAGAAGTCAGCCGAGATTGCAAGATCTTTGGGGTGAGGGTTGTTCCCTTGTTACATAGTTCACAGCCACACAGCACAGGAATCTGACTAAACTTGAGATACTATCTTTCAACTGAAAGCTACCAAGATCTTACAAAAACATTGCTTTTTTTTTTTTTTTTTTTTTTTTTAATAAGCTAAACTTGCACTTTCCTGCTATATAATGCAAAATATTTAACAATAGGTGTCTATTATGGAGACTGACTAGGGAGAAAGAAAGCACTCAAACAAAAAGAACTGTGCTTGATGTGCAGGCATCTTCCACTTCAGGAGCCTAAAGCTAGCCTGTAACCACTTGTCATTTTAGACTAGTTTTTTGCACAGTTACAACTCTGTAAACTGTGATGGAAATATCTGTGACCTGCACAGAGCTGGGTGTGGAACTAGGCCATAAGACTTTATTTAATTATTTTTTTAACCAATTAACACTTTACCTCACTTTTCACATGGACTTATTTATCTGCAAATGCATCACTTGTAGTGAAGTCACTTTAATCAAGACTAAAGGGCTTCTCTCAAAAGGTACTGATAAATGGATAAAAAGATGCTTTGGAAAGCAATACAGCTGCCACATTTTACACTGAAGCAACCATTTTTAGAAAGGTTTTACCAGATGCCTACCATACAAGCAAAGTATTTTGTTTCAATTCTCAAAAAGTCAATAAATTTGTCAACAAAAGCAGATTTCAAAGCATTATTAGATGCATATTTCACAGTAACTAGAGCAATCATATTTATGTTCCAAAATGGGGTATAAGACCAATTAACCAACAGTTGTAGCAACATACTCTATCTGTGAATTACACTGCTCACAGGAACAACTGTGTTCAGGAATGCACAATGGAAGCAGGAGATAGGTTCAAGATGTTTTGGGGCAGACAATTACAGACAGATGTATATAACAGCATGTCCAGTCAAAATGAATTAAAGCAGGAACATACATAAGAAAATAGACTAAGACGACCAAATCATAATGTTATAATTAACATACCTTGCAGTAACACCTGTGGCTTTCCAAGATAAGAAATCTGGAAGATCAAAGAAGTAGCCTGCCTTCTCCCAGCATGATTCTTGCAAGTTCTAACAAAAAAAAATAGAAACATAGATATTAGAGGCCAGACATGATCACGTCCTTATTTTAACAAAATTAATAAACCTGCCCGTTGTGTAAAAATGACAATCTTTCCAAACCCAGTGTTCTGATCTCTCCCTAGATTCCTGCTCTGCTCACTTTGCAGCAATTTACTGCCTGAAGAACTGAGTCCTTCCCCACCAGGGACTGATCATAAGAAACGAGTTTCCCAAGAAGACTTCATGGAGGCACATGTTTCAGATCAATAACGTGGGCTCTTTCAGTTCCCAGTCAGCTGCTTAATGTCAGAGCAGTCTCAAAATCAGTAGACAATTTACTCAAAAAAATATTTCCTTGAAGAATGCTCTACTTTCTAAAATTAACCATTTTATATTTGTTACTTCTGAGCTCTAAGTACAGAAAAAAAAAGAAAAAAGCACAAATACCTATGTGAGCACCAGAACAAACCTTTCCAATCTATCTGGCCAATTGATCAAAGCTTGCAAGGACCTGTAAGCTTCCAGGGAAGCTGGTTTTCCCCACAGCTGGGACATTCAGAAGCTCTCGACCAAATGGATGAACCGATAACAATCAGCTTCAATGCCACACTACAACCTTACAGTTGCCATCGAAGCATCCACATAAATGCTCACCAACAACCAATAAAAGTGTGCAAACTCTGCCTCTCTTTTGTAAAATTTGGTTGAAATGAGTACCAAAATACAAAGTGGTGGGTTCCCAGTTGAACAGAGAAATGCTATTTCTCCAATTGACGGAGTAAGTGAAGATGATTGCAGACAACAATTAGCAGAACTATCCCCATAAGCTCCCAATAGCCACATGACATTTCCAAGCTCCTAAAGAACTTCTGCCAAGAGAGATCATCTACAGAGTTTGGTGCAGGTATCACAGGATGATCAATGGCAAGGAAGTTCCCCAAAGAGTAACGTCCCATGGCAGAGCAGCCTTGCCCTGTCCTGCACCACCACAGTAACACCCAGTGACCACCTTGGTGTATTGAGATAACTTGGAAATACCAAAAAAAAACGAAGGCAGTGCTGCCAGCCGCAAGGTTGACAAATCAGACTTCCACAGAAAGAGAAGATTGCTTTAAAAAATCTCCACTGCCTTTTTAAATAACTGAAACAATGACAAGTTGGCTCACTAAGATCACCACATCCTAGCTGGGGTCTTTTGGACACAGAGCCCTGCCAGTTTCAACAAAAAACAGAATTTAGGTCAACAGTCGCATCTAGCAAGCTACAGTGGAGCTAGAGGGGTACTTCAGAAATGCGTAAGATTGAAAATTACGTGGGTCTTTATCTATACGCAAGAAATCTGCGGGATGATTTATTTGCCTTATTGTCTTTTAGCTTTCAGGTCCTACTGTTTTCATCTACTCTCCATCAGTTCAGGACAAAAGTCTTGTGCAAGATTCCAGATGCAAAGCATTTTTTTTTTTAAAGTGAAAGTATTAAACACTAAGAGCCTCAGTAGCACAAGCTACTGAGCTACAAAACAAAAACCAAACAGCCCTGTAAGAATCTGTGGTAAACGGCTGAATAAGTGGCTAAACTATTTTAGCGAAGCTTCTAATAGCTTTGTTATTATGATTTTATTTTCAAGGCTTTTTTTTTTTCCAAATTATTCAATGAATTGTCAATAAGTAGTATGAAAAATTAAATTCCTTGCATTATCAAAGCTGACATCAATTTTCTGTAGTGAAAATGAAGGTACATGATGAATTGAAATAAAAGGTAATTCAGTTTTAAGAAATACAATTTGCTTTTAACTTAACGCAGATACTAAGCTATTTCAAACCAAAATCTTATAAATTCCAGAAAGTTACTAAAATGGAATCTATGAATTCCATTATAAAAACCAAATTGGTAGGTACAAAAATGCATAATTTTGGTTTGGTTTGGATGATGAAAAGAATCTATCTTCTTTCAGTTTAGCTCTTCAAAAGCTTCTCTAATTTACTGGCTTCATACTGAATTCAAAAAAAAAAAAAAAAAAAAGAATGATCCAGTTGCAAACTTTTAACACAAACCATACAAGCATTGGATGCCTGTTCCAAATCACTTGGGTTTAGCTTATCTTCCAGATGTATGTTGCTGCTGCTCACATCAAAATTTGACTTTTTACGTGAATGCACAGGTGCTCCCAAGGTTAGTACACAGGTCATTCGGCCTCTTTTGATCATATAAACCATTATGTATTGGTAAATAGTCTTTAAGTAACAACAGAAGTAGATCGGCCTTTAATGTTAATCATAAAAGAAAACAGATTAAGAATAACTGTCCACTTCAAGCAAATCTGTTTTATCAAAGATGTTCCCTGGTTCTTTATTCTACTGCTTCAGGAATTCCCAAAAGCCACATGTTAGTGACACTGAAGTATTTTGTTTCATGAACATCCAAATGATTCATTCTTTGCCATCTCGATGCTTTGTCATCACTAATTAACACAGACAAAAAAAATGGCATGTCCTGATGCTTTTTCCAAACAAACTGAAAAGTCTCCACGTTTTCGACACTCACTGAAGTTAATTCTAATTTATTTTCACTCACAGTCAGAAATCTGTGACCACATTAAAAGCACTGTGGAAAAGATCCAGGAACGTTCCCAGTGCTGTATTCATATCCTGCGACTCACCCTCCAAACTCACTTGTAAAGAAACTAATTCATTCCTTCTATTTTTGAGAGGTTCTCATGGATTCCTCTTTCTTCACTGCCATATTTGAAATAATAAAAATGAACAAGCAAACAAAAACCTACGTCTCTAAACAATAACTTTTTGAAATCCTCATAGATAATCTTGAATATCTGTGGAAGTTTAAGAATTGCAAAGTACAGCGTCTTTAAATATTCCTAGACAAGAAGGATAAAAGCAGAGTGAGGGACTGGCAGAACTGCTAAGTAGGGCTGGGAAGGTCTTCACTGTCCCATGGATATAATGGTTGGATACTGAGCTCCAGTATCTAACCATTTTCTGGAGATACCTACAGGAACGTAGAAAGGAACTTTCACATTTGCATTTGACTGGTTGGTTGAGGTAGTCTATTTCTGATTTCCACTTTTACAGGGTACTTTATTTTCTTGTAAAAAGAAGTAATCTTCAGATATCTAGTGTCAGTGAAAAAACTTTTTTCCCCCCACCAGAAGTAAAATATTGAAACACTGAAGCTCTGCAGACTTTCATTATTGCTAATACAGATTAATATGAATCAAAAGAACTTAAATGTTATTACAGGCAGCCTTTGCATCTGAACCCTGTTGACCACAGGAATAACTTAAGATGGGCTAGAAGCAAAACATGATTTACTACAGGGCATTGGTCTGTATTTTATGGTTATTTGTAAGTCAAAACCCACAAATTCAAAAATCATCCCTAACTGGTTTGTTAGAAACCTAGATTAAAAGGAGGGGGACAAAAAAAGAGGTTTTTACAGTTTAGTGTAACAAAGAAAGCTGGCATGGACATTCCAGATCCATATCAGGTCAAGATTTAAGTCATCTGAAAAATCAGAGAAGAAAACATTCACTGAAGAACAGCCTGCTTTTACCAATTCAACCCAAAATTTGAAACGAAATCTCCCAGGCAATCTGTAACAGTAGGCTATGTAGTGTGTCAGTCTCTCTTCTTCTCACTTACAGAAAACAAATATGCATTGTGTCAAGGAAGAAAAAGAACGACTGAAGACAATGCACACGCTCATGAGGATATAAGAAACTGATGTCCCACACCCTACTCCAATTCAGACCAAGCAAGAACTTGGGGCTTGGATCTCCCACACCTCAGATCAGACGCAAAACCATGCCATAGAGCTATTCTGATACCCAAGATAAGCTCTAGGCAGAAATACCATCCTTGCCAGAGCCAAGGCAAACCGATCAGTTTGGTAACTACCAGTTGCACTCAAAGTAATTGGTAAAAACTGAATTATCAGATTCATCTTAAGGCTGGAAGTGTTTCTTGGGGGTGTGAGGCCACCTTGGAAAGTAACCTGCTGGGTGTATGGCTGGGTGACAGACACTCAGAGGTGCAGGTGTTTCAAACCTTCCAGCTGTTAAACATTTTTTTTTTTTTTTTTTTTTTTTTAAGTGCTACTCCTGCTGGATTAGCAACTGCAACTAAAAGCCAAACTCAACAGTCCAAAGTACAACCTAAGCAACTATGTCTAAATTACGTATGGATCCTGATAACTAAAAGCTGTTAAAGCATTTATAAACAAACCTTATCGAGTTTGGTTCCAAACCCAGCAGCTTGGATCCATTTTCACTGAACATGGAGTTTGAGGGGTTTTTAAATGGTAAAATCTTACAAGTAGCATTGAACAACAACAAAAAAAAAAAAAAAACAACTGCAAAAGGCAGCAAGGGAGAAGACACGCATGAATGTTGCTGCCAAGCTAATGCCAGTACATCAGCTATTTTTCTCTCATCCCTAGCCCTGGAAAGAGATGTTTTAATTGTTTCTGCAAATTATTCCATTGGCTGTTAAGCTGCGGGTATGCAGAAAAAAAAAAAAAAGAGAGAACAATAATGCATAAAAAGGCATCTGTAACTGAAGATGTTAAGGATGTTAACCAGTAACATACAGAATGATCACTGAACAATGTGCCAGAAAAAAATATGAAGAAAATAACTAGAGAACTATCAATTTTAATGATTAATTGCACAGGAATTATATGCTAGCCATTTGTTTTTTGTTTTTGCTAAAGGGAGGCTCTTCTTTGCTTTTACTCACCATAGTTAAAAATGAGGTGTGAAAGCACACTATAGGAAGACTACACTGCATCTGGGGACTACCAAGCAAATACCTATTCCCAGTTCAGCATCCCCCACCCATTTGGAATATGCTACAGCACCTCTGATTTAATGGGACAAATATTTTTTAGAAATGGTTGATTCGTAATGTCATTAGTACGATGAAAATGTAACAAGCATCCTCCTGTTTTGGCACTGGCTGCAGTAAAATTTCCAGCCAAAAATTAGTAAACAAGATTCTTTCTTTGCTACCTCTGGGAAAAAATGCTAACAAGCTAATTCTAGAGCTGGAGAAATAACCAACACAGCTTTTATGGTGCTCTGTTTAAGTTATGTCCTCACTACTGTACTGTTGGTTTGCCACACCATAGATCAAAGACACTGTATAGCCACATATGAACTGACATGCATCTGCAAAAGAATCTCCAAGTTAAGGAGATGTACCTACATGTTCAGTTCATAGCACAAATTTACCCACCAGAACTGTCTGTGGTCTCCTTCTGCCAGTGAACATGCAATTTCTCTAGCCAAAGTCAATAAAACAGAACAACTGGCTTAGCAAAGCTGAAAAAAAAAAAAGTGTACCTGCAACTACAGAGGGGCAAAAAATAAAACCAAAAACAAACAAAAAAACACTATTGGCAATAACATTTTGCAAGACAATTCTAAATAATAAAGAAATCCAAGAAATCATTGCTAGAAGAGAGAATTTAATTGGTTATTTCGAAAGACCCAGTAACTAAGAGCTATGTTATTTTTAATTGAAGTTTACATTCAAACTTATCTTATTGACTTCAGGAAGACTTTGTCAGAATTATCTTTCAGCTGGTTTCTAAATATTTGTGAAAAGATAATGACTGTTTTTTTCAGTTTCACCTACAGCTGATGTTGTTAATTCAGCTGACCACATGCCATGCTGAAATGTGACCGTATCCATAGAAATTAGGTTTTAGAAAGTCACATATTCGTTTCGGTTTATATTTCAGATTTAACACTGGACCCTATCGCCACACATGGTCCACACAGGCAAAGAAATAAAATGTTGTTCCTAAGCCACAGATATGCACACTCCAACAAGGAGGTTCCACAGGCTATACGGTAGCTGCGTTCAATTGATCATTTACTGCAAAGAGCGGTCACCTACATGCAAACTTCACAGGCAGTGGTGGCTTTGTCATATAAATACCTATCTGCAACCACAAACGTCAAGACCATCCAAGTAATTCCATGTAGACTAGCCAGTAGGTGCCACTGGGTAAAATGATTCAGCAGTAATGAACTGAACGTAAGCCAAGACAATTCAAACAAAAGATCTCAAAGACCTATTAGGGCCTCTGCATTTTGGTTTCTTAATCTGAAATCAAAATGGAATAGAGTGAAAGAGCTGGATGAACAGAACATGCTCTGAAGCCTCTACTTTCTAGTTAAATCTTTATTCTCTGTGCAGTGGAAATGTAAAAAAATTAAAAGAAATATACAAGATAAAATATTCTATGGAAAGTCAAAAAGGAGCTGATGAGAATAACTTGTGATTTGGAAGAAAAACTGCAACATCCTTCCACAAATAAATACAAGTCATGTACAACAGGAAAGTCATAAGAGATAATGCCCAGCATTTACTTCTCGTACAATGAAATCAGCTCCTTCCTCACGATGAGTGAGGTCATCTTCAACTTCAATTCTAGTAAGAAAAAGATGACGGAAATGGAAAAGCACAGTTAGGTCACCTTAGCCCTCTCCCTCTTCTCCTCCCTCTTCATTACCTCCAATAATTCAGAGTAAATTTGATAAGCTGTATTCTTTAGAAATACCTATAATTGTTTAAATGAAAATTCTTCAAGTAATGGAAATTCAATTTCCAGAAACATGATGCCTACCAAAGGGACAAAGGTCTTACAAAGCTTCAGAATACACCTCAGTTTAGTCAACATAAGCTCCCCTTTCACTAGACTGAGTAAAAATCTTTTACTATATCACTTAAGTAAATTGTCTTCGGAAGTTCCCAAAGTCAGTTTTGATTATGGCCAGTCACATTAGAATATGCCAATCCATTCTTGCATTCAGAAATGTATAAAGAAGGAAAGGAAAAAAAAAAAATCACGATGGTCTATGGTCTCCTGACATCCTGGCTTGAAGTTCTGGTTCCCTCTTCTCTAAGTCTATTGTGGAAAAAGATTTTTTATTATTTCACTTTTTATTATTTACATACGGCAACTTACATTTGATACTCATGCCTCAGGAAGCAAAGTTCTAGGAGACTGATATTAGTATTTCTGTGTAGCATTTACAAACAGCATTTATTATCCTTAGTGACCATTAATCTGCCAGTACCTGCTTCTACCAATTGACTCCTTCGATTTTCCCCAGCCTGCACCTTATTATATACAGTTTAGTGTGTTATTATAGGACATTTGTAAGGACAAGAGACTTCAGCTGCTTGAAACTGTCAGAAAGTAATTCACATTTGGGCTTCGTTGAAATGACAGCCAGCATTGAGACCAAATGTAAAAGCCAGACTGGAAGAGGTTATGAAAAATTCAAGTGGCAAGCATTTTTCCTTTTATCTGACAGTTACTATTAAAAAGCTGTATGTCATCCTGTAACACACAAAATTTAAGCATGAGACAGAAGCAGAGTTCTACATTATGAACAGAGTACCTTCCTTCTACAGATGGTCAACTTCCTACAGGCAGTACTGAACTAAATTGTTCGGTCCTTTTTTTTGGAAGGTTGATGGAGCTCTAACCGAACCATTTCTATATCATTTCTATACCAGCAGCCAAAGACATCACACAGCCCCTCACTGCTGGATGCATTACCTCAAAGGCAGGACATTGAGCAAGGATACCCAGTGTCGAGACAGTGCTGTATACACATTGCTATAAATCCATCCCAGAAACAGAGCCTGCACCCCTGTAAGCACGTCCAGCTACAGTATTTGAAGCAGAAAGAACAGTATATCACCTGCACCTAAATTCCTATGTATACCTGACCTTAAAATTATGTAAGAAAGGCATATGAAATGTTTCAGTGGGAAAAAACTGAATCTCTATAAGATTAAAGATATTTCTAAATAATTGAGAGGGAAAAAAAAAAAAAGAATCTCAAAGCATTGGAGATGTTGCTGGCCTTACTTTGCGCACCTTTGGGTTGAAGAATTTTGCACACCACTAAGGTTGAAGAATTTTCTTTATGGACCTCGTTCTCAGAAATCAGCAGAGTATTAATTATTACTAGAAATACATCACAATCTTAGAGGTACTCACTTCCTTTATCCACAACAGTTTAGGTGGCTGCATTTCCACAGACATCACTCCCCCAACGTAGCTCAAAACCCTGTGTTTCGTTGCATTGATGCGGTCTACTTGACTGACTGCACGATGGTCCATCCACATAATGACATTCCTATCGTTTTGTCCTTTAAAAATAAATAAAATAGAGATTGTTTTAGGGCTGGTAGAACTCTACCTAAGTTCTGTAAGTTACTATGCTCTAAACTGCTTCACTTTTTCATGGAAAACTCAAATACTACTTGCTTAAACAATTGACAGTAGGTGTCTAAAGATAAAACTGTGCCCAATTTTAAGACATGCTGAGCACTGAGAATGCTGGGTGAAACCAGTCAGGCTTGTGAGCACCCAACAACTTGGAGAAGCCATGCTCTTGTAGAGTGTCTTTCATCCAAAGCCACTTTTTTTGCAGAGTGCATATATATTTAAAAGCATAAAGAAGCTTTCTGGTGACTGAGAATTAAAAATATGACAAAATCTGACAAATTAAATTATAAATTGAAATTAACCAGTCAGCCAGAGTGGCAAAGATTCTTTTTCCTCTTCTATTGTCATGAGAAAACTACCCTAAATCCTTTCAGAAATACTTTCATGGGGGTAATTTGCTGCAATAATTTTATTTTGGATGTGAAAGGCAAAAGCATTTGGCGAGTCTGTGTCACACATATCAGCAAGAAACAAGAAACATATTATTTAAATTAACCTGCAAAGGCCATGCTAGACAGGTGGAACAGTAATCCAAGTGACACTTCACATTACTCTCACGCTGAGCACACTGCACACTCAACTTCATGACACAGCCACTCATGCATATTTCATCTTGAAAACATACTCCAAGACAAGCCAGCTCTATGAGGCACACCAATATTCCTAACATGGATCCAAATTCAACTTAGATCTGCAAGACTGCTTGAAATCAGACCAGTGCACGCTCAGTGTGACAGTATTCTGTCCATTCCTGTCTTTTTATTTAACAACAACATTGTGTGAAGTCAAAGTTCTTGTCTTGTGTATCAGAGAATAAAAAACAAGAACTGAATTTGACTCAACAGACCAAAATAGCCCCAGACATCATTACACATTGAACAGATTGTCAAAAACTCTCAAACTGAAAAATAAATAATCTTGCTTAAATTTAGCAAAGGACATTTCGGGGGCAATGTTGGCTTTTTTTTTTTTTTTTTGATTTGGCTTGCTTTTTTTGAGAAAGATAGGAGGAGATGACAAATATATCTGAGGTAGAAGGTGAACATCAACAGAATTGTGATTACGGCTGTGTACGTACTGATTTAGCACACACCTTATCTTAAATAGGATTCTGCAAAAACAAACAAAAAAAACAGATTTTTCTTAAGTCTTTCAAAATATCTACTTTAAAAATCTACTTTTGCAGTAGAATTAAAGGAATAAAAACAGAAAAAAGTCTTTTAATAGAAAAGACATTCTGCCTTCAAGATTCAACCCCATGACCCTGCCTTTGGATGAAACCAAGTTCAATTGCATTGCTGCTAACACCAACTTCTGTGCTGGAGTCCTACCTTCAGAGTTGACTGCCAAAGGTTGGAACTGCTTATCCACAACAACAAGGGAACATGTAGCATCAAAGCCAACCCCTCGAATCCGGCTGGCATCTATGCCACAGACGACTTTCTGCAAATATATAAAACACACTTATATACAAATATATCCATACACGTGAGAGTACCATGTGAACCGATGACCACAGAAAGCGAGTTAAAGTTTAAATTACAAGCTCAAACTCCAAAAATTTAGAGATTAAGCTCCATTAAAAGCTCTTTAATAGCTTTAAAATCTTACTAGCCACAGCCCTGGATGAAAGCAGGAAGCACAACAATTTCAGAAAATAAAACTAGCAGAAAATTTGAACTGCTAATTTTATCTCTTTTATAAGAGTTTTGAGTTAAGCTCCATGTGAAACCTGGACAGAGGGTTAGGGCTAAGCGCTTCCATCAGTTACTTCACTCAGTTACCACCTGTGAAGTGAATCATCTTCTAGAACTGCTCTGGTAATACTGTGCCACAGCTCTTTGCCCTACAATGGTGAAGGGCTCCAAAAATAAATTTCTGTCAAGTTGGTTAAAACCTGTAGCAGTAATAACTCTGTAATGCACTCCTTTTCAAAAACTCTGCTATTAATTCACGGCTTCCAGCAGCACTGGGAAAAAAAGGAAGTACAACACCCAAATGGATCAAGTGCCAAGTGAGGTTGCAAGACACCTAAAATGTAACACAGTAATAAATTGCCACTTCTCAGCAACAATAAAAATATCATTACCTTAATTAGTACTATAATGACACTAGACTTGCTGCAGTGCCAGTGTCTTACTGGCTCTGTAAAGCTATAGTTCCAAAGACCGTATTTCATTGCTTAATTCCATAGATTGTATTTAAGAGCAAGAACAAAGCAATTCACAATGAGAAAAATCAAATAAGCAGAATAAAAGACTTGCTCTGCTCTAACATCCATCTGCCCTTCCCTCCCCTATCACTCCTGCCACACTGCTCCTTCCCTTCCCTTCCCCTCACCTCGTCTCCTTCATCTCAGGGCATTTCTGCCGAGCCAAGCTCATTAATGTTTGAAAAGGCTGATCAATACCAAGAGAATGGGTGAACTGTCCATCTGCAAAGTACCAAGCATATCATGAATATTTAAAAAAACAACCTTAGATCATGGAGCAGGCTGGGGCTTTATTAAGAGCCATAAAATGGCTCACATGTACGCTGCAAAACAAGGTCAGTAATTTACTTTTACCACCAGCACATACAGGCTTGGATCAGAGGGTCCAAGGAGATTTTCCTGTATAGTAAGGTTTATTTCAGTCTGTTTTTATGCTGAATGCCATCCAAAAACACATATAATTTATTTTGGCTTTATAACACTGGACAGGCATCACATGTGATAGACGGTCTCCCTCAGAGCACCATCCACAAACCCAACTGCAACTTCTCTACAATAAATAAAGGAGCTTGTGACTCCAGTGCAGCACAGTGTGTTCCTCTAAATGTATGCATTATCAGGTTCTGAGCAATCTTGTGTCCTCTAAAGAATTGTCTTGTGGCTAGAACATAATACCAGTGAATCAAAAAACCCTGATGTGAATCCTGAAGGCAGTGGGTACATCCTTCCTCAGAGCTAACAGCACAAAGGAAGGGCTTTCATCCTCTTTTTAACTGTATCACCCTGGCTTTCAGCTCCCCACCTACATAACAGATGTTAGGCTACAAGAGCCATACCCTAAAGTACCTTAAATGCCTAAAGGTGGTTACAAGTTAAATAGTAACGTAGCACCTTCAGGATTGGATGTTAAAGGCCAGTGACTGGAAGACTTCGAACTCTCATAACTTGAAGTGCTGCCTACAAGACAGATCTCCTTCACTTTCTTTTTCTTCAGATACCTTGGTGACTGTGCAACAGGCAGCCCAAATGTCAGCAGAGGATTGCTCGTAGTGGTCTGGCTGGGGTTCCCAGATTTGGATTGGCTGCTCTGCATGCGCCACTACTGTCCCAAACTCGTCCACCAAAGCTGCACGAACGCTTGCTGATCCAACATCAATTCCAACGTAGTATTTTACTGAAGTTTGCTTCTTGCTGTGCATTTTTAATAAAACCTGTGAGGAAAAAAGAAACACACACAAAAAAAGTGTTTAAAAAACAGATAAAATGACTATGTACTGAACAGGACAGGAGAGATGCTGTACAAGTGCTTTGTTTGGTATCTTTTTTAGCAAATCTTCATGTGACATTTTTAAATTACTTTGAGTTTTCAAGTCTTGCACTACGTGTACTGTTTTATCTCAAATGTTTTCAGATATGCTGCAAGGCGTAGAAGTTCCTGAAAAGCAAATTGTAAATTCACTTGTAAGAACACAAGTGCTATGATAAAATTCATGCACTTACACAATCAAGGAATTGAGCAGTGGCCATACAGTACCACCTCTACATAAAGGGAAGTAGAAGGAAGGAGACAGTAAGCAAAGGAAAAGGTATGGATTCAAACTCAACTCTCATCAATGGGGAAGCTGCTAATAACTCGTCAATTGGATTCAGTTGTGGACAAGGCTGAAAGTAACACCAGGGACATGTCATTGCCTTCATGCAAACAAATTATACCCCTGAACTGGTAAAAAAAAAAAAAAAAAAAAAAGGGTTGCGTGCCTGGCTGCACTGAACCCCAAACTGAAGAGGAATGAGGAGCCAGGAGCTGGTGCCTCCCATAGAGCCAACAAACATGACAGTGAGTCAGGCTGAATTCTGCAGAATCTGAAAACGGTTTCCTCCTCCCCCCAAAAGTGGTGTCATGTTGGTAATTAAAATAACTAAGTGACATATTACCTACTTTTGAGCCCTACAAAGAAAAAAAAAAAAAGAAAAAAAAAAGGAGAAATTAACTGCTTAGGTTTTTAAGATCTATCTATCCACCGTGACTCCGCACCATTTTAGACATTCAGAGAATAATTTGCTGAAATTATTTTGTTGAGTTACAGGAGTATCCCAGGAAATCTGTGCCTGCTCTCTCACAACCTACAAGAACAAAGTGAGTTCAAGTTAATCAGTTTAATTATTCATAACAAGTTGCTTGCTTCACTATATTATGCTTAAATAGATGACATTTTATATAGTGACAAATGCACTGTACTTAATTTCTCAGTTTGTCCTTAATTAATAGTTAACATTTACATCTAATCAAGCTGGGAAAATGCTAATTAAGAGCTGATACAACGTATTTCATAGGTCAGACAAGTGCTTACATGAATCTCCTATCAAGCCTCTGAAACATGCAGAACTCAGCTGACACTTAGTCTCTGACTTCCAGAAAATGAAAGGATCAACTATCATTTGATGAATCCATTTAGAGAGCACCGAAAGGGCTCTGTAAAAAAACACTCCATCTATCCCAAAGAAGTGACCCGGATTACATCTGTGTGTGGAAGATGGGTTGTTTAGGAACGTGGGCAGAGGCAGAAAGATTGGAAAAATATCGCTTAGTAGAACAACAGGATATTCGCATTTCAAATTAATCCTGTGCATGGTTTTTGGAAATAACTAACTTCAGTGCCAAAGTATACCCCAAATGCAATAGCAAGCACTGAAACCCAGAACTCTGAAATCCCTCTTTCTACCTTTACACAATAACAGCTGATTGTATAGCCATGTAAATTATACTCCCATTTTGGAAGCAATGCTTTTTACTTGCTTTACTCCTACAAAATGGGAAAACAGATCTCTATTTTCCTATGAATTATCTTCAGTACAGGTCAAGCTCTATCCTTGGGTGTCAGTTTGAACATAGGGCTGGAACAACCCAAGTGGCTGTTCACATCTATGGCTGGCTTCTAGCCACTGCTGTTGATGGCTACTACAAATCTGTTATCACTGAGGGTCAGAGGTGAAATAACAAAGAAAAATAAAGGTAAAAAAGGCTTTCCCTTGCCTCAGAGAACTCACAACCCATGCACCATCCTGTACGATAATTAAGCAGCATAACAGCTGAATTAGGACAATGTTGCAATTGCAGTTAAAACACCATAAGCCAATGGCCTTGGCTAACAAAATCTACTCATCCAGCCAGCTTCCCTCCATCCTGTCCCCTTAAGTGGTTCTTGGAAATCTGTTTAGTCTGCGAGTTCTGCAGTCACAATCTGTCCCATACTATCGCTTTGTGCTGCCTAAACCTGTCATTTCATGCTCTGACTGCCATCACTGTGGGCCCAGGACCATTTGTTTTTTTTTGTCCTTTGGACAGCACTGGCACGAGGGA
Organism: Anas acuta; assembly: GCF_963932015.1. NCBI lineage: Eukaryota > Metazoa > Chordata > Aves > Anseriformes > Anatidae > Anas > Anas acuta. Next base: position 4,003,547 of record NC_088986.1, read on the forward strand.
GCTCTGGTCCCCCACCAAAGCTCCTTGGCAGTCCAGTTCAGTCCAAAGCAGCTATCACACAGCTTTCTGCGTGCACTGAGGTAGGCGCATGGAAGGGTTGCTAGAGGAATTTGTACACACTGATAGTTTTTAATACCAAAAACTAAAAAAAAATCAAAGCTAGAAAGTATAGGGCAGCACTGATGGGAACACTAAGCACTCTCAGCCTTCTGATCCTGCCCAGAAGGTGCAACGCACACTAATCTTGCTAAAGCAAGGTCATCTGCTCAAGCGATGAGCAAGCGGCTAAAAATAATGGTGTGCCATGAGTCTAACACCTAGGAATATTGGCAAGAAAGCTCACTTTATTTTCTTGGCCCTGGCTCTGTGACCTGGTCAGACTAACAAAAGCTAATGCCTCTGTCACGGAGAGGACAATTCTCCCGATATCAGTGATTAATACTGCATCTGTCAGCTGGGGATACTTACAGCACTCTGCCTTTTCCTCTTAGCCCTTGGCTGTAAAAGGAGTTTTAAGACATTCTGCTCAACAGATGATGGTCACTTCTTCATTTTGCACTCAATCTCCTCAAAGCCTAACGGGCTGGCTGCAGATGCTGCTTGCAAGAAATCTTACTGTTAGGAAGAAATTGCACAAAGCTGGTCCTGCTACTATCTCATGAATTTCCCTGTTTTTTCCCTAGTTTGGCTCTGCCTTTAACTGCTGACTCATAAAAAGAAGAGAATAAACCACAAGTTGCAAAGATTTCTTTTTTTCTTTCTTTTTTTTTTTTTTGACATAGGCAAATTTATCTTTCTTACTTTTCACAGAACACCAACAGCAAAAGGAATGCTTTACATCCTGCCTCCTTCTCACACACACAGGATTACTCCAGATTTTCATTTCTCTTCCCTGTATGGCAGCCTTGATTTTAGCTTATTAATGTGTTTTGCTACTTCGAGAACAAATTTAACAGATGTTAGAGAATTAAGCTCATAGTACCTCCTACTCAGCACTTAAAATTACGGCTTTGCATTGGATTCTTCCCACAAACATTTGAAACCTGGAACTCAATCAGCCCATGTAATGTTTACTTTTCTTTTTTCCTTACTAAGCAGCCAGGATGCGCATGTGTGAGGGAGTTTGTTTCAATGCTCAAGCAGCACATATCAGTCTATGGACATACACTATTTTATTTCTCTAAATTAATGGACAACGAGCGAGAATTGTTAAGTGACAGACTTCAAACAAGAAGTACCACAAACCTACTGGAATTGCTTTTTCTCTGAGTAAAAATCATCCAGATTTACAAAGCAATGCTTTGATAACTCATAGAAAAAGGCTAAAAGTAAACATTAAGCTTTTTTTTCAGGCACAGCAAGCGCTCAGTTACCGAAGCAGCTCAAAGTACAGTGTCTCTAAATTAGGATCTGATCTGTTTGCAGAAACATCATTTGATGCCAAGGGTTTTTCTGGAATACCAGCCCCTTGGTATTTCACCTACTTGTCAAGCAGGCCCACAAAAAGCACCGTCATCTCTAGGTCAAAAGTGTCACCAGCCAGGGACTCTGCCTCAAGCTATGAATTGAGAACCTAAGAACTCAGTGGTGAGGTTGGCTGAAAATCTTTAGCTAAAGTACTTTATAGGGAATTCAAAGAGGAATGTTCTCATTCGATTTTGTTTACAGAATATTCCTTTGGCACAAGAGGAGGCTCCAACTCAGAAACAAAGCAAAGGAGTGGAGAGCTAGGAGAAGGTCCCAGCACAAACTTGCTGGTTTGGAATCTGGATACCAGCATCTATTACCACATGCATCTAAAATTCTGTTGTGCAATAAAACCTTGGTTTGCATTTTGTGTCTGTCGGATTCTTAGCATGCACATCCTGCAGTCAGTATAATCACAAGGAGAACAGTGAACCAGAAGAAACCAAAAGTCCTAAAGGCCCAGTCAGACAGATCAACTCCTCGAGCACAGTATTCCTAACAAAATATTTGATGCACGGATGATACGATGATATTTATGGACTTCCCAGGTGGTGGAATGTGTGGTGATTACACCACTACCCTTTACACACTTTTTTTCCCCCACTTTCTCAGTTAAACAGGAATCTGGTCTATGACAGCTCCTTCGCCAGACACAACACGAACAGATGATGCCTCTCTACACTGCGACAGAGCAGTGAGGGATCTGAGGCAGAGCAAGCAAGATAAAAGACCCCTGAAGCTTCAACAGAGCTTTGGCTGTCTAGTGCAGAATTAGAGCATCATGTGGACAAGTTATTATTTGAACTTGCAAACAGAAAGAGAAGGAGAGAGGGAAAAAAAGAGATTTAAAAAGACATCTCCAGCTTAACCATGTTATAGGCCATGACGACAACCACTAAGCCAGGACAAGAAGCCAAAACTGCCTCCAAGCACTAGAAAAGCAATGGTCTCTTTCTTTGCAAATCACAGCAGGGACAGAATGGCTTTTCAAACAGGCATTTATGATCAAAGGCCTGCAGCATACGATAAATATTTATATGGCCCATTAAATAATAGTCTGTATAAATATTATCCAAAATGTGCACGCTGGAAACCACAGACTTCCCAGTTTATCCTTAAACAAATGTGCTAGTTTTCCCACATAGGCAATGAAAAAAAACGAGGGGTGAAGCTCATTTGCAAAAATATTTCTTTTTATATGTATAAAAAAAAAAGAAAATCCTTAACATTGTTTACTTTAATTTAAAAGGAATGACTAAATAACCAGTGACTGCTTCATTACAACTGCTAAATCCAGTTTGTCCTACCTTATTTCATGGTTATCAAATTGCCAGGACATACCTTTCTGTTAAAGCTACAGGACAAGAAGGCTGCACGCTCACAAGCACGCCGGCTGAAGCTCAGCAGAAGTATTTATCAGCTGCAAGTATAGCTTTTGGGCTATCATGAGATTAAACACAAGGAATTAGGAAGGACTGGCACGTCTGCTTTAAACTTTGATCTTTTGGAACGCTGCAGGCTGCCCAGACCCAGAGATCATGGATAAACAGTATGTTTTTAGTAGTGCAGCTGTGCTTTTCTGCGGATTACCGGGAAAAGATTAACAGGCTCAAATTAGGCTTCATAATCTTAGTGTGAAAAGATGTAAATACTTTAAAAAAAAAAAAAAAGAAAAAAAGTTGTTTGTCAGTTGTAGAAAGAAGATAAAATGAAAGAAGCGTTTTTGACATTATGTAGGAAATCCAACATTTTGTTGCCTTTCTAGGGTTCCCGTAAACTACCAGAACTGCTGGTAGAAGACTGGCAATCTCTTCTTGAAGACAGTGAGTTCCTTTTCCTCTTCCAGGATCTTTAATTCCTGTTTCGATGTGAACAAAGAAGGTGCATATCTGTGGGAGAGTGGGTGCACACGGGGAATTCTCCTGCTGTGTTGAAGGCCAGTACTAATATAGAATAATACCCTAAAATGCCCAAGGGACTGTGCTATAACTACCCACAAACACTTATTTTTCAGCCATCCACCAGCAAACAAAACAAAAACAATGAACAAAAGCACACCTCCCCTCCCCTTGCTCCTCCCCAAACAGAAACACCTACATGCAGGAGATCTCCCAGACTTTGGAATGTGAGCACTGTGCTAGTAACAACAGAGCTGCAATCAAGGAAAAGCAAGCTGCAGAAAGTCTGCTCATCATCGTCTTCTTCACTGAAAAACAAACATCCTCCATCAAATATCCATTCTGTGGTAAATTCTGTGAGGCTGCCTCATATCTTAAAAAAAGAGGAAACAGCTGAACATAGTGGGGAAAGGCCTAAAACCATGGCCCCAGCACCTGGTCCCATCATACCCAGATTGTTCCTCCAAACCTTCCCAATCGCCCCCCTACCCCAACACTGTAACATTACCTCAATAAATCCTATCACAGGACTGAAAATATTCTACTTTCTAGTACCTCCTTTTTTCCCCTGTATAAATAATTCACTATGTACTAATCTGCTGTAATGTCTCTCCTATCCTTTTTGTCTTTTTCCCCTCTGTGTTCAGGACAAAACCATTACTTCATCACCGCCTTCTGCCCTTTAATTTCACCGTTTGTATTTTAAATACTTTCAGGCCAAACTACTTCCACCTCCTCTGACAAAAGGCACAACGCCTCCTGCTCCGTCCTCGTGTAACTGATTTCCAGCTGGAAACACACAACACCAAACCAAGTCACTTGAAACAACAAAAAAGTAACACGGACAGGGAAGTAAAAATGACTAAGCAAACCATTCTAAGAAATGAGATCCAACATTCGTTTATTTTCAGTTTCTTCTGCCTACGTAGATCTCTCGTGAACAGCAGAAAGATGTCAGCATGACCACTGTCAACAAATACCAAGCTCATTAGTGCACAACAGAGTTGTTGTTTTTCTCTAGAATCTGCTCTGTTACAGATTGGTGCTAAAATAGAGAACTGTGCTCTCCTCCCAGCCCCTCTCTCGAACTCAGGCTGGAAGATACAGTCCCTACCACTAATCAAGTGAGAGCAACAGCATTTTCTGAGCCCTGATTACAGCAGCACACGGCTACAGGGGTCGTCTGAAAGGCCCGACCAGAGCAGCATCCCTCCGCAAGGAGCAGAAGCCACAAGAAAAGCACACGCCTGCCCTTCTCGTACGCTGATCCTTCCCCCAGGACAACCTCTCAGCCTCCAGCTATCTGCAGTAGAGGCGCTGGCCGAGCCAGAAATTTTATCTTGAGGATTAACAGACCTTGAAGGCTTTTTCCTCTATAAATTTATTTGTGCTCTTTTGGAATCCGGGGAAGCTCTTGCAACTGCAGAATACCGCGGTAATGAGTTATAAAGCTCCGTGTCAACAATGCAAGAAAATGTCCTTTCAGATGTTCGGAGCAAGCCAGTTCAGAAACCTGCTGGCTTTGTTTGATATGCCCAACTTCCTGAGTTACACGAAGCAGTCATTTCATATCTACCTGCTCAATGCAGCCACGACACCATCAGCACCCCGAATCGCCCCCAAAAGGCTTGCTGCTATCTACAGACCATGGGTGATGAGCGAAACCCAGGTGTAAGGTGGTCAGATCCACCAAAATACGTATTTCTGCTCTCTGACCAGATGGCTTGGTCACAGATGTGTCAGTAAGTACTACAAGATGATAGTAATAGCTAATAAATAGCACCTAACGAGCCCCAGGCAGCTTTGGGCACGCCGAGGTACTGCTCACATACGCTCACCGAAGACAACGTGTTGGTGGTCACTGAGAGGAGCAGAGAGGTGCTGCTTGGGGGCATGGAGGCACCTCTGAAAGGTCAGGGATTTCAACCTGCAGGCAATGCCCAGCACGTTGGCCCTCACAGGGTGTCAAACAGAGGAATCCAGGAGCTCCTCTCAACTGTGTGCTTGGAGAAGACCAAAGGCTCTCCCTGGTTTTCTCTGAAGGGGGAGCGAGGCATCACACAGCTGCAGAGCACCCCGAGAGGCTCTCTGCTGCAACCATCAGGAGATCACACAGTCAGAGGCCAAACACAGACTGGTTCTCCCTCAGTAAGACTTTCCAACCTGACAGTGTAAAGCTGGGCTGCTCCATTTCTTCCCAAGCCTGCAACTACACCTCACAAAAAAGGCGAGTTCAGCTCCCTCTCTGCTCCACTGTCTAACACCAGCACAGCAGGAAACAGCTGCAGGCAGGAGCTCTCAGAGAAAGGGAAGGCTGAGCAAAGGGCTACAGGAACGCGGAAAATGGAGACAAGGACTGCAGGCACAAGCTGCTGGGGAAATCCAACAGCTCCAATTCTCTCCGGGGATATCTTGGTCCTGCTTTGACAGGACCACCACTTCCAAAGCACGGTGTGATCCTGAAACCACTGGAGTCGGTGGCAAAACTGCCACCCACATCAGTAGTTCAGGATTAGACTCCTGACACTTGCAAACGTTGCAGGTGCACTCTCAAGTCTGCAGGATTTTGAACGCTTGCCATAATCTACATCTTGTCAAGCAGAGGAAATGTTGATCACTCTACACCAAGACACAATTCCCACGCAGGAAAACCTAAGGAATTAAGAGAGTACAGTGCTGCACCCTTTCTCTTCCACACCCTGAAAACATTAATGGATACAATACACGCACACCAACCTATTTAGATCCATTCTCTCCTTGATGCTGCAGTTGCATGCCCCCCTAAAAGCTGCTCTAATGATCTGGCAATCCGACGTGTCCCAGATGACACAGCACAATGCTCGAAGCTCTGAAAGAAGCCATCCTTCTTTACACTGACTGTGAGGGGAAAAAAATACAATCTGATTATTACATAAATTGTAGCTTCATGACTGAGAAGAGGTACGGGGCTCCACAACAACTTATCGATCCCAGTGGTTGATCCTTTTCAACGTAATGCAAAGGAAGATCTTTCTATTCTTATCCTTTCTATTCATATCTACCTGTCACTCTAACCTAACCCCCTCTGGACAGGTTAAACAGGATCAGTTCATCAGCTGTAAAAGGGGCACATTCCTGTACTGTAATGTTTGTATTTTTTATTCTCTTCCATGTTAAAACAGAAACATAGAGAAAAAATTAAGTAGGAAATGCACCCCTAGCATAATAATGTTAATACGAGAAAAAAAAATGCTTAAAATTTAAAATATAGTGCAGAACAGAATGCAATTTGAAAGGCATGAACAGCTCATATAACCACACACACACTAGGTTTAAACTGCATTAATGGAGCAAACCAGGCTTGGTATCAGGAGCTTCAGAGCTGGGTACATAAGCTTACCTGGAATCCTGCAGGAGCCATTATGCTACTGCAGATATTGAGTTAGTCAGCTTGAGGTTAGTGCTGATACTCGAGCTTTAATCACATTTGTAGTGCCCAGCGCTACATCAAGGATGAACTTGGCCCTAGCCGTGCGATTACGTATCGGTAGATCAGTACAAAAATAATTTGTTCCGAGTTCATAGCGTTATGAAATGACAAAACATCAAAATTAGCATTTTGGCTGAAATCCACTGCCTTTCCCATCAAGGCTTACACATTTAAGCAACATCTGAACCAACTGTCTATAATTACTCCTGGCAGATACTGGAACACTTAGGCCAGTAGTAGATGCAATAGTGAAATCAATTTTTAACGACATGCTGTAAACCACTTCTATCAAGATGCTCAGCCCAGAAGCAAACATGTCTGTAAGCCGAATCCTGAGTCTACTCTACAGTATGTGTTCACTCTTGCATGGGAAGAGCATGGACTGACAACCCTACGTAATCTGTCATTTTAAAATTAAACATTTATTTGGTCTACAATACTAAAATTACTAGCCTTGAAGTTCCTGTCACAACCACTTACAAGCAAATGAGGCTAGGCTAAAAGAAACAAATTCTGCACATAGATCAGATATCTAGATATATCTGCCATACAAGGGTAACATGTCTACAACCTTTTTTTTTTATTTCTTTCTAAAGAATCACATCTGTTCATCTCAAAATAGTGACTTATCTTCCTTCTTCCCACATACAGAGTTTTGGGGGAGTGAGGGTGTTTTTGATTTCTTTTTATAAATGCAAAATCTGCTTTCTTAATGATCCTATCAGTCCCATAATTTCAAACTCCCACAAAGACACGCCTAAATGGGTATCAGGCCAAACCTTCTCTGTAAGTTTCCTTTGGTGACTTTCTCAAAACATCCCAGAAGCCACCAGCTTGTAAACCTGCTTGCCTCAAACAGCTGAGGGTCACACATTTTCCAATTTTATTTTATGAACGGTCTCAGTACTTTTTCTTTCACAAGTGGAAATGCAGAGGGCAAACGGTAGGCAGCTCAAGACACCAACCTGAAGGCATTAACAAGAGCCAAAAAATAGACAATGCTAGGCAGAGATTTCCCTCTGAAAATAAAACTCTGAAACACATTTCTACTGACACTGTGCCACTAGTGTTGGTTTTGCATACGAGAAACTTCACTATTCCAGCACAAGGGAAAAATTTCAACATGGGTGATTAGAAAAACACAAGATACAAACCAGGACAGAGGAGAGCTATTCTGATCCTCTCCTGCAAACCTACTGGTTCTCAGGTAGCACAGCTGCCTCTAACAGAAACAAAAGAAGGCTTAAATGAGAGCTTATGGGAAGACAGAAGACAGACTTACTGAGGAAATTAAAAGAAACAAAATGTATGAGAACACTTATTTTGGATGATTCAAAAGAATTAACATTTTTAGATGATAACTTATGTGTATCCCTGTAAGAAACACACAACAGAGCAAAAAAAGTTGCTAAGAATACACACAAAAACTTTCCAGCCTATTCCTAGTTTATTTAGTCTCTCAATAAATTAGTTTCTACCCCAATTCTTACAGCTGGGAACAGCTGAACCTTCAAGAATCCAATCCCCCCTGCTTTCCGTTTCCATCCTCCTATTCCCGTCACCCCTTCCAAGAGGAAAAAAAAAAAGAAAAAGACAACTTTTTTGCCATATCCCAGCATAGAATCATGTAGAAAAGTGGGTTATTAATATTTAAGACACCTCAAATTACAGTACATTTCAGTACTGTATTTCAATACATTTAGAAACAAGTTAATTTCAATAAATTAAGCAGACGGTCTTCCAGGATAAGGGAATACATGAGGATGAAAAAGGAGAAGACCACCTCCACGTAACGTGTGTTTACTACTTTCCCAGCTCCTCTGAGGAAAGAGAGCCCTCTCCTCTCCTTTCCTGACACTTGTTTCTTAAGTGTTCTCCAGAGAAGAAGCACTGTTGCTAAATTTATTAAACTATCTGTCAAGTCGCAGGCACCTCAAAAGAGAAGAATCCGCAAGGTCACCGGTTCCTGGCTGGTGCCGGGCACGTCACTCGTGAGGCACGCAGCACGAGTAAACTCCATCAGGTTACTGGGGTGGGCACCCTGCCAGCCCCCCAGCTTTACGAGAATACCGGGACAAGTGTCCAGAGGGGTGACACAAAGGAGCCGGCCCTGCAAAGGTGTGAGAAAGCAGAGCTGTGAGAGGAGAAACGAGGCAGCAGGGGTAGCGAGCAGCAACAGGATGCCGGTGGCAGCAACGGGATAGTGGGAACACAATCCTGGAAACCACCACCTTCATTAAGGGCAAGAAACATTTAAGGAGAACTCCCTGGGATCTGAAGGATTAAGCAAGCAGCGAGTGATACACGTGTCCCATGTGCCTACGCCAGGTCACTTGGGCACTGCCATCTGAAGCAGGTGAAAGAGTGAGGGGCTGGCGGCACAGAAAATGGTGCCTCCTGCTGCAGGGCCGTGAGAGGAGAACTGATGGGAGGCGAAATGAGGACCCCAAGAGCCCTCCGGTGCCTCCTCGCCCCGTGTTTGGCACCCCAATCCTGCCACAGCCTGTAGGCACCGAGGGGCTGTGAGGGGCAGGCCAATTCTCATTAATTTAGGTTTTATATACAAGCTGTGCTTCTGAGAAACGTCAGGAAAAGCAGAGCTGGGGAAGCCGGGCAGGGAGACCAGCACGTAAATCCTATAATGCCCCCATAGGTACACACTAACCCCACAAACGTTATATAAAACAGCGTTATAGCACGCTTTAAATGCTCAGCCAACGTGGGCCGGGGGCGCAGCGAAGGGAGCTCCCGTGCCACAAGCCGCAGGGCGGCCCCAGCTTGAAAGAAAATTAAAAAAAATAAATAAAATAAACAACCCGCGGCTCTCCAGGGAGGCCGGGCCCCGACCATTAATGGCCGCCGCCCCGGGGGCGGGCAGGGGCAGGGGCAGGAGCACCGCGCTCGGCTCGTCCCCGCAGGGCCGGGCCCCGACCGCCGCCCGCTGCCGGGCAGGAGCCGCCCCGCAGCCCCCGCAGCCCCCGGCCCCGGGCAGGGCGGGCAGGGAGGGGGCGGCGTCCCCGGCCTCCCCCGCTCGGCTTCGGGGGCCGCGGCTGCTTCGTGTGGGGGCCCCTGCGCCGAGCTCGGCCCCGGCCATTTCACGAAGCTCCAGCGTGTGCGAGGCCGCCCGTGCCCTGTGAGGAATTCGGCCCGTACCAGCGCTCCTGCCTCGGAAAGGAAGCCGTGCTTCTCTTTTCTTTCCAAGCGAATAAAGCAGCAGCAGGGGAGGGGTTTGGCTCTCGTCGGTTTGTTAAAGGGGATTTGCTGGATCTCAGCTGCAGCCCCAGTGCCCTACAGGACTGCAGAGACGTATAGGAGGGTGCTGGAGGGTTTCGCTTTAGCAGCTGTGCTGAGAGCCAGGGGAAGAATAAACGCGAGGAAGCAAACCGAAGGTTATGCCTGAAATGAGCATTCCCCAACTTGACCATAAATACATAATCACTTGTAAAACAGATAAAGCAGGATGGCGAGGTGCGAGCCAGCCCTTCTGCACGGGGTTACTCTGTTTGAGAGTTTTACCTAAAAAGTTGTTTTAAAAATCCCAGATGTGAGGAATAAACCCTGAGTTTATGTGAGGTTTGCACAAAATGGGGGACAGGATCAGGCCCTGACACCTTCCTCTATCACCCACCTCAGGAGAGTGGATGGAAGCCTTCACGCTGCCATGTCCAAGCCCGTCTGAAGAGGCCCTGGGGGGCCACCAAGGGTTTCTCCACATACCCTCCTCATCTTCCACGTCAGGAAATCTTTGAACAAAAATCTCTTTTGAAACATTTCCAGAATTTCCCCACTTCGGCCCAGGCAGAAATACTGCGAGAGCAACCTTGCTCAGGCAAAGATGAGTGTTGTCTCGTGGTCAGAGCTCAGGGTTAGCGGTCAGGGGCTGTGGGTTCTCATTCCAGCTTGGCCACTGAATCATTTTGAACCCTTCTCCAGTCACTTCGTATTAGCACCAGTTAGTAATTTTCCGTCGGAATGATTTTCTGACAGAAAGCAGCATTTTACAAAACTGGAACCTTTGTGAAAATTGACTTTCCGTTGGGGATACCTTGCATCTAGGCAGGGAGGGAAAGGACATTAGACCCAAACTGAAATATTCATCGCTTCCTTGTGTTAGTCCAAATGTTTTGCTTTGAATAGATTGTTTAAAAACAAATACCACCCTCCTGGCTGTAACTCCGAGTCAGCTCACTGCGCCGTGGGAGTTTGTGCTCTCATGCTCTGCTTTGCGCCCCGGGAGGTCTGCACCTCCTGTAGCGCGATGTAAATGTCTCTGTCCTGAGCTGTGCACATCACGGTCTGAGTCAGACCAGTCCCAGCATGCGGGACCTGGCCCTTGGGAAAAATTAGCAGCAGCAAGGACTGGTCTGACTGGGGGAGTGGGCCACGCAAAGAAAGTATAAAGTGCATGGACACAAGCTGTTTCACGTTAGTTCAGTGATCCAAAACGAAGTGCTGTGACTGTGGATTTACCAAAATGTTTTGTGCAACTGAGAAGCAGTAAAATGAAACCGGGGAAAAGGACACAAGGGTTCCTCTACCATCCCTGACAGTCAAATCCTGTAAACTCTTCCATAAACACACTGAGCTCCAGTTTATAGTTCTGGCTCTTCACCCCCCAACTATCTTCTTTCTTTACTGTTTTGTTCCAGAATCCCATTCCTCTGTTCATTAAAAATAATTTTTATGATTTCTGTGTATTCATAGCTGGCTGACACTTTCTTTTAATACAAATAACACTTGTTCTCCTCCCACAGTGTATTTATACACACTGCTTAAATCCCTTCTTAGCCCTTGTTTTGCTAAGTTATGTATTAACCATTTACATTTTCTTTCATAGCAGCAAGGTTTGGACTACCTAATAATCTTTCTCTGCACTTGTTTCAGTCAGAATTTGTATTTTCTAAACATGAGTGATCACAGCCCAACATCACGTATAATGTTCAAAGTGATGTCTTGCTGGTGACTTGCACAGTGGCAATAATAATTTCCTATGCTTGCTTTTAGCTACAGACAGGGATCAACACTGCCTTTTTTACATCTATATCACACTAGTATCTCAGTTTATCCAGGTGTTTTTCATCTTCAATTTATAGGGAAAAAATATATACGGGGAAAAAAAATAAAAAAATATATATTTTTGAAATACATAACATTCCCTTAATACATTTCTACATTTCATTACACTTCTCTTGCCCTTGCATGATTTCATTCCAAGTGGGGTGACAAATGAAAATATTTTCAAGAACAGTTACAGGACCTCCACTCACCAAAATCAGTCCTGGAAATGCTATTTTTTAAATGAAAGAATCAAACACTCCCATGTCCATATGAGACTTAATCCATTACTCCTTTGAAATATTCCGAAAGCTAAGGGTTAAGAGGTGTTATATTAGTGCAGAATAATGATGATTAATTTTTGTTTCATATCAAATGCAGGAAGAGTAGATATGTGTGCAGAGTATCTCCTACAACTTCAAAATCTGTATGTAAACCTGAAAATGTGATGTGGGTTTACGTATCTTAAGTGAAGCACAAGACCATTGTAGTTTTGCTTCAATTAGCACTGCTTTATACAATCTTCCTCCCTTTCCCAGATTTTGGACGGAGTCATTTAAAATGTATCCTTTTACCTTTTCATTTGAGAGTAACTAATGAAAATTCCCTTTTAAATGTGCTTTCTGTGAGACAGGAATGTTCTTTTTTTCGTGATTACCCAAAGCCCGTATTTCAAGCTACAGCTTCAGGTAGCGTAAATCAGCCTTGCTCTGATATGGCCTGCAGTCCTCTCAACCAGCACTGCAGAACAATTTAGTGTTTATAGATGACAGTTGGCATCTTTGAAATATTCTCTTTTACAGAACTAGACTAGATGTGACACTTGCTGGAGAAGAAATCTTGCATAAATCTGTCTGAAAAGACTCACTTAATCATATTACTTCACTAGCAGTGGTAACCTTTGGAGGCCAAAGTCCAGACAGGTTGAGAAATGGCACATGAGTACATAAAGGTGACAATTCCATTAACTGCAATCAAAGAGGGAGGTGAATGGTGAGATAAAGACAAATGACTTACTCTACAAAGAAAAGAAAATATGTGTGTGAAGGGGAAAGATACAGAACGAATGTTTTCCAGCCTTGTCAAGGAAATAAAGATCCAGTCCCACTCCATTGGGATCAACACAAAAACATCTCTCTGCCTCCCCGAATGCAGGATTTGGCCCAGGATCCCAGCCTGCTGGAGAGTGTTAGTGCAACCTCTCATGTCAGGAGCACACGTGCACAAGTGAGATGTCCCAGGAGAAAACTATATGCAGAAAGTCCTACTGAATTGCCCACCATAGCCATGCTGGAAATGCCAACGCTAGCCTAGTTTTGAAGTCAACAGGATCTTTTGAAAAAAAAAAAAAAAAAAAAAAAGTGGAAAAAACGTTGGCATTTCTGAATGATTCAGAATTCTCAAATGTTCCAGCCACGATCTTTCAGTCCAACTGAGTGCACCCCAGAGGATGAACAGGAACTGCTTTGGGAGTTTCTTTTGGGCCCCAAATCAGAAAGCGTGGGTACGTGTTGATAACTGAAACCACCACCACAAGAAAATAAAAGTTCTTCGGCCGGTTCAGTGCCAAATTTCAGCACAGATGAAAGAGAGATTGGTGGGACGTATCCTCATCCCATATCCGTCAGTGAGGCCAAGGATGGCATAGAGAGCACTGCTAAGACAAGTTCACATTACCCAAGTTTTTTTAGAGGAGGAGGAACCTTAAAGGGAGTACCATGCTGGCTACAGAGTTGCTTTGCTACACTGGAAATAAAGCCCCAAGCAGATCTATCTGTTATCTTGTAAATCTTTCTAAATTTATGTCAAAAAGGAAATAATATAAAATCCAGCTATATAAACAATTACTTTCTCTTTTTCGATTTTTGCACTTATATATAGTGTTTTCAGGAATTTCTCTGCAGAAATCCTCATCTACAACCAATGCATTTAGCAAAACAAAACAAGCAGATAAGCAAATTGTTTTACTCATAGCAGCAGAGCTGTAAAAGAACTGGATCTTTGAGCATTCAAAAATTCTGCTTACTTAGGTATTGATTAACATAACAATTGAAGGGAAGGAAAGATTTATAAAGGATCATGTAGCATGTGCTTGCTTCGGCGGTTTTAACAAGCACCTAAAGTAGTTTTCAATCTCATTTAAAGCAGGATAATACTGGTGTAGGAAACCGAAGCTGGGAAATCCTTGGGATGAAACGCTTACTGAACTATCATATTGGGACTGTTCATTCACACAGGGAAACAGGGAAGTAAAAAGCAGCTCAATAATATGTAATGATAAGGGATTTTTGAGTGGAAATCTAAACTCTGAAGAGTGTATAATAGGAAAAAAAGGAAATTTCCTTTGGGGGACTTTTTCTGGTTTTAACAGAGATGTTAAGTTACCCTTAGACACTAGAGCAGCCAAAAAGGAAAATCCCTGCTTTACACAGCTCTAAATATAACTAGCAAAATAATTCAGATTTCATCAATCTGTGACTCATTTGCTTAAGTTTTGGGTAGCTCACCTTTTAATACAAAAGTCAGAAGCCGATATAAACAAGCATACAAGATTTCACGCTCCACCAAAATTCCAGTGTCTTGTCTAGGGCCGGTTCCTGCCTGCCCTCCTGGCTGGCTACCAACATCCTTTATTCTCGAGGGAGCCAGCCTTCCAAAACACTGCTTGGCACTTGAGTCGGTGCTGCTCTGTTTTCCTAACGCTGACTGCAGGCAGGATGTTTTCGGACTCTGGTACCCAACAGTCAGGCATTCCAGGGAGCTCGGGGATTTTTCTTTTGGAACCGTACTGCCAATGCCATAAGAATAAGTGGGGTTCTGTGATACCGTGTGGTCCTGATGGGAAGATGGGATGACTTTCTTGCTTGTGTAGGGATGCACAAAGGGAAAATACACATGCCGCTTTTGTAAACTCTCCTTCTGGGGTGTGAATGCTGATAATTCTGGCTTTAAGTCAAGTTTTCATCAACTGGCTCCCCTTTGGGAAGACTGCCAGATCGCCGCATATTAGGCAAAGCGAAGCTCCCCTTCCAAATGCTCGGCCAGAAAGGAAGCCCACTGCTGCAGTGTAGCAGAGGGGATGCTCAACAGTCTTTGCACACGTTTGTTGCTGTAACCACTCATGGTGCCAGCACGTCAAAATGTCCTCTTTGCTCCCCGGTCTGTGCACACATACAACTTCTGCACATCCCTTTACACTCCTTAAATATCAGAAAGATGACTTTATCATTAGCATTTATAGCCAAGTATTTCCTGAGGCCACTGATGGCAGGGCCAGCTACAACTGTGCAGCCTGTGCCTCGTGGGACAGAAGCCAGCCAGCAGGTGAGGGCAGGCAGGTTGAAATTTGGGACCAGCACCCGACCGACCCCTCGCTGCCCAGGAGCTGACGTATAGCCCTGCTCTGGCTGGGAGGCTGCTTCGTCGGAGCCATCTTCCCTCCTAACCCTATGGCAAGATCCAGATGTGCAAAATCGCGAAACCACAATGTGTTGAGCTGGAAATGAATTTCACAAGCCGAGCTGCGAGAATCAGTTGAGCTCCTTACATTTCACAATACAATACATCTCATGAAAAGCAACTAGCAGAGGTTAAATATTTTTCTGCAACGTCCTCTCAAGACTTTTGAATTAGTTTATGTAAAGTAGTTCCTTACAGAGGTGATCTATCATACAGCGATGCCAAAATCCAGGCAGCATGGAGAGGGGCAGAAAAAGGCTCTAACCCTCCGAGCAGCACGTCTTGTCTGCTTCCGTGGCTGGGACTTTCTACAAAAGGCAGATCCTGTTCTGCCCTTTGAATTCAGACGCTCGTGAACACAGCCATGGAAGTCCAAGTACCATCAGCATCTGCTCATTTGTAAAAATCATCATTGTCCGCTCTCCAAGGATAAGGCTGTTAACTGGAACCTGTATTTCCCAGATTATAAACAATGTGCTGCCTTTCTCCTAAACTCATTGCAAAATGTACAAATGACAATCTAAAGCCAGTGCTGTCATCTTTTAAAATCTGAAATTCAACAGGGGCTCATTCAAGTACATAAAAAGAAGTTTGCAGGGTCATTTAGCCACCTGCAAATCATACACAAATAAACTAAAGAGCACTAGAAACGGGAATAAAATCCCCATATATGTAGCTAGTTCCTATGCAGTTACATTTTCATGCTCTGTACACAACCCAAAATAAATTGTCTGTTTATAATTAAAACATGATACCGATTCCAAAAGTGTTGCCCCCAGGGAAATAATTTTATACCAAAGGGCAGATTCAGCCCTGGTGCAGTATTTCTGATTTTCATGGAATTACACCATTAAAGAATTTTGCCCCACATCTTGCCCACACTGATGCAATTCAACTTCTAAGGGACAGTGATGGGTTTCCTCCTAACTCAGGCCAAGTTTCTGGAATAAGGAAAGTCTGTGAGAGATTCAGCTGGGGGGATGTTTTAGTATGGGATCTAGGGTCATTCACATAGTAGAAAACGTCATAGGATTTATATTGCACTTCTTGGGTGTCAGAATTTCTTGCTTTTTCTTCTTTTCTTACAGATTCCTTGTCAGTAGGTAGTCACATTGAAACAAATACAAAAAAAAAAAAAAAAAAAAAAAAAGTAATGAAACAATTAGAGGCAGCTGTGAGTAGAAAGACATTTGGGGATCTTGTTAATTCTGCTTCATTTTTGCTACATAAATCTATTTTCTAAACTTAATGCATTGCCTGAGCTTCTAATATATGGTAACAGAGCGTCTGCACCACTCAGAACTCCAGAAAAAGATATAGAATGTTAATTCTCCAACATTTCATGTGACTTCAAATATTTGGGGCATGATTGATCTCACGCTTGTCATAGTGCTTCGGATTTGTGCTTTGCCTGACACAGAAATCTGAATGCACACACTGACGCTCTCACTGATGTTGAAAACTTCTGACTTCTGTGCAGAATCAGTGAAAAAGAGCTGGAACACTTCCCTCCTCCGGGGGCTAACCTGCTCTTCCCTGAAATCATGCAGCTTCATAGGTCACGGCCCAGAAAACAGGAGTTTCCCCAGCAGTTCCTGTCAGTCCTGCGTGTACCGGGCACCGTGACAGGGGGGCTGCAAACGCTGGAAATGGGATGCTGTCAGGGGACTGGGGGAGACGACTGCATTCTCTCTGCAATTGTCTGAGCTGCCAAAACAGTGAGGCAGATGCCCAGATTCTTGCTTAAGGCTTCCTGGGAAAATCAACGGTTTTGAAACCATATCAGAACCAAAACTTCAGAAAAATTACTCAAGCTGGAGTAAGAAAAAAATGGTAAACATAACAGAGCCATCAAAGGTACACTTTAAATTTCTCATTCTCATTCTTGACATAACCTGACAAGTGGTGTTCAGGAGGCATTTGTGTGATGCTGTTATTAAAGTGCTTTAACGTGTGGTCAGCCCCGAAGTGGTCAGGCCGTTGGACTTGATGATCTTTGCAGGTCCCTTCCAACTGAACTATTCTAATTCTAAAATCTTTGTACAGAAGTTAAAAAAGTTTTTGGCACAGAAGACAGTTGCTATTCAGAGCTCCTTCCAGGGCAAAGCACAAGCAACAGAAGGAAACTGCTTTAAGCTTTCTTTAAAAATCACAGTGCTACATCACCATGGATAACCTTTGGATATTACAGGTTTTCTTTCTGAAGCAATGATAAAACCGTCAGAGCTTTAATCAACTTTTCAAATCATTGACCTGTCTGAAAAACTGAAAGTGAAATAAAAAGCAAGGCAGAAGAAAAATCAGAAGTACTGTACATTCTTGCCATTTCTGCCAGCCACAGCAATGAAGTGTTGCGATGAAGCGAGATAAACATCTGAGGAAGGAAATAAATTGTAGCTCTAGTCTTATTTTAGGCTATTTGATGTCTGATTGTTTTCAAAAGCAGGAGGACGAGGCTGCTTGTGTAACTCCACCCTCCCGAAGAATCGCCAGGATCGTTGTTTATGAGCGTGATCGACGCCGCACCAGCCTCCTCACCTACCGCATGTCGCAATCGTGGAAATACCACGGGATCTTTTAATCCACGGGATGTTTTAATCCGTGTCTCCTTCCCGTCGTCACCTGGTGTGCTGAAACGAACATCTTGGGAGACACAGGACTGAGGAATTAGGATGGCAGATAATTATCTCATGGGATGCATTTCCCTTGGCCACAGGGTGAGAAGCTGGGAAGCAAGCCCACGTGCGGGGCACAACGCCAGCGTGATGGGCACGCTGCTGAGAGCACAGGGGCCTGTACAGATCCCCCCCAAGGTGGTGACAGCATTTTGGGAGGGTGGCCAGGGGTCAGAGCACCTCTATACGAGCTCATTAATCCATCCTGATACACATTCAAAACTGGAAAATGATTGCTGGCAGAAAGAGGCATAAATATCCCATGGTCCTATCAATCTGGAAGGAGGATAATTCAACACTAAGCTGTCCATACCTTTTTTAATCTACTGACACAATCAGTAGATCTCTTCTGTTTTCTTCAAAGGGAATGATACTTTAACTCTGTCCACTCATTCATTTGTGTATTCTACTGTTATAACTAATTTTTCTAAAAAAAAAGTTTAAAAAAATTTGAAGTAAATTGAAGAATTGGGGAAGGAAATTAAGCTTTTAATGAATTAATCAAGCTTTTCAGAGCAGGACCTCATCATTTTAATCTTCTATTACAATCTCATTGGCTAGTGCCATGCTTCAAGTTTACTCAGTATTTTTTCCACACTTCATTTTTAAATTGCAGCTGAATATTTTAAATAGTAACCAAAAACTCAATCTAAAGCTAATTTGTGTGCATTTTTTGCCTTAAAAAAATAGCCATCCAAGGGTTACTCACTCAGCACCAAGCTTTAGGAGGTCAGCTTGATAGGGAAGGAAAAGTGTCTGTTACTGTTGCTTTGCTTTAGTATGAGCTAGAGAAATACTCTTCCAAGCTGCTGCCTGTGTCGGGCTTCCAACCAAAACTGAATGAATGCAAAGGAGGAAGCACGACGTACAACAGGCTTAAATATATAGAGGCTTTGAGGTTTTTGGAACATCAAACCCTTCACAGTACAAAATATTTGCAATTCGGTATTGCAAGCATTTCCTTTCCCACTGGAAGATTAATTTATCATAGAGGAATATGTTGTGCTCAGACAGTATTGCAAGCCGGTGGTGTTCTTGCTACATTAACTTGTTCTCAACCAGGAGAAAATTAAAGTGTAACCCGTGGTGAGGGCTGTCTTTGAAATTGCTCCCTCTTATATCAAGCCCCTATATATTCAGGGAACCAGCTCAGGCTCCGAGCAAGGCTAAGGATCTCAGTGGTACTGTTGGCATTTTAATTACAGCTTTTTCAAGGTAATCCATATCTTAGCAGTGGCCCAGAGCGTTGTATCTCCATTTGTAACCTGTTGCCATATTTATTCCGTATGACCTTGCAGCAGCACCCCAGAGCCAGTGACCAGAGGCTCACCGACTGCACCTCCTCCTAGCACAGCTTCCAGCAATGCCTCCCGGCCACTTGCAGCTTGTTTAGCATGCAAAAACCCACACTGGCTCTTGGGGTTGAGTAACCATGCTCTTCTTCCATCCCCGTCCTTAATATTGGGTAAGAGGAAGCTAGGGGATGAAACAAGCCATCAGATTTTGTTTCTAAGGCCCCGAATTTGTAAGCTGCAGTTGTACGGGGGTATCTGCTCTTTGACAACACTTCCCATATTGTGTTTCAGCCAGGAAGATGGATGTACCTTACTTAAAGTGAGTCATTCACTGAACCTAGGCCAAACTCTGAAGCAAATCTGGGCCAGTTTATTGCCTCAGGAGGAAACCTGGTTTTTGCATGAATTAGATGTGAAAATAAGCAGAGCCTGACTGACATCTTCTCCGAATTCCAACTGCAAGGGTAAAACCCAGCGGGCATCAGCCTCAGGCATGACAAAAATGAGGAGGGGAAAATGAGGCTTCCTGTCTCCCCTCCAAGAACCAGAGACACACATGTTACTCAGAACTTGGAATAAATTGTTAATTATTTATACACTAATTAACCGATGTTTATAGAATGTCTTACATATGTAAATTGCTGTAAATACGCTTACATTTTTCTCGCAGTCTCCAATTAAATGAACTTTCATTCTGGAGCAAAACAATTCCATACCAACTTGTTTCACCAGTTCTTTAGCCAGGCACTTCCTACAGCTTTGCAGCTAATGGTCCCAGCTGAAGCTGCTCTATTGTATTTCCCTACAGAAATTTCTGTGCTGGTTTGTAGCTGCTTTAATTCCATCACAGATCACATTCTGTTTAATGATAATTTGATTTTGCATTGCAAGACCCAGATGTACATTAGGAGGTCACAACCTTTCCATTTATCTCTTAAAGTAACTATTTTTTCCCCAAGTTCCATCAGGTTAAAACAGTTAGCAATTTTTCTCCTTGAAGTGTCCCTTCAGCTTGGCCAAGATATATAATAGATCAGTGTAGCTACGAATGCATTACAACATTAGTCATCAATTAGTTTTAAACCATCGCTGTAATATATCATTTATCTAGCTTGCTGTAGCACTATTGTGAACATTTAATTTTTTAAAGGCATCTTGATTTTTTAACCTGACGGCTGCATCCCCCTTTTGTCTCCTGTGCAGACATCTCCTCTAGGAACAATAAAAATGAGATTTGTTTGACCTGCACTCAGGGTTCGTTTAAGCGAGATGGATTTTAATTGCTCTGCCTAGTCTACCAGACAGCTTTTATGTAATATTCCAGACATTTACGCACTGTCTTTTCCCTTGCTGTAAGCAGGTGTGTGCGCCCACAAATGCCTGTAAAGCAGCTCTTACTATTCATTTCACATCTCTGACGATCCTCTGGGAAATTGCTTACTCTGAGGTATCATTGGCATCAAATTAAGGGCCTCGGTCATTGCAACTTCTTTTTTCCTAAGGCTGTTTTCTTTTGTCTTTGAGATTGAACTTTTGGGTGGCTAATTCTCCGAGGACTTTGCTGAGGACTGTGTTCCTTGTGCTTGTGCTGTCGTCACACAGCACAGGTGACTCACCTCTGCCTCTCCTGGTAGTGAGAACGCACACAGAGCCTTACCCCCCAAAATCCACGTCATCTTTCGACCATTTGCAATGCATTTGACTTACATTTATGGCTTGAAAGAGTTTGGAGTGCAAGATAACCAAGCCGGAGAGAAGCAAGTCTCTGCCATAGATATTCAGTATCTTGAAGGATCTCTAACTTCAATTAGTAAGTCACGCGAGCCACTTATCACAGTGTTGACTCAGGGCCCGAAACACCCTGACTCCTCTGCCAGCTCAGAGAGGAGGCAAGATGAGCTCACATTTGCCCACGATTTGCTGAACCTTATTTGCTCCAGCTGCTCCAGCAGGGAGAGGAGAACCTAATGTAGGGAGTTCTCTCCCTGCTGACTCTCCTCTTCCACGGGTGATACAATCTGAAGATGATGTCCTCTGTCTTTCCTCTTCCCATTCCTAAAAAGGAAGATTTGGCTGTCCTGGGAGTTACCAAATCAGCACAAAAAAATGGGCCTCCTAAGCAGTTATTTGTGCCTGCAGCTGGTTCTGGTCTAGTCTCTGTTGGACACACACATGTACTCAATTCCCCTTTGTGCTGGATGCCTATTAAAAGCACAAATCTGCAAGTGAGGAGGGTCTCTTTTACCATGTCAATGGAAGTGAAATACGTAAATCTCCTGCATGCTAAGGGAGAATGTGTGTTTTAAATGCCTGGGAGAACAGCTGTGAAAAAGAATAAGTGGTTTGTATTATGCTGCACAGTGTCACTGATCCAAAATGCTAAGCTGATCCTCATGTAGCACATTGTGCTTGCTCCGTCCTTGCGTTACACTGCCTACTGCTTCCATGTGTGGGTAACTGGAAATGCACAGCATTTCAGACAGCACGGAAATAAAAAAGGGGCAAAACCAGCTTCTTCTGCCACAACAGGACTGTCATGGTTCACAGCAGCAAGGAAAAACTGGATTGGAAAGAACGATTCCAGCTAGAGCCCTGTGCAGTGAAGCCCACTCCAGTTGGGTTGGAGTGAGGCTGCTGCATGATGATAGGTGAATCACAAAACATTTCAATAAAATGAAGGGTTCTGTGGGAGACTGTGAAGTGAAATCCCACTTCCTTTCCTTAGCACCGAAAGCCAGAGAACAACATCAGAGCACGGGGTACAACCTGCACAGCTCAAGGGATCCATCTTACACCTATCTGAGCCAGCTCCCGAGGCCCAAAACTGCACAATTTCCCTCCAAAGAATAGAAGAAGCAGAACATTAGATGTTGATTATGTCATCAATAGGAGAAATTCAGCTGCTACATACACTGAGAGAAATCTTAAAATACTTTAACATGATATAGAAACTACGAACAGAGCAATGACATCAGGAGAGAGACGGGAGGTCCAATGCACTTAATTTGAATATGGACACACAATTCTTTAACTTCATCTTATGGTTTTCTTCCTAGGGCTTGTGTATCCATCAACAACACACCATATTATTCACTTCTCTGACAGAAGCACTGAAAATCAGAAACCATGTATGTAATACCAAACAAAATCAGAAGTAAGGCCTGGTTTCAATGCTGGAATACAGATTTGTAACCTCTGAGGACCAGGCGCAGCAGAGGTGGAGCGTTCAACAGCTGTAATGCGCACCCAGGAGTCACATTTGTTCAAAAAAAAAGTCACATTACTTAGATTAATTGGATGTGTCCAGCTCATCCCAAGTCCACTTAAGCCTTGGCAAACTTCTAGCTCAGAGGCTTAACAAAAGTATTAATACAAGTATTCCTTTATATTATCACATTTACATAACAACTCCCACCTTTGCAGCCTAATACTTATTCTTTGGAACATGGAGAACTATTGACTCATAATTGGACGGGGGTGCCAAAACCTCCCAAATTTAGAGATGTTTGGAACAAGAGAGTTTAGTTCAGGCCCATCCTCAACAGCAAATTAAACACAAGTCATCATCTGTGTGAGTGACATTTTCAGCATGTCCAGAGCCTGGCATGAGCTGACATTCCTTCTCCCAGTAAGATTTACGGAATTTGCACATTGAGAAGTATTGAGGTAAACCATGGTCCAAGGGCCAAGTGCATAAATTAGACCTGTCCCCTCCCTTCAGTACATTGCACATATACACACTGTAGGTTGGCTAACTATACTTTTGGCAACTTGAGCAAGTTTCTGTGAGTGTGTGTTAACAGAAGGGGAGTTTGTGTCATACTCATGCATTTACATTTTCTTTTCGAAGACTTTGTTGCAGGGAATGTGTTGCACATCATCTTTCTCTCTATTCACATCAGATACTAGATTAAACAGACAGAAAAAAATAAGTTGTTGTTGTTCTCTCTATTCACATCAGATACTAAACAGACAGAAAAAAAATATTATTAGAAGTTTTGGCACATTTTGCTCTATCACAGCACAAATTATGTCACTTGTAGATCAGATTAGTTTAAATTAGGCAGGTCAATTTAAGCTCAGCAAGAAGTGCCGGGTTAGCATCCTCAGGGACTGAAATCTTTTCCTGATAAACAGAATAAGTCCAGATCAAGGAGTGTCAAGTGAAGCTTCATGCACAACTTTTCTTCCATAGAAGACAGACATATTTTCTCAAGAAAACCAAGTGTTTATCTGTTTCTCGAGCCCTCTGCTTATACAGCAAACCAAAATGACCAGTTGGCATGCTGGAGAGGGGACTGACACTACCAAACTTCTCCTTTAAAAAATTGTCAAGTTTTTTCTATGAGCTGCATCTTTGCAGTAGTCCATGTACCTGTGAAATATCTGAATCACTGTCTTCCATGTGTCAAAACGATGCCATTTCTGGGCTGTTCCATCTTCCTCCCACAGATCTACCACACTTTAGGTAAATTACATGGCCTAAAAACCCAAATATGGGTTGCAGCTCTGACTGGGTCTTGGTGACTTCTAAAAACGTAATGTGGTGAATGCCAGTAGGAAACCCACACATTACCCCGAAGGGATGCAGTTTACACTCCAGGCGTTCAGCTTTCAAACTGGATTATCTGTGGCAAAGCTTTTCTCTATGACCTGAAGAACCAGGAGAAGTATTTTTAATTGAAGGCTGAAAGCCTCACATAATCAGATGACACAAGAACTAGGGCTTTCTGAAAAATGGACGACACTGAATGATTTTGGGTTAAATCAGAAAAGAACTAGATGCTGTTCCTAAGTCTCCTCCTGAAAATGAATTTCCAGCAAATTCATCCTCCTTCCAAGCCTCCCAATCAGCTCAAGCCCTTTTCTTGCAAAATTTCTTCATGTCCCATCTTCCAGACTGTCTGATATATCTGCTCCCACTCAACTTCTTTGCAGAAAGCCTTTCCTTAGGTCCGTGGCATTCCAGCACCGTGGCGTTCCTTGGTGTCCCTTTGAGCAGCCGGAGGATGTGCTGCTTCACACGATCTGCTGGGGCTCTTCCCACCACATCTTCAGCCCCTTCCAATGTCTCCTGTGCAGAGTGAGGGAGATGGACAGCACAAGCCATTGCAGAGTGTCTGACAATACTGGGCAGAGGCTCAGAGCTCAGTTTCTTCCCTTAAATCCCACCTTCACCTCTTACCAAGAAGAACAGTTGCTCTAGAAATGAGATCCAGAAATTAGCTCATTCCAGAAATAACAAGCGTCAGGAAAGGTTTCCGTCCTCCCAGTTCTATCTAAAATTATGCCCAGGAAAACACATTGATTGCTAGGGGATGCCTTTGGGAGTTGGCAGAGCCTAATGAAGGGCAGCAGGGAGGAAAATCCTGCGTGCCTGTCTGCCAGAGCATTCTGTCCTCTCCTTTTGGCATTGCATGTTCGGCCCTGGTGCAGAAGTAGCCACAGGAGGGGAGGTGGATTCACCTGAAGAGGGAACAAAAGTGATGGCAAATAAAGCAGGCTGTCAGACCCCAGCTAGCACATGGGACCAGAGTCCCACAGCACCACTGCCTCTTACAGCAGTTCCCTCCTCGGCTTTGCCCTCCTGATTTCGCCTTATCAACAGAAAGAGATTTGCTGCTTCACAGTCCCTTCTCTCCTCTGCAATTAGGACTGCACATCATTAATAGCCCCCAAATACAAGCCTGAATGCAATTCCCAGACACACGGCCCTGGAGACTCTTTCCAGCGTGCATCACATTTTAAAAGAAGTGCTTTCTCTGAAGCCATTCTGTCCTTTTCCCAGTAACAGAACAGCCTGGTAGCAACCACAGCAAGCTCATGGTAGGAAAAACAGCATTAGAGGAGCATTCAGTGTTCACAGTAATCTCCTTTACTACGGTTTAGCAGAAGTGTAGCTGGAATGGCCTGAATATAAAAACCAGTCCTTTGAGCAGAGCAGAAACTGCTGCCACAAAATTATGCAAATTCCAGACCTGTTTCTGTAAATGAACATTTTCCAAGGGAGAACATACAGAGAGCAGTCATACGGTCCAGCCTGAAGGGCCGTCAGGAAATTCAGGGTTTAGTCCCAGCAGACAGGTACTTTGGCTCACTCTGCTTCCACATCTCCAGACCAAAACAATGATAATAAAAATCACAATGAAAGCAATTGAAAAATATTTGCCTAATTATTTAGCATGTGTTTGCATGCTTTTGGTATGTTAAACAGGAGGCTACATAACCTACAATCTCAGGACAGATAGGGAGGTAGAAAGTGGGGAGGAGAACAGGAACAAAACCTAAAGCATGTAGTCATAAATTCAGTTCCGTAGAGAAACGGAAGCTGAAATGCTTATTTAAGAAAGGCTTAGTATGCAAAGACTCAAAGCCTGCTGGAAAAAGTCAGGGAGTTCATACCAGGAACATGGGCTGTGACGCAAAAGGAAGCATGGAAATTGTGGGAGAAGCAGATCCGCGGGTGGACAGGGCTGGAAATACCGGTCGGGCTGAGGGCAGGTACCATGACAGGTGTACAAAGGATGATGATGAAGAACGCATTTTCGGTTTGAACGGTGATGAAGCATGAGTCCTGCTGACTAAGAGTGAAACAGCACAGACGGCGACTGTTAGATTCTGCTGCTCCAGGGCAAGACGCGGCGGCCGGCACCTCAACCCAGGCAGCACCGCCTCGGAAATAACGCAACCGCTGCGAGCATTATCTGCGGATCTCAGCTGCCAAAGCCGTGCTGGGAGCCAGGCACCCGCCTCAAGAAGATGTTGCCCCACGACTCTTTGACATGGCACATTTGCCAGCAGGTTCAACCAGAAATTCACTGAGCCGTGCGTCCAAGTCAATAGGACAAAGCCACGCAGGAATACCCGTGAGTCACCCGGCGCAGGAGTGGCACCACCTGCCCAAAACCAAGCCCGTCCCGGAGCCGCTCCCTTGGCATCCAGCGAGGGTCTGCCCTAGATCAAGTTCTCCATCTGAAATATCAAACCCCTCCTCATCTGGGACAAATTTACTGCTTTGATCTTTAGACACCCCCCCCTCTTCTGTGGACATGCCAGATGAGGTTTCCTAAACACTCAGACATCCGTGGAGACAGAAATATCGACAGGAATCAGTGCGGAGATATGTCACCTTGGCAAATTTAACTTAATTCGTCCCCTTTGTGCTTTGGCAACTTTCACCTGAAGCTGGTTGTATGATTTGTCGTACCAAATTAAGTATGATTCAAGAACAAAAATAATATGGAGCTGAAGAGGAACTGAGGTTTTCATACTCAGTGAAGTAATATAATAATCACCTATCAAGAGGAAAATACATGATAGATGCCTCTGGCAGTAAAATTCTTAAGAGCATCATGAGGTACGGGTTACAAGAGAAAAGACAAAGACATAAAGAAGTACAGATTAATTCAGTCAGGGCAGAGCAGCAAGAAAAGCAGCTGGTTCTGATATTCATATTGACAAAACTCTGGCTGGCCATCAAATACACCCTTCCCACCCAGAAATAATTTGGACTTGAAGGGAGCATAAACATCCCTTATCATTCTATATCGTTAATTACCAATTCTACTGGGTGTCCAAATGCCGGAACATCAGTATCTGAATTCCAATATGACGTGGTCCTAATCATCTGAAAGTAACTACACTCTCTGCCCCATGGTATACTGTGTACGGTTCATGTAGGGAGAAGCATGACCTGCCATATGGAAAATATCTGTCAGAATAAATTATTTTTATCTTATGTTAAGAGTCATTCACAGTCTCCCACTAGTGTTTGCCATAAAACCAAGAAAAAGCGAGGTTGTTTAAGCACTGTCTAACTCAGAGGCTGGGAATGGATGTCCATCTAGTTTTGCTGCAGTCTGCTGTAGTCTTTTTTAATGCAACACACGCATTTAGCAGTCTGCAAATTCCATGGATGATTTCAGTAAAAGTGGGAGGTTATGCTACCAAAGGAGAACATGAGCCAGAGATGTTCTATTATCCACATCCTATTAAAGGTCAGAGAGAGCTCTTACCTCAGTGCTATAATGTGACCAGAAACTTAATTGAAAATATACAAAAAGGTCATTAATAAAGGTTATTAATAAGGAGATGAAGCCATAGTAAATTTAACAGAGCTCAGAGGAGGACTTTTTCTAGAAAGAAAAGGTTATATAGATAGATAGATAGGCCTTTAATTAAGGTGTATTGCTGGGTTAAGCGTAAATTTTCCAAGCAAGCAAGAAGGTAGAAAACTGGTAATTGCTTTCAATTTATATTATAAAAATCAGTCATATTCATTTTGCTTCCTCTGACAGCTTTACTCAATTCTAAGCTTCATTCACTTAATTGGAAGGGAGATTTCTTGGAGTAAAAACACAAGGAATTGAAGAAAGAGACAGACAGATTGCAAGAACTGAATGAACAGCACTTTAAATGAAATCATTTAAACCCCGTGTCCAAGATTCTCAATAGATTCATGTTTGCTGTCCTCAAGGGATATTTATTATCAAAGCTGAGTAGGAAAAGATTGGAAATTATATCAGAAATGGTCTTATTGAAAATTGAATCTGAAGAACTCCCCATTTCTATTACTAAAATAAATTGTCCACGTCTCAAAATTAGCATAGACTAGAAACTCAAACATTTCTCTCACAGAGACCTCTTGCAACAATGGTACGACTCAATCAAGTATTACCAAGAGGTACTCATGCGTAAAAACTATATTTGCTTCAAACATATTCTTCTCTTTCATTTGTTCACAGCCAGGAGTTATAGAAAGGAGTATGTTCAAAGAGCATTGTTGTAAGTATTCATACAACACTTTTTGCATAAATTGGCCTCAGAAAAAATGTCTTACAAATGCGATGAGTCCTTGTGGGTTTGGGAGTTATCCAGTTACTGATAAGGAAACAATACTTGGTGTCTTAAGTGGCGAGTAACAAGCGGTAATGATAAGAACTAGCGTTTATGGTCTTGGAGAATAATCTACAAGTAATTCAGAAGACTAAGTAAGCTGTCAGAATCACTTGCTGACTACTTCTGAATAGTAAACCTACATCTCTTTTGCAGGTAAATTGCCTTTAAAAAGCAGATTAAACTGGGCAGGGGGGTATTTAATTTTTCAGTGTGAATATTCACACAGCCTCAGTGGTATCTAGAGAACTGCCAGCCCTCCTTCCCCTGACAGTCTTGCACAGGACAGCTGTTTCCACATTTACTGTTAATGGATAAGAGAGAGAATTCTGTAATTATGATCAACCAAGGTACACTAAATTTTAATCTTCTAATGCATAAATCAGAGTGAGTGCATCAGGAATACTCCTGGCTTGGACAGTGTGCTCTGCTACAGACAAATGCATCGCCAGTGCAGTGCAGGTCTTACTGGGATCCATAAACCACCCCTTGAAAAGGACCCACAGCAGAAGAAGGATGGTAAAGGTGGGGAAGGCTGAAGCAAGACTATGGTAAGTGGTACAGTGCTAAATCTCTCCCTGTCAGAAGACTGATGATGTTAAAGAAATTACTCCACAGATGGTTTTGGTCTACCATCTTTGGCTTCTAGAGGGAAGTGACACGGGATCATTAGATGGAAAGAGGTGGTTAAAAAAATCCTAATGCTAATCATTTAGGAAATATAAAATAATCATTTTTTTGAAAATATTTAATACTTTAAGTATTCAAAGTGGTGAGCAAGCCTTACCTAATGAAACAGCAAGGTGAAAGTAAAACCTCAAATTCTAGGTTGCTAATGGGAACAGAATAATGGATTATCTTTAAACAATGCAAGGCTAAAAGAAAACACCAAAACATTCCTATGTTAACATGAAAGGAATGAGATTTCAATACATGAAGCACATTAAAGCTAGCAACAATAAATTTTTATCTGTCAGCAGGAAGCGAAGATAGCTCTCCAGAAAGCCCATGGAGGATTAGGGAGAACAGCAGACAATCGACAGTGGAGCAGAGAAAAAGCTGGGAACATAACTATAAAGTGCTTGAGGAAATCCCTAAATCCATTGGTATTAAAGCATTTACAATGACTTTTCAATTTTGTGGCCAATCTCACTATCAGTAGAGCTCTGTCATCTATGTCAGTGGATCTGTTCTTAATGTCAGTAAGTCAAAAAAGCTTTAGAGAGGTTTGAAGTTATGCCATGAAATGCACTTACGGTGGTTTGCTGAGGAAGATACAGGTAATAGCTACTAGTGGGCCTTAGCTGTGAACACAGAAACAAGTTAAAGAAAGGTAAGACACTGTGAACCCGAAGCATTTCGGGTGCTCTGTAGCTATCAGGAGCTTCCAGAGCTGAGCGATTCCTGCTGGAGCCGCGAGGCTTGGCCCGGCCTCTGCCTCTGCCAACTGCTTGTGGGACTACGTGGGGAACTGCATCACTGAAACAGCACAGCTCTGAAAACCCCACATGAAAATCAGAGAGGGGGTATCTGTTTTCGTGAGGTCAGATTACTTCTCTAATCTAATTTACAGCACGGCTCCACAAGCAGTCGCACAGGCCCCAAGAGGAGGCGGTAACCTGCAGCGTGAGGGCAGAACTGTGCTTCTAAGAGAAGAAATAACGTTGTAATGGGGCCTTATTGCTTTGCTTTTGTTTTCAACACATGCAAAATAAGCTGCCTTCAGGAAAAGAGAAGTAAGCTGACTTCCTTTATCCAAGGGTAAAAGCGAGCATCCAGGCAATTATCACGGACCTGCTGAAATGTTGTGTCTTCACATCCTACTGTATTCTTCTCACTAGCTCTGAGAAGGACAGAGCAAGCACATCAATTTGGCACTAAAAGGCAGTTCTGATAAACCTCCACATTTGCTAAGAATTAAGCCCTAAAAAGAACTTCTCTGGGATCTGAAATAGAGCAAGATGTGAAAGACTGGCAAAAGCTGAAGATATATAATGGAAACTCCCCTTGCTTTCAGTAGGGAGAGCAGATAATGTGTAAGAAGGAGGGGAAGGGTCTGTGTTATTTCAAGGAAAAAATATCCAGGGTTCCTGTCCAGCCAGACAGATATAGCTGTTCTGAACTGCAAGTACCCCACAACCTCCTCTGTATGAGCTTCTGCTTCTGCCAGCAAACTGAGAGACCTGACACCACATCGCTGTTGTGCAGTGACTCTAAAAGGCTGCAGCATTCACAGAAAAATGCAGCTGGTAAGATCAGCTTCCTCACTCCCTCTTTCACTTAATCCTTTTGCTTGTCCACATGTTTTGAAGCAAACCTGAAGCTCTGCATCCCAACGCTCAGCCAGACACAGGGAAGTCCTGCCCAGCCATCACATCCCGTCCCCATGTCACAACATCCTTCACCCATCCCCTCCCCTGCTACCTCCAGTGTATCTTTGTACCTTTTTGTTTGGATCTTTCTCTTTCAGTCTTAAATCTCTATTTTTAATCTGTGTGGAAAGTCTTTATGCACATGGGGTGGCACCTTATTCTCTGAAAAACTCCTTTCCTTCATGAAGCAGAAGTCATCCAATTAGCCAACCTGCTGCCTTTCTATTTAGAGAGGGACGAACTCATTGCTCTCTAAGTAGTTCCCTGAGCACAGGGACAAAATAAATCCACTTCCCACTCTGCCTTTTCTACGTGAACTCTCTGACACAAGGGTTGTGTTTGTGTTTCTCTCAAAAGGGACATTAAAAGGACCCCTCTACCTTTAATTGGCCAGAATTTATATATATAATATATAATATATATATATACATATACATGCATATATTATATTATATTTTCACAAAATCTATAACAAGTTTTATTATGTTGTGTTTTGACCTCAACTTCCCAGTCAAATTTGGTTAATTCAGCCAAAAACTTTAAATGTTACTAGAAAGGGAATAATAGACTGCCATGCACATACTGGTCATGAGTCTTGTTTCTTTGGAAAACCTGGCTAAAATGATCCTAGCAGCACTTATCTTTTTTGAGGACAGTCTTCATAAACAAAGATAAGATGTTGAAATATCTAACCCTTCTGCTGTTGTTGCATGTTAAGCATTGTTTTTAGAGAAAACTGTGCATACTAACTAAAGCAAAACAAAAAGAAAATTTGGCAAAGAACAAAACAGCATCAAAGTACTGCTGCCTAAAATAAAATGATACAACCCATCAAAAGCTTGTTGTTTTTTGTTTTTTTTTTTTTTTTTTTTTTTTTTGTTTTTTGTTTTTTGTTTTTTTTTCCTGACAAATCTTTTTTCTGTGATTGTCTAATATTTTGTTTTGTTGGTGGATTAATTTCTCATTCAATAAGTTACAATATATCATGCATGGTTTTTTACCAGTCCTGTTCATAAAACAACGGTTTTCCAGATTTCTCATTCTAATATAAGAAAAATAAGTTTCCAAAATCAAGTATTATGCAACAATAAGCAAATAATGTAGAACATTTTTGCAATATGGCAATAAATTAAAAAATCTGGACTTTGTTAGGGCCCATCCCAAAGCCCTGTAATGTCTGTGGAAAGACTTCAATCAGATTTGATCAGCCCTCGTAAATACAACTATTAGTTCAGACCGAAATGTTGATAGTGCAACTTGGGGCTTTACTTAACCTTTTCACAAACAAGCGTCAGCAACATCAATGAGACTTACGCATGTACAGGCGTGGGCAAAAAGCAAGCACACTGTCGACATCAAGTCACCAGCTTACATAGCAAATGCTGTCCCTAGGTGAAATATCCAGCAAGCTGTCAGTTGTCCCAATTGATTTTCTTCCCAAATAACAATTTGCAAGTACCAGGACACAAAACATCACTGAACGATGCTGTAGGAGGAAGAGGCCAAAATGCAGGCTGAGGCCTCGGGGCAGATCCAACCTTTCCCCTTTCTGTCTACCTGTGACAATCCCTTCTCTTTTCTGATCTGGGCTTTACTCCAGAATTATGCATTCATCAGTCTTCTGGAGAAAAAAAATATATATATATAAAAAAAATTAAAAAAAAATAAAAAAGTAACACCTACACTGTCCCCTAAGCCCTTCCATTTTGGTCTGCCTCAACCCTTATTACCCTGACTGTGTTTCATCTTCATTACTCTTTCTCCTAGGATCAGACAAGGGATGAGTGTGGCCATCAGAAAAGAACCTTAAAACAGCCTTTGTCTTTACGGTCCACAAGCAGTTTATGAAAAGGAGGTTGTTCCAAATACAACTCTTAAATATGCATATATATATAAAATCTGCTTCTAGCCGTATTACCATTGGAATGATATGAAACTGAAAGCAGGAGTGTTTTACACAGTCACAACCATGCTAAAAGGCACAGCACATAAGTGTTCGTATGCTCTCATGGACAATACATGGGGTTGGAGTCCAGAAGCCTGAGCTCATCCTGCCACTGACATCCAGCTCAACCCTGGGCAAATTATACAGCTTGATCCTAGACCTACTGAAGTCATTGGCAAAGGTCCTTTTGACGTAACAGTACAGGATCAGGTCCTGCATCTCCGCTGCTTTCGTTGCAAGGTGTCTCCAGGGTGAAAGTGTGCGAAGTGTTTCAAAGATTTAAAGTACTACAGTTGTCATCCTGCAATTCTTATTCATGCCTGCTAATTTTTACTTGTGGGAGTAGACCCATTGGCTCCACAGTCGTCACTATTTGTAACGTTTCTAGTATTATTCATAACACATCTAGTTTTCTGGCATGTTTTTATTAACTTTAAAAGCAGAACATTTTTAGCATCACATTTTATAAGTTGGATAGATGCATGATATAATTAACCAAAGAAATGTCACAAGAAACACAAAGGAAATATTCTTCTTATTACATTCAATATTTAATTGCCCAGTTACTCTCAAGTCAAACCTTCTACTGTTCGGAGAGTTGTCACAGATCAATTCTGTTGTTTCATGTTTTTTTTTTGTGAGGTTAGATGCCTCCTTTTTTCCCACCCCAAAAGAGTGGCAGGGAGCTAAAAGCTGCTACAAGCAACACCTATAAAGGAAAAGAAAGTTACTAAGACACTGTGAGTGCATGGGCATGTCTGGAACAAGGCTAAATGAAAAATTGCTAGCATCCACAGGACAGTTGCTCTGTTCCACATCTGTGTATCTGTCCATGCCAGTATGACCATTTCCACAAGCATCCCCACAACCTGGTTGATTATGTGTGGTTTTGGCCATTTCCATCATTATTTTCATACATTCATGGGCCTTGCAAACAGTGTTCTCTTTTATTAAATATGGTCTCTGCACATGGCAATGAGTTAGTGCTAGTCTTTATCTTACCTAACTTTAGCTGTCTAACATCAATCAGCAATCATTGTATTTTGTAGAGCATTAGGAAGTGGTACAAGGAAGCAAGATCAAAGGGCGATCCACCTCACCCCAGCACAACTAACACCGACGGGATGAGTCACCATCCCAGTCCCCAATGACAACAGATCAAGAGTTGGGTTGCTTCCTTCGTCTGAAGGCTTAGCTTCAGATGGCTTAAGTTAGGTGAAATGAATCCCACTCAGATTTGTATTCAATATCAAACCCTGCTGCTTCCCACAACCTAAATTATTTTAGTCATCAGGTGCCTTACTCACCGCCCTTTGCTGTTTTATTAAGGAGCTGACTTATGGAGTAAAAATCCTTTCCTACAAAATTAAGGGAAAATGCTTCTTGTGTTTTTAACTGTGCTTCTGTTGGCCAAGTACTTCCTGCAGGATGGAAAAGTGTGGGTGTGGTGAACTCTCTGTGCGTAAGAGATGCCAATGATGCTGAAGCCAGAGTAGGAGATAATTTTCAAAAGCTGCCTGGCAAGGAGTTGGTCAACCAGGCGTCAGAAGAGCTCAGAACCGGCTGGCTTTGCAGCCAGAGCCATGTTGGTTGGTAGACTTGAAATCAGCACTTTCCAGAGGGCATAATGGAAGCAGATCTCCTGACCCTATGGGACTCAGCAGCAGCTGGGGGTGTCTGATTGCCACACAGCCCTCCGAAAACCTGAGTGTTGCATTTAAGGATGCAGCTAATGGAACTCCTGGTGACTCAGCATGAGTCAGCCCAATTAAGAACTGAATCAGGCTCTCCAAATATTCCCATGAAGCTCTTCCTCTGAAGACTTCAAAGTGCATTACGAAGATTCAAAGTGCTAACGAGTAGGATAATCCAATGATGGTATCAATTCCGGCGTGACGCACCTCGCACGTGACCATGGATAAGCCCATTTAGAGGCTGCCTTTTAACAGATATTTGGAAATCACAAATATTTAGAGATTTGGATTGAAATGTAATAAAGATTACCTCTTAAAGATCTTCTCTGTAGAATCCTATAAACGTGTTGTAAAATTTTACAGAAAGATCATTCCTCTAACTGTTGTGCTCTGGGGGCTTTCCTATAATAAATACCCGTGTTGCTACATTTTGGAACACAAACTGAGCTTTGCTGCTCAGTCAGATCTGTTGTCTGAATCATGTAGCCCTAAATTCAAGATTTTGCCATCAAACTCTTGCTTGTTTGATGAGAAAATAGGTAAGAGGCAAAGCTGAACAGAGCCACACTACACGTTTTATGTTCGTTGATGGAGCTACAGAATACAGGCATCAATATCACACAGAGTAGCTGTAGAGTTGTAGGACTCATCTGGTTCTTTCTGAGGACAACAATGAAACCACACACTGGTTTCATTTGGGTGAAGGTGCTGACTGTGTTCTCAGAAAATAATGCTGGGCCAGCCCTACAGAATAACAAACAGTTTTTGAAAGCAGTGATTGTAGGAAGAGCTGAGCACATTCAGCAGCATCGCTGCTGCAGGCACAACGAACATGTTGGGGGCCTAAAACTGAACCCACTGAAAACAACCGGAAAAGAAAGTATGTCTGCCCTACATATTGTGCTGATAAAGGATATAAGACATCATACTGTAATACCTGGGGAACACCACAAACACTTGTCCAACATCTAGACAGCACAAGATACGCTTAACCCACCCTAGCTGTACAATGGTGTACCAAAAGTTGGAGTGGCAGCAGCATCTTGGTGGAGCGATAATGGATTAAGATCGTTTCACTCCAGGTAGCCCTCAAAAACCTCCAGATGACCTCAACAGTCCCTGAAAATCCTGACCACCCTTGTGATACCTCAGGGCCCCCTGGTTTGGGAGGTGTTCCTCTGTGAACTTGGAGCAGATGTGTGTTGAAGCACTGGTGAAAAGGACTGTCACGGTGAGCTGCCAGCGTCATCCGCCTTCTTCTCCTGTCCCTGTCACACAACCAAGCCCACCGCTGGCACTAGCTGCCTTCCCTGCTTACAGCTTTTATCTATACAGAAACTGAAGAGGCCCGGGGCACAGGCTAGATCCATGACCAAGTGTTTAACCATCAGGACACAAGGCTGGCACGGCACTTGGTGAGTGCTCTGCCAGCCGATACCCAGACACACGTGGGGGACCGTTCCCTGGAGGCTGTCTGGAGGAGGCCACCTGCTTCGGAGGCAGGAATGGGGGAAAAGAGTTGAATCATATGGATATGAGTCATGATCTGCTACTTTGTGTTCGGGTTGTTTTAGTTTTTAGCCAGAGAGACCGGGGAATGAATGGTCACTCTTCCTGAGGCACCGAACTACTCTTCCTGAAAAAAAAGCTACTTACTGAAAATAGCATTTTGGTGAGAACATGCAAAGAGAAAGCTTTTCACTAGGTTTGCCCTCTGCTGTGGCTAAGCTGAGGCCTGCAGTCGCTTGGGCTGCCATCCAGCTGGATTCAGAACAATTCATTCACTAGAAAATGCAGAAAAAGAAACAGGAAAAAACTATATGAGGTTTCCATGGCCACAGGACTATATACTTTCTTCTGACCGTTATCACAGATTTCAACACTTGCCAGTTTGCCATCCAGACAAGCAATAGATGTCAGAAATAATGTTTGCTTTTAGTGAGTGTTTGTTCCAGATACATCCCAGGGAAAGGTACTGGTTTTGAGCCCAAACAAGTAACACATTTTCATCTGTGGACAAACCACAAAGCATAGACATCCAGACATCTAAATGTTGGCTCTAGATCTCTTCTTCAATAACAATAATTTCAGTGTGATTTCAAATTATTTTAGATTTCTAAAGTTCATGTTCTTTTGTGATGGTTGTTGATAATAACATGTCAGGTGAAACACAACGTAAGGCTTACCAAAGGACTAAGATATTAAAAATTACAGCAGTTGTTGGAGAAATTGCACAAATTTTGACTAATATTCTAGAACAAAGAAGAGAAGACAGAAATAAATCAGCTCCTCTTATCAGTGATGCTGGACTGTAAAGCAGATCATCCTGAATTCATTTGTGACATATTCAAGAGCAGCAGGTAGAAGCGCAAGCAGTCTTTCTTCTTTGCTCTCCTATGTGCTTGGTCAGCCTATCACTATTATCTAGACAACAGAAATTAGTGCTTAAGAGGAAAAAGTCTCAAAACGTTCATTAAACACTATGTTCTCTGTCACGCTGTTGCCCTATTAAAGCCCCCACGTCCTGGTCCACCAGGAATACCTGCACTCTTCATTTGCTATGTAGCCTTCTTCCCTCACTTCCTGAAAGTTCATTTATTTAAAATCCTTGCAGGCTTGACACATTTCAGGACTGAAAGGTTCTGTAGAGAATTGGATATCTTAGCCCAAATTCCAGGCATGTAGTCTAAGGACTTTGCTAAACCAGAATCTCAGGGCTGTTGAGTTACTATTCCTGTAACTCAGAGGTTTTTGCCAAAGTGTAATAGATTAAAAAAAAAAAAAAAAAAAAAAAAAAAGGGAAAGGAAAGAAAAAAGAGAGTTTCTGTGAATCTCTGTACATATCTTTGCTGACTAAACAGTCTGCACAAAGCACAAGCAACTCAATAGTTAATAACAACAGGATTATCCCCCCCAACACTTGGTCTGAAAGGGCTACAAGCTCTGAGTCACTGCACAGTTGATTTAAGCTTAACCCTAATAGCTCTGTTATGCTGTGGCTTATTCTTAAATCTTCTTGGAAGCAGGAGAGTGTCAACAATAAACTTGTAAGGTTTAACACTCTAACACCAGGTAAACTGCATTATCTCAATTACAAGGATCAGCACTGTCCTTGCCACTGCATCACAGAGCTGTAAAGTAATGCTGGAGCAAAAGCATGTGCCTGCTGGTATATGCCTGAAGAGGTTCTGGGAATTAATTCTGCTTTGCAGAACTATTCCAGTTATTCATGTGACTCAGCGGCTGAGACCGGGATCTTCCTGCACTCACATGCTGGCGTGCTGATTCAGGCTGGTTCAGCAGCGCGGGATAGGAGAGACACCTTATCAAAAGAAAAGCCCTCCTTGGGGACAGGCTCTCCCTGCAGTAGCAAAGGAAATTTCCGTTGCGCTATCTGGAGCAGTCCGGCGGGACAGGAATAGCACGTCATTAGGTCTGGATGATTTTCCTGAGTAAGAAGGGAACCATTATTTTCAACCAAGAAAATAGTTCTTAGCGTCGCTGCTGCGATGTCTGCCCAGATGTATTTTCAGGGCTAAGGGCTAGCACCGTGTCAAAGGAAAGCAGAGCTCTGCACTTCTGCCTGCAGAGTCATACCTAACTATTTCAGTCACACGTGGCATTCTGGCTTTATTTATAAATGTTTTAGAAAAGATTAATGTCCGGCTAACCCTTAGCATAAGCACGTTGCAGATGGGAACAGTAAATTGTAATGAATTTATCAGCACCCCCTGGACTTATTCAAATTTGTGTATGGTCACAAGGACATTTGTAGTCGATTAACCCTTTATAAAGCAATTGCAAATAATATCTTGACCTGCAAGGCACTCATCATCCCTGTTAGGCACAGAAGACGGGAATTATCTGATTAAATGCAGGCATGGAGGAAACCTCAGCAACTGAGCCAGTCACTCCATGCTCTCCCTGAGGATAACAGAATCAAGGAATTGAGTTGAAACCCCCAGAATTCAACATCTAAAATTGGTCTATCCAATGGTAGCCAGAGCATTTCAAGTGACTTGCCTGGGATCTTACAAAACAGACTGTGGCAGATCAGCACCAAGACGCACGTTTCCTAATTCGTGTCCTTGTTCTCAGTCCACAAGACTACAGCTGCCCTATAATCACATAATTACAGTCCTGCTTCAGTGAAGCTGTGAATATAATTAATCAAGGGTCTTAAATCTGCCAGCTCCAGAAAAAACAGACTTCCCTTAATATTATGCACAGCCCAGTATTCCTGTAGAAGCAACTACTGTAGTCAATACAATCTAGGTCAGCCACCTAAACACTGCAATACACAAACGTACCTGGTTATGTGTGGGGGTTACTTCTTACACAGAGTACCATGTTTTCATGGGCCATGCTGACATAAATAGCAATTACAAAGTATTTTTGCTAAGTATTTTGGCACCTGCAATACCAAAGTATTGTTTCCTGCATTTACTTGGGTGGGGGGAGGCTGTTTCCTCAGCAGCCTCCCCCCACCTGGCCTTGGACTTGGATTTTCTCTTTCAAATGAGATTATTTTTTATCTGCTCTGCTGCTCACTTCTCCCACAACAAATGGTACATTCAAGGGGAAACAATGCATTTAACCCCTTCAATGGGTAAAAGTATAATCACAGCAGTCTCTGATACATGTCTGAATAAAAAGAAGCCATCTGCTGAAACAGGCCTTGGTAGGTATCAATGGGTTGGAGTAGAGGGGAAAAAAACAATCTATAAAACTGAAAACAATGATGTCCATAACAGAAATGAAAGGGGAAAAGGGGAAAAAAATAAAAGACTCTCAAGATGTTCTTCTCCCTTCCCACCCCAAAGATGTGGAAGATGTTAATTACTTGTCAGACTACAGCTGTGGATGCAGGTACAGCCTCTCACAACTCCCTCCAGACGGTACAGCTGTAAATTCCTACTAAAAACAGAATTTAAACATTTTTATCTATGTGAAAAACTTGAACATCAGGTGCTGAGGCATAAATCCACATGGTATTTGAGGGTTAAAAACCAGAGGAAAACTGTAGCCTGGGAAAATTAGGGGCTTTCCATTCCCGGTGTAATGAAACAACAGATTTAAAGTTCAGAGTGAGAAAAGTCATTGAAAGGAATTAGATTTCCAGCTTCCCGAGACATACAGGCTTTGTTTTTCAAGGCTATTGATAAATCTATCAGTCTCCCGATTACTGTCCCCTCGTCCCCTGAAAAACCTTCTAAAAAGGAGTCTGCTGCCTTAATTGGAAGGAAAAGGGTTTAAAGAACATCCACTGTAAGGCCTCTCTGAAGAAGGAAAGTCCCTGGAGGCAAAACAATAATTGGTTTTGACCTTCCGCAGTTAAGGAGGCGTTGGTAAAGACTAGACTTAAACACAGCCTGACAACTGCGAGTTCCAATCAAATTCAGAAGGAGACGGAAATTGGATAAGCAAATTCCTTTTTGTTCATGACCCCGGTGCCGCTCTCCTTTCCCCCTGCAGCATGACACATCAGAATCTTTCCCGCGTGCCATAAATCACTGGCGAGACAGCAGTAGCCTTTGAATCGCTGTCTTATGTTACGCTCCCATCTCCCAGGCGAGCAGCGGGAGCAGTCCCCGCTCTGCTCTGGAGCAGCCCAGCCGCACAGCCCGGCGCGGCGCAGAGGCTGGCTGCAGCGAGGAAGGAAGCAGCGTGAGTTCAGCACTGTTTTCAGCACGGTGTAAATTCCCTCGCTTGGAGTTTGGAAGAAGCCTTCACATTAGCGCCGGCAGCAGCTTGCCAATTTAAGGAAATTTTGGGTTTGAATGCACGAACTCACAATCCCCACTCTGTCAGGAGCTGCAGCTGGCAGAGTGCTTTCCTTCCCTTAAATTTGAGCTCAGGGAGGACGCTCGATGCCAGCACCACTATGGGAAGCGTAATGCTTGTTGTGTTACCTCCTGCATGGCAAGTGCATCTTGTCTGGGTGTCCGTGCAGACCCCTGGCAGCAGCTGGAGGCACCTCGGTGCTCCCCGCAGCCTGTGCCTGCCCACACTCATCGCCACCGCTCAGCACCGCCGCGCTGGCCCCGTGCCGTGCAGCTTGCCAAGGCCTCCTCAGGCTCCTGGGGTTGTTTGTTACCTACAAACTCCACCGCCTCCAGGTAAATCAGAGAACCCGAAACTCATTTTTCTGTTTTAAGGACATCTTAACTTCATAATTCCTCAAAGGCCAGCAGAGCAAAGTTTTTCTTACAATGGCTCTGCATGCAAACTTGCAACCAAGTTTTGCTGTACTTTAAAAAACAATCCCCTATATGCCATTTCTCCTGAACAGAGTCACAACACAAAGACCACAGACCAAATAAAAGTGCATGAACTAATGGTGAATTTTTCCACCTTAAATGGCCAGCCAGTTTGAGATGGTCACCACTGAAACCCGACTCATGCAATTTGCAGGTATGACTCACAAGAGCTGGAGGTCCAAAAGCAATAAGAGCACAGCTTGGAGACATATCAAGACTTTGGAGACAAAAGTTATTTATTTTTAGGGTCTGATGAGACAGAGGTGAAAGTGTAAGTGGTATATAAGAAGTTAAGCGTGATGTCCAGGTGTTTTCTCAAGGCTGACATGGTTTCACTTTCTCCAGGAAAGGAGCTAAAAGCAGGGAATGGCTTCATACAGACAGATGTGTAGAGTTACGATCAGTAGGACTGTCCCAGAGCACCTCCTCCACATGCTCTGACCCTTTCTCAAGTTTTAGGAAAGGTTGCTTCTTCCTGCCTCCTCCTGCTGAACCTCACCCCACTTACCATCAGCCATGGCTCTTCCAGCCTTTTTTAGGTGTTGTGCCAGCTGATGCCTGCTGAGGCCATGGAAGGGCTCGGTCCCAGAAGTGCTCTCTTGCTCTTTCAGGCCAGAAGTGCCCAAAGAGTCAATGTGACATTGAGTCGGACAGCAAAGCAGAATATCCTGACAGTATCCAAGCCACGCTGCAGCTGCTGCAAGTCAGCAATGCTTAGACTCTGACCTGGCACCTTACGTGCTCTCTGAGAGTGGGGGCATTTGGCCCAAGCCCAGTCCCAGTGGGTAGAAGCAACCAGTACCGAAAGCATAACCACGACTGATCTTCGGAAGGACCAGGTCTGGGACACGTTTCAGAATCACAAATCTCTATCGTTTGCACCCTCCCAAGTCTCTGTTACCAATGTGCTTCCCAACCCTAAGTCCTACCCTGCCTCATTCCATGTATGTAATTCTCCCCCCTACACCTTTTCAAATCTATCTGGTGGTCTCTAAATTTTGCAGAAATAACTTGCCAATTTAAAAGAGATCTGGCTGATTCACATTAATGTGGGGAGCTCCAGCAATTCAGGACTTGCTCTTTATTTTATTCTGTAGACTCAGACTTCTTCTGTGCACTGTTCCTGCCCTCAGGAAGCATTACAGACTCCTACCAGGAGGCACAAATCAGGGGGAGGGTGAATCCTCATCTATAATAATGTTCAAACCGTATGTAGGCAATGGGAATTAATAAAACTGGAACAGGCTCAGCACTGGCACTTTATGTAGGACAATACGTACCTCCTGAGCTGGGTCATGTACCTAGCACGTCCTTGCTGAAGTGCCAGCTTCGCAGAGGAATGCTGACACTTACAGGGTGCTGCTATGTACTATAGTAGAGCAGAGGCTTCTGCAAAGAGCCAGCAATGCAGGTTAGCTGGGAGCATATAAAAAAAAATATATCTATAAATAATGTTCTACAAACGAGGTGACATAAAAGATCTAAAAATACCAAAAGGCCACTTTGTCAGGGGGTTCTTTAAGTTGTTTTATTTATTTAAGGAGTTCTAAACAAATGGGAGGGAAGGTTTAGAGCCAGATAAGAAAAGAGACAAATCTAACATTCAAACTGCAAGATGCTGTGCACCTCTAACGCCCCTGGAAATCAAAGATGCTGAGTTCCCGTCACAGGGGCACAACCTAGACTAAAAACCACAGTCCTGTGCCTTTGTTGATTATTTACACTTGTCAATAGACACTTGCAGTAGCGTTCAGAAAGGGCGGTCCTTGCTCCCAAGAAGTCTCAGTTCAAGTAGCAAGGAATTCTTGCACCTTTTTTGTTTCTGCTTCTTGTTTTTTGTGTTTCGCAGCACTTAAAAGCAAAGCAACGAGCTTCAGCCATCCACCTCGAAATAGTTCAGAAAAAAACCCACACAATTTTCAGAAGCCAAAGCACAGCCTCAGCACTCTGAAGCAATTTACTCATGCTCACCGGGCCAGTCAGCAGCAGAACCAGAAAGGAGAGCCAGGTCTTTGCTGTCATCAGCAAGGCCATGTCGACTCTTTGTTCCTCTCCTATTTCCAGCACTCTGAGGTGCAAGAAGCAGAGCCTGATGGCAGGGGTGATATTAGGGCAGGAAATGAGTCAAAACAAGTGTCTTGAAAGAGCGTTACTTCTTTACAGGGCCAGGGCAGAGCTTGCTTTGGTGATCCTTCAGTTCTGCCCTTAACTGCTCTAGCGGTTTCTGTTAAAGAGGAGGTCAGACGAGGATCGGGGACAGACAATTTTCACATACTGTTCCAGCAGAAGGCTGCAGGAGCCCTAGCGGAGCCCTGCCATCTACACGGGACACCGTAAGATCTCCTCAGTTATCCATACGCAGCTGCTCCAGGAAAACACCATGGTGCTGGGGCGAGAGCATGTCTGCGGAGTCACGCCGCGGCACAGTAAGCGGCTCTCTTCACTTGAAGGGCACCGTGCCCTGCACAGCCCTCTAGGTCACCGCATTTGTTTTCAAGGTCTCTCGACCTCAAATATATGTTTTTAAAGATCATCAAGGCAGAATCTGCCCTGCTTTCAGCAACCCCTGTGCCGAATTCCGCTCTGCTCTAAGAGGGGAGCAACCTAGCTCGTCCCTGCCCAGACATCCCTGCTATGAGGATGACACACCGCCGGTCACACTGTTCACACCAACTGTGGCAGTAAACTTTATTTCAACTTTGACATTTAGTTCCTGTACGGTGACTCATGACCATCCACGATGCTCTGTTTAGGGATGCAAGACTCCAAAGCCAATGCAGGAAAACAAGCAGCAAGCTACAGCGATCAGAAGGAGGCAATTGCCGAAACAATGCACCTCATCATTTTTGTAAACCGTGGGGGTGAAACAATAGGTGAGGACAAGTTCCAGCTGCTATGTTCTCTTGCAGAGGGAAACTGGCAATTTATATTTAAAGTGCACTTTACTAAGTGTATTTTTACCAAGTGTAGTTTTTTAAGGCAGTATACCAGTCAATGGCACTACCTAAGCCATTCTAGCTTAACAAAAGCATCAAGTCTTCCAGTTTCCGGACTTCTACAAAAAACGGGAACACAAAATTGTTTCAGAGTGCTTTGAATATAAAAATAAGGAATACCACAAGCACAGAACACAACTACCTAAATTCTTTGTCTTGTTCAGCCTATTTATAACCCTCCACAGAGCTGAAGTTGTGCAACGAGTGATGATTTATGTCCCTTCTGACCAGGCCTGAAGATTCTCAGGGCAGGTGGTTGGAACAGCAAACATGTCCTGTTTCTGATACGACAATGAAGCACGTGGGCACGGGGCTCTGCCACCATCCCAAGGAATTCACCATGGTGGAGAAGCCAAGGCATTAACCACAGCTGACCCAGACACAACAAAAGAGTCCCCTCCGCCTGCCCCTGCTAAATTTACCATGTTCTGGTCTATTTATGTAGCTGGTGCTGAGAGTGCACTAGGAAAAAATAATAATCCTTAAAATCCTAAATTAACTTTTTATACGTGGGTGTCTAGAATTATTTGCAGATACCACTTATGACAAACGTGGTTGTATCTAAGGAGTTACCAATTTTGTTTTTGCAGGTATTATGGATTGTTCTCTTAGGCTCAGTGAAGACAAAGAAACACATTTTAGCAATTAGCATTTACTTAAAATCTTTGTTATGTACAAAGACATCTTGCAGGGACACGTTCTCACTTCCTCAACAACTGAGAAGCACTCCTTTAAATCCTTTAACTTCACGAGGAAGAATTCCTCTTGACTGTATATATGGAAACATGAAGCCTACGTTACAGATGAAGCTGAGTTGTGAGGTCAGAGACAGCAGGCAGACTTCTCAAAGCTGGTGTCAACTGGAAGAGCTCTCGATTACTGCTGAGCCATGATGATGAGCTAAAGAACAGCCCAGAATGACCAAGTTTGCCTCGAGTTTCCACCTCCAGCCATAAAACCAAACTCCTGTAGCTGAGTATCTGTAAACAGCCAACTGAGGGCATATATGTGTCTGCTGGCTGGAAAACATCCAAGTTAACCTACTCAGAAACTCAGCTCCTTTCCCTCATCTTGCATCACAGAATTATTTATTTGCCTGAAGGCAGTTTGAAGCAATTAGTATACTCAAAGGTTGGTATTAAGACTGCTATTGATAGTGGCGTGGGGAAGAAAATTGCAGTGAACGTCAGTAATCAGAGCATTTTTGGACCAGAATAGTGTTCGGATTAGTGAATGTCAATGCTATTTCAAG
This sequence comes from Anas acuta, assembly GCF_963932015.1. Classification (NCBI taxonomy): domain Eukaryota; kingdom Metazoa; phylum Chordata; class Aves; order Anseriformes; family Anatidae; genus Anas; species Anas acuta. Next base: position 4,048,279 of record NC_088986.1, read on the forward strand.
GTTATGCTTGCTAATATTAGTAAGTAGTCAGACATACCAGAATGCTATTTTTTTTCTTTCTTTTTTTTTTTTTTTTCCCTATTTTTTTCTTAAAGCCAAAGCTCTGACTTAAGACAAAATGTAGCCATGGCAGCAGGAGTGGTACAGGGGATAACACATTACCATTCAGCTGGCCAAATCTTTTGGATTAGCAAATTTTGGAAGAAAGAGGTTTCAGTGTATTTAATTAACTTGTCTTAAGAGTTCTTGATCTTGTTTCAAACCACGTAACCTTTAAGGTCTCTGATGAGTCAATGTTTCTAGACCAAGACTTGCAAGAGAATGTTTGAATGCACCTACGAGGTTTAGGAGCTTGCTGGTTTGTGGCTGAACTTCTACTCCTGAAAGGCAATTAAAACAAACAAACAAAAAAAAAAAGACAGGGAATTGTTTGTGTTGTTTTAAACAAACAAACAAAGCAACAACAACAAAAAACAGATTGCTTGCCAACAGGTAAGGTAAACTTACTGTTTCACCTTTTACCTAGGTAAGAGAAACAATTATGCTGCTTATTCCTATTTCTAGCTGAAATGAGTTATCATTTTTTGTTTCCCTCTAACTTGGAAATAATTTTCTAAACTCTAAAAAGCCTCAGTATTTGTCTTTTGTGTAAGCAATTTCTAAAGGTCAAGCCTAAGCATTTGATATAAGAAAGAAACCCAAGTTATTAGACACCCTTGCAAGACCAGGCACTAAAATGTGCCCAGCCAGACTAGTCAAGTGATACTTATTCAAAGTTATGCTTTCTGTGCCTCAGTCAGACCACCATGGCAGAGATCATGTCAGTGCTTCCACTGTAAACTTGACATAAGGTTTGTAAATGAACCAGAAAGCCAAGCAGAAGCTTAGACATGGGCATATCCATTTCAGTGCAGGGCTGTGTCAGAAGAAGCTTGCCAAGTTTTAGCACTCACAACGAGTAGAAATAAGTGATTCAGGCTGGATTTTTTTTGTTTTTGCATGAAGAAGCCTGAGAGAAATGTGAAATGTTGGGAAGGTCCTGTACAGCAGCTCCTGGTGTCCTGCGCTCACATAACCAGCCCTCGGGAGGGTTAGCCTGAAATGGGAGTGAACACGCTGTTGTCAGGATTTACAGGGGTAAAGAAAAGGATGAGAAGATCACGGATGTTTGTTCCCCTACCTTTCCTCCCCAGACCTGCCCACAGCTCCCTTTTGCTCACCCTGACAAGCCTTAGCCCCGTGGTGCTGGAGAATGGGACAGCAGTTCCCCCTAGGCACCTCTTTTGCTCCTGAGGGGTGAAGTGCTGAAACAGAACTATCTTGCCCATGCCTCAATAACCCTTCAGAGCTTCACACGGCCAAGTGACCGGACCTCTCTGCCCCTGTACTTCAGGGCAGAGCTGCTGTGGGAGCCAGGTCTCCGCTATTATCGAGTTTCTCTGCCCGGAGGCCAACTGGCTGGCTGGGTTATGACTAGACACAGCCCACGGAGAGGAGGCAGAAGAGCAGCCTCATGAATTCTGCCATTTGGCACAGTCTTTGGAGAAGCCTCGGGCACTCGGTATCGCGCAGTGCTGGAGAGAACCCTGACCTCGCTGCAAATCGTCTGTTTAACAAACCACCACCAATGCGCTTCCAGAAGGAGTTATATCATGAAGATATTTTGCTTTTATTTATAGCAAAGCTTTTAAAAAGTCAGTGTGCCAACAGCACTGCTCTGGTACACAAGCTATCACAAGAGCTTTCTCTTCTACGTGGGAGAAAAAAAAAAAACAGCTTTGCCATAGCTTTGTGTGGTATTTGCAGTCAGAAGGTGACTCTCTGGTGGTGACCACCACGCTAATATAACCTATATTACTTTATACACAGATTACATCACACAATCTACATGCTGCTTGTTTGCAACCTAGCACTAGTCATTAAATAAATATTAATTTGATAGGTGGGCATCTTAAGCAGGCCTACAGAAACAGCACCAGGTGCAAATAAAACTTACATGTTTGCCTCAGTGGCCAGAGGGGCTCTCTGGTACGTAGCATGCAGGCTTCTTCAGAGGCAATGTAGGATTTGGGGAAGTGGGGACTGATTTAAATAAAGATGCTAGAGAAAGTAAAAGCTAGAATAAAGCAAAGCAGTAAAAAAAAGCAGAGAAGAACAATATCAGGGAAATAGAACTCACTGGCAGAGTCTCAGTCATCTCCCCCCTGTAGCTGCACACACAAGTCGGTAACAGAAATGCACAGTGATTGTTGGGCACAGCAGTCTGCTATTGTTAAAATAAGTAAAGGTACTTCTTGAGCATAAAAGCAAACATTTCACTAAACAGTCCATCAACTTATAGGTGTCTCTTTTTGTTTGCAGGTAGACGTGTAGAATTTGTGATACCTGAACTCGCTGAGGTTGCCTTATAAATAAATATGGATTGCTTGACAGATGCTGAGGTAGGAGGGGTGGAACGCTTTCTATTGCAGTCTCTGTAGGTTTTTATATTCCAGCACATTGTCCAGATGCCCTTAAAAATAATCTGTAACATCTTTCACATAAGGCCCTTTCCCCATATAATTTCATCTTATTACATTTTATAGCAATGCAGCCAGCCCCCCAAATTCAAGTGATGATCCTTCATTTTCCTCAACAGCACAATTAGTATGGTACAGATGCTCTGCTCCGGGGTCAATTTCAATTCTTAAAAAACAAATTACTCATAGTACGTGTTCAGCTCATTATCCATGTGGGAGTGAGGGAGTGAGAATGTATTACTGTTTACCCACATAACCACTCTGAAACTAGCAGATTTTCCCCCACACTGCTGTACTGCTTTTCTCCCATCATGACTCCAGCAAGATAACTTGCAAATAATATTCTGCGACCAATTTTGCTCAGTAGTAACTTGCTTTCAGAGTTAAATAGACTAGTGACTACAGATGTATGTATAAAAATACATGTATATGTATGCAGGGCCAAACTCTGAATATGGATTTGAGTGTAGGAATCCAACTGTGTGAAATTCTCACCTTGCTGGCTTCAAACTCAGGATTTCATCCTGGGTGCTGAAAAACTTCTTGGGCTGCTACTCCCACACCCCTGAAGAGTCCAGTTTTCAATAAAGTCCATTAAAATCTCTGTTATAAAGCCAAAAAGGCACTAAAATACGTTTATCTTCAACCAGCCCAAACAACAAAGACTCAGAGATCTGATCTTTTCATTGCACGCATGCAACCTTAAGGAGACAAATCTAGAAAGAGCACCACTTATTTTGGCTAAATGACTAGAAGAAATGGGGAAAACAAAGCGATGGCAGCTTGCCCTGGGCCTGCTGAGATGGTTGTGATATGATACAGCATGCAGATGTGAGAATGCTCTGGAAAGGACTTAGCTCTGCCTGATAGTCTAGCAATGCAGGGCTTGAGGTATTTTAAAGACCAAGCTGCTGGAAATGAATAGCATGCAGCTCTCACAAAGCTCAGTCTTCAAGATGTTTAGCAGATTTTTCAGAGAACCTAAGTCATCTCCAACTCACTGGGAGATTCATCATCTAAAACTCCCGAGAGCGTTCTGGAGGATAAGCCTGTCAATACTATGTATTTGACAGGACTTTTGCTTTTAATGCCATTATAAACACATATTGTCCCTATCTCACATGATGAATTTTCATCTGAGATCAAAATTTTTCTCTAAACTTCGCCCTCTTTTCAATTTGAAGAGGTCTTACTTACAGGAGGTACTAAAACCTGGGCTATGATCTCAGGAATATGTGGTTTGAAATCAGACCTCTCTCCTCCTCTCAGCATCCTGCTCTGAAGACTCTGTGCCATGAAAACCTCCATGGTGAACATCTCTGCCACCGCACAGACAGGCTTTGTAGAGGAGAAGAAAGTTGACCTTCTGTGGATACCACAGGCCTTTGTCCAGGTCTTGCTTTCAAAGCAGGAGCAGCAACATTTCCCCTTTGGTGCATGAAACCACTTTTCTTGCCATGCATAAGCATGGGGTTTGTGGACACGCCGGGAGATGAACGTTAATTTCAGGGCAGCATCTCTCATCTTATTGCCTTTTAAAACTAGGGGAAGACTGTGCTGTTACTGTTCTGCTGCCTTTAAACAAGCCCTTTCATTTTGGTGCCTTGTGCAGGGCTTTTTGTTTTGCCTTTGGCTTCCTTTTGACTTTGATTCTTTTGTGGGAGGTTTTATCCCCCTTCTAAATGTCCCACCCACTCAGCATCACTTCAAATGAAAAGATTAGATGTCAGCTAGTCTCCGAGTACAGAATTAAAGAGAACAACAAATTCTACCAAGGGTCTCGCTCAGACTGTAAAAATAAAAGATGAGTTTGTATTGGCAAGGGCCTCTCTTGATCTGTTAATATCAAGGAAGACAAAATTATCTGTGTTCTTTGTGAAGCAGCAGTTGTTTTAGTGGGGAAGGAAGCCAAGACAGCTGTTAGATAGTTCAGTACAAAATACTGACAGTGACACACCAACAACAACACCAGCAGTGAGGGACTCAGCCAAACCGCCAAAACACCGAGTGTTCTTAGCGGCGCTGCTCTTAAATAATTTGACAATTTGCAATAATTGAAAATTTTTCAAACAGAGCGGAGGGTACCTTTTCAGCTCGACTTGGCCTACAGCATTTACAAAAATACTGCAGGAAGAGCAGCAAAATCTCTCAGATGCAGCAGACACTGCTGAGATCAAGGAAGCAGGTCTTGGTCGGCGCTCAAGAAGAGGCGCAGAAGGAGCCGTCCCTGTTTAGCTTGGATGCAGCCCTTCTGCTCTGCTAAGGAGAGGCCGTGAGATTTCAACAGCTTTTGAGGAGTCCTTGGTTCAAGCTACGCGAACAAATGGCTGTGTCCACATGACCTGCAGCATGCCCAACCCCATGACAAAGGATTATGAAATCATTTTTTCCACTTCCTTCGGGCAGGATGAAAGACGGCGTGCACCGCGGCCAGAGCAAGCAGAGGTTCCTGGCTGGGACCTTGCTCTCACCCTGTCATCTTGCTCTGGTGACTTGACCTCTCCTGCACATAATTTTCCTCCATTCATTCTAACTTCCCAGCAAGCTTTTATTTGAAAGTCTTCAAGACTTTCAGATGGAGCCAATATCTGAACACAAGGAATGAAATTCCGCTTTCAGTCACCCTTTTCCTATGCAGCACCAGGATTAAATAGGGTGGCACGATGCGTGACACCGCGTGCTAGGCTCAGCAGCAGACATTGGGGAGCAAAGTTTGGCCCATCAGATCATTGAACAGCACAAGCTCCAACCACCAGTGCAACACAAGCTGTTGAAGACTGCAAGAAACTTGCACTCTGGCCTGGTTTGGAAGGTTTCGTGTCCAATTTCTCCCCGTTCTGGCCCCTGGGTCCTCTGGAAAAGCTTTCTTTTACTCAACTGCACCCTTCTACATGGCACATTACTCTTCCCTCCAGCTGCACCTTCAAAGCTTTGCAAACTCCAATTACTGTCTAAATTGCATTTATGGGGAACAAAAAAAAAAGTCATTTTCTTTGAGTGCAGAAGTGCAGAATTACATGTTGGCTGTTTTCTTATAGATTTGGATCACAGAAGAACTTGGAGGAAAAAAAAAAAAAAAAAAAAGAAAGCCCCAACTTGGCTTTAAGTAACTGCCTTTGTCTTGTATCAGTGGATGGAGTAGAGAGTGGAGAACGATCCATTTCTGCAATAAAGACCAAGACCCACAGCTCTGATGGAAATTAAGATCCTCTACCCTGCCAGCAGAAAGCTCCCACTGATGTTACAGGCCTATTCCACAACTGAATTCAGCCCTAGATCTCCCCAAATGCTCATTGCCTATATTTGTAGGGAAGTTATAACGACCACCCTTTTTCACAGCATTACTGACTCCAGCAACCTCCCCTGCAGCCCCCACCCCCCTTTTATAAGGGATGCATCACATCCTAAACTCAGTAACAGATGTTCTTTACAAGGCAAGAATAATTTACAGGGTTTTGTGCACAGGGAACTCACCCTTTTGAAACCCCTGGTTTTGCATGCATACACAGCTTGCCTGCAGCACACACGGTCAAACTGGGTGAGAATTCCTGAGATCCTCTAACCTGTGAGTGGGAACTTTCCCATGATAAAAATTGATTTCACAATCCAGTAAGTAAAGAGAGAATTCTTAGAATCCAAGAGCCAGTAGAAATACTTAAATAACCACAGCAAAATTCACTTTCCGGGTACATTATTTCAAATTTCAACTTTATGCATTTTTTCAGCATTTTTTTTTTTTTTTAATTAAGGGAGCAAATCTCCTTTTCTCAGCAGATTAAAGATGACCTTCCCAAATTTTAATGATGTTGCCCACTAATTTGTGGGAGATGAACGCAAAGTTGCAGCTCGAGCAGCAACATCACCTGACAAAGCCTTTGGCACTATACGCCTAAAAAAAACTTTTCTGCAATTTCTCTTCATATTTTCAACAGCTGGATAGTACACTGCATTCAGATGCGGGTCCAAATATAAATAGCAGTTTCTCTACTGACCCACATACTTGGCCTATATTCAGAGTCTTTTAAGATGCTTCCATGAACTGCAGAGCAGTGTCAGGTATTTCTCCAGTGTAATCTTATTTATGAGGTTCTGCTTCCAAAACAGGACTAGACCAACTGGAGTTGGGCTCCTTCCTCACAGCTGAAAGCCTCTCCCCCCATTCCCCCCCATCCTCCATGGGAATATACCTTTATCCTCAATATCTTTCATGGCTGCTGACATCTTATTTCCAGTTTTTATTGTCTGTCTGCTTCCTCTCTGGCTACTTCTAAATGCTTCTGCTCCCAGAGGCACACTGCCTCCCCCGACAATCCCCACTGCCCACACAGCTGAACTGCAGCCTAGCTGGCAGAACGCTGCTTCTTGGGGGGTTATGGCTCCTCCTTTACCTTTTCTTCCCCCCAAATAACTTGGCTGCTTTTTACAGCTATTCGGAATGAACTACAGTTATCAACACCTCTGGATTGAGTGAAATATGAAGGAAAGAGAAGAAAAGCCGTAACTGACGGGGAAAAGTGGGAAACCAAGAATCAGTGAAGAAAGCTGAAGTTGAAGCTGGAGCACATGACTGCACAACAATACTTGTGAATATTTTGTTAGTTCAGTTACTCTATGTTTGACTCATCAGGTCTGTGAAATCTCCAAACCAGACAAATCAGAGTAACTGAATTAATCTAAGTACAAAAACCATGGCCCAAATCCTCTGGCCTTTATCTAGGGAAGTCTTTTATTGGAGCCTTCAGCTGGAAAGAAACTGCAAGAATTTGTGGCTGTGGAGCGTGCAGTTACAATAAATACATAATTCATCATGGAGAGGTTTGTTAAAACTGTTAGGAATAAAATAAATGTTCTTCTTTCCTACTGAAAAGAGACGTCAGTTTTTCTCTTAAGATTACTCAAAGAGCTAGCCAGGCAGAATAAAGGCTTATTGCATTAGAAAGCATATAGAGCCCTTTTATGAACTCTGGCTGCAGCCATTCTCTTTGTGAGACTCTTTGTTTCAATTTGTTTTTCAGCAGCTGTATCTGATCTGTATCTTGCACACTTTCATCCTGCAACAAAACACAGCTGCAGCGACTAGAAATTCCTCATCTGTCCGTCTGAGCACATCCACACGGAGGGGACAGGTACTCACGAGAAGCTCCAAACCCGACTTATGGGTGTTAAATGCGATAAGTAATTTTAGATTGAGTCACGAGGTCTGGCTATCTCTCTGTTCATCATTCCTGGAAGTATGAACAATAGCACCATCTCAAGAAAGATACAAAAGTTCACCGACATAAAGTGCATGCAATTACTGGCATCGCAGAGTGACCACGATTGCCACCCCTTGAAAACGGACTTTTAGGTCAGAAATACTCTGCTTTCAAATGCAGACTAGAAAACTACTCACTATGTGGTTAATCTAAGCCTTTTATTCTGAGAAATCCTTGACACACAAGTGGCAAGATCACAACCGATGCACAACAATTTCAGCATCTCCTTGCCTGATTTACGAAGACGTTATCTGCTGAAATAGTGCAGACTCCCACCACACATAACGTGCATGTTAATGCTCCTTCTAGACAAAGATGCCTCAAGAGAAAACAGCACTTAGGTAAATGCGTCCACATCTTCCTTACCAGGTGAGATGAGTCATGTAGGGGTCCACACATTGTACTTACACTTGGGGTTTCCAAAGTACCACCTTCCACAATTAGAGCAGAGAGGAGACCCAGTCACATTTGCAAGCTTGAGAGGGGGAATGCAGAAGACAACATGCGGGAACAAGTTTTACAAAGTAGGGTTGCAATGAATTCAGTGCATCTCAGATGCCAGAGGAATATCGTGATCACCATGAATATAACTTCTTCTCCTCACCCCCTTCCCAAAAATCAAGAGAGACATGAACATGCTAGGACTGATGGACTTGCAGTCTCCCCCCAGACTATTCCCTGACTTGAAGTTTCCTCATTCTGTGGTAGAGCCCTCTCCTTCCTGCCACAGGTGCCAGTCAAGGGCTGCTGAAGAATCCCACAGTTGCCAATCGTGATTTACAAAGAGGGAGCAAAGATACACTAACGACTGTGACGCTTACCACTAATTACCACTTATTCAGGCACTAATGGACTGCATTGGCCAGCACAAGTCTAACTCAAAAGCCTTTGCTGTTTGAAAAGAACCATTTTAATTTATTAAACACTGTGGATCTCAGGCACTGATAATGGTAAACATGCCCGCAATTAAAAAAGGAGTGTACACAGCAGCACCAGCTGCACCTGCCTGACTGGCCGTATTTGACCTGGACTGCACTTGCAAATTGTACTGGTATACTTTAGTATTTTTGCTATTCTTATTTACACTCAAAACTGGAAATCAGTGACCCGTATTTCAGGTATCATATATTCAGATCACTTTCTCTCACTTCCAACATTTTCGTTTGCATCCTTTAAACAAGGTTTAGATGCTGAGGAGACCTCGTGTCCTGCAGAACTGCTAGAAGCCTCAGGAGAAACCACGAGTTCAGTGCGTGAGAAGGAAGTCAGTAACACAACCTTGTTCCCTTCCAGTTCTGCACCCAAGAAAAACAAAGCCGTGCCTCTTTTGAAGTAACCAGTTCAAATCCAGTCTGCTTGGCAGTGACTTAAAGGCCTTACTAAAGGTAGCCAAAATAATAATAAAAAAAACACGTATATATATATATCCCATGGAAGATTCTGACACTGATATTTGCTTTTCTGCTAATCAGACAGAAAAGCAAAATATCAAATGTTTCATAGAATGGAAATTCTGAGTTATTTTTAGCTGAAAGCATTAAAATTAGTTCATTAAGAATTTCTATCTTATAATGTCAAACCATTCATATCTATAATTAATCTCTAATATCATAGTAATTTTTAGAGGCTAGAAAGAGCTTAACTCTAAAACAAGGAGTCAAAATGAAAGTCGCTATTTCATTCTCAAGTAATATCAACATTTCCGTTGAAAACTTCATCAAAATGAACTTCCCCCAAAATTCTAATTCTGCCAAAACAGCATTTTCCAAAAGAAATGTACTCAGAGAGACAGCGAGAGAGAGAAATTGAAAGAGGAAAAGCTAGCTGCCTGGCAGCCTCGACCTCTCTACAAACAACAAAGCCAAGTCAAATCCACCCACCCTCCTTCCCCCTCGCAATTGCTGCCTCTCGCAATTTGATTACAAATCTCAGGACATGCTGCGGTTTTGCTTCAAGCTGTTGGTCCTGGAGTCAGGCTGGTTACAGGAATACCCCATGGCTTGCCTACTCTAGAAAGGATTTTCTCAGAAAGAATTTGTTCAGACAGAAATATCAGTAGATCTGTCTTGGCAAACAGCTACGACGGACATGCGGCTTGTTCCAGCAAACAGAGTTCCCCGGGCTGAATGAGCTCTTTCACCAAACTCACTGCTTTGCTGGTAGAAGCCCGTTCCCAGCACGGCTTCTGCCCGCGGAGCTGTGCGGCCAAGAGGCACGACCTTCGCCTGCTCCTGATGGATGAAGCTGGGGCAGCAGGGCTTTCCAGGGTGCACCGCGGCTCCTGTTTAAGCAAGTGCTTCTCCTGCTTTCAGGACTGAATCTTAAATGTGTCTGATAACATCTTGGGACCCGAACTGTGATTTTTCCATTTGTGGGGTTGACAAAAGGCACGAGTTTAATTAAGAACCTAAATGAAATCAAATGAAAAAGGAGTGCTATTTCCAGAAACTGATTTAAATACTATTTTGGAACTAATTAATTATGTCTTTATGCCTAACTTTTTACGTACTTCTTTCCATTTCTACACGCTAGTCCCATTGAGATACTCCCTCCTACCTGAGGAACCTTCACCTAGCCATTTCAAATTGTGCAAAATCTTCAAAGTTACTTTGATTTGGTAGCTTTTACGTTCCCTTGGCACCCCCTTGTCATGGGTACAATTGACTTCAGTGAGGGGGAAAGCAAAGGAACAAGAAGATGCACGTTACTCAGCCCATTGGGCTGCAGCAGGTATTTCTCAGCGGCTACACGCTTGCAGGGAGGAGGTGCAGGGGAGGGGAGAAGCCAGGTAACCATTCTGTCAAATCAAAAGGTGTTTCCGGGTCACCGAAAAATCCCAAAGTTACTCCAAGTTTTTTTCTAGCCTTCTTTTCCACTGCGAAGACCAAAACCTGCCCCGTCAGATGCCAGCCAGGCTGTTACTTGTTTTGTTGCGGTGTTGCTAAGAAGCAGGGCTGTTTTTGCTTACTTGCCTCCCTTGGGCTATTTCACAACACTTTGTAATATACACTGCTCTTTTTTGTTGCACATCTGGTTTCGATTTTAGGTTTCAGAACCCCCTCTGAAAACTGAGATATTAGCTTTTCATATCTATCATCTAGACAAAGTGCATCAGCCTGTCAAACTGAGTGCACCGGTGAGACGCGTTTAACCCTCTCAAGTAACGCTCACGTTACCCTCCAAAAAGCTCTTTGCATTTGATGTCGAGTTCAGGAGGTGGAAGCGGCTCAAGTATTTTGTCTAATTTGCTGTGTGAAATTAGCTGCAACCACCATTAAATTTTAGGCATGAAATAAAATTGCCCATTTCTTGAAGCCATTACACGGGATAGGAAACCCCCACGCCTCGCAAACGCTAGCAGGGAGTGAGCCGGGCGGTGGATTAATTGACCATCGCCCCAGCAGATGCTTTACAACCTCTCCCAAAACCTCTGGCTTTTCGTTTTCATTGGAAGCAACTACTCACAGCAAAGCAGCTAACTAGCACGAGGAGGGGTTCTCCTGTGTCTCTGTGAAATGGTGTCGCTGGATGTCAGAATAACCCCGTTTGTGCCCCGGGATGGCTGCAAACACAGCCCTCAGGCCCTGCAGCACAGCCAGGCTGAGGTACCCGTGCCTCCAGCTCCAGGAAGGCCACATCCATGCCTCACAACCCACCACCACCATCCATGCTGCCCACAAAGCATTTCCACAGCACCGATCCACATACAAACAGACTGATGAGGGAATATATAACACATATCCCTGCTCTGCTGATATCCCTAAGCCAAATAATGTCCTCTAAGTCCTCCCCAAAAGCTCTTCTTGACACTCCACAAGCAAAGCTCTGGCCGAGGCGGTGGGCAGAGCTAACTGTGTTTCTTTAGTCTTCACCCATCTGGTCCCAGCATCAGTTAAAGTCGCAATTAAAATTTATATCACTAAGCTAAGGTCACTCAGAAAACTTGTGCCAAGAACTACATACATCTGACACCCTGTGGAGAAAAGAAACTGTTTCTGCTTTATCTCGATAGTTTGCTTTCCCCACCACCCCAAGGATTTGTCCCCGTGCCCTTCTTAAGCCACTCTGGTGACTGGCTGATCCTCTAAATTTTCTCTCTAAACTAAGGATGGTATTTTTCTTCATTTTTGGAAGGGATAAAGCCTGTTTTAATCAAGTAATTCTGTATTAAGGCTGGATCTCTGCCTTTCAAGCTGGAAAATCACACAAGCTTTGTACAATGTTGTTTCCTGTCTCTGTACAGGTTGAAATTCACAGCCAGCCTTCCAAAACACCACGCAGAAAGCCACAGTCCCTCTCTGGGCCTTCAAACCCATCCGTTCCCTCTCTCACTTGGTTAACTTCCTCTCTTGCTTTCTCAAGAGCTGCTTCATAGTCTTCTTCCCCCACTGTGCATGTACAAATACGTCAGGGAATCCTCCTTTCTCAATAGGACCAACAGGTTTCGCAGCTCCTGTACAAGGCCCGGGCCGCTGGCTCTCCCAGCCCGGCAGGCTCTGGCACGTGTGGCCCTCCCCAGGAGCACCCGTGCCCGGGAAGCCCAGTAGCACAGCAGGTTTGAAGGATGCAAGGCTCTCTAAGCATCACTGAAACTGTCATTTAGAAAAAATACCAGGCAGTTAGAGCCAAGTCTGGCACCCTCACTTGGGGATGGAAGAGCTGCAGGCTGCTGTGGGCTGCCCACTGGGAGCTGGGGTAAAGCCAGGCAGGACTCACAGGTCGGGAGAGTAACAACTCTTTTTTACTCTTCATCCTCGTTCATCTACTTCAGCAACACCTGACTGAACCCTGTTAACCTAAATCCATGAAATTATCCCCGTAAACCTTAGCTAAATATACAATTCAAAGTCAGCTTTTCACCCATGTCCCGAGATCTATCCCAGTAGCGCTGGACATCCACATTGAAAGGGGAATTGGTGCCATGGAGGTTCGTATTGTGAAAGAAATTTGGAGAGACACAAATATTTGTTTCATGGTCAGACTGTCCTTTCCTAAACAGGAGTACAGGATGAAGGTAACAGAGAAGGACTCCACCATGGAGGAGCTCTTGCAGATTTCAGAGACCCACTAAGCTCAGGACACGCTACCAGTGACTGTACCTCAAGTCCCAGTGCCATGGGGCCTCTTTCCTCACAGGACATTGGAGAAGCTCAGTGGATGAAGGGAGAGGTCTGAAGGACAGCTAGGGATGTTCTCCACCCCACCACCTCTTTGTCCAACCTTCTCCTACCTGCTGCCAGGCACAGCAGAAGCCAGCAGAGCAGGGGGCACATGGTGAGACCAGGGCTGGGCAGCAAGGCCTCCACTGGTACGGGGACTCTGAGGAGCTGGCCTAGGACTAATTGCTACAGGGTCTCCATGGTTCACGTAATCACAGGCATTGTGGTCTTGTGGAGTGGAAACTGAGATCACATGGGACAAAAAGTCTGAGGAAAATCCTCATGATAAAGCATGCGGTGGGTCTTATCGTTCCCCGTTCATAGCTTACTAGATGTTCCAGGGAAAAATGAAAAAAAGGTATTAACAGTGGTAAGCCACGTCTTTCCATGTCCTTTCATCAAATCTGAACCAACCCAAAGCTTGGAGCCTGCATATCCAGTTCCCTCCTCCCACCCCCCCTTTTTTTTTCTTTTCCTTTTTTTTTTTTTTTTTTTTTTTTTTTTGGTGTGGTTGGGCTCTTCCCTCTGCACAGCCTCTCGCCAGTTCAGCCCTGGAATGCTTCAGGCAGCTCCCTCCACCCAGCAAGAGCCCTGCCCAAAATGCTATCCTCCTGCTGGCGTGAGCTCACCGTGACCTTTCAGCAAGGCCCAGCCCTCCGTCCCTCCTCGTGTTTGGAGAGGCTCGTGGAGCAGTGCCTTCTTTTCAGCTTGTGTGCTTCATGCTTAACCAATTAACATCTCTTCCTGAGAGGCAAAGCAGTGCTCAGTGCTGTACCAGCTCAGGCAGGCAGCTCGTCCTGATTGATGGCTCACGGGTGAGGAGAGGGTTAAGAATATCACAGAGCAGTGGGGACATAAGAGAGCTTGGTCTGGAAGCAGTTTAAGTAACCTAAGGAGAATCTGATACAGACCAAAGACACACAAGTACAGATGCATTTAATAGAAGCCTCTCTCTGCTCGAGATCTACAGCTGAGACTCATGCAGCAAAATGTGCTGTTTGGAACATACTGTGCTCCAACCACGATGGCTATGGGAGGAATTGGAGCCAGTATTATGTGCTGGTGCTGTTAAGTACTCAATGTTCACTTAGCACACACGTTTGGGGAATGTATATTTATGCATACATTTTGGGATGCAGCACATCTCATTGCAAACTTGGACAGCAGCTTGCTCTTCGATCTAAGAACTGGTCTATTAAGAAATCCCAGTATTGTGTAACCATGGGCAAAGCCCCACATGCTGTTCCAGCCGCAGCTGAGCCAGGTTAAGAGGTTACCACCTCCAGCCTGCCCACAGCTGTTTATCCACTGCCCCCCATTAGGGGTTACCACCCTTTTCAATGAGCCAAATAACTGCATGTGCAGACACTCCCAAATCTGGCTCTGTCAGAATGATCCAGCTTAGCTTGAACGATTTTAAGTAGGTTTATTGTTTGGGCGTTTTTTTTTCTTGTTGATTTTTTTTTTTTTTAGCTAGCTCATGTTGAGAGTGATAGTTTCTTGACTCAATTCAGCTGCAACTGGAATAGCATCTCTGACCATGCTCCAATAAAACTGTTGCAAAATTACATCTGTCAGTCTCTTCAATCAAAGCCTGTGGGACTCATTTAAGGATAATGCAGTGAATATTTGTTCCCTAAACATTCTTTTGTTCCCTAAACATTCTTCTGTTCCCTAGGTTTTAGTGGAAATTTAAATATCTCATGGCAAACTGATCACTTGTGCTTGCAGCAGCCTGTATTCTCCCCCACTTGTTTAAGGAGATCTAAGACAATCAATGCTCTGAAGAAACCATCACAAGAATCTCCCCAATGCCTCCGTCTTCCAGAGGATTTGCAGTTTCCCTTAGGTGCAGAGCTGCAAGATTCCAGCAAGTCACTGGGGAACTTTACCAGAGACTGTCAATGCATTTACACTATTAGCACTGTTACTTTACTTCACTTTCAGTTCTTGGCATGTGGGACTTTGAAGACTTGTCAAGCTTGGGCCTCACAAAGCTGTGCCAGGATGCAAAAGAGGTAGTTTGGGGAGACAAAAATATTTGCTTCTCTGACCTCCGTGTTTGGCTCCTAAGGAGTTTGATTTGTATTCGCGGCTGTGCATGTGCTCTCAGGGAACACACATAGCTGAGGCCAATTGTATGAGATTGGAGTACAAAGAGAAGCCCTACTTCGGCTCTGACATTTAGCAAGCCAAGAGGTTTGAAAATGGAGCCAAGTCAATTGCCTGGCTTGGCTGTATGAACCAAAACACAAGCCTCGCCACTGGAATTGATTATATACACATGAAAAGAAAATACATAAAATGATACATAAGGTTCTTGTAACCTCCAGGAGCTGATGCCAGAATATGCTCCTTGGCTTGGTCCTTCCCTGGCTCAATACCACAACTGAGCACTGAGCTCAGCCGAGGCCGTGCTTAAGTTTTCATCAGATTAACTCTTCAGCGCAGGTCAAAGCACCCCTTTTCGCGTGCTTTAAGATCTAAGTTTTCCCTCAAGCCCCCAGGGAAAGTAGTAGCTGACTATATGAATATGGGATTTATAGCCCTTAAAGCTGGTGCAAAAGGTGCTATAGCTGCCCACAAGAGGAAAGTAAATCGAGTTAAATGAGATTGGGAATCTACATAGCAGAGTAACCAGGAGAGTGTTAATGCAAAATACTTCATGAGCCAGCTTTACATAAAGTGCATTTTTCCTCTGATACAGATCCCATTTATCTCTCAACGTAAATCAGGGTCTTTGACTATGCATTTCTTTGCTTAATTACACTTAACACTTCAGATAGGAAGCCTAATCCACACTGACTACTACATTGATTTAAACAACAAAAACCAGCAGGCACCAAAAAGTGACATTTCTTGGAAGAATATGGGTTATTAAAAATACTCTTTCCAGTGCAAATATTTGTGCCTTTCTGTGGTATCTCACTTTTCTCCAGATAGATAGTTTTTTCCTCAGTTTGAAGTATTTGATATGATTATTTGATATGATTAACTTACCAAGCAGCACTTAATGCTTTCAGGAAGGGCTTGAAAGCAGATATTTTTATTTTACCAAATTTTATTACAATAACAGGGAGACTCAACATTTCCCTGGAAATGAGCAGAGCTAACAAGATGTTAAGTGTTTTCCAGTAACCCTTGTGCCAGGTGCTATTGGAAGCTTTCTGAAAATATCGCTAATGAGTTCCTTTAAAAAATGAAAAACGCCTTTATCCAAAGACCTCAAAAGCTGAGTTTCCTCAGCTTTTACTTGTGGATAAGCACCTTTCCATTCTGAAACACCAGACCTAAGGGCTGGAAGCAAATAAAATGTTCCTGCAGGACGGACAGAAGCAAAGGGTAACATTGTGAGAGCCAGTAATTAGTATGCTACCTGTTGGACTCATTTCTAATCCCCAGTGCTTCTTGGCAATACACTCAGCCTCGGTGTCTCTCTGCATGGTCGTATTGGCCATTAACAGCCTGCAGAACTCAACTCACAGCTTGCTTTCCACAGCAGTGGAGTCCAACGTTTGGGTCCATCATAGCGTATTCTAAGGAACATGCTGCTCTTGCGCCAGCTGATAGAGGTAAAATGATCTCATCGTTAGGATTTAAAAAAAGAAAAAAAAAAAAGAAAAAAAAAAAAGAAAAAAAACCCTTATCTTCACAGCTGTTAAGCCATACCCGGGTTGTACTCTCCTAAAGAGTAGCTGTAGGATGACGTTCTCTTTACAGCTCTCTCGTAGACTACTCTGAAGACAAGCAATGTGCTACAACGAGCCCACAACTCAGCACACACTTCTCAGCCTACAAAGAGCTGTGACCAGGCAGAAGTTGCAAACAAAATGCAAAGCACTTTCTACCCCACCTCAACAGTCACAAGATGGGAAAAGCCGCAGAAAGCGTCCTGTCAGTTGTGTGCTAGGTGGGTTCTGAGACACTGGGGTGAAGACTGGCTCCCTGGTACGCTATCCATGTATTTGACTCTGCCGTCTGCATTGTTCCTTCCATATTTTGGACAAATTCCTGAATCCCATGGAAGGATAGAGACGTGTCCATCAGTAAGATGCAAAGTGGTGGGCTACCACTGACGTTACAATACTTGCACCTTCTTGAGTATAGCAAACTCACTTCAGTCAGCTTCACAGGTTTTGCTGACACTCTTCACACACACATTTACTGCTCAAAGCCTACAGTAATTTACTACTACTACTGTTACTCTTACATCAGCTTCTCTCCAGATTCCAGAAACTCCTGTATTCTGCTAACAGCATGCAGGAAGAGTTCAACAGTGCGTTCAGGGTCTCCTATTTAATATGAGACTTAGTCTCTTCCAATTTAAAGACATGTCATTTCAAAGTGTTTTTGCTTTACAATAAACAGATAATAAACAGATTCTTGGTTTCCTACAATAAAACCAGCAAAGACTATAACTTCAAACATTTAAAAGGGCACACGGGACCGTTCTTTAATTTTACTCTTTGGCTGTGGAATCTGTACTCATTAAAAGTGCCAAGTGAAGATCTGACTAGTATTTGTGCTTTGGAAGTTTGCATTTCTACTCCCCTGCCCCAAACGGAAGGCAACATGGGCTGATGTGCTCTCACTTTCCATTTCTAGACTTTTTTACTTCCTGTTGCAACGTGGCACCAAAATGCAAAGTTTGGATTTCCTAGAGTGCAAAGAAACAAGGGGCTAACTACACATACTTCCTTTCAGGAAAAATAAATAAATATATACATAAATAAAATCTTTACAATGGTGCTACAGTACAGATATTAAATACTTTAAGTATTTTTATAAACTATGAATTTTGGCTACTAAGTGGTAGAAAGAATAGTAAAATGGACCAACTCCTTCCTTGAACTCTTCCTAAGAACAAGCCTGATGATCACAAGCTGATCCGAATATGTAATTCCTTCCCTATTTCGCTTTATTTTTTTTCTGCAGAAGCATAAGATATATTAGTAATAAGAATAACATAACTGCCCTTACAGACCTAAATGGGGATTGGACTTGTAACAGTTAGCAAGAGACAGCCAATGGTCTAACCTGGTGGGATGGGAGAGGGCAAGAAGGAACAACAGTTTCAGTCTCTTCATTTCACTGTTGTAAACAGAAATATGGCACTAAGTATTAAAGGCTATATAGTGAAAGATGCTCAAGTCATGTACGACTTATCATCACGTTACTATTAGGAGTATTCAGAATATCCGGAAAACAAGGTTTGAACGTAGGAAGCTGGTAGCAGAGCCAGGATCCATGTTCCATGGGTGAATAGCTCTCTGGGTCTCACTGTAGGCGTAACCGCATCCACACAGCATCTCACTGCTGCATCCCGGCCCCAATGCAGCTGCTGGCCCTGCCCAGGCAGGGGCACACCCTTGCTCCCTCCTGAAGTTTGCCAAGTTTTAAATGTCGAGCTGTTAGTTCACAGCAAAGGAAACCAAAAGCCTCACAGCCCATGTGCAAATGAACAGCACATGGACAAGTTTTCTCTGCTTGTCCCCCACGACTTTCATACGGTTTGACTGTGGGGTTCAGAACATGCTGTGTCTGCTCTCTCCTACAGCTAGGAAAAAAAATCAGATTTCTGTTTCATAAGAAGCTGTTACTTAAAACTTGTTTCCATTCCTATACAGAACCCTAATGATCCAGCCGACCCTCTCAGTGCAAACACGCGTAACGCAAAATGTTCTCTAGAACAAACCATGCATTTCAAGATTTCCCAGTAACATACACCGCTCGTAAAGCCAATATTTTTCCATAGGATTTGAGTTTGTACTATCAGGGTTGCAAGACATTTTGTTATTTCCTACATAAAGACATTAAAAATAGAAAGGCATTATGTGTCAACTGAATTATTTCCGTTGGATCAAGTAAATCCATCTCATCCTGATTTCCAAACTTAATTCTTAACACTTCTTGAAGGAACCAAGAAATATGTAAATATGAACGACCATTTCAGACAAAAATATGCAGCGTACGTTCTGAAAATATTGACATGAAGTGATTGACATTATCAGAAGATCTCTTTGCCTAAAGATATCTGAATGAAATTAAATTGCTTCTGACAAGTTCCTGAGGAAATTTTTAGTTCAAATGAAACCATATTTTCAGAGGAAAACATTTCAGAGAAAAATCTGCCCCCCACACACTTAGTGCAGCTCTGCCCCAGAGTCGCTGCTCAACTCATTAGCAGAGGGGAGCTGTTTGCTGTGCTGTAACTTTCATTCTGAATTTGCCTATTTTTAGTGCCCTGTGTCAGAACTCGGTGGCAATTTGGGGATTTTGCTTTCATTTTTCTGGTTGTGTCTCAATATGAGTCATTTCTGCTGTACGTTTATGTTACTGCTGTTTGTAAACAGTGGATTATGAGCTGTTCCTAAAAACTAGAACAGGTTTTACCAGAAGGCTGCCCAGCTACTGCTTTTCCTTTAGGTTTTCTTTCTCTGTGTTCTTCGTGCACTTAGCTATATACTCACTTCCACGTATTCTTGTAAATGTAAGAGCAGAATAAATTTAGGAACCACAGCACTTTCAGCAGCTCCACTTCATTCTCACACCAGAGGTTTCTAAACTACTCCTTACAGTCAGCTACTACAGATATGCATGAGCAGCAAACCACCACTGCCTCCAAGGCATGTCTTGTCTGCACACTTATTTGCAGCATTTTTCTCTGGACCAGTTGCATGGGGCAGATTCTGAGTATCTTTTTTATTTTTGCAACATGGTTGTACTGAAATCAGTGAGGTAAAATGCAAAATAGTGTATGGTCAATGCAAACAGAACTGACAAGCCAAACTGTGTTTCACACAGAAACTCAATGATCTAAATACATTTCTGGGACACCGCAGCCAGCCTTGTCAGCCCTTGGGTCAGTGGAGGGTTTGGCAGCCCTTGTGGGTCTTACAGATCATGCAGCCCAGGTAGCTAAAGCACCTGACTGGATGTAAATAGTGTAGATGGAATTCAACTTACAGACTTTATAAGCTCTCCTTTAGATGTTCTCTCTCTCCTCCAAGACAAAAGGTTGGATGAAAAAATGATGGAGGATGTCTTGTAATGCTTGCTCTGAGTCTCTAGCAGCAACACTGCATGTAGAGCTTCTCTCATGCTATATCAGCATTTCTGCTTCCATGCCAAAAACTAGAAGTGAAAAGCCATCTTGTTAGAACAACTCCAAATCAGGAAGAAGTACGGAGCCAGGTTACAAAACTGGGGAAAAATCTGAGGGAAGTCAGTGACCAAAAATGAGGAAGAAGATGGTTTCTAAATAATGTTTGTATTTGCCTAAATGGATAGCAGAGTTACCAATTAACCCATCTGATAAAAGGAAGTCTGTGTTTTAACTCTGTTTCTTATGGCAACACATAGAAACATCTCCAAGTCATTTCTGGCCATCACTTTCTCTCTCCCCAAGGGCATCCATACCCGTGTCATAAGAAATATTTGAAATTCAGATGGCAAATTTTTGTCATATAAAGGACAGAGCTGAAAAATGCAAGATTATTTCATAACAGTTACTCAGTAACAAGGTTTTTGATCTTCATAACATTATCCAGAAATAAGACAGATATTTCTGTTCAGCTGAACCCAGCTGGCTGTGTGGAAAACATTTCAAAATCTGCCATAAATCTTTTTTTTCCCCTGATGTCTGTTAATTTAGTTAAAACAAACCAATTAAATGTCCTAATTACAACTGAAATATATAATTATATTGTGCACTCAGTTCAGAGCATACTAATGAAGCGATCATCACCTTCTTATTAGTCACTTGAAAACTAAACCCAAGTGGGAGCTGAAAAATGTTTTTCTGTATCTTCAAATAAGGCACTTGATCCATTCTTCAGTTGTTTGTGAATTTAAAACTTGAGCAAAACGGGCAGAAAAACATACAGGATCATTACATCTTCTCTTCTTAGAGTCAAAATTCGAGAATTATACAGTAAGGTGGATCAGCTCATGTATAAATTAGAGACTGTTCTCAACACGTATTTTAATCTTTGACCATAAGCCTTTTATAAAATTAGCATAAAGTTTAAAAGACAATGCACAGCTCTTTTTAAATTACTTTGCTGTAATGTCTACCTTGAGGTTGGCTCCTAAACAGGTAGGGCTGGCTTTTAAACAAG
Organism: Anas acuta; assembly: GCF_963932015.1. Lineage (NCBI taxonomy): Eukaryota > Metazoa > Chordata > Aves > Anseriformes > Anatidae > Anas > Anas acuta. The sequence goes on from NC_088986.1 coordinate 4,069,332, forward strand.
TTGTCAACGCAGCCTGCTGCTGTTTATTGACATCTGTTGGAGGTGCTCAGCCTACCGATCCTCAACCCTGCTGCAATTTTATAGCTAAATCTCTCAGGCAAATCTACATAGCCCTCATGAAACCTACAGATCTACCTAACCGGGGGGAAAACAGTGCAAAACAAAATTTGCATAACTTACTACAAAAATGAAAGAGTTGGTGAAAACCATCACCGAAGGATTCTCATTTCAACACCACTGCAGCTTTGTCTGCTCCCTTTGCTATGAAAAGCCAAGGGCGAGCCATGTGGAGAGGCAGCCAGTGGCCATAGCATGGCCCCCCAGGAGCCATCGCGTGGCATCATGACACAAAACACAGTAGCCTTAATTCACCACTACCCTGAACCCTGTACAGCCATATACAGCTGCATAAAGTGGCCACAAATCCTTAGGATATCAGCTCCTAGGGGCAAAGGTTATCTTCTTCATTTGTTACAGCACGCCATGCAAAAAAGCCATTTTTTTTTCAGCATAACTGTAACTCATGATATATTGATAAAACTAATTGAAAAGGCAGTATTGAGACCCTCTTGCATCACAAAGTGTGCAGCAGAAAAGGATGTGCCCAGTAGGCTAAGAATCTGAGCCTCCCCCTCAAACGTATCTTTGCTAGGCTCAATATTGTGTCGTATCAGGAATAAGCAGCTCTGAACTCCTCATACCTTGGACGTGTTTTCTGTTTTGGGATTATTAGAATACTTCATACCAAATCTAATTAGATGAAGAGCATTTTGGGAAGTGTGCTTTGCCTGCCTAAACAGAAATATTATAGCAGCTACTTAAATGGTAATTGATAAATGCATAAAATTACTACCATTCAAACTGCAAATCAGTTAGCAAAATTCAATGAAAGTTTAAACATTTCATTGCATTAATGATATAAATGCATAAATTTACAGAGAACAGCATCCAGGCATTTGGCAGCCTTCCACTGTATTTACTTAAAGGTGGTAATGCATTTAAAAAGCACTTGAAGCAGAATATGTATTAAGCACTACTAAACTTGCATAGATTTATTAGCACAAGCTTTTAGACTGTCTCTGCCCTGAAGCAAACTCTTTTTTATTTCTGGAAATTAAAAAAATAGAGCTATACTTCATTTTAAGACACATCAGAGAGGTCGGAACGGTAGTTATCTTTAAAATACTGTATTTCTTCATGACAAGTGCAGTTTTGTAGCCTTTAGTTTGGATGTGACTGACTGATAGGACCGTCTAAGAAATGCTGATATTATCCACAGGATCTTTCATTTACATGTTAGTGAAAAAATGGTAGTTTGAAAAATTCTCCAGCATCTCTAGAGACTAATGATCTGACACCTCTAACAACTTAGTGACCTGATTTTTCAGACGGTGTTGAAAACCTGTCCATCTAGAAGAAAAATCAGACGCCTTCAACAGTGCTGCTAGCAAGGCATTTCAAATTCTCTTGGGGAATTTCAGTTGAAGAACTATTAATTCTCACAACAGACATCAGCTAATATGGCAAGAAAATATTTGTGTGTATTTAATGGTATTTGGAAAATATCTCTATTAGCATTCACTAGATAAACTGCGTGCCAAAAGAAATACCCTAAATACTATGTATCTCAGGATAAAATCACAGGCTAGATACGTGCTTGCATGGATATCTTCCTCGAAGAGAGATCAGTGGGAGATCTTGATAAGCGGGAGGCAGGGACTAGGACTTCTCTCAGAGTTGGAAGAAACCAGTGTAATTTAGACTGTGTCAAACATTTGGGAATTGTGTGTGTTGTGTGTCACACGACAGTCCCTGGCCACAGCAGCTTGTGATGGACACCCATCTCTTGGCTTCAGGAGCAGGACAGCAAAAAATATTTCTGTCTGAGGAACTAAAGTCAACCCACTCACTGTGAAGAGTTCACATGCTCCATTCTTATATGTCAAGGATCCTAAATGCACCTGGAGCTTAAAGACAAAGGTGCCTTCACTTTTGTACAGAGGACACAGAGGAAGGGTGGCATTTCTTGTCACCCAGCAAGGGTGCAAGACAACAGCATTCATGTCCCCTGAGTCCTGAGCCCATCAGGGCTCTCTTTAAGGCCACCTTGCCTTTCTAATTAGTGTTCAAATCACTGTAAGAAACAACAGAAATTAGTAAAGATTTGCTGCACAAACCGCCACTCTTTCCACCTCCCATTGAGGTCAGAGTTGCTGGCACTGTGTGGCTGCCTCCCGAAGCCAGCACAACTGCTTCATCTGCCATGGGAAAAGTGAAACAGAATTTATTTCAAGTGCCAGTGTAAGAACTTTTTCATCATCCCAGTGGCCTTTTTCACTTGTTGCCTCCAGCACACCGCCCGGCCTGCCTTCCCTTCACATCCAAAAGTACGTGGTCAGCACTGATGTGTTTTAATGTGGGGAGAAACCCATACAAAGAATCAGGAAGTTAGTCCAACATGGAAGAAGTCTGCTGAGACCATTGTGGCCATTCCTCTGCTAACAGATGAACAGTACCCAAAATATGGTCTTGGGAATTTAGCACAGACAATGACATTCCCGTTATAGCTAGACTTTGGTCAAAGCTTTGGAGTTTGGAGCTCTGAGCCACTACATCACCCAAGGCAGAGGAAAGGTAGAGTTTCCTTTCCAAGACTGTTCCTGATATGTTAATTGGAAAAGTGAATTTCACAGAGAAGTGCTTTGCACTTTAAATGAGGGAAGAAATAAATCCCCCAAAGAACACCAGGCCCAGGTTTTGTGTCATTGCTCTGTTTGTAAAGGAGTGCCCAGGAAAACTTCAGCGGGGAAGCTCGGCACATCTTCCCTCTTGCATCCTCTGCTGAGGTCGAATTCCCTGCTGCCTCATGCCTCGTACAGTCAGCAATGCACAGTGCGTGTGTAAACACAGCCCTTCTGATCTGCTGCAGATATACACATCCTGCACTTTTTTTTTTTTTTTTTTATACTTACAGGGTAGGTGCCCTTGTCTTGGCTGGTACGGTTTCTGAATGGATGAGCTGGAATGAGCAGATGACAGAGATTTCTTTGCATTTCGATGCTTTTCTGGCCAAAATCCTCTCCACGATTCATCTCATCAAGATCTTTAAATACAACTGAGAGCAGAATTTGGCTCAGGGAGTATTTCCCTGTTTCATTCCTTGCAGCATTTCATTACCACATTCTAAATCCGTAACGAAATCCGGAGTGTTTTATGGCGCTCTGTATTAGAGCGTTGCTAATAAGTAGCTCCATTAAAAATAGTAAACATAAATCATTTATTCATTTTATGCATTTTTAGTCCACTTGAGAATATTTTTGGCTGAGCTAAGACTCAAGTAAGCGTGTTAATTATTATCTTACTACAGTAATCAGTTAATAAGGCAGTTAAGAGAGATGTTTGTTAGGAGGTTCTGGGATGCCTGGAGGCTACTGAAGTCATTGTCTGGGGAAGAACACCACAGCCAGAGTGAGCAGGAGTCTGATGGCACTCAACCAAAACCCTGAGGCCTCTGTCTGCCGATTAGCTGAAAGGAGAGAGCAGACATCAGGTCTGAGCTGGGGAGCTGTAAACAAGAACAGGTAAAGCTCCCAGCGCAGGTCCTCACACACTGGAGCAATGTCTGTGCCCCCTCCAGGGAGGCTGGAAGAGCTTGGCCCGTGGGGAGGGTGTGGGAGAAGGAGACACAAGTGGGTTTGGGTACCTTCTGCTCCCAGAGCAGTCTTTCCTGGGCTCTGCTGTGTCCTTAGGCCAAGGTGCTGGGCTCTGTGCTTCCCATCTTTCTCTTTCCCAGCTCCTGTCCCCTTCCATGGGCAAGGAAAGGCACTGACTTATAAAGCTGAGCACCTTGATGAAGATGCAGCTCTGATTTTCTTACAGGAGCATCCAAATTCCTTCCCAGTCCATTTTAACACCCCTTTAAATCCCTTTGCTGGAAGGAAATAGCTCCTTTACTCATCCTCCTGCTGCACAAGCGACTGGTCAATAACCAGACTGGTGCAGCAGTGTCCAAAAGCTGTCTGACCATGGCCAGGATGGCCTTTGCTTCTGCAGTGTTTCCAGAGAGGTCTGTACCATAAAGCCATGCACAAAACTAGCACCTTCAATCTGGAGGCCAAAGCCAGAATGCATTTGAAGACTAAATATTCAAGTCAAGATTCAAGAAGAGCAGTGCATATGGGCATCTTGCTGTCCTTTTACATGATCTCTACCTGCCTGGTGGTCAGTAACTTCTCTTCTCCATTCACCACTGCAGCAGCAGTGATGACAAGAACTAAATACTTCCATTAGTGACTTGCAGAAGAAGGTTAACGCAGTCTCCTGAAGCTGGAGGAAAACCACAGCTGTCTGCCCTCAGCCTTGGGTGTGTCAAGGAACCTGTCCATAAGGGAAGTGTTTCTGGTTATGAATTATAGACTAGAAAATCCCCATGGCCCTATTAGAGATGCACTTCGAGGTGCTCCAGGGGTAGCCTGTGCTAGCTAAATTCTCCCTGTGGGAGAATTACAGTAGTTGACAAGGAAGGGAGGAGAAGAAGCCACTTTCTGATGTACTTCAAAGCGAAATAATCTGACTCCTTCTGTCCAACATCAACAGAGGAAGACCTTATTCAACTTCAAAATGCTTCATCTGACTTGCAGCACAGACATCATTTAAAAAACAGTCCCTTTTACTTGTCCTTCCTAATCCAGCGAGCCGTCAAAACAGGACTGCATTAGAGACATCACATTTAACCTGCACTGGAGAGACCCTATTTACTTGAGACAAAACAGTCCAGAATACATCACGGATCTGTACATCACGGGTCTGTCTTACAGTTTAGGATAATACCTGAGTCCTGAGTACAAGGCTGTGACTCATCAGTGAGGGAAACCCTGTCACTGCCATTCTGCAGATGGTGAACTGGGAAAGAAAGGGGTTAAACTGCTTATCCAAAGACATGGGAGAATCTGTAGCCAGGCCAAAAAGTGAACCGAGATCTCTTGGCTTCATCCAGTGGGACTGTTGCTGGGCAGAATTTTTTTTGTTTCTCTCACGAGACTCAGCAAAGCTTTCAACAAGTCTAGCATGAGTGGCCCAGAGCTGACACTGTCCCAAGGAGCTCTTCCTCCACTGGAAGAACTTACATGGAAAATAAATACTAGATACATCCAATTCATTATTTAATAACCTTTTTTTTTTTTTTTTAAGCTGGAACAGCCTGCTCAGAAATGCAACAGACTTGAAGGAGGACACCGGGACTGAAGCCCTGATATCTGATCTTGCTGCTGGAAGACAGCTCTGTCTGCATATATTGTGTTTTTTTGCTAATCATTTCATTCTTCTAACCTACCTCTGTCTGGAGTGTTAACATCTGTCACTGAGGCTGTGATCTCCTTCATACCTCTTCAATACAATACCTAGCACGGCAAGACCTGAGTTCAGATGGGAGCTGCTCTAAAACCAGCATGCCACCACCACCACCAGTAAGCCTTATTTGTTCCCAGAAGGCAACCTGAAGAGCATCCCTCCTAGGACAACCATTGCCCTGACAGAGCTCTAGCATCTCTCTGCTTGGAGAAATTCCTCCTTAATATACACAGGGAGACATTTCAGAACCATTACACAATACAGATTAATTGACACTTTTAAAGAGATTAAGCTGATTCCCTCCCCTAAATTCAGTAGCTACCCCAACTCCATCTCATTGAGAAATCTTCATCTGGCAAGAGTCATGAATTATAAGCAAGATAAAATATTTCATTAAAATACGGATGGGGGAAATAGGAAGCATGTTCTTTTTTTTTTTTCCTTTTTTTTTTTTTTTAATATGGCTAAAACCCATTTTGCTTCAAAAGCAAATACTTTGCCATTTTTCAGGTCACTAAGTTGGATGTTGTAAATCCATCATCAGTGTTTCCTTACAGCTATAGTAGCTGACACATCTGAATCACCGGGAGCTAAAAGCATGCCAGAAGAAATGAACACCATCAAAACACATCAGAAGGAGACGTAGAGCAATCGCTTCCCTAATGTACCTGGCTGCTGACGGAACAATATTAGCTTGCTTTCTTTGAGATTGGCCATGCGTAAAAATGAGCTCCTAATGAACAAATGTCTGTCCATGAAGGAATTGATTTAAGTGTATCAATTAAAAATTGGCCTCGGTATCACTGGAGGGATGTTTTTAAGCATAATTAATGCAAAAAGCATAACAGCATTCTTCTTGAGGTTCAATCAAGAATCTCGGATGATAGTGCATACGCACCACTCCCCGCTTCCAGGGGAGTGTAAATGACTCCCTCTTGTACTGATCCATTTAAGTAGTTGTAAAACCTTGATTATATCCATGTTAGATGGTTTTCTGGGCAGAACAGGACTGCCCAGAAAATAATTTATGCCTCCCCTATAAAATATTACCATTTCATTAAAAAAAGATGAAGATGATTGAGCAAATAATTGTGGATAAAATCATTCTCAAGCTTTTGGTTTTCTGGTGAAAAATATGTGTTAAAAAGGCTCTTCTTCCTCAGAAAGTTCAAAGGTCATGTTTATGTCTAGATTCAAGTAAACAAATTTGTTGGTAATATTTCCACCAAGAGCATCATCTGCCCTACCTGATAATGCAATAAGGTTATAATTTTAATCTGTGAAAGAAGAAAGTGCTAAGGATTTGTATGGCAGTATCATTAATTGTAGGATACTTCTATAAAAAATGCATTAGGGATGAGAGTTTTAAGCTTGACTAGTAAGCTGAAATACCCTAAAATGGGGGTACCAAAATCTTTCAGGTTTGAAACTGTTTTTCTCTCACAGAGACACTGTTCTGTGGTTTTGTCCCTTCCTGCTCTGTGGCATGAAGAGGAGGGTCTGGAGTAAACTGTTGGGCATCAAAATAATCCATTGAGATAATTCAGTTTCCATGTCAGAGAGGTCCCCAAGAATGAGTATGGCAAAGAGTGAGCTGTGGGCTAGGAGAATTGCTGTGGCAATCAATATGTCAGTTGCCTCTCTTCCAAAGAACCCATTCTCATATTCTTTCCAGAACTTTGTGATACTGCCATAGACATAAAGAAGTCAGAAGTTGTGTCAATGGCTTCTCTCAGAAAGACTGAAACTCAGTATTTCCATTTGTTTCTGGATGTAATCTGAACAGAACTGCAGAATCCTGTGCAATTCAGTGCTTTGAAATCTAGATTTTACAATAGGTGTTTGGGAGCACTTACATTACCATGGAGGATGAGGACATTGTGCCACTCTAAATGCATTCCCATTTCAGCTATAACATACCACCACAGTATTAAAACCAAACATCTGAAGAAATGTTCTGGTTTTCTTTTTCTTTCTTTCTTTTTTTTTTTTTTTTTTTTTTAATAAGATATTTGTGGCTTAAAGTTAAATGATGATGTTTAAAGAAATCTGGAACGGTATTAATCATTGAAACTACTCATCGATTTAAATACTAATGTACTGATAGATAAATACGCATCTACTGGTCACATTAACCTGCCTTCATCAAAAAAAATATCATGTGATACAATGAAAAGCTACAAAAATGAATCATTACCATCTAAATCTAAACTAAGACCTTTAAAAAACTGAAACGATGGAAGGTTTTTAAAATCTGTGTTGCCATATTTCTGGAATGCCATGCCTTAGTTTTTAAGGCCAGATTTCTTCAAGTATTGAGGAATACCTTCCCACTCTCATTCAAAAGAATATTATACAGTCAGAGCTCGATTACTCAGTTCTTTGTGACTTGGGACCTCAGTGCCCTGTGCAACATCAGTGACTGTCCCACCAGGAAATACGAATGTGAACTCACGAAGCTTTTTGCTCAGTACACCAGAACTAAACCGCTGGGTCTGCGCACGAAGAGACCAAGGCTTGGGGCTCGGTTCTCCTTTTCTCAGTCTACAAGCCTGAAACAGGATTAGTAGGAGGGATACGGAGGCATCTTTAGGCTTTCAATATTTTCCTTGGTTGCTGCATTATTTTAAACAGTTGTAATTTATACCACGCTCAAAGGAGGAATAGGAAGCAGCAATGTGCTTTGAAGCCACAGCTCCTATTTCACATGTTCCACCCAATGCCATTATTTGAAGATTGGCTTATGCAACTTCTCTATTTATTACTGGTTTGCTTTTCTTTTTGTTGCAAGAATCAAGCTGACAGCTGAACACATGTACATACAATATGAGATCATGCTCTACAAGAAAAAACTAATTAAGACTTTACACTCTTGGCCCATGCCCTGAATACTTCGCACCCAAAGGCAGAAATACACCATGGCTGCACTGCCCTCAGCACAGCAAGGATGCAGCGGCAGAGCTGCAAGACCCGGGCATTTGTGCTCCAGGAGCAGCCTCCAGGAGCCAGGGTTCAGGCTGCAGTGACAGAAGGTGTAGAAGGCAAGTTCAGGCAACTGGTATGATGATGGACATGGAGGTGATGATGAATCTGGGGCATAAACAGATCCTTAGCTACTGGAGGGACCTTGGTAATAGCTCTGAGTGTGCCTTTTGGGTTAAACCTGGCATGAACTGTGACATGATGATGCAGGCGAGTGCTTTTCTATCCTCTACGTAGCAGGAGAGTGTTCTTGGCACGGCAGCAGCCTCCACCACAGCCTCTCTTCCCAAAATGCAGCCTGCACACGATAGGGAGAACAGAAACACACCACTTCTCATACGGCTTTTTTAACAAAGCAACGCCAGGGCACAGCGCCAGAGATCCTGGTACCAGACTGCTTACATTCAGCCGATCACACGCTGACCGTTCCTTTGGGCTTTGCAGCCTCCAAGTTTAGGGTTTTATACACCAAAGGCCAAGTTCGTCTCCTGCATATCCTGAGTGGGATAATGAGTGATCCATACAGTCAGCAGGACCGAACAATGTCTTCCTGCAACTTCCCAGCACTCCCTCAGCTGCAGGGCTCAGAACCCACCACATTATTGCAAGAAGATTATTTTACTCCCGATGCAGTAGGAATAACAATCCTTCTGCACTGTAACATGTGCCTTTTTTGCACTGCAAAAGCCTCCAGCCACAACAGCAGCAAGAATTGCTAACCACACTTAAAATGTCCAGATATGGTATATGTTTTATCATTATTTGGCAGGCATATGTTCAGTGTGACTTGGATCGTTTATTTCCTTTTTGTTTTCAAAAGCTACCACATGTCCCTGGACAAAAATTACACTTAATGTTTTATTTTTTCAGCCCAGTTAAAATCAGAGCACTTGTTTTGTACAGTTTTACATAATAATGTGCTGGTTCGTGTGACTATTATGTAATTTAATTTCAGTAAACTGGCCTGAAATAATTTAGAAAGTCTACAGAGTTTTTGTGCATTCAGTGTCAGGGACTTTTACACATCTATTGATGTCAGCCTTGAAATTTAATTGGAGTGTTGGAGTTAGTTGCTTCCTTGTCTCTATATGGAAATAAAACCCACAATGTGTCACAGGATAAATTCTTCCATCTTATCCAGGACTGGAAGGGAGGGCTGTTACACTCTGATGCTCATCTATTCAAATGAAGAACTACAGGAAAAAAAAAAAAAACAAAACAGGGGAAAACCTGGTCAGATTAAAGGTGCTAACCAAGACCCAAGATACACTGCAGAGCCATGGGGAAAAGAACCTAAGTTTCCCCATTTGTTGTTTTGTCTGTTGTTAATATTCTTTGACAAACCTGAAGGTTTTTTTGATGCTTCCCTCTCAAATTATGTGTTTCTCTTTGCTTCACCTATTCAGCTGTGCCAGGCAATGAGAACTGACCAAGGCTGGACCTTCGTGAAAGAGTGTGCTTGAATGGGGAGAAATGAGGGGATTAACAACAGCCTCGAGGGTCAGGAACTTGTTTTTGGAAAGGGTAGCACACGTGGCTGGTGTTCCTGAAAGCCAGGCAAAATGCTAGCCCACAGAGTAAGGGCAGCATACAAGAAAAACGAGCCTGAGCAGTGGGGCCAAGCATCGCTCGGGTCGAGGCTGAACTTAGGGAGCCTGCCCAGGCGCTTGGACACGGCCCTGCTGCAGCAGTGAATCAGAAATGAGGCAGAAATGATTCACAAAGGGTGAAAAATTCACCACTGGCATCCAAGGAGTTAGGAGGCTACACAGACTGAAACCCCCAAGTGCGTTTAACTGCAGGAGTACCCAGGTGACATTAAGAACTGGGAGCTGCATCACTTTTGCAAAGGGCGCCCACATCTTTCTGAAACCGTTCCCCCAAAGCTGACTGTGCCTCCCGAGGAAAACCATGGAAAACATCAACTTGTCCGGCTCAAAACACTCGAGACTGTATTTCTTGTCTGCATCCTCCCTTGTCTGCTTTCCTTCCTCTTTTCTGCCTCTTCTGCTTTCATGTGGATAGGGTACTGAGCAGTGAGTGGGATTTTGACATCACAGGAGAAATTGGTTGCGACAGAGCGAAGCATGACGAGCACAGAAAGGGGGAAGAGGGCAGCACGCAGACGCCTGTCACGTATTCGGCACCGCTCGTCACTGCTGCCTGCGTACGGCACTCGCACTTTGGATATGACTGCCACGATTGCGTTGCTTCGCTCTTGCTTCGGGGGAGGCTATACTGCAGCTATAAAGGCTCTGAAACTCTCAGCGTGCATGGTTTAAATTACAGCTAATTCGTTTCGATATGCCTTTTTTCTGGGATCCATAGACAACGTGACTGCAGCGGGGTTTTAAAAAATCAAAGGCAGGTTTCCCTGGGAGATACACATCGAGCCCTGCCCGAGTCTCTGGCGTGTTGCAATACAGCTCGTAGCAACCAGGCAGAAATCAGTTCTCCTTTCCACAGTAAAGGCTTGACAAACAAAACAATTTCTTGTATCTTAAGAAAAACAGCTTCAGAGGATTGGTTAAGAGACTTCCTCTGTATTTTTGAGGACGGACCAGCACCAGAACCACAGATCCACTGAGGTCAAGATGAAGCCTGCTGCCTGAAGAGATGGTTATTATATTCAGATTTCTATTAAGGTTGCAAGGTAGCGGAGCACTAATTTGCCAGCGAGAGGCAGGGGTCGGGAGAGAAACTAATGAAGTTACAGTGCTTGATTGGACAAATGCAACTTGAGCCTTTTTTTAGGATGTTATCTATCAGCCTGTCTGGCAAATGTCTGTCTGGTAATAATGTATCCGTCTGCTGAAACAAGCCTAAATAATGCAAGGCTATATCAATAATTAATAGGCACATAGGTCAACAAGTTCAAGATTGTTACAGGCGAGCGAGATCTGAAGGAAATGGTTCATTTCGGGCAGCTGCCAGGCCCCAAAAAGCTGGTGCAGCTTTGCGCAGAAAGGACAAGAGCGCTTGCAACACAAGTGCCAGGGCACTGTGTGGAGGACACGGCTGCTCCACCTCTGCTTACACACAGAAAAAGGGAACCTGCGGGGTGGCACTGCCCAGGGAACCCGGGAGCGCCCGATTTGACGGAGAGTGGCAGGATCTGCCCTTTGGTTGATGCCCTCGCTGAAATTCCCAGATATCCTCTGTTCATCACCAAAAGAAGATGTTGGTTCTAGATCAGGCAAGCAGCTCTATTCATTTCTACACCTGATTCCACCAAAGCAAGTACATATCTAGCATAAAACTGGATCTAGCTTCTTTGAGAACATTTAAAAACCCTACAAGAAAGGCCTGCAAAACAGGTACTGCTGATGTTAGTAGAGGCTGATGATAACAGCAGCTGAGGTCACTTACTGAGTAAGAAAATTTGTGTCTGAAATAACCTGAAGAGTTTTAAAATGGAGAGAACAGAGAATCAACCTTACCATATGAAAATGATCAGAATAGGAGAGGGCATCAAAATGGAAATACAGAAAATAAAGCATTGACATAGCAGTGGCTCTCTTCTGAGAGCAGTGCAGAAAGTCAAGGTGTTTTGCTAACTGTAATCCTTCACCAGTAGTCAAACAGGAACATAAATGCAGGATTCAAGTCCCCATTTGTAAAACTGTGGGACCCCATAACAATAAAATTGTTACCAAAAATCTCAAAATAAGCACAAGTAAGGTGTGGTATAAACATACAAACCCATTATCTTCGTGAAGCATTTCTACTATACATGTTGAACTTGCCTCAATGGTAGAAACTTAAATGCATGAGGAAAAGAATTAGATTTTGGCAACTTTTTATAGCTGGTCCTTTTTTTTTTTTTTAATACAAGTGTCATAGAAGAAAACACAGCAAACATCACAGCTACATTTTGAGAAAACCACAGCCTACTTTACTTACAACTGATGCAGTACAGAAGGGAAACCGAAAGTAGAAAAGAGAAACACAAGCTGCAAAGGCAATTCTAGTAAAAAGTCATTTTAAAAAGCAGATGACCAAGATAGAAAAATCCCAAATTAATATTTACAGTAAATTTTGCTTTTAGAGCTGTGTGATAAGTTAGTTACTGAAGATTCTGTCAAAGGGATTTTCTTCAGAGTGAAATCCTAGAGCATATGGAGGCTGCTTTGTCCTTTGGCCTTTTTCTGAATAAAAACCACCGATTCTGCTCAGGCAAGGAATTCCAACAAACTCAGAGGTGTGACCCCAACTGCAAAGGGTCGATACGTGATCTGTCTCGAGTACTCATTTACAGGAGTAAATTCTATGGAAATCAGTTCCCAAACGCAGAAGCCACAATTTTTCTCAGCCCCTCTGCACAGATAAGGCTCTGCTGCTTTCTTGGCAGCTCCCAACTCGTCGAGGAATTCACCTGTGGTAGTGGCTGAGTGGGGCTGCATTCAGAGCACACGCATGCTCAACTGAAGGCATCTGCACTGAGCTTTACAGCTATAAACTCTCACAAAAACACCAGCGCAACTCATTTCTGCAACTTGCCTGAAGACAGAGGTACACAGAGGATGGGCCCTGGTGAGTGCAAGGCACCCGGCATGGCCCGGCAGGGGCAGAGCAGCAGCGATGCAGCACCTTGCTCCAAGTAAGAGCATCACCTTCGTCCCCTTTCAGCCACCACCAGGCTTCTGGGGAGCAAAGCCAGCTGCTTGTGAGCCCCGTCTGTACGGCTGCCATCCTGAGGATGATCCTGGACGTGGCTAAAGGGTGAAATGTATCTCTGAAGGCACCAGCAAGTGAAGACGCAGGGCGTTGAATAGGAAAAGGAAGTGCCTGGCGCCTTCGCGTAGGCGGAGTGTCAATTTTCCAAATTAAAGACACTCCAGTTCTACAGAAATGATCAGATGAGAGGACTCCTGGCAAGAGCTGGTGTGTGTAATTTTATAAAGCGCCTTAGGGAGGTAGACACCCAATTCTCTTTCAATCTGAGTGGCTACTGCCCTTCTCCTTTGAACATCTGCCTGTGTTACTTGGGACGTCACTAGGTTCTCTGCATCTCTCCTGGGGTAAAACAACGAAGGCCATTTTTTCCGAGGTATAAAACTGGATTTCCACGGCTCACTGCTGAAGTAAGGGCAGCCACCTCATAATGCAAAAGTAATTGCTTTAGCCTAACATGCCAATCCTTCCACTTTATTGTCCCTAAATCAGAAAGCACGTTTTATTGGTGCACCTTATCCTCACCATCTTCTGACTCTTGCAGTTTTATTCCTCTGACCTCTCTTTATGCCATCCCCATTTCCTTTGTAGCAAGCTCCTCCATGCTGCGTTGCAAAACGCTTTACAACAATTCGGACAAAAGGGAGACTGCAAGAGGTACTCCCTTCTCCCAGCAGAATCTGGGAGTGCCCAAATTCACATGGTGCTTTCTGTACGTACAGTTACTTGATCCCAACCCCTTTCTCACACATGTGGTAGGACGGATTATTCTTCTATTCATGCCTCTCGGTTTTTTAATGGATTTAGGCCACAGCTCTTAAAAATGTATAAGAGAGACAGGCATCGCATGATTTTGCTATGGATATTTTATGAGCAAGTCTGGGTGCATGCTGTGTGCTCGAAACAAAAGACTGCACAATTTGCTACCAGGGCAGGATCTGTGTTATGTCTTGTATTCAAGGCTTCTGAGAAATCTTGGGCAAGAAAAGCAACAAAACAAAGGCATGGAAGAGACACCACGACATCTTCTAAATGGGTCAAGACAGCACCAACATGCTGCATTCGTTGTTATTAAGAGCTGTAATTCAGCCATTTCTCAGAGAGCAAATCTGATTTAGGAAACAGCAGCTCAGCCCCTCCTTTTTTACTGGCTGTTATTTGGGGGTTGCACTGGTCAGTTAATTGACATAAACTATTACCTTGAAGTGATTACACTAGTACCTAGGGGATTTTTACTCATGCACCTGCAGCAAGCATCGTAAGATGTTTTGGTACCAAAAACCACTTCAGCCATTATTTATCAATGGAGTGAGTAATTTACTTTTGGAGCATAGACTTTCACTGCTACCAGACTGATTAAATGCTTTGGTTAACATTTTTTCAAAGCATTCAACTGACAAAAAGGACTTTGATGACGTTTGGGTACATAAATCTCCTAGGTGTGCTTTTAAAGAAGCTTTCCTGAGGAAGCTGGGCTGTGCTCAGGACAAGGCACCGTCCTATTCCCAACACAGCTGTAAGTCCTTTGACTCAACCTGAGGGTAAGATCCAATGTCTAATAAACACAACAGGTTGGATGCAACCTCCAGACCAAGAAATCTGGAAAGAACTGACTGCCAGACAGCTTTTCACCTTCTTTTCCTTGGTATCTATGAGGACTGATCCCCTCAGGACATGGGTAGGGTGGTCCCTTCTCCTAATCCAGCACCACTTCCCTCTTTCATACTCTAATCACTGCAATCTGCAGCAGCAAGAGAGTGAGCTGTAAGGACGTGACACCGGACCCAGACCTTCTCCCCTAGGGAGTTTCACGATAATGTTTCCACTGTACACAACAGCGGCAACCCAGATTCTCTACAAAGTTCAGCCGGAGCCTGCACACTGGCAGGTGGTGTTTTCTGTGGGCTGTAATCTCATTTCTCGCACTGGGCTTACTTACTGGAAAGGAAGCTCTGAAGCTCTTGCAGTGCTTCATCTGTTCCTTGAAAGGGATGGGCCAGGATGGAAGCAGGGATACAGGTGCACAGGGCACTGCTCAGCCCTACTTTCCCCAGCCCCTTTCCAACCCTACTTTCCCCAGTCCCCCAGTGCTGTTGATATTTGCTTTGTTCTATTTCTACTGCTACCCCTAATAGATGCTGTAGCTATCTGGTGGGGAGCATAAGCTACATGGGGCAGTGCAACCGGGGAGCTGAAGGAGACTGCAAAGCTAATACGAGTAACAAATCCGTGTGTTCTAACTGCTTACGCAGCCAGCACCCCATCTGAAGCTCCAATTGTTAGCGTTTTCCAAGTTACCTTACTCAGAAATGAGTTACTAAAGAATCCGTTCTGACGGAGGTATTTGATTCAATCTCCTGTTTTGGTGCCGATTCATCGCCAGGGAGGGCACGAAGGAGTTTTCACACATTCCTGTTACAACGTCACAGCCTTTTTTCCTATGGGGAGCCTTGAGTCTCTTCTCTGCTGCTAGCTTTCAGTTGTTATTATAAATATGACAACATATTCAATGGATCTGGGATTTATGTAGCAATCTAACAATAATACTTAGAACACAAACACTTTTTTGTAAATATTATCTTATTATAACAAATGTAATAACTTCTATTTATGGGAATGCTTTTCAAGATGCTTCACGGTGGAGAAATGTAAATACCTCTGAAGTGGCAGTTTCTATAGAAACTTAATTTTCCAGTGAATTCTAGAGTAAATAGCCTAATTTTCTACTTTGCTTTATAAATCTCACAGAAACCTGGAGCATCTTTCAGAAGTGGCAGAAAATAACACTTTGCAACTGCACAGCCATTTATGTCTTTGAAGCCTGCTGGAATACAAACTACTCAAGTCTTCGGGAGCATCTTTAGGCAATACCATCATTATTTCCACTCAGAAGTGGTGGTATAGCAGCAGGTCCAAGGCTTTGCATGGAACAGGGGGTCACTGGCTAGCAGCCTGATGTCCACTCCCAGTCCTGCTGCTGGCTCCACCACAGCTGCCAGCTCCCGGCCCCATAAATCAGCAGTTTCGCTCCCATAAAGAAAAGTTTCTCTCAGCAGTAGCTGAATACAACCCCAGAACGGAGAGCAGAAGCAGTATTTGCCAGAAGCCTGGCTGGTTTTGCCCGATGGACATGTGAGGAGTGAGCACGTTTGCCTCGGGGCTGGCCGTGCTGCTGCAGAGCGGAGCACGGACTGGCGCTGTGCGGGGGCTGTTCTGACTCCAGGACTTGTAATTTCAGGGAAGCTAACGCCAAGAACCCATTCACCCTGGCATGGACACAGCCTGAAGAAGCTCCCACAAGAGCCACAACGAGGAACTTCTGGCCTCCCTGTGGGCCATTAGGGAACGCTGTTCCCAATTAGGTTCGTCGAGGAAGGAAGCTGAAGCTCAGTTGGGCTGAGCAACCACTTCTGAATTTTTGTTAACACTTCCTTATATCCCAAGGAAGAGATGCAACAAAACTTAAAACAGCAGTGGCACAGAGTCCCTTGCCCATGGACACCTCTTTCCAGTAAGGAACCTGCAAGAGCCCCGCATGCCCCCAGACCTCTCCCCCTCTGCCTCTGCTCCTTGGGCTGCTGTGGAAAGCTGCCTGGGCACCAGGCACCTCATCCCCCAAGGTGTGTGTGTGCCAGATCTTCATCTGGCTAATTGTGTGGCACATCCCCATCACCGCCAGCCCCAGCCCCGCACAGATGCCGTACGTTCGTGCTGAGATCAGAGCTGTAGGAGTCGGCCCTCCTCCGCACAGCAGATGGCTTGCTCTGCTGCGTTTGTTTTTGGTGCTTACTTACCTATTTGCTCCTCGACTCCTGACAGTCATGTGAATTTGAGAAGGGAAAAAAGAAAAGACTTCCTCAAGAACTGATAAAAAAAAAAATCAAGAAGTTTCCTTTCCACGTGTTATCTCAAAACACAGAAAACAGACCCAAGAAGCATTCTGAACCTTCTCTGAAAGGAGAGAGACCGAGAAATGAGCTGAGGATAGCTCCTTGGTGCCCAAGCAGCATGGACAGCTCAGTCAGGGCTCCCACTGAGACAGAAGGAGACACTTTCAGCCCAGAGGACTGCCCAGACTCTAACATTTTGGCTGGCTTCCAGTTTCTGCATAACGAAGAGCAGGTATTTTCCACTTGAAGCTTCTCCTTCAAGTATTTAAAAGGTGGCAAATCTGCCTAAATTTAGCAATCAGAATCTAGCCCATTTCCCTCTCTCACTTTTAGGAATGGGCATGTTTTGATTTTATCTAAACAAAATAGCTGGTACTTCTGCGGCACCTTTGCAGTAAATAAGCATGTAAATACATAAATAGATGGAAACCAGTGCAACTGAGGCATTTGGCGAAGTGTGAAATCCTACTAACTGTTGTGATTTATACTGCAAGTTGAATGAGATCCAGCTCCTGGAGGTATATAATTATGCCTAAATTTTTTTTTTTCTCAAACCCCGATTGCATGAAGAAGCTTGAAAGTGCAACCCATCTGCATGCTCAACTTGTAAACAAGAAGGCAAATGGGGAACACTCCAAATGAATTTATTTAAAACCATCTTAGAAACATCTTACAAAAGCCTACCTCAGATTTGTGGATACTTGATAGAGATGAGTATGGTGATGTTTATGTGGGAAAATAAAAGCTAGACCACTTTACTCCTAGAGCCTCAGACTGTGTCATGGTCACACCTGCACTGGTGGCCAGTTCCATGGGCATCCTCTCCAATAAGCCTCACTTAGGACAATGACCAGGTCAGGAGCAAATCTATGGCACAACGAGGCAGAAATTCTGTCTTGTAACCAAAGTATAGTAAAGGCAACAGCTCAGTTACCATGAAAGGGATATGTCAAAGTATCAGGTAAAAATACGTTGATCTATAACAAAAAAAACAACCCTCCAGCTAACTACACAAGCAGATCTCCTTTCCCTCGATCATTTCCTGTTGCAGATCTCTCCCACCTCCTGTTTCCAATGTCTCAGCTGCAGAGGTAGGGCAGCCAAAGATCACACGCGGGGAGCTGTGGGCCGGGTACCACCAGGGGTGGATTCCCACTGCTCGTGTCACTGCTGGAGCCCGCATGGCCATGGCCAGAGGTGCTATCATGTCTATCACACAGGGATCAGGTTTGGAACGAACCAGAAAGGCAAGTGTTACCTCAGGCAAGCTGGGTATCCTCAGGGAAAACGTCTGGCTTCCTTCTCCCATCACTGTGTTGTCCCCAAGGCTGTTTTTTCCTATGGATGGGGTTTGATGTGCATACATTTTCCTTTTCCCCACTGCCACTCTGTTGCTCTCACATTTTTACAATTTAACCAAATCAGTGTGTGCCCCTGCACAGAACCCCATTCTCCCCAGCAGTGGTTTCATTTCCTCCCCCACTCGTCCCATTGCCAGAAGCCCTATCTCCTCCTTTTCCCAGTGGGGAGCGCTTTGCTTCCCATCTGATTTGAATTCCTCCCTCCCTGTGTGGGCGATGAATCACTCAGAGTAATGGCATTTTAAAAACTCTACAGAGAAGGTAGGTAGACTCAAACCTGGGGGAGTGCATAGAAAAAAATGTTAGTGGGTGCCTTCAACCCCAAAAGCAGAAGTTCCCAAACTTCCCTGGTGTGTGAACAGTGCCTAAGGGCTAGATGCCTCCTTCTGCACATAGGTATTGATGGCAACTGCCATAGGCAAACTGGAGCCGTGTTATATATATGAATGTATAGCATCTAATATTTAATCTTTTATTTATCTGATATCTTTACCGATCATATCATATAATGATATGAAGTCATTATCATATCATAGATCGCAGAAAATTCAGAAAGAAAAACAAAATATTATAATTAAGGTTACATAGAGTGAAAAAAAAAGCTAAAATTAAAGAAAAAAAAGGCTGTTTCCATTCCATTTTGTTGTTTGGGGGAGCAGATTCTTCCTGTGAAACACCTCCATGTCAATAATACAGCCCTTCCAATGAAGAACCACTGAACGTAACATTTTCCAACTAATTGCTTATCAACTACTGCCTTCTCTGATGGAAGTGGACTTTAATTCTTGTTATTCCTCTTAGTCCTGCAGAGGTTATCTGAGCTCATGCATCAACAACAAAAAGCCCCTCTAATTACAGGGTAAATGGAAACAGCGGTCGTATATTCTCACTGCAGCCCGTATCTCAGTGACATTCACATTCTGAATCACAGTTTGATTCAAGGCAAGAAATTCAATTTTTACTGCTGGAAATTCTTCAATATTCTTTATCACCTGAGCACATGAAACAGAGAAGCTATAGTACGAATCTGTCCAGAACTTGATGTGCTTAACAAATAGCACGTTGTTTAATGACTTTATTCCCAACACCTACATGTTTTGTTCCTGTTACTTGTACAGCTGTCACGTATGACAAAGAGGCTAATTCTTCAGCTGAGGAGGGAGAAGGAGAAGGAGCAGCTTATGGACTCTTAAGCACGTCTTTCTTTTTTTTTCTGAGAGGCAGATAGAGAAATAGCAATATGGGGCTCCACACCAACCATGTCTCGGTGACTTCTTTTAAACTCGTTTAGCCTATAATTGAAGGATAATTTCTCTGATTGCCAACTCTGCCAGCTCACGCTGACATCAGAAAACCCAACAGTTCTTTCTGGCTCACATTTCATCACCGGTAAAGAATTCTGCAAACTACATTTTCCTCTGTGTGCATGAGTATGGTCCTGAAAATTATGGCCTTGGTTATATCTGCGCAATCCCCAATACCCTGCAAAATCTTTGTGGTGCATGCATACCCCACCAGTCACTGCGTATGCACCAAAGCCCTGCTTTCTGCTCTGCCCGTAGAGCTACAGCCCTGCTAGCACTGACGTTGCCCAGCTTTTTTCCAGTCTCTGATTGCTGTCTGACGTTCAGAGCTCCCCAGCACATCTCCCAGAGTCAGCTCTCTCGTGGCTGTGTGTGCCTTTGGGGTTTTAGTGGATGGAAGCTGTGCCTGCTTGAAATGAGCATCGTGTGCTCAGAGAAAGCTGCGCTCCCCATCTGCACTGCAATGTGCTTGCAGTGGGCACAGATCTGCTACAACCACTTTTGTGTGCTTCCTCACTGACCAGGATGAACTGCGACAGAAATAAGGAACTACTCTAACTCAGAAGAGATAAATGTCAAGCCTCTAAGGAGCTATAAAGACCAGCATTTGCTACACACCCCAAACACTGCATTATACAACACCCAAAAAGAGCCCAGACATAAAAACCCTACAGTCTGTTACGGGACAGGGAGAAAACTGAGCAGACTGAATGATGTGTTTGTTGTCTGTTCTGAAGTCATCTCTTACATTGAAAAATCTATTTAAAACCAATAAAACCTCAGTTTTACTTTGGTCATGCTTCTTAAGTGACTGATCTTGCCACAGTTCAGATTCCCATGGTATAGTTAAAGAGCCCAGAAGTGACAGAGAAAACAAAATTTACCCCGGTGTTATACACAGAAGTATTTGGCATAACGACTCTTCTAAAAACTTCTGTTTGAGCAAACTGACACTGCAGGTTTTTTCGCTTGGATTTCAGACGGAGGCTCGCAAAACTCAGAGTAACAAACATTTTAGTTCTCACTCAAATCAGAGAGTGACTCAGCACTGCAAGGAAAAGCTAGACTAAATGTTGTGAAGTTTTGTTGAAGCCAGACAAGGAGTGAGCAAGCAGGAGTCCAACTTGGAAGCAGACAGAGTTTGCATCAAGGGAAAACTTTACTGATTATATTTTGGAGGGGGTTGTCACAGGGCTGTCTCGCTGCAAAGCCCAATCCCACATTTATATTGAAACCAGTGTCAAATAATTCCCTTCTGGGTATAAAACCACTGAGAAGAATTCCAGGAAGCCCTTCCTTGCCCAGGAAGCTATTTCGAAGTCCCCAAATACACGAGAAGAAAATAACTTTCCTTCCAGGTTTCTCAATCACAGGCACCCCTCTCTGGCTCCGGACGACCCTAGCACTATTTTCAGCCTTCTCATCTTTCACCCGTATCCACAAGACAGCTGGCCCCGATGATCTGAGCGGCCCAGCCTCTACTTGCCTCCAGCCTGGGATAACTTGTACCCTCACAGATACTGTTTCTTGAGAGCGAGCCCCGAGATAACCCGCAAACGCAGATAACCCCCGGTTGCCTTCCTGCGTCTCCTGACAGATCTGTTGATTTGTCCAGCTTCTGGAGGAGACGCTCCGAAACCTGGGACGAAGGGGTCAGATGAGGGGTATCCGAGATAAGGGAGATTGAAGGGTCTGGGGGAGGGCAGGGGGAAAAGGAGGAGGTTACGCAGGACCTGAGGCTGGAGCTAAGTGTAGCCTGAGAGGCTCTGGGGCAGCCTTCCAGAGTGACCTGCACATCCCTCTGGCCGGCACAGCTGACAAATCTCATTCTTTAGCTTTCTAATCTCCTTAGCTTCGACCCTTTACATGCAAAAGGAGTAGAAATGCTTTTATTCCTCTGGGTAATTCTTGTACAGACAGAGGTAAGGTGCAGTTGTACACAACCCGGTTCACATCCAGTCTCTGCTTCACAAACACCAAAACGTGGACACGGCACGGCTGGGAGGAAACGGGGAGTTCCAGATCCGGGCTGGAACCACAGACAAAGGCTGGAGGTTGGAGCAGCAGCTGGCGTAACCCCAAATCTTCAGGAGAAGCCATCAAGAGACACCACGACTGATGGCTTCCTCTGCATATTGCAACACATCTGCTTGGGCCGTGATCCCTGGCCAGGATTGGGCAAAAGGAGCAAAATGCCGTCCCCTTCCCGAGAAACGTCAGCGCACAGCGTGTGCTTCCGAGGGCTGTTACAGCTGTGTCCTACCCGTGCTCGCTCCAGAGGTTCCTTTTTCATATCCTGTTCTGACCACTTTACATTTGTCATGTAAATTCATGTCAAGGACGCAGGGGAAAAAAAATAAAGTTGGTATGCATAAAGATTGTAAAATATGAGAATTTCTTAGGGGTTTTAATAAAGCTCAGGGTTAAAACCATGCTCTCACGGCACAAATACATATGGATGATATGCATCATGAGTTGTACTTCAGATGAAAGTTTAAGGTACAAAAATAAGTCATTTGGTTTCCAGCAGCCTTTTGAGATGCTTCTCTGGGGACCTCCCAACTTTCACGTTCCCTACAGACACCACAAATCGAACACTAGAGCCAGCAACCCTTATTCATCCCAGTAAACTTCTCCAGTGTAAGTCCTTTGGAGTCAGTGGGTCTCAGTGAGAAAGGCCACAGTGAGCAGCAACAGACACAAGCTCTGGCCTCAAGAGACTTTGAAGGGAAAAATTTCTCTCAAACATTGTCCTAATGGCAGAGGTTGGCACATGTTGCAGAACTCTGCAAACCGTGCTTCTTACCTGTTGGAAATAGATGTTTTATTTTCTGAAAAATAGATCTTTTTCCATCTGAAGGCCATGTGTCTGTGTGGCCATTGCTCTATATAACTCACACTAAGCATTTACCTGCAAGCAGTTGTCCAACAAAAGGGATAAAAAAAAGATATCCCAACCCAACACAGCATCATGGCTACTGTCTTCATCGCCAGTGATCCTAACAGTGACCACGCCAGGACATCAAGGGCAACGTTCAGCGGTCAGACGTGAACAAATCCATGCAAAGAAACACTCCGTGCAGGTGCTTTGGCTCTGATTTTCATGCTGTAGGCTACAGATGTTTTCACAAATTTATCAGACTTGCCACCAGTCAATAAGCAAGGAGCCCTAAGTAATGTGCCGTAGGAAATACATGACCCTGAGGGAAATACATTCCCACACCATCTCAGAAGGGAGTGGAAGTCTTCAGTGAGTAATATAATCGTCCTACTATAGCCTACTCAAGCTGTCTCTGAGACTACCTATAGCCACCGATCAAGAACGGCAACACAGTTACTACTGGTTTTCAATGCATGAGGTAGGACATTTCTCATTAAAAGACTTTGGTACCGGTTCCTATGTCAAGGTAATCTTCATTGACAGAGTTTCTTATTAGAAGGTGGGCTTTAGGATTCATGTGCATTTCCTCTCAGCTTCTCCGAGACAACATGAAAATCTTCTTTTCTTCCAACTGCCAGGATGAGACGTTCCCTTAAAAATATCTCCTGGACTGTTTAAATACCAACATAAGGATTCTCCCAACTGAAGGAAAAAAAAGAGGGAAATATATACAGTATGAAAAAAATATATATATCTATATACCTTTCTGCATCATCAGGTCTTCTTAGAAACTTAGAGAGGACTGTTTGGTGCACACAACAACACTGTCTCTATTACAGACTTCCTTACAGACTGAAGAAAGGGATGTTATGAAAGGGAACTCCTGCAGCGTGCCGTCCATGTAGTCTGCTTTTAGGTGAAGCCAGAAGAGAGAGGGCCGTCATGGCTTCACCTTCATGTTTCCCTCTCCAGGAAGGGTTTGGTCAGTGTCACTGGGATGCTCAGGGGTGCTGCATTCCTAAAGCATAAAAACCTTGTTTCACTTCAGGCAGAGAGATCCAAGTGGATGAAGTATCACAGAGAAAGTTATTTGTGCCTGTTTACAGCACCTCACAACTCACACAATTTGAAGACTCAATATGCAAATCAATGCCTCCAAGGAACCAAAAAATACAGTTTTCTTGGTCACCAAGAATGCCCTATAGTTTTTGATCTTCATTTACGTCTGTCTATCTACCTCTTAAAAGAAATCTTGAACGTTGCCTGTATGTATTGAACTGTTTTTAGTGTACTGTTAGGAACAGTGAGGAGTTCAGACTTCCCTGAACATGTCCTGAAGGCTTCATATTTATTCAGACAGGAAGGAGCATACCTTAAAAGATAAATTGCGTGACTACAGAATCAGATATAATTAATACAGTGTGGCCTCATTCTCCAAGGGAGAAAAAAACGAGAGAGATTATCACCATGAAATACTAGCCACAGACTAGATAGAGTATGAAAGAGAAAGATTAAGGGAGCTCTTGTTCAGATACACATCTTCAGCAGAGTACATTTCACCTAATAAGTCATTTTGGCTCCATCAGCCCACCGTTAATCTCTGGTAATGGTGTCCCAAGTTACTGGCTGAGCATAAAAACGTGGAAAATGAATGCAGATCCTGGATACCTGCAGTTGTGACGCTGTTGACACAGCAGAGGCTCGGCGTAGTCCTGCTGCAGCCATGCTTCCTGTTTCTATAAACAGATTCTGTTTGAAAAGGGGCTACTATGGGCACACATGTGCAGTTTATAGCTAGTTTTGTGCCAACGTAAATCAAGCCCAAATGCCATCTCAGTGACATAATGTAAGACTTATGCTTAAGGGAGTCCATATACCCAAGTAAGTGGGTTCCAAAGTAATTAATTTGAGGAGTCCACTTACATTTCAATCTCACAACCAGACAGACTGCCTTGTGGTTCTCCTGGTTTCTTAGTGTCAGACTCCCCAAATTTCACTCTTCCATTTCCTTCACTTCCTCACCTTTCAGGGTCAGAGCTTAACACAGCAAAGGGAAATGAAACAGAGAAAACCAAAACAAATAAGCTGTGAAGCAGATTAAAGCCATGTTTGACATTCAGAGGTACACGGCTCCTTTTGCAGCTAGGTAAGAAGTAGTGATCATTTTGTGTCCACAGCACCCAGTGTAAACATGGTTAAAAACTTGAAGTTTTCTAAATGAATCCTCACTTTTAAAAATGTCACAGCATTTTAAATGAATTCTATTTTATGTTCCAGTCAGCTGAATTCTATTTTTTTTCTTCTTAGAAATGGTTTGGGAAGTAGACAGAAACCTTCCTACACTTCCCTCAACCATTGGTGCTCTGAACGCACAGCCTCTGAAGGGGAAGGTGTTTGCAGGGCGAACCACAGAAATGTTGTGCTTCTGCTTGTTAGAAGGGATGGATCAGCCCACTCTGCTCGGTCTGCCAAATGTCTTCTCCCGAGTGGGATCGAGAAAATTGCCACCAGCCCGTGGCTCCTGCAGAATTCCTGCTTGGGCCGTGCCATTAGGCAACACACACCGGTGTGCTCTGAGAAACTAACTTGCTGAAGTCAGGGTCCAAATCCTTTCCCAGGAAAATCAGAACATTAACTCTCACTACCTTCAGCAGAGGCTGGATTAAATGTAATTCAAGAGACATTCATTCAGTTCTGGAACAAAATGGCTCATCCAGAAGCAGATTCATGAGGAGAGATGCTTTATGGGAGGTAATTAGCTGTTGCTTACCCCGTTTATATATGCTTCCCTGAGTCAGTGGGCATGAGGCCATTTAGCAATTCATGGGATCAACATTAAACCAGGGATTCCCTTGCTTTCATGGCAGAGAAAGCTGGAACTTGTTCACAAAGCCAATACAAAGGTAATAAAAGGTTATTAGCTTGGTCCCACAACATCTCTTCCTATAATATGCTCACACCTCATTGAGGAGGTCAGAGGGATTACAGTGCATTTTTGCAAATCCTGGTCTTTTGTTACACTGCACGGATTCCATATTCATTCAGGTGATGCTGGTGCAGAACCTGTTCCTATCAGACTGTCTATTTCAGTCTGCATGATTTTTAAATAACAAAGGATGGTGATAACAAGGACATTTCCAATGAGACCCCTCTGGTTCATTTTAAATGTTCAACCTCGCTTTTGGAAAGGATTTCAGCTCTGGTTCAGATTTAGTCAGATGAATGTGCAGCATGTGCCAGGGCTGCCCCAGTACTTAATGCATGTACCTTGAAGAGTTTCTATAAAGGTCATCATTACAGCATAACTGATATGTAATAAACGAATATGAGAAGCGAGTAAGAGGTCAGACTTCATGGACTTGGCAAGAAATGCCCAGAAAAAACAATATGAAAGCAGGTATCAGAGTATAAGAAAGCATGACAATGACTAACCTCTCCTGGTGAACAAGTGTTTACATAGCTAAAAGTGTTATTAAACTACTAAGGCCAAAATGAAAGACTCTCACTCCCAAGTGGATTATTGCATTTCTTCTTCTTTCTCGTTGTGGCTCCTAGAAAGTCACATTTCAGAAAATGATGCCATGGTTTTGAAAACTCTAATACAATTTGCTGAACATCAGTAGCTTTTTCCGCAACAGCTTCAACAGGCATACAATGCTTCCGTGATTATGAAGATCTGAGGGATGAACACAATTTTTCTTTTTTTTTTTTTTCGGTTACACGTGGAGTTCTTCTTCTGTGCTTTCCCCGTGTCTGAAGAGATGCAAAGAGAGGGGAAAAATATGGCTAAAGCAGTTATTCAATAAAATAAAATGTGCATGTGTGTACTTACATG
The DNA here is from genome assembly GCF_963932015.1 of Anas acuta. Taxonomy (NCBI): domain Eukaryota; kingdom Metazoa; phylum Chordata; class Aves; order Anseriformes; family Anatidae; genus Anas; species Anas acuta. The sequence goes on from NC_088986.1 coordinate 4,095,608, forward strand.
GAAACAAAGAAAGCATGCAGAGTTAAGTTTGTTATAAGAATCTCCTTTATTTTAGAGGAGTAAATGTAATGATTGTAGGATTTTAATGTTTATGTAAAGATAATGAACAGGTAGAATAACCGAACAAAGCCATTAAACAAGACTAAACTCCCCAGACACAATTTAACTTAATTAATGCTTACATAGGACTCTCTTGCTCATGTCTGAAGACAATTCTGCCTTCAGAAAAATCAAAATAAATGTTCAGAGTTTTAAAGAGCAGGTCTGTAGCTCAGGGGTGAAACAGAAGTAGCTTTTGGACCAGTCATCCCAAACTTAGAACCAAACTCTTCTTCTGCTAGGAGTCAAATGGACAATTCTTCCACCTTAGAGACAGAAGGGTCCTGAAGGAAAACGCCCTGCAGTAATCAGCCACATTTAACACAGCAACAAATGTGGTGAGAATGGGGAAGTTAAAATGAATGTGCAAGTAGGATAGAAAGAGAGAAGGGGCTTGAGGCTTATCTAAATTTTCTGAGCTTTTAGGAAGGGAAATATCTTCTGTCACATCCCATCTCTTGCCTGCAAGATAATTTTGCAATTTCTAAAATTTTACCAGCCAGAAAGAGAACGCTCTACTTCACACAGGATGGTTGGATACCCTGTACTGAAGGGATGATGTTGTATGCTAGGTGAGAGATCTCTCTGGGCCTTCTCATGTCTGTGGTTGTGACCACTACCAAAATTAAAAAAAAAAGAAAAAAAAGTAGAGAGACCCTAAACTGGTAGTTTTAAAGTTGGAAGAAGAGGCGGAACAAGTCTTACGAGGATGCAGGAGGACACAGGAAAGAAATCTGGTGTACTGCAGATATGGATCCTTAAGTCAGTGTAATCAGCAGAGGATCGTGCAGTGAGCCAGGAATGAAATCATGGTTTGAACATTGATTTTGTGCCACCAATCAAGCCCGGCGGGGAGCAGACATTTAAAGGGTGGGCTTAGCCTGGGTTTTTCATAGTTAGGAGCACACGCAGTCATTCTAGCCAGAGAGCTGAAGGGAAATGATTTATGAGGACAGAGCTAAATGCTTATTGCTAGGTTAAACAACAAGTAAGGGCAGACATAACAGTCTACAAATACCCATAGGAGTAAATGTCAAGGAGTTTGAGGAATTGTCTTGAACAGCAAGATAAATTTCCTAAGGCTGAGGTGCACTGGCTTGTGATACGCTTGCCCAAACAGCTGAAGTTTTGTTGGTTGTGATTAGCCTGAGCCCAGCCAGAGCAAACAAAAGGCAAAGAACAATTCTGCACTGCTGGACAGGTGAAAGGGTTTATTCAAATCTGCCCCACGTTCAGGTCAGTTCCACTTCTCCATCACAGCAGCAGGTATCTGCAATGTTAAGCAAGGTATAGGGTTCAAGACAGCATTCTGGAGACACGCTGCAACTCCTTTTCCCATCATGATTTGTGTGTCAGCAGCAATTACGAACCTTACTTTATCAAGAAAGTTTCAGGTTGATTGTAGAAATGAAAAAGTCACATAGCTGCTATTGAAAACGAGTAAGCACATACGATCACTCATAGCTAGAAAGACTATCCACCAAAGCAGTTTCACTACAATCAACATCAAATTTATCCTACACAGAGCATGTGTTAAAATTACACCCTATTTCATGGGCCCTAAAATAGCTCTTAAATGGACATGAACTGAACTCTGTGCTGAGCATCTGTGTGAGGGGTGAGAACCAGCCCAAGGTCACGTTTCCAGGAGGCAAAAACTTCAGGAGAAGCCCTGGGGGATGCACCTGATGCCCCAGCTGGGGCAAAACTGCTGGTGGGGCCAACGGAGAAGGAAACCAAGGGGAAGGGAAGGAATGCAAAATGAAAAATAAACTGGCTGGAAAAAAACAAGGCCCTTTGAACTTTGGTTCACAGCATGGCATTGCAACTGGGGCAGGGTCAGGAACTGGAGGTTACAACTAGCAAGGTGGAGATGGAAAATGGGATTGCCTCTGAATTCTTCAGATTGTGAAACTGTCGCCTAGCTCAAGGAAATAAATACAGGCAAAGGGGAGAAAACAGCTCCTACGTATGCAGTCCTGAATTGAGGTTAAGGGGGAGGAGAAAGGAAAACTAAAACAAAGCAAATGCACAGCCACAGGATACAAATGTAACCCTAAGATACCCTGTATCTCCCTCTTTTCTGGCAGATGCCTCTTTCCCAGCCACAGCAGATTGATTTGTGTGCAGAGAGCGGGCAGTTTCCTTACTTCTTCCTGCCCTGGCCAGGATTCTGGCTCACTAATGTGGGTGTTGCTTACCTCTGGGCTGTCAGGAACGCAACTCACACGTAGCCCCAACTTCTGAAAAACAATCCTAGTGCTGGGTGCCCAGTGACAAGAAAGAAGAGACAAACTCTTCCTTGGCCCCTGCATGTATGAAGAAGGTAAATTCCTTGTGAACACCCAAAAAAATCTATCAGACATAGTATTTTCAGAAAAAACAATCCTTTTTTTTTTTTTTTTTTTTTTTTTTTTTTTTTTTTTTTTTCAGAGGAGCCATTCCTGTGTCAAGGTGGGACTGAGCAAAACCCAGGGAAGCTGGGGAGGAATTTCTTTTGTCTGAGCATCATGAGGTGGTTCAGTTGATGGCTACGTGGTGTCAGTGCATGCACAGGACAAAAGGCATTGCTGACCTGCAACCTGTCTCCCTTCCTAAGGCTAGGAAAGCGCTGACCATCCTAGAGGAAAGTTCACTCAGAGTCATAACAACATTTCAAAGCATTTTTCCAAAAGAGTGTTCAAGTACAAAGAACCAAAATCAAGGAAAACCAAACCAAAGCCAAGGAACCCACCTTCAACTCCCTACTATTTCTGTCAAAGGTTTACGAGAGGCAGGAAAAAAATTATTGAGGAAGAGCCTTGTAATTAAATCCTTAACCTGAGATTCAGGTTCTTCTTCTCACCTTAGCTTAATGCCTATAAAGCATTCACAACAGGAGGTGCCTTATATGTGTGCAAACACGATGTTGCTTAAAGGTACACGATAGACTCCAAAGGTCTGTAGGCCTGTGGCACAGTCAGGAGGCTACAGAGGGAGCAGCTGACTGAGTGTGCAGTGGCATTGTTCCTGCAATAAATATATGTAAGAAAATTCAGGCAGTGTCATGGCATGCAAAGTTGTGCCAGGGAGAGATCCTGAAGTCTATTGTGTCCATCTCTGTGTTGAAGATGGAAAGTGTGTTCCACCTTCCAGACTTCTATGGGGCTTTTTTTCCCCCTAGCTTTTTAGAAGAGCAGGAAGCTAAACCTTTACCTGAACAGAGCCCTACAGATCATAAACTTTGGCTCTCCCAAAGATGCATTTTCCCTCTTACAATAAACTCCAATGAGCAAAACACCTTCTGCTTTTTCCTTTTGTTTCATTCGTTTTGTGGTGTATCACAGCACATCACACTAAAACCCAAGGTAGGAAACAAAAAGAAGAAAAGAATCCGTTCTGTGAATCTTTACTTTTGTCTGGAATCCTTTTCTGGATGTTTATGGCATCCCATAAAGTTGCTGAAACATGCCTGCTGTATTTTTAATTGTCATTTTAAATGCCAAAACCCAGAAGTCTTGCTTATATTGTATGTGAACAGTGTCTGCTTATGTTCAAACCCTCAGGCACTTAAAATAACTCTACTGTACACAGAGAACGTTGTTCATTTTGTTTTTACAATTTCTGCCTGTGTAGAAGGAGCTATAATGTCCTGAGAACATAAATGCATGTTCATAACCAAGGAGCGAGATCACAGCTGGAATCTACCTGAGCCTTGGATCATATTTCAGCAGTGGCACGAAGCGAAAGAGCAGCTTATTTCTCTGTTTAATTTACAAGAGCTGCAACTGGAACAGCACACACTAGACTCACTGATGTAACGCACAGGTGAGTGCGTGTTACAGGTCCACCTCTGTGCCCGATCCCCAGGGAATATCAGGCTGTTTCAGCCAGACTTCAGAGCCGTTGCTGCTATAGCCCAAGAGGAACCTGGCCTTAACCCTGGTGGGTTAGTAAAGGTGGCAGCTGCCATAACAGACTTCTGGACAGCCTACAAATTTGGGGCATAAAATGGGGGTCTTTTGATTGATTCCAGTGTGTTTCATATCAAGTGCCCATTGTTTTGTCTTAAAGAACAAACCATTACAGAGAATTCATGAGCAAATTTGCTTTTTTCTTTCAAGGATTAAACAGGAGCAGATCATAATTTCCTTTAAATACATCTATTATTCATCAGGATTCAATAAGTTTTATTATGGGCTGAGAAACAGCACATATATCTTTATACTCAGTTCCAATCTGCTCCCTACTTGTGTTCTGCAACACACATTTTATGGTTAGAAGTGATTGGCCATGAATATCACAGGATAATACGTGTTCCCTGAGTAAAGACACAGACAAGGATCTGGCCAATGTTCATTTTTCACATTAATTTGTTGTAAATAATTTCACATGCAATTTTGCTACTTCCTTTCTGCAGGAAAGGAAGCCTTCCTACCTAACCTCTGCGAGTAGGTTAGCATAGCGTGGCTTGCAGAAAGCTGACATGGGGTATTTATGAGCGGAGAGGAAGTAAATTAATTTCAGTGTTTGATTCAACATTGGAGAAAAGCTTTTTGCAGTATTTGTTTACCCACAGAAATAAGAGAAGGCACAGTCTCTCCTCTAGTCCAGCCACGTTACTAGGGTAGGGAAATTCCTCTGAGTTAGGACTACAGACAAAGGGTTAAAGAAAGAGAAGCTTCCCTTCCCAGTGTGCATCCCACATAGCTCTCCTGTAATAGCCATCATTATTTGTGACATGCGCAGTAGGGGAATATAGGTGGAGAGATGAAGCCATGCATGTAAGGTAAACACCCTTTTTTTAAGCATCCACCATTTTTGCAATGATATGTACAAGGGTCATTTGGGGATTTCCTTCCCCTGAAGTCTGGGTTTCCTGAGAGGAAGGAGAGCTGAAATGCAGGAACAAGCGGCTGCACACCATGTCCAGCAGGGTAGGAGACCTTCCTTATTGACACAGGTTTATGAACCGCATCTGAATCTCCAAACTTCCTGATGTTCTCCCTTTGAAAGGAGGGATGCTGGAGAAGGAGATGGGTGGGGAAGGTGAAGAGGTGGTTCTGTCCTTTAAAGGCCTTTCAGGCCCAGCAAAATGGCTCCCATACTCTTAAACCTACCATAAAAAGTAGGTTGCAATACAAGTGGGAAATACAAGGAAATGTTTCAGCTAATAAAATGTGCTGGACTGGCACCAAGCTTCTGCTTAAAAAGCTGTTTGCAATAAACAATGATTACTTACAGTGTCATTGCAAGATCATTAGAGGACTCAGAGATCGAAGGGTACCTGGTTCTTCTGGCGGAGACCTGGAAAACAGTGTCACAGATCAGCAAACACCAACAGCAAACAACGTATTTTTTATGAGGCCTGTTAGAGCAGGAGGAAATGCTCAAAACCAGACTGCTGGGCCATCCCGTGACCTAATCCAGGCCAGAGAGAAGCAAATCTGCCCTGTACACCAGTCCACTGCTGATATAAGAGAAGAAATTAAATTCACTCGGTATCATCAGGTTGTCTGGGCTGTGCTACAGATCGCTTTTAGGCCTCTGAAAGGGTTAATGGGACCCTAGAGAGAATAAATACATTAAGCAGCTGTGTAGGTGCTATGAAGATGAATATAGGTGGATTTTTACAAACTTAACCTATGCAGAGTGAGTCACAATTTGCACCTTGCGTCATTCAGTAAGTGGGCCTTTAGGAAATCAGCCCGCTATGAATGGGCTGACAGCACCCAGGCAGTATGGGTCCGGCTCTCCTGCCTACAGGCTGCCCGTCGGAGGGAGCAGAGATGCTGTTCCCCATCTTACGATGTGACAATAACAATGGGAGCCAAGCAAACAATGCCATGCTTGTGGCTTTGCTGCATCTCTCTTAAAAGGTCAAAAGGTTTGGGCTGAAACAAATGCTTTCATATCATGGACGATTCATTCTTAATCATAAATGTGCATTATTCTCATCGTAACTGCTGCCGTGCATCATAACATTGTTTCCTGATTCAATTATGCCTCACAGCACCTTTTTAATTAATACCTTCATTGGTAAAACCTTGAAGGTTTAGATAAATAAGATTTGCTTTTTTTTTGCATTTCAATCATAAGCTTCAGCATGAAGGAAATCTCTCTATTTTGTAGTCACCCGGGGAAAGAAAAGCAAGTAGAGGAGGTCTACATGCTCACAAGGATCTCTGCACCGAGGAGACAGAATAATCATCTTTTGTTGAATACGAAAATAATGAAAAACAAAGTAAACAACACCCTTTTGTTCTGCGTAAGAAAGGCAGGGCTTTAATAGTCTTTAAACGAGATAGAAAATTTCCATCCAAATGGAACCATGGAGTAGGTAGACACATTACAACGTTTTGGAGCTCAGTGATTAAATTTAATACTGTGCCAAACAGTGATTAGCTGATGAAGGGCATTCCTAAATGGGATAGAAACAAGGGAAGTGTGGCTCCAGTATAAGATTGGGCCTCCAGTACAGCTGGGTGCTCAGCTTTCCACTTTAATAACAGGGTCAGATGAAAAAAAAAAAGTTTAATTTGATTTATTTCCCTAAGGAAACTTAGTGGAATTGTAAACACAGGCTGACTGGTACATATTACTAAAACTTCAGCTTCAGGGTCAGATCCAAGAAAAGGGCTTAGGTACCTACTGAAGCGCAGCAATTTACCCTTTTCTTCAGCATTTTTCCAGCTCGCTAACTCAATCCCCCTGCTCAGAGTACTGGTTCCTATGAATCCCATTACCAGACACTGAACTCCCCCAACTCACTGTGCAGGCAAAGTAGCATCCTAATTAAAGCTTCTGAATCCCAGCCTCAGAGCTGGGGGCCTGTGTCCTTTATGGATCTTTCCCTTAGTGCATTACAGTCCTCTGCTGAGCCCAGCGCAACATATTGTCCCTAACACTGCAGATACGTGGCTAATGATCCAGGAGAATAGGAGCATAAATCCTTTTTAACTTAGCTATGTTCTCTCCTAAGCCTGTCCAACCCAGCAAGCATGCGGTGTGCAGGGAAGTCAGCAGCTAGACAAGAGCCCCATGGACACAAAAAGATTGGGTCTGCTTCAGCAAGCTGTCTCTGCTTTGGCAGAAGAGGACAAGCAAGATTGTCCCCCGGTTCCATAAAATGAGAAATGGCTCCCTGGTGTCTGAGAAGTGACCTCTGAAGGAAATAAAAATTTCACTTCCATTTCTGATAAACGCACGGCTCCAGCCCACCCCTGTGTCTGAAGTATCGGTACCTGCAGGCTCACGTACGCCAAAAACACAAGCAGAATTGAACTGTCTGTGCAGACATGACTGCCCTACACACAGCTTTCCTCTGCTTTCTTTTCTTTCATCACCTATTCCTACAGACCAAGAAAAGGTCGTCATCATTTCATTTTGAAAGAAGTCCTCTTACTTTAAAACCCATTTTGGACCAGATTCTGTTCCTTGCTACATTAGTATAAATCTGCTGGTTTTTAATGGACTTTCTCCAATGATATTCTGACGTAAGCAAGACCAAAATCTTATTTTGGTGAGAATTCACTGCGTTATGCTACTGCTCAGTGTTGGTACAGGCCACAGATTCTGGTGCAATCTCATCTCTTTGTGTGGAAGAGAATTCAGAGTTAAGAACTACTGTAATAGCAATAGATGGTTAAAAATGATAACTTGTACATAATGTCTCAGGAACCTTGCTTCAAATTTAAAAGCCATTAATTAATTAGCAATAATTAATCACTAAGCATGTTATGTGGGCTAAGTTGGCTGCAGTTATCATTACAAAAGATAAAAAAGCCTAGCAAAAACTCCCGCGGAGTCTCTATTTAGCACTTGAAATGAATGGTTGTGTAAGGCTCCTATCAGGATCCCCCATCACAGGCAACTTCCCTGCCTGCCAGAGGGCCCGGGAGCTTTTCTCGTCAGCAGGAGAAGTGAGTGATTTGTACCTCAGAAAAGTTTCAGGCTTATTTTTACGTATGATTTGTGTCCCAGGTAGTGGTACGAGGTAAATCCTCGAGGCTCTCTCCACAACGATCGAATGCCAAGAAGTGGAGCAGCTTACTGGAACGGCAGCAGCTTCTGATGTCTTTGAGAGGACAGTTTTAACGAGAAAGGCACAATATTTTATTTTATGTGAAGCCAGGCTAGACCTTTTTGGCATAGAGTCCGTCTGCCTACCAAGGGTGGGGTAGGTATTTACCATCTATCTAATGACTTCCTACTGCAAGTGGGTCAGGCAGTCCAAATAACTAGCCAAAAGTGCCTTTGGTCGAGTCTGGCAGAAGTCTCGCCTGTAAGTAAATACGTCCCCCTGCTACGGCGTGCACATCCTCCGTCATGTGATGTCTCAGCCGTTTCCTGGTCCTGCCCCTCCAACAAACACTTCACTTTATCTCCCTCCGATTGTAACATCGGCAGTTTCACCACCCAGGCTGCTGCTGCTGCACTTTCTAGTGTCAATGGCCCGATGTGAACTGGAAAAATACCTACAGAAAAAAAACAGTCCAGCTCTTGAGTGGCTCCTTCTTTCTCTGCTTTGTTGTAGCACACCGGGCACTCATGCAGTTTGTCAGCTCTGCTTGTCCTGCTCCAAACCGAATGCCTCCGAATCCAGCCGGCACAAATCATCTGGTTTTAAACCAAAAGTGCAGCAAAAGATCGGCTTGCTGCAGGTGATCGGTGTGCTGCATGGCTTCCCCTCATCCTCAGCCTGGATGCCTGATGTCCAAACACGTGGGCTGTGTTTGTTCTGGCACTTGGAGTGGGGTAAAAGGCGGCGTGTGTGTGTGGTGGGGTGGTAAATCCCAAGCTCAGCAAGAGTTCAGAGGTGCTGCCTTGCACAATGGTAAGAAATAATTCATTTCTGGTTGAAATGCTAAAAAAAGTAAGTAACTTGGATGGTAAGAAATGACTGCTAGCTTCTATCCAGCTCCCACATGCATGGATGGAGCAGGCAGACCTGTCCGGAGGCAAATCTCACCTCTGCTCTGAGCAGATACACCAGCCTGCAACAGCCTCGGGGACAGCTACTGGGAAATGATGCGTGGTTCTTGAAAAGATCCTACAAGTATTCAGAACACAGCTGTTTGCCAAAAACAGAACAGTAGGTCTTTGTTAACCATAAACATTTTGGGTGATGTTGTTCAAAAATTTTGCCCCAGTTCACTAAATTGTCTAGCTCTGAAAGTGTGTGAAAATTTTGACAAGCTTTGCAGTAACAACTCCTGCTAAGCAAGTAAAATTATTCCGGCAGACTACAGCTGAACAACAACAAGAGAGGTCCTGAGGAGCAAGGAGATCCTCCAGATATGAATCAGCACGACCAAGAGATGTCACCATGAAGGACTCAGTCCTTCACTGGAAACCAAGTCAGAAGCACAAGAAGATGCTTGCAGACTTGGTGGGGTCTGGATTAAACTGATGCCTTCCAGGGAACGGCTTAATAAATCCTGGCAGTTTAGAGCTGTCCCCTTTAAACTAAATTTCTGAGAATGAACAGGTTATTTCATAGATCAGCCATGTTATCGTGAAAAGTTTTTGCTGCCCTCCTTTCAAAACAAGCACACTCCTATAAAGGATGAGCGAATGCCAATATTATTGCTAAATGTATTTGAAAATTAATACTGCAACTGCGTGTCATCTAAAATACCCTGTTTTGATCTTCACAAGGTTAGCCCATTTGCTTTGCCTCATAAAATAAACCACAAACACAATACTGAATGAGTCAGAACACAAAGCTGACTCCGAGGGAAGGGATAAATGCCTCCAGAGGCCAGCAGACGGGCGGCACGGAGCAAAGTTAAAGGCGCAGCAGTGCGTGGCAACAGGTGAATGAAGAGGGGCTGGGGTGAGTGGAGAACACTTTTCTGTGAAAACTCCTTTTTTTCAAGCTCCTGCATCTCCCGACGAGGCAAATGACTCTTGCAGGGTCTGGCGCACCTGATGGAGGGAGCGGCGGCTGAACTGGAAGCTGTGAGCTACCAGATGCAAACTCTGAGGGGGAAGGTGGCCCACAGGCTCCGACAGCTTTTAGAAAGAGTTTCCAACAGGTTCATACAAGAAGCCCTTTCAAAAACGCTCCATAAAATGCACCTGAAGAAAAACCGTTAGGAGGAGGTTCGGCTTCGTTCTGCTCTCTTCTGTGTAGCTCAGGTGCTGTTTTTTCACACGCAGGAACACATGCACAGGCTTAGCACACCACACAATGCCTCGCTAAAGTCATCAAATAGTGGTTATAACTTCATCCAAGATCAACAAGGTCTCTTTTCCACAAGCAACCCTTTGTGTTTGGGAAGCCTTTGCCCTGAATTTTATTGTCTCTCCATCAAGCAGCAGGTGCTCTGCACTCCAACTTGAGCTATTTAAGGGCAACCTGCAGAACAGCTCCTCAAGCTGGCATGTAATCCTAAATAGTAGTTAGGGGCTGGACTGGGTAAGTTTTATCCAGACAAACAGAAACACTCCCAACAGGAAAAGAAAGGGGGGAAAAAAGAAGGAAAATGATACCTTTCTTGGTTTCCATTTAGTTTTCTCTACGTTGGCATAATAACTCTCCAAGAAGAGAGTGAGGCTCCCAAAAACAGACACCGTGGTAATCTGACATTATACGGTGGTTGTTCTTAAAACTTTCCAGTTTTGTTTTGGCCAGCAACAGCACTTGCTGATTGTATATGTGATATTCTCTCCACTTTCATAGATGGCCATATACTGCTAATACTAAAAGCGTATTATTTAGGGCAATTTGACTTTTACTTTTTTTCCCTGGAGAAAGCACTTTGGGGTAGGAAAATAAAATGAAAAGCCTCCCTGTGCTAGATGCCAGATGCGTCATTTTTCAGTGTAAAGCCACACCAGAATTTTATAAGCCATGCAACTGCTTATTTGTGTGCCATTCCCATATCATATTTTTAAAGTCTGCCTCTAGGATCAGTACATTGTATGGCACAAAAAGTGATGTTTCTCAATACAAGAGCATTGTACGTATGCTGCCTTTTGCCCAGATAGGCAGAGCCATGCTCCCAGTTTATTTTGTCACCCAGGAAAGTCTTCTGGATTTCTACAAATTCAGAAAAAACAGAAGAGACTGCTCCTGGTCTTCACTCTGATGCTGTCAGAGGGACCATGTCCAGTTCCCACTGAGGGAAGGGAAAGCATTGACCTCACCTCCCTGATCCTTCTATCCAAAATACCCTTCCAAAACTGGAGAATCTAAGTAAGCCTGACTCAGGCATGTGCAGCACAACATCAACCAAAGACAAAAAAAATCCCTTGTAGTCTTGTATATGCCTCTAGTAACAGGCACTGGACTGCAAGGAACAATTGCAGTGCTTTTCATTGTCTGCTGAAGGATGAGCAATACCTCCCATCACAGCCCATTCACAGCACCTCCACCCACAGAGGCAGAGGGCACAGGGTCGCATGTGGTGAAGAAAGTAAGTCTAGTCCCAAGGGGTTTGTTAGCTTGGGATCGCCTACACAAGTAGCATTGATGGAAAGAAGTCTTCTGGTCAACAAATGTGTGTAAGCCTTCACGATCTCCTGGATGTATAAAGTCCTACTCACTCACTGAGAGGCTGTAATATTACTCGAGTGAAATACATCCCTGCATAAGTGCTGAACTTCCAGGCAATGATGGAATTATATTCTTCAGGAGACCGTGACTTTACTGTAAGTGCCATCGTTTCTGCTAGTGCCGTGTTTCAGTCAGCATAAGAACAAAACTCTTACCTCTTCTGCACTCTCTTTCCCCCTTGTGCCAATACAGAAGTACTGGCACTGAGTTGCTATTATATTAAATCATAACTATTGATATTTATGGAGCTTGTGAATACATGAGACATGCTCATAGGCAGTGCCAGCTGTGAAACAAGAAGGGCTGTGTCATCGGGAGCACGCCAAACCCAGGCGTGGAGCACCACAAAATGGCAGCTAGGCCAGGGCATCACAGACCCGCTGGCAGATGGACGGCGTCTTCCCACCTACAAGGGGACCGTGACAAGTCTACACAGATCTCTGCACGTGGACTGTTTCTGAATTCACCAGGAAAGGCATCTCTGGTGCACAAGGTGGCAGAGGAGGTGGCAGCTCCTGTCGCTCAGCGCCTGGCCAGGCCTGCCAGGCAGGCCGGGGGTCAGCAGGTGCAGGGCCGCGCTCTTTGAAGCCTCCCTCAGTATCAGTTGTGCAACAGGTTATCGGCGTGGGCTGCTTCCGTATATACGGTCACGACCCATAAGAGTGGAAAAACTTGTTTTGTAGTCGTAGAGGGTTTTTCCTGAGTTGAATAATGTTTAACGAGAGCCTGAAGTTGCTGGAGCTGCTCTGGATTGACACTAGCAGAGGTGAGGTCTGTAATCTTTCATCTGCCGCAATCTAGAAAATCAGTGCCTGTTCGTTTCTGTATTCACCCTGTGTTTACACCAGAAACTCAGAACTGGTTTTCTGGATCCCTCGATCCTCCAGACAGAGAAATCTGACAATTTCTCAAACCACAGGAAACTTAAAAATAGCATTTGTTCCAGCACAGTTACACACTGCTGTTCTTGAAATCTGGGTTAGAAAATACTTAAGCCTCTAAACGAGAGAGGCCTGAAGAGAAGTGCCTCTGTTGCTGCATTCTTTATTTAAACAATTAACTCTGTGAGTAGAAGAGCTACAGAAGCCAGACTGGTCATTGATCTTGTTCCTCGAGACTTAATTCCTGCATGGATTCCCCGGTGTCTAAGAAGTGTTTCACATCTACTGCCATCATCCCCCGTGGAGAGAGGAAGGCACAAGTGGGAGACACAAATTGGGCCACCGCACTGTATTTGACTTCTTATTTTCACACAACACAGAGGACTTTACTTTCAACACCTCTGCCCTCCTAATTTGACTGAAACTGAAGAACAGGTTGGCAAGTTACTGGAAGAGAAGTTCAGATGTTTCTTTAGCAAACCATGCTGCGTAATTCTTTCTGCCCCTCATGCTTTATGGTGGGGCTAACAATATTGCTTCCCTCGGAGGAGAGGACTCTGATGGACTACCCTGAAGTCAATCAACAGCTCCAGATTTGGACTCGGATGGATGCTACCACGGAGTGCTCCTCCCTAGTAAATACGCCTGCCAAAGTGTTTTATTAGCCCACACAGCAACTGCAACTGTCTCTTTTCTCCCTACCTGAGCACACTTGCGTTTAAGGATCTTCCTTGCCAGCAAAATTAGAGACATTACATGTTCTAGCAGTGAGGGTTTGGAGCGTCTAATAAAACGAAGAAAGAAAAGCAATAGATGTGTCACCTTAATCCACTGCAGGGACCTATACTTATTTAACATGCATTTGCCCGTTTTAAGCAGTCTCTTAGTATTACACACTTCTTTTCTTGTCCCTTTTACACTTCATCAGCAGTATTTCAACAACTAAAGGGGGTAATTTTCACTGCAAAGATGCTTAACAGTATTTTCAATTATAGTCTGATTCTGAAAGAGCCTACAGCATAAGAACTGAATAATTCTTCATAACTCTTTTTAAGTACAGACTATTAGGGAAGGTCTGTAAGTGTCAGGCCACAATCTACAGCGAGTGAAGAGGTAGTGATGTTTCATTTCCACTGTAGGTGGATCAGTACGTGCTTGGGAGTAGATCTGCTATCTTTTGGGAATGTTTCCAGTTAACTCCATTCTAACCACATTTGCTTTGCTTGGTTCTGCTTCAGGAACTGAAACTAGCCTGGCTCCAGCATTAAATAACTGAGCAGGAAATAGCAGAAGCTTTACCATATACAGGCTGGGCAGGGGCGGAGCGATGCACTGAACTAAAAATACAGCAAAGATTGGGTTTGGGAGATTCAGATTGGTTCCATTCTAATTAGGAAACGCTCAAGCTCCCAGTGCTGGTGATTAAGTTATCTTCATTGAAAACACATTCACGTATTCAAATGTCACCATGCTTCAGAAAGGGAAGTATTGAGACATCAAAGCATAATGCCCCCAGATGAGGACCCATGCAAAAGCACATTCTGCACTTTGTCAGTTTGCTTCCAATCCCTTCTGCAGCCAGGGTGTCTCCCCCTGCCCCATCCCATGCACAAGTAAGGGGGTTAGGTGACATTTTTAGCTGAGCCTCAGAAAGTTCAGCAATAATGCTAACCTGATAGGAAGTTTAATCATAGGCAGGGATTTTTATTTTTTTTTTAATTGAGGAAAAGATAAGAAGAGCCTCAAACACTCAGATATAAAGTGGCAAACAAAATATAATGCTGCAAATAAAATTTAAAATATATATATATATTTGAAGAGAGTTTGGCATGGGAGTAGTTGCAAACAAGTCCCAAGTCATTAGCAGGAGAGAACTAAATACCAAATTATTCTTATAGTCAAGACTTCGAATTCTTCAAACTACTGCCCAATCAATTAACTTGATATAAAGAATGAGTAAAAGACTTTTTTGTGTGTGTGCACCCACACCTACGGCCGATATACACTAAAGTAGCATCAGCACAATCAGTGATTCAAGGCAAACCAAGCACAAATGAAATCCAGTTCCAGACTTGGGTAGCAAATTTTGGGTCTAGGTTTGACCCGATGTTATTCTTTGAACAATAAATATTTTACTGTCTCCAAGTCACATTCTGGAAAAACGGGTCCTACTCCAGATCTTAACTGGACTGCAAAAATAAAATCTAGACAGCTCATTTATTGATACTGTGCAATATCCAAACAAGTAATTTTATTGCTATTAAGCAAAATATAACAGCTGGAAAAATAAACCTCAAGCTGTCATTGAGAGTTCAGCTGCAGAGAAAGGGAAAGGGTTGAAACAAACAGCAAAAACGCCTCTCAAGAAACGCCAAGGATGGGGTGAGCCCCAGTTGCTCTGATTGCTGGCAGATTGATGTGGCTGTTTGGTTTGGTGGTTGCAGAGATAGGAAGTCATGAGGGAAAATGCCCCTGTGAAAGTAAAGCTGCATTGTATCTAACCCATTAGGGAAGAAAACTATGGGAAAAAAAGTATTGTTGGGGAAGAACGAGGCACGCAAGCCTGCTCCACTATGCTTGCTAACTTCAGAGGAAAACAGGAGCACAGGTGTTAATATTAACACAGGGGTCTCTCCAGCCTAGAAAAAAATAAAAATAAAAAGGTAAAGAAAAGAGTGCCTGTCCAAGAAAGTTACTCCTATCATTATAAGCCTTTCCAGTTCTATTTAAAGACAGCAAAGGAGCCAACAGGAGAAGCTGTGTTTTGCAGCTCCGCATAAACACCCGCAGATAAGGGTGGTACCAGGTGTCAGCTAGCCCTGCAAAGTCACTGAAATGTCAAGGATTGTTTTTCCTCTACTCCCTTTCTCTTCCCTCTGACTGAGAACTGCCAAATGTTTATTTAAAAGATATCCCTTGTATTTGGCAAGAATGCCAGCGGGGCAGACGTTAATGGATTATTATTTGGAGCTGGAAGCCTGCCAAGGTGATAAGGATAGCCTGCCTACCCAAAGGCCCAAAGCCGTGCCATTAGCAGTGGGAGTCAGAAATGAAATCGTCCTGCCAGATGCTTTGCTACACCAACTGCAGCAGAGACTTTAAAAACGAGCTGCCTCCAATTTCTATTTGATCTGACCTGTAAGAATAATTAAATAAGCGAGGAGACAGACACGGGCTGTAATGGGGGACTAACCCAGCTGTAAGCCCCAGGTCTGATTCTTCTCTTCTGCAGCAGCGTGAAGAATTCGCCCAAACCACCGTGAAGCCGCTGCGAAGGTTTCTGTTCACTTCTCTGCCCTTGAACTAGAGCTCAGCCTGGAAGCCCTGAACCCAACAGCTAAAAGCAGAGCAAGTGAGAGACCTCACTGCACAGCCTCAACAGCAAAATGACAACAAACCTGTGCCTCACCTCCAGCTCTGCCCCGAACAGGAGGAGCGTGTCTCCTTCTAGCTGTTCCCCCAGCAAAACGATTAATGCCGGCACCCCCCGAGAAGGCAAGCCTGAAGGAATGCGATATTTTGTGTCTGAGATATATTTAGATTAACATTGTTTACTATTAATCTTCTCTGCAAAGCTCTTTCTTTCCCAACAGACGAAAAACCGACCAGTATCGCTCCACCCTTGTTATCATGTTTGGAGGACGACCTTTTCCGTGGCCCATCAGGCAGCCTGCACTGTAATTAAGGTGCTTATAATACAATTTAGTAAAGGCAGGAGCTGGGGCACAGTAGCATTTACTGCTGTGATTGAAAGCCTTAAAGGTTATGTGGAATTTACCAAGTAGTAATTTTATCTGTTTGGAGCTGGCAAAAAAAAGAAACTTTGTGCTCATTTGAGAAGCTGGTCTGCCACTAATGAAGTCGAGGTAAATAGAGCAGCTTTCCTGCTTCTCATGAATGCCTGCAGTGAAGTGTTACCCCAGACAGGTGTTTGCTCCTAAAAGAAAACACACATAAAGATTTAGTTACTTTTTTTTTTTTTTCCCTCTGGGTTTCTTTTTTCTCACCTTAAATACGCCTAAACCAACCCCACAGGTTCACACACTGCTGCCCCAGGGAGGGCACACAGCCCACCTTTGCTGGTGACCTCTCCTGGCTCTGATGTGGACCCGAGTAAAGCGAGGTTCAGACCGTGGCAGCACCCCATGCAGAGCAGTCAGTCCCATTCGTACTGGGGGTGATGGCAAAGGAAATTCAGTGCCAAAATAAAAATAAATTTCTGTGCTCTCTTCTGACATTTTCACTGTGCCTCTGTGCAGCTGCTCATGAGGTTTTTAAGCAGGTTTGTTCTCGGAAACAGGATTCCACGAGCAGCACAAAATTCAGACATCTGGAGTTGTAGGGCCATCCTCAGTACCAGGGCAGTCACAAGGAAAGTGTCAAGTATACAAGGCAAGAGAGAATTAATCTAACAGCAAACCTGGGGTCTGGAAGTTGGCCACTTTTCTGCCTGCTTTTCATAATGTGCTGGTATTGCAGACATTTGAGACTTGCTCTGTAGCTAAGTACAGCTGATTCTGAACAACTCTGCCCTCTCCCTACGAACTGTCCGAAAGAAAAATAAAAAAGGAAAAAAAAAACAACAACACTTTTTTTCATCTGATATTCCTGTGCAGTTTCTACATGGGAAGATACACTTTCCTGTGTGGTTGCACAGACTAGTCTTTCTGATGGATGTATCAGGAACTAAACAAGATTGAAGTTAATCTACCTTCTGAAAGTCATTTACATTTTAAGATCAATGCCTAATCTGTAATACATAATTTAACAAGCTCTGGATTTATTTTACTCCATAGTCCTCGAGGAGCATCTTCACAACAGGAAGCTGATAATTGCTGAAACTCCACCAGATTGTCAAGGGTGAAAGTTGTTAAATCCTTGGACATAACTCTGTATTAGCATCAGCTCCTGTGGTTATTATTTAATATGGAGGATGTTTGGTGTCTGAGTCCCTTAAGGAAGGTAAGTCAGCCATGCATGCAGCATATGGGGTCTCCAGTCTGTGATGGCACAGGCAAAAGAGTCTGCAGATGAACAGAGCACTGCTACAAAGAAGGATAAACTCAGTCCTGCAAGCCCCGTGCATTATTGTTTCTTTACCATTCACTAGGAAACAAAGATTGTGTTTCTCAGCAGCAGTTTTGCCATCACAAACAGCAATCTGATTCCATGGTATCACAGCTTATTCCTAGCACTAGGAGTGGGTGCACCAAGGAAGGACAGATGGAGGCTGTGCCACAATCAACATTCACTAGGGTGTCTGTCCTCACCCACTCATCTGCCTTCTCATTCCTCTCTGGCTGCGCTGGGACTGCTCCGACCCCACCCCTTAAGCTGTTTCTTCCATGCTGTCTCCTCAGTTGTTTTTCAAGAGCTTTCTTGCTGCCCACATGTGTCTCCTCCTCCTCTTGGATGCTGTGTTTTCTACAGAAGCAACAGATTGCTGTGATGTTGTCCTTTTGATCTAATGAGAAACACTCCTACAACAATGATGTGCATGTGTTTCTTTCCATATTATTTACCAGTGGGGTTTGGAGGCACACATCTCTCCCAGGGTCCTACTTTTTCTGTAGGACCTGTCCTTATTGCCACTGGTCTCTCGACTTTTTGTCCCCCAGCCCCAAAGCTGCATCCTTTCCTTTTGTTCACCATGCAGAATGGGCTCTGGGGTCACCACCACAACATTGTGCAATGCTTGTCCCTTTTCCCTGCTATCCCACCTCCCATAATAGGGATATCAGGTTTCTTTCTTTTTTTTTTTTTTTTTTTGCTCATGATCATTTTATACCTGAAGCATAGACTCAAGATGGATTTTAAAACTGCCAGTGGTCATTCTATGTACCGATACAGCCAATTCTAAGATCAAAAAAACCTGTATCCTTATTCAAATAAACTTAGCCTTTCAAATCATCCAGGGGAAATTAGAAATAATGGTACTTACCTTACTACAGACTGTGAGGTAGTTACAGATTTGCCAAAAGACAAACCTTGGCATTGGTGGTAAGAGAACCCAGCTCCAAAATCTGTTCCCAAAACTATTTTCTAAATCACACGGAGCATCAGCTAACAAATGACTTGACTCTTTGTGCCATGATTACTCTCAGGGCAGAAAGCAGCAGTGCTTAGCACAAAAGCTAAGTCCCACTGATCAGAGGAAGTACCAAAGTGCATTTTCTTAGCAATCAAGGTTGTTTCTATCAAAGAGAATTTATCACAATGGGCAATTTCAATTCTTTGGCTCTCATTCCCTCCAACAATGTAAGATAACTCAGGATCATCAATTTCTTTTTAGAAAACACTCCTTTAAACGCCTCACCTTCTTTGTCAGCACTTTACGATTAATATTTACATATTTCTCTATAAATTCTTGCCTTTCCAAGTCTCCTGCCCCCCCACGGCAGCACTGGTGGGCCTTTTCTACCTCTGGCAGTGGCACTCCAGGACCCTGCAAAACTCACTACAATTCCCAGGGTCGCAGTTTGAGCCCCATAAAACAGCTCCTTCGTTTCTGGAGGCTTGAAAGACGGCATGCCAAGTGCAGGGTCACCTCCTCCGTGCAGATACCTGATGAGGGCCTGTCACAAACTAGTAAGGGACCTGTCAGCAAGGTGCTGAGCTCTCTAGAAGGAGAAGCAGGTCCGGGCCCATGTGGGAGATGCTTCACTGAAAAAGGCTGGGTGTTCATGTCCTTCTCCCCCACAGCTCCACCACTGAGACCCCAGGGCCAACATACGTTGTATGTAATGTGTTTGGGGGAGCCCCATGGAAGCTGGGGCCTCCTGGTGCTACTGCGGCCTTCTGCCCCACAAAGCAGGCCGAACCCGGCTGAGAGGACACTGACACGCTGCACAAGACGAGTCTCACACATGCACACATCTGTACTGTTTCCAACCTTCAGTTTCCGTGTTTTTTTTCTGATGTTCAATGGGGTTTTTTTGGTCATGGCAAGGTAGAAGTGTGAGCATCAGTTCTGAACGTGCTCCCTGAGAGTGCAGCCGTGTACTCAAACTGCTCCCATGCGCTTCATTAAATTGGAAAGAACAAAGAGCAATGCTCCTGGAGCTCAGTTAGATCAAATACGGGGTTTCAATTTCCCGTTTGCCTCATTTCGTCGTCATCCTGAAGGCAAAAATAGGGGTTGGGAAGGCACCAGGAGAGAAAAGCTTCATAAATCATTCACCGTATTAGCAGGAGGCTGGATCGGCAAGCCTTGCTCATTTAGCTACCTTAAACTTCATCCAACCTGCTTATCCCCCAGCTGCAGGAATAACAGACCACTTGAAAGGTAATATTTTTGCTATTAGTGAAGAAAGGAAAAAATGTGATCTTTGCTGTAGCTTGGGAATAATTTTTCCAGAGCTACATAGAATGAGCCTGAGTGAATACTGCTATTTTTGGCAATAGCTCTCCTGCTTAGCTCACATCAATAATTTTAATGCTTTATTTGTGGTTTGGGTTGTAAGCAATGGTGAAAGCTTGTGGAGAAAAAAAAAAAAAAAAACGTGGCAAAATTTGCTAAATAATTTTGAGTTCATGACATTCATAAAAATACACGAAAGTTTTCAGAATTCTTAGAGTCCATACACGCTCATAAAGCTGAGCCATGAAGCATTTTATTTTACATATGCAAACATCACTGAATTACTCTTTATGAGGTCTGAATTGGACCTGTAAGGTTTCAGTGGTTACAATGACAGATTGTCAAACATGTTCTTAGACTCCTGTGACTTGCAATGTCATTAATACAGAGAATCTCATGTTTTGTCCCAGTAGCTTTTTTTTTTTTTTTTTCTCAGTATTTTGCACTTTTTATATCACAGCAGCACACAGAAGTCCCACTCAGAGATCAGGGCTCTGCCGTTTCAGATGCTGCATAAATAAAGAACTGCAACAGACTTTCAAGGTCTGAAAGCACTTACATTTTATGAGGAGATATTTCACTACCATAATTATAGCTAATGTTGTATCTTCTTGCTTGCACTCCTACAGTGGTTTTGACCCCTGTGTAGGTGGCCAGCCTCTCAGATCTGCCGTGCTCCCTTGGAACATCATTTCTCCTCCTACATGCCACTGCTTACTTTCTCTTTTCCCACATCTCTGCTTTGGGAAAAGAAAAAAGAAAAAGAAAAAAAAGCAGTACCACTGAACTATATTTGGAATAAGATGCACGATAGGCGAGGACTTGTCCAACCAAAAAATCACATTAAAGCACGAACCATCTCAAAACAGTCCCAACCCACCCAAATATTCAGAATCTTTTAACTTTAAGTACAGGAAGAATCATACCACGGTTGGTGATACCACTCAAGTTCCTATAGTTAGGCATGTACTTACTGATCAGCTGGATCAGACCAGGGACAAATGGGACAAATTCTGTCTTCAGCAAAACCAAACAACGAAGATCCTACTAGCATACTTGAAAGAATAAAGATATTTGCATATTCTTTAACAGGGAAACAACAAGATAAAAGCGTCAATTCAGGCCCAGCAGATAGTTTAGGACTGTTGCTAAGTGAGTAACTTAGGCGAGAGAAGGAATAATCATTTTTACTACTCCATAGCAACTCTGTTTTTTTCCTTAAAATTACACGTTTAAGTCCTGTGAATTCTGTAGCCAACATCAAATTCCAAATGAACACATTAATAGAGAGAAGAGTAAGAGTGCAAAAGGGGAAATTCTAGCGCCTTCCAGTCAGCAAATACACGCTAATGATGTCAGGCTGAGACTTACACACACAGGGTTAAGTGACCAACGAATTTTTTGTTGTTGTTTTCTTGAATTGGAAGTTAGCAGGGTAGCAAGGCCATCTGCATCGTGTTTATAACACCATGTACTGCTTGCAATTAGAAGTTGTGGATTTCATCATTAGTTCATTGGTTTAAACACAAATGCATTGGCTGAAATACAGTCATGCTGGGTTTAATAACAGCAATTGTAGAGTGCATTATTTTCGTTCATGTTAGTACTATGAAAACTTGGGGAAAAACTGCTTGGCAGACAAATCCATCCTCTAAACTCTGTGGAGCAAACAACTGACACGTTGGCTCCTTGCCCCTGAATCAAAATATACCCAGAAAGTACATCTGGACCAGTTTCCCAACCGGGCAGTACAGAATATTCTGGGCTAGAGCCCCAATAAACCCCTTCTGGTTGTAGGTCCCCTCCCTTGTTTGAAGAACCTCAACAAGCATCAAGCCAGCCAGCGAGAATGACCTATAAATCAGCAGCCCTGTGGACTTGACACACACCTCGAGGGCAAGAGACCAGTTCCAGCGAGTGATCCAGAAAACATAATGTTCTCTCTTCAAAATGAAAACCTGATCCTAAAATGTAATGATTAAGACCATTCCTGGAAGCTGGAGATAGGGGGGTTCAACTCCCTCTGGAGAAAAGGGACTAGAACTCCGCTTTCCTACAGCCTGGGTAAGTACCCTCATTATCAGATTTGCTAGTTTTTAATACTATAAATATATTATTGTATTAATGTTTGATAAAAATGGCAATGCATTCAGAACAGAGAAACTATTATCAATTATCAGACAAATTAAAGCTGAAACTAACTGGGAGATATAACAACTGCATTTCCTAGCAAAATTACAGTTGTGAAAGATAAGCTATAATTGTAAAGTATAAATGCACAGACATCTTCATCAATTGAGCGAGCCTCCTCTAACACTCATAACCAGTAACTTTGCAGTTGCAGCAGGATCTCCACTGAGGAGAAGACGTGAGCTTTCCCAATGTCTTGCAAAGACGACGGGTTATCCTTCATCATACTGCAAAGCATTCAAAACGCGTAGACCAACTTCAGCACAAGAACCCCTCCCTTTTCACACATCTCTTTAAAACCAGAATTGATATTTTAAAGTAACGTAGCTTTGCTGCATAATCTTCCCGTTCAGCCCAGTGCCTGGGGCGCAGTTACCATGAATCATTCTGTAGAAAAATATAAGCTTGAGCCAGCAAAAGTAGCTTAGAAAGACTATCGGTATCTATAGACCTAGAGCCTGACACACCACAGAGTCACCCCAGTATAACTCGATGAGAACAAGCAAATTTACAATAGCATAAAGCTGGAATAATAGTGGTTGAAAGGAACTAAATGGGAATCAGCCTCAAACTGATTAGGGACCATAAAGGCACATGTGGCCTCAATCACGACAACGCTGGGTTTTGAGAACAAAAGCTACTTCTCCCTTTCATAGGGACACTTCTTGAATTACATCCTCCTACGAGACAGGAGACATGCTAGGCCATGATACGCAGATAACCACTAGCCTAGGCAAAAGACTTCCTTCTGCTCTACACTACTTTAATTATCTTAAGCAGGATTTTACAAATAAAAAGCACTACCTCCTAGCCTCTCATTTAAGTCTATTCCACCCGTCACGATATGTTCCAGGGACCACAAACCACATGCCGAATATGCCCTCTGACTTCAGTTCAAATAGCACATGGCTTAAGGGTTTCTGAGTTATTATTTGATAATGCTGAAAGGTATTATAGTGTGTGGTCCATCAAAGGCATCCCAACAGTTCATTCACCCTACAGCGAAGGAAGGCTCCCCATGCTGGTATACTTTTGCCTGCTTGTAATTTGAAAAGGGCGATTTTTAGAGCTGGTTACAATTTAAACCTTCCAACTTTGAGCAGTTTCTGGACAAATAATGTCAACATTCATTAGGGTGGGGAATACGAGAAAAAAATCCATTAAAATTCAGAAAGGTTTAGACAATTACATTTGCTTTACTGCATATTTGGAGGGCTTCAGCATCCTTATACAAGCAGTATTGCATAGAGTAAATGCAGCATAGTGAACCGAGTTCATAAAAGGAGCACAATTTCATACAGCACCAAATTCATCGTGATGTCTCCTCACACATCAGAAACTTATATTTTCGCCTAATTGCAAAAGCATTATGTAAATGCATACATTTCCCCACCCATCCTTAATAACTTTTGAAGCAACTAGCAGATTTCAAAGATATTTAACAAAGCAGAAGAGATTTCTACGATATTAAATGTCTATCAAGTGTGTGAAAATAGGTAGGTGGGTAGACAAGAAAAGGATGATTACTGCTCCCAGCAAGGGAAAGGTTGCAAAATGGGCTTGTACTTAATGAGACATCGCCGACTTTTTTCCACACTGGAAATGAGAAGTATGATGCTTTTCCCAGTGGTGAGATATTTAATTACAGTTTTGACCTTATATTCGCTAAAAAATCCAACACAGAAAACCAGAGTCTATGTGTTTTATTACATCTTGTTTGGACAAAAATCTGTGTTTAGATAACAAGGTAACAAGGCAACTTTCCGATGGTTAAATTGTTAAAATGTGATGGTTGACCTGCAGGTAAAAAGCAAATATGCAGACAAAGAGAAGACAACAGCACCATTTTAATTAAAAAAAAAAAAAAAAAAAGGAGCACCTGCTAAATTTGATCAGATTTCCTCCCCTCACCCCAAACTGCAGATATAAACAGATGGGGTGCCTCAGGTAAAAGATATCTGGCAGCATGGAAAGATTTCTTCCCACTGCTAATGAATAGATGGATCACATTATCTTAGTAAAGTAAATATGATTTTTGGCCAAAATTTCAGTTGTATTTCATCCTTTTTTTTTTTTCTTCTGTCTCTGAACGGATCATGCTGGGTTCAAGGTGAAATCATTCGGCATGTTTGCTAGGGTAGATCTGTAGAAAATGATGGATTAAGGGGAAAAAAAAGAACCCAAACCAACAGCAAACAACCAAATGCCACCGCTGTCACACATTTCATTTGGGTTATTCCTGGAGCCTCACACTTATCATTTGTACTGGGCAAAGACCTCCCGATGCAATTAATTCCTTTTAAAGAATTGCAATGACAAGCAATGCTGAAATTGAGCGCAGAGTTTCACCTTGTCGCCCGTGCGGGAGTCCAGGAAGGCTGCACAAAGCTTTCATTCAGAGAACAGGAGGGCTCACATGGACAGAAACACTTTCCAAAACATTCTTAACTGGAATTTTGGTGGAAGGTGTTACACAGCTCCAAATATTTGTTTCTTTGTTTCCATGGGAACAACAGCCCAGTGGTTTAATAATAAAGCAACATCGATCCTCGGAGCTTGAGAGAGTCCCTTGATTTTCATTCTGAGTTGAAGACTTATTTTTCCATGGGTTTCCCTTCTCCCCCTCTCCCCAAAACCAGACGGTTGCAGAGTTTAATGCCCTTTCGGTACCTGGGAGTGGATCCAAATCATTAAAGATGAGTCTTGCAAAACTTGTATGATCCTGCTACATGCTATAAAGCCAAGTGCTGTATCAAACACACTCCAAGAAGTCTGTATTGTAGACTTACCCCATATCAGATCCTTAACAAATGCAATTGTTCAATCACCCTCGCAATGGAGTCTGGAAACTGGGGTGCAAAAAGTCAGCACTTGACCTTTTAATCCTGGTTGCAAAAAAGAAAGGAGGAAGTAAAAAGGGGATTATTCACAAGGCTTTACTTTAAAATTTTACTCTACCTAATTCAGACCTCCTCTCCAGTCCATAGGAAGAAGAAAACTTCCAGAGACTGATTCAAAATAGAAATTTACTTGAAAAGTTTCTGCAAAAGGTAGCTCAGAGTCATCTCTTCATTTACTACACAGGGAACCAGAGACAGTGCCCTCTTTTGTTAGGCACCTAAATTAAGGTTTCAAGTTGGGTTGCATTTACAGTCCCCAGCAACCGCAGGTATTTTTGCTCAAGTTACTGTATCTGAAAGGGAGAGGTTTATTGTGTAAAAAAAAATGGAATTATGACACTCAAATCATCAGTGGTTTTGAGACAGAACGATTTATTCCTAATGTGACAACAAGGTATGCTCACACCTTTATTTCCAAACCTGATGCATGTATCTGACCATGTACAATTCTCATTAGAGTATCTGAGGCTCTAGGGTCATCATCTGGAAGTGGAGATTCTCAAAAC
The DNA here is from genome assembly GCF_963932015.1 of Anas acuta. Taxonomy (NCBI): domain Eukaryota; kingdom Metazoa; phylum Chordata; class Aves; order Anseriformes; family Anatidae; genus Anas; species Anas acuta. The sequence continues at coordinate 4,121,086 of NC_088986.1, forward strand.
ATGGGACAGATGTTCCCCTTGCTTCTCAAAGGGTTTTGGATATTTAGGTATGTTTCACGCCTTTGCTTCCTCTAAGGATTAGTATCACTAATATTATAAAAAAGCAGGGAAATTGTGGCCCAAGTAATTTTTTTTTTGCTTCTAGCCACTCTGCTAGAAGCAAACGGTGTGTGACAGGGTACGGAAGAGTATATGGAGAATCTCAGCCCTAGTAAATACTAACCATGCCACTGGAAAATAAATAGAGACTGACAAATTATTGCTGACGTAATCCCTGTGAGAGTGTCTAGACTAAGGGAGTCAAACCTACTGTCCGTAGGCTGAAGCTGGCTCCCTGGAGTCTTTCCACCAGCCTACAGTTCTTGTGCAATCCTCACTGCAATTCAACCGACAGGCACCTGCTTGCTCGTCGTCCGAGAAGGCCAGAGAGTGCAGACAGCGAGGCTGGGAATGAATTCTGCTCCCCAACAGCTGTCTTGTCTTTCACTTCTCTTTCTCTAGCCCAGGAGCAATGCGGGAGTCCCCAAAACATCTACTATCTCTCCATCTCTACACCGGCATCTCCAGATCTAGAGTGCATTTGATTCTCTCAGCCTCCCTCTGTGTTCACAGGTTTAAAAGTGGTTACTTTTCCACAAGCAGTGTCTCCCTTTTGTCTCCTGCCAAGGGAGAAGAGAGAGTGAAGATGCAAAGGAAGATTTTTTTTTAAGTGGAGATGAAGAGAAGGGTACTGGGAGAAACCCAGCAAGAGCCAGAAATGACTAACGTGGAGACAAAGGCCCAGAACAATCAAACTTGGAGGAAGAGCTGGAACGGAGACTCCTTCAAGAAGCAGCTCCTGAGGAATGAGAAGCAAAGCAAGAGACAAAGAAATGTTTCATCAAGGCATTTTCTTCTTTAGGCAATGAATTCTCTCTCTCTCTTTTTTTTTTAAACTTCAAATGAAATCTGTAACATTCAAAAATAAATAAATCTCTCAGCAGTGTGACAGGAGTGCAAAATGTGTCTCTTCACTCATCACCCACAGACTTGAACTGAAATAGTAATTTGGCCCTTGCCAAGGTGTACAGCCACTTAAATAGAAGCGCTGTAAATCAGAAGGTCCCCACAGTCTCTACACAATCAAGAGTTTGAAGGTCACTCAGCATGATGCAACAGTCAGGCATGAAATATATCCTATGAGACCCAGTACTTGTACCTTACTGTCAGTGGGGGGGGGGATCCTATTATCCACCTGCGTTCCTCCACATCTGTCTGCATGGGGCCAGAGGAGGCAAGCAGAAGCTGAGAAATGGCTTCAGTGCCCAGTCAGATAGGCAACATAGTGTAGTAGCTGAAACACAAAAGGAGCTCCTCCAGTCGGGGTGGAAATGATTACTTCCCTGAGATTTGGCAGACCAAATAGCTGTGGGCAGTTTTGCCATTTCCCTAACATTTAAATCTCTCATCAGGCAGGTGACTTCACTCTTTACGCCAAATAAACAACGCAGTGCTCACGCACAGGAGGGAGGCTCTCGTAGTCATCTCCGTGCCACCACATGAGGAGCACCAAAAAGTCAGGATCCTTCCTTCCCTGCAATGTAAAGCGCCCAGTGCCTGCGGGAATACAAGGCCTGATCCACCTCCCACTATTTTAATGGCTTCATACGGGGTCAAGGCTCTAAGATCCAGCAAAATGCCGATGATTCAGAGCACCCAGAGCAGCACGTGCAGTGCTGGCAGGGACGGCCGCCAGAGCTGAGCCACAAGGCAAACAGCCTCGGTGTATCCAAAGGGGAGAAAGCCTTTTAGGAATCAAAAACAATTTGTTCTCAGAGTCTCTGTGGCTATCGGCCTGTGTCCCCAGGTTTTGTGAGAGGTGGCACAAAATGAAAATCCACGGATGGGTGACGTGCTGGGGACAGTTCTGGCAGTAATTCCCCCCAGAGCCCGCTCTGCTCTCACAACTGCTCGGGGCTGGAGGGCCAGCTGCGTGCACCGCTGCTGCAGGACACACGGCCTCGCTGCTTTCCAGGCAAGTGGCTAGTGCTGCCAGTTTGATTAAATTACTGTTGCTTCGAGAGACTTAAGCAAATTATCAAAATGAGCAGAGCAATCAAAACTATTAAACACAAGGAATCATTAGGCCTCCTTCAGCTCAGGAGGGAAGAGGCTCTGCTGCTACTCCGGGTCCTGGGAGAGAAGCTCTCGAGCGCTCTGAGGAAATCCAAATAAATCCAGTTTCCTTGGGGAACTCCCGTCTCATTCTCAGCCTGTCTTTTAGCTCAGTCTCTATTAGTGCTCCCTCACTGGACTCGCAGCCTTTGGCTGAATCCCACCACCTATGTGTTGTTTTCCCAACAGAGGCGAAGCAGCTGCTTTCCCAAGGCCTTAGAAGACCCGTCTGATGCATTGCGCTGCGGTGCTCGGGGCAGAGCAGGGAACACTCCTCACTCCTGGTGACATTACAATAAATCTACACAAACAGAACCAATCTTGGGCTTTTCTCCCAGCCAAACAATGCCTTTTTTTTTTTTTTTTTTAAAGTTTCTTTCACCATCTCTAAAAAAAGAGAAAAATAAAGTACGAAGAAGGAAAAGAGAAAAACAAACAAACAGAAAACTTCTGTCAGAAAGCATTCCTTTTGCCAGACAGTGTTAGTTAAAAATCTGATCACTGGAAGCCAGTTTAAAGCCTTGCTTAACTAGAAAATGAAACTAAGAAAATATGAATTAGTTTCTTCCCAACCTTCACGGGGCTGTACCTTTCTGCTGGGTGGAACCGTCCTCCCTGCTAGAGCATCCCTGCTGCACGTCTCACCTGCATCTCCGCAGCCCCGTGAAGGATTACCTGTGCTGCCGAGGTAAAACTGCTTTTTCTTTTTTTAATAGATGCCACTCAGCAAGGAAATGCAGACCTTCCCAGTCATTCTGAGCTTTTTGCCTCCTGTTCACTTCCACATCAAACAGCCCTAAAAATCTCTCAGATTCTCCCAACTTCAAGCAGACACTGTGAGGCTCCAACTTTCTGCCTTGAGACCTCCAGATGAAAGGCAATATTCAAGTGCCAAATACCACAGATTACCAGTGGTCTCCAATATCCTGAAAATATGTTATTTTTAGTATGTGGCTGGCAGAGAAAGGAAGTGTTAAATCTTGGACCAATATCAAATCTGACTGAAAATTAGCAGCCAGAAACATCCTCTTTGATTATTTATTCCACTTGCCCATATCCGAATAGCCCCAGAGGAACAGTAACGATGACAATCACTGGGAAAGCACCTGATGATAGCAGGTTAGTACGCAGCCTTTGCCCAGCTCTCCACGTGAAAACATCCTCAAGTTTGTTTCCTGGCTTTTGACGGGCAGCTTTCTGGCACGAGTGGCTCAGTCTGTCAGAAACCAGCCCCTTGCGCCTCACCACAGCTCCTCTGCTGAAACACTCATAGAAGAGCAGAAGGAGACCAGAAGAAAACCCCAGACAAGCCACCTGCAGCTGCCTTCGTTGTTTTCTCAGAGGTCCTTAGGGTTGGAGAGCAGCGAGTGGGGTTGCTTGTATTTACAAACAAAGCACAGCGAGTTCACCACAATTTGTCAGCGCTCTGACAGGCTTCAAGGTCCTTCCTCTCAATACCTGCTAGATTCTTTCTAAATTAAGAAGCTGCAGTTTTATCATGTTTTGATCTCCGTGACATTGGCATGGTGCTCCACGTAAATCACTGGGGTGTCTATGGGCGTACAATCAGAAGTCTGCAGGGTGGACAGCCAGAGAGAGGGCCGGTTGAGCTGGACACCGCTCCAGCATCATATTTCTCATTTATTTAATACTAAATCAAAATTCAGTTGTCAACACCACTCTTGCAGCTCTCTGGGCTTGGCCGAGCTGTCAGACAGCAGCCATGCCAATGCCTGCCTGAGCTGCGAGCCCTTCAGCACCGTCCTCCACGACAATCCCACCGTGTGCACTGCGGGGCAGTCTCACTCGCCTGATTCCTGCCCCTGGTGTCCGAACCTCACAGGGTGTCCCTCTGCCACCCCAAAGGCAGCAGGGCAGCTTGGCTGCTTGTGTGGCTAACTCATGAGGTCGGTGCAAACTACATCGGCTCCCGCGGGTCACAACGGGTGGCAACGAGGACGTGCCACTGACGGCTGCGCGGAGAATTCACAGATGGACAGGCAATCTCAATTAAACTGTCCTCCCCTCCCATTCTCCTCTGAATTACTGCTCTAAACCCCCTTAATTATCTAAACTCAATTAGCGTTGGAATATTGGAAGCTTCCTGTTCAGACTAATTTCTCTCTCTTCCCTCCTTCAGAGTGTTTCACTTGCATTAGGGAACACTTAGTGCCTGTGGTAAGGGGGACTTCACAAAGGCAGGTCAGGACTTTGGGGTATTCACAATCTGCCCCCCATCCTTCCAGCGTCTGAGAAGCTCACACGCTCAGTCTATGCTTATATCAATCCAGGTAAAATTTCGGTATCTCTGACTTCTTTTTAATACCTTAAGCCAAACATTTTTGTTCCTAGTACCTACTATCATCCACAGTAGCTATTTTCACCCCTGAAGATTTCCATATGCACTTTCCAAAATGATTTGCAAAGCAGTAATTTTCTATTATCGCTATTATTATTCCCGGGAACAAAACCCATGGTGTTCGTTCCGACAAAAAAAGAACATCGGTGGCAAAGCAGATAGTAAGACACGACAATAGAAGGAAGCAGTTAAAAGATCCCCTTTTGTTTCAATGATGTGACTTCTTTGTACAGACTGAACTTGCACATTTTCATTCAAAGGGCATCAATTCCTGAATTTTGAAGACTCCTACTACCAGCCTCTGCAATGACGGAGACCCACGTCAAGACTTCTCTCAATGTCTTTCTTTCATTTTCTATTACAGCTTTGTAAGAAACTTCAGTTACAAGCTCTGTGCCTCTCCTGAGATGCGAGGATCTCATTCTCTCACCAAAACATATGAATATAGGGTCTTTGGAGGTGGGCAGCCTGTAGGATAAGGACCCCAGCAAACAAGGTTGTTCATAGACCCAACACCTCCAGGATTGCCTAGAAGTTATTTGATTGTTTGTCTAAAGAGCTTGACAAAAGGTAGTGTCTGTTCTTCCAGAAGAGCCTTAAAGAAAAAAATCTTTTTGGCTGCAAACACAGCACACGGACCTCTCATCTTCATTATTTTGATTTGATCCAATTTGTAGATACAACTGAGCAAAACTTGAACTCTAAATTGAAAATAATCTATTTCGCAGGCAAACTCTCAAGGACAGGAAACCAAAGCACAGAAAGATTAAATGAATTGCCCGAAATTAAGAAAGAAATCTCTGAGCAAGCTAGAACTGAACCCAGTCCGAGTCCCAGTTCAGCACACAGACCACAAAGCAGTGCTCAGTGCCTATGCGAGGGGTGCTGGGTGGCGTTGGAGCGCACCTGGCTTCACGGAGAGCTCCAGCAGGCAGCCAGGTATCTCTGGCCGAGGTGCAGGATTATGTTTTTCGTTAAATGCTTAAGAGCAGCTTTTCTCTCCAGCACCATCCACAAGCATGCAGTTGTTCTGGTCCAGAACTGGCTGGAAAACAAGAATTCTGTTTTGCAATATTTTTTGAGGTTTTAGCATTTTGTTTTATTCTTGTGTTGGGATAATACTGACATTGAAAAATGGAAATCTTCTTCACAAAAGCCAAAGAGAGAAGTCAGTAAACATTTAAGAAGAGATGCAAACATTTCCCTCTCAAATCCCTTAGAAGTGCTCTTACTGGGAATGCCACATATCTGTACGCTCAAATCGCACGATCTTGCAGTCTTTTCCCCCCAGAAGTTTTATCTCAGAGTGAAGAAAGTTTACAAAAGACAAGTTTCTTTGCAATGAATACATTTCCACCAACAGTTCTTTTATTAGCAAGACATTTATTTCCCAGCTTTAGAGTAAGATTTTCTTTAGGTATATAACTACTGGAAGAGGAAGTCATAAACCAAATGCAAGTCCTGGGCCTCAAAGTGCAGCCAATCATTTTGCATAGTCTATACCTGACAATGTCTTTGGAATGTCTCATTTATCTCTACAGGTCACTTTAGTTAAGCTTTTAATTTGTTTTATAATTTTTAGGCTGCAATCTAAAATACATTCTTCATATGAGCCAGGCAACAGCAAAACTCTTCCTTCAGGTGAGCATCAATTCATTGTGTCTACTTCACCCTACACAGGCAATCTTTGCACAGAGTTCAGAAGAAGCAACTTCACTTCACAGCACAGGTACATTCTCTTCCAAAATGCCCAGTTGGACTCCAGTAGCTACCAGTGGCAGTGCTGGGTTGTCTTTTTATCAGAGCGATTTCTGTAGTGCCAAATTTGTATAGCCTTACTGCCTGGCCCTACAGCTTCCAGAAATGTTTACTCTAGCTAAAATAGTATTGTTTATGCAAACTATAAAAACTTGTGCTCACTGATGGTTTCAGCACCCAGACAGGGACAAGAAACCTTTTGGCTTGACTCAGGAACAAGCCTCCTTCGTTCACAAGTAAAGCGTTCTGGAAGAGACTAAGGGAAAGCTAAAGCTGTATAAAACGAAGTTATTCTAACAGCTTGTAAAGCCAGATGAGAGTCATTACATTGTTTATGTACATGAGGGTACCGGGATAGACTGGACTGGATGATTTACCCAAGATCAAACAATGAGTCAGTGACACAGTTTTCTGCTGTCCAGTGAAAACACGGATGTACAGTAAGCTGAAAAGAATTCACTTATTCCCCATATCAAAAGAATAAATGAGAGTGTGTTCCCTCTCCTATCTGAGTCTGTGGTTCCAATAAGCATTGATAGAACTGACTTTGGCAAGCAGGAAATTAGCTGCACTAGTCGCATATGCAGGGCATTTGCTGAAAACAAAAATCTCGAGTTACTCAATTAACAACTCTTCTCGCTCGCCGAAGCCCCAGGCCTATCTAACACAGCGGCAATTTACGCCTTGATGCTTTCTTGAGAAGGATGCAACCCACTGAGTGTCCAAAGCACCGCATGCCCAGTCAGGACATTGTGCAATGCCAGGAGTCTTGCCTCATGTCTGCCTTTAAATTGCGCGAACTCAGTTGCTCAGTTTCTGTCAACGTCAACTTAGATGGTGGGATTTTGAGTTGTTCGTGGATCTGATTTTACCGGACTGATAGGATCAACAAGGAGCAGGAACAATTCAGCTGAAGGCTTGTCAACCCTCAGAATGCCCTGAAGCGGGCCGTATCCTGCCATAAATATTTGCACAAAAATCCTGCTGACCTCAGTGGTGGTTCTCAGTACAAAATGACGGCAGGATGTGGTCACAGCGATCTTTCTAATAATAGGTTTTCCATTGAGATCAATGGACATTGGGCCTCATTTCGTTGCCAACGCTTGGTTCTGAGCTCTAAAGAGAGACATTGTTTTCCTGCAGCAGGGAGCACACAATTGCCAAATTTACTTCTGGCAAAGGCCGAGGGTTATTTTTAATGCTGAATAGCACCAAAAATGTCTGATGTTAATTAGGAGAGTGTCTTCCTTCTGTGTACCTCAAAAAATCTTCCAATGCTGCTGTTGGAAATACACACAGACAACATGAACATACACAAGCTTAAAGTCAGATATAAAATAAGCTAAAACCACTTCCCATTTACCTGAATGCAATTCTAAGGAGAGTTTCCCATGGATGGAAGCAGCAGGTGCTCGGCTCTTCAGAAAAATCCTGTCAATTTAATGTAGGTGTTGAAGCCCGAGAACTGCAGGTAGGTTCTCAGAGGCACATTCCTGAGTCAGTAGGTAGCACCCTTCACTCCATTTTTCCTGAGCCAATCCCTCCCGCGGTGTTCATTACTGCTTTGATGCCTATGTGCAGAAATCCTTATCTTCAGGATGCTAAGGGATGACTGCATGTTTTCCAGTGTTTTATTCTTTATCTCAGTTCAACTTCAACTGATTTCAATCTCGTGATTCTGCCATAAAGATAAGAAGCAGCCTGCCAGGGAAGTGAGCATTTCACAGGTTAACAGCACAACTTTTTCTAAAGAGGAAGCAGGTTTGTTTTCTGCCTTATTTTCTGGAAAATGTTAAAACAATAAAATGAATGAGAAGCAGTGGAGAACAAGTTGTAAAGAAGCTAATTTCCTGCTCACAGCAGCTCTGATAAATTTCAATCTTGGATGACAGGGGTTGTGGAGGGAGAGGGGAGGGGCAGCTCTTCCTGGAAAGCCAGACAGGATAGGATTGATTTGAGAGCCAGACAGGATAGGATTGATTTGAGACATCTTCGTTGCCAGAACAGCCGGTATTGGCTAATCATCAGAAAACAGACTTCAACCTACAGGAAGCAGCGAGCAATGAAGACGTCTGAATCAAACCTTCAGGTTCCAAATGTGTAAATGAACAAAATAATAACACACACACACACACACACCAAAAAAAAAAAAAAAAAAAAAAAAAAAGCCCTCGCTCGCACACCAGCCTTCCTGCAGACTGACAAATGCCAAAGGAAGTGCCAGTGCCCTGACTAACACAAGAATCCTGAAACGCTGCAGGCTCTGGTGCCAGCAGCGGCAGCACCGGCACCCGGTTAAAAGTGGGTGGCTGCCTGACACGGCTGCTGCCGGATGGAGCGGACAGCTCAGCATGAATCACAGGGCAAAGGATTCCTGCAGTCCGGGAGGAATTGGTACACAGGCTGCCTGCTGCTTGCAGTTTTGTTGTGTTTCTTTTTTTTTTTTTTTTTTTTTTTTAATACTCCTGACTTTAAGAGACCAGCCGTTTCCTTCCTGATGTGCTCTGTGGGCGTGCAGCCGGCAGATGACTCCTCACTGATGGCACCGTGTGTATGTGAGCGAGCGCATGGACGCGGTGGCGAGGGGTGGCAGGCTGAAAATCCCCAGGGACTGAGCTCTGCTGGGTAACCCACACAGCCACAGCTCTGACCGGCTACTGGCAGGGCAGACCTGCTGCCACTGCCCTCCCCAGGGGACCGCGATGTGCGTACACACACACACATACACACACACACACACCACACACACGAGGCTACACCAGGTGAATCACACAGCACGCTGAAGTATTTCGGAAATCCTCCCTGGAAGGGGAAATCTCTGCATCTCCCTTGCTGCAAGCCTGGGAGCAGAGCAGAGGGTAACAGAGCTTTCTTATGCCCCTCCGAAGATCCCAGGAGCTCCCTAATTAGGGTTACAGACAAAGCTGGCTTTGGTTTACTGACTCCTCTTGCCCCATAACAGGGAGGGGGAAATACTTCTGTTAGTCTGGCAGTGTATCTTCACTCCCATCTCTGTACGTCTGAGAACTATTCAAACCAAGCTATCTAGAGTCTGGGGAACCTGCTGAAATTATTCTTGCTGCCCATTCAGCCTTCTGTTCTCTCTATGCACCCTAGGCCACCTGTTTTAAAAGGTAAGATTAACGTGATAACAGGCTATCATCACTAAATATATTGAGAGGGAAAATACTGATCCCACTCTCAAGATATAAGACCACCATCGTGGAGATGTTAAGTCCAAAAGACTTGTATTTCAACTCTGTTCGCCACTAATTACCTCTTGATGTGTTCCTTTAGATACATTTTGGTTTGCACTTTTCATACTGCAGCTCTTCTAAACACATCAGAAAAAGACAGACTGAAAACAGCCAAAGGAAAAGTGGTTTTTAATCAGGTGTAGACAGATCCAGTACTCCTGACACCAGCTGGAGTCTCTGCACTTACTTGAGGGGGTATATAACATCTCCATCACCCACTGGCTGGCTACTCTGAGAAGCAACTGCTTCCAAAGGAAGCCTCTTACATGTGCTACAGGACTGCCTGTTTGGAGAGAAGAAACAAGACTAAACCTAACAGAAAAGACAACGCAAGAAGGAAGGTACAGTCAAGCTGGCACCCAGCATCCAGAGAGCAAGAAAGCCACGCTTCAGCCAGATCCTGCTCTTTCAGAGCAGATCCTGCTCTTTCCCATTAGTGTAAGAGCCATCTTGCCCAGTTAGTCTTTCTTCCTACTTTTATCTTCCTCCTCTCCCACCAACAGGCTTGATTTTCTCCATGCTGTATTCGTTTATTAGTCCTTCTCTTTCTGTTCCCATACTCGTCTCCTCACAGTTTCAAAAGGCACTTGCCAAAGTTCCAAACCAATGCTCAATCTTCACTCCCTGTGGCTTGCCAGCCAACTTCAGCACTTCCAATCAAGCTCTTCTGGAAATCCTGTCATCCCTTGGCTTAGAGGATTCCTTCCTATAACAATTCATCTCACCCCACTCTGATCACTCTGTGCACGTGCTCTAATGGAGAACATCTATCGCCTTTCTGGTTTTCACCTTTTATGGGCCTCTCAGTTCCCTTCTCTTCTACCCAGAGACAAAGCAGGAAATAAATCTCATCTACAGCCACAAAAAATAAAAATAAAGATAAAAATAAAAATAAACATAAAACTAAATACAGCATCTTTAAGCAGTCAGAAATCCCTCTGCACTCCAGACCTATCCCCACATCCAAAATGAAATCTAGGTAAAGATGAGTAGAAAGAAAGGCGTTACTTCAACCCAACTTCAAGATCTATCCACTACAAACACAGGTGCAAACAGCACCAGGAGGTTAGATGTGGCTTTCAAGTAACAAAAAGGAGTCTGATGTTCAAAGAAGACAGCATATCAGCTGCTGGGAACCAACTAGAGACGTGCCCAGTGCAAATTATCAGCCCTATTCTTAACTGATTAAATCTCACCTCTACAATTTTGTAATTGAAACGCTGACACCTGTGCTTCTGACAGCAGTCTAATTGGCCCCTACAGGAATCATTTACCAATGGGACACCTTTCTACTACAAAAAGCTTGGCACTGAGAGAAATTACCCAGTAACCTGATAGTGGCACCAGAGGCAGCCAATGTCCCCCTTACTCTCATTCTCACCTGTATGCCACTCGCTTAATGAAACAGCCTGCAACACACACTGCTCTTTGTACTAGTGTTTAGCACGACAATCAGGTCCAGCAACAGCAGCAAGTTCATGTATTTACTTTGGGAAGGGGTGAAAGAACAAGTCCTGGTTATGGCACCCCACATTTGGTCAGGATCCTGCTTGGCTAACAGAGTGTCAATACTGATAAACTTCCTGGTCTTGCCTGTTCAGCCCTGCTGTGCAGTGGCTCCTGGATCCATCCCGTGTGGGTAGCTGTGGGTAGGGGAAAGTTCATGGCGAAGTGCTCACTGCTAACAGAAAAATGGTTTGCAAATGAGTTGCTATAATCTCAAAGAAGCGTCTCTATTGCCTGCAATTTTTCACGGTTCCATTGTAGTCTTTAACAGGTGGCTCATTTCCTCTATGTAGTTCTGATTTTGTTGACAGCAGACCATGCTGCATCTTTGTGGGGTGACAATATATCATTCTTTCCACCCACACTATTTTTCCTTCTGCCCAAATCACACAAAGACGTTGATTGATCAAGGATCCAGTCACTTATGGACAGAAAAACCTGGTGGTAATTTAAATGCAACAGACTAAACAAAATAAAAAGAAAATTCTTCACACCTATATTTCCAGAACATCTGAAAATTCACCAATTTTAATGTGCTTCAGGAGATTAAGTCCTTACATAACATCATATAAACAATTCTCATCCCGTTTTTGTGGTTTCGAGACTATAGTACTCGTATCCTCAGAAGTATCACTTAACTTTATCTCCACACCTAAAATGATTCAGCCTTTGAAAAAATAGTTTTGATCTGAGTTCATCTGACATTTCCAAATTTCGTACAAGAGGCTGAAAGACAGTACTGGCATTTACAACAAAACCACAGCATGGTAGCTCCACAAACCACTCCTCCGGTTTCTTAGACCCGCTTGCCTTCCGTGGACCACCGCTTCAAGCTTTAGCTTTGCTGACTGACTTTGCAATTTGTTCCTGGTATCATGTGACGAGTTTTTGAAGCTCACATGTGTAATTGGGCATTTGCTGCTAGTATGAAAGGGGAAAAAAAAATAAAAAAATATAGTAGAACATGAGGTTCCAATTGTCTGAAAAACAGAAACATCTGTTGTAGTCATGAGCAGTTGATTAGTGGAGTTCATTTCTAGGGTAAGGCTTCAGTAGATCAGCTCTTCTATCTAAGTATGTCATTGTAGTCACTGGAAGCATTACAAAGAGTTACAAAGAATAAGCAGCAGAGATATAAACAATTTGTTAGGGTGCTAGTATTCTTAAAAGCCAACTATAATGTGTCGGTCTTCAGCACTTATTCACCGCTTTCCATGATATCAGCATGTGAAATTAATAACTGTACCTAAACCTTGCTTTTATCCACAACAGCCAAACATCTGCCAGCCTTGCAGTTACAAACCTATACTATTTTTGAAGCTTATAACTGGAGACGGCAAAAGTTCTTTCTAAAGATAAAACACAACATACAAGCTGTCAGTCTAAGCACAAAATAATCAAACCAAGTTGGGCTCTGTCTGCCAGTCAAGACAATGACAAAAACATCAGTTGTTTTTTTGAGATGCTGCCTGGATTTCAAGCCAAAGCTTTTCCAGCTCATTACACTAGCATAAGGATTAACACCTTGAAACATTTGTGCAAAAAGCAGGGGTTAATCAGAAATGCTAATTCAGCCCAGGTGCACCGTACAGCTTCAGTGGTATGGGGTAGATGGCTGAGCTGTACGCACTACTTTAATTAAGGTTGTTGCAAACCTGTGCTCACAACAGCACAAGCCTTGGCACCCAGGAGTACAAGAAGCCATTAGGAAGAGGATGTCTTTAAGGTTAAGCCTCTCCTTCATTAGCCTGAACATCGAACTGAAGGTTCAGGAGGAACCCCAGCTTTAGCCCTTGTTCAGTTCCTGCTGTCAGTGGCCTGACCTAACCTCCAAATTTCCCAGTTCTCCATCTGCATCCAGCCGTCACCTCCTGGATATTCCTCACCCAGGAACAGGGTACTGTTACGTTAAAAATAACAACTAGAGCTCAGTAACACTTTTCCTCTTGACTTTACAGACTATTCTGTTTTTTATCAAAAATATAAAATAACAAATACAAAATAACTTATAAGATTGGTGGGTTTTGTCTTCAGGTATATAATTTCATCCAAGGTGCTGTGCAACCCTGGCATGGCTCTTGGAAGACTGTTTAATTTTATAGCAATGAAAAGGTGTCCCCCTTTTATCATGAAGGGCAAACTTCCAAGACAACAGAGGTACCTAAGAAAATGGCAGTTACTGAGGGACAGACAGGGTTTTCAGTTACTACCCGGAGGGAGAAGAAACTCTTCACACTTTTTACAATAAAAATTGGATACGATTGTGTTTTCTGTGAAGAACATGTGCCTGATTTCTCTTCCCTGACCTCACAATCACCTGAAAGCGCTGCTCCTGAGATGCCAGTGAAAGCAAAGATAACCACAGCCTCTAGACGACACATCTGATCCTGCTTCTGATCATGTGTGTACCTGACTTCTGAACCTTCATACTGCAGTGCGTGGTGAGCCTCTGTGGAGCGAGCAAAGTCCAAGCCTCACCCTAGTCTGGCTTTTCTAAGTACACACCTAGAGTACCGAGTGTGCCCCTTTCTGAGAGTCAGAGGCCAACTGTTTCAACCCCAAGAGTTCCCTGTAACTTGCTCGCATCCTTCCCTGGAAGCCCACCTGGAGAAGCACCCAGCTCACTGTTTAATCCTGCTGAGTCACTGGCTCTTCATCCATGCTACAAACCTCTCTGGAAAAGGCACACTCATTTCTTTTCCCTGGTAGCCCAAGACTTCCTATGTGAGGTTTCCCCTCTGTTTCTCCCACAAATCCTTGTACAGTCCCTTCATGGTATACCTGAACTGTCTCTTAACAACCTAAACTGAACTCACTGGATGCAAGTCAGATGGAATGAACAAACAAAAAATGGCCCCAAACTTGCACGTGTACTTTGCCAAATAATCTGGTCCAGGCCACAAACTGCTTTACCATGAACAATCAACTCTGCTGATAGAAAGAGCTCTCACCTGGCTATCTCGACATATGAGCACTCAAAAATGAAGTGCATCCACATGTCCTAGTCACTCCTGTCAGTTCTGGAGACTTCCACTCCCTGGGTAAGTGCCACCTTTTGCCCAAAACTGCAAGCACTTTGGTGGATTGCCATTAAGATGTAATGATAGCCTTCGTTGCTGCAAACACATTTCATGATACAAAAATTCCATTGCATCAGCTTCCTAATATCATAAAATTAATTCAAATTTATATCTAAGACCTAAGTTCCCAAAATTATTGCTGCTGCCACACCTCTAGCTCCATGAGTAAGACGACAGGACAGGTTCTCAGCAAGAAATAAGGGCTGGGATGGAGGAGCTCTGGCGAGCCACAACGTTACCAGAAGCCTTGGGGACTCAGGTATTAGTTTTCCCTCTGCCACGATTTACACACAACAGAAACCTCTAAACCATCGGATCACCTGTGAATGAGCTGTGGTACAGCTCTGTGCACCTTTGTACTGGGGATGGAAGAAGATGCACTTAAACAGTGGAAAGATAATGAAGTGGGGGACGAAGCTCTGCCTTTCCTCCACATCTCCTGTTGTGCACACTCAGTCTTTCAGACTTGCTACCAGCACAGGACCACTGCTAGCACTGTTATAGGAAACATGTGAGCCTTTAATGAGCAGTGGTTTGGGGATTTATCTCACGAGTGGGTTTAGGAAAGATCAATAATAGCAACGCTCAACCTCCAGCATCTGCCTCATCTTCTCTGCCTTCTCTTCCTGAGAAGAGACAGAAACAGCTCCTGTGGGAGGCTTTAAGCTAGATGGGGCAAGGTGAAAGCACAGAGACCTTCCAGCGCTGAAAAAGCCTGCACGGAGCCTGGAGAGCAGAGGAGGGACGGCTTGGTTTCGGTGTCTGTATCCGTTATGAGTAAGGCAGCGGTGCCCTGACAAGAAGGCCTGAAGAAACTGAGGTGTGGCAGCTCCTCGACGCAGCCGGAGAGGGAGCAGCAGCCGACGTAGCAGGTTTCCTCTAGGATGGGCTGGAGTAAGAGCGAGGGCAGGAGGTTCCTGTGCTGATGCGAGACGGGCTCCAGCCTGTGCCAGAG
Source organism: Anas acuta (assembly GCF_963932015.1). Lineage (NCBI taxonomy): Eukaryota > Metazoa > Chordata > Aves > Anseriformes > Anatidae > Anas > Anas acuta. The sequence continues at coordinate 4,136,155 of NC_088986.1, forward strand.
CTGGGTGACTCACAGCAGGAGGAAAAAAAAAAAAAAAAAAGAGGCAAGAGTTGGCAACCTGCGCTGTCTCACACAGTAGTAGATTTTGTTCTCCACAGGATAACCGAGGCCTTTGTGGCATGTGGTCAGACCCTGCAGTAAAGGACAGCTTTCCTTGTCACTCTCTGGTCTTAACAGCAGCAGAACATATCACTTAACTCACACCACATACAGCCGTAAGAGGGCTTCGAGTCCTGATTCTCCCTTGCTCCAGCTGCCCAAACAACAGGTAGCAAGCAGAGCGTGGAGAAGTGATGCTGCTGGGACTCGGAGCCTCCTCCTCTTCCCAGATCCCAGCAGCAGCTGGACCTGCCTGGCCCCAGAAGCCGGCAATATCCTCCCGGGACAGGACGTCGCTCCCACACAGCACGGAGAAACCAGGGCTGTGACTCACGTGTGGAACCACTTCCTTGGAACAGCTGTAATGGCTCCCATTTCCTGCTCGCTACCCTACCCAATTTTTAAGGTTCCCATCCTCACCACAAGAAGCGAAGAGCTTGCACAACAGCTGCTGGTCTGCTGTAGCTTGCAGGGAAGCACTGCAAGTTCTTTCTGGCTACTGCCTTTAAAAGCTGTGCTGTCAACTGCAGGGAAGACAACAAGAGAAAGCTGCACCCGCTTCTTCTAACCAGAGCCCTAGGAAATGCCATCTGCCTTTTGGTGAACTCTGTTACTATCAACATAGTTTGCTTTTAGGGCCTGTGGAAAAAATAGTAATAATAATCAAATCCCCAGTGTCTTTTGTTGTTATTAGAGTAACTACAATCCCACCAAGAGTGCTTTACAGGAACTGGCTGTGATTACAGAGTATCTTTCTCCTTCCATGAAGTGTATTAAGTGCCCTGACACTATTTTATTACTTTGCCTCTTGCAATGCAAATGGTATAAAAATTGTATAACCTGAAGAATACAGAGAGGACATCTCATGCTGGGAGATAACATATCATGTTTTCCCTCCTCACCCAAGTGAATCCTGAAGCCATGATGTTTAAAAATGGCCAAATCACATACTGCTGAGTTTTCAGTAGGCTAAATCAAATATTCCTAATGAAGCCTTTTAAAAAAAAGTGGAAAATACACGCATGGTCCAGCTCCTGCAACACATCGCTGAACACCCTCTGGCCACTGCTGCCTCGTGAGCGAAGTGCCACACTTATTTAAGTAACTGTGTTTAAAGGATACTGTGTGACAACACTAACAAGTAAACCAAGCTGTGATGGCTGATTCTAAATTCTGTAAGTTTGGTTTTCGTAAGTGGCTATGACATTGACAGATTGAATATATGAGCTTGCATTGTTTATATCAAAATATACTTACAATGAAAATGTATTTGCTTACCGAACAACTACACTAACACTAAAATGTTAGCTTTACATGAACTACGTAAAGCCCATCCCTGGAAGTAATAAACTATCCATTAAAGTTTCCTTACCTATTTAGTGACGTTTCCTGATAAAGTCCCATTTACAAGTGCAGATTACATTTAATATGCATGGCTATAACAACATTAACTTGTACTTTATCCTGTGTTACTGGAATTATCCTTGAACTCCTCATGTAGGTAAAGGGTAAATTCAGATACCTTTAGTCACTTTTTTTCCACAAGTCTTATGGAATCAACTGAAGATTATTAAAGAATGAACAAAAGGCTGAGGCTGCATACAGGGCTAAAACAAGGGATACAATCAGGCAGTGGAAATTCAGAGCACCTGTGTGACTGAAAGGACTCCTGCTTTTCTAAGTATCCCCTTCAAAACATTCAAATGTTTTAGCTGCTTTGTCAGTAAGGTTAAAACAGTATAATCTCCTAAGGTGGTTAGATTTATATTGTCTGAAATGTGATTCTACAATTCTGTTTAATTCACGTACTGGAAGGAGAATATGTCCTTGATGTGACTGTGTACACACAAAGAACGCAGTTGGAACAGTCTATAAAAAATATTAACATCACTAGAACTGACAGAGGCGCTTTGCTACAAATTTGTACATAAACAAGGACTAGTGAGAGCCCCATGCAGAGCTCCTACATTGTGGGCTAAGAAAAGCAACACAATCACAGGTTGAGAATGGCACCACTGAGTGTGAGATGGGGGTTGTTAATTCAGGTTGACTGTGGGTCAGTTGCGTTTAAGTTCTTTACGGACATAAAGAACTTTTCCAAAATTCAAAAAAAAAAAACCTAAAATTTTCTAAAACATCCAAGACCACGACAGTTTGGTCTGCCTTAACAATGCTGTATGGGAGACAAGCCACTCTGCACCAAAAATTGCTTTTCACTTTAAAAAGTACACGCGTGCACTTTCTGAAGTCAGACTCACTGCTGTGCTGCTGGCAGTCCTCTCACCAGCATTTCATGCGTGCATTTTCCCAACAGTACACACTCTCCAAACTCTGGGTCATAAAACCTGACACGGGGTGTACATAGGGACCACTACCACCAGACAGCTCCAAACCTGCAGTTGGAAATGTGTTTTGTTTTTTTTTTTCTTCCAAATTATCAAATTCCAGAGCCATTAGTCAGACGTGCCACCTCTCACCTCGTACCAGAGCTGCAGACAATCACCCTCTTCCTTATTGCCTGATCAATGATTCTGTCTGATCACCTCCTTCCTTATCGTCTGGTCTTTCTTCCTACATATCTCATTGACCACCAGTCAAATACGCAAATAACACAAGTTTTACCATGTTTTACATGACAGACATATTAAAAGTACCAGCAGATATAAAAACAACATTAGAAATCATAGAGTAATCGCTTGTAACAATGTGCATTAAATGCATGCAAGGCATTGTCACTACCTTTATCCAGCCCATCAGTACTGTTAACCTCACCTACTTAATCCACAGGAACACACCTAGCTCTGGTGCAAAAGGAAAATGAGATAGGAAACACCTCGTGATCTCAGAAAAAGAGAAGACAGGGACAGAACAACAGAATCAAAGAAAAGCAGCATTTCACCCTTGTATCTGCAGAATCCAGTTTTGTAATAATAATTGTTTGCGCGGCTGACTTCCTTTAACACCTGTGACCCTGCTTGTCCCAGCCTCGCTGCCTGCTGGAAACTTGGCAAAAGACAAGAGAAGAGATATTAGGGAACCAGCGCGACATCCTGAGAGGGGCCATAAAGTCCAAAGGTTGCACAGAATTGCCAGGAGCAGTCTGATAAACTAAGGAAGCATGTGGCTCTGAGGAGACACACTGCTGTGCCCAAGTACATTATGTCCAGCCTCTGCAGGCTGCACCCAACGTCTCGCACGCTTGAAAGAGCACGGTAAGCAGGGTCCTCTCTCGCTGGCCTTTCCCAACCAACCCCATTGGAAAAGACGTATTTAAGCCCCTTTCTGAAATGAGTATCTGACCACTGAGTACACTGCACATGCCAGAATTTCACAGATCTTAAATTTGAAAGACATTCCCCATCATTTTTTCAAATTAACCGAGGGTGATTTGTTAATTTAACAAAAAGAAAAAAAAAATCCTATGTAAATCCCCTTCTGAATTAGCATATTCAAGCCTTTCCAAAATCTGGCTCTGGGAAGGAACTCGTCCTTAAAAATCTATCAGACTGTAACTAAGCTTGTAACTTGACACGTGAAATAAATAAACCAATAATCAGATCCTTCAGAAATGTTCAATTAAACCTGTAGAAATTTCTAATAAAATGTTTAGCATTCAAAGAGCTTTTCTTCAGGAGGAGAGTACAACAGCTATGGTTTCATGTTAGGAGGAGTATGGGGCATTTATAACCAAGCTTTTTGCCCCTCTTTCCTATCCACCGCTGGCTTAGTTCTACTAACACAACTTTTTGTGAAGCCGCGCTGTGGAGCTGAGCAGAAAACTCTTTTCTGGCTGTGGGAACAAATCAAACCAAGAACACAGCATGGCCCCCGCAAAGAACTGCGCGAGCACAGGCGAAGAGGCAGCGCAGGAATGGCAGCCAGGGGAGGGAGGAAAAAGGACATGAATTGCTCTGGGCTCATATTGCTGCTGACTACTTTCTATTATAAAACCATAACCTAATACGCTTTCAAGACTAGGGCTCTGAAGTGCCTGGCATGGCGCACCTCCTTCCCTGGGCAGCACCCTACGGGGCTCCATAGAGGCACAGCACCGTGCCTGTGCGGGGCGGCAGGCTCAGCCACCAGGCTCTGTTACGCTTTCCACTCTTCATAAACAGGAGGATAACCCCAGCAGGGCTTGTAAACGCTGTCCTTCCTCGAGAAGCAGCAGCAAACCCCCCAAGCAGGGCTCTCCGTGTAAGCGAAACGCCTGCCCCGGGAGGGCTGCCCTCCCCGGGGAGCTCGGCTGTGGGAAGCGGGAGCGAGGAACTGCCTTTTTAGGACTCTGGCTGAGCGGAGCCGGCAGGCAGCAGGGCTCCCGCAGCAGCTCCCGAGCCTTTTAAGGAGAAACCCAGGTATTTCGAGGCTATCAGGAGCCGGGCCAGCCCTGCAGCAAGGTGAGGCGAGGCGAGGCCCGCCACAGGCCTGAGGGACCCTCAGCCGCGGCCACCCTCCTGCTGGCTGCAGGGCAACAGCCCCGCACCGCCGGCCTGCGAGCACTTCCAATAGGCCTTATTAGGAAGTCAAGGAGCCTCATTAATCGTTTTCCTATCTGTAAAAGCCAGATGGTTTGTGGGTGAATCGTGCTTGATTTTAATGTGACATTTCAAAGGCGTTCGAAGCAATGTTTTGGAGTGCGAGCCCCTAATGGCAGGCATCTTGTTAACTGCCTGAGGAACAGGGCAGATTTTCAGAGGTGGGGAGCAACTGGATTTTCTGAAGACTTCAACAGAAGGGGTGGGATACTCAGAGCATCCGAAAATCCCAATTTATTTAAGTAAATTTTAGGAACACACATGATTAAGACTCCTCCCCATTTGATTAAAAATTAAGAGCGCTGGACAGAAAGCAAAGAGATTTTAGCCTTAGTGATCTCAAATTATATTACTTTGTTTTGCTCTCCAGACAGATAAAACATGTAATTAAAAGCAACCTACTTCACACCAAATCCATCTATACAGGACATATGGGTAAGCACCCTGACCATGAATTGTCCCATATTGATGTCCTTTCTACTTTTCCTGGCTCTAGCTTTCTCAAGGAGGAAGAGGAGGCTGTGAGCAAAATAGGAAAACAAACAAACAATTTCTCCCCACCAATGTTTATTTTTGAATTTGTTTTTAATCCTTTCCTAGAAAATGGCAGCAAAAACATGGTCTTGAACATTTTTCTTTGGGGAAAAAAAAAAGTTCTCTTCCTTTAGATATGATTAAAAAGGCATTTATAGAGTAATATTAAAATCAGCCACTACCATCCAGGAATAAACACAGCATCCTAGTTTTGAACAGGAAATAGCAAAGTGGAATTCTAGGGATTACCCCTAGATTTTGCCATCTTAGTTTCTCAAAGTTAATCTTTGACAACTGCCTGGCTTAAAATGCTTAGCAGTGTAATTTTTAATCAAATTTAGTGAATTTTAACCCAGAGACATCCAAATGATTTGATACTTCTGGTCTGTACCACATTTTAAATCCACAGATGACAAGCACCTGCTCTACATCACGAACTATTGCCATCATTAGTGCCTTCAGGTAATAACCTCAGCAGGGAGACCAAAACTTTGATTAATCTTGCCACATCCCACTTGCAACATATTGGGAAGAAAACATGGGTGAAGTACTAATTACACTTGGATAATCACAGGGCATCGGTTTCTAGGATTCTTTACATGATTCTTTACATCAGGAGAAACAAGTACACAGAAAACAGGAACAGTTGCATTAAAAACAAACTTATTCAGTATGAGCTGAGCCATTGTGTAGGACTTACCCCAGTTGCTGATGGGGCTGGGATTTCATTTCTACAGCTCCAAAGGAGCACTATGGTAGGACTATTTTCATAAAAGGAATAAAAGCTTTGACACCGGGTTTCATATTGTAAATTTCTCCTTTAAAATAACTTGCTTGCCAAAGCAGTTCAGCTGCCAGAAAGGGAGAAAAGCAGGCAAACTATTCCCTTAAAAGCAATGAGTGTGCTGTGCTGCGCAGGTACATGAGGCATTGCTCCAGAACTGGGGAACATTGGCTCATTAGGAGCAATTAAAAAAACTCTGAGGGGATTTTAAAAACAACAACTTCCAAAAACAAAACATGCATATATACCACATGCATTTGTTTATGCAGCTGTAATGAGTGATGAAATCCATTTATGAGCTGAAGTCACAAGATTCTAAGCAGGTCTTTGTTTAATCTCAGTAAGTCATGACATTTCCCCACTACTTATAATAATGTGATTTGGATCAACATTTTCAAACTTATGCACCTGGTTTTTAACAGTGCTTACCGATTGCACTTCTCATCTGCTTCACTGGAGACTGAACAGCCAGTCTACTTCTGAGCCACCACTTCGATGAAGCATCCTAAACACAGACACAGAAACTTTGTTTTAGCTTAAAATATGCATGTAATTTTTGAATTCAGCATATATTCTGCAACTCTCACTCAAACTGAGACTCTATGCAACCTGCAAAGAGTGTAAACGCAAATCAATGAGCCCATTAGTGGGATGAATACTTACAGCATCAGCCTTTCTATAACCAAAAAGTCTTTCTTTCTGTAACAAAAAAAAAGTCTTTTGGATGCCCTTAAGAGACCTAAGAACATTTGCTATAGACAATGGCTTTCCCTCCAGCATGTTGCTGTGACTTGGAAGAATAAAATGATGAGAAATGCAGCAGATAGCTGCTTACATCAGTGCAGCATTAGTGCCCTGAATAACAAAGGCAGGACAGAGTAAGCAGGGGAAAAAAAAATTAACCCTAATAAGTTACTTATATTCCGAGTGTTTATAAAGCATGCTAGACTCTAGATTATATAGCTATAAGAGTACAGGAATCGGTAATACTGCATATAATTCAACACCACATTTTTAGCTTTGATATTAAGAAAAACAATAACAAAAAAATCAACAGCTTTTGCCACCGCTGCTTTTGCCATTGCTCTTCTATTACCTTTCCAAACATATCTGATGTTTTGTGAAGATCAGATCAAAACAGAATCAGAATTGAGTTCCATGTTAATATAAACAGACTGACTTTTTTTTAATCTTTCTTTTAAGGAAGGAAAAAAGATTAGACTTTTGATCTGAACAAAAAAGAATCTGACTAATGCACAAGAGCAGGACATCCCAGGCATAGAAAAAAGTCTCTCGGTCTTTAAGGTCTTAATGAAATGTTGCTCTCTACACCCATTTCTCTATTCTGTTTCTCGTGTTTGACCCACTCACCTATTACTCTCCAGAGTCCCAAATTAGACAGGAAAACAGGTAGATTTTACAACATATCATCGATTTAAGATGGCAGAAGAATATAAGGAAATATAAGAAAATGCACAGATCTTTCACCTAGAACACTGTGCTCCAAGCCGCCTCTTGTTTACACTCATAAAAGCAAAAAGCACAAGACAACTTCAGCAGCTTGGACCTGAACTTGGGAGGGCTCTGAAAAGGCCAAAGCCAAAGATGCACAAGAAGCAAAATCAATATATCACCTAACTGGCAAAAAGGGAATATGTCCCTGTACCTAGCACTTTTTATGACCCGTTTTTGTTTATTTAGGAAAATAATATGCACCGTTGTCAGTGTTTTTCCCAAGGTGGAAACAAAATAACCCTCAAATGATTATTTTGAGGGGGCACCTTTTCTGTCATCTTCAGACACACACTGGATGTGGTTTTATGTTACACGCAAGTACTTGGGAAGAGAGACAATATTTACAGTAGAATAGTATAAAGGCTTTGCTGGCTTCCATTTTCTTAGGATGGTTGCATCACTCAAGTGAAAAGGTATGCAAGCCGTATCATCTTACTGCCACATCATTTTATATATGCTAGATCTTCTCATGGGAAAAAAATAATCAGATGCGGTATTCCTACCTAAATTGGGATTATATTTTATATTCCACTTTTTCCAGTGTCCTGTTCATTTTCCTTTAGATCTCTGGGATCTGCTGTGCCAGTCTCCCAGAAAGAAAATGACTGTAAGCACTTATGTCAGAGTGCCAACTGAAAAACATGTATCAGAAGAAAACATTATTTAATGTGCTGGTCCACATGAACTAAATCCAGCTGAAAGGCTCTGAAAAAGCACATTAAAAAATAACTGTAAGAGCAGTAAGTAAACAGTTCCCTTACTGGATTTGCTATAACCGACTAAAATCTTTCTTCCCCTTTCCACATTAAAGGATACCCCGAAAACCACATTTTGCATATTTTATTAGCTCAAACCTTTTCTAACATGGTTCCCAGGGCAGACCAAGTCTAACAAACTTTTAAAAAACGAATCTAGCATTGCTCTAAAACAGCAGTATTAGGATCTGGTGGAGGGCGAACAATGGGGCTATCAATCAATAAATGTCTGCTCTTATTCCCAGACCTTGAAAGGAATTCTAAACAATTTTTAGCCTCTGAGATTCACAATTTATTGAACCTGAAGTAGCACACTTCAGCTTTACTAATCAATGTTACCCATCTCATGCTTCTGTCTGCTTGCAGAGAGAATTGCACATTGGGAGAAGGAAAACATTTTTGTGACTCTTTAAATAAATCACAGTTGAAAGTTTCTTGAAAGGTCAGAAAGCTAGGAGTTAGCAGGCAGAGGGCAGGTAAGACGGTCAGAGGTGTATGGAAGTACAATCTATCAGATTGATAGCACCACTAAGTATATGGTACAATTATATCTTATCTTCCCAGCCCTGCAACCAAAATAAACCACATTGCAGTCTTGGAGTCTGATTCTGTTGTCTTTAAGCACACACCCCTTAGGGTGGTGACCCAGGACACACCACACATCTTTTACTTCATGTAAGACAAAATCAAAACAAATATAATCAGTATTTTTCCTTTTAGGACTCTCACGGAGACTCTTTGATGTGTTTTCCCTAATCGTTTTCTCTTTTTAATCATCACACTGAGGGGTTGCTCTCAGATTATAATGGTCTAGTTTTTATGTAACCTCTTCCATGCGGGCGCATTCCCAAACTCCCAACACAGCAACTGCTGTAACAGTACACAGCAACTCTACACCGAAGAATACCTTGTCCAAATGAAACCAAAAGGGAAATTTAGATGAGTACATTCTGCTTAGGTTGGAATTTTGGCTCAGACACAGGAGTTAACACTCCCAGCCTTACAAAAAGCAGCTCTAATGGAGATACTGAAAATGAAAGTATCTCTTCTAGTTCAAAACTGAAAATCTGGCCACTTCGAGCATGGCTCTCTGCTCTGGGAAATTTTACTTATCTATATGCATTCACGAAGGGGAAACCCTTGGCTCTGTGAGTTAACAGGGGTTTGCCATGCCCTGACTAGACCTGAGAGTCGACCAGTAAGATTTAGGAACCACGGTATAAAACCAGTTACATTTCTAATTTCTACCCAGCTACTTGCCAATTTGTCTTTGGGGCAATTATCTTAATTCTCTTTAGCAATATCTCTATTTACACACAGTATTTTTAAATACATAATCACATCCTTTTCAATATTACCTAGGAGGTTCGTTGGCGTACTAGTTTTAAATGTTTCCAGATCCACTATTAATAAAATACCTGAACTTTAAATGGGATCTGTGCAAAGCCTGCACAACTGGAAGACCTATAAAATGCCCTGTAAGCAGCTGCCAGCGGATTCATGAGGTTCGAGAGTTAATTTCCATTTATCAGCTGGGATTCAGTGACACCACTGCTGCTCATTTCTGTTGCTCTCCGCTGTGCTCTGTCAAGATACCGCACACAGAGGAAGCAGGAGCTCAGACCAGAACTGGAAACATCTCCTTCACGTGGGAAGGTGCCCTGCTGAGAAACTGCTTATTGAACCTGACAGTGAGGGCGTAAATAACATTAGAGGGAGTGCTCACGCATGTACTCCCAATAAAGGGGAGGACAAGGCGGTGAAAGTCAGAGCTATTACCAGACAAATACAAATTAAAGATACTGGTTTTAATCTCCGGGGTACTAAAACATTTTTGAGAGCTCCCAGTATTAGGGGGGGAGGAAGGAGGGAAAGAAAAGGGAGTGGGGGGAGCAGTGAGCTCTGCTGAAGATTTTCTTTCAGTTTGTATCACCTTTTGGGGGGGAAAAAAAAAAGATTATAGAAAAAGCAACAGAGGATTTTGAAGCCAACAGCAAAGCACTTGCTTGATAAAACTTTCTAAAAGGTAGCTTGATCTTTGCTAAAACTTCCCAGGAGGCCTCAAAAAGCACTCTGGGCATGTGCTTTAGCAGGCAGCTTTGCATACGAAATGCTGTTTGGTTCAGAAAAGTTGTGTATTTTTACCAGTGTGGTTACTGCTGTCAATTGTCCCCTGATCACTGATCTGTGAGAAGCAAAAAGTAGTCAGAGCTACCACAAAGATAAAAGCACAGCTATTGATGTTCATGGGATTTTTTATGTCCCCCTTTCCTACCCTGAAACTTTAACCCCTTAGTGGCTGCTGACATCTATACTGCCTGTTTGCCTGCCCCGTGGGCCACCCGGAAAGCACCAGCACTCTAAGCAGAAAACTGCTCTTGCAATTTGTGCAGAATTTCCTTCAAACGACAGCTCGCTGCCCACTACCACTTCCCAGCCAGGTATGTTGTTCTATCACCACCCATATCAAATTCAAGCGCCGAGACGTGTTTACAGTACGTGCAGCGGCTCAGATAGGCTGGGCTGTTGCAATCCTGTTGCAATCCTGCGCAGAAAACCGACCGTTCACACTGGCATGCTGCTCCCACGCCCTCCCCTTTGCAGGCTTTACATTAACTCGGTGACACCCTGCTAGGCACAAGGTTTATTTACACAACACACAGTCTTGAGACGAGCCTTTGTTTGACAGCAGCGTTGACAGGCTTCTGGAGCACCACTGCCTGTAGTAAAGGTGCACTAAGACCCAACTGAGGACCACGTATGAATGAAACGCTTTGAAAGCCGCCTGATTGAGTTTCCAGCTGCAGCACAATTCTCCTTGAGCCAGGAGCTGCTGGGACAAGCTAGCAAAGCTCCTGGCTCTCAGGGAGAGCAGTGAATTGCACTAACGTGGTGCTTCCACGAGGACTTTAATCCGGCGTATGCTGGCGACACCCTGCACAGAAGCAAATCTCTCCTTCCCCAGCCATTCAGGCTTTTTGCTGGGGTAAGATTTGAACTGGATGCATTTCCCAACGCGTTTCACCTCCTGGTTGTGTCAGCGCAAGGGAGGGGACAGCGTGGGAGCAGGAAGAGGGCAGGACTGCCTCTTTTGTCAGCAGAGCCGGCCCAAAGCACTTGGGGAACTAATGACGTAGTAAACTGTGCTGATTTACATCTGTTCCTTGGATTTCCTTAAATACCATTGCTATGCATTTTAAAACATAGCACAGACGTAAAAGCACGCAAGAACATTTAGGTGCAGATGTGTTGATGGAGGTGTAAAAGGGGCTGTAAGCATCACCTCCACAGCGATGCCCCATCACGAGAGCAGGGAGTGGCTGTTGCACTCACCCTCTTCCCCAAAGGGTGTAAAATTCAGAGGAGTTCCCGTGTTTCACATGGTATCTTCTTGTCAAAGTTTTGGACTAAGTATCAAGACCTTTTCTTCAAACACACTGTGCAATTTTGGAGAGGTGTTGGTCGTTGTACCTCAGCTACCCCCTTCTGGGAAACTGACATGTAATACTTCCTCCTACACAGCATTTCTGACATTAACAACTCCAAACCATTGTCAGAAGCTCTCATAGCAAGAACTCTAAATGAAGTGGGGAGGGGAAAGAAAACAATAAAAATAAAAACAACAATTAAAAAAATAATTAAAAAATAATAAAAAAATAAAAATCAGGTCCATAGCAGCAGGATAGACAGAAACTATTTGGTCAAAATGTCAAGAGTGACCAGAGAGTGAAAATGGCATAAAACTGTGCCAGTCACTGTATGCTCTACAGAGTTCTGGGTCAGATTCAAAATGCATTACAAGGCTGACGAACCAATAAAAATGTCAATGATTGATATCCTAAAAGCAGGCAGGGCCAGTAACAAATATTTTATACCAGTAAGTTAATGCTAGATATTCTTCCAGATGAAATTCCATTCCTTTTCTGTACCTATTTTCTTAATGCATTTTTAGAAATAAAAGTAGTTCATACCACTCGCATGGCATTTTTTTCCACATAGAGCTTCATGCTTTACTACAGCCTTGGTCTCGTCATACCCATTTTACAGGCAGGCAAACCAAGCCACAGAGATCCAAAAGTGACTTGAGGTCATTCAGCATGAAGGCCAAACCAGGGAAAGCTGCGGTTCTATCCCATTTGAGTTTACTGGGTTCTCCTGTTTTTCTCTACTGGCACACAGAAAATAAAATTACTTCTCATTCTACTTGTCAGGCAGCATTAAAGAGGTGAACATATTTTTGCTTCACCTTGTAAATTCTTTTGGTTGTCTTGATGGGATATATATTCCCCACCACTGCTGCTACAGGGTTAGGTAAATGCGTTGCAGACCAAGAACATAAACGTGAAATGTATTACTCTTCGTATTAATATTTATATAACCATCTAGGGCTGGAATTGGCTATCGTTGAATTGACCTCAGATCTTTGACATAAATGCCTATTTGAAGCACCTGGCAATAGGCTGTAAGCATCCACACCCAGAACTTCTTTGTCCGGGCTTGCAGCTTTGCCAGCCACACGCCTTTTCCTACACTGACTGCAAGGAACGCAATAGCTGGAGAACATCAGCACAAAACATGCTTATGGAGAACAAGGCTGTGCTGTACCATTAGCTCTTACAACACGTGTGCTTAACCTCTCTCACATGACTTACCTGAGCCCACAGCCCATTCTTGGCTGAACAGAAGTCTCTGCAAATATGTGCACGTTACAGCTGGTACCCAGATCTCTAAATACCACGCAGCCAGTTTTGGAATGTCTTTCTAGTTGTGCTCCCTAAAACAAACAAACAAACAAACAAAAAAACAGCTGAATTTCAATTAGCAGCCATCACAGCCCTTAGGCGTTTGCTTTATTATTGCCCTTTTATCCTCAAAAATTTCCTTGATCTCATGAGCTTGTTTCTAATATATTCAAATGTTATGGCTCTTTATGTGTTTCATATGTTCTCAACAGACTGTGTAAACAGTCCTGTGAGCTGACCAGCGCGTCTGCCAAGTGCACTGCCTGCTGTTCACGCAGCGTTTCCTCTAGCATGGATGTGAGCAGTGCTCCTGAACACGCTATAAAAAGCAAGAGCTCGGGCAGGGATCAGTACCAGGCCTGGACAGCATTTCCCATCTCCACCTCTGCTCTGACACAAGGCAAGGCACAGGCACTGCAGGGTCGGCAGCTGCCTGTAATTTTTACTGAATGAAAGAGGCAAAAAGTGCAGTTTTGAGGGTTTTAAGTTGCCTGGTTCTTCTCCTGAGAGGAGAAGCCACAGAGTGGCTGCTGTGGGGAGGACCCTGAGGGCGTTTCCACCCTGAGGGGCCGGGGCGGCCTGGCCTGGCTGGTAGCAGCGAGGCAGCCACCCTGTGGTATGTCAGCTGCGACCAGAGATCAGGGTGTTTATTCCTAATCAGATGGGACTGAGGAGGAGGAGAAGTCCAGCAGCACCTTCTCCTAAACCGAAGTCTTTAATTCTGTTTGTGTTTTCAGGTATCATCCTACCTTTTCTCCTACGTGCCCTTTCCTCCCCGCAGTGCCTTCCTTAGCTCTTTGGCAACCCTGGCTGCTCCCACACCATGACTCCAACTCAAATGACTGTCATCCAGAGGGAATGTTTCCATTTGAATGACATGAGCAGGCACTCTGTAAACTTCCCCACAGGCTCTGCCACTATAATCCCTAGGAAGGAGCAACCTGCAGGACCTACTTTCACTGTTCAGTGCTTTCCCTGTTTATTGCTACCACTGTCAGAGCGAAAACCATCCCTCAGATTCAGACAGGAGTCCTGACGTCTGCCAGCCACCAACCACTGGTGATACTCAGCAACTTGCTGGCCACATCCAGACCTGACCCCACAGCACAGGGAAGGAAAGGCTGATTTCTCATTGGAAATTCCTGTGCTCTGGGGTGCTTTACGCTAGGCATTTCTGGTCTCACGCTGACTTGCTTCCTTTCCTTCTCCTGTTGCAAGCACTGCTTTATCCCAGGTTGCCAGGAGCCCACTGTTCCAGCAGCTGCTAAGACAGAGTGAGGTGTCAACTTTGACGGGATGCCAGATTGTTTATTAATTAAAAGGCCAAGCATTCTGTATCGTTCTGAGACCCAAAGCAAAACGGACCTATCCTATCCAGGGCTCTCAGTGGTTAAATCTGGTTATTCCGAGGCATTCAGTCGCAACTGGCAACCGTAAATCAACACATTTTGTTGTCACTGCTGACTTTAATACATGTTTACAAAAATATCAAAATGCCAGAAAGCCATCTTCAGTTCTTCACAGTGAAACTGCCTCAATTTGAACCTGAACAAACACATACTTCCAGTGGGATCTTTGTCCTCAAACACAGCAAATATCTTTTTGAAGGTGTTCATCTGCCTCCCCAGCACTCAGCATTAGCAGGCTTCTATTTGTATGTTATATTTTTTTTCGTACTGCCAGCCCACAGCGCCGAGCGCAGCCGTCTGCTTCCCATATGCCACACGTCCTCCCTCCTCTCCTGCTTACCTTCAAACCCACTGCACTCTTTGGGCTCCCACTGCGGGTGAGCTGCCATTCTGCCAGCCTGGGTTGTGCACAGAGGATTTTTCTGGCTGTAAGCTCCACGGGAGGGGAACTTTGCACAGCTCTCCATTTCTCAGAGCACCGGGCACACTACAGTACAGAAGGAATGAACACGAAGGCATTAATGGTGTGACATTTAGGTTTTTAACACCCTAAAATGCAAGGGGGAAAATACCTTAGGGTCCCTTTCAGACTCATCTCTAAACAATGTAGTTAACCTCCATTTGGACATTTTTTTCATCACAAATTATGCAAATGCACACAGCTGTTTGAATAACAAAAACATAGTTCATTAATTATTTGTAAATATACTTCTGAGAACTTGCAGTGACGTCTCCAGTCCTCTATAAAGCTATCTGGGAACGTAAAAAGAAATAATACCAAGCAGTCTAGTATAGATAGCTATTGGGTAAACAGGAGGTCACCCTTTCCACTTTGGAGACAATCTCATTAAATCTTTCACTCGTATTTTGCTGCACATGAAACATCCAAAGTTTGTTCAAATTGCTCAGACAGCGTTCTTAAGGAAACGAAAAAAAATACATGTTTTTAGTAGTTCCTCCCTTACTCCTGCACTCTCTATGTTTACAGGCAGCGTTGCTGTCCTGCCCCAGAGGTAACCCAACAGGTCTTGCAAAGTCTCCGAGCTTTGCCCCACCTCCATCATTCACAATCTTGTCTCCCTAACCTACTCATTTTCCTCCATTCCACAAACTAGTAGTTTCAAAGAAATTCAGAGATTAATTAAAATGATTGGTGGGATGAGTAGGTGAGGGGGACAGGCTAAAGGGCTTGACAAGAAGAAAGATGAAAAGGACTGAACGCATATAGCTTGGTTATGCGATGACTAATGGAGGGTGGAGGAGATGGACACGATATTCATTTACAAGTGCTTATGGTTCTGAGGAGCCTTTTTCATGTGCACAGAAAAGACCAGCTCGGGATGAGCCTTCTGTTTTACGGAGTTGGGTTTGGTATCCTTCACTTCAAGCTCAGAGCCTCCTTTTCTCGTAGCCCGAATCTTCCCACCTCTGCCTCAAAGCCTCAAATAAATGTTTTGAGTTGGGCTCAGCTGGCAGCCAGACCCCGTTCCTGGATCTCCACCTGGCCACGGGGAGGGCAAAGAGCAGCAGGAGCGGCCGAGGAAGGCGGAAGCTGGGGGCGGCCGGCGGGGCACCTCTGCCACACCTCTGGCGCTGCAGACGGCGGATTTGAACCGGCTCTGAAAACACACCTGGAGGAACCGGGAGCACCTGAGAGTTATTTTTCCTTCACCTTAACCCTAAGGAAACCCTGCTCCTCGTGCCCTCGCACTCACAACTTCTACTGTGCTCTGATTGAGTAAATAAAAGAGAAACACTTGCTCCTTCTGACTCCTCAAACCCTCCCCTCCCTCGGCAGGGAGACCTGCTCCGTAGCAATTCCTCAAGCAAGTGGAAAGCAGTGTGAGAAGGTTCACGGATTCCCACTCTTACTCACTTCATGCAGAGGTGAGGCAGGATATCGCATTTGAAAGCGTGAAATGAATAAAAAAATAAATAAATGAAGAGAATCATTTGTGTAATAAAAATATTGCGGAAACTCCTCTGATGCTGTAATGCATTTAAGTTTAAAAAAAGAAAATCTGCATGGAAGTGTTTTCCTTCTGCGAGCACTGTTTCCAATACAAAAATAGTAAAACTACCATTTATACTTTTCTTTTTTTTCCCAAATGGTCTAGAAATAAGCCAAGAGTACTTGATACAGGCCTGAAACAAAACAACCAACCTATTTATTCCTGGACTCCAAAAATAATTTAGCTGGACGTAGCATGCGTAAGTAATTTTAATTTGTCCCTGAAAAGCCATTTAATTATTCAGATTATCTGATTGCCTCAGTCGGTCTTGTATTGATTGATTGGAGAACTTTATAAATCAAAATCTGCATTACTGCTGGCCAGGGCATCTGCCTCGCACAGCAGCAGAGACGGGGGCTGATTTCCAGTCCCTACCCACAAGTTAGTTTATTGAGACATGTAAATGGCGATGGTTTATAGATGGGTCGGTAAGTGTTCCTTCGTACCACTGAAGGAGAATTTACTTAAGGACATCAGGAAGGGGGGGGTAAGAGCCCTAAAGTAATAGCTGATTAATAAATCAGGGCATAGTCACCAAAAACTCCCAGCTCCCTGGCTAAGGGCCATGAAGGCTCGCTGTCCCCCTGAGCACAGGGCCAAGTCCTGATGAACTCCCTGTGGCACTTGGTGACCCTGGGACAGGGAACCCAAAACCTGGTCTTTGCTTTCAGAGCTCTCCTGCTCCGCTCAGCCTCTGTGACCTGGCTGCCTGTTGCCAGCCTCGGCCAGGTAACCTCTAAGCGAGTAGCAATTAAGGTAATGAGTGGCCTGACGGGTGTCCCCCACAGCGATGGGGCCTCGGCAGCAACACGTCTCCGGCAAACTGGAATGTCTGGTCCTGAAACTGCACTTCTGTAAAAGGAAGTGAAAAACTAGAAGGGGTGGGGGGTTAAAGGAAAAAAAAAAAAAAAAAGGTAAAACCCTCCCCGGCTGAGTGAGTTCAAGCGGTGTCCCCAGCCCAGTGAAGGGAGGAAGGATTTGGGGTGACCCCGGTGGGGCTGGGCAGGACGGGCGGTTATGGGGTCAGAGGGGTTAAAGGCGCCCTGAGCGTGCTCCTGAGCCCGGCTTTCTAGGACAGAGCTGAGGCACAGAGGAAGCAGAAAGACAAAATTTGGGCAAGTTTGGGATGCCAACAGCTGGCTGAACAGCTCTCATTGGGGTTACTGGTCTGAGGGGACACAGGACTCAAAGGGGGCGATTTGCCACGGCTTGCTAAGCGACACCAACCTGGAAAAACCAACTTTTTATTTAAAAATCTTTATTCAGAAGCCTCATTGCAGCGAAGATCCGGGCCCTGCGCTCCTCCCGGGTTTCCACCTCAGCGAGGGGCTGAGGGGCCGCTGGGCTCCCCCCTCACCCGGGGCGCTGGGGAGCCGCCTCAGGCACAAATCCCCGTCACAACCCCTGAGGGAGCCCTGCGACCCCCCCATTTGCCTCACACCAGACCCCAGGAAGGCGTCAGCAGGCGCTAAGCACCGCTGAGGGCTCCCGCAGCTTTCATTACGCGCGCCCCTTCCTCCTCCTCCTCCTCCCCCCCCCCCTCCTCCTCCTCCTCCCCCCCCCGCGCTGTGGGCGGGGCCTCCCGCTGCCCGCCCCGGCCCCTGCCCGGAAGCGGCCGCGGCGCGGCGGGGAAGTCACGTGAGCGCCCCCCTCCCCTCAGCGCCGCCTGGGGGCTGTACCACTCGGAGGCGAGGGCGGGGGGGGGGGTGGTGTGGTGTGTATGTAAAGAATTCCCAGGCCGTGCGGTGCGAGCGGTTTCACCTCGCAGCGCGCCCCTTGCAACCAGCGGGGAGACGAGAGGAGAAGGGAGAAAAAGGGAAAAGAGGGGAGAAGTGAGGCGGTGTGCCCCCTTTCCCCCCCCGTGGCGGCGGCGCTGTTGGTATATTCCGGCTGAGGAGGCGCCCGGCGGCGTCCAACCCGCGCGGCGCGCGGGCGGGCGGCGGTAACCAGATATTCAAACGCACTACGTCAGCCCACAGTGCCCCGCGCCGCACCACCGCATTACCTCAGCCCACACTGCCCCGCGGCCGCGCGCGCTCCGAAGCTTCTAGGGGGCGGGGTCGCCATGGCGACGGGGCCCGGGGCCACGCCCCCCCCGGGGAGAGGCGGCGGCAGCCAATGGGGAGGCGGCGGGGTGACATCATGGGCTATTTTTAGCCGGCGGCCGGCCGCTGATAAGCCAAGGGCTGCACGCCGCCAGCAGGGCTCAGAGCGCGGCGCGGGCGGGCGGGGGAAGCAGCAGCGGCGGCAGCGGCAGCGCGGGGCCGGGCGCTGTGAGGAGACCGCGCGGGGACCGTGAGGGAGCCGTGAGGGGACCGTGAGGGAGCGGTGAGGAGGGAGAGCAGCGGCCCGGCCGGGCGGGCTGCGGGTGAGGCTGCGCTCCCGGCTGCGTTCTATGAGCGCGAAGATGGAGCCGACGTTCTACGAGGACGCGCTGAGCGGCGGCTACGCGCCGCCGGAGAGCGGCGGGTACGGATACAATAACGCCAAGGTGCTGAAGCAGAGCATGACGCTCAACCTGGCCGACCCCGGCAGCAACCTGAAGCCGCACCTGCGGAACAAGAGCGCCGAGCTGCTCACCTCGCCCGACGTGGGCCTGCTGAAGCTGGCCTCGCCCGAGCTGGAGCGCCTGATCATCCAGTCGAGCAACGGGCTGATCACCACCACGCCGACCCCCACGCAGTTCCTCTGCCCCAAGAACGTGACGGACGAGCAGGAGGGCTTCGCCGAGGGCTTCGTGCGGGCGCTGGCCGAGCTGCACAACCAGAACACGCTGCCCAGCGTCACCTCGGCCGCCCAGCCCGTCAGCGGGGGCATGGCACCTGTGTCCTCCATGGCCGGCGGGGGTGGGAGCTTCAACGCCGGCCTGCACAGCGAGCCCCCCGTCTACGCCAACCTCAGCAACTTCAACCCCAACGCGCTCAGCTCGGCGCCCGGCTACAACGCCAACGGCATGGGCTACGCGCCGCAGCACCACCTGAACGCCCAGATGCCCGTGCAGCACCCCAGGCTCCAGGCTCTGAAGGAGGAGCCGCAGACTGTCCCCGAGATGCCGGGGGAGACCCCTCCGCTGTCCCCCATCGACATGGAGTCGCAGGAGAGAATCAAAGCCGAGCGAAAGCGCATGAGAAACAGGATCGCCGCGTCCAAGTGCCGGAAAAGGAAGTTGGAAAGGATTGCCAGGTTGGAGGAAAAAGTGAAAACTTTGAAAGCCCAGAACTCAGAGCTGGCATCCACTGCCAACATGCTCAGAGAACAGGTTGCACAGCTTAAGCAGAAGGTCATGAACCATGTCAACAGCGGGTGCCAGCTAATGCTCACACAACAGTTGCAAACGTTTTGAAGAGACTGGCTTTAAAAAAAAACGCGAACTGTGATATTGTGGTATAACTCAACGACAGACCCGAAGCGGCAGATGCGTGAAGCTGATGGTAAGAGCTGAAAGGCTGAGTCCTGCCTGTGCTCTGCAAAGCGCATGTGTGGAAAGACTGGCAAGCCTTCAGCCCGAGTTGGCGAAGCAGCCAGCACCGCTCCGAGAAGTGCTGTTCCTGCTCAGAGACGTCAGATCTTCGTTTAACATTGACCAAGACCTGCATGGACCTAACATTCGATGATCATTCAGTATTAAAGGTTAAACTGCAATAGAAACTGTAGATTGCTTTATGTAGTATTCCTTAAGAAAAAAAAAAAAGTGGGAGGGAGGTTTTGTGGGGAGGCTGATAAACAAAAAAGAACTGTTCTGCCTGCCTTCAAGTAAATCGTGTATGTACATATCTTTTTTTATTTTATTTTATGAAAGTTGATTAATGTCAATAAACTACTTCATGACTTTGTAAGTTATTTTTATGTTGTTTATTTGGGCGCTGCCCAGTATTGTTTGTAAATAAGAGGCTTTTTTTTAGCACTCTGAGTTTACCATTTGTAATAAAGTATAATTTTTTTAATGTTTCTGTTTCTGGAAAAAAAAATCTAGAAGGTTCTATTATATTTAAGAAAAAAATAAAATACTTAAAATGCATTTCCTCCTCACACTTTTTTTGCCAGTACCTGAGTTGGGAAAATGCCCTTTATGCTGAACTCTAAAGGGCAGGGATTATGTTAAATTTACTCTGTAACTACAGGCATGTCCTGGAGAACGTGTGAGGAGGAGAGGGGGGGGAAAACAGATCCCGGGCGCTACACAAATACAACTTTTTGACTTGTCTTGAAGTTGTAGTTACTAATCTTAACCTGAGCGGATCGCCTGCTGTATCCCGGTGGCCCAGCTGAGGCAGCTGACTTGAACTCCAAGCAGAGCGCAGAGGGGCGGCCGCTGTGGGAAGCTGCTCCACAACTCATAGCGGCTGCTTGTGCTCCTGCCTGCCTCTCATTAAGTTAATGCCCTCAGCAGGATCAGGCAAGAGGCTGTGTTTGTTTTCTTTAAAAAACAACAAACCTCAAAACTTCAGGAATGGTCACCTTTATCGCTACATGCTCTTTCCAAGGTAAGAGAGAATCTTTGTTAATATTTGTGACAATGCTGTTGTCAGCAGTAAATAACTTTGTAACTCTCTGTACCTTGAAATCCCTTCCCTTCAGGTGTTACTGCAACTCTGAAACTTTTTAGCACTAGGAAAGCTGGGAAAACTGCCTGGCAGGAAATGAAAAGACATGAGAGGAACTTTTCTGGCACTTCCTATATAGTTTAAATAAAAGCTTGGTTTGGTTTTTAGTACAATGATGTAAATATATACCTTAGACACATACTACTGAACTCTTTGGGGAAATGATCTCGGTGCCGGATTTTTCAGAACATTGTACCTGTTTCACGAGTATATACTTGAGGGGAGAGCAGATGTTTTCCTGCTTGATGGCCAAAGTAGTAAGAGGAAAAAGATGCCATCAAAAGATAGGCAGAAAATAGTAAAAGTTATTATAGAAGTAACGATATTAACTTTTCAGGGTAGGCAGTCTTAATGTTTTTTTTTTTTTTTTTTTTCCCTCCTTAAAATACAGATAGGCATAATTTCAACAGAAGTGAGTCTTGCTTAAAGTCACTTCTCCAAATGACTAGATAACTGTGTATGTTTACCTTTACTGTTACCAAAATGATACCCTGAAACTTGCAGCTACTGTGTGTCCAGAGAGCAGTTCCTTACAGGAAGCGCAGAGCTCTCTCTCCTGACAGATTTAATTGGGGGGGTGGGGGTGGGGAGGGGAGGGTGGAGGGGGACATTTTATATGAACTTTATCGTGTGAGGGGTTGTTTCAGCTGTCTGGTGGTAATATCCTTCCACGTCGCAGCCCGAGTGTCAAGGTAGGCCAGCGTTCAGATGCTGTTTGCTGCTGCCAGAGGAATAGGCTTGTAACAACACCAACCAAACAAAGGGTTACTAGGAGGATACTGCAGTTTGCCAAGAGTACATTTTGCTGATGTCAGCAACCCGGAAGGTAAGTTGATTTTGACCATATGTAGGAATAGACAGCAGAGGGATAATACACAGCACTGCTGGGTGTGGTTTTACAGGGATTTAGCAAGTGCCAACTAGCAAAATAAGCAGGGCAAGGAGATTAATTACCTGCAAAGGTGCCTGCTTAACTCAACAGTGCTGGGTTATGGAATAGATGTTACTAGCAAGCATTTTGCTTAATCACCTAATTACGCAAAAAAATAAATACATTATATAAAATACTATGTTAATTAAACACAGCTGAGTGACAGTCAGCTCCACCCCGTCCTAACGCGCGCACAGACACTTGGCGGTGCGGTTCCGTCCCGTCCCTCTCCAGCACGACGCTCCGTGGCACCAGCACAACATCAGCAAGTAGCAGGGCTGCTGGGCTCCGTCCAGCCCCGCAGACAATCTGCCATCAAGCAAGGTGGGTTTTGGTGCCCAACAGCCACAAGGAGATGAGGGGCACCAGAGCACGGATGCTTTCTTAGACCTCATGTCAGGATCAGGCCCGAGACAAGGCAAAGAAAGTTGGCATCGCCTCCGGCTGTTTTGTACACAGCGTGGTGGGCTGCGAGCCTGCTGCTGCCTGGTTTGGTTCCCTTCAGCAGAGATTAAAATCCGGCGCTCTTCGCGTATTACCAGATCGCTGGGTAATCAATACACATGACTGTAATGAAAGACATGCGTGCGTTTATATGTGGTGAAATGTAAAGTTTTAACACCTACTTAACTCGAGATTAAAATTGCCTAATGCATTGTGCGCCTCGCTTTTATAAGGAAAAGTCAGCTCTCTTTGAGATTTAGAGAGAAACTCTCTTTTTGTTGCCCCAGCTGTACTCACAAGGGAATATTTTGCAAATAACAGCATTGTGAACATGTATTTTGTTTGGCTGTGAGTGTTGTCAACGGATTCAGGAAGTGAAGTCAGAAAAAGGCAGGGTTTCAAACAGGGCAGGCTGCGCAGAAATGCCTAGGCAAAGAGCGGCTAATCAGAACAACATGTTTGGGTTACGGAGATATTAATTAGAATTTGGGTCTGTGCTAACAACGGCACACTTCTGTCCCAGGAGCAGAGGTGAGCTGCACTGGGGGTTTGACCATGATTACTGCAGAATACTTTTAAATCCAAATTACTTGCCATTCCAGAAATGGTAGTAACAAGCCAACTTATTCTAGTGGCACAGAGTTTCGTACCAGCCAGTTTTAGCCTCAGAGCACAGCAGCAGAGCCCTTCGGTGCTGAATCGCCCAATTCTCTGCAGGTCTGACCTCAAACCATGGCACTTCAGTACCAGCCTAAGGCAGCACCTGCCCACCTCATGGCAAAGCCCAACAGCCAAGAGATGCCTTGGCTACCTTTCTGTTTTACAGGAACCTGTCACCAAATGCAGAGTACCCCTCTAAACCTAAACCTGCATGGAGAACAGGCTGGCTGTTCTGTCCCATGCAGAAGCCTAGGGAGCATTTATCTTTAGTATCACCCCTCGTGCCTTCTCTGTTCTCCACCTCTTCTTCCCAACCCCTGTCCCCAAGACAGAGGTAAAACTGGAGAGTCACCCGCACCAGGAAACTAGTTCAGGCAAAATTTGCTATATTAAAAAAAAAAAAAGTTGCAATCATACAAAATATTGCTAACAGGCAGGCAGACAGCAAGGAAGTACTTGAAGTTATTGTATACCCAAACCCATTACAAAGCTCACTCTACCTCAGTGACATTTACCATGGGACAGGTAGAAGGAAGGTGGTATTAGCCTTCCAGCTAAAGCAAAGGACAATGTAGGTGGGTTGCTTTGTGAGAAGGAATCATTCTTCCAGAGAAGTGCTTGTTCTTTAGGATTACAGTTGCTGCCAGCACCGGTGCCCGCACCCAAAGACTGGCGGCAGTCCTAATTCTACACATACACATTGTGTGTATCGAACACAACTGGTGCTTCTTACAAAGAGAGCTTGTAGGAAGTCATCATATAATTTACCATGAAAGCCTCTGACTACTTAAACAGTTTTAAAGTGGTTTTGCACAGCAGGGCCCTCCTTTCCAATTTTGCGCATTATTCTTTGCGGTACGTTTTTGTTAAGGAACAATGGAACTCCAGAAATCAAATTAGATGTTCATCGTGGTCCCTTCCGTCCTTAAATATTCAGAAATACTAGAAACAGAGTTACAATGGGAAAGCACAGCTTTTTAAAAAGTTAATTAAATATTGAAAATGCTGCTAATTTTCTCAGTTACAGAGTAACAACAGACATTAGGGGGAAAAAACCTAATTCAGAAAAACGAGTGAAGTACATAACCTATTTCTGAAATCTTTACTAAGACAGAACTGAATAGGTTATGACCTGATTAATCCAAATCTCTATAAAACACCTAGAAACTAACTCTCTAAACAAAAGCAGAACTAACATTTATCCTCCTCAGTCTCACAATCATTTTGTGTTTTGAGCCTTGAATTCTCCAAGCAATTTTTATGTTGATTCCATAAACAAAAGGACCAGCAACTCAGTAGCAATCCTCCAATCTGACCTTTGTTCTTTACTCTCTTTTAAATCTAAGACAATTCCTGTGAAACCTGGCAGCTTAATAACACCGAAGATGTGGGAAACGGGACACAATTCCAGCAGATGGAGCTCAAAAACAAACAGTCCTGGAACAAGCTGCACAGATACCTGCAACACAAGGTTCTTCTGCTTACACGGTGTAGTAGCCAGAAAAGTCTTCAGTAGGAAATCTGCTGTCATGCAGATGTTTAAAAAACAAAAACAGCTCCACTAAACTTTTAAAATAATCACTGCTATGAGTAGGGAGACCCTGCATCACTGTAATCACAAAATAACCACAGTTATTTCAGAGGATCCTAAGGGTTCAAAACCCAGCACCTCTGTTTTTCTGAACTCTCATCCAGGACACTAACTGAATGAGGATGACTCCTGTTATCGTGCCTTTTATATCTCAGATAACAAGTCACAGAAACAAGCGTGATGCAAGTACGATCCAGTGAGTGTTGCTATTCAAACTCACAGAGAGATTCACGTAGCACCCAGTGCTGAAAAGAGGTAACTGCAGAAGTTTTGAATCCCCACTAGATGGATTATTGGCAGGTTTAAGAGCGCAGCTTAGTACTACAAAAAAATTGAAGCCTACCTATTTCAAGCAATGAGATTTCAAAGTTGCTGACCTCTGCGTGACCACAAATCACGGCACCTTGGCAGCTTGTGAATGAAAAGTTCATTTTTATCCAAAATTAGTTTTGGAACTTTTAATAATAGTAAAAATTGTTGGCTGCTGCACCCACCTTGCAAGCTCTGGTTGTTGTTTTACTTTCACCTTGAAAAGTCAAACACAGAAAGTTCCTCTTGAAACGAAGCCATAACACTTTAAAGATATGGGTAAGGATTTATTCAATTTAAGGATTTATTCAGTTATGTTATCTAGGTTAGGAGGCACCACGGGTTCTCTTTATATCAACAGAAAAGCACATGCCTCTTCAGAGAGGGGCTTGGGTGAGCTACACAGCTAATGGGAAGTGCCTCTAAGTCAGCTGTCTCCTTCTTTAACTTAAAAGCCTCAGTCCGATAGGAGAAACCTGGGTCTAATGATTACCTGATTAGGATCAGGAGACACTTCTTTTACTAAACGGAAAAGTTCTGTAAACATCTACCATGTGCTAGCAATGAATAACTTTCTATGTGCAAAGTTTTATTCTACTGCATCACACATACAATGTACACTATTTTCCCTATACAAACAATAAAGTTTGTATAAAACATTAACTGTTCAAAACTCCTTACAACAAGTCATTAAAAACAAGACTCATTATGAACCCTCCGGTGGTATGTCTGGGCCCCAGTCAAGATATGATCCTTATCATGCTGAATAATCACTAAGTGTCTGACCCAAATACCTAAAAGGGAGAAAAGGAACCCAAAATCTCAAAACGCACCTTTAGTTTTCCTGTTTGGCTTCGCTATCATACAGATCGCCCATTCTCCCTCCTGGCTGAACCAGTTAATTTCTAAATATAAATATTCTAATTATTTAACAAATTGCTTTTATACGTCAAATTACATGAAAACTACGCAAAGCCATGCTCTAAGCATAGCTGCCTTTAGGAGTGACATTACAAGAATTTACAGTTAGCCTGCAACAAGATTACCGAACAAAGAGAGCCCTTGAAAAGCCAGCAGCAAAGTTTCCTTCTTTAAATGATGGAAAGCAAGCAGAACGTAGTGGTCTTTGTCCAGTTTCCTTCTCCTTTAAACAGAGATTTCTAACCAGTATCTTTCCAGTGCAGCACCGCAGGAAGCAGCACATCTTTATCTAACTTCCCGCAACATCAGGTTTCGGGGCTGTGACCTGTGAAAAAGCAGGCCACTCTTCTCTGTGCACATTCAGCTGGGCTTTTAATATTTTAGCTTTGGTTAGAGACTTCTGACTTTTATTTGCCACTTCTGCACTGCCCAAACCATCTAAGCTTAGCGTTTTTAGGGAAGTGCTCCTGGCTGAGCCTCAGTGCTACTTAGCAGCTTTTACTTCTAATTTTGCAAAAGTAACAATAACGTTGACCGATATTTCTGTTTTTCCAAATTACTGAGCAACAATTACCAAAAAGCAGCACATCCTAATGATGCTTGACAGAAATACCAGTTCTGGAAACCAGGCCACTGATACACACTGGGAAGGAAACATGCTTAGAAATCATAGTGTACTCTCATGTTGGGTAACAGGGATGTCAGAAGCTCTAGCATAGAAGGAAAGAAAACAAGCCAGGGCAAACCATTTTGTCCCAAGAGACTTTTTCTCTTACCAGGAATTTGCAGAGCCTCAAACCAAACTTTTATCTTCACCAGAAAGTCACATGGCTCTAGCTCTTTAAAACTGATAGTTTCAATTAAAACATTAAAAATATGCACACTCTTATTGGCACTGATTTAGATACAACTTGGGACTTTGCTGTATGACCTTGGGTAGCTTTAGCTGCGGTGTTTTAAGATATCAATAAAATAACTTAGGTTTACCTGCTGGTTTGTGGACTGCAGTAACTGAGGGTTGGCCACCACTGTTGCAAGGGCTGCTGCTGCCAGGCAAGCAGGGACAGGTCAGCCTCCAGGCCTCAGGGCGCTCAGCTTTGATGCACATAAGCATTTTTTTCACGTCAGTGCCAGCCTGAGCAGCCACCTTTTCCTTCCTTCTTCGCATCTTCTTTTCCACTTATTTATGCTGGTGGAACTTCTTAGAATATTGCAGGAAACTGATAGAAATAACCTAGCCAAAAGGAAAAAAAAAAAAAACCAAACAACAACTATATTTTCAATCTGCATTGCTTCCCTTATTTGCTTAAGCAGACAGCCCCATAAACACTGAAATGATGGGGGCCATGGAGCAGCAGAACCTAAGTGCAGGTAACCAGCAGCAGGGATGTGGCATCACTCTGAAAGAAATGCTCATTAGCAATCTCCAAATTACCAGAAATTGAGTCAGAATTCTTAAATTCACTCTTCCCAATTTAAACTGCACTACGAAAATGCCCAGGCAGCTCTTGCAGCAGTTTTAATAACTTAATTTGAATTCACACTTTGGGTTAAACAAGCCCAACTTCCCATATGGACAAACCTATAAAACGTGGTTTGACTTTCACAGCGAACAATTTTCATGCGCCCATTAACTTGAATGAGAACTGGGAGTCCTTAGCATACCTGCTTATGAAACTGCTTTGTGTGAGGCGACTACCTTTGTGCATATATATTTAAAATTATTTAAGAGGGCAGCGAGGTTATTATTCAAAGTCTTACAAATGGAATTTCTTGCACATGCTCCTGATGCTGGCTTCCATGTCTGTTTCGAATTTACTTACAAAATATACCAGCACACCCAAAATTAGTTACAAGCTATTTCCTTGCCCCCCTCTGTTCACTGTTTATCATTCTTATGTGCAGAAATTGCTTCTGTGTTTTCCACTGGACAGGAAATGCCAGACTGGCAATACGAGAAAGGCTTGGTTTTTAACTTCATGTCAATTGTTGTTGCTTCCATGGTTATGTGCCTGTGGGTTGAACGGGTATCTGGGTCGATGAAATGCTCGTACTGTTAGTATCTGTGGCAGCTACTTGCTACTAGCAATGCCAGTTACATTTCCAATCAAACTCTAAAGGTAATAACGACAAAGTGACAAAAGGAACAGGGCAATGAGCTCAGGGCATGGAAGATCTTACCAAGTTACTCCTTTTCTGCTAGAAACAGCTCACTTCCCAAATCTGTTGCAAATTAAGGCCATAAGCATCTCAGTTTAGGAACAGTACTGCCTGATGTCTTTCCCATGGTATTCTCTCTTGAATTTCAATTCTAAGTGTCCTGACATGCCCACAGCCTGATCTAAGAAGGAAAAGCCAACGCTATCCCCCTTGGGAATACACCGTGCAGCCCAGCCACAGACATGCAGGCCTGGCAACCTGTGAAAAGTGTGGTGCTGCTGGCCTCATCCTTCCCCTGCCCCCTTAGGAGGCTCTAGCTCCTGTGGTGGCAGTAATGCTCTAAGGGCAATAAGAAGAAATGGAACTCCTTGTCTTGTACCGCTGTACAGAAACGGGAACAAGCGAGATCTAGCAATTAACATCCAAAAATAAAACCAGATTCCTCACTGTTTCTATGGTTCAGTTGGTCTACATCAGACAGCAGCACTGTTTAAGTAGTGAATCTGAGTTCAAATCCCAGGTACAGCTTTACACAGGACCACTCCAGAGTCACACACAAGGCTTCTCACAACAGCTCTCTGTGTGAAACACAAGGAAGATCTACGGTGTGGTCCAGGTCTTAGCTTAAAAAGGAGAATCAACAACAAAAAAAAAACCAACAACCACTCAAAAGCCCCAAATCAAAGAACTATTTTGAGGCCTAAATCCTCTCTCTGGTTCAGATCTTCACAGTGCTGTGGTCTTCATGGAGATCTGCACTCTGACTTGAATTACTTGAAGACTCAAAGTTACTTGAGACTCAAAAGCGAGTCTCAGAGTTGAGAAGGAGTTTGATGAGTAGAGGTTAAGACAAACAGAAGCTCTCCGTGCAGCCAGTAGAAATGCTCACTTTTGCCTATACAACCAAAACTGACCACTTATAATGATGAAGCCCCCCCAAATAAATCAAAGGCTGTTTAAATCCATGAGAAGTGTCAGAATAGAAGTAAAGCTCTCAAATGCTGAGTATTTTAATACCTATTATATTTTATTATTATATTATATTTTAATATTTCGTTCATTGTCAACCATCAGTATTTGCCTAATCTAAAGCCTGTATATTTTGATTCATTAATTAAACTTTTTACATTGCTATACTTTGATCTAAAGCTGGAGTACTAGGAAAGGCTCCACAGCACTGATATTTTTAATTTCATTCGCTGACTGTATGCCTGCTGTGCCCAACGTCATGAACCTCATCCTCATCTTGAGGATAGGTATTATTTGATACTTCACGCTCTGGGATTCCTTCCTTAAGTCTGAAACCCCAATTTAAGCCAGCTGTTAAACAGTAACTAGACACATGTGGAATTTTCCCACTCAGTGAAAATGAAAACTAGATTTTTTTATTATTATTATTTTTTAAAGATTTAAAGTCCATTGTGGGCTGGCTCCTTGTAAATAAAGACAAAGAAACCATCAAAGTCGGTTCACCTGTGTAATGTGAAAGTGATTGTGTGCGACATAACTGCATGTATTATTTCATGCCTCATCCACGTTACAGTTTAATTTACAAAGCTCTGTTGCCTTTTTTAGCTTCCCATTTTACTGTTACATCATACAGTTTGCTTGAAGCAGATAGCACTGTCTGAACATATTTGTCCTCTCAGCCCGTTCTCTAAGCTGTGACATCCTTCAGCTGGCACTGATGTCTGGGTGCAGTAAGCCTTCCCCTCAGCACTGCCATTCACAGGCTGTCACCTAGCACCCAAGCAAGGGGCACGTGGTGCCTGTGCTACCTTGCTCCTGTGCCTTGCTTTTACCCAAGACAGAAATAGGATGGAGAATGAACCACAGTCCATCCGTGTAAGCTGATACCATTAAAATACAGAAAATTGTAGCATTGAAATATAGAGATTTTTAATACCTCTTCAATCACAAGGGAATGGGCTCCAGAGAAACACGCTGTTCTACCAGATGTGATGGCATGTGAAGGGTTAAAAATTGACGAAGTGTTCAAAACTAACAGAATGTTTTCCTGTAAACTCCTTCTATGGTGTGATCTAGGGGAAGGTCCAACTTAAGTGCTGGATGTTCATACAGGATTTCCTATGACTAATGCTGTCAGCATTCAAAACTTTTAATTTAAAATGTGGGCGTTCTGCACAGATAGGAAATTTACCATTTAAGATTTCTTATTCGAAAATGAATGAAAATTACTCTGATTTTCGGATTCGTTTGCTGTAGATGGAACGATACATAAAAAAAGGAAGTCACTAAGTGGCATATGCTGGGATCGCCTGCCAAGCTTTTACACAAGTCTTTTATATCTGGATAGGATCCACAGGAAGCTTGTACAGGAAGGCCTTTTCCTTCCTTATTTTTGAAAAGCTTTGTTGGATGGAAATTATGCCAGTGAGTAGAAAAGGAGGGGGGGGAGAGCAAACTACCATTCTGGTGGGTTTGGTGCCAATCCATGCAAAACTGAAAGTCATATTGAGATAACATTAATGCATCCTGTTGTAAAATAGACCAACAACAAGAACCCGCAGAACACAGGAGATATTTCATAGTTTTTGATTTAAAAGACTCAGAGAAAAAGAACAGAGGTACCAATTCAAAACAGTACAGGAAGCAGAACTCTGGGATGTAATCTGCCAAAATTAAGCTAAATTTGCCAATATTTCTAGAAAGTAGATCATGGCCTTGTATAGTCTCTAGTAAGCTTGTTCTGAATTCTGTTGCAAGCTCAGACTAGTTTAGATAAATTTAATAGTGATACTTTATTGAATTAAGCATTAATTTAACATAGCTTGAGCTGTCACTACAATATCCCTTCTTTCACTTAGTGTCATGCTGATCCCATTCTCATGATGCTACATTAACACTTAGCTCTTTTTTCCTTAATCTGAGTCTTAAAAATCTGTAGCAGACATACTACTATTCTGTGTACTATTATGGGATACATATTGAGCCAAAGACTGCTTCACTGGGAACTGTAACAGCAGCAAACAGACCTACAGGTAGGCTACAATGGCTCTGGATACCTCTTCAGCATCCACCACGTCAGCTGGCAGGAGTCCCAGAAGTCTCAGAGAACAGAAATTAACCCTGAGAGTCTTGTAAACCCAGAATGGCTATTTAGGCAGGGAAGGAAAACAATTCTTAAACAGGGAATGCTTCTGCTGCACAGCAGAGGAGACAGCAGTTGCAAATTAATAGGTTTGATGACAGAGGAAAAAGGGGAATAGGGGACTTTAAATGTCTAAGACAGTATTCAAAGGAAGGCGAGTAAAGTAGTATACAGGGTACAATGGAAGACATCAAAAGCATCATAAAGGATGATGGAAGAGTATGCAGCTCTTGCACAGGCTTTTGGTGGAGGTGTGCAATTCTCTCCAGCTGGACATTAGAACCAAGCATTCAGAGCATGAAAGCTATGATTAAAAAAAAAAAAAAAAAAGGATGCTGGTATGCTGGTGCAATGAGTCAGGCGTGTGCTTTGTCCTCAGAGTAGCTACGGCACAGGTAACAACCACATGTAATCAGCTGCTGTGAGAAAAGGCATTCCTAGAGGAAAGAAAATCCATGCTGATGTGTTTTCCTTGCTCTTGTGACCAAAGCTAGTTTAAAAAAAAATAAAAAATAAAAAAGCATGTTTATGCAGCCAACATTTCTCTGCTTTCAGGGTTTTCTACAGGAATAAGGAATAAAAAATAGTTTAAGGAAAGGGAAGAGAGAAGTCTGAAATGAAAGCTCCGGTTCAGATGAGACTGCACATGATTTGCAAAGCGATGGAAACTGAGGGGGCAGCTAGGTCATGCCTTTCCCCTGCTGGATGAATCACTCTTTGAATGGAAATTTGAGTAGGAAGACATAATGGCTTGGGAACAAAGAGAGCTGCTGGAATATCACAGGTGCAGCTGAACAGAGAAGGATGTTTTGGGATATGCCAAGGAAAGCAAACGCCATGAATCTGGAGGAGTTGTCAGGGCTTTGTGATTTAGGGAGCGACCCAAGTCAGCACGGGTGTCTCACGTGGAGTCAGACAGGAGGAGTGCTGAGGCCCTGATCCAGAGCAGCAGCTAATCACTTCCTCCGTGCTTCAGCACAGTTCTGAATTCAAAAAGATTGAAGCCGCTAATGTCTTACTGAAGTTTTGGGGAATCAAACCTGCACTCCACTGAAGCACCTCTCTATAGTCGAATATACACTTACACACTTTCTGAACAGGAGCCAAGGTGAGGCACGGGAATCCAGATGCTGACAAACAAGGAAACACAGACGGTCTGGGGAACCAGCACAGCCAGCCAAAGCCAGAGGATCAAGTGAGGGACAGGGGAAGCAGTCAGAAGTAACATAACATGAAAGAATTGATGCTCTCTGCCTCAGAAAACACTCTAGCAAGAGAAATGCTGTGAAACAAAAAAGCTTCCAACCAAATTACAGCATTGTGAACAGATCAGAACACTAGTAAGAAAAAACAAGTAAATGGTGATGATTTGATAGCATTTCTATAGCAGGCAGGTTAAACATTGTTTTGACGTACAGAAAGCGTAAACAAGCATAAGAAAACTATTAACTAGTTGACCAGGATGGAGTTCAACTGAATCACAGTAAGGGTAAATGGGGAGAAAAAAAAAAAAAAAAAAAAAAAAAGCTTCCATAAATTATTTTACAGGAAAAAAGGGGGAAAATCCTGATTTAAAAAGAAAAAAATGTATAAAAAGCCCCTTGAATAACTTGAGTTGTCCAAAGTCTAGAAAAGTGCTATAATTTAGAGAGAGTAGTGAAGATCTAATGGTGATAGATATATGAAGGCAGGTAGAATTTAAGTCAAACTTAGATTTTAGCCATTTAACATGAAATAACTGAAAACAACCTGCTATTTCTCTAAATATAGAATACCTGACTAAAAGAAATTAAAAAAAAAAAAGAAAAAGTAATGAAGACAAGCTAAATATGCATTGCCAGGCTCACCCTTAGCCCTGAGTTGCCTTGCTTTTCTATACAGTGCTGAATGATGCTACTGAAAAACTGAGAAATAGAGAAATAATAAAGGAATTATTTTCACTGAAGATTTGCAAGCTTACGCTGAATTTTTGACCCAATGCTTTACCAGTCTCTGTTAAACTACAGCAGTAAGAAAACCTTAAGGACTGACAATGAAATAGCTCCCTCTCCAAGCTCAGCGAGCGGGGAATATGGGGATCATTTTCAAGGTAAACAGGGAGAGAGACAAGCAGCAGAGCTAGAATATTAAGAAAAAAAAAAATAAATAATCAAAACATATGGAGGCCTGCATGACAGCTATGATGCAGGGAATCTCCTCCTATGTACAAGCCCATCAGGAAGACCAATCTGACTCAGCCAGGCCCACTTGCCCTCAGATAGCTTTAAGGAGGGGAATTACCTGAGCCCCTGGTCTCTACTGTCTGCTGTCCCATTTACAAGCCTACAGTAGCTTTTTCCTGCTGCTGGTGTTACTTGAACCTAAAATCTACCACCACTAACTCAGAAGGCACACCGTGTTTTTTACAGAAAAATTATAAAGTAGTTTTTCTTACCAGAATAAAAAAAATATATATATATTGAGATGGTTTTCCACACTGAATTAAAAAGTTTTATATTTCTTCATGTTCAGAAAAAAAACAACTGTGGAACTAAAATAAATGGTTTTGAAAATTCTTTTGACATAATAAATAAAATTTATATACATAAATGGATTCCTCAGAGAGGGCAAAATTTCACTGGGAGGGGGGAGACTTCATTGGCAAGACATTGTTTAGGTAAATGTCTGTACTATGTCTGATGCTTGACATCTAACTGTAATACCTTAATAAATAACAGCAATTAAAACTGGTTTATGATGTGCCAAAACATTATTTCCTTTCAAAGTCCCATTAGTCTCTATTAATCTCTGCAGCATTTTATAATCAGTAGGAACCAAATCCTGCTTGCATGCTGGTTTGAATTCAGAGCAGTTTTCCACAAGCTACTGTAGCTCTGCAAAGCAAATCAGGCCAAAAGGCTTCTGCAGGAGATGTGGTGGCACCACCACGGTCACCTTCTGGGAGCAACGCTGCCTGCAAGGGGAGCCCAGTGAGCACAGGGGCCGTGGGGAGGGAGGATCCTGGCCTTCAACAGTTAAAGAACTTTAACGAAGTATTTCCTTCTGTAAGATTTCACTGACAAAGTGTACGTTCCTGACTCAAAACCACAAGGGCTTGTTTGGTTTAAAATGGAAAGAAAAAAAAATCTGCCTGTTCTGAAAAAAAAAAAAAAGAAAAAAAAAGAAAAACAAAACAAACCAACTCGCCTGCTCTCCATTTGGTTTTGCTGATCCCTGAAGATGCCTCAGCATTTAGTAACTTAATACTCGTACATCAGTTACATTTCATGCTAATGACTTGAGGACTAACATCTTGCCATAACTGCTTTCTGTTAGGGTTGGGGTGAAAAGACACATTTAAACACCTCAAATGGTAAGGTAAAAATCACAACATTGATACAACTTCAAGCCAATTATTGGAGAATGGTTTCTCCTCATTAGTAAAATCAGTATTAGTGTCCATATGGGTTTAGGAATTAACAGACAAATTAGTTCATAGACTTAAGTTAAGCTTGTGACAGCAAAGATTTCTGCAGAATAGATGCGTATGGAAACAGACAACTCTTGATAATCACCAGACATAAAAATAGTTATTTTTCTTTTTTGGCCTTTACATTATGTAAATTTCAGTAACTAAATGCATATTTCATCGTATCATTACTAATAATTTTTCTGTTTGTTTCAGGGTAACTTGTTCCCTATTTAATATGTCTCGAAACAAGCACCTTGCTTTTCCTTAGCTGTGTGAAGCTAAATTAGAATGCTTTTTCTCCTTCTACCTCTGCTACATTGCTTCTGGGAAAACTACCTGGTGAGTAATTCCATGGAGAATTTGGAAAAATACCGAAATCTAATTACTCAAAAAACCTGAACGGCAAAAAAAAAGCTGTCTAAGTTGTTTGGTCGCTCTTCTAAAACCTCACTAATATACCCACGGTGAACTGAAAACCAATCCTAGTCCTCACTTTGGATGATTTATGTAATGTTGGGCCTCACTTCTGCAGTTCGATCCGGACACACAGTCTGCTCTCACGGCATTCACAGCCATCTGTGGCACTTCCCCAATGGGTATTACCCACTTACAGTACCCCAGGATGGAATCTCATAAAAGTACAGACTCATCTTTGGGAAAATAACATTTGGCATTGCAGAAGTGCAGCACTTAATGGGATCTTCATTTGTTTATTCTTGAGGAAATAGTATTGTAGTGTTAGGATAACATTGTTTGTGACCTGTGTTGTAAATAGAATAAAATACCTGAGTTATTGTATCAGCTGTTGTATTGTTACTTAGTATTTTGAAGGCACCCATGACTTTTGGAGGAGGCTGGGGAGCCACACTGTCTGCGAGGCAGCTTTTTAAGGACGAGACCTGGCACGGGGCACTCGGCAGGGGTGGTTCAGCGCTGCCAGCCTGCGAGCTGCGGAGAGGATAAGATGGGAGCCCAACGCACGGGGTGAGGTGCAAAACACGAGGCTGGACAGATCAGCTTTCCCCCCTCCAGGAGGCCCCAGCCGGGCCCCCGAAGGCAGGCATGTTCTCGTGTGCCAGTGCCGCTGGGAGGATGGCACTGCTCCTGGGAATACCTCGCGTTTAAATACCAGCCGGGCAGAGACTTCCCAGTACCAGGAAGGCCCCAGGTCTGCTCTGGGCAGAAATGTGACTAAACACAAACAGGATCGCTCCGTGCCAAAGCTCCCCTTTCGACTTCCCTAATTTATTGTCGTTAATCTTCAGGCAAAACCAAGCACTACACTTTGTCTCTCTCGCAGACATTCTGACTAGTCAGCTTCTCTTCCAGTGTTATAATAAGTCAAGCACACTCTAATCATCACCACGAACACTTCATACGCTGCTGTTTCTCAATCTAACTATACCTAAATATAGTTCAACCTCAACCAGCCAGGCCACACTTAGATTTCTGGTTATCCAGAACAAAGCTTTATTCCTGAGCCATGTTTGTTAATGACAATGCCTTGATTACCCAGATACGTTTCCCCATCCCTTATGTTTAGATAATGACGTTGGCTTTGCTATCTCTTACAAACTGGTTATTCTACAGTGAGATATGTTTCCAATAAACAGCTGGCATTACTACAAACAATTGTCTGCAGTGAAATTAAAGCACATATTGGGAAACATAAAAATATCACGGTGAGCGAAACCGTGTTATTAATGCTTGGCTTTCCATCACTTTTGTCAAGAAAATGCCCAAGAGAGCCCAAGAAGTTACTGGCAGTCACTCACTCGGCTGCAGCACATGCAGTTTCAGCAGAAGGCAGTAACCGCAGCTGGAGGTTCCTCGCTGAGTGGGGAAAGCCTCAGTGGAGAAATGGTGACCTCTGCAGGTCCCTCAGTCCTCCTCATCGCAAATGGTGGCTCACCAGCATGCAAGGTGTAGTTTTGGTTGCTTTCATCTCTGAGAAATTAAAATAAAGAAAATTAAACGTCTGTTTGATGATGGCATTGCAACATAAAATAGGCTCGAAAACACGGGCACGTGTTAATTTAAGAAATAAATGTTCATCTCTGAGAAGGCAGAAAACAATACTTCAAAGGACAAAAACTTCAAAGCGCTCTGGAACTTCAAAGCGTTACACCACCATTAATAAACACACAGGACATGTCTGTGAGGTAGAAAAAAATTTCCTTTTTGAATGCTTGTGTAAACAGGGTGCTGAGATTAAGTGATTTGCCCAAGGACACAAGTAGCAAAACTGAGACTCCACGTACGAAATAACTGGCTCAAGCCTCCAACCAGCGACAGCTGGGTTAAAATGGTGATTAGATGCTCCCTAATTGAAATCGCTCAGCAGAGGCCAAAATGCAGATCTTCCCCATCAATAGCATCACCTGCCCTTTTCCAGGCCTGCTCTAAACTCTGTCGTGTTGCTCTCAGCTGACGCCCTCCCACAGAGTACACACACAGATCTATCTGAATTAGGTCTTTTCTAGGTAAACTTACATTTACACAGCCTTGCTTCTGCATTTAACAATGACACGAGAGCTTATGGTGAAGAATGTCAGTATTTCTGTCAAGAGAATCTGCTCACTACAGGCTTCTTGGCAACACTTAATTAAAATACCAGCAGCACACCTACAGCACGGAGTTTCTCCGATGATCCCCCTGAAGCTGAACCTGCCCTAGTCCCAGCAAGAAAAAAATCTCCTTGTGACCCATAGACAACAAATATAAGTAAAAGATAATAAAGCAGGCCCAAGATCTGCCTTAGTAATATGAAGTTTTGCCATTCTGACTTTTAATGAAGAGCTTCTTGGTGATCCTACACGTGTGTGGTCTCATGCACTTAATTAAAGGATGTGCAGATGTGGAACTTTAATATAGCTTCCTTCTCTAAAACATTTATATTTCAAATGAATGGGGTTAATAAGTTCAAAAGATATAAACGGAACGTGTGCTTCAAATAGCCCGTCATGAATATCTTTTCTTCTCAGCTGCTTGGGTTTTTATTCTTTTTTGAGGTCATTGCTGGAACAAAGACTTAGTTCTGAAAGTACTTAAAACGCTAATTAAAAAAAATAAAGGATTTTAAAATGTAATTTCTGAAAATTAATCCCTACAACCTGCTTCCAAAATTTTATTGACACACACGGTCCTTGTTTTAACACAGAATTTCCTCATGTCACATGCATATAAAGAACTTTTTAAAAAAATATGCAAAATCACGTTTTGAAGCCTAGGATTTGCATCTAGTAACAAGTAATTTACTGCATATTATTTTCCAAAAATAAAGTCTCACAGTGGCTCTAAAAGAGACCTTGCATGCATATATTGTTCAAATGTTCCTCCTCAAGGCCAGTGAAGAGTACTGCACCCTGTAATTAGCACAGTTTACTGGGACAATTTCTGTGCTCAGCGCGTTAGGAAATTACTGCCATAATACTAGGCTCTTAAAGAATATCACAATTTCTGGTTTTAATTTTTTTTCCGGAGCTCCAAATTTTTCGTTTGCCTTCTTTATTAACAATACTTATTAGCTCTCGTGTAACATTTTCCATTGATAGAGCTCAAAACTTTCCTGTGAGGGCAATCAAACATCACTACCTCTGTTGTGCACTGGAACAGTAACAGTGGAGGAATAAAGATCCCATTGCAGCAACCTTTAAGTAAGGACTATTAATTTACTCAGGACAGATATATCTTCAGTACTTTGTTGAGTCAGGCCTGAAGATTAAATAATTTGCAGATCACAGGCTGAGTCATTAGCAGATTTGGGAGCACAATTCAGACCTCTGACTCCTTACAATAAACTCGACTTTTCCATGTTAAGTGGTAACAATGATTAACTAAATGACAAAAGTTTTGCTGTTCTTGGTGTAGTGCCCTCCTTTGCATTTCAGAGGAATTATTGGGCTCTTGAATTGGCTGTCAAATTTGCTGACCTGGTAACTGGCTGGCTTTCTAAATATATATTAAAGTCTTGCTTTTCCTGGCTATTTCTTTATTATTTTTTTAATAGAATAAATTTTGTAATCTTACTTATAAAAATAAAATCAACTTTAAAAACAAAATCTTATCAGTCATATTGTACATACTATTAAAGAAAATACATGCAAAGGTAGCAGGACCCAACAGAAAGGGCACTGAGCAAAGAAACAGTTGGCAAAATTTCCCATTTGCTTAAATAAGGTCAAGCTGTCAGCTTTTCAGCTCATTTTACTTCCAGCTCTTACAGAACCCTGTCATCTTAATTTCTCTCTCAATTGTTTTCTGAATATGCAGATGATTATTACTGTATTTACTTCTCTCCGTGAGGGATTTAAACACCAATAAGTTAAATTAATTACAGCTAGATTCAAAGGTCCTACTCCCATACTGGAGACTATACATATTCACAGATTTGAAGCCTTACTTAATTATACTTTAAACGTTGTGTCCTGAATCACACACCTTGATCCACCTCACGTAAAAGAGTTATGTTCCAGGCAGGCTTTAAGAATGACAAGCTAAAAAACCTTACAGTCAAACACACCTCACAGACTGAAGTTGTAACTCATATTAGAAAGGCTGCAATGCTTTTTATAACCAGCTGCCTTAGACAGCTTATTTTTATCTCGATCTTCATGTTTTCATTTCATTACATTATAGGGCTTTCACCTACCTAGCTGGCAACGTGTACTCTTTCATTTAAGACGGTACAAAGTATGCAATCATAGCAACTGTAACTACGCTGCTGATTTTCTTTTGTCATGTCTAAAAGACTGGCCATTTCAGCACCTACAAAAAACAGCTTGGCCCAAAGGAACTTGATAAACCCAAGCCTTCTATTAAAATACCAGCTTCACAGAAGCGTTTTTTTCCTCCCTTTTTTTATATTAAAAAGTCTGGAAGAAGTCTCCCGAGTGGATTATCCTTATAAACCACTGATTTTTGTTTTGTTACTAAACGTCACTTGTTGCTAAGGAAGAACAGAGAAGATCAAAGGACTTTAACAAAACTGGAAAGCTAAAGGTGAGAGCGTTTTGCTTTCTTTCTCATTCTTTCAAGATTTATCACTGAACTACAACAATTGCTGGTTATAGTTCTATAAAAAAGACTGCATGCAGAGATGTGATCCCACTTTGCTACTTCGTCCTTAACTCCAAACGTCGAACAACAGCTCAGTTCTCTTTGCTTATCAATGCGAGCATGCATTCAACCAGCCTGTTCACAAATCCATACGCAATCGAAGTCCTACGAATTAAAAGAGAGGAGCTAATAGAAGGCATAAATGACCCAGACCACCTGCTGAACTGGCTGATAGACAATGGTGTTTTTTCCCCGGAAAAAAAGATGGTCATGAGTTTCTACAGGACACGAACAGAAAAGAACTCCCGAGTTTTAGACATCCTGATTTCTCAAGGCGAACGAGCCTGCAGGCTCTTTTTTTATCCTTGTTTAAAGCAGGTGGAGCCAAAACTTTATAATGAGATGAGAAAATATGTCAGCGAAGTTAATGACAGCATCAGAGATGCAAGAAGACAATTGGTAGGATACTTACTTGAAAAAGACAAGGTTTGGTTTGAAAATAGAAGTGAAAGGCACAAGGAAAAAAAAGAGACTCCTAGAAGAAAAAAGCAAGATTGGGCTATTAAGACCAGAAAAAAAGAAACTCACCTTTCAAGAGCAGCAAAACCTAGAAAAGGTCGTTCTGATAGAGGCATCTTTGGTGCAGTTGCTAAGGGCTGTCTTTCAGAGATAGAGAAAACACTGAAAGATAGTGATATTAACGCACTGAACTCCTCAAGAGAAACCCTTCTGCATGTCGCAGCTGCTAACGGACACCTAGCAGTAATGGAATATTTGATCAGCAGAGGCGCTAAGCCAGATGTGAAGGACAAGAAAGGAAGAACACCACTGCACAGGGCTGCCGAGAAGGGCCACGGTGATGCAGTGAAAGTGCTTCTGCGGTGCGGTGCTTCCATGTACAGCTTGGATAAAGAAGGCAAGATGCCACTTCATGTGGCCGCGCAGAACAGCCACGGTCACGTACTGACAGTGCTCCTGAGGGAAGAGGCAAGGAGCTACAGGAACCAGCACAACTTTTTGCACAGAGCAGCTCTTAAAGATGAGAGCAGTCTGGTGGAAAGGCTTTTAAAGAGCGGTGCCTCTGTTGATGGAAAAGATGAAAGAGGACAGACCGCTCTCAGTTATGCTCTTTCTCAGGGGTTTGAAAACACTGCAAAAGTGCTGCTAGAGGCTGGAGCCAGGGTTGATTCCAGCATGGCTGAAAGAGCCTTCAACAGCAACCACCCATCCATCTTCAAAGTGCTGCTGGAATATTCTAAAGATCTGCCATCTGACCTGATGGAGTCAGCTCTTTTTAAAGCTGTACAGAAAAATCTGCACAGCGTTGTAGCGGCTTTAGCTGACCGAGGTACAGATGTGAATGCCTACAATGAAATGCAGTACACTCCTTTACTCCTGGCGTGCGAAACAGGCAAGGCTGAGTCTGCAGAAGTTCTTATCGAAAAGGGAGCAAGTTTGGGTATAAAGACTCCTGCTTCAGACTCAGCTTTGCACTTGGCCGTTCAGGCTGGGGCTGCCCCCATCACAAAGCTGCTCCTGCGCAAAGGGGTGGAAGTTAACCTTACGAATCAGGCGGATGAAACCCCGCTCCATGTCGCTGCACTGCACGATAAAGCAGCGTTAGTTAGCCTGCTAGTCAACGCCGGGGCCAAAGTTAATGCTGTCACTAAGGAACTCGTGACTCCTCTGCACGTTGTGAGTCAGAGAGGTAACACTGACGTTGCCCAACAGCTGTTGCAGCACAAAGCCAGTGTTAATGCTAAGGACAGGCAGTCAAAATCACCTTTACATTATGCTTCTGAAAAAGGAGACGAAAAAATGGTGGAGATGCTTCTGGATGCTAACGCTGACCCCAACGCACAAGACAAAGAGAAAAGGACCCCCCTGCACGCTGCAGCTGAGGGAGGACATCTCGGCGTCGTCAGAGTACTCTTGGCTACAAAAGGAAGACTTGGGGTTAAGGACATGCATGGATGTACTCCTTTGCACTATGCGGCCATCAAAGGAAACACAGAGATTGTAAAACTTCTTCTGACATCAGGGAGAAATAAGAATATTGATGACAGAAACATTTGGAGAAAGACCGCACTGCATATTGCAGCGGAATATGGACACGGTGACTTGATAAATTTGTTACTGAGTTACGGGGCAGCCATCAATGCTTTAGACAACAGTAAGGACACTCCTTTGCATTGTGCTTGCAAGGCCGGTCATTTAAATGCTGTAATTTCCCTCATCAACTGGTCACAAGGAGAAAAAGCAAACCTACTGGCTGCTAACAGTCTCAAAAAGACCCCGCTGCAAGTAGCAGAATCTAACAGAACAGAAAATCAGGCCCAAATTGTCGCACTTTTGAAAAAGAAAATGTTAATAACAAGATGAATATGTAAAGCACACATTTAAAAATGTAAATGCAGAGTTATTCTTTAAAATAATTTGGATTGCGCTGTTGCCCAGTATGACTGAAAATTATGTTAGGACAGGCAGTATTAAGTCAGTAATCAAAGGAGGCCACGGAAAAAGCCAAAAGCTGTATCTTAGTGTTGGTCAAGTTCAGATTTACTACAGCTGCTTCTTCATGCTAACAAATCCTGTCACAAGGCTTGATATAATCCAACCAGGAGAGTGGTGGGGCCTCAAAGCTTTGCTACAAGAGTGTTGCTGTCTTCAGGGCACTACTGGGCTCTGCACCAATGTTCAATATCGGCCTGGACCCTCTTTGGATGTGTGTTATACCCTATCTTGTGACTTTAACATAACCTAGGATTATAAAAAATCGATTTCTGTCTTTCATTACAGCATTTGGTTTGTTTTTGTCTCTTTTTAAGCAGAGAGAATGAAATCAACCTACCACATTTTCTGTTTATCAATTTCACTTCGATTCCACCACAAAGATGTTCAGAATAAAAAGGCTACAACAGAATTTACTGGATCAAGGCAAAGTATTGGTACTGCCATCTCTTGGAACAGAAACATGTTCTCAAGGGTTCTGTGCTCATTTCCTTCCCAGTGACAATGGGCCTTTCACGCTTCCCTTCACTACGTGAACAGAAGCGCCAGCACATGAAGGGCCAAATGCTTCTTGCAAAACGGAACAGGTTTAAAAGCATGTGGGGATAAAACTGAGATTTTTATGGCCATGTTACAGTGCTTTAAGGAGAACAACGCAATTCTGCTGCCATCTCCCAGATGAGAGACCTCAGTGCTCTCCATCTGAAAGGAAGGTGTGGGGAGCTGGGGTCGGTCTTTTCTTGCAGGTAACTAGTGACAGGACCAGAGGGAATGGCCTCAAGTTGTACCAGGGAGTTTCAGGTTGGAACTTCGGAGACATTTCTCCTCACAAAGAGCAGTCAGACATTGGGACGGGTTGCCCAGGGAGGTGGTGGTGCCACCATCCCTGGGGGTGTTCAAGAAAAGTTGGACGTGGTGCTTGGGGACAGGGTTTGGTGGTGACAGTGGTGGTGTGGAATGGTTGAACCGGATGATCTTGGAGGCCTTTTCCAACCCTAACGACTATAGGCTTCTAGGATTGTACTAACAGACGTGACCACACGGCTGGAGGCAAAAGGCACCTCAGCACCACAACGAGGTC
Source organism: Anas acuta (assembly GCF_963932015.1). Classification (NCBI taxonomy): domain Eukaryota; kingdom Metazoa; phylum Chordata; class Aves; order Anseriformes; family Anatidae; genus Anas; species Anas acuta. The sequence continues at coordinate 4,179,373 of NC_088986.1, forward strand.
CCTCAGCCAGCACGTAGCCCTTTGGGGCCGGGCAGCCTTCCCTCTTCCCTCACACAGGGACCTGCCCGGCCATCACCTCAGCCCCACGGGCTTCCAGCCCCACTCACCCTGTGGACATAGAAATGTTTTTGCAGAGTTACACTGTATAGAGGAAAGTAATATGGTACTGAGATATGCTTACAGTGATAAGAAAGCTTAGCAGGCAACCTTGTAAAATGCAGACAGCCAGACTCCTTGGAACAATTAGTGAAAATCACGGTGTTAAGTCAGATAAGTGAAGAAATATTACCACTTCAAGCAGTAAAAACGTCAAAAGAAATTTGAAATTTAACAGGCCAGCAACTGAAGGCTATCTGTGAAGCATCAGATAGATTGTGAACCTGGAGTACCCACTCAGTGGGGAAACGGGAGGGTCCTCTCATCGAGAAGTACATAAACTGTATTTTGGAGCTAGTAGGTGTGCTCGCGAATAAATTACTACTTCACTGAGAGCCTCACCTGAGCCTCAATTATCGGCTCCGCAGTGTTTCTCACAGCCCCGCCGCCACCTCCCCGACTCCGCCCGGCTTCTCCTCAGGGAGCGCCCTCACCCCGGCAGCCGCGCGTGCGCCGCCGCCATGCTGCCCGCGGCCCCCCCTCAGCCTCCCTGCGCCTCGCGAGAGCCCGCGGCCGCCGTGATGGCGGCGGAGGAGCCTGAGGTGGACGTCGAGGGGGACCCGGCGGCCGCGCCCGGCGAGGGGGAGCCGGGGTGAGCGAGGCGCTGCCCCCGGGGGAAGGGCTCCGGGGTGGAAAACCGGGGAGGGGGGCGTTCGGCCACCCCGTTGTCGGCTGGTCTTGAGGGGTCGCGGTGTTTTGGGGTTCCCTGAGGGGTGTTCTTGGTGGTGGTGTGGGGATGTGAGGGGTCGGGGGTGAGGGTGTAGGGATCCTGTGCTGTTCGGGCTTCTCTGGGGGGATTTTGATAGCAAGTGATTATATAAATTGCCGGGGTGGTTTTAAGGTAGGAGGCTGTCCGTCAGTGGTGGTCTTCTCAAAGTAAAAACCATTTATTTATAGGAAAATCATCACCTGGGTGAGGTCTGTAAGAGTACTAGCCACCCTATATGCTCAGGTTCTATTAAATCTTATGTACCTATGAGCACTCCTCTAGAAGAAAACATTTTTTTCGTTATAAGGGAGTGCTCTTACCTTATGAGGGAAAAAATGGAGAAATGTGGAGATACCACAAATCAACGGCACTATTAAAAAACATAGTTCCCTTATTGCAAACATAGTTCCCTAATTGCCCATGAATGCCTGGCACCATTCATTTCTGTGTAATTTGCAAGGTCCCTCCTGCCTGCAGTGTTTTTGCATGAGATTTTTTGCTACTTGGGGTTCCAGTGGTATCTCAGACACTTCAGAGGTGAGATGTTGCTGCTGAGAGCGTTAATAAAGATGGTGAGGGGGGGTTTATGCCGTGTGTGATCATGGAATCATAGAATTATTGAGGCTGAAAAGACCTCTAAGATTATCTGGTGCAACCTTTAACCTAGCACTGCCCCTTATCCCTTGGATCTCATGGAGTATTATGAAAGAGTAACATTACACAATGGTCTGCAATGGATGGCTTTTCGTTTTAGTATCTCGTTCTGCCATCTTCTGTTAATGATTTTGTTACTTAACTGTACATTTATTTTAATTCTGACAGCATTCATTTTGTTTGAACATATTTGCATTGGTTTTGAATACTGGATTTTTTTTATTTCTTTCAGAGAACATGAAAGTACAGCTTCAAGCTTGCTGCAGGACCACTATCTTGATTCATCTTGGAGAGCTGATAACAATCTTGTAAGTAATTCTAAAACGAACAGTACTTATAGCAAGGTTATCACAGCTTTGTTTTCTCCATTCTCTTACATGCTACATGTTCTCGTATGTGCTGTTTTAGAATCTATATTGATTCTTGGTACTCAAATAACAGTGTGACAGAATTCAAAGATTAAGAAATATTTGTATTGTTTGCAGCCGTGGACATTGGATAGCAGCATTAGCGAAGAAAACAGGGCTGTCATTGAGAAAATGTTGCTGGAGGAAGAGTATCCTTTTCCTGATGTGCCTTTATGACTTTTTTTTTTCTGTGTGACAACAGAAAACTTCTTATTTCCAAAGGAGATGGACAAATTCACATTTCCTTGTGAATGTGACTGAAACACTGTCACCTTGTAGGCAGTAGGCGGATTACAGGAGTCAGAGAGGATCCCTTAATTAAATGATACAGCTACCCCTAGCTTGCACTGATGCTGCAAAGTCTTTGGCTTCTTCACAGTCTATTGACAATACCTAAAAATAGTCACAGTTACATAGTTTACTGGTTAGAAACTTAATGTTCTTGGGTAGTCACATGGGAGGGAGGAAGAGACAGCTGGAAAGACATTAAGGTAGTGGCAGGGATGACTTAAACTACAGAATTTGTAGGCCTTATGTAGGTAGCACAAGTTCTTCTGACTTGTTCTGCACTTGCGCTGTTCACTGTCTGTTTTGTTTTATTTTGGTCTGGCTACGTGTATACTTTGACAGGAACCAAGATGAAATGGATGAAATGAGTAGAAGGAACAGCTTCTTTTTTTTTTAATTATTTATTTATGTATTTATTTATTTAAGTTTTGGCTGAAATATTCTTATCATTTCTAGTGTTTCTAGCCTAAGTTGACCTCAGCATTCAAGGGTGGTGAAGGTAGTACTACTTGTGGACCAATTTATATTCATGTTCTTTTTGTGATTGAGTAATACTCAGTAATAAAAGAAACAAGAAAATAAAGCAACAGAATCAATTATTGAGGATTAATTTGAAAACAGATAAGGTATCAGTACAAAGAGAAGTACTCAGTATGGTTTCTACACCAAAAAAGAAAAATTCTGTTGTGGAAGCAGGATACCTAGTTCACTCAAAGTAAAGCGAGCATGTGGATTCAGAAATCAAATACCCCTTCCTTCTTTGTTACTAGTGGGAGTATGTGAAATAGTGTGTATTTCAGTTTTGAAAGCCATATGTGCGGTATTTCTACAACAGAATGATTATGAACCAGTGTAATTTATATAGTTTTTAGAATTCTCACATGTACTGCTATTTTTTATACCTTGAAAGCTTTCTTAATAACAATTTCAGATATTATTTATCTAATAAATCACTTTCTGAGAAAATATGGCTCAATCAAAAGGAAGCAGAGAAAAGATCTATGAAAAGGTAAGCTGTGTTCTAGAAAAAAACCTCAGATGATAAGGAACTAAAAGTCCTTCTACAATAAGGTTACTTGCTGAGATATGCAATAGCATCACAATTACTAATTTTAATTTCATTCTGTTTTGTATTTGCAGTCCACATAAGAAAACTGGAAAAGTCATGTACGTACACTTTAATAAGAGCATTATTTTTTATTAATTTTATATATTTTTTATACATTTTATTGATTTTATAAACACTTTAATTGAGTCGCATTTTTCAGTGTGGCTTCTGATTTGTTAAGATATAGTACCTAAAAAGTAGTTCCACAAGATTAAATTATCTGCACAAAACTATTTAAGGGATCTTTCAGAACACAGAAATGTTGTGTGTAGTAAGAGGCCTGTAGTAAAATACATGCATATATACATATATATGTATGTGTTTTGTAGCACAGTGGTCCTTCTAGTTTAAAAAAAGTGTTGATTCAATGGGCTTTCTTGCCTGAACTTCTCTGTTTACTTGTTCTATGTACTTCTGCATTGTTAGTTACTGACAAATGTGTTGGTTTGAATCTTCCTTTGTGTTAGAGAAATTGACATAATTCTCAATGTTCAGCCACATTCATGCTTGAAACAATACCTTGAGCTTTACAGGAGATGAGCATTAGTTCTCTTGTCAGAAGTTGTCTTCAGTTACTGGGATTTGAGAATGCTTTTAAGAAACCACTAACTTCGGTTTCCTTTTTGTTCTAGGGTGCGATCACCTACAAAATCCACTAGCTACTCAGTAAAGTGGACATCAGAAGAAAAAGAACTGTTTGAACAAGGACTGGTATGTTTGTGTTTATATGTAATACCTTGTTTAGATATTACTATTTTGCTGATGAAGGGAAATTAATGATAAGTAAGCTTGTTATATTTATCTGCTTCTGCTTTTTCACTTCTAATTTGCTAAAAATAATTGCCACCTACTAAGGGTGTAATGATAAATCAGATTTATACTGATGAGTTGCCAAAAATGGTTCTGTTTACCAGATTTTGTTTGTGTGATTACAATTTGAGATCACAAAGTATCTCAAACATTTAGCTTTATGAATTGTATAATCATATTGCTGTAGTAAATTACTTGCTACATTCTGTAGTTAAAGCAAGTCAGCTAATAAAGTGAAATCTGTTAGCTAGTATTGCTAGATCTTTAGAGATGGTATGCTTGTACGGTGTTGAATGAAGTAGGGTTTGATTCAGCAAGTACAAATTTATTTCAGCAGGATTCCTTGAGTTAACAAGCAACATAATTTATAGCATGTCTGTACTGAGTGAAGAACAGCAATAATTCTTCCTGCTAGATGCGCTTTTTTTCCTTGGTAGAATATGACTAGTGAGATTCTTGGGCTTAGTTGTACTAAATGTGTGATTGTAATGAATGATTGAGTTTTTAAATCCTTCTTGGACATTAACATTACAGACATTGCACTTTGAGGCTGGCTAACTTCAGTGTGCTCTGTACTAGGTCAAGTTCGGCCGCCGGTGGACAAAAATTGCCAAGCTGATTGGAAGTCGCACTGTTCTACAAGTAAAGAGCTATGCTAGGCAGTACTTTAAGAACAAGGTAAGCAGTATCTCAAGTATGCTGTTGTATGAGTAGTTTGGTTTTCATCTGTTTTCAGGGTACTGCTGTCAAAGTACCTAGTCTATTTATTTTCATATTCAGAAAAGTAGAAATGCTATTTGCAGTTTTAAACATGAAATTAGAATTTCAAATTCCTAGAAAGACTCCAATATTTTTATTGCTGGCATAACTAAACAATGTGAAACAATGTGTAGTATAGCTGTAAGTTCTTATGCTGTTGATTTTTAGTCTGAAAATATTCATTTTCCACACTACAGCTTTACTATGTGAACTACAATGAACCACGCGTTCATTGTAGTTTTAGCTTTAGTTGCATTTGAAATTTTAGGGGCTTTTTGGAATTACTCCTACTAGAAGGAATTTAGAACTACTACTATTACTAGAAGGAATTACTACTGTCTGTTTTTGAACTAAACTAAATGGTGGTAGAGTTTGGCTAGTATACCTATAATGCTGTGTAAAAGTTGACTGGAATAGATTAAAATGTGTTTAAAAAGTTAGAAAGTAACTAAAAACTAGTAACTAGAAAGTTAGAAAGTAAAATTTCAATGAGGAAGAAACACCTCAATGTTTTTTCTTGATTTTTTTCTGAGATGATGTTATACATAATACTGAGTCAGCTTGTTTACCTGCTGGCAGTGCTGATTGTGGCTACCTGTTTCAGTCATAAATCTTTGTCAGCCTATCAAACACCTCTTTTCAGAATATCTGTCTGCTTTTCAAGTAAAATAGTTCTGACTCTTTGGGAGGCAGAGGGGATTGGTTTTGTTTGTTTTTTTCCTCCTAAAAGTTTTTTGTACTTTCCTAAGGCAAAAAATGACGAATCTGAAAGAGAAGAGCAAAATCAGTGTGGTAGCAGTCTTCCTTCTGAAGATGGGATAAGGGTAGAAGCATGGTCATCTGGAAACTTGAGAGGCCGTGCAGACCCTAATCTGAATGCAGTGAAAATTGAAAAGCTGTCAGATGATGAAGAAGTAGATATAACCGATGACACGGATGAATTATTTTCTCCTACATTCCAGCAAGATGCTGGAAAACCTGAATTATCTGTGATTTCAAGAAGTCCAGTTGAAGAAACGAAAGGAATGGAACACGTTTTTCCATCTGTTGGACACAGTTCTGCTATTTCTTTATCTAAAGAAGATTCTCAGCATACCAAACAAGACACAGCGGATGTGTTACTATTTCGAGGTGTCGCAGCAACATGTTCTCAGCACAGGAACGGTGATAAATCTGTGAATTTAGATTACCAGCAATGCAATAATTTTATTGAGAAAGCTGAGCAAGGCAGAACAGAAACATCTCATGGGTCTAAACAAGTTGCTGATCAAGAGCTTAATGAGGAGCAGAGAGACCTGGCTGATAACGGATTGCTTTTTCATTCTCCCTGCCAAGCGGATGAAGATCATCAAGAGGAAGCAGAGGAGCTTAAGCCACCTGATCAAGAAGTGGAGATTGATAGAAGCATTATCCTGGAAGAAGAAAAACAAGCTATTCCTGAATTTTTTGAAGGGCGTCAGGCTAAAACACCAGAGCGTTACTTGAAAATTAGGAATTATATTTTGGATCAATGGTAAGATGCGTTAATTTTGCTTTCTGAAATAAGGGATTCAAATCATAGAATCATACAATAGTTTGGTCTGAAAGGTACCTTAAAGATCATCTAATTGCAACCAGTTGCAATATCACTCGTGTCCTCCTTTGTTGGCTAAAGCAGTACTTAATACCAATAGCTTACTCTGAAAAGAATGCAAGTATTTATGTGGTAGCATTCCAAAGATTACCAGTGAATAGCCCTGATTATTAACACTTCTTCTAACTCTTCCATTTTTTGTAGCATTCTGGAAGCTAGGCAATGGAAATACTTTGAAGAATTAGCAAAAGTAGCATCCTATACCAGAACAAAATGCTTCTGTTTTGGCTATGCTTATTTTCCTTTCGATTTTTTGTCATCCAATATATAAGAAAGCATTTATGATTTATTTCTTCAAAATATCTGTTTAAACTCATTCCATAATGGTGTGTAGTTCTGCCATCATAGAAGGGCAGCTAGAAGAAAGTGTGCGCTACAGAAAATATTCTTGAACAAAAAAACTTCAAATTAAGAATCAATTTGGAGTATTGCTCATACATTTGAATATTTTATGTTCCATCTGCAAAGAATCAGCTGAAGGAACCTTAATGATCTGTGGTAGCAGGCTAAACATAGCTTGTTACTGTTTTGGTTTACGTGCTTGTTGGATGGTTAGCTTGCTTTTTAGTAGAAAGAAGTACCAAGTCTAACTGGGTTCTTGTTGAGTGGCCTTAGTATATTAACAGCTTATTCTAATTGAAGTTTGTTTTGTGAAACTTGTATTTTTGCTGCAATTGCTCTGCATGGCGTGTACATCAGGGAAAAAAACATTTTGGTGTCTTATCTTAACCTCAGAGAAGTCACACGAGTCATCCTCTTCAGTGGTTTGTTTTGTGATTTGATGATGTGTTCTACTTTATTTTAGGGAGAGATGTAAACCCAAATACCTGAATAAGACCTCAGTGCGTCCAGGCCTGAAGAACTGCGGTGATGTTAACTGTATTGGACGGATCCACACATACTTGGAATTAATAGGAGCAATTAACTTCGGCTGTGGTAAAAAATATTTTAGTGGAATTGATTCATAGCTTAAATTCTGATCAGTGCTTCTTGAGAGCATTTATCGTTGGCTGTCAGCTTTTCTATTAAAATGAATGTTTTCATGGAAAGGGTGAACGTGAAGGTTGGTAAATACATCTTCAAAAGTCCGAGTTGACTTCAGTGAAGCACAGATGACTGCACTTAAGCAGAACCAAGTGTCCATGTGGATAATCTTTTAACTTCTTTGCTCCCTGTGCTTTAAATGTCTTAAATAGTAGTTGTTTTATTTAGGTTCTGTAGCAGAGTGTTAGTACCTCATTTAGTGTGAAGTCCTGAGACATACTGTATCTGAAATTCTGCCTTCCTTCTCCCAAAGATAGCATTAGAGTTGCTGTTTCTTTTCCCTACTTTCCCATATTGAAGCATTTCCTAAATAAAACAATGTTTTTGTCCTGAACTACTACTTCTTTAACAAAAATCAAACACTGAAGTCAATTGACACATTAAGAGTATGTACACACTTAAAAGTTTCTGTCATTAATGCTCAGTTTGAGAGGCTCTGTATTGGGTTAATTTTGGTTCAAAGCTGGAGGACATCTAGGAAGAGAGGAATTTCCTAAGATAAATTTTGTCTAACATAGAAGTTACTAGAAATTAATTAACAATAAGGAAGGAGATTTTCTGTCTTAAAAATGCTGTGGTAGCGAGAGAAGACTACAATCAGTCAGTAATATCACCACCAGGAGATGTCATTTCAGTGTGTTGGGTTCTTCTTTATGGCATTTGCTTATCACTTCATGCTTTCCTGAAGTACAGCGTGTATCTGTTTATCTGTTCTGCAGAACAGGCTGTCTATAACAGGCCCCAACCAGCTGATAAAACACGGTCCAAAGAAGGCAAAGACACAGTAGAAGCATATCAGCTGGCGCAGCGTTTGCAGTCCATGGTACGTTTTTGGGGGTGGGGGAGAAGAAGGTGGGGGGGGGAACACTTAATGTGTAAGTTTTTTCATTTTTTGTTTTCAAGGCAGGGCATCTCAGGGAACTTCTTTTGTTTGGTTTGCTGTTTCATTAGGATGCCCTTCAATGCAAGTGTTAGTCTTAAGTAAGTCCTAAGTTAGTCTGAAGTCTTTCTTTCTGACAGGTACCTGTCCTAATTTCTCTCCTGTTGTACAAAAATAATCTCTGATTTCTCTTCAGGTACTTATGTTTCAGTCTTTTCCATGTAGCCCCAGCCACTTTTCTCCATCTCTCTATGATTTATTAGTCTAAATTAGCCAGAAAACAGTGGAGTGTATTGGTAGTATGTGATTAAGTTGCTTGTGTTTTAACCATTAAGTATACTGTGTATATGATATTACTTCCTCTGTGCGTAAGGCTCTCAGTTAAGCACAGTAATAACTCATTCATAATTACACGAGTTACAAATGCTTGCCAGATTTAATTTTCATATTTGCATTTAATGTAGCATTTTTAAGTACTTCATACCAGAGTAAATCAGTTGATGAGACGAAAACTAAATCAATCCCACTTAAAAAAATAAAATAAAAAATATGAAGAACAGTAGCATACAGTAGATGTAAACGTACTGGTTTATAGCTTTGTGTTGTCTGTTGTAATTTGCAGTTGGATAATAATGTGCTGTTGCTGCCAAGGTTGTTGATTTTCTGTGGAGCATCATCCAGGTGTTTTTCTTTACAGCCTTAAAAACTGAAAACTTCACTGGTGATACTTCATGGCAGATTGCAAGCTACTTAATTCTGGAGAACTCCGGGCTGTTTTTTCTCTTGTGGAAATATGTCATAGTGTTAGTAAAACTCATGCAGCAGTAACCTTTTAGATTATGCTCTTATGATTGATTAAATGAAGCAAATGCATTTTTTCAGAAGTTTGATCTTTCACTCATGTTGATTTGCTTGCTGCAGCGTACAAGAAGACGGCGAGTGCGAGACCCTTGGGGAAACTGGTGTGATGCTAAGGATTTGGAAGGACAGACATTTGAGGTAACCCCTTTTTTTAAATTCTATTTACAGAAGTAATTCTTGGTAATGGCTAGCAGGTGGTGTTGCATCAAATATTACACAACCATTTTCCTCTTATAGGTGTTTAAATTATTGGTTCTGCAACGGCAAAGCTAAAAATAATGTAGCAGTTGTTACATCTGCTGATAAATACAACTGTGCTTGGCTGTTTACAAAGGTGTTCGTGTTGTGAGTGTGTATGGACCTACACAATTTTATGCCTGTTCTGGCCTCTTTGCCTTGTTTTGTAGGAGACTTCACGACCCTTTATTTTCAGTTATAGAAAAATTGTTTTTGCTTCATGTTAAATAAAACCTTTGCATGGCGGGGGATAACATGAGTCAATCCTAAGGTTAAAATACTAAGTCATCAAGAATCAGAAAAACCTGAAATGAATTTCTGTGGTGATTCCTTTTTCTTGTAACTTAAAATAACTCAGTCTTATTTCATTACAAAGTTCAGTTTTTATTTGATTCGAAATTACCATGAATCTGACAGGAAAATATTGGTTCACCTTTTCCTTAAAAATAAATAAATAAACAAATAAATTACCTGATTCTTGTTTTTTATTTTCTAGATATTTGAAAGCTAAATGAGATGACTTTCTACTATTATTTAATAAATAAATAAATAAAAATAATCGCATACTACAGTGTCATAGTTTACCTTTCTTCATAGTTTTGCTTTTTGCAAGATATGGCTCTGGGTTGAAAGAAAAATCTGAAAACATTAATCCCTGAAAAGGTGTCACGATAAACTTTTCTCAAAGAGAAAATGTAAGAAATGTAATTCTCTCTTCAGTTTTGTAGACCAGGTCTCTAATTATTACTTTCACGCTGTTTGATTCTGCTGTGGCTATTGCCTTCTATCTTGAGTAGTCCTGTAACACAACAATTGGTAGCATATCAAGAGGACACTGATAGCAAGAATTCATTTTGGCCTTGTCTTAGAACCACTACTGAAAGAACATGTAAGACATCAACAGATTAATTTTATTTTTTTTTTTAGCATCTATCTGCTGAAGAATTAGCAAGAAGAAGAGAAGAAGAAAAACTTAAACCTGCAAAATCTTCTAAAGGTTCAAGACAAATAAAAAGGTATTTAAAGTACATCATGTTCAAAAGTAGGTCCAGAAATAAAACAACTGGCTTGCGTGGCGTCAGGCTGGAACAAATAACATGCATGCATGTCAAAATTTTAGTACTAAAATTCACAAGTGTGGGTGGTGAGGTTTCTATACTTGGTGGAAGCCCTCCTAATATGGGATGAACAAATACAGTGACGAAGATGTTCTTCCTACACTAAAGAGACAGTGGGAAACTAGGAAAGTTTCCTGACTGTCCTACATCTTTAGAGAAATTTTCTTTCATTTTATAGTTCCTTTGATCCCTTTCAGCTGATACCATGCTGTTTATTCACTGAAGAAAAACAGGTACGTATCTAAGTGAATAGCTGAGAATGCTTTGTTTAGTTGAATTACTTTTCTTATACTCATTATTTTGTTTATCATTTCAGGAACCTTTTCAGGTGAAAGTGTCTTCAGAAGCACTTTTAATAATGGATTTGGTGAGGATAAAGTTTTTATCTTTCAGAAAGCTGTGATGCATATGTGTGTGGTTTTAAGTTTTGTTTTATTTTTAATGGGCAATATAAGAAGATTTTGCAGCACCGTATATAGGTTAACTTCTTTCCATTCAGACCTAGACGTGACAGTCCAGTATTAAAGCCCCAAAAGATTAATGCGTTTTCTGTAATGTGCTTAGTTTTTCTAGAAGGTAAATGGTTGGGCGCTGATAAGAGTGTTAGGACTTTAATCATAACTTACTAAAAACTACTCTCTAAAATAGTTTGCCATTTTGAAAGCTTCTCGGTTTGTTTTCTGCCGCTCTGGGTGTTTACAGAACAACGTGTCTTTTAATATCAACGCGTTGCACCAAAGTTTTGTGCAGTTGTTCAGTACATCGCAGCATTGTTCAGGCTTTGTTTGAAGCTAGCTCACTTTATATATGGAAGAGTAATAAAGATGCACAATATCCATGTGTATAATAAACAAATGTACCCTTTCCTGCTTATTTCAAATTGAAACACTGGCTATTTTAGAGTCTTTATTAGTCCTAAGTTTTCTTTCTAAATGTCATTGAGAAATTACTTCATTGCAAATGTGAAAGCCAATGAATGCATTCTATCATGTGCAAATCAAAGCTAGGAGAAATTATACAACTTTAATAATTGTTTGATATCATTTTAGCACTCTCATGTGTCTATGGCAGAAGTAATAGGGTTACTAGGTGGAAGATACTCTGAAGCTGATAAAATTGTAGAAGTAAGTGTTTATCTTTTTTCCATTTCCTTTATGACATTAAAACTGTTTTGATAATATATTTATTAATTTCACAGAAACATAGAATCATAGAGTGGTTTGGTTTGGGAGGGACCTTGAAGGTTATCTAATACCAACCCCCCTGCCATGGGCAGGGACACCTTCCACTAGACCAGGTTGCTCAGAGCCTAAGGGCAACTACTTCAAGCATATTAAAGTTACCCTTCCTTACTTTAATCTTCAAATGTTATTTATGCTTCTGTTCAAACGTTGGCTTGTCAGCTCTTTCATGAGGAAGATCTGGTACTGACTCCTAAAATTCTTTAAGTGAATTTTATGTAACTGATTCAGATTTCTTGCATTTATCCATCTGGAGACTTTTTCAACAGGTTTGTGCAGCGGAGCCGTGCAATAGTCTCAGCACAGGACTGCAGTGCGAGATGGATCCGGTATCGCAAACACAAGCCTCAGAAACGCTTGCTGCCAGAGGATTCAGTGTTATAGGGTGGTACCATTCCCACCCAGCGTTTGACCCCAACCCTTCTATACGAGATATTGACACTCAAGCTAAATACCAGGTACTTACCGGTCTGTACATTAATAATAAATAAAAAACAAAAAAGCCAACAAACCTAAAGCCCCTCTGGTATTGCAATGTTAATGCACATTGCTGCACTCATGCATATTAAAACTGTGTTCACAAATTGGTTTGTAGCTCTGCAGAGCATGCGAACATACAGGTGGTTTAAATGAAGTTGAACAAGTGTTAAACATGTGAACAAGTTTGCCAGATTTTTCAGTGTTTTCTGACTTGTCTATTCTATTTTTTTTTTTAATTTCAGAATGCTGTTGTGAAAAAGACTTTCTTATCTGTGTGGTTTGTTTGTTTGTTCTAGAGTTATTTCTCCAGGGGTGGTGCCATGTTCATTGGAATGATTATAAGTCCTTATAACCGAAATAATCCTCTTCCGTACTCTCAAATGACTTGTCTAGTAATTAGTGATGAGATCAGTTCTGATGGCTCCTACCGTAAGTACTGGTTTACCCATTGTTTTAATTTTTCTTTTCCTTTTGGATGCTAAGGGGAAAATGTTGCGTATCCTTCAACTGGGGCTTGAGAAACGGGTGTATGTTTGGTGCTAAGGGAGGAATTCTACTGTACAAAACCAAAACTTTCACCTAAAGAGTAATCTTGCAATCCCTTGCTGTTGGGACAAAATTTACAGCTATAAGTAGACAGATTGTATTTCCTGTGTACTAACATCACAGTATTACCCACACCCTGGTTAGGAAATAGAGGTTGGGGCAAGGGTCACTATTATTTATGTGATGTATCCATATGAATAGCTGAGAAACTGTTTCACATGTATTGCTAAGTCTTGTAAAGCAGCAGAGTTTCTAATCCTTTGATAGAGGACAAAGAAGAATTATAGCAAAGACTCCGCTGCTATAGTGGCAAAGAACTTTTACTCCACTAATTTAACGTACAGAAGGTTAAAAAGTCAAACTTGCCAGCTGTCCACGGAAAAGCAGGTATGAAAGACAAATTGTCAAGCAGATCCTAGAAATGGTGTGCTGGCATGAATCCCAACCTAAGATACAAGGTATAAATTGTTGCTTAAAAGTATCATTGGCATTTCATGAAAACAGAATGTCTTTCTTGAATAGTTAAGAACACATAAGATGTATGGAATTTCAAGTGTTGATCAGATACTCGTTCCCTGACATTAATCCCAGGGTAATTCCCAGGATAGCAGTTTATGGCTGTATTCTCTGCCTCCTCTCTGTCCTCCCTTCCCCTGTTTTAAGTCCTGATTTTTGTATCCAAGCACGAAGGATTTCAGTATTTTTGGCAAGACAGTAGAAGAGGCCATGTGACCTGAAATTCCTCCTGTTTTTTTCCAGTGGAAGTAAGCAGAACAGACAATGGAGGCTTGCTTCTTAGCCGTAGGGGAAGTGAAGTGGTGGCCACATCTGTGCAATAATTCTTAAACTACCAAAACTAAAAGTAGTACTAAATTCTATATTAAAAAAATGATTAATATTGCCATTTTTCTGTTACACTGTGGATTTCTGTGTGCTTTGTGGCATGAGGAATTGCAGAGGATAAGGAGGAAAGCAGACTTGTTGCCTACTCCTATCAAAATTAAATTCACAATGAAAAATGTCATGCTTCTACTTCAGCCTCCTTAAGCAAGTCATGGGTCTTATAAATAGCACACGTTATCTATAGGAACATAAAGAATGAATATTCATGTTCAATTGATTACAGGCCTGCCCTACAAATTTGAAGTACAGCAGATGTCAGAGGAACCTCAATGGGAATTAATATTTGAAAAAACAAGATGGATAATTGAAAAATACAAATTCTGTCACAGGTATACATCTGTTTATATTATAGCCAGTTTAGAATTTCTGTGTATTTATTAGTGGTGTTTCAATGGAGACATAAGTCTGCTTTCTACCCTTCTGCTACTTCCTTTTTCTCTTTCAACAGCAGTGTCCCCATGGATAAAATTTTTCATAGAGATTCTGACCTGACTTGTTTGCAGAAAGTAAGTTTTTTGCTTCTTTGAATTTTCAGTTGTAATGTTTTGTAATTTTAAATACTGTTTAAAATACAAATCTCTTTGGTATCATGAGATGTCACAATTTTAAAAATCAGATGTAGACTAATAGCTGTAAATTGGTTTTAAAGAACTTAATTTACAAAATAATACACGCCTTGCACAAAAGAGACTATTTTAATCTTTTTTTGTCATAGCCAGTTATTGAGCACTGATCACAAAGTAAGATCTCTACGTGTTGTTCCTCTTTGTACGATTAGTTGTAACTCATTGCTGCTATGACTGGGTATGCATCTTTACCAATTGTGTAAGGGGAGAAAAAAAGAGAAGCCAAAAGGCCCAGGCTAGAAGAATCTGGAATTTGTTCCTGTGTGGCTGTTCTTTTCTAAAACTTTTGTTGTTCAGTTAAATGCTTTCTGTAGTGAGAAGGGGAAAAAACAATACCTAGTAAATATTCATCAGCTAGAAGGAATAATAACAATTTTTAAATTTCATTTTTCTTTTGCGCAGCTTTTGGAGTGCATGAGGAGGACTTTAGACAAGGTAACAAACTGCTTCATTGCTGAAGAGTTCTTGACTCAAATAGAAAACTTATTCCTCTCCACATACAAGAGTGAAAAAAAGAGTAATGCTGAAGAAAACAAGAATGAATGTTCAAATGAATCGCCAATGTGACAGCTTAAACAAAACAGAACTGGACTTCTCTTTTTTTTTCTTACTTCCCATTTTCTTTTCCTCCTGACCCCAATTATGTCAACTTTCAAAATTATTACCATTTTAATAGTAACAGTCAAAGAATCCTGCATCATTTTATTGTTATGGCTTAAAGATACCTTGAAAAACTGAGTGTGATCTGACTACGTGAAGAACGTTCAGCAGTTTGCAAAAACCAAGTTATCACAGGGTTAGTTAATTACCACAATCTGCCATTTGGGAAGAAGGAGTTGAGTGCTGTGATTCAATCTTCATGGAGAGTGCATCCTGTCTTCTCTCAGTTTTGGAATTTTCTTTTTTTTTTTTAATTTTATTTTAATCTGCAGGTACACATTTGATGCTCAGTGAATTTGTTCCTTAATGCTCTAGAGTTTCGAAGTTTGAATGAATTCACAGAAGAGGCGACCACTTCACTGAAATGAAAAATTGTTAGCTCACTCGTTTTAAATTTTCCTGGTATCTGAAGGTTTCTTCAGTTTTGCTTTACTTTATCTAATCTATTGTCATCCCCCCAGTGATCCCTATTGTCAAGTAGCTTTTTGGCATATTCTTTGCCACCTTGTATCCATGTTTGCTGGGGAAAGGCTGGCAAGTTTTTGACTTCTCATTACTAATTGTGCTTGTTTCCAGTGGAAATGGTAACTCCTGTTTATTACAGGTTACAGTCTTTCCGATCTTCCATTCTACAGGAAGATATCTTGTTCTGTTAGATCACTATGATTTGTCCGCTTCTAATTGCCACTGTTTCCTGTGGAAACGAGCTCTTCATTGATGGCAAGCTTAATGCAACAAGCAGAAAAGTATTTGTCTTTTTGAAGGAGGGAAAAAAATAAACCAAGAACAACAAAACAAATCCCTACAACTTTTCAGTTTAGTTCTCTGTAATGTGCAGGTCAACAAGAAAACATACTGGTTCTATCAGTTCGTCAGTTATGATTTCATATAAGTGTAAATTCAGATAAATTAGTCATAAACAGATGGATCTTCATTTGAGAATTTTTCTTGATGGTAACTTGCATGAGCTCCATGAGCTATATCACTGAATCTTCACAGAAAAATGTGCTTTACTTTTTGTTCTCTAAATCTCTAAGATGAAATGTGAACTGTATACAGTTACTACTATTTACAGAGACTTATCTTATCTTGGACAAAGTTTCTCAAGTATGTCTGAAATATATTTGAAAACGTGAAGCAAGCAAGAACTTGAGTTTATACCTAGAGGGTATAAATTTGAGCTTATCCTAGAGGGGATGAAAATGGACTTGATTCTTATTTGAAAAATACAGATATACATATATGCTTCAATATATATAAGTAGAATATTAAGATTTTATATGTTTAAATCTTTAACTTCATCTTTTCATTTGTATAAAGATAAATAGAGTTTGAACAGCTTTAAAATTGTAGAGTTGCATCCTAATGAGGAAACTCCTTTGCAGAAGTTGAAATTATTTTTTTAATCATGCCTCACATTAGTCTCCGGGTTCTAAATGGAACTGCAGAACATGATCATATTAAAATATGAGCAATTGATGATGATCTCAATGCAGATTCAAGAGATATGGTCTTAAAAATATTGGTGAATGTTCTACTTTCTCTTCTCTGTCATAATCTCCTTGTGCACAGCTTCAGGTCCCACTTCTGTGTATTATTTACAATCCATCTATTTAAGGCATGTTGGCTCTGTCTGTATATTCTAAAGCATCATCTTTGAGACTTCCTAATGAAAAATACTGCATGGCTTTCTGTATTTCTCATTTAGACTGCACTCTTGTTGACAAAGTATTTTGTCCCTACTTAGTTTTGGAGCGTTCTACAGTATTAAGGTATTCTGTTGCAGCTTTGCATAGGGTACTGTAGAAAAATCACAGGGTCTGTATGTACTAAAAGCTGTAATTACTTCCAATTTGTAGAAAGAGAAAGTTAAACCTCATGTAACAGCAATATGAAGTAGGTAATGTTCTTTGTCCGTATGTGGTATATTTCCAACCAGTTCAGGATGTTACCACTGTTTGGTAATGCTGACATCCAATGTGCCAGCTGCTTTTCTGTTTACTAATTAAAGTGAGTTAAAGCAATGCGGTTGTATTAATTGGAGTTAAGTCATGAAAAGTCAGAAAAGTTGAGTAAAACATACTTCTGAAGCAGTTAGCCTCTTTGAGAAGAGGATGTTGTGTATCAACTGCTCAATACTGCAGAAAGACCCCAAATTTCCCAAGAGTGATTCTTGTACCCAAGGTTATTCATTGACAACACCTCAAGGTGGAAGTGGGGTGGAGGGGAAGAAAGTAAACTGCTTGTATCACTGTAATCCCAAATTACCACACAACGTCATATGTGAATTGAAAATACCGTATCTGTTGTGCTACCTACTAATTTTGTGGGCAGGAGACCTGGTAAGAAAATAACTAATCCGCTTTTGATTTTTGGCTGTGTGACTAATAATGTGGGTTTGGAAGTCGCATGCTTCTGAGGAGATAAAAATCTATAATACTAATGCTGTCAGTTCTGCTACAAGATATATGTAAGGCATTAAATCTTTTTCTTGGAAAAATCACTTTTAACCAGCTATTCTTTTTATGCTAGCTTTCCTTTAGTATAAATATTGTGGGCTCTTATGTTTTTTTTTGTTTGTTTTCTTTTATATAAGACCACTTGTTATTCCTAGCCAAGCCCTCAAGAGAGGGGAAATGGTTGAATAACAACTGGAATGATGAAATTTAAACTGGAAGAATCAACAGGGGTGTGTGTGTATATATAAATATATATATAGTGTGTGTATACCTGTGTCTGTATATCTTGGGATATATATTTATTCTAAGATTTAGCTTCTGGCAAACATCACTTATGGGCATTTGTTGGCCAAGTCAAGTTTTGCTATTATTGGCAGTGCTTTTTTACAGGTATTTATGCCTTGTGTTCATGAAGAGGACAGGAGGCTTGCCCATTATTTCTTGTTCAAGTAACTTTCCAAGAAGTGGTTGGTTGAACGCAGAGAAAATTAACATTGCCAATAATATTTTGACCCTTTTGCTCACTTCTTTGCTATTCCTCACTGATGGTCTACAAAGGTCTACTAATAAAGGCTCTATGTTCAGTACCTCAAAAGATGTGTTCGAGATTTGTGATAGCTTCTTGCCTCTTGAACATAAGATCTGGTATTTCTTCATTCTAAGTCAGTACCAACAAAGTGATCGTTTAAGTTCAATACCACTAGAGGGAGCTTGGTCACAGCTGATAGAAAGCAGTAAAAGTAGAGAATAGAATAAACATGGTTGTGGTCTTGAAGTGAGAGCTAAAACTATTCTTACTAATGTATAAAAACTTTTAGCTTATGATTAATATTTATTCTGGGCGGTAGCTGTGTATCTTACTGCTTTCATTTGTTCTTACAAACCCTCTGCTTTGGTCTCCTTCAGAAAATCATCCCATGATGGTTTGAGGCAAGGATGCTGAGATCAGTGTCTTCCAAGCTGTTTTCAGATAAGGTGATCCTTCAGGCAGAATTGTGAACTAATATGATATGGCTTGGGGGTTGCAGTCATGTCATCAGATCTGGGTAATGAATATAGTGGTCTGAATGATCACTGGAATTGCCCCAGTTGCCACAAGTTAATTGTAAAGGTGGTCATGAAAGTATCTTTTAAACCACTATATTCATTACCCAAGTTCGATTCAAATAAGTTGGTCCCAGCTCTCTGCTACGAGTTCCTGGGCTGTCAGGTTGTATGGGCAGAGACACCATGGAAATGGGAAAGAAGCTGCGGGGAGGCATTACTGCCCACCACACAACATGCTGCATCTGATGTGTCCCTGGCGAGTGCTGGGGGAAGGCAACTTGCTGTGCTGTCGCTGTGACACCCACCAGAGAAGCGAGGGTACGTGCAGGGTGACTTTGTGTGGCCCCGGAGAGCCAGCGCATGGCAAGTAACTGGTTGTTCACATCCCACTGAACACTGTAATCATATTTGATACTGAACAAAGTATTTAATGGCCTAGATAAAAGCATTCCGGTTGTTTAATTGGAAATGTCTTGCTGTTTTACATAGACCTAGTGCCCTATTTTTATGAGATTTAAAATTGTGCAGAGAAATTGTTTCCATGGAAGCAGAGATCACTAAAGAAATAACACACTCTGTGTTTCCTACAGGATTCCTTTTACAGCCTGCTGTTCTAAATAATTAACTCCTGTGTCATTGCAGTTTAGCATGGATTAAAGGAAATGCTTTGTTTCTAGTATCTGAGACATGATTTTATATATATTTCTGTAAATGTATACATGTCATTTTAAAGGCAGGAAAATAAAAAAGTAATAAGTCTGTTCTTATTTACAGAGGGGAAAAAAATACATCAGTACAAAAAAGTCAATGGAAAAGTACATTTTGGGGCAACTTGTACCACTCTAAAGTCAGGGACGCTTAAAATTATTCCTTTTTTCCCTTTCTTTTGCTATTGTTCTACGTTATTTGCTTGGTGATGGTTATATTCTAAAACTGCTGTTGTACTTCTGGCCACCTTTGAGGGAAGCAGTAATGAATGCAGTTTTTAATTAAGGTAACAGCAGTGAGAATCTTCACCAGCAGGGAAAACAGACCATCTGTTTTACTTGCCTGTGGTTTTCCTTCCATATATTACTTCTGACAAACCACTTAATTTTTCTCTACTTTGCTGTACTTGTCTGTGAAAAAGGGGAAACTGTCAAATAACTGTATGAAGCAGAGACCGTGTCTCTAAACATCATGCAAGCCAAGTAGTGCCACCTACAAATCTTCATTCGTTTGGTGCTTTCTGAGCACAAGGGCAGCTCAGCTCTGCTGTACAGAATTGCCATAGCTCCCTCAAAGCTGGTTGGGAGCTATAACAGCTTGTAGCAGTTTAGGATCCGTCTTCCAGTAAAAGAAGTTTAGATCAAGTTTTGGTTTTGTTCTTTCTGAAGTTGATAATATCAAATAAAGATAAGGTGTGAATGTGGAGTTGATAGTTAAATGGATTTTGACTTTGAGGGAAGGATATGGAACTAATAAAACAACAGGTTATTGTAGGTAAATGAGTGGCTTGGAAATTAAAAACAGTGAAAGAGTTAAAGACATTAAACTATTAGCAAAGACTCTACAAGGTGGAAGTTTGAAATCCCTAGTTATTTTATAATAATTTTAGCTGTAGATGACAATTATTTTCTAAGACCGGTAACTGCTGTTGTTTTTATCTGAAAAAAGGGGAAGTGGAGAGGTGCCATGATGTGTTACAGGTCTGAAAAGGAGCTGGTAAGAATCTGAAGAACTTTCTTTGTCCTTAGTCCCTTAATTGTATTTTCATGGCTTATATAGAAATAGGAGTATCTGAAATGCAAAGATTATGCCCTTTTCTAGTGGTAGGGGTTGTTTACTTTTGCAGGTTTAATTTTAAATCTATACTGTTATAAATACTCATACTTTAAAGTGTAGCTTCACACTGCTCGCGTAGACACAAGTTGTTACAAGTAGCCCTGCTAGCAGTGATTTAAAGCAGGGCAGGCCCTCAGGAAAACAACAGTGCAGGCAAAAGACCTGACTGCGAGGCAGCGTGCAAGTTGTGTGGCTGGGAGAATGGTGCTGTGGTTGTTACTGGTCCCAGAATAATGATTTATAAAGCGTCTGACTGTTTGACAAATCAGATGAGTGGGACTTGTTTAACACAGAACTGGAAAATATCTTTCAGCTGCTGCCAAAACGCATGGAAAATGCAGCTTGTGCTTTGTAGACCATTAGGACACTTGGGAGCTACTGGAGTGTGCTGTGAAAGGCATTACTCAAAGTTCAGACTGAAAAATTCCATCAGAAACTGCTAACAACTTTGTAAGGGTAATGAAAGCATGGAAATCGTCATTCCTAGTACTGCCTTGGGATGAGCATGTACCAAAGGAAAGGGGGGAGAGGAGCTTTCTGTGGTGCACGCTGAGATTGCACTCCTGTAGTCTAACTAAAAGAGCCATCAGCAAACTGATGAACTGTCTTTCCACCTGTCATCTGAATTGACAGCTACTCCAATGTTCTGTCAGAGCAAACAAACCCCCAGAAGGCTTTATCTCACGTAACTGTGTGAAAGGAGAAAGGAGAACGTCCATAACTAATAAACATCGAGACAGCAGAATGGTCCAGGAGTTGTGTGATGGAAGAGGTGGGGAAAACCAGGATGGAAGTAGTATTGCCTCAGGCAAGGAGTGGGATTTCCTCCAAAAGGAACAGGGAATTCCATAAAGATGGATAGTGCCTAAAAATCCTAAAGGAGGAGAAGGGCTAGGTGATGGCTTGTGCTGTGATCCAGAGAGGAAGCCCCACACAGCTGTGCTACAGGTTGGTTTTTGCATCTTCCCTGTTGCTTCCTCACTGAGGCATCTGGAGAATCAGCACTGCTCCCTTAGAAGGAGCGGATGGAAGTGCAGCTTGTTGACTTCTCTGGCACTTGGGCACGAGGGAGCAGTCGTTTTGGAAGGAAAACGTGTTTGTTGGGTCTGATTTTACCTTCGAACAAGGGAGCAGCATGCCAACATGTAGAAATTAGACTTTGTGAGCAGATTTAAGGTTCGGGTCACTTGCTGTCACTTCAGCCTGGACCCACGCTTTCCACCTGCACCATGGAGGCTGGTTGGAGTTTTGCTGGGTCTGATTCTGGTGGTAGCTTCATCAGGGTGGAAGTTGTACCTGTGTGACCAGTCAGTGGACATGTCTGGCAGCTGCACCTACGTGCTAGTAGGTTCAGATTGCGGGGTGGATTGTTCAACACTGACCTCAAAAGGCAGGAATTACGTCCCTGAAGGAGAAGCACTTCCATGGACATCCCCGTGGGCTGCTAGATAATGATGGCATTCACAATCCAGCCTGCAAGGACAGTGATATCTTCAAAGCCACGCAGTGCAACCAAGCTGATGCTTCTGGTGTGCAGCCACTGCCAGGGTAAGGACAGCTGAAAAGGTTGGCAGAAACCTGAGGTGCAAAGAACTGGTTAGGACAGATCAACATTGAACTGAAGCACCAAGAAACATCTGGTCCCAGTTTAGAGGCTACAAAAAATATGTGAGATACTTAGCACAATTTAGAATATTTTTACTAGTACTGCAGGCCTTGTTTGGCTTGCTTAAATATTAAGGTTAGGCTCCCTTTCTGTTTTTACAAACAAGAAAAATCTTTAAAGTTGCCAAAACTTCTTTTTGTCAACAATTCATTCCATAAATATCTCTAAATAAATAAATTCTGATAAAAGCCTTTGGTGTTGAGGAGTATTTTATGTGTCAGGAAACAGTACTGCAGCCACTTCCAGCTGCAGAGGTCCCAGGCCTGAGTTTGCATTCAGGCAGCACAGTGAGCTATTGCCCGTTCTGCCTTTTTAAAAGGCTCTGACACTTAAAAGGGTCAGCAGAGATCTCTTGATCCCATTGCAAGTGTAAGTTAATCTTGGTGTTCTGCCCAAATTCAGACTCCGGTAATAGCATTCTGTCTGCCTAAATTCCCGTTGCAATTTTAATCAGAGGAGATGTTTTTTAGTGTTTAACAGCTACACAGAAATACTGCACAATGCTGCAGGAGAAGCTGAAAAAGGCTTTATTTTAGTAGAGCTGTAGGGAGAATTTAAGCAGTGTAATTACTGAAGTTGGAATTCGGCCAAGACACTGGAAGTGGACTTCTTTGCTACCTATTCATCTACTGCCGTCCTTGTTTGGGAGGGCATATTCACCACAAAGGCTATTTTAAAGAAAATAATGCTAGTTAGATGTAGAAATATTGGCAGTTGTGTTGCCCATGCTGTGTCTGGATGTCTGATGTCCCGATCAGCATCATTTGGTTACAGTTAAACTGAGACTGCTACACGCAGGCATCCCAGCAGGGTCAGCTCGTTGTTCTATTAATTAGTCTCGGCATCACTAGTTGGTCATCTTGGCAACAGTCGCTACTGCGCCACTTCTGGGGCAAACTAGTAAATTCCCATCTCAGGTAAATGCATCACTATTTAATCTCATTGTTTTTTGCTTACTGGAAAAACCTGGGCTTTGAATCCATAGGATGGGCAGATGCATCGTGTTTCCCCCAAAGGAAGTTTTAATGCAGCTGTATTAGCAATATTAATGCCTTCAAAAGTTCTTGGTTTATTATTTATTGCATGCCTTATGGCACCAAAGCTAATCTGGCTTTCAGTTGGGAATATACATGAGTACTGATCAAACAGGTGAAGTGAGGATTGAGTAGCTAGGCTGAATTCTCCCAGGTCATAGGAAAAACCCTTCTCTTATAGAAATGATGAAACCAGAAATCTGGAACTGGGCATCCCTCACAACAATGATCCCAAGTATATTGCTTAGCCACTTCCAAACCAGTAAGAGCAATGTCTTTGGGAGGCTGGTGCTGTCCTTTCCTCAGAGATCATGAGCTGTGCAGTCTTTTCTGGGGATCTACTCTGGCTTCAATGGTCTTTTAACGTCACTTCATTTTTCTAGTTTCTGTCATAAGAAGAAAAAATAAATTTTGTACCAAAACACTATACACGTTAAGCAGAAAACAATATAAATGTGAGCATCATTTTGACTAGGAGAGGCAGAAGTGACTGAATGGTTAGAGAAAGTTCTTACCAGGTCCCTGTCTCAGCATCTTGCTTTGGCTCCTGCTTTTCATCTTAGAAGCTGAGATGGAAATAAACCCATAATCACTCTGAAGGAGGGGCTGTGTGCTACCAGCACTAAGAAACCAAGGGTCTCATCACTTTATTAAAGGTAGAGCTATCTGTTGCCTAAATTACGCCTGAATTTCCAACCAGGGAAGGGCTGCCTTAATTAGAAAGCTCAAAAGAATGACAGGCAGAGGGAAAAAAAAAAACATGGTACTGTGATACAACCCTGAAGAAACTAGTGCTGCCCTTTCTGTACAGTGCTGCTATCTCGGTCTAACTGCACAAAATGAGTTTTGGGCCTTCACTTTTAACTTTTGATTAAAAAACACCAAAACAAAAGAACCAACTTTCTTTTACCACCGGAGAGCTGAGGCCAGTGCCAGCTGCACTGCCAGCACGAGAGCAGGGAAATTAAAGATAAGGATTCATGGAAGGATTAAAAGCCTCTTACACTGTGTTACTTCCATCCCCCTGGTGAAAATCATGCCCGCTTATTTATGCGAGTATGTGCTCATTGGCACATACCTGCATTAGTTTGCAAAGGGTTGGTGTGTTTGCACACCCATGCATGTTCCCACACCTACACTTAAAGATGCATGTTGCAATTTTTTTTACATTGGAGCAGGCAAACCCTAGGGAAAGCTGTGTGGCAGCAGGTCCTACACCTCATCCAGGCAGCCTGAAGCCTGATCTAGGTCTTATCAGTGCTAAAATGGCCCAAACCTGCTGCTCTTCTGGATGGCAAAGAGAATCCTCTCCTGTCTCATCTTTCCCTGATTAAGAAAAATCCCTGTATGGTTACTTAGGCTGGGACTCTGGCCAGGTTAGTTTAACTATGTGAAACAAAATGCCACACTGTGTAAAAGCACCCCACTCCCTCTCTTCTGGATACTAAAATGCCAGCACGTCTGTGATGCTTCACTTCATGACTACATACAAGATCCCCCCCAACCGTCCCTAAAATGTCCCTAAAAAGTATCAGGGAATCACCTAGGAAAAAAAATAATAAACCAGCTTTTATTGCTAGGGTATTGAAACCGCTTTTTCACAGAGTAGTTAAGGAAGTAACAAATTGGCCCTTCCTTCATTTGGCCTTAATTGGGCTGGTAAGTGCTATTACACAGCTAGTCCTCGTGCAGGTATAATTATCCTTTCCAAACCATTTCAATTGATTGGCCTCAGGGCTGTAAGCACTGACATTACCTTTCTTTTTATGCTAAAATGAATCCTGAGTCATTGCAATTACTATCAGAGCAGGAAAAATCAACTTTCAGAAGTTGCACAAATGTTCAGCAGCTCCCAACAAAATTCCTTGTACCGGGATTTATCTGGTTAAAATTTTATACACGCCAGGCAGCCCGACAGGACTCACATCTCATTTTCATGCCGATCCCTGTTCCCCAAGGGGTAACACTCTTACAGTCCTCCTCCAGCACAAATCAAGTGCCACAGAAACAATTAGGGATACTTCATATTATCTAAATGAAAGGCTGGATGGGAATGTATTTGTAATTTTCTGGAGAGGCTTTTACATATGGCTCAACAGTATTAGTTGTGTTTGAAATAAATGTCCTCATAAGGCCTGCAATGAGGAATCTCAGCATTTTTGCTTGTGTTGTTTCACTCAGAAGAGCTAAGTGGAGGAACCATACAGCGTGTGTGGCTCTGCTGTAGCCATTGCAGAAATGTCTAGAACTGTTTCCCCAGTCTTAGCATGGGTCTGTGGAGTTCTCCTTTTTTCTTCCTGTCTTGTGCTCTTTTCAGTTGTTGGAAATCTGCTAGCTTTGTCTTTGTCTCAATTCTGCTGAAGGACTTCAGTGAAATCTCAAGTACAGAAAGTTACTGTTCCCTCTCTTAAGTCTCTAAACAAATTTTGCATTTTGGAGATCTAGGAGATAAATTACGTGGTGTTTACTATTTTAACTGGATTTTTTTTTTTTTTTTAACACAGCCTCTTAACACACGTTTTGGAAAAAAAAAAAAAAGGACTATACTCAATTTAAAAACAACTTATAGGTAAGAGTTGTCTGGTAGTTTTCTGTTTACAGAATTTCTAGGTTGGAAGAGACCTCAAGATCATCGAGTCCAACCTCTGACCTAATGCTAACAGTCCCCACTAAACCATATCCCTAAGCTCTACATCTAAACGTCTTTTAAAGACCTGCAGGGATGGTGACTCCACCACTTCCCTGGGCAGCCCGTTCCAATGCCTCACAACCCTTTCGGTAAAGAAGTTCTTCCTAACATCCAACCTAAAACACAATTATCACTTTTGTAAGAGTCAAAAAGCACACAATATTCCTAGCTATCCTGAACCTAACAGCAGCACAGAATTCTTTGTCGTAAATCAGATGTCCTAGTACAATTACTTATACAATGCTTTTTATTTTGTTCCCCCTTTAGAAGCCCTTGTAATGTCCAGTAACTTCATTATACACCAAAAAACACCTATCGACATTGCGATAAGCATGCACAAGTTCTTCAAACTCTTCTAACATAAACGAAATGGGCAAATTAGTGATGCACAGCAAAGCATCCATTGGTTGGAGTTGCACAGATATTTCTTTTCCCCGAAGAGAATACTGGTGAAATTTCCAAATCACATTTTGAGCCTGCTCTCCATTTAACAGAGTAACAAATGCTGTAAGAGACCAAAACAAGTTACATGACTTACTACTTACAAATAAGTGCTATAGCCCCCCTCGCCTCTAAGAAAAAACAACACAAAACCCAGCAGTAGAAGTTAGAGGAAAAATAAGAGTTTGGGATTTACTCTGAAGACACAGTACATATAAAGAAATGCTGCAATATACACTTAAAAATCTGAGAAACGTAGATACACAAAACCTCACTACTTGTAACACCACAGAATTTTACATCGGGGAAACAAAAAGTAACTACGTTTTCTACTTAGGTCAACATATTGGTGATTCAACTACGTTTCTCTGAAGGCAGCATCCATACATTCTCACTAGGGATTTACCGCATCTTTTCTGCATTTTGAGTCTCTAGGATATTTCCCAAAATTGCAGAATCACAGACCGGCTGAGGCTGGAGGCCAACCCCTGCTCAAGCAGGACCACCAGAGCTGGGTGCCCATGACCATACCCAGCCGTCTTTTGAAGACGTCCAAGGACAGAGACTGAGCCACCTCTCCGGGCAGCCCGTGCACAGCACCAAAACATTTCCTGATGTTCAGAGGAAACCCCCTCCAGGTTTTGCTTTGTGCCTGCTGCCTCTTGCCATCTTGCCATCCTCTATAGAGGATGTAACAGTCTGCAGTGAATCAAGCAGATGGAAGATAATTTACGGGTTTTGTTCTTGGGTCCCACTCGAGGGTGCAGCACAGGACAGCCACTGGCAAAATCTTTGGTTCACGTAAGAGAAAGAACAATGCAAGTCTACAGCTCTGGCTGAGACATCCTCAGCACTGTCAGGCACTTGTGGACACAGGGTTGGGCACTGGGCATCTTTCATACCCAAAGTGTGAAGTATCACCTCCAGACAGCAAACATTTTTCTGCTGCAATTGAGCCTTCAAGCCCACAAATCTCAGCAGCAAGTACCACACGAATCTTTAAAATGTGGCAGTGGGTAGGCAGTGCCTGCAGGATTTGATGCTTTTTTAACCTTTGCTGAGCTGCTGATCTTCAAACCGATCTTACAGCTGCTGAATTTCCCTCCCCATTATTACAAGTGGCTGTTGGTTGTTGTTATATTTTTATTTTACTTTATTTTATTTAACTGCTTCTTCTGCTCAGTGGGCACGGGTCCTGGTGATGCCATGGCCATGTCACAGGGGACAGAATGTTGGCGGTGGCCGTGTCACAGGGGGAGCAGCTATAAAAGGGCCGCAGCAGGCCAGTCCGGCCAGTCCGGCCGAGGAGCAGCCAGATGAGTGTGGGCTGAGGAGGGAGAGGAGAGGCCCCCCATGGCAATGAAGGCCGGCCGCTCCCCTCCAGCTGTTTTTTTTTTTTATTATTTATTATTACAGATAGAATCCTGGAAAAGGACAGAGCAAGACCATGGCTACAGCCTTCTTCCAGCACTCCGCTGGAAGTGTCAGCTTCTACAGGAGAGATCCCTGGACTCCACGGCCACGTGATAAGGAAGGTCAACTCCCAGCCCCTTCCCATATTGTGCCGCTGGCACCAACCCCACTGATGTCTTGTTGCCCGTATTTGCTTCTCTCCTAGCCTCAGCGCTGGACACAGACCCCTGACACATCAACATTCGACAGGAGAGATCCCTGGACTCCATGGCCACATGCTGAGGAAGGTCAACTCCCAGCCCCTTCCCACGCTGTGCCACTGGCACCAGCCCCACTGATGTCGCGGCCACATCAGAGTGGGGCTGGTGACAGGGTGGGCCCAGGAGAGGCCTGGTAGTAGACATGGCGCTTCTCTTGTTGCCTGTGCTTCTCTCCTAGCCTCACCGCTGGACGCGGACGTGAGCCCATGACATGTCAATATTCTACAGGAGAGATCCCTGGACTCCATGGCCACATGCTGAGGAAGGTCAACTCCCAGTCCCTTCCCACACTGTGCCGCTGGCACCAGCCCCACTGATGTCACGGCCACATCAGAGTGGGGCGGGTGACAGGGTGGGCCCAGGAGGGGGGTGGCACAACACACAGGGGTTCGCTTGTTAGTGCTTTTGCTTCTCTGCTAGCCTCAGCGCTGGACATGGACACGAGCCCATGATACCACGCTCCTGGCCGCCTCTCCTTGATGCACCGCTGGAGACGCAGCAACATCATACGGGAGAGTCCTACAGAGGAGCAGATGGTGCCATCAGCTGCGGACGAGAATTCTGCAACACCTAACACTTGCTATATGAACTTGTCTATATGCAACCTTTTCTTAATAAAAGAACTTTTCTTAATAAAATGTAATTTTGAGAACCACTATGAATTGTGATGAAGTATCTTTTAGTCGTTTCCTGCTGATTTCCTGTATGCTGTTCTCCCGCAAAGACCAATGGAAAGTTAATAATACCATTGTTCAGCCATGAGGCCATATTTACACTTCAATCCCTTGTATGCATAAAATATTAAACTGTTCCTACACATGTCTAGAATTAATTTCTTTGGGAAGAACTCAAAAAGCTAGAACATTCTATCTTGAAAATAAAATGAAACTGGAAAACCAACCCACAAAAGGTATTGTTATCCCTTCACACTTTCACAGAATCACAGAATTTCTAGGTTGGAAGAGACCTCAAGACCACTGAGTCCAACCTCTGACCTAACACTAACAGTCCCCACTAAACCATATCCCTAAGCTCTACATCTAAACGTCTTTTAAAGACCTGCAGGGATGGTGACTCCACCACTTCCCTGGGCAGCCCGTTCCAATGCCTCACAACCCTTTCGGTAAAGAAGTTCTTTCTAACATCCAACCTAAAACACAGTTATCACTTTTGTAAGAGTTAAAAAGCACACAATATTCCTAGCTATCCTGAACCTAACAGCAGCACAGAATTCTTTGTCGTAAATCAGATGTCCTAGTACAATTACTTATACAATGCCTTTTATTTTTTTCCCCCTTTAGAAGCCCTTGTAATGTCCAGTAACTTCATTATACACCAAAAAACACCTATCGACATTGCCATAAGCACGTACAAGTTCTTCAAACTCTTCTAACGTAAACGAAACGGGCAAATTAGTGATGCACAGCAAAGCATCCGTTGGTTGGAGTTGCACGGATATTTCTTTTCCCCAAAGAGAATACTGGTGAAATTTCCAAATCACATTTTGAGCCTGCTCTCCATTTAACAGAGTAACAAATGCTGTAAGAGACCAAAACAAGTTACATCACTTACTACTTTACAAATAAGTGCTATAGCCCCCCTCACCTCTAAGAAAAAACAACACAAAACCCAGCAGTAGAAGTTAGAGGAAAAATAAGAGTTTGGGATTCACTCTGAAGACACAGTACATAAAAAGAAATGCTGCAATATACACTTAAAAATCGGAGAAACGTAGATATACAAAACCTCACTACTTGTAACACGACAGAATTTTACATCGGGGAAACAAAAAGTAACTACGTTTTCTACTTAGGTCAACATATTGGTGATTCAACTACATTTCTCTGAAGGCAGCATCCATACATTCTCACTAGGGATTTACCGCATCTTTTCTGCATTTTGAGTCTCTAGGATATTTCCCAAAATTGCAGAATCACAGACCGGCAGAGGCTGGAGGCCAACCCCTGCTCAAGCAGGACCACCAGAGCTGGGTGCCCATGACCATACCCAGCCGTCTTTTGAAGACGTCCAAGGACAGAGACTGAGCCACCTCTCCGGGCAGCCCGTGCACAGCACCAAAACGTTTCCTGATGTTCAGAGGAAACCCCCTCCGGGTTTTGCTTTGTGCCTGCTGCCTCTTGCCATCTTCTTGCCACCCTCTATAGAGGATGTAACAGTCTGCAGTGAATCAAGCAGGTGGAAGATCATTTACGGGTTTTGTTCTTGAGTCCCACTCGAGGGTGCAGCACAGGACAGCCACTGGCAAAATCTTTGGTTCACGTAAGAGAAAGAACAATGCAAGTCGACAGCTCTGGCTGAGACACCCTCAGCACTGTCAGGCACTTGTGGACACAGGGTTGGGCACTGGGCATCTTTCATACCCAAAGTGTGAAGTATCACCTCCAGACAGCAAACATTTTTCTGCTGCAATTGAGCCTTCAAGCCCACAAATCTCAGCAGCAAGTACCACACGAATCTTTAAAATGTGGCAGTGGGGAGGCAGTGCCTGCAGGATTTGATGCTCTTTTAACCTTTGCTGAGCTGCTGATCTTCAAACCGATCTTACAGCTGCTGAATTTCCCTCCCCATTATTACAAGTGGCTGTTGGTTGTTGTTATATTTTTATTTTACTTTATTTTATTTAACTGCTTCTTCTGCTCAGTGGGCACGGGTCCTGGTGATGCCATGGCCATGTCACAGGGGACAGAATGTTGGCGGTGGCCGTGTCACAGGGGGAGCAGCTATAAAAGGGCCGCAGCAGGCCAGTCCGGCCAGTCCGGCCGAGGAGCAGCCAGATGAGTGTGGGCTGAGGAGGGAGAGGAGAGGCCCCCCATGGCAATGAAGGCCGGCCGCTCCCCTCCAGCTGGTTTTTTTTTTTTATTATTTATTATTACAGATAGAATCCTGGAAAAGGACAGAGCAAGACCATGGCTACAGCCTTCTTCCAGCACTCCGCTGGAAGTGTCAGCTTCTACAGGAGAGATCCCTGGACTCCACGGCCACGTGATAAGGAAGGTCAACTCCCAGTCCCTTCCCATATTGTGCCGCTGGCACCAACCCCACTGATGTCTTGTTGCCCGTATTTGCTTCTCTCCTAGCCTCACCGCTGGACACGAGCCCAGGACACAACATTCGACAGGAGAGATCCCTGGACTCCATGGCTAAGGAAGGTCAACTCCCAGCCCCTTCCTATATTGTGCCGCTGGCACCAACCCCACTGATGTCTTATTGCCCGTATTTGCTTCTCTCCTAGCCTCAGCGCTGGACACAAGCCCAGGACACAACATTTGACAGGAGAGATCCCTGAACTCCATGGCTAAGGAAGGTCAACTCCCAGCCCCTTCCCATATTGTGCCGCTGGCACCAACCCCACGGATGTCTTGTTGCCCCTATTTGCTTCTCTCCTAGCCTCAGCGCTGGACACAGACCCCTGACACATCAACATTCGACAGGAGAGATCCCTGGACTCCATGGCCACATGCTGAGGAAGGTCAACTCCCAGCCCCTTCCCACGCTGTGCCACTGGCACCAGCCCCACTGATGTCGCGGCCACATCAGAGTGGGGCTGGTGACAGGGTGGGCCCAGGAGAGGCCTGGTAGTAGACATGGCGCTTCTCTTGTTGCCTGTGCTTCTCTCCTAGCCTCACCGCTGGACGCGGACGTGAGCCCATGACATGTCAATATTCTACAGGAGAGATCCCTGGACTCCATGGCCACATGCTGAGGAAGGTCAACTCCCAGTCCCTTCCCACACTGTGCCGCTGGCACCAGCCCCACTGATGTCACGGCCACATCAGAGTGGGGCTGGTGACAGGGTGGGCCCAGGAGGGGGGTGGCACAACACACAGGGGTTCGCTTGTTAGTGCTTTTGCTTCTCTGCTAGCCTCAGCGCTGGACATGGACACGAGCCCATGATACCACGCTCCTGGCCGCCTCTCCTTGATGCACCGCTGGAGACGCAGCAACATCATACGGGAGAGTCCTACAGAGGAGCAGATGGTGCCATCAGCTGCGGACGAGAATTCTGCAACACCTAACACTTGCTATATGAACTTGTCTATATGCAACCTTTTCTTAATAAAAGAACTTTTCTTAATAAAATGTAATTTTGAGAACCACTATGAATTGTGATGAAGTATCTTTTAGTCGTTTCCTGCTGATTTCCTGTATGCTGTTCTCCCGCAAAGACCAATGGAAAGTTAATAATACCATTGTTCAGCCATGAGGCCATATTTACACTTCAATCCCTTGTATGCATAAAATATTAAACTGTTCCTACACATGTCTAGAATTAATTTCTTTGGGAAGAACTCAAAAAGCTAGAACATTCTATCTTGAAAATAAAATGAAACTGGAAAACCAACCCACAAAAGGTATTGTTATCCCTTCACACTTTCACAGAATCACAGAATTTCTAGGTTGGAAGAGACCTCAAGACCACTGAGTCCAACCTCTGACCTAACACTAACAGTCCCCACTAAACCATATCCCTAAGCTCTACATCTAAACGTCTTTTAAAGACCTGCGGGGATGGTGACTCCACCACTTCCCTGGGCAGCCCGTTCCAATGCCTCACAACCCTTTCGGTAAAGAAGTTCTTTCTAACATCCAACCTAAAACACAGTTATCACTTTTGTAAGAGTTAAAAAGCACACAATATTCCTAGCTATCCTGAACCTAACAGCAGCACAGAATTCTTTGTCGTAAATCAGATGTCCTAGTACAATTACTTATACAATGCCTTTTATTTTTTTCCCCCTTTAGAAGCCCTTGTAATGTCCAGTAACTTCATTATACACCAAAAAACACCTATCGACATTGCCATAAGCACGTACAAGTTCTTCAAACTCTTCTAACGTAAACGAAACGGGCAAATTAGTGATGCACAGCAAAGCATCCGTTGGTTGGAGTTGCACGGATATTTCTTTTCCCCGAAGAGAATACTGGTGAAATTTCCAAATCACATTTTGAGCCTGCTCTCCATTTAACAGAGTAACAAATGCTGTAAGAGACCAAAACAAGTTACATCACTTACTACTTTACAAATAAGTGCTATAGCCCCCCTCACCTCTAAGAAAAAACAACACAAAACCCAGCAGTAGAAGTTAGAGGAAAAATAAGAGTTTGGGATTCACTCTGAAGACACAGTACATAAAAAGAAATGCTGCAATATACACTTAAAAATCGGAGAAACGTAGATATACAAAACCTCACTACTTGTAACACGACAGAATTTTACATCGGGGAAACAAAAAGTAACTACGTTTTCTACTTAGGTCAACATATTGGTGATTCAACTACATTTCTTTGAAGGCAGCATCCATACATTCTCACTAGGGATTTACCGCATCTTTTCTGCATTTTGAGTCTCTAGGATATTTCCCAAAATTGCAGAATCACAGGCCGGCAGAGGCTGGAGGCCAACCCCTGCTCAAGCAGGACCACCAGAGCTGGGTGCCCATGACCATACCCAGCCGTCTTTTGAAGACGTCCAAGGACAGAGACTGAGCCACCTCTCCGGGCAGCCCGTGCACAGCACCAAAACGTTTCCTGATGTTCAGAGGAAACCCCCTCCAGGTTTTGCTTTGTGCCTGCTGCCTCTTGCCATCTTCTTGCCACCCTCTATAGAGGATGTAACAGTCTGCAGTGAATCAAGCAGGTGGAAGATCATTTACGGGTTTTGTTCTTGAGTCCCACTCGAGGGTGCAGCACAGGACAGCCACTGGCAAAATCTTTGGTTCACGTAAGAGAAAGAACAATGCAAGTCGACAGCTCTGGCTGAGACACCCTCAGCACTGTCAGGCACTTGTGGACACAGGGTTGGGCACTGGGCATCTTTCATACCCAAAGTGTGAAGTATCACCTCTAGACAGCAAACATTTTTCTGCTGCAATTGAGCCTTCAAGCCCACAAATCTCAGCAGCAAGTACCACACGAATCTTTAAAATGTGGCAGTGGGGAGGCAGTGCCTGCAGGATTTGATGCTTTTTTAACCTTTGCTGAGCTGCTGATCTTCAAACCGATCTTACAGCTGCTGAATTTCCCTCCCCATTATTACAAGTGGCTGTTGGTTGTTGTTATATTTTTATTTTACTTTATTTTATTTAACTGCTTCTTCTGCTCAGTGGGCACGGGTCCTGGTGATGCCATGGCCATGTCACAGGGGACAGAATGTTGGCGGTGGCCGTGTCACAGGGGGAGCAGCTATAAAAGGGCCGCAGCAGGCCAGTCCGGCCAGTCCGGCCGAGGAGCAGCCAGATGAGTGTGGGCTGAGGAGGGAGAGGAGAGGCCCCCCATGGCAATGAAGGGAGGCCGCTCTCCTCCAGCTGTTTTTTTTTTTATTATTTATTACTACAGATAGAATCCTGGAAAAGGACAGAGCAAGACCATGGCTACAACCTTCTTCCAGCACTCCGCTGGAGACGTGTCAGCTTCTACAGGAGAGATCCCTGGACTCCACGGCCACATGATAAGGAAGGTCAACTCCCAGTCCCTTCCCATATTGTGCCGCTGGCACCAACCCCACTGATGTCTTGTTGCCCGTATTTTCTTCTCTCCTAGCCTCAGCGGTGGACACAGACGCGAGCCCATGACAGGACAACATTCTACAGGAGAGATCCCTGGACTCCATGGCTAAGGAAGGTCAACTCCCAGCCCCTTCCTATATTGTGCCGCTGGCACCAACCCCACTGATGTCTTGTTGCCCGTATTTTCTTCTCTCCTAGCCTCAGCGGTGGACACAGACGCGAGCCCATGACAGGACAACATTCTACAGGAGAGATCCCTGGACTCCATGGCTAAGGAAGGTCAACTCCCAGCCCCTTCCTATATTGTGCCGCTGGCACCAACCCCACGGATGTCTTGTTGCCCCTATTTGCTTCTCTCCTAGCCTCAGCGCTGGACACAGACCCCTGACACATCAACATTCGACAGGAGAGATCCCTGGACTCCATGGCCACATGCTGAGGAAGGTCAACTCCCAGCCCCTTCCCACGCTGTGCCACTGGCACCAGCCCCACTGATGTCGCGGCCACATCAGAGTGGGGCTGGTGACAGGGTGGGCCCAGGAGAGGCCTGGTAGTAGACATGGCGCTTCTCTTGTTGCCTGTGCTTCTCTCCTAGCCTCACCGCTGGACGCGGACGTGAGCCCATGACATGTCAATATTCTACAGGAGAGATCCCTGGACTCCATGGCCACATGCTGAGGAAGGTCAACTCCCAGTCCCTTCCCACGCTGTGCCGATGGCACCAACCCCACTGATGTCACGGCCACATCAGAGTGGGGCTGGTGACAGGGTGGGCCCAGGAGGGGGGTGGCACAACACACAGGGGTTCGCTTGTTAGTGCTTTTGCTTCTCTGCTAGCCTCAGCGCTGGACATGGACACGAGCCCATGATACCACGCTCCTGGCCGCCTCTCCTTGACGCACCGCTGGAGACGCAGCAACATCATACGGGAGAGTCCTACAGAGGAGCAGATGGTGCCATCAGCTGCAGATGAGAATTCTGCAACGCCCCACACTTGCTATATGAACTTGTCTATATGCAACCTTTTCTTAATAAAAGAACTTTTCTTAATAAAATGTAATTTTGAGAACCACTATGAATTGTGATGAAGTATCGTTTAGCTGTTTCCTGCTGATTTCCTGGATGCTGTTCTCCGTTAAAGACCAATGGAAACTTAATAATACCCATTGTTCAGCCATGAGGCCATCTTTACACTTCAATCCCTTGTATGCATAAAATATTAAACTGCTCCTACACATGTCTAGAATTAATTTATTTGGGAAGAACTCAAAAAGCTAGAACATTCTATCTTGAAAATAAAATGAAACTGGAAAACCAACCCACAAAAGGTATTGTTATCCCTTCACACTTTCACAGAATCACAGAATTTCTAGGTTGGACGAGACCTCAAGACCACTGAGTCCAACCTCTGACCTAACACTAACAGTCCCCACTAAACCATATCCCTAAGATCTACATCTAAACGTCTTTTAAAGACCTCCAGGGATGGTAACTCCACCACCTCCCTGGGCAGCCTGTTCCAGTGCCTAACAACCCTTTCAGTAAAGAAGTTCTTCCTAACATCTAACCTAAAACTCACCTGGCGCAACTTAAGCCCATTCCCCCTCGTCCTGTCACCAGGAACGTGGGAGAACAGGCCAACCCCCACCTCTCTACAGCCTCCTTTAAGGTATCTGTAGAGAGCGATAAGGTCGCCCCTGAGCCTCCTTTTCTCCAGGCTGAACAAGCCCAGCTCCCTCAGCTGCTCCTTGTAGGACTTGTTCTCCGGTTTAGTTGAGTAACTTCCTCTGGATTATGGTTCTACTTTATTTTTTATTTTTTCCAACAATTTAGATAATAAGCAGAAGTAGTTATTACTTATTAACAAAGATTAAATACCTAATAGCATCCACAGACTGGTAAGTCAGCGGGACAAGGGAGGGTTAGTTGGTATGAGTTAGTACACTCGGTGGATCTAGACAAGTTACTAGGGAACACCATTTGGAAGACCCTTGATGCTAATGAGGTGTTAACTAGTCTTTTAAGTTCATGTGAACTCCTGGGATTCCTGCTGGTCAAACAAGCATAAGTGGCATTAAATCCAATTTATGACTTGCAGAAGGCTGATGGAGTGTATTGTTTCTGCCAAGATTTTAGCCTGACACTTAATAAGCAGATGTGAGCTACATTGAAACTTGAATGACAAAACTGTCACTTCAGATAATATTTATTTATTTTGCTTAGATGTAAAAGCTAAATATTTTTTTTTCACTTAAAATGAATGCTATATATTTTATCTGTCAACTATTCAATCATGACGATTAAAAACAATACTAGGGAGACTTTAGCAGAAAAAGGTTTCCACCAGAATATACAAAAAAAATCTTTTATATTTACAGGTAATCTGCTTTTAATTATTTGTGTTGGATTTCATATTTGGCTATTGAATTTATCTTTGAGGTTAGCCCTGTTTTGAAGAGAGGATTGGACCAAATTATCTCCAAGACATCCCTTCCAACCTGAATAACTCTATGATTCTGGAACTCAGGATAAAATAAACTACATAGAACATAGTCTGAAGAGATTTGTAAGTTTTAATGTTTCAATGTTCTTTGCAACACACACCCTCTCACTAAAAGTTGAACAAAAGCTTAAACTCTATGAGACAAAGACTCAAAGCATCAAAAAAGACACTGGTATTGCAACTGCTTGTGTGAATAATTTCATAAACATACAAAATTTCATTCAGTTCAATATGACCACTCACATGTAGTGATACACTAATATGAAAGGATACATCCACACAGGCCTTCTGGTCTTCATCAGAAATGCAAACTGCAGTCTTTTCATGAAGAGATGGGGCTAGTAACCAAAATCTCAGCTGCAAAATCAGCATTAACCATCTCTTTAAATCACAGAAGTTTCTCTCACTTCCTTTAGAAAAAGTTATATACATATGTACTCATTAAAATTCAAGAGCAACCATGTATAAATGACTAGTGGGATTTTTATTTTTATTTTTTAAACTAGCTCTCTATTTAGGGGAAAACACCACATTATCCAATTGCTCAACTGTTCACCAGATTTTCATATAGAGAGACATTTTGTGTTGGTATCTGATAAAAAGATACTATAATTGCCTGTGCTGTATTTGTTGCTTGACTGCTTTGGAATCTTAATTATAAGTGATACCGCTTGTGGAGAACTGCAGAACACAGTTTTTAGCCCCATCCTTACACACTCAAAACATCCATTGAGTTTAACAGGAATTTAGGTGATTCAGGAATGCAGAAATAGCTCCAATACCCTCTATGCACACTTAAATAATATGATTGGAGAAAAAAATAATGCCAAAAAGAAATATTCAAAGAAAACAACAAAACACACTCAATTTTCAGCTGATTTGAAATAAAGTGGAGACTCAGTGGGGTGGAAGAATGAAATTTGCTCCACAGAGCAATTGGTAGAAAAGTATTCATTTTTGGCTTAGGAGTGGAGAATTCTAGATGAAGAAAATAAGAAAAGCAGGCAAATACAGTGTCTAAGAAATAAAGACATTAAACATCAAGAGACATCCATAAAAACTTCCATCTTGGTTCTTTATTTCTTGACAGCTGGGACAAACACAGGCCTTAGGTTAGACTAAGGGCTCTTCTCCTGCTACAGCTCATCTGCTTTCATGACGGGAGCTGACAATCACAAAAATTAATGCTGTGCTAATTGTCTGATGGATTTTATTTATAATGCACCTTACTATAGTGGAGGCTGGGCAGTTCTTAAGGGAATTGTGTCTACTGAAAATAAACTTTCTACCTGTCACCACAGGAGGTTCCTTCTCGGCCTGGACTGCAAAATTTGCTATATATTTTCTCAGGCAGCTGAAATAAATGGTTAAGAACTGTCACACTAGAGGGCTTCAGTAGTACAAAGGGATGGAAAACTGGGGATCTCAGCAAAAATTGAACGATACCTGACTTTGTTCAGTGATTATGCGTGACTGCTGATCATAAAGATCTGTGCTTCCTCCATTCCCTGTAAGAGGACCTTTAGCAAAGCCTCAGGACATGTAGAAAGCCTGGGTGGCCAATCCTTAATAACCACATTCCAGCTTCACCCCTTCATTTGTCAAAGAACCTGTTTTTCACATAATTTGCCAGATGCATCATTTAAGATGTGCTCCTTAGGCCAGAAGTTACAAAGTGTTCGCAACTGGACATTTCCTTGTGGTGGGTCATAGCCAGACCCCACTTCCCACTGTTGTAGAGCTCACTGCTCCCCTCCACAGGCCTGTCAGCAGCCTTCCTGTAGCAGTAAGTACTTTGACACTTCAGATTGCCAAAAACTGCAGGAGATGAGCCCAAGGCACGCCTCACGAGCTCAGAAAGCTGAAGGACAGGCTTGGGACCGCCACACTTTCAGACCCAGGGATGCAGCTGAGAGTGGGTGCAGGCAGGGCCACACACACAGGCCTCAAAACAGTATGGGGAGGACAAAACCAGGGGAAGAAGGGCTGATGAGGGGCTGAGGAGCCCCTGAGGAGCCCCTGAGGAGCTCCCCGGGCCATGGCCGCCTCCCCACAGAGCCCCGGCCGCGCGGCGGCACCGCCACAAAATGGCGGCCGCGGGATCTTGAGGGGTGGGGGGAGGAGCGAGGGGCGCCGCCGCCTGAGGGAACGGGAACGGGACGGGGACGGAAACGGGCGCGGGGCGGTGCTGGGCAGAGCCTGTCCCGTCCTGTCATGTCCTGTCCCGACTTCTCTCCTCCTGTCTTCCTCCCGCCCCGGTCCGGCATCGGCGGCGTCTCTTCCTTCTCCTCCTCCGCCTGCTGGGGTGGTGAGTAGGGAGCCCGGCTGAGGAGGTGTTTCCCGCAGCGGATCCTCAGCACATTTCCCCCTCCTTCCCGACTGCCTCAGAGTACCACGTTCCCTCTCCCCCCCCCGCGCCTCCTCACGTCTGCACGTGTCGCCGTAGTCGCGATAGTCGGGGGGAGCCGCTCACTGAGGGGAGCGGGGCTGGGGCCGGGAGCTGGGGCCTGCCCGGCCGGGAGCCGCTGAGGGGCCGCTGCAGTTGTAGGCCGGGTGAGCCCTGTGCTGAGGAGAAAAATGTTAACGAAATGCTCAATAAGCTCAATAAATCCCGGTTTTCCTCAAGGTGTGCGAACAGCACCTGTGGCAAGGAGCCCAGGGTGGAAAGGGGATTTTTTTTTTCCATGAGGAGCACCTGCAGTCCTTCTGGTCTCTTTGTAATTAAATAGCAAGAATAAGCAAGGATACTTTTTTGCTCTCAGTAATAAAATACAAGGTGCTGGGCTTGTTACAGTTGA
Organism: Anas acuta; assembly: GCF_963932015.1. Lineage (NCBI taxonomy): Eukaryota > Metazoa > Chordata > Aves > Anseriformes > Anatidae > Anas > Anas acuta. The sequence goes on from NC_088986.1 coordinate 4,219,154, forward strand.
AGGCAGGGTCATATGTTAGATCTGCAACAGGGTGCATTGTAACTGTGACTCTGCCTGGGCAAAGAAACAGGAGGTGCTTGCTCAGAAGAAATAAAGTAACATTTCAAGGTTTCCTGTTGGGGTGACTTCCTTAATACCTTTTTTCTTTGTTTCAGATTAACCAACCAAAGAGGTTATGAATATCATCTGTGGTCTGAAGTTGCCGGGCAGGAGCTGTATTTTCTTTCGTTTGACTTCCTTGACCAAGCAGGGGAAGTACAATAAGCTCTACAGGCCTTACACAGGACGTTGCCAAATTCAAGTCAGTTCTATACAAGATAGATGCCGAAGGCTGGATTCGAGTGGAAATAATAGAAACTGTTTTTTGACTGGAAGCTTGACTGACTATTGTAGAAACTTTCTTGGTAAAGGACAGAGGTGTCTTTTGAACGTCCCAAAAACAGAAGTATGGAAGAGTGCACCTCACGGTTCAGGAAGGTTTTGCTTTCAGTCTTCTCCGTTGCAGGGGGAGAAGGTTACGTCCTTCCAAATCAGTTCTGCAGGGCTACGCCCAAGTCATTTCTCTGCTCAGAACATTCAGATCGCCAGTTTTTTTCACACATCACCATCACTTCAAGCTGCACCTGTACCTCTTTTCTGGATTATTGTTAAGCCAGCTCAGAAACTATTTGCTATCATTCTTGGCAGGTAAAATTCTATTTTGCTTACTCTCAGAGTAAGACTCTGTTGTGCAAAGACATGCATATGTTCATCACTCTTTGTAGAGAATGATAGGTGTATTTGTAGTCTCTTCATTTTAATATTTTTGAAAGTTTTGCAGAACTGGGTCCTAGGCTGACAGTTTGCTCAATAAGAAATTGTTTTCCATTATCAGAGGTGTTAGATGTGTCTTTTGATCTTCAAAGCCTCACCTATACAGGTAGAGAGAGGGTAGAATGCCCCAAGACACTAAGGGTGTTCCCCCTTCTCTTCCTGTGGGAGGAAAGAAAGGGAAAGGGAGAGGGTGAGTAGTAGTCAAGTAGATTATAACTTTTCTTAAACTCTCACAAGGTGAGAATGTAATAGTAGAGCAATGGCAGATGCTAACAACCCCCTTTTTAACTGTGTCCTAAGCTGACAGTTGTTTGTGTTTTACAGGAGCATAAGAAATTGGTGGAAGGCACTTCCTCCTAATAAACGGGAACTTTTTAAGGAAAGTGCAAGGAGAAATAAATGGAAGATACTCCTGGGTATCAGTAGCTTAGGAGTTTTGTTTGTCATGTTTTATTTTACTCACTTGGAGGAGACACCCATCACCGGGCGTGCCCGACTGTTGGTGTTTGGAAAAGAGCATTTTAGGCAGCTGTCACAGATGGAGTATGATATGGTAAGATTTTAAAGAAAAGTACTTAAGGCTATAGCTTAAAGTATAGCTTAAGTAAAGGCTACAGCTCTGTTCTCTCACACACTTCTTGACAAGCAGATTCCCTTTTACCTCTTAACAGGAATGAAAATTATGCAGTACTGTGTTGTACTTTGTGCTCAGAACCCTTCAGAGCATCCCCCTAAGTTTCCCCCTCATCTTATTCCTATCCTTTTTAAGAGTTACCTATCAGCAAATCATTCAGGGACGCGTGATGGCTGAAGAACACATCACATGTATGTGACAAACGTTTCTGAAGGTGTTATCGTAATACAGTAAATACAAAAGTCTGACAGAGGCAATAAAAGTATAATAGGTACGTACCTAGATCTGTCCCACTTTCTTTGCTGGTTTGAGCATTCTGTGGCACTTGTTTAAGGTGCTTTTTTGTAAGCTGTCAATTTGTAAGGTATTACTCCCCACCATTGAGAATACACTCAATTCTCTTTTTTTTTTTTTTTCTTTTCTTCCATTTGATCAGTTCCTTCTCCTTTAATTGCTTTCTTTTAGATTGCCCATTGTTCTGATTTCTGTGGCTTTGAGTTCTATGACTTGCTGTTCTAATGTCTCAAAATGAACTCGAGACATTCAGCCATATACAAATGTCACTGTATTCCTGAATTATAGAGAATGTGAAAGAACGTAGCGGAAGCAGTACAAGGACATATTCTGTTACATTTTTGGTATAAGTTTTTCCAACTTAGAAGGTACAAAAGAAATACAGAGATATAAAGAAATTATAAATTCAAATGGGAATTCAGAAAGATATAGAAAGCTGTGCAACATTGTGATGCCAAGCTTAACTGTGTATATTAGGAAAATACCAGCTATATGAGGCTGCATGAGGCAAGTTTATACTATCTTATTTTTGATCTGTGGTTAGTGTACTTCCTTTTAAGTTGATAAATCCTTACGTAGTGAGTCTGAAAGCATGAACTCTGCTATATTGGGTTGGGCTGTATGAAAGAAAAAATGTATTAAAAAATGAGCTTTAAAGAAGTAGTTCATAGCCTCTAAATTAGTTTACCAAGTAATCATTTACTGTGTGTTTGTTCTGTGTGGCAATCGATTAATTCTTTTTTCAGTGGATGGAGGAATTCAAAAATAAAATGCTGCCTGAGACAGATGCGCGCTATCAGGTTGTGAAGAGCGTTGTTGGACATTTATCTGAGAGCAACAAGGATGTCCCACAGGTCTCAGCGCTTGACTGGGTTATCCACGTGGTAGATGAACCAGGAGTAAATGCTTTTGTGCTTCCGGTAAGTTGAACCCAAATAGAAAAATTATTAGTAATATTGGTAGAGTGTTTCATTTATTTACCTTCTACTTAATTTTCACCCCATCTTGTTCACAGAACGGTCAAGTATTTGTTTTCACTGGGTTGCTAAACGCAGTTTCTGATATCCATCAGCTGTCTTTCATTCTGGGACATGAAATAGCTCATGCTGTGCTGCAACACGCAGTAAGTATTTAAGAATTTTAGACAGCTTTCTTTAAATAATTATAATTAATTATAATCAAGATCTTTTCAGTCACTGCCCACCAAAATTTCACTGTGACTCTTTCTAATTAATGAAAATTTGACTTTGAAATGAGAGTATTCTGTTACAGTTCATTCTTATATTCTTATAACTTAACTTATAACTTAGAAGTTAAATTATAAGAAATAAGTTATTACTACATGAATAATAGAACTCCATATAAGAACTGCCAGAAGTCTCCTTTAGTAGTCAGTGTTAGCACAGTGTCTGCCAGTGGTTTTTTTTTATCTTTTTATATGTGCACGGATGGATTATGGCTCATTATTAACAGTCATTTAGAACTTGGTCTGTAGATGTCTCTCCTCCTATAGTGTAGACTTAAAGAACTGGAGGCACTCAGCAACTCAGTTTGTTACTCCTAGATTTGTTACATCTACATAAGTAGATATACTTCAATACCTTCTTCTGAAATGCATGGTGTTTTATTTTAGTGTCACGGTTTTGGAATGCACAACTCCAGAATGCCTGGAGCTTGATTCTGCATTTAGAGATGATTGCCTTCACAAACTTATTTTTTTTTTATGTACTTCATGTGTTGAAATTGGTAGTTCTTTGCCATTTAAGCACTGAAGAATGGATGTAATCATTCTGTTGTGCTTTGAAGGTACAACTATGAAAAAGAGTGTGGTATAGAAATAGGGTTCATACTGTTCTGGATTGAGGTGATTTGCTTGAAAGTGCTGCTTTGCATACAAAATGTCTTCTCTCTGTACATGTAGTTTAAAAATAAAATGCATCCATTACCTATCCACCAGCTGAGAAGACATAACAAGGACCTTTTAAGCATAAACATCCTGATGAAATTACAAAATAATCTGGAAACAGGTAAATATGTTTTGAAGGCAGTGAAAATCCAGAACAGTTTTACTGCAATTTGTAGGATTTTGGATGAGCAACAATGTTCACATTGTAGTTACTTGCAGTTCAGCTAAGCCAAATTAGACTTGCTGAATTTATTATAAATGTTTTTCAGAATAAAAACAGCGTACCTTGTTTGTATGGAACCTGTCACCCACCTGGCATGGAGAAGTGTGGCATGATCTGACTTCTCAGTGCTCAGATCAATTTGTTCTGCGTCAGATAGAAGTCTGAAAAACAGAACTATTTCAATTTCATTCTTCAGGATTTTTTAGTTTCTGAAATTAAAAGAACACAATAGACAAAAAAAAAAAAAAAAGTAGAGCTGCTTACTTTCCCCTTGTTCCATTAGTGTTTCTGTCTAACTGACGTCTGTCTTCTCTCAAGTTAATGTAAACAACAGTCTTCTAGGTCTTTATGGGTTTTTCCTTCCAACTGTTTCATGGCCTTCTTACTAAAGAACTCTATCTGCATACTGCCATCAGCTTTGAATCTTTCCAATTGGGAGACAGGCAAAATATGTTTGTTCCAGCTGTATTTAGGTAGTTGGTGTGGATTCTATATTGAAAGAACCTTGTATCCAGCTGGTTTGGGGTTTTTGTGTTGTTTTTTTCCTGTTTTGTTTTGGTTCAAGCAAAGAAGCTTGTTCCTGTGGCTGCACAGAATAAAAATTAGTGATTTTATAGTGTTTTGAAAGTATATTGTGTTCTTCAAAAGCAAAAAACAGGCGGTAATGAATGAAAACTGAACCATTTTTGTTACCAGGCAGAGAAAGCCAGTCTGGTTCACTTCTTGGATTTCCTATCACTCATCTTTCTCACTATGATTTGGGCCATCTGTCCTCGTGATAGTTTGGCGGTTGTTGGCCAGTGGATTCAGAGTAAGTTGCAGGAGGTAAGGCTGACTATGGAATACTTCACACAACTTATTTGAATACATCTGTTTCTGACATTCATTGCAAACGTGTTGAAATATTTCTTATATTCCTTCTAAAGTTCATGGAAAAACATTTATAGTCTTGGGGAGATAGTACCACTGAACAGTATGTTTGGGGAAAAAAGCAGAGGAGAGATTATAAGCAAAAATAAATATATCAGTATGTTTTTGAAGGAAATATGTTTTTATAAATATACATCTGCTTTAGTTGATATATATTCTCATTTGTCATCTTGAAAAACTTTAGATCTTAAATAATGATTGGATTTAGTTGGATGGGCCCTTAGTACTTGCTTGCCAATTAAGTTAAATGATTGCCTGTTTGAAATGTATCTCACGTTTTAAAGTTTTAAAATGCCATGTTTTTATCTTGAGTAGTTGCTGAAATGTTTCTAAACAAACTAAAATATATGGAAAGAGTATCTTTAAATACATTTTTGTGGATTTCAAGATAAGGAAGTTGTGAGTCTAAATGTTCTTTTAAAGTAGAAACTCTGCTATAATAAAACTTACTGAAATAATCTTTACACACAGCGTACTTCCCATAAAGTAAAATTCAGTAGTTATTGTGGTGCTGTTTTTTCCCTGCTGTCTAGTTTACTGCCTGCTTCTGGACACTTATCCATTTTTTCTCTTTTTTTTTTTTATATAAAATATTCTTTAATTCATAAAACTTGAATCTGGAATGCAGTGATATAGCTCTGGTTTCTTTGACTTCCCTTGATGATTTATCTGATATTTCACCTGGTTCTTCAGAAATTTAAATATAACCAATCTGTTTTGGTAGTTATGCTAATGGGTAGATGCATGGATTGTGAGCATAAATTACCTCTAATGAGCTTGGATATTTCTACCAGCAGCTAAGAAACCAATACGTTGCTGAATGCTAGTCAGCATTTTGAAGAGCTGAATTCGGAAAAAGCAAAGTGTGAATCAATCCTGACACTGCTCATAATTTAGACAGCAAGATTTAGTTCCCTGTCAGCATATTTTCTCCTGGGCTACTGCAGCTGATGTTCTGGCATTGTAGGCTGGAGTTGGGCTTTGGATTCCAAATGGAATTTGGCTTTAAGCCCTTGGCTTTAAGGTCCTACTACTTGGTCTACAGGGAAGATCTATCGTTTCTGAGATGCTGTATGTAATGTCTTGGTTTAAAACAGTGGTTAGACTTACCTTAAATAAAACTAAATGTATCCATATATAATGCTGAACAAATAAGTAATTAATATCATCAAAAATGTATTCCATATACAAAAGATGCTGAATAGGAATTTTTGTTTGCTACTCACCTGTGAGTGCAACGTCTGTTTGGTTCCTCCATTCCACATTTTTCTATTGTGCTTACATGGAAAAAAATCTTTCTACTCATTTCGTCAGGATGCTTCATTTTCTTTTTCCATAGCCATGTTTTACTCTTAAATTTTTTAAAATCCCAGTTTGCCATTATTATTATTATGGCAATGTCTGGCTCTACTCTATGAAGTGGTTGCTTAGGCCACATTGCAGTACTCACTTCTATTTCAGTATTTGCTCTTCTTTTATGACCTCAGGTGCTTTACTTTTTCCTTTACTGACCATGGATTGCTTTCTGTTGTTGACTGTAAGTAATTTCTAGTGATTCTTTGTAGGCTTTTTCACGTGTTAGCTTCAGCCCTGCCTTTTTCTCCAGTGCTAGTGATCTTACTTGCCTTGAGTTTTCTCATAGGATTCATTCATTGTTGTTCTTTAGACATGTGTTTCTGAACTGAAACATGTTTCCTTTGCTGTTAGAGCAGAAATTATTTTATATGGGAACATAAGCCTGGGAATGCTACACATTCAATGAGAATTGTTGTGTGGTATCGCATCAGTCTGTTTAGGCTACTGCTTGTCTCTGACTTGCTAGTAGCTGATGCACAGAGGAAAAGTAAAGCAAACAGCAGCAGATAGAGGGTGATGTTTTCCTTGGATGCATCCTTGCTTCTGTAGCATAGGCTGGTCCTGAATCAGGGATTGCATTAGCAATACAAATACTTGTATTTATTTTTCAGAATACAACCACATTTTGGGTACAGTTTTGGGATAGAGGTAATAATAGATTGGGATAGAGGTAGTATTACCCTGCTGCTTAACTGTAAGCACAAAGCTATGGAAGAGGTAGGAGTTTCAAAGCTGATCTTGTGGCTATCTTCTTGCTGTCCCAAATCTCTGTTGAGATGCTCTATTAAAATCACACATGCATTCACACCACCAGTTTCCTAGCTCTTGAATTTACCTTCTTACTTAAAAGTGCTGTAAAGCTTCCAGAAAGTGGTTGTAATTGAGTAAGTATAAAACAACCTGCTTGTGTAAACATCTATTTCAGTTAATGCTTTATGTTGTCCTCTCACCCATTACCAGTTTCTATTCCTCATTGGGAAGTGCTTAATAATTAAAACAGCAACAACAAAAACTAGATCCAGCTAACTGAGAAATGGTGCCTCAGGAATATGTGACAGACGAGCTGGGGGTGTCTTTGCCTCCAGTAGATTTGGAGCACTTTTCAGGGTTATATTGCGCTTCAAACAATGACTTTATCTTCAGAGGATTTTAAAAACACTTTTGTAATTGCAATGTGCAAGATCTGTACAGAAGTGAAGAGCTTCACTGCTTACTTTTCAATTGTTGTTCTTTCAATGCTTACTGTCTTCACTGCTTACTTTTTTGATATTTTATATCCATGTATTTGGCTTGGATAAAACTGCAGAGGACAAACTCTGATTGGTTCTAAGTTTATTTTTGACCTAGTAAATAAAAAAAAAAAAAAAAAAGCACATTCACTACTTTAGAAAGAAACAAAAAGTTACCGATCCATTTATGTACTCAAAGTATTGGACTGTTTCTTTGGTGCTCTTCATTTCTGTTTTTTACTTCTTTTTTTCTGGAACATGTAAGGAAGATCTGCTTCTTTGACCAAATAAAGAGCTGATGAAACCTTTTTCTTCTTCACTAACCTTGCACATTCCCATTCTTCTGTTTGTATTTCCTAATCTATGCTGAGATCAGGATGCTTTGACACATTGCTTATCTCGGCAGGAGCAGGCTGTTTTAACAAGTCCTGATTTGCCTTTACTCTAATCTGATATAGTAGGGCAAGGCTGCCCAAATGTATGTGAATTATATGTGCCAGAACATCCTGGGTTGTACGAATAAATAACAGTTTGACAAAGCTACCACTGCCTCTTAGTGCCTGTTAATAAATTGTCAGAACATAGACAAAAGGGAGAGTATTTGGTCATATTTATGTCTTCCAGTCTGATTTCTCAAGGGCAATCTGCACCTTGTGGTGAGGGATAATAATCATGGCAAATAAGGGATTTTTTTTTCCATTAAAATGTTTATGGTGGCATTCCATACTGTGGACTGCTTACCATACAAAATAGATTGTGCTGGGTTTAAAGAAGGTAATCATATAAGCCACTGGACTTTTCTTTCTTTTTTTTTTTTTTTTCTCTTTTCATACTGTTGCTACAGCTAAAATCTTAATGCTAATAGAAGCAAAGTGAGAAAATTCCATTTTGTTCATAACCAGCTTGTTTCTTCTGACTCTGAATCTTCTGTACAACCCTGACCAGTAATAGATTTCTGCTTATAATGTTTTAAATCAATTAATTTAAAATTAATGTCGACCCTTTGGCCACTGCAAAACGTGACGATGCTGGCTGATTAGAGGGGCCATGAAAATACGTATAATTTGAATGAATTTCAACTGAATACGGGATCCATGAATTATATATAATGTAATTAAAGATTATATTAAGACAAATTAATACTGATTGCATGCAATGTAAACATGATATATAAACACCATTTGTTCTGAGGAGGCTAGAAAAATGCTTTATTTAAAGCATGGAGTAGAGCTCTGTGCTTTTTTTTGCAGTTTATGTTTGATAGACCATACAGCAGAACGTTGGAGGCTGAAGCTGACAAAGTGGGACTTCAGTTTGCAGCAAAGGTAACTACAGCTGGTTTGTTTTATTAGCAACCAGACAGACACTTTTCACTTTCCATTGTAACCAGAGGGAGTTTCATGCTTCATGCAGAAGTAAATTGTGGTTGCTTTTTTCCTTTTTTAAGAACTGCAGATTAATGAAGTAGTGGGGAAAAAAAAAAAAAACAAAAAACTGTTTATGAGGAAAACCAAAGTCCTTCTAGGTAAATTCTATGTAACAAATTGGAATTTGTAAAATTGTGTGTTATCAATGACACAGTATACTTTCTATATAATTTATTATTACTAGAATAAAAAGCTATGTCTTTACAAAGAGAAGGAAGCCAAATAGTGATCTCTCATATGTACAATGTGTTAAATTGTATCTCGAGATATAAATTGTACTTTGAATTTCTATCTTTCACTTAGCTTCCACTATTGCAAGATTTTTTGAGGAATGTTTTACTATGTTTTCATGCATTTGAAATAATTTTATATATAGCGTTCATTTTCATAACGATACAGTAAAAATTAAGAACTCTGATTTTATGATTGTATTTTATGTGATTTCTCGTAATCATGAAGTATATCAGCACTTCTGGTATTTAAAATTTATTTTAAGTATAGTTGTGAAAGTAAGCTATCTTTGCTAAAATAAGACAAAAATTTGGTAAGAAACTACTCAAAGCTTTTTCCATAATTCATAATTCACCTTTTTTTTTGTTCCTGTGAGTTTTCATTCTAAATTCATCAAAATTAAATAGCAATCAGTTCTAGCTAGGTGCAATAGAAATAAATAATTCTTAAGTGTTAGATATGTATGAGAGCAGCACCATCTAGCGTTAATATTTCATAAGGAGAATTTCCGTTTTCTTATTACCTATTAATATTTCTTCAATGCAGACTTTTTAAAATGAACTTTAGTTCTGGGACTGAAACTGCATTTATAGTTTAAAGTCATCTAGAGGACTAATGCAGTCCATGGAAAAACATAATTGCTGTGTGGGTAACTCACTGCTTTGTAATAACAATGAAGTTGTAGGGGCATATCAGAGAGAAACAAGCAAAGTGCCTTCTCAGCATTTCTCTGCTTGTGCAGATATAATTTTGTAATAATACCTTCAAGAAATAAAATTCGAAGGACAAAGCACCACTAATACAGTTCTGGGGAGGGGAGTCTTCCCATATGAGCACTCGTCTTTTTCTCTTAAAGAAATTAAAACCAATATAAGAAATCTTGTTCTTTTTTCCTTCTACTTAAAGTATAAAGAAGATTGTGGGTGATACACAAGTACCATTCTTAATGTTCCACAACTTTCTATACTTAAATTGGTACTTCTACAGAGAGATATAGGAGAGTCATAGTTCTCTGCAATAATTACTTTTACCTGTTGTGGATTACAAAAAAAAAATCACCCTTTTAAAAGGCAGTGTAATCACATGCAGAGAAGCCTTTGCAGCTTGTTTTCAGATATGTTTAAGTGTGAATAATTATCACTGCTTACTTTTGACTCTTACCTTTAAATTTACTTAAATCTGTGGAGATGATTAACTTGTCCTTATGCTATATTGTGTCTAGCAAATACAACATGGAACAAGCAGCTGAGTGTTTTTTTTTTAAAAGAACAAGCACATGGCAGCAATTGTGAATCCTATTATTCCTTCTCCAGAATTACCTAATTCAGGTGCAGTTTTTAGTAAAGATCAGTGGAATTAGAACGTGTATCATATTACCTTAAAAGCAGTGGTGAATACATCTATTTTCTGCTTTCAGGCTTGTGTGGATGTAAGAGCAAGCAGTGTATTTTGGCAGCAAATGGAATTAGCAGAAGCCATTCAAGGGCAGCCCAAGTTACCAGAGTGGCTCTCCACGCACCCTTCACATGAGAACAGAGCTGAGCACTTGGACCGCCTTATTCCAGAGGTGAGCAGTTGAAGGAATTAGAGCTTTTTCTCTGAGGAAGGTTGCCTGAATTAGTTTGGCATTAATCCATGAGCAGCTGTCGTTGCATCATGCTTACCTTTCCTTTTACCTATACAGAAATTTTCTGTCATAAGACTCTCAACTTTCCTGATAATTCTATTAAAAAGGAAACATTAGACTAGCACAGCTAAAATGCAGTTAATTCCAGTGGCTTGTTTCCTGTTTTCCAATCAGATTGTAATACTTCTGCTTTTTAAAGGCATTTCAAGTATAAATGTGAATGAATGAGACCCGTGTCACTCTCTTTTCCCTTTTATGCTGTTCTGGAAGCCAGATTTTAAGTTGCATCCTTAAACTGTCTCTAAACTGTCTTCTCTTTCATTGCTTTAGTAACTAGCCCAAGACTGTCAACTAGAGAATGCTCCCTACTATCCCGTCTCTCCCACTGCTGTGGAATTGAACACACCTTGTATAACGATGCCTCAGAAGAATGTCAGATCCCCAGTAGATTTCTCAGTAGCCCTAGTTACGATAGCTCTCTGTAGATTTTGCAGCCTGCTTTTTTTCTTCAGATCTCTCTATTTGTTCCATCACATTAGGGAGAACATTTTACCCCACTCTAAGGAAATTGAGATAATTCACGTGATTGCCCATCTATCTGCAGTCTGTTCTGTTATTTCTTTTGGATTGCCCCTCAGAAGAATGCCATATAGATAGCTACCTGGGGATTCTCTTAATTGGGTGTATTATATACTGGTGGATTAAGCAAAAATTTCTGCTGTTAGCCAAGTGCTAGTTCCCTTATTTGAGAACTGTTCCAAGTTTAGTAGTCTTAGTTTACTGTTTCTTTAAGCAGATTTTTTTTCTTTACTACATTAAAATAACATGATTTTTTTGCCTACTTGTTTATTAGATTTCTTTTTAAGTTGCTATTTATTAGAGCACTTCACAACAGCATAGTTTTGCAAGCAAGGTAAAACAAATTTCTTTTCTTATAACAAATTGGCAATTTCTTCTTCCTGTTTTTTTTTTCCCTTTTACATTCCCAGTCACTTACCATCTTTCTCAGTTCTAAGCTGCAAAGACAGTTGAAGATTTATTGGCAGAGAGAGTGCTAAAATGTTGAGGTGTTTACTGATTTTAAAGGAGGAAAAGAGGAGGATTTTCACGAATCCTTTGAGAATGAATGCAGTAAATATTCTAAGTGAGAGCATAAATCAAAACAGAGATAAGAGGTAGGAGGTTGGAGAATGGCTAGACTGAATATTTTAAATTAATACACACAAATTCTGTACTTTGCAAAAACAGGCTGTGAGAATATTCTGATGAGTAATATTTTCAGAGCAGCTGAATAGAAAATGATACGCATTTCTGGAGCCTTTGTTTTAGTTAGATTGAACGAAGTGTTCAGAATCCTTTATTTTTAATACAATTATTGACTGGCTTATAACATAGAAATAAATACCTTCTTGTTTTTTACTCCAGGACTGAGCAAATAAGTTAAATAAATTAGCAACTGTATAGTCGTAGCAGACATAGTATTATTTTTGTCTTATCTCTTGCAGTTTAGCAGGTGGAGTAACCTTTCATCTTTTTATCACTGCTCTCACTTACAAGAGCCGTGGAGGCTAGGAAACTTTCTTCCAAAGTATGACAGAGACAGATGTTTTCATTTGCCTTCTACCTTGCAAATTTTTTGGAGTAGGTTTAGAAAGCAGGGGCTGAAGGCTTCTTTTTAACAAAGATTGACAGATAAGTGAGGCTGATACTGGAAAAAATGGAAAAAAATTAAAGAAGTTATGTAGATGTGTTGTTGGAGGCTTCTTGTCTGAAGTGTTTTCTCTCCTTTGACTGAGAGTTGCCTCCTTGAATCTGAATTTCAGGCGTTTGAAGGGAATCCCAGGGCTTTGCTGTTCAATGTCAGCAACTTTTTATGTCATCACTCACATACTTAAAGCATTTTAGAACCGTATGTTTACCATATATTAATGGCCATTAGATGTTCAGAGCCCAAGAGAAGCTAGATAGCTAAAAGAGTCTTTTTATCTCTCTATGAAGAAACTACTACTTAGATTCAGCATCAGATCCATCATAAGCAAGGAACAAAGGCTGGAATCCTAAAGAAAAAAAATCTGCTGGCTTTTGCATTTTTGCATTTTGGTTTTGAAATTGCCCTTTCTCTAAATAGACCAGTTTGTAGTAAAGATACAGATATAAATGTTGTGTTTCATATACTGGTGTTTTTGAAGCTGTGATGTTTTTTAGGACAAGATAATACCTATTATTAGTCCAGCTAGCATAGCTAGGAAAAATATGTGAGAAGTTTTTGGTCTTCTCAGGATGTGAAGATGTTTTTCTACAGACTTCTGATCAAGCTCACAATAAGCTCTGATGATATAAAATGAAAAATTTTTGTTCAGGTAATGAAATAGCTTGTCTCATTGAGACAACTTAACAGTCTCAGGAAATGTAAATTAAAGCAGCAATATCACACGGATTCTCTTTTCACATAATTAAAAGACAGGGAGCAATCAAATGAGTTTTAAAGATCTTGCATCTGCATTTCTGAACAAGTTGCAAGCTACAGCTAAACTGAGGAATTAATAAATAGAGAACTATAAACAATTGCAAAGTAGCACTCTCCTGGAAAGGAAATAGAGAAAATGAAAAATATTTGTCATGTTTTTAAAGGATTTCCCCCTCTGCCTGGAACAATTTGGATTGTACACGAGGAGAACAGAATATGCCAGCCAAATGATAACCCTGTTAAATGGGAGACTGTAATCTCCTAGAATTCCTACACGGAAGGTGGTGAAATACTCAAAGGCCCTACACATTTTGTTTTTTTCAGAAAAAGAAATCTTAAAATGATTCTGTAGTACAGTAGCTTATCATTGTTGTGGAGAGGAAAATCATGGAATTATAGAGCCAGAGAGCATCTGAAGGATCTGCTGGTTCATCTCTAAACCTTTTCTTATAATGTTCTCTGACTCACTACAGCTTGTCTACCTTTTTCCTTGTAAGTTGTCCAAACTGAACACTGTACATCAGCTGAAGCCTCAGCAAGACTGAATAAAGCAGAAGGTTATCTACTCAGCCTTTGCCTGTGACACAAAAATTCATCTTGACATGACATTTGCTTTTTTGGCATCATGTTGTTCGCTCAGATCCCATTTTTGATTTACTCTAACACCTGTTTCCAACACTTCCTTGTGGAAATACCATACTGAAATCATTTCCAGAGTCAGTTACTAAGTTGGGACATGTCATTTCTATTGCATCTCTTTTGCCTGCTAGGCTAATTAACTGTCAAAAAAAAAAAAAAATTAAAAAAAGTAAATCAATGTATTTTGGCAAGATTTGTACATGTTGGCTGTTCATCGTTTTTTGTATTGCTTGGGTAGTTATTTACTTTATTCCTCTCTCAGGTGTCTATTGGGGTATTGAAGATACATTTATTTTGCTTTCTTTTTTTTTTCTCCTGCTTTTCAAAAAGGGGATGGTATATTTGCCCTTTGCTAATGATGTGAAGATTACCTGAGATAGTTCTAGTACTAGAGCATATTAGTATAAGTCCTACCAGTGCAAGTATTTGTAGGAAAATAACAAAAAAATACTGACCTATGTTTCTATCTTCTCTATAAATTTAAATATTTTGTCACAATTTTCCTTTCCTGTGCCCACAGAATCACTGGAAGATATGAAGTGTTAGCATTACATATCAGTTGCTTTTTTTTCTCTATCAAGTAACAAATCCATCCATCCACATCATCTTTGTACTGCTACTTCATTTGCAGAACCTGTTGTTGCCTTCTATGCCTGCTAATTGTAATTCAGTTTGCAACTCAGCTTTTCTGATTTATTTATTTATTTTGCTGCATGCTTGTGCTATTCCTTAGTTTTTGTCAGAGTTGCAAGGCCAGACCAGAATTCAGCTCTGCTGAGGTAATTACAGTTTATACAAAGAGAATTTTAACCCTTGGCCTTGTTTGTGGACTTAAGAGGGTGACTTTTATCCTGAGAGGTAGAATTCGCTCCAAAAGATTATAAGGGGTCGAGATGCAGTTAGCCTGCTTACCTGTGACAGTGGTGAAAGATGAGCACTGAGAGAGAAAAAATACTTTTTTTTCTCCTTCATTTGTCTTGCTGTTAGGTTTTATTTGAAAGCATCAGGGTGAGGCAGGCCTCCCTAGTTCTTACGCCTTCCTTCCTCTCAGTACGTTGCAGGAGATGACTGCAATTATATTGATAAGAAAAACAGCTTCACCTCTGCTACTTACAAGCAGTAATTTTGATATTTTATTTGATGTCTTCTGAGCCAGTAAGCATTTAGGTGGTCTGTATTCTGAACAGCAATATTTCTTTCTTAAAGTTAATCTGAAAAGAATAGCATTACGGTGCTCTTAATTTCCAGGTGCCTCTGTGTACTCACTCCAGCTAGTTAACCTTGTCTCGGTTCTGTCCATTGTCTTTATTTAGAACATTCTTCAGTGTACAGATGATGAAACGTTTTCTTATTGAAATTGATATGCATTTGCTTCATTAAGAATGCTTTTACTTGTCCTTTTACCCAAACTGACAGAAATCAATTTACTTGAGCAATATTAAATTATCAGATTTGAAGTTGCTGGTGATTTTGAAAGTACAGTGTGGCTGATCATGGTTGGCTGTTTTATCTCTCAGGAAAATATACTGTAAGCTCTTCAGCCAGTTATTGGCACATTAATGATGCTACAGCATTGGTAGCACAAAAGAGAAGTGCAGTAGTCAACAGAGCCAGGGAAAGAACACCTGAATAAGGTTGAATATTTCACAGCAGGCACAAACATACATGTATACATACATGCAAAGCCTACCTCCACGACAGTGTTTAGTCTTAGATGTATTTAACAGTGAGACCATACATCAACACAGCTTTGCATAACTGCAGTCTCTTTAATGGCATGTGGGTTGATGGTGTTGAATAGATGCCTCCTTCTCTCTTCGACAGCTTTATGTGTAGCAAGAAAACAAAGACACCCACAGGGTGAAAGTGTTAATTCTGAAGTATTGTTTTGGACCTTTGCTGTTGTGACTTCAGTATTTGAGATAAGTGAAACCATGGAAATAAGCCAGGCGCCATATAGGAAGCCTCCCCGTGAGATTTAAAATCGCTAAATTAGTTTAAAAGAGGATTATGTTGCCCTTTCCAGGATACAGCCTAAATCTTTATATTTCCATTTGCCTTGAATAATGCTGCCTGACGCTAATGTAGTCTTGCAGCAGTTTATGTTCTGTAAGAGAACAAGAGAAAACTCTTGGTTTGTCAAAAACTTCACTTTGGAATTTAATTGGTCACTGAGGCAGAAGAGTGTTCAGTGGTATGGTTATACTTGATGACTACATGGACTATCACCTTGTAGAAAAACAAATACTGAGAGCTTTATTCATGTTCTTTAAAAGTTTGACAAGAGGAATATTTGCATGCCTAATCCAGACTTGCATATGCAGTAACTTAAATGTTGCACTTAAACAAGAAACAGCTGGGGAAACTCTTCCTACATTCCTAGAATGCATTTTTTCTTTTTCCAAAACCAGTTGTTGCCTTTAAACTCTCTTTGTTTATAGCCATGTACATGAAACTCTTATTAGTTCACTCTACTAAAGTTCGAGAGAAATATTTTGGTACCTCCTCATACAAAGAAATTATTTAAGAAGCTCAGCTTTTCTATTTTACAATCTGCTGTAGTAAGCTTTTTCCAGTGTCTCCTATGAAAGAGTACCAGATTGTTTCAGAATGATGGGTAAATACTTATACACAGGTGTACTGGAATATTTGATTTGGTATTTCAACCAAATCAAGTGCATATAAAGCAGACTAAAATTTCCCACTCTGTTTTTCAGTGCATCTGTGGAACTGCTATAAAAACCTCTTACTTTCTTCCTCCTCTGTAATCCATGCAGAATGAATGAACAGACACACTTTCTCATAGCTGTCCCTAGAACTGGCAGGAGGCACCTGGCCACAGCTCAGGACAGATATGGTCATCACTTTCCTAGAATATATCGTTATAAAGAAAATGGAATGAACTCTACACGTGAACTTATTTTCCCATGAAAATATTAAAAATAAAGCTGGATGTTACTCTGTCACTAGATTGAGGCTAAGATACAGTGAACCTTGCATAAAAGTGACTATCACTGTGGCCATTGATGAGTGCTAAATATCAAGCTAATTTTTGACTTGTTATTTTACTTGAAAATCTTGAAAAAATAGCTCTCATCGGAAATGTAGAACCCTCTAAAATTCTACATTAAATTTTCTGTGTAATAGATAGAAGCTTGCTTTACTTGGTAAGGCTGTATGAGTGTTCTAGGAGAATCCACGGATACTGGTAGGCCTGTGTAAAACCAGTTGGAAAGTACTGGGTCACACTGGTTTGTGTGCTACCCATTGCCATCTTTAACATAAACTGCCTGTTTGAATGGACTAGGTAAAGTACGTTTGGCTTCATTAAAATGAACACAAGTTAAGCATCCTTTAGAACAGCTGACTTTATCCTGTTTTATACCAATGCTCCACAATGCCTCTGAGAAGATTCATCCAGTGTCATTACCTCCAAGGCAGAATGATCCATTGGCCAGAACACAAAGCTGGAGGAAATGTGTCTGTACTAATGGATTTTGCTTCTCTATGAAATCCTTTGACTCCTTTGTGCCTCTGCTTTCTAATCTGTAAAATGGAAGCTCTGACACTTCTGTTATTTTGTAAGCAGGATTAATTAAAGTTTGTCTCCTAGTGCCAATCTATTAATCCAGATAGATTCTTACATTCTAAAGACATCTGTTTTCTGAGAACACTTGGAAGCTGTGTATTCAAATGTTTCTTGAAGATGAGATCACTTGTGTAACTGGACCTTAACTATACCGATAAACCATCTGGATTTCTCTGCCAAACAGTTAAATGTCTGTTACATTACTGAAGATTTTTCCCTCCTTTTCTTTCCCAGCCAGATGCCTGTATATATAATTACTTCAATAATGAAACATAGCTGATGAAGTATGCAGTCATTTTAATTTACATATGAATGTAAATTAGAAGGTAAAAGTTACTGATGTGCACAAATAGCACATGAAATAGTTTGAGAACTTCATACTTATTTAAGAGGTACCTTTTAGATTATCCGTTCTTTGGGAGACTGCCTGCAAGATAACGTTTTTCATTCTTCATTTTCTTTCCATTGTTTTACCATATTAAAAGATGTGTTTCTTCTCAGGAAATCTTGGTTTCTGTTGAAAAGTTTTTCAGTAACAAGCCTGATTCAATTTTATACTCATTAAGCTTTATATGCAAATGCAGACCTTACTGGAAAGCCAAATCACTGTCTGAAACCTTTTTTTATCTTGTTTAAATGAGCTTGATTTGTTTTCCTATGTATTCACAGGCTCTTAAAATAAGAGAGCGCTGCAATTGTCCATCTCTTTCTGGACCTGATCCTCGCCTTATTTTCAAACTTAACATGCAACATCTCCTGGAATCGTCTAAAGTTCAAGAAACTCAAAATTCTACAGAGCAACCTCTCTCAAAACCAAAACTGGATTTTCCTCACACTCAAAAAGTGGAAGACATGCCAGTAACTTTTGCAGTCAAACCTACAAACCAATGACGATAATTATTCCATTTTATGAAACTCATGGTCTCTGAGGGTCTGTCTTTTAGGGCACATTTGTCTTTGAACCATAAAGAAGATCTAGCCACCTATATTCTGTGTTTCTTTTATGTGATCTCTCACTCAAAGCAATAAGGAGTTATGCCCACACAAGAAGATCATCATGTTGGAGCAGAAAGTTTCTTATTCATCAAGGGTTACTAAAATAAATGACTTCTCAGGGGAAAGATAATCTCGTACAATCCAGTCACACAGTGTAATTTTCAGCTTTATCAGGCTCACCTTGATCAGAGGACAGATGAGCCAGGAGCGTCCCTAAAGCAGAGGAAAAAGTACAATTTTCATCACTTAACTTGTCTGGTTTATCTTGCTGTAATTTGGGTTAGATCTGTTCAGCTTCATTTGAGAAATAATGATGAGAGCTTACCGCCTGTTCCACATATAGAATGTTTAAAAATATTAAGCTGAGATGCAGTAATAGCCCATGGGCTAGATACACCCCCACTTAATTAGGTGGATTTACTGCTGGGATTTTTCTCCTTTCTAAGGCATTTGAGGGTATGGATTAATTCAACATTTTTCTTCAAAGCAACCTGAAAGGGTTGCACAAAGTTCAATTAAAAAAAAAATAAGTTAAATTATTTTCAAGGAAGGCTTTCTTCTAAAAAACATTTTATAAGAACCACAATTTTTAGCCCTAGAATGCTTTGCAAGGATAAGTGTGTTTTAAATTATGAGGGTGCCTTATCAGAGGCCAGTATTACTTTAGAGATACTTGATCTGGATAGATCAGTCTGGATAGAAGTGATTGCTGATGTGGAAGTATATTGGGTAGTAGACAAATACAATTTCTTGACTGCACAGCTTTAGCAGTTGTACCTTATCCAAGAAGGTGACTACTCTGCAGGAAACCACTATCTAATGCTGTGTGTGTAAGGAAAAAAAAAAAAAAGCACAAAACAAAACTCACAACCAAAAAACAACTACACAAGAAGAAGAAAACCCTGCAGCCTTTCCCGAAGCCACACCTTTCTTACTGTGGAGACCAATACGCACAAGATAGGTAAAGCTCTGCCTTCTCTGATGGAGTACCTCGTATAGCCAGCATGTTAATTTTTATTTGCAACTGTCTGAGTTATCGTTGTTTTGCACCTGATGAAACGACTGAATGTTATCTTACAGAAAGACATAGAAAGAGGCAGAAAGATTGAAAACAAAAAAGGGAAATACCTTTCTTTTCTCTGTTCAGATGTATCTGCTGTTCTGCTGTTGTTTCTCCTTTTGTATTGAAACAAAATTTTGTTTCACGTATGGTGGGGTTTTACATGGAGGTGACATTCAAAACATTTTACAGTGTATTGTATTTTGAAACATTCTTTTTTATTCATGGTGGAGGACAGATTATCATATTTATTCAATTTAATCAGAATGCAAGTTTTTCAAGAAAGAAAAAACAACCTATTCATCGCTGTCTGTGAACATAGTTGGATAAAAAGGTTGTGAAACAAGTAATTTCTTTACTGACTTCAGCCAATGAATTGGGGGTCCTTAGAGAAATGCCAGCAACTACCTAACTTACTTCTGTTCAGAGGTAAGTCGATGTGTCTGTAATGTTGAACACTGATGATTCTAGGCCTGATTGTATAGGTCTAGATTGGCAGCATATTGCTTACAAGCTGTTTTTAAATCTTTGCCCAGTCCTACTGGCAAGAGGCAGAAGGTCCAGCCTGGCCATTATTCATCCATCCATTTTTATTCTTAGTGACAGGAGTTTTTGTACCAGACATTCAGTGATGTGTTAAAGCACTTGGACATTGTCACCTGAAGGTAAACAGCAAAATACACCACTTAGATTTCCCTGTGGACCTTATAGTTTATACAGCAACACCACGACCCCAGTGCTGCTGCCTCTTTCTCGCTCCAGTGTCAAAGCTTGTTTCGTTACCCAGGGCTCCTGCATGACATGCGACTTGATGTTTGTGTCTGTTAGGACTAAGGAGAACAGAGAAGAGTTTTTATAGCATTCAGGATGAAGTGTGACAATACACAAGTTTCTTAATTCTACTGCCTGTTTTACGTGGATTAAGTATTGCACTGGAATGTCGGAGCTGCAATTGTAAAGCTCGCCAAGGGAGTGTTTTTTTCCTTTAATTTGTATGTAAATAGTCTGTAGCCATGATGGTGGTGATGAGAAAGGCAAGGTTTTGAGGGAGAAGTATCGGCTTATGTTAGACTGACAAAGGGCTGTTGTGCTTTTCCCAACAATACTGATGTAATCAAAGGTATCATCTGTCTAGCTGTACATACACAGGTGCACATGCAAACACACACACATACACACACAACACAGAATCAGGCCTCTACATTAAAGCACAAGTGTTTTTACTGTTCAAAATGGGATGCTGAAAATTTCATTTTTTACTTTACATATTGAATTATTCCTAACATTTTTCTCAAGTGCTTTAGGAGGGGTTTCTTTCTTCTTCTCTTGACTGCCCAGTACAAGAACGCCTTGTGCTCATCTGCATCTCAGTAGCTACATTTTTCTTAAACTCTTACTTAACTATACATTGCGTCTGCATATATTGTTTAAGTATTTTCTTTTTTCTTGCTTGAACAGATAAAAATTAACAAATATAATTGGTACTTTCCCCACTGGTTTGAGAAGCCATGGTGAAAATTGCACTTTTAAAATTGGAGAGCATATAATGATTTTAAATTATTATGAAAGTAATTTAAAAATATATACCTTAATAAAATAACAGTGATTGCAAGCACTGGACGATCTGTAGAAGCTTTGCATCGCAGTTGGGTGACTTAGTATGCTACAGGAAAAATAGGTCTAGAAGTGTGTTTGAAGGAATTCAGTATTTGAAAGACGCCTACCATACAAGAGGGAGATTAGTGGCTAAAGTGACAAAAGGTTAGATGGATCAGTAAAAGTGCGTTTGCATTTTTACTGCCAGTACTGCAAGCTGTACTTCACTAGCTTGCCCTACAAAGTTTAAGTATATAGTACAAATTGTGCTAAAGATCTTAATGCATTTACTGTTGTTGGAGCATTGAGAAAGATGACAAGCAAGGGAATGTGCAGACAAGGCAATCCTGGAATGACTCCTTACAACTTTTGGGTTGTCATATTTGCCTTTTTAAGAAAAAATAAAATTATTTGAAATACACAAGTGCCAGGAAAGAAAAGTAAACATCTGTTAGATGCTCTTTGTTCTTGAATTCTGTTTGTAGTCGTTGAAAGACAACAACCTTGCAAGTTTTACACTTTTATCATATATCATGCAGGCTGCCACAGTTTATTTTCAGCGTGGTGGTGGTATCAGTACTTCTGATTGAGGAAGTATTTCCAATGTAATAGTCTATTATTAGCTACTATGAAAGTGGGCTATAATTCTTCTTCCCCCCATCTTTTTCTTGTACTGCTTGTGCCTCTGCTAGAAGCAGCATGAGCTGCTGCGATCAGAACCAGGATAAGCAGAGACAAATAAAATAAGTACAAATAAAGACAAATAAAAGAGAAGGAGCTGAATGCTCTGCCCACAAACTGCCCCAGCTTTATTGCTGGGGGTGGCAATTCTTGGCCAAGTAAGGAGAACTGACGGAGTGTGTCTGGTGCCTCTCATTGCTGCCTCCTTGTTTTGCACCTACCAACTACATTACTTGATCTCACGGAGCCCAAGGCCCCATGCCACATGCAGGCCAAGCATAATGGTTCTGGCTGCCTCATCCTGGCTGTGCGAGTAAAGGCTGCTCTTCTTGGTGCAGGTTCTTACCCTGATTTATGAATGGATGCAGAGAATTGTTATCTCCAGCACATAAATTCATTATAACTATTAAACTAGGCTGAAATTGAACCTGTTGACCTGGAAGTGAATGGCTCCATAACATTTCATTAATCCTTTGAGATGTTTAATTCCTGCTAATTTGATATTTCAGATATGATCTTCTCTACAGATATAATGGCTTAATTAGTATACATTACATGATGTCTCTTCACAGTACAGCGTGTACAGTATTTATTCACTAGAAAAGTAATTCAGTAGAGCTCAATTATAATACATTGAGTAGAGCGTAACTGTTGAACAGGATATGTGCAATATTCATTATATTTTAAGCATAAACATTTTTCAAGCACTCTTCTATTATTTGTTGATACCTATCACCTTCTGAAAATGATGTTTCTAAATGTTTTGTTACAGCTTACCAATATATTTCAATTTAAAATGTGATTCTGAAAGTACTGGGTTAATTAGCAAATCAACGTCTGGTGAAACAGTTGATAGAAACCTTAAATATACCTCGTCACCTCTATAATGTCCTTAGTGCAGTCTTTCTTTGCATTGGAGACCAGCAAAATATATGTGAAAATACACGTTTGGAAAAAAAAAAAAAAAAAGTTGTTTTTTATGGTTGTCTTCTGTATTTTCATTTGCTAAAAACACTACTGGCTGACAGCACCCCAAACCCACACTAAACATGTTTATGTTGTGGAATTCATCTCGCAGATCTTCAGCTGAAGACACCTGTTCCAGAGCACACAACTCACACAGTTTGGAATAGCAATTCCAGTTGGAACTGTAGGGAACAGATAAAGAGGTAATAATGATTTGGAATCTGCAGCATTTTGTTGCTGCCTTCCTGTGGAAAGTTAGGGGAGGCACAGATACTACGAACCTCTGATTTAACTAATGGAAGTAAAAAAAAAAAATTGGCTCATGACATGTGCTTTGTGATCAGACTTGCATACTTTTTCCTTCAGCTTTTAATGGTTTGTAGATGTTCATGTAAGTATGTGTGTGTGGTAAGTGGAACATGCTGCAGCCTTTGGGTCGTTCTGTCTTTTGTTTCTAATGGAAGGTACAAGGACCGTTCTTCAAGGTAAATTCCATAAAAGTGGTAAAAGGTGGGGGTTTTCTTCTTCATGAGTGACACCATGGTTGGGGCCCTCCTGTTTCTCTTAGACTCCTACCACGCTGAACTTCTCTGCAATGCAGAAAATTCATTTGGTGGCAAAACCAAAATTTCAGCATCAAGTCAGTGTGAAAAAAGGGTACAAAGGGACATGTGCATCAGTAAGAGAAGATACTGAATTTATAGGAAGCTCCAAAATTCTTGTGCACATTTCCTTGCAGATTCCTTGCAGATTCTTCATAGCCTCAAAGACTATTAGATCTTTTCAAACAGCTGTTTAGGTTAATTGAAAAGGCCACAACAGATGAAAGAATCTCCTCGAAAACTGGTGGTTTTTTCTTTTTAATTCTCTAGAATTGCAAAGAGAATTGTGTATTTGACTCAATCGTCAAATGAAATAAGTTGTTGGTTTCCTTTGTCAGATCAGCCTGTGCTCAATAGTACCAGCATTTAGATGACTACCCCAACCCAGATGCTTCCCCACATACAGGTCTCTGCAATCTAAGGCTTGAGGTAATTGAATTTATCTCCTTTTCCCTTCTAACAACGTTGATCTATATTGTATACTTGGACTCCAGAGAATCAGAGGTATTTATTGTGCCTAGGGTATGTTGTCTTGAGATTTATTCTATATGTGTATGGAATAAATAATGGAGGAGTAAATGATGAAGGAATAATGCAGCAACGTTGCAGCAGGAGGATTTGTTAGCCACGAGGTGGCAGTTGGGCTGCCTGAGTGAATCTCGAAACCGCTGTGTTGCAATGCCTTCATTTTTAGTCTGGCTTTGGTAAATTACTGAGGTGATTTTCCCTTTCAGTGTTAACAGCAACGACTGTTCCCTGGAGTAAACTTGAAACATTGTCCTTGTTCGCTAGTGAATCTTACGTTGTTCTGTCGAAGGCTTTCAGCCCTTTTTACCTGGATAACAGAAATGTTTACAGTCGGAGGAGCTGAATGTGTGTCAGCTGGGTTTTGGAGACTGGCAGGTAGAAGGTTGTCTTCATTTTCTGAGCCTGTTGGAGGTTTCTGTGGATTCTTCCAGCACTTAACAAAACAGCTGAGGTTCTGACTGCTTTAGGAATAATTTGCTGACACCGTATTTGGCATTTTTTTTTCTGCTTTGCTATACCACCCTCCATTACTTTGCTAATACAGAGGAGGGTACCTGGCTTGTATTTCACCATTTTTTCAGTCTATAAGCTAGAAGGAAGCAAAACCCTTGAAAAGTAACGAGGTCCAATTTTCACTGTCAGCAGTGAGGCCTCTATTCTGTTTGTGCTGAAATCCCTGGCAAAAGTCCCAGCAAGTTAGATTTGGATTTCTCCCTCCTTAAAACAATATTCTTCCTTTTGTACTTCGTCCTCTGCTTGTCAGAATCAGCTGATTATGAGCTGCACAGATGACATTTTAGCTTCAGTAAGCAGGAAGGAGGCATGAATTAGGGCTTAGAAAAAATGCTCAATAATTAACCACAGAGGAAGGAAAACAACCAAAAAAAAAAAAAAAAAAGTACGCAGAAGGAATTGACTGACTTCAGTTGGCTGGGCTGGAAAGTTCAGCCGTAATGATGGTGGTTAAATTAATGATGATCATTTGGTGACAAGGAAGCTAGTTTGTCCCCAAATGCCATGTCTTATTTTTTAAGCAATATGAAGAAACTCACACATTGCTGCTGCTGTGTCAGAATAAGAGATCCCAGGTATTCCTCAGGACTTGTAAACTGCACTTCCATTCAGGGTTTGGTGCGTGGTGGCACAATTTGATCACGTGCTGATCCTTAGGCCGGGGTTCAGGTAAGTCTGCAGAAGGTTTTGGTGCTTTCTCTGTCTTCATTGCTGTGAATAACTGCGACAGATGCAGCCCTGGACAGCACGGGGCGTTGTGACCCTGGGGCATTAAAAAGGCAAACTCTTACATTTCAGCTGGAGCTTGGGTGAGTATATCCAGAGGCTGTGCCAGGAGTACCAGCGTATCTTTAGCAGCACTGTGGTTGTGGATGCTGCTGATCCTGCATCTGCTACACCCACACCTCTGATTGAGCTCCATCCTGCCTTGGCTACGGTTTTAATGACCGGAGGAATTTGGGGCCATAGCTGTTGTCACATCTGTGTTTCACGTGTCCCTGTGTGCTACTGGAGAACTTCTCATGGCTTTCTCAGGGTATGGTATTTAAATGTGCCCCATCTTCATTTCCCTGTGGTTGTTTAGTCTGTTCTCATTGCAGCAAACAACTCTATTTTTGATGCCAGCTAGCCTTTGATATGCAGATCTCTCCTAATCTTTGTGGTCAGTATTGCAAGAGGGCATTTCTGTAGAAGCCATCAAGACCTGTGGATGTCTCGATTCTTCTCTGTCAGCTGGTCCCAGTCTATCAGGTTGGCCCTGAAGAGATCTCTATCTATTCATGTTGAACTTTGTTTCGTTGTTTAATGCTCCCTAGTTCCTGTGGGACATGTATGTCAAGAGGCATCACAGGACACAGCCATCTTGATGGTTATGATAAGCCATCTATGACTTCAAGAAAGAGAACCTTAAATTTGATGAGAATACTAAAGTCAGCTAATAAAATGAGCACAATGTTAGCAAAATGAAGTGCTCGGAAAGTAAAATGCACTGATGCTGTGATTGGTTTCTAGGGGTGCAGCAGATTCAGGGGTCTTTAAGCAACTTTGCCTTTTATTGCCCCTGCTTTGGCATCAGGCTGTAGCTCACTAACAGCTTTTGCCAGCACAGCTGTTGGGTGTGGGTGTGAGGGGTATGGTGCTGATGGTCTGAGTTGTCGATTCAAGATCCTTTAATAAAAGCAGAACTATTTTAGAGGGGAAAAGAAACAATAATTTGCACCAGTTTTGCTTGTGCACCAACTAAAGGCATCCTTAGATGCTTTAGAAGTACTTTACGAGAATGATTTACAAGTTCCCCTATATCAGTGAAGTGCTCCTTACAGCATGTGGGCTTGGTATCATTTTTATAGACTGCTTGGGTCCGGAACAACAGGAGGGAAACGCATGCATGCAAGCCTCTCCTGTAGCAGACATAAGCAGAGTTCCTCCCCTGTGACACCTGACAGAGCTGCTCTGTGATCTGTCTGCCTCTAAGGCTTTGCAAAAGCTTCTTCCTTCTGACCTTCTCTTTGCCTCTTACTTGCTTTTGTCCTTTAAACTTGGTTGCTTGTGAAAGTGTAGGGATAAATCTAGCTGGCCTCTCTAGCTACTACTCCTTTCTGTCTCCCTTAAAATAATAAGAAAAGCTTTGACAGCTTCGAGCCTTGGTGAGATGAAGTGGCTTAACCCATGGAGTACAGCTGTGGCTGCAAGTAATGCGTGGCACCTTGAACTCTTCCCATAGAAACTTTCACCCCAGGTGCTGATACATCAGTGGCTCTTAATGCGCGATCTATTAGCATGTTCCACAGGAACAGGCTAATGAGTTGCAGTAATCCAGCCTGGAGGTCAGAGATGAAAGGGCTGCCGTTGAAGCTGCTTAGTGAACTTGATTCACCTGCCTTTAGAAGGTCAGGAAACTCATCCAGCAAGAGAATGACCTTTGCCAGGTCATGGGGACTGATGGGCAGGTTGGTGGGTAAAAATCTGAATTTTGAAACCTGTCTTGGAGGCGGATTGGAGCACTTCCATATTTTCAGACACAGCTACTCTGCATCTTTGTCGGTTTAAAATGCTAACATAAAATCCATTTAAAATAGAATAGAATATCAAAATAGAACATTTTCACATTTGTACGCTGATAGTATCTCAGTTGGGCTCAATGAAATCATGTTTTCTTGGGCCTTCTCCAGTCCATCAGACTAACCCAGTGAAAAAGTATGACAAAAGGTGCAACAAATAAACTGTTGATATTGAGACAATTTCATTAGCATTTTTTGCTTCTAAAACCATGTTAAATAGAGAATCTCTCTATATATACATAGACTGGCAAATCTACAGCTTGCTCAAGCTGCCTGAGACTTCAGAGAATCTGATGTAAATGTACCGCATAAAGGTAAAGAAAAGAGTTTTAAAAAAGGGAGTCTCCATCTGTGCCTCCCACTCCCCACATGTGGGCTTCAAAGACCCCAAAGTGGTCACCTAGGAAACTTAATCTTGCAGAATTCTTTCCTTTAGTACAAATAGTGCTTTTTAAACCTCAGTATTGTGACCAGTTCTGTCAGTGAAATGTGGATTTACACACTGCCTCTGGGCCATGAAGTGCCTGAGGTCCCTGCAGGTGGGAAGTTTGCACTTTTTGTTCTCTCAGAGCCAATTAGATCTTGGTCAAAGCTTTGTGGGAGAAACAGAACCACCTTTTCCACCCCTCCTCGTCTCGTTTCATAGATTCCGGGGTTTGTTCTCTCTGCTTCCTCTGATTTACACTGTCACACAGACAAATCAAAGCCTATTCTTTATTTATCGTAGCTAGCAAGAGTGTGCTACAGACTTAATTCAGGATATGGACTCAAATCCTTCCCTGGAGCGGAGTACAGTACTTTGTCATTTGCAAACACTTGGAAGCGCAGTGCTTTAGAGTTCCTGTAAACACGAATAAATTCAAGGAAAATTTAGAATTACACATGTAGTTTGGATGAATACATTGGGATCAGAGTAGCGCGCAGCAAGATGAATCTATCCATCATAGGCATTTAGTGTAAAGCCTGTATTTGCTTTTCTTTACGATCCACATAGATTCGATCAACATAGCAGTTCTGTCATTTGCTAAATACATAGGCTCTGCTCTCCGGGACACCAGCTCATCAGTTACCAAGTGAACAGCCTGTCACAGGGCCTGCACACACCATTTGTAACTGTCAGGCGCCCAGAGATCAGAATCTTCCCACAGTCCGATCCTTTGATGGCTTGGAAATTGGCTGTACCTGCTCGCTGGCCTGGCCGCTAAAAAAGGGTGGAGGTGCCAGGCCTGAGAAGTAGGCACAGAAATGGGAAGTTTGGGTCTCTTAAAGTTAGACAATAGGCACCAGCCTGCAGCACAGTAGCTTTAAATTTTAGTATTTGTTTTGCACTGACCTCTGAAAACATGGGCAGTCGCTTCAACTTGCTGGTTTTGGAATTGTCTCTCTCGTTTGCTTTGTTTCTGTGTAGGAGCTGCAGCGAAGGCAGGGGAATCATTTCACTGGCTGGGGTTAAGGTGTAGGCAAAACGCAGGTGCAACAGGCAAATGCTAAAAAAGCTGCGTTACCTGACCCCTGAACTGCTCCAGAATCTATGTATCAAGCTGATTGAGGTACAAAACAATGGTACGAGTTACAGGCTGAGGCTTCTTCTACAATTTCATTTGGTTTGGGTTTGTTTTTTTCCTTCCCCATTCTTGCTGCCTGAAAGATAAGAAATTACATCTAAGTCTGTTTACGTTCCGTTGCACCATTTTCTAGTCCTTACTCTGCACCTGTGTCTGTTCCTTAAATATGGTTGGGATAATAATTTGCAACCATAACTGTTCCAGATTTTCAAAGGCTTTTTTTGGGGGAGGGGGTGACGACAGTTCAGTGTTTTCATCTTCTGATGATGAAAATCATCTGTTCTCACCCTTTAAAGACTTGCAGATGACACAGCATTTTCACTGACCCGTTCCTACCCATATGGCTTCTGTTCAGGCTGGCTGCCTGCAGCACTCTATCATTAATAGTTTTGCATTGGAGTTTCTAAAAAATCAGTCAAGGCCTCTGTGAGTGTGCTAGAGTATTCCTTGTTGTGTGACACTGTATTGGGAGCTGTTTCAGTAGTGTTCCTCAGGTAGCAATGAACTGCCAGGCTTCTAGGGTGTCTTTGCCTTTTCCAGCTTAGGTCGAACCCTGCCTGAGCGCTAACACACTTCCCTGCATGTTAATTTTAGTTAATAGCTATTCAGTAAAACAATGCGTCCGGCTCAAGATGTATGGCACAGATTAATCTGAACGCCCAAACAAATTCAGCCACGGACCCTGGCCTCGGTGGGCTCTTTATGCCCGCCGTAACGTGCATTTACATTGTTTTATTTCCCTCTCACACTGTAACTTGCTCCCTGTGGGGTTACGTTGAGTTAGTTTCATTTTCACATCGTACTAACGCCACCGCAGCCTTGCATTTAAATCGTCTCATTTCATTTGGATATCGGGACAGCACCTCCACAGCGGCACAGTGAGGCTGGCTGCAGAACTCAGTGAGGCACCCCAGTCCTGCCCAGTAAGCTGAGCTTTTATTTTTGAGTGTGGTCTTGTTCTCTGGACTGATAACGTGATGGATTTTTACACCATTTGAGCCCTGTTCACTCACTGCCAGCAGGCAGGTTTGTACGGGACGTAATGTCTCTGGGAAAACTAAGAGTGTTCATCACTCAGGTCAGTAGTAGCTGGGGAAAGGACACAGGCAAGGCTGTTTTTCTGAGGGCAGTGTTTTGCCATGGCTGTAACCACTTCTGTGTGGTGTCCACTGGTGGTTATAGCTACCTGCTGGACAATCCCATGGGGAAGCAAGGGAAGGGTGAAGCCATCCTTCAGGTGCCATGGAGTATGGGTGAGCAACCTGGCTGTTGGGCTAAGAACAAGTAGCCTTTAATGCTCAGGTGCCACAGCCCCATGACAAACGTGTGCACACAGCTGCTGCGGTGCCCCAAGCACCCTGAGTGCCATGGTAACACAGAGCACTTCCAGCAGTAAATGTCAGCCTCCTGCTGGCAATCCCAGTGCTCCTCTCTGCATTCCATAAACAACTCACAAGTCGCCCCCTGCTACATGAAAATTTGTGCTAGTCTCAATCTCCCTGCTCAACACGAGCCACTTAGGGAAGGCAGGATCCAAGCTGCAGCTGTTGATAGCACATCTTTTAGGCAGGGACAAAGCTCGGGGACTTTGCCCTGCACCATCAGCTCCAGCAAGCATTTTGACTCCACACAGCAGCAGAGCTGATACTGTAAGTCAAGGCACTTTAAAAACTTTATTTATTGAGTTGCCATTAAATAAGTCTAACACAGTCATACAGTATTTATGGTAAGATTAGACACATGACTGCATCCAAAGCAAATAGACTCCTGCTTCTTGGTAGGACATTCATTTAGAAGGGAAACCCTAGCTTTAATGTGCATTTCTCTCCCTACTACTGTAAGATTTCCAGGAACAAATTCAGTCAGGCTGCTTGACTCTACAGGTGAAGTCTTTGTGGTTAGTGATGCTTCTTTTAATTATTTTGCTTTAAAATAAACGAGCTCTGCAGCTGTTGATCTTGAGGGTTAGTGGCTTTTTAAAATTCTTCTCTCCAAAAGCTGAGACTACTTTGTGCACACTGACAAAAACAATTCTATGAAGCTACTGGTTTTAGGCGTTTCCAGAAAGATGCAAAAATAAAGCCATTTGTTAGAGCTACCTCTGGGATCCAGTGCCTATACACATTTGTCAAAGGATGCAGTATTGAATGCTTCATTTTCTAAACACTAGGCCAAGATAAATTATATCTGGGTGTTGAGCCTTCCTTGTATAAATCAGTGGCATATCAATAATAGGATTCAGCTTCCCCTTGAAATTTTAAAGTAAATGTATTAGGATCCTTGTGGGAAATAGGAGGTTTCATTTTGTGGACTGCTGTAAGGGGTGCTGTCAGCAGAGCCTGCTTCTTAATGTGGTCAGTAGACTAATGAGGAAGTAAGTATAAAAAGACACAAAGTAAAAGGAACTGGGATGATGCTTTGGAACAGCTCTCCGTGATTGATAGGGCTGTGAGGACCTTCAGAAGCCCATATAGAATTGGTGCAAGTTCTTTAAGGTTAGAGATGAGGAAATGAGCACTCAAAGATTGGGTGAAGCTTGGAAGTTGAAACAGGGAAGGAAGACAAACTGTGTGTGCAACTGAGTGCTTATTGTACTAGTCTGACTGGAGAGGCCTGGGACCAAGGCTTCTTCTAAGTCTTAAATAACAATTAATTCAATGGTTTCATTCCAATTTTCACATCAGGCACAAGTGCAGGCACAAACCTATTTTTATGATTGACATTTTATATTGATCTTAAAGTGCTTTTGCTAACTTATAAGGTCCTCAGCAGCACATTCAGGGGCTATCTTTCAAGGCTGGCTCTTCACTTATGCTCTCCAAAGAGGACCTGCTAGCTTGATGTGATATTCATGTTCATTACAACCTGGAAACAATGAAGGCTTGAGCTTTATGCCCTATGGCTTTGAAGTAGTCATTCTGCTTACAGACAGAGCACTGAACCTGGGTTTTTACATTGAATTGTAAAGCAAATTCTACAGTGGCTGAGATTCTCCCAGGACTTTAAGCCCAGGTACACAAGTACCAAGCAGCTACTTGTGGGAGGATGAGATACCTACAGTCCTTACTTATCCCTTACTCAGAAACCCAAGATGCAAAGAAGAGCTGTGTTGATCTTACCCTTTGTGTATTTTACACAGCAGCAGTAGGCACCCAGTTGTACATGCTGCACACCAGCAGTGAGCACACAGTTTCTGCACTTGTGCAACAGGGAGACACCATACAGAGATGTGATGGGAATGCTGAGAGAAAAGAGAGGAAATGGAAGAAAACAGCATGTAGCTTGGAAGGCAGAACTCGGGGCAATAGGTACTAATGGGGAAACAAACCAAATGGAGAACTTGAACAAAGACTGAAAACATGACAGATTGAGAGGTATGCTGCAGTGTGGATAAACAATCCAGTAAAAAAACACCACAACAAAATCCTTCATGAACTGGGTTCCTCCCTTCTCCTCTTGAGACTATAGATCTCTCCCCCCTTTTAATCCCAAAGTGGATGAACAAATAGTTCAGAGGCCAGGGACTATGCCTGAGGGTCTTAGGTTAATTTCATTGCTTTGCCACAGACTCGATGCATAACCCCAGCAAATCAGTTCCTTCAGCTGTGCTCCAGTCCAGCAGCAGTGACCTAATTGCCTCTTTACCTCCAAAAAAGAGGAAGGTGCAAGTGTTACACTGCAGAGCTGATTGATGCTGACAAGGACCAAAGTGTGTTTGGTGATATCATGGTATTGGTCCCTTGCTATCTGCATGTAACTTTTTGTTCTTGCTGATCAAACCATGAGAAGGCAATGTTTCGGAAGGAAGATGCTGGGACACTTAATCTTGAAATGCTGCGATTGGGAGCTCCTCTCAGCTCATACTTGAAAAGGTTTTTCCATCAGTTCCACACAAATATTTAGACTGGACCCACTGATTCCTAAATGCTAGGTTTCATTGTAAGTTAATATTTCACTCGTAGCTGCCTGTCATACAATGTGATTTAATGCCAGCCCTCAGTGACTCCACTTTTATTTACTCTCCAGGGTTTAGTAGATTGTAGGATTATAGAGTTGAATGCATCTAAGTTAAGAAAAGAGAAATACTTTTTCTAATCCTGCAAAATGTTTATATAGCTGCACGTTTCTACTTTTACAGTAAACATTGTTTAATTCATGATTATAATATTTTTTCCTGGGTAATAACTCACCCAGTACAAGGCATCAGCCTTCTGTTTTGTATCTAATTATATTTACATTATTTGTTTACTGATGGCAAATACTTTCAGAGATGAAAGTAGATGAAAGGAACAGAGGAATCAATCACAGAAGATAGGAAGGGTATGCATTAGCAACAATCTCTTGTTTATGAAAAACTGGGGCAAGCAAGAACTTGTAATACTGCCTGGTTACACTTCGTACTACTGCTGTACGAGGAAGCACAGTAGGGAACAGAGCTCATCTCTGCCTTCAAAGCTTGAGAGAAGGAACAGACCTGCTAGGTTCATTCAGAGGAGGTCAGGCTGGGAGAGGAAGGGCTGCACTGCTCGTTGCAGGTGTTGCCTGTGTCCAAAAATGCAACCTGGGTGGTGAAATGTCTCCCATTTAAGTAATCCCTACAGTCAGCAGGGAGTTCCTAACAAGTGTTAATGTGACAGTGTTCACACCATGGAAAAGTTAATTGTTTTGGATTTTGGAGGTCTTGGCCATTGCAGCTTCCTCTTTAGCACTTTGACTTATTAAATCTAATTGTCAGGCTTCGTTAAGATGTTACAAGGGGACCAATCTCACAGCTCATCTTTGTTCCAGCTCTTTAATATTACCTTCCATTGGGGTTTTTACAGGTGTTAGCTTTGCAGCTCTAAAGGCTTTAAATCTTGACACTTGATATATTTAAAGGTATCAGTCATATAAACATCACTGTTATAGCAGATTTGACCTTAATGGACATGTTATGGCCTGTAGGGCCCTCATACACCTATAATATGCTATATTGTGTACATCTATTATATACAATCAGTTCAGTAGATTTCTTTTAAGATCTGCCTCTGAAACCAATAGAAAACTCATCAAATTTAAGTCATCTCCCATTTAAAGGCAGGAATAAATGAATAAATTAACTCTCACATTTGATTGTAAGACTGAATATCATACTAAGGTGTTTTTCACCTTTGACACATTGCTGCAGTAGGCTGCACTTCAGTAAGCTCTTATTAACCCCGGCTCTCTTTCCTGCTGTTGGTCAATTGCTTGCTAGTTAGCAGTGTTTTAAAAGGGAAGCTCCAGGAACTGGCCTGCTTCAATTTCTGTTTGTCATTTAGATGCAGATGCTCATGAGCATCCAGGCTGCAAAGCAGTCTTGAAATTTGCTTCACGTGTTTTAGGTTGTATTTTATATTTCAATAGATGTATTGTTTTCTCAAGTATCCATGATGGGATTAAAAAAAAAAAGTGATTTCTTCTCTCCTCCCTCCCCCCAGTATTACTGTTATTGATTGGTCCTTACTAGTGAATAATGGCTTTCTTAAAGTGGAAACAGATTACAAAGTCAAATCCAAGAGCATTCAGGCCAAATTCTGCTTCCATTGACACCCGTATAAATCCAGAGGCACTCAGATGGGTTACAGATTTACACTGGTGTAACCAAAAGCAGAATTTTGCCCTTAGTCTTTAAGAACTCATTAGGGATAAATAGCCTTTTAGCTAATGAAAATGTAGCATTTTTGTTAACAGCTTCATAATGATATACACCAAGTGCTGCATTGCCTTGATAATTGGAAAATTTACTTGCCTTTTTCCTTACCAAAGGAAAAACATCGATGCTGCTGTAGTTGTTCCTTAGTAAAATAATTGAGCCATAAAACCCAGACACCCAAAACATGCCCATAGCATTTGAGGATAAGCAAAATGCAACCACAAGCAACCCAGCCCTGCTCCAAACTGACTGAAAAGAGAAGTATGAGAAATTAGTTTTGAGTTCCCCCATGACAGGCACTCCTGTACAGGTAATTTTTCAAAATCTCTTCCTCCATCCCAACCTGGAATTCTTAGTGTCAGAAAACAAATAGCGGCCCTTGAAGTGAACCACAACGTAAAGAGAGTGAACATTGGGTTGAATGTGGGCTGGAATTTAATTGTTTTTATCAAGTGACTGATTTATCCTCCAGTCTTGCCAACTGTTTCCAGATGTTAAGATTTCAGCTGGGACCAGAACCATCCCCAGGGAGCTCCAGCCTTGATCCTGGGACAGTTGTGCACTGTCCTGCTCTCAGGGGTACATGGCAGCCCTCCAGCTATGCCCAGAAGCATCCATCCTTCAAACCTCTGCCTCTAGAGGTAGAGGGGGACAAACACAGAGCTGCTCCTGACATCCATTCTTCCTGTTCCTCAGCTCAAAGGTAAAGGAGTTCAGAGCTCCTGGGACCATCTTTATTCTGGAGGTGTGACCAGGTTTCAGTCACCTCTCTGCCTGGGCATAAGAGATGCAAAACCCCCTGGGAAGAAGAGGGGAAGCAGTGGGTTTGAGCTAAGGCTTCAAGTCAGCGCTGAAGCCTCAAACAGAGGGTTTGTGGACAGACCGCACGAGGAAAGGCAGAACAGATGCTTTGGCTTGGGAATAAAACTGGCTCTGGAAGCAGTGGAGTTGATGAGAATGGATGAGGACCAACGTGAGAACTATCAAAATAAAGACGCTATTCCCTAGATAAATTTTGCAACATTAACTGTCTTAAGCACAACCAAAACCTGCAGATTTGCCAACCTACAGCATTTCTGAGCTGAGTTCCAAGATTTTTCCAGGCTGCCCAGATTCTTTTGCCTCTAAGCAATGACTTTTCTCCTGAATCCTAATTTTTATTTTTTGCTTCTGATCTGTTTTCTTTAGCTTTGCCAGATTCCATAGAAAAACAACATTTTTCCCTCTTACATAAGGGACAGAAAATTCAGGTGTTGCCTCTAACACCTATCCGACTCAGCAACTTTGAGTGTCTGTCCTATAAGGCTCCTAACTGGTAATGCCAAGATTGAAGGGAGTGTATTTTGTCCAAAGGGCTGTTGGGCTGAAGTTCTCCATTTCCCAAACTCTTCTCACATCTGGGGCTGTCAACAAAGGCACCTGTCTTAGTTACAGCCCATCTGTTTCCAGTAGCCATTTCCACTTAAACATAACTAATAAATAGCTCAGGGCATTTTTACCTGCTGCATCAGGAAACAGCAAGAGTCTGTACCGTGAAACAGGTCTGAAGGCAAGCCAGGAGGTCTGCCCATGGGTGAGGATCAGCAC
Source organism: Anas acuta (assembly GCF_963932015.1). Lineage (NCBI taxonomy): Eukaryota > Metazoa > Chordata > Aves > Anseriformes > Anatidae > Anas > Anas acuta. The sequence goes on from NC_088986.1 coordinate 4,254,848, forward strand.
TCATCCCTAGCCACCAGGCAGGTAGGGCTGCAGCTGCAGCTGCACTCAGTGCTGCTGTAACACAGCTGAGGAAGGAATTGGGGCCAAGGCCTGGGCTTAAATAGGGTTCCTGGTCTCACAGGTGTGGGTGGAGGTCCCAGCTGAGGCTTATTTTTCCTCTCAGAGGCTTGATGCTCTAGCAATTACTTGATATGGTCTCTGCTAGGTAATAGTAAATTCCAGTAGGAAATAGTCAATCCATACATCATGGCATACCATGGTTCAATAAATCTAACAATTTTAAACTGCCATGTGCAATTCAGATGTTAAACGTTCATTCCCCAAGTTGTCACAAATGATGCACCACACTGCTGTGTGGTTTCTTCCTGGCTAGGGTGAATCACGTCACCTTTACGATGCTTTGATTTCTCCGCTGCCATCTTTGCTTCTAAGTTTGTTGCTTTGGGGATTCATTCTTGCTGTGTATTTGGAGCGTTTAGTCAAAAATCTTACAGAAAATACTGTGTGCACCTGTACTACAAAGCATAATTTGATAGTGCTTTGGAGAAAACTTGATTAATATCTTTCTGTAGGGAAAAGGAGTTTCTGCTGCTTTGATTTCCTGGCTATTCCAATTAAATTCTTCTGTTTGTTTAGGTCTGAGTAACTGAGCTACAATATTTACAGTGGAGTCAAAACCCAGGTCTTTGGCCTTTAGACCAAGCGCAGTTTATGCCATTGTGGAACGCCTCCTCCAGGTAGTTAAGGAATATAGCAGTTATTGAAATCCATACGTCTGTCTGTTGATAGCACTAGGTGAGTGTTACATTAACTGCCTTAAAAGCAGTTTTTACCCAGCCACTAACTACTCCCTGATGGCATAATACAGATGTTAAAACACAGAGGATGCTTTGCACGCGTTTCCCTGGGTTTTCAATCTGTGTGAGTTTTGCTTTCCTTTTGTTGCTGTATCATTAGGCATGGAGACAGATAACTCAGAAAGCAGAAAAGCGATCTTGTTGTCCATTTCTCAAAATCTGCTTATTAGTTTAAAGTCAAACATCTCTGCTTTCTATTATATTTACAAAAGCAAAAGTAATAAATGTTGACAATGCTAAACAGCCTCTGGGAAGGAGCAGCCTAGAATTGCTACACAAACCTGCTTTAGAAATTACCTACAGACAATACTGCTGCATTAAAATAATAATCCAAATGAGAGCACTTGCTTGAATACTGCTTGTTTTGCTTCCCTTTACACTGAGGAATAATGACAGATCTTGTGCTAGTTTGAATGAAAATATCAATTGGGGAGTGGATTTACATAATAAAATTAATAGAGCATGGAAAGCTTTCAGCATCACTTTCTGATTTTCATCTGTGTGTCACGGAAGTTATATTTAAAAAGACAGATGACTGCAAGTTTGTTTAGGAAAACAAATCCACGGCTGGCGTGTGTGAGATCTTTATACATGACAGCTGTTCCAGCTCACAAAAAACTTTGGATTCCTCCTTTTCTGTTCCTGTGAAGAAAGCCCGTGATTGTGCAGAGTGGCACATATGGGCCAAAATACCATAATTTGCACACTTATTCACTAGCCTGGTTCTCTCTGTACAGGGGGGTCCTTCTTAGTTGTGCTCCCTGGGGTGCACCCACCAAAGAGGAGGTGGAACCAGACATCTGTTTTCAGTCCAACACAAAATTTAATTTCTTTGTGCTTACAAAGGGAAGTTTTTTCAAATAATTGCCCGTCACACTGGTTAATCATTTCTTGGTTCTTGGCCTCCCTGTTACAGCAGATTAAACCTAGCAGCATCTTTTTCCAGCTGTGCAAACCAGGAGATCTTCCAGAGACTGACAGAAAAGGGCCTGGTGCTAGTGTTGAAGGACGTACGTCTGGAAATCCTGCTTCTTGTGGGTCATTGGGGTTATGTCACAGCTCCAGATTCGTCACTCCATAAAATGGAAAGGGGGCCAACCAGCTGAACAGTGACCTGCCTAAGCCTCAGCACAGAAATGGTGGGAAGAGGAGTTTCTGCATCCATTCCGCTGCCTTGTTACACACAGACCCCTTCATTTTTTCACCCCTTCATCACAATCCCTCTGGAAAAGATGTAAAAAGCGTTGTGTAGTCCAGTAGCCAAAGCGTTTTTTAAATTCATGCCTGCTGCCTGTTTCACACTCTTCTTTCTTTATCCTGTAATGCTGCTGGTTTGGGGTTGGTGTTGAGTTGCTGCCTGTGGCCTGCTTCTGGCTCTGCAGCTGGGGATTTTAGGTGAGCTTTTTGCACTGCTTTGAGACCAAGCCCCTGCAGTTGGCAAGTAGTTCACTGTCTGCCTTATGAACCCTGTTTTAAGGTTTCTGAGAATTCAACTGGAGCTAAGACTCAATGATGAGCAATTTACTAATTTTGAGGCAGGGACAAGTTTGCAGAGAGAAACTTTGTGGTGCCCTGAAGGTGGCGAATCAAGCAAGGTATAAGTTAAAAAAAATTGTTTTGGGGTCTGTGATAGAGTGAAAAAGTGATTTCTTAGATCCCACTCACTGCCGTGATAAACCAGATGGGCAATCTCTGGGTGGTTCCCATTATTTCCAATCACATCAGTAAGGACCTACTCAATACTCAAACCTTGCTGTTTTGTTATTCTTCCATATAAATTCCATTTCATAACAACAATATTCCTTTCCAGGCAGCTCATTTGAGGATGATTACTCTACTTCATAGGTAGTAAAACCCACTTGGTCTCATTACACAATTCAAGGTACGCGAAGCAGACAATTGCCTATAAACATGCCGCCTGATGGGTGTTAATGCTTCATTATATTTACTGTTTTCTTTTCATTGCTCCAGGTAGCATGACAAACTTTTTCCCCAGGAATAAGATTTGGAGAATCTTTCACTTTTTCTTGGCAGAGCATCCCTTCCAGTCTGGCAATAAACGTGCATCAGATATTCTCTAAAAATCGAAGAGAATATCCTCATCTTCACACTTGGTCTAGAGACTTTATGGTGTTAAAAAAAAGGTCTGATTTGTTGCTTATGTGAGAGTATCTGTACAGAAATGCATAATTTATGCTGAATTGTTTTAAATTGTATGCTTAAATTGGGCACCTAGCTTTAATTTCATAAAAAAACGTTCCAGTTTACATCAGCATTTAGGCACTTGCTGAAGTATCTTCCTGAAAAGACGAGCAATTGTGCAGTTGTTCATAAATGAGATGATTATCCGAGTCCTCGAGTAGGCCAGCCTTCGGAGCCAGAGATGCTGGGCTATAAAAGAGTCTCTGCTCAACTGGCTGCGTTTGAATGTAGATGCCTGGATTAAGACATCCGTGGCTGAATATTTTGGCCTTCATGTTTTCAGTGCTCGTCAGTGACAGTTTTAATTATTATAATTATTAATACAAAAACTGAATACATGACTGCTTCTTCCCCACTCTGCAGTCATTATCAAGAGGTTCAGCGCATCTGCACTTATTTAAAAAGTGAAAGATTACCCTAGCAAACACATCATCGCTTTTGTTCCTGTTTAGAGCTTTTGCCTCATCCTGCCTGCCTATTGCAGAAATGTTAGTAAGTAGTAAGATGCAGTAGAAGTGGTAAATGTTGCTGGCCAGCTGTGCTGACCTTCTGTAGCAGAGAACATTTACAGTGAGGGTCTAAACTAACTGCTAAGGTTCATGTAACAAGAGGCACCCAGTGGTTTTGACATTTTGGGGTCAGAGCCTGCTGTCTCACAAATCTGTCCAGGATGCAGGTGCTGGCACACAGAACATTGTGTAACTGAGATATCCTTTGTTAATTTCTACTAGTAGCAATCTTTGGTTTTTATATCACTTTTATATTTTATATCTTACACTTCTCTACTGGGAATATGATGCTGATTTTTCATGGAGTGCTGTGTTCCTTTGGAAAACAGGGCTGGGAGAGATGTCCTAACTCACTGAGCCCTGCCCATTGCAAGTATGGGCTATAATCCCATTCATAAATAGCTGGGTTTCTTTTTTGCCTCCACTGGAAGTCTTCCAGACCCTTGGTCCTCTCATGATTAGAAAACTTCTGACTAGCTTCCTAATTTTGCTGGTGGCTGATTTATACCAACAGTTTTAGGGCTGGTCATGCCCTTTCATTTCATGCTTGCTGCTAATGCCCTTTCGCTTCGTGCTTCCTCCTTGACGTATTTTGTCTTTCTGAGGTATTTAGAAAAGGCATTCGTATCACTTTGACTGTTTTATAAAGCACTCTTGGATCCATCTCCCTAGTGAATCTATCCAACTTGCCTACCTCTTCTCTTCAGCTGTGATCTATGGTCACCTGTGCCACCCCTTGCCCCTTCTTTTCATTTGCTCCCTTCCGGCAGAACTTTTTTGAGAAGGATCATATAAGCTAAACCTCGTCTGGTCACTTTCTACCAAAGCTTAAATAATTGAAATGTCAATAACATACCGTTTAAAATCTATTCTACTTAATCTCCCAGAGTGGTGTGTTGGCAGATGGTGAATGTCACACTACTGATGAGCAAAGGACTTGGATAACTATGAGCTTCTAATCAAGAAATTCATCTAAAATTATATATCTGCGTAAGAAGAGCTGGCACAGAAGGGTAAAGTATTCACTAAAAGCAGTTGAGGCTAAAGTGATTACTAAAGCAATTCAGGGCATTGGGGACGTTACAGAATATAGGTCTCTGCAATGATTCAGCTCTCGTAAGTCTGTCTTATTCTTCGCTGCTGCAGCGCTCCCTAAAAGAGGCGGTGTTGCCGCATTGTCCTGAAGTCTTGTGCTCTCTGAATGGACTTCATGAGCAGCAGGGAGACCCAGAATGTACTTCCCTGGCTCTAAGTTGTCCATGCAGGTTAAGTTCACTGCACTGTTGTGGTGGTCAGGGTGTGTGTGTGTGATGAATCTTGATGAATCTTCAAAGTACCAAGGCTGGAAGCCATGGATTTTCACTTCTGTCAGAGTTTTTGTCTCAAGGTATCTGCAAATGCAGAGGGGCACCACCATACCAGTTGCATTTAGAATATATTTTCAGGATTTTATTTCCAGTTGTAAAAGGTATGCAGACATTCAGTAATGCTATTTCAGAATGTTACAGTTTATTCTAGTGATGTGAGTAGTGGCTGGGATAACAGTCTATTCTAGGCATTTGAACTGCACATCAGCATAGTAACGGGGAATTTATTAATAATGCTTAGAGCTTCCACGTTGCATTTCAAGGAGACTTACAGACAGTAGGTAATTAATAGCCTGATGCCACTGTTCTGTCTGTAAACCTCAGTTCTTTCTTGAAAAGTACAGTTACAGCGGCTGAGATGTAAAGCACGGCTTCACAGAAGATCTCAGATGTTTCTGCAGGTTAGCAGAAGACTGACTGTGGCCACAGGGCTGTGACCTTATGAGAGCTGAGGAAGGCTGCCAAATCTTCATTCAAGTCTTTAGCCTCTCTGATCAGCAAGCAAAAGGAATGCTTCTTAGTGGGTTTTCTGTCTCTAAGTGTTACCTGTCATAAGCAGTCTATTCCCTGCTGCTTGGAGAGAGGCAGGCTCCTACCGCAGGAGCTACAGGAGCCAGCACAGGGCTGCGGCACAGCTCCTTGGCAGCTGAGTGCTCAAAGACCCAAACAGTGACAATAACCCTTCCTTCTGTGCGGGTGGGTTTCAGCACAGTCCCTTCAGCATAAAACCAGGCCAAGGTGTGCCTGCCACGGAGCAGATAAGGCCCTGAGCATCCCCGTGTTCCTGCTCCGGGGCTGGACTCCCAGTGACGGACCTGCAGAGGGGTGGGTGATGCCAGGGAGGTTCCACCACGCGGTGCGGGTTTAGTACAGTCTGGTACTGACAAATTTTGGAGTCCCGAGGAAGGAGCAGCACTGCCAGTGCCAGAAGGCAGAATGACACAAACGGGTTGTGGAGGAAGGGTACCTTATTCCCAGAGTCAGAGTCTTTCCAGGATTTATCAGTGAAGTGAGACAAGGTTCAGCCAATATGTGGATGAGAGATATCTTCTAACACATGTGAGTTACTGGCAGCAGTAGTGTGCTGTCAAAGGCTCAGAGATTCAGGCCTAATATTTTACTGCAGTTTATCTTGCCAATTGTTTCCAGAACTATCTATCAGAGGTTAAATCCTCTCAGTGTAATTTATAGGCTTTCTGATGACCTTGATATCTGAATGTGGGTTATTCTTTCTCTGCTTAGAAACTTTGGTGGTGTGGCCATTCCACTTAGTGAGTTCCCTGTACAGTCACTCAGTATAAATACTCACATTTAAAGCTATGGGAAGTGACCTACCAACGATCACACAGGAAAAGCAGAAGAGTCAGGGATGGTAGCTTGGAGTCCTGTACTCCTAATTCTTGGCTTGGCAGTGAGATTGACTTTATCCGATTCCCGTAGTTGTTATAAGTAAGTAAACCAAGTCAACTTGGGGACTGTTAATGAAAAAACATTCTAAACCACAGGTAAAATTGGTAGCTTGCAGATACTTTTGGTTATCATAAATGGGAGAAAAATCTTTTTTAAAAAATGGTGGGAAGTAGCTTAGCACATCTGATTCCTTAAGTGCAGAAGGAAATGTCATCCTCTGCAGGCTCATGCTTTTTCATCTGATAATTGCTAATACAAATTGCCAGTAGAGTGTATAAATCTACACTGAAATTCTTGAAACTGGGGCAAACAGGAAATATTTTTTTGCAAATACATCTATCCACTATCTGTCCACTTCAGCCCTGTAATGCCGAGTGCTGCTTTCTTACAGAAACACTTGGTAGACATTGTTGACGCGGGGCTGTCACAGATGGACTAGCACAATGTTATTTCTGAAAATTTTTTTCAACCATTTTTCATTTTGCTAGGTGTGAATGTCCTACACATTGAGAGTGTAGGACAACAGCATCTGACCTCGGTGCGTGGACTGGGAAGGTGGAAGTTGTACCTGGGGGGACAGTTCTGCTCATGATCAGAGAACATTTAATAAAGGATCATTTTGCTCCTCTCCTGTAGCAGGAGACAGTTACAGGAGAACATAACATGGGGGAAGGGAAACAAAGCAACACTATGGACTTATTGAGCTGAACAACAATACCCTCTCTTGCATTTCAGAGGGAGGATTGGAGAGAAGTTGACGTTTTAATATTCTCTAAATTATTCTGCAACATGTTTTCGGATGAATCTAATCTGGCGCCTCTTCAAAATTGATATTTCATCCAAGAATGTTTGGGCAAATATGTTATTAAGCTGGTAATTTAGATTTAGCAAGTTTTACATCTCAGTACATTTTTAAAAAGACAACCTAATTTCCTGAGTTAAAGGAAAAGGGCTCATAATTCCCCATGCATAGAGTTAAATTGTTTCACTAGCAAAATTGTATTGATCTTCATCCTACATCTCAATATTGAATGTTGTTTACACTGAAAAATGCAAGAGGAAAAGTGTTCAGAAGGCAGTGTATGAAAAGAGCTTTTAGATAGTGGGAATACATTTCCTACCCTGCTGAGTCACTGATAGTGGCTCACAGTTGTTGGGTCACTATCTGAAGGCCAATAACACAGTAAGTAAAATAGTTTGTCAGAGAGGTCTTGGTGATTCTCAGTAATTAATGAAACCACCAGCTCTTCAGATTTCATCTGGAGCTCTTATGTTTTGGCCTGTGAGTCTTGTTTTCTGGGCCGCTTTGAGGCAAATCCCGATTGAACAAAATTGCATAAATCCTTCTTGTCTCTAAACTTCAGGTGACTTTGATGAAGAGAAGAAATCTCTCCTCAAAAGGAGCTTAACTCTCAGTATTCATCCCCTCATTCGTTGCAATAAGCTAGCAGGTGACCTTCAGCAAATTACCCATCTCGTGGTCTCTTGGCCAGAATTTCGGGTAGCAGCGGTACATTTAGGAATCCTGAGGAGCCTGTTCAATCTGTGTGGCTGCGGGGAAGTGAAGGAAATGGGTGATTGCTTCTGTTCTTCCTGGTAATTTAGAAGTGTTGATGAATAATACTTCAAATCATAATGAGTGTTGGAGTCTGTTGCTTTTGATTGAAATCTAAAATAAGCGATGTCTGCTGGAATGTGTGCTGCCCGACTTTGTAAAAAATCTCAAGTTTAATAGTTGTTTATAAACATCTCCTGCATGTGCTGAGAAAATTTATTTCTAAACAACAGATACAATTTTTCACCCTTACAGTCCCACCAGCTTTATTTGAAATTATGTTTTGAAGCTGGGCTTAAACTCATTCAATTTCTCTGCAGAAACCATCTGGGTGGTCCCCACCACTTACCGCTATCACCGCTGCCTTTCCAGTACTGATGCTGATGCAAGGAGTTAGAAATATTACATCTTCTTTTCTTTGCCTTTGCCCAAGTTAAGTTCCTTGGCACTTGACAAACTATTGTGATGTGATTCTTCAGGACAGCTGCTGAAATGGCCAGGTCAGGAGAGAAGTGAGAATTGTATTTGGGCTACATAAGATTATCTCTAGACATTGTCTCAGTGTTTTTTTGAGTATGAGTGGCTGGTAGCTGAATCTAGGGCTGTAAAAATGATAGGTTTTGTAATATCTGATAGAGAGTTACCAATGTGCTGGCTCTCTAAAGCCTTTCATGACATTTGCTCATGAAAGGGAATTTGAAACTCATCAGCTGACAAGGGGGAAAATAAAGAATGGCTGAAAGATTTATAATCTGCTTTGCACCAACTTAACTTGTTGTTAGTAAAGCTGGCATTGTTTGGCTATGCAGTAAGGTAAATTTTTCAGAGGCCAGCCCTTTGACTGGTCTCCATCTGATGGAAGAGAGCTGGGAATTTATTAGGCACTGACGAACAGTGGGCTGAGGAAACATCTCCAGCAGTGGGCTTAGCACCACGTTACAGCAGGTTGTGTGTATCCCGAGTCAAACACGTGCTGCTACCAAGCAGCCCGTCACTTAATTCCTGAAGAAATGAAACAGAAAGCTCTTAAATGGATCCACAGCATTTTAATCTTTCCTTCGGCCTCTCCACTCTTTTGTCTTTGAGGCAGACACACTGTACGTCTCCTTTGTCTAGTGCGTCCCCTTTATTTATACTGAGTCCTAACGCTGTTAATCTGCTCAATAATTTATAAGACAGCTGACCTCCCCGTTAGGTGAGCTATTGAACAAACATCAGGGAGTGTTAAATTCACTTTAGGCACTGTCGAATGCAAACCCCGTCGGAGTCCACAGGCTTCACTAAGTGCACAAAAGGCACGGAGCAAAGAGGCATCCCCATGCTCCTGCACATCCCTGTCTTCAGTCCTTAGCTGATAAATATTTAAATCACAGGCCTAGGTGGGTGGACCACTTTTTGTCCTATTGTCTCCTCTTTCACTTCTGTGGCTAAAGGTATAATCTGTGCACGCAGACCCTGTTTAAGTACTCTGTTACTAAGGAAACAAACTTGTCAAGCATGGACCATGTGGGAATAATGGTGATTTATTTAGAAAAGGAAAGGTTTGTCATTTTAAGCTCACTACTACAAAATTGCTTTTTGATTACCTTCAGGCTTATTGCATTGTCTTGTCACAATAAACTATGGGAACAAGTGGAAAGGTTAATAATTGTGGGCTTTGTTCTTGTCAGTTATTCTGCAAAAGATCATACGGGAGACCCGTACCCGTAGCTCAAAAGGAACACATTTCACTAAAACTGGAACAGGAGCCCGGACTCCAGTTTCTGTTATTGTTATTATCTGTTTATTTCCTAGCTGCCTCCAAAGGCATTGTGGCTGAGACATGCAGATTTGCGGGCTGGCTCCAGGAATGGACTCTGTGATACTCTGCTGAGGGTAGGCAAGGTTGTTTACACATATTTTTCAGAGAAAGAGAAGGATCTCAGCAGAACAGACAAAGGACTGGGAGATTTGAGAGTGTTTCCTAAGGTCTGAACTGTAATACATTTCCTGAGCTCCATCAAGAAGGATCCTCGTGTGTTGGGAAACAGCAAGAGTTAGCTTTTTTTTTGTAGGTAGTCAATTCAGGTTCTGATAGACAGATAAAAAACATCTAAATAACATCACTGTGCTTTGAGCTAGGTCGGAGCTTTTATTTTTCAGTGTAAATTATTATTCAATGAAGAACTTGCAGCTGTAGAAAGTGGATCACGTTGTTACCTGGGGGTATATTCCCCAGGAAGTACTGTTCTGCTGGGAGATGCCTGAGGGGTGAAGTGGTAAAATATTTGAGGAAGAATAGAGTGAATAGATACAAATTTTTGCTCAGTTTGTGAGTAATTTAAGGAATGATTGGCATTAACAAATGCCTAAAAACTTGTATATTCTCAGACTATGGCAAACATTTAGCATGATGGAAACTTTTTGAAGTGGAAGAGCACAACAGTTTTCATGATAAACCTTGGAGTAGAAAACTGAAACTGTTAACAGAATACTTTTGTCTATGTTTTTGTCAAAACTAAAAAATCCTGAAGCACTTCCCAATACAGGGAAAATATTCCCTACATATTTCTTGACGATCTTGGAACTGTGTCTCGGTAACAGCAGGCTTTCCTGCTTTCCAGAACCCCCTGAGGACTGATTGGAAAAGGGGAAAAAAATCCACTTGTTAATATCCATCCGCAGTCTTTCCCCGTGTGAGACTGCTCGCCTCACATTTTGCTAGAAAATGAATAATACAGTAGTAAAGGATGCAGCATAAAGTATTTATGGCAAATTAAAACTCATCTCTGGGATGATTCAGGTAATAGGAACACAGACCACACCTGTTCTACTCTTCACAGGAGTGAACTTTTGAGGAATTATTTCTCATTGTAAGTTATTTTCATCAGCTACAAATATGAATAAAAAATAAGTTATTCGTGACCTAACAGGAGTTTTATGTCACAATTATGACCAATTTGGCATTATTTGCTGAATTCAAGTCAGGCTGGGTAGTGCTTACGGTAAATGAGTGAGTTCTTGCCATTGTACTTCGGAATCTATTTCGGGACATTATATTGAGGCTACGGAATTGAATGCACTGAGATTTGATCAGTAGTTTTAATGCAGCGATGATGTCAGGCACTAGCATATCTTTATTTGTAATTTGGGAATGAGTAAAAGTATTCTAGGATATTCCATAAATAAATAATATAATATAAATCTGCCGCCCTGTTCTCCAGCCCTTCCTTAGCGACTGTTCTGGATCCACATTTCTAAAAAAGGACTTCAAAAATATGGTAATCTGACTTGAGCTTTGGAATTTGTGTATGTCTCTGTTCTGACACCAGGCTCCAGATTAAAGCCGGTGAGTGATGGGCTTTTTTGCTACTTGGTGGGAGCTTCTTGGTGGAAAGCTGCAACCAGATGAATAATTGAATTCTCAACTTTCCCGTTAAGAGAAGAGAGGAAAAATGAGTTAAGAATTGTCAAGTTAGCCAAATGATTTGCCTTTTTTAATTTAAACTTAGATAAATTTGTCCTTGAAAATAGAATTTTAAAATGGAAAGCCGAAAAAATCATTGTGAGGAGGATGATTAGTGTAATGTAAGGTTCAGTCCTGGCCCTGGGTGTTTGTGCTGTCCCTGCCTTGGGAGAAGGACAGAGACAAAAGGGATGTGAGGGATTTGTGGAGTGAGCCTGTGGCTCCGTACTGCCTCGCGCCATAACTGATTGCTGAGAGGATTTTGATTTCTGTGTTTTGTAAGGGGGGGTTAAATTCACTAAAAACAATAGCAAGAGACTGTCATACTCTCAAAGCTCTTCCAAGTTCTGCAGCCTTATTTCTGGTGGCGTTGGTAGCATGCTTCCATTGCTAGCAAGAATCAGCTTCATAGCTCTAGCACGTGCACTTCTCCAAAGGTCTCTTTTCTATGCATGCAGGCAGAAAATGTGTTATCTTCCCTCAAGAAGTGGCTGAAATTATCCTCTTGGGAATGGGGAGCTGTCTGCAGAAATGTTGCTGCTGCAAGAAGATTTTGCTGTGGTGTCTCTCCTTAGCTTCTGGAGATAATATTTCCTTTCCATTATTTCCCTGTCTCCAAGGATGTGTCTGACTCTTCTTAGCGTTGGCAAACAGTGAAACCACTCTTGTGCAGGCTTCTGGTCTGGCCTGGGTGCTTGAATTCAGTCCTAACCAAAGAGCTTTAAGTGGAAGCCTTAGAGGAAAGAGGCTTCTGCTCTCAAAACAAAACAAAACAAACAAACAAACAAACAAAAACAAAAAACATTTGTCAGCACTGTGTTCTACCTAGAGGGGACAGCATCTCCCAGAGAGAAGTCTCTTCAGCCTTTGACCATGTTCCCACAGCCTTGGAAGAACGACTCCTCTGTGAAATGGGCTTCCAGTGAAGATAAACTTTAAGCAAAAGGTACTGCGTAGGTTTGGTGATTAAGGAACTTGAGATTTTGTTTGTGGTTTCGTTCAGTCTCAGTGTTTTCCATACATTTTGATTATGGCAAGTAGCTGTTAAATGCAGTTGTGGCAATTCTACCTTTGCTTTAAAATGCACTGGCAGAGGGGATAAGGAATTTTTTAAAAATATATATATTTCAGTGACATCCTTCTGAGCCATACAGTGAAGCAGTCAGGTAGCAGTCTGCCTGCCCTCCAGCCTGCTCAATCAATACCCATATAAATATCTCTTCCCGAGGGATGAACAAGGACCCTGCCCTGCTCGCTGCTGGAAGCAGAGCCAAAGCCACAGCAGCGGGGTGAGGGCAGCAGCCTTCAGAACAAGCCACCAAAGCAGAGATTCCCAAATCATTTATCCATCTTCACCCAAAGAGCCTTGTACAACACAGCAGCCACCAGCACTGAAAAGCAGAGCGCATTTCAATAAAAGAGCACAATAAAAAGGATGAATGTTACTTGCTTTAGTGGAGGAAGAAACCCCTGTTGCCAATCTTTATTTTGTGACATTGCAATTGATTTCTTCCCTCTATGGTGGGGAACTGGCATGGCTCCTGAATGCACGTCTGTGTCCTGCAGGTCCCCCAGCTCTGATCTCCCCAGGTTACTTCGCAGCTCGATGGGGTCCTGCTGGGGACATGTAACACCTCCCCACGAGAGCTGGCACCCCTGCGTTTGATCTCAGTTGAATTCCAGTTGTAAGAAACACCCAACAAAGTCACATCGTGTAGGGAACAGAGTTGTTTGGGCTCCTGTTGCTATAGCTACCATGGCTAAAAAAGCCTTGGGAAACCCGGGCTGGAGTTTAGTAGGATGTGACATTGCTTGCAGGCTGCCTCGTTGGGAAATGCAAAGAGACCTGTGAGCCCCTACTGACCCCCTCGTAGTCCAAGAGCACCTGCTGGAAGGGACCAGTGTCCGAATCTGAGAATCCCACGTGTTTCACATGCTTCATTTCAGTTTCATTGAGCTCATTATGCAGTAAAGAGTAGAAGGGCAACATTTTCTACTGATGTTTTCCTGCCTCATCTTCAATAGAAACTCTTTAGCGTGGGATCGAGGATGTGCTGTTCTCAAACTTCTCATTAAGATCTTCGTTCACCTTTTTGAATTCCCTCTAAAGTCAGTGGGAAGGAACAGGCAGCCCTGCACAACAGCTCATCCCACGCATTTCAAGACTGTGAAGTGTTTCAGGGAAGCCTCTCCTCTCGTCACTGAGTACAGCGAGGACCTCGACAGCTCATTCAGACTTAATGCCCTGCTGGAATTAGGCTAAAAATATTAGGTGAGATAAATCCCACTCGAGTGTACATGCTAGCCTGCCCTGTCAGCAGCTTCATCCGCAGGGCCAGATCCTGCCCTGTGCCATTCATGGCCCCACTTGCCCAGAGGGCTGGCGTGTGGCTTTAGCAGCCTGCTGTCTGGTTCCCCCTCTGACAGCAGTAATGCCATTTGCACTCAACCAGTTCAGTTTAAAGAGTCAGGGATTAATTTTTTTCCCCCCATAATTGGAAATTTGAGTTCCTTGTTCATGCATTACAGCTCGGTGCTTGAACCTTGTACCTTTTTAGAAGCTAATGCAACATTTCGCTGCAAATAAAATCCCAGAAAACACATAATCATAGAAGAATATAGCCGGAAGGAACCATGCAAGATGTTTTTCCTGCTCCAAGAAATGCCAACTATCCCTAGAATTATGCAGATGCTATCAGCCGAGTTGGAAGTCAGAATATTATCACTGCTCGGGGTCTCAAGCGCTGCAGTCACACAAAGCCATTGTGGCTGAATACCCAGGGGAGGCTGCCTGGGAGCTCAGACAGATCGCCTCCATAGGACTGCAGCTCACTTCTTTTTAAAACCCTACGTTCTTGTCGAGTTTCTCTGATTTCCAGAGCCGTAAATTACTTTTTGGGCCTTTCTAACATTGTAATTGCTACCTGAAGACGAGACATGATTTATTGAAGAATAAAAAAGTCCATCTTCCTGAAGTGAGACTCTGTAAATATCTTGGATGGAATTTCATAAAGGTAGATGGCATCATTTCAATTTTTCTCTGCTCAGGTGGCAGTAGGCCCAGCAGAGTGCATAAAAGGAAGGAGATAGGATGTCTTACAAATAAATCCAATTAAATTTCTATATGTGAACTGATTGTATTTTATTTACCTAGCCATAAACCGGATTTTAGATAATCAAAGCTTTGGCTTGCAGCACTGTATTCAGTTGTTTTCAACAAGTTGTTGTGTAGGAGGCATGTCGTACACAAACTTATTCTGTAACCTGTTCTGTTTTCCTCCCAAGCCAAGATGTTTTTTTGCTTTTTTGTTCTAAAGCAAGGTGTGTGCTGGAAGGAGGGGAGGAGGGCAGGGGCTGGGAGGCCTGGCAAGGCTGGAAGTGGAGCAGTTGTGACACTGAGCTCTAAATCATCTGTGATGGTCTGAATGGACGGATCATAAAGACCTTAATTTCCAGATGGGTTCATACGCTGGCTTTTGTGATGACTCAGCTGATTAGCAGGATCACACAGATTGATATCACTTTGACTGCTATTTCATGAACACTTTTCCTGCTGTTTTAACCCTCCTGCTGCTGAAGGTCAGTCTTGATTCTAATGCAATATTTAGTTTGCAAGAAGACTTGAAATGGCTTTTACCTACCTCACAAGCCTCATGTTTCTCTTATTCCTTCTGTCCATCCTTGCCTACAATATTAGCTTATTTTAAGTGGTGCCATTTTGCTTTGAAAATACACAAAAAATTCAGATTTTGTAAATCAGATTACTGTCTTCCAGTTGTTTCTCCTCCTTAAGCACCAAGAAAAAACATTTCCCATATTGTAAGTGGAGTCAGCACATAAATAAACAGAGGGGCCTCATTAGTGTGTATCCTCAACTGTCAGCAATGGCTGACACTCGCAGCTTTGTGCATTATAACCTACTTTATTCAGCAAGGGTAAGTCAGGATGCAAGGGCTACTCCCTGTGCTGTTTGAAAAGTGCCAGAACACCTTTAGCTTCCAGCTGGAAGAACCACCAGAGACTCGCAGGAGGAATCTGAGTTTAAACACCTCATTTGAAGGTCAGAACCTCTCACGGTGTAGCAAAAGTACATTGCAGTGTCAGCATTGGTTATGAGCCCGGAGCCTGAGACAGGGCTCAAAACCGTGACCTTCTGCACCAGAGGCAAGAATGCTACCAACGGAGCCAACCTGACATTAATTAAACCCTCATTAAAAGCGAGGGCTTTTTTCCTGGTTAGAGAAGTGATTTCCTCCGCAAGGTTTTATTATGCACATCTTATTACGAATTTTAGCAGGTGGACTGTAGGCCCTGTTCTGGTCCTTTGGAATCACGGGACGTGGCATATGTTTCATGCAGATGGGAGGCAGAGAAGAGAGAAGAATATCCATATTCATCCATTCTGCTTTGTAAGAGAGGTGGCTGTGTTATGGCATTCGGGAGCAGCTTACAGGGCGATGTTTATTGTCTATTACCACATACTGACACCGGGAAATATCCCATATAGCGCTAATGGAGCATGAACACAGAAACTTGGCAAGATTTAAGTTATTCTACGTGTGAGTCCTCGGTGTTACCCACTGTTTGAGTATCCCCTGGCCATAGGAGCTGGGAAAAGTCACAAGCCCTCACTGCTTATGCTCCTGAGTGTCTCTGGGAAGCCTGGCTCACAAGCAATGTGAGAAACATTTTCCTTTAAACCAACCATGGCTTAAAAATAATAAGGAAAGGATCAAAGCAGAATGAAATATTAACAGCATCTTCATTTCTAGCGATATCCAAGTGATTTATCAGTATCACTCTAACTCTGCCCTGGTGCTGCAGGGACTGCCGATGTCTGGCTTTTTGGGTAGTAGCTAGGACCTTGCATGCCTGGGCTAGCCTTAGTTTTGCTGCTTATTCTGTGTTTAATCTCCAAACTTCATCCAGTATGGAACTGCTGCCCAAGGGAGCACCCTTCCCTCCTGCTTTGGCACGAAGTTACCTGTCCCTAAGTCACAAGACTTTGTCTTTCAGACATTAAATCAGGGATTGACACAGCTGGGCTGTGCGAATGACTTGCAGCCAGCAGAGGACAGCACTTCCAGCTCTGCTCATCGCTTTGCTGCCAGCTGGCTGTGGGGTGCCAAGAAAGCTTTGTGCCTGTGATGTGGTGGTGTCCCCAGAAAGCACCTGCCTTAACTAACAATGCCCTAAATAAATACAAAAATAATTTCCATCATACCGAATAGTTCTCTTTTTAACAACACTGACCTCATCAAATGGGCTTTCCCTTGCCTGGATATTTTTTCATTTTCTTCCCCCTTAAAAACAGCTTTTCAGTTTCAAATATTTTCACATTTTCTTCCCTTTTAAGGACACACTTTCAGTTCTTCCTTTCTCGGAGGCAACTTAGAGCCAAACCTCTGCTCCTGTCGGTTTTTCTGAAAAGCCAAGATTCATCACCCAGGATTTGTTGACCTGCTGAGGGAAGAAGCTGATCTTTCTTCCCAGCTCTGTGGGAATCCCTAATGCCAAGACACACTTCACTGGGAAATCAATATAAATAAAAAGCAGTGAAATGTCTTTGTTGTGAGGCAACCTCTTTGCATCGCCTGTGAGCTCACGCAGAGGGCACATCCCAATCGCCAGCCTAACTGAGCAAGGAGCAACACCATCGATTGGGGGTCCAGCTTACTTCACGTCCTCTCCTGCACATCGATTCGGCCTTATTTCCCTTCGCAGCTTCTTCCCTTTGGTCCATTGATTAATCATCAATATTACTCACTAAAGGCAGCCACAATTAAACAGCCATCAGATGACTTCCCCCTCACGTTTAATAACACTGAGCGCAATTGGATACCTAACGCTTTGCCTTTCTCGCAAAATTTTAACCAATATCCAGCTGAAATGAAATTTGGTAAATTCGGTGGAGCAATTGATCGCTGACAGGAAGAAAAGCACAAAGATGCAGAGCATGGAGATTCCAGGACATGGGTCTGTAGGGGACGTTTCTGTCCGGAGCAGCATTTCAGTTCTCAGAACCCCTTTAGTTTAATAGTGTTACGTAGTATAGCTCTATATAACATAATCATGATAGAAATACCTAATCACGTCACCCCCAGCCTCTGTATGTCATGTTGTTTCTGTATATCATGTTGTTAGCACAGGACAGCAAATATTTTTTGCTGGACATGGGCTGACATGGCACCCTGTTGCACATCTGCAAAGAAATAAGTGCGATATCTCAAACTCTGGCTGCATTAATTCACCTGTAGGCTACAACGTGCCACTGCACTCCTGCCTCTGCTCCCTGTCGAATGGAGGTGTTTCGTGGAGCCTTTGGCCAGGTGCAGATGGACAGGTGAGGTGCAGATAGGTAGGTAAGGCTATGTGAGCTGGGAGCTGTTTTGTTCTCAGTATTTTGAGCCCTCTGATGCTTCTGCTGGCTGCTGCAGGTTCGTGGCTCAGTGCAAAACAGTACATCCACTCATTTGCTGCACATGCTGAAACTGTGCTTGCTTTACCCATGGGAGGGTAGCACTAATCAGTTAAACCTCGTAGTCAGTTGATACTAAAATACTTGAAAAAAAATCTGGGAAATAGTGAGAAAAAAGTATTTATAGATATGAAGAAACAGAGAGAATTGTCATTATTGTAGCCTGGTGAAAGATTCTGTTCTTGCGTGCATTTATCATCCAAAGGCTCCCTGTTTTTATAAATGTCGTGCCTGGCAAGTTTTCCATCCACAGATTTCTAAGAGGGTTGAAGCCCTAGAACATATATTTAGCGCCTGCCGACAGGTCCCTAATTATGGCTTGATTAATCACAGCAGTGCCTGCACCTGTCTGTGCAAAACATCTTCATTTTTGCTTTGTGACCCGTGCAGGATCTGGGAACACATCTAGCGATGGCTGGGGAAACACCCAGCTTTGTTTTCTTCCCTGCTGATGGCTCTGCTTCTGCTCGGACCAAGCGATTTCCATTTGGGGATGGGCACTTCTTCCCTGTGGGTGTTTCTGTGGGGTTGAACACACTTGGCAGCTAAATCCTGGTTGCCTTGGGCTAGTTTTTATACACCCTTCCTTCCACAGATACGGGTTCCCAACAACCCCAGTGACACTGATGGAAAAGTGCACAGAATGTCCCCCAGATGTAGGCAAAGTGTCTCTGTCTTTTGACAAAATAGGTCTTGAAGTGCTGCAGGCTGATGGGGATATGCACAGCTTTGGCTTTCGTACAGCAAATACAACAGTTTTTTTTTTTGTTTGTTTGTTTGTTTTTTTCCTTTTTCTCTATTTTGAAAAAGTGTTAAGGAATTGTTAAGGGCAAAGGAGGACTTTTTCCAGGGTGTAGGGCTGGGTAGTTTGCTCAATGTCCTGAGTAGGGAAATATTCATAGGACACTTGAGGGGATGTGAGACCCCAAGCTGTTTCGTGCTGGGAAATACAAAGAGAATGGGCAGAGGATCCGGGGAACTGACTGTGCTGGGAAGGGACTCAAAGAAGAGGTCAGAGGACAGTTTTCTGCAGAGGGTCCTTTTCCATTTTTCAGAGAAAGACTGAAAAATGAGAGACTCTTGGAAGAGATCATGGAAAACTGAGAAAAAGTCTTTTTACCATTGAGATGAAAAGACCCAGCTGAAACTGCTCGGAGTGAGGAACGGGAGCAAAGCACAAGATTTCACCTAAAGGGCTGGGCAATTGCTTTTCCATTTGTCAATCTAAGAGTAAACTTGGAGGAAGTAAATTTGGTGTGGATCGATCTAAAATAGATCTAATGTTTTTCATCCTGATCTGAAGTTAATTAGTGTAACACAAAGCATTCCTTCTGACCTTGGGCTGAAATGCTTTCTTTTCAGGATCTTGTAAAAACAGCTGAAGAAATGAAAGGTTTCTTTGACCAAAGTGGAGGAACTTTGGCATATCTCTTTCATCCTTCATTTTTAAGACCCGATCTCTTGTCTGCCTGCTCCAGGAAAGGAGGGGATGCTGTTCTGTGTACCTGGCCTCACGGTAGGGATGCTTGGTGTTGGTGCTGACATTCCCGGGGATGGTGCTGGTGTCCTTCTTTTGACTCAGATGCACCATAAATGTTTCCCCTTCCTTTTCCAACACAAAAATGCTGTGACAGAGCACAGGTTTAAACACAATTTTGGATGTAGAAGGAATTAGGCTGAACACCTGCAGCTCCACTGCTAGAAAAATCTCTGTGCCTTGTTACCTTTGTGTTGTAGGAGAGAAGAACAATTTTTGTGACAAAACCTACCTGCTAGCATTACCTTTGCTTCCAAACAATATTGGCTGTTTTACTGCAACAAAAGACTTCAGTAGACAGCAAACACCTCCACCAACACACACTTCAAAAATACAACAAAAATTCTTTTGTGGTGGCGCTTCTATTTCAAACAGAGGCACTTTGTTACTGGGAAGCTGTGAGGCAGGGAGAATTTGCTCGGTGCAGGATCGAACAGGGATGCCAGGATTGTCCCAGCCGGCACACGGGGAGCAAAAGGGAAGGTGAGAGAAGAGAGGCTCTCTGCAGACTGGGACAGAGCTGCAGGTACAGCACTAGAGAGCTGCTGAAAAGGGCATGGGCAAAGTTTGAGTTGACGTGACTGAATGAAAGGGTCAAATAGCACGGAGAAAAGGATTCAGTAAATCTTGTCAGCCGGCACGTGAGAAGGAGGTGGCAGAAGAATAAAAGGCAGCGCTGACATTGCGAGCCTGGGAGAAGTGCGGGGAGCAGGGAGGGAGGAGAAATTAAGGAAATAATGGAGAAAGGCAGGAAGGGGGAGGGTGGAGGTTATAAGAAATCAGGTGCTCAATTTTGTCCAGGTTGCCCTTGAGCTGGCAGGGGGGTTATCCTGGGTGACGTGCTGAGGAGATTTATGGACACGGAGTAGGGTTGGAGAGACAGATTTGTGAGTTGTCAGCTTGGAGGTGACAGCGGAGCAGCGAGAGAGAACCAGGGGACCGAGCACTGAAGGGGAAGGGAAAGGAGCCCAGGCCAGGCCCTCGGGGGCTTGCAGAGGAGGAAGGAGCAGCACCACCGGGACAGGAACCAGCCTGCGGGATGCTCACTGGGAGGCAAGCAGCAGAGGGACTCGGAGCCCAGATAAGAAACAGCGGGACAGTTTGGTGCATGGAGGGAGCCTGGGCATTTAGAATGGAATCTGGGGAGGATTCGTCAGTGGCGTAGATAAAACTAATTTGTCTTATAACTGCCATGAGTCTCGGAGCACGTCTTTGTGTCCTTCACAGAGCCGGAGCTGTGCAGTGGCCAGAGGCGGCCGTACTGTTAGGTCTGCCCGGGGACGGACCCCATACAGCATCCTGGTGTAGCACAGCTGTACAATAGGAAGGACTGCACCCGGAGGAATATAAATGACCACAGGACTTTTTAATATTCCCATATTGTAGCACAAAGTAGCACTTTTAAACTTCTAGAGGCAGATATTGAAGGCCCCCAACTCCACGACTGGTTGAAGGTGGTTGGGAGGCAACGCAGGTACCCCCTCAGGGGATGCAAAGGCAGGGTTTTGAGGCTCATTCCACCAGGAGATGTACCCCCAGATTTTTGTGGAAATTGAACACCGGGGAAAGGAGCTTCTGGGGAACTTAATTCACAAGTGCTAGCTTTAAGAGGTGCTGAGCGATGCAAGTACCCTGCAAGCAGGCAGATCTGTGTGGAAACCACTTGGGTGGGAACTCGATGTCTAGGAAGAGTGACAAGTCCCTGTAGGCACTTCTCTGCATCCTTAGGTACCTAAATACCTTTACCCACCTGGCCCTAGGCAGTAAGGTGTAACAAACCATCAGGCAGGTGTTGAAATTAGGGAATTGGATCTTGGCTACGATACAGACAGTGTGATTTCAGGTCATGGATTTTTTTAGCTATTTTCAATATCTCGTTTTTTATTTGACTTTTATTTTGAAGCTTCTGATTTTAGGCTGTTACTTTAAACCTCTTTCAGCTGGTGACTCTGATTGCTTTTCAAACCTTCTAGTTTATAACCTTTGTGCTCTTATGCATGAATCTAGGCCAGGTTCCCACCTCCTGTTGGCTTTCCAGGGTCTTCGAGCTTTAAGCAAAACACAGTTTGGGTCTGCTGTGGCTGGGAACCTTAGGAGACACCACTGTTGTTTTTTTGGCTGGTCCATATTCGTGTGAGTCACCATCCATGGGAATCGTTCTCTACACTGCCTTTTGTTTAGTCAAGCCCAATTAAAATAAAATCTGCATACATCTTTGCCTCCTTTGGAGCAGGGCTTGTTCTTGAATACCAATGGAAAGCAAAGGTGGATGCTGTCACATAGCACGAAGAAATTAAGAAAGGAGCAAATTTTACAGCTCTCCTGTGATCATTGTTCAAGGGAGAAGTCAGGGAGAGCTCCCTTGTGATGAGAATGAAGGGCTAATTGATGGCCTGATTCTCCATGGCTGTGCAGCCATCCTTTCCTGCTCCGCTTCTAATAAACGCTCTCTGAGTTCACCCCCACATGTGCAAGAAAAATCCATGTGACCAGATAGGGAGACCTTTAAGAAAAGACCAATATTTGCATATCTATTATGGTTATACTCAGTGTTATACTTGTTTCATTAAAATTTCTATTTGGTTAATATGTAAGGTCAATACTGTCACTGTTCTGGAAAATTCATTTATTTTAAAATTAAAGCTAAATGCAGCAAGTATGATTCCACCCCCCCGCCTTCATCTGTATAAATCCACTGAGCTTGACAGAGTACGTAAAAGCAAAATGGGGCCCTACAAATTCAGAGAAGGGGGTGTGCTGTGTGGGAAAAAACATGCTACTGACACGACTCCTCATTTTCAAGGTAAATCACTTGGTAGAAATGCTCGGAGTTCCTGTTTTTTTATATTCAAGGGACGGTTATTATTTCATCCAGATACCTACTGAGGTCCATTAGTTTTTGCACACCAGTTAAGGTTGTCAATTGCAAGGATTAAAAATATATGAAGAAATACTTGGGATTGCTTAAAAGTCCCGTGCTTTCCTAAGGCGGACAGGTTTCAAACCATAAGCAACCCTTTTCAGACAAATTTGCCTGTTGGGAAGGCTGAAGATGGGAATTCTTAGCCCAGAAGGGAGGAAGGATACTTTGCTCTCAAAGTCAGGAGGTGTGGGGGTTCTGGACTCAACAAATGTTTTTAGGGTTTGTCCCTGGTCTAGGTTTTCCCAGATTTTGGGGTCCTCTGTGTGGTCGGTTGTTTTTTGTGAGTTTTGCTTAACAATCCTAAACTGGGCACCTGCTTCAATTCTCAGAAATCAGGAAAGGGGAGGAAATGATCTAGGGCAGCTACTGTGGAAGTCACCTTTGCAGCCTTACAAGAACGTATTAAAACCAAAAGCAATTTTCAACATGCATCGAGGGAAAATGCCTGTTAAGATGGATCTGTTTTAATACCAGCATTTCTGGTGTAAAACCACGGTGTTTCAAAGATTTCATTCTGCATTCAGGAGACCTCTATGTGTCTGCTCAGTCATACTGTGCTTACAGACCTGTCTGTGGGGTGGCCGTGCTCCTTACCCCACCATCAGCTGGTTACACCATCTACCCTTAAGGCAGCCGGCTCGGAAGCACTCGGATGCTGCCTATTGCCATTTCCCAGCGTGGCCGTGGTCTCTTCTACGTCAAATGAGCTCGCTGACTCTAATCCCTGTCCCACATGTCCCCACCACAAAGGGCAGGATCTCCAGCAATAATCTTTTTGTCAGTCTCAACAGACAGAGCCCAAACTCCATCTGCCCAGGGGAGCGAGTGGCTTTATTGTCAGCAAACATTCTGCTCGGGCAGAATAGAAGGAGAGTTTAAATTGGTGCTTACAGAGCTTAGTCCTTCCTCCAGTGCTATTTCGGAACACGACTTCCAGTTGTAGACAAGGGACTAGATGAAGTGGAAGTCCACAGCAGGGAAATACCTAAAACCACCTTTTTCATTAAATGTTGTCAGTGTGCAGCATGCTGGCAGTAAGACAACGCTGCTGGTCTATAGGAGGAGGCTGGTGCACAACGCTGGGATTCATCCCGCCTGATCTAAGCATCTCGAGGCTGGCTGCTGAAATCTAGGTGAGATCTTTAGGTGCTCCTTGCAGTTAATGAGAAGGAATTGGTCTCTCCAGAGGGGGAGCTGGTGGCAGATGAATTTATTTTCAGAGACTGTGGCAACTAACTTCTTTGTCAAGACCAGACAGAAATCCTTGGCAGGGGAAAGGCAGAAGCTCAGGAATCCCAAGTCCACAGCTTGACTGCTGGACCGTCTTCCATCAAACTCCTGATCTAGTCATTGATCAGAGATGTGCAAATAGCTTCATGCTCAGCACCCAGAGTGTGTTCTGCAGCCTGCAGGGAGCCCAAGGCACCAAAGCTCACACCCTGACAGTTTTTTGGTGCTGTCTGGCCATGAGGTCGTGCTGGGGATGGCCCCGGGCTGGGATGTGGGAGGTGGAGGTCTTTGAAAAACCCAGGTCTCTGTTCAAACCTGGTAACATGAACTCAGTTCTTGTGAAACTTACAGCCAGAAATGACTGCTTCAAGTATATTTTAAAGGTGCTGTTAAATGGTGGCTGAATGCAACTGGCAAAAACATTTGAAGAAAACCGAACTTGAACATTTGCTACTGAGCTAAAGTCAGGCGATGCTTACTTTAGGCATGTAGAAATTTTCCCTTTCCCTTTAAGCATTTTAAATTATTTCTATCATCAAAAAGGTTAAATCTGACAGCATTTTAACTAAATATTTATTTATCTCATGCAAAGGAATGGATTTTGCATCCACCTGCAAAATCATCTAGTTAGAAGTGATCAAAGTGGTTTTTGTTCTGCTCGGTAAGTGCCAGGCTCTAGGAGAGGCCCGACTGATGGTGAAATGATAGCATTGCTTTAACATCAGTGAGCTGGAGCTATCAGAGTGGTCATTTCTTTTCAGTGCTTCACCCATGAGTTGAGAAATCCAATCTCATCCTCGTGGTAACCGGTATTAGCGCGGGGGAACAGACGGGAACATCTGGAGGCAGAAAATCCAGGGCCGTGACCCGGGGAGGTTAAACCACCATCCTGGCCGGGATCGGGGCGAGGGGGTGACAGGTTAAAGGCCAGATTTGAGTCCTGATAGATTAAATGAAGCTCAGAGAGGGGCTCGGAGAGTAATAAGGGATTGGTAACCCTGCGAGCCGAGGGTTTCTGTAAGCCCGTGGCTTGATCGCTCCTCTGGGCCGGGAGACGAAGCTTTGCTGATTAGCATGCAAATGCAACAGCAGGGTAAAAAGTTCCAGATGAATTTATGACTAAGCCTTGCTGCGGGGAAAAACATTTTTTGACAATATGCATTAGGAAAGGAGAGGGGAATGAAAGTAGGTATCAGCAGCCTCCAGCCAGCGTGGGTGGGCAGGAACGCGGCCAGAGCTGTGAGGACAGCAACGAGAGAGAGTCCTAAAGCAGGGCCACAGACAGAAGGGGAAGCCCCTGTTGGTCTTCAAAAAGAATACGAGCCTAATAAATGCAACTTTCTGCTTGGCACTAATGAAGCTGATTAATAAGGCTATAGGAGCCCATATGGCCACGGAGATTTCCTTAGACTAAACACCGCTAATGAATGTTTTGGGAGAGCACTGGCTGCTTCCAGGCAGTGCAGTGCGTGAGGGAACTGCAGTGCCTTGCCTCCTGGATGTGTCATCTCTCTGTGAAATGTCTGTTATTTCCACTTTGCAGGTGGGAAAATTGAACTGGGAGAGCAAAGATCAGCGTTTGCAGAAGCCTCCTCTTACATCAGGCTTTGATTTCTCAGGGACTGAAATGGAAGCACTGCTACTGGGAGCACTGGTGGTAGGAGGCTGCTTGCAAGTACAGCTGCTGGTGCCAAACACCACCTAGTATTGACAGTGGGGTGGCTCGAAGTTTCCAAGAACCAGGTCAGAGATTGTTAAAAAACAAAAAACAAGCTGTTGAGTGACAGGACCCTGGCACAGGTTGTCTTCATCACGAACCTGTTTAACTCCAGGAGCTTTACGGGCTCAGCCTCCTGACGCACTGCCTGGATCTTTCTTGCCCAGCACTTCTGAAATCCTGAAGGCAGGCCAGTCACATTTAAGTTCAAAATTATGGCCTGGCTGCTTGTGTTCAGGCAATCAGATGTGAAAACATGCTGATTTCATTCTTAAATGGAGATTCAGTTGGCTGCTTATTTGCTGAGCAAACAGATCTGCAGGGAGGAGAGGAGCAGCAGCTTCAGCCAGCACGCAGGGCTCCCTGATCCACTTTTTCCTCTTGGAGGTCTCTTGGCTTTCTTTCTCCACATGCTTCCTTGTCACTTTGATCTCTGCATCCCTACGTACAGCCAGGATAAATGGTTTTTCTTTCACTCTCTCTAGAAACAGGGATCCCTAAGCCCTAAATCTCTCTGCATAAACTCCATTGTAATCTTTCCTAAAAGATTTCTTAAAATTGTTGGTCCCAGCTATGCAGTGTAGATCACGTGTGTGATACGTATCCAGACTCTTTTCTTTTAGCTGCCTTCATGGGAACTGCTTTGTTAGGTTTTCCGTATAGTGAAGTACTGAGTGAGCTCAATTCCCTGCCACAGTGTTAGTACTAGGATTGTGTATCCTGAACAGTTATGGAGAATTCAGGTCTACAACAGCACGCGTGTGCTTATGTCTGTGTGTGTACACACACACGTGCACATGGATGTGCGCAGCCCTCCAGAGAGAGCTCAGCAGAACTCCCCAGATTGTACACGAGCAGTGAGAAGGGCAGGTAAGAGAAAGGGAGGTGCATCAGCTGTCTGCCAGGCTGTGGGAGGAGGCACACCAGCACAGCAGGTAGCAAATGTCTTCTTCCAGAGCTTGGAAGTAACTGGCGTGTAGGCAGGCATGAAAAACAAACCAAACCAAACCCCTGCCTTACTTTTATTGTCAGTCTGCCTGTCATACTGCCTTGTTAGGCAGGGATGGAAAATTAGCTGAGATTTGGCTTCTTCTTGTGTGTATGGGAAAGTAATGATACTTAGAAGGTTTTTTTTTTTACAAAAATGTGCTTAGTAGTGCCAGGAATCAAATGCAAAAGTTAAGACAATACAAAGAGGAAAGGTGCTTGGACTTTCTTCTCTACCCAGGGCTGCTAGTCCTGAGAGCTTTGTGCTTTCCATCCTCAGCTTTGCTTGAGCTCTTCCAGCGAGTGTCGTGTTTCCTCATGGAGGAGAATGATATCTTTAGTTCCATGCCTCACTGTGCTCTCAGTGCAGGACAGCCAGGAGTAAAAGCAAGGTAACGTAACAGGTAAGGGAGAAGAGAGCTGGAGCAGGATGCTGAGTGTGTTTTCTGTCCATCCTCCCATTGCTACAGGACAAGAGAGGGATAGGAAAGGGGAATGCTCCAGCGGTACCAGCTTTGCAATCCTCTTGCAGTCCTCTTGGGCAAGGCGACAAGGAAAAGATCACCCACACCACAGGGAGATGTTCTGATAAGCACAAACTCTTGGATGGGAAATGGAGCTGTGGTGGCACTGCTGACGTGTGTGTGGCCCCACCGCTGATCCAGGACTGTCAGAGTCTCACTGCGCTGTATGGAGAGACTGAAAAATATCTTATCATTAAATTACATTTGACTGAGGTTGGCTGAATTAACATTTCCCAGTGCATGAGAGCCACATGATAGGAATTTGATTACTCCTGAGCTTCTCATTATTGCAAAGGTTCCTTCCAGTGCCTGGTACACAACTGAGGTTAGGCATTAGCAGTTCCAGTTGCTGGCAGTGTTTGCACAGCAGCTTTAATTCTTCAAATATTTCATGCTTATGGCAGTTGTTGGACCTTCTGTGCTTTTGGTCTGGTGTGGTAAATACATCTTTTTAAGAGGCTTTTCTCTTAAAGACGAACAGTAATGCAAAAAAAAAAAAAAGTCTTTTTGCATCCCTTATAGACAGTGGATAAAACATTTCTGCAAATGTTGAAAAAAGATTTGTGTTTTGCCACTTTTTGACATTTGAAACTGTAAGTCTTGATTTAGTTTTGATTTTTTGTTTTATTTTTCGGAATGAATGGTTGAGGCCAGCACTGCATAGCAGCAGGTTGCAATGGAGGCAGAGACAGGTTAAAAAAAAGGTCATGCTTAGGGAGACAGTTTTGAATTCTGCTAGCATTTAATACTCACTTGCCTACCCAAGCATCTCAGTGATGTTCATCACCATGATGCCCATGTCCTCAGACATTAACAAGTGCCTCTTTGTCTATTAATTGGAGATAGCACCTTGCTGTTCTAGTAGGGTGAGGTTTTCGTCACAGAGACATCAAAGAGCAGATTCTTCAAAAGTGTCAAGGTTACAAGACTGATGATTTTGATTTCTGAAATAAAGTCTGTAGTTGTCCATCTAGAGCCACGTGGGATTGTTCCAGTTCTGCCAGTGAGCAGTCAGTGAATATGTGACTGAAGCGAAAATATGGCTGGGACAAGCTAAGGAGATCCCTTTTATCAGTTTCCCCTGTAGCTTAGGAAGAATTAATATCAATCTGTCTCTTTAAGGAGGGCTGCAGGAGCAGTAAGTTTATTTGCATTTCTCCTTTCACTGTTGGCAAGAAGCATTTGACCATTTGAGCAGCAGATTTTGCTAGCATCGTCTAAAAGGAGGTAAATGTCATTAAAAACCCCTCCTAGGTTAAAACGGACAATAAATACAGGTAAGAGTTTGCAGGGAGGAAGCAGGCTGCCCAGTGCGCATGCACCCAGCTGGGTGCCCGTGTCACAGGTACTGGGTTTGTGTCTGCTTCCCCAGCGTGCTGGGGAATTTCAATTCTTTTCTGCACACAGCATGGACAAGCTCTCACACTCATTTTACTCCAGGCTCTTTTGCAAAGGCAAATGGCACTGCTGGAAACTAATCAACGTAATTTTTTACTCTTTGCAGAGGTCTATTAGCAATCATTGCTGCAATCTTGGTCTGTAAATGGGGATGGCATATTCCTAAATTCAAAACCAGAAATGTTTTGCATTTTTTATAAAATATTATTGCCTTGTCCTGTCTCTGGACAGCCTCCTTTGAGGCTTTTGGTGTATTCCTCTTCTCCCTAGATGCTGTAGCAGGCTGTCAGCAGGGAGATGCTGCTGAGGATATTGGAAAAGCTCAAATGGTAATGAACAGGAAAAAATTCTAACATCACTGTTACTGGAGAAGCCTTGCACAACCTCTCCCTATATACATGCACTGGGAGAAAGTACAAATATTACTTTTATTAAATGAGACGCAGACACTTGGTTCTTATCTTGTCTGACAAAGGAGAAGAAGAGACTGACACGGCTTTCATGGTGTAAAATCCCAGCAGAGATAAAGGGCTGCGGAATTATCCTGGCTAAGCTAAGCAAAGCTGTCTTTAGGGCAGCCTTCATCTAGCTGTATTTCTGCAGGAATTTTGTTGGCCCAAATTTTACACCAAGGAACTACTTTGTGCTAAGGAAACAACTTGTTCCCGGTGTGAGAACACAACCTGGACTGATCTGGCAAACCCCATGAAGGTGACTACAGGAGCCACTGAGTCAAACTTCCTTTTCCTATTTAGTATTTACACCAAGAGCAGTTAACCTGATTGATAAACACAGGTTTGATTAAAAGTTGCTCTGGGACTCAAAAGGAAGCCATTTGGTTTCCATCCCTTGCCCTGGCTTCTCTGAGAGCCTGGGGAAGAAGGCTGTGCTTTCTTTTATATATGCAGCCAAAGTGCTTCTCTGTGCCCGTTTGGGAAGGATTTAAGCCTAAAATGAGTGTGAAGACGGAAGTTCTCGTGTATTATAAGAGCTTGTCCATTTATCAGAATAAAAATTATAAGGATCATTAATTTGTGCATATGTAAATTAGGAACTGTAGCGGATTTCCTGATAACCAGCAGTAGCATGTGATGTGCTCGGTGGCAGTCATGTCTAGGCTGAAATGTGTTGATTGCCTCCAGGGTTAACCCTGCAGCTTTCACGCCGCGCGAAAGCAGCTTGTTCTGCTCACCATGTGGCACTGGAGCACAGGCAGAAAAGGTCACACGAGCAATCAAGATCAGCATATCCCTACTCAGGTAGGGACCCCCTGTGGCTGTAGGATTAGCTGCAGAGCCTGAGCTGCCTCGGAATACATTTTGGCTTCTAACTGTCCTGACTCCGTTCCAGGCAGTTTTGTTTCGTTACTCTGTGACTGTATTTGCCATGAACTTGGACACGCAGTGGAATGGTGCTTGCTGTTTCTTGCTGTTTGTCTGTTTTTCTTCCTTTCCGGGTTTCTGAAACATGAAAACAGAAGAAATTAAAAGGCGAGCTTGTTTTCTTAATGCATCTCCCTGCAGGAGTGAGCCGTAGTCTGGCAGGCTGCTCTGAGACCTTTGCTGATGGTGTCACTTCAGCAAGGATCCTACAGGAAAACTACCAGTAAGCGCCTGCAATGAGCAGATAATATTTTTCAAAATGTGATTGAAATTCTCTGACATAGTTGGGGTTTTAGAGTCATGAATTTGGTTGGGGCACAGAGGAGCTGTACATCGAATCCCCTTGCATCACATACAGAATCCTGGTTCAGGAATTCCAAGCTGAGACTTCGAGGCCAGACAGAATTCACTCTCCCCTTTTCTCCCTACCGTTCCCCCAATATTTGGGAAAGCTGTAAAAGCACATTTGCTTCAGCACTCCCCCCATGCTCTCACTGCCAGGGAGCAGCACTGGAACAAGGGGCAGCAGCGCAGACACGCAGGGCTGTCTCTGAGGCAGATATTTGTCAGGGAGAAGTCACTGACCTCCTTGTTTCCTTAGCCCTGGAGATCCTTGCACTCTCATTGCCGAGTCTCCCCAGGGAGGTGGGGGTGTTGCTGCCTACCCTGGGAGGAGGCCAGCATTTAATCTTATCATCTGTCTCGGCTGACAAGCCTGCTGCTGCTGTAGGAGAGCTCTGGGGGCAGCCCCCAGACAGCAGTGCCGGAGATGTCCATTCCAGGGCAGCCTCTAAATGAAGCCTCAACATTTTCATTAAAAAGAGATGCTCCTGCTGGACAATTACGGCTTGTGACTCTCCCATTTTTTCCACAGGCAGAGAGCTTATGTAAAAACTGACTGACATTTAAAAATGCCAGCACTCTTATTAATTCTTCAGGAAGGCTTTCTTGGGGCTTTCTGTGAGGAGTGCCAGTCAGAGGACAAGGGTGGCGTGGCCAGGCTGACAGAACCAAGCTCTTTACACAAAGACTGGACTCTTTTAAGTCTGCTTTAAAATCATGTTTACCACGTAACTTCTGGCTAACCGGGAAAGGCACCTGGGAAGGTTACAGCACCCAGTGCTCCTGAGAGTCCCAGCTGGGTGAGTACAGCCTCTTCTGGGCTCTGTCTTGTGACTGACCTCTCTCTGAGCCGGGAAGAGCCCTTCTGCAGGAATTAAAGCAGCTCTGCTGCCTTCCTGCTGGCTCAGAGATGTGCTGCTGCTCTTCCCTGTGAGCAGAGGGCACTAGGGTGGATTACTGCCCCCCAGTAATTCCAGCAGCACTGCTAATGTGTTGCCCTTACTCCAGGATCACAACTTAAATTCAAACCAGAGGACAATACGTGTCAGGGCTTTTCTCTGCCGGCCCTGAAGGATTGAAAGGCCAAGCACATTAACGTGTCTGCTTCTCCTCCTTGCTTCCTAACCCGGGGTACCTGGCACTCCAAAGAGCGCTTGTCTGAGGAGACCTGGGTTCACTTAAGCATCTGCCAGAAAAAAATACCACCTTTCCCCCACCCCACTTCTATTAGTGCCGAGTTGCAGTTATTTTGTCTGCAGTAGGGACAAAAGAAGCTGATTTCCAGTGAATGAATGATTCTGCTGAATGATTCTAGGATCTGCTCCTAGGCTGGACAGACGCTGCGGCTCAGAGCACACAGCTCCCTTCCAGTGGCTGTCCCATGGACAACACGCTGCTGCCAGCTCCATGCTCCTTTATCCTGCGAGGAGAGCCCAGTTTGGGGATGGCCTTTCAGAGCCCACAGGTTTTCCACAACAGTTAAAGTGTCCGGGGTCGTGCAGGTGTGCTCACTGCCCGATGTATGTGTGTTGTGATGGCACATTTGTTATTCTCTATCGGAAATCATTCTCCCAGGTCGGTAAGGATATTGTTTAGTTAGGTGTAAATCTAGCCATGTGCTGCACATGTAGAATCAGAGCCAAGGCTGCTTCACTTCTAAATCTCCAGTGACCATCCCGTAAATAACAGCTCTCACCGTCCTGGCTGAGTCTATTGGCAGAAAGCACCTCCATGGATCACACACAGAGGAATGACTCACTGCAAGGCTAGGGAGAAGAGAGCGAGGAGCTCTGCTTAGTTATGTGCCTGGCTTTATTACTGCTGCATTTGCAACTATATTTAGAGTCAATGACAAAATCAGATGCCTGCCAGGTCCTGACATTGGTATGGAGCTGCTTTTTTGTTGGAAATGGTAAGGATGTGTGAAATCATCTCGGGGTAAAGGTTATGTGTGCATTAAGGCAACAACCAGCCTGATATGGGCTGAGCCACCTGTAAGCCATGGGTGCTGGCCCCAAATTGTGAAGACACCGACTGTGGGTCAGCACAAGGTCTTTGAGAGCTTTTATTGTTTGACCCGATTCACTGCAGGGGAACGGGTTTGCATTTGGAATACATTTAACCCAAATAATTGAAAGTTAATCTCACTTTATTCTACATAATGTTTTATGATAATGCAATTGTAGCGTGTTTTGTGTGGGGCATAGAGGCCAACAAACTACAGAAGCTGACATTTTGCATCAAAGGAGCCAACAAGAGGTCTGGAGTTTCTACTCAAACTGATGGCAGCATTTGAGAAACTGAACCCTTTCAATAATGACTTTCTCTCCTCTGTTTATTTTTTTTGGGGTGTCCCTTGTAGATACTCATTCATGACTCTCAACAATTACACTGCGCGCAGTATGGTGTAAGTGAAATGAATAGTTTTCTAGGTCAAGCAAATGCAGAAGAGATTGAACCAAACAGGGTGAAAAAAAATCAACTGTAACAGAAGAAGTGTATTGCAGGTCAAGTGCTGCTTGAACGAAGCGATGTAGTGGTGTATGTTGCTAGATCCAAAATAGTTTCCTTCTTGGGGAGTTATCAGAAAAATGCAGTCAGTGAACCGGAAAACTGTGAAATTGTTCAATAAAATTAATCCTCAACTGTGATTAGCAAAAATGTCAGGCTTATTTTGCATCTAGATTTCCATCCTAGCAAATATGAATTTGTCCCTGAATTCTGTTGTCTTGGTCTGAACATTTGCTCTGTTGTACTGAACGTAGTTCCACACCCAGTGCATGTTTTCTTATTAGGTGTTGAGTTTGGATAAAGAAAAAAGAAAGCATGTTTTAATAAGAAAATATGATTTAAACTCACAACGTTTGTATTTAGATATAGTCAGGTGGAAGCCGAATCATTTCATTACATATCCTTATAAATCTGGTATTTGCTTTCTTGCACTTGTCTGCACAATCTTGTGCCTTCCACAGGGCCACTTGTGTTGTGGAGGGAGTACCTACAGGCGATGAGAAACAGAGGAGGGGATGCAGCTTGCTGGTCAGTGGATGGTACGTGTCTGTGTCCAGGCTACAGACTGCCTGAGTCTTCTCAAGCCATGAAGACTTAAACCTTTCAGACCTAAGCTCTGGGGAAGACCATAGTTATTCGGAAGCCCCATAGTTATTCTGCTGATCCCCTGGTGTCTTCACTGACACATCCTGTGTGTATTGCTTCCATGGTGCTCATAGGACCTTCAGTCTGCAGGCTGGCTGGGTTACTGTTGTGGCTTTTGGGCTGGACCTGAATATTAAGGGATAGGCTTATAGGTGCTCACGCTTATAAGCTGCAGAAAACAAGACAATGCAAATACCAACACAAGCCTGTGGAGAAAATGATAAGGAGCTCTTGGAATCTTAGAAACTGATAATGAGTTATATTTGTTTGCTCCTCTACAGCTATGCCCATTCTTTGATCCTGAAGATAAACACATCAGCATCTCACTCCCCTGCCACAGTAACCTAAAGGAGCATTTTCTCTCTCTGCAGCTGTATCAGAACTTTGCAAACAAGTTGAAGCTGCTTTGCACAGTCAGCCTTTACCTTTCCCATTAACCATGGCATCCTCTGCTCCTGCCACAGGTTGCCAAAGCAGCCTAGCCTCCGCCAGTGAGCAATTTGATTGTCTGCTCTGTTTTTACTGGTGTCTCCAGATCCTCTCGTCTCAGCCTCCCCTTGCCACCACCTTTAAGACAGCAATTTCTTAGAATGTTTTGTCACTGGGACCCTGAGCTCACACTAGCCACGCATCCAGCTGCAGTGCCATTTGGAAAGGAGGTTGACAGCAACATCTCTTTGTGCTCCTCCATCTTTACCAGCTTCAGGAATTTCTGGCTTGTGCTCCCTTTGGCAACGTTGGCATCTCCAAACTATAAAGGAGATTCTCTTTGTCTGCAGCTTGTTTTTCTCCTGAAATATTTTCCTTGTAAGTAGCCAGAGCGATTGCAGTGACCAGCACATGAAGGGACCTTGCTTCCCAATGACCGAAAGCAGCTTTCCTGTCATCTTGTCCCCTCCTGGATCAGAGCACGTTCTTGTTAGGCAGTGCTCACCCACGCAGTGACCTGCACGAAGCCTGCTTGGCTTCTCTGTTGGTGCTCTAGCACAATGCATCCAAAGGGGCACTCCTGCATTCAATATCGGCAGGACTGGAGGACTGGCAGCTGCTGGCCCCATAAACTCCTTTCATGGCCCCTTTCAGAGCTGAGGTGACCCATGTGCATGGCTGGACTCTCACTCTGGTGGCGAGAGCTGAAGTTGTCAGCGCTGCCTCTGTTGAGCTGCTGCAGCAGCCAGTATTAGTGCTCACATTCTCTGTCCCAGCTTGAGCAGCTCCCTTTAAAATTTCTCCTTTGAAGTCCCAGGGTGAAACCATCGCTGCTTTTCAGTCAATGTCAGAACACCCCACGAATGAACAGAATTAGGACAGGCTGAGGAGGGAACTGTTTCCCTGCCTTTCTGGGAGTGGTTTGGGACTGAAACCATCAGTGCTCTTTGAAAGCCGAGCTATTTCTGTGTAGATGCCTTAGGAGTTCAAAATGTTATTAGAATATGCATTATTATTTTGATTCTCACCTGTCAGTGCTGACATCGGTGACAGCGAAGGGCACAGTACAGGAAATATGATCCGCTCTGCCCCAACATGATGCAGCACAAAGGCAGGTGGTTGTTACATTCCGCTTTTGCTTGGTAGCTCAGTCCCAAAGGGAACTGGATTGCTCAGTGACATTGTGCCAGAGTCTCTGTGCTTGATTTTATTTTGAGTAAGTCTCACCTCCTTATACATGGATAATGAACGCGCCGTGCACCTGGTACAGGCTGCACGGGGTTATTTAAAACATGAGGGTCTGAGCATGCCTGAAAGTGAAGTTCCCTCCTAAGTATAAGCTGCAAACCCTAATTCAACGTTAAATCAAATCAATGTTAATTTGTGAACTAATTAGCATTTCAGGCTTTTTTTTCGGCAGTGTGGTGATTTTGTATATAATGCTATGTGATTGTACTGAAGTGCATAATTATGGAGCTGAATACATTGTCTCCTGCTGACATGTTGCAAAAAGATTTTCTCTCCGCAAAGGATGCTTGCTACATCTGAATTAAAGATACACATCTAAGTCCCGAGCCGCTAACCTGCAGCTGAATTTAATTGATGTAATGTCAGAATGAAGGGGCATTCCTGAATGAATGGCTTGACTATATACTAACCGAATGTATTCATTCGTGTCTCTGGTTTAATGAGGAAGATATCACTTGGTGGGAGACAGATGATGTGAAAGGTATTCCGAGTGGGGAATGTGCATCAAGGAAAACCAAGTGGCTTTAAAGAGATTTATTTTAAAGAAAGTCTGAAGTCTGAGTGCTGAAGTAGGGGAACTGTCAGTACTTGCTCGGCTCGGTGTTCATTCTCACCCACAATTCCCGTCCTGGCAGTGGCCAGCACAGGCAGCTGTGAATGGAGCAAGGAATTGCATCACTTCTACAATAACCACCTCTCCTACCCCTCCTACAGCAAAGCTGATGTAAGTCTCCTCTACATAACGTACCTGGAAACAACCATTTTCACTTAAATACCACTACCCACACTCTAGTTTTCTTAAAAAAAAATAGTTTTAATAATATTTATGTCCTTCATTATCTCTCTCTGGTCTTCAAAGACACTGATTTTTATAGGTAACATGGTTAAGATAAAAGCTTTTTTGTGCCATAATGCAGGAAGTACACTCTGCACCTAACACAGATAGATGAAGTAGTACTGCAGCCTCACTTATGGGTGCAGTCAGTAACCTTGCTTAAAAAAATAAAAACATATAAATTGTAAAAGATTTCTTCAAATCTGAAGGTGAGCATGTACATACAGTTCCCTATAAGATCCTGAGTCAATCAGGGAAGTTTGGTGTCCCCGAATAACCTTTTTCCAGGTGAGTTACTGCTCAGCTGCTCCCAGGAGTCAAGGGATGATTGATGGTTGTGCTGGGGCCTCGCTGGTCTCCTCCGGCTGCCTTTGCCTTGATGGAGGTGAGTGAGGGACTGGCAGGAGGTGTTCTGGGTGTCGATCCTTTTGGGCTGACAGGTTATTCTTGCACCAGGCTGATTCAGACTGAATTACTCAGAACCGTGGTTCAGACCTTTCTTCATTATTTGAAGAATTAAACACGTAAAGTGTGGGAATTTAACTGACCAACTCTGGCTGTCTGATTAGACTCTGACTGAATTGACAAAATAAGCCATATTTCTGTTGCTTTGGCCCTTTTTGTGGGCTGTTTTTCTGGGTTCTGCTTTATTCCTAGGTCTGGGCTGACTGAGACTTTTCAGTCTAGTGTTCTATGAAAACAAGACCTGGTGGGTCTCTCTACTTCTGTGCATGACCTATTGCTCTTTGAAAACTTTTGAAGCCCTCAGCCAATTTCAGCCAAACCTGACAGGCTGTTAAATTCTCTCAGATGGCATAAAAATAGATTGCCTCTGGGGAAAGCAGAGCAGCGTGGGCTCACTGCCTTGGTCAGTGTCCAGGTTCTGCAGGTAACCAGGCTGCCTTGATTCTCTAGGCCTTACAAGTAAAAGAGCCCACAGAGAAAGAACCCACAGGTCCTGACCATCAGAGGTACCAGCAGTCCTACTGCTGGGTAATAGCTGTCTCCAAGTCTGCCTTGTGAAAGTCAGTAGCCTACAGAACCAAACAAAGCAGTCACGACAGCCCAGCACCTCGATTTCTCAGGTCCTTCAGTCCAGCAAGTTGTGGGCCTACTGAGACCCCAACCTGTTTATTTATTAAACCTCTATTAAATCAGAGTATAATCTCTATTAAGAGCTAATGAAACTAAATTGTTGATTTTGACTTTAAAAGGCCAGGAGCTCTAGCAAAAAGCTAAAAATAGGAGCAAGTTTAGTGTGCACTGTGCCCTCTGTGGATCTCAGCCCACCCAACACCGAGCTCCCGTGCTCGTTCAGGACATCTGCATGCTTAGATGCAAACAGTGCGGGAGGCGAACTGGCTTTGATTTTCAGCTTTTACCGTAACCTTCTTACATTTGTACTTTTAGGGCATTTAAAAGGTTTAAAATTCCTTCCAGTTCCATTTTATGGTTGATTGTACACAGTGCCTGCCTTGTACAAATACCCAATAAGCCATTATTTTCAATGCAAACAGCAGAAAGTTGAACTATTTAGAAAAAATACAATTCAGCCCAAGAACCATGCTAATTATATCCTTGGTTATTTTCACACTGAGGAATATTTCAATCTGTACTCTGTGTTTATATGCTAAAGATGTTTCTTCTTGTCTGAACTAGCAAGTATACCTCCGGGAGCTTTATTTTTGGTTACGCATTTAATGCAAAGCATTATTTGCATCACAGGAAGATCACATCTTCCCCTTGCCCATTTCAGCTTTTCCATACCAAACCTCAGGCTTTCCTATTATTTGTAAAATTGCTTTTGTTTCCAGTTGGGATCAGATTTAGAAATGGGAAGATTGGGGTTTATTAGAATTTGTAGCTAGGGGAGAATTCTGCTCCAAGTGGAAAATGCTAAACCATGCTGGGGAGAAGGGGGGCACGAGACAAAGGAAAGGGTTTAGAACAGGTTTGTGGGTTTTTTGGATATCTGTTTGCTATTACCCTGCAAAAGTGCAAGAAATGTGGAGAGAAAGAGTAAGGTGTAAAAGCAGAGAAATGGAAATACACTTTTAAATGGTGTAGATAATGACTTTATACTTCCTAAATTTTGAGGTAAGTGATCTTGCCTATTTGGGAACAAAGCTGGCATTGGTTTCTTAATCACTTAGAAACCCTCAGGACATGTTTCAGGGAGAAGGTGCAGAGAAAATGTTCATTTTTAGATATTCATGGAGAAATTGTAAGAGAGTTCCAATTTGTGCAGCCAGCACCGATCTGCTTAACCATTTCCCTGTCATCTCCCTGTTTGTACTGAATTTACACATGAATTTTTAATTGGATCCTACTGCTAATAGCAATTTTCTTCTTCTATTTTTTTTTTTTTTTTTTAATTCCAGGCAAATATCACAAAATGACTGGCAACTCTAGAGATAAGGCCTGCTCTACTTTCTAGCAGCAGCTGCAATATCCAAAGGGTTAATGCAGATCAGCGAGGTTTCGTCTCCCTGCCCTCTGAGGTCTGATTCATAAAGCTGAAGAGATGAATTCAGAAATTTCCAGAGACAAATGGGAGAGAAAACCAAGAGATATGAAAAAGGGGGGTGGGAAATGAAGTTTTGTGTCAGTGCATGTGGTTACCAAGCGGGGCCTGAAATTCACTCAGGTTCTTGTGCAGTAAGGTGCTGAGATGTTTCCCTCAGCAAAAGGGCAGTCTGCACATCCTGGGCCAGTTTCCAGTACTGGAGCAGATCAATGATCCATTTAGGCTCCAGCAGTGGCTAATGCTGAGAAGAAAGGCAGAAATCCTTGCTGGTGCATCAGCACTTTAATACTATGGAGGTGACATAACTGCCAGCCCCGAAGATATGAGCGCTCTGGTCAGGCCTTGTGGTAATGCTGTTCTACCTCCTGTACCCATGCATGAGGTTGGTACTAAACATTTTACGGAGCTGATCCTAAACATCCAGCTGGGCTTTTCTAAGTGCCGTGCACTGCTCTCTGCATCCCATGGGTTCCATTTCTGCTGACTGGTTAAACGTTGTTTAACTACCACTGTCCTTAAGCACCATCTTTCTATTCATTTCAATCTAGCTTCTGTAAATAGTCATATGAATCTTTATTTTAAAAAAAGTCAAAAATTGGTATAGTTCTAAACCTTCCAGGTCATGAAGTGCAAGCTGTAACACACAGTTACACTTTAATCTTCTTAGCTCAAAAGAAATAGAGGCAAATTTCTACTGCCCCCACTGGGACAATGATACGGCAGCACACAGCTTGCACTCATCGGGTTTTGCTTTCCACACTGAATGAATTCTGAAATCCTGTGGTCACCTTGCTGCAGCCTGGGATGTTACAGGTAGTCTTGAAAGCCTCAGGGGGATCACTGATCCTAAAACCAGGCAGATGTGTCTAGAGAATGCTTTGCAAGGTCCAAAGGCTCAGGAAGACCTTCCCTGTCCAGTGAAGAGGGAGCAGCTGTAAATAGTTTATAATGTTTGGGTTTGTTAGCTCGTACATTGCCGAGATGCTGTCATCAGACCCCTGTTTTATCAGCAGAAATAAATCCTTTCTGTTGTTCTGTCCTTTGATACATTCCAGCAAATTCTAAGCATAACTCGGAGATGGCTGGATCTCTCTGTACAGAATTCATGGACGGGGATGATAAACTGCAGCACCATGCCAGAAAAGCCTTCCTCACTGCAGCCCTGCCCATAACAGCTGCCTTCAGCAGTGAGTGTTGGTCTCTGCTTTCTGTGTGGTGGCACGGCTCAGTTCCTGGGCAGTGTACGGACTCAAGGAGTTGCCTAGGGAAATGATGCCCTGTGCCTGTTTCCTCTCTGGCTCACAAATAAGTCTTTATCACAGGGATACTCCTAAATGTATGAGGCACCTCTGTAGGAACCTCCAACATAGAGGGATCTAAATGATTTGCTTCCCATCCCATTTCTTGGAGAAATAACATCATGATGCGGTTTTGTAATGTGTTGAGGAGGGATGCAGGCACACAGAATCCAGCATTAAGTTCGGACAGCATCCAAATCTGTGTTCATTTCTGCATTTGCTTTTTGTTGTGTGCATGTGAATCCACATGGTTTGGTAAATGTCCTCTTCCAGATGCATATCTCTTGCTCTTTAAGGAAGAAGCAGTGAGGAATGTTCGTGTCGCTGAATTGACCTAATCAAATGCTGTCCACAGCCCTTAGGAAGTTAAAGCAGAAAGTCGTGGAGCACCTGCACAGCTTCTTGTTTACTTAGCACAATCTTAAAGATTTAATAATAAATGTTGTTCTGCTTTATTTCCAAGCTTCCTGAAACCATCCTTGCAGAGAGAAGACTGTTCAATGCACCACATCTTGAATTAACAAGTTAATCTATAGCTTCTTGCTGCAAGTGAGGGGAAGCAATTACTGGTATGCATTAGATCACTTTAATTTCAGGTATGCGTTCAGATAGATCTTCACTGGCCCAAAGAAGGACGGGGGTTTGGACAGAGAGAGAACAGTGATTAGCCAAAGCAGCCTGGGCTCCTTTTTGTCATGAAGTTTAATCAGTTACTTGCTTACATGACATTTTTCAAAAGCTATTCATTACTCTTATAAGATGCTCGATTCTGCGACAGTGCTAGCTGTGTTGTCTGCTGTGGCTGCTTTTCTAGACCGGCTGGTACTCACTTACGTGTCATATCCGAGAAGATGCTATTAACACAAGTCCCAGGTTCAGTAGTTTGATGCCCTCCTGCCTTTCCCCACAGCATTTCGCAGTGCTGCAGGGCTTTTTTAGCTGTGTGTCTGAGCGCTGCTGGAGCTGTTGCCTCATTTGGCAGGCTGGTGACCAGACCTGCAGCCCATTAGCCCTCCCGGTCCCTTCCCTCCCAGCACCCTCGGAGCTCTGCAGTTTCTGGTGACCTCCTGCCTCCCACCTCCGTCCTCCTTTTGGCTCCGAGGTCAGTGGGAAGGAAGAGAAATCCATAAAGACGAAGCTCATTTAAAAAGAGGAGTCAGAACTGCTGACTTGTGTGTTGCATAGCGCTATGTAAATCTCTAGGCATTACCAACAGGGGGGCCAATTTGTTTTACAGATCTTTTTGCAGATCCGCGGGCTACTTTGGGTGCAGGTATTTCCCTTGGTTTCCTATTGCTCTGTTAGTGCATGTCCCCCTCCCTAGTCCTCATTATCAGCCCTAATTTATCTCACTGTGCCACGCCACTGCTGAAACCTCTTAGGTGAGGTTGAATTTCGCCATTAGTTTATAAATTCCTAAGGTTTCTGGCTGGGTGAAGAGTCTTTTCATGAAAAGTATGAATTATTTAAAGGTGGTATTTAGAGAGGGAACAGGTAGAGAGCTGCACTGTTGGCAATATTTTTTATACCTTTCCAGCATGTGGGAATCCCTTGGTGCATTGCCATGCAGCCACCTGGGGGCAAGCAACCAGAGCATTTTGTGGTGCTGGGGAGGTGCCTTGGGAGGGGAAGGGGAGCGCTGTGTGCTGGGGTCAGGGCACAGCGAGGCAGAGCCCATCCTAGGTGGCTTTTTAAGTGTGTGGCCTCCTCCTGCACCCCATATTCACCAGGGCAGAAACGAAGCTCAGGCCGTGGAGGTGGGTGATGGAGGAGCTGCAGGCTGCGGAGATTCCTGGAGCAAAATAAAGCAGGTATGGAAACAAGGGGCTAACAGGAAACACTGTGCCTGCTAATGAGGGGCAGAATAGCGATGAGGGAGCGTGAAGGGAGATTATTACTAAAGCAGACGCAGTCCTTTGCAGAACTCCTGCTTTTATATTCAGATTGCTTGATGATATGCT
This sequence comes from Anas acuta, assembly GCF_963932015.1. NCBI lineage: Eukaryota > Metazoa > Chordata > Aves > Anseriformes > Anatidae > Anas > Anas acuta. The sequence continues at coordinate 4,296,165 of NC_088986.1, forward strand.
GACTGCAGGAGTTTGCCGAGTTACTCTTTGCCGTGGCATGAAACTAGCAGGTAATTTTTTTTCCTCCCTTTCTTTCCTTCCTCTCTTGAACCAAGAGTTTCCAAAAGCTGCCTTTCTTTGCTTATAGGAAATGCCCTAGTTTTAAATTCAGCACCGTAAGGCATCCATCTCCGTCTTTTGCCCCTGCCTGCACACTGAACTGCCTGCTTTTTGATGTTGGGAAAGAGAGCTCCCCCAGCTTGCCGCTCGCAGTCGGTAATGAGGAGGAGTTACCGTCAGCGCACTGCTCTCACGTCTCAGTGTGCCTCCTGTAATGTGAGAGGATTATTACTGATGCTCTGCTGGCTCTATTCATTGTTGTGAATGAATTATGCTTTTAAGCTGGGCATTAGCCTAAAAATACCTCCAGTGACTTAAGTGGGGATTATTATTACTGAGCATGTTTATGGTTGTTCTTAAGAGCCCACCAAGAGCGGAGCCCCGTTGTGCCAACCACAGCACGCGAGATGCTCCCTGCCCCAGCGAGCAGCTGTCTGAAAAGATATGTTTGGGGCAGGGCCAGGGCTAAAACCCACAGATGGGGTGATTTCATGCAGCAGATAGTTTCTGTCAAAGAGTACAAGAAAGACAGACATCTTTTTTTCCCTAATGCCCTGGTTTGTCTGAGAGGGTATCAATCTCCCCTGGGCAGCTCAGGGTCTGTGTTGCCTGGGGCTGAGCCTTCCCACCAGACCTTTTTACTCTTGCTTGGCTCTTTCTGCTCCCAGCAGCCACCGTCCTGCTATGTGTGAATAATAATTCCTAGTCTTGGCTTACAGAGCATTTGATTCTGGCCATGCATTTCACCACAAACAAAGCATTTGAGAGAAGAAAGTGAGGAGCTAGGTCTGCTCAAGGCACTGCTGTTGGATGACTTATGGGGAAAGGTGTCGGGAGGAAATGCAGAGACGTTCGTTTGCTTTCTCATTTGCAAAAAGTGAGCGACTGGCTTATTTCTCCCATCATAAAATTGTCTCTCTGAGTTTTCCAGGTGGGTGAATCACAGGGGCTGGAATGTAGCTTGACAGGTAAAAATCAAAAGCAGCATGGCTTAGTGATGCTTTGTCAGCTGTGAATAACAAGGGATGTTTGGGGGATGTTCTGAAAATCCAGATGCCATCCGTTGTTAGCTCTCAGCTTCTGCTGCCCTGGGCAAACCTGATAATGTGTCACTGCAGAACAGTTGCTGCCGTGTATTTTGCCTAATCCGTCCGCATGGCAACTCCAAATCAGTTGTCAGCTTCCCTCTGGAATGAAATCTCTATTGCCCCCATAATCTGAAATCCGGAGGACAAAACTGAACGCGCTGTGACTACCGGGATGGTTTGTGCTTAATTCCTAACAACTGATGTGATGTTTTGCCTCCTAGTGTCAATAAATAGCTGGCAGGGGAGAGGATGAGACCTGCAGAGGTACGTCGGGGCTCGGCAGGCACCTCCCCACCCCGGTGGCAGTGAAGTCGTGGTGCACACAGCGGCGACCCAGCCCTTTTCCAGCCAGGACTCGGTGCTGGTACCGCCTGTGAGCAATGGTCTAAGTGCACATTACTCTGCTGGGCTCGTGTGTGCTGATGTGTGCAGGTCTGTCTGGAGCTCCTGAGCCCAAGGATGGCTGTTTGAGACAGTGATAGCAATGCACAGATCCGTGCACTGGAATCACACCACTCGTGGTTTATGCTGCAATACGCTTTCAGTTGTACCACTGGGTATTAAAAACTACACCATGGTTTTGTTTGACAGCGTACCTCATAATATATTATGGGAATAATATTTTACCAGCTGAATAGCCTGTGATACTCATTTCTGCTGTTTCTGCTCCTCTTTATTTTAAACCTCTGAGCCCAAACAGCAAAAGGAGCAGACTCACCGCTGGGCTCTAACCAGGCTTCAAACAGGCTCTGCTCACCGGGCAGTCAGCTCCTGGTGTTTTAAAGCCAGGGGTTACCTCTTTAGGGTGGTCACAAAACAAAAGCTTTATTCTTCATAAATGAACTTGTGTATCATAATCTTGTGCTAGGGTGTTAATTAAAGTAACCTTTCAACCTCCAGCTGATAAGAACGGGAGGAACAAACCCATGATGAAACCCAGGGCAGTGCAATGCCATTGCTCCCAATAAAGATCATTAAAGTTTCTGACACGACTCGTGTGCTGAAACGCTGCCTCACTTGTGGTAAACACCCAAGTGAAGCAAACACTTGGCCTGTCTGACAGGCCACGAATGCTTCCATTAGCATGGCATAATTGTAATGCATTTAGCATGTATGTTTAATGCTAAATGCATTAGCACTTAGTGTCAAGAGCTCCAGACCCGCTAGAGTCAAGGGGTTAACACAAATTAAGAATTGCAAGAGAGATTTGTCACTCTTTATAGCTTTGTGTTAGACGTCCTAATTTCATTACCGAAGCTTACTCTGTAAAGAGAGAGTATTATTTGTGCGTTAGGCTCTTTTTCCTTCTTTTGCAAGTGAAGACCAATTACCCTGCTAACATTTGCTGCTGCAGTAACACTGCTGAGAGGCCCCGCTGTAACATCGTGTAAGCTGATGTAGTAAAACCTGCAGAATGCGTTACCTAAGAACACGCAGCCATCCGGTTTAATTAACAGACTGACATTGCAAAATCCAGCCTGTAACAGACACCTGTCATTGAAGGTGGGCTTTGATTTTCTTTCTTCTCTCTAAAACCAGAACATTTTGGACTTTGTTTGCGTGGAAGAGTGAGGCCAACGTGTGAAGTGCAGCAACCCTACAGCTACAGAGCCTTCCCTCAGCATCCAGCCTGGGTTAAGCAGCCCTTAACCTTTCCACTTGACCTTGCCCGTCTTCGTATTTCAGCACAGATGGTGGCACAGCTGTGCAGTGACCCTCACCGGGGATCAGCCAGGTGAGAAGTAACATGGGAGGGGAAAATGATACAACAGAAGCCTGTGCAGAGGCAAGAGTAACTATAGAGGGATGGGCATCAGTTTTGCCACATTGCTGATGATTGTTTAATTGCTCAGAGATTGTTTCAGTGCAATTCAGTGTGGAATAAGGAAAATGCGCCTGGTCTCTTTTGTAGTGCCACAAAGCTGTGATAGTTTGGATTCAACTGCCTTAATAGTAATTTCTTCTAGCAGTTGTAGTGTTGAAGTCATTGGGACTGCAAATAGAGCATAAAGAACACACCAGTCTCTGTAGAGTCCAGATGAAGAGCTGTTACGCTGATTGACCTCAGGAAAAAATGATTTGGGAGTTTTTTGCGTGAATGGGATTTATGCTAATTGGCACTTGTCTGTGACCCTCACTGAGAAGTTTCACAAATCTGAACAACATCAGCTTCTCACAGTGCTTCAGTCAGACAATGCTCAACTCTTCCTCACAAGAAGGCACTGAGGGAGACATCTGCTCACCCACCACCAGCGTGCCAGGGCCCAAGCACACCAGCAGCCCTGGCCAGGGGTTCCCTGCAGGCACCAGACGTCCGGGGCTCCGTTTCAGCTCAGCCCCTGTCCTCGTGGAGCCGTGCCCGAGGTGAGTCCAAGGGGGAAGCTGAAATACAGAGGCAATGTGGCAGGAAAGAGGGCTGCGTCTGTCACTTGGCTCCTGTTCAGAGACCTTAGCTCTGTTTTTCCTCGGGGCAAGTCCTCGTGGTTGCTTGGTAACTTTGCTGTGCTTAGAGTATGCTGGTACTGAGAGCAGCTCCATGTGCAGATAGACTTTACACACCATATCTTGACTTGCTGATTGTTGGCCAGGTCCAGCCTGAGGAAAGTTTTTGTGCCACCTTTTTCCTGAAGGAATAAGCACTCCTCTAAGTCATCCATCGCCTTCTGCACCCTTAATTCTCCTGTGGTGATCTGAAGGTGGATCTCAGAGGGTCTGATCCAGTTCCTGTCCCTCTGTGAAGGGTGGCCCCAAGATCCCAACAGTTTCCTTCTGTCACTTGCGGTTACTTCCCTCTCACCTCTGCAGTCACTTTCTCCAGCACACACGTGCACCAGTAATGAGGCTGGGGATACAACCGGGGCTTCAGAGGGGACCAAGCATTCATCTTGCTAACTAAAAGGATAATCAGTGCATTTCCTTTCCCTTTTCAGGCATGCTGTGATTCTTAACCTTTTAAAGCATTCCCAACATCTGCTCCTTTCCATAAGCACGCGTTTTCGCTAACAGGCCAGCGCTCTCCTAGGGTTATGGCTCTATGAACAAGTTACTCCAGGGAACGCTGGAGAGGAGCCGTGGAGCAGCCAGCATGCTGTGAATGCCCCCGAACCCTGCAGCGGTTTGTTCATGGAGCCGTACCCTGATACCAGCCTCATTAACCCTGCCGTGCCCTTGGAGCACGCTGCTACCAGCACAGGCAGCCTAACAGCTTCTGTGTGCGAGAGCTCGGAGTGGTTGAAGGGATTTCCCAAGCTAGTCTGAAGCCCTGCTGTCTAATCAGTTATAGACCACGTTGGTTAGGATGCCTGGAACCTGGGCTGTGTCGATAATGAACCTAAACTGACCATTGCATCTTGTGAGCATTGACCGTTCCTCTGCTTATATGGAATCGGTTGCAAGGAATCATTTAAAATAACAAGGAAACCCACTTAAGTTGTAATCATGGAGGAAAACAGCACAGAGTGCCTACTGTTAGAGTGTACTTTGATATTTTGCTGGAGGGGTGTGTGTGGGACACCAGAAATGTTGTGGCTAAGCAGCAGAAATTATATGATGAAGTTGGCTCTCTGCTCCATTTATTTTGGGGTACAAAGTCCAGGTAAGAGAGCTCTGTGATTTGGCATGCAGCTTGTGCTGACTATCATGAGCACTCTGAGAGACAATTCAGGCAATTTTGAGTGAGTGGAGATTAATTAACAGCCACCAACGTGCGTGCCTTCGCCTTGAAAATCTGAGTGGTGAAGTAGGCTGAACCTCTGGCTCTCTCACCAGCTGGACTGATATAATGACGAGGAAGCGGGTTAACTGCTGGTAGGGAATGAGACAGAAAGCTGAAGCTGGCAGGAGGTTTATTCTCATTGTCTAATAAGCTCTGTGGCAACAACAGGACATCTCCAGGACTGTCCCTTGCAGCAGGACGGAGGTGAATGGCTAGGACGTGGAGGTGTAGGTAGGGCTTATTTTCCATCTGTGGCTTCGTAACAATCTCTAAGGGTTTCATTAGGGCAGTGCAACCCGGCCTCTGGGAGGTGCTGTAACTACTCCTGGCTGGCCAGCAGCTGAGATCTCTGCCTTCCCTCTGAGTTTCCTGGACCTTGGGCTGTGTTGGGTCTAACTGTGGCTGTGTCTCCATTCCCCCAGTATCTGGCTCTGACCAGGCTGGCCAAGGTAACACTCAGTTATCTGGGAGTCACAGGTGCTTGCTTGTGCAGCCACATCTACCACTGACTTCTGTGCTTGGCACTGCCAGCTCTTCCAGCGTGCCTCACTCGTGGGCTGCTTGGTTCCGCTGGTCACTGCCAGCACTCTCGGGTGCCACTGTTTGTCAGGGACAAATGGGGGGCAAATTTTTAACCCCAAAGAAGTTCCAGCATTAGTTCGTCTTTATATGGTCTAATCCTCTCTTTATGCATACATCTATTTCTTATCTCTCTAAGTGGTTAAATATTTTTATTTATTTGCTAAGTGTGATGCAGAGCTCGTTTTACTGCAAGCACTGCGCTCACTGCATGCGATACGTCTTTGGGCACTGCAGCTGTGCACCTCCCAGCCCGTGCCCTCCCTCCATTCAACACCACCACGCCTTGTGCAGGCCTTTGGCAGTCCCTGGCCAGCTGGGCTTTGCCAGTTAGCCTGCCACAGCTGTTGATCCATCACTCTCAAGCTCCCTTTTTATCAGCTGCACCACGATGAGACTGCATATCCTTAAGACTTTAATGGCATTGTCCTAGCAGGGATGACCCAAAGCAATGGTTGGGACCGTTTTCTTCCCTGATTTCAATAATCTGTTCGTGACATATGCATCTTTGTATGCACGGGTCTTTTTGGGGTCAGGGCCTCGCTGGTGTCTTCCAGGCTGCTGCAGCATCCCGTTGAATGAATTAGGGCTCTGTGCGATCTCTGAGCGGGGAAGGCAGCCTGTTCTGGCAGAGCAGAACCTCATGGGCAGTCATTAGACTCAGCATCTGCACATTATGTTGCAAACCACATCTGAAAGGTGCTAAAGAAGCACCTCTACAGGGATTATTAATGCATACAAATAAAATGAAGTTTTGAATGTTAAATGACTAAACAAAACCCAAAGATAGATATGAAAGGTGTTCTAGAAGGATTATAAATCAGCTGCAGCCAGTAGGTTGGAACCGAGTGTGGAAGCACCAGAAACACATCGATCACCAAGATAGCTGTAGCGAGCTTATTTCCTGGCTCCAGAAAGAGAAGCTTTGATCACATCTGTCACTGAACTACTAATTTCTTAAAAATAGGAGTTAAAACCCAATATCAAGTTTAAAAATAATGGAGGATTATGGCTTTGAAAACTTGTTTGTAATGTTGATTTTCCTTCTCTCTTGGTGAAACACTTTAATGAAAGTAACTGGCGGCTCTTAAGGTTTTGAATTCGTAAGCTGGTTTCATCCTTTTCTTCTTGCCTACCTGTCGACCTCATTTCATCAGCTATCTTTCTTTAATCAGTGAATAGTGACTAACATCAGGGAACTGGAACCGCTCAGATTGTATTATGTAGTGCTATAAATCAGGTCAACGCAGAACCTGGATACAGGAGAGGAGTCTGCCTGTCAGGTGGGTGTTTACCCCGATGTTTTAATTCAGGTCAGCAGTAAGCTCTTAAGGTAATTTGTCATTCAGTGCTCCGTGGTTCTTGGAGTGCACAAAGTGGATTCCTCTGGTATGAAACTAGATCAAAGGAGATGCTGGAGGAGCGCACCCAGTCTCTCTGCTAAAGGACACCCAGCCCACTTAACCCAAGGTAGGGATAGAGGGAAGTGGCTGCCCTAAAACTCAGGGCCCTCAGCACTGCTGCCACGCTGTGCAGGTCTGCTCCTCCCACACTCACGCGGCCTGTGGCTCTGCCTTTCACTCTCCACCTGGAAAAGAAGATGTTAAGGCTGCGGGATGCTTTTCCTATTGAGGACATGCTATGAACCTGTGAGATTTGATGGCATTTCAGCCCCCTGTGAACAGGGAACTGGAAGGCATGTGGTTAGAGGAGGGGTGGGGGGGAAGAGGTTTGTGTTTATTCCTCCCTCTGCTGGCTCCAGAGAAGTCCAAAGCATCTTAAATGGAGTCAGAAAAGGCCTGCTGTGAGGAGCTATGACTGTACTTATTTCTTCACTTTGAAGTAGAGGGAAATGATTTAAGAGCTGACTGTGAAAGTAGACACAGACATAAAGATAGACATAAAGAAATCATTCTGACACCGCTGCTTCTTAAAGAGGAATGGGAGCTGGGAGAGAATGCTTTAAAGGATCCTATAAATTGATGTTGGTTTTTGAAGCTGTTCTTCAAACTCTTCTGCATTTTTGCCAAGGCCCTGCACAATAAACAGTGCACCCACAAGAAATGATGCCTCGGTGGAGCATTAGCAAAGCAAGTGACCAGCTTTAGTTACAAAGCACCTGCAGCTGTAGGTGGGATAGCACCCATCATTTGTGTGAGGTTTGTGTGGTAGCGATGATAAGCCAGGAGACGAGGATTATCCTCACCGCATCCACCAGCTTTTGTGATTCCACTAAAGCATCGTGAGGGAAAGGGGACAATCCGCCCACAGGAGAGAATGTGATGAGAAGCACGGAGAAATTGGGCTGACCTCTGCTGTGCCTGGGTGTAACTCTGCAGCATCTCTTCTTCCGAAGCTGCAGCCCCTGTGTCTGTGCAGAGAAGTGTCAAGAGAGAAGCCCAGCGTGTCCCTTTGGCTGTGTGTCTTTTGTTTTAGCAATCACCAGTGATAATAAAGAGCGGTATCAGGATATGTTGTTTTGAAACTGGGATTTTGAAATCTTCAGAAGGAATTTTCCACTGAATATTGTCTTGAACTCAGGCCAGTATATCATTCTGGCTAATGTGTTAAGTGTTACAGCTCTTATCAGGATGTCAGACCTGCTAAAGCAAGCACATATCTTCGGGATTTGAATATGTGTGAATCCCAGATAATGCTACAAGTGAATAAATGTAGGGGAATCCATCTTAAATGACATCTCATTTCTGCCGTTCACTTAGTTAAAGCCAATAATAGGCTGGATAGGGAGCAGATGTAAGCTCGGATATGCTGTGCTAGTACTTGCAGTGCTTATTCAGTGGTGCCAGTTGTGTGATGTGTGAAAGCTCTGCTCAGTAATACACCTGCAGGTTACCTGCTGTCGTGTCCTGATATGATAGCCACGTGTCCTGATATGATAGCCACATACCCTGATATGATAGCCATGTATCTTCAGAAGAGACCTGGTAGTAGAACAGCGTTTCTATCCACTATGGGGTGTGTGTGGAAAAAGCTAAACCAAATTCTCAGAGATTTGGAACCTCCTCCCATTTCTATCCCAGAACAAATAATGTCCTGACTGATTGTTGGGGTAACAGATTTTCTTTTTTTTTGACTACTTAGATTTCTTTTTATTTTTCTGTTGGGGCAGAATTACCAACTGAAAAGTTACAAAGCCCATAACTCCTCTAGGTTGTACTGCTGTACGAACCACTCTGATGGTTGCTTTGTAAAGGGCAAAAACCCTGACATAGGGACTCTGGTAGCAGAGATGTACAACATGGATCTCGTGTCTTCTTCAGCGCATCGTTACTGCAGCAGTCACTGTGTGCAGCTCAGCGAGGGCTTTGAACTATGGAAGCAATCCTGTATTGTGCTGCCAGAGCCACAACTCAAAATACAAGTCTGTGCCTAATAACGATAACTGCTTTTATATATCCTGTGTGATGTTGCTGTGCTGTAAATACAGGCGGAGAGACACCGGTTGCGGAGAGATGGGATTGAAATTTTCTTTGAGAACTCTGGTTTTTATGTTTGCTTGAACAAAGGGGTTTAGCAAACACTGAGAAAGGGAAATTGCCATTCCTCTAAAGATTAGAGGAGTCAGCATTTGTTTAAGCAATCTATCCTGCTATGCTGTAAAAACCCCGTGCCCTTCAATCGAAAGGAACGGGAGATGAAAGGTTTGTGTTTTAGGATGTACTACGCTGGTGTTACCTGAAATAAGAAGGAGCTGAAGGAGCAGGATGCTCTACTGGAGTAACTCACTCACTGGGGTGAATTTGAGCAGAATGCTGGCCTAGGTGGCCTTCTGAGGTCCCTTCCAACACCACCTGTCCTACATCCCAATAAAAATATCACCTGGTGACCCTGCCCCAGAACCCTTTCCCTCTTCCTTGTATTTTTAGTTCTGCATCTGTTGATGTTAGAAGCTATTGGCTCTGCAGGAGCAAAGTCTCTGTGTTAACCTGAAGATCTGGCCTTGCTTGAGATATTCAGCATCTCTTTATCATTATTCTAAATGAGCTAGAGTGCACAAGTGGACCTCTACTCTGTCTTAACAGATCACTTGGATTACTGGAAACACCCTGAAATTCAGAATATGCTGAGTCCACGTTGCTCTGCTGCCCCTGTGAATATACATTAAGCTGGATTGTCAACAAGGACATTGATCTGGGTTTGTCTTCAGGATTTTCATTTCTATTTGTTTGTCTCCGAGAAGTTCTGCCTTTTTTGATTCCAGCCTTGAAGGGAGGGTTGTTTGGTAAGTTTAGCAATAGCTGTGTAAGCTTTATTTTTACTTAGCTGTGTTATTTCTTTCTTATGACTGTTGCGATTGCCTGCCATCTGGGGGCTTCTGGACCTGCTTCAATAAATTGTGTTCTCTTTCCCTGTTGCTCTGAGGATTTGCAAAGGGATGGAAAACTGGATGGGTTAGGCAGTGGGCTGTGAGCTGTGGAAGGAGCATTGGATATATATCAATTGTTTTTGTGTATGCAAATTGTTGTAATAAGTCACCACAAATGGCAGCTAAAGGAAACATCGGTGGCAAAGAAATTGTTATTTGCCAGTGTGAACAAGGAGCTGCTAAGCCCCTTTCTCCTTTGCTGATAGCAGAGCAGTATTGCTGACCTTTATGAATGCGTGTATGCTCTTGGGTGGATGAACACAGCGTCAGGAACTCTGCTTGAAAGTAGTCCCTGCCCCAAAAGCCACCTCCTGGAAGCGCAGGCAGCAGCAGCAGCTGGAGGGAGGCTCCCAGGGGACTACAGGGACGCTGGAGCCAGACGCTTCTGGAAATCCTCGCAGTGGAGTTCTTTCTCTTAAAAATCAACTCTTCCCACTTGCACATTGCATCTGTGGTTTTCATAAATTTTGTTTACACCTTTCTTAGCAGTCCTTATTTATGAGTTTCTGTGTGAAGCCACAATATTTTGTACATCAGTTTTTGCTCACAAGAGACTGAGAAGTGACTCAGACCACCAGCCTTCTGTGATTCCAGCATCTGTATTTATGAGCTAGGGGATGTTTTTGATGCAACATTTCATTTTACTTTGCTTTTCTGTTTTATATACTCACTTCCACTTGGCATATTACTCATTCCTCTCTTTCTGTAAATATACCAGTGGTGTCGATTGCCCCAGCCCAATTTTTACTTTCTCTGCTCTTTTGCCCTGACTGATGGTCCTGCTCAAGTCATTCCTGGCCTCGTGGTCGCCTTTGGTCTAACTGGCACGTCGCAGCTCTCTCAGCAGTTCTCAGTTTCCAAATTGCCATGTTTAATAATAGTAGTTTTGAGATTCAGCATTGTCAACTTTGACTGTTCTCTTGACCTCCTTATTTTCCTGGGAGGTTAGGGGGATAGATATACAGTGGCAGAATGTGCTAAAAGAAATGTCGTGGCATTCATTACTCTTCCTACGAACCTTCATTTATAAATGCTGGTTAATGGTAATGCAGCTGCTGTCCAATGTGCTCTCAGTTAGCATATGTCATGCATGGAAAAGAGATGTGTCTGTCGTGCTTAACTGCAAAATAACTTACCGACTGCTGCCTATTAGCAGAGGAGGGAGAAGGAAGCTGTCCTGTCCCCCTTTAAAGCAATAATGCATTTATTATGCAGGTGGATTAGTACAAGTGGTTGGGTTAAGGAAATCCCTTTGCAAGTAGAAATAGTCGTGCTAGGGACGTAATTAGCTTTTGCTTTTGTATTTAACGAGTTTAACACCAGGGTTTTGTCTTTTTGGCCTTTTTTTTAGAAACATAGGTATTCCAGGCATTCTCCGGATATTTTTAAAACCTCCCTGACATGGTGCCGATGCCTTCTTGGAGAGCTGGAATTAACCCAGCATCGGCTTCAGTCGGATTTTAAGAACGACAAACACTAGAATCAGGCGACTTCAGGAGTACTGACCTCTAACGGGAACACCAGCCCCATGGCAGTGCGTGTTTTACATATTGTAGTGTTCGACTCTGTAAGTAGCACTTCTCATTTGTGCCCAATTTTGGCACACAACAAGCAACGGGACCTTAATCTTTTGCCCTTTGTGCTTTCGTGATTATACTGAGATCATCTACGAGCGGGTTCCACTGTACAGTAGGGCCAGCCTCTATCAGGAACCGTTCACAACTCCAAAGGCACCTGCTGGTAGGCTATTTATAAACCTAGTCCATATTGAGTGAAGTCCTTGGGGATAAAAGAGCTTTATATATGCAAAATATTCATTTTTCTTCTAAGTGGGGTAAAGCTGTTTCGATCTCGAGGGATGAAAAAACTGGGAGTATTCATGGAATTGAGCCCAACCTTAATGATCATATCAGCTGAGTTGCCAGGCTGACATTTGATTATCTCAGAACAGTGTAGTGGTGCATTACCACCTCTCCCAAATGGATGTTGGATTGCTTATCCGTGCCTTTTGCAACACCCTGGCTGAGTTAATTCCACTATCCCTGGAGTGCTTCCAGCAGAGAGGATTCACCGGTAACAACTGATCTAAAAGTTTCCCTTCCAGGGTTTTAGCTCAGCCTTTGCATATTTTACTTGCCCTGTGTTGTGTCGTGTTGACTCCCACGATAACACAAAGCCGTTTTTCGCTTTGCAGTGCAGGGGTTAATGCAGTCATTTTTCATTTCTCTAAAAACAAAGGTCTAGGCTGGCTTAGGGTCACGAGAAAAGTGAGTTCAGTGGCCCTGACCTCATCTCTGGTGGATGTTTGTCTGCAATATAAACCAACCACACGGGCTGGCACAATTCATCACCACTGGCGGTCGTCTGTGATATGAGATCCGGGGAAGCGCTACCTGCGGGTGCTAAAGGCCACAGCTGGGGTGAATTAGCAGAGTTATGTCAAAAGCTTCATTACTTGGCACACCTCATCTCGTTGTGCTCTGATCCTCAGCAATTCATTACAATGAATGTTAAGCAGTTACCAGCATATTAAAGGGACCTGAAACAAGAGAAGTGTCACTGGTAGATGTTGCTGGAGTTTTGGGGGTTAGTGCACCTGTAGCACGGTGCTGATTTCTGTAAGGGTGCAGCAGGACTTCCACCTTTAAGCTCTGCTGGAGTACTTTCCTCTCTGTAGCTCTCAGCTTTAGAAGCCCCTGCTAGCTGTGTACTGACACGGCAGCAGGTCTTACTGCCCCTGTGGCTAGGTTAAACTCCTGTCTGCATTTGGATAACTTTCACACCCTATTATTACCATTCTGAACCGTGTAGCTCTGCTTATGACTAATACGACGTGAATGCGGTGCACCTGCTGGGAAGACCTTCAGTGCTTGCAGGGGGAGCACGCCTGGAAACGAGCTGTGCATCAGCACACGTCCCACATCAAGAAGCCTGGGACTGGATCCAGTTTCAAACTTTATGGCTAATGCTCCTGTCGGGTTTCTCATTTGCGTCTCTGCCATTCCCATTGGCAGAGCATCAGGTCTGAAAGAGCCTCTGACCCAATAAATGCATGAATTATTTAAGACGTGAGTTAGTTTTCTTTGGGCATTGTAACAGATTTAGAAATGATACCGGCAGAGAGGGATGCTTTCTGGAATTCCTTTCAAGTATCTTTTAGACATTTCTAATATATTTGCATTATGGTCAATTAAAAGGAGCTGAAACAATGCTAATAGTGGATTTCTTATTACTAATGCTTTTAAAATTCCTAGATTTGTGCTTCATGCTTGAGGGTATAACCCCACCTCTGACTAATGAGCGCTAAGAAGCAGCTTCCCTATGGGCAGATTATTCCATAAGCGCTGTATGGCTGCTGGCTTGTCTCCCCAACTAAGGACGGGCTAACATCTTGCCAAAGCCTCTTCCAACCCCTTCCCTTAGGGCATTGTTTATTAATTCAGACAAAAACCTCTGAGAGTACTGCAATACAAAGCTGCTCCCTGAACAGCACAGGCTTTGCTCTCTGCCCTCTTTATCTCTCTGCTGCGGGGCTAGTTGCAGAGGAAAACTCCTTCCTGCATGTTCATCTTCCTCTCTCTACATCTTATCTGAGCATCAGCCATTCCCTTTCCAGCTGGATCCCAAAATTGCATGTGTTGGTCTTGGCTAAAGTGGGCAGGATTGTGGACAGAGAGCCCCTCAGCCTGGGCTAGTACACTGATGTTAATATCTCCTTTGAAATTATCAGTCACGATATTGAAATGAAATACCATGACGAGGGCACAAACATGTTCCAGAGATGTTTCAGCAAAAGCGGAGAGAGGTGGCTGCCTATCCAGAGGCTCATCCACGCCCATCATCACCTTCAGCAGTGAATTGTGCCGGACGGTCTCACAAGGACAGCCTGGCTACGGAGCCTGCTTCTGAAACACCACGCGATGAATCCAGAGGAGTGAGTTGGGATGGCAGGGGAAAGCCTGCTTGTGTTCAGCCGGCAGGATCGGGAAGAGCAAGTGGCAGATCTGGGGCCTCAGAGCAGCGTTCAGGTCCAGCAGCCAGTGTGCAAAATGTGCAGTGAGGCAAGCTGGGAAAAGTATCTCTTAAAACCCAGAAACACACACAAGGTCTAGAAATCTATTTTCATACAATTTTTTGCAAGTATTGTTTGATATGAAGCTTGTTTCCAGCCAGGGATCACATTTATAGTAGGCACTCATGTCTGAAATTATCAAGAAAAAGAAGTATAGTGCATTCTAATCTAATTGTATAAATAAATTAAATTATTTATAAGGGCTGCTTCAAATCTCTGTTCTGAAAGACCTTTACAGACTGCATGTGATTTCGTATTAACACAGCTGAGATGCAGACGGACACTAAGTGCTTCTTCTAATTTTTTTTTTTTTGAAAACATAAAGAAGTCAGTAATTGACTCTTTAATAGTCCTATAACTGTTGATTTTTAACCTTATTTCAAAGCATGTTTTGAATACAGAGAGCAATTCAAACATCCTTGGGAGCAGCAGTTTTAGTAGCTACCATAGCAACAAGTAGAGCATCCCAGCCCTTTCTCCCCACTGGGGGTTCGAAAATCCCAGAAAGGACGCGAGCTATGGACATTTCGGTGTAGTTTTGCTAACACCACTTGAGTTAGGACAAGTCACTCGGAGAGCAATTCGTTTTCAACCAACACATTTTTGCTTGGCAAACACTGAGGCATCCTTCATCAAGTGGTGGTACTGACTGAGAAGGGGGAAAACTTTGAAAAATAACAACGCTCACTTCCTAAATATAATTTGTGTAGGTTGTGCAATGATCCACCCATGTCCTAGTATCTCCTAGTTTTGTTTTAGTCTCTTCTATCTTATCTTGCTGATGCTTTCCCTGTACGGTGCTTTGTCCTTACCATAACGCAGGGGAAGACCGGGGCAGAGCTCTGAGCAAGCTGCTTGTTTTTTTGGCAAGAGAAGATTTTTGATGTGGCCTTCTGCTCTTAGGTCCCCTGCACTTTGAGGTTTTGGAAGCCAAACAGAACTGAACTTTGGAGCTGTCCTCATCTTCACAGTAAGCTGAATCAGGACCCTGGATCTTAATTAACATTTTTGCATTTGGAATTATTTCTGTGAACACAATAGAGCTGATTATTACTGAAAGCCTCTTCAAAGAAGTTAAATTAATCTGATAAATCAATGTGGCTGATGCAGATAAGTCTTGTGGAGCATTTTCAAGCTGTACCGTGATCTGTCAAAAAGAGTAATGGATACCAGATTTCTAAATGTACACATTTTTTGGTGAAGGAATAAGATAAATGACACACATAAACTTCAATAACTTGCATGCAGGGTAATGTGAAGATGCAAATATGAAAATTAAACTGGGTCAGCAGAAACAAACTTGAAGACAATAAAGAATGCTGAGACTGTTGTGACTGAAGACCCTAGGATGAGATAGCAAAGAATGGGAAATGATGTATGGGAGCAGAGGTATGACACTTGTGCTCCTTCACATGTAGCCAACTCAATAATACTAATAATCCTGCTGTGAATTAAATTTCATTCCTTGTCACATCCAAGTGAGGAGCAGCACATGAGATAACTTGGTAGTCAACTCAGTGTAAAGCTGAGGACATCCAAAGGCTTCAGAGTGGGGCTACCGCAGCAGAGGACTGCAAAGTGCCAGCCCCATCATGCTTCCAGCAGACAGCAGGGAGGTTTTTGGGGAAGGTTCCTACCACTCTGGGGGAAAATTTTGCATCTTACTCACAGTGCAAAGCATCACAGGGCAGGTGGTTGTGGATGCCCGTGATACATGAGTGGAAACATAAGGTACTCAGAGCAGCTCTTCCTGTCAAAATGTGCAAGTGATCAATTCCTGCTGATACAAAGACCTTTTTCTTTTCTTACACGTGAAGTCAGAGAAGCAAACGGAAAAGTGTTACATACAGAGAAGTGTAAAAAGGAAAAAAGCCTAGCCTGAAATCAAGAGGAAGAGAGAGGTTGTACCTGCATCGACAGAGAAAGGGAAATGGTAAGGTATTAGAGGAAATTTAGCATTATCCTCCCAACAGGCTCTGACTTGGAGGTCATCTCCCAGACCTCCACCAGTGTCAAATGCCAGGCCTGGCTGGCCTTTTCAATATTCTAATGAGCCTTCCTGACATTAAAGGATGGGAGATAGGCTGCAAAGCACTTAACAAATTAGTACGGGATGTATTGCGTGCCCGCATGGAGTGCTAGCCCTTCGGACGACTTCTGGGTTACTGTTCTGGCCATCACCAACCCTGGACCACGTCTTTCTCTTGCTGCCCGTGGCTGACTCCTGCACAAGGCTCAGGAGGTTAGGTGATGTATAGTAGGTAGCTCTATGTAGTTAGATTCAGAGGTTTGTTTAATTTTTATTCTTTGTAGTTTTCGTGTTCGCCTAGCATTTCAGGTTCCAGCTGAAATTTAAGCAGAGAGCACCAGAAATATCACGAGAGTTTTTAGTCTCAAGACTTTCAGTCCCAAGCATTTGTGTACACAGCAGGTTAACACCCAGTGTAAACCTTTTGTAAGTCAGCTCTCACTGTTCCCTAAGATCGGTGATTTCCTAGCCAGCAAGTAATGAATTTCTTGCCTGTGCCTGCTAGCTTTTTGGGAATAGCTGTGCTTTCTGTAAGTATTTCTGTGATGTAGGATGACCTCTACAGAGATAAAGGATCACAATGGTACCTGCATAAGCATTACATGGAGCAATTCTCAGACTTAGAGCTGGAGGAGGAAAACTGCATCCTCTGAAAGGTGCGGGGCTTTTTCTGTCTTTGGAATTAGGGGACGGAGTATGAGAGTAAGTAACTTGTTTACAAGTTCTCCTTCTCTTTCAACTCTGAGCAATTTATGCTACCTTTTTTTCAGAGATGATGCTGAGACAGTCTTGCCAGCAAGAGTTGAAAGATAAAACGTGAAGGGTGTGGAGGGAGGGAAGCGTTCTCTTTTTTCCAGTTCTATACAATGATATAAAAAGTGGGTTATGAACTAAAATATTGAATCACAGTTCTTCAGGCAGTTTTACACTTAAATCATAGTCTTGTCAAGTCTGCGTTTGATATGCTTTAATTAATGCTTCCCGTACTTTGTGTTTGATTTTGATGCGTACGGGATAGACTCGCACAACCTGAAGTGATCAAAAAGAGGCATTTGTCAGCGTCAGAGCCTGCGTTAAGGTCTCGGTTGGCTCCGTGTACACCCTAGATGAGGAAGGTGGGGATGGGTTATTAGGGGAATGTGAATCAGCTATTAAGAAATCACCTACAGCAAATGAAGCTAACGCTGTTTTCGGTAGGCTGCATGCAGTACCAGGGGCAAATAAGTTTGGGAAGTTAAGTCAGACTGAGCGTGGCACCCCCGTAATGCAGCAAGGGGTTGTTCTCAGCCTGTAGGCTCACACCTGTTTAGTGAGCCTTGTTCATCTTCCAGTGCCAAATCCTTATTTTCAGCAATCTCCATCTGAAGGTCCTAGCTTTTAGGGACAAATTAATATTTGCAAGCACCTTTATTAGGTGAGACAGGCCAACAGAAAGGAAAGGAGACAGAGCGTGTAATTGTTCTGGTGGGGACTGGTAGGGAGGTCATGCTAAGAGCAGAAAAAACAGGAAGGAAGCTCAAAAGTCTTGTAGTGGGGATTTGCTCACAGATGGAACCGGCAGTGACGGCAGACCCTGGATCAGGTTCAGCCAGCGACTCTGCTGCTTCTCCTGTTTTCCTGGGTAACCTCCTCCAGCAGTCAGGATGTACAGTGGCATCTCACCTTCTGTTCCTGGCTCTGCCGAGTGCCTGGCGATGTTTCGAGCACCCTCGCCGCTCTTCACTTCCTTAAGTGTTACTACAAGTAGTACCTAGTATTTGTACGGTAGTGCTTGATGGGATAAAGTGCTTTGAGGAACTCGTAATTATATGGTTTCTTAGAATTTGTTGACTTCCTTCACAGCAATAGCAGGATGCTCCTAACGCAAGGCCTCATTCTCATGGTGTCACTTGACATAATTCCGTTGATTTCATTAATTTATACCCTCATTTGCTCCCCCCATCTTTTTTTTTTTTTTTGACTCAAGTCAATCACAATGATTGACTAGGAAAATTGGTTTTATCATCCTTAGTCTCGAAATTGAATAGCTGCAGCAGTTGGATTATGCTAATCCTCCCTTGTCTGCCTTGCAGTGCTGAACAGAACCGCCCTCCTGTCCCCCCAGCCCTTCCCACAAATTAGGGGATTAAGGGAAGAGGTGCTTTAGCGCAGCACTAGGTCGGTGCACATGGTTATGCAAATCGTGAAGCCACGGGATTCTTGAAACATAGCTGGAATACATGAGTGAATGTTGGGCATCTTCAACATGAGAGTGTGAAAATAGCAACAGAAAGTGAAACTAAAGCTCAGTTAGAGAAAAAAGTTGTGATCTTGAGCCTTAATTCTCTGCTGGGACAGAGATCTCATCCTTCCTAGGCTGTTGTGCAATAGCAACCCTTCCTTTTCCTTTGAAGCTTGCCAAAGAGAAAATTCTTCAGCAGTTGAATGGCGAGTGGCGATAAGCAGGGTGATTTTTTTTTCTTGGACTGAATTTTAGAGTAGTGCCGCTGCTGTTTGTGCTAATAGCTCTTCCACTCAAAAGGTCTGTCTGTTCTCCTGCACTCGTGGTGCTGGGGTGGGTGGTGTGGTTTGGCGTGGAAGCTGATGTGGCAATTAACAGCACCTCAGCCATCGAATGCACCAACTCTTGAATTCCCTTTGAGGGTTTTATCCTGCTCGGTAAGAAGAGCTCTGCAGGGAGATTCGCCAGCTGGCTACTGAGGGATCAAAGAGATGTGGAGTCATGTAATGGTTTTATCATCCACGAATGCCTTTTTAACCTTAGGTCTGTGTACCCCAGTTAGCAGGTGGGGGGCAGTGGGTATGTTTTAAACACGGGCAGGAGGCAGAAGCACACATAATGCACACAGATGTTAAACAAACTGTATCGTTTCCCTATGTACATGGCAGGTGAATGAACAAAATGGCTATGTAGTCTACCATGGGCTGCGAGGGAGACTCAGTGTGTGATTAAATAATGAATAAAATATCATCGCAAATGATAACGTTATATTGTAAATAATTCCATTTGTTTACTCTACTGTGGCATTGAAGTTCATCTCCCTCGGAGACTTCTTTGACTTTTGATGCTGTTTTGCTCTGCATATGCTTGATTTTTTATTTCTGCTTTCCACAGAACCTTTATAAAGGTTCAGTAACAGACAGAACCGAGTGAATAATTCACAGCAAATAATTTCTTGGCTGAATTTAACATCTTTATTTCTGCAAAATATCCATACGTGTTCTGCATGTTTTGCTCTAATTTATCATTAAATTAGTTTTAAGTATGACTTCCCCTCTAGCCACCGTCTTTCCATTTTTATGAATAGGACAATAAACTCTAGTCTGGAAGTAGTTAATTTTTAAAATCAGTTTATTTGTGACTGGGGAAATATGCATTGTTTCTTTTTCCTGCTTGGATGACTACAGCATTGCTACGGGTATAAATTCCTCCACAGATAATATTAGGTAATGTGAATCTCAATTTTAAAGTTTATTTTTCTTAAGTCATATTTAAACTATTAAAGTTCGATCTCTGAAATGCTTTAGAAAGGGAATACAGGGCATTCAAATAAAATCTTCCGTGTTTTCCTCCAGAGCAATCATCTGGAGTAATGAGAAGGAAGAAGTAGTGCAATTATTTTGTATTGTTCTTCCTTGACTTTTACCTTCAAAAATAGTATTTTTTAGAGGTAGCTACTGCATAAAAACACTGAATTATTTTTTCAGTATTCCACTCCCAGCAATAAAAAGAGAAATTCCTAGAAAGGAGCTGCTTGGGGGTGTGGGGAACTTGGAGCACTGGCAGTACCAGGGATGGAAGGCACAGCAAGCCAGTTAGAGGCACCCAAGGACTGGAGAGTCTCTCGTTTTGGTTGTTGAACATAGGGTATTTTTTACAACAGAGGTGAAAAGGAAACCTCTAGAAAGAAGGATCTTCTTTGGAAGAATCCAGCTAAGGATCCAAATCACTCCAAGGCGTGCTACCTAACCTGCTTCCAGAGAGCACCCCTAGGCAGCCAGCAGCCTCCTCTCTTCTGGTGTGTTTGTGGGAAGTTAAGGTAATGACACCTGCACCAAGCTCCATGAGCCACACACAGCAAGTGCCAAAGTAAAAGCGTTGCAACATAGTAAGTCAGAACATTTATCTATATGTATGGGACTTGGGGTATTCCTGGGCATGTACATGTATGTGATTAAGTGGCTCTGTCATGACTGGAGCAGCAACCAGAGGGCTCTTTTGTCAGGCACAGCAGAAGTGTCTTGCCTGAGAACACCAGCAGGTTCCGAAAGTCATAAAAAGAAGGAAAAAAAAATCAACAGAATGTGATGAAGGGTGATGACAGGGCAAGTCAAAATTCTCTTTTTTGGCAGCAGCAGCAGTTTCCTAGACATTTGCGTTCATCCTTGCCTGGCAGTTCCACGTCTGGAAGTTTTCAGGGTTAAGTACATGAGTGAAGGTGGGTTTGGTTTCTGCACAGGAATTTTGGGCTGAGTAGGCACTGTAACCCCAGGTGTTCTTGGCCATGACTGACAGCAAAAGGAAGCAGTGCACCACCTCTGCAGCTCAGATGTGAAGCCTTTGAGTTCCTGTCTCTGGAGGCCCTTGCTAACATCACGGGCAATATTTTGTTTCCAAGCCCATATGGATGAGATTTGTGCAAGGAACTGATAATTTGCTCTGCTTTGAGTATGCAAGCCAAAGTCCCTGCAAGCAGAGAGACCTCAATATCAGTGTCAAGATGTGAGGGTAAAAGTAGCTTTTTCTTAATGTTTCATTACCATATGGGACTTTTTTGAGTAGCAATTAAATGAACCTCTGAGATGAGCTGCATAACAGCTAAACAAAACAAAGTCCACGCTGCATGCTGCCTGCTTCCCTGTTGTCTTAGAGCAACGTTTACTCTAGCTGCCGGGTAGCGTGACAGGGAAATCTTCCCCTCATTTCCATTTCAAACTCTGCCTGCTCGGAGATGAGGATAATCAGGCCCTCCCTGCAGTTGTGCACTGCAGCATCTTCGCTCCTGCTCCCTCTCTCGGGGCTTGCTCCTTTGCTCGCCCAGCTGTTGGTGGCACTCTGCCTCCCAGCCGACGCAGAGGCGCCGGAGCTCCGGCAGCTCTGTGCGAGCACTCTGAGCACTCCAGTGCTCTTATTCCGAGGCACTCGCCCGGCTTTTTGCTCAGACATCTGTGTTTGAGGAATGGAAATTAATCTCTCTTGCATATAGATCTGTCTCAGTCATCTTTTACAAACGTTTCCTGATTCTCTCTCTCTTTGTCTGGATGGCATGGCAGATAGGCACGTGCATATTTGATGCTCTTGGTACAGACACACATCCTTAGGCTCTCAATATGCCAGTCAAGCTTCCCAAAGCTCATGGAGCTGGTGTTGTACCAACAGCCACCTTCATAATGCAGCAGTTTGGCTAAAAGCAGGCAGGCTCTGTACTGGAGTTGGAACCAAACCTCAGCACTCTTACAGCCCACTCCGTACCCGAATCACCCAGCACAGATGTGGCTTAAGGGAATTGTGGTGTGAACCTGATGGATTTCCTGCCAGACTTCCCCCAAAATGGGCAAGAAGATACTAAGAAAACTGCTGGGGCCTCAGAGCCAGAGACTCTGTAACACTGGAAGAATGCAGGTCTTGAAATTTGACAAATATATATAGAGAGAGATGTATATATATTTAGATATTTATTTATTTTTTTCACAAGAACCGTATTCCTCACAAGGACACGGTGGGACTGAAGCAGATCAAGCCGATCCACTGCAAGCTCAGCGCTGCTCTGTAGGCACGGCTGTTCCTTCTATTCTCACCCAAACCCCACAGAAGAAATAGAATGGAAGAAACTCAACATGAGAAGGGCAATCAGGGTACATCTCAATCACGTAATCAATAGGATATCTGACAGCTTTATTCATCTTTTATCATCCACCAGCAAAGGATAACAAAATGTCTGAAGCAGGCGGTGTCGGATGGCTCCAGGTTTGCATCAAAGCGGCCTATTAAGCAGGAAGAGCTATTACCGCTGCAATAAAGACGTGACACGGGAGTGCTGGTAAGAGATTGGGGCCAGGAAAAATGGTTTAGTCAAATGTGTGGGGTCACACTGACAGGAGGTTAACGCCTTGCCATGAGGCACGTGTTGGTAGCCACTGGATCTGGTGACTTATCTCCAGCAGGGCTGGTTCCTGCTCCTCTGTGGGGCACAGGAACCCCAAGGTGCTGTAAGGGTCTTGCTAGGAAGGGGTATGAACTGGAGTCTCGTTCTGTAGCTGCTATGAGCTCAGTCTGCCAGAATTAGACAAAAACTTCAATCACTGCCTGGCTGCTGTGGGCAAGCCGAGCAGCTCGCGTCTCACAGGGGGAATCGCTCCTTCCCGGGAAGCTGCCATTCCTTTGCCAGGAGGGTTTCGTGCACAATAATTTTTGCAGTCACCTGAAGGCCTGAGCGGCTCGGGGCACAGCCCTACAACAAGGCAGCGACCAGGGAGGAAAGTTGGAGCCAGCAGGGCTGGCAGCCGCCTTCCCCAGCCCGACCCTAGCGCCTCAGGAGCATCTCCCCAAACCCCACGGGGCCTTCATGAGGCAACCCCAGCTCCTCCGCGGGACCCCCAGGGTTTGGGGCCATGACAGGACGGAGGGGAGGAGCGGGGCGGGCTGGGGAGGGGGCTGCAGGCTGCTTTTTTTTTGCTTTTTTCCCTCGCTATTGGCAGCAATGCGGTAACGGGGGGGGGGGGGGGGGAGAAGGCTGTGAGGGGCCGGGCCCGCTCCGCGCCCACAGCGGCAGCGCCGGGGGGGCCGCGCAGCCCCCGCCGCCAGCCCGGGCTGAGCGGGGCCATGCGGGCAGCGGAGCCGGCTGCAGGTAGGAGCCGGGGGGGGACGAGGATGAGGAGGAGAAGGAGGAGGAGAGGGGGAGACTCCGGGGGAGGGAGTCCTGAGAGGGGGGAGTCCTGAGGTGGGGGGGGGGGAGCCACCCCGCACCCCCCCGTTGGGCTCAGCTCCGCAACGCCCCAACGTGTTTCGCTGCCCTTCTCTCTCTCTCTCTTTTTTTTTTTTTTAATTATTTATTTATTTTTTATTTTCTCCGCGCCTCCTCAGCAGGCAGGTGCCCAGCCCGCGCCGATCGGGCAGCAGCCGAGGGGCGGTGCGGGACGTGCCCAGCCCGCCTTGGGCGTGAGGTGTTTGTGTGTGTGTGTGTGTGGAGAGGGGGAACCGTGAGGGACACCCGGCGTGAGGGCAGCGGGGCTCCTGCCGCTCCCCGGGGGGCGATGGTGGCCTTCGGAGCCTTCGGAGGCGACCAAGTGAAGCTGACGGCTCGGGAATAAGGCGGGGGAGGGCTGGAGAGGGGCTGCGAGGCTCAGCGCCGGGCTCCCACAGCGGCCGCCTCAGAGGAGGGCATGGTGCTGCCCTGCCCCGGCACCCTGACCAGGTAGGTCTCCGGGGGGGGGGGGGGGGGGGGGGGCGGTAAATGAGCGCAAATTGGAGAAAATGGGCTTTTTTTTTTTTTCTTTCCAGCGGCCACAAGTTGTTTCCGAGCTACATTTTTATGACTGGAGAGGGTTTTGCACTGCGGTATTACAATACAGCCATATTAAAGAAGTCCTCGGAGCAGGGAGCCCTGCGGCTCCACAGTCGGGGACTCGGTAGTTCTGGGGGAAGTCATTTGGGTGGATTTTGGCAGATCTGAGCTGGCCGTGTCCTCTTAATTGTGGCATTAACCTGCTTGTACATATTCACGTGAGGAGAAAGTCTCAACCAAAAAATCTAAAAAACCTGTGACAGCAAAAAAAAACAACCACAAACACCTGAAGCTTTGATCTGAATTAAGTCATTATTATTATTTTTTTCAACAGGTTATTCAGGGGGTTTCTTTATTTTTAATTGGCAGTGAGTCTATTTATTTATTTATTTTACTTAGTTAAGGAAATGCATTCAGGCAGAGCGCGGTTTCTGCTCTGGTGCTGAGCAGCGCTACACGGTACGTGTGCTGTGCATGGCTTGCTGCCTGCGATGCTTCCAGGGGTGAAGGCAAGGAAAACTGGAGAGGAAAGAGAAATACCCTCTGAGGCTGCTGGTACTAGCATATCGGGCAATTATGTTTGTTTTTTTTTCATGAACCCCAGCAAATGTAGGTGGTTTCTGTGGGATGTAGTGCTGAGAGCTCAGACCAGGTCGCTGCGTATCCTTCAGCGATCTCGCACCAAATTCTGGGGTGTACTTGGAAGGAGTGAAGAGCAGACACGCAGCTAAGCTGCTTACCTTCTAGTGTCAATATTTGGCACTAAAAAATTAATTTGGAGTGGAAGACAAGCAGGTTGCTTACTTCACTCTAGCTGCAGCTCTTTACTTCATTACTGCTTTTTGTTTGCTTTAGTAAACAAACATGTATCTCTTAAAATTGAATTAAATGTATAAACTGCCTGAAGCAGAGAAGAGAGAGAAGACTGTTTGCTCTAAGGAAGAAATAACCCCCTGAAACACCATACCACTTAGTGGCTGACGTGCAGCATCGGTCTGATGGCTCCGGCAGTGCTCCAAGCACCCTTGTCACGGGTGGGAGCGTGGGGGTGCTTGGGGTGACTTGCAGGATGATGCTTGCTTGACTGGCAGATGCTTATTGCAGTGGCACATGGTGCTGTCTAATTTTGCCTCTGTAATGATTTCCTCCAGCGAGCTGACAGAGAATTAAAATGTTTACAGTCAGGTTTTGGAAGGGTTCATCAGGATGCAGAGGGGAGGGGAGGGAAATCCTTCTATTCTTAGATTGCTCTAATCCAAAGCTTCTGTTCCTGTAGTCATGCTAGTTTTTTATTGATTGTTGTGGTAGTGACTGTGGTGTTTCCGTGCACGATAATTCTAACATTTCCACTCCAGGTAGAACAATCCTGGGGGTGGGTTGGGAAGGAAGGAGGCGCTGGAAGAGTCATCCTTCTTCAGTCCTCTTTTAAGACGCTCGTGAAGCTGAGGCTGTTGATGATCAGCTGTACACTTTTGCAATTAAATTGTGATGAATGGAGTTAAGCCTTCAATCCTGAGTTTACTGTAGAGATGCCAGGTAATCTTCAGCACTACTTACTGTAAGGATACACGCTTCGGTGTCCTCCAGCTCAACCCATTTCTCCAGTGGGAGAAGCTGTGGGAGGAGATGAGAGAAGGTTGATGATGGGTGTCATTTTCCATGTTGATACCAGCAAAAGGAGATGAGCTGGATTCAAGACTGGTACTCAGAATGACAGAACGTAAGCTGCAGGAAAATGAGTCAATTGCTTTTGATGACCAGCTTTCACCTTACCAACCTCTTATGTGTGCTGTAGATCAGGAATGTAGTCTGTGTGTCTTTAACCATCTGATTCTGACATAAAATTCCTTTGCAGATCCAACTGTACTCATCAGATGAACCTAAGTCATGCTTGCTACTGATACCCATGCTGTTACCAACATTTAATTTCACCACTCAGTTCCGTACCTTAGTAATGTGTTTGCACTGAAGTCAGATGCCTTGGAGGTCCCTCATTGCCCCCTTCCACACCTCCTGTAGGGGTGTAAGCATGATGCTGCAGCTACCCCAACGTGAAGCTGGCAGATGTGGATGCTTTCACAGTGACCCCTATTAACTGAGTTCACTGTTTACAGGGGGAAATAGAGGAGGGTTACAATGCTCGTGAGAAAATAGCAAAATAATTATATTTTCTGTGTTTCTTCTTCCCCTGATCACAGTCTGCCTTCAGTTGCTCTCTCAGACTTTTAATGATGTCCTTGTACTATCGGAGCGTTAAAGTATGAAGTAGCTGGCATGTTTGTGGTTTTATGCTTTACCAGGCATGCAGAAGCAGGCTGGAAATGAAAACAAGCTATTTTCAACTGTTGATTACAGTTCTTGGAAGAGGGAATGAAAGGTATTCTTCTGAGTAACCTGGAAGGCAGATGGAAATGACCTCTTAAACAGTGTCTATAAAACAACATTTTGGTTGAAATGGTTCTATTACAAGAAATGCAGAGGGCAAAAAACCTAAGCAATCTTGACAATCATTTTGGGATTGTTCTACAAGAAGATCAAAGCCTTGCCAGATTTTGCTTTTATGCACATAAATCACCTTTGTTCCTCCTGTTCCATAAAATGCATGGGGTCAGGACGTCAGTTTGCCTCCATGGTATCACAGGTACTCACAGCAGAGCACACATGACGAATACCAGGAGATTGGTGTTACACAGCACTTTAATTTTTCATTGGTATGCCAAATTAGAGACCTCCAAAATTCTCTCAAAATAGCATGAAGATTGTACGAGCCAGTTAAAAGCACGAGCCTGTGTTGATATTCCTCTCGTTTATCTGCAGATTGATGCATTCAGCAGCAACTTCTTTGATTCTTGCAGCACTTAAACGTGACTGACTCAGTGGAAAAATACTGTATGGATATTTACTCTTGTTTTAATGTGGCAGAGTTCTGTTGAAGTCAGAGCAACTGCTTCTACTTAAGCTGCAGATATGGCCCAGCAAAGGCTGTGCTCATTTGCAGGAGGCTGGCTCTGGTACCATTACGCTTGCAGGGCAGTATTTTAGAAAAAAACCCTACCGACATCAGTGGGATTTCTCATTTGGAAAGTTAAATACTCCTCAGCGAGAGGTAAGGGTATTACTCTGCCTCACAGAGCGTTTTCTCTGAGTAACGTACACAAAATGTATGTAGGGATTGCCCAGCACTGATAATTCACACACCTCTGGAGTGAGATCCAGCAGCCATTCTGGGCTAGAAACATTATGCAGGAGGGGCTTAGGGAAGAGAAATGAAGAAAAACTAATCCAATTGAAACTGCAAGGGGAATTTAGGAAGCAGAATGCAATTATCCAAGTTGGATATTGGCCAGGACATGTTAGTTAACATTTCTACTCTTGCAGGAATTGTCATGGGATCTTTAATGACGATGAATGGTCAGGGCTCTGTTTTACATCTCATTTGAAAGCCGCAGCTGAGGATGGAGTGAATGTTCTGCCTTCCTGCAGGGTGTTTTGCTGTGGTCAGTGCGCCCAAGGCTCTCAGGACACAGCAGCCTTGCAACTCCACGTGTCCAGGGATTGCCTTCATGTTGCTGAGCTGCAAGGAAATGCAGACACTCAGTATTATTTGCTATTCCCTTTCTGCTTTTCTGTCCTTCCACAAGAAGGGAGGTTAAGGTGCTCTTTCGCTGTCACTCCTCCCTTCCCTGGAATTTTGTCACGTCAGCAGTAATCCCTTTGCATGAATATTTTTAATTGTAGGCGCTTCTGAATGGAATCAGCCCCAGTTGTGGCGAGCACTGTATGACACTGCGTGCCTTTCTAACTCCCAGGTGCTCTTTGCAGTGGTGTCAACACATGGTGGTCACTGCAGTTGCTTGTTTTGGGATTAATATGGCATTGAATGAGCCCAGTTGTGATTTAGGTTACTCCAGTCTTCCTTCTGAGAAGTTCCCCTTCAGCTCGAGTTGGATGTGGCACATTTCCCTCTCCTTCCCCGAGCTCTGGTGTGCTTGCCCTCTGCCCTGTTTTCTGTCCTTAGGAAGCTGGGGAGATGAATCTTACTGAAAAGGGACTGGTGTTATGTGGTGGCTTGACCCTGTTGGGCTGCTGAGCTCCACCACAGCCGCTCTCTCACTCTCCCTCCTCAAAGAAAAAGGGGAGAAAATACGGTGGGAAGGGCTCAGGGGTTGAGATAAGGACGGGGAGATCGGTCACCAATTATTGTCACTGGCAAAACAGCCTCAGTGTGGGGAGATTAATGTAATTTATTGCACATTACTAACAGGCCAGAGCAACTGGAATTAAAAACAAACTAAAACCACTGTCCCACGGGGTCCATCCATCCCCCAGGAGCAAACTGCTCCAGCACAGGTCCCCCACAGGTGGCAGCTCCTCCCAGACCCCTGCTCCTGCGTGGGCTCCTCTCCACGGGCTGCAGCGTGGAGATCTGCTCCATGTGGGACCCATGGGTGCAGGGGGACAGCCTGCTCCACCAGGGGCCTCTCCACAGGGGAACTTGTGGTGTCCGGAGCACCTCCTGCCCTCCTGCTGCTCTGACCTTGGGGGCTGCAGGGCTGGATCTCACCCCCATGCTCCCAGCTGCTGTAGCACAGTATTTTTTTTCCCTTTCTTCAGTCTGTTCTCCCAGAGGCCCAACCAGCATCACTCATGGCACAGCTCTGCCATGGGGCAGCCCCTGGGCTCCTCTCCCAGAGGCCACCCCTGCAGCCCCCCCGCTACCAAACCCTTCCCACAGGAACCTAACCCGTGTTTCAGGAGGAAGAAGCTGATGTGTAAAACTATTCTCGTCCCTATAATCACGGCTGTCCATTTAGCTGTCTGAACTTCAATCTTCTCAAATAAAAATAGCAACTCCTTCTGCTGAAAAGTAATCGTCCGGTTATGAATGCGTTTTAATGGCAGTGCCTTTGGATATTCAGGCTAGAAGAGGAGCAGGATGGCCGTATGCTTCGGGGCAGAAGAGGTGTCAAGTTAATTTGGAGGTTTAGTGGTGCTGTATGAATTGTGTTTGAGTCAAGATATGTCTCTGGAAATGTAGAAGATTGCTGTGTATCTGCTGGACTACCCCTGGTCCATTTATCAGAGTGCTTGCAGCTTATCTCAGAGGTCACGAAGCACTGGCAGATGCTGAGCGATAAAATTAGATATGCATCCAGACTTTAATATCTAATCTTATTTAACACAATGTGAAGAGCAATGTAATGGTGGATGCTACTTTTTTTTCTTTCCTGTTGGAAGATCTGTCCTGAGATTTTGTGTGTGTGTGTTTCGGCTCCCAGGAAAGTCAGGAGGCTTCTAAGTTATCCATCTCACTCGTGTGCAACACAGATAATTAAAAGATAACTCTGAAAGGTTGATACTGTCCTTGTAGCAAAGATTTTCCTATTTCTGTAGAAGTGTCTCCCCCAGAACTGTCATAGCAACATCCATGTCAGTAAGTTGAAAATGCTTTTTCAAGGTCACCACTCAAAATATCCCTAATGTATAAAGGATTTTGCATGCAAGGTTTTCCTTTCTGTGTTTTCATACTCGTGGACAGTTCAGTTTGTTGTGTAGTCTGTGGAAGGACGGGTAAAGCCAGTGTCTGGATCCATGTGTCCTGACCTGGTTAAAAAAAAAATGAATTGACTTCCCCAACCTGCCTTATGCAGGCTAACGTGGAGTTTTCTGCAGAATGTGGGATTTCAGGGGGTAGTTGGGTGTGTGTGAGAGCCCAACCATTCTGCTGCTGTCTCTCAGAGCTGCTTTAGCATACAGGTGGGAATTAATTGCGTTGATCTGCTCTGAGGATGTGAATCCAAGTCCGCACTCGGAGCTTTTATGAGATGTTCGGAGTATATAGAATATAATATTAAAGAACAAATGAACCTTCTTCATCATCTGGAAGCATGGGAGAAAACCATTCTTCCTTATCTTTGTAAAATAACAGCATCTCTGGCCCAAGGCTGCTGAGATGACTGTGTAAGGCCAGATTTTGTCTGCCATAAATAACGTGAATGGGCTTAGGGACTTCACATGTAAATAAAGTGCCCGTTCCATCTGTCTCTATGCGGCCTGACCCACAAAACAACAACAAATGCTTCTGCTCGAAAGAATTTGATGAATATATTATGTTGGCCAGGTGTAAAGCTGTGATCTGTGACATTTCGTGCCTCGTGTGGGCACTGCTGTCGTGTGGCACAGTGTGGCATTAATAGAGTCTGTGGGGACAAAGAGAGAGAGAGAATATGGACAGAAGCTGTTGTTAAGCAAAATAAATTATAGAGTAGCTCATCCAGTGTGGGCAGGATTGTGAATGATGTAGCTTCAAACATCATTTTTTCAGTAATTGTGCTGTTTGAATTGTGACCTACTTTAATAACATTCCATCGTTTTTAATATTTCTTTATTCATTACATTTTACACACACTCAGGTGGTTTACTGCAAGCTGTGTGGAAATTACAATGAAGGTCAAGTGCTCTTGGAGAAGGTAACTTATTACTGAAAATATTAACTTGTTGTCATCATTGTTTTCCAACGTGAAATTGTATTTGTCTGGCGGATGAAGAGATGATGTCGGGCTTGTGTGAAAGTGTGTGATTACTGCCAATAGAGCAAAGTCCCCCCAGTCAGAGGTCCAGGACGTACATGATCAGTGAAGAACTCCCGCTTTAAATTGATTTATTTTTCCCTACGCTGGTAAGCTGGTGCAGGCCCTTATTGGAAACATCTTTCAGCCCAGGACTGGCTTATATAGATTTAACATTTAAAAGCCTTCAGTTAGCTGAAGCTAAACTGAAAATTGCAACTTTAATATTGAAATAACCATGCCTACACATGGTTTTGCAGCTTAAATGAGCTTAAATTTGAGCTTAAATTCATGCTTTAAATTATATTAGTTCAATTTTTTTTCATGTGGAACAGGCTTTGTGGCTTGCTCTGTGGCAGGACTGTGCGGAGTTGCAGTCAAGCCTTGGTTGGAGTAGAGAGGATGCTTTTTACTGCTAGTGCTGCTGTCACTTGAGCTAAATCACCAGCTCTCTCTAGCAGTTACCCATACAAATGACCTTCCAGCAGCTGCTCCGTGGGCAGTGGGTGTGTAAATTGCTGGGAGAAGTGTGTCCTGGGATGGAGAAGGCAGGATCACCAGCTTCTCAGATCGTAGTCCCACCTTGGTGCAGTACACATGTTACTTGGCTTAGAGCTACGAAAAGATTCCCCTGGAAAAAGAGAGCTTTTCAGCATGCCTGGTATCTTTGCAAAGTGTAGAGACGTGTGTGATACTCACGCATCGCTTCTTCAACATTACTGGAATAGAATAATTTGATGTAAAGGTCAGCTGTGCTTAGTGTCTGAAATGTTCCTGGTTTTATTATGCATATTTAAGGTCACTCGTAGGACCCAAGTCGTGGAGGCATGGAAAGAAAGCGAGGATTGCGATGAATATTCACAATTTCGGTTGTTGCAGTGAGTCAGGGACTGAAGTCTCACGGCTTTCTCGTTGCATGGCCAAAATTCTGTCCCCTGCCTTGCTGTGGTGGACCTAAAGGTTTCCTTCGTCCAAAGCTGGAGAGATCTCAGCTTGGACATCTTTGGAGTCTAACTTTGGCGCTGAGCTGTGTAATCTGCATGCTGAGTAGGCATTAATACAGAAGAAACCTGGAGTGGCTGGGTAAGCTTCCTGCTTCTCAAGGTGGAGGACTGGGGAGGGCAAGTGGGTTCGGGATGCGAGAGGAAATGATTGAGACCTCTTAAAATCAGGAGGAGAGGTGAAGAAGGATTTGCTCTGTTGCATAAAATAGGTGAAGGGCGTCACAGGAGAAGAGCAATCAGCGGATTGAGAAGCAGTGAGCCACTTCACACGATCTGGTGTTAAGCAGGAAAGCTTGCTGCCTTGGGATGCTGTGGGTGCGAAAAGCTTACACAGACAAAAAAAACTCCTGGAAAAGTGTGGGAGAATGATCTGCTGAGGAGTGTTGTGCGTGGTGATACTGCTCATGGCTCAGAAACACAGCTTCACAGGTGCCTGGGGGCTGGAACGTGTCCTGCTGAAGTACGGCCTGAGTCCTGCCACAAGCAGGGGTCCCCAAACGCGGGGCCAGCCACAGCCGTGCAGCTGAACATAAATATATTTAAAGATATCTGTGGTGGGGACTATTTGCTTTTTGAGTTTAGAAACTTCTATTGCATTTGGGTCATGTTTTAAGCCTCGCTCCACCTTGGTGAGGTGGAAACTCTCATTTTCATTACTGTTGGAAGTGGGATCCTGGGGTAATTGCTTGGCTTGAGGAGCTAGGGCTTAAGAAAAACATTAAATATCATGAGACTCGTGATAAAATCTTAAGAGTCGGCAACACTATATAAGCCACTGAACAGCTGTCAGGTCATAATGAGGTTTGATCGTTATCAGCTTGAGCCAGATTTGCACAGGTTACCCAGCCATTAAGTGGCGCGTACCCCGTTAGGTTCCGTGAGCTGCCCCGTTCTCCCGCTGAACACCTCCTTGCTGGTGGTGATTTGGAGTCATCAGGTGGTTTTTTTCTTTCCTTTGCATTTTTTTTTTCCTCTTTATGGTTTGCTTTGCTGGTAGGAAGAATCTCACAGTGCAGGGTTCCAGGGTGTGCTGTCATTTGTTAGTGGGAGGGCCTGGACTAGAGTTTAATGATAATTTAGTTTATTACAGGCTATTGCCTTCAGAGTATTACTGCAAGTGCAAATACAGAGTGCAGTTTACACATGGCAACATTTGAAAAGCAGAGTTCAGGTTCTGTAATTGTGTAACTGAGCCGGTTGGAATTATCTAATAAAAGAGCTGCACAAAAAGGTTCCTCTTACTCTAATTTCATTAATAATGCATTTCGCAATTGGCTGGAGACATTCGGCTGACAACTTTTCTTTCAGTATGTTGTGGAACAAACCAGTGAGTGAGATTTCAGCATCGTAATTGCGCTGTACATCATGGCTGCTGCGAATTTCGCAGCGACACAGAGGTCATACAGCTCCTGCTTCAGAAGGAGAAATTAGGGAATTGAATGGCCTTCTTGACTTGCCAGCGGATGTCAACAGATAGGAACAGAGCTCAGGCAATTGTACTTTTTGAAGGAGTGGCATGTCCATCAAAGCTAGCCAGCCCGTTCTTCTGATACGTATCCTGACTTATTTTTCCCCTCTTTTTGAAGAAGCAGGGTAAGTGCACGCTCACCAATGTGCGGTTTGATATTCTGGAGAATTTCAGGAGAGTGATTTATGAAATAATCAGCCTTTGTTGCCGGTGAGCTTTCCCTTCCTGCTGCCTGTTAGTTGCAAATAGCTCATGTTTTACCTTGCGGATGCTGGCTGCTGGCTCTCCAGTTCTGCTCACCTCTCCTTCCCCTGCAGCTCCTCCATCCGATTGGGCTCCCGGCTCTGCAGCTGCCTGGCCAACTCGCTTTCTGCCTCATTTACTCCCCAGTGGCTGCTGGACAATGTTTCCCTGAGTTCAGGACCAGCTCAGCCCCGTGACTGCCTGCCCAGGATGCTGCAGAAGCAGCGTGTTTAACGACTCAGGTTTGGAGATGCAGAACCATACATCTTCTGAGTTGCAGAGCTAAATTTCCTTAGCTTTGCTGGAGGAAGGAACGGTCACTCAGGCTGTTGCGAGGAAGTCCAGCTGAACGATTCAGCACAGAGGAGCTGGTGCTGAGCACGAGTGGGTGTTGGTACGCTCACTGTGTGCTGTAGGGAAGGAAAACAAGTTCATGGTTACCTGACATGTCCTGAACTTTTGCTGCAAACACCAAACCCAGCCACGTGCTGAGTCATTTCTGCTGCTTGGTGCTTTGCACCCGAAGAGCTGTGTGCTCAGCTTTTGGCTAGGTAATTTTTTTTTTTTTCTACTGAGCTGAGACCCACTTTGGAGAGAACTGAAGGTACCTCGAGACCACTGACAGTGGTTTTTTATTTTATTTTAGAGATTTCATTGAGCTGTTTGCAGCCTGATGGTCGTAGTGATGCTGTGATCACAAGTTAGAAGCGTGAGCTGTGAGGGCTGTGCCCCATCGGTTGGTTTTTGCTGTGCTGCGTTGTATATTCAGTCCCTGGTGGCTCAGAAGTGAGTGCCCTGGACTGGTTCCCTTCTCACAGGCACGTCTGCATCTTTGTGGGCCCTCATTAATCTGGTGATTGCTGACTTTAAACCTATGGAATGATGAACTCTTTATTTATTTATTTATTTATTAATGATTGGGCTCAATCAGAGCTATTTCAGTGGAGTCTTGCATAGGCAGACTGTGTTTTTTTTTCCTTTCTTTTTTCCCCCTGTGCTTATTTATAACGTCCTTCCTCCATCATATTTTAAATCCATGGGTGGGTGTACCATGACACTATCATGGGACTGTCGAATTTTTGTACTATTTCAAAAAAAAATCCCACCAAACCACAGCCTAACCCTATGATATGTAAGACCTGTCTGTTGTTTTTATCAATTTTCCACCTAACTAGCAGTTCTGTTTCCATCTCCGAATCCCTGATTCTTAAATGTTTGGAAGTTGCTGGTATTTTTGCCTTAAAGGTCCTATAAACACCATCCTAACAGCAAAGAAACAAAATGCTACATAAACTCCAGTAATTTTGACTTAATTCCTTAGCTAATTGGGCCAACTCATAAAGTAAGATGGGCTGAGATGTGGCGTTCATGTGCTTGGCTGTGTTCTGCAGACATCTGACTCAGGGTTTTAATGTTGGTTGTCTGACAGGTGGGATTGTTTTATTATTTCAGAGCTCCATGTAGAGGCTGGGCATATTTCCAGAGGAAGGGAGGGACAGCAGAACTGGACAGGGATCTTGCTCTTCTTTTTGTGGAGGAAGCTGAATTGGAGACAGAGCTGGCACTGCTCCATCTCAGGGAACTCGCAGTGATGCTGCAGTTTTGGTGGTGCCCCTGCAGGCACAAAGGCTGAAACAAATCAAAATGAGCTGAGAGGAGCAGATGGGGCAAGCGTGAAGCTGGGAAACCATTCAAGGTGTTCGACACTGAACTGTTGCAATTTTCCCGAGACAAGCGGGTGCCGTGGCACAACATGGCTCTCGTTGACACTTAGCACACGTGAGGCTGTTTTGGAATAAAAGCTGCATCAGGTGGTCTCTTTCCAAATTTTCCTGCCTGAGGGAGAGTGCCTGCGTTTGGCAGGGCTGGCAGTAGGAGGGGAGGGGGAGTGAAAGCAAGCTTCCTGAAAAGCAATCACTCCTTGCAGGTGCTTTGCTGACCCCTTGAGCACAGTGTGACTGCACGTGACACCAGTGTAGTTCCTCTCTGCAGATTTTGAGGCAAAAATGGGAATTTTAGGGATATCACAAGGCAGTGGAGTGAAGAAGCCAAACATACCTCATTTCTTCTGAAAACATTGCCTTGATTTTAGATCTTCTCTTTAAGGATTTATTTTTCATGTAGGATTGGACTGCTCAACAGAGTTAAGTGTCTCACTGTTATAAAAACGAATGCTGGAAGTTCAGAATAGCTCCGTCTCCGAGCCCTTTCAGCCCTTCATGGTGCTTTGCCTTATGCTAGCAGTGATTTTTGGGTGCTGCCTCACCTGAGGCTCAGGTATGACCATCAGGGAGGACAGGTTCCAATGCCACCCTCCTCTGCCACCAAGGAGACTTGATAATGCTGCTGCCCAGGTGCAGGAGTACTTACAGGTACTTGTGAGGTGGAAGAAGAACAGAAGATGAAATGAAATGGCCAAAGCTTTGTGTTTCCCCTGCTTACAGGGTATAAAAAAGCTGCAATGCTAAAGGGTGTGGAGGGTGGGAAGTTCTGCAGATTCAGAGTGGAAATGGGAAAGTCCAAACCTGCATGCTCTGACAGCACCAGCTCTGGTGTTCTCCATCAATAATGGATCCATGCAAGTTCCTCAGAACGTGGTCGTCATTCCCCTGGGATATTGCTCTTCTCCTTCAGATTCCCCTTTAAGGGAATCTTGGCTTCTTTTAGAAGTAGGGAACTGAGATATAAAGAATTCAGTTCCCATCTGGTAATTGCAGCCTTAACAGGATTTTGCAGTATTTATTGTTTATAACTGCATAAATAGGCTGTAGATAATTCATGCTTTAAATGCTGCAGGGCACAGGGAAGTTGGGTGTAGGAACAACGTGTATGGGGAGGCATCGCTCCAACAGAAGGGAAAGGAGCTCGAGCAGTTGGATACTTTCCATCCACCTTACAAAGAAGAAAATTGGTTTGCAGGAAATATAGGTCACGGCACTGTTCTGGCATCTTGATGTTGCTGTTTTGTAAGTACAGTATATTGCTAGCAGCACAGTTTGGGACTCCCATTAGAGCTGTTCTTTGCTGTCAGG
This sequence comes from Anas acuta, assembly GCF_963932015.1. Classification (NCBI taxonomy): domain Eukaryota; kingdom Metazoa; phylum Chordata; class Aves; order Anseriformes; family Anatidae; genus Anas; species Anas acuta. The sequence goes on from NC_088986.1 coordinate 4,331,955, forward strand.
CTTAAAGGCCATTTAATATCCCTTATCTGATCTAATGCACTCCTCACATAGACAAAGGAAATTTAGAAGGTGGCTTCTTTCTGTCTTTCTCTCTCTTTTTTTTTTTTTTTTTTGAATTAAGTTATTGAAAGCCACTTTGGACTCGATTCCTGGTGTTGCACTCAGAAGTCAGCTGCTTCCTTAAGGACCCAAGGACCAGGGATGCAGCACGAATGGAGCAGTGAAGCTGAGTTTTCTCCATGGCAAAACGCAGAAGAAAATGAAATCTTGTGTTGCTGTGCCACAGGGTTTTACAGATATAAGCTTATTAGTGGAGAAGAGCTTTGGCTTTTTGAACATGACACTCACCTTTGATTATGAGATTAAGCTAATTTCTTTGTGTTAGGAAAGATATTAAAGGCAGCTGTAGTGTGACAGGTCGTCTGTGCTCTCCTCCGTTTGTGTCCAGCACCAGGGTGGTGTGTGCTGTCTGCAGGAACAGGAAAAAAGGGTGGCAAATCCATGGGGAAGGGAGGCAGAACTGCTCCCGTTTTACAAACTGGGGAATGGAGAGGTGGAGAAAGTCAATGATTCCTCTGCATAGCTTTGGCTACTGTGAGCAATATGAACAGCAAGTTGAGAACAGATGTGCACCTACACTGTGTTTTTTGCTTGTTGCTGTAGGGGCAGGAACCCATGGCACCAGCATGGGGGTGCGATTAGCCCCTTGGGACAGGCAATCAGGGAAATTTCCTGTGGTGATGAGTAGGTTTTGCTTTTGGGTTGATCTAAGCACTAAACCAGTCTTACTGTATCTTAGCTGCTTGGTTTCTTAGTTCCTTGTCATTTAAGGCAGAATTTGGAGGACTGATCCTTTGCATCCTCAACAAGGTGGGCTTTGTTTTTTATTTCTTTCTTTGATCAAAAAAGCTGTGTTTTAGTCAAGCATGGCTATTTCCTGCCTCAGTGGGAATGTGGGATAACCGAAGTGCTGGACCTCATTGGAACATGCCCACTGTTGGTATTTGAGTCATCTGATTTGGATGGCATCTAGAAAACCGAGGTTAGAAGCCTAAATTTCTGAGAGCCATAGGTGGGGAATAAAGAAAATAGAGTTTTGTGGGAAAAGGACAGCAAAGGATGAATGAGGACGATGGCTGAAGACATCTCTTAGTGATTGCTGTTAAGTACCTACCATTAAAATTACGTGTTCTGGTACATAGCTCTTTGAAGCTGTTGCAGCATTATGAAGAATGTAAATAATTTTTTTCCAGATTTTTAAAAAACAAGCATATCTTTAAAGACGCATTTGTTTTTAATGTAATTTTTACATTAACATGCAACAATAAGCAAACAACTCCAGTGGTTGTGTGAATCTGGTTGAAATGCAGATTCTTACATGTGTGTTATTATTGCATGCGGCTGTATGAGCAGACAGAAAAGCTGAGCTTAGGACCCCTCGAAAATAACCCATTCCTGTTAGACATGCATATCATTTAGATACATGCTTGTCTGCACAATGTATAATTTTTTCAGTGGCTCTTCCAGAGGTAATTTTGGGAGGTGAAATGTGCCGTGTGAATGTGGCGGAATGCCTCCATGAGAAAAGGCAGGATCTGTCTGCAAATAATCTCCTCAAAGGCCCTATTGCCATTCTGAACTCTCAGACGGCTTGACTAGTCTCTGCTATTGCTTTAGAGCGACAGATAACGTTAAAATCATTTACACGTATCGTCACAAAGTAGTTTTATGGGGTTGATGCTGCCTGACAGGATGCTTCACAACATGATGGAAAACTCATAAATGTTTTCTTCAATTTGATGCTCAAGGAGCACTTAAAAATGCTCATTTCTTTAAGAACTGCATTCTCCCTTTATGTCCGATTCATAGATTGTGGTCAAGTGCTCGTTTTTATGGTATTTACAAGAAATCAGTTGAGCCAGCATGCTCATAACAGCCCTCCCTCTCCCTCCGCCCTGCCCAGACGCCTCCTCGCAGCGCCGGGAACAAAGAGGCTTGAGATTCTGAGCCAGCTGGGGTTTGATTGAATAACCCATTTCAATGCAGTAAATTTTAAGAGGCTGGATTATTCGTGGTCAGAGATTCTAAGGTTACGTCCATTATCTTAAAGACAAGATTGATGGTTAATAAGTTTTTAAAGCGGTTTGATATTTTAATTGGGGATGAGATTCCTGGTCGTGTAGTTGCAAGTCGTTTGTCTACAGGTGTGCATTAGTGTTTGTCCCTCTTTGCTCAAGCCACAGATGCCTGCCAATAGTCTGCTCTTCAACTTGTTACTTGTTTAGGGGTGTGCATCCCAATTTCCTCTTTCAGGGACTGGGATCTTGTCCGAGATAGTCTGCTCCAGTCACTGAACTCTCGGAAGAAGCTTGGGTTAATGGGGAAATCTCTCTAACCTATTCTAACAGCATTGTCTTTTTGGGCTGAATCTCAAAAGGTTGAGTTGTGCCTTGACATCCTGGCTACAAAGTCTTCAGTCTGGTTGCAGAAAGGGACCCGTTTGTGTTGAGGCTTTCCCCATCACTGCAGGTGCAAGGTGGAGTGAAGGCTGGTGGCGTGTTGGCCCGAGCCTTGACGAGGAGCAGTTGCGGTGTTGCCTTCAGGCTCCATCTGTTAACCCCATCCCAAACTGAGTGTGGAGCAACGATGTGACAGTGAGTGTGTCGGGTGTCAGAGCTGCACAGGGATCTCTCCAAAGTGGGGTCAGGGACTTCTCTGTTCGGCTATCCTATGCTTTAGTTGGCTGTCTTGATCTATTCTTTAAAGTCTCCTTTTCAGGCAGTCCTGGTCTGCCCAAAATATTCCTCCCTGTGACCACCGAGCAGTTGCATGTACTGTCCATTGCTCTCTGGAGGTGTTTCGTGGCCGGTGTATTTGGCAAGATTTTGCTTTATTACTTTTTAATGTTTCCCTTGGTCAGAAGTTCTTTTCACAGAGGGAGGAAGATCTGCTGTGGCTGTTCCTCAGTTTTGGTGTATTTTGATATTTCAAACTTGCACGAAGATGCCTGCAGCTCAGGGTAGGCACGCTTTAAAATGTGTGTTTATGAATTTAAAATTGCAAACACTTTCTTTTTTTTTTTTGTTTTTGTTTTTCAAATAAGCCCTGTAACGAGTTGATCCTTCAACTCACCCGCAAATAAGACGGTTCCAGTGAGGGAGGCTGTTTTACGGGATTCATTTTGGAAGCTGTTCAGGGAAATTACTGTAGGCTTTTCGAGCAAATTAGTGAGAGCGTGGAAGGACCACAAAAAGGCTTTTTCCCCTAAGATTTGTAGAATCTTATGAAGGGGAAAAAAAAAAAAAAGAAACATGGTAATTAAAGAATTTTTTATAATGAAATAAAATTATGCAAGCTCTGGTTTTGAACTTGGACAAATTCTTTGCTGTTTTTGCTAATGGAAGTTTTATTTTAAATTGGGGCTTTTAGAAGGGAAAGGAAATTACTTAATCCTTGCTTCAAAAGTGTGTGTGTATTATACAGGGGCGTGTGTGTATCCCCTCTGCAAGATGTGTAAGAGTTTGGATTTAGGATTGTGGAACAAAATGCAAGCTCCTGGGTGAGAAGCGAGCGAGGCTGTTGGGTTGTGGGGACCTCAGGAGCTCAGCTCGTGACGAATGTAATTAGCTGAGTTCACCTGAAGTGTTCACCCGGGGAAAAAACAGTGAATCAAATCCCTGGGTCTCTTACAGGGACTTTGCAATTATTTGAGTTGAAGAGGGGCATTTCTTGGTGCTTGAAGTAGGTTAATGTTTTGTGGGTGTGCTGCTGAGACAGCGACAACTCAGGGGATGGGGAACTGGGGGAGCTGCTCACGGACCTGTCTTGTTGAATACAATTCTTGGCTCTTACTACGTGTGAAGGGAAAAAGATTCTTGGAATAACTTAACCTGGTTCTTGTAAATCCCTGGCACACGTGGGCAGCGTGATGGGGAAATGCAGCAAGGAGAAGAGGTGGTGTGGCTGGGGGGGATCCCAGCAGTATCCCAGGAAGCTTCACACCAAATGGCAAAGAACTTGCAAGTTGCCTCATCTGCACGTGGGGCTGACTAATGTATACACCGCTCAGTCTGTGTGCGTGGTCGTGTTTCTTTGGTGTCCATCTGTGTCAGCAGTAATTCAGAACCGAGTCCAGAGGAGGTGGCTCTTTGGAAGGGACGAGGCCGTGGCAGTTTGCAGGTGATGGGCACCGTGTGCCCCTGGCAGCAGTACCCCGATGGAAAAGCCTTGCCCCGCAGTCCTGTTCTTTGAGATCACAAGGGCTCGGGTCTGGCCGTGCTGTCTGTCTGCTCCGGTGAGATGCTGAAATGCGAAAGCAGCAATTCCATCTCCACGTGGTTGAATCACATCTGGCCAACGCGGCTGCCCAGGGACTCCTCGGAGCACACCAGGCTGAAGCTATGCCAGTCACTTTTTGAGGCTTTGTCGTGCTTTTGCATCAAAAGGCAGCTGCACGCTGTGTGTGTGGGTACCTTGCATAACTGTGGATGTAAACCCGAGACCACTGTTACCATTTTATTGTAAATGCTTTTAAATGCCTAATTGCTGATTAGCTTCAAGCTGCAGTGACAGCTCACCTGAGATAACGTGGGGATGAAAAAAGCGTGTGTGAGTGCTGGGAGCTGCTGGGGCCGGGAAGGCTTTTTCTGTTTCCAGTGACATTTTCAAAGCTGTGCTTGCAGCTGCTGGCCAGGCAGCCTGGCAGCACTCGGTAAATCCCACGCAGCCTGCTGTGCTGGGAGCAAAACCCTGGTGCAGGGAGGGCAGCAGCCCCGCTGTGGCTTTCATCCGGACATCTCGGGCCTCTTCAGCCTTGCCAGCATGTTGGGGTGTGGATCAGGAGGAAGGGAGGCTGAACAAGGCTTTTTTTTGGTCTTTTTTCTCTCCAGTAATGTCCACAGTAGGTGTCAGCAGGTTCTCAGTTGCCCTGGCTGGACAGGAGCTGCCCGGCTTCATCGTCTTCATCAGCGTAAATCTGCTGCCCGTGTTTCCAGTGCTGCTGTGACTTCGTGACAGCCCAGTTAGGCTAACTCCCTTGGCCAGGGGATTGTGGAAGGAACCCCGTGCTGCGCAGTGCATCCTTCTCCTTTGGTGTACCAACATCTGATCTAGTTGTGTCACATTTCTCAGATTCAGTACTTGAACTCCTTCCTGTTTCTGCATGACATAAGTATCTGCGCTCAAGTGTGTTGTTTCTCTACTTAAAAAATTCCCACTACTCTCTACCACTGAGTTTGTCACAACAATTAGTGATGGTACCCACTGTTTTGGATGCATTTCACCTGCTCAGGGATACTCCAGTCAGCACCATATGGTAGCCTTGTATTTTTTTCCTTTTCAACAGACTTAGAGCAGCAATTTGCTTCACCCATGAGCCAGCACCACAGCATGCATTGCTTAAGAGAAACAAAGTAAGACTGGTGAGCTTTTCAATTTAAGTTTTCAAGGAGCATTTAGCCGAGCTTCTTCAGAGCCTGGTGTCTGCACTGCCCTGTTTGCCCTGTAACTCTTCTGATGTACAGAAGGGAGCCGCTGAAGGACAGAAGGGCTTCGTTCTTTCTCTGACCAGAGACTTCTCAGTCCTTCAGACTTAGCCTTTGTGAACAGTATGCTGATATTTACCTGCCTCCCAGATTTATTGCCAAGCTGTGTTCCGTGTCCGTGTCACCCTGAGCTTTTGAAAAGAAAATGGTTGTAGATATGGAAGATGCTATTTTATTTGAGAGGCGGACTGACACTGCAGGTTAAGTTACGGTACGTCGGGGTGGGAAACACTGGTGCAGGATCCTGGATCTACTTCTGAGACACAGCACAGCGTTACAGCACCGTGGTGCTGTCCCCGAGGGCCTTATCCTGAACAGTGCTGCGATAATGTGTCGGTGCTACTCCGAACTACATCTCTGTGGCCTTGAATAGCGTGAGGCACCACCCCCGTGTGATCCCAGAGGCTGTGTGCGAAGCAGACAGCCCATTGCAGACCCTGTCACCTCCCGAGGCACAAGTCGATGCGGGTTGTGCTGAGGCCTCGTTCAGATGCAGGCGCTGTGGTTGTGGAGCCGCGCATCCTTCTCTCTGCCTCTTAATTGGGCCTGGGCTCAATGGGCAGCTAATTCGGGATCGATAGCTGGGCTTACTGTGGCTATAGCAGATCGTGGTGATAACCCCGCCCTGCAAGTCTCTCACTCGGAGATAACCACTTCCTCTGCTTAATTAGCAGTAGCTGCTTATAAATAAGATATGCATCTGGGTGAGATGCAGCTTACAAATGGTTGCAATTAAACCTTGTGTAGCAGCTTTCCACATCTCACCCCACTCTCTTTCTTTCTTTAAAGGGTAAGAGATGCAACATTTCTAGAGGGTACAGGTGCTCAGAGCTTGAGGTGGTCTGAAGTTAGAGCTTGAACTGTCACACATCCAGCCCTGCTCCTGCCCTACATGCTTTTTGTGTTCCTTGGCTGGAATATAATGTACTTTTAATTTCACAGCGCTCGGGGAACAATGGGTTGCTCAGTGTGGTTTTTCGTTTTAAATTAACCAGCTTATTTGGAAGTGTGATGTGGCTTTTTGTGGGGGAGATTAAAAAGTTATTAAAGCAGCACCCAGTGGTGCTGCAGCCACCGCTGAATCTCTGCCAGCGTTTTCCTTGGACTTGCTTTAGACAATGCCGGACTCGAGAGTGGAATACAAATTGTCAGCTTTGCAGCTAATCAGATCGTCCTGGTTAAAATATGGACTGTTTCACTGGGACAAGGGACCGGACTTGTCATCAGTGCTATGATTTTTCTCAACTTGGGAAGCCAAGCGATGCTCCCCGTGTCCCCGTGGCCAGGGCAGGCGGCAGCAGGAGGGAGCTCGGCACTTCCCAGTCCCAAATGCAAACGTCTCTTCCATCGTGTACCCAGAGTTGCTCTGCACAAGGGAGATTTTCAGTTTATTTAAATAGGAGTGGGATGGAAAGAAACACCTGGCAAGGGGGTTGGTTAATGTGATGTGGGAGGGTGCCCAGGAGCTTTTTGTCCTTCTCACCCGCCAGCTCCATGCATCCCTGCTGCTCACTGGTGCTCATGTAAGGTTCAAACTGGTTTCCTTTGCATATGTAAATGTTCTCATTTTAGCAATGCCATACCGAAATAGTGATTAAAAATGTCACCTAGTGGTTTTAATCTGTGGGGAATGAGCAGTTCTAGAAACAGTGGATATGCTTCCTTCCCAGTACACCTCCGTTGCAGCAGAACTTCAAGCTGGAAGATGAAGCTGCTGTTCTTGGGGAAGTCTGGAGAGACTCACCTACTGGGAATAAAGCAAAATGCCAACATTTGCTTTGTAAAATAACAGCTGGGGAGCTCTGTGCTCTTCCCTACTGGAAAACTGGGGCCCTGCATTTGGTGCTGCGGGGCAGGCAGCTGGTCCCAGGGGCAGCTCCAGCCTGGTCACCTTGCTCCTGGTGGCCGTGGTCCCTGTGAGGGTGGCAGGCTCAGCAGCTGCTGCTGGCTGTCCAGAGCATGGTGTGATCAGAACCCTTCTGCTCGGCTGTCAGCAGAGCTCAGATCTGCTGTTATTTACAACAGCACGGGTACTGCACGTTTCTTTTGCTTGCAGTTCTCAGAGTCAATATTTGTTTAGCAAATGCTGATATTCTAATTTGTTTCGCAATACCAAAGCTTTCAGTAATCCAAAAATTGTTCCCCAGAGTACAAATAAAGGCAGGATTTTCTCCTGTGGGAGAGCAGTGTTGTCAAGTGTCCTACTTGGTCGTGGCTGGGACGTGTCTCCCACAGCAGGAGATGCTTCAGACTCGACACACATCAAGGTACGCGGCTTAGAGGAACTTGGACGAGGTCAGGTGCAAAAACCCTGCCTTGCTTTGGTTTTCTTGTGCTGCAGCTGCACCTTACACGCAGTGTGTGGTACTTGGGATTTGTCAGGCTCCATCCCCTGTGGCCAGGGACTACCCAACGGGATCGATTGCTGAGCAGATGAAGAGAGGTGCCAGTGAGCGCAGAGAAGGGACTGGCAGCTCCAGTGGATGCTCCTCCGCTGCTCCTTGGGGCAAATGTGCACAGCATCAATTAGCACACACCTGAGGGCACTTTAAAGGAGAGAGAAGATCAGGACAGCACCTTGTTATTACTGAGAAAAACGAGTTGTATTGTGACCTTACAGCAGAACCCTTAAAAAAATCTCATTCTTTTAGTTCTTCAACTCAAAAATAAACCCAGGGATACAAGTGCTCACAGCACTGGGACATCAAACAAGAAAACAAAACAAAACAAAGCAGAAGGGGGAAAAGGAGTAAGAAATACTTCATTTCTCACTGAATTTAGCGAGCTTCCTGAAGGTAAAATTTGTCCTGTCGGTATCTTCCATTAAAAAAAAAAAAATAAAGGGAGGGGGGGAGGGAGGAATGAGTCAATGCACGCCAACACTAATATCAGATGTATTGTTTCACGTATGGAATTAGCCCATAATTGAGACATATTACTCAAAGCATTAAGAAAATCCCAGAAATGCTGATGTGGAAAAGACCTTGGGAGGTAACTTAGTGGTTGCCAGCCTCTTAGGCAAGATCAAGTGTAGCTGTCTCACCTCCAGAAGCTGACAGTCTGTCTAACCTCTTTTTAAACCTTCAGTATTGATTTCTCATCTTCCCTAGACAGCCTGTTCTGGGTCTTCACTACTCTTAAAATTAACAAGACTTTCATTTTTCTAATATCTAATTCTTTCTACCGCTTGTCCTCCTGTCAGTTGTGTGGGGAACAGCTGATGGATGTCCCCTGCTGTTGCTGCCTTTTTGGGCCTTTTTGGATGATGCCTAGCATCTCCTAACTTAGTCTCTCTTTTTTTTCCTTCCAAAACACGTGTGGTTAGAGTGCTGCTCTGCATCAGGCCTTCCCTTTCGGATGTTGTGTCCTGTTTCCTGATGTGTTCGTGATGTGTTCTTCCTGTTCTCATTCTGCTCACCTTGCTTGGCTTGGTGTCACCTACAATTGGTTGCTCAAGTGTTCTTGCCACATCAACCCTCACGTGCTGAAGGTTGGAACCAAGCTGTAGCTTTAGGGATGGTTGTCATTGGTTTTGCACGATTTCTACACAGGGCTTGAAGTTACGGAGTTGTTCAGAGCTGATCTCCTGGATGCTGTTAGGGATTTACACTTTTAGACCCTGCTGAAATGAAAAGGATTTTACAACGCTACTCTTAAAATATTCTATTAGATCTATTTATTTCTGGCTATGTGTTGATACATCAGCTGTATTCTGATGAGGAGGAACAAAACCTATTCCTACAAGACCCATGTTTCACCCGGCCCTTGAAAAACGCTCCCAGTATTGTTGGGTGGCTCAGGCAGCTCAGGGGAAACTTTTTAGTTCGTACCAAGCCAGGTAAATGTAGCTGCAGTGTGGAGTTGTACAGTACTTACAAAGCACCCTGAGGTTCTCAAGGCCAATAATGTTATTGTTACTAAATGCTTTCAAATGCAAAGTGACACTAATGGATTTCATTTAAACTATCATTACTTCGGAATTAATTCTATGCCCAAACTATGATAAGGAAAGCACTTTAAGAACTGTTCGGGGGCGTTGCTGCGTTATTTGGAGTTACTTGGAAAAACAAACACAAGCCCTCCCACATTCCAAAATCCCGGTATCTAAAAGGCCTTACTTTGTTTGTGAGGAAATGTTGAGGACAAAAAATCAAAGCATTTTTACAGGGAGCTGCATTTATTCCCTTCGACGAGTGTTCATGGTGATGTTTACCTCAGTCTTCCCTGCAGGTCAGTCTGCACATCTTCCCTGGTGCTGCTCTGCCTGCTACGTCCCATCAGGTGGCTTGAGGGTGTGACTTAAATGTCAGCCTAACTTTTTCTCTCTCCCAGCCTCACAGAGGTGCCATGAATTGAAATGTGAACACAACAAAATTCACTTTTGCTTGGAGATGTTTAACCTGTGGTTCCCAGGTATGTCTGCCCAGGTGTGTCTGCCCAGCTGTGACCAAGGAAATAGGAGGAGTGAGGCAGTGAAACGTGCTCGATGCTGCAAATCAATCCAGTGATGGCTTTGTTCTGACAAAAAAAAAGTTAGGAAAGATGAACAACTTGGTGATATGAGGGGTTGTGGACTTTCTTTGCCTTTAGCTGAAAGTGTAGGAGTTAAGAGGTGGAGGCAGCGATGGCCTGGCTGAAAAAGCTGCCTTCTGACTGGGGCACGCGTCAGGCGGGGAAGCTGGCAAAGCAAGGGCTGGCATTTGTCACCTCCTGTGCCAGCCTGGGCAGTGGGATGTCACAGGTTTGATCCTTGACTCGTGCTTTGGTTTCCCATTGCACATCAAGGCTGTAGACTACGAGTTAATAGCACTCTTGGTGTTTTTGCAGTCAGGGCCAGGCCCGGAGCCTGCCTGAGCTGCCCACGGGCAGGGTGGGCTTTTCATCCCACTTTGGTTGTGGTTTGCTCTGTATTCAGGGACACAGTGCTCGTACTGCATCACCGAGCCCTCTCTCATAACTCAGAGCTCTTCTGTACTGCTCTCCACTGCTCACAATTGCTTTATATTAAGATAAGGATCACTTTTTTTTTCTTAAGAGAGATTTAAAGTAGCCCAAGGGAAGGCAGAGCACTTGACAGGCCGTTCCTTGTACAGTGAAAAAGACATTGCTGCACTAAATACAGCAAACAAACCAAGTTCAGAAGGAAAGAGCTGACATTTGGGAACAAAGTCACGCCTTACTGGGCTGTTATTCAGGCTGGTGTTTTACTTCAAGTGATGCCCAAAGGCCCCAGCCTGCCCACCCCCTTTGCCCTGACAGGGGACGCTCTGTCCAAGATACAAGTGGGGCTTCAGCGACTGCAGGTACCCACCTGTAGGACTGGTCTTTTTGGTCTTTTTGTGTGTTGGACAGGCAGTAGCAGATGAAAGTAGAGCTGGCTGTTGGTAAATATATCAACGTGTTGATTGCATCTGGTATCGGGCTGTTCGGGGTGTGCTTCCCTGTGGATCCTGCTAACAACGTGATGGAGGGAAAGGCAGAGAGTTCCGAGAATTAATCTGTGTTTGATTCCTGAAGATGAAAATGGGGTAAGTTAAGTTTTTTTTTTAAAGAACAAGTGCTTTTGTTTTCTTCATCATTGAAGTGTTTCTCAGAACAGATAATACTTGACAAGTGAAAGGATCAGGGAAAAAAATGTTTCTAAAAATGAATGAGAGAATTGATTTTTGCACTGCACGTTTGGCTTGCTTTCTCCTCCATGCTCCTTGGAACATTTTGATGAAAATCTAATAAAAATAAATTAGAAATTTATATAAAAATGAACATGTTGCTAGTTCTTACTTGAAAAATAAACATGACTTGTAAGCCAAAACTTGCAAGTTAAATTAACATGAAATTGTGTGAAGGGTTTTAGGTACCTTTCTTAATGGCTTTTGTGCACTGGTTCATCTGGTGAAAATCATCAGAAATCTCACTTCTAAACACTGGGCACGATTCTTAACTGGGTGCTTCCAATTGTGTTGTCATCGTGGCTGTTTTCAGGACCTGATCACAGCACACAGGGACTGAGCTGGGATCTTGAGATTTCTTTGCATACAAGACCTTGAGAAAGTGACTTGAAGCATAGATTTTGTGTGTTGACATTTTAATCCTGTCACATCTGAAGCTCCGTGGGGAAATCATTTAAAAAGGTAAATGTGTTTGTATCAGGCCAATTTTCCTTTCCCCTGTTTCCACAAAAACTCACCCTCCTGAAGATTTGTGGTTACCCAACGTGGGCTGGCTAATCCGCTCTCCTTCCTTTCTCCCAGACAAAAAGAGAGACCTGAATGGCTGGCAGAAAACAAGCACATTTGCCTTCAGTAAGCAGCTTATGCCTAGCAACAAAAGGAAACTTTTGCTTGTTTTCAAATGTCAGTGGGCAAAAGAAGCGCCCTGGGAGCATGCATGCCTTTTTCGTGCTCTCTTGATCACCTGAACGCCCCCGAGATGAACCGTCTGGTTTTGTGGGGCTCGGTGTCCAACCAGACAGAAGGCAGTGCCAAATGGTGAGGACTGTGACCAACAGCGGTCTGTTAATGGATATCGCCATGATGAACAGCTTTAAAAAACATAATTCTATTAAGGCTGGCTTTTCCAGAGTCAGGCAGTTGAGCAGTCTGGGGTGGAGAGGAGCAGGTTGGTGCTGGGCTCGAAGGACTGTGAAGGTTTGGCAACGCAGGAGTCGAGATGTGCTCCCATTTCTGTTGCTGCTGTTGGGTGATAACCTTGACTTGACAGTCCTCCCCTCTCCCTTCTCTTCATTAAGCGTTTTATAGCTGGACTGTGCCTCTTGACTTGTGATTTTTTTACAGCTACCGCTTCTGGTCACGACGTGCAGAAAACATGCCTTCATGCTGAGTAGCTCAATTTTGTCATCTTGCCTCTTTAGGCTTTCTGCTAAGCTCCCTGCGTGAGAAAAGTGAGTCATTGTCAAATTGGAATAGTTGTTGGCACACTGCTTTTTGTACACTTAAATCCCATGGCTTATTTATTTGTCTCGCTATCATGCATAGGAACCTTAGTTGTGGAACAGGACTCCGTTGTGCTTGTTAGATATAAATACTGAAAGAAACAAAGTCTCTCCCCACTGAGAGCTTGGGAACACAACGAGGGGCTTCAGATAGGCTTCTGTGGACACGTGTAAACAAATGAACGAAATGAATCACTCCGAGAGCTGGTCATCTTAGCATGCCCACTGCTCCCGCAGGCCGCTTGTACAAAGCCTTTTGTGAGGCATTGCAGTGAAAGGCACTTAAAAAAGATAGGGAGGTGATTTTGTAGAGGTCTGTAGAAGTTCCTGCTAAGGGCCCGGGTCAGGTGTAGTTGAAACGTGTAGGCTGCAGTTTGAAGATGTAACATGTAAGAAATATGTATTGATCTGAGATAGGATCAGTTCTCAGTGTAATGACTGAGAAACGAGAGGTGAGGTGGAAAAAAAGATCAAGTGAAGGGGTTTTGGCTGGAGATAAGCCACACGGACAGGCCTGACGTTGGGAGCTTGTGGGGTTCTGCTGGGGACCCTTTGCTTACTGCTTACCAAGGTGCGATGCGGTTTGCAGAACTGACATTTCTTTAATTTGGGCTCCTCGTTTGTCTGATCATTTACCTTGGGCTTTATGGATTAGCATGCAAATCATAGCACACCCTGGTATTTATCTTTCTGCTGTGGATGGGGCTTATCTATGTATTTTCCAGAACACTCGGTTCTTCCTGCACCAGTAAGGTCAGCGCTTCTTAGCTGCATCTATCCATCTCCTCATAACTCTGGGCCGACGTGAGGCTATTTGTTTAACCATTTCAGTATCTCTGCCACCCTCCTGCTCTTGATTGAGCCTGCCGAGGAGCCATACATCTCCACGGCCACACTTGATTTGTCGCAGGTGATTTTTCCCCCCCCGTTCAATTCTCCTGTCATCAGTTCCCGCTTCGTCTTAGCAGCGCTCTGCCTTCAGCTCATGTGCCGACCTCCGCTGCTGCCAGCCGCTCCAGATGGAAGCAGAGTTGTGTGCCTGTCGTGCCACTGATCACATCGAGGCCCGGGACAGTGTGCCAGCTGGCTTTGAAGGCAGCATTTCGCGTGTCCTCCAGTTGCCATTGGTTTGGAGGATAATTTGGCGTGTTGATTTTGGTCTGGAGAATTATCCGGGCATCTGTGGTAAGCCATCTGCTTTGTGCACGGTCGGTGGCGTGGGGAGTGGGACGGTTGCACCTGACCCTCTCCCTCCCTGTCCCCACCCCGACTCTGCCTGCTCCGTGCTTATATTCACGTGTCTCTCTGCCTGCCAGTGACAGTAAAACACCAACCAAACAAAAGCTGTCCTAGGGCGTGTGTCAGGGAGAGTGTCCAGTTGCCTCTTCAATTACACGCGCTCGCCTTTGCTGTTCCAGGATCCGTTGAAATAATGGCTCAAAGCTCAGCCTTTCGCTGTCCTGGCGTCGCACCACTCTGCAGGAGTGGCTTGCAATTTAGCATGGGTTTTCTGCTACAGTTTACTATTGCTTCCAGTGACTAGGCGCAAATTCCCTAAGATGCCTTGCATAAATGCAGCCTCGGATCCTGCTGTGTGTGTGTTCTTGTGCACCTAGCAAAACGTGCCAGTAGTGAAACACGTTGGTACTGTGTCCGCTGTTACTGGTGCTGGATGAAGACAGACTGACGCCGTGTTTGGAAATACATTCCTACACACCTCGCTGTTGCTTCTTGGCTCAGCCTGTGCATTTCTTTGGGAACAAAGCCAGAACGTGGCCCTAATTTTGCAATATGCAACCGTCAGCTTGAAAATCAATTAAATCAATTGCTAAATCAATTAAACGTGGCCACACCCCAAGCGCTTCCTGGGTCTGTGCATGTGGTAGTGGATGCTGGGTGGAGAGCAGTGCCAGAACCTGGGAAGTGTTCGTGCTGGAAGTTACTGCGTTTTTTCTCTCAGGAGCAAGGGGGCATCGTTATGAGTGACTGGACTGGTGGCTGTGATGTTCACAGCACTCTTTGCTGACACCATGTAAATGCTGATTTAGGTTCCTCCGTACCTCCCTTCACAAAACGGAGCTGGAAATAGCTCAGTACCTGCTATTTGTGGCCACACAGAAGCGTCCCGGCACTGCCAAGTGGGAGGTTCAGACACTGGACGTCGGGATTTGGTGCCTCCATCTCAGCAATTTCATGCTCATCAGTGCTGTGAAGTCACTCTGCATCTGAATGGGCGAAGGAAGGTGTGATTCCTGGTGCTGTCGTTTCTCATTGTTGGGAAAAGCAGACTCAGCCAAAATCACCTGACTCTGTTCTCGAACAAGAGGAGTTAGATGAAATCTATTCCTAAACAATCACACTAAATTACATGTGTACTTTGGCAGACTTCAAATAAGTGACGTTGATGAATCCTTAAAACTGTGACCGCTAAGTCAAGCCCAAGCTTTGATACCATTAATGAGGAAATAATGTTTTGACGTGCTTATCTTTGTAAATTCTGACACTTCCAATTGTCCTCGAATAACAAAACACCGTTGTCAGCTGCAACAATGCGCTCTTAACAAATTTTGCCTGAGCTCCATAAAGCCGGGCTTTTTACGGTGGGGAAGGTAAAGCATTTCTTGCTTGTGCTTTTATTTCGTGTTTTTTTTGGTGACTGTGTCTGGCTGTTTAAGCCCTCAGCCATGCTTTGAGGTCTTGTGCCATGACTGTCCTGTGGGTCAGGGAGACCCGAGCTGAGCCTGCAGAGCTGCTCAGCCCCGTGTGGTGCACTGACAGCATATTGGTGTACGCCCGCCTCCTTTCTAGCCTCCAAAAGGGCTTTAATCCTACTTCTCCTTTGTTGGTATTGCCTTTTGTTCCCGTTACAGGGAGGACAACCCCGTCTGAGAGAGATAAATCTCCCAGTTTGTCTTGTCAGGCTCCGAGATGGAGTTCTCCGTTCCGCTGGCCGGGCAGACCAGCCGTGCTGCGCCGTCCGAGCGTGGGTGGCTGTGCGCAGAGACCATCGCCTTGCTAACAGGGTCTGTTTGCTCACCTCCCACTGCACCCTGCACAGGTGCTGCAGGGGCTGGCACCTCCTTGCCTGGCCCTGCTCCTACCTATTGACGTGGCTGAGCGGCGCTGACTCGACCCTCAGTAACTCGTCTGGGTAAGGCATCAATTATTCAGGTGAAATCCCCGCTCTGTGCACTTGCGCTGCTTAAGGATTCATTACGTTGCCTTTTGGTTGACCTGACAAAGCTCTTCAGTGCCTCTCCTTCCCCTGCAAAGTCCTAGATTCAGCTGTGCTCCAGGGAGTGCACACGCTAGCTCCGGACAGCCTTTATAGGAAAGGTAGGTGGGACACAGCTGAGAAATTAATTTCTGGATAGAGTTAGAAAAAGGCATTTCAGGATATTTTGCTTACTCGGGAGGGAAAAATAGCTGTGCTCATGCTAAAGGTAATAGGAATCTTCATGTTTTTCGCTGCCCTTTCCTGCAACATACAGATAGATGGTGGAGAAATCCTCGAGCTACGCTGCCATGTTATTGTTGACCTATTTTCCAAACAGCTAATGGCTAGGACTGAATACATATCACCACCAGTATAATTGTTAAATTTTGCCTCGCTGCACCGGGAATTCTGTGAATATTGTGAGTCTGGCCCAGAGCACTTTGCTAATCAAACACGAATTAAAACCACCCCAACTGACTGCTGCAAAAATCCTGGTGCACTTCCCTGGTAGCTTTACAGTTCCGTGCACTGAGGGCTCCGTGACCCTCCCCAAAATTGGAGGAGCATTTCGCAGAGGATGAAGATGAGATGCAGCGAGGCCTCCACCTTGCAGGCACGCAGCAGATGCTGAGTGGCTGCTCCTCTTTGCAGGCCGTGAGCTCTGCCTTGGGAGGGAGGTAGGAGTTAGCCAGGTTTCCTTTCAGAGTGGTGTGTGTGCGAGGTGATTTGTGGGCTTGGTTTTGCGTTTCCTGCCCCGATAAATAGCTGCTTTCTGAACGCTGTGTAGGTTTGGTGCCAAAAAAGACCATTTCAGGTTTTAGTGCGATACGTTCAAGCGAGGAAATACATTAACCCAGGTTTTTCCTTGCCTTTAAGACCATTGGCCAAAACCATGCAGTTCTGAAGAAGGAATAAAGGAAGATATCCCCCATTTTACTGAAAATGTACATTGCATGCTGGCAATTGCCATTTTCCTTGCGCTGTACTCAGCGTGGCATCCTATAGCACAATGTAAACAAAATTATAATCTTATCAAGCAGGCTTGCTCCTACAGTGATGACAGCTACTTAGATTGCCAGAAGCAGGGCCAGGAAAACAGAGACCATTTTAAAGCAGCTGACAATTTATTTTTTTTTACTTTAGCAGCGTGGGCTGGAAGAAAATTATAATAAAGATTTCATTACACGGGATTCAGAAGGGTCACCGCGAAGTCTCCAGCAGACCTCAAGGCTTGCAGATGCTGTAGGGTCGGTGTCCTGAACCCAAAAATACCTTGAGTGCTAAGATGAGGTTGGAGAGCCCGATTCTTCCTGGGTGCCCGGTGTGTCGGGAGCATTGCACCGTCCTGTTGATGGGATGGAATAATACTCTGCGTATTCCAAAGCTTTGGGCTGATTCCTGAGAATCAGGAGGAATATCTTCAGCTGTCGTGTTAAATAATAGATCTGTCCTGAACTCACCTGCGTATTGATCCGCTTCTCAAAATACTGCTTCAGTGTGCATCTGTGGTGTAGGGCTTCTCTTTTTGCTTACCGCAGGCAGCCCTGCCTTATCGGGTCACAGCACTGTGCATTTTAAGGGGTTTTTAAGGTCTCTTCAGGATAATGAGCCGTTGTCTGGGAACCGAGATTTTTCAGTGTATCCCCAAACTTGCAATGCCCCCAGAAAGATTTGCTGTCCCTCTCCATATCCCTTGTGTTTTCGGGTCCAGTACATCTCGGAACACCTGGGGACGTGGAGTGACGTCCTGCTCCACGGATGGCAACATCAGCTTAGCACGAGCTCAGGAGAGCTCTTCCATCTTGTACTGCTTAAATATATTGCGTTAAAGGTCACGGGCCTGGGGCCTTTTGTTTCTTTAACAGAGCTCTATCTGAAGGCTAGACAGCCTTCTTCCCAGCTCACAAAATAATGCAGTCCCTATATGTTTGCAGTTATTCTTGAAGTGTATTGCATATATAATTAAAGCATTAATAAAAGTAACAGCAGGAAGAGTTCATCAGCAATTCAAATACAAATATTTGTGAAAATCTGTCTTCTCCAACATGTTCCTTTCCCCTCTGACTGTTTTTTTGGGAGGTAAAAATAACAGAGGCAATGCTGCTTATCCGTTTTTACCACTCGGATATCTCTGTAGGACAGTAAATTCATTTAGCTTTTGAATTAATTTACCATAGACTGTGCAAGCTCGTTATTGCCATCCACTTCGGAAGCCATCAGCTGTGCACTGAGCACATCCAAGGCTCCTGCCTGCGCTTGGGTGCAGGGAGCTCACCCGGGGCTTTGAAGGTGAGGGTGACCCTCCCTGGCAGCCTGGCACCGCACAGAGCGCTGGGCATCCTTGTGACTTCCCATCATTTTGGAGGGACTTGGGGACTTGTTGCACAGTCAGCTCTGAAGTTCTCAGCCCGTGGGTTTGTCTTTCTAAGTCTGTAAATCCTTGCAGCACACATCTACTTTCTGAGCTCATCATATATCTTTTTGAAGAAGTGCTGTGAAATGAGCTGCACTTTCCTAATTCTGGGTTATTAAATTTCCTTGGGACAGAACCTAGATTGTACTTATTGTCTCTTATTATATTGGCTCTTATTACCATAATCTGCTGTATTCCTGAGCAAAGCGTAGGGACACCCCGCGGCGCGGGTGCGTGACTTCAAGTAAGGACCGCGGGGTTCATCCAGCGGGTGTGACCCCTGGGGTGTTGGCTGGATGTGAAATCCACCAATGGATTTAACAAAAAAAGGGGAGAGGGGTTGGCATGAAAAGGAGAATGGCTGATACAGGGAGAGCACTGTTCACTTGCTTAGTTAAAAGCCCCCCTTTGTCTGAGGTGTTCATGTTTTTCTGCTTCACCTCTCAGTTTTCTTCCAGCACCTGGGTCTGCAGCTCTGGAGGGGAAGGAATCGCTTCAGAGAGGGTTTCTCAGAGGTCTCACTGCAATTTCTCTGCATCTCTTGAATGATTTAGCATTGCCCTAAGTTGCATCTTTGGAAAGCTCAGCTGTGAGGAGGATTTTTGCTTTAGGAATGAAAAGAGAGGGTTTAAAAACCCAGCTGAATGCCGGTGCAGTTCCTCCTTTGGGTTACCTCCATCCATGTCTGTCTCTGTGAACAAGCACTGGGGACAGATGAATATTTTTTTCCCTTGCATTTCACTCCCAAACCACTGAGGTCATATTAAAAGCCCTTGCAGT
This sequence comes from Anas acuta, assembly GCF_963932015.1. Lineage (NCBI taxonomy): Eukaryota > Metazoa > Chordata > Aves > Anseriformes > Anatidae > Anas > Anas acuta. The sequence goes on from NC_088986.1 coordinate 4,350,860, forward strand.
GAATCATGTGCTTTTATTGTTTAAAAACCCCCACAAACATTATTTACTTCCAGCCCAGGAACCTTGTAGCATCTCCCTGCAGAACAGCACGCCTGCCTCTGCAGAACCAGCGAGGAGACGAGTCCGTACTTCTGGAAGGAAAGCAGTTCCTGTTATTTTCTGCGGTGGCTGATGCTAATCCCATAATTGAAGCTTCCGGTTTTAGGATTAAGTTGATATTTATCAGCAAAAGCCAGCTGAAAAAGAGCAGATTTGTGGTAAATGGTGATTTAGACCAACTCTGCCTGCTCCTCCAGCGTACGTCCAACTTTTCAGTGTTGCTTCTTCGCATCTCTGTAAGCACTGGGCTCAGACATGAGGTCGGTTTGTCGGTAAGACCGACTGGCTGCAGCAATTCCCAGGTGCAGGGAATCCAGCACGGAGGCAGCCGCTTCCTCCCATAATTACACAAAAACCAAACCAAGTTAGAAATCTGCCTGTTGGCACCTCCCTGAGCTCTGTTTGGTGCGGTGACAGGGATGGCAAAGGGGTTATCTTGGAAAGAGCGTTCTCTTCCCTTCCTTACCAATGCCTTTAATTTGGCATGTGTCACTTTTCTTGTTGAATGTATTGTCTTTATATTATCATATTAACGCTTTTCCCTTTGTTTTCATTTCATTTGCATTGTTTTCTGATTTTTTTCCCTCCTTTTGGCTTCAAAAGGAAGCTGACTGGGTGTGGTGAATTATATTCCAAAAGGGAAAAGAAACGCTAGGTGGGTGATGTACAGCTTGTGTTAAAAAGAAGCGCATAGAGCTTCATTCACTCGATCCTGCAGTACTACAAGGTAATGGCCTATATCCAGAAAAAACAAAACAACACAAAAACCACAACCACAAACATGCTTTGCATAAGAGCATAATATTTTTATGTTTCTATTAGAGGCCGTTAATGTCTTCTGGAGATTTGTTGTTCTAGAGCCCCTGTAACAAGCAGCAGGATTTGTGCTTTGAGGAACATCATCCGTTAAAAACTGGGGGAAAGCAGTGGTTTTTTATTTGTTTTGTTTTCTGTATTATTTTATCTACCTTTTTGCAGGCAAGGCGTAGGACTGCTATAGTTTAAAGAAAATGGAAAGGAAAGGGAAGTAAATAAAGCTTTGCTTTTTGATTTATTATGTTCATTTCACAGCTGTTTGGTACAATCTATTTTGCTGTTTTAGGTAGTCACTTGGATAAACAAGCTTAAAAACTAGGCAAATGTGATTATAAAATCACACACAACTGAGAAACTGAAAGCCCGAGGAGCAGCTGAACTGCCTGAAACTACTTTCTGGGAACTATTTTTGGTGAATTGCTCAGTCTGACTCACTCGGAGAATGTCACGTCCCATGGCTGAGTTTTATCTCAGGGTGTCTGTGTCTCTTTTTCTTTCTGTTTTTGTTTTAAATGTTTCTGTCCAAGTGTGTGGATTGATGTGTTTGCTCTGATGAGCACAGCTGGCTCGTCCTGATGGTTTCCTCGGTGGGTCAGACTGGTTTCTTCGATGCCCAGCGTGTAGGTGTGGGAGGCCAGGCTGTGTCTGGGCTCTGTCCCCATTATCTTCTCGTCTGGGGCAGCTCATGATGAGCTGCTGGTCCTAAGCTGGTGCTTTGGGGTGAAGGGCGGCTATGTCCTGGTGTCAGGAATTAGCTGCCTTCTGGGTGTGTTTTTGGAGCTGGTTGAACGCTCATTGTTCATCAGACAAACGGGAACAAAGGCATGCAAACACAGCGACAAATTTTGCCAAATGTTCTTGAAATGATCTGTAATTGAGTGCCAGGGAACGCGTGTCAGAAGAAAGTAATGGGAGGGAAATGCTATCAGAGAGTATTTTCCTGATGAGGAATGGCGGTGCTTGCCAAGCTGTTCTGTGTGCCTCAGGAAAGCAGATGCAGATGAAAAGCCTGCTTTCCCCGTGCTCTGCTCAGCTCTTCTGAACGTGCTCCGTGGCTTTCAACACCCCAACAAGGCGGAGTTTTGACCTCAAAGACAACTGTGGGGAGATAAAGGTAGCATTAAAGTCTCGATACGAAGCAGTTATTGACTGATTTACAAGGGATCCTGGCTTCTCTGAATCATCTGTTCAAAACATTTGATGTCAGCGTGAGATCCTTGGTGGGAATAGCCAGTTTTAACCCCTTTTAGCTTTTCAAAGCTGTAGTAAATCACTTCTGAATTCTGCGTCTCTCCTGAAGTACAAGTGTCAGGGAAGTTGCAGAGGGAAGTCGTGCCCATGGCTGTGGTGGTTCTCACTGCTTGTGCCCTGAAATAAGGAGTGAACGGAGGGTAACAGCTGCTGGTTATACCAGAGGCCATCAGGAGGTGAGGAGCAGGTGATGCAAATAATTCCTGTCTTGGATTTACATTTCCAAATGAACAATATTTCATTTTTTTTTTGAGAGGGAGGGGAAGAAAGAGAAGCAAACTTGAACAGAAACCCCAACAGATGCTTCTACTTCCAGCACTCAACGAACAAGTAAATAGGAAATGCCAAATAAAATATCCATGCCCTCTTTGACAGCAACTTCTCTTGGAAGAAAAGAAAATACCATTTCTCCTAATTTGTTGATGTCATTGCCTTTTTCCCTCTACATCACAAACAGATGTGGCTTCTAAGTACAACAATCCGCAGCTTTGGTGCCTTCAAGGATAACCGAAGGTTGTGCAGGTGTGGAAGGGACGCGAGCTGAGGGCAGGTGGGTCACCGAAAAGGGTGTGCGTTGGCACAGCTGTCTGCATGTCTGCATAGTGCTCAATCTGCTGCTTCTGCAAAAGCTGCCCCAGCCTGGACCTGTCTGGCAGTGAAATCCCTCCCAGGTAACGCTGTGAGCAGGGGGCTGGCAAGGCCCCGTTACCTCCCAGGGCAGCGGGCACAGCTCCTTTCTGAGACAGGAGCCGGCTGCAGCTGGCTGCCCCGTGTTACCAAGCCGTTTCTTCCACGTATTTCCTTTCCTTTGTGCTAATTATTATATCACAGCCAGCACTGTATGTCATTAAGATTTGCTGTCTAATGCAATTCTTGTTGTCGTGAAGTTGAAGTCAGCAAGTCATTGCGATGCAGTCGGCAGACTTGTCATTGGGATAGGTTTCTTACTTCAGAAATGGCTTAATTTCAAAAGGCTAAACAAAGCCATTGTAATTTAATAAACTCCAATACGTAATTGTTATTGGTGAGTATTTTTTTAAAATTATCTGTCTTCAAAACACAAATGTGCACATAGAGGTGCTGCATGTTGCTGGAGTCGGAAAGATTGCCAGCAGATTGCCTCTGTGCTGAGACAGGGGCTGGCTGGGTGCTGTGGAGAACAAGGGGCTTATTCTATTTCACAGCACCTCTCAAAGACAGAAAACTTGTTTTCATTCCAGAATTCAGTGAAAACAAAAACATTTTACCTAGAGTTGGATTGCTACCACAGCTGTTGCTGCATCACTTGAAATGGGTGCAACTGGTGGAGGCACTGCCCCATTTCCAGTCGAATTCTTCATCCTGCATCGACTGCTCTGCTGCCTCCCACACCCCAGCCCTAGCCACCAGCCCACAGTTTGTGCTAGGAAACAGCTGCTTCATTCTCTATCACAGAAACACATCTCCAAAAATGTTAAAACATTTTGGCTGTCATGCAACAGGAACTTGGACAGAAATCCATTTAATCGAACATGTTCTCATCAGCTGCTCTGGGCGATTTATAGGTTTCTCTCTGATCAGCTGTTGCCAGAGCTGTTGGGGATCAGCCACTGCAGGCTGCAGGCACCCAGTGTGCCTGAGAAAATATACCCCGACCTGAGATGATGCTTCTGTCCAAAGCAAGCACGTGCCACCTTGTTCCCTTTAGCAAAATCACTGTGAATGGTTGAAAATGGAATTTTTCTTCAAAAAGAAACTTCTTTTGGTCCTTAACATCTTACACCTTTACCTGTTTTGCTAAATTTTCTAAGTTGCTGTTTCAAATTTTTGTTTTTGATTTAGTTCTCCGCATTTTTCTTCACTCTGACTCTTCTCTCTTTATATATATATGTATATATATATATTTTTTTTTTTCATTTTCTGCCTCTGAAAAATCCCGGTAGGAAAAGGAGAAATGATAGACTGTAGGAAGAGCTCAGTAAGAGTGGAAAGCGGGAGGAAAAATCTAATCAGCTACTTGTTTTTTTTTCCAATTTAGTTGGAAAAGCAAAATACAGAAGGAAAAATCCATGAACTTTTCTGGATTAAGAAAACATTTTGTCTGATGTATTTTCATTTAAATACTTTCATTTGCTTTCCTGTTGTTGCTCGGCATGGGTAGATATTACCTACTGAGTCCCCAGGGGACCAGGGAATGTTGAATTGAACCCACGTTTGTTTTGTGGCAGAGCAGAGCTCGAGAGCTGAGTCTCTGGGCCCGGCCTACATTGCTGCTCCTACAGATTTCAGGAGCATGCTAATAGGATTAGGTACTACAAAGCTGTCTTGCATTCAGAATTAATATCAGAGGGAAGTGCATTGTGGAACAGAATTTCTTGCGAAGAGCGCTGATCCCAGCCGCACAAAGTAACTGCAAGATTCAGCTCTTGAGTCACCACTTGCTGCTGGTAGCTTTCTATCCCATCACTTTGGATTACTGCTATTCCAGAGGCTCCTCCTGCTCACACAGCTCCTTGGCTTCACCAAAAAGATCCCCGTGAGATGGGCACTCAGGACCTCAAAAGGATGCCTGTACGTCAGGGCATTTTTCTTGTGGCTGTGAAGACGATTTCAAAATCGTGGGTTATTACGGCTGGCAGAGGAAGAACTGGAGCAGATGTGTAAAAAGCCCGTGCTTAGTTTCTGCAAATAGCCTTAGCTGACATTTTCCCCCAAATTGAGTAAGTAGGTGGCCAGAGCCCGGTAAGCTTTGGCTCTCAAGTGGTGGGAGCTCAGGTCAGCAGGAGTCTGAAAATGAACGTCTTCCCTCTGCCTCTCTGCCCCTCCCTTGCTGGGTTTTAATTCAGTTTGCAAAATACCACAGTGATGGAACCAGAGATGCAACAGCAGCGTTTCAACATACATTGGATTAAAAACAGAACAAAAAATCAAATTCCTGCAAAGGGACACGAAGCTGAACTTGGGGTAATTGTGTTAATTCCACTTGCAGGGGCCAGCCCGCCGACCTGGCTCCAGCAGCAGCCGTAAGCAGAGAAGAACACGAAGAGGACAAGCACTCCTGGTCCTGCCCCGATACTTTCCTGGCTCCAGCTGTGTTCAGCTCAGGGACTTTGTGCCAGGAGTGATTTCTCTTAGACAGTAATCATGAATAGATTTTTTTCTTCTGTGAACTTCTCCCCTTGTGTCTGCTCTCCCCTTAAGCCAGTGCTTGTGGCATCCACAGCTTCCCTTGTCAGCCACAAAATCTCTCTGGTTTGTTTGTCTTGGACATGCTTCCAGTTTCGTTTAAGAGCTCCTTGTGCCTGTGTTGGAAAAGTCCATGAACAAGCAAGTCCCATCCACGCTGTGCCTGCTGCAAAGACCCTGGAGAAGCACGGTGTAACTTCCCAAAGTTTTCTTTGTCCTAAAGATTCTGAACATCATCTGCCTTTTCTTTTTACATTTTATGTTTGACAGTTGGGAGCCCTGGGCTGACATTTCCGTGGGGCTGTCCATTGTAAATCCAGGATGTCACTCCTGCCTAGCCATGGCTGGCTCACAGGCCAGCGCCCCGTGTGTGGAGTTGGGATTGTTTTTCCCACATGCATATTTGACATTTATCTCTATTGAATTTCATCTGCCGTCTCATCTGTCATAGCATTTCAGAAGGTCCTGCTGCAGTTTCTCAGTCAGCCTTTGTCCTCATTACCCTGAATAAATTGATAGCAGCAAACTTTCTCATCTCGTTGCCCCCCACGCTTGCCAAGAGCGTGCTGAAGAGTTCCCTGACTTGACCCGTGCAGGTGACGGGCTTTCAGTCCTGATCTTCCCCGTATCTCCTGGGTTAATTGGTGCACAGCACTGCGTTGAGCACGCTGTGAAATGAATATGGATGTGTCCTCTTTGCTCTGGTGTTCCTGTTTACAAGGAGCCAGAACAAGCTATGGGAAAATGAGAGCCAACAGGTTTTGGCTTTGCGAGTATTCTGGTTTCACAAGTGTTGAAGTTACAGAAATTCGGGTTAGTCAGGACTGCTGCATTACTTTCCTTTCTCTCAAAGAGGAACCCAGTAGGTGGCTGGAGGTGCCTGTGTAGAGGGAGACTTCCTGAGCTGAAGGGACCTCCTTGAAAACCTCGCTGGTAAACACAAGACCGGTGGTTGCACAAAGTCCTCGAGCTGAAGAAGCATAGCTGCTGTCATGTCAAGTGGCCTCAGTTCTCGGGTGTACCTCGGTGCAGGAGGACAGTCCGTGCTGCATTTGGGGACTGTCACCTTTGCGTGGCAGCTGGGAGCTCGTCGGTTGCACCAGGGACAGAAAACTCCCCGTGACAGATCCTGAGTCCAAACCTGAAAATGTGGTGTCTCCGTAAATAACTTGGGAGAAATCTGCAGTGGTGCAGTGGGCTGCTCCTCAGAAGGGGGAAGGTTGAAGCTGTGGCACAAAGACCAAAGAGGACCCACGAATACACAACCAGCAGTGGGAGCACCCTGCCCTGCAGCTCCTTTGCCCTTTTTTCTTCTGCAACAGTAGCTCGTGCCAGTGGGTTTTGGCAGCGTTTCAGGCAGATCTTCAGATGGCGATGAACTGGTCTTGAACCAAATCTCCAAAGGATTTGGCACAAACGTGCCTTCCCGCAAGCTGAAATGTGGATCTTTGTTCAGTATTTATATCTGAATAGGCGTTAATGAGTGCCTAAAGAAAAATCACAATCTCTGCTGTTTCTCTTGGTGTTTGATTTCACTTTGTGTGCTCAAGTGTTCGTGCAGATCGTACAGATATCAGACTGGCACATCGCACCTGGTGTCTGCCTCGCTCTTGGGGTCGGGGAGTGACAAGGGGGAGACCCCCTGGGTGTAGCCATGACACAGCACCAGGTAACACAGCTCATCAGGTAACGACTGTGACTGCTTTTAGGGTGGCTCCTCGTGCACGGCCAGCTTCCACTTCCAAATATCGGTGTGCCACGCTGACCCCGAGTGCTGTACGATCTGAGCACTGTATTCAGTCACCTCGTAGGAGGGAAGGAGGCTAATGAGAAAAGCATCCGTAATTGTCTTCTTTCTGTAGGAAGTCTACTGCCTTCTGTTTATCATATAATAACTGAAATGAGGCAAGAAAGAAGCTAAAGATGATAATTGGTGAGCTAAATGCAGTGTCTTGTGTAAACAGATCCACTGCATGACTGGAGATCAATGTTAAGTTTAATCTGAAATCTCGAATCATGCCAGTGAAGTAGCTGACATCACAGGATAGCTAAATGCCTCTGACCTTTTTCTGCTTTGCTGAGTTAGTAGATTTATTGCTCTAGTATATTCTTTAAGGGTGGTTTTTATACACCACTTGTCAAATTGTAAGCCCTTGTAACAGATTAGCCCTTCAAAAGGTATGCCCCCAGTTTCCCATAGACTTTTCACATTGCACTGAGTAATGATTCTCTATTAATGAAAAATTGAATTTGTTTCATTTACTGTCACGTTTGGAGCACAGGTAGATATATTTTTTCCCTAGGCCCGGGTACATTTTAATGCATATATTCAAAATGGAAGTCCAATATGAAATGACCTGTGTCAGCTGCGATACAGTCAGTGGGAAGGAAAGCATCAGAACGTGATGCATTGCACCATATTTCACAGTCCTGGGATAACAGCATCCTCCAGTTGATTTTGTGCAATACATACATAAAATATTTGACTGTGGTGACAGGGGCTGGAGATGCAGTTGTACTTGTCCATGCGTACATTTTGGCAGCGATAACATAAGCATTGCTTTAATTTTGTCTATGAAATACATATATATATTATTTTTTTAAAGATGTGATTAGGAAAACACAACTGTAAGGGTCAGTGCAGTTGCCACTAATTACTTTTTAAGGGTTTAATTAATGAATAGAGAACAGATGTTATTATGCACCAGGCCTGCCATGGCAGGTTTCAGGGCATTGTGCTGCTGAGGCCAGCAGACGTGGCAGGTTCTCGACTTGTTTATCAGTGGTCAAGTAAATCTTGTACTGATTTCTTCCTGCAGTTGCATTAGGCTGTCAGGTACATTTAAACAAACAAACAAACATTTTCTTTGACAATTAACCACATCTGAGTTGTGTCTCAGGAGGTGGCACGAGACCCTCATCAGCTGGTATTTTGGCACGAAGTGGGAAGCAGAAGAGCAGGCAACAAGGAGGTGATGGAAGTTGCCTCTCTGCTTCTAACTCCGCCTTAAAATGAACAGGAATGTGATTTTTGTGCAAAAATAAAAATCATAAAAAAATATTTATCGTATCAAACCCATTCTGACATTTCCCTGAGCTCATCAGGATCAGAGGAGAGAGCTTTGTAGCTAAAATGAGTCCCTCAGCGGTCTCCTGAGCAGAAAGGAGATGGGAAATGATCACAAAGTAAAAGTCATAAAGAGAATTTCTGACACCTTATTAACATGCAAGCATTAAAAGTGATGTTTGAGGATGACTTAAGCCATCTGTAAACTCTAGGGCACGCTGTGAGCCCTTGGAAACCTCATTACAAAATTATTTCATGGTAAAAACGTATTTTGTGGCATTTTGAACTACCACAGTTTGGATGGAGACTTGTAAAACTTCCCAAAGCCAAGAGAAATGTCAGCTCTGGAATAATTCGGCTTGTTAAGCTCTGAAGAAGAGGTCTCAACAGATATCGGTCCTCTGACCCGTTCACTAGCAATCGACTGCCCAGCAAACAGCAATTGACTTGGGACTTTCCCCCGGTGTCCCCGGCTCATCCTTTAGCTGGGTTCTGGGCGGCGGCACCTCTTGCCATTGGAAATCCAATTACAGTTAAATAAAGCTTCACCTCAGTGCCTCGTGGAAGGCTTTGAAAAATGTTTTGCTTAAAGACACTTCTGCCCATGTCTGTCTGGATAGGGAGGCGAGGTTTTCTGAGCATTTCAATGCTGGGTAGCTCCTGTGACAGAGGATTTGGGCTGATCTTGGTGTTGATGCCAGCCTCGACCTGTCCCCTTCAGAGGCAGGGTGGGTCACACTCCTGCTGCCTGTTCACTCGTGGCATTGGCTTGGAAAGTTGACTTCATCGAAAAGAAACGCTTTCCCTTATTTTTTGTTCCTTTTTCTTTTGTCTCGTTTTCTCATTGTGTTGTTTGAGCCGCTGAGGATTTAAATATTCAGGATTTTCTCTTCCTTCCCTCTCCGCGCCCCTCTTTCACAAGGCAGCAGGTAGAAAATCGCTTTGCGCAAAGCTGAGATTCCCCGTCCAGCTCTTCCAAGTATGCGATTATATGAAGTATCAAATACTGTGAGAATTGGATTAAAAAGCCACGAGGACCGATATGGAGACAAATGATAATGAGCAGTGGGAAAAGACAGTGCGGGCAAATGCGGTAATGGATAGCAGATGTCAAGAGTTCAGCGTTCAATTTTATTTCTCTGTTTTTTATGATCTGGATTTGTATTATATATGTGATGGGGAGTGTGTGCGGTGAGGGAATTGCTGTGTGCAGGACAGAGAGAGGGATTAAAGGTCAGGACAGAAGTGGGGGATGAAGGGGACTGGGATGAGCATCATTAAGGCACAGGGGAATGGACTGGCAGACTCCGTGGGTGCCACTTCATTTCCCCAGATCAGTGATTGTTGGCTACCCCAGCGTTTGCAGAAATTTCGGAGGGTCACTTCAGAACCAGGAATGTTGCTTTGGGGTCAGGTAGAGGTGGATACCAAGTGATCTTCCTCACCTAGAGGCAATTTCCTCCCAGGCAGGAGCTGGGTGTGTGCAGCTCCTCCCAGGGAGCTGGCTGGGCCTCGGGGCTGAGCTCTGCTTTGGAAGATCGGGGCTCAAGCACAGGAAAGCTTTTCACTGTGTTGCAGCAAAGAGAAATGTTTTTCCATCTGAGAGGAGCGCCAGAAAAGCAAAGATGTTCCCTAGCATCCCTCTAAGCTGTAGATTCCAGCGGTGAGAAGGGTATTTATTCCAAGATTTCAAGTGGGATGTTTTCTAGGGTTGGGTTCAGCATCTGCCTCTGCAGATTGTGTGTTGCAGGAGCATGGGAACAGTTTCCAACCTGGATATGGAAACATTGAGTGTTTCAGTCGTTGCCGTGAGTAATCAGGCTCAGGTACTTGGTTCTCTCTGCTCGGCGATGCCTTTTTGCCATTTCTGTGGTGCTGAAGCCCATTCTGCCTTTCTTTTTCTCCCATCTTTTTTTCATTTATGATTTCCAGTGTACCCATATATTGCTGTAAAGCTTATCCTTGCTTAACTTGCCTGAGGAGGACAGAGGGATACAGTCATGAGACACCGAACTCCTGCCCTGGAGGTTCAGGAGGGTCATGGATTCCCTGCCACGAAGGGAGGCAGCTGCCTCCCGGTAACATCCCCACCGAAGTGTGTGATTGCTCTGAGAGCGCTCCCAAGCTCATCTGCAACAGGGTTTTTCAAAGAGTGGTTATGCTGTGAAACGTGGCACTCGTCAATATCACATCTCACTGTCTTGTATTTATTCTCGCTCCCTCAGTGACTTCCTCATCAAATACGGTCCATTTAAAACATCAGAAGGAGATTTTTCTGAACTGCCAGCTTTGCAGTGGCAACCAGCCAGCCAGGACATCAAGCTGTGTGCTGTCTGCTTCCGCAGGCGTTACAGCCAGCACCGCCGGCAAGGATTGGGGCGGAAAGTTAGCTGGCAATTAGGCAGGTAAGCCACAAGGCAGCGTGGAGCACGACTTGTGCTGCCAGCGGCTCTGTGGACTCAGTGCAAATGGTAGGGAAAGAAATTTGTTGGCTTCTTGAGATCAACTTGTGGCCTCGTACAGGGGTTAATTTTTCCAATTTTGGGTCATAGAAAACATAGAATTATCCGTATCTCTCTGCACCTGAAAACAGCAGTAACATTTCTTTTTTATTTTATATATATATTTTATTTTGCAGGGGCATCATTTTGAAATGGATAGCTTTGGCTTCCCTTCCTAGCACTTCTGGTGGGGCAGTGTTGCCACCAACAGCCTCGTGGACAGCTGAGACATTACAACATGCCCACGTTCCCCTGTGTGCAGTTGTATATTGCAGAAGGTCTCTAATTACCACGTGAACTCCTAGCACACATTGCAATATTACACAGTATAAGACTCTCATAGGGTTGGAGCCATCGTACAGGGCCATCGGGTTGGTGAACTAGATGCATTTCTGAGCTAATATGCCCTTGGGCAAGCCCTACGAGTGCAGATGGAAGAGGAACGAAGGCTTACAGCACTGAGCTTCAGCAAAACTTTGAGGGGAATCCCAACAGTTATTGCTGGGAAAAGCCATGAAATCCACCAGCTATTTCTATTTTTGCAGGCCTGCATTTAAAAGCAGAACCTGTGATATTAGGATCTGCAGTAATTTTACAAGATTATTTCCTTTCCCTGAGTGGAAATAAATTAAGTCATGCTGTGAGCAGTATTTTGGTCAGTGCATCATAATGGAAAAACAGCAAATAAAAATTACTCCTCCAGCAATAATTTGTTAATGTTCTTTAGCACCAAATAAGTTTTTGATCGTTATCACTGATGTATTTTTTTAATAATTGACTGGAATGCTTAATAATGCTATGTATAATTTGAGAATCCAATTTATTGACAAAAGCGGAAAGAAACCACCACACTAAATAGACAAGAAAATCAGTTTAATAAAATTCATGGGGAGGACTCCTCACTTCACAGCAGGCGAAATACAATAAGCACTTCTGGAGCCTTTTAAAAGAAGGACTAAGTGCAAGGCATGCCAGGCTTCCCAGGAAGCTTTGGAGTCTTCCTCCACTTCCTGGCAGCTGTCTGCTGACACCGAGAGTCCTGTTCTGTTGTCTGCTGCTTTGCTTTTCGTCTTTCACTCTAGCTGCCCTCATTTTCCTTTTTTCAAATGTCTTTCTGTGTGATTTTAACAGTATGTTTGAGAACCTTTCCTTCCCATTGTGGCTGCATTTCCTTGATTCTGTTCGTCATTTCCTCAGCAGCTGAGTCTATTTAGGGAGTTTATTAATTGCTATGATAGGTTTGTGAAGTGAGCACCCCATTTGGAGAACCTCACTGGGGAATTCAGCAAACACACACGTATTTGTTAGCTAGAATCTTTTCCATTTGGTTATTAGCATTTTGATGCCAAAGACGTTATTAAGTTAAGGTGCAAGTTAATAGGTAGAATTCAGCTGAGGCCAGGAGGTCTGTAGCTTTTGTTGAGATTTTTGTGCTTTTGTTCTTCCCTCTCCATGGGCAACCGTATGGATACCGCCTGTACAGCCATGGGTCATCGACCAGCCAGGAAGATAAATCTCCTCTTCTGTCTTGCTGGTTCACGCTGCTCATTGGCATCTGGCTTGGCTGCTGCAAGTCAAAATGGAAAGGGCCATGCAGCTAAATGCAGGTCTCAATGTCCTCGTTTTACAGTAAGGGCACAATAATAGGCTCTGACTTGGTTTAGCACAGGTAGCTGTGCAGTTTAACCCCACATATGCAGAAAATTCAGAAAAATAGCAGCATGAGTTGGGTAGTCTATGGCTGGCTTTAAAGCTCAACCCAACTAGGTGAAGGTGATGTATGGTGTTGTGCTGTCTGTTGTGTTTGAGGAAGGCTGAGTGCAACGTGAAAGGATCTGGCAAGTCCTGATGCAAAAGGCACCAAATGTCCCCCTGTCCCCGTGCAGGTTGGTGGCAGAGCGCTGGAAATGAAGGGCTAATTTCAACAAGTGCACAAACATCTCTGTGCTGCCTGGCCCTGTGACACGAGGATGCCTTCAACACGTGGTGTTATTTCCCTGCGTGTTTTTAATGGCAGTGCCATGTAGAACAGCCTCTTTTTAGCCATTGTTTACCCTCTGTTTTATTTCTAACAGCACAGTCATGGACCACGCTTGGCAAACACGCACATCTGTGCTCCCCTGTCCGTGTGTCCCCAGCTGGCTGTGGGTGGCTGCCGGGAGCAGTGCCCGTAGCACCCCGGGGGGAGCCTCGGCTGCGCTGCAATAAGCAATGCAGCTGGCTGTAGGTGCTTCCAGCCTAACTTTATTAATTCACTTTATTTCTCCTACTTTGCTAATTAACTAGAGTCTAATATAATTTAATTTATTTATTGGCCTTAATTCAATAAGACCATTCAGGAAGATAAATCAGAGAATTTTTGTGTTCTTTAACTTTCTTCTCTTTCATACCCTGCTGCCTGCTGACCTGTTCCCTCCTCCCCCCGCCTTTCCAGCCTTGCTGACTGCCTTATTTATTCATTTTACCATCACCATACACATGGCTCAGCGCAAAGGGCCACGAACACTTCCCCCCCTTGCACTTTTACCAGGTGACACCAGCCTGCACGGTGCTGCTGCAGACGTATTTGGCTGGGGCAGCCAAATGGTGCCGCTTGGTCTGGGGTAGCTTCCTCTCCTTGAAGTCTCCCGTCAGGATGCGGTGTGTTTTCAAACTGTTTTCCAGTGAAAGTGGCCTTTTCGTTGCAGCAAAGACAACTTTTCCCACTTCCCTTGGCTGATGAGCTGGAGTGAACTGCAGGCTTCTCTGTGAAAGCTCAGTGCTTGTGTGAAAACAGAAGCGAAGTAATCAGGCTGGTAACAATGTGCCATTATTTATGAAGCCAGCCCTTTTCTAACTTTCTCTTTATTTATGCAGTGTAATTTCAATGTCATAAATACTAAAAGGTTTGCTGCTGCGAGACGAGAATTTCCCTCATTCATCTCCGCAATTCAAGCTCTTGTGCCCACAGTGCCTTTTTCTTTTAACTGCCTTTTAGGATGGAGTCCAGGATTGTAAGAGTTTTTACTGACTTTTTTCTTTTTTTTTCCTTAATGAGGTCAAAGAGTTTTTGAGGGAATTTTGAGCGCTCCTTCATTTTCAGTCTTTCAGTTCTTCACAGGTTGTGCTGGCGGTGGCTTGGCCCTGAGGTCAGCAGGAGGGACTGGGGGTGGCTGTTTGCACACTGCTGTTCTCCCAAGAGCCTGCTGCAGGATATACAGCAAGCAAAGCCAGGGCTGTGCGTGTTTTCTCACAGGTTTTGGTGGTGCTCTTCCAGTCCGGCTGTCCTCAGGCTGAGGGCTTTCTCTGGAGGCCGGTTCTGGGCTGGGACAGCAGGACTGGGATGAACCCTGCTGATCTTGCCCAAGTCATTCTAGTTTTGTGTTGCTGCCAAATGAAGGGAGAGTGTGTTGCCTGAAATGAGGGGTGAAAGAGGAAACCTCGATGTGGTTAATGGTACGTAGCAAGGGGAGTAAGAGACTGCTGAAACTTTGCAGGTTTGGGCTTTATTTTCAGCACAGTCTCTTAGTTCCTGAGTGCCTTCAAGCGAATCCTTTTCCCTTTTATGTGTCTTATTTTCACCGTATCTCTAACATGGTGAACCTGCTTACTGTCTTTACATTCTGCAGTGCTCTATGTGAGCTACTGTAGAGCAAGGCATTCTCACTATAACAGCTCACCCCTTCCCTTTCTTTGTGGCACAATGCGACACATCTCTGGGCTTGTCCTGGGAACGTGTCACACAATGACAGATACCTTAGGCAAAGGAATCCTGACTGTTTTATTCTGCAAAGAGTGAGGAAAGTTGCTGCATGAGAATCCTGAGGAGTCTCGTGTGATGCTGGTATGACTTGTTGGACAGATGATGCCTTTGTTCTGCCGATGGAGCTCTGTTACTGTGGGTTGTTTCTAGGCTGAACTGGTGCATGCAGGGGACAGGTATGTACATCAACGCATTTAAAACTTCCCTAGAATTAGCAGGATATTAGCAGGAAATTTCGGTAGATTTCTACCAGGAATGTGAGGAAAACCCATGGTCACTGTAGAGCTTTAGCTGTTGGAAGCTGTAAGTATGGTTTTGCGACAGTGGGAGTAGCTAGCGTGCATCAACCTACTCTCATTTCAAACAGCTGTTTAATGAGAGCTGCTTGTAAGATCCCCCATTAAGAATGGGCTATAATGAGAATGATGAAACCACCTCATCCTTGAAAACAAATTCCTTTTCATGGCTTAATTAAAAGGGCTCCTAGTACTTCTGTGAGCATACATGATAACTTAGGAAAGACTCTGGTTTAGTTTTCATAAAACGTTCTCAATTAAAAAGCAGAATAGCTAATATGCTGCTTTAATACTGTACAGTAAAAACTGATCATATTTTTGAGCTATTGTTATTTCCCAGTCAAACACAACGTGTGTCGTAGCAGTTTTTCCAAGAGACTGGCACAACAGCTACTTTCTTGTAGGCTTTCAGTTGTGTCCTATTGTGGAGGAAAACCTCGTGGAGGTGAGAGTAACTCACCCTGTTGGGCAGGGCTTAGTGCTGAAACCTGGGGGGGACAGAAATTTACAGATGACTGAGCCTTGCAAAAAGAATTGGCCCAAATTTTCAGGAGGCAGACAGTTAAAGTTGGCTGCGTGGTGGGCAACAACACAGTTTGCTCAAAATTCTGCATTAGTGAAATGTGTCACACTGCAAAATGGGTGAAGAAATGGCATCTCAGGGCTTGAGGAAGCAAGGCTCGTGTGCTTGTGTGTGGTAAGGATTTGTAAGGCAAAATTTCCAGCGTCTCTGTCCTCTTAGCCAAAATCAGATGCACTTGAAAAATCTTCTACTCCTAAACTTTAATTTAGGATGACCTAGAATCTGATTTTATGCACAGAAAATGAGCCGATGGACTTATAACTGCATGAATTCACTATCTTTTTAATAGAGGATTAAGATCAGGACAGATATCATTAGTAAATGATAGTTCCGCAAGCCTCACAGCTACGAAGGCTTTGTTTGCCTGCTCATTTCTGTTTCATCTTCCATGCCATCGGGCTGACACCTGTGTTGCCAACCCTCTGTTCTCCGTGCAGCTCAGGACACAGCTAAAACCTGATCTTCCTTCACTTCAACCAACGTTGCAGACTATAGTTTGCACCAATTTTTGTTTTTCCTTGCAAATCCGTCAATCACACCAAACAATTTAGGTGTGAGCTGTCGTTCTCGTGCTCTCCTTCACACATCGCTGCCTCCCAGCCTTTTCTTGCTGGGTTGCTGCAGTCGGGTTTGCTTTCGTGCTAGGTGGGAGAGCAAATCCTTTAGCAGCACCACCGCCCCTGGTAGCATTGTTTGCAAGTTTTGTTAATTGCTAGTTGATGGTGTCGTGGTTTGTTGTTAGTCTGTTGTTTCCTCTAAAAGGAGAGATGTATTTGCAGCACCAAGGAACATTCATAATTCCCTTCCTGCTTTGCCCAAACGCTGCTCGTGAGAGGCTGAGAGACTGCAAATGTCAGGCATGGTACCCAGGAGGACAATCTACCAGTCAATGCTGAAATGATTTGAACTAGTGAACTCTTGTTAAAACTGTTAATTGCTTTTTTAAAAACACTTAATGGAAATTGCCACGTTTAAGTAGTCCATAAAACTGTGATGACACCAGCTTTAATCAGGTGTCATGCAAACACGCACATTATGAGCTACCTGGCTGGATAGCTTGGATGGTGGAAACGAGTCACGGCAGCCTGGTGTTTATTTTATTTATTTTATTTATGAGGGGACTTCTCTAAATGTACCTTTATGCTTAATAAAGCTTAGGGATGAGGATGACCCCAGTAAACGTGGTAGTCAGCAGAGTACGGTCGGGATGCCTAATTTTGAATATTTCATACAGGACTATGCCGATTTGTCTAGTGACCTTGCTGAAGACTTGAAATAACCACGGCGAGCTGAATGAAAGCCACACTTGTTACCTGCATTGTGTGGCCACTCGTGACTCCTCAGGAAAGCTCTTTAAAGAGAATAACAGGTGGGTTTGAGCACTGGGTTGAAGGTGTTCACACGGCCAAGGGCCATCAAGGTCCTGCGTATCCCGTTCACACTCAGACTCTTGCTGGCAGCTTTGGGCAGCCCTCTCAGAGGCTTGGGGCCGCGGGCTCGCTGCCTCCCTGTGCTCCTCTCCTCCAGCCTTCTAAAAACAGCAGCGCTAATTGCAGTGCTCAGCAGCAGTCTCAGAAGAGGGCCTGAAAATAGCAGTGGCGTGATGAAGTGACATACTTTCTAACCCTTTGCGATGGACCCTTTTAGGTCACAGCATCTTGGAGCAGAGCCTTAAGCGTGAGGAACGGGCTCATTTGGTCCTGCTGGTGTTTGGATCCCAGCCCTTTGCACCTTTGCTGCACATCCTGTACTCACATGTTTTTCTGCATATTTTTTGGAACATACCTGTAGTTGCTATCAGCTTCTTTTCCCACTTGCCACCAAGAGATAAATTGAGTTGGGCTGTGGGAGCAGTGTAATTGCCAGGCTGGACTCTTTTAAGTAGGGCGGCAGTGATGGATTTTGGCATCCGAACGCTAGGAATCAGCAAGCCCAGGGTTTCCACCTCCGTGTCTTGTGGAGCTGCTACAGGAGCATGATGATGTTCCCTTTTTTCATGCTTAAGGTTTTACACCAGCTCTTGGCATGGGGTATTTGAGGAAAGTTCAGGCTATGACCTTAAATGACAGCGATCTCCCTGAAAAACATCAGGCACTTCTTCTGGAGTAAAAGTTGATTTTATTAAGCAAATTTAATTTACTGCTCCTGGTGGTTTTGAGCAGAGATCTGAAGGAACGTGGGGCTGCCAGTGCTCCATCTTTCTCATGGTGGTTTGTTTTCAAGAAGTAAAGCCTCACTGAATTTCCCATAGCTAGCAAGTGTCTCCATTCAGCTCATCTCAGGAGGTTTATTTCCTAGGGAGGATCTGAGAGCTGATGCCTTCTCAGTTTGAAGTTGTTCCTGGTCAGAAGCATTTGGTGCTTTTAGGTCAATGATGTTGTATCCAGCCGTGCACTGAGGACGGGCTCTGTTCACTCTTTGAATTGACAGATTTTATGAATAAAACCTTAGAAACGGTGAAATGTAAACGATAGGTACTTTTAGTTCTATTTTTTTTTTCCTTTTCAGTTCAAAACTGTAGTTTCAGAAAACTGAATATTGGAGAACAGCCAATTTCGGAGGACTGAACACTGCCACGTTTTGAAAGTTTATTCATATCTAGGAGAAATTATTTTTCATATCTTGTGATTTGTTCTTGTTTCCTCCTTTATTGAGGGGGTAAAAACGGGTTTATGGTGCTGATACAGTGAAGTATTTTATAGTGCTGCCAGAGACAGAGAAGATGTGCTGAAATGTCTCGTGCAGAAGCAGTTTTGGAGATGAGGGGCTACCAGTAACTGGGCTCTTGGTTTGGACCTCTGCTGGCAACGTGCTGAACTTTCACAGAGCTGCTCTGCAGAAACTCCTTGCCTCTGTGGTTAAGAAATCACATAAGTAAGAGTAGTCAGAAGTAGGTTTTTATTACACTTGCGTGATAAAACCTTATTTGCCAGGGATCCTGACATTTGCTACCATTGTCATTACCTTTTTAAAATATAAACCCTTAATAGAGCAGACAGATTACCAGAGGAGTTTAAGGTAATTTAAAGCAGAAAATTTACAGTAGAACTTGAAAATCAGTTGTTGTTTTTGTTTTGTTTTGTTTTGTTTTGTTTTGTTTTGGCAGCTGTTCTAAATGATGTGATCTTAGTCTTCCTTCTTCAAAGGGAGATTTCGTCTCTTTCCAGTCAGGGCAATAAGTAAAGGTGAAAGAACCACTGAAAATGTCACTGAAATATTAATTTGCCAGAAACATGGTCTCAGAAGGAAAAAAAAAAAACACACACAAACAACCCCCTTCAGAATACTATTGGGATGTAAAATACTCATTATTCTCCACATGCAGAAGGACCTGCACAGGTCAGTGGTGCACCTGGACCTTCACAGCCAAGATCAATGAAAGACCTGAACCAGATTTTGAGATTTTGAAAGCTATATAATATTTTCTCATAAGTAAATTAGTGATTTGTTTTTTTAATCTATCTAGCTCAAGGTGTGCCTTCATTTTAATTCAGATGAGGAATACCTGTGTTATAAAATCAGGACGCTGCAGGTATCCTGAGTTACACGGTGCAGTTTTGCTATGCACACAAAAAGGTTTCAATGGCAGTGCTCAGCCCAAAGAGTTAAGGTATCCTTAACTACACCTTAAGGTATCCACATATCCTTTAACTTGGGATATCTTTAAAAATTAAAGGTACAGAAGAAAGGTGAAACATTAACAGTGGATCGTTTACTGTACCACAGCAGTTCAATCATCAGTGCTGGAAAGTCAATATTATATTAACTTCTAAACAGTCTCTGTTTAAGTTCTCCAAAATGATGGAAATTCAGTGGCCCTTGTTTTCTAGCTGTGCACTTGGCTGCTTATGGAACGTCATATAAAAATGATGTTTTGGTAAGAAATCATTACCTCTGTTCTCCCAAAGGCAGCAGTTATATGTTACATCAAGTTTGATTTCGGAATAGAGTCTGCTACAAAGCGTGCCGTATAAATTAAAATAATATGGCCAAAAGGTGGTAACAAAGCAAACAGGGCTTGGTGATTCCTGCTGGAAATTCCTTGAATAGCTCACATGGAATATCAGCAATGACTTCTGAGTGTCTGTCAACAGCTGACTTCCCAGAAGGTTTTGGTTTCCAGTCCCGACTGCAGAGGAGGTTCGTTACCCCAGGTACAGATTATTTCACGGGATTCCTCCTGTTGCATCGTGGCTGTCTGACTGGCAGCCATACAGAGTGCTTCAACACCTGGATTAACAAAGGCCTTTGTCTGCTGTTTACAGAAGATTAAAAATTAAGATTTAAGCTTTTATAAACACAAGACATTTTACAGGACTGTAACGGATGAAATTGCCACAGGCTTCCCATTGTATAAAAAGCAGTTATTTCTCATGGAGAGTTTTAGAGGTCTCCAGCACTTGTTCCCCTCCTGGTGGGCAATCTGGGATTTTGCCAAGGAGGTCAATCCCCCAACTGCTGAACCCCCAAACAAACAAAATAATTTTATAGCAAAGTAGGATTTTAGCCTCTACATGGTGGGTAGGTACGTGGTGGCTTCATGTAAGTGCTGTGGTTTTTGGTCCTTGTAGATGAGCATCATTCCCAATCTGCATTTCTGAAGGCTGATGCCGTGCTCCGATCTGATTCCAGTGTTTGTATAGTTCGCAGGGATGCTTCAAGGGCTTGTTTGATCGATGTTCATCTGGGATGGAGGGAGTGTGCCATGTGAAATAGTGTCTCAGCTCCTAAACTGCACTACAGCAGCGAGATGGGAGCTCATTGCACTTTTATCACAGGACCTTGAATCAGGCTTGTTCTGCTGCCAAGTCCCTGAACGCCTCGTTGCAGTGTGCCTGGAACTCACTTTTGTGGAATTGTTGGGTTTTGGTGTATATTTGGGCATTTTTTCAGACTCTTTGTGGTTACTGCACAAACGAGAGCAGGGGGGGATACAGTGCCTGGGGCTGGGAAGCTTTTTCTTCTTAGGTCCTTCCTAGCAAGTTCGGGGCAGGATGCAAGGTCCACTGACATGAGTAAAATATTGTAATCTGTGCTTCATGGGACATGCTGGGCTGTTCTTGCTTCCTCTGCCCGGCCCCATGGGTCCTGCTGTGTGGCACATCGATTTTGTGTGTGCCACACGTGGTGCCAGGAGGTGTCCTGCCGGTGGGCACGGGGCAGCAGCAGGCTCAGAAGGGAGGAAAGATGCCAACAGCCTGCCTGCTTTTTCTGCTCAGCCTCTGTTTTCCTGGGCAAAGGGATGGCTTCTGGCAGCTTTGTTTACAAGGGGGTGGTTGGAGTGGGCGTAATGCTCACCGTGCTCCTTTGTGCTCGGCGTGGGGGACGCGTGCTGAAGAGGTTTAGGAGATTTATGAACCCGACTTACCCACGGTGGACTTAGTGGGGTATGTAATTCCTTTCGCTGTTACCATCCACAGAATGACTGCTCTCAGTCACAGCATCTTCTTAAACCTCTACCAGTTCCCTGTTAATCACGTTAGCTTGCTGGGAACGGCAGTGGTGTTGGACAGCACCGCGGCTGCAAACTGTTCTCCTCTCACCAGCTCTCTCCAGTAGCTCGTTTGCTGTGCCTGGGAGCATGTTTGGCCTCTTCCAGCCCTCTTGTTCCCCTGGCAGAGGGACACTTACCTACTCCCAGGCTGTTGCATTGCGAGACGATACGAGCCATGCTCTGAAAGGAGCCCCTGTGGTGTCTCGTGCACCGGCGGGGAGCTGACTTGTTATTTTGGTGCTCTTCCTAGCCTCACGACAGCTTGTCAGAGAAGAGAAGTTTTGCTTTATTTTCTTTTCCTTTCATCGTTGTTGACTAATTAGTAGCCAAACAGACAGCATTTGTTTTTGTTCTCAGCCTGGTAGCAATTGAAGAGTTGGATGCAGCCCAGAGCCCCGGAGTCAAAGCACGAACTTTGGGGATGGGTGGGTGGGGAGGGGACGGGGGTACCGGCTGCGGTGTTTCTTCCCGACAGGTTCAAAGCTGGGAGATTTTCCATCCCTCGGGAAGGTTTTTTATACTCTGGAGTATCTGAAAATGATTGCGATTAGTTTTGAAATGCCATTTTGAAATAAGTTTATTGTAAAGAAGGGAAGCGATCGTGCTGTAGGGTCAAGGAGATTGGGCTGAGGGGAAATGTGGGACCCCGTTCTGTATCCGTTTACGCAAGAGGTAACCTGTGAAGGAGCAAAGTGCTTTTTTTATAGCTCCAAGGTTTATTAGAGAGGCTTAGAAGCACAGCCCCTCTCTCTGGGTGTTGCCCCTGAAGATGAATGGCTGTCAGGGCGTGCGTGTGAGCCCTGCGTGGCTCTCGGGTGCCAGATGAGCCGTGGCTGCTGCGTGTTCCTGCGCACTGGGCTGCGGCCAGGCGGCCCCTTCTCAACCAGGGACCTATTTCTCCAAAGGAGTTTAGCAGTCATGTGTTCGTGTCATTTGGAGAGTAACCAGCACCCTATCATTTCAGCTGGTGAGTAGTGGTGCAGAGCTGTGGGTGACACCTGGCCATTTCCCACACCCAGCATAATCTGGGACGGCGAGGTGCGAGTCCTGACCCAAGCAGTGATGGAGAGCAGCCCTCCTGCGGGCACTCGCCTCGTGCAGCCAGGCTCCGTCCCCTTCCCACAGCAGGACCAGATGTCCCCACGCAGGACGCAGTGCTGCAAAGAGGGCAGAAAAATTAGGTTAGAAGCTCGGAGAACTGATCTCTGCTTCTGTCGAACAGTTGGGCAGCTCCTGGCCATGGCGTGTCAAACCTGACAAACTTCCCCCGAAGTCACAGATTTTTACATTCCACTTGGCAGCAGAAAATCTTCCAAAGCATTCAAATCCTGTTTTCCTTCCTCAGCTCCATTGGGACGTAAAATAACTTAGAGTAAGGGATTATTGTGTTTGACTCAGGCCTGGGAACAATTAACCATTTTTCTCCAAAATCCCCTTTCTAATTTTTTCTTGCTTCCTCCTGGCTGTATTTGCCTCACGCTGGTGTGTGTTTGCTCCCGGTCTGATGAAGGCTGGCCATCTTTGGGAGGCTTGTTTAGAGTCAGACCTTTGCTGTATAATTCTCATTAGACTTAAAAGTCGTTGCGAATTTCCTCTCTGCTCATCGAGCTGATTATCCGTCCCCGCCGGTACCGCAGTGACAGCCTCACCCTGCAGCCTCTCCGTGCGTGCGTATCAAGCGCGACTCTCCCACAAGGTAGCAAGCAGCGTGTGAGTTTCCTCTGCATTATTTATGGGACTGAAAATGCATTCACTCAAAAATTGTTGTGGACTCTGCAATTCTCTGCGATGCAGCTGGAGACGCGGGGGGCGTTTGGAGGGACGTGGGGTGGGCGCTCCTCGGGCTTGCACCTTGCACAGCCGGGTAGAGTTCGCCACAAGGGTCCGTGGAGCTCTTTTAAGAGCTCAATAAAAAGATAAAGAACACCTTATTTGTTGGAGTTGGAGGTCCAGTGAAGGAAGATTAAAAAAAAAAAGCATGCCAGAAGTATAGATGCACAACAGCAATTTCTAGAAACCTGAAAAAAAGGTTTTGTTTTCATCTGTTAGTATTTTTCCACAATTAGATGCTTTTCTCAATTGTGATTGCAGATGTGATGGTTTGCCAGGCAGGGCGTGTTCATCACATTCATTAACCTTTGGTCAGACTTGCAAATGTGCCCTTAAAATTGTGCTGGCCCCCGATGGCAATGGAGAACAAAGGTGAGACCCTCTGCGAGCAGGGACTTTCGCTGTTGCTAACACTCTCCTAACGGTGTCCATACAGCCTTTATCATTTGTACTTGTCAATAAGCCAAAATCAGGAAGATTTCTTTTTTTTTTCCTGACATTTTTGCTCATCCAAACTGTGTGTTGTTGTCTGTTGCTGTACACAGCCCTGTGCACTTCTTGATCAGCCTGAAAACGTCGACAGCCAGGCTTTAGATTCTGCACTGGCTAATGTATGATTAAGCTCAACCAAAGAGAATTATATTTGTACAAGGAAATTTAGGGCCTCTTCTCGTGGCTGCTGGAGCTATCAGAAGTTTCAGGTAC
This sequence comes from Anas acuta, assembly GCF_963932015.1. Classification (NCBI taxonomy): domain Eukaryota; kingdom Metazoa; phylum Chordata; class Aves; order Anseriformes; family Anatidae; genus Anas; species Anas acuta. The sequence goes on from NC_088986.1 coordinate 4,374,409, forward strand.
TGATGTGCAGGCAAATATATTTGCTCATTAACGATACGAGTCGTCTGTAAGGCAGGAGAGTGAATTATATAAATACAGGCAATCGTCAGCCAGCATTTCCATGTAGTTTAGAAGTTTATTTTACCTTGGGTGCTTTATTCCTGCTGCTAGGATGCATGCTTGGAGATAGCCTACCTGCAGCTAATGCACACAGCAGGTTTATTATTTGCAGGTAACAAAGAGAAATACATCAGCACATTGGAGGCATTAAAATGCATGGTTTCACTGTGGCCTTTAATGAGGGCTTCAGGAGTTCCAGTGCTCTACAGAAAATACCTGGATTTTTCTCCTGCTTTCTTGCAAGGTCCAAAAAGAAAGGGAGAATTTGCTGCGTATGTGGTTTGAGGATGCCATATTTAGGATAATCACCATTTTTCGCTAGTTTCTGACATGAGCCCAAGCATGGCACTAGGGGAGGTGTTCAGTGTGTGCCCTTCCTGTGCTGGTGCCTGAAAGAGGCTGAAGTCCCCATGTCTGTACTTAGCAGCCAGAATCAAAGCTGTGCTTCCCAAAGGCACATCTGTGTTTGGGTTGTCCCCTTGCACAACTTTTGCACAAATGCTCTTTTAGATATGGAAGCGAATCAGCTTTAGTTGTGTATTTCCTTTTCCTGTTTATTTTCCATAAATGTGCTGGCCAGTAGGCTTTCTGGCTGCAATTAGCACTGGAATGGGATTGAAAAATGTTAGGTAACTGTGACTGTTCACCCTTGAAGTCTGACTCTGTCTTTTCCAGTCAAGGACCAGCCATGCTGTGTGCCTTACGTCTTACCAGACCCACCCAGGTGTCTTACACAGTCACCTGGAAGGATGTGACAGGCTGGGAGGTACTCACAGAAAGGATCTGATGACCAGGCTCAGGTAATGGCCAGTGCCTGCTGAGAGAAAGTCAGGCCACTCACAACTTGTTCCCAGGCAATTTGCAGACAGCAAAGTGGCTGCTATACATGAGATATTCCTTACCCGTTCATCATGCAGCTCTAGCTATGGTGGGAGGCAGGTCTGGGGTATTATTTCTCCTTTTCATACCCACCAATTCCAGCACACCTTCACAGCTCCTCTCTGTCAGATAGGGCTCAGCATCTTCCTGAAATGGTGCATGCTCAAGCTTTAGCCCCCTGAGAAGCAGCAGCTCCCCGCTGCCCTTTGCAGCTCACCCGACGTTCCCGTCCCCCCTCTACCAGCGCCGTGTGTTTCGGGACATCTGCTCCCCCCTGGGAGGGTGGCAGCGGGCACCAACATGAGAGCAGTTAATGATCCTAAGGACGTCCAGGCAATCTGCCAGCCTGAGAGCTCAGCCTTTCTCTCCCATCTTTTTTTTTTTTAAACTTGTCAGAAATTCAAAGTAAAGATATTTTAGTGAAGAGGCTCATCCAGAAAAACAGCACGTTAATTATGGAAGGCAGATTCTTGGCTATCAGCTGCTGTCCTGCACTGATTTCTATTTTTAATGCGGGAAGACGTTCGAGTCTGGAGCTGCTGGCTTTGCTCCTCGTGGTTTGCCATTGCTAGAACCGCTCAGTGAAAGCTCTTAACAAAGAATTTTTGGAGGCTACAGTCTAGAAAAAGAATTTTCTCCCCATTCTTTGCCATTAATGGTTTCACTCCATCAGGTCAAGTTTTCAGATGCTTTCAGAGAGTTGTGTGTCCAAGTGTCTAAGAGGTTTTGTAAGTATCTACAGGCTAGAAACAAAGCATCCCTGTCGTGTGTTAGTGTTTTGTAGTGTACACCAAGAGAGCTGATGGCATTTCAGAAATAAGGTCCACGTTTATAGGTTATATGCCACGATGCATTAATATGCAAATCTGTAGAAAAGCAGAATTCAGGAGGTTTAAAATCAAGTTATTTGGTTAAATTTTCATGGCAGTGTCGGACCTGCAGTGGCTGAGTGTCTGTGTAACCCAGCACTCGATGCACCCAGCGAATGCTTCAGCTCTTTGGCCTGGTCTCTATTTGCTGCACTGAAATTCAACACATGAATAGAAATTGTGACGGGGGGAGTGGGGAAAGGGGCTTACCTGATATTTGACAAGTCTTTCCTTCGATCATTTTGCTGCATCTTTCTAAGGCTCAAGCTGAAGTCCATCAGCCAGACAAGCAGTGCTCCTTCGTTCCACGCTAACCCTGTCCTGAACGCTGCAGGAGGAGCGTTTTGCCCTGGGAGGGAGAGGCACCCTGCAATGCCCACTAAAATATAGTTGTCTGCTCTCAATTATACTTGAAAGGAGCTCAGGGACTGCGGTGATGGATGACAGCATACAAACCCAAAGTAGCTTTGTTTAGTGTGTTTTGTGGTATGATATAGGAGAGATAATTCTTACCCGGTATCTTTTAAAGGAAATCCTGAGGGTGAATCAATTACCTTTCTTTTCTGAATCAATAGAGATGGGATGTATTGCAGTTACTTTATGCTTTAGCGAGTGCTCGAGCACAAAGGATGGCTGTTGATGATAACCATTGCAAAGAGTGCAGGGCCATTTTTTTCCTTTTCTTCTCTTAAGGACACTACAATCCCCTTAGTTCACACACTTCATCACTCCTAGTCACAATCTTTTCTCAACAAAGATTTAAGAGCAGGAGGAGGAAGTAGGCTCTCAAAACATAAAAAGTCGGCACTGGAACACGGCTGGTAGCACTAATGACAGCGCTTCCCCTTCCTGAGACTCTCCAAGCCCTTGATGCTTGTGAGTTTTGACTCGGGAATGTTCAGATTTAGGAGATGGAGTAAGGGGGAATGGACTATGAGCTGACACTGCGGTGCTAGCTAAGGTTAAATCAAGTCATTGAGGCTCAGCCAAGGATAAAAAGACACATTTCCTGGGTCTCTGGTTTTAAAACAATTACCCTTACGCTTTTTTTGCAAGACACTTTGGTGTATCCCGCCAGGTATATTCTTGTTCAAGAAAAGTAGAATACTATTATGTGGAAGACCCGATATTTTAACATTTGTTTGATTTTAAAATTGTTTGATAACTTCCTGCCTTTGTAACCTTCATCATTATACTCTCAGAACAGTTTTAAGATGGGTGTACAGGGTGATTTAGCAAGAGCTTCCTGAGTGCACCCCAAACGACAACCTGGGGACAGCATGACATAGCAGCAATACCAAAGGAAGCGTGGTTTAGGTTTCTGCAAAAGGTACCGTGAGACAATTGAGACAGTAGCTTCTTTTTTTTCCTGTTTGTATCTCCAGAGATCCAAATATATCTGAGAGGTCTGTCTAGGTCACCCTCCTCTGTGTCGTCAGGCTGCTATCTGGTGAGCCAGGAGAGGGGAGAGCAGATGAGAAGGGGAGGCTTCTTCAGCTCCTTTCTTGCCTGATGCCGAGGTCCCAGGAGGGCTGAGGCAGTCTGAGGCAACAGAGAACTGCACTTGGCTTTTCTCTGCGGTTCCCTTGATCAGGACCTGCTTTCCTTTTCAGAAGCTGAGCCGAAACTAAAGGCGCTAAAAAGACAGTGAGGGCTCTGCTGGCTGCTGCTCCTCAAAGGGAGGCAGGCTGCTACTATGGAAATCTATTTACTTGTTAGGAGAGGGCCCTGCTCTGTTGCAGGCATTGCTTTGTCCTCTGGGCTTACATAGCAAAGAATTTTAAAGGAAGGAAAGAAGGAAAAAAAAAGAAGGAAATGTGTAAATGCCTTTCTCAATGAGGAAGAAAGAAAATCCTGCACAGGTGGGACAGGTTGGAAGGGGGGGCAGGAAACCTTGCCATGGCTCCGCCGTTGTTTCTCCAGAGGATGCCGCGCAGTGGGCACCTCTGAGTGGTGGAAGGGCTGGGCGAGAGGGCACTCAGGGCTTTTGGAGTGGTCAGCAAGAAAGCCAGGCCAGCTGTGGTCTCTGAGCACCACAAGTTGTCCTCCTCACTGGGTAACGTGTACCCACACTGCTTTCCCTGATGCGTTAACGCGTTCCCAAGCTTCCAGTTTAAAATAGCTTCCAGAAACGCCGATGAAGGTTTGTCTGGGAGCCATAGAGGAAGTATTCCCCCTGTGCAGAGCCCCTTTTCTCCCCTGCAATGCAGCGTTCATCTATCTGCACGTAGCTCGATAGCAGAGCAGGTTAACAAATTAGGTGTAACTCAGGAAAGAAAGATGATTGCGCCTGAAACTGAATTTTCTGGGCGAATAACAAAACAGTTCGGATATATTTCATTTTGACTGAGTACCAATCAGTGTAAAAGGGGCAACAACAAACAAAAATGTTTCAAGGGTATTTAAGATGTCGGAAGGGCCTTTTATAGAAGTTGTATTTCTGTTACCTGCCGACCCTGCCTCTAGGAGGAGGATCCTAGGAGTGCTGCGGGATGCTCAGGGTGGTGCCACCAGCTACAGGTGCAGCACAGGGGTGTTTTGTGAGTTTGTGAGCCGTGATTGAGTGCCTGTGCAAGCTTCTAAAGCCTTGAAGAACACCTTAGACACTTAAGGTAAAAATTAATTCTCTCCTATGACTGCCTCCACACATTTCTGAAAGAGAGGGGAAGAGCAGCGCGTTTCACCCAGAGTATTTCTTCCTTCTCTTTTGCTGGAAGGGATCCCTCTAGAGAGGAGATCCTGCCAGCTTTCTTTTATGTTGCCTTCCACTGAGCTATTCCCCTTGGTTTCTCCTTGCGTTCTTGAAGGAGAGAGGAACAGCTTTTGTACCTCCAGGGTGTGAAACCTGGTTCTGCTGGAGCGAGTGGAAGCTTTCCTTTAAAGACGGTCAGAATTTCACTCGTGGCGTCTGCCGGGGAAAAGCAGAGGATTTAATCTGAGACATGGCACGTTATAATGATCACACATAAAAGAACAGCATTAACCTCGATGCCACATACGGAATTATTTCTGAGTGGAAGCGAACAGAATTTTATAGAGTAATATTATTTGCAAGGCCTGCTCAGTAAGAGAAAATGTTACAGATGATGGAGAGAAATAAGAATTACCGCTTGAACTACCGAAAACCTCTTTTTGACACTGTCTCTTTAATTAGAAAAAATGAGCCTAACCAAGATGTATATCATCATTGATTTTTATAATAAGCTTTTAAAGCAAACACACGTGGTGTCACTCTGCTATTTTATAACATACACTGCTAACCATTTATTCTGTCATATAACAGTTCACCAGCAGACATATTTTATTATTTTTTCTGTGTAATAAAAAAGGTAAAATCAATACCTATTATATGGCATACCTTCAAGGTTAAAAAGTACTAAATCTTGGTGCTAACATCTTTTCCTTGTATGCATTAATTTATGAGCAATATAAATTCAATACAAATACATTTTCTATCTATATGATTAAAACTAGATCCTAAGTGTAACAAAGGATTCAGTCAGTCTGGAACTAACATCGCGATGCTCACGCTAGGCAGCGTCTTCACAAAGATTGTTAAACTTTGCAGGAAATCTGACTGGAAACCTGAGAAAGCTGGTACCTGGGAGAGCCAAGTGCGCTTGGAAGCAAAGGGACCGCGGTTTCACATATTTGGATGTCGTTTCTGATCCAACAGAAACTCGTCTGGCCTGACAATCGCACGCCAATTAAACGTCTTTATTAGGTCAATACAAAAATTGAGTCGTTCTCCTTGGCTCTGTCGCTGGTAGTCATTTAACAACAATTACAGGGTACAGTTACTTTAATGATGAGAGGCATCACAACTGAGAAAGTGAAAATGAAAGTGTCAAAGCCGTCAGAAGACGCGTCTCTTCTAGGTTATGGCTAAATTACGGGGATGTCTGAGGGGGAAGCAACGTGGGAATGTTGCAGCCTCGCACTGTGCACTTTGCCAGTGCTTCACAACAACATCAAAACAAGAAAACCCAACACCTCTCGCTCATTATGAGTTAGTTCAAGATCTAATGTGATTGCAGCGGTAGTAAATGAAGAAGGACACCCTCTCTCTCTCCGTTATTAAGCAGCCAAAGCTTTCGGGTTTCTGCTGCAATTAAGAATTCGTGGCAGGTGTGAAGCCGAGTGATACTTGTTGGGGAGGTGACACGCACAAAGCGTGTGCCTAATATGTATCTTCTTGAGTGTTAAAGTAGAAATCTTTTCTATTCATTACTGCTTTTTCGCCACTCAGCAATTAATTGTGTGTTGAGATACTTATGAATATGCAATGACTCCTTCCTGCCTGTGAGCAGTCTTCTCCTGTATGCATGGGGAACGGTGGCAGAGAGTTAACTAAGCAGTAGCTGGAGCTCCCCGTGTATAATAACATCCTTAACATGCAAAATGCAGATGATGCTAGGAACAGTAATGAACAGATTCATATTTATGGGACAAAATTCTGCCCCTGGGTTGTAACAGGGGGGTTGCCTGGGTGCTGGGGAACCTGACCCCTTGTGTGGTGCTGCCTGCAGTGAGCGAAACCAGCTCTCAGGCCTGCAGACAAAAATAAGTGGGTAACACCCGTTAGTGCCTCTTATCCTGGGAGTCTTGGGTTCCTGTTTGCACTGGGATATATGCAGTATTTTACTTTTAACAATATTAACTCATTTATTTATTTATTATTTCCCCTGCTTGGCTTCAGAGCTGCTCTCAGCATCTTCAAATAGCAGCTTGAAGCTGGAAATCTCCTTCCCTTCCCTCTCAGTAACAACTTCAGAGGCTGTTTTACTGCTCTGTTTGCACGACTTCATGGTAGAACTTGGCTCTGCTCCCAGCTGCGTGGCAGAAGCCCCAGGAGCAGCCCCAGCCCATCTTTTCAGAGTCCCCATCAGCAAAACTCATCCTCCAAGACCTGGGACTGGAGTTTTGTCAGGGGGCTGAGTTCATTGACATCTCAGGTTTTCTCAATTTCTTGATCATTGCAGAAGTTCCCTGTTGTGGCCGATGGGGAAATCCCTCTGGAAATCTTCGCACCAGCTATCAAATTGCCATCGATTTCTGCATTTCTTCAAACTATTCACTTACCATTAACTACATCGCTTCCCATGTACTGAGTCAGAAGGCAAAGTTCTCCAGAGTACTTTGCATTTGCTGCAGTGGCTTTTTTTGAAGGCAGCAACTGTTTAGTGAACCAAATAATGCTCCACAGGCACCTTCTTCTTGTGCATGGACAGGTACTGGCCTTTATTTTTCGACAAATCTTTTCCAGATGAAACCCCATTTTGTTTAGCCCTGGTTTAAAGCATCCTGACAGAATTCAGCTCGCTTCCAGCAAAAATAGGAGTGGGAGCTAATAATGAAAAATAATTTATAAAGAAATACATGTTTTGCTGTTTTTTTTTTTGTCGTTTGGTGAGGAAATAAAGGGCTAGCTGATAGATTAAGGCCTTGTGCACTAAGTGTAAGTTGGAGAGGCATTTCTCTGGCAAGCGCTAAGCTTCTGGATAAGAGGAGATTATAAGGGAAATGCTCGGGCAACCTTAGCAGCATTACAAACAGCACCGCCACAATAAGAGAACAGGCTCATTGCAGTGATCTAAAGCCACTGCTGTTTTCTTTAAGGCGAACATTGTTTTTATGCCGTACAGATAAATCCCATTATAAGCTTTGATCAAAGCAAACACACTCACTTTGAGGCTTTGGGCACATGTAAATTGCTTTGTTATACACATGCATTTGCATACATTTGCGAGGAGACGGGGTCTACGTGTAATGGTGCCTTTTCTTGTCGGTGGTGTGTTGAAATTGGAGGTGGTTTTCTGCCACTGAGATGATTTCTGAGCAAAGGAAACGTGTAGCAGGAGGCTGGAGGTGAGCACAAAACTCGGTCACTGCCAGAGCTGCCAGGGGAGGCCGTGCTGGGAATGGCCTGAACATCGGTGCTGTTATTTTATTTATTTTGCTGTTCTTTGTGGTAAACAAACGTAAATGAGGTAGTTCCCAGACAGGGACATTTCTCTTGTTCGGCCTCTTCTGGAACAACCGCGCCAACGGTGTGAAATGTGCAGGTTGCCAAAACATTGGGTATCCGTCTTTGTTAGACTCTGCCGCTTGTTTTCTTATATATTTCTCCACTTAGTTGCCTGAATTAAATTGGATTAACTCGCTCTCTCTCCCAATTAATGCTGTTAACAGTAATAACAGCCATAATGTGTGAACATCTGGCATTTCAGTACACAGCAAGCTTTTAGAAATACCAGATATGAATCTATTGAAATCGGTCTCTATAGTGATTTTTCCAGCATTTTGCGGCTTAGACAATGAATTCTCCTTTCCTCTCCGGTTTCCTTTCATTACCAAGGTTTGTTAATTCTTTAGATGCCGGGGTTAGATAATTAAATACCCCTTTGTAATTACCGCGGTGCCTGTGGGTTTGAGACCTGCAGCTCATTAGGCAGCGCGCTGTCCTCCTCGGGTAGTTGAGGGAAATGCTTGGTGCTCATCAAAGATCTCTCTGGCAAATTAAGGTCACGGCTGGCTCTTTGACAGGCTCGGATCTGAGGTTTCAGTTTTGTCATTAGTTACCACCAGGGCAGTTTCTATCAGAAGCAGCTTTCTGAAGGCAAATATTGCCCGGTCGATTGTTTAAAACTTCGGGGCTTTTGGTGGCGAACACGTTGCCCCTATACATTACCCGTGGCTTCTTCTCTATAGCAAACAGGGGGATTTTGTGAGGCTGCCCACGCCTTCCTGCAAGCCTGATGGAAATGTCTCCACTCTAGGCTCAAGACTGGCCTCGCAGTGTCTTTCTTTTGACCCCGTGCCAGTCCTTGTTTGCGATTTGTGCTGAGGGGTTGTCTAGTTAGGTGCCTTTCCGTGCTCAGGCCTGGCTCGCAGCTCAGGTCTGGGACTACGATGGGGGAACCCGTGGCTCAGCTCGTGGCTGCTGTTTTGTTTGGTAAAGTTGATACGATTTGATGTCTTCTTGCTAAACTAAGAAGGAAAATACTTCATTATTATAAAAGAGGATTGCAAAGAGACGGAGTACTGCAGTGGTGAGTGATGCAGAATTGCTCACTGAGTGAAAACCAAGCAAAGGGAGCCCATGAACTCTAACAAGGAAACCCCAGAGGTGCCCTAAAAGGAGAAATGGGAGATGGATGTGGCTGGTGTAGGAAGTAAACCTGGTTTATTTTGCAGAATAGTAGGAAAGGAGAAAAAAATCCTTTCCAAACATATTGATAGGGGTGTAGCAGACAAAACAGGGTAATCGTGTCCCCCACAGAAGCCTTTCTCCTCCGCAGTGCCTGGGAAGTGGCAGCAAGGTGGGCTGGAAGGTGAGCAGGTCTGCTGCACCCAGAGCAAACCCGTGCTGAAACATCTTCAACAACCCTGCGGAGACACGGTTAATTTGTGTGTGAGGCAGAAGCCGACTGGTGAGCAGCAGAATGCGCTCAGAAGGGAGCCCCAAGACGTTTTTCCCCACCGGAAAATTAATAGTGAGTAGCAGGCTGCTCTTCTGCTGGCTCGAGGCGAGCGTTGGGAGGAAGGGCGTCCCAAAGCCTGCCCTCACAAGCCTACCAGCATGTAGGGGGAAGGGTGTCACCACGGATCTGCCAGATGGAGCATGTTAAAGGGCAGCCTGCTGAGTAGAGAAGGCAACGAGCTTGAAAAGCCAAGCACATCGAGGAGTGCACTGTCTCCCCCAGGAGAAAAACAAAGCTGCAGACAGTGTTTGCCGCAGCACAACGCTGATTTGTAGAGGCAAGTAGGGGGTGCAGGTATAACTCATTTATGGGGTTGTATCGGTAAATGGCTGCGTTTGGTAGTGGCTTGAACCAAAATGCCAGCTCCCCAGCTTCAGGGCTGAGTCTGGGTTGGAGCCTGTCCCAGCTGGGCTGCTGGTAACATTCCTGCGGAGTAACGGGGAGCTCAGGCTGCAGTCACTGCATTGCAGGAGGCGTCCCAGCAAGAACTCCATCCCAGCAAGAACTCCATCCCACCGAGACATCCCAGTGAGCACCCCATTGTCCAGAGTGAGGGCTCTGGAGAATGAGAAGCACCTGAAGAATAAAGCAAACACCATTATGCCAAGCTCCATCCAGCTGTGAATCTCCTGAAGAGCATTATCATCTCTTCTTCTTTTCGTCTCTCCGTGATTTGTATTTTTTACCACCTAGGAATCCTGTAACCATCATCAGACCCAAAGCAAAGCAGGAGGCTGTCAGCTGGGCTTCGAGCGTGCTCTGCCTCACGTTGTCGTCGCCGATGCTGGGCGAGGTCTGGGAACTTTGCCTCCAAGATTTTTAACTCCACAGGTACGGTGGCTTTTGCTGACGTGGAAGTTGAAGGCCATAAATACCGCTCTCATTTGCCAAGTTTCCAGTTTATAGTGTGCTAGTGCATGGCGCGATGAAGTAGGTTTTCATAAATCTTCTCTTTTTATCTTGGCTGATGGTTCCCTTTTAGATCTTACCCTGCCAGCAATTTTCCACTTTTCCAGACAAATGAATGCATGTAAGCAGAACGTCTATGGCAGTTGAAAGGTTAATGGAAGGAAAATGTAGTGACTTCAAAGTAAGTTTTATTAAGTGAAGCTTTGATTTTCTCCATTATTGGCTCTTTTGTGTGGAAAAAACCCTTACGTTCTATATAAAGCACACAGGCACAGGCTGCTCATGAACAGAAAGCAAAAGAGTACAGCAAAGAATATTAAATTGTTGTTTTTCTATAGTTCCTTCCAGCTGAAGGTCACAATGAATTCATTATATTTTAGGCTTTTTTCCTCTTACACGTGTGTTAAATATTACCAGTCCTTTATCACAAACAAGTAAGAGACTGAAGCACAGTCACATCTTTAAAGATGAGAATAAATGTCTAATGGAGCCCTAGGAGGAGATTTGGGATATTTTGGGTCCTGGTTAAGGCCCTTACCCACATGTGAATTGCCTCTTTTTAAGGCTTTTCCGTGCAGATGCTGGGCACAGCGCTCTGTCAGCGCTCACCAGGTAAATAACCGCGGCTGCACCTGACACACCAAATATATTTGAGAAAACTTCTCCTGCTGGCAAACACAGATCCCGTGTCTGCACACCGATGATGAGATAACTCCCTTTGTGAAGAAGAGAAAAGCCTATTGTTCGGAGGGGTTTCAGCAAATTATACACCTGAGCGAGGTCACTTGCCATTATACATGCATAATTTCCGTTATCTCAGAAACACTTAAAAAAAGAAGAATCCTACAATTTTCTAAGCTACAAAAGGAATTCTTTTCTTTCTCGTGATCGTTATTCCGGGTCTAGCTGCCGTGCTGTTAGTGCTGGGAGGGTTGAGTCTCTGAAACGTGGGGCAAGGTTTCAGTTCAAGGCGAAGCGCGGTGCTCGTGTCCTGTCGGCTTCATGCGGTGCGCGTGGCTCCTCTCAGAGAGCTGTCATGATAAAGGGTTTTTGGGCATGAAGCTCATGGGCAGGTGAAGTTGAGGAGCAGAAGAAGGATAAACAAAAGGCAGGAGAGGTTTTGAAATGTTGAAGGGCTGATTCCGTGGTTGGGGGGTGGTGGTAGGTGCAAAGGGCTGCATCGTGTTGGGGAGGGATGGCAGAAACTGAGCACGTTCCAACCAGCATGGGTTTTTTTGGTGTTTTTTAAGAAAGTGCACTTGACCTTTTGTCAGTAGCTTTCTTGAAGAATTTCAACATATCTTTTTGACATGGAGTAATACGAAAGTAAAAAATCCTTATTGGCACATGCAGTATTGAACCAAAAAATGTAAGCAATGTTTGCCATGAAGTTGTTCAGCTGACAGCACAAAAAATGTCTGGTCAACCCTGATCAAGCCATGTTGGACATTATTTTTTACACTGTTCTGAGAGGAATTAAAACAAATTTCTCTTATATCCAGTGATACCACGTTGTACCTCAGTGGTGTGGTGCCTTCGGATCCCGCGATAGGGATGCTGTTCCCCTACGGCAGTGCCATTAAGAAATGGTGCTGGAGAAAAAGGGAGGCAAAACCAAAGGGAGACAAACCCACAAGGATCCAAAATCCCCCTGAAGGTCACCACAGCTCTAGCCCAGGAGTTATTTATATCCTTTGGTAAATGTCACTCTCTTTTTCTGGGTGCAGAGTGCAGATGATCGGTGGAAAGCTGGCTGAGCACAGCGAGTCTTGAGGGGGAGGTTTGGAAGGAGATAACAAGGCCACTGGGGAAGGACACGATGCAGAGGAAATTGTCTTGGGCCTAGCAGAGTGCCGGGTACAGGGGCTTGAAGAGGAAGGTGTGAGCGGGGTGGATTCCTTTTAAACTGCAGAAATGTCAGGTGGCTGGCATCCACATGCTCTGGAGCTGTCCTGTCCACCAGCAAATAGCCCAGCACAGTTCCCATTTCAGACGAAATTTCCCATTGCATTTCCCATTTCATTTCCATTTTGCATTGCAGACGAAAGCCAAAAAAATATTTATTAAAAAAAATAGTGAATATTAAAAATAACCCCCAAACTTTGAATGCCTATTTTAAATCCTTCATAGCAAAGGCTTGAGCCAGGCATTTTCCTCTGGCGTTAACCCCCCTCCATTGCGGAATTTCATTCTGCTGTAACTGATGAGTTGTTTTAAGGCTGCGCAGAGTTTCATGGTCAAAATGGAAATGAGTTGAGGAAAACAGAGCGTAATTAAGAATTCTGCAATTTTACGTATCAGTTCCCTTATGATAATTGGCCTGCAACATGAAATATTTAAAAACACAATCAAACTCTGTCTGTATACACGAGGCTGTGTTTGTGTATCTGTATCTGTTAGCGCCGCGCCATGTATTAGTTGCTTGCAACTAATTAGTTGCTAGCTACTCACGGCATCTGTATTGGAGATCCCGTGGGATTTCAGGGAATGTGACCTTATTTTAATGCTTTTCTGTGCTTTGAGAATCACCCCTTTGTATCTGCTGCTAGGACGTGGGTTGTTGCTTTAATAACAATAACGCTCAGCGCTCTCTCTACGTTTAGATCCCAAGGACACCTACAAAAGTAGACAAATATTCTCTCTATTATGCAGGTGCATCTCCTGCTTCAGATCTGGGCACTTGGAACCAGAACCGACTCTTTTGTTGTTGGGGGCTGCTTGTGGAGTGGTTCCCATAAGCCGGGCTGGCTGCCCGTTCACATGTGTGGTGCCTTGCTGTAGAGATGAGCTGGTGGTACCCGTCCAGACAAGGTGAGAGAACAGAAATAGTGGCTGAACTTGAAACAAACAACACATATTTTTAGGGCTGTCTGCCTAGCAGTCATACCAGATCTTGGGGTTTTGCTCTGCTTTCCCTAAAACTTCTATCTACAAGGCTGAAGAAAAGCTTGAGCTCACTGTTACAGATTTATTTGCACAATAAAGAAACACATTGATGCTCTTCAGGCCCGGGACAGTTTGATTAAAGATATTCATTAGACTTTGTCTGGAATTTGGTATAATGCTTGATGTGTCGTTCTTAAATATGCTGAAGTTTGCCAAATCAGTACTTAGCTTGTGTTTTTATGGTGATGTTGTTTGTGTTTAGTAGGTGATGCAAGATATATATATATATATTATTTGGCACTGGAGTCCTATTAAAATTGGAGCTTGTTCAGTGGCTATTTGCTCTTTAAAAGGCCACGCAGTATAGGATGCAGTTCTCTGGGATCTTGCCACTTGTGTTCATTAAGGATCTCATGGCACTTCTGGCAGGAGCGAGGTGGCTGGACTTCATGTCCTGGCTTGTACACCAGTTTGCACTGGCCAAAGTCCAGTCTGAGTAATTATATTCTGCATGCCTAAATTCCCCCAGTAATTTCAATTAGAGGTAGTATTGTTTTTCATGCCTGATCCTAAAACGTTGCGTGGGGTTGCTGTGTGATTAAACTGTTGCGACATCCCGTCCCAGAGGTAGGTAAAATGGTCTTGGCTTCACACTTTGTAAAGCATTTCCTTGGGATGAATGGGCAAAATAAGCGTGAGAGATCGTTCCTGGTTATCTGAGAAATACCGAGGGCGAGGTTTGCTGCCTGCTTGTTGGCCTTTTTTGTACTAAAGCAAGAAGGAGTGTTTCAAACTCAAGACGTGACCAAGAAAGTCTAATTAGGCTTGTTGCTCAAGGTGTTTTAAAGGTTTTAAAGCAAATTAAGATAATGTACCTTAATTGCATTTGCATAATGGGCATAGTTGAAATCAGGTCCCTCTTTTTTAGCGTCTGTGACTTCCTCGGCAATGTATGCAAGACCAAGAGCCAACTTTCTACCTGTGGCAAAAAGGAAAATTGGAACTAAATCTGGATGGAGTTCAGTATGTGAGCAGAGTTCAAATGAAGACGTAGCTGTGCTTAGTGCACAGGGAGGCAGCCATCCTTATTCAAAGCGATCACATGCTCGCATTTGGGATTTACGAAGTCCTTGATCTTTGAGATACTGAATGAGCTCATTCCATCCGACTGCACACTCAAATCAAGCCTGAATTGCAGAAGATAAGACGTGCTGCAGTCTGCATACATGTTTTTTTCCACCCCACTATTCACCTGGCCCCACGATGTCACACCTAAGCTGGATTAAAAAAAGCTTTGATGACTAAGAAGCATAAATAATATTACAACAGGCTCCCGGAGTTGGAGGAGTCACTACACGAGGGCAAACAACATCTCTGTTGGCTCCCAAGCTGGGAACGAGCCTTGGGGGACTGACAGTGTGCACCAGTTACCTTCGTGTGCCGGCCCCGATCAGCTGAATTGGCATGCTGCTTCTTAAACCTGCAAACCCAACGCGTTCCTGGGAGTAGATCCTCAGGGGAAAAAAGGAAAAAAAAAAAAAACACAACCCACACTCTTCCTTGCTCCAGAAATTGTCCTTGGTATCAGATGTCGGTGGCTCCCCCTCAAGCAATCTCAGCAAGGCTGAGAATAATCAACAGCCGTGTGCGAGCACATTAATATACCATGGAAAGCACCGTAAACTAAATGAACTTTGGTGGGTGCCGGGTGACATTTCAGAGGAAAAGGTTGCCCTCCCGGGCTGGTAGCGCAATGCTTCCCCTGACCCCGTGGCTTGGTGAGGATTTTTAGGAGCAGTGCTTTAGGCGAGTTGTTTCTCCTGCTTCTTTTTGAATTTGAAAAGTTTTGAAAAATGCTCCTGAGCTGCAGTTTCTCAGCTTTAAATAATTCAGGGCTAAAATCAGTGGTCCATACTGAGGCAGAGCTCTTAATTGAAGTCAGGTTGTTTTGCTTGAGCAGGTCAGGCTCAGCTCTGAAATAAAACCCAGGGCATTTGATGAAAAACTAGCTTTTTTAAAAACAAAACAAAATAAACCCCACAAAATAGTATTAGTAACCATTCTTTTAATAAAGAAACAAATGTCCTTCCAGGAAGGGCAACATCACAGAGCTCCCGTAGCACCGGGAGGTGTCCAGCAGGTATTGAAGATGCTGCTGCAAAGGCTGCGGGGCTGCAGGGTGGTGGCAGGAGGCTGGGCTTCTGCTTCCCCTGGGTGCTTGTGCATTGCCACTGGTGTTTGTGCGACGTGGCACCAAGTGTAGAGCAGCAGAAATGCTGTGCCAGTTTTCCTAGACTGTGCTTTCAGGAAGCAGGTTCCCCATGCGACAGCTCCCAGCTCTGGGGCAGCGGCTTGGTGGCGTACCAGCAGCAGTGCTGGTGATGTCCCCGAGCTGTTCACCATAAACAAATTACCCGATGAGTGAGGCCTTTTGCTATTTGGAGAGCATCCGTCAGCTGTATGAATTTCCTGCTTGGCATTTTGCTCTTCACCTGGCATTCAGAGAAGCTGAGGATTCCTCTGGTTACAAGGTACTGGTGGTCCTCCAGAGCGAGGGCGAAAGCAGGGAGCTGTGATCTGGGGGCAGGTCTTTGGAAACATCTACTTGTTGTAATGTGTGTAAATAGGGACTCACACGGAGAATTGAGCAACCTGATCTAGTGCAAGATGTCCCTACCCATGGCACTGGGGTTGGGCTTGGTGGTCTTTTAGGGTTCCTTCCAACCCACACCATTCCACGACTCTGTGAAGAAGTCTCTAAAAACCTCAGCTGCCCTCCCAAAATGCAGATACAGACAGGATGGATGAACTAAATAGAAGTTCATTATTGTAGCCATGTTTCTCACAACTGATCTTTGTTCATAGAAGCTGCACCTCAAAATACATGCCACCAAATTGGTGTATATGTAACGGGAAACTTCACACAGAAGAGCCAATGACATTTTTTCTGAGCATTCGTATATATGTAGCCATATAAGGTTTAAATTCCAATTTACTTAAATTTGCAACTTTCATATTTAATCTGTACTTGTTTGAAGAGAGGCAAAAACACTTTGGATAATTTTTTTTTTCTTCCTATTTTGCCTTTTGATTTTTGTTGTACCCCCGAGAGCCTTTGTTGAGTGTGATCTTTAATAAATTGCGGTGTTTGAGTTCTGCAGTTGCACCAGATGTGGTCAAAGCATGGTACCCCGTGAAAGAGTACCATTAGGCATTATCTGCTCTAACGGACAGCTGTGATGATTTTATTTTCAAAAGTGACTTGTGCAGAGGGCATGCTGTGATTTGCGGCTTGGTAAGTAATTGGCAGTATTGATTCTTAAAACGTCGGTATGTTTCTTAAGGAAAATCATCATTACTGTATTGAGACTACAGCTGTAAAGCACAGGATCCGTTCTCGTGTAATTCAGTAGATGTTGAATGTGCTCAGGCTCAAGTCCATAAGTTGAAAATTGTATCTGATGGTGAATCAGTTTCACAGAGCATCATAAAAATACACGTAGGTGCATTATTCTTTCAGCTTTTAACTATTTCTGGGATAGATCTTATTTGCCTGTTTCGTGCCATCTGTTTTCTTCCCAAGTTCAGTATGATCAGATTACCCATCAGACTTTGAAAGTTTTAACCACTGCCTTGAAAGTGAAGAAAGTTGAAGTCATGGCTTCAATTCCACAGCTTGTAAGTACAGAACAGTGCATTAAAATAGCTGCTTGAAGAAAAAACACAACTACCACCTTGAAAAGGAAATTGGCTTAATAATCATATATAGAATAAACTAACTTCTGTATGCTGCAGATGTGAATTGTCAGAGGAAAAAGAAGATAAAGCAGTATAGCATCAATAGGACTAGATCTTAGATCATGCTCTGTGTGTAATTTGCATAGCAATGAAAGACAATTATACTCCGAGACTTCTTTGTAAGCTGGTATGAATCACCTTCAGAATAATGTAAAACACACGTATGGAAGCAAAACCAGTATAATTTTACTGATGTTGAGCTTGGCGATGTCAGCCTGACCTTCAGTCGTTGTGAATTGTTCTATTCACGCCGATCGATGAGAACATTATTAGTTCTGTAAGTGATCACTTATGACAAATCAGTGCAATTGGATTCAATTGACGGTGCAAACAGACACGATTGCAGCTGGAGGTGCAAGAAGTGGCCCAGTGCACAAATACTTACATCTGCTCCATGGACTTGGGTGTGCAAGGATTTCCAGACACAAATGCGTGGAGGAGGTGGCAAACAGCACCAGAGATGAGTGGAGGGCTTGCTGGAAAAGCTGCAGGTGAAACTTAAATGACACGGGGCTGAGTTCAGCTTTCTCCTGATGTCCCCACCCTCTCCAAAGTCTTTCATCTTTTAAGTCCAAGGAGGTGGGATGAGAAGGGAGAGCTGCTGGCAGTGCTGTTTCTGTGCACGTGTGTGGTGAAGGCTAGTAAATACAGAAAACAGTTGTCTGGAGAGGGGAAAACCATGAAAGTAGTTAGAAATTTCATCTAAAAAAAATCCCTTTTTTTTTTTTTTTTTTTTTGATTGAGCTGTCGTAGGCGGGTCTGGATCCATTCTAGGATCTATTTTGGTTGCTCCTTGTGAACAAACACTATTTCTGCTGTTTGTCTCGATCAGGATGCGTGCCAGCCCTCCTGCTGCTCAGCTTCGCACGCTCTGCCGTGCGGTGGAGGGCTGCTCAGCTCTGCGAAGGGCGGTGGGTCAGGGCTTACACTGAACCCTCAACGTGTTTAAGGCAAAGTGAGAGCCACCCCAATTGCTGTTCTGTTTATTGACAGCTAAAATTAGAGTGGGCCCCTTCCTAAATCCTGAATCTGTGAATTCAGGATTTGCAAGGGGTTGGTGCACCAAATACAAGACTTACACCCCAGATGAGCTTGGAGCGGGTGGCACCGTGTTTGGGGGAGAAGCAGAGAAAACTGTGGCACTATTCAGAGCCCTGTCTGCTTTATGAATATGTTCAAGCAGGTTAAAATCAACCTTGTGCTGATTCAAAAAGGGTGCTGTGTTCGAGCTGCCAGGAAAGTTGACTGTAATGGCTAAAGATTGCATAATGATTTAATGAATTATTTCATTTTTTTTCAGCTAGGAGAGACCCATGTAA
Source organism: Anas acuta (assembly GCF_963932015.1). Lineage (NCBI taxonomy): Eukaryota > Metazoa > Chordata > Aves > Anseriformes > Anatidae > Anas > Anas acuta. The sequence continues at coordinate 4,392,652 of NC_088986.1, forward strand.
GAATTTAAGACAGTATGTCAGTTCTTTTTACAGACAAAAGAAAAACCTGGAGTTTTTAAGTAAGTGTTACCAGCAAACAGCAGCTGAAAGCAGGATTGCCTGCTGCCACGTGGCTAGCTGTAACGTTCCCAAGCTCTCAAAGCTGAAAAATTGGTTTAAGAGATAAGTATTATGAACTCTTAACAACTTTTTTCACTTACTGCCTTGGCCCAGCCAATGCAGGATGCATTAATTAGCAAAGCTGTTAGTTTTCTACTCATCCCTCACCTTCCCATCCTCCATGCCTGATCCCCACCCCATCGTCCCTGGGAGCTGGAGAGGCACAGCACAAGGGTGTCTCTTCAGAGCAGTTCTTTTCTCCCAAGCCGTGGCTAACCTTTGTGCCCCGGATTCATGCCCTCTCACTGTTATCCAAGCTGCTCTCTGCTTTTTTTTCCCCACAAGTGCTGCTTCCTGCCATTACATTCCCTTTTACGACTTGAAACAACACAAACCAACCTCCGCCTCCCCACACGCCGGGTTTCACCAGCAGGTATCCTTCCCTATCCCCTTCCCTTTGCTGTGCTTCACTCCAATTACACGGCGCACGTGGCTTCCCTTTGAAGTTCCCTTGCTGCTCGGCTCTGTGTTGACTGTCCCCCCTCGTTGTGTAGCAGCAGCAGATCTGAGGGGCTCACAGCTGGGTTCGCTGCTGCAGTCGCTGCTGATTAAAAGCCAGAGGCTTCCCTGAACCTTTCCCCTCTCCTAACTGCTCACCCGCTCCCACAGCCCGTAACTCATCGTTTCCTTTGCAATGGGGTTCCTGATGTGGCTTTTCTGGTAGGAAGCTTTGGCTGCTTCACCCCCAAATGATGGGGGGCAGAAGTTTGCTTTCAGTGCTCTCCAGGACTGCAGCCCAGCCAGCCAATTTTGTGTGTGCACACACTAATGGGCCCACCCGCCAAACAACAACGTTCCCACTTGGTTGGGCAGTTCTTTTAGACCATTTATCCTATTTCCAGTGTTATCTGTGCTGGAAACCATGGACCTGGGGGTCTGCAAGAGGCAGGTGCCGTGGTGGAGAGGTAGAGAGGAAGGGGCTTGGTACCCGCGTGCACCTTCCCTGCTTGGCAGGTCGCGGGCAGCGCGAGCAAGCCTCATGCTGTCAGGGGGACAGAATTGATTAATTCTCGGTATTGTTTGGGTTTTGGTTACTTTGCTGAAACTGTCCACAAGGGACCAGTCTGCTGGTGACTTGGGGGTGTGCTTCTTACCCCCAAGCCAGAGCGAGACCTGCCGACTGCCAGCATACCTGTGGTACCTTGCAGCCTGCAGCAGGAGAAGTAAGTGTCTGCTCCTTCCAGACCTGTGCTGATGTGAAAGGTACCCTAAGTGGTTCCTTAAAGCCACTGGTCTCCTATACCATCGAGCCCTTCCCTTATTATGTAGCTACTTCTCAGTTTTAATTAATATTATGATTATACAGCAGACACGCTTCTATAGCGTCTGTTGCTGTGGCAGCTAGACGCTTTAATTACAGAGATTAAAACACAAATCAAGGACAATACGGAGTTGTTATGATATAATTACCAGAGCTGAATATTTGGAGAAAACTGGCTGCTTGAGCCACAGAGGTTAATGTACAAACCCGTGCGACCCGGTCGCTTCTCGAGACCTGCATCTGAGTGGCCAGTGGGGACAGGAGAGGGCAAACGTGGAGGGTGCTGGGGGCTCGTCACCTTCCTGACATGTTAGAGTTGCCCAAAGAGCTGCTACTTCCAACCTCCGAGGTGTCAGATTTGCTCATCTTTAAGGCTTCTGTCTAGGGCTTCAGTTACTTTATTCTGTTCTTTTTCTGAAAAACACTCTTTGTTTAATCCAAAACGAAACGTTTTCTCATTCCTCACCAAAGCAAAAATGATGGAATGGATTTTTAGTATTTACATAAAGAAACCTTGAAATTAAAATTAATTTCATAATTTGAAAATTGACATAAGAATTTCTATTTTTTTTTAGAAGGTGAGCTGTTTGGTGGGGTGAAACAGTTTCGTGTGCTCCATCCACATTTGTGAATATTCTGGTCTGCCTCTCTATACATTTCTGACCCCAGGGGGGAAAAGCTTGCTTGAAGTCATCTGGCTTTAAAATCACCATATAATTTAGGCCTGCAGATCCGGCTTTCATAAGGCTTAAGAGTACTTGCCAGCTTCAAAATATGGCTAAAATCTTTGTCTTTAGTTATTTTTATTTAAAAAAAAAGGCAAATGGGAGATCTGTATTTCAAAAATCTTCATATATCGCTCTTGTCAACTGCCTTGTGTCTTGATACAAGGGTGTTTGTGTGTCTTCCACTAGATTTTCTGCTTGCTTGCTTGTTCACATACTCTTTAAATAGAAGGAACAGAATACGATCCCCCCTTAATTCCTGGCCCAGAGGTCTGTAACAAATCTGTCGTTATCTGGCAGTTCATAGCTGTCAGTATGCTCAGGCAGTGGTCACTGGGACATGTAAATGCTGCTCCTTTGAATGCAAAGGACCCCGATACTTTGGTCGCACACTCCCTGATTTTGCCACCATTCATCCTCCTGCTTGATGCCAAATCCCACTTGTCTCATGCTGTCACTCTGGCAGAGAGCTGAGAGTCATAATCATATTAGAAACATGGCAGGTTAAACTCAGAAAGAAAAACTAAAAAGGGCCTCTCCAGAAGGATTTCTGACTGTTGAAAAATCTCCAAGTCATCTACTGCCAGCACTGCCAGACACCAGGGGATTGTCACCTGCAGCGCAGTCAGGGAAAACATTTCTATTTTGAAAGGCTGCACCACCATATTCTTCCTTAACTAGGCAGAAATAAGGGGCTACCAGCAGGAGCTAACTATAAACCTACAAAGAGTGACAAATAAACCAAACAGCAGCAATAGAGTACACGCGGTCGTTCGCTCCTCATTCCCCCGGGGAGCTGTAGAGATGCTGTGTGCGGAGGGGGGAGCAGCAGCGAGCGCACGGGCTTCCCCTTCCCATCACCCTGCCGTGATGTGCAGCAGCAAGCCCTCCTCACCACGCTCCTGGCTCGGCAGAGAGCTCAGATGAAGCACGGGAAGTGTTTCGCAGCTCTGTGCCCTGGTGGAGGAAGGAAGCCAGACCTCGAATCGTTGCCGTGATGTTTTTCCCCATGGATCCTGCCCGTGAAGCAAGCTGTGTCCCGGGGGTTTCTCTGTGTGTGCTTCCAGTAGGGGTGGGTTTCCACTTGGAGGAAGACTTTAAGGGTCCCAGCTGAGCCGTGGTGCTGTGGTTTGTCTGGGGGAGTGGGTGGGTGCCTGCCTGCTTAGAGCAGCTAGAGCTAGAACTGTTGAGGCTGTGCAGTGCCACTTCATTTTGCAGGGAATGGTTCATTTCCAGTCTCTCCAACAGCACTGGACAATTACACAGCAAACACTTCATGGTCTAAATTAGGGCAGAGTACAGGCATGGGATGGGGAGTAAATTAAAATATTATCATAAATAACCGTAAGAAGTAGAGCTTGCAAGGTAGGGACAGAGAGAAAAGCCATGTTTTTGTATTAGGTTTCGTAGAAGATGGTATCACTGAGCCAAAGAGAAGAAAGGTCATTTTGTTTGTCTGTTGCAGAACTGCAGAAGCCAGACCAAAGTCGTGCTGTGGGTAGAAGAATGGTAGGAGGCATCCTCGGTTCTCCTGTCTCCTTGTTGACCAAGGCAGAGAAAGGAAGGAGTTTCCCAAAATATTGAAAGATGTTCAGTCCTGTGGCTGGGGCTTGTGCTAATGACTCGATTACCATTTATCAGCTGAGCCAAAGTGTCTTACTGCGAGCTTTCACCTTGCAGCAAAACCAAAACTGTTCTGCTTAATTTCAGTTTGCAGTGAAAAAAAGTGAGCGTGCTTCTTGGTGTCTCAGTGCATGGACAGCCCACTGGACTTCTTGGTGAGATGGTCAGCTGTAGGACTATCAGTTTGTCTGGGTTTTGGGAAGGCTGTGGAACAGTCGGTCTGAATACCAGCCTGAAAACAAGGCTGAAGTGCAGGGTAAGGATTCGGCAGAGACGTTGTCCAAGTAGCTGAATGCAGACTTTTCCAAAAGAATGTCCAAGAAATAGGACATTTTCTTTTTTTCCTACCTTAACCGAGTTTTCCATGGCATGCTGTGGTGTTTTCAATGCTCTGAGCTGTTGGCATCCCTGGCGCTGGGGCTCGTGGAGCTCACTGGTATTTCCTCTTTGCCGAGAGGATGGAGAGGAGCTGGTAATAAACAGCTCCTGGGGGACCGTGCTTCAGCTCCTCCATGCACCGCCGTAGCTCCTAAGTGTGATGGATCACTAATCATACCGGTGGCATTAAACTGATTAATAACAGCAAAACCAATAAAATGTTTTTGTTCCGCTGACCTCAATAGAGGCTGTGTCAAATGCTTTAGTAGCACTGGGATTTCATCCGTATTGTTTAAACATTTAAAACATCCGAATTGCAGTTTAACACCGTGTTAGTTCAATGCTTAACTAATCCCGATATTTAAGATCAGGAGCTGTACGGGTGTACCTACGCACACGTGGATGCACACTGGTAAGTAAATACAAACATTGCGTGAGGTGTGTGCTATTGGGTGTATCCACACCTGCCTGCAATAACTCCTTTGCTGCCGATGCTGACTTATTTGCCAGACACCCTCGCACAGCGTCATTCAGAGCACTAGCAGTGCTTTCTTTTCATTAGCAGCCTGGTTAATTTGGGAGGCAGTCGTCATTAGAGTACAGCATGAAAACAACGCACGTTGTAGCTCCAGTGTCAGAGAGCTTCTTGATGTTTTCAGAGCCCCAAATCAGTCTGAACCCATCAATAATCCCGTGCCACGGGGTGCTGGTGCCCACAGCTGGATCTCTCCCTTTCTCCTCCCTGCGAAGCCAGGCGTTACGGGGAGCCCTGCCTGTGGTAATGCCTCCTCACGCTACCTTGGGCCTTGTGGCATACGTAAAATCAACTAATTTTGAACTTTGCTGCCTTCTTTCAAGACTTTTTTCTCCAAGGAAGCCCAGTCTAACATTTGCTGCTCAGGTTTGACTCCAGAAAATATATAAAATATATTCTGCCTGTCCCGAAATGGAGCGCACCCATCCCCAGCAGGCATGCGAGGAGAAAGCAGGTGAATCTCGTGCTCCACATGTACCTCGTGCTCCAGCTGACTCTGTGATCCAGCAGCCATCTCGCTCAGATCCCCTCAGCCCTCTTAACAGTGGTGAGCCCTAATTTCACTAAAAGTATGTCATTTCTTCAGTGTTTTGGGGGTTTGAATCTAGGACAAGAGTATCAGCGGAGAGCAGCAGGTACAGATATTCAGCCCTTATATCTTATCAGATATTCAAGAATGCGGTAAGAAATGTCAGGGAGAGCTTTCTACGAAATATTTAATTAACAGCAACAGCTACAGAAATGAAAAACAACATCCAGGCAATTACAGTGTTCAATAAAGCAGCTCTCAGAGGATGGAGCGGCAGCGGATTAGTGACTGACTGGCATTTAAATACGTTATCAACCAGTTAGGGAGACCAGAGTAAATTTGCTCCCCTGGGGATCAGGCTAGTAGAAGTATTATAACTATATTATTGTTTCTCAGGGCAATCAATTGAATTATATGGTGCAGTAGGCTAGGATGTTCAGCTGTTATTCCAGGAGCTGCTTACAGGATTTGTTTCACTGGACATTAATACAACGTACCAGGCAAGTTACTAATGTCAGTTTGCAAATCAGCATTTTCCTGTTTAAAAACAACAATGTGTATGCTCCAGTTTTGTATTTTAAATGCAGAGTGTGCTGGAAACTCTATAATTTATACAAGTGGTGGAATATGCTAATCTTTGGACGTTAAAATAGAACACAATAAAGAATTTATGTTATCTTTACCTCCAGGGCCAAATAGATGCTGAGAAGGCATAATTAGTCTGCCAGTTGTAGTGCCTTCTTTCTTACAAAAACGGGGAGAGTTTCACTGATTGGGGATTTTTGCTGTTACATTAAAAAATGGAGCCTTTGTATAAATAACTGTACGCACAGGCTGATGAATGAGGGAATGAACGAGCTGCAGCCATGCTTCAGTACAAGCTGATACATTCCCTTACACACACATACAATACTGAGGATGCAAAAAAAAACAGTTTGATGATGAAGTTGTACATGAAAGGCATACTCCAGTGTACGTAGATAAGTGTGGTTGAGTTTCTGATTATATCTGGTGTTCGAGTTCATTGCTCCTCTCTTGGTAGAGCACAGGGATGAAAAGGGAGTTGGCAATTTGAAAACTTGGATGTAATAAATAGGGTTTGTATTGATTTACATTTGATACAGACCAATTTGGTAAGTAAATTTAAATGACTTAGTTTCCTTCCAATAAATAGCCAGTCCGAAACCCAGAGCGGATGAGCCAAAGGGTGGCAAGCCACACCAGTTCAGGAAGGGATCTCCAATCCTTTGATACTGTTCATTCCCTTTCTTTATAGAAGCAAGGTTGCCCAGGACAGCCTGTTGAGCCAGTATTATAACAGACTCCTTCTCATAAGGAGGCGCAGAGCAGCAGAGAGCAGCTTGTTTTTGCCTCCCGTTGCATTTATATGGATTCATTTCCCCCCGTGGTCCCTTTCTTCTCAGCTGCTCTTCCAGAGGTGAGAGCAACCTTTGCTCCAAGGACACTGGGAGCCAATCTCATGGTCCAAGGCAGAGCAGCTGCCAGAAGGGACACCGCTGGGAATGATTTCTTTCACTGTTAGTGCATGATAAAGCTGGTTGGACGTGAGGAGGAGCCCTGGATTAGGCAACCTGTGGTAAACCCAGGTGTCCAAAGTCCCTGGAATGGCTGAGCAACTTCCCACTAATTATATGCTTAACTTTGTGAGAAGAGACTGCCATTAAAGTACACAGTAGGCTAAATACCTTCAATACAATTATATATATATAAAAAAAAGTATCTAAAGACTGTGAACCTCAGAACATAATAGCCGGAGAAAGAATACGTCAGCGTGAACATATTCAGAACATCTTCGTGTTCTGGGCACAGCTACAGACAAGCCTGTAGTGCTGGTAGAGCCCACCTTGAATTGTGGGGTGTGACAATCAGTTGTCCCAGACCATGCTGATTACATCCAAAGGAGGTAGATGGGGTGGGATGGCCCGATCCTGATCCCACAGGCAGGAGAGGAACTAAAGCAGGGACTGCTTGCTCGCTGCTGAAGAGAGGGGCATTGCACATCGCCTTGCCTTGCAGATGCCGAGGTACAAAAATGCATTACCGAGGAAGAAGGCACGGTGTGTATTTCCCACTGAAAATGCTGAAGTGCTCCTCTGAAGTTAAATATTCCAGATCAAGTTTTTTAAGCTCACGTGCTTTCCCCCATTACCCCCCGTAACCCAGGGAACTGAGGGGAGCGGAACGACACAAAGAAAGATGCTCTGAATATCAGAAGCCTGAAGTTAATTAATGCTCAGAAAGTGGTTTGAAGATGAAAAGCACTACTGCTAAGTGTTATTAATAGTGGAGTAACCCCGCTGTTAATTATAAATAACAATAATGCTACGGAGCACGCAACATGCAAAGATCTCAAAGTCCTTTTGAAATATGAATTGCTGATTTATTCTGATATTACAAATGGGAAGAATGAGACACGGAGGGACATAGTGTGTTAGAGAGAGGCTTTAAGTACCTAAGTAGAGGAGCTGAAGGCTGCAATCCAGATCTTAGGCTTGCCTTTCACTGGTCTAACTCCTGTAGCCTATTCCTTGGCTGTACGAGCACTGTGCAGTGTGAGTCCAACCTCTAATTTTCCTTGAGCTACGCAGGAGAGTGTAATTGTACAGAGCATTTCCAATGAATTTAGAGGATGTGTACCTATATTTTTGCTTTCTATAATGTTAGGAGGTGTAAGGAATTCATACAAGGAGCCTGAGGCTGAACGGAGTGGACATAGCAATCCAGCTAGATGCAGTGATTCCCCTGGAACCATCCCTGGGATCCCAGTCTTGCTGTACAGGTGAAAATAAAAACATTCAGTATTGCTCCTCCTTGCCACTGCTGTTACCAGCACAGTGACGTTAGTCAGACTGGGGCTTTCTGGCTCCAAACCCATTACTTACTCCGGAATTGTCCAAAATGAAGTGCACAGAATAAAGTGACTCAATTGGGGCTGAGTGAACAGTGACAAACTCTCAATCAGAGATGTTAACCATACCCGAGGACCCCCTTAGTTTTAAGGAATAACAATTTGAAAGCAAAATAGAAAGAACCAGCTCATGCCATAAAAAGAGCATCACATCTAGGTCTCCCCCTCTTGTTTCTTGTGGCTTATAGATGTCGGCTGCCTTATTGGCTTGTCTCTGTTTGAGCAGTCCCCTTCTAAATGAGGATTTTTAGTTCTCAAACTAATCTTTTCCTGTGAAGGAGGCTTCATTTGTATGCTGTTACTGTCATTACCAGTGTAATCTTCAGTCTTAATGTTAGTGTGTCTATTTTGTGCTTCCTTAGGGTAGCTGTGAAGTACTTCTCCACTAACCCATGAGTGCCTCTGGTTTCCCATCTTACTGAGGACTATTGTGTATTGTGATCATCTGCTAATAGAGGAGATTAGCTGAATCACAGCAGTCTCTCAAGCAAGAGATATGACACTTTTTTTCTCTTCGGTTGACGTTATAAGCTTGTCTTTTCATATTGGGAATAATCACGTTGTGTTGTTCTTTTATTATTGCCATTTCTGCTATAAGATTTCTAACTGCAGAGTCCTAAAGCGCTTCCTTGTTTCATCTTCATGGCCATTCAGTGTGCTTAATGGGCTTACAAGCAAATCAAGACTTCCATCTTCCTTGAATGGAGCTTTTGTTGGAGTCAATCTGCTGGCACAACTGGGATCACAGGTGTGTGCAACCTTTCGAGTGGCGGTTTCTTGTACTCCAGACCAGGTTTGCCCAGATGTTATTGCCAGAGCAATCAGAATTATTAACGTATAGTTCAGCAAAATGTTGACAGAGTACAGAGCATAAAACACCTTGCGCTGAAATTCCGAGCCCAATTAAATGGGCTAATTCACCTACTGCTTAATTGGCTGCGAGCCATGTGAGTAATTACGCCACTGACATCTTCCAAAATTATATTCTTAATTGTTACGCTTATTTGCATCACAATGAAATCACCACGTCTCGGCTCAGCACAGCTCAGCTCCCTGTATGGCAGCGGCTTCACCAGTGGAAGGAGGGAGGAAGCACTTTGGCGCGCCGCAGGCTGCCCTTCACGCAGGCATCAGTTGGCCAGGTAGCAAAGCGAGGCCACCGGGGAGATGGGGCAGGCAAATGTAAAGTTGCTCAGCTCCTTCTTTAACATATGTACCCGCTTGTTGTAGTACACGGCGGCTCTTATGGCAGCGTGCTGTGCAAGGCTCCTTTCTTTTCCTTTTTTTTTTTTTTCCTCCTCTGTTATTGTGTACGAAAATGTATGAATGTGGCAGCGTGATGCTGTATTGGCGGTGCTTGCAAACTGCAGCATAATATCACACTCCAGAGATGCAGTGTTTCTATTTGCTATCATAAATTTAGTTCGTATTTTCTTTCCTTCATAGAAAATACCCCTAGTTCTTTATACAAATAATGTCATTCCAAGGAAAATGTATGCAGAACCACTTTACAGAAAACCTCTATAAGCACTGTTTGGTCTTGCTGTGTAGATCTACTCTCTAATTGCTTTGAATTTACTTTATTGCAAGGCTGGGGATTGCTTTGAAGTGATTATGAAAGAATAAGCAGGCTTCTGCAAAGGGAATTTAGGAAAGAAAAAGCTTTTAAGAAATCCTATTTTGAAGTTCCAGTTCCAGAGGGTCCCCAGTTACTAAAATGTAATGCCAGTGCATTCCCTTCCCTTCTATCTCTTTAACAGAGCACTCTGCTTCATTAAGAAGTCTTACCCGGGCATGAAAATTGTTTCTTGAGATCATTTTACAGCCATGTCATTTTGTTGTAGGGGGCTGCGGTATTACTGTATTTATTGGCTTTTTGAAAGTCTTTTCTATGCATGCAGGACTATTTTCATCCATCTCACAACAGCTTTACTCAATTCTAGCCCTGCTCCAAGACACAATAGCAACATGATGGGTTTGCTGGCTCTAAGATAGCTTCTTTCTGAAGCACACGAGTTGGGTACAAAGTTCACCCAAGTGGCTATTGCACCAAAATAAATTGAATATGGAAATCGGGACTTAGGAGAAACAGGTTAATGTTATTTAATATATATACATATATACGCATGGAATAGTGGGAAAGAAAATAAAGATTTAGACACTTTTTTATGTTTATCATCAGCCAGGAGACCCACATACATGCTTCTGCTCGATGATTTTCTAAGAATAAAAGGGGAGGGGGGTTCTTTTTCACTGTAAAATCAGGTAGAGATTTCTTTCAAAACCCCAAAGCAAATCCAGCTGTCTCTCCGTCCCAGCATGGACCTTAGAGGATGGGGAGGAAGGAACAGAAATCAGACCCACGTTGTTTTCTCCAGGCTGTATGCCTGAGGAACCCCGATCGGTTTCCTTCCTAGAAGCTCCTTGCATTCATTTTGGAATTGTTCATTCATCAACAAACTCAGAAATCCCATCCATGCGTGGAAGACTTGTTGGTTTTCTGACGGAAAGCTAATAACGTCTGCTCTTAATTACACATTAACAGGAGCAACCAGCTGCCTGGCAGGTTTCTGTCCCGTTGGTCTGCGTGGTGCCCGTGTGGGATGCCCGCTGAGGAGGGCGAGGGCAGGGTTTGTGCTTGGGATGTGTTTGGTTGAGGCTGATCTGCTGCCGAGCTGGGTCTCTGTCTTGCAGTGACCCCAGATTAATCGTACCCAATTTTAGGTCCTTTTGTGTGTCTTTGAAATAGATTGGGAAAAATGTATAAGGAGAAAAAATGGGTCTGCTAATAAAATAAAAATTAGCAGGCACCTCTAACAGTCCCACAGCAGATAAATAAAGAGAATAAAGCTTCTGGCCTAGGAGGCAGTGACAATTTTTATTCTACATTAATTGAGCATTAGATTAATGTGAAGGTTTGGCTCCTTGGGTCCGGGCGCAGCTTTTCAGAGACTGGGCACCTCTTCCCCTGGCTGTTCGCAGCCCTCCTCCACAGAAATCCATCGCCTTGCCTCACCTACAGCTCACTTCAAACGCTCCTAACTTCAAAAAGACCAGTTCAAAGAGCCCTGGTTTATTTGCTGTTTTCGCAGCAGTTACAGCCTAAATAATTAGCTAATACCTTTTAAATATGTTTTAAAGATTACGGTTTAAATCCCTAAGCTGTGTCATCTTTTGGAAACAGTCTTCTTAAAAACTGCCGAGCAAGCATAAATTATAGAAGGAGCTCCAGATGGCCCAGGAGTTCGCTGTTTATTTACAGGAAACCGGCTCCTTCCCCTCAGCCTTTTATCCCAAAAAGCACAATTTGTGGGCCAAAGGCACGGCTGTGAGCTCTGTACGGTCCCCAAATTGTTTTACCGAGGCAGTGTCACTGCCTGCCCCAGCTGGCAGCATCCCTGTCACATCGTCCCCATGCTGAGGGAGCAGCCGCCGGTTGGAATCTGTTGCGGTGTGTCCCCAGATTCCTCCTTTTTATTCCTTATTTTGTCCTTGTTTGTTTGTTCCTGAGGATCTTGACAGCAGCATTTTATTATTTTACGATCCGTGACTTTGAAGGTGGGAGCATAAAAGAGGTTGGAATGAAGTATTTAGGGTGCTCGCAGCTCTCGCATCTCCAGCGTGGCTCAGCGCTGCGCCCTCGTCGTTCCCAAGTAGCTGCCAATAGTTTCCACCGATTGCAGATGTTGGCCCAGCTTGGAAAGAAGCCCCATTGTCCATCTACAGTGAGATCTATAGAGAATGTCTTTTTGGGTCTCCCAGTGCATTTTTTATCAACTGGGTTTTCCTTGTGTGCTTGGTTGTGCTCCAGCCGGGCCTCCTGTGCCTGGGGCAGCGAGCACGGGCAGCGCGGCACCTTGTCTGTGAGGAAAGACGCTGTTGGATCTCACTCAGGTTGGAAGGGACTTTGCTTTCAAATAATTACGGAGCTTAAATGTATGTAGAGCCTCTCAGGGAAGCCTTGGAGTGCTGTGCCAATTGGTGGTGAGACCTGGGCCTGGTGGTTCTCAGCCGAACACCAAGAAAATGGGGCGGGGGGAGCCTGGAGGCCTGCGCTGAGTGAGGGGTGATCTGAACACGGTCTCCAGCAAGAGAGCTGGCCTGAAGCACTCTATATAAAGAGCACTGGGTTCCTACATGACCTGCGTGGACAGTCTTGGGTTTTATTTGTCGTCTGAAAGGCTGCCCAGTGGCTGCATAGCTCCCTCCACTCGTCAGTTCAACGCTCTGAGTCCCGCGACCACAAGGCAGGCCCGGGGTGAGTGGGGTGTGCTGTGGGGCTGGATGCCCCACGGGGGTAATGTGAGTTCCTCGCTGCCTGCATCCGTGCTGTTACACCACATCGGGGCTGTTTGTGGTTCCCCGGGTTTAGCCCAGGACACGGCGTGGTTCTGGCTTCACGGCAGGGACGGGCACGAGCTGCAGCATTCTCCAAGGTTCGTTTTGTGGGGATGCTTGTAACATATGCTTGCCTCTAGGAACGCATTTGTTGGAAGGAGGAGATTCTGGAAAGATGAGAAAAGCCCATATTTTAAGCATACAGCCTAACAAAGAATTCACTCAATTTTAGTTGCATTTGCAAGTGGAAGAAGAGCTCCGCGCATTCGCAGGTTGGCACAATGCAGCGCATCAGTTAAACAGTTTGGAAAAGTAGCTTAACTTAACGGAGGCATCCCAAGAGACACCCTTTTTCTTTTTCTTTGGGAAGAAAAAAAAAAGAAGCTGTAAAAGAAAGAAGGGAAAAAGAAAAAACCCAGGCATGCCTTGAGCCCTGAGTGACAGTTTCCCTCTCTGCTCCTGTGTTGGCACACCTCTCACGGCAGTGGATGGGCAGGTTGTTTTAATCTGATGTGGTCAAAATGCATTTGGTTACCACTTTTTGCAGGCTCGTACGCTGTGGCTGATGGGTTAGGTACTGATTTCAGGTCTTGAGGGACCTTTGTGTTGGGTGCAGCACAAAGAAATATGGGGACAGTTGAAGGAGATAACGCAGCACGGGCTGCTGGCTTCAGGCTGAGAAGATGCAATTTTGAAAGCTGGCTAAATGAGCTATGATATTTGTGTTGATAATTTGTGATCAGATTTATAACTAGTGGTTTTTTAAAGCATACAAAACTCCCAAACTCTGAAAATTAATATTGTACTGATGGACCTGCTTGAACAAACATAATAAAAAATGTGCTCTCTGTCACGGCAAGCTGAAAAAGCAGATGGCAGTCGGAGGCTGAGCAGCATACAGAAGTTTGAAATTTTAAATTAAATCAATTTGAAGCTTTGTTTGTGCCTAAGGCAAGCTTTCCCCTCAGATGAAGGAGAGTGGCTAGCTGAACTCTTTTACATGGGCTCTGTGTTTGAAAAGGCTGCCGAAAGGTTTGAAATGCTCTGCAGTCTGCGCCACGGCGTTAGTCTGGGCTAAGAGCGGAGCAGAAATGGGAAATTCAGGTTACTGCTGACCGGGAAGCCTTTCCAAAAATGCAACCTCCTGTAATGAGATGGGTGCAGAAGAGGGGCTTCTGCTTTTCCACAGCGGGCCATAAATATTCAGATCATGTCATATGTTTCCTGTGCTCTGAAGAGATGTTAAAAAGAAACAAAATGAAGAAAGAAAGAACCCTACAGCAGACGTACACGCCGTGTTGTGCTGCTACAACAAATCAGCCCCTGCCTTGATTGAAACATCCCCAACTGTCCTGACTTTTTGGTGAGCTCACAGGAGACCAGGAGCGAGGCAGGGAAGGTGTTCCCTGGGTGTTCCCTGCTCTCGAGGTTTTGCTTCTTGGCTGCTGATTGTAGCGTTAGTCCGGTGGCGAAAAATTGTTTTATTTCTGCCGTTCTGGTCTTTGGCCTCTCCTTTCTGGAAATCATCACTTCAAATTACGGCTCTACCCGTCTGTTGCCTTGAGCTCCAGGAACCTGCTGCTGCCTGCTCGTCTGATTGCTGCCCTGATCGGCGGTGCCAAAATCCCAGTCCCAAAGATTTTGTTAGCCCCTGAACTCTGAGACCTGCTCCGCGGTGGTAGATGTGCAGCTGCTTTTGAGAGGTTGGGTACATGCACGGAATGGAAATGCTCAGTTTAGCAAAGCACAAGAGGCAGAAGACATTAAAGAAAACCAGTTTAATGGCTCTTAATTCTGCAGCAGGAAAAAATAATCAGGTTTCTTGAAAGATGGCTGAATTTGCAGCCATCCTTTTAAATAAATGAGTCAGTCTGTTCCTTGCCCCTTCCTTAGGGATGAGGGTCTACTGCTAATCCGCTCAGTGAGGATGAGTGGCTTGTGCTGCAGGAGGCATTCACGTGGAGTCCACTGTCAGCACCAACCATAAGCTCTGTCTGTACCCAGGGTAGATGTTGATGTCAGTAGAAACGTGGCAAGCTGACGCAGATCGAGATGCCAGGTGTCATTGCAGCAGTTCTGAACAGAAGTATAAAGGGGAAGGACGTAATGACCCAAGGTACTGCCCTGTGTTCTGGCAGCTCAGAGAATAAAATCAGCGTGGCTACAGGATGAAGGGGAGTGCAGGAGGGAGGCTGCAGCAGGACCACACCAGTGATCTTCGTGTCTGTACACCACGTGCGAGCCCCGGCCGTCACACCGCCAGCTGCACTGCCTCCCACCCGGCTGGCAAAGGACAGGGAAGGGAACTGAGAAGAAGAGAGAGACCACGCTGGGAAGCAAGGATATTTTAGACCCAAGTACGTTCCTTCTGACAGCAGGGAGCAGAAGGCCTGAGTGTAGCTCCAGAGAGACCAGTATGGGTTTTTTTTAGTAATAATAAATAAATAGATCTCATGGACAAGACAGCAATGGAGGTGGAGTTTCCCTTTTGCTCTTTCAGTAACTTCTTTTGCCCCTCCAGCTTTTTGGCCATTTTTTTCTTCTCTGTATCTCAGAGGTAGCGCTTCCCAGGTACACGGCCGTGGACTTTCAGCTTCTCTCCTTTTCTCCAACACACCACTGCCATAAGGTCCCAATCCAGCTGGGGGACCCTGGTGTCTTATAGTGGAGCATTACAGGGACATCGGTGGCGTGTGCTCAGTCTGGATTTACACAGGAGGGAGCCCCGCTGGTGTAAAATCCCCCTGGCCTCCAGTGGAGCTACACATCTCACCTCAGCTGAAGGTCTACACTGTAATAACAGCCCAAGCTCCTCCAAAGGCTCTTACACAAATCCGATCTTTGATTTAGGTCTATCTTGAGTATAAAGAAGCAGAAATTAGCTCTGTCATTAGGCTGGACATGACGTTGCCTCTGCTGCTGGGCATTTCTGTGATGGATTAACCCGGCTGATGCAGCACTGGGCGCCTGTGCGGTGCTGTGTCACTGGCTTCGGGGGTGTAAATGTGTGAACGTGGCAGCCAAACTGCTTAAATCTTCAGTCGTGTTTGTGTCTGGCTACCCTCGGATGTCCAGATTTAATTATCCTGAGATAATTAACAATAATATATCAATACACTGCAATGTGAATACAAACGACGGGGATTTGGGAAGTCTCAGGCACCTCTATTGTGCCCTGACAGATGCACGTGCTGCACGGCCACGCGTGTGCCAAGCCAGCCGGGTAATGATGTATCATGCTTCCCAGGGAACAGCTCCCCTGTCCCAAAACTGGTAGCTATTTCTTCTTTCTTTTGTGTGTCAGGAATATGTGATTTTGTTGTCAGCACATTTTTTGTAATGAAAAGCAAATGGTATCCAATATGTCTTGGGGAAAACGTGCAAACAACAGCAAAATTATATGTTGTTAAAAAAAAAACGATGTAACTTGTTTGCTGTCAATACAGCTCTTAATGACAGAGTACAGGGAAAATGTACCCGGTGCTCACTGTGCGTGTATGTGTAGGGTTGGAATTTGTATCTATACGTTATATAGATTGATTTACAAATAGGGTGAGAAATTAAGTTGCATGGATTCGATGTGCAGCTGCAAGGTTTCACAGAGTTCGGGGTGTTTGTGGACTTTGTGAAGAAGGATTGTGAATGATGCACATGCTGCAAATCCCAGGCAGGTCCCTTCGGAGGGAAGGCACAGACAGCTCCCTGAAATTACTGCTCTGCAATTTGCTGCAATTTGGAGTTCAGACAAGGACAGCAGCGCCCTAAATCACACGGCTGAGCAACAACAACAAAAAAAACCAAACACTGCGTTTGTGTGTGTGTACGTGGATGTGTAGGTGTAGAGTAGGTAAGGGAAGAGCCCTCGCTGTACTTTTGCACAGGGTCCCACTGATTTTGTCCAAGCAAGTAGCCACTTTGTAAAAATCCCTGAATTATCCTCAAGCTGGGGTTGATTTTAAGCGCTTGTGTTATTCAGCGCAACTCGGGAGATGGATTTTATTCCAAAGCTGTCTCATTCTATGAAAGATTATGAATGATCTGCTGCTCCCGTTGCCAGCAGGATTGTTCATTCTGGCTTTGAAATCACCTAGAAGACATCTGGGGTAAAATCTCAGTGTTTTTGAAACACTCTGCAAAATTCCCATGGACTTCACAAATGTCAGATTTCCCCCAAATATGAAAACTTACTGCTTGAAACCAGTATACATATTTTACACTAAGATCTCATCATGCTAAATCTCACTCATGCAGTGAAATTTTGCAAAAAGTGAATAAAAAGGAGGACGAATACTTGAAAGGAAGCTCGTGGGCCTTGCTTGAACGACTGCCCATAAATATTTGATGCCAATATTTGTCCTGCTCTTGCTGAGACTCCTGAAGAGCATTTCCTCTGTGATCTTTACTTAGCTATTCCTTGCTCCTTTCTTCTCCCCGTTTGTTGAGTGGCTTGTTTCCATTCCAGATGCAAAAATGGAAGTCTCAAAAATGGAACTTCCTTTAGAAAATGATAGTTAAAAAAAGTGATTTCCCCCCCCCCAAAAAAAAAAGCTATTAAGCTCCCTGTGTATGCCCTCCACAACCTTATTTATACGCTACTAATATTTCTCAGTACAGCCAAGTTTCAGATAATTTCCCCCAAAGCTGCTCAGTGTTTCAGACACATCTGCAGGCTCCTTGGGGTTGTATTTCACTCCTTGTGAATAAAAACATGAGGGCATGAAAATTTCTCTCATCATCCGTGCTGAAAGCCAACCTGTACATGTCACCCCCCTGATAAATTCAGCTGGGAGAATCCAGTCCAGCTCATCTACAGGGGACTCAAGGTATCAGCTTGTTTCCGAGGCTTTTTTTTTTGTAACCTGTGTTTCTAATTGTGCCTGCGTGCAGCAGAGCCCTGCAGCCCCTAAATGGCTCCCTAGGCGCTTGGAGCAGCAGCGTGCATCCCCCAAAGTTTTTCATTACAGGTATCTGTAGTAAAGAGTTAAAAAAGTGAATTAAGGAGATCCATGTGAAGATTTTGTTTAGGAATATTTATTTTAAGTCTGATTTTCAAGCATTGAGCCTAGGAAAGCCAGAGCCTGGCTGCTGGTGCTGCTCTTTTACACAACCCTAAACCTTTACCTTCAGTACGGGCATTGCTCATTTGCACACTCTTGGTGTGTGCTGGAAGCTGTAGCATCAAGGATGATGCTTGGCTGCTCCTTGCTGCCAGAATAAACCGCTTAAAAGATGCTGAAACAAACAAGCACAAAGGTAGCTCCATCAGTGAGGGGCTGATCTTGCTCCTTTGAGCTTCTGCGCACTCAGGTTTTGCTCGGCCGAGCCCCCGTACACGCACGGTGCTCCGTTGAGTGGCAAAAAGTAGGAAATGAGTAATTGCATAATTGCAGCTAATATTTCTCTGCAGCTGTGAGGGGCACCAACTGGGATGCGGTTTCACTCCTGCTGCAGCACGGATTGCCCTCCCAGCTCCCATTAAGCTAACCAGAGATGCACACCTAACGGTCCATGCCCTGTAATTGGTAAGATGCAAGGGGGAATTCGGCTCCGGAGTGATGGAGTGTTTTTTTTTTTTTTTTTTTAAAGGCATCCAAGGATTGCTGCTGTGTGTACTTCTGGGGAAGTCAGGGCTTTTTGGTAGGGTAGTTCACGTGAAATGTGAAAGTGTTTAATGTTTCTCTAGCATGACTGTTACAGTTGGTGGTCTTTCTAATCAAGAACGACATTAACTAGGGAGCTGGTTTTAAGGATGCACGCCGTTTCCCAGTGAACTGAATGATATCTACACACATTCATTTGAAATGTACAAATGCAAAAATGTGAAAATTAATTCAGAATATCTTTGTGATCGTTTCTGAATAATTAAAAACTCTGTCACAGGCCCTTTCATTTCGCAGTTCCACCATTATGACCACTTCTCTTCCACGGTAAATTGTACAGAGACCTTAATCTGCGATACTGAAAGAATAGACTTTTAAATCAAAATAAGCGTAAGGAAAAAAAAAAAAAAGAAGAAGAAGCATATTAATTGCTCCTTCTTCCTACAGTTTTTTTCTTCTCTTTCCTTCAGGCATTCCTTGCATAAAAATATCCATTCACCAACTGTTCACCAACTGTTCCTCCTCTCATTGCCCTACCTTAGTTTTCATTTTCAGACACCAGTGAGTATTTGCTCTTCAGCCTCCCAGTCTTTGAAGTTGTCTTTAGGTTTTTAAAGGCGGCAGTTTGAGGAACCGTCACCAGGAGCCTCACACCCTCAGGAACCTCAGCACCCTCAGCATTCTCAGCATCCCAGCAGTCCAGTTCCTCTCACCCCTGCTCTGCAATTTTTGGCACCTTCTGGCAACATCCATCCCGGCCTCAGGACGCGGCGGTGTCCTTCCAGGCTGGGGGCTGCCTTTGGCAGGGCAGAACACTGCACTCCAAATGTGCAGCAGTGAAACACTCACCCCTTTGTTCTGCTCCGTGTTTCCTTTGCTAACAGTGAGCGGCAGAAAGAGGGGTCCTGGGGGTCCCGTGGGGCAAGGTCTGGCTCTGTAGGGGCAGCCCCGGGGATGGTTGGAGCCTCAGCATCGCGTTCGCTTCGTGTACTCTGCATGGTAAGGGACGTGGTCCCATCCAGGGGGAGCCCCCAGAGCCCGTGGTGTGCAGCAGATGGAAAATCCCACTTTGCGTCCTGTTATTTATGTCCTGTTTTCCTGTGGCTATTTACATGATTCTCCCCTTTGGAAACAGAGAAGCAGATTGAAAACTCAGGCTGCATCTAAACCCATTAAAGTGGATGTTCAGCCTGTACCAAGGAACTCATTCAACAATCTACTGAATTATGCACCAACACGCCAATTCCTCGTAGACTGTGGACGAGTGTAATAGATATCTTCTGTTTCCAGCCAGGGGGTTGACTCTGCAGTTTCTTGTCCCATTTCCATGTGGTGGGCCAGCTGGACTTCTGGAAGGTGGTTGAGATGAGCAGGAAACTTGGAAAGCAACATTAATTATTTATTTCCAGGGCTCTTTACCAACGTTTTAGGGGAAAAAAAGTTATCAAAAATGAAATATGATTTATCCAAACCTGTTTCTTTTTCCTTGGAACAGGACAAGAGTCCTAGCCTTCGAAGCTATCAAGCCATGCAGTGTTATGTCTGTGCTTTAGAAAGGAGGGGAACAGGAGCAAATGCTGGCTGAATTTCCAGCTGCCTCATCTGCTTTTTGCTGCCCTTTCATTTTTAGGGGCTCCACCACTGTTCAGATCCCCGTGACAGCTTCTCTTCTGATAGTAACACAGGCACAGGAATTGAATGAGACCTAAGGTCCATCTTTTCCAGTAGCTTGTCTCTGACAATATCCATTACGGTCTTTTGGGGTAAGTGTAAGAGCCATATGGGAGGGAGGGAGGGAATAATGCGATTCCCTGCACGGTCTCCTTTGGATCTATAATACTTAGAGACTGACCTAACCCCTGAGGCAGAGGGTTTAATATCCCTTCAGTTTTTTGCTGTCATTAATTATGACAGCGCTGGATGTCAGGAGTGGACGCGTTGGCTCTTTCGGTGGCTTTCCTCCTCCTTCAGTCTCCTGAGACGTGTGATCCTGCATCTTGGCTGTCTGAGCAAAGCGGGATGTGCTCCTCACAAACAAATGAATTCGAGGCGTGGGAAGGGACCCTGCAAAAGGTCTAACGTGCCCCCTCCTCGTCATTCTGTTAGCTGATTATAAATAACTCAGCTTTTATGGTGGAGCCCAGAAGAACTTGCAAATATTCATTTTTTCTTGTGTCTTTTAGCTCTGAGGCTTAGTTTGGCCAATTTCAATATATTTCCTTACCCCTCTTGTGTAGGGGTTTTTATAGAGCCCCTCGAAGGACCATTAACATGCTCCACGTAGAGATTATTTTATGTGCGGAATGAAAACCCTCACACCTCTGCTTTTTCATGCATTGTTTTTAAAGCACTGATATATCTGGGTAATTTTGGGAAGCTCTTAAATGGATAGGTGGGATTTGCTCATAAATCAGCTGTGCTTTGACCTGGTAGTTTGCTTCCTTAAGGAGCCCTAAAACGTGATAATATTTCAACATTTTTTTATTTTCCCCAGCATCCCACTGTCATGAGCAGCCCAGGTATGTAGGAATCATCAGTTTTTATTAGGTGAGTGGTTCAAACTTCTCCTCCAGTATTTTTTTTCCCCCTTTTGATTAGCCATGCTTCGATGCATCTGTGTTGAGGTTTCAGATGCACCCCATTACCGAGCCGTGTTCCCTCCTAATGAAAGCAGTCACTTGAGTTCTCCGTGCTTAAACATGTAAGTGGCAAACACAGCCTCGGTAGCGAAATGCAGAAAATGTTGCTCTAAGACTTGAGATACTTCAGTCGGGGGAACAGAGCAGAGGATATGGAGTTTTGTTTTTATTTATTGTATTGCTCTGTGCTTGTTCCGTGAGCCTGGTAGCAATATGCTGCGTTTTACCACTTTGATTTAGAAGATGCTTTACTTCAGGAGTGTAATTACCCTTTCTTTAGCATTAGTTCATTCGCAGCGCACAGGGAGCTGTTCCCATATTTCTTCTTTTGTCCTTGTTGGTACTTTCTTATGTGACATTCTCTCGATTCATATGATCTCTGACCCTAGTGATGCACAAGTGGCTTCTGAGTCAAACTACAGATGAACCCTGCTCAGAACAGCTGCAAAAAATATTCTTTGTTTCATGAATTGTTTGATGCCATGCTCCCTAGGGAGAGATGTTAGTTTCCCAAAACAAGAAAAAAAATATCTTGCTGCGAACAAAGGAGAGAAATTATTGAGCATCATTTTGCCACTGACAAAGAATAAAAATAATTTAAGCCTGGACATGAGTGACTTCATCAGGGCATAGCTTATTTTGCAGGGTGAGTGTGCATTCTGCAATTCAAACCATGGTTGAATATTCAGACTTTTTTTTATCCATGATTTCAAAACGTATTGAATGTATTTATTTTTTTTAAGCCGAAAAACATGCTTAACAGTACATTTTCTAAGGCTGTTGTTGGCTTCTAACGGGGAGTGGGTTTGTACTTTATCAGAATAGCAACACATGGCTCAACTAACAGGAACTCCTTCGACTGTCTTACGCGTGCAGCTGCTCTGCTAGCGTTTGTGTTGAATTGCAGAGAGGTGATAAGGACCCAGCAACCGTTTCATCCAGGTTTCCATTACGGAGCTGGGTTTCAGCAACATCCCTCTTCCCTTGCACTATTCCCTTGTAACCTAAAAGTAAAAAAAAAAATAAATAAATTGCGCTTCAGCTCTGCTTGCCCGGATCCTTGCTGGCAAAGAGCATCCTTTCAGATAACCTCAGCAGAAAGGAGCAGGTTCTTTAGAGATAGAAAGCCTCCACATTGGTCCTTTAATTGTTATTTTTCACTTCTTATTTAAGGCTCCCGTGTCCCCTCCTCGCAGCCCATCCAGTTACTCAGTTCTCTCACGTACGAATCACGAGCAGATGATGGCTCCTGCCATTCCAATGGCATCTTCCAGGGCTGGGTGCAGACACGGCGCGAACATCCCCCCAGGGAGCGTAAGATGCTCCCGATTCATCGCTGAGCTCCGGGATGCCATCTGCGGTTCCCAGCACTCCGTGCCCTTTCGGGGCAGCCACACATCCAGCACGGCAAGTTAATCATGTCTGTCTGAAACTTTCCTTTCCCAAGTCAGTAATTCATTGCTGTGGCCCACAGAGTTCAGCATTTTGGCTGGGAGCTGTTTTGATAAATGAGTGGCGGACTTTATTTAGTAGATCTTTGAAAAGTAAGGAAGCTTTGTGCCAAATGAAGAAATTTCAGCTCAGATACGTGACGAGACGCATGAGGACCTGGTGCAAGGATTATGCTTTCTTTGTCTGTTGACTTTGCCTCAAAATTGTGCTTCTTGCTGATTTTTTAAGTTTGTTTTTATAGGATGCTGCTGATGTGAAATTTACTTGATTAAACTCAACTGCAGCTTGCGTGTTCTGGCAGTGTAATTACAAGGCAGCAGTGCCTGTGTGTGCAGCCTGCCTCTCTGGTTAGCTACCTGCCTTCTTCCTTCTGCCTGGTCCACAATGAGATCTGCTGGGTGGCCACAGAGCTGACTGATGCTGGTGGGCATCCTGCTAGCAGCTTTCTGGGGTTGCTCATTATTTCCCTTCCTGTTCTGCTGATCCTTGCTTTCATTAACACCATACAGAACCAGAGAGTCGTATCAGGGCCCTTTTGGTCATCCCAATGAGAATGAAGCCATGGCACTGATACAATCCAGTGCAAGGTGCTGTGACTGCAGTAGAGGAGGCGGTTGCTGCTGCATTAACATGCCTGGTCCCTAATGGCAGAGGGCTGCACTGGCCATCAGGAGCCTCTGGTTTATTTCTGTCTTGCAGGGAGGGATCGTTAGAGTCACATGAATAATGGAAATCAGACAGAAGAAGCCTATTAGGGTATTTTATCTATCTTCCTGCCAATATAAAATTCCCTTTCTTCAAGGCATGCTCTGTGGTTGTGTTCTGATCCCCGACAAAACGCCTGTGCTGAGATCCCCCAAGAGCTGCGTGGGGAGCGATCCAGGCGCGGCTGGGATCGGCGGCAGGGCTCCCACTGAGTTCAGTAGCAGTTGAATCGGGACTTGAAAAAAGGGAACAGATCTTGCCAGGTGGCTTCTGGCAAGCGGGGTTTTCATCTGTAAATCAGCAGGAGCTGTACAGGGTCTCTCCATGCAGGTACTGGAGCTGCAGAGCTTTTGCACGATTGGGATGTGCCCAGCGTTGGCAGCTCGAAGGCAGATGGGCTGAAAGCGGCTGCACCCACGCTTCCTATTGATAATTCATTATTCTTTCACCTGCAGAAAATATTTCCAGGTCTAGTCTGGTAAGAAGGCACCAGAAATGTATTTTAGGACATCGTTCTGCATGGGTTACAGCTTGGCTCCGTAGCTACTGCTTTAGTTTTGTCAAGGATCAGGCAGCAAGGTGAGAACGGGGTCCAGGGTGCAGATGCCCAGCCCGTGTCCCGTTCCTCTGGGGACACCCAGAGTTTGAGGAAGGTGTTAGAATTTCTGCAATATCCCTGGAAAATTTGTCTGAAAGCAGGACAGTCATCAACTTTCTGGTAACCCGACACAGGCTGGAATGAATAAGGACATTTTTCAGCAGAAAAATAAACTGTTAACTGCAGGGGACTACACCGGGCTGTCCATCCTGCATGGAAAAAGCCACCTCAAAGCAGCCTGGCCACGGACCTTGGTACACAAAACATCCTCTGACTTGGAAATCAGTCCGTAGGCTGAGTGACTTCTAGGTTTAGCAGCCCAGGTGGCAATTCTGCTCCCACACCGTGCACCGCAAGCATAGTGTGTGGTTCTGTAGGTAGATGTTTTCACAAAAGGTGATAAATAATTGATAGATGCACAAACAGGAGCTTTATGCTGTCAGATGTAAAACATTATGGGCTATAATACTGCCATTAGGCTTTTTGGCTGAGATCAAGCACGGTGTCAGCTTTGGTTTATGGATCTTCCAAAGCAGCCTCACAGCAGACTCGGTGGTTGTGGAAACAACACGTGCTTGTGTTGGTTCTGCCCTTCAGTATTTCAATGATTTTGTCTGAAAATGTAGTTATTTAGAGAATTGTAAGAGCTTATCCTTACTATGCTAATAAATTGACATTTACAAACAAGAGACATACCCGTCAGTAACGAGATCAGGAGCTGTAAAATAATTTCTATTTATCTCGTCCACCAACATCGCTCCGAGCAGGCCTCGGGCTGCCGGGCTGCAATAACATAAATACCAATTGAGGAGGCCCAGTCAATAAAAGCTCACTGCACACACTCCAGACGTAATTAGTTCCTCCTCCCTGTTCTTGTTGTCTTACCTGTGGACTCTGTCTACGCACTGGGCCTTCCAGAAAGGTTTCTCCCCTGCTCTTTTCCTCAGGGAGGTCCCACCTCGGCTGGCTCCCAGCCTTGGCTGGGGGTTGCCGGCCTAGCAGTGGGCGCTGCCACCCCGCTGTGAGGCCTTCCCCAGGGATCCTTCATGGCCAGTCGGTGGGGTTGGTCCCCATATACCTGCTTTTTTACACCCAACCTCAAAGCAGCACCGCTGGCTGTCCTCTGGGGGGTGCAGGCAGCGTTTGAAGGGGATTTCAGCGCGCTCTAGTACTTATCTGAGCACCCGGGAGAGAGATCTGGGTATCCTATTAGGATAACATACAAGAGCTGGAGTTGTATCGAGATTACTTCAGAGCTCTCCCTCTGTCTATAAAACGCAGTAACCGATTTCTAATTACATTTCTCGCGTGGCGGGGTTGTAGGTTTTCGGCAGCCAGACAGGGAGCGAGGAAGCGTGAGCCTCCCCTCCTCCCTTTGTAGTGTGCTGACGGGGGATGTTGGCCTCCCGCTTCTCCCTGCTATCAAACTTGAGGCTAATTATCAACGGGGGGCCGTGCTGCGTTTCTTTCTGAAGCAGATTTCAAGGCCATTAAATCCCGCGTAGTGAGTTGCTGAACCTTCAAGGAGGGAAAAAGAGACGGCAAGGATCTGTACCGTAAGTTTGATTTAGCAGGAATTGGGCTTTCAAGTTCTGTTTGCTTACCTTAGCAGGCACACACGGGCAAAAAAGTACACAGCGGAGTGCGAAAATAATGAACTGAAAAAGAACATGCCATCGAGGGGAGCCAGTAGCTTGAATAGGAGTGAGAAAGTCCCCGTTTTTGGAGGTTACGGCTGGTGTACTATGTAAAATTTAACATCTTTGGGAGTGGAAACGTGTGAACATTGTGCGGTACATTAGACCAAGCCTTATAGGCCACGTTAGCTCATTTTCGAGTAAATTTAATTGGAGAAACTTTGGCAAACCATACCCTGCTGACACCTGCAGCTGCGTTGAAACTGAGATGTCTTAATAGAGCACAAGCAGTTTGAAGGTATGGCTGATTGCACTGTAAATCAGAGGAGTGTGGAGGTACAAAGCTGTGTACTACCCTGCAAAGGAGTCGTGGGTGCCCGAAGAGCAGCCGGGGCCGCACACCTTGCGGAGCAGTGCCTGTGCCTTTGCAGGACAGTGCCAGGAAAGCAGGGAAATCAGATTGAGGGCTCCCGTATGAAATCAGCTCCTGTCCTGCTTGCTCAGTGTCTGTTGGGACGCCCTGAGCTCTGGCCACCCACTCCAAGTGCCTGAAGCTCGAAAACTTCCATGAGATTTTTATTTTTTTTAGACCATTTCTTAAACCAAATGGCTGCGGAACTGAGCAATTAGTCCTGGCATTATTGAAGTGCCTCTGCTTGCTTGCTTTCATTTTCCCTACTTATCACCCTAAATATTAGGATAGTTTACAGGCTGGTTTGCAAAACAGTATGAGAGATTGTAAGATGATAATTTTTTAATTGGTCTGAAGCACCTCACGATTCTGCCTAGAGAGAAGATGCCTAGGAGGGAATCTGCGATGGATGCTATCGTTCCAGATGGTGGAAATAGCTTCCAGAGAGTCAAAAAATAGTACGGAAATGTTGGACTTTTACAGGGAATGCTTTCTGCTCCAGGCCAGTGCTCCAGCATTAACTCTGCAATGCACGAGCAGTGCATTTCCATCCCCAGCCCTTCCTTCTGCGAGGAGATCCAGATCCAGGAGGCCTGTCCACGGCTGGCCAGCTCTACCTAGCGCTACCTGGAGGCTCTTGTTCCCTTCTGCCAGCACAGGAATGACCTTCCTCAGGATCCTTCCATTCCCCAGTACGTTTTAAAACATCAATCGGTGCCTTATGCAGTGCTCCGTGCCAGGAAATGCTACAGCACAGGCTGTTTGCTCCTAAATCTACACTTGACAGACGAGCAGCAAGCAGTGAATATCCTCAGGTAGCTGCACACACGCACACTCACACCTCCTTTGGCCGAGCTGGTTATTGCTGTGTTGCTGTTAGTCTGGCTGTTCAGTTTAACAGCTGCATGCAGGAAATAATAGCAATAGGGGACGTTTTGCCCCTTGAAGGACCCTCAGTAGCAATTTGGGGCGATCCCGTTGTGCGGGGGGAACGGCCGCTGTCCCAAGGCTGTCAGCCCAAAGTGCACGTGTTGGCATTTCAGGCAAATTCGATGTTCCTGTGGCTGAGCTAACCTCTTGCTGCCGCTGGATTTGCTCTCAGAAGTTGTTTTCTTGTGTTGTTAAATTTAATTTCGGTGTTTTACTGTGCCACAGAAGGCGTTCTCTGCCTTCCTGCCGGGGAAGACCTTCCTGTGCAGCGCTGGCTGGCTGCGGGCGTCCCAGGGTGAGAGCAGAGCTGCAAATCAGCCTTGTATCTCCTGACAGCTTTTATGAAGAGAATGGAAATGTCGGTCCCTCGATCTCCCTCTCTCTCCTTCCCTTCTCCTTGGACAATGTGCTTTTTTTTTTTTTTTTTTTTTTTTGGCAACCGGAGATCCTTTCCTGTGATTTATCCCCGAGCCTGAAGGCCTGTGTGGGCACATTCTTAAAACCTGAAATATCTCACAAAGGACTTCACAACGTGTCTGCAAATCCCTTGCTGCTACCAGCTCGGTGCAGTTGGGGCTGGCAGCGGGTTGCTGCCTGCCTGCCATGGGTCTGCCCCTGCTCAGCCCAGGAGCCAGGTCCTGCCGAGCACGGGGCCAGGGCAGCCCTGACATCCCAGACAAGCTTCATTTAATGCACCGATGAAATGCTCCGGCAGAGCCAGCCAGCTAATTTGGCGTAACTAAGGTGTGCTGAAGGGCCCTGCAAAGCGTGGCTTGCCTCTAATCTGCTGGCAACGTGCTGAGAGCCCATAACACTGGGAATTACGTGAGAAGGGGGTAACAGCCCCATGCCAGGGGAGGCTCAGAGCTGCTGTCCTGGGTCATGCAATTTGGAGGGTTTGGAGAGGTGAATTGCTGCACTTGAAGGCTCCCAGAGGGGCACAGGGACGAGATGCTCCCAAACAGCTCTCGGTGCAGAGCACCCAGCCACATGAAGCAGGCTGCTGACCTGTGTTGGCTGAGACCACGAGATGAAATATCCCACCCGGGCTGGTGCTCCCTCCAAACAAAGCTTTTTCTGCTCTTTGTCCAGACAGAAAATTGGAAAATGTCAGCTTTGTTTTCCAATGAAAATTCATTGTCTGCCAGCTTTGCTGAAAGCCCTCGGTAATGCCTAACCCAGCCTGCATCCACAGGAGTCCTAAAATACAGCTTGTGGAAAGGAGAAGTGGCAAGGATATCAGCTGCTCCCTTCCTGGAGGTGCTATTACTCTTCCTGCCCCCCTGTGGGTGCTGTACACGAGTATGGCAGCTTCTATTGATAAAGAATGCTGTTTCTCCCCAAAGAAGAGGAATTTATTATTTTTGCTACACAGGGAACCTGGCGTCTGACAAGTATTTCCTCCTCCCAACCTCTGTTCTCCTGTTTTGTACATAAATATAATGCCTGCGCCCTTCCAGATGCCCCAGCTTCTCTGAAAAAAATCCCAGGTTGTATACATCAAATTGGCCCATGCATTTTTAATGCACTGCTATTGACTGGATTCGGGAAACATAAGGATAAAACAAATCGCTGTACTACGAAGGAAAAAGCCATTTGGCCAAGTGCATCTGCTCACCTTTGATTTATTTCCACAACTTTCTCCTATATTTTCTGTCTATTCCCTCCCCTTAAAAATAATCTATTAGTCTTCTAGTATTTTGGCATTTGCATCTGCAGCCTGCTGCTCAGCCTGTTCCATATTCACATTCCTTTGATATATACATGGGAAATAATGACCCAGAGCTGAAATACTAGCTAAACCTGCTTTCTGATATAATCCCCGTGGTATTTAATTTTACTTTCTTAGGCATCTAAAATGATGGCTTGTGTGATTGGTATCTAAACGTGTAGCAGTGTATCTTTGAGGAGCTGAACATTGTGCTCAAGCTGGGAGCGTGAAACCTGGCTGAAGGGAGCCCTCCAGCCCTCCAGGAGCTGTGTGCTGCTCGCCCGGCGCAGGGGGGAGAACCCCAGCCTTAAAATGCTGCTCGAAGAGATGCTGTGGATGCAGAGATCCACACTGCAAGGACCTGCTGCCTGCCGAAGCCATCCAGCTGTGGGTGTGCGACTGTCCGGCGTGTGCCGTGGGGCATACTGGGGAAAAGGGAAAGTTTGGAAAGCACGTGTGTGTGATTTGGGAGGAGAAAAGATCTTGAATCTTCTAGGAGCCAAACTAGCTCCGCTGTAACGGAGCAGAACAGACAAACTGCACCTCTCTGTTGACAGCCTGACGCTGCTATAAACCTCTGGTAATGAGCACTCGTCCTGATGAGCCCTCCGTGCAAGGGAAAAAGCGTCAAATGCAAATCCCAGTAATCCTGGGCATGCTGAGGTGGGCAGGTAGGCTCCAAGTGGCTACGTGGCTACACCAGCACCCCGTGTGCCTGCTGGCCTTTTGTCTGAATTGTGTGTGTGACTGTTAATTGCTCAGGCAGCAGCTCATTAGGGACGTGGTGATGAGGTCTGTCTGCAAATGGGGCCCTCGCTGGGCTGATGGCACCAGGGGCGCAGATCCAACATACCAGGGGAGCAGATCTCCAATATGCCAGTCCTTCCCCGTCGCATAGTGTGTCTGTCCTCAGTGTTGACCCAAAGCCAAAAGGGTTTGGGCAGATTTTTGTGTCCAGTACCTTCAGGGAATAATGCTCTTTAAGATATTTCTTTTAATAAGCTTATGCGGAAAAAATTGAAAAACATCATTCGTACTTTGATGTCCTAAAGTATGAAATCTGAATAGCTTGCTAGTGACTAAATTCTCTTCCTTGACCATGCAAAGATTTAGGAACATCATCAGATCAAACCAAATAGGGTCAGCTTTGGGATGTAGCGGCGGTGCCGTGCATTGGCGCGGAGGGGCCAGGAGTTCAAGCTCCGAGTTGAGGATTTCTCTGACAAGCTGCTGTTCCCACAGGGCCCCAGGGCTCATATTTTAAACACAACCCTTGCAAGAGGCTGCAGGCCGGCTGCAAGGGGAGGCCAGCGGTTAGGAAACTTCCCCAGGACTTGAGACACCTCGATCGGAGCAAATTAAAGCACAGCTTTCTCCGCGATTTAACTCGGGTACTTCCGTGAAGTAGAACTAAAAGCACTTCTGCGTCTCAGGAAGGTGTTTTGAGCATTAAAGACACCCCAGACCGGAGTTGAGGAGGTGTTTAGATGCCTGAAGATTCAGTTAAGCAATTTGGAAAATCACCCGGGGTTCCCAGGTGCCCAACTTGTTGGCTTCGCCGAGCGTTTCATAAGCTGCTCAGCCAGTATCGATGGCACACCCAGACACGGGGACCCGGGGAGATTTGCTCTTTATGGAGTGATTTTCAAAGGTAGCTTTAAAGATTTTTCATCTGCAGCGGCAAAGGGAACATTTGGGAAATGGCTGTAAAACATTGTTAGACAGCTTCTGCAGTTTATTAATATTCGTTATGCTAATCCACGTGGAAAAAAGCTCTGAAGATACCTGTTTATGAGCCTAAATACCGACAAGAGTGCCACAGGCTGCAGGAAACTGGGCGTACAAAATCTCTGGGCTGACCTTTGAATAACCCTAACGCTGGAATATTCAGCTTGTTGTATGTGGTCTGCTTTAATTCGGGTCTGAAGGAAAACGGTGTGTCCCCGAGCAGAAACCTGGCCAGGTGTGAAGGGCTGCAGCTGATGCGTGTCACCAGCTCGGGCATCACCCTTCCGAAATCAGCTCGTGGGGAAGGCGGCTGTGAAGCACGTGGGATCGCGGCCGTTCGTATGCATTCACCAGAAAGCAGCTTCGGAATCACACAGCAACCAGATGAGAGAAAGGATGCGCTGAGCCTTGTGGATGTGTGCTTTGACCACAGTACTATGAGGGTAATACTATTGATACACAAACTATTTTACGCTGAGGAGACGTAGTAATGTATTGCCAGCATGAATTCTTTAACATTTATGGTGTATTCTGTTTGCCTTTGGCTTATGAGCAAGGTGCAAAGGAGACCGGACAAACCTACAGGGGTGTGCGCAGAGTGCGGCATTGAACCTGTCCCCTCAGCCTCAGCCCAAGCAGTGGGACATCCCCCGTGTTCCTTACACATGGATTATGTTATTTCTCTTCTTTTATTCATCAAAATGGATGCAGGGAAGGTAAGTAACCTGCCTTGTTCCCATCTGAAGCTGGAATAAGAACTCGCTGGCCTGCTCGCTAGCCCATAGCCATCCCTCCTCAGAGCTCACAGAGCACAGAAATATGAACACTTCTTTTTTGCTTTATGGCTTTAATTATTGTGTACACTGGGCAAGGTGATAAGTGGGTATCTTTGTGTTAAAGCAACTAATTAATGTGTGGAACTTACTCTTTTGTTTATTGTAGAGCTTTGCATAAAGCTACTCTCGGCTGTAATGGAGTTCATAAAATACGTGCTGCAGATTCACTGTTCTAGAGACAAAAAGACGAGGTGCTGCTAAGGGCCATCCGTGTGCGTTGACTTCTTTTGGTCCTACATACATCAGGAAAATGAACTGAAGACCGTAGCCAGAGGACTGATTGCAGCTGAAGTACGTTGTTTAATCTCGCACGTTCAGGATGTCTTGTGAGCCAGGAAGGCTATCAAGATACAGCTTTAATTAACATTTGCTTTTTAGATAATGTGCACAGTTTATTTTGGCAAGAGTTCATTGAATATGAAATTCCTATAATTAAGATACTTAAACCTGCAATATTTTGTTTTCTGCAGGATTTTTTTTTCCAAAATGGCATAAATTCGGCAGCGTTTATTACCCAGCAGACAACTATTACAAGAAATAGCAATTTCTCCCACTGCTTTTTGTAAAATCTGCTTCTAACCTCTTGGTTTTGATGCCTTCCTAGGCAGTATTTCCTTTCCAAAAATGTGCTTGAGCAGTCACAGAACAAAAATTAAGGAGAGAAGATATAAATGTTAAGTGCCTGCTCCTAAGATAATTAAACACAAACCTTCTATTAATACGTTTTAATACACACATCTGAATTGACTCATCCCTGTACCATGTGCACAGCCCACCAAAGGGTGTAAATCAGCGAGTCATCACGGGCGTGAAGCAGCCAGATTCTTACAATAATTTTACATATTTAGAGATACACAAATGCTCCTGACAGAGATATTGGCAGCCTCCTGTTGTAGAGGGAGCAAGCAAAGATAGGTATGAGAAACTTCTCTGGGTGAAGGTGGGGATCTGAAAGAATTCACGATTCTTGGATTTCTCCTTATTTCTACTGGTGCCTAAAAATGAAGTTTCTGGAAAACTTCATTGTGCTTTACATTTTGCTGTCACAGATCCTCACGGCGAGGCTAGAAAGCTCAAAAACCAAACAGAAATGGTGGGTGAAACAAGGAGACCTCATTTCTTAGCTCTGTACATCGGCAGATTTTCACAAGAAGCAGCGTTGTTAAACAACGGCAATAAAAAGGGAGAAAGCCTGGTTGTATTGGGAGGGGTTAGGAGAAAAGGGTGATAAAATCACCATTTAGGATGATTGCTGGAAAAAAGTGGAATTGCTGGAAAAGTGGATTATTGAAAAAACTCAGGTGGCAGCTTCTTCCCTGGGCTGTAAGTAGCTCCAGCTCCCATTCTCTGGAAGGAATTAGCCTGCCCCCAGCGTCTGCACCCACAAATTAGCACCGATCTGATTTTTTGGGGCAGCTTAGCCATTACGTTGAGCTCGGAGATAGGTGAATGAAGCTGGAGTTGTGTCCTCCGAGCAAGGAGGGGAGGAGCTGAGCAGGGCCTACAAACCTCTGCAGGGCGCAGGCAGAAGGGAGGCTGTGGATTCATCCACACCGCTGCCAAAATTTTAACGAGGGTCCACAAATGGAAATCTAAACTGCCCACCAGAAAGCTGTGGGAATTATTTTTCTGCTGTCAGCACGACAGCTAACAGGCCTATAACCAGCCAGGGAGTATATGGGTTTTTAAATGAGTGTCATGTATTGTTTGCAGAAAATAATGTAGTCTTTTCACAGGTTCCACGTCCCTAAAGCAGGCATTTATCATTAGCTGCTGCGGCGTACATAATCGCCCGTTCATTTTGGGGTCTTTCCTTCCATTCGTTTTGTTTGTTGTACATTAGAGAATATCTGAAACTGGGTACTTCTAAATCCAAACAACAGTCGCTCCTAAGAATACAAGAAAAATCCATCCTTTTGTTTGCTGCTTGGAAAAACGGTAGCACAAATTCTTGATGCCTTTGCCAGGTAATTCCAGCCTTTGCGCTCTCGCTTTACCCGTATATTCACATTCCTGCTCCCTTCGTTTTTATCTGAATTAAATGTGTTTCCGTTTAATTCCATTACAGGCTCACCTACCTGGCTTGCTCGGGCTTTTCATGGTGCATGAAAAAGAGCTGTGCTCACCACATTTATCCACCTCCAAGCGGGTGGACCAGGCAGGCAAGGCTCGGGGAATGAGAAGGTGGATCAGTTATAAGCTAATGGGTTAATCACGGCCGCGGACTGGGCTGTCTCCATCCAGCTCCGTGCCTTTGTAGCTCCAGCTGGGAAATTGTACAAGATGGGTTTGCTCAACCACAAACACTCTCACACAAAGGAGACAAAAATGAAAACCTGAGATAAAAGAAGCAGTGTATTAGCTTCACAGAATGCCGCGACACAAAGGTTTCAGGAAACCATATTTTGAAGAATTAAGAAATTTTTAGGAGGTAAAGTGGGACGGCTGGAAGGGATACGTGGAACAATCGGCAATTGCTGTGCCTTAAAGAGGGGCTTCTCAGAGGCTGAGGCTGAAAGTCTATGTTAAAACAGCCAAAGTAGTGAAAGAGGAATAAAAAGCTGAGTTAAATGAGAAGGGACAAAGATAAGCTGGAGTTCGTGTCAGCAAAAAGAAGAAAAAGAAGCTCCCTTAGAAATAATCTGTGGAGGTAAAGGAAGCTCAGAAAGGAGAGCAGGCCTGTAATAAATGAAGAGAAGGGGCTGTTAAAATAGTAATTGGAATGGCCGAGGTGCTAAAATCCTTAAACATTTCTGTAACGAGGAAAAGGACGAGGTTCTGGCTGCAGGGGATTGGTGTCAGTAGCCAGCTGATTTTGAGGGGCCAGCGTTTCGCCCAGGCGGAGTGGTGACGCGGGGTTATGGCAGCAGCAGATTTACTGAGAAGGCTGGGGGCAGTGAGTGAGGACATACGTGACAGCAGGTGAGGAGGAGCACGGTGGGAGCCCTGCAGCCTTTGCGGCGTGCTGTGAGCTCGCAGGGACCGAGGAGATGAGCTGGTGACCCTCCGTGGAGCCGGGGAAGTGCTGATGCTCCTGCCTGGCTGTCAGAGGGCAGCGCTACCAGCCTTGATCTAATTAGCACCTTCTGAAGCGGCAGCCGGGGCAAGGCAACTGGGTGTCTGTGTGGGAAGTAATTGAGAGAGTCTACAGGGGTGCTAAAAGTGTGACAATACGGCCAAGGTGGCTCTAAGGGGGGGGGTTTGACTGAAGGGTGTAAGAAAACGGGAGAACATGTGCCTGCTGCAGCCCTGCACGCTCAACCGACTGTGCTTGCTCTTTTATTTCTCGTTTTTTTGTTCTTGGATGTGAAAAGAAGCCTTTTCCCCCATTCGAAACCAGACTTTAAAGACAGACACACTTGCGTTGGCCTTCTGTAGAGGAATGAATTTCACCTGCAGGGATTTAATTAGTAGTCACTGTGTAAACAAAATGGGGAAATTATAGTAAAGTGGAGCTGATAAAATTGGAGAAATTGTGGGTTACCTGGTGAAAAACTAATAGACTATCAGTTTGAGAACAGTATGTAAAGTGATTCTGGCAGTTCCATTTGAAAAATAACTTTTATCATTAGTAAAATAAATGGAGCTAAAATCACTAATGTTAGGAAGCTAATGAAAGAAAGCGCTAACATAACACAACTTTATGAGGAATAAATCCCACTAAGAAAGTGTGCCGCGGTTTTAAACAGAAGCACGCCTCTTTTGGCAGCAGGTAATGCAATTAATGTCATAAATTTGGATTTTTCCAATGCACTTGATATTGTATTTCAAGAAATCCACTTGACAAATTAGTTTAGTGAGGCTTGCAATGTGAAACATGGCCAAGAGACTGCGCACCAGAAGCTGAATGATGGATGGCCAAGTATTGCATTCAGGAGAGGTATCTAATGGGGTTTGCTGGGAAAGGTTTCAGGTCCGGTTTTATTTAACCTCTTCATTAATGAGCTGGGAGAGGGAGTAAGCTGCAAATTAATGATCTCTGTTTGAGAAGATTTGCAGATAAAAAGGAACAGAAATAAAGAACGTGGGCAAAAAGGTAACAAAATGCCTTAAACGCAGCAGTGCAGGTATTTGGGGAGATGCACACGGCTGGCTGGGAATGTACTGAAGGAATAGACCTGGAGGGCAATAGGAGGAAACAAATCAGACGTGTTTGCAATGAAGTGTGCCAGTATGAAAAATAAATACGAATTTGAGTTGCATTTGGCAGCAGTTTGTCGCGGCACAGAGGATGTGACAGTATGAATCTCATCGCTTGGGACATTGGGTGGTGAGATGGGAGGAAGCATTAAATACACGTTGTGAAAAATAGCCTTATAGTGGCAGGCGGATGGACAAGAGGGTGTGCTGGTCATTTACCTGTACTCTGCATTTCTCTAAAATCAGGCAACAAATAGTTTTAGGCTGGCTTTGTTATGCCATAAAGCTGCAGGAAATGCAAATCAGAAGATGACTTACACAGATGACAAACGGAATGAAAAGGAAGAGGAAGAATGACAACGCTTGATGCTTAGCACTTGTGGTTTCCAGCTCTTGTGAGGAGAAAAAACAACAACAAGAAAGAGTCACAGAGGGCTAATTCCCATGATCTGCACCTTGTTTGGTTCCTCTGCACTGGTGAGCAGTGGGATGCGATGTCTGGAGGAGCTGGGAATACAGAAGGAAAAAAATACCGAATGCAGCCTAACAGTAATATTTGGGGCTGCTTTTAATCAGGTTGCAAAACCTCTTGGTGTGATTGCAGAGGGTGCAGGGTTTTCTGTGAAACAGGTGCTCATTAAGTTAGCCTTGTGTAGAGACAGGCTCGATAACGAATTTTTTTGGAGGGGGAGTGGGCAGGGATAAAATGAACTAACAGTTCTGGGCGATTGTTAGCTCCGAGTGCCCATCAAAGCCCAGAAAACATTATTTTTAGTTGCAGATGGCCAGAGAGAGAGAAGGGAGTGAGCTCCCCTTGTTCTCTGCGGAGGGGCCGGGTGCTAATGAACACGCTGCTTTTGGAGGACAGAGAAACAACAGCCAGCGCGCTCCCTGCTTTGTACTTCCCAGCTCTTTTCATCAGCAGGTTGCAAGTGTTTATCCGGATACTTCATTAAGTGCAGTAATCTGTTGAGCAGCGAGCAAGCTGCAGTTCAGCTCTCATCTTTGATAGGGACACGAACAAGCCAACAAAAAGGGATCCCGCTGTAGGTTTTGTGACCACTGGGGTGAAGACTGAACAAATTCAACGTGGATTTTCGCTGGGAAGATATCTGGTTGTTCTTAGAGCTGCTGTGATTTAAGGTTAGCTGCATTTTCCTTGAGGATAAGTTATTCAAATTCACGTATCAGCTATCCTTGCTGCTTCTGGTCTGACACATGCAGCTCAGTCCTGGTTTTGAGAATGGATTTATTATTTCCATGTATTTGGCAGACACCACGGGTCTGCTTTGGTCTGTAAGTGCTGGTGAATTGTTCACTGGGTGTAATTTATGATGTGCAAATGGCTCCTTAAGTCTCCTGGCAGTGCTCCTGTTCCCTCCTTGGAGCACTGGGGTTTTTCTGCATGTGAGTGGCTTTTTGGAGCCAGGACGTGCAGCTCGCAGTCATTTCCAAGCAATTTGAGGCATTTCTCACTGACCCACACTAGTCACGAGTGTACTTTGCTGGTTTCATGTGCTGTTTGTCTGTGCTCATCTCCACCGTGCCCTGGGCGATTTCCCATAAAAAGACAAACATCCAACTCGTGCCAAAGTTACAGGAAAAGTTTGTGTCCGTGTGTGGCAGAGCTGCCCCGGCTGGTGCTGGTCCCCTTGCAATGGCTCCAGCTACCACTCCACCACCACCACCTCACTGCTAACAGGAGGGTAAACTGTGCCGGGGAAAATTTAGGGTTACAATTAACTTTTTCCTCTTAAAACTGTTTTCTTAGTACTTTTAGCCTGGCTCTGTTCTCTGTGCTGCGTCCTGAGCGAGAGGTGTGGGGAGGAGGGAGGCTGCGAGGAGCAGGACGGGGAGGACTCCTTGGGGTCAGCAGCAGCTTGGCCATCCCTGGCAGGTCGTGTGGGGTCTGTGTGTGTGTATTTGTGTGTGTTTTCGTGCACCACACCATGGGCTGTCCCCGCATTGCCATTTCCTGGTGTGTGGCTGTGTAGCTGTTGGCAGTGGAGCGCGCCGAGATGCATTTTCCCTATCTCATGCTCCATCTTTTCTCCCACTACTGCATTCACTTATCACAATCTAGTACCACGTACCCGGGCACATATGCTGTGTTTGCCCTGCCGTTTATATACACGCAGCCCTCTGTGTAGGTGTCACTCATGTGGAAACCTGAACCAGCCCCGACACAGCCGGGCTGTGTGTACAGGGCCCGATAAGGCTGCTGCATGCAGGAGATGCGGGGGGGTACTCCTGGTTGCACACGAATCACCTCCCCGATCAACTGATGCAAAACATTCCCCTGATAAGAGCGGGAAGGAAGCGGTGTCCTGAAATAATGCTCCATTTGGACGTGCGTGCTGCTGAGCCGGAACCAAAGGAAATATTGATGAGCATTAATAATGTGTGCTTTTTAAAAAGCAATCCTAGCTCTGCACTTGCATTTCTGTTTAGTACTGTTCTGTTTTAGTGCTGTTTCGCTTTGTTTGGTGCCTTTCAGGGCAGTATGTCCTGGGATGAGAAGTGGCTCCTGTGCTCAACCTCGCTGCCGAATTACCGGGGGAGCTGCGTGCCTTTCGCCTGTCCGTGGGGGGAATCCCAGGTGCCCAGGCCCAGGGAGCTGTGATCCTGTTGCAGTTGGATACGCTTGGTATTACTAAACTGAAGATTGTGTGAAATCAATTGGGAGGGGAGAAGAAAAAAATCAATGCCTGGTTTTTCAGGATGAAAAGGCAAGATAGCCACACAATTAAGCACTGGAACACATTTTCCACACTCTTCCTGTCATGTTCTCCTGATTCTGTGTCTTGGCTGTTCATCAGAAATAATTAAACTCTCTCCCATGGGCAACAATTACTTGCTTAAAATATTTGAGGAAAAAGAATGCATTTATAATTACCTACCCTTTTTGAAGGTGAAAATGGAGATTATCTTTTGATGAGGTAAATGTGTGTGGAGAGACATCCTGACGGCTCCGGAGCATCGCACCCCATGGCAGTGGGAGCCGGCTTCATTGTCGGATGGGATGTGCTCGCATCGGGTGTCCCCAGCCCTCCGGTACGTGTTAAGTGTGAAGAACGGGTGGAAAGGTTTTGATTTCAGAGCCAATCCCAGGCCTCCCCTGCCCATTGAGCGGGAGATGTTTATTCCTGCAAATCTACATACGGGCTCGGCATTTTTAAGCAGCAGGAACGAAGAAGGAAACATATCCAATTTGTACCTATCAAATATCACCCTTTTATTTAGTCATAGCGTGTCTTCCCTTTTCATGCTAAGAGTTGTCTTTGTTCCTTTTGACTAATGCTCCCAGGGGAGCTGGAGCTTTGAAAGTGTTTCATGTTTCAGAGCAGCCTTCTTTCCCCCTCAGATTTGTTTACTGATCCATCCTTGGTGAGACCTTTTAGTGAATGTGATAGGAAGGTTATTAAAAATAAAATATTCATCAGGAAATCAGCCATAAACATGGGGGCTGGTTAAAATTCAATTCCTAATTCTTTCAACCTTGACATCATTTTGCTTTTTGCTTAATATCTCTGTATACAAATTGGTGAGGTAATTTATTTTATAAACTTGCGCTTATTTCAGTTGTTCATACAACTCGCTCTTGTCTGCTTAATAGCATCAAATAACGTGACAATGGTAAAAATGACAATGACAAACTGAGGATTGTGACAGATTGGCTGAGTCTGAATGCCTCTCACTGAGAAAAATGTTTCGGAGTGCCATTAATTGCTTTCACAGCAATGAGTTATGTTTGTGCATCTTGTCTGTCACTCGGTGCTCGTTCTGCTCTTCGCACGGAGGGGTGCCTGCCTAGTCCCTGTCATTGCTGGGGACAAGCATGCTAGGAAGCCGAGGGACAGAGCGTAGAGATACAGGAGAGGGAGTAACACACGGTGATTTGGGGGCAGAGAGGGGAGCTGGGCTTATCCAGCTCAGTGACTGCAGGCAGGGATGCAGCTGGTAGCTCTGGCAGGTCACAACGTCACTGCCACATGGTTCTGCCCAGGCTGAGGCTATTGATGGTGCTCAGTCAGGAGCTGATCTGCTCTGGCCGGTTGGGTTCTTCATTTTCTAGGAAAATGGCTCAATATCTCCCTTTTTCCCACTAGGTCTTCCTCTACGCCTTGTCTCTTCCAGTGCCCTCCTTGCTCCATGTGCTCCCCATGGATGCGGATGGGCTGAGGAGCTCCACACAAGCACCTGGCTCTCATTTAGCCCAGAGCTGGGAGCTCGTACAGGGCTGGAAGAGCAATCCCCGTCTCCTGGGTCATCACACGGACTGAATTTCAGTCCCACATTCAGTACTTGTTACGGCTGCATCCACCTGTCATGGAGGGGTTCGGTAACGTACAACCTTATTTGTCGGCTCCAGTTTCAGGTGGTGTACGCACGGAGTTTTGACGTCTTTTAATTAGATAAAAATATGCTTCAATCTTTTGGACATCTTGCTTGGCAAATCAGCGGCTGCAGCCAACAGTTGCCTGTCAGCTCGCAGTATGTGTGATAATTGTAAAGGTCAAGTGTGAACCTGCAGCATCGGAGAGCTCCCGGCGCTCGGCGCATCCTCAAGGACTGCGCGCTGACGGAGGGGATGCGTGACAGCTCAGTGGGGGAAATGGGAGGAAGAAGAGCAACGGGGGCTGAAGCCATACCTCTTGGAGAGCTGCCGTGCTCACCAGGTGCTTCCCATGGAGGCTGGGCCTCCACGAGTGGTTTTGGGCAGTCCCCGTGGTCCTTGCCACTAG
This sequence comes from Anas acuta, assembly GCF_963932015.1. Taxonomy (NCBI): domain Eukaryota; kingdom Metazoa; phylum Chordata; class Aves; order Anseriformes; family Anatidae; genus Anas; species Anas acuta. The sequence continues at coordinate 4,432,262 of NC_088986.1, forward strand.
GGGTGGGAGGATGGAAGGCAGCCCCAAAATCATCGGTCTCGCAAGTGTGGCTGGGAGAGGGATGATCTAGGCATTTCATTTCAAGTTTAATTTTCAGCGTGATTCAGAACACTTCCTCAGGGTGAGCGACGTGTTTTGGAGCCCGAGGAACGCTTTTAATCTCGGTAATGTTTATTTTATTAAAAAAGAAATAAAGGATGACCCTGGAAGGGCTAGAGCTACACACGAGGTGCTCATTTCTGAGCCTCTCCCGAAGCGCTCCTCTTAAGAAACAAGACTTTGCCGATTCCGTTTCTGACCCAGGTGTGTCCCTGAGCCTTACGAGAGGGTTTGGTGTGCTGAGGAAGACGAAAATAATTATTTTCTCTTATTGCATGCAGGTTTTTTGTGACTTCTTCTGATTCCCTTCAAATCTCTGCATTAAATAATCAGGAGGTAGCAAAGGGCAGGTTTTGAAATACATGCACTCAGTGCTCGGCCATCTTTCATCGTGGAAATGATGATCATGCTTTAGAGCCGAGATTGATTTTCCTCCTTGACCTCATTGTCTTTCACGAGAGGAGAAGACGCTCGCCAAGCCCGCATAAACTCTTGCTCTCACCTTCAGTAGGGGTGAGCGTTTGTAAGTGTTTGAAAGCCTTGTTGGGTCATGAAAATCTATTCAGAGGCCTAAAGAGCTAGGGCTTGGAGCAAAATACCTTTTTTTGATAAATCTGCCTCTCCTTCCGTCCTTTCCTTTGAAAGGTCACAGCTAATGATTTCCCATACGGTTGGTACAACAGAAAATACAGGGCAGGGTATCCGAGTTTGTTTACTACTACTTTGTATATCAATATGATGAAAAAAAAAGCGTAAATAGTTTTCCTTGCAGGATGATGCCTGGGGATTAGAAATCAGGCAGCAATTTGCTGGTCCCGGTGTGTTTGTGAATGCGCATTTCTGTCTGATGGCAAGTGTTAAATCGGCCTTGGAGTCGCTCACCCGCCTAAACTTCCCATGTCCGAAGATGCACAGAAAGGTATTGGCACCGCAGCACAGAGAGGGTTTTGAATTAGCTTTAACCAGGCGGCGTGTGAGTTTTACTCATCATCTGCAAAAAGAGAGAGAACAAACAGGAAGAGTGTATTAGGAGATTTGATGGACAATGAGTGATTGAAACATGGAGCTAATAATGTATTTGCTTTCCCTCTTATCTGTAATAGAAGCATGGGGACAGCAAAGATTTTCTCGTTCCTTTTTACTTGAATGGGGCATTTCTTATTTATCTTTTCGTGCTGTAGAAAACAGGACTTCTCCCTAAAAATAAAAATGTATATTTCTCTTTTTCAGATGCTTCCTTCTGAAACCAGTTGTTTTAAAACCTAACAATTCAGGGGCCAGCTATGTTAACAGCTAACATTTCCTGATTTGCAGGTACTTTTTTTTCCCCGTCAAAACTGGTTTTGGTGCCAGAGGGGGCAGATCCTGAATCAGACACTGAAGAAATTCTTAAAAACCGGATGTCCTAATTGACTTGAACAAGGTTCCCAATGAGAGTTGAATTTGCAGCATCTGGACCTTGCAAAACGCACAGACAGGGGGTGTTTGTCTGGCAAAAGAGTGGAGCCACTTTTCGGCCCCCAAAAAAATCGGGGATTGCTTGGCTGATACAGAAGAAGGTTGTCTTTGTTTCTGAGATCAAAGTGGGATCCTGTAGTTGAGCCTGTAAAATGCCCAGCGCCTCCCCCTCCTCCCCGAGATGCTGTAATGCATTGATTCATCAAAATCAATCGCACTTTCATGAATTAGTCATTCGGTTCCTCGCTGCATCTGGACAAATTATGTACTCCTTCCTGCGCGCTGATATCTCAGCTCTGGTCTCTGAAGCAAACGCCGCTGACTGGCGTGTTTAATAGGCCAGGCTGCTCCTGATACGGAACCGGCTGACAGCAAATAAACACTTCTTTTGCAGGATTTTGTTTGATCACCTGCAAGAATCGCCCGAAACATCTGTGATGAAGGGACTCGGCGCCTTCCAGTAGCAATGGCAGCGAGAGGATTTTTCAGAGGCGTGAAGCTCCTGTGCTATTTCAGGATGGATTAAACCCTGCTTTATCACCAGCAGCCTTATCGGCGCCGAGACGTGCCCGCCGCTGCGGCAGGTTGCCCTGTGGGCCGGGCCAGGAGCCATGGGGCTGCCTCCCAGGCCCTTCAGCTGCCCACAGGGACCGGCTCCAGGCCTGTGCCCACCCTTTTAGGATCTGTACCCTGTGTTGGGAGAGGATTTGAAGGCGGCAGGGCTGCAGGATGTGTCCCTGGGGCAGGCTGTGGCTCCTGGAGCCAGGCCTTCTGCATCCCCCCAGGCCTTGCTGCCTCATCATTAGTGCCTTGCTGCTCTCTCATCTCCCTTGGGTGCTGTGTCCTCCGTCCTGCCCACGTGGCACAAAAATCATGGCTCAAAAAATCCTCTTGCCTTTTTAGATCTAGCCAGAGCATTTGACTTGATGGCCTTCTGTGATGGGAAATTCTTCAGGCGGGCTCGGTGAGCAAGTATTTCCTTTTATTCCTTCCAAATTTACTGGCAATTATTGACTGAGCCCTTTGCTCTTGTGTTATGGGATGGTGTGAAAAGAGAGGGATTGATCAATTTTCAGTACACTGCCCTGCAGAGTTAACGATATTTTATTTTCCTGCGTTAGGGGGAAGAGAGAGAGAGAAAGAGGGAGAGAGAGATCCTTTTTCATTACATGTCTGATCAATTCCTAAGTTTTCCAGGCCATTCAAGTTCCTGAACTTTACAGATAGTGGAGAGTAAGATGAAAAGGCATAGAGTTGTTCTTGAAATGATCATTGAAGAAGATGAAGAAAAATCAGCGGTCGTTCATTTGCCTTTATTGCTTTTTGCCTATATAAATTAGAATCAAACGTGGCCAGCTAAGGAAATGCAGGCCTCTGCTGCCTGCACTGCATAAGATCTTCAGGCAACATTTATGGAGTTTGAAAATAATGTTTCTGGTAATAAATGGCAGAAATATTCTGTTTTCTGCATCAGCAGATATGAGGATTAAAGGATTTGACCATATTAAACAATTTTGCACAGCTTTGGCTCCCAGGGCTTGCAGGCTGCGTTATCAGAGTTCATCTCACGGCATTTCCAGACCTGATTTAAGAAGAGAATATGTTCCTGCTTTGCAAGTTGTCATTCCCTAATTTAGCCCATCTTTGACAGAATTAAAAAAGCAAAGATAAAGAGATTATTTTTCTTCTTTTGAAAGTGGGATGGCTTCTTAAGGTCCCCCCCCACACCCCAATCAGCCGTTTGAAATGATGGAGATAATTGAATTGTATTGTTTCTCCATCCTCCCCCGAGCTCTGCTTATGCTGGACTATCACATTGCTATAGAAACTTGAAAACGATAGTAGCTGATCTTTGTTTGGGTGAACAGGAAGGTTCCTCTGCCATTTGTCATCATAATCAAGCGAGACTAAGAGTGTGACAGCCTGCCCCATGGTTTCGCTCTGGCAGGTATCTCCCGCTCTCTTTTTTCTTTCATTTCCAAATTTAAAACAGCAGAATATTTTGTTGTTATTTTAGCTGTCCAGCACGAAGGCAGCACGGGTAGCGAAATAAGACTAAGATGCCCTCGAGATGTCTAGGTGTGAAATAGATCCTGAGCATCCTCCGGCCATCAGGGTTTGTATCAGACCGAGGAACTCAGTCCCTGTTGTGCTCCAGAGGGGATGCTCCCACCTGCCTCTGCCTGGAACTTCACCGAATGTGACTTTTTTTACATGTTCTCCAGCTGCTTTGGGTCCATGTGTCAGACACACCACAATAATACATCATCACCCATTTGTATAGCATGGCTATACTGAGGAGTTATTTTTAAGATCCAAAGAGCGAGCTTCTGCATGTTGTCATGTTAAACTTCACCTGTGGTTTATCTGATAATCACCTAATGGACTCTTAGATCCCTAGAGTCTGATTGTATTTGAAAAATACTCTTTTCACTGAAGAATCGTTAAGTTTTAGGTGAAAAATTAAGTAGATACCCATTAAGCTATGCCTGAATTGGCCCACCAGCTCCTGTCTGGCTCATCCTTCCTCATCTTCCTGTCTCTTCTTCCAGATCAAAAACGTGGATTTCAGACATACAAGCCCCTTTTTTGAATTTCTAGCAAGCCATACTGTCTGCTGCAGCATTAAAATTCTCTCCCAGTGCTGCACGTCACGAGCCCCGTTTCATAAAGCTGCTTTACCTTTATCAAAGAAAACTCTCAGAACTTTCAAAGTCCTGAACGCGGATACCTGCTCTCGTTGGCTCTTGCTGCCTGCATGGGATTAATCAAGGCTGTCACACATCTAGTTGTAAAACCTTTAATATTTTTAACAGGTTTGAAGCTGCTCTATTTATCACGTGCATCAGGGAGAATAAACTGTTAAACTGCTGTATCAGTAGGAAATAATTGTAGCCGTTGCGAAGGAAGGCAGAGATGAGTCCCAAATGTTAGACACTTATGAAAAAAATGTTCAAGATATGAGGCTGAGATACTGATTTTTGAATCTTTCACAAGTATTTCCCAATAAATACTCACGTATGCAAATCGCATTGCATTTAGTGGAGTTTGCAAATGGAGGCTGGCAAAAACAATTATTGGTTCCTCTAAATAGGCAATAAAAAGGGCAGTGTGTCCTTCACTCTGCTGGTAAATACCTCATTTTGGAAGAAATCCCATTGTTGACTTTGTCAGGACAAGACAAATCTGTTTTGGCATGCAGCTTCTGATAATTGTGCACAGAACAACAGAAGTGGTCTGATATATTTGTAACAGCCCGTACGTAATGCAAGCATCATAGGGAAGTCTGCAATTTTACTTTGATACCTCTCTGGAGTAGCCCCCTTTGCAACCTAGATGTTGGAAGGGACCCATGAGAGTTCAACCTGGAGGTGAAAAGACTTTTTCTGCTTTGCACTGGAGTAATCACAACCCAACAAACAGCGATGATGGCTTCTCAGCCCTCATTTGAAATTCTTGAGTCTGCAAAGCTAAATTGGAAGTGCCACAAAGACAGATGTTGCTTTTGCCTTAATTCTATACTTCTAGCTTTTAGCCTTGCTGGAGATTGGAACAAAAGAGAAATGGTGGGGAAGAAATAAAAGTACACTATAGCTCCTTTTTGTCTTTCAAACAAGTTTGAGAATGGAGAAAGTTTGGGTAAGTTTACTTTTCCCTATATATATTCCTCGTGTGCACGTGTGTACGATTAGAAACGTGTAATGCCCAGTAAGGTACAGCGCAGGGTGAAATGCTGGCTGTACGCAGCCATTGATTAGCTGTCCGGAGGATAACTACGCTGAATCACATATGGATCCCAGTGCCCCGTGTCATGCACACAGCTCCCTGCCCGTCACACTCATGCCAGAACAAGAGGGCTTTGTTCTGTGCAGCTACAACGCTTGGGAAGGCAATGATGGATCTAAATAAGAAAAAGCTGGTGTCAGGCCAGTACTGGGTTGTCCCAGATCTCCAGGTGGAATTAAAACCACGCTGGTGTGAGCAGCAAAGTGTGTGCACCAGTACTGAGCAATAGGTTGTACTCTGATGCCCCTGTTACGAAACTGGAGTGATTGCAAGTGTTCAGCGAGTTGTAAGGGGGCAGATCCTGAGAAGTGCTCGGCATCCTCTGAGAGCTGCTAAACAATTTAATTCCTCCTGGCTGCTGTCAGAGCTGAGGATGCTACACGCTGGATAAGATGAGCACCGACGCGATTATGCATGGCTGGGACACTTGTCTCTCAATTTTCCCATATGCCTTTCTTATAATTGAAGCGTTGCAAAGGCTAAGTTGTCAAAAAGGTGTCCAAATAATGATGGCGATTACATGATTAATTAGGCATGCAAGTGCAGTTGCTTAATTTTTTTTCAACAGTTGGTGCTTAATAGCAAGGAAACTGTTGTGCAACTAAATAAAACCCCAGAAATGATCGGGTGGATCTGGGGGCAGGTGAGTCCATTTAAGTATGAAGCTGCAGAGTTGCTGTAATTAGTTGCCTAATTGTGTGCCCAAACTTATTTGATGCACTTAGTGTGTGTGTATAATTAATGATGATTTATTGAAAAGCGCTCTTACTGCAAGTGCTTTCCTTATCATTTCCTAAAAATCAAATTGCTGAGGGAAAGATTAGAATTTGCTTTAATATCTATGGATAGAATTAGAATTTCCTACTGCATTTTCCTTATTAGCTTAAAACAGATGAGCCTGGAAATCATCTACAGATAAACTCTGGGAGGAACGGACCCAATGCTCTGAAGTTCAATCACTGCCACTCGTAGTGGTGGTTCAAATATTTTTCTCAATTCACACAGATGAAAAAAAGCAAATTTTTTTTTTTTTTTTTTTTTTGCAGGGAGCTTTAAAGTGAGAATACAGGGTCTCCTTTCATGCTTTCTCTTTTCCCCTGGAGTACCCTGGATGGTGTTGTGCATTTGAGTGAGGGTTAGGCTGAGGAGCATCTGCTCTCCAGGTACATACACGAATGTTGGAGTGGGACTTGGCTCCCTTACTGAGCCTCCTTTCCTAGGAAGTAAATCTGCTGGGCAGTAACAAATTTGTCTCTAATGGAGCTCCTGTTTTGTGGGTACAGAGAGGAAAGTGTGACAGCACCCTAAAGAGGCAGCTGACGGGGCTGGTGCTGCTTGTGGTTGTCTCGTCTCCAAGTCTGGAAGCTTCATAGCTGCTGTAGCTGAGGGTGGAGAGCTTGAGGAGCTCTCAGCAGTCAGGCTCGCAGAACCTTTTCAGCCTCCTGTGGCATTTACATTTAAGCTGTCTCCAGTAGCTTGGGTTTTAGAAGAAGTCAGGGGAAAAGCAGGAATTTTGATTTGTTTTTCCCTGTAGAATCACCCTGCGTAGCTGGGGCCCCTGGCCTGAACACAAGCTGGCCATCGGACTTGCTCCTCATGGGATTCTTCACTTGAAAACAGGGCAGGACCCCAAACAACTTCAGGGATGGCATCCCACCATTGTGTCCAAAACCAAACCTTCAGGTGAGGTGGGCCATGGACAGTAGGTTGTGGGGCAGCCTTGAGAATGGGGGCTGCCCCCCTCAAAGCCATGGTGCTTCCCTCTCAGTGGTGCTCCCCTGGTCCCAAGGCAGTGTCCGTGTACATCCATGGTCCACTGCTGTCTGTGTCACACACACCCAAGTTTCCCATGTTCTCCAGTATTTCCTTTCAGTGATGGGCAAGCCTCGTTTTCTGAGCATTTCAGCCAGATTTGGGAGCCAAATGGTGGAATTTCAGCGTCAGTTTCTCCAGGTTTCCTAATAATCTTGTCACTATTACCTCTTTCCTTCCCATGGTTTCCTTAACACAGCACAGATCTGTCACTGCCCCTTTTCATCTTATTATTTTCAGCCTTTGGTTTCCTGCCTTGCTGTTCTTGATGGGCTCAACACGGCTTCCCCTGATCTTCTGTTCATCTGTGTTTTCACTGACATGCACAGATTCGGTATTTGTTCTGGCATTCAGATCTTTCCTCATTTCCTTTCTATCTTTTAGCAGTCTTCTCTCATCTCTTCAGATACAACTTCCAAGCCGTCTGGCGGCTTCTTCTTCGAGCTACCTCATCGTACGAGGACAAGCTGTGTGTACTGTGCGGCAGGTCCAGTGGGGAAAAGCAGAGCAGATTTATGTACAGCAGAGATCACTTGTTCTTTATTTATTTAATTATTTGTATTTTTTCATTTTTGAATACTGGTTTAAATGAAGATGGGTTTAATTGCTTGAAAATACACGTAATCAAAGTAATACTTTGAAGATCTGAAAAACGCAATTCTAGTCCATGAATATAAATTAAAACACATCATGTGTAGGCTGTTTGTTGCCTGTTATTCTAATATTCTAATTCAGTTTGCTATCTCTTAGTCTTACCAGATTTTTCTCAATGTTATTTTTAAAGCAGATTTCGCAGATATGAGTTGTGGAAACAAAAGTGAAGTGTGAATTACTACAGCAAGGGATCTGGAAAAGGATCTAAGTACTGATTTTCTTATAGCATACTATATTCTGCTAAATATTCCAGTATTTATACTGTAGTATTCTGTAGTATACTGTATGTGGGTGTACAGATCAAGAACCTCACCAATTTCAGAATGGCTTCATGTGGAAACACCGATGTGGCGAGATTTGTGCTTTAATTGCCAGTCTGAAAAGTAAGAATCAATTAATCATCTCCCTTTCTCTTAAGCTAAGTTGGCTCCACCAAGACAAGCCGCGATAACTTTCCTCCTAGCCCATTAGGGTTCTTAGCAGACCCCGGTGATATGCAGGCTGTAGGTTGACTGGGTACATAAAAATTAGTGCAAAACATACCAGTAGTAATGCTTCACATCTTTGAAGCACTTTACAGACATTAACTAATGAATTGTCACAGAAACCATATAACATCTACAAGTGTCTTTGTCCTCATTATACAGATGGAGAAAGTAAGGTAACAAGGATAAATCACTTGTCCTGGGCCCCAGAACAACTGACAGCAGAGGAAGGATTTGTAATGTAGGAATTTCTTGCCAGACATGCAGGAAGGCTGAGATTTCTCTTTCTCTGATGAAAAAAAAAACTCTCTTACAAAAAATTGCCGAAGGTGGGTAAATACCATCCTTTTCCTTCCTTTGGCAAATTTTATTGCATCTCGCTCTAATATGTTTCAAAAGGGTCTGTGTACAAATAAGTTGGGGGAGAGTGTAAAGGTCAAAAATTGTACCTTGGAAAATGGTATTTTTTTGAATTTCCCAGTCTGATGAGTCATTCATTGCTATGACATATTGTGTCTGCTTTTGTTAGTCATGTCATATTAGAGTCAGTGAGTGAGAATGATCCTGCCTATTCCAGGCTGGCTGATTTCATGAAAAAACTTAAATTGAGAGTGACACTAAAGCGCAAAAGAGTAATCTGAGGGAATGCAGTTAGTTTGCTTCAGATCTTATTTCTTCTGTACATTGGACTGACACGAATGTTTTTCTTCATAACCTGCAGTTCACAACCAGCTGAGTTCCCTAAGATTATACACTCTACAGAAGTGACACTATTTTATTGAATTAAGTAAACAATTTGTCACTGCTGAAACTCGGTGTTAGTAATTTATTACAAATTACATCATTATTTTACAATACAGGACAAGTGAGTCAGATGAAACGCGTCTAGCTAATTCTGAATTTCGGGATAATCGATGAGGCCTTTGTTAGATTAAAATATGATATATTATCTAAAGCCATTAAGCTGGGCCTGGGCTTGAATTTAAATATTTCTGTAACAAGTGAACTCTTTTAATTTCAAAAACAAACACGTGTTTCCATTAGTGCTTTGAGAGAGTGTCATCACTTTCTGATGACTGAACCCACGGCGAATGTGCTTTATTCTGTCCTATTCATCATCGGGTCGTACTTTGTGCTGTGATTTTTGAAGGTTTCTGGCTGAATAGGACGTTGTGCATAGCCCTTTTCCTTCTCATCCTCTCTCTAGGAGGGGATTGGGTGCAGTGTTTTGGTTTTAATGGACATGTTGCCATATAGCACGTTTAGGGCAGGGAGCTGCCTCTCCCTGCCCGGTCCCATCCTGCTGTAAGATCAGCAGTAACATCTTAGGGAGATAGGAAATGAGTTGTCCAAACATGGGAAAATGTAGGAATTTTGGAAATGTTGCCAGGTGGCCATAAAGCTGAAGCCCTTACTATTTTCATTAACTGAAAAGGAAAACAAAATTTGAGGAAGATGTCAGTTGAATGAAAGGTTCTTTTCAAGCTATTTTTGTAATAATTTGCACGTATGTCTAAATGATGAGTAATATGAAAACAGATATAATGATAGTCACTATGAAGTACTTATTTTTTTCCCAAACCAGTTAATAAATTCATTAAAACGATTTTTTTCCCTTCAAAAACGATGTTTTAATAAATCTCTTTTTTCTAACTGCATTCAGAATTTCCCAGGATTCCTTTTTTTTGCATTTTTGCCCTGTGTTTTCTGGGTCAGCATAGCCTTACTCGCTATTAGGAGAGGAATAATACATGACGGCCAGTAGCAGGAGGCAATTTGTACAACCTGAACCGGGCTTGGACGTGTAGGGAAGAGCAGCACTCGTCTAAATCAGAGAGCAAACGTTCAATTACGAGGCCTGTTCTGAGGCCGCGGCTCCTGCTGACTTCCTAAGGGGAAGGCCCTCTTTCTTCATCAAGAGTTTCTTCCTCCTCCCCTTCAGCCCGCCGGCAGCAGGAGTTGGATTTCTGGCTGTTACACAGCCCACTCGTGGCAATGGATGTGCTGGGGGTACTCCTGTGATGAATGACCCTGGTTAAGGGCCTGTTAGCGACGGGAGCTCGATTCATCTCCCTTCACTGGAGCATTACGTGCTGTGCGTTGTCATCGGCCGTGACACGGCCTTCTGCAATTAGGGTAGGTAAATTCTGTCTATAGGTGCTGATTCCTTCCCTAGCTTCCTCCCAGGGACGGGGCTGTGAAGCAGCCCCAGCTGCTTTGTCTGAGAAATAACCCGCCTAGATTTGGTTCTGCTTGAGTACGTGACTTTTGTGGGGTACGGGGTTTGTGCTGCTCTTTATAGGGAGATTTTGAGGTGCAAGATGAAGGGTTAGGCAGTTGCTGTGTAAAACTTAGGGAGAAAAATAAGAAAAGCAGCAACCCTCTTAGCGTTTATTTCTTGGTTTCCATTCTGTCCCTCTGCATCTATATTGGGTTTGCCATGCGTGGTATCTGCCTGGAGTGAATTGAAATAAATAAACAGCATTACAGCTACTTTTTTTTTTACAGGAGGAAAATAGACTTCCCTGACTACTAAAATTTATTTTCTGAGCAGTTTATTTACTGTCCACACAGTCACAGCTGCAGGAAGTGCAAAGTGGGACAGGGAAAGGAAGCAAACTTCAGTGTGAAATGCCCCATGAGCCTGCCAGCAGAACAGGGGCTGTGCTCCTCACTCACCACCAAGTGAGGAAAGGAAGGTAGTTCAATGAGCAGCATAAGCTCCAGCTCGAGAAAAAGAATTTATGAACTGTTTTATTTGAGATATTGCCTAAAGTTGCTTTTGAAAATGGTTGTTAGTCACCTCTGTCACGTTGATGCTTTTCAAATTGTATTTCCTCTTCAATTTCTCACTTTGTCAGACAGCAGTAATTAAGGTTTAGCGTGCGGAATTTGAGCCAGAAAGGAGTCCCTGTGCAAAAGATGTACGTGGGCACTGGGGAGTAAATTTAGCAGCCTCCTAGTTGTAAATATTTTATCACTTTATCTCTGAGATTATGACCATGATACACAATGGGAGTTGGAGATGTGACTGAAGATGGCAATGCGGCTGTCTGCTGAGGGTGTTTGTTCACCAGCGGGCAGCGGTAGCTGGTTGAGCCTATCTGGCTACTGGGTAAGTGTTAATTTATATACACCAGAACCCTAAGCCTGGGAAATGAAAGGAAAGCTCTAACAGTTCGATAGCTAAGGCAAAAAGATTCTCTCCCGAAACACCCAGCACTGGTCATATTTTTTTCCTGTCTCTCACCTTTCTAAGTCTCAGATCTTCAAGTAAGAAAATGTACTTTGGTTTGCAGAGGGAAGGATGGAAGAATCACCAGGCTTGCATTGGCTTTGACAAATTATATCAAAGGCTGAGGATGAGCAGCCAGCAGCCAGTCCTGTAACCCTTGCCTGGTCTGTGGGCTGTTCTGTATCATCTGGAGCAGATCCAGGTGAATGGTGATGGAGATGTAACTCTCTGAAAGTAATTCTTCTGAAAATTTTACTGGTCTGAGAGTGAGCTAAGGAGCAGATCCCAAACTTGTCATCCAGACCCAGGCTCACACAAACCATTGAAGCTGTAGGTTGTTTTGGTCAAGCACTGCCTCTGTCTTACTATGCAGAGAGGAATTAGGAATTAATTACTGCTTACCAAAGCCTGTGCTATGTTTAGGGTGCTTGTTCTCTGCTGGGTAACTCCAGCAGTGCTTGGAGAGCTAGATAAATGCAAAGAACCATGTATTTGGATTTCACTGTGCTTGCAGTTACAGCTTTACTTCAGATAAGTTTCTAATTAAAGCCAAAAGACGAAAGTACTCCTTCAGTAAGGTATTACACGGTTAATTCTGTTTCTCCTTCAGTTGCATGATAGAGATGATAGATGAAGCTACCAGATAATTTGTACTTCTGGCATATGGGTTGTTTGTTTTTTGCAGCTGAGCAGAGTGACAGCTCTGGGCTTGCCACTGCGCCGAGTGTTATAGATTGCATTTACAATTCCTCCATCATTCCGTATTTGCATGGACATTTTAGTGCCCCTGGACTTCGCGCAGTTATCTCCCAGGATTATCAATAGAATCCCCAAACATTAATGCATCCAATCAAGGTAATTGAAAGAGAGAGGCTTTATTAAAAAGAAATCTTGGCAAGGCCTGTAGCTTATAGAATAAGATTGTTCTATAGAATCTCTACATCTGAGGCAGAAGAAAAGCCTCTTATGTGCAATACAAAGCAACTACACCAAAAATAGCTGCTACGACTGAGATCTCGCTGTGTTTGGTTAACCTGTGGCTTTGCAGCAAATAGCAAGGAATGACTTGAATAGTTTAATTTTCCCCTCATTTAAAGCATAAGTTGTGTGTACAATAGCGAGTTATGTAATACCATCCAGAGGGCATGTTTCTAGCAGTTTTCAGGGTCTTCACTTTGAATTTATACCACTTGTTTATATTCAGCATGAATCGATGGCTGCAGCAGCTGCATTAATGAAACATAACGTCTGTCTGAGCGGTGAAAGGCAGCAAATTTATTCGCCATAGACTTGCTAGTTGAAGTGTAGGTAACACAACTACATCTCTGCTTCTGTTTTGATTGAGAGCAGTGTGGCTGGGGGTCCCCTCGTTGCCCCGCTGGTGGTGTGCTGATTCAGTTCTCCCTAATGGCCCCAGAATATCTAGAATATCTATCTAGAATATAGAATCTACGTGTGTCTACATTATATGTAGTGTCTACTGTTGTCATCTACTGTCTACTATTTTTGTCTATCAAGAGTTGTCTTCCCCATTATCTTAAAGGTATGTGTTGATAACCAAAGGTAGCAGATTTAGAAAAAGCAGCATCTGGGAATCGTACCCTGACCTCAGTAGGGCAGGCATGTATCTGATGGGGTATCAGTGAGTGGAAGATGTAGGTGTGGAGCTTCCCGGGAACTCCAGCTATTTGCACTCTCGGTGTTTTGATGCCATATCAGATAATGCTCTCTGCCTTAGAAGAAAGAGGTTACTCAAGCTCTCAAGCAAGACACATTTTCTTGTATTTACTGCATCTTTCCGCAGCACATCACAAACTGATTTTCAATCTTCAGCCGTACTGGCTGGTCCGTATGTGTCTAAGTGGCGCTGCCTTCCAGTAATAGTTGGAAGATAACCTGGTTGTTGCAGTTCTTGTAGAGGTTTTTAGCTCAGCTGTGTGAAGTTTCTGTTTTTCAGCAGATGTTCAGGGCCAGGATTTCAGTCCCGACCAGTATATGTGTGTGTGCTCACGTACATTATGCACCACGCTTTTCCTTGGCTGTGGTCAGTAGACAGACTGTTTTACCACAATATAGCTTGGAGTTAATTGCATGGAAGATGGAGAGTAAAGCAGAGAAAATGTGTATCACTGATGTAAACTTGTCATATTTCACCGGGAGACATTGAGCAGACCCTAACAAAAACCTGTCATGTTACAAAAATGCTGTAAGATGGGTAAGAAGATGTGAAGCACTGATGTAGAAAATGTTCTCACCTCTTTATGCACTGTCTTATGTTAGTAATGCCAGAAGGATATTTTAAGATTCTTCATTTTTTTTTTACCACTTGTGCTGTTCCCTCTTTAAGTTTGATTACATAATTCACAAATTTCACATCCCATTACTCATTTATTAATGCCCTACTGCAGGGTCATGGCTATTCAACAATGCAGAAATGTGTCTGTAGCGTTTTTTTTTTGTTATTTTTAACACTTGTTTCTGACCATTTCTTTACCTTTTAAAACTTGCACTTACAAATCTAAATTTTGGACCCAAATCAGTTGGAACTATACCTTTAAAAAAAAGCCCCAACCCTTTATTAAAGTTACCCCAGTGTTGCTGTGTCAGCATCACTGTGATTAACCTGCCATACAAATGTGGGTGCCATAAAATGAACTTGCTCCAAGGCAGCTTTGATTTGCATGCTCAACACTTTCCAAGTGTTGCATTTATAAATCAGGACTTTTTGTCTGTGCCTGATTCGGGTACGTGTTTTTCCTTCATTCTCCCTTCTGTCCTACAGCCCCCCGTGTTTATCATGACCACGGGAGAGCTGCACAGCTGGTACATTTACATGGGGAGGTAATGATTCTATTTCTTAGGTACAGGGGAAGACTGACCTATTCCCCGGGCTTTCTAAAATTAATACACACATCATTAATTGCTTGTGAGGGGAAAAAAAATGAAGAAAGGGAAAAAAAAGAACACAAAAACCTGACTTGCCAGTGCATTAGATTAGCAGGCAGTGCAGCATTACAGAAGGAACGTGTTCCTAGCCATTGTAGCATGCAACGTGCTACATTCATCACACCTGAGTTCATCTAAGCAGAGCCACTAGCAGAATACCTCTAAATTCCTTTTTCTTTGAAATTTAGCATTTCTTCTCAACCAGCCATCTCAAACAAACCTAGCCCAGCCTTTTCACTCTCCTGCAAACTTTCTAGGTGACATCTTAAGAAGTGAAAGAGGTTACTGTGGGAGAGGTGGAAGGCCAGTCTGGAGCAGTAGTGCATTTTCCTGTGTTGTACCCAGGAGAATTTAGCACCCCTAAGAACAGGCTGTGACTTCTGATTCAGCAGAAATGCCAGCAAGTGGCACTTTCCATGCATCATATGTAGGAATGATTTCAATAGGAATAATAGCTCATTTCAAAGGACTTCCAATATTAGTATTTATTTCAGTACCAATTCTTTCATTGACACCCTTGTTTCAGAGAACACAGGAGAAGAGATTGGATAACATGGCCTAAACAGGCTTGAAACAGAATAAAGGGAATTTTTTTGTTTTTGTTTTCTTCCATTTCTTCGGTATTTCACCGAAGTTTTTCTTTGACTTTGCTGCTGTTGCTACCTTAATTTTTCACAACAAATGTTGCACCGCAGGATCTGCAGCTCTGCACATCAATACAGAAAGCTCTACGTGGGCAATAGCCAGAGAGGGACAATATTTATTGCACCAAAGACAGGGATTTGCTTTGTTGGTGTGGTGGGTTTCTGTTTTTCCTTTCGGAGGCTGGGGAGGAGTTGTTCTTGGTTTTGGTTGTTCTAATATTATTCTCGTCTCCAGGCAAGAAAGCGATTCTCCCTTGGCCGTGGAAACATGTGGTGTAACCTCATGTCTTGCTGGTGGGGGATTTAAAACCGCCACTATAATTTACATGATAATTATGTCATATTTTTTACTTCCCATACAAGTTCCTCCTTGTTTGAGACTATTCTGTCCTTTAGCAAGTAGTGTGCTCACCGTGGCTCTGTGGGGAGTTCTCTGCAGTCTTGTTAAGTAATATAACAGAAAAATGGCTCATCTGGTGATATCAAGGGGGTTGCATGTTTAGGGAAAAAATCCAGTGGATGGGACAAGGAGGACAATTCTACACGGTGCTACAGGAATAGAACAAATATTTAATCTGGTCGTCACGGGCTCGCCCTTCTTTTAGCACATCTTATGGTGTGGTTCTTGCTGCAGAGGTTGAGCAGGAAGGTGGCTGAAGAAAAGTCTGAGGAGCAAGTGGTGGCCATGCAGAGGAGATGCCTGTGCAAAACCAGGATCTTCTCTGGGCTCGGTAGGATGCAAGCAGTTTGCACATCACAAATCCACCTTCTGCTTTGTGTTTTAAAGGGGATGGCCAAGCCTAGAGAAGTGTTACAAATTTGCCCTGAATGCCATTTTTTCCTAGTCTGGATGTGAGGAAGTGCAGTAAGTCTGACAACTGTCCCCATGCTGGTAAGAGCAGTTTGCCAGGAGCCGCGGTGTTTGTCCTGCTCGGAGAGGAGATCGATCGTCCTGGCCTTTGCACGGCTCCACTCCTCGACGTTCGGCTTCGCCTGTTTGAAATACAAATGATAGAAATTAGTATATTAGCAGGAGGCTGCAGAATGTAATTGTACATTGACTGAAACGCTCCTGATGGATGGAGCTGGCGAGATGACATCTCGTATTTATGGAGAGGAGAGCACAGGTAGTTGATAGATTTGACAAGAGCGTAGTGGCAAACCAAATAACACGAAGCCAGAATGAGAATGTATTTCCTAATGGCCTCCCTCGCAGCTGTATACACTGATTTAATCTCTCCAAAGCACTCCATTGTTTATGAGGCCTGTGGGTACAATTTTATGCCTGACTGAAGAGGTTGCTAATAGCTGCCATATTTGTGTTTAAGGACCTGCAAAGGATTCGGCTAAGTATTTTAAAGCAATGAGCCATAATAAAGTAATAATATATTGAAAATAATAAACAGCTTTTTATTCAATAATTGGCTGCAAAACTGGTGAACTTTAAATGACAAAACTACTAATTATAAATGCAATTGCTAATCATATATTCATTAGGGAATGCAAATTAAAACCGTGGCATAAAGTCTCTATATGTGCCAGAGGCAACAAGTTGTGGAGCAGGACCGTAGACTCTGTTTAAAAAATAAATAAAAAAATAAGAGAAAACAAAATATTAATGCAGGAAAAAGTGGTGATTACTCAGGATTGCTTTGTCAGGGGATAAAGCTCCTCTGTGGGGAGAGAAGTGCCTGTTCTTGGGGTGAAGGTGTGACGGGCCCTGCTGGGGCATTTGGTGTCTCAGCCAAAATGAGGTGTGAGATGGCAGGGGGAGGTCTCAGCGTGGCTCTGGATGTTGGTAGCTCATCCAGGAGGAGATGGGGCAAAGTGCTGCTTCTCCTCGAGGCAGCCTGTGCTGGCTGCATCGCACCTGAGGTCCCTGCTGGGTTCGCAGTGGGGCTGCCCACCTGGAGCAGCTGTGTCTAGCAGGATGAGAAATGAGGAGGCACACCTGGATCCGAGGCTCCTCTAGTAAGATTTGTCTCCTGTTAACACTTCACAAGCAGATTTCCCTTTCTTTAATGAATATATAAAATATACTGTATATTAATTTCCTCTTAGGAGCCTTCGGATTTTCTTTAATGACTTGTGTCCCTGAAGGAGCTCACAGTGCCAAGTTTATATAGAGATTCCTAAGGAATAGCCTAGGGGACGAGCAGCACAGCACATGCTTCGTGCTCTCCAGGAAACTACAGGTATGGGAACAGCCCCAAAGTCTTGTTGGGCCACCAAGGCAGCTGTGGCTCATCGCGTGCAGTCCCACAGACAGGCTCCCCCAGCTCAGAAGCCCCAGAAGTCAGAGCCACCTCTAATAGGGGCACTGGGCAGCCTGTGGTGCCACCAGCTGTGGCTGTTGAGCTCCCTGGAAAAATGCATTAGGTACTTAGACACTTGCATGCAAATTTTAGGTCCTCGCCTTAAATATCCATGTTAGAAATACCTCAGGGGGGAAAACATTTATCAGGCAAGACATGGTTAGAAATAATCATTTTCATTCTGCTTCCTATAGATTCTATCTTGATTTTTATTTTCTTATTTCCCTGGCATCAGCAGGCTGTGCTACGTGTGCCTTTCTAGCTAAATGGAGCAGCTTCTGTGCAGGTTTGTGAATCCCCATCCATTTCAGGTGCCATTTCAGGTCGGACAGCCCTCTACAAAATGTGTAGCTGGAGGTCAGGCTTGACACAGAAGCCACCGGGTGAACTTTGGGCATGGTTTAATGCAGGAGATTATTTGTGGTGATGGGGGAAATCTGTCCTGAAGATGTTCCCAGGGTGGTCCCTGCGTGTCTGGATTACAGCAGGACTGGGTGGGTGCGGAGGCTGCTGGGGCACCCTGGTCCTTGTCGGGAGGGAGGAGGCAGCAAGCAGCCAAGATTTGGAGTTGCAGGAAGTTAATTTTTCAGTGACCACAGGAGAAAGCCCATTTCTTTCTATTTTTCAGTGTTAGACTTCAGAGCGCGAGAACAGAAGCATGCAATTTGTCTAGCTACAAAACCAATTAGCATAGCGCTGCTACACTGAATTGCTTGGGAAGACTTTTCAGGGGAGAAAAAAAATGAATGAGAAGAAACAATAACTTTATGAACATTGTAACTCATTAAAAGACAGCTTTTAGAGTGTGAAGGGACTGAAGCCATTGAATAAATTATTATCACTGCAGATATTCAGCCCGATGTGAATTGCAGAAAATGTGTCCAGATGTGAGATCCCCTCCATCAAGCGGAACTGTTGGCTGCTCAGTCTGTGCAGCTGCCTGGAGTGTGAGGTTTCACTGAGCTCCCACCTAGGCAGAGATGTTTGAGAGGACAGATGTTCCCTTAAAGCAAATCCCACTGAGTTACAAGGAAGAACAACCCCCTGGTTCCCTGACCCAGAGGGAACCCCAGCTCTGGGGGCTGTTTTTTGGTGGGGGTGGTTACCAGCGAGTGGCACAGGTACAGGTGCCAGCAGTCATGCATCGTTTGCAGGCAAAGCAAACGAGCCATGTGCGTGGAATAACCCCTTTTGCCAGCTCCTTGTGGGGGCTGAAAGTCAGCTGTGGTCTTTGGGGACTGTGCAGTGCCCGGAGTAACATGGATTCAAGCCTCTCAGCAGCCCCCAAAGGGCTGTGGGGAGAAAGGGCTTTAGGATGCAAGAGGCAGAAGAAAAACTGAGCTGCTGCTGTGAAATACTTTGGCTGATGATAGAGATTTTTGTATTCTTTCTGGCCAAATTCAGTGATTTGGTTGCTGAGAGTGGGAATGACTCTGCAGTGTATAAAGGTATGTTCCTCTCTGAAATGATGTACTTCTGTAGAGTGTGATCGTGTAGGCATGCAGGTGTCCTGCAAACACGGTCAGGTGTGTATTTCTGTTGACCTGGGGGAGTTGCGGAACTGTTTGCATGTGTGTTTGCATGGATCAGCTCTGCAACAAAGCTTTTTAAGCAAGCTGCTTTCTGGATGCTACGAGTTAAGTCCTGGAGCAGCAAACAGCTCCCTCATCCCCATGGTTGGGGCTGGCGCTGACTTGGAGGTACCTGTGCTGGGAGTTGAAGATCAGAGTCCTAAAGTGAGGATGAAAGTTGTTTTGTCTTTTTTTTTTTTTTTTTTTTAAAAAAGTCTGTACAACTCAGCTTTACCAAAGCTCTATGTTATTGTGTTTTGCATGCACTATGTGGTGTTTATAGGGATAACCTGTTTATAACATCGTTGGCCTTGGCAATCAGCATGAGGAGCTTGTTCTCTCTGGACTAGCGGTTGCTTTGCTGCTCCTTCCTTCTTTGCATTACCTCCTTTGGTGTTGGGTGGCCCTAGGGAAGTGGCTGTGGATGTCACCAAATGGTTCCTGCGCTCCTCAGCTGCGCGATTTAATTTTTACCACGGCTGTTGTAGTGATACATTAACAAATTTACAGACAAAGGTGGTAGGAGTGTCACGGAAAAGACGGGTTTAATAACTACTTGTAGAGAAAACAAAAGCAAATCCAGTGACAGTCCTGGCAATTCCCACCTCTGTTATTGCTGACAGACAGAACAAGAATAAAAACAAGCGGGTTTACATGCACTGACGCTAATATACAACCGGTGGTGATGTCCTGAAGGAAATGTCAGCAATTAGCATGAACGCTGCTGCAGTTACAATCCAAGATTTGGCTACGGAAAGCACGAGGTTTGAAGATGAGCCCGGGAGCCTTCCCTCAAATGCTTCCCTATCCAGACACGTGTGGGGGGTTGTGAGCCAGCTCAGATGAACTTCGTGGCTGGCTCTTCTGCTCTGAAAGGCTCTCTCAAGTGCACAGGGGCGGCTTTTGGTGTGCTCTTCAAGATATCTGAGAGCAGGACAAGGGTTTGGGGTCTTTCACTTTGCATCAGCTGCTCAATCTCCCTGGCTTAATTTGAAACCGGACAGGGAAAAATAAAAGGGGGGAGGAACTGCCACACCATTGGTAAAAACTGCCACGCCAATTTATGCTGCATTAAAAACCTTTCCCTGAAGCAACGCTTTAATAAGATTCCTAGTCAGAAGTCAAACTCTGCCTAGTAATTCATTCTAAACTCTCGTAATGCATTTATTAGCGTGGAAACTGCAGAAGTGAAGTGACCAAATTTGAGGTCCATACTCAAAATTAGCAAAATTCAATGTCATTCTGAGTGAAAAAGGAAGGAAAATGAGTGCTGTAACATGCAGGGCGATATCCTCTGCACTAGCAGAAGGCTAAATGAGCATTGTTTGAAATAACATTTTATTAGGTTTCCTTAAAGTGGATACTCAGTCTGATAGATTATTTTTTTTTATCTCAGATAAAATTATTGAAATGAGAAATGTTCCATTATAAAGGAATTTGTTGAAAGACAGGGATGCACTTTATCATATTATAGCTCTTGCATCGTATTAAATGGTACTTACGTGTTTTATTGAAATCCAGACCTCTTGCGTAGCGTTTCTTTCTCAACAATACAAAAGCTTATGATTCACAACCTTTTACATAATAGATACATTAATGAATTTCTGCATATTTTATTGCTTTGTATTATTCTGAAAGCCATTAATCTATTTTTCTTGATTATCAGTTATGGCAAAGACATCATAATTTTTTTTTCTCTGAATTTCATTGTGCCAGCCAAGTTCAGGACTTTCCAAGCTAATTTCTGTAGCTACCTGTTGGATCCGATTCTTCTCTTCTTCCTTTTTCTTGTTGGAAACCATATCCAGCTGAAGACCCAGTGTATTTTTTTCCTGAATACAGGAGGATAAATTCTCCTTTGGGGTACTTGCATCTTCTCTCATTCAAGTAGATGAGAATTGTGCATATGAATCTCAGGCCCTAATTATGTGTCTAATAATAGAAACTTCTTGCTATAAATACACGACTCATTGAAATCATTCCTGCTTGTTTAGGCTGCAGACGTGACTTGTGCATATTCATTAACCTCTAGGGCTCCACTTGAGAGGAGGAGATGGAGGGTTAACGGAGGGCCTGCCAGGACAGGGAGCGGGGCTGTGCCACCTCTCGTCGGGGTGAAGCTGTGATCCTGACCTTAGATATGTGGATACACATTTAAACTTACTTTTCTATTTGCTATAAATGATATAAAGTCAAGATGTCTGTTTCTAATTCCTTTGTGGACGAGCCTGAAGTTTTTCAGAGATGGGTGTGGTTTGCAGGCACGTCATGGGGAGCTGGTGCACGTAGAGCAGCCCAGTGTTAGTCCCAGAGAACATGGTTTTGCTAAGGATCACTGCCTGCACGGCTCTGAGCAGTGGTTTGCATGAGAATGGGAAAATCTGTTGTACATCTCGTGTGCTGTGGTCTTGACAAGGGTACATCAGGATGTTTATTTGTGTAAGGCTTTCATTTCCCCCTCAGTGGCTTCAGTTACCTTCCCAACAGGACATCAGTGATGAAATAAAGAGACCTTGCATTCCCGTACATAAAAACGGATGGCAAAGATATAATTTCTGTGGTGCAGAAGCAAATGTGTGGACCACAGACCCCTTAAATCCCATGTAGCCCACCTCGTGGGGCCGAAGGATGCCCAGGTCCCGCAGTGTCATCTGCAGGGAGCAGCCTGCTGTGAGAGCAGGTCCTAGTGGCGTGGCTCTAATTACCTAATCCCATGGATAACGACGTGGCAGAACAAGCTCTTGTTTTACCCCGGCAATTATTGATTGATATTCCCGGAGTGACAGCAAGCGTTTTTATTTTTATGTCCAGCAACAAGTTGTCATGGCAACTTCAGCGTTGGGCAACGTTCCCATCGCACCCTCGTCCCGAGCAAAAACCCAGCAGGTTCGGAAACTCTTTAAAAATGATTACGGTAATAAATTTTTTAAGATAAGTTTTACTTCTTGTCTGCTTTCCTGAGGGGAATAATTTATGTTCCAGGAAGGTAATGCATGAATCTTCTGTATCTCCTGCCAGCATGCGTCTCCGCTGGGCAAACTGATGCTCCCTATGAAGAGGGCTGGAAAAAACAATACGAACTCAACCCACCCCCAGTGCTTCCCTCAACTGCACACTTGCTAAATCATCTTCTGAAGCCCACAGCCTGGCCCTGTTGCTCGTGAACCAGCAGCAGAGCTTGCAAAGTCAAGTTCTTGTCTTCCCCTGGCGCCTGGAGCGTAGCTCGCTTCTTTCCCAGCCTTGCTAGAAGGTTGGCCTTGTTAGGTGGAAAATCTACTTAGAGCCAGGGGTGAGCAGGCTTATTCGAAAGGCCTCTTCTAGTAATCTCCACATTTTATGCTGTGACCTGGAGGTGCTTTTTTTTTTTTTTTTTTTCCAAGTGCACAAGCTCCTGCTGCAGAGGTCCTGTTCCCTTGCTCTATGAGGCTTGCTCAGGTGCGTGCTGCCCTCCTGCCATCTGTTGCTACAGGGATGTGTTTGGATCACGGGCTTAAATTATGCCAGTTTTCTTCTGACAGTGCTGAAACGCCTGTTTGCATGGGCAAAGAGGGCTAGCTAAAGGGCACACCTGAACAGCAGGCTCCTGTGGGAGCAGCACTGGGGTATGCGTGATTCCCTCCTAGATCCTAACAACCAGAGTTTGCTAATACAGAGACTCTTTACATAAAAACAAGTGTCTCATTCTTAGCAACTATTTTCCACCTTATTTCTGCCACCTGCCTTGAGCAGTCCCACTCACACAGCTGCCAGCACTCTCGTGGGTGCCTCAGGTAAATACGTACAGCTTTCACAGCCCCCACGGCCTCCTGCCATGCTGGGGTGCCCCATAAAGGCTGCTCAGCTCCCTCATTGCCTTCCTGACATGGGACATCACGCCTGCTTCTTCATCAGCACGTCAAAATCAGCAAGACAAAGCCCCCACTGCATCACCCAGCCCTGACTGGCTGGAATTATTTACCATTAGCACATCAGGAGGTATTTCCACAATCTTCTCTTCTTTTTTTTATTTTTCATCTACCTCGGAAGGTTTAGATATAATTAAAGGGAGATTGACTGACTGAAAATCAAGTTTGGTTTATCTGTGGGTGACCCAGCAAACCACATCTTTTTAATTTCATGCATCAATGAGATGATACGTCATGCTTTGTACAGTGCGACAGCTTGCTACATTGCATAACTCAACATGCTGATGCAACCAGGCATGCAAAATTAACCTGATCCTCCAGCCCAGGGAACGCGAGACAACAAGCAGCTTCTTCTGCAGCTTCCATTGTTCAACAAACCTCACCCCCATCTTCCTTCTTACTCCGTTCTCAGCCAATTTACAGAAGAGGAGTACTGGGAGAGCTATAATCATGTAACAGTTATAAAATGTGAATAATTCCAGCCTGGGCAGGGGTTGAACTAACACCATTTCTCTCTCAGGGGCTGCTCAGAAGTGTGTTTCTTTTCGACTTTTGGGTTAGCTTGGGAAGGATTGGAGCTTACTGGGCTTCTTGTAGGGGCTGTACCTACCTTTCCTGTAAGGCACATGGGTCACCTCATCTCCTTCCCTCCTGGGGAAGGGAGCAGCAATACTTCTTGCTGCTGTGGGACCCTCAGCAGCCCCACTGAAAGCTGCCAGCAACCTGAGTGTTGTTGTGCTGTGCCCCACGTGCAGCTGCAGGGAGAAGAAAAGGCTGGTGCTGGGCATGAATTTCTGTAGAGTCAAAGGCCGTGGCATGCCACAGGTAAGCTCGTGCATCCAGCTCTTTGCTTGGGGCAGAATTCTTTCTTAATATCTGACATCTGTCAGTGGCTCTTTGCATGCTTGTGGGCGAAGTGACATAGAAACGCTGCACAAGTTTCTCATGTGGTTGTGGCAATGGGAAGCCCTGAGAAACTGCTCTTCATGGCTCTGCTTGAGGGTATGGAAAATGGGGAGGGTTTTCTGTGCAATTTTGATCTGTTCTTAAGCTTGTGCCCGTTACTGTGGTGTCTGAGAGCAGCTCAGGAAAGCCCCTGGCCACAGCAATGAGTGACATGTGCCCACCTGAACAGTGAAAATCCCAACAGAATGGTGCTGAGTGATCTCCGTAAGGATCAGACTCGGCGATGGGATGATTGCAGTGCATGCGGAGGATTGTGGAAGTGGTGATGGTGCTGTGCTTTACCTGTGAATGACAGCAACCTGAACATGGGGCTGGATGCTTCTGGGCGATGAGCGTGCAGAAATGCTGCTCTTCTGCTCTGGAAAAGTCTTTTTGAAGCAGGAGCTGCTGTGTGTTTGTAGCACCTGGTGCATGGAGGTCAGCTCCTTCAGCTCTCCCTCTCATTTCCCTATTTTGTTCTTTTTAAAAGAGGAAAATGAAGTGCCTGAAATCCATTTCCCACCATCATCCCCGTAACAGCAAATGGGCTCCTCTTAAATGAAGAGAATTAGTGTGTCTGGGAGAGGTAGAGGAGGGCCATGACAGTTTGGAGTCCTTAGACATTGTTCTTGCTTGAGTTGCTTTGCGTTTTCTCAAAGTGTACAGTGCCCTCTGGCACAATATACATACACACTGCATCGCTAAGTGCTGAAACTTCACATCTTAATTCCATGCGAGTGGTTTTCTCTTGAGGCTGTGTGCCTCTGTGGTAGGGAGCCTGATCGCAGCGCGGAGAAGGTTACACATTATGCAGAGAAATGTTGATGGCGTTTTAAAAAATATCTTCACTAATGTCTCTATTTTTGTTTTTGTCATGTACAATCATGTTTGAAGTACGTGCACTTTGAGGTTCGGCGAGGAAAAGCCTGTTTATTTGAAGCTGATGGAGATACTTCAATAGAGGATAACTGGGATATAGGGCTCTGGGATAAATTATTCCACTTGTATTTTCTTTTTTCTTTTTAATTTTTTTTTTTTTTTTAATCTGGAATGCACATAAGCCATACAGCAATATTATCATCACTTTGCACTTTCCTTAGGATGTATCTTAATATTCTATAATCCTCTTTACTACAGAATGGGGACTGAACTAAGATGGAATTATATTTTAATATTTTAATGTAATTCCTCATGAAACAAAAGGGGGCTATGTTCAGTGGCTGGCTAGATATATGGCAAATGGGAACTAGACAAGCTGTGTAACATCATGACCAGTTTCTATGGCAACAAAAATGTCAGCTATCCTTTTGGCTGATTCTATTAATCTGTGGTAGAGGCACTGATACTGACACATTCGGAATTTATTTAAACAAGAAGGTGAAAAGATAACCTCAGTGTAGCTTATAAACAAGGGGGAAGTTAAGCCACTAACATAATGCTATCTGACATGTATATAACTGTGTAACAGGCAAGTAAGACATTTCCAAGCCAGCCATTCTGAATTTTATCAGAGAAGTGATTAAGCTATTTACCAGGAGGAGTTACCCACCATTGTTTTGTCTTCTGACAAAATTCCACACTTGCCTCTGGGCTTCAGAGCGGTGCCTGCTGGACCCAAAACCACTACACTGTGTTAGTGCAAGAGCTATTGAACCAGTGGCCACGTGGCACTAAACCCACGAAGTGCCATGAAATCTGTACCCCAGGGAGTAGTGAACCAGTTGCCTGTTTTTTTGGGGTTCCCCTTTCCCCATTAACTGTTTCCCTCCTGGTTTTGATCGTGTAGCTGGAGCAGAGCGGCTTGCCTTACGAATACTGGAGGTGCTTGTCGATTAAAATGCGTGTCCTGGGCATGGCAAAATGGAAAAAAGTGGTTGCAAGGAAACAAACTCTGTTCTCTGTTTCCTCTATGTGGGTCAAATATTTTCCTAGGGATACTCAGAAATGATTGTGCTGTGCTATTTCCCTTCGGTACTTTATCCTTTATTCTCTTGTTATTGAAATAGCTAAATGTTTTCCTACTCTTCAATGTACCATGACAATACAAACTGTACGGTGATGTTGGAGCACAAAATAAATATGGATGCAGATACTTGTCATTATGATAAAACAACATCTTTTCATCTTTATCTTGGAATTACAGGCTCCTCAGGAAGATGACAGTGTCTTGTTATGGAAAATGAATTTTCAGTAGTAGAAAGATATCTCTCAACTTATTCTTGAATTCTTCCTGTTTGCCAGAGGCATGTAGAAAAATTAGCTTCTTTCCCAATTCTTTTGCTGGTTTTATTAAAATTCATAGTACAAAAAGTGCCATATAAATGTGTTTGGTGTGTGACTGCAAAAGAAGAGCTGGAAAATGCATAGCTGAAGTTATTATAAGATTATTAGTTGTCTGCTGTCTGCATTTTTTTAATAATAATAAAAAATAAAGTAAGCCCTCAACATCCTCATTGATTTCTTCTTATGCTTGTAATGTACTGAAAGTAATTGAATACAGTGTGTTTTTTAATGTATACATTACTTTTTTTCCTGGCTTAAAAAAAATGAATTGTCAAATTCCCCAATAGAAAAATTGTCAGAGCTGTAACCACAATATAGCTCCTGGAAACAGAGTTTATGCAAAGCTTTTCAAATTCAGAAAGGGTTTTTGATAGCAACAGTGCTCGAACTTATTCTATGCTTCCATTAGGCAAAACCATGTCCTTCCTGCTCTTACACCTTGTAGATCTGCCTCTGGTATCCCTGTGACTGCTGGCTTGGAGCAGCTGTTGGTGTTCTCCTCAGCAGTTGGTGAGCTGCAAAACTGTGCAAATGCATGATGTTTTGAGCTTTTGCTGCGTATAATTGTAATGTTAAATTATAATAAAGTTTAGAAGATAAATATGTAGTGATAGTACCTGATATACAGCAAAGATGGTTTTTCCCAGTTTGTAGTCTGAGAGCAACAGTTAGGTCACAGCTGAGTTCAGTATCAACCTATGTATTTGGCATCATCCAACTTGTGAAGTTCTGCCTCTGCAACTCCCATGGCAATTATTGCCTTTGTCAGTGTTTCAGTGTTTCTTCCCATGTTTGTGATGTAGTAGCAGAGTTACATAGGTCGCATCACTTGATATTACAGAAAATGGAGTAGATGTGACTAAGACTGCACCTGAGGACTGGAAGTAGCATTGCTCTGTCCCCCTACAGGGACTGTGAGGATGGAGCAGCTCATAGAAACACCTCCCTCCCACGTCTATTTCTTGTTTTTGAAAGTCCAGGAACTTTTACCAACAATGATCTTGATTATTGTGCTTTTCTTCTTGTTCTACAGGAAATTTTAACAAACTGTTTTTGGGGAGGTTTCTCTAGTTCTGGTAAAAGTCAGAGTTCATTGGGTTTCTTTCCTCTCTCAGCATGCTTTGAAGTGTGCCCATGCCTCCTGCTGGAGATGTGTTCCTTTGTAAGAATCACTTGAACTCTTGCAGACTGGGCGCTGTCCAACCACCGGGAAGCTTGCTAGTCTAGATCCACAGGAAAGAATGTCACTTTTCACCTGGAAAACAGAGAAGAACAAAATTTTATACCTTTTATAAGTAAATAAAGGAAACATGTTCTTTGTCCTGCGTTAATTGTTGCAGCAAAAATAGACTTAATTCTCCAAGAAGGTGAAATCTCTTATGAGGAAAGAAAGTGGTGAAGAGGAAATTTCTTCTAATTGTTGTTATTCTTGAGTAGTACTGACATTCAGTATGCAACAAACATAACTCTTAATTCCAATTGAAAGTCATGCCAGACACAATTGTGCGAGGAAAGCAGTCTTTCTTTCTGAAGCTATTGACTTGGAAAACTTGCACACACAAGAAGGCTGACCTTTTGAGAAGTCACAGGCATTAACTTTTGATTAAGTACTGTATTTAATTTCAGTGAGCATCTAACCTCAGGGCAGGCTCTAGCTTAGTGTACTTTGAAGTCAAATGCGTGGCTGGTCCTATCATGATCAAAACACATTTCTGAGTCCTAGGTATTAGCAGGGAAAATACCTCTGGTGCAAAAGCAAATGTATCCTGAATTGTTTTAAGTCTTTCCTCTCTGAGTTTGAAGGCGTTATTTGGGATATCTCCCTTAGTGTTTTAAAAAATAGGGACCCTTGTTTATTCTTTGTCATCTGTTGTTCAATAAGCCCAATTCTGGTCTGGCAGAGAGGAGTGAATTTGCTGTGGTTGCCTGAGTTGCCGTTCCTGCATGCTGTGGTTGGAGCAGCTCCATGTTGGTGCACGTGGATTTGCTTGGCTGCCTTGCCTTCTGCCCTCCAAAGATGCAAGCACTGGTTTTATGTGCTTATGTATATTTTTTATATATATATCGTGTGTGTGTATTCATAAAGGCATATTTTGAGTACCTAGCCTTGTGTTTAAAATCCAGGCATTCCTCATCAATAACATAGCAGTGGCCTGCCAGATATCTGTCTGGCGAGCCAGATGTTGCTAGAGGAGCTCTTCAACAAAACCTGCCAAAGGACTATAAATCAAGTTGCTGGCTCTTGGCAGACTTTGATGTGTGCCAGAAGCGGGGCCTCAGGTACGTTATAGCAAGAGGACCGATGTTTTTGGGATCACATCAAATCAGGTTAGGCCAGAGGTGGGAGGCAGTTTGGACTGGTTGGACTAGCAGAGGGCTGGCCTTGTGTTTATTAGCAAACCTCATACGTGATTAAGTGCCTTATTTGACACTTCTAAAATATGGATGCACAGATGACTCTGTGTGTACTTTCACCTCTCCGGGATACAATCAGAGGCACTTCACCGTGAGCTGAAGGGCTGCTGTCTGTGGGTAACCAAAGCTGGTTCGCCATCTATTTGTGAAACGTATGACCTAGTGGTAAAACGGCAAAATCTCATAGAAAGGTGAGACAGGGCAAACTTCATATTCTGCCTTTCTTCTTCCTTGCTTGCAGCCTTTTCTCCCCTTCCCCAAACCTACCCAGCCTTGGAATTGTGAAGGTTGGAGACTGATCTGTGAGTTTTCTCCTGAAACAGTCTGTGGGATTGCCTTAGTCCTGATCTCACGTTAATGTTGGCAAGGGTTTGGGCTACTGCAATTGAAAAAGCTACTGCTTGTTGGTTGGGTGCAGCTGCCCCTGTGTAGGCTTTCAGACCAGCTCTTTTCCTCAGGGTGAAACACATTTATTTGAGTGGTTTGTGGAAGTGCTCAGGTTGAGCAGAGAGGCCCGGCTGGGGCTCCAGGGCGCGCTGCGTGTGCCTCAGCCCACCAGGAGCCCAACTGCAGTGACGGGATGGCTTGCGGCAGCCTGATGCTGCCTTGGAGGAAGAAAATCCATTTTCTCCTTGTCACCAGAGAGGTCTGATCAGCCTTGGGGTGCAACGCAGGGAAACCCATTAATTTCAGAGCTGCTGTGTGCTCACTTCAAAATACTCACCCTTTGGAATTGAAATCTGTCAAGGAAAGGAGTCTACGGTGCCCTACTGATAGTATAGTTTCTCCAAAACACCCAATCTTCCACTGGTGCATGAGGGGAACAATTTTGTGACCCCCAAGAGCTACCTCAGCTGTTTTTTTTGGGGAGGACCCCTTGGCAGTTGGCAAATTCCCCTGAGGGCCCACAGCGGCCGGGGTGAAGGCCTGCAGGTCGCAACGCGGCCTAGCAGGAGATCCACCTGGGCCAAGCTGTGAGCAGCACAAAATCTTGTCTTTGAGCAAAATTCAAGAAAGGAAACACTGATGTGAGAGGATATTACCTTTAATTAGGCTGGACATGTGCTGAATTCACATCAGCAGTGTCTGTTTCTCATTACATCATGCTGGATGATGGCCTCGGCTAGTGCAAACTGTTGGGGCCGTGGTGCAGACGTGCTGATTCACTCCTCCCTACGTGCAGCATTAATCGTTCCTTCTTGGTACCAGACAAAAAACGTCCAAGATGATGCAAGACTGCGATGCCTAACGTTTTTCGGCAATTGCTGTTTTTGTCAAAACTGTCTGTAGCTTTCCTTCTTCAGTACAAGATGGTGAGTAATGAGCTATCGGAATAATGTCTGCTCGAGACATCCATAGCCATATGGCAATGTGGGAGGCGAGGATAAAACAGGGATCAGTCACAAGTGTTTACTTTGAAACATGGATAAAAAGGCAAGTTTTGTGCTGCAGCTTGGTTACGTGTTGGATTAGGTACTGGAAATAGAGTAGTTTTTAATTGTTTTTGTGTTTAGTGAACTTTAAAATCCCAAGCACTTAAATCTGTTTTTTATTAGTCTTCCTGATTGCTCTCTTTAGACCTGTATCAGGAAACAACAGGACAAACTGATGTTTACTTGGAGTGAAACCACAGCTGACTAATCCATATATACATTACGTGTATGTGTACATTATTTACAACAATATAAGCTGAATTTTAAATCGCTGAAAACATTGCTTAGGAAGGCTTGTAAAAATGCTTGGCTGCACTTGCAAAACAGCTTCAGAGGGTTTTTTTTGGTTGCTCTGAGAGCAGTTCAGGACCCCCTGGCAAGCACTTGGCTTTTTTTTTTCCTCAAAGAGCTGAAAAACTTCCACTGCTTCCTGGGGCGAGACGCAGCTGCAGGAAGCAGAGTCCTTTGGAAAAGTAGGTGGGTTATTTTGGTAACTGAAGCATTTTTGGAAGTGATGATGCCTAAAAAATATCTCTCCGGAGACAAATCCTCATTTTGGGGTCATCATCAGGGGGTCAGTCTGATTTATTTATTTATTTATTTTTTGAGCCCAGTGCTCCCCCACACAAAGTGGGGGCCCCAAACCTTGGCGCTGGCTCCGTCTTGGGCTTTCTGCTTCAGAAACTTCTCAGAGGGGCGATAGGAAAACATTCTTCAGGGAGGCATTTGGAAATGAGTGTTACAAAGACAATGTTTTGGTTCAACAAAGGGAGCCTCACACGGACTGCGTGCATTTCATGTTTCAAATACCTCTATGGATTAATTAGATTGATGATCCCATTTTGTAGGAGGAAGGTGAATTTGTAGGTGAAGAGGAAACTTACTGCATCAATATGGTCTGGTAGTTGCCTCCAGGAATACATTATTGACTGCTGAACAACTTAAAGGGTACTAGTTTTTTTTTAAAGGGAATAAAGAAAATAACACAAGCAGCCCCAAATCCTCCCGCATTTGTAAGTTCCTTGCGCTCTTTTAGCACCAGACAGTTAAAACGATTTCCCAGTGCCTAATTTTATGAAAATTGAGTGTTTTTCTTTGCTAAGTAGAAGCACAGCACAGATTAAAAAGAAACCTCAAACTTTGCTAATACTGTGTGGGCTTTTGATTAGAGAGCACTCTGTATTCTAATTGAATGTTGTCTCATATTAGCATAATCTTGGGGTTATGGCTGGTCAGTGTTAATGATAAGTGACAGAGACACATTTCAGAAACTCTTTTTCATCAGATGGGAATTATATCCTGTAAATGCAAGCCCAGATCATAATATTTCATCTTTGTGTTGATTTATCCCAACCTTAGACTATTTATATTGATTTTCTACTAGAAAACATATCATCTACTGTGTGATCTATTAATTGCATGCATATGATACAGCCATTATCCTCAGTATAATGTATAAATATGAAAATTAGGAAGACTTCTTGAGATGTATACAACTGAATTCTAAAATCAGTTTGCAGATAACATTGCTTTGTAAAGCAAACATTTTATATATATATATATATATATAATGTACATATCTGATTTAGAAGCTTTACAGCCGTGTTTAGTGTATGTGCTTTAAGGTTGTAGGACCGTATTTCTTAGGAAAGTATCCTTATAATTGTTCAGAGGATGAGTATTTATAATTGCTGTGATTTTTGCACAATTACTGTAAGTAGCTGTGCATCAAAATGAGCACTTAGAGGATAAACTGGCATGTTTCGTGTAACAAGGACTTTAAAAAATAAAATAAAATCCTGGAAAAGAGGCTTTGTTCTACCACCACCGAGGTAACTTCACTAAAATTAAATAGAAAGACAACCAGCATCCACCCATCAGTTTTAGTGCTATATACAAATGTCTTCACAGCTATTTGCAGTTGAAATGCTTCATTTGCCAACTCAAATGTGGCATTTGCAAATGCAGATTAGTTATGGGAGCGCTGTTGGCTGCTGCTGCTTCCTCCTTTCAGATGTGGCTCCGACTGGACATTTCCTGCCCAGACTTGTAGTCAGCAAGCATATGGCCTGATAGATAGTTTGTGGAATAACTTGCTGGGAGTGCTTCAAGTGTTCCAGAAATCTCACATGCATGATTTCCAAACATGAAATTCAGCTGAAATGCCAAAGTTAAGATATTCGCTTGCTCACTCGTATTGTTGCATTTTGTAATGATAGCACAGACGGAGATGGATGGTGGATTAAATTAAGAGAGAGAAATCTCTGCCTTTATTAGCTGTTCGTTTGAAACGCAAACATTTTGAGGGGGGTCTGCATTACAGGAAAAACTCCTATATCTTATTAACAAGTGAATTCCACAGTGCCAGGAGCTAACAACAGAGGAATTGTCTGTCTGTCTGAGATTACAGTTCCTCTCTTTGCGCCGTACAGCACTTCTGTTTTATCAAATGTACTCAGTGCCTTCCATCACTGAGGGAACTGTCTAATTCTTCCTTGTACTTCTGAACTGTGTCAAGTGTTCTGGGAATCAGGTTCCATACAATTTTATTTTTTCATAGCATATGGTAAATGAGTGTAGCACACCGATTTAATATTGTCATATTTCCTCTAAGATCTCTTCCATAAACACCCTGGCATGTGGGATGAGGATTCAGTTGATGAAAGTTACTGTAGCAAAAAGACTTTGATTTCAATTGCCTAGCAGTGCACATTTATTTATATCAGCTGATCTTAGATAAGGATTTGAATTCAGACTCTGCCTAAATACAGTGTTTAACACCCTGAAATGTGATGCAGAGCCGTGACTCACCATGTTCTCCTTCACGTGGCGTGTTTCTGGTTAGCTCCTTTGCAGGGCTCATCGCGGTGCTGTCCCTGAATTTGTGGGGAGACCATGGGGGATTTGAGGTCCTTAAAAAGTGCCATTGGAAGGGGAGATAGGAAAGACAATGACTTCCACATGAGGTTAATAGGGATTTTTCTTTCACTCTCATTAACTCCATCCCAGTGGCTGAAACCACGTAACTTAATTGTTCTGCAGCCTTTCTTCCTGAACACTCATACATCAATGGAAACGACCAGAGGTTCCTTTTCCTTCTCCTTTCAATCCTTCTTTGTAGCATGGCACTACTTTCACATGGCGATTGGGGAGTGGACCTGGGTGAAGAACAGACGCAGTCATTTTGGATTTGATCAAGTAAATCAGTGTTGTGCCTTCCAAGCTGTAAACATCCCTGTTTCTTGCTCCAGCTGTCCAGCCCGTTGGGTGCAGGTGGGAGGCTGAGTGTTGGGGCTGAGGCTTCAGTGCTATCAAATCAAAAGGTAAAGGTGGCTGTATATAAATATGTATTTTTCAGGTAGCTGCCTTATTCACCTGATTTTTATGTGATTTCTTTGACTACTTTTCTCGTCCTTCATTCCTCTGGTAGCCTCTTCTGACTGGCGGTGTTTGATCATTTGATCAGCCCAAGGTTGATCCCTGTTAGATATTTTCAGATAAGTGCCTAACATCAGGTGAAAATTATCTCTAGTTTCAAGTGATGTAGTGGCTTAAAGGCAATTTCTTAGCTGAAAGTTGAAAACCACCTTTGTCATTTTGCTGGGTAACTTTTGATGGCGTAGCTTGTGTGAGATGACCAAGGGCGCTGCATGTATGCTTACAAAAAGGATGTGTTGCCGAAGGGTGAGCCTTCTCATTTCAGGACAGAAAAGCAGTCTCTCCTGTAGAAAGACTGTCATCTTCCTTTCCTCAACCCATCCCATTTTACCAGTTTAAAGCAAAAGGGAGGAGCCATTGGCTGCTTCACAACATGTCCAGCGCTGGTGTTTAGGTGCTACAGCGTTTGGTGCCCCGGGGACGTAGCCCTCGACCAACTGGGTTACTGATATTTCTAAATTAAGCCCTTCCAGTCCCAAACAAAGCATTAACAAACTTGGCATTTCTTTTTTCAACAATCACATCATAGGGTAAGTAGGGAGGAAAATCAGAACCTATTCAGTATTGTAAATACAGCAGATTATTACCCTAATTTGTTATCCAGCACTAACAAGCTAAATAATTCAGCACACTTTTAGGGCTCTATTCAGTCTGATGAGCTAAAATAAAAACTGTTGATTAAGCTAAGTGCATACCTCCGAAGATGGATATTACTGTTTTCTTTGGTTTGGCATTTTCCAAATAGGGGAGATCTCTGATAAATATACTACTCTCATAAGGCTTCTCAGAAGCTGTCTTACTGTCTTTTTAGTGTGATCACTTTAAACTGGTGTTGCAAAACTATTTTTTTTTCCTGTCGGAAGCTCGTGTGCTTATGATGGGTTTTATTTTTAATCCTACCTCACTGCTGGAGTTCAAGCATCACAAAAAGAAAACCTGGCTGTAGGAGGATGATAAAACACAAGCGTCAGCCTCTTGTATTTTCTTGAAGTATTTTGTAATTCAGAATGACATCTTTTTGTTTTACTTTTCCTCTGCTGCTCAACCCCCTAAAGATCCCAGGGTTTCTCGAAAATTCGGTGTTGTTATCCCACCTGTATTAATCAGGCCAGCTCTCCCCATGGGGCTGCTTGTGACAGGGAAGATGGTCTCACAGGGAGGCTTCGGTCTCTGAGACAGTGCTGTCAGGCATGGTTTAATCTTTAGGAAGTCTGTGTGGAGCCATGAGTTGGACGCAGTGATCCTGGTGGGTGCCTTCCCTCTCGGGATGTTGTATGTTTCTGTAATTCTCCTGGACTTGCATGAAAAGAGTGACCCTGCAGTCCCTTTGGGAGCTGTGAAGGTGGCCACACTGCTGCTGTGGTGCAAGGCCACACAGCAAGCGGGGACTCAACAGAGAAAGGAGGTGCTTTCCTGTGATCTCAGCTAGCTTCGTCATCAATAACCACCATCCTGGGGTTGGCCCCTTAGTCTTAGACAAGTTACTCTGTGTTATGTAGGTGTTTGCTTTGGGTGCACCAAGATCATTGTCCCAAGAAGTCCTGAGCAGCCGGAGTCTAGGTTTGGTTGTTCCATTCTCATGGAAATCCCTGCTTGTAGCATGAGGTAACTGTTAAACGTGGTCTACATGTGCACTAGCAACTCTTAAATTCTCCAACTAAGGCTCATACATACAGAAAAAAACAATCAACAACAAAATGATTTTGAATGGTGCTTCATCCAGTGCAGTGTGTCCATGCAGGTAGACAAAGATAGCAAAGATAGCAGTCTCCTTGAAGCACTGTGGGGAACAGCAACATAAATGTTTCTTTGGGAAGTTAATTTTTTGGAATATGAGATTCACAGACGGAACAATGCTATTCCTATTGAAATGAGTTGTCATTTACGTAGTTAACCTTATGTTAAGGATATGATAGGAGATCACTCCAGTTTCGTAGACACAAAGATGTATTAGAGGCTCTACTCCCCAAAAATTCATAGAAACATCTTTAATCTTGGCATCAAGTATTTAGATAAATAAACTTTCCAAATAAACTTTTCTGGTGTTTGCCTAAATGAGATAGCCAATGGCTTATGTAAAAAATCAAAATGTTAGGGAAAACCCCCACATGTTCAATTTATTTATTTTTTAATAATGTGAATGCTTGAAGTATGAAGCAGTCAGATTTAGATCTCAGTTTTCATTGTGGAGACTGTGGAGATATTTGGCTTGCACCACTTCAATCAGTTCAACTGATTTTTCCTTCTCTGTCAGCACAGATACAGAGAAGCTGTTACAAAATTATCCCTTTAATCCCACACCATTTTTATCTGCTGATTAGAATCGGGGTAATTTCAGCCCGTGTTGAAGGAGTTAATCTTCCTGATGGAGATGTGAAAAGTAGGAGCCATTTTAAATCTCAATACCACATGCTGCCTTAGGGATCACACTGTGCTAAAACCCAAGATAAAAAGGCCTGACAAAGATTATTGACGGTTTACCTTTTAATGAGCAGCTTGGATTGATTTTTATTTCCCTCTGGGGCTGCTTGCTTTGCCCTGTTTCCACCCATGATGTCATGATTAACAAAAACAACACAACAACAAAATTAAGGCTTCGTATCTGAATAAGTGCAGAGAAATAAAGAGGAGCCATGGCATCAAAAGGAAATCTGTGCCAAGTCCTGTAGAACATTCGAGGAGAAGCCAGAGCACTGTAGTCAGTGGTTTGGTACCTCTTCCTTTAGAGGAAATGCATCTCGGCCAAAAACCACCTCACTTCTTCATTTATGTGATAGGTTATAAATAACGCACCGCTCCACAAATCAACAGAAAAATGACAAGAACTCTAAATAAAGACAAAATGCCTTCAAATACGTATTTTTAATGTTATTGTTCAGAAAAGCAATGATTTCTCTTCTTCTGCCAAGCCCCCACCCCTCTAAAGCCAGCACTGAACAAACTGCCTCTGGCTACGTTCCCATGATTTAGTTCAAATCCTTAAGCTTCAAAAGAGCACAGCTCTACAGACACAAAACTATCATCCAGAAAGCTCTTAAGCTCTGACATCATCTATTCTGTTTGAGTCCTTGTGTACAGACCTTGCCAGAAAATGGAAATCCCTTTTTCACACGGGAGAAAAGGCGTGTGTTTAAAAAAATAAAACAACAACACAACAACAACAACAAAAAAACCTTTCCCATCCTGCATGAGGATAAAATGTGTTCAAAAAAAAAAAAAAAAAAAAAAAGAAAGAAAACCCAGAAACCCCTGTTTTCGAAGATCAGGATCAAGCAAAGCCAAAGCCTTCCAGGCAGGCAGATGGGAAGCCATCATTGCAGAACCATTTTGCAAAGCAGAACCCTTCCTGTGGAAACGTCTATATCCATGAGCAGGAGCGGGTAGGAGTTAGGACACGGCTCCAGCCTTTGGGGCTGGCTTGGACAAGCCGTGATTAGAAGGCAGCTTTTTGGGAGCCTTCTGGAATGGAGCACAGAGAGTGATAATGTGTGCCTGCAACCACTTGAAAGTGACAGGGACTGGAAAAATGCCCCTCAAAGCCAGTTTGTGTGAGCTGAAGGAGCCTGATGATACGTAGGTATTCCTCAGACTTAGGTTGGGTGGGGGGGGTAGCTACAAATGTGGTTTGGAGTGACTGTAGAGCTGTGCTTGTGTGAAGCCCTGGGAGCTGGATGCTGTGTAGCAGCATTCCTTACTGCCCTTGGCTTGCTGCTGGATGGAGAGGGAGAACAAACAAATGTGAAAGGGGAAACTGCAGGTTAAATTGCTTTAACTATCACTAAAACCCTCTTCTCAAAGTTTTTTTTTTTTTTTCCTTAGGAATATGTTGCATAACTGCGGGCTATTCTCAGCAGTGTAAAATTTCAGTGTAGATTTCAATTCTTTAAAACACATTCTTACCTATCAAATTGGCAGGCTTGAGGAGTAGTTACCCTGCTGCAACTTCAAATCACCGCTTCAAAAATTGATCTGGGCTTAGGTATGTCTTTGCGTGTCCATGCTTATTAGCTTCATGTTGTGATTAACTTAATGGGCTATGGAATTTTACATGTACTCTATGCAAATGCAACTGAAAAACCAATTATTGAAAAGTGAAAAATGAACTCTAGGAGACAGTCATTAGACTATTAGAATCCCCAGTTCCTTTGGAAACTGTGTTTGGGTAATACGTGGTTTTAATACTGAGTTTCAAACCCAGAAAAAGCAATTGGCAATTACTTGTTTTAAAGCAGTATGAAAACATTTTGACAGGTCTGCCTGCATGGGCTACTAAGACCCACTGGGCTTTACGAGTTGGAAAATTAGTCACAGCTTCAGTAAAACATTGCAGTCCACTTAGTACCCGATTTTTGACATTCTTAGATGTACAAGCATCAGGGAATTTAGGTTGAGTGGCTGGTGAGTGTCATCTCTGTTAGCTGGGCTGGGTCCGGCTGCGGCGATGCTCCCTGGCTGCTTTTTTGCAGGACTCTCTTCCAGCGGATGTGTTTAGCACTGGTGGATGGCAATGAAAAAGCTCATCAGGTAATTTATGTGCCCAAGACCGCGTGGGCAGCCTGTGGCAGCATCTCTTGAGACGGAGAGTGCATTAACACTGTTGTCATCCTTCTGTGGGGTTGCGGCCTGGATGGCACTGATACTGTTTGCTGGAGAATGATGCTGATGATTTTCACCCCTCTGTAATGCCTCTAGTTTTGAAATATGTTCCCGTTCGTATGCTGAAGGTGCTGCAGGTGGCTGTCAATTTGCTTTGTGGTGTTTGCAGGCCAGTGGCCCCCAGTTTGGTTAGAAGCCTCTTCACAGAGGCTGCTGGTGGGGGCCTGGCAGTCGGATGGAGAAGCAAGGGGAGACAAGGAGAACACTGCTGTAGTGTAATCAGGTGGCATTTAGGTGTGCTGTGATGGATGGATATCAGATACGAGCAAAAGGAAGAGAAATAAGGATGGGTAAGTTCCACAGACCAAAGTTTGGAAGAACATAGTAAAGACCAGATGGACAGGAGCGAGGAGGTGTGCTGAGTATAACAGAGGCTAGAAGCAACTGGACATAAAGCATCATATGGTGTAACATTGTGGGTCTAATCAAGCAGGCAGCTTAAATACGCTCAGAATACCCTCTGTATAAATGAACAGGGGAGAGTAAGGATAATCAAAGTACAGAGAAAGCACATATCAAGAGTAAAACATGGTGATAAGGGAGATTATGAAGCAAAGAGAAAGAATAAATATGGTCTGGAAAGCAGATGTGAAGACTGAAGGGAATGTGCATAAAAGATAGATGTAAATATTAAGGCATTTGTCAAATCCTTGAATGTAAAATGTCAGAGCTTCAAGAACTTGTAAAGGTTATTTACTAACTGAGACCACAGTGCAACACTGTTTAATACACTGATGCAGGGCAGGCGTGCATGTATGCTTTGCTGAATAGGACTGGTGTGATTACTTAGTGCCTAAATAAAAAAATAGTAATTCTTTGTTGCCAGGAAAATAGAAGGTAAATGCCATAAGAAATCGATGTAAATTCATGAGCTTTTAGAAGAAAGCAGAAATGAAAACTGTAGCAGAAAAGAGAAATCACACCAGAAATCGCAATGCTTAAATGTTGAAATCCATATTGGAAACTTATGAGTGAGAATTAACAAAAAGGACTCAGGATTGAGGAAAACTGTAGTGCTGCATTGTTTTAGGTGTAGAAAGGCATTGATAAATTTTCAAAGACCCTTCTGGAACGTGTTCATAAACAGGACCTAGAAGAGTCTGCTTTATATCCGACATAGGAATCGGTAAGAGCCCCAGAAAAGAAATTCTCTAAGAGCCCAAATAAGGCGTAGCTTGGAAAGCTCTTTTAAATCAGGATAATTAGTATTCATTCAAAATTACATAATTCCATGTAGAATCTAATTAACTCTTTTTAGGAACCAATGTCAAGAGCCAAAAGGTATTAGGAGTTTGATAAAGCTGTCTTCTGACCACAGAGCATTCAAAGGCTCCTATTCCTCTGGCAGCTGAGGACAGGTGTCTTTAGGCTCCTTCAGAGACTAGGGTTTTGTTTGGAAGACTTGAAGTCATTTTGAGTTATCAGCATAGAAACAACAGAAGGAATTGTAATGTTTCATATGTTAATGACCTGGAAAAGGGAATTTGCAGCAGGTAAGAAAACACGTACAGGAATACAAAACTGGGAAACAAAGAGAGAGCAGAGGAGGTAAGCAACCTATAGTACTTCTGAATACATCACAGATTAAGAGCACAGACAGATAAGCAGGCTACACGATTTATGGTAAAGCAAGATAAGCCTATGGACAGACAAAGCAGGAAATATAAAAAGATGCAGCAAAATAACCTCCATGGCTGTACGCTGACAAGATGGAAAAAGAACAGATGAGAAAGGGAGTTGGATGGTGTTGCCTTCATCACAAATGTTATCATCAGTGCATTACAGCAAACAATATGTTAAGGTACGTGTAGCAGAATGACATTTAAATCAGATGGAATAACCTGACACCAAACAAAGGACTGGGGACTACCTCTGCAGCCCCATATGTGTGGCTTTACTTGGATCTTTCTTGGCTATAGGCCTAGACAGCACATAGCAGAGGGCAGCCACGTTTTTTGTCTGAACTCCTGAAGCATTTATAACCACTGTTCTCACATTTACATATGCTATATCGTTAGACATTGTATTGAGCATGTTCATTAAAATTAACCAATTTGTTGTAATGGCTTCTGGTTACTTGCACACAGCTGCCATAGTCTTGTGAAGAGAGATAGTATCAAGAAGAAACGCTATAATTACACTCAAGACCTCTAGAATGAGATTCCTGTACTCGCTGGATGTAAATCCATCCCCCAGATAGTTTCTCTCAGCTATTTATCCTTTGAGAATCTATTAGCTGTTGCTATTTCTATGCGGGTAGTAGGATGACTGTTTATAAAGAGCTGTGTAGATAAATCAATAACATTTGCAAATCTGATGAGCTAGGACGTGCTGCAGGGTGCTGCGACTGGGCTGCAGTATAGCATAAAAACAACTCACTTGACTCAGAATCTGCTCCCAAGTGCAAAAGTTGTGTGACTTTTTTGCTGGTCTTCTCATCTGACATACTCTGTCCTCTTTTCTTTCTGGTGAAGCAGCTGCGAATTACAGCACAGTTTTGAGCAGCAGGGTGAATTCCCTTCCTGAGACCTCTCACCTCTGTCCTGTTCTGATGAATGACGAGGCACAGTCCTGGGCACGCAGTGAAAGTGATTTTTGGATTGCCTTGGCTAGGCATCTGTGTGGCTTACTTGCCTTGTGTCTCAGATCCTGAAAACCCAATCCCTTCTGCAGATCAGTGATGGGAAGCATCTGCAGTCTCCTCTACATCTTGCTCCCCTTTCTTACTAGCTGGAAGATGCAGGCTGTTTGGGTGCGTCCTTCACAGAGGTTGTTCTTCTGCTTCCTTTGGCGCAGTTTTGCTTTTCTAGGTATTGTGATATAGTTGCACAGTGAGCAGGGTTCACGTCCTTGACGTAAAATCAGCCCTGTTCAATTTTAAGCACATGGACTAAATTATCAGACCTATAAATCTTACCTCTATGGGCAGCAATCCTCCACTTCTTCAGAAGTCTGATGCTGTGGGTTAGTGGGAAAATGCTGCTGCTTCCACAGAGATCATTTAAACAGAGATGGCGTGGATCTGATGTGACCCACGTTGGACATGCAGCTTTCAGATCTAAAGCTGCTAGGCATGGGATGCTTGGGTCATCGGCTGTATTGCACTGAGGATGAAGAGCACAAAAACTGGTTCCTAAACCTTTATGCATGTGATGTAGCCCATCTGAAAAATCCCCAGAAGAACGTGCTTTGTGGCTTCCCTGTGTCACATCTGGTGAGCTTAATGGCAGCCCCTCACCTCACCACACAGCGGGGTAGGGCAGTAGTGGCCGTGCATGCTGCACTGGTTGTGTTTGCCTCTGTGGTAACAGCAAAGGAGAAAGGTCTTTATTCACCACAAGATCAATGATTAATGCCAAGCTGTAGAATTTGGAGCCGGTCCAGCCTAGAACATCTCCAATATTTATGGTGTTTAGTTACAGGATTTTCCAATGTATGCATTTCTCTTGTCCACGTAGGGTTATGAAGTGTTGAAGCTAACTCTCAAATACTTACCTTGCCTTAAGAGGAATAATCAGTGCAATAACGTAAAAAGGTTTTAATCTATGCACTTTGAATAGTGGTTCAATAGTCTCTGAAGACGTCCCATTTAATTTGGAGTTAATTCCACCTTCATTGCTCCATGGATGCACTTGAGGTGCTCTGTGGTGTTTAATTTGGGTTCTTTTGAATGCCAGATGCAGAGAATTAGAGTAATTATAGTGTGTAACTCAGCTTTTAAAGGCTGTTTCCTTTTTAGAGAGTATAAAGAGTATATAAATTGTTCTAAACGTTTTAGTGAGTATTGATGTCCTGGAAGATTATCCAGCTGGAAATAGAATGCAAGGTCTTTGTGTTTCTCTATCCAAAGATAACATCACCGTTTCTGGCTGCACTCTTAAGGAGGAGAAAAAAAAAAAAAAAAGAA
The DNA here is from genome assembly GCF_963932015.1 of Anas acuta. Taxonomy (NCBI): domain Eukaryota; kingdom Metazoa; phylum Chordata; class Aves; order Anseriformes; family Anatidae; genus Anas; species Anas acuta. The sequence goes on from NC_088986.1 coordinate 4,474,249, forward strand.
AGAAAAAACAACAACAACAACCCTGTCTTGGGAGAAAAAAAAAAAAGGCACACATCTACATGGGTGTGGTGCTCATTGGGAAAAATATGACACCAACAGGTATGAAAACACAGCTTTTGATATTGAACTAGCCCTTGTAAAGTCAAGAAAGAAAAAAAAAATAAAACAACAACAAACGAACAAAAAAATCAAACCCCCAAACCAGCTACTCTCATGGCTAATTCAACTCTTAAGCCATTCTGCAGGTTAACTCAGATGTGGAGTCTGGAGCTCTTGGCCACTGTTTTGGGAAGTTTTTAAGGTGTGCTGAAGTGTAAAGAAGAAGACAGTAAACAGTAGTAAAATGTACACATAACTGTGCTCTTTCCCTTCAGGCAGACATGACTTCAGGTTTTTAGTATGGAATAAAGGTAGTGGGGAGAGGCTTTGTTTTCCTTTCCAGTAACCAAATGCGATCCTACTGGCCCTTCTGGTGGCTGTGTTTTTTGGGTTCGGCACATGCAGCACCACGTCACTGCCCCACTGGCCATCCAGCATGGAGCTGCTGACGTTGGGATTGTCGCTGCGCCGAAGGACCCGCTCTCAGGAGCAGTCCTAAGTTTTCTGCGCACTTAATCAGCTCTCCCAGTGGGGAGCTAAAACAAAAGGAATATATGTACTGCTAAACCTCAATCAAATTTCCTGTGAAAACGTGAATCTGACACTCCTGCATGACCTATTTCAGAGCACCGTAATTCAGCCGGGCAAAACGCGGTCGCAGAGTTGCCTCCCGCGAGGCACAGGCTGTGATGAGGAGCACCGGCTCTGATGGGGGCTTTCTAGACAGCGGCTGCTTTGGGAATTGTCTGACAGCTTAATGTTTCCGTTTCGACTGGCCGTACTTCCAGTAATGAGGTTGTAATATTTTGTTTTAAACCCTGGGTAACGCAACAAACATATGGTCCGATAGCTTCAAAAATTATTTTGGGTAACAATCCTTAAATACTTGCTGGCAATAAAACAAGTCGGTTTTTCCCAAGGGAAAGTGCGGAACTTTCTATAGAAGCACCACGCTGGCAAGTCTTTGTTACTGCTCTTCTGCCCTAGGACGAGCTGTACCTGCTCCCATCTTCTTTTTGGCTGCGAGGTTGGATGCTGTCATTGCTGTCGGCAGCGTGTGCTTGGCTTGCTGTCACCCGGAGGAAAGCAGAGCACAGTCAGGTCTTTCTCTTTCCTTGTTGTGTGAAGAGCTGCTGAGTTATGACAGTCATTCTGGAATTGATTTACGTGTTTGTTTTTTTTTAACGATAATTTTTATTTTTTTTTCTTTGGAAATCAGTTATTCCTATGGTCACCATCCATGCAAGAGGAAGCGATTGATTTTGAAATGTCGGGAAAGTTTTGTTCCAGTCTAATGAGACAACAAACAACGAGCCATTTCTCAAACAGGGATGATTATAAAGCATGCAGCTACTGAACGCTGGATCTTGAGAGCATGGTGCCCATCCGTAAGGTTTTCCAGCCATCCCCACGTCCAGGGCGCTGTGCAGGGCAATGCACAGACCTCGTTTTCTCTTCCCGCAGAAATGGGACGTTCCAGTTGAGGCATACGGTAATGAGTCTGTGGTCTGCGTCTGTGTGTCCTTAAGGCAGGTTACACATATGCTGCTTCCTCATTAGCATGTGAAACTCTGCCAAGGAGAGCGAGCACGTGCCTGGGATCCTGAGTTCTGCATAGTGACTGATTTCTCCTTCTCTCTCTTGCGCACGAAATAATTTCTGCAGCAGCTCTGATGTGGGCAGCGCTGTTTGATGCAGGAACTGCTGGAGAAGTTTGTGTCCTGCTGTAGCTGCAGAGGCTGTTTGGTTCAGAAGCAGAAGGGAGCTGGTATCAGGTGAAAGAACAAAGTTCAGTGATCCCAGATAATATCTTCAGCAACATTTATAGATTTATGGGGCCACTGACATATTGTCTCAGCCCTGAATGAGTCTTTTTAAGTGAAAACACATCTAGCACAAGTGGTCCTCCAACCAACCTTATTTTCCCTTGATGGAATTCCCTCGTTGGAGCGCATTTCCCAGGACTGTCAGTGTAAAAGGTACGCTTTGCAATTGAGGCCTCTGACCTTGTTTTGTAATGTAGTGGTTCCAGGAAGCTCTGAATTTTTGAAAGATTTTCATTTTAAAGGAGCAAAAGAGCAAACAGAGACCCTCTGTGGAGTCAAAACCAAAAATTTTTCCTCCTGTTTAGCATCTGCTCATAGAAGTCAGAAGGAATTTAGGGCCCAAAGTTAGGTGCTGAGGTGTTGCTACAGGGGAGAGCTGGTGCCCTAGTGTTGTATCCAGAGCAGCAAATGCTTGTGTACGGGCAGGTTCTCTGTTCTCCAGTCCTTCAGCATTCACAGCCCTGACCCCTCTCCTGAGCTCCACATTTACATTTTGTTATTGGAAGTTGGAGCCAGTTTCACTTTTTTTTCCTCTTAAAGCATGGCTGGGAGGGGTAAAGCTGGGACTTCTACCTTGTGTGCAGGGCCATTAGAATGGAAAGCAGATCCTTGGTTCAGAAATGGTTGCTGTGTGTGGCTGCTTAGTGTACCAAACACAGGCAGGGTGTCAGAAAGGTGTGTGGGGCTTGTCCTGGCCCCGTGCCCTGCTGTTCTCTATCTGGGCTGCCTCCTTCCTTGCAAGAGCTGGGTGTCAGAATGTCATCTGCAAAGCCACTGCGACAGGAGCTGCCATGCCCAAGGCAGGAATGATGGTGTGAGTCCTCCTGGGAGGAGCAGGGGACTGAATCCAGCCTTCTTCATCTGCTGGACGAGTGGTGGAGGCTCCCGACTTTCTCCTGAAGGAGTGCTGGCTCTGCCCGTAGCTCGCAGTGCTAATGAGGACAAAAAGCTAAAGAGCCCAGCCACGTTGTTTGATAGCTTTGTCAGGAGCTTAGAGGCCATGGAGACGAGTCAGGTATCAAAGTTGCTTTGATTTTTCTGACTGGTGAAAGTGACAAAAGGATTTTTCTTTGCTAATAATTGACTTCAAGTTTGGCTTCCCTTCAAGCAAGGAACGTGACTTTTTTTTTTTCCTCTATGAGAATAATAAGGTGGCAGTGGAACTGTTTGGTTTTGTGGCAGGCAAAACGAGAAGGGGCAGCAAGGTGAGAGAACCCCACTATCAGTTTTCCCATCCTTCAGCTGATGGTGTTTGTCTTGGAGAAGAAGCTCTCTCATAAATCCACATGTTTTTGTTTTGGATCCATTCTGCGGAAAGACTAAATGATAAATTGGATGTAACAATAAGAAAGTCATCTCTTCCTCCAAAGTAATTCGTTTATCATGGGATGTGCCGTTGTTACAGAAAATTACTCTAAGTGCCTATTGATTTCACACGGCTGTGTGCAAGGACTTACCCTGGCAGAGCCGGGTGCGTGGTTCCCCAGCGGCGCGGTGCGGCGCTTTGGGGGAGATGGATCCCAAATTCAGCCAGCTGCTGGGTCAGATCTTGGTTTGTACATAATCGCTGAGAGATCAGCTCTCAGAGGCTGCTTTGGGGTTTTTAAATAGTGTACTGAGCAATTTTCTAATTGCTTCGTTAGTTCCTGGGCGTAAGGAGGGGACTTTCATTGGGCAATACAAATGGAAGCAGGAATGAGGACAAGCAGGTACATCGCAGGAGTTTGTAGGGTGCCTGCACAGCAATGGGATCTCTCCTTGTGGTGCAGTCTCAGCTGGGCCACGTAATGCCTGTACGCCATGAGAGGAGGGTGCTAACTGGAATGCTGATGCTCCCCCCATAAATCTACACCTGTAGGTGTGCTGGTGGGGAGTACAAAGGCTCACTGGCGCTTTTTGCCCAAGCCAGAAGGTGCTGCTGGCTTTGGGCTGCAGGTAACGAGTGTGCAAATCACTGAGGTTGCAACTTATTTACATGTTTCTGACTGTTCCCTGTTTTACTTCACTTTCTTGCCACAAAGCGAAGCTGCGGCTCAGCCCTGCATGGGAGGCACCCCCTGTGCCCTTCAAACCCTCCGGGCATTTCAGCAGGCATCAAGTTAGTCATGTAAAGTGATTGCGAGAGCGGGCCTGATTTAGATTATTAACATCTCTCGAACAAAAAAAGAAGACTCTTCTATCATTCACAGCTCCCGAAATATCGCTAATTAGTGTCTGAGGAATACAGACTGCGTGGGAAGTTAGACATTCACCAGCCCGTTCATCTGGGAGTCGTCTGAGGAGCAGCTCTTCCATGCTGGACATCTGCAAGATTAACAAAAAAAAAAAAGGGGGGGGAAAAAAAAAAAAAAGAAAAAGACACAGTTCATTAACCAACACCAACATTACCGTAAAGCAACTGGGAGAGCTAATCACTGCCACTAAATCTTACTCTGTTTACCATCAATTAATATTTAGTCTCCCAGACTTGCAGCTCTTTTGTTCGTGTGCCTCGTGTCATGCACAGTTGCCACAAATGTGGGAATTGTGGCTGGCGATGGTTTGCATCAGTATGCCCCATGGGCTGAGATGCTCTGCACAGAAGCCTTCAGGGTGCTGGTCTATTAAAGAGATAATAGCACAGATTTGAGAGCTTCGGCTGATTAATTAAATGCAAACACAAGATTGTACTCACAGTCCCTTTCAGAGGACTCGGAGACCTTCTCTGAAGTCAGTTCAATCTTGACCTGAGTAAGTCCTTGTGTGAAAGATTAGAGGTGACCTGTAAAGACAGAAAATGGATTCGCATTGTTTTTAGACTTGTTTTGTATGTTGGGTGGAGAAGATCTATTTCACTACACGTGCATGCCACATATGTTTTGTATTTCCAGATGATGTGGAGCGTTAGGGTGGGATGTCAAAAAATAAAGCAGATAAGGGAAATATTTTCTGTTGGTTTTGTGTCGCACACTGGCAAGAAGCACGCATGGCACTGGGTACCTGCTGAAGGATGCCTTTTTTGTAAGCTGTGGGGCCTTGCAGGAGTGTTGAGGGTGGCCAGCACAAGGAGAAAGCATCTGCTGAGCCCCACGTGGAGCCAGGGGCTGAAGCCATGGGTAATGAGCAGCGCCGGGCCCTGCTGTCTGGCTGGGAAGCACATTTCTATCCTGGAATTTAATTTGGGAAAATGCCTTGTTTAAATTATTTGAGACTCTTTCAAGGCCATTAAGATCAGACTGATGCAGGCAATGTTGAAAGACTCGGGGATGAAGAACGGGTTGCATTTTTTGTTTAGCCATTTAATTCTGGTTGTACTTCTCATTTTGAGGCTGAGCTGTGTGTTTAGCATTCGCTGAAGAGCGTGAAAACTCGTGAAATATGTGACAACATGTCTTGGGAAAAATAATGCAGTGGACATCTTAAATTACCTCTCTTCAGTTATATTTCTGAAGCTCTTAGAACAACCGAGACTTGATCTTTTCTAACTTGAATTGAACCTTATGAATTGCAGATTACTATTATTTTTTGATCACAGCAAAAAGGGTTTCCATTTTCAGGACGCATTCATGGTTTTCTAGCAGCTATTTCCCAATCTGTAGCTGTTGTAACCCCTTAGACTGTTTAATTGGATGCTGCCAGCGAATACACAGAATTACAGTGTTACCAAGCATTGTACCACATTACAAAGCTGAGTTCATCCAAGTGTCCAATTTTTTTCTCAGTAAGTTTGTCCCTGCAGAATTCTCTTTAAAGTTACATTTGTCCTTGACAGTGTGAGTATAACAGAAGCAGTAGAAAGGACCAGATGTAGTGTTATGGAGCTTCTTTGTTCTTCCCTTCATGATAAAGCATAAAAATCCTACATAGTTTAACAAAACTCTAGTATCTGGTCCTAATTGCTGTAAGTAAAGCATGTGTGATCTAAATGTTAATCAGATTTCTGCATTTAATGAGGGAAAAAGCAGCTATTATATGAGAAATGTTCAGGAGCAGGAGCTGTTCGTGTTCCAATCAGGTGATTGTGCATTTGAATAGTATTTCCATTTAAATAGCTTTATCGCCCCGCTGATTCCTAAGCACTGAGTCAAAACAAAAACTAACAGCTAAATTGATATTATTACTAAGGAGGAATGAATAATAGGCAGTAAATCCATACCTGCTGGGAGTCATCAATGTGTTCACGGACTATGTAGGTGTCGGGGTTTGCACCAACTTTCGGAAACTGTTACATTTGCAGAGGTGTGTCGCGGGGATGTAATTCTGTCCTACCGAGTTTAAGTTGCGCTTCTGTTAAATTCTTCCTCTGCTCATTTTACTATTGATCCTCACGAAAATGCTTGGTCATGCAGTGGGCTCCCTTCCCAATTGCCAGCATTTGGAGGAGCCAAGCCTTTCAAGCAGGCGCATTGAAATTTGCAGAGGTCCTGAAGGACGCGTCCTCATTTCCCCAAATCACGTTTACAGTCAGAGCGTTTCCTGGGACAGCAGCCCGACTCTATTGCTCTGGCCACCCTGGAACCACCGTATCTCCTAATGCTCCTGAAAGGATTATTTATAATCTTATCCTGTGAATGCAACAGCTGTAAGCCCAGATAAATTGCATTCCTCTGGGGAGAGTGAGTTGGGACTCGTTTTAACCGCATCCCAGTGGAATTACATCATCTGTAACGTTAAATGGAATTTGGCTGACGGTGATTGCGGTTGATTCAATGGAAGAGCCACCTTAGGATGTGCAGGCCTCTCTGGCCTCTCTCTGGTTTATAAAACAGCCTGGTTCATGCTGATGCTGAAGCCAAGCCACGAGCTCTGATGTATTTGCAGTGGGACTGCCCTTCAAATAATGGCCACTGGGAGAGTGTCATGAAAAACACATTTTGTTTTAAATTTGGCTGTTCTTCTAGCACATGCACTGTCATGCTAGGCTGGGTACAGATACAATTAGACCTTACGAATGTTCAGAAGCTCTCGTTCTTTCAGGCTACGCTTCGCAGCTTCCCAGATGGTAAAAGCCAGATGAGGTTATATCATGATCATCGCGGCCTGCCTCCTGCACAGCCCGGGCCAAAAGATGTCACTCAGCAATCCTTTCATCAGGCGTGGTGCTTTGTGCTTGAACCGGAGCACTTCTTTCAGAAACACACTCAGGCTTCAGTGAAATGGTGGAGAATCCGTCTGCCCTCCTTATCAAAAATAAAAAAGGGGGAGAGCCTGCTTTTTCACCCAAATGGGAACCCTCATGTGACTCCAGTCAGTAAGTGTGATCACAGGGAGAGGACTACGTAAATGTGATTCAGAGCAACTTGCATCTCTGTGTTCAGACCAGTTGTTGCTTCCTTTAAATGTCGAAGTGGTTTACAAGACAATTCATCCTAGCTGCTCGAGCATTTGCTCCTGTTTCAATACATGCACTTGTTCCTTTGTTTTCTCTTCTGGTTCCCTTTGGAAATGCGGAGTGTTCCTATTTGCAGAACACTTTTCTGCTCTTGATATTGCTGTTTCAGTCAGCCTCTACTTTCTTATCACCATGTCTTTAAAAGTTGAGGCCGCCCCCAGTGCATGCACACAAAGTAGGTGGACACTTTGAGTAGTTTCTTGAAAATAATGATTAAAGAGTAGCTATTTCCTCTTTAGGCAACTTCAGTTTTTCAGCAGAAGGGAGAATTCTTTCTTTTTTTCATTTTTTTTAATTTTCTAGTCAAAAATCATGAAAGGAGAAGGAACTGCTGTGATTGTTAACAAAGAAAGATCCAAGCACTAGAAGTGGGGACCAGACTGCTTCAGAAATTCAGTAGGAGAGGATGCAGCAAGTTCAGCTGCTATCCGTCAGGCAGACTTCTATGAAACACTTTCTGGTCCTGTATGTATGCATATAAATGTGTGTATACGTGTGTGTGTGTTTATGGAAAGGTCAAAGTGTAGAGCATGTAGGACTGAGAGTCTCGGTTTATGAATACGAAGGTGATGCTCAAAGAGGATAAGTGCTTTGTGTGGGATAAAGGTCCCCAGATCTTCTGGGTCCTGGTTTAGCGTTTTTAACCCAAAATTCTTCCTTCCTTTCTACCATACATGCAATTATAATAGTTACCTGACAAATAACGGTCTGCCTTTTGAATGTTGGCTCCTAATGAAGAAGGCTCTGTTCTTGAACATGTGGCTGAAGGTATCAAAGATGAGCAGAGGCACTGATCAGAAAAGCATACGTCAGCTGAATGAGAATTGCATATGGCAATGGTGCAAATGTATTTTGAATACATGTTGGGCTGGTTTTGCCACTGGGTATTTGGATTTCCATTCAGATTTCCACTGGGCTTGGTAAAGAGAGGGATTTGATTTCAACATTACAACTTAACACCTGGAAATCAATTCTTATACACAGCCTCTTTCAAAATGTTAAATGGGAAATATTTTCCTGACATCTATAGAAGCCACACTTTCAATGATTAAGATTGGAAATGTTTACTAAAAAATTGAATCAATGGTAAGTCGAGATGAGATCTGATTGCAGGTCTGAAATCGGGGATAGATGCTTTGTTATTCTCCCATTACTAATGATTGCATTAGTAAAGAAAGAAATCAATAGTGTGACCATACTGGGGAAGTAGAATAAAATGACCGAATGCTTGGCAAAAAAAGGGTTCAGAATACAAGATCCTTTGTGCAGGATGAGCATCTTACAGTAAGGAGCGAATGAAGGGTTTGCATGACAACTGTGCAAAGCTCCCAAGCTGGGAATTTCTGCAGGTCTAGCTCACTTTATCTGTGGGAACACTAGAAGGTTCCCCTCTGGTGCCAGGCTTAGGAAAAAAATAAAATAAAATAAAACCCCACAGATAGAGTCAATAGTGCTGAATTGCACTTAGATTTATGTCGAAGTGACAATTTTTGCATACTTCTAATGAGAGGGAGCCCTAGGCCAGAAACTTCATTCTGGGATGCCTCTTGCATTCTGCCCTATTTTGTTTTGTGTCAGTTTTAGGCTGTTTTCCTCACTGACATCTGAGTGCCATCCTGTAGTGCATTAAGCAGCGGGACTAGCATCTATCATGTGGTGTTTATTCTGTCATCTCTCCCCAGGAAGAGAAGTGTGAGCAATGGAGTGTTTTATTTTAATAGCATTTTTGTTTGGTTGGTTTTGTTATTGTGGATTTATTTTTTTTTCTCTGAAGCAGGAGAAGGAGTTTCTTTTTGTTTTTTAATGCATCAGTTGTTGTGTACTGAAGTTAAAGCAGGGACGATTGAGAACTGTGTCCTGCACTTGAAGTGAATGGGTGTGAATTTTCGCCCAAGCTTTGCAGTTTATTTTTCAGCCTTATGCTTGCCTTCAAGAACATCTGCCTTCTGCCTGGGTAAGCTTTAACTCATCATGCAGAAAGAGTTCCCAAAGGATGGCCCGTGGGCGCACACAGTCTGCAAAGTCATTCTGCGTAACTCACAGAAAGACTTTTTAAATACGATAGCGAGCTGCAGATGAATTTTGGAAGGCAGACACCAGCCTAGGGTTCTGTCTTCATCCCAGGTCGTTCGCATATTGTAGGTCAAGATCATCCACTACTGCGGTAGGCAGGGATAAAGTTGTCAAAGGATGGCAAACCCATGAATATTCCTGGTCATCATTTCCCATTAGTGTCCTAAAAGAATGGAGCTGGAGGAAAGCCTTTCCCGCAGGTGATGAAGTGAGAGCACATCGCTATGAAAGACCAAGAAAGATGGTGCCTTGCAGCAGGAATGGCCACTGAACACATTGACCGCTGTGGGGATGAATATTTGAATGAAAAGCATTTCTCCGTGGTGGTGTGCTCCCTGGAGCATGGTCTGGATCCAGCTAAGCAGTGTCTGTGCATCTGTTGCCCCATCTATGGAACTGATTTTATTTTTCTTTTATACCACTGCTGAAGTGTAGACCTTTGCATCCTACAAAGTGCTGTGCGTGGTCAAAGGAAAACTGCTTCACAGATCACAATTAAACAGCTGGAGGTGGATCCAGGCACAAAATGGGAGAAAGGGAGTAGAAAGGAAGAAAGAAAAGGGAGGAGGAAGTGAGCACATTCTCTTAAGTTCTTCAGCAGGTACTGGTGGGTGACAGTCTTGAAAGTACACGGTTTCTAAATTTCCACTCCTCATCCAGAAAATAAATGTATCTGGGTTTTATATTATAAAGCAATAAAGTTCATTGCAGCTGGATATGAAGCCAAGTGGATGAATTCTCAGGGGGAAAAAAGCGTTAAAGGTGAGTTATTGAGCAAGGAATGGTTAGTTAGCATGACATTTGATAAGGAAATCGCTAGTCACTCTTACTATTACCAAAATCAACCTGTGAAAATAGAAGATGATACAACTTGAGCATGTGAGGGTAAGAGAAATTAATAAATACATATATATTGCTTTGTAGAATGCCTTGAAGATGATGAACACAGTAATAATGCTAAGATTACTTTTGAACACAAAGTGAACTCTGTAGTCCCCCACAAAACCCCTAGCCAGCCCAGATGGCTGGGTCAGTAGAAATTAAATCAGCACTGAGCTCCAGATAATATCTGCTTGTGGGTTTATGGCTGGATGGATGGCTTCTTTCTTGTTTCCTCATTATGACTGATTGCAGTCACTGCAGAAATCAATAGGCTGGACTTGGCTGGGAACTGAAACAGTATTAGGCAGAAAGGCAGTGTTGTGCAGGAGCTTTCTTGAGGCTTTACAAATCCTGGTACCAATCCTCCAAGGTGCCAGTACCTTCTAGCAGGGACTGAATGGAGAAGATGTAGAGCTCTCTGTCTCGCCTGGTCAATTGGGCAAAATAGCTCTTTGTGTATTTGTAAGTCTATAGCATATACTTGGTCGTGGCACTGTAATTCCTCCCTGGATGTCATACAAAGTATGTGCAAGTCCAGCTCTGTGGAGGGAGGCACTCGTTAGTGTGATCCAAAGCTTGCTGAAAAGTTCTTTTTCAGTGCTGTAGTAAACAGAGAAAGAATCAATTATGATTTTTTACTAGGGAAATAAAAGCAGCTAAAGGCTTTGAGTCTGTGCCCTTGGTGTCTTCCCTCTGGTCTTCTGTGAGCAATAACTGAAATTAAATGATAAAACTTTGCAATGGCTTTCCAGTAAACTTTTAAAATACAAATTTAGATTAAGAAAGGTTGTTTCATTCACCACATTCTCAGTTTTATTGCTTCATTATTCTTATCTGGACTTTGATTTTTGTGTGGTATTTGTGAACAGCAGCAAAAATGTTACATTCCTGTAAAATTAATAAGGAAAATCCACTCTAGAGGAGGTGGCTTATCATATATTAGTTGATCACTAGCATAGGCTTTAATGGATTTTTAAATCAGGCTTTCAGTTCATAATTCATCAATCTGCATGCCCATGGATTTTACAGGCAGTGTTCACGCAGAAGCTGGACTGGGTTATTGAGTTTGGTTTCTGCAGAGTCCTGTGTGATACTTGTGCCTTGCTTTACAATTCCTATGTATACCATTAAAATGCAAATTAATCCAAAAATTGGTAGCGAGTATAAACATAAGAAGCTGATTTAAAAAACAAACAACAACAACAACGAAAAACAACAACTTTTTTTTTTTTTTTTTTCTTTAACAAGGTAAACTACAACAAAAAGGGAAAATGGTGAATGATGTTGAATGCTGAAGTTCAATGTTGAACTTCTAATGGGGAATACATGTTAGGCTAAAGGGCATGACTACGTTTTTACTTGGTATTTTTGAATGTAGATCCAGACCTGATCTGTGAAGCAGCAAAGGCTGGTCAGGGGCACAAACTCACCCATACCCCATGTGGGATGCTATGAGAGAGCCAACGTTCCCTGTGTCTACGGTGTGTGGTCTGTCACCCGTAGCAATGTCCAGGGACAGTTGGCTACCCTGTGTATTATTATTCCCTTTCGAAACTGGGTTTTGGGTCCAGGTTTGCTTCCCAAGACCCTGTGATGGCTTGGGTCTGGGTTTCCCTTTTGACTTAGCTATATTTCAATATTCAACAACTTTTGGGATATGCCGTGCGCACCTTAAGCCTAGGATGAGTGGAGGCTTAATTTGTTCCAAGTGATTTTCCACCCTTTTTCCTATTGTTTATTATTTATTCTGCTTTAATTTATTCACAAGATTAAGTGGGTAAACAACATCACAACTACTTACTGCTGCACAGTCCAGTAAGCATAATGATGCCAGTTGTAAATGCCGAGCGGTGCTGATTAGAGCTGTTATGCTAATATTCATTTGTTTGTTTTACCTTTACCACTTTGCTCACATACTTCACAAATTAGGGTATTATCCTTTTTTTTTCTCTTACTGTTTTTATCGTCAAATGAAGGTAATTTACCATTTTTCCATTTGAATTGTAAAGCTAATTGAACTTAATGGCTTTAGAAAAATCAATAATTTCCTACTGTTATTGATATAATGAAGCGCATGTAAGAGATTAGCCAATAAAGACACAAACCACTTAAATGAAGAATTCAAATCCACGTTGAACTATTTAAACTCTCTACGATTAAGGGGAGATATGTAGCATGTCAGAGCACAACAAGAGTTTTAGTGCGTTAAAGTTTAGACACAAACTGTGCGAGTCCTGGAGGAGGCCCCCGCGACATTCGAAAACCATCCAGTTCAGCCTGGAAAATGCATTTAGTCAGATCCTTTGGTTGTTGTATCTCACAGTTTGCAAGCTCTGTCACCTCACACACTGCTAGCTCGAGTCAATATTCTCTGTGTAGGACAATGAACATCTGGTGGGTTTGTGCTCAGCCCCTGCAGCTGCAGAACGTGGCCTTACCCAAGGAGCTTGGGCTTTTTGTGTGCACCGCCTGTAGGGAATGGTGCAGAATTGTCCGTGCTGTGGTCTGTGAAGTGGGAGAGGTGTCAGCAGCCTGCCATCAAGGGTCACCCTCGGTGGCCACCATGCAGCCAATGGTGTCTCAGGGGAAGCAGCCTGCGTTGCGTGGCTTTGGCAGCCCCTTCAGCCAAGGGGATGGCATCCAAGACATCAGTAAGGATTGCTGCGGCCAGAACAAGCTGGCTTTAGCATCTTGTCTGCGGCAGCTGGCTTTTTGTGGTTTAATGTGCTCAGTTTCTCATGGCTGGTTTTAGAAAGTAATCAAGATCCCATATTGAAATGTGCCTGAGGCCTCACAGCCTCCCGTGAGATGGGCCTGTCTGCTGTGGGTGGCAGCTGAGGAGGCTTCTGAGAGGGCCAAGGAGGAAAGAAACGGGTGACAGCACACTTTAGGAATTGGAAGGTGTTGAGGTTTCTTCCCCAGTTTAAAAATACCTATTTATTTGGAAACTACCATTAGAATCAGAGCATCATTTTGGTTTGAAAGGACCTTCAAGATCATCAAGTCCAACCATCAGCCTGACCTGCTGGGTCTTGTCACTGAACCACGTCCCTTAGTGCCACATCCGTACATAGGAATGGGGACTCCACCTCCCTGGGCAGCCCGTTCCCAAGCTTGGTCACCCCCTCTGCGAGGAAATTCTTCCTGATGGCCCTCTAAACCTTCCCCGGTGCAAGTGGAAACTGCACCTGGTGTCCTCATTCTGGCCACAGGTTAATGAATCCTAGGAAAACATGCGAGAAATGCTGACCAAAACACTTCTAAACCTTTAAATTTGGATCAAAACCATTAAATCCCCAAATGACACAGGAGACATTAAGGTCTCTTATTTAGGGTTCAGTGTAGTAAAAAGGCAATGGTAAATATGAAACTAATGACATTTAAATTACTGCTTCATTAGAAAACAATTTTGCCACAGTATTTTGCTGAATTTAGGATACTCAGAGATCAATAGCAATTCCCTTTATTTAAGACACTTGTGATGTTTACTATGTGATTTATTTAATTTTTTTTTTGGAAAGGGCTGCTATTTGTGAAAATGTTCTTTCTGAAACCCTGGTGGAATTAAATGCATCTTTAATTGCACTGTAAAGCTGTGCTAGTTTGGCACTTGAAACTTCTGCATTAATTCATATGATGAATGGATATTGAGAATATAGACTAGAAAATTTCTGCTGGACTTGCAAAACAGGGAAGGTAGACTGGAGTTGGTTCAGCTCCCAATGTGAGGGGATGAAATGTGTGCTACGCAACGGTCTGTGTAAAAAAGTGCTAAATGCTAAAACCTGGATTTTTTTAAAATGATTCTGCCCCCCCAGTTTTGGCTTATAGGAGCCTTGGTGATGCTCCTGAGCACCACCAGGTTGTCCGTGTCACCTCCATTTCATTCCACATGCCAGGACCACAGGAATGTCCTCCCATAGAGCGTGGAGTTACCCCGTCAGCGTGATGGGAGAGGTTGCATCCCAGTGGATTTAGGCCTAAATTGTACTGGAAAATAATCTCCGTGCAGTAATCCAGTTAAACCCCCCAGAGGCACGCAGGGAGGCTGACTAGTGGAAATTCAGGAGGGAGGTACCAGGTATTATTGTGAAAACCCGCAAGGTCCCAAGGAAAATGAAAACCCTTATGGAAATTGCCAGTCCTCAAAGCTGCATTTACAGAAAAAAATAAACATGAAAATTAAGTGAGCTGTTGACAGCCAGCAATAATCTCCTGAATGCTCCATGCATTGACCATTTGATGTCTGATAGTTTCACCTGCATGGCGTGAAGCGGAGGGCACCACGTCCTGCCATGTGAAGTGCCTGGACTTGAACACGCTGCAGGAGTTTTTTTCTCAGATCGCAGTCGAGGTGCTTCTCCTCCAGTGCTCCCCTTCACATTTGCAGGATGACACTTATGGGCGTGGAAGAAATGACAAAGAGCAGCAGCAAGAGCAAACCACTCCCCTTCAACGCTGTGACAATCGCGGCTATTACCTCCCCAGCATCCTCTCAGCTAATGGCCTGAAACAGGACCAATATTTGATTTCTACTTGCTGTATTTACTTTATAAATAGATACTTCATGGGTTTCATTCTTTACTGAGATTGAATTAGCGGGTTAAACAGACAGAAATATTTCTTACCATGGTGTACTGATCTCTTAGCATCTTGCACTGACCTGATAACAGGCTAGCAGCAGAGTAAACTTAATTATTTTTTAAGTGAGAGACTGACAATAGAGGACACTGAATATTTCTGAAACTGAGATCTTTCCTGTCATCAAAAAGCCTAGAAAATCTGAAAGGAGCGTGAATTCAAGGCATATATCACTGAGATCATTGAAGGGTTTTCAGAGTGGCTTATCACCTCCCAGGCCTATTTACCTGATAAACTAAAGCCTTGGGCTTCAAAAACCCCAGCTCCTCCAGCATGGTGTGGTACCCACCGCTTTCTGAGGACGAGATGAGCATTAGGATGTCGGCAAGTGGGGCGTCCCCTCCACCTTTTGTTGCAATTTGCACATCAAAAACCAAAAACAAACAAACAAAAAAACACACAACCCCAAACCTCTCCATTTCATTATAAGCAATAACTGCATTAAAAAAATAAAAAAGTGTGAAAAGATATCTGGGGGGCTTTGCCTCCCTAGTTCTGGTCTTTGAACCCAGCTTCTTCACCAGAAAAGGTGATGGAACAGCTGAAGTGGCTCCTGAGGGTAACCACGGCAGATCTTTGCCAGCCACCAGGGCACAAGATTGAGATCTAATTTCCGATGGCCTTTATCAACCTTGGTGTAAGTGGTGCTAATCTACGGAAGCAATAGCTACCCTTTGTGTCCTGCACGGCACCAGAAAGCCATTTCTTGCCCTGGGGAGGCTTTGTGAAGCCCTGCCATTTCCCTGTGCATCCTTCAGAGCACACACTGCCGCTCCTTGGCTGCACAGCCTGCTCCTCTGCCTGCCATCGGGGCCCCGATGCTTAAACGTGCATATTAATCTTGATTCTAAAACATTCCACGGCCGTCGCATGCAAATGTAGCAAGTGATTCAAATTGGTTTTCTCTGTTTGTAAATGTAGTGTTCTGTGACTGCTCAGGGGCACTTCTAACATATGCTCCTCGATATCTGACATTTTTCAAAATTTCAAGCAAGGAGAGCGTTCGCAGCACACGTGCGCCGGTTGTGCTGCCCTTCCCCTGCCGTGTGCACCCTGGAGTCTGCCTCTTACACGTGAATTGAAATCTTTAAACAAAAGGTTTTTCTTTTTCGGAGGGTGTGGGATTTGGGTACAAATGCTCTGTGATATAGGCAGAAAGCACTACTGCCTTCCCTGAAATTCTGTTCCAGCAAAGTCTGTTAGTGGGCAAGTTTGGCCACCTCGCTGCAGGGACGGTGCCCTGCGGAGACACAGCTTCGGTCATCCTAGCCCAACCCATGCACATTTTCAAGCCAACACCGCTTGATTTCCCTGCATGGGAAGGCCAAGGGTCTCAGGAGAGAGGCAGCATAGCTCACTTGGGTCCAGCTCCAGCCCCTGCCTCGTGCCCAGTGCCACTGGGACGAGCTGTGCCTGCCAGGCTTTGGGAAGCCACAGCCTCTTCCTCCAATGCCTGGCTGCACCGCCAGGCTTCAGGCACCTCAACGCTAATTCCTTCCACTGAAGGGGAATAAGTACTCCAACAGTTAGATCGCTGCAATAATTAAAATTCATGTTTTCTTTCTTTCAGCTCAGAAGGCTCTCTGTTGTCAGCACCTCCAGAGGTCCTAGTTTAGCTACTTCTGGTTCATTTAATGATGTAACAGTGAGAAGTAGAGATATTCCTTTTAATGTTGATGTGCAAGGTTTGGAATTAAATGTCTCTGCTGGTTGCTGGGTACTTTCTGCTACTGCCAACCCCATGAACTCTTTAAACGTATGCTAATGAGCCCGACTTGTTCCCATTCCTTCTGTATAATCCATGAAGGAAGAAAAGTCAATCTTAGTCTTACTGCCTAATGGCCTCTATATGTTGCAGTTAGCACAAAAACACTGTGAAGTGATGGAGATCAAGAGTTAAATGCATGAATTAAGCAGAGTCCCTCCAACCACACTCCATTAGAAGAGAAGCTGTCTCTCGGGAGATGAAACAAGATTTCTCTTTATATATACATTATGAGAGTCGCCCACTGATCCTCCAGGCATTTTGAAACATTGCTGGCACCCCAGTGATGTGGACAGAATATAATTTATCAATATTGCTCCAACTTCCTACCGGAGGTGTTGCTGGAATACAGATGTGCTCCGGCACAATCGGGTTTGAAGGCGGCTGCAGGTGGTGCGTACCCACTGCTACCTGACCGCACAGCGCCCGTAGAAGTCTAAAAGGTTTATTAATAGTAATTGCATTTATTTCAGCAATCTGTACTGCTTTTTTATGTTTAAAATTGCTTTTGAACACCTGCACGCGGTTTTCTGGCTTGGCCAGCAGCTGGTTTTGTGTGATTTGCTCAGGAAATAGAGGGGGAAAGTTATCCGGCAAAGCTCCTGTGATGGATTAATGCAACAGAATTGGGCGAGCCTCATGCGATGGAGCAGACCGCTGCAGCTCAGCCACGGGACAGGAAACTGCTCCACGGTTCTTTCAGCAAAATCTTTTCATCTGGAGCAGCTGGGGAGAAAGCAGTCTCCATAAAAACCTGCCCGCGCTCCAGCGTCGGGATGCTATTCTTAGCGTTGTTATGATTGATTGCGGTGTCTTGCACAGTCATTGTGTAAAAGTGAGAGATTAACAGACCTCGTCCCCCGCCTCTGGTCCCTGCAGCTCCATTCAAAACGCAGCTGCCATAACCAGCTTCTTACCTGATGCGTTTGATGGGGATGGGGCCAGTGTTCCCAGCTGCTTTTGGGTCTCAGCTTCTAAAGCTATTCGCAGTTTATTTCTCTGCATGCGTCACACTGTGATATTCCTCCTCCTCCTCTTACTTCGAGGATTTTTCCTGTGGTACCTTTCCCATCATTACCCGGTGTCCTGGGCTCTGCCCATCGTCCTGCTGTCTTTTAGATGGAAAAGTGTTACTTGGGTGTAGGAATTGTGCTTTCTGGAATGGGGTTGTACAATTCCTTTGAGTTATTTGGACGGTGTCTTGCTAGCATCCCTCAGTAGATAGTGTATGACCTATCCAAAAAGGGTCTGCCATCAGCTGGGCTCTTTGGTAGAGTTGGCTGCCAGTACCAAAACTGTGCTAGCTGCTTTGAGTGAAAAACTTAAGAGAATAAAGTAACACAGAGAGTAACCATGGAAAATACTTATTTTTCAAAGAAATCTGGAAATATGTGGTAGGTCTGTCAGAGTGATTTGGGCAGACAGATTTGTTTCTGTCACTCTTTCAGATTCCCCAGAAGCAATCCCAGGGTTGCCTCAGATCTTCCACAGAACATTTTAGGATGCTTTAGCCCTTCTAATACATGAATTCAAAGGAATCTCTTAAGCTATGGTCAGAGACCCGTTTCACATTCTTTGTCTTCCTTTATACACCTTAACATCAGCAAAGTTCTTCAGCGGTTGGGTGTGGATGTTTATGACAGAGCGTGGCTTCCAGAATTACATGCTGCAGTTGCCCGTGATGGCTTTCAAAACAGAAAAATATCCGTCTTCAAATGCTATTTTTATCAGGAATTCCTTAGCCACAGCCTCTAAAGGCAATTATTAGGAGTAGAAGAGGTAAGGCTAAATGCAGTGTACGTACTTTTTCTGCCAGATGTGACTTAAAGGCCTGAGTCCCTCCAACTCCAGCGTCAACTTTGTGAAATTCTGGGCTGCAGGAAGACAACACATTTGAGCCTTGAATATCTCATAAGGCTGTGCAGCTATTTTCTTTCCTCTCTGGGTGCCAGTAGCCTTCGTTGAGAGAAACCAGCTGGAAGAGCACTCCAATAACCCTTACAGAATTTGTGGGATCCCGCTTTAAGTATTCCTTTTGCTGCTGCTCTCTTGAAGTCCTTACAGCAGGATCGGTGCATCAGAGGCGTTATTCCTGAGGTTTCGTACAGGACACGCAGCCTTTCTTCAAGCACTCTCACAGCACGTGTATAAAGCTGTTGTGCCAGGAGAACTTCAAAATCCCCATTTGCCTTGAAGTTGGTCACACAGGCAGGCCGTGTACAGCACGTCCCTTCTGGTGCTCACCCACACGGTAATGCCACAAATGCCTTTGTTCTGTAAAGACCCAGGCTTTGATTTAGTTCTGTAATATCGCCACATTTCTGGGTTTTGCTCTTGTATTATTTCTTCATGTTCTGCTCTCCCCCATCAGGTGTTTGATTGCAAGCTTCATAATAGAAAAGCGATTGCTTTGGGAAATACGACGCCTCGCTACTGTCCGATGGCGGCTATCGGTTTATGGAATTAAACTGAGACCCCACCCGTGTAGAGGCTCCATGAAGAGAATTTGCTTTGTAGAATTTGGCTTGCGTATCATGACTGGCTCTGTCCATAGCACTCAGAAGCCCACTCTTCCTTTCTCGTGATGTGCTGAGTAATGACAGGTAGCGCTCCCCTCTGCAAATCCATACGCAGGCTTTGGCTCATGACTGTTGTGAAAGTTGTGTTGTTGTGTTAAACAGTAACCATTACCTTTCGTGCCTATAACTGATCATTGTCTTCTGTATTTCTGTCAAATTCAACAACAATCACCTCCTGAAGCTCTAACAAAAAGCAGAAATTCCCATGGTGCTTCTGGCAATTACACATTAGTCTACACGGAGACAGGAGATTACTTGCTGATTCCTGTTTGCGGATTCCATTATGCATGCTCCAGTACATAATGTTGTGTTAATCCTTTAAAACAGCATAGCTAGAAAGAGCCTTTCAAAATCATGCAATTTTGCTTCTATTAAATATATATATATTTATATATATATATCAAAACCGATGAATGCCATGGAGTCTCTTGTAACCACAGGATTTTTTAAGATGAACGCTACCAGGAATTTACCGGCCTGGTAGCTGGACTGTGTGCCACGTGGTGATCTGTTCTCTTTTGAGGATATTCATTTCCTTTCCATCAGTCTGAAGTGATATGCTTGCCGTCTTGCCATGCAAGAGTAATAGTGGCGATGAAGACAGCTTGGTGTTTTATTGTGCTCTAAAATAATTCCATTAAGATCTAGTCTCTTTTCCTTGAGATGAATTTCTGTTTTCTCTTTGCTGGGTTTGCTTGGCTGCAGGCTTCTCCCGCGATACTGTCCTGACAGAGACCTACGTTGCGTTTTGGGCTTATTAAAATCAGGTTTTAGACTCATTAGCTGCAGCAGGGTTGGACCTCACCCTTGCTTGAAAAAATGCAGTGCCATTTAGTGCTGTGCTCTGTGAAATGGGATTAGCACTGGGAAAACAGGATGTGATGAAAAGTTTGGCCATACTGCAAACCTGGCCTGCCAGGCTCAGCCCTGCCCCAACTTTGGGATTAGCTTTGCAAGCAGGAAATGTTTCTTATGGAATAATCCCTCTATTAATGGAAAGAAATTCTCCATTCCTAAAACACAAGGTGCTACATCCAGCAGAGCCTTCTCTCTGCTTTCCTCTCTCCCATCTTAAACCTGTGTGGCAGAGAGCATTATTATCCGTCTTTTGCAGATGGGGAAAAGAGACACTAAGAGATTAAGCCCAAGGTCGCCCAGGAAGTCTGTGGCAGGACCAGGGATTAAATTCAGCTCTCCTGGGTCTTCGTCCAGCGCCTTAATCACAAAAAACCACCCTCGCCTCCCTGCTTTTCTATTATTTAATAAGCCACAAAAAAAAATGCAAATTGATTTAATTAAAGGAGAGAGCAAATTTCTAATTTCAGCCTGGATTCATTCTATGGTTATGGAAATTTTGAAGAATGGATAATAAACATCTGTAATTTCTTTGCTCGACAGATGTGTTTTCATTTACACAGCTGTGCAAAAATGATATTTATATATGTTGTGATGTATAATTTTAGCCTAGAAACAGATCTCATGTTGGACTACCAAGAGGTGTCATTTTCTGGCTCATGGAATAATCCTATTTCTGGCAAAAAGTCGGTCATTTTTCTTCCCGCAGACATGGTTTCTTCCTTTAAAGTGTCTCTAAAAATTATTTTATACTTGATGAAGCAAATCCTCCAAAGGCTTCATTATTCTGATGGTAGCATCATCTGATTGAATATTTCAATCATAATGTCCTTTGGAGAATTTGAGCAATTTACCCTTGGGATTTGGGAGGCTTGTGTTCATGTGTGTTCCCGAGGTTTTGAGGAACTGGTGGAGGAAAGGCAGATAATTTCAAATGCACGGTGTTCATATGGGAGGTAGATGTTAATGTTTACTCTAGCCATCGGTCGGAATACATTAGATTGCCTCCTTCCAGTACAAAAGACACACACGCGGCTGCTTTGGGCCCTGCTCAGCAAAGCAGCTAAGCATGTGCTTATTGTTAAGCACGTGAGCGTTGTCTGAGCGATGTTCCTGCCGTGCATTATTAGTGAATTGCAAAGGTTAATGCAATAACGTGTCACTTGTCAGATCTGCCTGCTGGGGACATAATCAAGAAGATGCACGTTTACTGATGCCAGGAGGAGGTTTAGTGTTTGTTCAGTGTTTAAATACCCCACAGAATGGGACTCTGTCCTGCATGGGTGGTTGCACCAAGCTCTCCCCATGCCCCTCCATGACGTGGCCAGGCTGCAGCATCCTACCCTCTGTCATTTATTCCTATCACCTGGCAGGCACACCTTTGACAATGCACAATTCGGTGGGTTTTTCATGCACATTTTCCAAAAATTTGAGCCAAAAACTTGAGCCCCATGCATGTGGCTGCAGTCCTGTGGCTTTGGCAAGCTGCAGAGCACTGGAGCTGCTCTGCTTGGCAGCAGTGCCACCACTCAGCTCCTCCTGTCCCTTTGGTCCTGCTCCCCTTTGTGCCCTGATACTGCAGGACTTTGGGGCCGCACCTCGCTTCTATGCATGGGTGTGCTGGATGTTGGGTGTTTTGCAAGACTGCTGAGCCTTTGCGAGGGACTGAGGGGGAGGAAGGAAGTTTTTCTGCCTTCCCCTTTAATGTTCACTTACTGAAAAAATAGCCTGAAAAAAATCAGTGTTTGTTTTGATAATTGAGCTCCTGCAAGGATGCCGATTTGGGAGCTTTCTGTAGGACTACGGCAGCCCTCAGTACCCCATAGCCTCCTGTCTCCCCCTCGCATCCCCCGGCGGGTTTATGAGAGATTTTGGCACCCACCTTTGAAGGAGGAGCTCCCCAGGCTTACATTGCCACGTCCGAATTGCCGCGTGGCTGAGGACTACTTGTTAAGGTTGTTCTGCTTATTTCAGGCGCACATTAGGTTTTATGAACTTTAATGAACAGTAAGTAATAAATTCACTGAAGAAATTGGGTTAGCCTGTGATTAACATTCAGAGTGATGCAGATGAGTGTACCAATGATGGGAACATGTGCTCACATCATGATGAAATGCAGATGAGAGGCCCTGGAGCAAGCCCAAGGATGTGGGCCAGCGCAGTTTCATCTCTGTCAGCTTTAATCTGATCTAAAGTGAGCGCGCTACCGGCCTGCGAAAGGACTCGCAAACCCTGGAAAGGCCTAAATCCAACTTTTGTTTTCTATTAGAGGCTATTAAAACATTTTCTTTACAATCAAAGCACCACCACATGAAAGAGCGAGAGCGCTGTATCTAAAAACAATATTTCTAGCAGTGGGGAAGAGAGGGGAAAATGGTTGGTGGATGCCTCTTGATTTGGTTTAGCTTTTATAACATGCTGCTTTACTGAGCAGTCATTTTAGTCAATTGAAACCCAGCTGAGCCTCATCGTCTCGTGGCAGCGCCGTCGTAGAGAACAGAGGAGAAACCCACTCCCCCCAGTTTTAAATGAAGTGCAAAGTAACGCTAGAAAGGGAAAGAATAAATCAATTGTAAGTGGTAATCTATGAAGTCGGACAGAAAATGATGAGAAATGAAGCAACTGGTCATAGGAAATTGACCTTGAAAATGGTGTTTATCTTTCGGACACAGTGGCTGTGGAGGTTGAGGTTTGTGCCTGTGGGCTTGGGCCGAGGGGGAATGTACACGGGAGCTTCTTTGCTTGGAGTCTCAGCTGAGTTTCGGGGAGTTCCTTACAAGATCTTGTACTCTGACAGGCTTCCCAGTGGTGTGACAGCACCTGGCAAACAGCATTTGTGCCTTTGTGCCAGTCTTGTATTTTTCTATGCTGAAAGATCCCGTATGTTTGGGACCAGTGATTGCCCAGGGTCAGGAGAATAGCTGTGACCGTGTAATGGATGCATGCACAAGGAAAAGATGATATTTTTACCCGACTTTAATTTCCATACAAATAAACACATTAAAGCAAGTAAAAGGACAAATGAGTAATGTAAGTCACCTCGGCTATTTTAAACTGTAACACCTACTTACACCAGACGGGTGCTTACTGCGGTCTTACATACATCTTTGTTTACAGTAAAGGTACAGAAGGGTGCGGGAGACAGAACATACTGTGTTTTAACTGAAATATTGGGAGCAGAAATCAGCTGACAGGCAGGGATTTCAATGGCTTGTACCTTTACCCGAGGGCAGGCGGTCAGTGGTCCTGCAGCCTGGCAGCAGGCTGTGCCGCGGTGGGGCCTCTCCTGCTCTCAGACTCCTTCCTGGTGGGTGCCTCCGTTACCATCAGCTGAAAAATGAGGGTGCGAGTTCCTTGTTTTGGTGGTGAGTAAAATAACCTGGTATTAATACACACCATTGCATCGCCAACACAAAAACCCTTTATTTTTACATTGCTGAAATGTTACAAACGTAGATCAGGGGCAGTGTAAATCCGCACCACACCGGTGGGCTATCTGGTTTGCTCAGCTGGTTGATGTGCTCGGTGACCCCATTGCCAGCCCAGATTTTCTCTCTCTGTGTCAGTCAGACAGCAGGCACATGCAGGAAGGTCACCGGGACCAGGCAGAAGCCCTCAAGTTCTCTGTGTTTTGTCTCCCGTAGATTTTGACTTGCACCTGAGCTTCTCAGCGGCAGGAGAAACTGCTGGTGTTAGCCACTAAAAGATGCAGCCCAGGAAATGTGTGAACAGAGGGGTTGCTTCTGCTCACACCTTGTCTCTGCGTATGTAAGGACTTAAATTCCCAGGTGGGACTGTGGTGGGTCTGGGAGTGCTCCAACACCCAGCTGGGAGCGATTCCTCAGCCGTTCGGACCCGCACGCCTCTGCTGGGGTAGGGTCTGGCCTGGGAAGTGCATCCAGAGCAGGGCCATGGAAACAAAGGAGTGATGTGGGCAGTGGGGACGTGTCTGCTGGTGGGAGGAGGAGGGGGGCAGCGAGGGGAGCCCCGCTCGGTATTGATCAGGCGCCGGTGACATTCGGGCTGCTTGTGTTATTACAGCGCTTGTGCTCGCTGGGAAACTAACAAATAATAAATCTAAGCACTGTTATCAGACTGCAAAAATTAAGGATTTTGAAGAAAGCCTCCTCCAGATATTTAAAATTCAGCAAGCTTTTTTTTGTCCTGGGTCTTGAGATGTTAATGACTTTGACTAATTGTCAACACCACCAATTACTATGACTGATACCTTATCATTTCCCACAATGAGCAATGCTAATTAAAATTGATTGTGCTGCTGTTCTGGCACAGCAGCAAGTTTCCTTTTCATTTTTTGTTTAAACATGAGCTTATTGTGCCGATTTGGTGAATTAAATACGGAAAGCTCATTATTCTGATGTTTATTTTTGAGCAGGGGTTTTAAGCCACATTGGAAGCCTGTTACAAGTGTCAAAGAAATAGAAGAGCTTGAATGAATTGCTTTTTAGGAGTACCAAAACATACACCTAATAATAATATTTAGCACTTTTGTACCACAGTGCTTTCTACATGATCACATTTCTGTACAAACTGAACTACTCCTATTATCTCTGCGAGGTGGGTAAACACTATTACTTCTGTTTCACAGATATTGAAGCTGAGACACAGGAGCTTTGATTCCCTAATAGCACAGCACTTCAAGCTATTGAATTAGATTACAGATAGCTGTCTGACAGCACAGCGAACTAGGAATCAGACCAGACACTGGTTGCGATATGATTTGCAAGACTGACTTGCTTGAATTTTGTACAAACTTGGCCTTTTATTTTGCACTTCATTTTTGAAACTATGATTTAATTTTTTCTCCCAAAGTTAGGATCAAGTCTTCCTTTCTGCTGGCCCACCTTGTGCTGGCTCCTGCCCTTAAAATTTGATTATACATGTGCAGAGTGCAGCCACGGATAAGGACTGGATTTGTGCATCATTGCATTTTCCTCGTTTGTGGTGCTTGCTTCATCAGCTGAATCCCCTCCTGTCCCAAAGGGCTGTTCTTCATCGCAGGAAAGCTGCTCACAGGCAGCAGGGCTGGCTGGTTGTGGCATGGGATGGTGCCTTGAAAGTTGTTACATATCTCCTGTGAAATGCTGCAGTATTTCAAATTCAGCTGTTGTTTATTTTGTTTGTTTTTTAATGTGACCTTTTCCATGGGGAATGTTTATGGGATATGTTATCAACAGAATGTGTGCTCTTTGAACTGTTCTGCTGGTATTCTCTTCTTAAGTGGCTGATTGCAGTTACTAGCACAAGTCTATGACCTTATCCTGCATGAGATTGATTTAATTGGAACAATTGATTCCTTTCATGATCAATATGTAATGAGTTAATATGTAATGAATATAAATGCATGGAATTGCCCTAGGTATTCCTTACTTCCTGCTACTTAGTCCAGAAAATGTGTCAACTACTTCACGTGGTGAATAAAAAAGTCCTTTAAATAATTTTGCATGTTTGTAAACAAGATCTCTCTGAGGTCTTGACAGTAAAGGAACCCAAGTTTGCCTCCCCGCTATCTTGCATTAGCAGTTTTAGAGGAGTATGTCAATCAAAAATGTTTATATTTATTGGAAAAAAACTTGTATATGTCTGGCATTTGAAAGCAAGATAAAAATATTTTTATCACAGAAATATCAGTAGCAAAAATATCTGAAAAAGTAAATATTTCAGTCCTGAATGTTATTTCTTGATTATTTTCAGCTACATGAATTTCTTCTGAGCATTAGTTTCTCTCCTGATCCTGATAAGAGCTAGGAGCAACCTTATAAATCTGTAGTGTTCCTTATGTCACAGCACCATGATGGATGCCAGTACAAATCTTGCTTGCTGCAAAAACGGGGAGGTCCTGCCTTGCCCACCACTCATCGTTTGGGTCTCCTGCTCCATCAGGAGTGGCTGTGGGGACCCACATCTGGCTGAAGACTAATCCAAAAAATAATAATTTGGGGGGTAACTGGTAGCTTTATGTGTTTTTCTGAGTGGCTATGGGGCACCAGACAGCTGGGGCTTGGACTTGGGATCATGCAGCAAGACCACGTCTAGTACAGCAGCATGGTTTGGAGCCGAACTGAGCTGACCCTTCTGTCTCTCTAATGGGGCTCCCCTGAGTGTTTCACCTGGCTGAGTTTGTTTTTGTTGGGAAAGGGCTGGGGAACGGTGCTGGAGAAGGGCAGAGTGCTCTTCCTAGACATAGCAGGGAAACAGCTGAAAAGTACTGGCGTGTACTCAGCTGACACACACTGATGGCACCATTATCAGAGGATAACGTGCTGCCATTACCACGCAAAGCTGTGAAATAACATGCCGAGTATGTCTTTTGAAGCACATTGGACCTAATTCTCCTCTCATCTGTACTGATGTCTCTCGGTGGACTACGGTGAAGTTGCTCATGATTTACAGCGTAGAAAACCAGAGAGGAATCACGGCTGACTGCCTTCCTCAGTGTAACTAGCTGTACGTGGGAGCAGAAGATTTCACTTTTCTATATCCAAACGTCCCCCGGAGTTTTGTTGTGAAAAGTTGGTTATAAAAATTGAGAGGGCGAGGGGGGGAATATGTCATTTGGGTTGTGAGTTGCTGTTAATTAAACTTCAGTGTGACACATCCTTTATGTCAGGGGATTCCTGATTCTCATCTCAGTGGCCTGGTAGAACAGAGGAGCATCTCCATTGAGATCAATGCTCATTATTATTTTCCTCATTATCATCATGATCCTCATCAGTATTTGTTCTACAACACTGGCTGTGGAACGGAAGCACGGGGAGAGATGACCCTTGCACGTTCCTCTCCAACACCCTTCATTTTTAACAGACAAGAGGCTGGGAGGGGAAAACAGCACTGAATTCTTCACAGAGAATTAGACACGGCTACACGGAAGTCAAAATCAGCCTTTGTTTCCACTGTAAATGACACGGTGAGCTAATGAGTTGTCTTTATTTTCATCAGAGTGCCAGCACTCGCACAGGGTCTGGAAGGCACCGCGCGTGACGGGGGGCGGACATTTTGAGGCCTTGTTGGTGTGTGGGGCTCACGCATCTGTGTCAGGGAGGGTCCGAACAGGAGGTGGGGATGGAGTCTGCCCAAATAACTGGCAAGACAGCAGGTTAGGGCGGTCATGTTTGATAAATGTTATTTGGAGAGAGAAGGTCTGACATGGGAGGTAAAGTCTGCAGCCGTGGCCTGCTCGTGCTTGGTGCTCCAAGTGGGATGTTGGGAACTGTTCTTTTATCTCCTCAGCCACAGTTTGGTGATCTGACCACCTTGCCTTGCTGGGTGACCTCCTGTACAACCAGGAGCAGGGCCCACAGAAGAGAGGTGTTTCTTTGACTTAAAAACCTGGACCTTTCTGCTTAAAATGCTTCAAATCAGTTCTTTTGGGCACTCCACAGAAGAGAGTCGTGTCAGCCAGACAACTTGTTTGGTTTGTGGTGTGTGAGGAGGGGTGGGATTTGTGTGAGAAGTGTTCTGACAACCAGATCATGATCCCCCAGCTGTCCTCTCTTTGCCAGTTTCCCTTTCTGCTGAAAAGTGATCTACTTTTTGGGGTCGGGGAGCGGATGGAGCGTTAAGGCCCTCTCAGAGAAGAGGTGGGTTACAAACATATTCACGTGGTTGTACGCTATGCTATAGGAAAATCTTCAGCTATCTCTCTGAGGAAGATCACAGCTCAGAATATAACAACTATTGAAAGCTTTTCGGGTTCCTGGAAAAGATCAAAACTAGTCAGGATCAGCCTTGCTTCCAGCTTGATGAAAGAGGTGTTAATCCTGCTGCTCATAAAGAATTTAAGATGATAAATATATGAGCCACAGCCTGGAAGATTGGAAGAACACTTAAATAAATGATAGAGGCTGGATTGACAGAAAGGCTGTCATGCCGGGATCAACTTTGCCCTCTTCTGGGCTAGCCAGTGCCAGACTCTGATGGTGGCTTCAGGATCCATCGGTCCCTTTTTTGACCCTGCCTACGGACAAGGTTGTGTCATTCAGACACTGTTTGCAGGTCCGGTATGATGCACTTAGCTCTCTGGGGGATGCTGGTTTGGAAGCAACCAAAACATCCTTTTTGGGTTGCCTTGTCTGGCTGCCCCATGCCCGCCAAGCCCTTCTCACTCCCCCTTCTCAATGGGATGAGGGCAGGGGGCCGAAAATGACATAGCTGGGGAGGGGGCTGTGCTGGGCCTGCACATCCATGTGGGAAAGAGTCGGGTTTGATGTCAGTTCCAAAACACCAGCCGTGCCTTGTGTTTTCACCTGGTAGCTGTTATCTCCCCTCCTGGGATTTGTGGTGAGGTGCAAGTGTTTCTGAAGGTAATATTTTTTTTTTTTTAAATGCTTATGTAAGGGATTAGCTATATTTCTGAATATCTAAGTAAAGATAGTATTGGTTTATAAAACAGAGGATGATGCTAATTTATTGCAGAAAACAAACAATACTTTTTTTTTTTCTCGAAATGGAAAAGATAGCATTTCAAGTTACAGAATTAATGCGTCAGTCTAAGAAAACAAAACAAATCTTCCTCCTTCCCCTCCTGTCCAAGACAGCTGCAGTGTTGAGGGTGTGCTCAGGTTTCCCCTCCTGCCTTGTGGGAGCAAGCATGCTTTGAGCCCAGTGTCACCCCAGCATGTGCTGGAGGTTGCTGTAGGGACCTGGCTTGGGGAGATGTCTCGGTCGCACCAAAATGTTTTGTGGGTCAACCTTTGAAGGTGAACTTGTGTCATATTAGAGTGTTTGCTGTGTGTAGGAAGAGGTTTGGGGCTTTTAGGGACCTGGAGAGGGTGGCAGGCTGCTCCCTCGTGTGAGCGATATAACCTGGCGTGTTTGCATAACATGTGGGTTAATGGGCTGTGGCTCAGGCTTGCCAGAACTTATCCATGACCATAGCACTGTGGTGATGTTTGACCTCTTTTGGTCCTGAGCCAAAACTGTGTCCCCTTTGGGGGAGATCTCTGCTGCTCTTTGCAGCAGAAGTCTGAAGCTTTTTATGCATTTAAAATGGCTGCTGGGGAAAGAATGCACAAAATACTTTCCTCTTGTGAAAAACCCTTTTATGGTTATAGGTATATGTTAGCATTACGGATTTTCCTGACCTGTTTTGTTGAAAGGCAGAAAGATTACCAATGTGCATCTGCACGTGCTGAGCAGCTGCAGGCATACAGAGCTGGGTGCGAGGCTTGTGTGCAGTAATTTGCCCCTCTCGAGCATGGCACAGCTGATGAGCACAGTCCCTCCACTCACAGGAAGCACACAGACACTCACCACGACAGATCGGAAACAGCCACTGCTGGGGACTCATGAAAAAAAGTCTATTTTGTGCGTGGGAAATAGCAGGATGTTGCATATCTTTGATTAATAACTCTGAATCCATTCAATTAGCAGTAAAAATAATTTTTTTATATGTTAAGTCTAGTGATAGAGTAATGCCCAAGGAAAATACTGATCCCTACCTTAACCTCTGTCTCGTAAAATAGGAATTTTCATTGTTTCACTGGTTTGTCTGTGAGCTGCATGTGCTGGAGTTCACAGAACATTTTATATGGGTATCAGCTCCGCTGTCCTTGTCCTCTTCCCTTCTCTTCCTTCCACCGAGAATGACCTCTCTTTCTTACCCTTTCTGCAGGCGATGAGCAGTGTCTGCTCGATGGGTAGAAAGAACAAAATGCCTTCTTGTGACACCGGGAAGAAAATGATCCAGGGAGTTACAGACCACTAAGCCTTTCATTTGTACCTGGTAAACTGGTTGAAATGATAAGAAAAAAGAAAACATTTGGGAGGCGTTGATAAGATCAGGCTTATCCAGTAGAAAGGTAGTGTAGGATATGGTTGGAAGTGATAGGGAAAGCCTAGACTTGATGACCCAGCAGGTCACTTACAGGCTTTCACTCTTAATCTCTTAGAAGTCTTTGAACTTGTCAATAAGAAACGAAGAGAGAGGAACTGGTTTATCTCACTTATTTGTGATATCGAAAGGTCTTTTGCAAGGCATCTCACAGAAAGCAGTCAAAAATACAAGGCAGGTAGGTGAAAGGGAAAAAGTATAGTCATGAATCAAAAAGTGAAACGAAAATAGGTATAACTGGGTAACTTTCACCATGGCACAGGGTTAAACCAGAGGTTCCTCGTGTGTTCCTAAATCCAGTATCAGGTCTGTGGTCTGGGATGGAGAAGAGGTGGAAAGGTAGCTGGATCTGTGGGCAGATCAGTGAGGTCGGTCAAGTCCAGGGAAGATAGTGAGGAAGCTCAGAACGACCTAAACAAACTGGTAAATATGTGACACAATGTCCAAAAAATATTCAGTGTTAATGGATGGCATTTACCCACCTTGTGGTTTCTGCTTGAATTTGCTATAGAGAAACAAGAAACAAAGCACACCCTTCAGAATTGCAGTCCCTGTAGGAGAAGGTCTTGTTGGGGCTGTTAATGGGATAAGTTATGACCTGTTCCCTTCACTGATAACCTCCCCATGAGGGTCTGCGTTTCAAGACAAAACTGTAGTGGTGGCTTCAGACTCCGATTAATGATCCTTTTTTCAGAAGTACAGAAGGGCGAGACAAACACAGAGATGGTATTATCTAAACTCAGCAATGGCTCTTTGTTTCAGGGTAGTCCCACCAGTGAGGGAACCCAAATTCAGAGGCTTCACATACCAGTACGAATAATATCCCAAATTGGGATATTAAGGATAACCTGGGATTTCAGTTAGCTTTTCTCTCTCCTTTTAGACACTATATCTCGTTTATTTTAAACAGCTGTGTCTGTGTCTTTGTCTTACACAGACACTTTGCATAGGAATTAAAAATATATCATTTGTTTGCTTTGCCTGCTGGTCTGACTGTTGCAACTGAGTGTTCCCTGTACTGTGGATTTAAAAGACCTCTGCACCTCGGAATTGGTGCAGAATTGCCTTGCCATGCCTTCCCTTCCCTTTTGCTTTTCCCTAACACCTTTTAAAGCCAGCTAAGAGCCACTAGATGTCCCTTTCAAAGCAGGGGACTGAGTGTTGGTAATTAGCAGGGAGAGCCTTTTAAGGAATTGAAAGGTTGCATTGTTGTGATGTGGGAAACAAAAGCTGAATAAGAAGTGTAACACTTAACTATGGAATTCCGCTTTATTTTTCTCTAATGCAGGCTAAGCTGCCTTAGAGCAATCTTTTAAATGTAATGATTGAGACTGTTATAGGAAATACTATACAAAGCAACATTTTTTGCAGCCTAAATAATAAGTAGGGCAAGGTTTTAAATGAGGCTAGAGTAATGAATGCTGTACAATAATTTTGATGATAAATTTCCCCGGAGGATAAAGTGGAAGAACAGAAGCAGGCTGTATTTAATCATGCAAAGTTAAAGGAATGCAGACCAACAAATATTTATAGAGATGTACAGTTTTTTCTTACCTTTCCTGAGATATTCTTGCCCCTTTTTACCTGAGAATACCAGAAATTCAGGCCTTTCAGTCTGTAATAATTAGGAGGAGGAATTGATCACACAGGGTCAAGTGTTCCTTTGATGTGGTGCACAGAAATTCCCATTTCTTTGCATGAAGGAGGACTCAGACAATAGGACACTTGTTTATCACAGCTATTTCATTCATCAGTGAGCCTGAAAAGCTTTTTCGGAGCAGATATACGGCATGAGATGACGTGCTCTGCAGCTGCTCTTCACCTAGCGCTGACCCAAGGGGATATCCCCCCATACTGCAGACTTTGCTCCCAAAAGCCATACAGCTGCCTCCTCACGATGCTGCCTGCAGAATAACCAGAAGGCCTGCACATTGTGTTGTGGAGGTGAGATCTGTGTTTCCATGTACAGACCGAGCTTGAAGACTTCGCCACGTGCTCCATCACCCGGACCAGTGCCCATTCCAGTGAGTGTGCTCTTCAGGGGCTGCTTGTGGTGCTCCTTGGCTCTGGTTCCTTCTGCTCTTTGTTTTCAGGAGGCAAGCACAACTTCAACAACTGATAGGCAGTAAAAAAGTCACCGCTGATGTTTGGGTTAGCGTGTTCCTGGCTGTTCTGCAGGGACACGTGTGCTTGCACTAGGGTTGGGCAATCGTTCCTTGTAGTGTAAGGTTGGGAAGTTTTGTTTTATAAATCTTAAAATTAGGGTGGGTTTAGCGTACGTTAACTCAACCCATAATGGTATTCACTCTGCAGAGTGGAGATCTCGGTATGGCTGATCAATACTTAAAGCATGTATTGATTTCCAATTTAGATGTTAACTTTTTAGCTCTTAGAAGTGCTCTTGATATCAATTTTCACCTTGCCTGGTATTCATTATGAGCTGAACGTTATGACAGTAAATGAGCTGGGATCTCCTTTGGCAAAACGATGAGTTCTAGTGACTTCAAGACAAACTTGCAAAGATTTACTTGTCCTGTGAAGCGCTACGGTAGCATGAAATATCTGTGTTTAAGGCAATGGCCTGAGGAGTGCATTTATTCTGGCCTGGCACACACTTCCTCTAGTGTTTCTTAATCTGCATAGTCCATCCCTGAAATGATATAATAATCTAATTAATAGTGCTGTTTGTTATGTTCATGTTGTTTTCTCATCGTAATTCATAGGAGGTGAGCCAGAGGGCCACAGCTCGCGTTGCTGGGTGGCTGGGCTTTATTTAAGCAGTAGGGCACACATGACAAGCAGAGCGTTCCTGTGTGATTATACCTCCGCCAGTGTTAGGAGCCACAAGGTCAAAAGGCTCAGTGACTTTAACTACCTGAGAAGTGCCATGTAATCCCCAGCAAATGGGCTGTCTGCAATGTCTTATTGCTGTATCAGGGAGGGAATTATTTCTTTTTAAAGGCAGACACATGAATTACCTCTGTGGTTGGCACAGGCGTGACATCACTGCCTGCCAATCAGAAATCCTCTTTGTCCTGGCTTTTAACACCTTAATTTCAAGCTCAGATCATCTGATTTTATTAAAATGGTGCTTTATCCTCTGTGTGCTCTGACCATCCCCAGTGCTGCTCATGATGTGCCTTCCTATTCCTCCAGTGCAGAAGTTTTTGCTGGGGTGGCGGACAGAGCTCTCTGTTTAGCTGTAGCTTGGTGTATGTTGCTTAAGGTTATTGTAAGTGAAAGCTTGCGTCTCAAACATTATTAAAACTCAGGAACTCGAGCAATCAGGGGAGCAAGGGGAGGGCAGACAGCAAGGTAAGCACTTCAGGATCCAGGCAGCATGGCTGTGATTTCAAAATCAATGTGCAGCTATCAAATTCTTTCAGCCCAGCACTGTCTTTTCCTTTTTTTATTGACAAATATAACCTCAAAATAACAAAATCGCCCTGATTTACAATTATTGTTGATAAAATAAACACACATGGGTTGCAGATTTGCTAGCCTGAGCAGATGAGGAGCAGACCAGGAGGAGGATGCTGTTTGTCTCGGTGGTATTGGAAGGACCATCGGTGGTCACTGCCACATTGCTGCTGCAGCTGGCGGGTGCTGCAGTGTCACAACCAGCTCAGCCCTTTCAAATTCAATACAAACCTCAGGAAGGATCAGATTTTGCAGCGGTGTCTTTATCTAGGGCCATGAAAAGTTGCTGTTCAGCTGTGGAGGATTTGGGGGGCAAAGCAAGAGGACTCATCATCCTGTCAGAGGGCAGAAATTTAACAAATAGTTTTAAAGGCTTCAAATAAATCCATCTCCGTAACGCGACTGCAGTGCTTTTTTCTATAGGTGTGTTATAGAGGTAATGATACCTCTACAGTGAACTCAATTAACCTTCTGCAGCCTTCCATGTGACAGGGGATCCTAAATCTTCTTTTTTATGAGCGTGTGTGCAAGATTTGAAGCTACTTTGAGCTGAGAATTAATAAATGCCATTTCCTAATTGGTGCCCATTTGTTTGTTTTTTACAGCGAGAGAGACATGGTGGCCGTGAGCGGGATCTAGTGTCCATGGTTGAAAAGAGCTTTCTGCCCAGGAGCAAGGTAATTTTACTTTTTTTTTTAATTATTATTAATAAAGGTGCAAATCTGTTGCTTGTGTGGCTGCCGTTTGAGAGGTTCTGTTGCTTAATGGTGTTAGGAGATGATCTTAAGAAATTCAGCTCTGTCTCAGTGGTGCTTTGTGGTAACAGGCACTGATTGCCAGTGAGAACCACGCGACTCTCCTCTGTTTGAGACCTGATGCATGTTGAGAGCCCCTTGGAAATGCCACAGAACAAGGTTAGGTAGGAAACGAGCGTATTTAGGTGTTCACAGCTCAGTTTTCCTACAGATCTTGCTTTTGCTCTGTGATACATCCCGGGAGGTGCACGTTGCATCAGCCTCCTTGGTAGTGTACGCGCCTGCCTCGCCTCTGAGACCTTCAGATGAACACATTGTGCACGGAGCCGAGCGTTTTGTCTGGGAGGGAGGATGTCAGCAATAAATGAGAAAACAAGAGAAATGGATGATCCCCCATAATGCATACCCTATAATATAATCATTGTTGTTTGATAAAAGAGACAATTCTAGCACCTCTCCGTGCCCTGCTAGGTATGTCTGGATTTATTATTCAAAAAGGCACAATCAAATCTCTTCATTCAGTTGACAAATGGGAACTATTCAATTCAGTATCTGCCTCTTATTTATAGCACGTAGCGGGGTGATTTATACGCTAGCTGCAGACCTTCCAAAACAGTTTTAATTAGCAGCATTGGCTATTAGTGAGAGTCCTGTAGCTTCCCTGGCATACGCGTCCCCTTAAAACTGAATGGAAACCTTGCTCTTTGCCAGGCGATGCTCCTCTTTTTTTGTGTGCTGCCAGCAGCGAATGTACCTGTGCTGGAGCAGCGAGAGGATGCTCCGAGGGGGCGGTCAGGGGGAAGTCAAGGGAGGCAATGCTATTTATTGCTGTGCCTTGGGGAAACAGGGCAGTCCTTGGGGCATTGCTGCTGACATCACACCCAGGTTTGCAAATGCCACCGCTGACCTCTGTTCTGAGAACAAAGCAAGCAGGGGAGATGCCCCAGCCAGCTGCTCGGGCTGCCTGCGCAGGTGCCTCTGGATTCTGCTCTGGATTTTGTGCTTGGAAGATGATGGATCAGAGCAGGCAGGAGCCCTCGCCTAAGCGTGTCCTGTGGTTGGAGCAGTCACTGCGTTAGTCTTCCTGCGAGCAATGTCTGATGATCTAAGCGAGTATTTCCCTTACCCGCAGAGCTGCTCGGGCTCGGGGTCTAATTGGTGCCCCCGAGGTAGGGAGCAGAGGGAGGCGCGGCGCGGAGGTGAGTGAGGAGAGGCACTCGTTGGAGGCTCTATTATTTTCACGCATCTGGTAGGAACGTAATCCCTTTGAGACCTCTGCCTATCTGTCAAACCTGCGAGCAGCCAACAGGTTCAGAAGTTATTTGGGGAAGCAGTGACTGACAGAACAATTGCACGGCTCTTGTTTTTTTTCCTTTTCTTTTTCCAGGAAACCAGGCTAAAAAAGCAGACAAAACATAAAGAGCATTCTTTGTGTTTTATGTGGTGTGTGTAGCATGCAGAATGGCCTGTTGTTGTGCTTCCACTCATTCCTTTTTGACATGAGCAACACAGTCATTCTGTCTTTGGATCAAATAAGCCTTTGTACTACTTGTCACCATCATGCCATGTCTCTGCGTGTGTAAATCCTGTGTTTGCTGCAGCCCCTCGTGTAAGCTCTGCTGCTGCCTGTGGTGGGTGGTTCTGCTCAGTCTCTTCAGGTTTTCTGCAGCTGCTCGCTGTCACTCAATGACATTTACTCTGGAGAGCAAGTAAACCTTGGAAAAATCTTGAGTTTTAGGTTGACAATAATATGAAGAGAGGCCACGAATGTTGGGCCCGATGGCAGATGCTTGGTTTATCTGCATATCCTCCTCTTGCAGAAGGCCAAGGAAGCAAGCTGTGTTTGAAGGAGGTAAGGCTGGCAAGAGTTTGTTGCCAACGTGTTTGTGGTTAGGAGACTGATGGGAAAACGAGAAAACATGAGGTGAGGACAAAAAATTCTGCTACAGACAAGCCTGAAATGAACATGGTCAGAAGGAAGAGCAGGCAGTGAGTGGAGCAGCAAGTGGCAGGGCTTCCTGGGGTTTGCAAGAGGTGATGGGCTCCGCAGCCAGGACAGAAACCCAGCCTCTGCCTGAACACAAGCTAGATTATTATCATTATTATTGCCTAGGTATTTTTATTTCCTTTACTGAGCATATCAGTAAAGCCCATGGTTTAAGGAAGCCTTCCCATTACTAATACATTTGGTCTATGAGCCCCAGGAGCACTGGTACGTGAGCTGGCTGTGGGTACCACACTAAGTGCTTTTCTACTGCACTTGTAGTAGAGTGCAGGACTGAATTTGGTAGTGTTACCTCTTAGTAACTGGAAAGTGAAAAGCTTTCAGTGCATCCGTGTTGTAGAACTGGCTTTGATGGATAGATAGGCCATTATGCATTTCATTGTGTTTAAATTTGGCCTTAAATTAGCAAGATTTCCTCTTAAAATTCGTCTTTTCCCCAACATTTTGAAAACATTTATAAGGCATGAATTGAGAATGAAAAGAAAGAGGAGAGGGAACAGTTCTGTTCATAAACACTTAAAGATTAAATAATGCATTAGGCAGTGGTACAGACTGAACTCTGCCTGAGAAAGGTACTTCTAAATTACCAAAATATTAACACTGTAATTATTGAGCATGGATAATAGTTATGAATTATGGATCAGTCAGGTTAGCAAAATCGCAGCCGCCTACTGGAGAGAGAGGTATGATGGGAACACGAGGGAAGATGGCTGAGGGTTTAATTCCTCTCAATATTTTCATATTCTCTCTCTGCTAAGGAGGTTGCTGCAAGAGCTGACCAGGGGCTGGAGCATCCCTGCCTAGGGAGCAGCTGCTCAATGGGAGAACAGTCCCCTTGGCACCAGGGCATTTCCATGGGCCAGCCCAGCTGGAAGGCAGTGGTGCTGGAGGGGTTAGGGACCGTTGGGGACCGTGCTCTAACTTTGCTGATGACCCGATATCTCATCTGGGGAAAGCAACTTCCCACTGCCACCTCTCACCTCCCCTGGTGTGGAGTGAAGGTAGCATCGTGTCGTACCGTGCAAAGTGTTGTGATATCTAGCAAGGAAAAGCGCAGCCTAGAAACACACAGAGAGTATCAGCTCGGTGATATCCGGCCAGCTTCTTGCCTTTTCTCCAGCCAGATCCATCTTCTTCAAATGAAACCAGTTTTGCTTTTGCTTCATCTTTTTTTAGAGGATGTCGTGATGTGTTTGATTGTTTGGGGTAAACTTTTGAGATGCGGTGACCTTTGTTAATCAGGAAGGGTTTTTTTGAGGTCTGCAGGAAGAATTAATCACATGCATACTGTTTGCTTTGAAAAGTCTCTTAGTGAATTTGGGATTTCCCAGGTAGCTGTGGAAAGGTCAGAGGCTGGAGGCAGAAGCTGGGAGCAGCTGGGAGGGACACAGCTGGGGAGCAGTGCAGCGGGACAAACCATTCCAGAGCAGCTTCAGAAGGAGGGAGAGACCTGTAGGAACACAGGGGGACAGGGCTGTATTTAAGAGTGGCCTCAAGCAACACTCAGACAAATCTGGAGTGTCTAAGGAAGCAATATACTGACTAACAGCGTGCTGTGGGACCAGCTCAAGTTTGCTTGCAATATTCTGTTTCAAACGCAAGTTTTTGTGCTTTCAGCAAAATATCCCATGGCCCTAAGAGTCAAGTTACACGTGGCTGAGATAAATGATGCGAATTTTGAGGTCTGCAGTCCTTGCTAAGGAAGGTCTTTCTCTGAATTTTACCGAATTTTGCATGTTCAAGCCCACCCCTTTATTGTAGTTTTAATGTGTTTTGCTGTATGCAGTAGTGGTTTTCACCTGTGAGCCCTGCCATGCTGCTTCTCAGAATCACAGAATCACAGAATCACAGAATCTCTAGGTTGGAAGAGACCTCAAGATCATCGAGTCCAACCTCTAACCTAACACTAACAGTACCCACTAAACCATATCCCTAAGTTCTACATCTAAACGTCTTTTTGAAGACTTCTCACTGAAGGCAATGTTGGTAGATGTCACACAAAGTAGCTTCGGTGCAGAGAAGTTTTTAATTTCCTACTGTGCAGCTCTGTTGTTCACCCCACTTGGTGCCTTCAGACGATGCAGTGGAGCTTGTCCTCAAACTTACTTTGAAATTTTTATGAAGTCTTGGAGTATGCCTGCGTTAGGTGGGAGAGGGAAGCACATCTGGAGACTGACTCGCAGAGGCACATTGCATGACGGATGTGTTTGTGCAACTTTTTTAATGCCCGTATAGGTGCACTTTGAGCACCCTACACCCTTCCTTGCAGCGTGGGCTCTTCTCTTGGGATGCATTCGGGGCCTGACTTCTGCCAGTGGTCAGAGGGAGCTCTCTCCAAGGAGCCCGGGGGCTTTTCAGGGCTCGTCCTGGGGCAGTGGAGCGTGGACAAAGCTCTTTCTGCTGGTGGTTAAAGAACAGGGCTTTGTCTTTAACAAGTTCACCCCTCAAAAACAGTAATGGAGAAGTTATGGGCTAGAAACGCTTCCGTCCAATCCCAAACTCACAGGAAGTCTGGATATGAATGATTTAAGGACTGCAGGAAAGCATAAAGATGTTGAGGTGAATTTACTGCTTTGTTCGGTGCCACGGACTGTGTGAGGGCTCTTCAGCATGAATTAAAGAAAGACTCCAGTCATGAGGCATTACTCTTTAATTCAGACGTTACTACAGTCAGGGAGAAGACAGTAATGGATTTGTCCAACCAAATAGGATTTTCCAGCCTGGATTGCACCTGTGTGTCTGGTCTTGCTCCTATACAGGCAGTGCCGTGCGTCTCAGGAGAACCAGGGTGTGGTGGGACAACAGGCAGCTCCAAGAGGATTCACCTGGAGCGAGCTCTGCCTGCTCACAGCTGGCTCTTATCCCAGCCCAGGCTGAGAGCTTGTTTTGAAAGTCCTGGTGGACGTGAGTGAGGATGTTCTGACCTTCATCAGCCCCAGTGCACACAGGGCTCACTGATGCCCATGGTTGTGTCCAGCAGCAGTGAGACCTGGGGGGCTGTGCTGGGTTTAAGACCCCACAAGGTGTTTTGGCAGGACGCTTTGTACTGTGGTGTTTGCCACTGTCGTCCATCCCCCCATCACTTTTTATTCATCCCTCCTCCAATTTAAGAAGGTACCGGTTTTCCTTGGTGCTGAAAATACTTACAGCTGGAATCTAAGCTTTTTGGCTTCTTTTTTTCTTCCCTTTCCTTTTGTTTTTTTTTGAGGTTGTGTGTCCCAGTGTTTTGGTCGAGATCAGCTATGATTCGTGCCTCAGTACTTGAAGTGTCATTTCTTGTTCCAGTCTCTCTAGATCTTCGCTTTGACTTCCCGACCGCTTCTGTTCACAGACCTGTGACTTGCCCGGAGCTTTTATTTCTCCTGGAAAACGTGGAGGAAACAGCGGTGACTGCAGAAGACCTATTGCTCTGTTAGATTTTTTTCTAACAGCTTCTGGAGGCTTTCTTCCTCACTTACAT
Source organism: Anas acuta (assembly GCF_963932015.1). Taxonomy (NCBI): domain Eukaryota; kingdom Metazoa; phylum Chordata; class Aves; order Anseriformes; family Anatidae; genus Anas; species Anas acuta. Next base: position 4,513,830 of record NC_088986.1, read on the forward strand.
TTCTGTCAGTTTAAGAATCCCAAGAAATGGCTCAGAAGTAACCCCCGTGCTCTGTCTCGTTCCATTTTTCGGCTGTGTTACAGCTGCACATCAGCGGCCCTCCGGGCGTTCGCCGCTCTCCTCAGAGCAAGCGCTCGTGGCGCCGTGCAGAGAGGAGCCGAGCGAACAGATGGGCCAGGAAAGTGCCTTGCTCTCGGTGGGGCTGGAGGATGAACTCATTATGCAGCCAGCGGGCTGGCACACCAGCCTCCAGCCTCCTTTACCAGCGGCTGGGGTACAAAAAAGCCGCGGAAAGCGGTGCCTCACAGGGTGGGGGTGCACCTCGGTGTCATTCGGTGAGCAGGCTTGGTGGGGATGAGGAATAGGGGAGAGGCCAGGAGAGGCAGAGGTTTTACACGCAGGCATCAAAAAGCTTTGTAAAAAAAATGAAAAAGTCCAGCTCTTGGGGGTCAAAAGAGAGCACAAAATGTCAGGTGGGGACGAGCCACACACCCAGCTCTGGCTCTGCAGTGTGGTCGCACCCAGATGGAGGTCCCATTGCCCAGGTGCTACGTCCTGAAAAAGCCAGAAAGTATTAAGAAAATGTATTAAAAAAACACTGTGCTCAAACAAAGGAAAAGGACCCAAAGTCCCCAGGCTGTGTGCTACGTTGGCCGAGGGGCTGGACGGCTTTGCATCTTCCTTCAGAAAGGGAAAGGTGATGTTGTTTCTTGACTGAGCCACAGAAATTGTTTGGAAGTTTGGGGGTTTGGCTTTGTCGCTGTGACTGGGGTGAGCACTGCAGGAGCCCTCAGTAGATACTGCTTTGGTTGCTGTTAAAGATAGGGAAATTTTTGGCACTGCTTTACTCAGAGGAATATCAGAAATGTCAGTCAGCAGCAGTCTTGGAGCAGGCATGAATGGGGCGGGAACACTTTTGTTTATTTATAGTAAATCCATTAGGAACAGGGGGGAAATTGTCATCTCTGGGTTCCTCTGTGGCTTTGCGAGTGCACAACTGATAGCATGCTAATATTTTTAGGCTCCCAGTTTTAATAATATAATTGGGAAATCTGGCTGAGAAACATTTGGCTGCCTGTTTGATGCCACGTTTTGTGCAGGCACAGCACATCGCATCCACCGCTGGCGTGTGGAGGGGGGTCCTGGTTGGGCAGGCACCTTCGGTCTGCGCTGCTGAGATCTTTGCGCAGGGACAGGTGGGAGGACACCTCAGCTCTCATTACGCAGATTATCGCGTGTTTAAAATCTATAAAGAGGCCAAAAATACGTCCCCACAGGCTAGGGTGGTTATTTTTTTCATTGTTGTTATTTTTTTACAGCCAGTACCTGGCACAGCTGGCATCGTGACGGTGCGTAACCTTTACCGCCGGTGAGCGGGCTGGAGGCAGACAGATGTGCCAGCGCTGCTGGCTGCAGGGGCTGCATTCTGTGCCCACACGGCGTGCCCAGATGGTCCTTTGTAGAAACACAGCAGCCTCTGCCTCCTAACGCCCCGTCCCACCTGTTGACACGTACAGCATGTCTCAGAAGAATAGCCGAGTTACTGGGGAGAGGAAGACAAAAAGATGCAGCAGCACTTCTGGCTGTGAAACAAGGCAAGCTGTGTTGTAGTGCATAGCAAGGAAGCCAACAATTACGGATCTCTCCAAAGCAGAAGGCTTTATATAAATAATACATTCTGGTAATTTACCAGATTGCGGCATGTATGGAAATACAGAGGAGGGTTTTTTATTTTTTTTTTTTTAATGAAAGGGAGCTTCTGCCCTGAGAAAAAGATGAGTCGGTGCTGAATTGGATTCGTTTCTCTTCCTGCATGCTCAGCTTTATGTAGAGGATAAAAAAGGGCAGAGAAAAACAAATTGACTCTGGAAGCCACCTCCGACAAGTCTGGCTTCAGTCCTGCCAACCTTCCTACAGAAAGGAGCCCCCACCGTGTGTCCCTCAGCACGGGGGGCTGCTCCGCTCCCCTCGCCGTGGTAGTCTGGTGAATCCGGCAGGCAGGACAGTGAGCGGGGCAGGATGGCCCAGCATTAGGGACACCACAAGCACTGCAAAATAAAGCACATAATATTTTCTAATAAGTTATTACTGCCATCTACAAAACTCATCACTGACCAAAGCTGAAATTTCAGCTGTTTTGGTTTAGAGCTGGGAGTTGTGAGCTGATACATCACGCACACCTTTCAGCTGCTTCAGCAACAACACCGTGTTGTGCAGAGCATTTTGCAGGAAGGTGCTCTGCGAGCTCCAGCAAGTGTTTTACAGATCCTTCTGCAAGGGAAGTTGTCGCTCAGTAGCATGGTTTATTTATTTTGTTTGGTTTATTTGGTTTATTAAACATGCTTTATTTATAGAGCCTGCTTTCTAGAGAACCATCAGCAGACTCGTTCCTCAAGAAAACACGTGGGACTGTGTGGCTGCAGGTGCTGGGCTGCCCTCTGCGTGCGTTGTGTGCTGGGGCAGCCGGGGGGACACCAAGGGGTGCTCTGTCCTCTTGTCCCCATTCCCCTTGGGCACACAGGGTGGCCAGAGGACAGGGAGAAGGGCAGAGCTCGTACTCAGCCATCACCTGGGAAGGTGGATCCCAAAGGGTCTCAATTTTCAACCGTCCTGGAGGGAACACTCAGCCTAGGAGCTACGCCAGCCAAAATCTCTGTGCTCAGTCCTCGGCAGCAGACCTCTGCTGACCCCTTGTCCCCGCCACGCAGCTCCTCACCTGCTGGAGCCCTTCCACAGCTCAGTTCAGTGGCTAGAACGACTCACTGCAGCCATCATCCCTTTAAGCATAAGCGTGGAAGGCTCTTGCTAGTAACCTTGTGTCATAAAAAAAAGTGTGAATCTGTGTGTATGTGAATTTTTGCACCATCTGTTCCCTTTCCTGCAGCGCCGAGTGAGATTTTTTTTTCTCCTTTGCTCAGTTCCAAGCAGGTACGTGTGATACCGATGGCTGCTGCGACGTGGTACAGATTGCACAAAGTTTTCCACTAGAACGTGTCGATCCGTGGTCAGAGGTGTACAGTGCAGTGTAGGCAGAAAGCTATTGTGATAACAAAAACCTCCTGCCTTTCTCTCTGCCGATCATCCTCCTAATTAACTCGAAATTCCTGATGAAAGATATATTCAGTTCTGTCCTTTTTTCCCCTTGGAGAAGGAGCTCTGTGCATGGCAGTGTGGCCAGCTGGCAGGGCTGTGCAGAAACACACTTCTGCTGGGTGCGTTTTGTCTACAGCCAGTGGGCAGGGGAAGCCTGCTCCTAGGAGCAACTTCTCATCATCCTTAGTGCCCTGGGAGCTGAATTCAGATATTGTCGGTCTCTACCACTCACACTGCTTTGACACTAGGACATCACAGGGAAAGAGAGGTGCAGTTCAAGTTGTACAGAGATTATAAAGGGCCTTGAGAAAACTGTTATCACCTAGAACAAAAGTCTCTGGTCTGAGTCCTAAAATAAATTGAAGACTTTTCCGCTCTCCGTCTAACCCCTTGGCTTCGTAGGATTGCTCATCTTTGCTTTGCCTCATCTTTACCCGCTTCTGGTGGCCACGTGGCGTGCTGTCGGGCAGCAGCAGGCTGTGGTGGTGCTCTGAGAAGCGCTGAGCGTGCACTCCTGGGCTGGAGAAGCCACCCTTTTGGGGCTGTCGTGGGGTGCTACAGCTCCGTGTGTGGCTGCTCCCCTCAGCAACACCTTGCGAGCTGTGCTGTAACATTTCATGGCTTCCAGCCCCATCACTTCCTCACTGCCGCTGCGAACAGAAGCCCAAGTGCTCTTTTATGCGATCATTGATCAAATCAGGATGCAAATGAGGTCCTAAAAGTATACATATAACACGGGGAAAAAATTTACATGTATAAATGAAAACCTTTCAAATTAGAAGATTTTGTAGCTCAGGCGATCATAATTTATTAAGATCCGCTGTAAATTTCGCATGGCAGCATAATTCCAAGTTTCGCATCTCGGCGTTTCAAATAATTTTAATTAAGCAATAGATTTACAATTTATTCCACAAGTAATACAATCTGCTGAGATTATGCACATTTTCTATAGTTTTCCTTTTTATTACTGTATTCATTTAGCTGAGCAAATTTATAAAACTAATTAAAACGGAAGTACTTTTTTGATTCAAATTGTAAATGAAAAACAATGATCTACTGCGCAATGATGCTTGCAGAGAGAATAAGAGCAGTTGCAACTCTATAGGTATTTTATAACTCCATCCTTAAACTTCGAGCTATAATTTTTATAGCAGGTTCTTGGCACAGTCTTGCATGTTTTCATATTTTGGGATGCGAAAGGAATGAGAGTTTAGGATCTGATTCAGCAGTGTATTCAGACGTATTATGAAGCTGATTATGGAGGTGATGTCCTCAAAACTTACGAAGTTGATGTCCTCAAAAACGTGGTAGTGCTGCGAGAAGCAGACAGAGGTAGGTGTGGGTGTAGGTACAGACACCGGTACAGACGCCCATACAGGCACTGGTGTTTTCCAAAGGTGTTTGCCCACGGATCCTTCAGGCTGGGCATGTTTGGTCTCAGCCCTGGGGCATGCAGAGGGGACAGGCTTTCTTTCCCCTCATTTTTGGCATCCTCCTGTCCCCAGGTTGGTGCTGCCAGCCTCGGAGAGCCAGGAACGTGCAGCGTTGTTTGAACTGCTTTGCTGACACGCCGGCGCAGGTTTAAACACCAATTACCACGTTTCAAGTGACAAATCTGGAGGGGAAAAAAGATGATCATTTAATAAATTTATTATGAAGGCAAATGACTCGTACATAAATCAAACCGCTTCATTAAGGGAGAAACTCAGTCAGCTAAATACAGAGGTGACACAGGTTAACTCCGCAGTCGTGACACCGGCTCTTGTGTCATCTCTGATGGGACCCGGCGGTGAGGCATTGCCGTGGGTGCTGCCGCCCGCCGCTCCGCTGGCAGGGCTGGCATTTCTCGCCTCACCTTTTGCGACATTGAAAGCAGTCTAAATGCTAGGAGAAATTACTGATCCCTGCTTTTGACAGAGGGGCAATTAAAAACTTTTTTTCTTCTCTCCTGTGCGCGTCTCTTGCAAGCCGCTGAGCTTCCAGCGCCTCCACGTTGTGTGGCTGCACGCTTCGCATCAACCCTCTTGTACCTCGTGTGTTAGTAACACCCCTGCTTCGGCTGATATCCTCACAGTGCTGTCAGCCCGTGCTTTCCTCTCAGCTGTTCTCCTGTCCCATTCTGTGTTTTCTCCTATGGCTCCAAGCCTGGCTTTAGCCTGCCCTGCCCAGGCAGCAGCCTGGCTGATCTGTGCGTGGTTTGTAGCAGCTGATACACAGAGATTGTGGGATGCTCATGGGGACACACGAGCCATCTCCGTTTCTGTCAGCTTGTTTACAAATGCCATCTTATTCTTTTCTGCCCAGTGCTCTGTGCTTTGGGAGCTGGTGAGTAACGGTGGCGATGATGGGACACATCACAGCTGCAGTGAGAGCAGAAAAAAAAGCGCAGGAAGGTTTTGGCCGGCACAATGACTAACTGTGATAATTTTTTGGTGCCTCTGGAGCTTACAGAATTGATGAAGACATGCCGAAGATTTTAAATAACCCTGATAAATAATTTACGCATCCTTCCAACCCCATACACTCCTGCTCTCTGTGACGATCTGCTCCCATGTGCGGAGCGACTCACACCTCGAGCAGGGCAGGCAGAGAAAGGCAGCACGAACACCACCCACCAGCTGTTGTTTCTGAGGGTTTGGGATAGGAGCTGTGCGTGCTGGTCTCCCCACACACCCCTCAGGCCAGAGGCCCGTGGCTCTGCAGCTGCTGTGCTTCACTTCCCTCCTCCCTCTGCCCTCCACTGTTGAAATCGGGCTGCTGTTGCTGTGATACGCTTTTGGACGCAGCTCTTCCACGAGGATGGAGTTGCCCCCACAAATATCCCCCCGAGATAACCCAGCCCTGCCAAGTGGCAGGGAGTGCTGCTGCAGTTTGGGGATTTCAGGTTCCTCCAGCCCCTGGCACTAAATGCTTCTGTTCTCATTCGTGTGGCCAAATCCATCCCAGTCCCCTGCCTTTGGGTTGGTCACAGCGCACTGCTGCTTTTGCACATCAGTGTTTTGCAAGATAGTGCCTAAAACGAGCGATCAGAACAGCCGGAGGAACCGTGTCATCGCCCTATTAGTTCATATTTTTATAAACCGGCAGGAATTCAGAATATAGCTCCTTTAATGCCTCATTCAAGCAGACAGCAACATCGAAATGCATTTTATTTGATGCCCAAGAGACACATGCTAGCTTTTATAGTGACAATAGAAATCTGCTTGTATTCCAAACTCCTGACGAGAAGCATTGATAGCTTTACTCCAAATAATGCCGCTCAGAGCTGCTGAATGGCGCTCCCATCGCGCCTGTCCTGGAGGAACATCAGTGCCATGTGAAGGCAGTGCTGCTGGCACTGTCCTCATATTGCCACTAATTAAATACTGCCTGGGTGAGGTGTGAACATCTTCTGGTCCTTACCACGGGGAGGGGATGAGCCTGAGAGGGGACGTGCGTCAGCGATGGTCCCGGCCCTGCACCCATCACCGTTTGCTTCTCTCCCATTTTCGTGCAGAGAAGTTGTCACCCCCCACGAGTCACTCAAGTTTGTGAGTCAGGCTGGCGAGGATGCTTCATAGCAAGCAGTAAGGTTAGCTGTGCACTGAGTGAGTATGCCTTAATTCAGCTGACAGAGTTTGTTTGTTGTAGTTTTTGATCCGGCGGTGAATTATTCCGCAGCAGTGAAGCCTTGGGCATAGGTGACCTTGTGGTGAATCTCGGCTGTTTCATTTTGCTAAGGGTTAAAGGGAGGCTCATTTCATTTTTATAGGAGAGCTCCGAGGTCTCTGTATTAGCTCTATACGAAGTGGCAAGATTCTGCTATTACATTAAATATAAGACCTGCTATGTGTTAAAATAAAGTGGAAGTCTCTGCTAAATTGGCACAAGGCAGAAATTACCCTCATATTCTGAAAGTGGCACTGATACCGCATGGAAAATAGTCTATTTAGAGATCATTCTGCTGGTATTTTTCTCCACTGTATCTTTTTTTTTTTTTTTTTTTGGAGGAAAACAAGCTCTTGGTGGCTGAGGAGTTCATTTTCTCCCGCTGCTGCTTTTTCCATTGAAGTCATCATAATCCTCCATTTGTGACATCAGAGTTCCTCGCTAGCGAGATAATTATGATTTCACAAACTGGAGATTATGACCTTCAAATGAGGAAGGCACAGCAGGGAAGACCAATTCCTAAGCAACAGCCATCAGATATTTGTGAAATATTTGTGAAAATGTCCTTGCAGTTTAAAAAAAAATGAGGGAGAGAGGGCAGGAGGGAAACATCCAAAAAATATTATCAACAGAATGATTTGCCAGCCAGCTTTTTTTTCCAGAGTTTTCCATTTGGTGCCTATGATTCTCTAACCTGTCTCATTTAGCCTTAATGAACACGAGACATTTTTTTAGCGTGCCATATGTGCTGTGGTCCTTAAGAAAAAAAACGCATCCAAATAACTTTTTTTTTTTATATGTTCTGATTCTACCCAATCATAATTTACATTTTGCACAGTTTGATGCCCATCTGCAACGTCTTTACCATCAGAAAAGGTAATAAGAAAAGGAGGAAAAAAAAAACCACATATGAACATTTTGAACGACTGACACTGGGAAACCTGGCTGGAAGAAAATCATTTCTGTCCCTGCATAAATACCCAGTGCTGAAATGGGTTTAAATCCCGTATCCTGGGCTGGGGCCAGAAGTTCAGCTCCTGCACCAGCAATGCCTTGAGAACAAGTCCCCAGCAGTCGGCTGTGGGTCCTGGGCAGCTGGGGCTGGCTGTGGGGCAAAGCTGCCCTTGCCCTTGTCTCCACGTGTCTTGGAGATGAGCCTGGCTTCTTGGCGTGGATTTTTCTCCATACAGAGGAGCTGTGCCTTGACTGAGTCCAGCTCTGTAGTTATGGGACATGGCATCGAATGACTGCAAACTCTGCTCTCTGCACAGCTGCTTGCAGACATTTCCTCCTGGAAAGGTGGAAGGCTTTTAAAGGACTTCTGCTTCTCTTCAGTCTTCCCTGTCCTCAAAACCACTGGGCTCGTGTATTTTGATTTGGTGCTGGGCAGGAGGAGGAGAGGACAGAAACCCCCCACCAAAAGGGAGGCCCCAGGCCCATAGTGCCAGGAGGCCACGGAGTTTTATTTTTCCCTTTAATAGCCTGAGTCAGGAAATGCCATGTGTCTCTTCTTTGCAGGGGTGTGGGTTCAGAAATGGTTCATGTTGATCCCATGAGCTGAAGGAGGCTGTAGGATCCCTGTAGGATCTCCAGTTGCTTTGGCCCAGATTTTGCAGATGCAGAGTTCACGAATTGGACGCAGCAGTCGGAGCGGTGCTTAAACAGTTCTGCAGCTTTTGCGGAAGGCTGGCCATGGATTTATGACTTGCAGACTCCGTAAATTTAGCAGGTGATTTAAGTGGCAAAAAAAAAGCAGCATTTCTTATTTATATGACACACAGAAGAGAAATTCCTGGTGTTAATCTTAACCTCTGATGGTGCGCTGGGCTCAAACAGAGGCAGGGGACAGCCTCCAACCTGCAGGGCCACCGTGCACGGTCAGACACATGAACGAGGCTGTTTGAGGGTGAAGAGGAAAGGGCTCTTGACATCAGGTCTCAAAGTCAGGGCTTCTCCATACCCCCAGACCTCCTCCATAGCTCTGAGATGCAGAGCAGGAGGCACCCCCAGTATAGGCGGCATACTGGGATGTTTGAGAGGGATCACAGCTCAGGGAACTTCAGCTTGGCCACCTGAGATACCCTGGGTGTTGTCATGAGGTCTCTTTTGAGAGGCCTCCAGGAGGGAGATGTATCCAATTTGCAGTCAGAAGCACAAATCCAGTCCCAAATCCAGCAGTCCCACTCGAATCTGCAGCTCACTGCTTGTGATCAAGATACAGGCTAATAACTATTTGTATAAAATATTTAGTGGCTAATTTCTCATTACAGATGCTTTGGGGAACACTGTAAGCTGCTTGCAGACAATTGAAAAATTAAAAAAAAAAAAGTAAAAAAGAGAGAAATTATTGAATACATTATTCACTGCACGTGATTTGACCAGCTTTAGGAAATGCAGCATTAAAACACAAGACAGGACCCTGCAGAGCATCTGGAGTGTTTTTACCCCCTCGTGCAGAGTAAAGTAACAGAAGCAGCATGCCAGATAGCGCAGGAACGAGTATGTCTATTGCAAAACAGAATTCGTTTAGAATTGCAGCTTGAAAACTTTGTGGTTTGGGTGAGAACTGAGCGCAGAATTGAACCGCTTCCCTCCCTGAGCCTTCCCCCTGTGATTGGCACAGCTCGGAGCAGCGGAGTGAATATTTTTTTCTAGTTAATGAATAAAAACACGGTTTACTCCTGTTTCAGTTTTGCTGAATGTGGATCCATGGCAATGAACTGAAAAAAAAAAGCAGCAGAATAAATAAGTACAGACAAATACATGGAGGAGTTCAATTATCATTTTCCACTATTGAAACTGCCTTTTAACAACTACATCTTCTGACTGACAGCTTATTAATACTAATTACATTAGATATATGCAACATAACTAATGCACTGGTACTTCCAATTATCTTCCCTTGTCTTCATCCTTTCCCCTGCTCTCCCATCCTCCCCTCTCATGCCCTGTGAGTGCTACCTCGGGCTGTGGCTCGGAGCAAATGGACCTGGCTGTAGGTGAGCAGAAACCTTTCGTTCCTTGCACCAGGGAGAAATGCCCCACACCTTGGCATGTTCCTGGGAGGCTGCCCAGGTAGGCACTGAGGTGCTTCCAGTCCTGGCTGCAGGAAACGCTGGAAATGCTTTGGGTGTGGGGGAATTTCCCGTGAACGTCCCACATCATCTGAGGGTGCTGTGGTCTCTGGGTCTGATTCCTATAGCCCTTTTCATAGCTTCTCCTGAGTGTGGAGCAAGCCCACTGCTAATCCTCCTGAATTTGCAGTAGGGTTTTGGTGACCTGAGCTGATTTACCCTTTCCTAATGATGAGCCTTGCAGAGGGACTCCGTGCCCTGGCTGTTTCCTTCTGCAAGGTCCCAGTCCCTTCTCCAGGTCCTCATTATACCTAAGTCCCCGGCACTGCCTTGGTTTTGTTTTTGTCTGGTGTTTTTTCATACCTAATGAACTGTCAATCAAGTATGCAAATGAGGCCAGAAGAGACATTTAAAGGTTATTTATAACGCCTAAAAACATTATGAAATCAATCATTCCAGCTTTTACAGCTCCCCCTCTTCCAGTGTCATGTAGATCTCTAACTTTTTTCACTATAATGCTGTAGTAGTTTACGTAAGAAGACAAAAATGTTTTTTTTATATAAGCTTGCTGATTGCTAAAGCATCTATGACAGCTGACATGGAAATCAGGGAAGTTTTGATTAGGCTTTTCTGATATGTAAATGTTTGTAAATGAATGATATGCACGTATATATATATCTTAAAGGATCCATTTAAAAGCAAGCTGTAATATCCCATAGCAGTTATGTTTTAAAGGAAGAGCCTGAGATGAGCATTAATGTGAGTAATGTGTATTTAGAACTACAAGGGTGAGCATCTATGCAGAAAGTTAGTGGAGAGACCCTTTGGTGTTCACCAAATCTTTACACCCAGCTCTTATACAGTGGCTGTGGCTTGCCTGTAGAGTTCTGTAATTGCTCAAAGTTAGACCGTGGCCATGGTCAGTCATTAAATAAAATGGTTGTCCAGTGAAAACCTTGATAAAATTGGACTTGCCAGTGATTTCCAATACCAGGTCCTCACACAGCAGTTGCTCAGGCGTGCTCCTTATGCCGGTGAGGGCAAGTGGAGAGTCGGGCTGTGCACAGCAGGTTTTGGTCCTGAGTGGAGCTGGAAGACCACTTGGTAAATAAGCTCACAACATCCCTACAGATTTACCTGAATAATATTCTTCCATGGAGCACATCAGTATTTTTTCACCTGGTGTACTACAGGAGCTGGAGGGGCTTGAGATGCTGCAGGTGGCAGACAGAAGCCTGTGCTGAACCCACACAGACCATGGGGTGTGCATCGCTCGGGCATTTCGTGGCTGCAGGGCTTTTTGGCAAGAAAGAAATCCAGATGGGCTAGGGGTGATGGCAAGCCCAACATCTGTCCTCCGTGGAAAAGACAAATAATTCGTGCTTTGCTGGTTTAAATCAAGCTTTTGGTTCCACGGGCACCTAGTGTTTTCTGTGGGGTGGGTACATATCTCCTGAGCTTTTAAGCTGAACTTAATTATAGGCAGAGCTGTGCTTTTTCCAGGAGCTAAGGTACTGGTTAATCCCAATAGGAGTTGTGCCCCAAAGAAGAAGGGTTAAAATCGAGCCTTGATTTATTTTTTTCTGATGTTTTGAGCTGGATGCTAATTAAAGCTGAATCTTCCCTAGTCTCAGTGTTTTGAGCCCATTAAGCTTTTGGAGTGGTTTCCAGAGTGTGAACACGAGACTGAAAAGAGGAATATAGTTCAGCGCTGGGGTCCTCATTAGCTCTTCTTACAGTTTCAGCCTCAAAAAGCAAACCTGATGTTTTCAAATAGCAAGCTTGCTCTTGTGGAGCATCTGCTGTCTTCTGCAAATCACACAGCTTTGGATCAAAGCGCGCATGAAAACCCAAGATGCAGGAGGTTGAATCCAACCCTCGGCAGCAGTGGGGAGATGTGGCTGGAGGTTCTCATCGCTGCTCCGGCTGCAGCGTTGAATCTCGCATTTGTGTCTCGCCCTGCTGGCATTTCTGTTCAGTTTGATGGAGCTCTGGTAATTCACCTGCTTTCTTTCATCTCTCAAAGTAAATTAACAGCTATTTTAGCAATCTCACGGTGAATCTGCAACATTTATTTTGGAAAGGAAAAAGAGCTCAGAAGATTACCTGGGTGTCCAGCTGTGATAATATTACCTACCCTACAGAATGCCGGGGGTGACTTTGAAGATGTAAAGCAAATTGAGGATTACATTAACTTCCTTCTGATTTGTTAAAATTATTAATCTGCTATCACCAGCTATCAAATAGTGTAGGGTTATTACTTTGTTAAGGATAAATGCAGATCTGTGTTGGATGTGCATGGCTAAGAGCTGTCAACAAAACCTCTTCCGATTGTGTCTGTGTCTTTTGGTTTTTGTTGGTGCTTTCCTCATAACACAGGATTATTGTGGCCTGCATTCTTATTCAGCCTAAATAGTCAGAAGAGTGAGTACTGTCATATTGTAATATGACAGCTCTACCTTGAAGCTTCCTGAATTTTTTTGGATCTCTTCATCCCACCGCATGGCAGCTTGGTGTTAGAGCAAAGGCCGTGCTCACACCCACCACGAGTCGGTGGCCAAACTGGGGCCATGCTCCCCCAGATACATTGGATATACACAACAAAGCCAATGCACTGGTACTTTCATTGCCTTGTTCAGCTCTGACGTATCCAGGCAGGCACATTTCATTTCTCTGGTGGAGATCTGGGCTTGTTCATTCGTTGTGCCTTGACCTTGATGCACCAGAGCAGAGATGCACTGCAGTCAGTGCTACAGCGACGTACCTGCACGTGCTTTACCTGCATGTCCTCTGCCACTGATGCTTCCAACGCAGTGAGATCACTGTATAAATTTCATTGCCTTTTCCATTAGTCAGGAACAATTTCAAATCGTAAGAGTGCTCCAGCACTATTAGTCAATAGCTAACCAAGCTGTTAATTTCCCACAGATGTATTTTTGTTCTTCAGTGTGCAGACTGATAACTTGTCGATCACCTGCAGTGACTCTGCCCAGCTCCTTGGGCTTCAGTGAATGCCCAGGGATGCCCTGAGATGCCCCCAACAGAAGTGCTAAGGGTTCCTCCCAAAAAGCAGGAACTCCAAAGCCCTCCATATCGCTGCTGGTTCATTGCTTAAAGGTTTTCAAAGCAATCCTAATTGCAATTCGTCTTGGCAGTCTTGAGCTGTTTAAGTTTCAGGCTTCTTTGAAGATAACATTCTGCCTTTATTTTCCTTGATAGGTGTTGATTAGTAAATTTGATGCAAAACTGCTGCCTCAACTTGGAAAGGAAATAACTGTAACACTAAAATACTTCACATTGGTTTATGGTCTGTATAGTAACTTCGGACAGATACCACTGACTTCTTGGGACCTGCAATATACGTTCTTCCTCTGCCAGTGAGTAGCATTTCTATAGCAGGAGCAAGAAGTAGGAAGCACCCACGTTTCCATGCTCCTTGCAGGTCAGTGTGACATGGCAGGGAATGCCCACTTGAAACATCTGCATTGTCCCACTGAGGTCTGCCTGAAGACCTCTGCCAGAGTCCTTACCAAAGGGTCTTGTAGCAGGATCTCCCAGCTGGAAAATTTACTAGCTATAAAATTTAACAGCAGCAGAGCTCTGATAATGAGTTTAACAAACAATTAGCTGTGGTACCCCTTTGTTTTAGAGAAGTTCAATAGTTGATGAACTTGCTATGCCACAATTAGGAGCTCATTAGCAAATAAAATTCAAGGTTAACAAATACCTTAAGGGGATGTTTGTTGGAGTATTCCATGAAAACAGAGGAATGAGAGTCAGGAACTGGAATATTTCTTCCCAGCCATGCTACACTCTTCCTGCAGACTGGGGAGAAGGTGGGATCTGGTCCCAACAAGCCAGGACTGAGGCTCACCTTATTTGGTTCTCACTCACTAACAAATTTTAGGCCTCTCTCTATCAATGGAAATGGCACTGTGCCCCCTGCTTATTTTGTTTTCTTTGCCAATCTTCTAAAATCCATATTTTCTTCTCTAATGTTCAAGTTGATTGTTTTTGAAAGAAGAATGTGCTCTTTTTGCTATTGCATGAGGACTGCTTCTCAGGAAGAGTTGTTTCTTTGGTTTTGACCCTTTTTAATTTTCAGTCTCATTGGGGAAATAGTAATCCTAACAAAGCTGGCAGAAAACATGCCCTGCACTGCTCACACTAGAGGAGATACCTTCCATGAAGCCCTTTACTTTGTCAATAAAGAGTTTTTAGGACATTTTTGACATTGTTTATACACTTTCTGAAGATGTCATTTTCAGTGGTTAACTCCACCTCGCCTCCCTCACTCGCTGTAACAGATAAAACAGTAGGACAAAGAGAGGTGTTTTTATCCTTGTCCTGAGAGAAACCTTTTAGAAAACGCTGATGGGCTTCTAACAAATGGGAAAGCTGGTTATCACTGGGGAGAATTAATCTTTGACTTGAGCGAGAGTACCTATGCCAAATGACAAGCTATGATATCCATCTGCTTGCTGTTAGCCAGCAATCTAGATTTATTGTGACATTTTGGAGAAGGAGTAAGTAAACATACGAACGACTGTTTTGGTTCATTAGCCCCTTATTGGTAAAGCACGGTGCTTGATGGTGGTAGAGGTACACAAAAAGACGATCATTCAGCTGAAGTCGGTACAATCGTTGCATTTCCAAGGCTGTGCAGAGCAGCCCCAAGGACAAACTTGCAGAGAAATGAGCTGCTGCTCTGTGCTGCTTGGCCGTGAGATCGTTCTTTTGGTTGATGCTGGAGGGATTCAGCCAGTAGCTCCAAGAGATGGTGGGAGATGCTGGGGGACATCCAGAGCCTTAGGACACAGCTGCTTGGGACAGCAGCTCACTCATCCCAGCAGCAGGCAGGCAGGCAGCACAACCTCATCTTTCCTGGAGCTCCTTGGCCGCAGCCAGGCTGTCCTGCTCTGCCAGAGCCAGCTTGTCAGCTCCAGGGCAGGCAAAGCGAGCAGCACCAGCACAGCACTTCCCTGCACGTTCCTACTTTGGTTTCACAGCTCTGGTTGCCATCGTCATAAACCCTTAATTCGTGGCAGGTTTCTATGCTGGAAAACCCATCTGTGTTGTTTCTTCCTTTTCTCACAAATATTTATTTTTAATCCACTCCGCTGGGCTATTCCATGGGCGCAACCACGTAGGCTGTTGATTCGTTTGCAATTAAGCATCTCAGAATCAGGATGGTAAAGCCTAAGCCAGCTCCCTTTTCGTATGGGAGAACTTTTAGAAATGCACTTTAGGCTTATGACACTGGTTTGCCTTAATTTAATTTACTCTTCATTTGACTAATTATTCCAAATACCAGATGTAGCAGACAATAGATTCAGCTGAAATATTATTTCACAGGCATGTTAAATGTATAGAATATGCTCTCCATATGTGAAGGCACTGGATGTCCCCCATCCACATCCAAGAGCAGTCAATTTGGATTTGAATGAGGCTGAGGGAGAAAAAAAAGGTTTCTCGTTTCTTCTGTACCCTTTTTACAATAGCTGATGTGAGTATTTAAACAAAGCTCTGTTGTGAGAGATGCAACGTGTACATCTGAAAGGGCTGGCAGCAAAGGATTTGTCATGTGTTTAGCATTTGTTCTTAATTATTTACTGATGTTAGGCTAAGTGATTCTGCTGGCAGCTCTAATCAGCACAGTAAAGGCAGACAGCCAAATGGTGGCAGAAATGGGGAACACCCCAAGTTTTTAAGAGCACGTCTTCTGATGGCTGGAGCGGTCTTTCTGAAATGAGAGGTAGGACAGAACAGCATTGGCACAAGCTGTGTGTAGGTCACAAATACTTGCAGACTTTATGGTCATTGGTGCATGAAAACCTTGAGCTACTGATCTTCAGATGTGGCATTGGCCATGGGGTGGGAAGAGAGAGTTGCAGCAGTCTGCTCCCACCCAAAGGTGCATTTGCCCTTTGGAGTAGGACGATAGCTTAGTCATAAAAAGAGCAATGGAGACATGATTATTTCCAGGATTACCTCTAGTTCAGCAAGAGACCTTGATTTTGGAGAAGGAAGCACCAGATGCCCATCATCAATGCTTCTGAAGGTTATGGTCTGAAGGTCCTACACAGGGGGCAAGACCTACCCAGGGTACGCACCTGGACCCTTGCTATTAAAGAAAGATTAAAAATTAAACTTTCAGTAGTGCAAGAACTTGAACTTCGAACTCCCGTGTGCTGGTTGAATGCTAATATGATCTCAGCAGAACCTGATAAAGTCAATCTGTCTTCCTTTCCCTAGTTAATTTTTAATCATTTCTACGGAGTGGGAGGGCTGTGGTGGGTGAGACCAAAAGCCTGCCTTGCCCCAGAGCCTAGGTCTCAGTATTGAATGGGGAACATCACAAGCTAATACTCTATTGTTATTTATTTTCTGAAGTATACCCTGGTTTATTTATCCAAGGTTTGGTATGTGGGCGTCTGCTCTGAACTTAGTCCAAGGGTAATAGTACAGAAAAATATCTGCTGGTGTGTCCCTGTTTGTGAAGCTGACAAGCTTCACTGTCAATGGGAACAATATTTCCAAGACATACAGAAAGGGTTTTCTCTGGGAGAAAGGATTAACATGGTCAAGAACTTCTAGGTCCATTTTTGGTGTGATTCAGTGGGATCCTGGGATATTTTCCTCAAAATTTACATAAATGTTTTAAGCTAGCTTTGAAGGCACTGTTTTAAGCTAATATTATGGCTTTTTTTTGAGGGGGGGCAGGGATTTTTTTTTTTTTTTTTTTTTTGCTATGGGTGATTTTTGCAATATTTCTGTTGTTCTGCATCAGCACTTAGAAAGCATGGAAAGGCATAAAGATTAATGCCTTGTGTCTGCACAGCACTTAACATTTGCTGAATTTTATCATCGTTGTAAAGGGAGGGAACACGGAGATTTTAAAGCACATCTCCATTACACGGACAGCCCCAAATTACAGCGCTGAGATAATGACAAGCTCAGGCTCTGTTTGAGTAAGGGTTACCTTAGCAGAAAACACCCTAAACTCTCGTGTGCTTTCTCTGGCATCATCTCACTGCTAGCACAGGGCAACTCTAGTTGACTTTTTAGTGCCATTGATTTTTATTTTTTTTTTGTGGGTCTGGGCAGCTCCCATGAAGAGACCAGCAAAGGTTGGCAAGCCCTAAAGGTTCTGGTGGCGGCCCAGGGACATGTGCCAGTGCTGGCTGTAGGCACGTTGGAACCTCAGTAGGAGCTAGAGGGTCCCCAGGTGGCCACAGAAGGTAGAAGGGGAAATGTCTTCCCTGTTCCCTTAGACTTGGACTTCTCAGAAGTATTTTAGTGCCTAACTTGCACCCAAATCAGAGCTGTCAGATGCCTGAAGGCCTTTCAAAACCTACCCCTAAACAACTGGTGGTCTAAAAAAGCTGAATTGTCAAAAAAAAATAAATAAAAAAGATGGAGTAAGATGCTGCAGATAAAATACAGAGAACCGAAGAGTGCACTTCCATCACGAGCTTGCCCCAACATGCTGATAACTAATTTTGGCAGTGGCAGCCTCTAAAAGTGATGAATTCCCATTCTTTTCCCCAAGGCAGGGTGCATAGGAGAATTTTGTTTGCCTCGCCTCTTCTCCCACTGTGCCTGTCTGTCCAGTGCCCTTTAGGGGAGCCAGTTCTGCCTGGCAATTTTGGAGGTGACAGCTCAGTGCAAACAATTAGCAGAAATGCAAATCAACATAACTACGTTGCTTAATACTTCACGCTTGGAGCTGTGCTAAACTTAGCAGCTATGAATAAACAGCATCGGCGTTCCCCTCTGTGAAAAGATGAAGAGCCTGCTGGTGTTTGGGATGGATCTGGTGCATTTGCTGTCTCCGTGTAGCCAACCCTAACCATTCAGTAATGCGAGCGGGCCCTCAAAAATTGCTGAGATTAATAAATGTTGAATGTTTTCATTTCCGAGCCTTGAAGGTATACTTAGCTAATATCTTTAAGCTTTTCTTTGCAACTGAAAAGCCTGGAAATTACTCCTGGTTAATGAAAGTGGGATTCTAATGTAATCACCTTATTTCAGGAGCAAGGCTTTTAAATAAACTCCAAGAGACTCATGATAAAATAGCAGGAACTGGCAACATTGAAATATGATCTTCTATCATTAAACCATTCTCTCTTAATTAGTTTTTATTTGCAATATTGATAGCTAATCTCCTCTCCATTACACGTGTGTGACTTCCCAGTGAATGGCACAGCAGAGTATGTAAGTACCTGAAGACATAATTTGGTCCTCTCCGTGTGGGATTTGCAAACCACACTGGATTTTTGGGATAAAATTAAGGTGTCTTCATAGAAGATGCGGGCAAAAGCCTGTCATTCAGGACTTGACCTTGATTTCTCCTGGTTTAAAGATAAAGAGAGAAAGCTGGGATTGGTGACTAGGCGCAGCCCAGTGGCCTGGCTAAAACTGGGGGGGGGGGTGGGATAATTGTGTCTGTCTTTCAACATCATCCAATTTTTAGAATCAACAAAATACACACATACATATACTGGTTTCAACAAGGTGACATTTGATGATGTTCACTAATTCAAGAGAGACTGATTTATGCATGTTTAATCTTCACTAATGATGACTCCAGGGCAAGAAATGAAAATAAGTTCAGTTAATAATATGTGTATATATTATTAACACCTTTACTGATGAAGGTGGTTCTCTTCTTGGTAGACAAATGTACAAGCAATTTGCAGAAGACCCAAATGACTCAAGGGCTTTCAGAACGTCTCTCAAAATGTAGAGTAGGAATATTTGGATAGTAAAATTCTCAGCTGATCAACTGTTATTCCAAACTTGTATGAAAACTGTAAATAAATACAATAAGCAGCCCAATCCCATCTGGTTTATGGTGCTGTATAAAAACAAGATTATATGTATGACTGTTACTATTATACCCTGATTGTGGCTGGCTTCTCCTCCTGCCATACAAATACTAAGGAGGATGCAATCCTTGAATTCAGTCTATGTGTTAACAGACAAAACTTATTGTGAATATTAATGTGCTCGGTCTAATCATTCTGCGATGTCTTGTGTAATTTACTCAGTCAGGGAGTTGGAATTCCCTCCTAGCTGTTACGGACTCGAGCATTTATGCAAAATCTTCCAGTCTGGAGATTTACTGTGGAGTACCTACAAATATTTGAATACATTAGCACAGCCCTTTAAATGCATTCCCTTTATTTACATACAGAACAAATAACCAGCGACTTGAATGACAGCGTGATAATTCCATGAAGGAGTGCGTGTCCTGAGAAACCAGGGAAGTAAAATGCTAAGACACCCGTGCATTTCGAGGAGCTCCACGCTGGAATTACAGCTCTGTAACCTGGATTTCATTCATTTGTAATATTTTTAAAAATTCACATCTAGTAGAAAATTTCTGGTCTCTTGCTCCGTTTGGCAGTGGTGACTGTCCCTGTCCCTCACCAGCTGTACCCACAGAGGGCTTCACCGAACATCCTCATACAGCAGTTGACTCTGAGCTGCCACAGCACGATGTTTCCACCCCTCCCGCAGCTTTATTGGCTTCAGGAAGCTGCGTGCTTCCCTGCCACGAGGTAGCACAGCTTTTCTTCATCTGCTGTTGCATTGCCACCTTTGTGCCTCCACCACCACCACCTTTTCTGTTGCTGTCACAGCTCCATTTGCAGCAGCAGCTGTTTGGCTGAGAATAGTGGTAAATGGCCAAATTTCGTAGATGGCGGAGCTGGTGTCATGTTTTAAGACAACAAAGCCAGAAGAGGATGCGGGTGGCACTCCCCCCTCTCCTCCACCTCTACCCAACACAAGAAAAAATCAGTTCTGTCCCTGTAGCAGCAGATCAGAGAGCAAACACTGGATTCACATTAAGGGAGGCAAGGGAAGGCTTACTGCAATCGATGGTGGAGGTTTGGAGAGCTCCTTTCAAGCTGACACACCCCGTCTCACTACGGGCTATCCTCTGTTGGGGGCTATTTTATGAGCTTCTGCTGGTTGCATTGATTTATGAGGCTGCTGCACTTGCGCTCAATTGCAGATTATCGCAGTACACGGGCGGGTGGATTGATGAAGACCAGCCCGGGCTTGGCTTCTGTTCCAAATCTTCCTCCTGGAAGGAAGGGATGCTCGGGAGAGAATAAAATCAAACCCAAAGACTCGCAGCCTTACCTCTGTAGTAAGAGAGATGGGTTCCTGTCGATCCCAGAGGTAAAGCCCTAACGGTTTCCACGGAATAGTCAATTATCTGTTTCATTGCACAAGCCAATATCTTTTCTCAAAAAGATGTATTAGACTGTTTAGCCATTCAAGTGATCCATCTGGCTGAGCATTCTTAGATGCTCTTTAACTTGATTTATCAGGCCCAGAAGCGGTGTCCTTGATAGTTTCTGGGCCTGCATGGGGGCTGCTCATGCTTCTGCTTCGTTGCTGTAGGGTCTTATGACCTTCAGTGGAAACAGGGCCATTGTGCTCCTCGGTCAGGACAGCCTTATTTTGCATTACTGCACCGTGATGGTGGGATTGAAAATTTCCCATTGAGGATGGGGCCAAGGGGCCAGCAGATGCTTCCAAGGGAAATGCAAGGAAGCCCCCAGGCAGCAGACCCTTGATAAGACATAGGCATCTTCTCCAGCACCCAAATCGTCCTGGAGTCTGGCTCAGCCCCTTCAGTGTGAGATTGCATATCCCCTTTAATTCCTCCCTGGGTATAAAATGCACATTACAGCTGCAGCAATCACGTTATCCCCATCACTGTAAGGTTTCCCCAATTCTGTTAAAATGTGTCACTGTCCAGATTCGGGGCAAGCCACCATCCTTGGGTTCCTGCTGAGCTCCCCCATCCCCATCTCATTTTGGCAGGGGCCACCAAGGCTGGGCACAGCTACGGGAGCAGAGCCCAGCAAAGTGCCAAAGGCAGGGCACGGAGCGGTGCTGCGAGGTAGGAGCAGCCAGCACGAAGCTGAGCATGATATTTACATCCACAAAGGGCATTTCAAGGCAGAAAACATTTACTGTAACATAAGTAAATTGAATCAGCGGTGTAATATTTTAATTACTAAAAACTTCAGGCTAAATCCTACGTATTTTCTTCTGGGCTATCATCCAGCTTTACAGCAAGTTCTTTAAAGGTAAATTATTAAATTAAATTAAGCTTTGGTTCCCGATTGCTACTTTTTAGAACAGAAAAATGCCACTCGGCGATGCTTTGTTTTTCTTCCCTTTTTCTTTTCCTTAAGTGGGGATTGCAGCAAAGTTTATGTGTGAGCACATTTTGGAGCAAGTGGAGTTATATATTTAATTTAATCCAAAACAGATTGTCTACTCAAACACTGCTCATTAAATGAACTGTCTGCAAGTGTGATTTACAGTGCAACGTGGTCATGTGAATGTCTGTGTGTATTTAATAACTGCACAGTAATAGCTTATTGGCAGGAGTGGTAATTCGATTTTGGAGTTTTATCTTATTTTTGGATTTCTGGACCGTGAAATCCTGCTGTCTGACACACTTTTCCATTGGTTAATCTCCTGAGATTGGTGTAAAGAACAACAACATCCCTCTGTACTGAAGATCCAGTGCCCTGCTGTGTATTTTTTTTACTGCTGCCTCCCCAGCGCAGCTGCTCACCTATACCCACGTCAGATTTATGGGCTCTGAACCACAACGCAAACTGGAGTAATAGAGCAAAGTATTGGCATTTAATGAGCTAAGACCTCCAGCCTTGGAGAAGATGAAATCTTGTGGTACTGCATAAGTGCAAAAATTTCCAAGGATCATTTTCTGTGTTCTGTATTTAACTTCCTGAGCTTTTCTCTCAATTTAAAGTCAAAACTATTGATTTAAAGTCAAAACTCTCTAATTTAACATACCTAAGGAGCTAAGTCGGCAGAGCACGATGAGGATCTCTTGGGGTGGCAATGAGGACACAAAGCTCGTGGTCCCATCATTGTTTAGGAGAAGGGGACCTTCCCGTGGGCACAAGGGTGCTGCAGCCACTTGACTGTGCCAGGCTGACATGGTTATGGCACATGCAATATTGTCTGATAGGGAATTGCTTTTGAATTGCATTTTTTTTATTGTCTGCCTTTGCCATAGCTGCAGAGAATGACGTCTCACAGCCAGTTCAGCTCCTACCTTCCCCCACCCTTCTTTCCTCGCTGGTGAAAAATGCGTGGCATGATTGAACAAAATATTTTGAGTACCCCTAATCAACTACAACACCGCCTTCCGAGTCAGTCATCAGCGTAACGGCTTCATAAAAGGTTCTGGGGGCCCAAATAATAGCAAACCCCTCCTCTTATGTGACAACAGAGGCATCAGCTGTCATCTCCTCACATCGGGAACGCAGGTTTTTTAATTCACTTGTCATTATTTTAGTGTCTCTCTGCCTAGTGCAGTGCTATTGTCCCCATAAATACATGCCTGAGTCAGCTGATTATTCATCCTGGCTTAGAGCTGAAATCCCTGCTTTTGAGAGTAGCTCTGCTGCTGAAATCTTACCGAAATAAGGTTTTAATTGTTTTAAATCATCTATAACTTGTTTCCTTTAAGTGTTTGATCCAACTAGGTGTCAAATATGGTTGAGTAGTTGAAATATGATGCTAATATGTTGCTAATATTTAAAAAAAATATATATTTATTTATTTTCTAAAAAATAGATTGTGGGTAATTCCTGAACCTGTAACCAGCTTGATATTTCAGAGGGAGGGTCACGAAGCAGCTACCCCTACAAAAGTGACAGCCAAAATTAAGGAGCCGATACAAAGCTATTGGAAATCAGCAGATAACTTTAACAGTGGACAGCAGTTTTACATCTATTTCGTATTTGTCATTGGGAACCAAAGAGAAAAAGTAAAGAAAACAAAATGGGAGAGGTTTGCATCAGCGTTTTAAGATAACCAGTACTGAGGGGCAGGACCTCGAGTGTCATAGGAAACATTTCAGCTATTTTGAAGGTATGGTTGAGCCTGAGAAGTTTGCAAACTTTCTCAATAGGAAATCGTGTTGAATAATTGTGATTTTGTTGTTGTGCCCTGCAATATATTTTCACGTTGCTGTGTTGCTCAGATACATTTTAGTGCTTCAGATCATCTTAGAACATTAATCCTAATATGTATTCATGGCACATACATATGTGATCTTGTTTTATGATTTAATGTGATCAAAATTATCTTTCATTGTCTCAGGCTGAAGCACTTCCTCATTATTATTGGAAATCTTTTGATTGCTTGAAGTAAATTATTAATCCATTTTTATTGTACTAGAAAGGTTGAATTAGAAGAGGGCTTTGGTATTCAGGACAGAGCCGGCTCCTTGGAGCAATCTGAAGTTTAGCAAAAACAACAGCAAAGCAGATGCAGAAGGTGTTTCAGGAAGGGGTTTTCAAGTGGCTTTTGCTGGCCAGCTTTTCTCTCCTTGAAATCGGTGGTGAGGCCCCAGCTGCTTTCGTCTGCCTAGAACGAGCATCGAACAGCTTTGAAAACCCTGCTTCAAAACGAAGGAGGTTTATTAGAAGAGGCAAGGGGGTTTTCAGAGCCATTGGAACTCATGGTCATCACGTAAATGCACATTTTCTTTCTTCCCTTCAGGAGGAGGCTCGTAAACACTTGTATGCAGTTTAAGAGACCAACATTCACCTTCTCTTCTCTTGACAAAGTGAACAACTGTATGCCATAAACGTAAACCCATGCACAATGCAGATTGCCTCCTATATACAGTAGTCTTTTGGTACTTTTTGTTTTGGTTTTGGTTAAAAGGTGTGGTAACAAGAGCCAGAGAGGTTGGTGAGCCTTAAGGCGCTCTCTGTGCTTATGTTGTTTTGTGGGTCTCAGCTTCTTTTCTTTATGGGTGTGTGTGTTCGTATCTTATCTCTTCACAATAACACTATCTAGCACAGATATCTATATAGTGCCCATAAGGGTGTTATCTGTATGCTCAGAATTTTTGTATAAAGTAAGCTAGTGCAGACTGTAGAAACTTTGCAAAACTGATGTGTGCAGTAGGGGAATGAAGAATCTGACGGCATCCCTACTTCCTACACCGCTGCCACAAACTGAGGCTGTCTTGGAAGAGTTCCTGTCCCATTAACTCTTACTGTTTTTTTGCTGCTCTAACTGATACACAAGCGTGTCACCATAGTGCTCAAAATCATTTAGGCTATATGGCAGCACTGAAGACAGTGGTCAAAATCCCACACAGCCCCTGGACTAGCAGTGACCCCTGATTTGCAGTGCCCAGTCTACAAACTGTAGCATTACAAGGATGCTTTGTGTCGTCAAAGGAAGATGCTTCTAGTTACCAGCTCCTAAGAATGAGGTGGTAAAAATGTGAAATAAATAAAAAGCTGAGCATCATGAGCAGCACCTCCCTCTTCTTCTGGCATCCAGGCACAGAGCAGGTTTGCTTTTTAACTGGTCACAAAATGAATCCAACAAAAAAAGAAAAGAAAAAAAAGAAAAAGGGAGAAGCAGAACAAAATAAACTCAAAACTGATGGGTTTTGCTCTTGTGCTATTGATAAATGTGGTCCCTACTCATCCCCAAAGGACTGTTGTACATACTCACGCTGTTGGTGCCATGCCATAACAAAACCCAAATCATTCCTCCGCACTTCTCCATATCTCATCTGTTTAGGCCTCTCCAATGTTCTTATCTTAATGGAATTTTGCCTCACAATCCAGAGATTGTACCACAGGGCTTTGCACATCCTGAGCAATGCTTTAGTATGCATATTACAGCCCTGCATTGTCATATGTTGCTATAAATAGCTCCCACAAAGAGTCCATATTTCTGCGGAGATTTGCCTGTCAGCTCATAACAATGGTCGTCGTTCACAATGGGAAAATAGAATACCAGCTCCATCAACCTTTGACAGACTAATAGGGGTTATTTGACTTTCAATTTTTCATTATCAGGTTTGGCAGCCACAGTCGTCATGTTGAGAAATACAAACTGATCCGCACTGCAACAGGAGAGTGCAGAAGAAGCTCCTGCTCCTCCTTCAGCAGGTGCCTGCCACGCTGTGGGATGTGGTGACGGATAATACAGGACAGAAACCCAGCCTGTAATGTACCAGCCCTTCAGAGATCCCACTATTGACCTTTTTTTTTTCTTTTTACCCCTTGTGATAGATGGAGTAGAGCTGGCTGATCTTGTATTGCTGCAAAACCCTCATACGCCTGAAGCTGATGGCAGGACACACGGTGCTGTGCAGGGCTGTAGCACTGACCCGAGGCACATCGCTTTCTCTTCGGCAGTTGCAGCCCTTCAGTAGGTCCCCTCCATTCCCTTGTCGTGGTGTGCTGCGTGCTCATGTAGAAATTGCTTTTTTGGGGGGGAAAAGACATTGTCACAAGGCAGCTGCTCTGGGCTGTGCAAAAGGTGAATGGCTCGATAAACATTTCAAATTTAGCTCAAATTTGCCACTGGCAAAAAAACGCCACATGAGGGTGGGAAACACAAAAGCTTGTATTTTGTCTGCGATGTGAAAAGGCATCTTCTTACACCAGGATAACTCTCTGGGTGTAAAATCGGGCAGTGATAAAGGACAGTGATCTACCTGAGGTCACTGCTTTTACCACAGAGCAATTAGTCAGGACCAGCTTTATGGCCCATTAGGGGACCCAAAGTGGCTGTTCAGAAGGAGAAATAAAGCACTAACCTCCTTCCTGGGGAAGATGTGGGCTGCCCGTCGCACATTTCAGTGAGCTCCCCTGTGTGCACGGGCTGCTCCGCGGGTGTCCAGACCCTGTCAAGCCGTTGGTTGTCAAATCCAGGTCAGAATTTGGACAAGAAAATACGTCACAAAAAGAGGGATCTGGCAGGTTTCAATCATGCAGGTGAAAGGGGTTAAACTGGAATCAAACCATATATAGTTGCCTCTGAACAAGATAAGAAATCTGATGTGTGTCAGTGATGCCTGGTGCTCCGCAGCCACTGAACACGGGATGAGGGCTCCCCTGGAAAGGTGCCCGCAGGGCTCTCCAGCCTCCTGAAAAGGCAATGCCCAAGGAAAAAAAAAAGCTGAAATGAGGTTTTCATGTGGGCAGCACTCCTCTAATTACTTGCTGATAAGCACCAGCAGTAGGTAGGTCTTGTAGCATGAATCTCCGGGTAACTCAGCAAGGCTAAGAGGGGGCAGACCCTGATCCATTATCCAAACCTAAATCCTCGTGCCTTTGTGTTGAAGGGCCATCCAAGACATCTAAATATAAACGACTGCATAAGTCTGTTAGCTCAGAGCATGGTCTAGCACTGGTTTACCTTGATAAATTGCAAGGGCTTACCCTTAAAAATCACAAATTACAGGAAAACCTGCTTTAATGGGAACCACAGTCTAAAGTAGTCAAAGGCTACGCCTGTCTACAGACAGCAGTGGGGTAGATTAGTCCCAAAGCTTAGAAAAGGGAAACGTCTTTGTTTCCACCTGACTCTAGCACAGCAGCTGTGGGGATTAATTGAACTCATGAAATCTATTGATTTTCTGTAGCTGTTATTAAAAAAAGAAACAACACACTTTTGCACCCTGTGAAAGGTAAGGCTCTCGCTGAATTGTGTGCAATAAACCACCAAGGCTCCGCTCTGTTGAGAAAGCCGGAGTCACATTAGTACCCTAATTTTATTTCAGAGCACACAGCCTTTTATTATGTTCACGAAACTTCGGAGACAGCCCTGCTGTGTCGTCAGCATTGTTTCAAAGAAGAAATCTTTCATGGGCCCCACAGAAAGGAGATGAGCAGAAGGGGTGCTGACGTGTGGGAGGTGGTTGCTGGAGAAGCCACCCAGGCTTGTGGCAAGGAGGATTTCACTTCTGTGACTAAAACCTGCCTGGCATCAGGACTTGTGCTTTCTGCATGATCAAATGGTTGAGGCATAAAAGTGACACTCAAGGTCTTCATCTCCATACAAACTCCCATGAGTACTTCAGGAAAATGAATTTCATTTTAGAAGATTTAAAGTATTCCACTTGAAAATCTGAAGTATTCCACGGGAAGTTTTTTATTACTGACTTCCCCGCTGATAGCTTAATGAAAGGAAAGCTGCTTTCACCAACACAGCGCTCAGCAAAGTCCTCCGCACTCAGGCCTCAGACAGTTTCCAAGAGCCGGGTGTGTTTACAGCACTGAAATAATAATTGCAATTTCTCTGCTAATAATGGGAATGGAACCAAAGAGCATGGCGTGTTTGGGGCTTCTTCCTTACAATGCCTGTTGGTAGATCCATAGCACTTGACGTAGAAGTGCTACCACAAGCATTAGTTTTCATTTTTAAGCACGCTTACATTTATATGAAGCCCAAGTTGCATTTCAAGACCACACCAAAACCCAAAGACAGCAACATAATGTTTTTTATCTGAAAAACATGTTGTTAAGGTAGATTGTCATTTGCTTATGTGTATTGTCATCTGAAGTGGTGCTTGGTGCTGGTGGTTGCAACTTAGCTACTGCTTGAAGGCACTTGTAGTTATTTCAGGGACGAGGTTATGGATTGTGTTGTCTCTACTGAAACATGGTGGTTGAGTAAATCTCATACCCTGTTCTCTGCAGGCTCTTCTTGAGTCTTTTATTAGTCATGTGCATGACGATGTGTAATGAGCAAAGTCTTTTCTGCCTTCTGCTTTAACCAGAAGGGGTTTTACAGCATAACTGGTAGATGTGATTTTCCAGATCATCACATGCATACAGGTCTTGTGTTCTGCTTTTTGGTAGTTGTTAGGTGCCTTAACTAATGATTGGAAGGTGCTTTGCCAATGGAAAGTACTAAAGACTTGGCTGTGTGCTCATAACACAACAAGCCTTTTAAAACCCCCTTCTACAATGCATGGTTCTCAGGCCTGAAGTAGAGAGGAGTTTTGCAGCCAGTCTGGGTGTTGTATGAAAAAACATGTCAGCCTTTTGTTTAGAGATTTACACATTGTATTTCTGTTGGTCTTGGTCAAAGAGTGCAATTTAATTTAATTTAATTTAATGCATAGGAAAGGCTTCTATTCTATTCTATTCTATTCTATTCTATTCTATTCTATTCTATTCTATTCTATTCTATTCTATTCTATTCTATTCTATTCTATTCTATTCTATTCAGATTAAAGGCATTTCTTCTTGCAGCTCTCTGAAGACTCCCCTGAGTGCAGACATGTAACTCTCATTACACACAGTGAGATGTGTGCCTGTGCACAAGGAGGAACAAATAGACTTTGCTTATGTTGGGGTATGGTCTGTGTGTGTGTGTGTGTGTGTGTGTCTGTGTCCCCATCGCAGGAAGCATCAGCCTTTCAGGACTGTGGTAATTGGATTCTGTTTTGAAACATTCCCTCTTGGAGTCACTTAAACATATGGAGCCTTTCCCGTTTCTCCCTGCTGTTGGCAGCAGTGATTTTGCAGTTTTCAGAAGTTGCCCCTTCCCTAGCGTGGCAGGTTGTGGCGTAGCTGCAGAGCACGACGACGGTGCGCAATTGTCTTGATGAGATGGATACCAGAGAGTCAAAGGCTTAATGAGGTGCTCTGGTGCGTAATCATCACCGCTAATGGGTGCTTGCTTGGAGTGCATTATTCAGCGAGGATATATTGTGCTCTGCGCTCCCTGCCTGTAAATAATATTTGCAACATCGCCCGATTTGTTGACCAGCTGAACGAGCTTTCAGTGAAAACCTTTAAAATCGTGTTTATTTTCAATAAGAGCCTGCATCTTTCCGTGCGGTACCAATGAACGAGATGCTTTTAGAAGCGGCGTGGGCTGTGTCAGGTTAGTTTCTTTTGCTGTGCCAGCAGGGCTGCGGCTGCTTCCCAAAGCCTGCACGAGGCTTGAATGGGCTCAGACTTGGGGGCTAGGGACAGGAGGGGGAAAAACTTTTTCAGAAAGGGGAATGTTGGCCAAGTAATGTCACCGAGGAGGAAAAATGGATGAAGACGAGGGCAATCCTGCACTGCCACGGGGCAGGAGGCTGAGGGAAGCGTACCTCCGTGGGCAGAATTGGCCCCTGCATGGCAGGGCTCGATGAACTCCTAATTTAGGGTCTTTGCTCCTAAATTGCCCCGTGCTCTGGTGGTCCCTTGTGCCAAAAAAGGGCTTTGATGACACATCCCTCTGCACTGCAGGCTGTGACCATCCCATGGGAGAGTCGGCTGTGCTGGTGTCCCTGTCCCCTCCCAGGCAGCTCCAGCAGACCGCATCCAACTCCTCCTCAGCAATAGCGTGTTGGTAGTGAGAAATGGTGAGAAAACACTAAGGCTGGCTCAGGTTTAATTACCATTAAATTAAAGCAGCCGTTATAGCTTTAAATTGCATACTCTAAATGAAAGGAGAGTAGATGTTATACTCAGCGACCCAAAGGAAGCCCTCACGGCCAGAGGTGAAGGCGCAGGGGCTGACCCGGAGCCCCGGGGCTCGTGCAGCCAGCGGGGACCAGCCCCGACCTCCTGCCCAGCACCTGCAGCAAGGCTGCTCCAGTTCATCCAGCTGAGCCGGGCCGTGTCCTTCAGAAAGCATCCACATGTCAAACGCAGCTTTTTGGCATTGAGGAACGCAGCTTAACTCCCGATAAATCGTTTCCAGTTGTTAATTACTTTCACTTTTAAAAGCCAGAGTCTCATTTCAAGTCAGAACTTGCCTGGCTTAGTTCCCGGCTATTGGATTGTGTCATGGCTCCGTTTGTTTCATAAAGATGCTTCAGCTATGGAGCTGCTTATCCCGGGTAGGTATTAGTGAGTTGGGATAGCTCATGCCCTCTCCTTCTCCCTGATACACTGCGTCGATCGAGCTCCATACGTGTTGCACTTAACACTTCTACTCTTTTTTTTAATCACTCTTTTGTCTGTTTAATGCAAGATACACTGTAGGGACAGCACTGCTGTGTAGTGCTGTGGTTGCACCAGCTCACGTTAACAGGGTGGGACAATCTTTCTGTTCCTGTGTGACTTTATTTTTTTAACACAGTCAGGGGATGCATCAGCCCCTTTGCTACAAAGGCAACTCCTCGTCACGATTCCCAATTCTTCCTGTTTTTTAGCTTCTGCTTTCCAAAACAGAGTTCTCCAACCTGTAAAAGCTTCCTGTGTTCTTTGCTCCTAGGAGTCAGTTTACCCTAAATCCTAATTAGGATTTAGGACACATTCAATATCTCTACTGTGGAGCACATAATGTTTGCTGGTGTCGATCTTATCAGGTTGCTTTGAATCAATACCTTCTCCACTTCATTATTTACCGCTCTTCTAATCTTTGTCAGTCATTTGACATTTTTATCAAATAATGTTTTCGTATTTTCTTCTGGCTTGTTGATAAAAATGTTGTATAGCTTGGGGTCAATTACACAGGGTCCTTGCAGGATCTCATTAGAAACACACACCACTCCATGATTCCTGTGTGGAGTGATTGAAAGGAAGTAAAATCAAATGGATTGATTAGCAAAGTGATATAGGAAACAGTGGCAATTAGGAAACTGCCACATTATGCAGTGCTGTGATGATAGATTTCAATGGCAAACCATTTGGTGGCATTGTCTTTTAAAAGAATTTTGCCTGTCTCAATAGAGAAAAGAACATCTTGTTATAATACAAGTGTTCTGGACTGCGATTTTTTAAGGCAAATTTTTTATGTTGGAAGAAGCTTCAGTATTGGCAGGATTACAGTTTTTAAAGGTTGGGATTTGTATGAGTTTCTTTGCTTTCTGTCCTAGTTTTTTTTCCTTGAGGAGCCAGGATTTATTCACCTGGCATCTGCTGTGCCTGCTCTGCTCCTGCATCCAGGATGGGCTCTTCTTGTGCGAGCTGGTTCCCTGCTGTAGCACAAGCACCCATGTCCCTTGGCAAGTCCATTCCTTCCCCAGAGAATTGAGGCTTATCTGTGCCACCAGATCCCTCCCGACTAGGCTGGTGGGCCGAATCCCCAGTGGAGAAGCAGTGGAAGAGGTATTCTGCCAGTGGAGCTGGCTGTACTGAATAAGGAGAGGCAACGCCGATGTCGGCCTCATTGCATTTACATCAGAGACTTTGCCTACTTCAGTCATGTAGATTATGGGATGTGATTTTTCACGCTCTGTAATGTCAAGCCAAACCCTACCAACAAAGCTTTGTTGCCTCAAGACTAATGAGGTTGTAAAACTCTATCCATAAAATCAGAATAATAGTATTCCCTTGCATCACAAGATTGCTGTGGGTACATATGTATATCCTGCACTCCCATGGTCTAACGTTACGTGCTACAAGAGAACAAAACTTCATTTATTAATGCGAAGGACAAGCATCACTATTGCACATGGTTACAGCTCAAATCCCAAGGTTTTCCAACTACCTTTTACTATGTAAATAGAGAATACCTCTAATATGGTTTATTTTATACAGTGAATAATGTAACATCAATTATTGGTGAAATCTTTATTTGTCTTTTCATGTAGTTATCTGCTATGGTTTCTTTCATATGTTCCCATTTGTTTAATTAAATTACATTTGGTCTTTTCAGAGCCCTTTCTGTCCCTGCTTGTTGTGGACATTAATTAATAGTGTCACTTGGTTGATAGTCTGCTAATTTTAATCTCGTCTGAATTTGATTATCTATTTACACTTCAGAGATTTTTCCCTGAATTCAGAAGGACTTGCTCTTTCTTCGCACTGTTATGCGAGGCGAGTTGTCACGCGCACGCCGTGTAGGTGCCGTAATGGCACTAATTAATTGCGGAGCAGTGCAGCAGAGGAAGGAAAACATTACAGCCGAGTGCAGTTAATTTATATGCCGAGTGCCACGACTGACCCACGCTGGTGCTGTGAAGGGGCAGTCCTTACTCTGGGGTTACTCACTGAGCAAAGCCAGAGTACTGTAGGAGCAAGACAAGCAGGATCATTGGCAAACATCTTGTGGCTACTCCGTGGCACCCATCCGTAATGCTTTAGGTTGTTTTAGGTTTTAGAGCACTAACCTCAAGAGCTGAAGGTTTCTGAAACCTCATGGCAGAGGAGTGTAAGTTCTTGGAGGAATCCAGGCACTGCTGGGCACGTTCGGTGCAGTTCCGTGTAGCAGCATCACGGCGATGTTTCAATGAGTTTGCTGACTCTCCGGTGTCATCTCTTTCTCTGGGTACCAGCTCTCAATCAGCTTGCTTGGGTTTTAATTTTCTAGTGCTCGTAGTTAATAGAGAAAAACCTGAAGTACTCCAAAACTCTGCTGAACCAGAGACAAGTGCAAATGTAAACCCTCAGATGCGTTACTTTATAACTCCGGGATCTCAGATCATTCTCAGAAGGGCTGAGAAGGGGATGAAGGGAGCCAGGGAGCAAGCAGCTGAGGGTGGGCGAGTGAAGATTACAGACTCACTTGCAAGGAGAGTTGGCTCTTGAGCTGGACTGTGAGCAGGAGAGATGTCTTGGGGGACCGGGCTTTATTGGTCCTACCCTTTGGGTGCTTCCAGGAGTAACCAGAAGTTTGCCAGGGGTGATGGAGCAGAGGATGTTTGAGTTTCATTTATCTGCAATTTGCTGCAGGGTGCCCCGGTGCAGGCACGGCCTCTTGCACAACATGGAGAAGTTCCTCTGGGTAGAATTTGGCTTTCCCTGAGTGCTTTGGTCACCAGGGAGCACAGGGAGAGCAAGGGACACCTTCTCTAGCTGCTTTTGAACACACGGAGTCCCCTCTCCTTGTTTATCTGTTTTTAATGGAAGTGATGCAGGCAACAGACCTAGAGCAGGGCACTTCCAATGGGGCAGAGCCTCTTGTGCAGGAGAAGGGTCGGATGCAAGGGATGTGCCTCCCTGACAGCTGTGCTGAGTGGCTCTGTGCCCTAATCATTTCAGTTATCTAAAAATCCACTCTTGGTTCTCCTTCATCCATATTGGGACATTAAGCACCTCCTTTTTAGCTCCAGATTCCTCTGTGGAGTTAGGAGTTTAAGTGTCTTATAGCCTTAAGTATTGTTGTCCAATTAATAAAAAGTGTTTTTTTTTGTACTCTGCCAGTGAACAGAGGGAGAAGCAAACACATCTCCGTACCCCCATCTATTCAAACAGAGAACGTGTAATTAGTAAGAAGCGCTGTTGCCGTGTCTCCTTTCTGTCTCACCACGGAGGCACGGGGCAAGGATCACACACAATCACCTTTCCTCATTTTCTCTAACGAGGGTGAAATTCTGCTGTCAGGCATATTTTCCAGTTTAAGTCGTGATGTACAGCAGATTGTTATGCATGATTATAAAGCCTAATAAATTTCTCACCATCTCATTCCTTCCTGGCTGGCAGAAGGCAGGGATGAAGCGCAGCCCCGCTGGGTGGCAAGGTGAGGCGAGGTGGAAGGCTGCAGTCCCAGCTCACCTCTCGGGGCTGCATCTGCCCCTTAAACTCTGTCAGGGCTGTGCCACTCGTGTCAGGTAACGTGATGGAGGCAGAACTTCTTCCATAGCTTCCCACCAGTCTGGGGAAGCCACAGAGCTGGCCTGGGGGCCGAAGCAAGCAGACGTACAACCGAGGATGTTTGGTTTGCTAAATACAGGATGAGTTTCTCTGGCCACTTTGTTCCATGGTTAGTTCTGACTTCACATAGGCATTCGATAATCCGGTGAATGTGAATATCTGTGTGGGTTATCCTGAATATTTGCTAGTTCCAGGGCCACGTTACTCTTCTAAAATTAATTTGAGATTATTTCTTTGAGCAAAATGGATGAATTTCAGTTTGCAAGTGCACTATCAGCAGGCTTCTCCTTGAGCGGTGCAACCCATACCCATGCTGGTTTTCATCATGTGGAACAAAAAAGCTTTAGTAGTTATCAAGTGGGTTTTCTTATAGCATCGATCTGTCTGCCTTCGGTGTTTCGGCTCCATCCCTGTGGTGACTTCTTGGCTTGTGCAAGGCAGCGAAATGGGCAGCACTCGGCACCACCATGGGCGGAGGGAGTACGTCTGCTGGGAAGCGTTAGAGACTGCTACACCATCAGCTCCAGAAGGGAAAACGCTGAGGAAAATAGTGTGATCTTTACGTAGCATAAACTGTTTCAAAGGCACTTGAGAGTTTTTGGCTCCTTTTAGCTCCTATGCCTCGTGAAAATGTTAATTGAGCATCTCAGAGGGTGACTAATAAGTTTCTGGAGTATAGCATGTTGTTAAATTGCTTATCTTTGTTAAAGATAGGGATCCATAATGCTAACAAGGGACAGGCTACGGCTGGTGTTTTTTTTCTGCAAAGTTCTCAGCACGGACGAGCAGCTCTCCTGCTACCTCGGAGGAGGCAGCCTCGGCTCGACTTAGCGCTGCCGGATTGTTTATCTCAAGGGAACTGTCGGGGAGACAGGCGCTTTCCATTACTGCTTTCCTAGTGTTAAATTTGATTTGTTCTCTTACTCACTTCTGGCTACAGAGACTAATCACGCCCTGATTTATTTCCCCTTTTTTGTTGTTTTTTTGGTTACATTTGGAAAGGACTCTCCATGCGATCCATCCTACAGGCTGGCACAACTCCCCTGAAACGCTGGGGTCGTTTAATTGACTTTTTTATCTTTTTCTTCTCTCTTTGTCTGTTTTTCTCTTCAGATTACTTAAAACATCAGCAAGAAAAATGCTGCTGCACCAGCAATGACTGGAAATAAAAGTTCTGTTTAAATAAATACACGCACCGTCCTGTGCTTTGATTTCTGAGAATTATATAGAACAAATCCATTGTAAGTGGAAAAATGAGGCTGCAATGTGGGATGGAGGCAGAACTGGGGTGCAGCTGGGTGCAGAGATGATTCCTGACGATTCCTGATGTTTTCTTGGGTCAACAGCTGAACTGGAATGCAGTTGGAGTGCAAGTGGTGGCAATGAAATAGGAGCTGTGTGGTAATAAAAGGTACTGTTCAGTACATCAAGGAAAGAAAAAAGCAACTAACAAGTCAAAATACCCGTATTTCTGGCCAGTACTCACAAGCAGGAAGTTGCTATTAGAATAATTTGAATGACCCCAGTAGAGTAAGGTCATTCTTCCCATGACTTGCTGGTAATTGTATGCTGCATGCGATTTTCTGCAATACAATTCCCTATCTATACCTATGAATTTCTTAAAATTATCCTCCCTTATTATTTCCTGTCCTTATTAGTTCAAATCAGTTCCTAGTCACAGTTTTTTTCTGTACTGACAGGCTGTTGTCTTGCTGAGACGTGTTTTTCCTTGAACCACCTTTTTGAAAGATCCTGCGTGTCTGAGATTCTCCCCAATTAAAACTGTGAGTGCTGCTGAAATACCTAAAACACAAATTCATAAACATGAACATCCCGAATGCATTTTGCACAGCCTCTAGCGTGGGTAATTTTTGTTTGTAAGGGCTCGGAATGGAACAGGGTGAGGTTTAAGGCAAATCACGAAGTGGTAACATCATTAGCAAAGGAAGCCTGGTAATTGATGGGTTTGAAAGGGAGTAGCTATTTT
The DNA here is from genome assembly GCF_963932015.1 of Anas acuta. Classification (NCBI taxonomy): domain Eukaryota; kingdom Metazoa; phylum Chordata; class Aves; order Anseriformes; family Anatidae; genus Anas; species Anas acuta. The sequence goes on from NC_088986.1 coordinate 4,549,004, forward strand.
GGTTCACTGATCCCCATAGATTTATTGGGAAATGCAATCTAATCATTGCTTGCAGTGCAGTTCCAAAAGGAAAAAAAAAGAAAAAAGAAGAAAGAAACCAAGCTTTTCAGGGCTCAACTTTATTTTAATAGGTTAGACCAGTGGAAACCTGTGCGATGGTGTTTCAGATGAAAGGACTTAGATCTAACAAGTCTCCTTTCTGTCAAACTAGAAAGGACATGAACTATTATCTTTGACATGGCAGGGAAGTAATCAAATATTTAGGTCTTTTGTTTTCATTAACGAGAACAGGAGGATAAAAAATAGATACCAGAATATTCCTTTTGATTTGCTTCAAGAGTAAGTGAGGCATAGCTATTCATTCTTCTTCATTTTCTTTAAAAGATGAAAATCAAGAGTAGTGCTGTCCTCCCGGCGCGTGCTCCTGCTCGTTGGGGTAGGAACATTTTCTGTCAGCGGAAAGTGCCCATACAGAGCACTTTGTCTCTCTCTGTCTCTCTTTTATTTATATGGATGGTTTTGCAGCAGAAATAAGTGCTTAAGTGCTAACTTTTTTTTTTTGTTATTTTTTCCCGTTGAAGATGAGATGAACTGCATGTCAGTGTATACAGACAATGGATGAAAAACAAACAGAATTTGTTTCAGAGGTATTTTCATTTACACGTCCTCGGAGCTCGATGTGAAAGCGCCTTTAAAAATGCCGCAGACACACCGGCTGTTGTGCTCTAAATGAAGACTGAAATTCTTTGCTTTCCAAGAGAGCCGTTTGACAGGATGAAACAACAATCATACATTGATCCCTCTATAGGAGGGTGTTTTGTGAAGATATCCCGATCCCCATCCTACAAGTGGAGAAACAGAGACAGGCAAAGAGATTTTTGCAGGGCAGCATGCCAGAGGGCAATGGCAAGGCGAGGAGCATAACCCAGCTCTCCCGAGCCACAAATGAGAGGCAGTTGGATTCTCTGCAGCAGCCTGGACTGTAATGTAAGAATTTATTTGGGATTGCTGGGACATATATTGCAGTGTGTAATCATTTGCATGGACAATTGTCCCACAGGCTGTCATTGAAATGATCCTAAAGTATGGCTTGTCTGCTCAGCAGAGAAACTGTAAGTGAACTCTTTTTTTTCATTCCTTTTGTTCCGAAGACCTTTTTAAGTGGAGAAATCATCCTTATGATGTCAGCAGGGAAAGATTAACCCAGTACATTATTTCCAAGGGTGAAAAAAACACTGAAAATTGCCTTAAGAAAATTGCATACCACGTCCTGTTAAAAAGCCATTGATGCCTAAGAGGTTGGAAAAAAAAAAGGCGTTGAAGTTTCAAACATATTGGACAATTTTTCCTGACATTTAAAGGAATGAGTGTACGCTAATTATTTTCTTACTCAGATTGGCTTTTGTAGGCTTGGTCCAAAATTCCTTGCTTGTGTGAGAATTTAACCATTGTAGGAACGTACCACCTTTTTCTTTCTGCAAGCCATCCCAGACAATTTCTCCTGAACAGAGAATTCAGTAGCTTACAAATCATGTAATTAGAGGATTAAAATCTAAGTGTAAAAGGAATTCTGAGACTCCAGGTCACAGCTGGAATGAGCAGGTTTTCTTTACAGTGTCTCTAGGGGGTTGTCAGAATTTGGATCCGTCTTGCTAAGGGAAGGTTTCAGTGCTGGAGCCGAGGATTTTTCTTTCTGCATGGCAGTGGAGAGGACCCCTTTGATTTAAATCTTGGTCACGTGAATATTGCAGTGGAAGAAAGTTTCTAATAGAGCCAAAGTGTATTTCATATAGGGCTTCGTGATTCATATCAGTGCTCTGACTTGCACTGGGAAGCAAACTGGGTGCATTGCATTAAAAGACTGACCAGAATAGCCCATTATTGGTTTGGAAAAGCTGGACTATCTGGTAGAAGTTTTAAATCTACTATTCATGGGAAAGGGTGGGAGAAACCTTGGAATAAATGTATTTTAAATGTCTGCCACTGATGTTATTTTCTGATAAGCTGACCTTCATGCTAAGAAATGATGGAAGATTGGCAGCCCTTTGCTTTCTCTCGGACTGAAACAAATATCACCAAGATAGAGGTTGGTGCATTTGAAATGCATTTTGACAGCAGAGTTGATGAAGAATATTTCTTTTTTTCTTTAAATTCTGAACCCTTGCACCATGAAAAGCCCGTTTCCCTTTGCGAGGAGAAGCAGGCTGCCCATAACTGGTAGCATGGAAGGACAAAGGACCAAATCTTCTGTTCCTTGGGCCAAATTTACCAGGTTGCATCTCCACAGACCCCAGTGTCTCCGGAGGAAGAAAGCACAACCAGCGCTTCTAACAGCGACTGCCCCCTCAGCTGAGGGGCACTGCCTGGTGGTGTCCACCCTCCTGGTCCTCTGCAAAGCCCCAAGAAACAGCTCCACTCATCCTGCTGCTGGGCTGAAGCCTCTTCTGCTGCACCTTGTGGTAGGAGCACGAGCATCCCCGCCTCGCCGACTGCTTCCTCCAGGGCAGGCAGTTCCTCAAGCTGCTCTAACCGCAGCTGATGCCTCCAGGCATGTCCCTGTCTAGACCCATAATTGTTACGGACATGATTCCAGTCTTCAGACCCTTCTCTGTTCTGCAGTAAAAGAAGACATGCGAGCATAACGATCCACAAATCCTTGCTTTAATTGTGTTAGTACAACCCATCGGGTGAGTTCAGCAAGTGCCGGGTGAGCTCTGCCCCAGCACATTTTGATGTGAATTGCTGATTAGCCCACAATACATATTTCACTTTACCTCCGCTCGCACCTTAACCTCACTTAAAAAGAATAATGACAAAACAGCCCAATTATCTGTTCCCAGAGAAAAAGTCCATTACCGAGGGGGAACCAAAATTACCCTTTCTGTTCAAACAGCCCAGTTCTCTATTACATTTGCATTAAAAAGGGGCCTGAGATTAGGTTGCCTTTGTGCCAGGCACTGTACGAACACATAACAAGAAATAGGTCCTGGCCCAACGAGGTTACCATGTAGATTAGTCAGAAGAGAAAAGAAAGGCAGTGCCTTTTTTTTTTTTTTTCTTTCTTTCTCCCCCCTAGGGGGAAATGAGGCCTGGAATGTGCTATGTAGCAGAAGTGCACGGACTTAACTGTGAACAGGCTGGAAACATCCAGGTCCATGTGTTACACTGCCAAAAGGTGAGGCACAAAGCGCTCTGGTTATTTGGCTTCTGGACTCAGGACTCGGGTGAGACGGGGGCACAGACACTTGTTTGAAGCTCACAGCAGGGAGAGAAGCTCACTTCTCCCCAGCATCCTGTACTGGGAAGCACTGAGCCCCAATATTTTGGGGTCCTGGTGGTGAGTCCAGCACCCCTGCACTGCTGTCCCTGGCTCGGGGACTGCCCATGGCAGTGGATGCTGGAAGTGTTGATTCCCAAGCAAATGAGCTTTTGGGAAACGAGCACTGAAGGTGAAAGCATGTTAGTGTCAATAAATCAATGGTTTTCCCTGGAAATCTGTTTTGTCAGAAATTTGCTGATGAGCACTGCTAAAAGCCACCCCTGTCTCTGTTTATCAAGGGAAGTTCCTAAGGGGTAGGCAGTAAAGGGAAGGTGGGAAGAAGCCGACGATGGTTTTAGCCCCCCAGCTGTGCCCTGCTCCTCCTGCCAGGGCTTCTTCTGTGTCCTTGTGTGTGGGGCACTTCAAAGGAGAGCTCCAGGACTTGCCCTCTGCACCCCTGCTTGGCCTTCAGCCAAGAGGGTGAGGCTGAAAAATAGCACTTTGTGCTAGAAGAACAGCACTGATTTTCCTCCCTTCCTCCCTTCCTTCCTCCCTTCCTCCCTTCCTTCTATTTTCCCCCACACCTCTTTTCTCCCCTTTTGTGTTTTCTGGCTGAATTTTCATGCCTTACATGGGCTTTCTATTGCAGGGAGGATAATAAAGCCCTGAAGTAATCATTCATTTCAACGCCTCCCTATCTGTGCCTGTCGTTAGAGGTCACTTTTCTGACCCTCAGGAATTAATTCTGCATCCTCATCGAGTCTCACCTTTCACTTAAAGTACAGTTGTCGGTCTCGTCTTTCCTTTTTGCCTATTCGCATTTTTTCCCTTGCAAAATCCACGAGTAGAATCCTGTTTCCATGAATTTATTGGCAAACAGGCCAGCAGCTCACCCCGTGTGTTTGGGAAGAGACCTTTCACAACTGCCGCAGGATGAACTGCCCTCAGACAAGAGCTCTGAAGAGTCTGGAGCCCAGCCAAATGGGGAAACAAGGTTGTTATTGGCATGATTTTAATCATGATAGACAATTAGCAAAGCTTAATTATGTTGAGAAAGAAAATCAGAGCAAGTGGCAGTAATGAATTTTCCCAGAGAATCTCTTGTGCTTCAAAATAAAGCTGCCTGACCTATAAATACAATGAAATTAGGAGAGGTGCTTGCCTGCACGGCTTAGCGCTGTGCCGCTCGCTGATTGTTCTGTGAGTGTGGGTTTTGCTACGAGTCCCTGCTTAAGCATCTTTCTCTTATGCAGCAATAATCCCAGTATTGCATTTGAGCCATTTAGATCAGTCAGTGTCAATAAGTGGCAAGAGGAAGCTTTTTTTATTCTGTAGCTGAACTTGCCGGCATTAGGAGTTAATAGGATTATAGAGGCAGGGATTTTTAAAATACTGCTGTTAGCTAAAATAAATGTTATTTAGAACTTAATAAGTGGGTTAGTTTTTAAGGTTGTGGAAATCTTGAATATTTCCAGAGGAATTTCTGACTAAAATAAAAGTACTAAAAAAAGTACTAAATTGAGTGCTGTCAGCCTTAAAAGATTTCTGAGAGGATCTCTCGTGTTTGTGTTAGCAGCCTGTGGGTCTGATACTCAGTGGGGAGAGAAAGCACCTGGCTTAAATCAGGAGCACTATTTAAATCATTAAACCTTCTAATAGTCCCGCAATAATGGAGCTTTCGGAACGAGGAAGCTGCTGGTGAAAGCAAAGAAAGCCCTGTGAGCAGGTGTATGTTGCACACCTTCCAATGGAAGCTCTCCTTTGTGGCGGTGCGAGCGGTTCTTGCTCCTACATGGACACCGAAATGGATCTCAGTGGCCCGAGGCAGCCAGGTGAGTCCCACTGCTTCTGAGCGGTGCCATGAGCATGAAGTGACCTCGGGCAAGTCCAGCCAGCTCAGCTGGACTGATACAGTGGCAGATGACCGAGGACAGAGCTCATCTCTGCTCCTTGCCCTGTGGTACGACCGCTGGAGGCTCCTGGCCCAGCGATATCTTTGAGTCTGGGTGGCCCGAGTGCATCTCACCTACGGACCCGTCTGTTCCGTGGGTGGCGGTGCCACGTTGAAGCTGGAAGCCCTAACAACCCTCTCTGATGGCACAAACGAGATTTGCTGTTTTGCAAGACTGCATATGTGCAGGGCAATGATTTCGGTGGGATTAATTGAAGGAGAGGAGTTCAGTGGGGTGTGTTCGCAGCATCTATGCCCCAAGCTCCCTCTTCCCTCATTTGCGAGCACACTTCTCCAGCCTGCGAGCTGAGCTGAGCTGAGCTGAGCTGAGCTGAGCTGAGCTGAGCTGAGCTGCCAGTCACTGCCAGGCTAATTTGCACTGCTCTGCGTGCTCCTCGGCAGCTTGCAGCACAGCTGGGTGCATGGGAGAGGGGCGTGCGGGGCCCAACGGGCACCCAGCATGAAGGCACCTGGTCTCGGATCACACACCGCTGGTCCTACAAAGTCTGCGTGTCGGCGTCCCCACGGAGAGCTCCGAGTGCTCAGCTTGGTCGGAACCAGAGGAGAAGCAGGAAAAATACGTTTGTGTTTTTCTGGCAGTCGTGAGGATGTGCTGGGTTTTTTCTCCTCTTCGGGTTGACTTTTCTGTTAAGCCCAGGTACGGATCTCCGTGACAAGGCCCCTGCGATAAGGTCAGCAGAAATTTACCTTGAACTTAGATTTTCAGACCCAAGAAATTTCACCTCCAGGGCTTTAGTGCAGAATTCTTCTCTGTTTGGCTTTTTTAGTCTCACTTGCAGGCTATTAAAGGAGATGTGACTGAGGATGTGCTCGTGCTGTCCTTCCTTGCAGGGATCCTAATTTTAACTGTCAAGACTGGCAACTCTATCCCAAACAGGAGAGAAAACCTGAGAGAGCATCTCTTTCCGAACCGTTTCCAAAACCCAATTAACTCGCTGGATAATCTGTTACTGTTTAGTTAGACACTCCCGAGCCTAAGCAAGGATGCAGAGCGGGGTTCTGTTTTTTGTGGAGAGGCTGCAGTGTGAGTAGTGACAAACAAGCTATTGCCTGTGGAAAAATCTTTTAAAACTGAAAGAAAAATGTTTTAGCATTTCAAATAGCTAATGCTCTGAGATCAAGTGAACTTCTTTGCTTTAGGAAGCGAAATGAATCTGCTTGACGGGATATTTTATTAATCGGTTTTAAGTTTTAGCAGTTTAGTTTTACATTTCCATTAATATTGTAGTATCATAGGAATTCGAGATAATATTACGGGGATTATTACATGCAAGTCGGTAATAGCAGAGGAAATGTAAAAGTTCATTACCGTCATTGAATTTTAGAGCGAAGTTAAGTCAACCTAGTTATGTGTGATTTGTGTGTGGAGCTGCATAAGCTGAAGGAGCTCAGAGCCTTTCATGTGCGTTTTGTTGTGTTCCTGAGCCAGCAGGATTTCGGTCCTGCCAGCTTCTGCTCCCTGTTACACCACTGGAAATCCCGTGGAGCTACCTGAGGTTGAAAAGGGACTGGAAGCCAACTTGTCCTATGCAGCGCATTTTGAGTGTTTTCCATCTGGAATTAAGAACACAGAGAAAATGAACAAAGTCCCATTTTTATTATTTGCTTAGGGCAAAGTCATGCAATTAGTGGAAGGAGAGGTTGATATGCAAAAAGGAGCAGCTTGCGTCGCTGTCTTTTTTGCTATTCAAGGGTTGAATTTCTGGAACCAAAATTAATGCTGAAATTATGAAAGCAAGAAAGGGGAAAATACATCTCTGGCTCTGGACATCCTCTGTAGCTGGACTGTTAGAGCTTCACTGCTGTGTGCAGCTATGTCACTATTTCACCAGCTGAACAATTACACATCAGGGTACACTAAAAGCACACAAATATCTGGAATAGCACCTAATAAAGTCATCATTTGCTCTGGTTGCTGAATTTAGCCCCTCTGAATTAAATTCCTGTAGGGGAACCAATTCTCTTTCTTTCTATGAAGTTGCCTTCCCGATACAAAGCCGTATTATATAATTGCAGAGAAAACATTTACTCACCGGGAAGTCTGCGCCCTGGTCCTGCCATTGTGCAGTTGGTGAAGTGCATTTTCCTTCTATAGATGCGATGATAGGAGCAATTGAAGGCGAGGTGTTCCCATATCCTGTCTTTTAATGGCCAGGCTGATGGATCCGTGGTGAGTGTCTGCCTCCAGCTGACTTTGCAGAGTGGGAAGATCTTGTGAGCAGCACAGAGAGCAGCTTGGGAGGCTGAGATGAAGGGGAAAAATGTATTTTGTTTGTTTGTTTTTTTTTTTTGTAATAAGTATCCTAAAATATTTGCGACCTTTTCTTTGTAGATTCTAGCACCTCTGTGCTTTGGACTGCACACTTAAGAGCCAGTCGCTGATTTTGAATGCCCAAGCCGACCTTTTTATCAGCTCCTCATCTATAAAAGGGGATAACACATTCTCTCCTATGGAGGTTCATAAACACTTGTGGGAAGCTGCACTCCATAATGCTGAGTGCCCGGAGCAGTCTGTAAATAAAGGGGCAGTCTCTCTTTGCAGCCGGCCGTGAATGGCGTGCAGTAAGCACGGCGTGGGATTGTGCTGTGGCCGGACAGATGAAGTGCTCTTGCCAGCTGCTTGCTGCACGAACAGCCCTCGTGGCCGCTCCTGGTGTAACCATCCCATGACCACGAAACGAGGAGCTGTATCCAGCACAGAATGGGGTGGAATTAAAGTTGCATGAGACTACGTTGGGTTTCCATGTGAGGTTTTGCTTTTTTTCCTTGTCCTAGCTGTGGTGTGGGTCCGTAACAACCCAAGAGCAAGGGTTGTTTGCCAACCTGGATTTCTTCAAGGCTTGAAGTCACCCAGATCCCTGTGGTGGAACCAAACTGTGTGAGTTGTGTGCGGCAGGTCGGCACGGGTGGCCCTGCTGCTGGTGGAGGAAGGACTGAGGTTGGTGAGGCAACACAACTCGCAGAGTTGCACAGCCCAGGCAGGGGTGATGGTCAGCAGTGTTTCTGCAAGTTTATGTTGGTAGATTTTGTGCTACGCATTACTCTGGTCTGCGTGGAGAGGCCTTGGTTTTAGTAAGCCTTTCTTCTGGGGGCAGAAACCAGGCTTCTGCTTGTGTCTGTAGTGGTCACAGAAGGGAATGCAGAAGCATCATTGCGTTTCAAGGCAGACCAGTGGTGGGTGGAAGCAATGGACCATCTATTCTGTTCCATTTTTGTCCGTGGTTAGTGACTTTAACTCAGAGAGAAGAAACTCACTGTGAAATGCTGTGCCTGTAAGTGCCAGGCCCCGTCAGGTTGTGGTTAGCACCTCAGGGTTCCCATTTTTAGGAAAGAAAAGAAGCCTAGCAAGCGTACGAACAGCAGCAAACTCGTATTATCCTACTGTGCTTTAAAGTTTATCAGGGACTGTGGCAAAGAGGTCCAAAGGTTAATTATGCATTGCACAAAAAAAGGAATTTCCTTCAAGTTTTTTTTTTTTTCTGAATTCCACAGAAGTTATTAAATAAATGGCTATATGCCTGCATTGTACCACTCATTTCCTGCCCTCTCATTTCCTCTCTGAACTAAGCAGGCTCAGTAATACAAGCTCAGCATTTTGCGAGTGCTCTTTGTGCCACCGACCCCGCGAACCAAGCGCGTGCTGGCCCGGCACCGTGGGGCAGAGATGCCACCGAGCGCCGCCGCCTCTTCGGAGCCTGGATATGGGGCTGCCAAACCGGGCGCCTTATTTGTAGCACATCCCCAGACCGAATTATCAGCAAAGCACTTTGAGGTAACGGCTTCGGCATAGTTGATGATTGTTCATTTTGAAAGATGTCATTTTAAGAGTTTCTGGAAGTTTCAGAGCTGCCCCCCGGGAGATCTGTGCCATGCCAAAATGTCATTTCAGATTCCGAACTACATAACTCCCTCGTACTTTCACTTTATAAATGTTTCACAGCACCTGCATTTTTTATCATTGCACTTTTATGTGACCTATGAGTTCCTTGTAGCTAACCTCTGAGGGAAGTAATATATTTTTTTTAAATTGGCTTTTTCCTCCGTCAAGAGATAAAACCGCCGCCCAATTATATCTTCCCTGTGCATAGATATTTGTATTAATATTTCAGCAAATGGAGTGTTTATAGTGTCACTCAGAGCTCTGGGTTATATTAAAAGAAGCGTGTCCTGGAAAGTGAACGCTGTGTTTCTTCCCTAAAAGTTGTTAGAATCAGGCCTTACTTCTTCAGTAGCAGACCAATCTGCTGATATTTTCTGCGAGTCATCAAACTCCATCCGCAGACCGTAATTATGTGTGAAATCCTGCCTGATCACTTCGCTGGCAACGCCACTGCTCAGTGCATAAAGCAGCATAAAAATAACCCGAGCCAATATTTGCGTTGCTGTCCCGTGCACAATGAGCACCACTGAAGCAGCAATGGGGTTTCCTTCCAATGGGCTGTCATCGAGGGGAAGGGCAGTGAACCCTTTAAACGTTCCCACAAAGGCTTGTAGCATGGGAAGGTAAGTGTCAAGTGCAGACATGCAGCTCTAAAAAGGGAAATGTTTGTTAATAATAATACAAAATTAGATGAATAGCAAGGGCAATAACCTAGATCGAGCAGTTCCGTGCTATTCCCAGCCCTCCCAAGGGCTGTGGGAGGTGATGGTGAGGATGGGCCCTGACGGGGAGCAGGAGCCTTACCCTGCCCTCCTGCAGGCCACGTGGAGGAGGGCTCAGCCCCAGGGATACAGATTTATTCTGTTGCTTTTGATCTCTTCTGTTTCAAGCTCTTCCGCTTTGTAAGAATTAATATTCATGGCGCTAAAAGGGAGGGAACGAGAGCGAATACGTGGGCTTGAATGAGGGAGGGCATGAACTGAAACCTGGGTTTCTCTTATCTCAGTCTCTTTCATGGATTTTGATCAGAAATTTCATTCTAGATCTATGAAATCTATGCTATGAAACTATCCTATTCTGTTGCTATGAAGCAAAAAAAAAAAAAAAAAAAATTTAGGCAAACTGATTTCTCCCCTGCCTCTCACAAATGCAGCATTTTTAATGAACTGACCTGTGCTGGTGAGGGTGCAAACTGGGTGGGAGGGCAAACCTGGCAGGACATTTTCCATTAATGTGCCAGTCACACAACAAGCGTAAGGTTGTAAATTCCCAGATTTCTGTGGGGTGTCTGTACTACACAGCTGGAAAGTTAAACCTGCCCCTTCCATTTGTTTGGGTTTTGCTTCTTTTTTTTTTTTTTTTTCCTCCACAAAAAAAAAAGAAAAAAAAAAAAAGAAAAAAAAAATTCTGGGATTTATTGGTTCCCAGAGTCCTGTATTGGATTTTCCCTTTCTAGGGAGTTATGCATGTGATGCTAATAATAAGATCTGATGGTGATATCTTTTCTTACAGCTACAAAGTCATGAACTCCGGGGTAGTATTTCCACCTCACAGCAAGCTTCAGTGCAGCAATGGTAATGCCTCTGGCAGCCTTGGGCTGCTGTATTAAGAGGAACACTGTGTGCCCCCCGTGGTGCTGATTTAAGCTCTAAAGTTAAAATTATTTTTAAGGACTTGAGACACAGAAAACCTCTGAGAATAACTGGTTGCTTCTGTGCTCTCCCCATAGAGCTGACACCGAGTATCAGATGTCCCTGCCAACTTTTTCAGGCAGTATTGGTTAAAATTGTTCAGTGGTGTCCCAAAGAGCAGTAATTGTTTAGTTAAAATCAAAGATAAGTCCTGGAAGATATTCCTCCGTAATTTAACTGTCTGGAGGAAGATACTCAGAGGTAAATAGGGCCTGTGGAAGAATGTTATTTTAATGCTGAATATGTTATTTTTATGATGCTAAAGGAAACTACAATCCCGTAATGTCATCCCTGCTTCCATTTCCTTTTGTTGGTGGCTGATGAAGATGCGTGACCCTTCCCACCACACCCCGCACCCCCATTTCCCCAGCTCCCCTCTGCTCTGATGAGGATGTTTCCACAACCAGGCACACCAGTTGATTTCCAGCAGCAGCAAGGTTCATGGGCAATTGGCACAGATTGACTCGTCCAGGCCTGTAAGGATCCTTGAGGACGAAGGACACCTCCCAGCCATCCTCCCCAAGGACATGAGGGGACACTGCCCAGGTAGCAGGGGTAGCAAAAAAAAACACTTTTGTGGTTAAAACAAGATTTTAACAAAGCAAAGAAATCAAGAAATATGTTTTTCAATAGCTAAAAGTGGGCTCCCAACTGTAGGGAAGCAGACCCCAAAAGGTGTAGCGTTTCCAGTGGCTTGCAGAGCTTGGAGCAAGAGCACTGGCTGGAAAATGATGAAGTTGTGATGATGATATCCCTCTGTCAAGGACAGATCTGGAATTCCAAAAGACAACAGGGCTTGTCCTAAGGTTATCGAGCAGCTTTGCTTACTTTATGGTTAAAATATGTCTTTTTAAACAGTGAGCACATTTTGTGTGTTCAAGAGACGAGCACTGAGGGAAGTGACGAGTTACTGCTTCTGTTGAAAGATTAATTTAATTTGCGTTCTTTTTGAAATTAAAAGCATTGAGTTAATATATGTGCTTAAAATGCACTGTCACCAGGAAGTGGCTCAGAGGCTGTGCTTTACTATGTTTATTATAAAGTATTTATAGTCTAATTAAGAAATAATTAAAAATACACAGCTCAAGAAAACTGGAGGGAGATGGGTGACAGGAACAGACAGAGCTTCCTGCTGGGTTTGCAGTGAACTTGTGACTACAAGGGGAAGTTTGAGGAACTTAGGGTAATTACTATATTCACTACTCTTACTCTACACACTACTCTTACTCTTTCCTACAAACCCATTTTTGGCTGAAGTTGGTCCAACCTGCTACAGCCTTTTTTTTATTTTCTAACAGGGGAAGCTCCTGCTGGGCCTGTGGGGCCTGATGCAGCAAAGACAACTCCTGTACTTGTTCGTGGTGCATGGCCTGAGGGTTATGTGTTGGAAAAAGAACAGTAACATCAAATTCCTCAATGTGAGAGTTTAGGAAGCACGTGTATGGGTGAAGAAAGTTAGGCCAGAACCTCTGCCTTTGGGTTTGTAGCCAGTATTTGAGAATGCAGGCTATGTGAGGACTGTCTTTCCAGATACTTCAAGGGATACAGAATATCTAGTGATTATTAATATGTATGAAAAGACGTAAAAAATCCAGTGCTATGGATAACACTCCTTGTTTTCCACTTGATCTTTTACTAGAGACATATTAATTCCTGTTACTGAAATGTAAACATACTTAGCGAGCTCAATTCGGAAGGCTTTATAGCTTCTAACCTTGGGAGTTTTGAAGGTCTTTCAAGTACATTCAGATGCCATTCTGTATGAACCACAGCTTCCCACTTCCTAAAAAGAAGCCTGAAAAAAACAATCGCTGATCACGTGCTCTGTAAGGATTCAGGTGGAAAAGCTGGGAAAAGATGAGGATGACCCTTTCAACTGCAGGAAGTATTGCCCGTTCAATTTTAAAAAAGGGGAAAAATTTAGCAGGCTTCACTAGCATAAGTCATTTAAAAGCTAGTACAGAACTATCTCACCAAAAAGACTTATTTTTAGTTATACTTACGGGATAAAGTAATATAAACAAGGAAACAGTTTGATCAGGTTGGGCAGATTCTTACCCAGCTGATTCTGTTGTGAGGTGATCCAACAGGAACTCGTTTTCCTGCAGTGTAAGTTATGTTTATTGTACATTATCCCCATGCTGTATCATGTACCTCATATATTTTGCTTTATGGGACAAATCAGATAACAGTTTAAGGCTGAGTGGTAGCTGACTATATATATTCCTAGCTAGTTAAACTGCTGGTTGTCAATGGGCATCTTTCATGTGAAAGGCAATTTCAAGGGGATGAGATTCTATCTAACAGGAGTACTTCAAGTACATTTTTATACTTGCTCACACACAGTATTTATTTCATAGCTATCTATGCAGAAGATGGATGTGAAAGATACAATTACTGAAAATCCCTCAACTTGCTTGTGTCATGTAATTTTTTTCGGCTCAAAGAAAGGTTTCAAATGGTTGTCCTGTAAACAAAAATGCTAAAAATGATCTTGTGGTTATTTGTAAAAGCAGTTTTGTCTATTCTTCAATTTCATGTTGCTGGAAAGGATTTCATAGTGTATGTGCAAGTGTTTCTTTATATTTGATAACCCACAAGCAGTGTGACAATTACCAATTTTTGTGGGATCAATTTCAGCAAAGAGATAATAATAGATTTTGGTTACTGATGGCTTGTAAATTTAAAATAATTCATCAAAAGTCAAAAATACAAATCCAATATCTTCATGGCTTTTCAGTACATATTTAATTGGATGTTGAGAAACCAACAAATGTATTTACAGAATAAAAAGGTCTCATAAAAAGAAAATTGGCCGAAAGAACTTAATCTTTTAATCCATGTCTATGGTGACTTAGAAAACGTGAGGCTGTGATGTTTCAAGAGTGATTTTGTTTACTCTGTTATATTGATATGAAATTATATTGATCGTATTAACTTCTGTGTTTAAAATGTTCTCCCTCCTGGCTGTTGATATACGTAATGTCTTTCCTTTTTTAATTTTCTGTTCTTCACATTAAGGGATGAAAATAGGGCAACGTCTATTCCAGTTCAACTGTCTAGAGACGCTTCTGTGTGGATTTTGTGTGCCTTCCAGAATAATAATAGTAACCAGCTTGCCACCAGATCTGTAAGGGCAAGATACTATCTAATTATTAACTGCACGCTCCTTCGGAGTTTCTCAGTGTGCTTTCCCAACACTGACTCACCAAAGCTTATAGTGTGCAAACACTCCCATACCCGACAGAATAATGGAGATACAAGTCAGTAAGAAAGGCGCTTGGTTTTTAGGTACTTAAAGCATGCTAATTTTGGTAACTTTAACCATTTTTCAAAGTTGAACCTTACTGTATTTTTCTGGGGTCCTTTGCAGTGAGGAATACAGCCTAGATCTTCCATGGGGACTTTATTTATAATTTCCTATGATCCCTTTGTGCAATGGAAGAAAAATGCACTGCAGCAGGAGCGTAACTAGAAAGTTGTGGCCTGCAAGCTGATTGTCAGAAGGAGGGCTGTTTCTAAGCTGCCCAAGTCTGAAAAAAAAAAAAGGCCATGAATTGAAAACGTGACATTCTCCTCTGTTTCCTCGGAAAAAGGTTTTATAGTGACATAAGTAATATATATTTCTGTACTATCGGAAGGTGTTAGATGTGCTGGTTCCTAATCAGTATTTTGCCGCATGCACATCCAATACTGCAGATGTTTTCCCTGTGAACTTACTCTATAACCCTGTGCTACTCTGCATTCTGTAATTGTACTGATCCGTAGTGTATTGTGTTTTTTTTTTCCCAGCTGACCTTTGCTTTTCACTGACATTTGCAAAATGTGACTAAATGAAACTAGACTAAATAATGTTAACAGCAAAATCTTTTTGCCTCTCTTCTATTACAAAAAAAAAAAAAAAAATCTATTTTCTGAAACTGCAGAATGGGAGGAAAAATGCAAAAGTTCAGATATTTGCTATTACTACACTACATCCAAACGCAATTAAAAGCATTGACCACTTGCTTATTTTTATGTGCTGATTTACACAAATCTATTCTAAGTAATGAAGGGCCCAGCTGGTACAAATCGTTACCAAATGCCTTTCATAGCCACCTTTAGCTGGAGAACATTTGTTCTATTTTAACTGAGAACAAATTGTTTCAAATCCTGCCGGAGTCTCTCCAAAGTATTGAACACGAGTTTATCAACTGTTTGGAAAGGAGAAATTAATTTACACGCTTCTCTGCTGCCAGATGTGGGCTCTGACAGGTTGTGGTACAACAGATCCCAGTTTCTCAGTGCAGTCCCCCCAGCTTTTGGGTGGAGGGGACGTTTCCTTGCTGGGTAAAGCAACCTTGGCAGCAAAAGCTGCTCAACAACCTATTTATTAGTATCTGTACTCCTCCCCTGCTGTTATATTAATATAATGAATTGTTCACAGGTGCTTCAAATGAGGTTTAGATGATCACTGGGAGCTTTGTTACTCAAACAAGCCAAATTGAATGGAGCAGATGCAGTAGCAACAGTCCCCTAGCAAAAGTACGAAGTGTGACTTAATGAAGGTCATTTTGCACATTTTGGCCTTGATGACCCTAAGAACAATAAGACTGTCATTATTTCACTGTTTCTAGACAGAAAGGTGATTGCTTCCTGCCCACTTGCCTTGTGTTTTTTTTAGATGTCTTTATTACATCATTGGGAGCCTTTAATTGCATTTAATCCCACTCCCTTTTAGCTGAAATGAGATAGTTCCCAAAAGATTGTTGTTAAACTGTGCTCTAAGTCGTGTTTGAGCTTTAATGTTCTTTTGTGTGGTGATGTTTAAAACACAGCGAGCACTCAAACACTAGCCTAGGTGAATGTGTAGTCAAATGGCCATTCTCTGGAAATGCAGGCCATGTAAAAGCGAGGAGTTAGAGGTCGTGCCAGACGTCTGGCCCGGGTGCTCCCTAAGGCTGATATTTGCACCGTCCAAAACTTGCCTTTTTCTTCTCTTCCCTTGCTTTGTAACAAACACAGAGAAACTAGCAAACTGCCATTATCCCAGAAAGGCCTGTGTATGCAATTAGCTTTGTGAATGCTGATTAACTGGCCTACAAGGTCTCTTCAAAGGCTCTGCGCAATGCGAAAGAGCTGCAGTCTCTGGAAGATGAGCTCTGTGTCATAGCTGAGTGCTTCTGAAGCGAAGGCATCGGACCAGCAGTTGGCAGAGGCCTGTGTCCTCCCTCCTGGCTGTGCCACAGATCTCACTGTGATTTGGGGGAAAGCTCGGTTATTCTCTGAGTCTCCTTTCCTTGTTATGGAAACGGGAATAAAGATGTTTTCTTACCAGCCTTTTCCTGTGTTTATGCATTTTTGAGATAAGGCTCCTCTCTCGCTTTATGCCTTCCACTGTGCATCATAAAGGGATTCCAGTCTCAGCCAAAGGCTCTAGGGTCTATAATAATTGCAATAATGTGAAGGCTACTGTACCCAAGGAGCCACTTACCTCCCTCCTCCCCCAGATAGAAAAGAGAAGAGGCTCTTTTCCTTCCTTTTTTTTTTTTTTTCAGATGTTTGAAGGGAATGCACCGGGGTCATAATGGGCATTGCTTGAGTATCTACATGCCAAACTCTCTAATGCTTACGTTTGATAGGTCAGTGACAGATATCACCGAGGAGAGAGGACAGCGTTTTAACCTTGAGTACACATTGCAGGAGAAAATTACACAGAAGAGCCGTGCACAACTCCTGTGCAATGAGCCGGAGAAAAGGATCTTCATTGGACTTTCATCGAGAGAGGGCTTTGGAAGGCGCTGCCAAATGTTGTCATTGTGTGAGAGGGGGGGTACAGCGTGTGCACACCGGCTGCAAGTGGGCAGTGATGGAAGCGCCACCAGGACATCATTCCTGCCTGGAAATGTTATCCCTGAGAGTTGAAATAACACTGTACAGTATGGGCACAATGTTCTTTGCTCTTCCCAGCAGAGCCGTAATTTTGTTCTTTCTCCAGCAGTTACTTCCTCGCCTCCTTCTTTGCTCCAGCAAATAGTGCATTCATGGAGTTCCAGATTAGTCAGATCCTAACCCTTGGGTGGGTTTTAGTGTGAAAGACATGTATTTGGATGATTTTCTGCTTATGTGTCACTAGACTTTTATAAACAAAGTTTACACCGGACTCCTGGGGTAGGTGTTCCTTTCATGCTTATTGGACTTTATGGCAGAGTCCATAAAGTGGAGCACAGAGGTTATTGTTGAACTTCAACCATGAAAACTGCTATTATTTGGTGTGTCTGTGACATCTGTTATATCCTGTTGTGCAGGTGATGAGAGGTAGATTTTGTTTCATTTTGAAATCTGTTGGTGAGTTTGAATAGTGTCTGAAATGGTTGATGGTTCATCAAAGCACATACAAAACACTTGCTTCCTGAGCTCAATGCAAAATCATCTTCTAAAGGTGTAGCAAATTAGTGTTCTGTAGAGAGAGGGATTCAGTTTCCAGGCTATCTTAGAGGCCAAGCAGTAAGTAGCTGTGTCAGCTGTGTGGGTAACCTTCCCCCTGCATTAGAAAAAAGAAGATGTTAATAGGATAGACCAAGTGGGGAAGGCAGATTTATGGCTACCTGGATACAAATGTTAGCAAATTCTTATTTTGTTTACTGGTGCTGTTTAATTTCAGTGGATTTTCTCATGAGTTTAACTTTCTCTGATCCTAGTCATCTTGGTGGGCAATGACACAGCACACAGATACAGGCAGTGCTGCGCAGGGCTGGAGCACACCTAACTGCAGATCTGAAGGTAGCAGAAGGGCATCAGGCCGGGGAAGCTCTACGCTTCCATTTTCTCATCCATTATGCACCCTTGCATATGTGTTCCTGCTCATGCTGTGAATTTTACGGCGCTCTTTCTTCCTCATCAACAGGCCAGATGGATCTAGTCTTGCTTACCACCCACTCCTGAGCTGTAGTATTTATTGACATTTGTCAGTCCCAAACACTTACATTGCAGCAGACAGTAGCTGTTCAGTTGAATGCTATAGATCTTTGGTAATCCATTATCTATTTAATCAAATTTGGAAAGATTCTATTCCTTGCTAAAGACCGTGTCTATGATGCCTTTGACATCTAGAGTTAGCGTGCTTAAAGGTTCAAAAACCTTGTTTTTTAAACGAGGTTTAAACGTTTTTTAAATGGATTTTTCCTTGCTCTGAAATCTGACATACATCTTGCTGCCTTTGTTGAAATCTATTTTTATGCTGAGGAAATAAACTCCACTTTAAAGGAAGACATACTTAGGCAGATGTTAATGAGAAATGAAGGAATCAGAAGGGACTGGGTTATTCAGCTTAACAATAACTTGGGTTTCTTTTCAGTCTGTTTATTACTGATTCAACGTAACTTCTCTGGATACTGACGCTGCTGTTTCTGTCGCTTTTCCTAGAGGTAGACAGATTCAAAGCTTTGATGCACAATGTATGTGGAAGTAAGCCTTCCTAAAGTTGCAATAGTGCCTGCTTAGCATCTAGAACTGGAATTTGATCCTCAGATTGGGTTGACATGGTGGGGGCGCCGTATTTGCTGATTTGCTGTGTGTTACTCTGATTTGGAGATGTACCACCTCAGTAGAAAATCTGAATTGCTATGGAAATGCCAGATAAACCACGGATCTGGAAAACTGTCATCTCTTCTCTCTGTGTATGTTGCACAGTCTCAAACTGAGCCTTAAGCATATGACAGTCATCAGTCTTTTAAAAATCCAGGTTGTTAATGATCTTTGAAAATGTCATGTTTTTGTAGCAGTGGGTGAAGCCTTCAAAACTGGGTTGTGTAGGTTCTGTCTTGGTTCTGTCATAACTTCCTATTGACTGTAAATAAGAAAACGAAGAAGAAAAAGTGACATAGACATTTAGGAACCTAAACTGTGCCACTGAATGGTTTTCTTGTATCAATAAATAACGTGCATTTGAGGTGTTTTGTTAAACCTCTGTGGTTTTTCTCAAGCTAATGTAATAATCTCTTTCAAGTGAATGATTGTATTTTCAGGTAAACTGCAAAACCCCTTTAGAAATGAAGCCCTGATCTAGTTGACATCTATAAATTTATAACAAAATAAAAGTACTTCAAATATCCTTCATTCAAATTGTGATTTCAAGATTTATATTATTGGATTGAGTTGCTAAGCTGGTACTTGCAATTTACATTTCTACCTGGAAAGCTTGAAGAGGAAAAGAATATAAATACCAAACACCAGAAAGAAGTGATTTGTCAAGTGTTGAAATATACTACAGAAACATCAACTTAGGCAAATGTGTTTGGATGAACCGCAGCATGCTGTCCACAGCTGAGGTGCCCCCAGACCTCTTGCAAACCTTCGCTGTGCAGAGTGGCTGGGGACTGGGAGCTCCGGTGTCCAGCCTCACTGCTGGACCATGAGAAAAATGACATCCCAGGGGCTAGTACATAACTCCTTGGTGTGTTGTAGGGTACCAGGAGCCCAGAGATCTTATATTTGAACTTGAGGCTGACTGCAGGGCCACGTGCGTGGAGTCCTGAGTTTCTAAGCGAAGCAGCCACACTTCTCTTAGGTCCTCAGTCCTTGGCACAACCTGCTCCACAGCCTGCAGCACCTGTGGGGTTTGGGGGTGATCCCATAGAGCAGCTCCACTGCTGCTCATCATGAAGGAGCCGTGGCAAAGCAGTGAGTAATCAGCTGCTGAAGGAGTGTATCTGGGCTTGGAAGTGCTGATGCTAATTCTGAAGAGGCAAAAGGAAATGTCTTTGATTTGAATCGTAATGAGACACTATCAGGAAAGGTTGGTAATGTAGGCAGTAAAGGCAAAGAAATGTAGAAATGTACCAGATACCATTTAAATCATAGATTGTTAAATTTGTAATTTTTAAAAGAAGAATGATTAAGAATTGATTTCATAGTTTAAAAAATAGCTTGATGTAGTAGTGGGCTCAACTCACTTGGAAATGGGCTGAGCAGGTTTCAAAGAAAATTGTTAGGAATCTTCTCCTGGAGCCTACCAGAAATAACACATTAACTCTAAATGCCTTGTTCAGCTATCACACATAATACCATGCTGAGGACATTTTTTAGGATGAGTCTGAGGTTAAGAAACACACCTATTGAATAACTAGTGCCACTTACTTCAGCACTCGAGTTTTCCTCAGAGGTCTTCCATCCAATTACTGACCAGATCCAGTGATATTTAACTTATCAGATCTGACAAGAGCTGAACCCAAGGTAGAATGACTGCTTAAACATTTATTTGTGTCAATGACACGTTTAAAACTCTCTGCTCTGTCTAAATATTTAAAGGAAAATATAAAGAGGAAAATGTAATGTGACATAAGAGGAAATGAAAAACCACCTTACTTGTTGAGGACATTCACTACACACAATTGCTGTCTTGTGAATAGCTGTTATTTTGGCAGAAATTGAGGGGAACGCAATCCTAAGTATCATGTTTGTCTGTCTCTTTTTAACAAAAAAAAATGCTTTTTACAATGGCAAGCAGATCTTTTGCTGTCAAAATCACAGAACATGACAACAGCCAAGATCTTTATGAACCTCAAAGACTGAAGTCTTTGTAAAGCTTACGTCTAAAATAATAATAATAAAAAAGATGAAGATAAATGCATGCTTAGGAAAGGAAGTTTCAGTATTGTCCCAGTTCTGAGAATTTAAGTGTGTTGACTGGTTGGTAGAATAGAGTACACCTTAAGAACAAGCTGCAATAAGCTTTCTTGTTGGGGAAGCGCAGAGTGCAAGCTGTGTAGCTGTGTGGACAGAGTGAGGAGTGAAGGGGATCTTCCACAGCTTGGAAAACAGGAACTGCTGAATGTTAGGACCAAGATGTTGCAAGAAGTAACTGATGGGTTGCATAGTTTTGATGTGAAAATTGGGCAAAGTAATGCTTAGTTAGTATTCAACACTGTGTTGGTCTTTAGAAAGCCTTTTAATAATTACCTGATGTATGCAGTCAGATGTTCATGTAAGCAAATGTGTTCAGCTGGGAATACAGAGGCCTGATTTGGTTGTTTTTAACCTGTGCGAGGCATTTTAACACACTTTCATCACAGGGCCCTTAGGGACATCCGGATCAAGCTGTGGTGGGGATCTCAGCAGCATGTTGAGGATCCTTTCCACGCTCCTTTCCTGTAGGAATGGATGTCAGGGAGGGGGAAGCTGCAGACGGGAACTGGCAGGCACCCAAGGCTCTCTGATGCAGAATGCAATCGCCACTAAGTGATGTGCACGGGCTCCTTGCACCTCTACAGAAAACGGAAATCTTTACAAGATTCGGATCACAACTGCTAAAAGTTTACTTGGGGGAAAGATCTAACGAATTAGTTAAATTGTTCACTTCATGCTTTCCATTTGGTACATGGATTTCAATTTATATAAAGCAAAAATGAAGTTTAAGTATTGCAACAAAATGTACAGAATGACACAAAGGGGAAAAATTCCTAGTGGAGAGATTCACGCTAAATCTTCAACTCTCCTTTTACTCCCTAACTCAGAATAAAACCAAATTTCAAAATTCTTTTTAAAGCAGATCTGTATTCTTCACATGTAGATGGATTTTCCATAGGAGGTATAGATTTTCTGTAGTAGATATCTTTTACTGTCAGTTTACGTCTTAAATTATCGTTAGCACTTTCCAAAGTAATACAAAACATGTGGGCTCTCAGTAAATAAGGGTGCTGGAAATTCTTGTCATCCCTGAACTTTTGCTAGAGAGGAGATTGAATTCGGAGGTTTCTGTGTGTGGATCATCAGTGATGTCTGGAGGGGATGACAGAACAATGGAAACTCAGAATGCGTGCGTATATCATGTTCTTAGCAACACGCTCTCAGTTGGAATCTGACACAATGTTTGCAAAAGCAAACCTATTCTAAATTAGTTTGCAGTTAATTGGCTGTGAAGGGAAATGCACCTTGCCAAAGAGGGTTTGAAATATGAAGCAGTTTGGATCTGTGAAGAAAGTTGATCTCTGTACTTGAAGAATCACGAGCTCTTTCATGGGCATCTGGGAAATAATATGATCATAATCTGCAGCGCCTTTGTGAATTCCATTCTTTGGCAAAAGGGGCATCCGCTTGCTACCATTTGCTTGAAGATTGATTTTAGAGGGGTAGTCTTAGCCTGTATGTTGGGGCTGTTCCTTTGCTGTTGGGAGAAGAGGTTTCATTATGGTGATTTCAGTAATGTTTTGTATATGTTGTGGAGAAAGACAAGAACCAGAAGACCATATAATGTAAAGATCCTTTTTCCATTTTCACTCCTGGGACTCGAGATGAAATGAAGGGTCCCATCCACAGCAATGCTTGAAGTCTATGTAGTGTTGAATGTTCTTGCGTGTCTCCTTGGTCTTTCCAAGCATAAACGGAGAAAGTCTCACTGTAGACCTGTGAAATAGGTGTGGTGGAGGTGGACACAGAAAAAGCATAGGTCGACTTATCCAGGGTCACACAACTAGTCAGTGAAAGAGCTGGGATTTGAACCACATTCCTGAATCCTTTTTGTGCATCTAACTAGGTGATCACGCACAGTTTTTTGAGGTGTATGGAAGGAGGAGTTCCTTCAGTGACTGACCTGTAACACAGGAGGAACATGCACTGCTCCATCTTCAGAAACCAGTAGTGAGAGGCTGGATCTTTCAAGATGTAAATTTCATTTTCATTATGTTCCCATGCTGGCTTTTAACAGATGCCTGTGACTTTTCAGGATAATACATCTGTTTCATTAGATTGCACTATATAGTAAAGAATTACCATAACCTCTGAAATGCCACTGCCAGCAGATAGAGGGCCTCTCATTTTCTGTGAAGCACTGCCTTTTTTCTACATAGACCTTTCAGAAGGACAAGAGCAACATACTCTCTTCAGCCACCCATTAGCCAAGCAGGTATCTTTAAGAAAATAGCTCTAACGGGAGTTCTTTAGTGGAATCAGAGAGCTGAAATGGAGAATTACGTTTCTTTCCATTTGAGAAAATAGAGGATGAATGCCAAATCACAACTAATTCCTCTGCTACGTGGCTAAGGAACTATCTGTGTGGCTACAGTGGTAAGAGCAGCTACCATACCTACTGATAATCCAGCAGGTATTATCTCCAGTCAGTGCCTAATTGCCTTAGAGGAACTTATTACACTGGAGCTGGTATAGTGTCAGGAACGATTCACACAAAGTATCTCCAGAGTGATCAAGATGATCCTGCTGTGGGCTACAGGATGTACCAGCAAATTCCAAGAGTGGCTTTGTGAGTAAGCTGACATTTTGAAAACTCAATTGGCACAGGATGGTCTGCACATTGTTCTGCGTCTTAGGGAAATGCTAATAGCAGAAACAATGACTGATTCTCTTGTCAGGTATTTTAGTACCCAGTGCAAGAATCGCACTTTGTGAAGTGTAACAAATACCTTTCTTTCCTAGATTCTTTGAAAACATAACCTAAAGGTCCTTGTCTAACATATCTCAAAATTTCTCTGCAATATTATTTGTTAGCCCTTTGTAATCACCACAACTCAAGATACATGAATTGGTTTAGGAAAATAGCGCCTGTTTTCCATCTCAGAGAACGTCCAATTTTCATTAACACTAATGGTTGTTACACACATGCACTGACAATAACCTTACAGGTTTTATGGCCTAGTGATTTACCAATTATGCAGGCTGATACTAGTTTTATGGTGTGGATGCTATCTTAACATTTCACATGATAAACACACAGGCTTGCAGCTGGACAAAACACAGTGGATTAAATAAAAGAAAACTTTATTCTCGCCTGGCAGAATGCTAGGAGTTTGCACCAGCAGAGCAGATTTTAGGAAGGGAACCTCTGGAGACCCATCTTTCAGCAAATGTTCTTTATTTGTCTGCTCTGGGAGGAAACAAGCTCCATCCTTGGCTCCGTAACTCCATCAGAGTTACTTGATGCTGATTAACTTACACAGGAGATGAAAGCAGGAAGGTATTTGAGTACCATTCTCCTAGGGAGTCAGATAACATGGTTAGGAAGTTCTCTTGTGAATTCTGACCACCAGGTAAGTGTTCTTTCTTGGTGCAAGGTGGTTTACAGGCAACTGCAGATCTCACTGGGAATTGGGTAATAAAACAAATTACTTAAAAGCTAGGTGTGTAGGTGTTGATAATGGGTATTTTAGGGCTATTTTGAGCTAATTCTTTCAATAGTGTACACAGTGCTCTTGGTTGTAGTATTGAACTCATCTCTACCTCAGCTAACGTGTACCAGAACATTGTATAGCTTGTGATCACTGCTCTATTAGCTCAAATCTAATCAAGAACTATGAAGGTGATACTACTTTCCCTTCAGTTATTTTGGTAGGTGCTAAGGGACCAAGTGCTGCAGAGGAAAACTACACAACGCATTGGAAAATAGCTTAGAGAACCACTTTTTTAGGTTCCTACCTTTAACTTTTGCACGTAGTCAGTGGTTACAGGAAATGACATCTTTGGTCTAAAGTTGGGGGTTTATCACTTCATCAGTGATGGTATAATACATTATCAGAGAGGAGAATACAGGAATGCTGAGTTTAAATAAGCTTCACAGATGAAGACAAAAGAAGACTATGCAGACCTACTAAATTTCTTGCTCCTTTGTCTCTTGGTCATGTATTTTGGTAGAGAGGAAGAACTCTGACCATAGAGATGTTCTCATGTGAGAATCTATATGGCAAAATTATGGCCCAAAAATATTTTTCGTGAAAGCAAAGCAGGTTGCTTATGGCAACTCCTGCATAATGAAGGAACACAATGAAGAACTGCAGTTCATATTACTCTTCAGGTCTGTTCTATTTTCATAGGTGGTGTTTTTTGTTGTTGTGTGTTGTGTTTTTTTTTTTAAGTAGGAAATTGCATAGTATAATTACAAGTTCATTTGCATTCATATTACAAGCTGTGAGCTAGTACATACTTTTAGATTTAAAAAATACTGTTAGCAAGTGTGACTTGCATCCATAAATTTCAGAAATGGGAATGGAGTTTACACTTAGTGAAAGTTCCTTCTCTTGTTAGCCAACAACCAGCACCCTTCCTGTAAAAAGATTTTGGGGAGGTCAGCAACGGGGTAAATGCAACTTCATTTTACAGTGTAATGGGCAAGGGCATAGAGCAGCTCAATATGCCTTTTGAGAACCGAGGATCACAAACATTTTATTGGACTTAATACTTATAGTCAAGCATAGCCAAACATCATCTAGAGGATACTGTTTTTTCCTAATGGAAAGGTGTCTTCTATTGCTTTTTTGTTTCTTCAGGCTTGTGTCGTCTTGAGATGATAAAATCCTTTCCAATTGGAAATATTGCTGCAATTAAGTTTACTACTAGGACTTACAATTTTTTATCCATATTAGAATAAATGGGTTCAATTGATAATCCCGCCTTCCATTTCTGTAATAAATGGAATTGAAGAAAACAGTTCTATAGCAGGTCTCATTCCACCAACTGCTTCTATAAATGTGGTATGACTTTTGAAATGCATTTTTGTTACGTCGTAAAGGTTATTAGATGACTATATCTTTTATGCTTAGTACCTAATGTGCTATGCAAAGAATAATTGAGGAAGGTGAATCGGAAAATATCTGAGAGCGTTATCAGATCTCCGCACGCACTTTCAATCGATCTGTTTGCCCAGCCGCTGTTGGATGGGCGCTCTCTGCCCTCCTGCCTGTCGGGTGGAGGGAAAATAACCTGTCAACATCTTTCTGCCTCATGAGCATCTTGGCGATCGCTCCTTGACTGCTGTCTCAAGGAGCACAGGGCAGCAGCTGGGTTTTGGTGTGCCCAGTGCCATGTCTTGCTCCTGATTTCTGACCAGCCAGTGCCCCGTGCTGGGGCCCTCTTCCCGGTCAACTGGAGGAGGCACCATCACGCAGGTGAATTGCATCTATCTGACGGCCACAAAATGCTTTTACTTCAGTAATTTCCCTCAGCGAGAGCCCAGCTGCTTTTATGCCTTGATTGGAGGTAACACTAGTGAAATTGCAATAACCTCGCGAATGTACTTCTCTTCTGTATGTAAATCCTTTCAGGAAGTGCATGACAGCCTCCGTTTTCTATGGGTCTCCGTTTGTAAAGAAGCTGTTATCACAGAATAAGTTTAATGGGTCGTGAATTTTGTGTTGAAAGGAGAGTCTCTCCATGACTTCTGATCCGCCTGCAATAGACCTACTGGCTCGGCAGCAAGTGCATTAGGCTAAATATGCTTCCTCCATTGACTCTGAAGGTAACAGCCCTAAATGCCTCATTAAATTTTCACGGGTGACTGAGAGAAGCCATGAGAAAAACACCACGATAGCAGCGGGGGCGACGGCGGCTGCGCCCCCCCCCCAGTGCCTCGGGAGCCCCACGGGGGCCGTGGGCCACCACCCCGCCTCGGGGGGCGATGGGGGGCAGCGTGGGGCAGCCCAGCCTTGGGGCTGTGGGATTAGGGAGAGCCGAGGAAGGGCTGGGAGACCGCGTTGGTGGCTTTGTGGCCGGGTTTCACGCGTGGGCAGGGAGCAGACTGACAGAGACCGACTGACAGACCGGGGCGGGCGGCGTGTAGGGGGCGAGCTCCCCGCTCCTGCCGTCCCCCTTCTCCCTGCCCACCAACAGCGCCGAGACCCCCAGCCTTAGGAAAGGAGGGGAAAGAGGAGGAGGAGGAGGAGACCGACCCTCATCAGCAGCTTGCCTCCACCACACGCCTCCCCTTCTCCCCTCCCTCTGGCCTCAGCGCCGCGCTGGCGGGGGCCGGCGAGGGCAGGCGACGCGGGAAGGCGGCTCTCAGCATGGACGAGCCATGTGTATCCTAAGGAATAACAGCAGCTGCTGCGCCCACGATGGGGAGCAGAGGAACGCCAGGAGGAGAGGGCTCGCTGGGGCAGGTGAGGGCGCCGCGTCCCTTCTCCCCTCAGCGCTCGGGGGGCGAGCGGGGTGCCCGCTGCCGGGGAGCCCCTCGCCGGCACGGGGTGCATGGGGATGGGAGAGGGGGTCTCCGGAGGAAGTTTTTATTATTATTGTTATTAATTTTTGTCCGTTCTCGCCGCGCCGAGGAGGGGAAGGGACTGGAATCTCCTCAAGTCGCGGCAACTTGCCGGCTTGCTTCGCCCCCCTCCTCCCCTTTCAGCCGAGTCTCGGGTGCAGAAGCAGCCGCTCGCAGCTGAGCTCTGCCGAGCCCGGACTCTCCATCCCCTGGAGGGTGAAATACGGGAAAAAAAAAAAAAAAGAGATAAAATTTAAAAAAATAAGAGATCTCCGGGGCTGCTCCGCGGGTTGCTGCGGGCTGGGCGCGCTGCCTCAGCCTTGAGCCGCTGCCGCCCCCCAGCTGGGGAGCGCCGACCGCGGCTCCGGTGCCGCTGTGCCCTGCTCGTCCCGGGGGTCTCCCCCTCGTTCCCTGGCTCCCGCAGGCTGTCAGGACCGGTGGGCAGCCCGGGCAGGGCTATGCTGGGTTATGCCGGGCTGTGCTGGGCTGTGCCGGGCAGCTCCGCGCTGCCTCCTTCCCGGTGAGGGAGCAGCCGGGGCGGGAGACGCCGCGCTGAGGAGCGGCGGGGAAATGGCGCCGGGAGCCGCGGGGCCGGGCTCGCCCTGACGAGCCGGGGGGCGCCTCGCTGAGGGGAGAGACCCTGCCCGGGGGGCCCGGCTGGCGGCGGGGTGCCGAAAAATGCTGCTGGGGAGCCATGGGGGAGCGAGCCGGGGGTGTTTGCCCCTGAGAAGGGGGGCTGGGAACCGCCTCTGCCTGGCCCCGGGGGCTCCCGGTGGTCCCCTGAGGTGCCCGGGGCTGGGGGCTGGGGGCTGCGGGCAGCGCTCGCCCGAGCAGCACCCAAAAAAGCTCGGCCCTAAATCGCAGCCTCCTGAAGCCTGCAGGCGAACAGGCAGCCTTCGGCTCCGCTGCCAACTTCGGCTTTCTTGAGCTCGCAAAGTTAATTTTTTTAGGTCTTTCCTCGAAGTAGTTTTAAAAGCGAAGTCCTTGGGACGCTTTGCCATTTGTCTAAATTCCGAACGCATGTCTGAAGCGTTTAATCATGTTTATTGTCTTCAGCCACTCAAACGGAATAAAAATTACTTATCGTTGATGAAGCTTGTCTTGCAAGCTGTTTCACAGTATGTTTCCGTTGCAAGACGCAGCGCTGTGGTAAACTAGTGACAATCGTATTGTTTATTGTTCGTTCCTGCTCCGTCCCCACCCCCTGTGGTGCCGGTATCAGGCTGTTCCTTACCACTCGCCTCAAAAATCAAAACGGGAGCGGAAGTTTTCACCAGCTGGTTTGATATTTCCAATGGTATCGGCAATTTGCATCTTTCATTTTTGCTTTTAAGGTAATTTCCATCAAGCGTGCCGAAGTCAGCTGATAAATATAAAAAGGGATGGAGACACTAAGCTAAAATGCACTCTCAAACTCCTGAAGTGGAGTTGTAGGTGGAATTAGTGCTGGATTCACAGTCATTGTTTATTTCTGAGCCCCTTTCATTACACCATCCCAAAGCACACCGTTCCTGGCCCCCTTGTCATCACCACTTTGTTTTATTACACATTTAAAACGCACTATTCACGTTGGTCTAGAAGTTCAGATTTATTGTTTGGAGTGCTTTGATACAGCTGCTGATCTTGGACTATACCTCACTGATGGTTTTGCTGCACTTTAACAGTATCTCAGCACAGTGATGGAGGACACCATCATGTTTTCTTGTAGGATTACCTTCGGGACTTCAGTGACTGCACACATCAGTGGTTTCATCTTAGGAGGATTGAAATTGATTTTCTTTTTTTTTTTTTTCCTCTTTCTTTTTTTTTTAGTTCAGCTAGTGAAAGACCCTGTCTGTGTATGTCCTTTGACCCGTGGCCTCACATGATGAAGTGACACCAGCAGTGGAGGATGTTGACTTGAAGCTGCTGCTAGGGCTTCAGAAGTAGAGGTACCAGAACAAATACACTGTTCTGGCGGTCAGCCTGCTTTGTCCTGTGGGCAGGGCACTGCTTCCAACCATATGTTGGAAGACTCCTATATAAACATACCAAAGTAATTTTAAACCATGAACCTTGTGATTCTTTGTCAGGCCTACTGAAAGACCCTCTCTTGATGCAGAATGCAGGAAGGTTGACCTCCCCCTCTCATCCTCAGTTCTGACAGGCCTGTTTGCTTTTAAACACTCAGAATTTCAAATTTTGCAAGATGTTTGTATTGAATTTAAGAATAGCCAACCTACTTGGTTAAATAGTGGTTAGGCAGGAGAACCTCTATTTTTACAGTTGTGTTTACATTTCAAAGTGATAGCAAATACCAGTAAAGAGGACCAAGATTTTCTAGACTTTATAGTTCAAATAAACTTTCCCAGTCAATATTTAGTCAAGGTCTTGATGGTTAAAGTTAACTGTGCAAGTCAATGTTTGGTCAAGGTAATGACTTGATTTTTACAAACACTACCCAAGCATTCTTGCAAAATTAATCAGTTTCTGGATCACAGTACATTTCATCAGCCAATTATTAGGAATAAAAATAGGCAATTACTTGCTCTCAGATGTCCTGTGCTAGTTGGTGTTATTTCAGCACTGCTTGCCACCAGCCCTTCTGTGTCCTCATTCGTATACTGTTAGTTCTACCTTTAAAGCATATATCTGCACACTGGATTTTTTGAGATTAAACAAGTCCTATACTATCCTGTTTTTATAGGTAGGAAAATGAGGCATGGGTAGGCCAGGTGCTGGCTCTTAAAATGAGTTGTGAAGCCGTGCAGCACAGCAGCAGCAACCTTTGCATATTTAGATCCAAGTGAGTGTTTCAGGAGCCTGTGCTGGGCACCCAGTTCCTCATATAGCATGCGGGATGAGGCAGGCATTTCTGGTAATGCAATCATTGGATAAAATATGAAAACAGTTCTGGTGTCTGGGACAAAAGTGATGTAATTGAATATGTTGACATTGGTACTTACAGTGCGTGACTCAAGTGTGTTGTGACATGGGAAGGAGCTGGAGGACTCTACTGCGATTCTTCCTTTCTTGGGAAGAAACTGAGATCTTCATTATTGCAAGTTGTCACTTAAAGTCTCTTCAACTGACACTAATATCACAGTCTGGACTTCAGTTGTGCCAGATTTTTTCTTTTTTTCTTCCTTTCTTTTTTTTTTTCTTTTTATTAATTGAACCACTTGCAAATGCATTCCATGCAATTACATGGATATTAGAGTAGATATTCATTAGGATTTTACTAATCTAAACCTCAAGTGCTGTTCTGCAAATTTGCCAGCCTTTGTAAGGGAGTGCTTGACTTCATCAGTAGCAGTGTTTTATTACGAGTATTTTGATACAGTAGAATGAAAAGCATATATTCTAAACCAAGTAATTAATCAGATTTAAATATTTTCATTTTCATACTTTGGCTTGACACATAGAGAAGCTGCAACTCTGTACTTTGCACATAATAGTAGATTTTGCCCAGTCTAGCTCCAGCGGAATTATATTTCATGGCTCTGCTTTAAGAATTTAATCCACAAATCAATGTTCCATTTTGTTTAAAGGCAGCAGAATTGTTCCTACTTAGGAAAAGTAAGTAACCCAGTAGTGTTGGTTAGAGAAAAGCTGGCATGTTATTGTGTGCCAAGTCATCTGTGTATCTAATCCTATTTTCAAGTGTTGCAGGTATAAGCGGGAATTGTTTGTTTTAACTGTGAAGTATGGAAACTTCCCATTCCTTTGTTGGAAAAAGCTTTTTGTCATTTAAGCACTGAGCATTGTAAGAACTTGTAAGGCATTGTAAGAACATTGTAACAACAGTTACAGTGAAAGTTTTCTCTATTGTCTTCTTATTTTTTTGTGCACACCAATCCTGCAAGGATATGGTGGCAGGAACCTTGCTGGTTGCAGTGGGTTCTATGCAGTTTGTTTCAGATTTGCCCCAAGTTGCCATTTCGAAGCACCAGATCAGAGAGACCTCTCAGCTTCCATCTCTTAATCTGTATGTGGCTTCTGGAGGTGTTGGGGTGAAGCTGGTACCTGGGATGACCAGCCATGTGCTGTGCAGGTGCTGTGAGCTGTCACATCGCAGCTGTGGGGGAAGCAGCTACCAAGGAGCAGCTCTTCAAGCTCAACTGCATGTCCTCACCGACCTGCCATGGAGCAGTGGGATGTCTGAAGGGCTACCTCGCATGTCCTCTTCTTGGATATGTGAAGTAGCTGGCACAGTTTCATGCTGGTACCTTAGAGGTGTGAAGATTTACTTAGGTCGCTCGTGGGATCAGAAAGCATGGTGACCACAGCAAGTTTTAAAAAGCACAGGAGAAGTGCCCCAGACAAGGCTTGGGGCAGTTTCCAGTCTGAAATCCTGTGCTCTTTCTATGGATAGCACTTCTCCTGTCATTCCATTGCTGCTGGTTTAGTGAGGATCCAGAAATTATTACTTTTCTTCAAGGGATGTATAAGGTTAAAAACATCTAAGTACACAAAGGCACTCTCACAGTTCTTCCTATTTTGAATTTTGTGCATCTCTGTGTGAATGGCTGCATGTACGTATATGCAAAGGTTTCTTAGCTGCTCTTTTTATTTCACAAAGGTTGCTCAAGTCTCCAGCTATTTTCAAGCAGCTGCACTGAGAACTTTTTTTTTTTTTTTCCCCCAGCAAATAGTGATTACTCTTGTGAGTAGAAGAATATCAGTTTCATGAGAGTCTTTGCAATTCCCCAAGCCTGAAGGCAAATGAATAGAAATTTAGTGGACCACCTAGTTCTTGACACAGAATTCTCCAAAGAGGAGTCTGACCTAATTTATATTGTATTGAATCAAATAATCCTATCATGCATGTGTGCTTGCCATTTTGTTTTTCTTTAGCAGGCATATTGCTGTCTTGCAAAATCTTCAGATTTAGATGTTAGGCAAAGTCCCTGCGGTTTTAGGAGGTGCCTTTCCTCACTAAGTAGTTACTGGAAAATTACATTTAGAGGACAGTTGTGAGAAAGCAGGTAATCAAGACATAATACTAAGGCTGCTGGAATTATTTGTGGCTGAATGTGGGTGTATCATTGTTTAGTGCTGAGGGTAATCAAGAGTCCTCCACTACCAAGTCCTCCTGTTATTATTAAAAATGGAGATGGAATCCGCCCAGAATGCATTTTGTAGCAAAAAGCAGGATAAATATCTTTGTCATCAGCGTGGCAGGGATATTGGTAGGTGTGCTTGCTGTGGGGGATTGCTGCATTTCTTCTTTGCAGAGCTGCCGCTAAGTGGTATTGAAAGTGTTGGGTCCAGCGTGCTTTGACGTTAATTGGGAGCTGATTAACATCCAGGCACTGTAGTTGTGGCCTGCTAAAGCAATTCGTGATATTTAAAATCCTTTTCTGGAGTTATTCTCCAGGTAATCGGACCCATCAGTCTATCTGTGTTAGGTCCCAAGATACACTCTGCAGCTGACAGGCTCTCTAGGTGTATTCATGTTTTGGAAAAGAACTTCTTAAACCTGTACAGCTGTATTCTTGGAAAGCTTAAGAAAGCTGTGGATCTGCAGAAATTCAAGATCATAGCAACAGTTACATGAAAACTGTTCTTTGCTTTTAGACTGAATCGGGATCCTGGCTGTAGGGCTCCTTTATGCTTATTCAGTATCTTTTAGGTTTTGCTTAAATCTCTTCTGACAAGAGTTGCTTTTCTGCTAAAAAGCATCTCTCTGCTCTTTTTAAATGCAGAGTTTCAAACCTTGTGGCTTTCCAGTTAGAGATTTTTTTTTTTATATATATATATTTTTTTATCCCCTCCACTTTTCATTTTGGGACAGCTGAGCATAAATGCTCCTTTAGAGTGGGTGAGTGATTAGCAAGTTAATAGGTTTGACAGGCACCAGATGACTCTTCTTGATTTAGGTCCCTGTAAAATAAGAAAGGCCTTAATTCTTTTCCAGCTGTGGAACAAATTTTATAAGGTTACACTTGTCTTAGGCTCTGAGTGGTCTACACCAGAGAGAGAACAGCCTAACGCGCCGTATGGTGTTCTTAGCCCATGTGCATGGTATCTGAAACCAAACAAGTTTCATAATGCGTATGAAGAATATCAGTTGGTTTAGCTTTCAAATAATGCTAACGAATTTGAAGTGGCTACTTTTCAATAAGCACAAGGAATTTCCAGTGGATTCTGCAGCGTTGTTATACTCAAGTCATGGAAGAATTTCTCTTTGAGTTGTATCTGATCACCTGGCGTCATAGCTGCTCGCATACCAAGTGTTGCTTGAAAGTTGACTTGCTAATGGGCAGCATAAAGCACCTTCTTAAACACGTGCCTGTCTTAGCCATGAATACAAAACATTTCGTAGATCAGTTGAAAGGTTTACGTGAGGTTACTGGAATTTCTAGCTTCACAGTTAGATCCTGAGACTCTAAATGTGCCCATCTGAAAATCGGGAACTCAAATTACTGGGAGTCCAAATGATGCACCAAACATTTCTAATCATCTTTTAACATAATGGTCTTCAAACCTACTAATAAAGTTGGTTACTTAAAGAATAGCAGGAATTATATTGGACATTTCTCCACCTGGAGGATATTTTTTTGTAATATGTAAAGTGATTTATAGGAAAAAGCGCACCTGATCTCCGTTCAAAGAAGTTACATTTCTGCTCACAGTCACTTGAGATGCAGCTCTTAATGCTGCAACAGCAAAGAGGAGTACTTCAACTTGCTTAAACTTCTGCAGATTTATTCAGGTGCCTCGAGTAGCTCCCGAGATCAATCCCGAATGAAGAGATCCGAGCCGGCAGGAATCCGAAGCCGGCAGCGTGTCAGCGATTTGACAGCCGCTCCGTGACCTGTCAGTCCCCGCCTGGAGCCTGGCCATAACAGTTCAATCGGCATCTGCTTTCTGCCGGATTAACGTGCAGTAGGGCGCTGGAATTCTCCCGTTGTTGAGCTCATACCTTTCCATGGGGAGACCATTTGCTCTTTGGTTGTTCTTAAAGCTATCAGTGATGGTCTGCTGGCACCCCGATAGCTTTCGCACCCGGGCATTGCTGCTATGGAGGGTTCAGGGCTGGGATTTCCAACTGAGCTACGTGGTTAAGTCAAGCATAAAGATAATTATGGATTAAAAATAAATAAATACTTGTATGTAGTCCAGCTGATATTCATCGAATTTGTACTACTATTCAGTTCATCAGCAGTCAATGCACTGAACGTTAATATTTCAATTTTCCCATTCATTCCTTTATGTAGCAAAATACACAGCGAAGCTGTTTTCTTACTGCCTTTTATGTCAGTTTTCTTCAAGCTTTGAGGCATATAGGCAAATTCAGACCTTTCAATGGCAAGATTAGATGATCTAATGGGTGTTTTTTCACCATGACAAAGTATTTTCCATCCTCCCTACATTTTAAAATTTGATCGGTGTGCCACAGTAGCGCTGGCAATAGCACTGGGAAGTGTTGAGGCCCCTGTCCTCGTTTTTAAAGCACTTGGTAGCTGATGGCAATGAAGACTCCCCCTTTTAATTGCGCTATGATTAATACAAAGCAAATCACCAGGAAGTGCTACTTCACACAGCGTGTTGGCAGTTTGCTCCTGTTTAAAAACAGTAAAATACAGTAAAATGTCCATGAATTTAGTCGGGATTATTTTATGAATGGCTTTTTGTGGCTGCCGAAGCAATCGACTCTCAGATTGTGGCTTCAGGACAGTCGTCCACCCATCGGTCCTGTGTGACAGTTTTCATATATTTAGAGCCATTTTTCTTCCTTCAGAAAACAAGAGAAATAAAATGCTTGAGACGTCCTAGAAGGGATAACAAATTGAATTGACCACTTACTGTTCCCGGCACTCAGGTTTTATGAGCCTTACTTCCCTGGTGATCGAGCTATTCACAAGCACCGTGTGAGA
This sequence comes from Anas acuta, assembly GCF_963932015.1. Classification (NCBI taxonomy): domain Eukaryota; kingdom Metazoa; phylum Chordata; class Aves; order Anseriformes; family Anatidae; genus Anas; species Anas acuta. Next base: position 4,583,626 of record NC_088986.1, read on the forward strand.
GTTACAGCTGATGAAATTTGGTAAAGTTCTTTTAAATCGGAAGAACTACACTGATTTACATCAAATGAGGGCTTGTCTGCTGTTGCTATGTTACGTTTGTAGCAAATGCTAATTGATTTTGGTGCATACAGATCCTCAGAGAAAAGTGAGAATTGTTATTGAATGAATCCCACTGTGCCGAGCTTCAGTTTCTGGATTTTAGTGCAGGATGATCCTGGAGAGGACATGAAATCCTCTTTATGCTGGGAAACAACGCTGAGAAAAATAGCTCTGTCTCAGCTACAAAACAGTTGCAAGGGTTTGGCATTCCCTGTTTTGGGGATGACAAAGAACAGCAAGGGGTTTTCATAAAGGAGCTCTCTGTGCCGCTCTGTTTCTGCAGCAGGACTGTCGATCCAGCACGCTGCTTGTGTGGTTGCCCCTGTTGGCTGTAGCATCGCTCATGTTTTGTTCATTTCCTAATACCTTCCCTTGGAGAAGGCGAGGAGATGGCAGAGTGGGGACTCTCCTTGGGATGGTTCGGTCACTTGCTGCTCACTGTTGGAGAAGCCTCGTTTATTAGCTGAAACAAGACGGATGCCCGGTCCTCAGCACTAAAATTCAGGTGGAAAAGTCCCGTTCTCTGTCCCTGAACTCCAATTGCCTTGCTTTTTCCAGACACCAAAGGTCCAGAGGAGCAGATCCTGTTGCAGCCTTGTCAAAGGGAGCCTGCTCCTTTTGTTCCTTCTGAGAATTTCCTTGGTTTGGAGGACAGGTTGGAGCCATCCCCCGCTGCTGTGGGCGGCTGATTCGGCTCATCAGGGATTTAGGGGGAGCTTTTTGGCAGGGATGGGAGGCGGTACAGCACGGAGATGGGAAGTAGTCCAGGTGGATGTCACAACAAATGAGGTACAGTCGTTGGTTCAGTGGGCCCAGGAACGCGAGGAAAGCTGTCTTGATTAATGCAGCGTTGGGTTTCTTCTCTGTGGCTGGAAGCGTATGCATAATTTGCACGTAGAAGATAAGTAGAAAAGATACAACATTGTAATGTCTGTAGTGGGCAACCACCAGGACATGTGTTCTCCCAGACCCCATTTTGATGGACTGCAGTGCATTATCACAGTTCTTTCTGGATTTTGTCTAGAGAAGCACTGTTGCATTGAACGATGGCAAATGTATTTCGTTTTCAAGTGTGGACAAATATTTTCATGGGAGAAACTAACACTGGATTTCCCCGAGATTGCCCAGGGTTTGATTTGTTAGGAGAAACAGGCGTCAAGAAAGCTGCAGGAATGGTACTGCTCTCTGGGAAATCAGGGTTTATACTGTTCAGAAAACATTCAGAAGATCAGCATAGGATTACTGTTGTCTGTTCAGACAATTTTTGGGAAAAACAAACTGGAACACCAGTTATCTCTGAGAATTTCTTCCAATTTCGGCCACAAATGTTGCAGATGTTAGGGAGAAAGAGCAACTTCAATCCATCCACAATTCAATTCCATCTCAATGTAGGCTGAAGGACTTCTGTTGGACTGCATCTGTAGTGCTTTCATCTCACTGCATCAGCTAACAAGATAAATACATAGTGTGTGGTATGGCAAGCTGCAGAAAACGGGGACAATGTTGTCCACCTACCTTGATGTCTCACCCAACATCTGCAACTCTTGACAATTACTTACAGCACTTTTATTACTCTTAGTAATTTACACTTTTAGCAGAAGCCAAGCACAGGGGCTACAGAGGAGCAGAGAGAACAAGGGATTTTTCATGCTGTGTCTAATATGTTGAGAACAGATGACTGCTTAGTAGAAGTACTTGCGTCATCCTTGCAAGTAGAAGAGTAAAGTTTGTCTAAATGAGCACTAAATCCATTGCATATTTTCTTTATTGTTTTATATATCTACACAAAAGCTTGAGAAGTAGCCATGGGAGACTAACGCTTTGCAACCTGGAGCAGAGTTCACAAAGTGCTTTTCTTATTTCAAATAAAATTCCTTTAAATGAAAAATGCATACCTGGTAGTGCATCTCCACACATCTCCGTTGCAGGGGTGTGAGAGGGAAACTTCTCTGCAAAGAGCTCTGAGCTCTGAGCACCTTGTAAACCAGCCTGGAGGTCTGTTAACCAGCTGGAGCAAGATACCTAATGGTTTTTAAGGAGGAATCTGCTGGCCCACTGCTCTGTCAGCAGCGTGTGTACGTACAGGTGAACGTTGTGTGTGTTCTAACAGCCCTTCTTCTCGTAGTACAACAGCTTACATAGTCCTGGTGCTCAAAAACGTGACATAGTCCTGAGTCCTCCTGCAATGCTTCTGATTGATCAGCGATGCTTTTAATACAACCTGCAGAAAAATTCTTAGCATGTGACAGAAATATATCGCGGTTATTTTGAAGGAGTGGAGCTCACACATGTTCACAAAGACCTACAAAACTGTTCCTGGTAAGTCTTTGTAAGTCAGACAACATGTGGCAATGGGGACTTCAGCCTTCACATTGTGTGAGAGCTTTTCCACCCATTTCTTCTTTTTGTTTTGTTCTTGAATGATTTTTTGGTACCTGTTGATGTTTGGAATTTCATTGTAAGGGGCTGGGTAGAAAACAGCTCTCCAGTAGTTAGAGGTTAGCCTTTCTGAAGGTAGTTGGAGATGCTCTCCTGCCACTAGGTAGTGTTTATAACCTGCCCTTGATTCAGGTGTGTGGAGGAATCTGGTTTGCTTACCACCAAAAGTGTTATTTGATGGTGTTTATGCTGTAGGAAAGTAGACGTTCTTGTGCTCTCGTGTAATGCTCTACGCTGCTGTGTAGCTGTAAATCTTCCAGCCAGGGATGCTGCACCCAGGGGTTTGGTTTTCCGCTTTACCCAAGAGCAGTAAAAAAAAAAAAAAAAAAAAAGCTCCTGCTCTGCACAGAAGCCTGTAGGTCTGTAAGCTCACTTCTGACTTCAGTGCTTTCGTAGGTACTGGATGTGAGCTGAAAATTGAATTTTACTTTCCAAAATGGCCATCGTAGATTTCTAATTAAACATTTGGAATTTTTTTTTTTTCCTTTTTGTGACAGAGTTTAAATATTAAGTATTAGCAATAATGTTTAAATTGATGAAGTGTAAGACCAGTGAAACAGGTTACAAGTAAGGGAAGAGAAAATATTATGAACCGTATTCCCTAATTTATGCCTTCTTGGAAAATTTGTCTAATGAAATAAGAGTGTCTGAAATAATTCAGTTTATGGCATTCAGCAAGAGGTACAGCAGGAATGGCTGGGTGATCTTTTAACATGGCAAATAAAATACAAGTCCCATTTTGCCTTGGAGAGGAAGAGTTACGTTGTGCTGTGTTCTTTGCTTAAGCAGACAAGCGAGGTGTGTGCTCTTCAGGTGAGGTCTCAATTTCCTGGGTGCTGTGAGTTTCTTTCCTCTTGGACCCTATCTAGACTCAGCACCTCTCTTCTCCACCCTCCCTAATTCCGTCCCTGCCCTGAAGCCTCTTTGCCTCTTGCCTGCCAGCCTAAACCTCTGGGGTCCTCTGTTGCTGAGCAGTACTCTTGCTCAAGAGTTGACTCTTGCAGTCCTTGTGGTATGAGACCTCACATTCAAATCTCTTCCTCTCTCCTCTGGTCTGATTCCTTTACTGATTGCATTTGAATCCTGCAGCTCGCTGGGTGCCTTTCTGGAAAGACGAGCACCCCACCATCAGTTCCAGCTGTCTGTGTCATTTCGGTTCAGAGCACTTGTTGCAGGGACAGCCCATTTTGTGGCACAGTGCTTACAGGGATGTGCGTGCACATCTTTGTCCTTCTGGAGGCTGCAGGAGGGCTGACAGTGTGATGGGATTTCAGTATAAAGGAAGAATCATCAGACAAGCACCAAATCTGCAATAACCTTACAATTCGGGTAGTTGTGTTTCTTTGTTTTTGTTTTTTTATTTGTTTGTTTTTAGGATTAGTGAAGAAAAACATGGTCAAAACACTGCGTTTCCCTCGTAGTCTAAATCTTGGAAGGGATTCAACTCCCTCCTCTTCCCTCATGCTGCGAACGCCACCCCCAAGCAGCCACGTTTGACGTGTAAAACTGCAGCCTGAACAGTTAAAGTCTGGCAAAGTGGCAAGCAACTGCAAGGAGACACAGGATGGGAAGTGCCAGGAGACCTCAGCAATAGCTGGTGCCTCCTGCGCTGGCCTTGGGTGGAGAAAATGGGAGCAGGTAACTTGCAGGGAATTATTTAGCCATGTGGTTGTGCATAGCAGCATCGTAAATAAAAGGCTCAAACCCTTTAGTGAAATACCTGACCTCGAGATCAGAGATTGAAGAGATAATTGGAAAAAAAGAATTGCGGACAGATTACGAGAGCATTAATGTTCTCCCAGTGTGATCATCTCAGGCAGACAACCGAGGGCAGTCCTGCCTTTGTCTCTCAGCACACGAGTGGTAATTCTGAGAGCACGAGGAACGCTGCGTGGTGGAGCACAGAGGTCACCAGCACCGAGGGTGCTGCTGTTTCCCATTGACCAGGTTTGGGACAGAACCAGCACATGTAGGATTACATCCCACCCTGCTCGAGTCACGCTGCAGGAACACAGGATTTAAGCCATGCTTTTCTTTGGGTCTTGGTGAAAAGTGGGTCTGAAATGTGAGGTTTGATCAATGAATCCAGCCTGGTAGGTGGGCTCCTACAGTGCCGAAGAGACCGAGAGCTTCCGAAGCAGGAGGAGTGCTGTGCGTGTAGGTTTGGGTGCCTTGCCTTTCCGTATTTGTTTAGAAGCTTTAATGCTACCAAACTACCCTGCAGTGAGTCAAACGTGGCTTGCTGGAGTTTTCCTAGCAGTTGGTATGTCACTAGCGAGAACACCCTGCCATATGATACCGGGGCTGGCTGTTGTCTTCACTTCTCGAAAGCATATGGAAGTACTCCTACCTCTACCTTTCGTGCTCAGGAAAGCTGTAGGGCTTTTAGTGGCTGTACATGAACAGAACATTTGTCTTAGGAGAAAGAGTGGGGGGTGTGATGGAGGAGTTTAAGGAGGAGAAAATGTGAATAAAAATATTTCTGTTCTTGAGCCCTCATTAGAGAATTGAAGAAATGCAAATACAAGGTGTGTGAGTGGAAATGTAATTTTTTTTTTAAATTTTTTTTGAAGGACGATGTGCAAGGGCTATGATAGAGGTGCTGTATACTTTGAGATATCTGAGTTACAAAGAAAGCTTGTAGTTCATGGAATTATATCTATGAGCCTTTTAATATACTTAGGTTGTTCTTTATCTCCTACAGAGCACTGCAGAATATGTTTCCCTGGAGGTGTCTGAAGTAAGGCTAGAAAAATCCTACCTGATCTTTAATAATCCCTCACACGCATGGTAATACTTCAGAATTGTACTATCATTGTGTAATTTACACTTAAATCCTTTCATTTCTGTGCTCCCGCCCTCAAAAAAAAAAAAAAAAAAGGGGGAAAAAAAAAGCTTTAGAGTTATAGGGAGCCAGTGATTGCATACTTGAAATACCTTGGCCTTGTTGCCAGTTTAGACTCACCTGCTTAAATTGATTTATTGTGTGTTTTTTTTCCCAGGGAATAGGACTGAAAAATACATTTCTCCTCTTCTAGTTAATAGATTCAGGAAGTAATTTGCAGACCAGGAAACAATGGATCTCGTGTAATAAAAGCACTGCCTAGGTAATTCATAAGGAAGATAAACTTGTATTGTTAAGCTTGCACATTCTGCTCTTATTTGTAGACCATCTATTGCTCTCCTGTGCTTTCCACCATTAGGCAGTAATGTTATTGCATTAGTAGGAAAGCACTGCCACTTGGACCGCCTTTCAAAACCATGCACAAAATCAAATAATCCATTTTACTGAATTGTGAAGAGCTGTGTTATTTGTTTATAACCGCTCACTTAGTTATTGCTCTCCGTGCGGCGTGTTACAATTTAATCACTGCTCTGCATCTCTCCTGTTCAGGCGGGCCGGCACGAGGCAGCAAAGGGACAAAGCGGAATGACTGGCAGCTAAGTGTTTCAATCCGTCGAGATACTGATTTATTTCTTCGAGGAGGAGTGTAAAGGAAATGAGAGTGGCTGTTTTTTGTAACCGATGCACTGAATAGTCATCAGTTAAGCCGTGGAGGTCATACACACGAGCTGAAATAGTTCTTGAGGAAGATAAAAACACTGGAGTGTGTCTTGTCGTCTGCACCACGCACGGTCCTTGTGAAGCTTGTGATGTTTGGTCTGTCTTGTAAAGGCAGCACAAAGGAGAAGTTCGGAATCCTTTTAGTTACAGGGGTTTCATTTCAAAAGAAGTTATACGAGGGATTAAAATGCGGGCTGTTAGGAATTCCTGGCATCTCTCTAGTTAATACATGCAACTGCAAAGTTTTTAGCTGTGTTCAAGATGATTTGTGTTGATTCTGCAGAACGTTTAAACTCCAGTGCTTCTTGGCTAACAAATAATTCCTGTGCTGAGTAGGGCAGGTGGTGTGGATATCTGTGAAAATGGATCTATTTTGGAGTACAAATTATGACTTCTAGAGCAAAAATCAGAGGAAGAACATTGGTGGAATATTATAGGAATGCTTTAAAAGCGTGTGCATGCCTGGGTTGGAAACAGATACCTTAGTTTTTCTTGCCAATTTTGACATAATTATACATTTCTCTCCTCTGTTTTCCCCCTAGGTATAACTTTGTCCTTTAGTAACAACTTTTTTTTCCCCTTATTTTGAAATGTTAATTTTTAATCTGAAAAGAATCCTTCTTACAGTCAAAACAATATTCCACAGCAAACCTGACAGCATTTATAGGACATCTTTTGCTTAATTCTGTATTCCATCTGAACTTGTACTGATCTGGAGAAAGCAAGTGTATCCTTTTGAATGAAATTAGGTCTTTCTAAGACTTTAAATCTCTAGAGACCACTGAAAATCTGTGCTCAACAATCATTGCTAGTACAGAAGAAAGATCTCCTACCTATCAAGAGATTGCTTTAGTAGGGTATTCCCTAGAAAGCCTGCTGTAGCCAAGCCTGTGTTTGATGTTCCTTTTCTAACCTAAATCCTGAGGTTTTCAAATAGTTTCATTAGATGTAGTAACATTTTTCTCAAATTTCAGTGCATACATTAATAAAATATAATTAAAAATAGAATTACTTTATGTGAAATGTTTGGTGCTGACAGCAGAGAAGCTTTTCACTGTCTTATCTCAAAAAGAGAGAGACTTTGAGACCATTTTTGTCTTCTTTTCTCAGAGAACCTGTGTAAAACAGTGATGGATGTATGGTCATGACGGTTCTGGAAGAAGGAAGAGAGCAGTGTGCTGTGACCAGGCAGCGGAGCTACTTCAGCATTTCTTTTCCCTTCTAACTTCCTTTCTGAGCTAATAGTCCTTTTAGTCTGAACACAGATCTATTCATAACGTGTTGAACTGCATTATTTAGCCCACCACCGCAAGCCAAATTGTTATCCCTGGAGATAAAAATGCTAACTTGATTTAACAGGGCTTTGTTAATCTAGCCTCTCATTTACACCTTCTCCTGGATATTTCCATTGCAGGTGCTTTGTATTTATTAAGTATGATTTTGACAAAAAGACACACATACATTAATAAAAAGCTATTTAGCTCTTCAGTGCTTGGGAGAAAGCTGTCGAGGAGTCTTGTCTTGTAAGAAGCACTTAGAACCTGTATTAAGGCTGCAATGCCTGTGTTTGCAGTACATCGATCCCTTAGAAGTGAGACATTGAAGAAGAAGATCTCTATTAGTTCCTTGGCAGTGAGTAAAATCCAGAAAAGTATATCTGAGTGTTTTATTCATAATCTGCTTTGTGGCTGCATTCCTTGCTGCTGCATGTTTCAATGCCTTTTCCTAGAGCAACCAGTTGAATGTGCAGCTGAGCACTGGCTAAAAAGGTCTGTAGTGGTTGAAAATACTGCAAGATGTGTTTGCCAAAAGAGAGATCAAACCAGTCCTGTGGAAGATTGTGGATAAGGATTACATAAAATAGAGGATTTGCAAGTGGAATGTGCTTTGCCTACAGTATCAATGTCCATTTTCTGTGAAATGACTTTCAATTTTTGTTATTTCACGTTTTGGTCTAATCTCTGAGATGGAGATCGGATTTGAGATTAGAAGTCTGAAAATGAAGTGATTCTTGATGATGTCTGGAATATTTGCACGATTTTATCAGCTGATAAAATGCAGATGAGTACAAAAAACAAAGCAGCATTTATAATTCATACGGCCAAGCCATTCCCCAGAATTACAGAAGTGGACTGGTGTTCCCCTTTCCTTTGTTTTTCCCTAGTGGTGCTAGGCACTGTATAAAGCAGAAGGAAAACAAACAAACAAACAGATCTCTATTCCAGAACGCCTGATAGTAGTGACTGATTTCATTTAGGAGATATCAGAAGGATGGGACTCATTGGTTGTCAGCTGGCCAGCGGTGTGCTCAGACATCGATATCTTCTGTTCTTTCTCTTTTATTAAATCTTATCCTAAAAGAAGTTTTCAGATTAAATGTTAAGAGTAAAGAATTGGCTTTGTAGAGGTTTCTGGTACTGCTTTCAGAGGGCAGCCCAGAAACTGCCCCGGGAAGGTGCTTCTTTGGCTGGAAAGGGTGGTGGTGTGCATGGAGAGGCTCAAACAAGTACAAGAATATGATGTGTGATAAAAAGGGTAATCCCAATGTTCTCCTACCTTGAGGAGATGTGTGATGAAGGAGGCCACTGGAATGGTTTTTGCAGTAGCATTTGGAGTGGATTGTGAATGGAGACGAGAAGCTGTAGAAACTGACTTGAGCTAACAGCTCGCAGGCAGGCTGCCTAGCATTTAAACTAATGTGGTGATGTTAGACAGAGAAATTGTCCTCACTGCTCTAACCTCGTAGCTTCCCAGTCTTCCAGCAGCGCCTTCAGCAGACCTTTCCAGGTTGAGTTTCGCTTGCTGCCTGCCTAGGGGTGTAACCGCCTCACCCCACGGGGCAGGGCTTCTTCAGCAGGGTCCTGTACAGCCAGGCTTCTGCTTGCAAGGTCTGTTCTGGGATTTCTTTATGGGAGAAGCAAAAGTTCTGCCTTACCTGTGAAATGGTGAGCCTTCAAAGCTCCCTGCTTGCTAATAGTTGCCTAGTTTGCATTTATTCTCCCATAAAAATCTATTCTTTCCCAAATTAGCACATCTCCTCAGAGCAATCTTCAGCTAGGCGTGAAGGCAGATTGGCACCACCAGCAGTGCATTTTGGGTCTCGGAGCTGAGATTTGCATTAAGGAAAATGGGATTGTTATTGTGAAAGTTGCCGGTGTTGTCATGTTTGCCCGTAGTTCGTGCATTTCTTTCCCATTAGTTTCAAAGGATTTCTTTCTAGTCATGAGTTAAATGGACCTGCTCGGTGTTTACATGTATGCAAATGATTGTTGTGTCACTACAATTGCAAGATTTAAGGAAAAAAAATCAGATATTTTACATGCCTTTGAGTACTAAAGTGATTGCAATTACCTACATAAAAAGAGTTGTTTTATTAATTAATTGACTCGCAGAAAAAAGGCTAGTGACCCTCTGAAGGAATATCAATAACCGAAACATTAATTATGCAAATAAGAACTGTCTTTAGTGTTCATTATTCATAGCTTAACATGAAAATTGCCTGTTAAAATAATGCTTCATTCATATATTTTGATAAATACCTAATCTGCAGGGCTGTCGTTGGACCTCGACTTGGGAGGCAAAGCCCCCGTGGTGAGGCTGGTGCAGGCAGAGGCTGCTGGCACCCGGTGGCACCTGGGGCTGGTGCTCAGCTGCTGGCATTTGGAAGGCCCTGGTGCTCAGCCACCTCCACTGAGACAGTCATTACATTTCACAGGTGAAAGAAGCGGGGAAAGAAGCAGTAAGGCGTGTGAAGAGATTGTGATTTCCTCGTGGTTTCAAAGGGAGGCCATAGCAGAGCTGTGAAATCAGCCCCGCTACAAGTCCCGATGTAGGCTGTCACCGTGTGGGGTTGTCGTCTTCAGTGGGTCAGTAGGGGTAGCACCGAGGTGAACAAATGCCATAAGGAAAGCCAAGTTGGGTCGTGCATTTGATTTCTCTGAACTTAGCTCTGCCTTTTTGTTTTCTGAAGTTTCACAGAATGGTATTAAGTTCTGACTAAGGATTCCTGTTGGATTTTATTCCTCTTTACATCCCTAAAGACAAGTCAGAAGTTTCCCAGGCTCCTTCTCACTCAGGTGTCTAAAAGAGGACGAGAGGAGAGGGAGGAAGAGCTGCATTTCCTTCTCCACCAGCTGAAGGGCTGTGCAGTAAATAGCCACATTTCAGTCTTCAGCATGCACACAAGAAGGCAGTTAGGCAGTCCCAGAAAAATCTTTCACTCCCTGAAGATTCAAACATACGTGTCTGAAATGAAGGCATTAAGATTTCCTCTTTTTAATGCCTTGGAACTTGTTATGCCAATAGGAGAAAGGGCTGATGAAGAAATATGTCCCCCCCTCCTTCCCCGGTAGCGTGATGAATTGTGGAAGTCCTGATTGAAAATTCTAATCACAGCCTTGCAGTCCTTCAGATCACAACCCTTGACAGTTGATTCACTCCTTTTCATGCCTGCTGCCTCTCACTGCTCCTGGTGCCTCTTATGCATGAGTCTATCATTAACACACAAAGCATGATGGATTGGTTGGGGTACCTCTCTCCTTAGAACCTGGGAAATGCTTCTTTTTCAGAATCAAAGAACCTGTGTGTGACATCGTCATGAATGAGAGAAGAAAGTAATACAGTATTGGATGTGCCTGTTTGCTGCCACTGTTTAGAGAGAAAATGATGCATTATGGGGAATGTAAGTATATGGCCTGTTTTGTTTTTTTTTCTTTATTTTTTTTCCTCCCTACTGGCACACGATGCAGAAAATCGTGGATCTTAAACAATGCCTAAGCTAAGTCTGGCAATGCCTCCAAGCTGTAATGCTTTTTTGAAACAGAACTGTAAACACTTAAAATTTTTACTTAAAGATTGGCCTGTTTGTGGAGTCTTTTAACTTCTGGTGTGATCTGATGACCTAAATGATTAGGAATAATTGGTTTTGGTACTGACTGCTGGACTTCCATCACTTTTGTGGGTTCTCTTCCACAGACCCTTTCAACAGGAAACTTTTGCAAATAATTGCATCTGCAAATGCAGATGTTAAATTTGTAAATGCTTTTGTTTGTCTGTGTGACTTGACATTTAATGTTTCAGTGAACAAGACAGTGAAGTTTTGGCTCCAGTGAGAGATTGATAGGAACAATTTTCAAATGTGGTATCAAAACAAAGTGAAAATATGTCATGTTCAAATACAGAGCTCTGATGCGTCATGTGGTCTTGTAATAAATGAAGTAGCTCTACAAAGCTGACAGATCTGCAAGAGAATGTTTTTAAATTTATGATGATTAATTTTCAAGATGAACCGCAATAAAAAATGTGTTAGTAGATACTTAAAGAAGGTAAGGGGAAGCAGCTTTCCGAAATGAAAACAAGCAGGTAATGATAAGGCTGCCTTCACTTTTATATCACGCTTTCTGAAATTCGTGCAGTGAGCAAATTGATATTCTGACTGCTGCAGCTGGCAATAACAGCTACTCATGCAAGTGTAACGTTTTGTGGAAGTTCCACCTCTTGGATTTGTGCTGTTTGTGCTGGCTGTCTCAGAAATGCCAGTGCTATCCCTGAGCTGAGCACAGTTAGGAGTAACACAAAGCAGGATTGAAGATTTCCTACCAGGACTGGTGATTCCCCAAGAGCCATCAAGATAAACCAGCAGTGAGTCTAGTGAGAGAACAGAAGTAGCTCTGTAGGGCCTAGAAAGAAAAACAAACTTTTCTGAAACTCAACATGTTAATTTCTCTTGAGCATTTGCCCCTTGAAGACTGACTGTTTTGCATTAGGAAAGTTAAATGCAAAGAATATCTTCCAGTAAGATATATAAATTGATTTATTTAAGCATAGGCAGTGTTGGGCTAAAACACGCCTTGATACCGTTTGTACTTTGCAAGAAGTCAGCCATACATGCCAAGTGCTTACGTTTTATTTGTATTGATTTGGGTTTATTTTTAAAGATAGGGCTCCTTGCTTCACTTCTTTCCATTTCGTTGTGTTTGCACAGATGCCTTGGCAATCGACAGGTGCAGAATAGCTTTATGCACCCATTAGTACAATGGAGATGCTGGTAAATATGATTTAATGAAGTGAAGAAAGGAATTATACACCAGGACATATCCTGGATCCAGTGTAAATTTGCTTAGTTCCATTGACCCTGTAGAGTTGGTTTGAAGTTTTATTCCAAGTTGTTACTGGTAAGACATCAGGTGGCAATTTGTGTTCTCACTCTTAAAACGGTGATGTGTAGTTTGATCAACACTTGATTTTTGAGTTAAAAATTGCTAGTTGAAGACTGTCTTCAGTAGATAGACTTGCACGCCCACACATGGCCTGTTCTATAAATAATACATTGAAGCAGTGGCATCATTTTGGTCCTTACTAGAGCGTTTAGCACTTTTTTTCCCCACTGCAAGACCTCTTTGTTGTATCTAATGTCTCTCTTACAGTTTCAGTTCCTGCCAGTTTCTAAAGGTATATAGTATAACTGCCTAGCAGTTGGCTTTGTCTCCTTTATTTTGCACTGTGCATTGCAGTGATGACCGATGTAACTTCTGTTCATGTTAGGATGTCTGCCCTTTTAGTCAAACCTATACGGAAATGTTTATGCATAGGCACAGAAATGATAATTCAGATGTTTATTTTAAAACTAAGCACAAAAATAGGTGTATTTATGCATCTAAGTAAGTGAAACTGCTACCAGTGGTTCGCACTTTACTGGGACCTGGTCATGCTCCAGGTTTCTTTGTGTTGGGTGTCTTTAATAACCGAGGGCACCTTCCACATGGTGCAGAGCTGCTCCTCCCTGTTGAAAGGGCAAGTCTTCCTACGTGTGCCAAACTCTGAAGAGTGTTGAGTGTTAACATTTCTGTTAAAAGACACGAGAAACTTTTTGAAAGGGGGTAGTATGAAGGAAATCAGATGCAGTGTAACTAGAGCATGAGGAAGAAAGGACCAAGCATTTTCTGGTGGTTTTGGACGGACCTGACTTTGATTTAGTGATGCCAGAAGTGAACTTTAAAGTTGGACATGAGGGGAAGATGCCTCAGAAATGATATAAGCTGCAGGAATTCAACAGGAAGGAAAAAAAGAAGTCAGAATGAAACGTATATGCATTTTTTATATGTGTGGTATGTTGTGCTTACTGCCTCTAGTGCGCTTCAGAATGGCTTTCAAGTGCAAACCTCTTGCTTTGGTCTTCAGTCCTTGCTGTCAGGATTCGATTCTGTCCACTGGGATCCCCAAAGACTAATCAACATCATGCTGAAACTGCATCCATTTTTCCTCCAGCTAGTGCCAATGTATGTGCTGGGAAAAAAAACAAAACAAAAAAAAACAACAAACAAAAGGAACACACAACACTGTTCTTTGCAGCTGCTTACAGCTGTCTGTTTTACCAGTAACAATAGAATGTGTCTTGTGCTTCTCTAGAAAGCTACCTTTCAAAAGGAATCAATATTTTTAGGGGGAGCATCCTTCACCAGTACATAACGTAAGTATTTTCATGTCTTCAGTAGAGATCAGCATTAATTAGACTCTCAAAATAGATACAGATTTCCGGAGGCTGGATTACACTAGGTGAGGTTGTCAAACGACCACAAGAAATTCAGCCCCACTTCTGTTATTTGCATGCTCTGCTTTGAATGTCAGAATCCCCGTACCCAAAACGTGTTGGGTTACGTGCTGTACCTTGCTGAATGACGGGGTAGCCTGTCGTTAATGCTTACTAATTGCAAAGTGTTACACAGTGCTTCTATGGGAGCTTGCTTCTGGCGGGGACATCTTTGTGCCCACTGAATGCTTTGTCCCCGCTCTGGCATTGCCAATTACAGCACGAGCTTTGTGTGAGGGTGCTGGTACCTACTTGGAGCACGAGGTAGATCACAGACCTGTCTCATGCATCGAGCAGCTGTTAGCTGGGAGCTGGTTTCAGCCTCTGCTGACAGGAGGGAATGAAATTAGTAACCTGCGGGAGAAGAGCTCTCTAATCCATTGACCGTTCACTCTCACCAAAACCTGAATTTTTCATAATCTTAGTTCTTTTTAGAGAAGAGAACACTCTGAAAGACTGTCATGGTCATGACGGATCAGTTACACTGTGGCATTTACATTTGGATAGAATTCAAAGTTTCTTCAGCATAAATATTCACATACATATGATGTCTTGTGAAAGTGGTGTTTAGTGATTCTGATGTCTGTTAGCACCTGACATGAGATGACCAGAGAAGCATATCCATTACTTCCAACAACAATTGGATTGTATCCCTTTTGCAGTTTCTGACAACTTTAGCAATCAAATAACTTGGAGTTATTTACCATCTGAGCTGGTAAGTTTTGGAAATTAGCTTTGAGAACATTTAAATTGTGCTTAACACCACAGGAGAATTTCCATACATAGTAGATTGAATTTTATGTAAGGGTGTAAAGCCTCAAGACCATGCGCCTTTCCAAGGAGTTTATGTTGTCTTTATTTGCACATGTATTTATTTTGTTTGTCTGATAGATAAAAATTCAGGCTGTGCAAGCCTGCCCCTCACTTCTGGCAATCGGGGCACACTCCTCACAGCCTTATCTCGGCTAGCTCAGGGTCTGAGCTGGCGGTGTCCCCACAGGCTGCAATCCGATTATTTAGGTTTACGTGGAGATGACTCTGACCGCAGCTGGAGAATTTAAGTATGAGCTCATCAAATGTCAATATCGACTGAAACTAAGCTAGTTTGTGCATCGCTTGTGCGGCCTTGTCGTGATCCTGTGTGTCAAGGCTCTCACCGTGCCTCCAACTGCCTGCGGACCGACAGGGGCACATCCCTGTTGGGTCTCATTGGGTCATCTGCAGCATTGCATGATGCCGGAGCTGGCTAGAAGAGAGTTGCAAGACTTTTTGTTTCTGAAGTATCACGTAGGTACGTTGCACTAAATAGTGTGGGTTCTGTATTCAAGTTTTAAGAAAGATACGCTGTGTTGGGCAAATACAGATTTCTTCATGTCCATCGCTTGCGGATCTCCGTGAAGGAGGTTGCTGGCTTACAAAGTAAGGTCCTATTTATGATCCTTTTAATGCAAGCGTGTAACTTTTTAGCACAAAACATAAAAGATTTGTAAAGCTAGGTTGATATTTGAGATGAGTATTCTGAATCCTTTAAGGAAATTCCTAAATGGCGTCTACCTCTGTGACTAACACTTTGACGCTTACAAATGGGCCCTTGACTTTTTATATTTCCCTGGATATGACCTGCCTGTCCTGGGCTGTGAAAAATCTGGAATTTGAAGCTGGACTCCATCTGTGCATGCAAAAAAGAAAGGGAAACAAAAAATTATTCATGTATATTTAGTACTTCACTACGAATACCACTTATGTTATAAGATAGTACCCATCTGTGATGTTAGTAACCACTCCTAATATAGTTATTAGTTTATTAAATTACATCATATTTTTAAGTTAATAGAATATGAGAAATGACTTGAATTCAAGAGTGGTTGTGAGTTATAGACCTTATGTAAAAATCTTCTGGAGATGATGGAAAGACTCCCAGGGAAATGCGTTGGCTTTCGATGTGGCTGGATGTCATTCCCTCGTACCGAATGCTGTGCTGGTGCTGCCTCTATCTATGCACGAGCTGCGTGGTAAGCACGGGGCTCAGGGTTTGTCAAGTATCCTGATAGGTGCTTAAACAAGATGAGCTAAGTTCTTGTTGGGATTTTATTTCCTCTTCAATTGGAGGAGCAGGTTTCGTCACCGACGCTGGAGTTTGGAGTGTTTCAACAGGTTTTGAATGTGCTTAACTTGCCTCGTTGTACGTGGAGCCGCTCGTGTTTACCTCCTGTACTCACACAAGGCAAGGTTTGAGTGCTCCCAAGTTTTGTGAAGAGACTGTTCAGAAAGTTGACCGCATACACTCTGCCTGTGCTTAGTGATAATCACTGGGAAAGCGCTAAGAAAGCTGAATTTCCATCCTGTTCTGTCACTGTTTGGTGGGAGCTGCTGAGTCATTTTTGCATTAGGTAAAAAGGAAGCTGGAAGGTTGAATTGACTTCTGTCTTAACAAATACAGGCAGGCCGATCAGGAGACATTGTCAGATTATATGTGAAATCAAGACTGGTGCTTTCCCAAGGAGAATATGGATTTCTATATGGACCGTTTTACAGTCCAATACCAGACTTTATTAAATATTAAGAAGTGTTTTATAATCAAAATTAAAGCACTGTATTGATAACCTTTAAAGCAATAATCAGTTTGACTTGTCTTAAATGGTCCAGATTTCCATTTTAACATCTAGTGATGAAGTGGAAAGGCTGTACAAATGCTTGGTACTTTAATTAATGGGGGCAATATTAAGCTTTGCAAGTCCTCTGGAGTTTTTGTCTCTGTTGGAGCATTCTCTGTGCTGTGAATCTTCCCTAATAGTTCAAGCAAATGAACTAAAATAGCCTTTGGGCTATTTTGTTGCACTGTGTTGTTGGAAAAAAATTAATCCTGTGCCATTTTACATTTGCTGTCTGTGAATCAAACTGTGAAAGCTAATTTAAAAACTTTCACACTTGGCTTGAATGAGGACTGTCAGTGCTCGGAGAATGTTAAATTGAACGCAATTAGCTCGAAGTGAGCTAGCTTGGATATACCCATCAGCCTCAGAGTGCACAGCCTTAATGACTGCTCTGATAAACTAACACAGAGGTTACAGGAAAGAGTTCAAAGGCACTAAGTTGCTGCTAAAAACTTGCTACGTATCAAATAGATTAGGGTTTGAAACCAAAACACCAAGGGGCAGGGAGGTTGCAAGCTGGGAAGCTGGATGCAAGACCATGCTGCATCGGTGAAACAACCGAGGGACCTGCTCAAAAATGTTAAAGCTGCTTTTTTTATTTCCTTTTCCTTTTCCTACTTTTCCTTTCTTTTTCCTTTCTTTCTTTTTCCTTTTTTCCCCAAGTTTTCCCCTTCCTATGTGGGCAGCACAAGTTGGGCAGCTATATTT
Organism: Anas acuta; assembly: GCF_963932015.1. Taxonomy (NCBI): domain Eukaryota; kingdom Metazoa; phylum Chordata; class Aves; order Anseriformes; family Anatidae; genus Anas; species Anas acuta. The sequence continues at coordinate 4,600,679 of NC_088986.1, forward strand.
TTGCTATATTTTTGGTTCCTGAACCCCACCATAGGCACCATTCCCATCTAATGTATTTACAGGGGGTGGCGTACAGTCAAAAACTTCCATTAATTCTTCTTGCATGAATTTTGTGTGCATGAGTGCATACGTTTATGGGTGGATTTGTATATATGTGCGCGCTATTAGTGCGTGCAGTGTTACAGCACATATAGGAATTCAGAAAGAATCTCTGAAGACTTTTCATTATGCATGTAAATATATTCAGCAGAAGACTTAAAAATAACTTTAATGGGGGGAAAAAAAGAAAAATTATGCCATTTGACATGAGGAATCTATTTTGAACAGTAGTGTATGCACAGTCTGTTTTCTGCCTTTCCTTTCTTGAAATTGTTGCCTGAAATATTATGGTGGAATGCAAAGGCTTTGCTTTAGCTTTCATTTGCCTTTTTGCTGAATGCTGTCAGGATATTTTTAAATAGAGAGTAAAATTGGAGCTTGGTAAAAAAAATAATAACAAATATTTGGCACTGAGTTTCTGTAGAAATGGCAGTCGGGATATGACTTTGGGCTCATACGTAAAATTAGATAAGATCACACATCTTAATGATGATTTTAAAATATATCTAAAACCATGTAAATGTAATTTTTGCCTTGATTTGGGCAGTTATGTGGGCAGCAGGGGGGATGGTTTGTAACAGCCATATACATATAAAGCCATGAATGAACTTTTTCAATCTGTTTATCCAAATGTTCTCTAATGGATACGAATAGAATCAAATAACCGCACGTGTAAGAATCTGGGAGTTAATTATTGAGCTTCGTACAGATTTGTTCATCACATAATATTCTGAATGCTCAGAATTGCCTCGTGGTTTGGTTGTTTGCTGCCAAGGCCTGTGTACGTGTGGTTGCTTGTGCTTCGATGCCACTTGTTCGTCAGATGCACCTCAGCCCCGATAGGAAGGTGAAGATTTGCTGGGACGGGGAAAAGGCTTTTATTAGTGTCAAATGTTGGCTTTGAGAAGGTGTCCAACCTGTTAAAGCATTTGCTACCAGTATGACTTTTTCTTAACTCATGAGCAACTTTTTGAAGATTTCTGTGAAGGTTTTTGTGGATGTGTCAGTTCTTTTCCTTGCAGTGTTTCCAAGCCATTCAGCTCTGTCAGGAGAGAGTCCCCTGGCCTCATCGTGCTGACTCCTGTGCAGGTCCTTCCTTCAGCTTCTTCATCTATTTCTCCAGCTGGAGCTCTAAGGCTTCCATCACACTGGGACATCTCTCCTGTGGGTCTCAAGGCATGTGTTCCCTTCTGCTTCTCAGTGTGTCCCGGTGCTGCGTAGGCAAAGCAGCAGACTTCTGTTCCCTGCTGCGGAGTTTTCTGGGATCAACCCCAGCAGGTTGCTTTGCTGTAGCGTGGGGACCAGCACCCCACTGCTCTGCCCTCCTGCCAGTGCTGGCTCCAGAGTCGCTGCCGTGCTTTGCTGTGCGACGTGGTGGCAGAGAGTGCTGCCAGCCCTCGGCGTTGCCTCGGTGGTGGAGAGGAACCAGGGAAATCAGATGCTTTTTGGCTTGGCTGAATGTCACAGTTGGTAAGGAAAGCCCTTGACTCAATGATGGACCGCTGTGCCTTTGTGCATGCTGTTTGTTTTGCTACCAAAGTAGTCAACTGCTCATAATAATGGCAGCTCTGTGAGTGTTCAGGGCCTCAGCACTTTTTTTTTTTTTTTTTTAAATTACTTTTTGATACTGCTTTGAAACAAACGGACCAGAAAGTCCCAGTTACAAACAGACCTCCTGTTTTCTTTCCTATCCTTCTCTTCCAGCCTCATGCTGTGAGGTGGTCATTGCTGCTGGATCCTCATCTTGTATTGCTAAGCAACTTCTTTTAGGAGTAGTTGCTGAAAGCTTGCAGCTTGCAAGCAGAATTCAAGAAGACACTGCAATGTGGTTGTCGTACACCCAGGCTGCCTCTTCTTACTGTATGTTATTATACACATAACGTGTAAATTACTGTTGAAGATTCGAGTACATCAGTAAAGAAACACTGAATTTAACATTGTTGAGATGGAAGAGAATGGAATGCAAAGTTGTGTTTGAATTGAATAAAGGAAACTTGCCTTCTGAGCAAGGTGGGAGGAGGAAGGGACGATCTCATGCCTCAGGGCAGCAGAATGTGGTCTTGGAGATTGAATTTATCACTGCTTCTGCTCTGTGACATGGAAGATATGCTTAGATTTGGTAAAGTTATAAGAAACTAAATAGAGAGCTAAAAATGGGTAATGTCAGGCAACCTTAGCAAGAGATGATGCTACCAAGCCCAATATAATTGAACCAAAATACCCTACCAGTAACCAAAATATCTCTCTATCTATATAAAAAAATAATGAAAAGGATTGTAATATCTTCTTTTGTGAGATATATTGCTTTTTGACTAGAATTTTGTCGTTGCGTTTTAGGCTACCATAATTTGCATTTCTTTGAATGGATTTCTTGAATTGATACATTACATATCATAAATTACACTTGCTACTGACTTTATACTTCTAATTTATAAGTACTTAAAGTGTCTTCTGCCACTGCGGTTGGAAGTAAATTCAGAAAACCCCTACGAGCTTGGATTGCAAGCAAAAGCAGCAGTATTTTTAGACAGTGACCAAAACTTTTTGTTGCTGATCTGATACCATGTCAGTAATCTTTTTTGACTGACTTTATTGCCAGGCATTAATCTATACTGTTATTATTGTGAGTGTAATGATTTATCTGCTGTTCTTTCTGTGATTTTTGGAAAAAGGATATCTAAAGATGGAATCTGGTATGGATGTTTCAACAACTAAACAAACAAAGCCCCCACCCCCTGCTCTTTTTTAAAATTAAAGAATATGATGCATCTTGGGCTTCTTAAAATCTAATTAGGATGAAGAATTCGCTGCAGATGAATCCGTGTAAGGGCTTTGCAAGAGGAGGGCAATCAAGTAGGGATAATTAGAGTTCCTATTTAAATATGCAGAAAGCAAAAAGCGTATCTGGAAAAGCAGAGTGAAGTTATATCAGCGTAAGACTAATGTAGGAATGATTTGTAAGCAATAAAATCACATCTCCCTGACTTTGTAAGTACAAAATAATAAGCAATATGGAATAATGGAGGCTGTAATAGTCTGGGTTATAAACCTAGTGATATGCTCTTTCCCCATTAGATTTTACCAAAAGGGGTTAGATTGGCTTAACACTGATAGTGGTTGAGCTAAGTGAGGATTACAGGTATTTGAAACGTGTGGGCAGTGAGGGAGGAGAGTAATTGCTCAAGCTAATCTTCCAGTGGTTAGCTCGGAATAATGGCACCAAGTTGGTGGGACGCTGGTCTAACTTCTTCCTCCTGCTCCGCCTGAATGTGTGAATGCCTTCGGAGGAAGGAGATGCAAGTCTTGTGCATGAGTTGTGTAAAAAAGTTTGATGAAGAACGTGCTGTTTAGAACAAACCCTCCTTGGCAGGGAATTGGGTAGGATGGTAGGATGGTCTTCAAGTTCTTAATCATCTGATTCCTGCAACTCTGTCATTATTTTCATTAATTAACTTCAGTGGATAACACAAACGTTGCGCGTTTTCCAAAACTAATATTATTGCCGCCTGCTATTTAGTTGTGGAAGTGAAAACAAAACAAACCAAAACGTTAAAGTCAGACATAGGCAAGAACTTCACCAAGCGTTTGCTTATCCCAACAGCTCTAACTGGATGCTGAGTCCAGTCTTACATTGCAGTAGGTGTTCTTCACCTTTCAGCTTTAAGCTCAGCTGCGGAACCTACGAAGGTTTTCATTGTACCAGTCCTTATTTAAGAGTAAATGATATTACCCCAGAACATAACGTATGTCGTTTGAAGTGTTTTTAGGTGTTTTAGGAGAGCAGGTATTTTAGGAGAGCAGTATACAAGGTTGGTCAAAATCTTACCTATTTCTAATTGATTTTCTTTTCTGTACTGAAATGCTCTCATTTGATGGTTAATCCTGATTGCTCTCTCAATTTACGGTTCTTGTTGAGACTGTGTGATCAAAGACGCTTTAACACAACATCTCAGATCTCCACTGCAAACAGGAAGCCCTCTGTTTGCTTCTGTGTGACTTTCATCTCATTTCTGTACTCACTGAAACCAGGGGCACCACTGCAAGGTCAGACTTGGGTGCGTGTTCAAGTGTTCACCTGGCGTTACGGATACGTACTGCTTTGCAGAACCAAGCTCGTAAATGAGGGGCTTTGTGCTACCTCCCTCTAAAATGTGGCTTGGTTTCTCGTGTGCCAGTAACTTCTGTTGGGGGTACTGGAGCCGAAATAATTTCTCACTGTGTGCTGTTGCACAGTGCTTTGAAACGCAGGCTGTGTTGTTGATTCGTACTGTGATTCTGCAGAAATTTGGATTGAGTGCAGATACACAAAAGATGTACAAAAAAAAAATGAGGGTGAATGCATGGTTTCAGTCTGAGAAGCTAATATGTGAAGAGTTCAAATCTTCGATATGGATAAAATTCAGATTAGTTCGCTTAACGGTTCACCTGGCCCTAATGATACCTAAATTTAGAACTTGCAAGCATCACTGGCCTGTAATCAGAATATGTTTTACCCTGCATAAAGTAGAATTACGTTAGTCAATTCGTGTTAGCCAAGTCTGAGTTCTGTGTCTGGTTGGATTTAGTTGCACTCTGCTGATGACAGAGCTCTGTTTGGCTTTCTGTTTGACCTGGATGTGTGCACCTTTCTCAGTCCTGCCAATCTTACAATGCTCAATGTGCTCCCGTTACTGAAAACCCAAGATCCATAGACCTTTATTAGATTACAGAGTGTATTTCTTGTACCTGTAATATTTACCTTTGGGCATTAGGATTTTTCTTCCTGGAAAATAAACCGGTACAGGATTTTGTGTGAGCTTTACTCTAACCTCACTGAAAACTCCTGAAAGAAGAAATGTGAGGGACAAGAAGACATCCAGGTATATCTCCATGGGAAAGTCTTTAAAGGAAAAAAAATATAGTGAACATATCTGTCTCTCTCTCTTTTTTTTTTCTTTTTTTTTTTCCCCAGTTAAGGAGTATATTCCTTGTAAGTAATTACATGGAAGCCTTTTAATAAAAAGAAGATCCCACCCGTGCTATGGCCGAATAAAAGTGCTTTCTATAGCAGTCTGTCCCCTCTCTCTGTATTAATTCCAGAGGACTGCTCTAAACTGACATAAAGCTTTTTCATCGTGGACTCGATTTTGTTGGTATGCAAAGAGGGAGGGTAAGCCCAGCATCCTGCCTTTCATCCTCCTGGATGAGGATTAAGCCTGATCACAGCTGCAGAATAATGCAGATCCTAGCTGCTGGGCTGGAGGGGCAGGGGCAGGCGGCACAGAGCGAGGGAGGCAGCCTGCCTCTGCCCTCGGAGACACAAGAAGCACGTTCTCACAAATCGTTTTCCTTGACCTAGTGGATCTCCTTGCATTTCAGTTTATGCTCGCTGTCTGCCAGAAGCCTTCTGTGACGTGGCGTGCGCCCTCCCTTACTGCAGGATACAGCACAGCAGCGTCTTTGCTAGATGAGAGCACTTCTTATTAAATAAAGGCACAGGTTTGCTGTTGCCCCCATCTTCCCTTTCTTTTAAATAGTTAATTTTCATGCATCTTTTTTTTTTTTCCTTGTATTGAAAGGAATGCATTGAGTTTACCAGTAAGAAAAGCGTGCACGGTTTTTGCACTGCCTGCTGCTTTTCTTGATGATGCATTAGGCAATGGATTCCGAAATGCTGCTGGCTTTCCCAAAAGCTTGCAGATTTACACCAGTGATTTTTACTGTGTCTCTGTAGATAGCCCATAAATGCCTTGCAGGTCAACAGTTTTTGAAATGGATAAAAGTGTGCTAATTCCTTCAAGGTAAATCAGAGGGATTATGACATCTTGGAAGAAGAAACTGCCAGACGGCTCATGAGCAATACAGCTCGGACTGACCCAGTAGCATCTCTAAAGCTTCCGATAAAATTGCCTGAGGAGTCTGCCAAGAAGCCAGATGCTGCTGCTGGAAAAATACCTTCTGTAGCTTGGCATTTGTCCTGTAATTGCTTCCAAGAGAGAATAAACTGTAGCATGACAGTGGAAGGTGAATGGTTCCTCATTGCATGCTACTTGGGTGATTTTTAAAGATGTTTAGAAAATACGGATGGTTTTGTGGTGTGTTACCACTCAAGGAGGTGTAGTTTACTTGTCTAGCTGCTTAACAGTTCCCCATCCAGAATAACCAAGAACATCTTTTTATTTGTATTTTTTTTCCTGACACTGTAGCCTCTCAGTGGCTTGATTTTTATTTATTTATTTATTTTTCCTTCCAAATAATTCCTTTGGCAGAGTCCCTAACCTGAGCACTTAGCCTTTGGTCCGACCAGTGCCTGATGGGGTCCCCTAAAGGTTTCCAGCTGTATGGGTAGGGCAGAGCGGAGACTGATGTGTCCCCCCATACAGAATTAGGGCACAGAAATCAACAGGCCCCCTACTTCCAAGGGTTACATTGCTGGCTGTGGGCTTCATTTTTTTGTTTTTCCCTTGGTATATTTTCCAGCAGTGGGAAATGCTGTATGTTATTATTTAGAAACACGGCTGAACATTGCCCTTGAACAGAAAATGCTTAGAGCCTGACTTCCTATGGGGCTGCTTCTTCACTTGTTATTTTGGTTAACATTCCTGCTGACACAAGGGAGGTGTTTGGGGAGCTGTATGCAAGGTACTTGGATACGAGGCGCTGCGAGCACAAACTTGATGAGAGCAGAAAACTGAATTCAAGGAAGTTATTTGAAATGTCTCCGGTAAAATCTAGCAGCTGTCCTCAAACACTTCTGTTTGGAATCGTTCAGGAGGCTGCATGACGTCCTCCTCAGCTGGCAGAGGAATCATCTCCATGAGTGATGTTGCAGGTTTGAATACTTGAGGGTTTAATGCAATTGTCAAAAGTATTTCTGTAACTAAAACTCGCTTACTGATATTTTACAGTGCAAATTCATGCTTACAGTCCCAGGAAGCTTTTTGCTTTTTCCCTCTTCTCTTTGCTAGTTGGTGAACTTCAAACCCAGTGACCAGACCTCTACTGGTGTAATTAATAAATCAAAAATCCATTCACGGCAAGGTGAAGCCCGTTGATTAGTTTCCCTAATACTTAACTGTCAGGGAACAGGGGCTGGGTGTTGAAAAATGGCAGTGGCTAAAGTTGCTAGCATAGGGGATTTTGTTGTTGACATGAAGAAGGTTTGTTTTCCTTGGCTGTAATGTTAGGAAGCGTTCAGAAATCAAAGGGCAGGCTGTATAGGTCAACTGATGGGACTGAGAAAACCTGAAAGGAACCTGAAAAAGCTGGTGCAAATCCACCTGCATTTAGAAGGCTGGCAAAATGCATTGCTTCAGATTTCACAGGATAGCTTGAGTTAGATCTTGTGGAGGTGTTGGGCTGTATTTTGTTTAAAATCAATGGGAAGGTGAGTCCCAGTTCAGTCTGGCCTGCAATATTAAGAAATTGATATTAAAATAAAATAAAAGGCTGAATTGAGACAGTCCCATAAAGGACAGGGGATGAGTAAGTTGCCTTCAACTTACTGTACCCCTTCAAAACCTGCTGAGCTGTCCAGGATATGAGACGTTCAGTTCCGTAACCTTTTCTTCAGTTGGAAGGCACAGATTCTGCTTGTGAGGGATTTGCATTGAAATACAAAACGTGCCTCTGACATTGCTGTTACCTTCTCCCTGGTGATGCTCCCGACTGCATACTTCCCCTTTTCCTTCAGCGTGATGATTGCACCACTGTGCTTTAGTAATCATTTAACAGCTCTAATTACAGAAGACTGCGATCCCAACTGTGTACTTTGTCCTTTTTCCCTTCTTAGTCTTCCCTCTGTTTCTTTGCTGTCGAGAGGATCACAAAAGCGCCGTTCTGCTTCGGAAAAATAAACTCCCAAGACCCAGCTTTGGTAACGTACAGATCTGCATTTTCCTGTTGCTTTGGAGTTAGAGGCAGTGTGTTTTAGACCTATAGGGGCCGGTTGGTTTGATGTTGTTTACATCAGTCTCACCGGCATAACTCCACTGCCCCTAGTGCAGATACACCGGCGTAAAACTGGGGTAACTCCAACTCCATTAAAATCAACGGAGTTACGCCAATAGAAGTCAGATGTAAAGAGACTGATCTTGTGCTGGTGTGGCTTTATTGACTCGAAGGGAGGCGCTTTTGTGCTCGTGGGGTTTGGACGGCACCAGGCTGTGCTGGTAGCACTTGGGACTTTTGTTTCTTGGTTGTTCTTATCCAACGTCAGCAGAAAGTCATGTTCTTTACTGCTTCGGGGCCAGCACCGTGGTGATCTGGGGGGTGAAGAGTCTTGGCAATTCCCCTAGGAAAAACATTTGTGTCTGTCATTGTCACTGTGAGCTCAGTTAATCTCTGCAACCCAAGCGACTTGCCCTGCTACCGGGTAACATCCCAGCCCCGCGGGGATCTTAGGTAAGAAACACCCTGTGAGAGCCTGCCAGCAGCACTGAGAGGAGTTGTACACCTCGGAGCAGGGAAGTACATGTACAGGAACAACGTGTGCTGTGCTCATCCCCCAGCAGACAGGTTTTCTGCTGCTCTTTCTCGGCTCCGAGGGCTGGAGTTGCACTCCAGGCTTCCCAGGCAAAGGAGGAGGAGCCCGGCTGCCGCTGCCTGATCGCAAGACGTGGGGTGGGACAGGGGCACGCAGTGATTTCAGGGTCTGCAGTGCTGGGGGTCTGCACCATGGTCATACAAATTCTTTTAAAAAGACAAATTTCACGTTCAAAGCACTGAAAGAAAGAGTACAGACATTTTTCCATTGGTCATCCAGCCATTGGCTCAAATCTAGATGTTTTTTCTTTCTTAAAAGTACCTGAATATCTTTCCTCAAAGAAATTGTAAACTTCCACCATGTCATTTTTCAGGAATGCCAAGTGGCATACACCTTGAGAGTGTGTTTCACACATTCCTTTACAGCAAAGTCTGTGTCTTCAGCTTCTTTTACAAGAATGCTATCCTCTCTAATATAAAATAGAAACTGTAATATTCAATAGAAGTCTCAGTAATTTTCCATTAAAAATGGTGATGAAGTCAGTTCATGCCTGTGAAAAATGCCTTTTTAATCCAGTCAGCGTTTTCTGTGAGAAGGGAATTCCCAGCACTTCTGGTGAATAATTGGTGAGGTGGAGTGCCGCAGTCGCCACTACACGGAGTGATTTCCAGGAGGAATTTCGGTAATTATTCCCCCTGTCATTGGAATACTAATAAATATCCTACTTTGGAAATATTTTATAGGTCAGTTTTTGGGCGAGATGCTCTTCTGGTGGTAAATCAGCCGCAGTGGTGCTGTTTGCCCATCTGAGGGATGGGGTAACATGCCTGAAAGATGCCCTGGAGATGGAGCAGTGAGGCAGATTGCGAACCACAATGAACTTACTAAAATGGGGTACTGCCCTTAGCTGTATGAAGGTGTTTTCGAAAACAGGCTTCATGTTTCCAGGAGATAAGAGAAGTATTTATAACTGCAGCTAAACCAATAGCAGCCGTATGCAAAGGACAGTTAATTATTGTTATGGTGGTTGAAGAATGAAGGGGGGGTGGTTGTGAAGTATTGTTCTGGTATCTTTCCACAGGCATATAGCATGGACAGCGTAATAAAACGCATTAATTTTCCATATATTAGGACTGAACACATTGTTATGGACTTTGCTTTAATGAAGTACATACAGAGCTATCCCCTCGTTGGCTTTTCTTTTCCTTCTCATTTTCTCCTCTGCGTCAGTCTCTTCATCTCCCTCTTTGGCCTCATCTTCCTCATTTTTATGGTCTCATTTAAGAAGTCTTATTGGCTGAAGGATTTTGGTGGGTTTTGCACCAATTTCTTGGGTTGCAATTTTGAATCATTGTGGTGTCCCCCGTGAAAGGTTGAGGCTTTGACACCGAGTGGCTTCCTACAGGACGGCCGCCAGCCTTGGCCATGAGGGGAAGCTCTCCGTGTTCGGTGTCTGTAGTCAGAGGCGAAGTTTATGAGTAACATCTATCTCTCTGGGAGCCGTCCTTCACGCTTCAGCTGCCCTCAGTTTTCCAGGATCACAGCACTTTCTAAATAATTCTGTTACTTATGTTTTGCCTTTTCGTTGTTTCAGGCTTTGCTTAACACCAAATCTGCGTGGGGCTGTTCCCTGATGCCTGGTTGTGCTGGATGCTTTGGAGGAAAGAATTCCAAGGCCTCAGGGGTATAAAAGCAAGAGCTGAGGATGGCAATATGAGGGTTTGTTTTTTGTCATGGTGTGGGGGGTGCCATCCTCCTGTGGAGAACCTCCAAATCCCACTTAGGGGCTGTGGAGAACTTAAACACCTCGGGAATGCCGGGGCTTAGTTACAAATCCTTCCTGTGGCTGCTTTTCCTTTACATAAGCAGATGGAAACCGGTTGTAGGGGAGGGGACTTCTTAAGTTTTGAAGCCCTGGAGGAAATTAATAAATTCAAGTATTATGAAGCCAGAGGGGAAGCATTATGATCATCTTGTCTGACCTCCATACCTCGGGCCAGGGGAAGTTGCCTGATGACGCCTTCATGGGCTCGCTCAGGCGTGCTTGAAGAGCCAAATGATCTGACAAATCGCTGGAAATGTCGGTGTACAAATGAGTGGGGGAGGCGGCCGGAGCACGTGATGGATTTCATTGTGCATGGCAAGGTACAACTTGTGCTAATCCCGACTGCAAAGCGAATTTCCAAAACTGCTTCCTCACGAAGGCGTTGGGTCTTGCGCTGGTGTAGGAGTAACACAGAGTGCAGGCTTACGGCTTCTCGTGGAATTAAAAGCCAGTTAATTCCAAAATGCGCTGATTGTGTTCCTGCCGTATCCACTTAATAAGGGAACAGAAAATGTCAGTATTTGGTTAAAACGAAGAGCTCTGAATCCTCTTTAGGAAAAGCTGGGGCACGCACACAGCATTGCAGTGGCGGGAGCAGTAACGAGGCACACAGGAAGATCATTAGGAGCGGGTACGTGTAAGAGCAGAGATTTTTATTTTCTTTTTAAACGCAGCTAACAAAATTCTGTCTTTGGAGCAGGGAGGAGAAATGTGGCAGAGCTGATCAAAGATAATAGCATCTCATTGATAAAACACATGCCGTGGTAGTCGCTGCAGTTGGAAGCCCGTAGTATTTAACAACGGTGACCTAGATTGGAGGAGACAATAAAAGCTGTTGCGGTGAGGAGCAGATTGACTGCCGTTCTCATCTGGGTAATAAACAACTGAAATATGGACAGTGTATGGAAGTTTACTAACGTGGCTTACATAAAGACCTATGCTTTCGGAGGAACTGTCGCTGTAGCAAATTCAGTTTGAACTGTAGCTTGATCTGACAGATGTTTATGTGCTCCTATTACAAAGATCCCTATTACTTTATTCAAGAATCTATGAGCCTGCGAGAGAATGACCTGATTAGGTTTTAAAGTAAATCAATATGTGAACCTGTCCGAAAATAGACATGCATTTATTTTTAAAAATATTACTCAGTGGGATCGCCTCGAGGGAATATAGCCTTGCTATCTCATTTAAAGCTCTCCAGAAGTCATACATTGTTATTTTAAAATATTCAGTGCCATTCAGATGCTACTATTTCAGCTATCCTGTTGGAAGAAGCTGACAACAGGAGATGAAATTCTTGATGCTTTGTACCCAAACACAGTTTTTTAAGACACTAAAACTTGCCTAACTCTTGACCCTGTGGCTATTTTATATATTTTTTTTTTTGCTGTTGTTTTGGTTTTATTATAAATGGACCTATTATATATATATGTATATATATATATATTTTAGGTAGTTCCTGCTGGTGCTTCTTGCAAAGTTATTCAGTTACCCTTTGGGTAAAAATAAATCCAAGTTCTAGAAAAATAAACCGTCAATCCAGCTGTGACTTGAGAGATGCTCAAAGTGCCATTGAGCTGTAAAGACTGATGCATCCCCACTGTGCTGTAAAACCAAATATTAAATTGGGTTGCGTGCAGGGGGAGGGGACGGGGATGTGGCCTTGTGGGGGACATCTGTTCTCTGCTGTGCTTTCTCTCCCTGTTTGCTGGGGGGATATCAAGCGTAAGTTAAGAGCAGCTCTGATGATGGGATGGTTCCCTTTCAGCACAGCAAGGACATTCATCTCTGCTGGGTCCCTGCAAGGGTGTCCCACCACCCTGGTGGGGTACTCAGGGGGACGCTCACCTCCCATGGCCATGGGTCTGGACTTCACTGCCTGTAATCTGTCGATTTTTGGGGTCATTGCCTTCCTCTCTTTCTCTCGTTGATGAACCTCCACTTGCTTTTTCCTCTTCTATTGTTTTCTTAACTAATAAGAACGTTAATTGAAGAGCTTTTAGTTTATTCAAGCATTCCAAGAAGGTGTATTTAGCAGGCACTACAGCTTTGGTTTGTAAGTTGATTTTTTTTTTTTCCCCTTCCTTCCTTTTTGCTGCGCTGTACTTATTCAGGCTCCGTGGAGGAGGGACAGGGAATTTTGTATTTCAGAATCAGTTCAGCAGATTTTGAAAAGCTATCTTTGAATATTCTATAATACGCATACAGATTTGAAGAGCTTATTAAAGAAAACCCCGACACACTTCAGCAATATTAAATCACTTCAGATAGCACATGGCAGTGTAATGTTACTGAAGCATTTTAAAATGTGAAAAGAGCCTGGATTTGAAAGTACTAGTGGCTTCGCAGCCCTTGCTGCGGAAAGTGATTTAAACTGTCCAAATTATTTCAATTTTGGAAGCATATTACTTTCTTAAATTACAGAGAAACGTCATTAGCAAATGTATTTAACTGTAGTTAATCTCTGGCCAGCTAATCAGCTGATATGCTGGGTTAATTTCTTTATTAAATGCTTATTTAATAACTGGGCACCTGTTCAGACAGCCCAGATGGACTTCCCAGTAATTGCACTAATAACTGAGAACTTTCTCACAAAAGGGAAGGACAAGAAGGTGACGCATGCAGCGAGGGAGCAGCGTGAGAAGGGGCTTCAGAGCAGTGGGGTCCTGCCCTGACCAGGCTGGCCGGAGCAGGCAGCTCACCCTTCAGAGCTGGAGAGCCCAGCAGTAAGACTTGGAGTAGTAGTTTGTTCTTTGTTTGTTTATTCAGCACTTACTGTTCGCCTTTACAGTGCCTACATCCCCCAGCATTACAGCCTGCCTCCTTCCTGCTTCCCCAGCACACTTCTGCAATTACTGCTGTGGCCTCGCAGCCGGCACGTTTGTGCATCTGGCCAAGAAATAAATACAGGTTATATAAAGCTGTAGCTTGCACTCTCAACCTTACCATCTCTCCCCTTGTAAGCGGTCCCATCATATTTGAATCTCGTGGAAACGGCAAAGTTTAATTACATTTTTTTGAGGATGCATATTTGCACATATATTTGCAGGAAAAAATGTTGGATGGGTGCTAAGAATGACAGCTTTGTTACACAGAGGCAGATCCTTTTCTGCCTGGAACATGTGTGTTATCATAAGCAAGAGAAGTGGTGAGGTATCATGTTCTCAGTATGGGTAAAGAATACATTTTTCATTTGTCTTTGTTCAAGTAATAGAATGAAAACAGTTGAAAGAGCGTTTGAGGAGCAAAGATCTGAATTTAAGGTTTTTATGTTTTTAGCTTGTTGCATATAAGAACTGCATCCTTGCAGAGTGTTTTGCTGTTCGTGACATTGCCAGCTACTTCCCAGCTTGTAATCCTTGGCCTCCAGCTGCTGGTTCAGAAGTACAGGTCTTCTGTGCGCCTCGTGTGGCATATCTAGTCCTTGGAGACATCTCAGATATGCCAAAACATCTCCAACGAGAGTAGATGCGTGTGTTTCATCAAATACAGTTGCAGGCAATAGAATCAGGGGTTCTCTGTCTGTAGACAGCGAATTTCATAGGTTTCTTCCCCAGTAACACCCCTCCCCACCCTTCCATGTTTTAAACTCAGAAAATGACTTACTTTTTGTTTGTTTCTTTCACAGCACACAAAAGGAGCGAATGAGATGAACTGTTTGGGTTATAGAATCTGAAAGGCTAAATTATTTTCTTGGCGAGACGTTCTAAATGAGCCTGACCGAGATACTGGATCTGTGTGAAGAGGACTAAGGATATAGGATGTCAACTGAGACAGAACTTCAAGTGGCTGTTAAAACCAGCACAAAGAAAGACTCCAAAAAGAAAGGTAGTGACTAATTTCTCTGTATTATTACACATTTTCTACTCTAATCAGCTCTTGTATCAACCACCTTTTATGCTTCTGTGATTCTTCTGTTGTCTGTGCACTCAGTGAAAGTAAAATTTGTTAAGTCTAGTGGAAGTCTTGCCTGGTCAGGGAACATGGGGTTTGATTCTCTGACACGATACATTATTAAGATGTATTTTAAATGTAAGAGGGAACTTCTGTATTTCCCTTCAATAATTTTTACTTTGTTGCAGTTGTTTCAAAATGAAAACACACTTTAAAAATTACTTTTAGCAAAAGATAGCTGTTTTCTCTGATGATAAATATTTTCTTCTAAAGGCTTTGTTTCTGCTTCGTTTTGGAACTTACCAGAGCTTAAATGCACTTTCTGTTGCTGAAGATTGAATCTTGCTGACATTCTGTGAAGCTACAGAGAGCTCTTTAACTGTCTGTAGGGAGATTAACTGTAATCTAGTAAAGGAAATAGAAACAAGGAGGAGGAAAATCCAGAGAAATAAGGAGAAGCTCTGAATAAATGCATGGCTAGATGATTTCAGATTTATAATTACAAGTTTGCATCAGATTGTAGGGCAGTTCTTTGGGCAGATAAGCATGAGAAATGTAATTCTGTGAGCTGGTGCTTCTTGAGTAGGAGTTCTGTTAGATTTGGGTAGGGATGTTTTTTCTTACATTTCTGTGGATGTTTTTTATTGCTTGTGTTTTCAAATGCCATTGAACTTGGAAACCAAAACCTTGAACTCTTGTGGTAATTTATGTTGTTCATTGTAGCTGTCTGTGGTATTTTAAACCTACAGAGATAATGAAGCTGAGATTGAAGCTGAATTTAATATATATTACTCAAACTAAAAGGAAAAGTAGTAAAACAGCAAAAAGAACCCTTAAAAGTCCTTTAGACCCTCATGTAAGCCTTTCAATTCATCATTCTGTTTCTTTTTGCTCATACATAATTTAACCATTTCCTTCTGAGGATTTTGCATGTTTTTCTAGATGAGGATTTTGCTTGCTTTCACTCATATTTGTGTGTGTGTTGCAAATGGTACTCTGTGTGTATTGCAAATCATACTTGGCTAGGTACCTGATAATAACCTGTTCATCTTCTGGGCACTTATACCTTTTACTGTGGTCATTCTACCAACCTGCTAATTAAGTCATTGTGATTGCTATAGCTTTTGTATCAGAGAGCTTCACATTAGGTTTTCGTAAAAGCCACAGCAATTAAACATTTTAAGCACATATTTGGGAAGATGGTTTAGTGTCCTTATTGCTGCTGCTCTAGGCCTAAACTCACAAGGAAGAAATGGTTCATTTGAGATAAAAAAGAGGCTGTGCCAAAACAGGGAAACTTTGATGTAAATGGGAATGTGATCTGAGAGAGATGCTCATCAAGGCAAGTAAAGAAAGTAAAGCTGGATATACGAGCAGCATTTTGGGACAGGCAGGCAGACTCAAAAATCTCAGTTCTTTGCGATGCAGATAACATCTTTTTGATGTCTGTCTTCTGTGTTTATTTCTTCTGCTGGAGGGTGATACTTCTGAAAACGGCAAACAACTGTTTTTAGAAACTTGCTGTTTGTTAATAAAATATTCAATATACGTCTTCTAAAAACACCGTCATAAATCATAATAACTGAATGCTGCTCTGCACAAAATCTGATTCTAGCCCCCAAATGGAAATTCTGAGAATTACCTTCACTGCTGAGAAAAAGTATAAAATATGTCCTGTGGCAGCAATCAGAGCTCCGTGCAGCACGTAGAAGCAGCTGAGGAACTGGAAGGGACAGTGTGCAGCAGCAGCACATCTCCAGAATTAATTGTGTTCTGCATTGTGCGTGCATGTCCAATCTCATCCAGCCATCCGAAAGCCTCGTGGTACGGTGATTGCTTTAGACAGACAAGGTATACAGTTCAGACAGTGTTTGTTATTCAAATCCCATGTAGTGAAAAGTCAAAAGAAACTCGGTGTGCTCATTTACTCGTGGCTGGATTGTATATATTTGTGTATATTTCAACAAATGAGCCTTCCTCTGTATAGTAGGGGTGATGGACATGTGGAAAAGCATGAAGCTTTTTTCCAAGTTCATTAACAGCAAGCACTGGCAGGTAGCAAGTACAAACATGAAGTTTCTAATGTTTCTAATCAATGAGTTTGATTATTCAATGGAAATGAGTATTCCCAAGAAATTAGCCCTTGCTTTATAAAGAGAAATTTCAGCTCTCACGTATTTCCAGTGAGTCAGGTTTCGTACCTCTGCAAGAGCCATACAACCACGTCCATGCAGCAGTGGGGAGGGAAGTTTGATAGTAGCTTCCTAACAGAGTGACTGTCCTGCAGATCTGTCCCATGCTGAAGATCTGGGGTGACCGAAAGGGAATAAGGCTTGCTGTAGAGTTAGAGCCTGGGACAGCATCCTCCTGGATCACAGCAGAGTATAGCATCAGTTACATCTGTAAATCTCTGTACAGCTGTATAAGGATATATTAAGGTACTGTTTCTTACTTGGAAGTGTTGAGATAATACAAAGCTTAATTCCTAGGATTTGTTAGGTATGTGAGTATCAAACATGATAAAATGTTAGATAAATGTAAACTGCTATTGCTACTGTAAGTACAATGGGCAAAAAGGAAATAGTTATTCAGGTATGTGATCAGTGCATTTGTGATGTAGTGCCTATCGAGAGGTAAAGGCACTGTAATACCATTAATCAAACAATTTTATAGTCTGGACAGCTTAAAGAAAAAGTCTGGAAGGAGCTGTGTGATATTTAGTGGTGGCAGAAGCACCATCCTGTTGCTGGGGTGGGCTAACTCCTGGCAGCAGGGTGGGGTGTGCCTGAAATTCTTCTATGGTTGCTTATAATGGCTTTTAGGTGGTATCACGTTGATGGCAGTGGAGAATGTGCCAAATCATATTTGTGCTGTGTATGGCCACTTAAAAGAAGAAAAATGTTACAGCATGCGCCCTTCACTATTTCCTCTTTCCAAAAAACGAAAATGGTGCTTGGTCTGCTGGCTTCTTCAGTCGCTGCAGGTTAGATACAAGTCAACTTCCTCATGCAAGCTCTCGATGAATTCAGCTTTTGGTGTAATAATTATTTGGTGTTCATTGAGAATTTGTGACTTTCAGCACTCAGATGTATCGCTTTATGTGGTGGTGGGAAACACAGACACGTACCCTGCCTATCTAAGAACAAAGGCTTCTGGTGCCAGGGACGTGGTTGGATTGCTGCTGCAGGTGGAGCACATGACATTAACGCTCCTTTGCAGTCACAGATTTTATAGGATCTTACTTTTAGAACAATTATCTCCTTCTGTAGTCATATGCAAAGCAATTCTCTTACAAGAGATTATTTAAAACATTCCTCATTAGGCACAACATTTTTACAGCCATAGGCTTTACAGTCCTTCACGTAGCTTTGGTCTCTCTCTGTTATCACCAGAGCTGGTTGGTAAGGCAATGTTGTATGATAGTTATGAGAGTTACTGGAAGGATTATCACTGAAGTTAGAACAAAAGCCTATATATGAAATCCTCTCACCTGTATAAGTAAAATCAGAGCTGTGAAACTCTAATGTGTACTGTAGGTAAGTTCAATACTTACACGATAACATCAAATTGTAGTTTCCAGTGTTAATGCTATCACCATGCGTAATCTTAAAAATAGGTTGCTAAAAGCCAAGTGCTAATTTGGCCTTTTATTCAGCCAATATTGATCTGATGGGTAAATACTGCAGAGTTGGATGGGATCTTCTGGAAAAGGGACCTGGTCATGCTCCAGGGACACGGCAGGAATTTGAACTGACTTGAAGAGGTGAGCCAAGCTGCTGCTTTCCTTCTGAATTGCTGCTTTGTACTCCTTGTACTGTCACAGTGCTCAACAACTGAGGAGCCGTGTTTCGCTGTGACCTCCACAGCCCTCCTTTCTACACTTCACACCACCTTATGAGCTTACAGCTCAGTAGCTGTTACTAGAGGAGCCTATATTTCTGCAGCCCCGACCTCCAGCACTAATCTTTGTGCCACTCTTGTCTGATATCTCCCAGCAAATCCGTGTTCTTACTCCTGTTTGTGAGAACTTGCTCGAAGTCTAAAAGTTGTCCTGAAGAGTTACCATGCTGGTTTGTGCAATGAAATGACACAAAATTCTCAGGAGCTCTATACTAGGACTTTCTTGGCGATATTTTTTTTTTTTGTGTGTGATTTTGCCAACAATCATGGGTTCTTTAAGAACAGTGTAAAGAATTAATTACAAATAGACTTTACAGTAATTACAAATAGCACTGTTAAAGGCTGGTTGTTTTCCACTTGTTTATGTCGTCTGGTTCATTTAGAGGTGAATAAATATTACATGTTTGTAGCATTTAAGATAGGAAATCGGAAGTTTTTATTAGCCAGAGCTGTTAGAAACATAAACCGTTATTGCCTTTTAGTACGTGAGGGGGAGAAAGGCACTTTATAAACATGTATGGATTAATGAATCAAATTGAAAACAGATTTCCTTAAGCCTATTGGAATTAAAATTGATTTAGAAACCTCCTTGGGGGAAATGAGCTGCATTGGTGGTGGATCCACACTGATCCACCTTGGAAAATCCCCTCTTTTAAAATCTAACAAGAAACCTGAAATGAAAGGTTTGTAAAGAAGCGAGCCAGGCTATCAAATTTGAATGCAGATCTGCTTCTGCTTGTGGGAAGCCAGGAAGCTTTTCTAGGGATTTGATTTCTTCCTCTTGCACTTAAATTCTGTAATTATTCTATTTGAGGCTTAGGTTTATTTATTTATTTGTGAAATCAACTCTTGTCAATCCCCTACACGGAGTCAGTTGTAAGACTTGATTCAGTTTCCAAAATGTCAGGGACTTCTGAAAACAGAAGCAAGACACGGAAAATAACTCAGGCGTCTTGACAATCATCCTAACAATCTTTGATGCTAAGGATCCCCGTGGGCAAAATTCCCCTTATTTAATAGGTTTCCACTGCAGTGCATGGGAAGCACGTGGCATCCGGCAACAGATTTTGCAGCAGGCATGAAGACAAGTTGGGGATTGCCTTAACCAGCCCATAAAATGTGAAAGCTAGAGGGGCTGTGAGGCACTGCAGCTTTACCAGAGCTAGGTGCCTTCTTCCAGCCAGGACTCGGGCACCTTTGATTTAACTGAAGGAAAAGGCAAGTTCCACAGCTGTGCTTCAGGAGGGAAAGAGCAAGTGGACTTCGCTCAGGGCACTTCCCAAAGCCAGGTAGGGAATCCTGCTTGCCCCCAAGAGGAACAGAGGATGCTGCCTGCCAGTGCTTGGTGCTGGAAGATGTGAGTTTGGTCCTCTTGGGACCAGGATTGCAAAGAGCATAAGCGTCCTACTTTGTGTGTGCCCGCTAATTAAAAGGAGTGCCGTGGCTCCAGGACCACTCACGTGTGTCAGATCGGGCCTCTGGCAGATCACATCTATTTCCTGGGCCTTTTAAAATATAATGAGGGTCTGGAGCCTATCTAACCATCTAAAGGAAGCCCTTTACATTCCCAGAAGCTAAACTGTAGTCACGCTAAGATCAAACAGGAGGCTTCTAGTTCATTGAGGAGCCTCTGGGGATAAGCAGCCCTTAAACAAGGTTATGTTTTGTCATTATCAGTTTTGATCACAGGTGTCTAATGCAACCCAAGTCCTGCTTCGGGTTTCTTAGACCCCATTTGAATCTTATCTTCAGCCTAATCACTGCTGAATTTGAGAGGGGGGTGAAGGTTTCTGGTTGACATGAAAGTTAGGATTTTGCTAATGCATAGAAATCTTTTGTGGGTTCATCTCCAGGTTAGAACTTCAGCTTAAATGAGTAAGTGTTGAACAAGGACAGTTGTTTTTTTCCCCCCATATTACAATCAGCTAGCAACAATTAAAGCACCATCACTGTAAGGAGGTATTCCAAGTTGTCAGATTTGTTTTAGGTTCATTTGTGTTTCTGATTACCTAGCTAAGATTCGTGGAATCCAGCAGAATTCACATTTGATGTAAAGAATAATGCAAGAGGGGCTCAGTCAGGAGCTTGTTTCATTGACGGGGAGTGGATTTGCTTTGTTTCCTTGCAGTAGCTATATGAGTCCTTCAATAATTTATAGATCAAGTAACAGCAACATTAATTGATATACTAATTGAGTCCACATGCCTGCCTTTAACAAATCTCTTTTGTGAAGTGGTTACTGACAATATTAATTGCACATCTTTTGAGTCTTGTTATAAGTTATGAATTCATTCTCAAGTTGAAAGAGGGTGGGAAAATCATTAATTTTGACATTGTGTAGTTGTAATTAACAAGAGTTATCCAATAACCTATCATAAATTAGAGAGCTCATGAATTATATTTTAAATACTGCGTTCAACCAAAGGGGGTCCGTGGTTGTGTTAATTGAAACGTTCTTAGAGGGAGATGGATGTTGTCTCTTGCTGCAGTTAAAATGTTTACTGTTGTTTTTAATTGAGAGACAGGTCTGCCTAAATGGAGGTTGGAGATCTGTTACTCTGCTGTTCCTCAGCGGAGGAATCAATAATCTGTGGAGTGCAAGAATAACATTTCCTGAGAGCTCCCGTTCCGTTATCATTTCTCAATATTTTAACAGTCGTCAAAGCATTTCAGTTGAAACCAGCAATTAGGAGCTTAGCGCAACGCGTGTTCTGCGGAGGATTTGACTCATGAAACAGTCATTAAACACAGGTAGGTGTTCCTGTGCTCCAGGGCTGCCTGTACGGTAGGAAATCTGCTGCTGGCAGTGAGCATCACCCACAAATCCTGTTTGGTGCTGTGCATTGCTCCTGGCTTCGTCCTCTGCACCATTAGGGTATGTCCGACGTGTGGTTGAAATGCAGCAGGAGTGAGGGGCTGGGGCTGGTCAGGGGGTAGCACTTCTGCATTTGCAGTCACTGAAAAGGCTCCAAGAGAAGTTTGTGTTAGGACCTCTGTGAATGAGAAGTGTTATTTGGAGAGTTCAGGGAGGAAAATTATACCGTGATGAATGCAACGGAGGAGGAATGACTTGATTCACCCAGATTAGTATCTAAAATGCCTCGAGAGGTTTGGATTAGTAAAAGTTTTCTAATACTGTTCATACAGAAGTGCTCTACAGGGACACCTCTGTTAATGATGATAATGCTTTTTATATAATTCTTCGTGCAAAAACATTTGCCCAATAAATACCAGTGAATGACATTTCTGTCAGTGCATTGCATTACATGTATTTCAACACTTCTGCTTTTCTCAAAGACTGTGCCTTTTCCATCGTTGGTACGGGAAGTTCTGCAAGCAAGAATAAAATAAGTCAAAGTGCCCCTCTGTAAAATACAGGTTAGAGACACAGGTAACTGCTGTGTTGCTAACTGGCTCCATTTCACAGAAGGGAAATCAAAGACAAGTAAATCTGGGAAATTTGCTTGACCCCAGCAATCATGGAAGCATTGTAGAGCTTCCAAATTTTCTCTGAAATAAATAAGCATTAGTATTGTGTCACAGAAACCTTAGCTGAAAAATCATTGCCCTTGATCTTTCATGTCACAGGATTTTTGAATGCTGGTCACTCACTCTTAAGAAAAGCTTGCTTGCAGAATCGCCAGCCTTTTGACATGGACTGTGGCTGCATTTGTAGGCCCTTCATTTATTCTTTATGGCATATTCCTGTTCTCAGAGCTTAAAAGGGAGCACACAGTAGATTTGGCCAACAGACCCAGGCTCCCAATGATAAATAAGTCAGGCCCAGAAACTCGCTGTGCTCCTCAGGAGTAAAGGAAAGATGTGCCTGTGATTCTGGTAGACGATGCACTTTAGCCATATAATCAATAGTCATATCATTGGCCATCCGGAGTGAACTTAATATGATATGGAAAGTGTTTGTGTTGTCCAAAGACAGGTGGATAAATGTGCTCAACTGCACCATTCTTCTTCAAAATGGATTTCTATTACAGATAAGTGTTTTCAGAAATAATTACACATAATTTGTATTGTTTCTAACTAATCATTGTTAAATAAAACAGCTAGCGTTAGCATAAAAACAGGAAAAAAGGCGTTTCTCTGCTTTCACAGTTGTTTGGTTTTGCAGATAAGATCATGTCACTTAGTTGAACTTTGTGTTTGTGTGAGTCTTGGGTATGAAAACAAAGCTGAAAAAAATCAAAATTTTTTTTATTTTTTAGCGTAGGCCAATTTATAGTTAAATCATTGGTAGGTGTATTACATGCAGTTAACTGGTATTTTAAATTAATGGCAGTAGTACAATTGTTTCAATGTGTATGTTAGTGCTTGTCTCAGATGATGGGATTTTAATTGAGCAGATATAGTGTGAAAAAGAGTCAAGGTCCTCTGCAATGTAAGCGGTGTAAAAATCCTTTTAGAAATTAGCAACCAAAGCTGAAGATGAGTGAATGCTTTTGGTTTTGCAGCAAAGGAGAAATTGGGGTGCTTTTTGGTAGCTTTCCTCCTTTGCCAGGAGCATCTCCTAAATGACCTGGGTAGAATCCTGGAGTCTTGCTTGACGCTGGTTTTGCATACAAAGGAGGATGTCTGCTTTACTTAGTAATTGTACAGGGACTGTATTTTTAAAAACTACAGCATGGCAGTGTTAACAGCCAACCCAGGAGAAAACTACAACACCAGGAGGAACAGCTTTTTCTGGAGTCAACTTGTTTTTAATACCTGCCCCCATTTTAACTCCTAGCAAGTGCTGAGCAGCTAATCTGTGATCTATAATTGCCTCTGATTCTTTCAGTTTAGTTGGAGAAGAAGCTGTATAATGAAAAGGATGATTCAAGGAGTGAAATGAAATTAAGCGCAAGTCTTCTGAGGTTAGATGTTAATTTCATTTTTAAATATAAAATTGCCATCAAAGTAATAGGAGCGTAATGCTCAAACATCACAATAATGTGGACCAGCATGCTGCTAATTAGGTAGAAGGCAAAAACATCAGTAGCAGTTTACTGAATTAATCTTTTTTCTTATACTTCATGTAGCTGGTATGAATTGTTCATTGAGCTCAAATGTACAGAATCACATCAAGTGAATTAAATACATTGGGGAAACTGGATGTATGCTGTATTTGGGCACACCTTCCGTGTAATGTTGGCATGGTTGTGTGTATGTGTTTAATATTTACTACATTGGCTAACGTAAGGATGTTTATGGATTGCGGTCTTCTCTGTAGTGCACAGACTCTGAAATGTCTCTTTAAATACACCGTGCTATCAGGACTTCTCCGCGGGACTGCATGTGGAAGAACACAGCCTCCGCTGTAGTGAGCGTGTCAAAGAGATGGCAATTCTACAGAGACGCCGGGAGATCAAAATGAAAGCTACCTACAGAGTTCTTTATCTGTCTCACCTATTTTCCTTCTCTCTGCTAGACTGTAACTAAAGCAATATGTTATACCTATGCCTCTGTATTTAATTGCATTAAAGAAATGCTGGGGCTGTAAGGTTAAGCACTGAAATTCTAAGGAAGCGCAGACTCAGAGTTGCCTGGGTAAGCCTAATTTAACATCCCTTCAGGATAGACGTTTTCGTACAATTTTTAATGAGCTGATCTCGTATTGCTATTTCCTGGAGACCTTTGCCCTGTTCAGTGAATGGAAGGCCAGTGGTCAGGGGATGTGCTCCATTTGCTGCCACAGTCAAGGTGTAGCTGCATGCTTTGTTGTCAGGATCCTCCAGCCTGAACACATGGATCTGGATGGGAGCACCAGAAGATCTAAATTCTTTACATGTTAAAAATATTCTTTTCTTACATATTGCTTCATTTAAAAAAAAAAAAACAAACTAGGTGATTACTTTTGGATATTTTTTTCAACAAAATGAGCAGATCTGTTAACCGAGAAGCTTTTCATAGGTAGTATTTTCAACTAAGGCTTCATTAAGGAATTTGCCCAGATCCAAGTAAGGTTTCTGAAAAGAAGCTTTGTCTCAGAGTAGCTGGGATTGCTTCCAATTCACAGGGGTGGGAGAAGAGCTTGATCCTGAGGCAGGATTTCTGGGGGAAGTCTCATCGTGCAGGTGATTTCCATAGGCCACTTCAACATGTATGCATCTCGTTGTTTTCTTCATCTTTTATTCCTTAGTTTACTTTTGCAACTCCTTTTTCTTTTTGGAGAATATCAGAATGTGAATTAATCTGAATATTTTAAATGTGGATATTTATTTATTTATTTATTAGCCTGGCTTGGCTGGAAGAAGGGAACAGTAAGTGTAAAATGAATAGGCCGAACAAATGGAAATGGGTGCAGGGCTTCAGATGGATGCAGTCAGAGCAGCATTCAGGAGGGGTTATTTTGGCAGCACTTTCTGAACAAATAAGAGATGACCAGGCACAAATGATGAGAAGAGAAGGGACTGAGGTCCCAGCAGCAGTGAGGTTAAGATAGGGATGCTTAATGTTGCCACAGGGTTGGGTAGAAAGAGAGGAACAGTCTTTAGTGATATTAAGAAGTTTTATTAGGAATTATGTAGCACTGTTTTAGATGTTGGAAAGGTCTGTATTTTGTAGCTCATCCATACGTGCACACCTTACTGTGGTCCAGGATAATGCAGGTTTATCTTCCTCTTTAGGTCAAACTCTTCCCTACTAGGCAAGTACAGGCAGTCCCACCGGCTGCTGGGCTACTTGCTGGAGTGAAGCAAACAGAAATTTGGTGTTCAAAAACAACTTGAAAGGAGATCTAACAGCCTGAAAGCCTGTTTAATGCTAATGTATAGGTTCATATATATATTTTAACGTAGCGATACATTAACAGCAAGGTCAATAACAAGGATTTGGGGGGTGGGTGAGGTTGGGAACTTCTGAAAGCATTGAACCTTCATTGTGTTTAAAAACATTTTTGATGTTAGATTTATTTCATTAGTCATTCATTTTAAATTATCTCATAACCATTTTCAGGGACATGGTCATTTCAGCAAACAAAGATAAAGCAAATATATATCCATACATTTGAAAAGCTAGTAAACGCTCTAAAATAAATCCTTAATTCAGTAATTCCTCATACTCTATTCAATGCATAAATGCCAACATAGTGAAAAGATTATGAAGATCATAAAGGGAGGTGTGTGGATGTGTTTTTTTCCTTTTTTCTGTGGTGGAACCAATCAAATGTGGGGCTGAATGTCCTTAGAGCAACTGGTTACAGGATTTTTGAGTGAAATTATGGTGTGCTTATATGAAATATTTTATGCATTAGTATTGAACCCTCCAGTTCTTAAGATGAAAGGTAATGTTTTAAAAAAGATTTCGAGGAAAGATTTTTGTCCTTTTTGTAATGAAGCAATCGATACAAATTTAAGGATGCACTAAGACTTTTATAAACACGTTATCCTACAAAAAAGTATTTGGGATTTTCTGTTCCGTGATGATCATCTGTTAAGATAGGTGAATATAAAGATGTCACTGCTAGCAAGTAACCTGACTTGATGAGTCTTTCTTACTGGTGGCCAATTTTGCAGTGTGGCTTTTGCAATGGAGGAACTTTGAAACTTTGTCATTTTGCAAAATCAATTTCAGGAGTTACTTTTCACCTCTTACCTACTCAAAGTTCAGCTTCTAGGAAAGTCAAATCCACCTCTAATCTATTTTTCAGTGTTTTTAATGGGACTGAAGGGCCTGTTGGTAACACAAGGCAAAACCCAGCTTTTTATCTCCATCAATTTGCAATTTAAGGTCTAACAGCGTGGAATAAACTTAAGAGTCAGTTTTTGTGTGGCTGGAGTTCAAAAGACAAAAGGAACACACAGGATGAGGGTGATAGAGTTTCTTCCTCTTGAGAAGCGCTCTCATGTAGAGCTGATGGCAAACACAAAAGGGTAAGGCAGAGTTACACCTTCATGCAGAATTATCAGACGATGTTTTATTAAAAAATATGAAATTTGCATGCTGCGTTAGACATTGTTTTCTCCTGCTGAGCTGTAGGGGAATGCACAGGTGAATTCTTTAGAGAGAGGGGCAGGGAGAGATACCCAGGGTGCATTTCTTGGTGTGTTTTTCACAAAAGTGAAGATAGCTTTAGAAATTTCACTTTAAATATTTGTGAATTTACTGACCATCAGATGAAATCCTTGTCCACTGGGGTCAGCACTGCAAATTCTGCCCTTTCTTCAAGCCCCTTTCTGTACAGTGGTCTCCAGCAGAGAGGTGTAAATCATTACACCACCATCTTCTGCTAACGCCCTGTAACCTCGGCAGGCCAGATCCTCTCATTCCTGTTACCACACTAATTATATCCAAACACACGTTGGCTTTTTTCAAAGCAGATGATGTTTGGAGGAGACTGAATTCTCTAAGGTTAGTAATGAAATTTCCATTTGAAGTAACCCAGTTCAAAGGGAAAAATTTCCCCTTTAGGTTTAGACCAAAGGTTCTAAAAGCCTGAGATGTGAAAATACAGAGGCACCAGCTAGAAACGCCTTTCAAATGATGTCTCTTTAGACTTGCTGAAATGTGTGGCTAAGCTGCTTTCTTGCTTCTTTAAAATATTCAAGGTTATTGGCCTGCATTAAACTTTAAACCCTTTAAATACCATCTTAGTAACCAAGTTGCTCAGAACTGACAAGTTGAAAGATTTAGGAATGTGGTCTTTGAGGAAAAAAAAAACACATTTGAAAGACAGAACTGGGCATTTTTTCCTTTAAAAAAATTATTGTAAATACAAACAAAAGTAAATGATTTTAAATACCAATAGCAGCTGTGTAATACAAACAACTCCCCCTTGCCAGTACTGCTTATGTAAGCCAAGCATCCCTGGAGTACCAGTATTTAGTCAGCCAGATGTCAAAATAATGTCAAAAAATCATTAATATAGTTATGCTGATGTGACCAAGGCAACAAATTCAGAGAATCTGAGGACATTTAGCTTTTGAAGTTTCTTTTGCCAGCATTTAGAGTGGGATTTTCATTTGATTTGTTGTGTATGGGGATCTTTGAGGTACAAGCCTCACAGTGTGTTTCTGTAGGTCGGGATTTCATTGACTTGAGAGATGTTAATTTACCAGTCTACTCCCCTCAAGTCTAACAGTAATGTTAAAGTTAATTCTTAGTCATAATTGTTGGAGGAAACGCTATTTTTTTCTTTAAAAATTCAATTTTGAATCTGGAATTGCACTGTTGAAGGTGAAAAGTTGGAGTTGTGCTAAGCTGGGTTGGGTCCTCTGCCGATGACAGTGACATTTTTCCAAGTGGTGTTCTCCCTCTCCAACTTTGGGAACGAGATCTCAGGATGATGAGAGAAGGGAAGGTTGTGCCACAAGCCTCGAATAACTCTGAGTTTATCGAGCCATAGTGCCCTGAGGATTTTTATTTCATAATCAGCTGGGGGTGTGGCTACAGCTAATGACTCCTCTGTAACGTACTTAACCTTTGTACCAAAAGCATTTTTATTCATGTTAGTTGATAAGTATGAAAGGAGATTGGAGCAGCAAGCCGTGGTGAAACTCTGCAAATTCTGTAATCGTGGTATTAACCTACTTCAAAGACTTAGCATCGCGCTCGCTTTGTGAGGGTAGTTAAGGGTGTTTTCATCACTCCTGCTCCTCTGACAGATTATGAAACCAAGTCATGTTCATTTTACTCGTGTCTGGAAGCAGAAGGCTACAGTGGAAATGGTCGTTCAATCTTATATTCTGCTTCCAAGATTAAGAGTTGTAACAGTTTTCTGTGTCTGGTTGAGAAAACATTTATTTATGTATTTATTTAGGTATTTATTGCTGCTGTGCATTGATGCAGAGACTTTCCAGCATCCCATCCATCCTACCTGCGATGTTTGTTTTAGAGAAGGTAACTTCACTTGGTATATCCCAAAGCAATTTGCCTGCCAGCTTTGGATTCCAGCTTCCAGGAGCCTGACAGAGCTGTCCCAAGCGGAGCTGTTGTAGCTCTTGGGGCACAAGAAGTGAGTGGCAGTGCTCATGTACACCATGTGCAGACTGGCCAGCATGATTTGGGGAGCATTGCTGTATGGGAACTGCCCTGTTCCCTATATCTTCTGGGGAAGTATCTTTCTAGGTAAATAACTAGCTAGTGTGCCTTTCTGAATTAGCCCTGCAGAGCTCAGTGCGTGTTCATGGGACTGCATCACCAATGTGTCTCGTCTCCTCTAAAGGAGCAGAAAGACTGACATTTCTAGACAGTCTCTGTTTTCTTAGCAGGTAATTTGCAGCAAAAAGAAACAGCAGCCAGTTTGCTGCCTTTAACCCCCTTCATAATAACAGGAAGGGGGGAACAACAGTGAAGAAAGGAAAATTCACACCTTTGCAGCTAAACAGTTTGTTCCGAGCTGTGTTCTAATTATAAAATGTCACTTCATTAATGAAACGTTCTCCTAGCTGGTTTCAATTAAGATTCCTTTTAAAGAAGGAAGAACAGGTTTTGATAAGCCTAAGAATACATAAAAGTACTTCATTTTGACTTTAGCAGAACAAAGGATTTTCGTATGTTTTTACTCTCTTAACTGTGGTGGATATTTAGAAATATTGAATAATAATGAAATATATCAGTTTGATCAAAAAACAGTGTTATGATGGAACTGGCACAAATTTTAACATAGGTTTAAATATGAGAGTGAATGCTTCGAGTGGTACAGGGCTACAAACAAACAGAAAAGCCCACCACCACCAAAAGAAAACCAGCAAAAACCCACCACCACCACAACAAAATAACAAATGCTAGTTGTATTTAAAGCAATTTTAGTTATCAGGAAAAATAAAAGCCGTGGAGCAGAAAGCATATAGGAATAGCAGTGAGTTTAAAAGGATTTGCCTTAAAAAACTAAGCATGTGCTGAGGGATATACAAAAGTTTTATTCATTGTTAGTTTAGTAATGAACAGGAGGATCAGTAAGAAATAAGAGTGGATGATACGGCCAACATGGATCTTGGGAATATAACATCAGTTCTCTAACCTCCTATGGAAATTTTTGGTGACTTTGCAGAAGTCTCAGTTTCTCTTGGCCATCTTGGGCAGGATATTGATACCTGCAAGAATTTGGTGAGAAGATAGAGGCTCTGAGCCTGTGTTAGAAGAACCTCGTGGCAGTGGCTGCCTGTAGACATTAGGTTATCCCAGCTGTGGGACTTGGGTTCTTGCTGGCCAAGTCGCCCCTTTTCCTGGCCATGGTCACCACTGACCATGGATGTTACCCTTCCAGACACTGCAGTTCTTCATCCCAGAGGCTGGCAGAAAAAGTCAAGCCAGTCTCGTGCTTAGGGTTCCCCTGACCATAGAGACTTTATGACATTATGCACACAAACATGGACTCGCTTTATGATTAAGGATTTTGCCTTCAAGGAAGAAGCTGCTTGCAGGGACTTGAGAAATTCCAACAACACCAGCAAAACAACTGCAGTTTGACAATTTCTTTGGTAGCAAAGAAGGCGCAGAGCTTATGGAGTGCAGGTAAACTGGAACTTCACTAAAATCATCATTTTTGTACAACTGGAATGAAATTGTTAACGAGAAGGATGGAAAAGTTGCCTGAGCAGTCAGCCTGCTGTGGATTCAGGGCTGTGTAAATACTGCTTGCTCGGTGGTGATGGAAGCTCTTCACTGTCCCATAACATGCCCTCGTGCACTGAAATAAACCTTTTTTTCACTTGGTTTTAGACCTATTGTTTTCCCTCAGTCTCTGACAAGTACACACAACTTTCTGTAGAAGTACACAGGCCTGTAAATATTTTCGCCTCCTGCAGGTAAAATATGCAGTGTGACATAATTAAAATATAGAAACGCTCATTGTATTTCTTTAAGCATTTTTTTCCCTTCATTTGACAGCCCCTTGCCAGGCCGATCCTTAATGAATCCGGTCTGCAGCACAGCAACAGAAGCCGATCTCTTCCCGGTTTTCCTTTATGAGTTAACAAAGGCAGAAAGTAGAAGAAGCGTGCGGATGGCAATGACAGAAGGCTTCAGGGGCAGGTGTTGCCTCTGCACAGATTTGAAGGTGTCAGTGCCTTAAAGCACGCTTTGGACTCCGCTTGTATGAAATCGAGAATTCTGCCCAAGGCAGCTAGAAAGGAAATTTGGGTTTGAACAACTTCTGTAAAAAGTAACTTTGGCAGAAAATCCTCATTTATTTTTTTTTTTTTTAAAGCACACAAAAATCACTGCAGACTTGTTTTGTGAGCTTTCTTTTTTATTTTTCTTCAATTTCTCTTCGGCTGTGTGGCAGATTTCGGCTGTATCATGCTTGAGTTTGAAGGAACTTCTGACAGTTTCATATTTGACTTGTCTTCCCTTGAGGAAAACTGTCATGCTGAGCTGAAATTAGACATAGCTGGTCTGTAATTTCAGGTATTTCTTTAAAGTATTTACAAATATTATTGGAGCATAGCATGTATTTCTAGCGCTGCACTTTTCCTGAGCTGAGTGATTACTTTGAAAATACCCGCATAAATTTAATTATCGCTTGATACTTACATCCCTCTTTATTCCAAGATACCGTTATAGTCTGGGTA
This sequence comes from Anas acuta, assembly GCF_963932015.1. Classification (NCBI taxonomy): domain Eukaryota; kingdom Metazoa; phylum Chordata; class Aves; order Anseriformes; family Anatidae; genus Anas; species Anas acuta. Next base: position 4,631,367 of record NC_088986.1, read on the forward strand.
CCTCCAGATGGGAATTTTCCAGTATTGGAGATGGGATTTTAAGGGTGACAGTGGGGTGGCACTCCTGCAGCCTTCCGGAGTAAAGAGGCTGGAGCCTGCACCCTCTGAAAGCACTGGGCTTAGAGCCTGCATGGTTCTTAACCTTCCCTTTTCCTCAGGTGTTTTGCTTAATAATTTGTTTATTCTGGACACAAAGTGAAGTCCGGTGAGGTGGAATAACCATACAACCTTCTAACCTTGGTCAGGACAACCAGTTTGCTTTAATGGCTCCTTGTTGCTTGGACAGCATCTTTACGAAAGGGCCAAAGAACAACTGAACAAAGAACATGTGAGTGATAAGAATGTGACACATTTAGTACTTCATATTTCTTGAACTCTTTATGGTATGGATGTATATCAATTTTTTTTTTATTTTCAAATCAGATTTAGGGGAATATTCCTGAAAAGGCTCCATTCTTCCTGGCCCCCCATCAAAATGAGCAGCCCAGCAGTAGCCTTGGGAGTATGGGATCTGCAGTATTTGGGCATACACAGGCAGGAGACATGTCTAGTACAGCTGTAAAACCTGTACGGTTTTACTTTTGTAATTAATTAACCATAACTCTAAATGAAAAACTGTGTTGTTTGGTTTGGGTTTGTATTTTTTTTTGTGCGTGTGTTTTTTTTTCCCCTGAAATAAGATGGTCTGAAATACAGCATTTCAAGTAAATTGTCTTTCAGTGTCTTTGCAATTTAATTTGTTTCACTTTAATTACTGCTCTTTGGCATCATTACAGTCTCGTTTCCATTTCTGTCTAAATCTAATGTTTCTGCAGTGTTTTGCTGGAGGTCGCAGGTGAACAGCAAAAACAGTGATGCTGAGTAGCAAACGATAACGCATAACCACCTCACAAGGATGCGATGGTTAGCACAGCTCATGGATAAGAGCCAAAGTTTAACTTTTATGGATTGCTGGAGGAGACATTTTATAATCATGAAACAAAACCTCATATGATTATTGAGTTCAGAACTTAAACACTGGCCAGTCACCAGTCACAGCAATATATTCATTTCGAGCATGGAAATAATCTATTTTCCCAAATTGACAGCAGCTACAATAATCTGCAACATTTATTTTCATTTGCCATGTCCTGATAGTCTTTTGGGCCTCCTGTTGCTGGGATTTTCTCCACGGACTTGCTGCAACCGCTTTCCAGAAGTACCCGGAGAGGCACTGCTAGCCGAGGGCAAGGATTATTTCCCTACCTACATCCTTGAGGCCTTCTGCAAATCTGGCTTTTCCCTTGACCTCTTCTGGTACCCACACATCCTGACACCGTGAGACTTCTCTAGCCCTGCTCATGATTTCAGCCAGTAACCTGAGATTTGCAATGAAAAGCTTACGCTGTGCAAATTCTTCCATAAGACACCTTCCCTAATACACCTTTCCAGAATTAACCTGTTATTTACAATAAGCATTCTCTTGTTACTGTGGAATTGAAAATAACCCTATAAAAAGATCCCGACAATGGTTTCTGTTAGTTGAGCTCATGCTGAGAATAATTTTCAGGCACCACTTAACAACGGCAATGATTTGTCACCATTTGAAGTGTGGCTTTCTGCAGCCTCCCGTTTCTTTTGCACATTGTCTAGGAAACCAAAGGAAGGTGTGGAGGCACACACTAATGCTCTGCTCTCTGATTTGTCCTCTGTTTATGTAGTTCTGAAGTTTGAATGCGTACAGGACTGTAGTATTTGGGTTCAACATTTAAAAAAAAGAAGAAAGTGAAGCGGTCTGATCAGGATAGAGCTGTATGCAGTGGGTGACTGCAAAACCACAATACTTACACTGCTGTGTATTCTGGCATCAAGCTAAAAAGCTACAAACCTGCAGCTCGAGAAACAAAATGCAGAGCAAGGAGATCACAGCTGCAGAAAAATTAAGATTTGGAATAAATGTCAGGTGTGTCAGATCCAAGTGATCACATAGATAGCCAATCTCACCTGCCTTCTGACCCCTGGGAGGTCTGATCTCTGCTCAAGTCACCATTTGGGGCTGTGACTTGTGACATTGGTGTTTGTCCATCGAGTGTGGGTAAGATAGGGTTTGCAGAATTGCTTCTCTTTGAGTTCTCACTGTTGCTGGAAGTTATGAGATACTGGAGAATGTTGAAAGGGGAGGGCACAAAAACTGAACGTTTTTGCAGAAAGCTCTGATAGAAGCACAGAGGTTAAGAAAGTTTCAAGCCAACCCTTTAACACAGTGCTCAAGAAATAGAAGGAAACACAGGAGGGACTAGCATTCAGATGCCACTGTACAAAATCAACACACTGCTGTGTTCAAACCAAGAACCTTCCAGCTGATGGTGACCAAGTGTGCTACAGCAGCTTTGCATCCTCGTGGGATTCACATGCAGGGTACAGGCAAGTTGTTTTCTAATTCATTTATTCTACTGAAAAAAAAAATACTGTTTTCTTACCCCCCCCTTTATGTAGAAAGGAAAAGAAAGATGAATAGGCTGCTGAATGTTGAGCTGCAACTGCTACATTTAGAAAATGTTCTTGAGAATCTGCTTTACAAGAAGCTGCTCATGCTAATGTACATTTTGAGTTTTCCATTGCTGGATGTATTTATAGTGTGTTTGAACACAGAATTAGTAGACATGCTATACAAATCTATAAATACTTTCAATGGAGATAGAGATCATTTTTTTTTTTTATCCTAAATCTCATAGCACTGTACTAACTTCAAAAAATAAATAAAAGAGTCACAGAAAACTGCCTGGAAATTTCTGCCTATTGTGAACAGTGCTTTTTAAAATTTTATTTTAGAGCTACTTTTAAAAAATGAAAATGAACCTGCATACATCAGTGATGGGCAATGAATGCAAAAATAATAAAGCAATCAGCCACCGCTGAAATGCTGCCACCTCAAGAAATGACAGCAATTTACCGCATGCAGCAGTGCAACGCAGCATCATCCCTCATTTTAATATTTGATTTTGAAGATTCATGTTTCTGATATTTATGACAGATGTAAATCTTGGAAATCCAGAGGCGTAAAATTATGGACTCTGTGCCCGGAGTAAGGCTTTTGTGCTGCTTTGCTACTAAATAACATCAGAGCTACAGGCAAAAGGATGTGCCTCCTCTCCCTGTGCCAGTCCTCCCAGGCTTCAGGTGGTTTCTTCTGGTGTTTTGTTAGCGAGTTCTGTGCCTCTGCCTATATATCAGCAGAGGGTGGATACACTACACTGATTTTACAAAAGGAAATGCTGTTTTTCTGTATTAAATGATAGCAGCAAAACTACATTTTATTCTCGGTGGAGGCATCACTCCCTGGGCTTTTGTGTGTTGCTGGCTTAAAGTGTTCAGTACTGGGAGAGCTCATACCTACGCCTGTGAAAAAACACTGTCTTTGGGGCCAAATGAAGTAAGGTTTTTTCATCGACTTCCCAATCTCCAGCTTGAGTTAAAAGCTGCATTCTACCTCACCGTCACTCAGTTTCACTGTTGTGAAAAACTCAAAGCTCTGTGAGCCCCTTAGGTGACGGTTTCAGTCCAATGCTTCCCCGCTCAGCAGTATCACGCTTGATTCCATCACTGAACTGGCACAGAGTGAAATGCGTGGGGTGTAGGGCTCTGCTTCTCTTTAGTTCTTGCTTATCAGCCTTGTACCTGTGTTAGTTAAAATTTATCTTCTTACTGCAAGTCATTTCTAGGTGAGACATCAGATGCTGATGACTGAAATGCTCAGTCTGGTGAAATCACATCCTAGTAGTGGTACCTTCCGGGTTGTGAATGCTTTGCTCTGAGCTAAAATGTCTCAAAGAGAAGCATCTGTTTATCACAAATTCTATTAAACTATTCAAAATTAAGAAAGACCTGACCTTTTCTTTACTGAATGACATTCATATGCATTTCACCATGCCTTTATTGATAAGCGCTGAATGCTTAACCAGTATTATTTCTTCGTGCTATGTTTTACCATGTCTGGTATTTGTTTATATAAGAGTAGACTTTTCTGTAAGGAAGTGAGCAATTTGTGTTGTAGAGTGGACATTAAAACCTTTCAGTTGGGCTGAGTTGGTTGCTACTGAAGCTCAAAGTGCAGGAGTGGGTGATGATCAGATGAAGCTATGCAAAGCTGGCTGTCCGATACATGCAGGTTTTGGGGGGGATGTAAACTCTGTGCTTTGTGGCTCTCTTAGTTGATCTATGGAGTGAGGTTGAGCCTGACTATCTATGCTGTTCATCTTTCTTCTTGATTGAGAAAAAGGTGCTAGTGGCACTGAGCAGTAAATAGCACAGGAGGGGAAAAGGCTTGGAGGGAGATGGGTGATGCTGCTGGAAGCCCTTGGGAGATGGTGGGAGCACCTGCTCCTCACCCCTGCTGTTCTGCAAGGGAAATGGTGGAAGTTTAGAAAAGGATAAATATAAAAATAATAGAATGGCAAATACAATGAAAATTCCTTCTATTAAAAAAAAAAAAGTGAAAATTCCTTCTATAAGAAAAAAAAGTTTGAGCTGTAACTTTCTCGTTGCTGTGACTACAAATAATAAATATAAACATGTGAAGTACTTGGAAATGAAAGTGAATGTGATGTGATTTTTGCTTATCATTTATCACTTCAATATACTTTTACTTTCCAATGCTCCTGCTTTCGTACATGCTGTGAGCATGAGGAGATTCTGCAGAGGATTTTCATGTTTTACCCTTGTTTGCCAATGCTCTGTAAAAATCGTCCTTGCAGCTTTTGGTCCCAAAGCAGATCTTGAAAATCACTGGATTTGGTTGTTGTTGCCTGTTATCCAAGTTACAAACTGACCAGCAGTGACAGCAAAAATTCCAGATCCCTTCCAGCCCAACCCAGTCTGTGGTTCTGTGAGCAGTTCTCTGTTAGCTGAGTCCTGCTTTCCCTTATGTGGCTTATTTAGCATTAACAACAAGATTGAAGTGGTGTTACAACTTTTCTTTCAGTGAGAACACTTCATTTGAATCCTTCCTCTCTGACTTCATATAATCTATATGAATGATATCTTTTTTTTTTTTTTTAATTCCGTTTTATTTAGTTAGTAGTTCAAATTATTTAAACAAGAGACAGAAGTTCGCAAGTCATGTATCTTAAGAAAACCAGCTTACAAAATGTAAGAATGGGTAAGGGATGAATGACAGAGCAAGGAAATAATAATAATAGATTAAAAGAAAAAAAACAAAAACACAAAAAACAGTAAAACCACTTGTAAACTGGCAGTTTAATAGAGAACATATGGTATTGATGGTGCCTGATGATGAACAGCTACAGCCATATATTTCTTCTCTACAGGAGCATAATGGAGGTCTTAGGTTAGAAGACAAACCACAATGACATTACTTAAAATGCTCTAGGGAACTTTCCTATACATAGGGCAAAATATATAACTATATATTTACTTTTACATGTTAACTGTATATTTACTTTTATATTAGAGCTAGTGTAGTGGTTGGGAAAATCACAGTGAGTAATTTCTATTAAGAAAATAAAGTGAAAAAACATCATTCTCTTTTTGGCTCAAGTGAACCCTATGCTGCTCAGTGAGATAATACTCAGCTTGGATTCATTTTTCACCTGAAAGAAATGCAGCAAACCGATGCCAAGGAATAGAAAGAATATCCCTAGAATTGATGATTCCAAAGGATGGTTCCAGGAGAAGGGCTGAAGATGAATGCTGTAAACTTTTGACTCAGTCATGGATGACATTAAGTTTGCAGTTTTCAAATGAAAACATTTTGACTTTATAGGTTCTTCTAAGAATTTATATATTAAGCTTCCTGGCAGCTACGAGAAAAAATTACAAATGCTTCCATTTATCCTACAAAATCATTACTTTAAAAGAATCTAAATGATAGCAGAAAATGCATTTGATATAACTTAGTAGTATTATAGGTCTTGAAAGGCCTTGAGAAATCACAGAGGTAGGGTCTAGATCCACGCCAAGCAGAGGTTTGCCTAAGCTGCTCATAGAAAAGCTTTAATAAACAAATATATCATTGAGAGGTGGGTATTCCTAAGGTCCAAGTGCAGGGCCTGATACTCTTTAAATGGTGAACACTTATTCTGAATGCCTGGGTAGCCTGCTTTTTTATTATTATTATTTTTTCATGGAACAAAACCCCATCCAGTCACATTCAGAGACTTTCCAATAATGGATTTTGCAAATCCACCGAGTGACCTGAAAGGCGAACGACTTAGGCGCTAGCCAGCGAGGCTCCGAGTGGGAGATAGGAGAGCTGTAAATGTTTAGCTGCTGCGCCTCATGGAGCTGTTAAATATTGCTCTCGGAATCAGTAGGTGGGTGGGGAAAGGTCACCTCTGCTGCTTCGTGCTGGTGGTATGCTGCCTGCGGAGGCACAGGATGAGCACAGGCAGCAGAGATTATGGTCAAAGGAGAAGAGTTTGTGATTAGAAACACAAGTCTGTGGTTCTCCTGCTTTGTGTTCCTCCCCCACGGCCTGTGTGCAAGCGGAGGTGGCCAGCAGCAACACAGGGTTCATATTTTTTTCAGGTTTTAATAAGTGCTCCTTCCACGTTACAAGCTGTTGTATATCAGGAGACACCCGTACCTGGGTAGCAGCTTCTGCAGTTGTTACAGAAGTCATTAAACTTCTGTCTGTGTAGCGCACCTCCGTGCTTCTGCACCTTCAAGCAAACACGTGGGACTTTTTTTTGAAACGTCTCATTACCGTTCTCTTCTCCTCCACCGTCATTTTCATTAGCCAGCATTGTTGGAGTGAAGCTCTCCAACGCCGAGGCCTGATTTCAGCATGCTGAGCAGTGACGGGAGGCTGCAGGAGAGCACGAACAGGGCCTCAAAAACCACACAGAACCCAGCACCAAGAGCAGAGGCAGGCTGGGACTTCTCTCGTTATCCTCATTAGTCGATAGATCTGCAATCATTATTAATAAGCTGGCCTGTGAGTCCTGTTTGTAAACAGATGTGCCAAACGGGTGGCTGTATGGTATGTCCTCCTGGGGCTGATGGACAAGTATGAGCTTAGCATCTGTGGTGAAGTATGTGAAAGGAAGAAATAGTAAAATTTAGCTGACCATCTTCAGTGTTTCTTCTCAGGTTTTGCTGTACTATTCAAAGGATGAGCTTGTGGAAGATAATGACACGTCTAGCCGTGTTGTGAGGAGGTGCCCTTTTCTCAGTGAGTGCATAGCTCTACTGCTTTTTTTTCCCTCACGTCTGAGGAATATTGAAATGCCAGCACTAACGCAAACAGTATTAAACAGCCTGCTTTGTTCTTCTGCTGTGCTGGTGTATTTATTTAGGATTGTGTTCCTCACTTTAATCACAGGTGAGGTGAGGAGGTGGTGGTTCAGAGAAGATTATGTAAAGGTCGAGGCTACGGCTTCAGACTGGAGGTCAAAGACCTTAATTGCTGCAAGATATGATATCAAGAGCTCCCGTCTGAGTAATTCTCATGAGACAGGCTGGCCTGCAGAGAGATGATCACCACTGATATTTCTCTGGATCATAATTAGGAAAAACTGGGCTTGCTTCTCTGGCAAGGTCACACAGAGCTCTTAGTGCTGCCTCGGTTTGACTTCAGTGAAAGGTGAAGGGATGGGCCCATGAGAAGTTAAGAACTTAAAGTATTTGCTTTCCTTCTATGCTTCCTCCTAATTTACGTGCTACTTGGAAAAAAAAATAAAGTTTAAATATTCAGTTTCTAGTTTTTTAGACCAGGCAGGCTGGAGGTAGCAGACATCTTTGCTGTACAGGTTGAGGAAAAAATAACTTGTAGCACATTACTTGAAAGACCCAAGGACACCAGTTTGATTTTCTTTTAAATGAGCAAATAGAAGATGACCACGCTTAGGGGGATTGCTGTGTTAATGTTGTTGGTTTTTACATTGCATACAAGAATTTGGGGGGATTTAGATTGATTTGAGGAGAACATGTGGCTTAAATATTCCAGCTGCAAAGGCCCTGTTTGTCTTCAGGGGGAAAAAATTTGGAAGGCCAACATGAAATGCATATGTCTGAGAGCCACGAGGAGAAATTCGCTTCTATGGGTGTTTGTGGTTCGTAAGTATTGGATTGGGAGGGCCTTGGAGTCCCCAAGTGGCTGTTGCTGAGCTCCTCAGGCACTTGCTGGTGGCAGGGGGCAGTTGGGAGGTGACGGCCATGCCACAGAGCGCAGCCCCAAGCAGGCCTCACTGCCACAGGCAGGCCTCGCTGCCCCAGGAGGCTCTGTCTGTGTGCAGACAGGCACTGTAGGAGGCAATTTGGAAAAGTCCTAAATTAAACTCGATCGGGCACGGCAGCCCAGGGCTGGAGGGCCCCGTTCTGTGCGCAGATACATGTGCTTCCATCGATGGGATTTGAGGAAACAACTGGTTTCAAACACAGGAGCAGGAAGCCTCTTTTCCATCCCTCCTGTGTTTAATTCCTGGCAGTCTTTTTTCCTTTTTTATATATCAACCATTTCTTTTCTCTTTGAAGAGTTTTTCATTGGATCTAAAATCTCAAGACTTAAACCGCATGTGGATATAATTATGTCTCTTCATATTTACTTAGGAGGACATAATCCTGCTACTCGTTATCCGTACAGTATTAGCAACGACACATTTCCCTGTGCAGGGTTGTAAGCGATGTATTTTCATGAAGGAAGGGAAAAAAGGATGGATATTTTAAATAAAATATCTCATTTCAATAAAAGCAAGAAGGTGCTGCGTTTAATATGTTAACCCCCGTTATTTGAACTTGTTTTAGAGTCTTTCTATCTTGAGATATTAAGGCTGGAAAGGAATTAAAGAGACCAAAGAAAGTCCCTTGACATTCCCACGTGCTGAAATAACGGGCAGGCAATCCTGCTTTATACAATGCTGTCTTCCTGTGTAGAACAATTAGTGCTAATATGGTAATGATAATCGTTTCTGTAAATTATTCTTAATTAACTATTTATGTAATAAGATACTTAAGGATCTGTATTTAACAGTTCTGTGCTTTTTTTTTTCCCCCTGCTGATTGTTTTCCCCATATATTTCTGCGCTAGTTACTCTCTTCTGTTCAGTATTAACCATGTTATACCCAGGTTTAAAATTTGGTGTGGGTGGTCTTTAATTACCACTATATGCTGCATAGATGATCTCGTAACAGGTGGGTTCCTCCCTTCAGCAGTGCTGTAATTGCTCATCACTACTTTTTCAGTGATATCCCCAAGCTCCCTATATCCCAGATTGTGGAGCCAGCAACCCTAAAAGTTATTGTCATTCCACGGTTTTCAGCAAAGGAAGAACCTGCTAAGTCACGTGCTTTCCAATTAGCTCCTATTGATCAGCTTTGGGCTCTTTTCATATTGGTAAGGCTATCTGCTGCCATCATTGTTTGCTTATTTTTGTGTATATGTAAAGCATATACCGATATTTTATGCACATAATTGGCCTAAGTTTCCGTATACTGCCTAATATAAAGTGCACATTTTCCTTTTTACGGTGGTTTATGTTTATTGCACGCACTACATTGTTTTATGTGCACAGCGTGCTTATTGAATCTGTGATGTAGTTGGAGAGATGTTATATTCCATTCTTAGCATCATTAATGCTGTTTTCCGAACTGATTTTCATCAGGCTATAGTTTAATTTAATTCACTTCATTATTTTGCAAAGCAGTTCCTATCTATTGGGTTTCCCTTCTGTTGCTTTTAAAAACACCAATGTCTCAAAACAGTGAGAACCTAAATATTTTTAGCTTTGTTTTTCTTTTTTTCTTTTTTTTTTTTTTTGACATGTTCTGAGCATCGTAGGATTTCTGTAAGGCAGCCAATCAGTTTAATACAGATACTGATAGCTTTACAAGTTAATTAGCACCTCAATTCATCAGTAGGCACACTCAAATTAATACTGAAGTAAGCATATCAGAACCTCATCCTTCGTTTGCATTTAGTGAAGGTGATTTTGCAATATGTTAATTTGTATTGTGTGCACAGAGAGTGTAATTTTCATTGCTCTTATTTTTAGACCTATTTAAAATCAGGGTCTAAGATCTTACAGGAATTGGCTTGCTTCAGCTTGTTTAAAGAATACGGAAAATTCAGTTAACTGCCAGGATTTATTCTGATAAGTAACACTGACTAATGTCTTTTCCTGTTCATTCACTTACAAGTTAGGTATTTCTTTCACTATGTGGGTTTCTTTTCAAGTATATGCAGCTTAGGGTTTTTGATGTAAATAAATGTAACTACATGACTAGAACAGGAAAAATAACGTTAGCCTAATCAAGCCTTAATTGTCTGGATTAGTAAGACCTACAATAATTAAGATACTTTGCGGAAGTAATAAGCTATTCATATTCACTCCATTGCATCCTTAGATTTTCGCTACATAGGCTTTTCTTTCAAAGACTGAAAGAAATGGTGGAAAGAAATATTTACACTAATGGTGAGCCGTAGTATACATGAGAACAAATAATTGGAATTTCAAGACGTGGTATTTTGGGAATAGTACAGATAATTACTATTTATTGTTGTCCCCTCAGCTGCAGCATATCGAGAAAAAGTAGCTAATATAAATTACTCTTCCTTTAGAGATGATTACTCTGGGAACACTTCATCAAGAGTAGTCTGCACTGCTGCAAAAGCTTCCATCCAAGTGCTGTCGGTGACCGAATGAAACAAGCAGAAAGGCAGAAGCTCTGCAGCACTCCTTCCTGTGCCAGCCCAGAGAAGGAAAGTCCTCTGAGCTGAGCCGATATGTTACCCAGATCAATCATACCAGCACAAGTCTAATTTTACAGTGCTGCTTAGGGCTTAATCCAATGGAAATGCATCAGTATTTGCTATGCTAGCTGAATATCCATAGTCTAAGCAAGTAGTTATTCCCAACACTGATGTGTTGATTTGGAGTATATCAAAAGCAGAAATCAGGACTGTGTCTTTCAAGAACACTACTCTTGTCTGTGTGCTGTTTTTTAGGAGTATTCTTCACGTTTTTTTAGCACATGTACTGGGTATATATACTGCACATATACTGTACCATCATGTCTTCCTTTGGTTCTTGGGGAAGAGCTGAAGTAGAGGAAATCTGAGCTGATCCCATTTACTGTAAGCACGCTAGGCAGAATGGATTGGCTGCCTGTTGAATGGACACTTGTAGCAAACATTCTTGAGCAATGTACAGCTAAATGTTTCTTGTAATCAAGGCCGATTAAATTACAGTCAAAAAGATGTCCCTGCCCCCGTAGGCCCATCACAACCTTGTTCTCATCTCAAATTCTTCCAGCCTTTCCAGAGAGGAAAGGCTTTCTAATCCCCAAATAATTACTCTAGACAAAGAGCTATTTGTAGGGAACATCTTGCCTATGGAAAAGGGATCACAAGAAATCACTGTCCCTAATAAATTCTCCAGCACTCTGTGATTCGAGATTCTCTTGTTGTCCTTAATCTTAAACCACAACTGGGTCTCTGAAGCTGCTGGGGGAAGGTTCCTCTGTCTACAGAGACACCTCCTTCCTGGGTGATGGGGTTGAAATTTAAATCCTAAGCCATGTTGAAAAAGGAACAAGAACTTTTAGATCAAACTCCCAAAAGGGAGAGCGGACTTCTTGTAAGAGTTTGTATTTGCCCCCACTCCTTGGCTACCTAGGTCAAGGTTGTGCAGCTACATTTACCTCTACTTAAAAGACCTGAATCCTCCAGGGGTTTGCACCTTTTCTTGGCGTGTAGAGCAAGGGTTCCACCTTCCTTTTAAATACTGTCACCACCAGAAAAGGGGGATGATTCTGATGATTGTGCTGCTGCCCTTTTGTAGAGTAGCTTAGTGACTGCAGGAGTAGGAGGTGAGAAAACCAACAGGATCATTAGTTCTTTGAAGTTCCCATTTTTTTTTCTTTAGAGCTGTCTCTAAGAAAACATTCTGAATTTCTTGGCTATTATTTCAGAAGTCATCAGTATTTGTGGGGAGCTTTATGGCACTGACAGTAAAATAAACAAACAAAAATAACCTAGACTGTTTTATATATCTTAAATTATTTACTTGTTAGCAGAATGCCCACTAACACCCAGACTGTCTGCCCACACCTATTCCTGTTTTAAGGGAACATGTCTTTACTACTGAAAACAGAGAAATTAATCATAACTGGCTTGTTCTACAAAACACACTCCTAGGGATAGGGAAGGTCTGATTTTTTTCCCCTTCAAATAAGGAAACTTAAATTACTTAAGGGACTACTTAGCTTCCACTGGTGCAATTAGATTAATGTAGGAGGAATCTTGATTTATTTCCAGAGATGAGTGTATGTTTCTAGGTCAGTAACTCTATTTAGAACAAAAGATCTTAAGGTTTTGTAAAATAAATGAGACGCAGGGCTAGGTGTGCTACTTCTCACTTGGATTTTGGTTTAGTGTTCATAGGGTTATTTTTTGCCCTTTTCTTGAGAAGTGGCATGAGTCTAAGTGTTAAAGTTCAGAAGTAATAAATGAATTGGGAAAAGGGGGAAGTAGTAATAAAACCATGATCTTCATTTGCGTTGTCACAGGAGTGATGTCAGTCATTGTGAACCAGTACCAGAAGCCAGGCAGGGGAGAAATACAAAAGCAGTGAGGTTTGTTAGCAGTACAGCACTGTCCAAAGCAGCAGAAACAAAAATGAAGGACTGAAAGATACAAGGATACTGAATTACTGGGCAATAAAACAGCTGTGCTGATAATATCAAGCGATGGACATGGAGGAAAAAACAGTACTAAATTTATATAGACACAGGTGGGCTCTCATTTCACTATCACCATTTTGGGAATACACCTGTGAGTTTATTCCTACAAAAATAATGACCACGACACCTTCTGTATGACTCAAGTAGAGATTTCTGGATCTGGCCCCTTTTTTGTAACTTGGAGAATATGTCATAAAAAATGCAAATTTTATCAAACAAAACAAGATTAAATGTACAGCGTGTTGCTGTGTGTACTACTGGTTTGGTAATTCATCTGCTGACATACATCAGAACACAATTATTAAAACTTGACTTTTTGGAGAAATGAAAAACCAAAGAATTATTTGAGCCTCTCTTTGTATATACGAGATGCCATGCAAGACTGAAAATTAACTAATGTTTCTTGTGGAAAAATATCCTCTGGCAAACTGTTAAGTGTAAATTTTGAGGAAGTTTTATGTCTCTATGCTAGTTAAAAAAGAATCTTCTTTTCCATTAGATGCTCAGTATAATAAACTTTCTTCCTGATAGCTAAACTACCCAGGGGAATTTATGGTAAATGTTGGCTTAGAAAACAACCTCACTCCTAAAACAGCCCCAGCTCTTTCTCTCCCAAGGATCCCTTGCTTAGTCCGTGAACACTAAACTGTGAACCAGTCTGTTGCCCATCTGCTGGAACCTGCTGCCATTTACAACCACTTTGGAGTGCAGTTGCAAAGATTTGTGACTGAGCTCATTACCCGACAATATCTGAGTTTACAGCCTGATAGTTAATTATTCTGTGTATGCCATGTACTGTAGTCTACATGTAAACAGTCGCTGGCAAGCAAAATAATCCTCCACAATAAAATGGAGAGTGTTCTGAGAAGAATTCTCTGTTTACATCTTGGGAACAGGGTGCTCTTTGTCGTGTTTCAGCTTCTTGGGGTATTTTATGGGGTATTTTATAAGGTGACCTGTTACACAGAAGCATAGTTTATCCCCATTGGTGGTAATGCATATGCAATTGTAGTCTGAATACTAATCCTGAAATATAGTTTAGGCTCCTTTTGTATTCATGATAGATTTTATGAACCTTTTTCATTGCTGGTGATGTCAGCAGAATCTTTCTATTGAATTATGGATTAGACATTTAATCAAGGTCTGTGCATTATTATACAAGTCTCTTCTCTGTTTTCTCCTGAAAAATGAGATAAAAAATGAGATTCACAATGGAATCAAGTGAACACCTGATAAATAAAATTCAACTTTGCATCTCATATCTCTAACAACAAGCAGATAGAAAACAAGAGGTGTATGTCCAGCAGGCAATTCTACTCAAAGCCAACGATATTTTTCTACATCAGTAAGGAAGGAATACAAAATACAGGCTCATTTTTGCTGACTCTGATGCACTGTTTTGTGGTCGCTCCTGCAGGTGTTAGTTTTAAAGCATATGTTTGTCCTGGTGCTTCTTTTCTCAGCATCTTGAATCACAGTTGAGAAGTGGCTACATGACCAGTTCAGGACCACCAGGCTCTCCGGTTTAGCAATTACATCTGTTTTTTTCATCCAAATTATTTGTCCAACTGTCTTTTAAAACCATTTCCATGAGTTGCTAGGATACATTTCTATAAATGGAAACTGTTTACACAGCCTCAACATGATAAATCTTTGTGTTTCACTTGTTTCTTGCCAAGACTTCATTGTAAGGCACTGCTGAAGTTTACCAAGCTCTGGAAATTGTCATATAATCCTGCTTCTTTGTTTGTTATAATCAGAGAAATACAGAGCTGATTAAATGAATCTTGTTTTGTCTACTATTATTAACTCCTTTGATGAGCTTTACAGCGACATTATTCCGAAGGATGTTCAGTCTGCTCAGCCCTGACCAAGGCACCTCCTCACCAGCTGATAAGCAAATGTTACTGGACAAGGTAGTTATAAGCTAAATAAGCCTGAGAAGTCTCACTTTCATACATTTGAACATTCACACACTTGCTTTAAAAATGAAGCGAGCAAGAGCTCTCAAGCCTTCTTGCAAGCTTGGAAAAATATCTGTATCCATTGATTCTTGGATTATACAGAAAGAAACATGTTTTACTGGCTTACATGTGGAATCCTTGGAACATGCTAAGACTTTGATCTTCTTGTACTCTAGAGTTTGTCTTTGAATTAATTCCAAGTGTCATCAATTTTCTTGTGTCAGCACGGTTGTAGCATGGTCAAAGGGTGCAGGATTTTCCTGGGACATTCCATTCAGGTGGCCACTGCCTTCTTTTTCCCTGAGATTTGTGAAAAGGTGAGATCAGATAGCTTGAAACAAAGTCAAACTCAAAAAATGTGATCCCAAGAATCAAGTTTTTCTCATACCGTCTGCTGTAACTTTCCTTGTGCAATGCTAATGTTGGGTTTCCTAAAATATAAAGTTTTTATATATCAGTAATCTTTTAACCATAAAATCTGTACAATATAAATATTTTTGACATATGAATTCATATTTTAATCTGCTGTTTCAGGCTCAGTGTTGATGTTTTTAATGTCAAATAGATTTTATTTTTGTGGTATCACGTAGGAAGGTGGCTAAGACAGAATTGGCATTTAAATTTTAAAATATTTTTTCTGAAATGGTTGGTCTGAGATTAGTCTTATTAGCGACTGGTGTGATTCTTTCAAGCCAGTCCAATAGGCATTTAAATAATTGCTACGGACATAATCAACAATCAGATTATATTGAATGCCTGCAGACTCCATCAGAAAGGTCTAAGGGAAAACTATTAAAGATGAAACAAAACATAGCATTTAAATCCTAGCATGAGAAGCAGCCAGACAAAGGGAACACAGATCGCGGTTTGATTACCCCCGCAGAAAAATAATATTTGGTATTGGTAATTGAAAGCATTTAAAAGTATGAATACCCTCTTTTCTTTTTTTTTTTCTTTGACTAAAAAGGTGTTTGACAAACTATAGCTGTGTGCATATGTGGTACCTCAAGGAAATGTGAGAATAATGGCTGTAACGTGCACAGGTCTTTGTCTGGATCCTGGAAGTGCCAGAGAAGTAAACTGTCAAGGGCTATATACAGCTTCTTGGTATTTCAGGGTGGCCAGAAATGTGGTTGTTTTTTAATATATATATATTTTTTCAAAGCTTGTAAAAGTAGCTGCATGGCTGACGCAATGCAGAGTTTCATTCTTTAATGATTTTTTTTGGATGCAGCCTTTCTATCTTGGTTGTTTAAAGGCAACCTGACGATTTGTTGAAATATGAAGGTGAAAGAGTATCAGAAGGTCTTGTGTATCTTTATTGGCCAGGGACAACTTCTTGACTGCAGAAAGTTAAAGCCATTCCTTCCTCTCTATTCTGGAAGCCAAATTCCTGTATGTTACAGAAGTATTTGTGCCATTTCATGTGACCTAGGAGGAGAACCTGCATGTAGCCCTTATGGCTTTTGCCTCATGTTGTGGTCATTGCTCGAAGGACTCTCTCTTCATTTTGGCTTACTCAGACATTGCTAGAATGGCATAAAAGAAAACATAGTCAAGTGAAGAATTATGTTCATCACATCTAGCTTAGAAATGATAGCAAAATACATTTTTCTGTTGCATTTCCTGGCACGGTACCGGGAGATGAAATGTAGGCTTGGGCAACGTGTAACTGGGGAGGAAAGTTAAAAGATTTTACTTCTACCAGGGCTAAGGTTTAGAGGGTATTTTATGTGGATATGGTTGGCAAAAAGTGGAATCCAATGTGGGGCTTCTGATAAAAGCGAGTATGGGTAGAAGAAAAGGAAAGCCCCCAGACGGTCTGGATGCTGTGGGAGTGTGCGGTGGAATGAGGAAAAATGTGACCGTGGAGACCTTTTCTTTTCCTGCAATAGCACTGAAAGCCTCTGAGGTGCTGTTTGCTCCTGTCTTTATATGATCACCTCATAATAGATGGCCTTGGTGGGTACTGAACTCTTCCATCTCCCCGTCACTGCAGAAGCGTTACCTGCAGCTTTTCTCCCAGCTTGGTGTCAGTCCGAATCTCTCACCAGAACAACAATTTCCTTGGGAAACTGATTAAAAATAGTAGCAAAGAGGAAATAAATCCAATTCTGTTAATACCCAGTATGTTACAAGGGAAAAACATTATCCATGTCTCTGGATTACCAGAGTGTTTGAAGCTGCAACCATAATTTAGATGTATTTTATTTTATTTTATTACATAAATATGACTTACTCAAAGTATGTTGAATTAGGAAGCTCATGAATAAATATTTTGATATAATCAGAATTATATGGCTAGAAATTGACCTACTTTGCATGACAGATGCTTGAGAGTCCCCTACCTAATAGCACACCAACCTGGCAGAGCAATGCCCTATCCTAGAATACCCTAAGATGCATACAGACATTAAATTACTTGTCTGTTGCTTGGTTTGGTTTGTGTATTTATTTTTTTTCATGGAGATTAGACATGGTCGATTTTGTTCGTAAATGGGTAAGTTGTAGGCAAGTTACTGAGAAGGCACTGGGTTGCAGCCCAAAGAGGACTTGTGCAGCATTTGATCAATGCTTTCAGCACAGTCTTGCAAAATACTGTTAGTGTTAGAAATGGCCAGAAAAGCTTCATGGTACCAGGGATCAAATAACTGGAGGATCTCACTAAGTAGACAGATCTTAAGCTCTTCAGAAGATGATCAAAAAAATAATAATTAAAAAAAAATAAATGGATGCACAAGGAATAATAATGTTTTAGAAGTCTGGCAATATTTTAATGATAGATTCTCCCCAAGGCTGTTCTTAATGCCTGTGTTGATTTCAGCAGGCTGATTTTATCTGCATGTCCTTAAAGTTAATATGATAAGGGTTTTGTACAGGTTAAGTCAATACAAAACTCAGACCAAAGAATGAAACAGTCTTTACCTCCTTTTTAATTTATATGTATTTTCTGAAGTTATCTTCCTTTATTTTAGAATAACAACACAAGTGATTAAACAGTTTAGGTGCACTTTGCACAGAATGTAGTTTTCAGGCTTCATAAATTTTTGTTGTTCAATTCTAGCACAAGACACAGCACTGCTTTCTATTTTGAAATAACATTGCTTTTTCTTTTTAATGGGAGAAAGGTAACTTTGTCTTGTCCCTGTTTCCGGGAACAAAACCCTCTCCTCTTTTGTATCATTCATGCAGTGAAGAGTAACATCATATTCTGCTTCATTAGCTCCTCTTTTCAGCAGCTGTTTTTTCCATTTTTGAAGAACTTCTATAGATCAACTTTGTGCACACTTTTTCTCCCCCAGCCTTCAGAGAAAAATGATTTTACTCCCCTGTAATGAACCCTTATTACCACAAAGGTAGTAGAAATGCATGTATAACCTTGGCAAATGTCTTCTCTTTCAAGCCTCCTCCTCTTCTTTGATGCTGAACTTTATTGGTAGAGTTTTTCAGGCAGCGAGGGTATCAGTTTTAAATCGGTGAGGTTTGGAGGACACCGATTTGCAGCCTGGGGTCTTGGGAAACTCCACCAAAGGGCAAGGGACAGAGGTGGTTATTTGGCTGGTTTGTTACCATCACCCTTTTCAAGAGCTTCTTGCTCCTGTGCAGGGTGCTCTGGGGGAAGGTTGTTAGCGATTTCATTCTGGTCACCCCATTCTATAGATACTGAACTGGTATTCACGGCTAGCAAATTTGTTAAAATGTTGAACTTCATACAAATTCTGGGAGCACAAAGCACTTGGCTTTGGCCTTTTATGCTGTTTCCACTGGCAAACCAACAGGCGGTTTGGACTCAACCACCAGAGGTGAGCTTGGCAGGGAGCTCGCTCCTCAGGCCCTTACAGCCCAACCTCTTTACCCAAGGTCTTGAAAAATGACTCCAACTTTTCCCAGTTGAGTACTTTCCTTTCCTGTTCCTTGCAGTGATCCGGCGGGTTTTGATGGTGGTGGTTTGGCTTTGTTGCATTTTATGACTTTTCTGGCAATGCAGTTTCATTCTCAGTTTCCCGAGTTGCGCCCCAAACACTGGCTCCTGAGCAGCTGGTTCCAGAAACAGGAGTTATCCTGATGTGCTGGTCCTCCATGGCACACGAGGAGCTCAAACCCCAGTCTCTTACCTCTGGAATTTGCTTTGGTGCAGGGGTGTTTCACTTCTTATTAACGTTTTGCCCAAGGGTGATTGCCGGCAGTAGTCTTTTCATTTCTGCCTCCTGCTGCTGCTTTGACAATAGGAACGGCAGCAGGAGGCAAAAATGAAAGGACCAGATTGAAAGAAGCACTTTGCCACTGTTGTAATTTTGAAATTGATGGCGTTTTTTAGCCCAAAGTCTCAGGAAAAAAGCTGCTTTTCTCTTTGCCTCCTATTGTTTTTCCAACAGGGAGAGACATTCTCTGATGTTGCAGAGGCAGTGGGAGGCCAAAATGAAAATAATTTTCTTCCTGAAACATTGGATTGCAAAAAGTGAACAATTTCAACAGGGATCTAGCGCTTTGTTTTCTTGTTGACTGCCATGTGGCAAATACTGGTATTTCTGTTTGCCTGTAGAAAACAAATAGCAGCTGCTTCTCTTATTGAATTAACATCATCATAGGGTAATTCCGATA
Organism: Anas acuta; assembly: GCF_963932015.1. Lineage (NCBI taxonomy): Eukaryota > Metazoa > Chordata > Aves > Anseriformes > Anatidae > Anas > Anas acuta. The sequence continues at coordinate 4,650,611 of NC_088986.1, forward strand.
AATCTACTTACTGTGTGTTTTTAACATGTCATTTTCATTCTTCCCCTTTTTCCTGCACCAGAAGAGGCTTTGTAATGTGGATACCTAATTCCCTTCTGAGGGAGCCAGTCAGGGAGCAGAAGCGTAGGCTCTGCCCTCTCCATGGACAAAGAGGATGGCTCAAGGAGAAGGGTTGCATCCCGAGGTAGCCCTAGCACACAGTCCTGATTTCATCCACTTTGCCCCGAGTGCCATTTCTGTGGGTGCACAGAGCACCATTGCATTGGGAATCCACAGTGCTGGCAAAAGAGTAAAGTTTAAATCCTTGAATAATGTCTTTGTCCTCCAGCTTTAGTTGTTTGGGGCTATTGCTCTTTTCTTGGGTGACTTTCATGTATGTAATTAGTTATCGTGAATAAAAAGATTTTTCTCTTATTGAACATGTGAGAAATTCGGGGATGCTAATCGGAGCATAACCTTTTCTTAACTTGCTCTTTTTACACTCAGAGAATTAACATTTATCATACAGCAGCACAAGAATTTGGCCTTTGTATGAAGTGAACTGATTCTTCACCCTTTTTCTGTCTTTATACATAACAAAAACTAAATTTTTGATAAACTCATCAACAGAATATATTTGTATGCTTTGAAGTATTAATTGTGAATTTACGTGTCTCGATGTGATTTTGGGGCACTGCGTGTAAGTGCGTGAAATGTCTTGAGTCCGGGATTAGTTAAAGTCTAATTAAAATTGTTCCTGAAAATTGTATTTTTAAAGCCAGATACAGGTAGATATATAAAAGTGGCTTGATTGTTTTCATAAGGTCTGAGCACTTCTGGTGCTTGAAGAATTAAAGAGTCAGGGATTCAAAAACAAGATAACAAACTGATACTTGGTCACGTACCAAAATATTTATTTAGAGTGCCATCTTTAAATGCTCAGCTTTTCAAGTTCTGGCTACCTTTTCAGCTGCTGCAGTGGACTTTGGAGTTCGGTTTCCTCTTCCCCAGCCAGTTCTGATTTGGTTGGGAAACGACACATCCTGGCATAACTGAACAGCTCCATTTAGACTAGCCTCTCCTTGCTGCTCTGGAGTCTTCTCTATAGATTTTTGGCAGCAGATAATATCTGCTGGTTGTTTTGCTGGGGCATATTAATGCAGCCGTAATGCATCCCTTTGTTTTCAGTGAGTCTGGGCTTTTACTGTGCACCTGAAAAATTCAGTTTGCTTATTAGTACTAATTAAGGATCACTGTGAAATCAAAATCACAGAAATACAGAGATGGAGCAAACATTTTCAATCACCTTTTATCAAAATCATCTCTCTCAGAAACACGCGTTTCCGTACTGAGATCCAGGCAAGTGGGTAAGGAGCAAACTGGTCGATGACCCTGTTTTCCCAAGGGCTACTCTTACTTGACATTTTGATGTCTACTTGATTTAAACATTTACCTAAGCTTTGAAACGCTAGCTGGGCAAAGTTTGCTGAACTGTCTTGTCTTTTAAAGAGGAAAATTCACACACGCAAAAATGTTTTCTCCCTTCCCCTTTAGTTGCACAGAAAACATAATTTTAATTTTTCATCTCCTAAACAGAAAAGGGCACACCAACTTTTCCTTGCTTCATTTTTTTTTTCTTCCCTAGAGCTTGCTGAACAAGGCCGGTACCCAAAACGCAGTTTTATTGCAGTGTCTTTTTTCAGTTTCTACCAGAGTAGAGCCTGGGATTTTGGCAGCTCCTGCTTCTGGCCTGTGGAAAGGCGCCTTACAAAATGGCTCTCCAAGATTTATGAAGACTTGCATGGTACAGGGGCTGAAAGGAAGTTTAATTACATTCAGCTTTTGGTCATTTCTGCGTCTGACGATGTGCCCGTGTACTGTCATCTCAGACTATCTAAGAAAATAAAATTGATCAGTGAGCCTTCTGGCTAAAGCTAAAATGAGTGCTTTGTCATCTGCCCACGGAGCGTGGGTGCTCAGTCACTGTCAGCTCCGGCGTGCTCGCCCTGGACTCTCTAGCACTGAGATTTGTCCAGAAGTTTAATCAAACATTATTTTATACTGAGGCCTTCTCTGTAAATAATTGAATTCTTCTTTTGCCATACTCCCACATAATTCTTTGCACTATAAAGAAATAATTTAATCTATTCCGTGCTTTGCTTTGGAGATGGTAAAACATATGTCTTGTTTTGTCCTAGCTCGTGTAGAGCACAAAATGTTAGGATAAAAACTTGACAGCTACAGTTGCTGTCACCTTGTGAATGACATCTCTACTCATAAAGCTCTGATCAAAGGCAGCAAATAGTATGGAAACATCTTATTTATATAGTAAACTCGGTTCTGAGAGTGAGACTGTGTAGGTGTCTTCAAGTACCGTAATTCACAGGCTAATAATGCCAGGAGCCATAAAATCTCTCAGTTGGAGGTTACAGTGAATAGCAGTGCTAACAATTGGGAAATACTGCTGAGATGATAGGCTGAATGATGATTGAGTTTTCCTGGAGAGCCCTTATTGGTGTTTAAAATAGTAGGTAATGTTTTTAGCTTTAACTGTAATGGATGTTCCTTGAGCTTGCAGAGCAGATTTTGTTTCACCTCTTTAAACGGTTTATCATTATCAAAAAGAAATACTCTGTCTTAAAATGTTTGTGTTGCTGTCAAAAGTGGGCATTTTACCTTTATCTGAGCAGAGGCACCACCAGGACGGTAGCACCACTGGAGCAGGAGGGAGGCTTCCCTCAGCTGCCTTGTGTTAGGGGCTCGTGTGCTCCCGCTGGCACTGCTGGGCACAGGCAGCTCCTAGGAGGAGGTAGGATTCTTGGTAGAAGGAAATTTAAAGGATAGTTTGCTGAAGTTTTATGTTGTACTGTGGAGACACCACTTTGTTAATGTAATAGACACCAACAGAGTTCTCTTGTTGACCCTACAGCACGGAGGTAGGTCAGGTAAGCTGAAAGTACTCCAGGACTGCAGACATTTCAGCGTGCCTGTGGGGTGGTGAAGGGAAAAGTTTGCATCCATCACATGCCAGTTGCACTCATACACTGTAAGCAAAAGTTTTCGGTAGGATCCTATAAAGAAAGGACGTACTTATTTCCTTGAAAATGACTAATTGTAAAAGAAATTTACTCAAGGAACATTGTTAGAGGAAGAGAACACAGGTGGTGACACCAGAAATTAAACTGTGTGCACGCACACTGCTAGATATTAGGTGTTCTCTCTTCTAAAATCTGTTACCTTAAAAAAGTGAAAAGGTTTTATTTTGGTATCAGATTCCTAGGTGCAGCACAGCGTTTTTGTGCAGTTGTCCTCCCAAAGTCTTCAGTGGCAAACACAATCTGACAGCTTGGAGTTTTCTACCTGTGACAGAGAAGTTCAAAAATGAGATTAACAGGAAAATTTGGATTTATTATTATTACTAGTTTTAGTTTTAAGATCTGGTGTAGATATACTGCTCTGAAATATGTTATGCCTGTGAAAGAGTACTTGTGCTCCCAGGGTGCTGTGATCTTGATAACAAAATCCATTCTGTGGTGTTTTTGGGCCTTGGGCATCAGACCTGTGGTTCTGGGCAGCCATCGAGAAAATGGAGCCAGCAAGGAGAATAACCTGGCTGAGCTGTTCCTGATTCCTTCAGGACCTGCTTGTTGTACTGAAAGGTACCTATAATTATGTATATTTTCTCTTTAACACCTGCTGCTGTACTTTTTTTTTTCTTTCCTGGGGAAATATGTAGTTGATTAAAATTACGGCGAATTTTCTTCAGATAATTGTTCCCGAACGGAGCCGTGCACAGCGTGTGCACGCATCTGTGCAAATACACAAAAGTGTGGATAAACATATATGTGGGTATAGGGGCATGTATAAGCACTGCTAAGAGGAAATCTCTCTTTTTTAGCAGTTAATCCACCAGTCCTCAGTGTGCGCGGTGCCTTGGAGGTCACGCTGCACTGCAGTGCTCTGTTCGGTGTTCTCCTGCACGGCGCTGCTATAAAAATGCTAATTGTCCCCATGAAGATGCAGGCTGTTTGTAAGTGCGTATATGATTGTTTTGCAGCCCGGCGAGATGTAAGGCGGTGTTATTTCAGGTTTATCATTTGAATGTGTGATGAATGCAACTTTGACAGTTTATTAGTTAGAAAAGGGGGGAGAAAAAAAGACGGTGCTGTGTCGTTCTTCAGTGAATTGATTGCCAGGAGCATGTTATTGACTTTGGTGATAATATCATTATATATTTTACGGTCATAAAATCAAGAAATTCAGATTATGCCTTGAGGGCTTTACACATTTAAATAAAGGATATAGCCATTTCCAGGGCTATTGGTTTAGATTGCCGGATGCTGTGAGGAATGCGGAGTGTGCTATGAGAACATACAGAAAAAGCAACAGTGTGCTTACTGCTGTGATGCTGTGGTTTATTTTCTTTTTTGTGTTTATGAAATACCCTCACTTACAACCCCCCTGGGAGAATGAGCAGAGTTTGCTCGATGTCTTAGCATATTAATGCACAGCTCGCTCGGTGCTCTGTTGGGCCAGGAGCTGAAAGGAAGCGCCGTCCTTGACTTGTACCAAGAGTAAGGCTTCCTGAAGCCCCCACCAAAATTCACAGCCTTGGAAGGAAATCTGGAGTGAGCTCTAGTCTGCATTTACATTACATGGAGTCAGCTAACCTCATACAAATGCAGCTCTCCAGATTCACACCACAGAACCAGCAGCCCTGGGCTGGGCCCACAGTTGCTGGGGAGAGCTCAGCACAGGCTGCTCAGAGCTGGATTCACTGCAGTGGCTCATTTTCCTCTTGGGCTGTATAAGAGGGGTTTGAGAAGTTGTTCAGTCACATCTTGGGGTTGAAGGCACTTGAGGAACTTGGGTTGAGTACTCAGAGTTCGGGGTTCAACTCTGGCTCTGGCTTGATGAAGGCATCTTAAGGTAGATTGCCTTGAATGAAAATGATTGAACACATATAAAGCCTCATTTATTACTTTCACAGTAGGTTTACTGAGATAGATAAAATACCTTAAACCCGATTGTGATGATGCGGCTCTCGCTACTTCAGATGGAAGCTCAGAAGAGCTCTGGGGAGTTCTCGTGCTCGTTGGGGCTGCTGGAGGTCCAAATGCAACATTTTGGTGCTGCACCAAAGGTCATGTTCTTCCACTTGGGCAGGAGCAGTGGCTCCAGCTGGAATGCATATGGCTTGAAGGGGAACTATGACATATACAGAAGTAGATGAAGTAATTAGTCATACATTTACATTTACAGGGCCTCTGAGGATTATAAATCTATATGCAGCAAACTAAACATTTCTTTGCCTGTGTCAACAGTGGCATGGTTTCTAATTAGAAGTGATCACCTTTCTAAATAGAACTTGTGGGGCACTGGTGTTCTTTTTGCCTTTATGTTTTTTCTCAGTGTGGGGCATGAGAATTAAGTCTGGTTTCATTTTGGACAGTAAGATGCTTGTGTTCAATTGCAAACAAGTGCTTGGGATATTAGCTTTGAGAAAAGCAATTTATGAAGGCAAATGATTAGAAATAATGAGTGCAAAATTGCTATTGTTTTTGAAGTTTTAAAAGTTTAATAGAAAAAAATAATTTCCACTCATTTCAGAATGGTTTAGTGGTGCTGGTAGTCTGATGAGGATCACTGGGCAGACCTCTCCTGCACAGGGCACGGTGGGCAACTGGGATGGGCATCAGCTCCTCACCCTTGTGGCTTCAGCAGCTGTGGTGGTCTCTGTAGCCAAGAAAATCTAAAATGGGATCTTAAAAAATAATGTGTTGTGGAAAGAAGTACTTGTCAATAAATAAGTGTTCTAAACTGTTGTCTAGTGATGATGTGAGACCTCAAGCTTCAGTTTTCCTTAAAATCGGCGTAGTCTGTTTGTGAATTCCTACCTCCCTGTCCTTGAGAAGTTATTTCTGGTTTGAGGAAGGCAAGCTGAGAGCAAAACCCCAAGGTTTTGAGGTGCAGCTTCTCGGTGTTGAGCACAGCCAAGCTCCAGCACACAGTACAGCACTGGCAGGGAAAGGCTAGCATGCCAGCGGTCACACCAACACGGGGTCTGCAGCCAGGAGAAGATGGACCCCACTTGTTACACCAACAAAAAGGGGCAGCACTTTCCCAGATGGGTTTCTGGCACATACACAAACCACGGTCTGGTGGTTTAATGTTAGTACCCACCCTCCTCTGCAGCTTAAGAAGAATTACAGCCTCATAACTCAGGCATCTCTTATTTATGCAGTTTCAAACACAGAAAGGATCTTGTTCACGAACTGTCATTTAAAAAAATAAATTGTTTTTTTATGATGAGACGTTGATGAGAGCCTGGACAATCTTCCTTATCAGTGTCCAGTGTGCAAATGAAGCATTGTCCTATGTAAATCTCATATCCTGTGAGGGCAATAAAATCAGCTGCACTGATGGTGTTTGTCACATGGTGATTTACCAACCAGGGGGAAGTTTTTCAGTGCAAGTTGCAGCATCAGGATTTGGAAATCCAGTATGAACATAGATTAGGGGAGATCGGGACTTTCACTGAGGAGCAGCAAGCGTTGCAGATGGCTGGCTCGTAATATAGGGCAGCGTGCATGTGCGTTGCTTTTTCATGGGACATACTGCTCTAGGGCTTTTATGGCTGAATTTGTAGTCTGTAGTAATTTGCAGTTTCCACCACAGTTTAAAATATTGACATCATTTTCAGGTTGATGATTTTTCCCAGTCATTTATCCCGAAAGCACTTTATCCTACTTAATCTGGGTCATAATTGACATGGGACTTGTGCATAAGCAAACATAGCCATAAGTTGTATTTGAATGGGCTATTAATGTCATGGATTTACTTTCATTCTGAAAAATAGATCAGAGGTTGGAATAAGTATAAATGTTCAAACAACTGGATGAATGCAAGCTGGTTACCATGACTCAGACCCAGGAAGCACTCTTGAACACGTGCTCGGAGTCACAGTGCTATTAGTATTAGCTAACAGCTGCCTTCTGCTGTAATGAAGATGTAAGGTTGAAAATTGTTGGTGAGAAAGCTGTTGGAATTGAATTTTATTTACTGCAAATCAACAGGATATCTTCGTGAGTATGGAAAACATACGGAAAAGTCCACTGTTATCCTTGCATTTTGTCATGTCTCCAGATGTTCTCCCTCCTGCCCCACACTGGGGGCTGAAAGTGGAAAAGGTTTTCTCATCTTTTTCAGCTGGCAGTGCCAACATCTGCCTCAGCATTTCCCTGAGGCATGCTGTCAGCATTACTCTGAGTTTCAGATTTATCATTTTTGTCTCATTTGTAGGTTTTTGTTTGTTTTCTCTTATTAATATTTTTAATGGAATGCCATGTATGAGATTTTAACCTCTGTTTAATCCCTTTTGAGGGAGCAGGACTGGAAACAAATCAAGGGAAATAGCTGGGTGACCGCTGAACTATGACAGCAACACTCATCAGCCGCCTTATTTTTAAGGAGCTCTAAATAAACCATTAAGACGTTGCTCTTAGCTGATACTTGTCATTGAAAGAAATGATGTTTGCATGTTCAAACACACCAAAAGACCTCAGTGTGCTTAAAATAATTCTATTTTTTAACATACATTTAGTCCATCACTAGTTCATGGCATGGACTGTGCTGTCCTCTGGGTGAAGGAGAGCCAAAGGAGTTTCTTCATTTGGAAGAACTCTTTCTTGCTCCTAGACACTCTCTAGTTTTTTCCATAATGGTATTTTAGAAATTTCAGTTCCATAGTTTTGAGACAAGTTTTTTTTATCCGCTTGGTGTGTGTGTGTAACACTAGCAAGGTTGACCCAAGTGTCAACAGCTGGCAAAGTTATTTCTTTTTTTTTTTAATAGAAATGCAAAAGAAAATAGCTTTTTCCTCCAAACTTTCTTTCCTGCTTGCCATAAACTATCCACTCAAAATCAGATTCTGTTATTTTTCTTGTTGTTGTTCTTTTTAAAGCTATTTTTTTGTGCTTACATCTGACTTTCCAAACAAGAAGAAGCTGAAGACAATTTGGGCCAAAATTCTCAAATACAGGTGTATAAAACTAGACTTAAGTTTGGTTCATTTTGGGGGGACAAAATCTGTGACTAGAGCTCCAAGGAGTTACTAGCATAAATTTCAGCAACTTTGGTCCATGGTTGGGCAAGTGTTTTGGTGGAATGTGTTGGAGCCCAGAAACTTCAAATTCTATAGGATCTCACACTTGGCTCATTTGTGCTTTTGGCGTTTGTTTGGCTACTTGTTTGCTTGCAGATACTCACAGTTCATTGCTGGTGTTTTGAGATCCTAGCAAGAATGTAATCAATTTTAGGAAGACTGATTACCTAACATTTTTTTCCAGCTAAAACACAAAATCACTCCTCTGCACATACTTGGGGAAGGGTCAAAAACGCAAGAGGTGATGATTTCTCTACACTATTTCTCTATTCTATGTCTTCTTACAAAAGTGTGGCTTTCATGGATTCCTGTGGTATCATCGTTATGTGGCTCGGTTTAGTCTGGGCTGTGTAATATATGTACATTGACCCTAACAGTGATGTGCTAGCTTAACCTGTGATTGCTTTTTTATTAAGAAACATCTTGTACCGTTCTTTAGCTTTGCAGGAGGAGCCTGTGCAAGCCAACGCTGGTAGTGATGTTGGTTCTGTATATCTCTGTGAACAGAAAGAATAGGACAAGGGGACAGTATTTACTGTACGGGCTTTAGAGCAGCAATATATTCCTTCAAGAAGGAAATCTTAATGATTTCTAAGATCTCTAAGATCCTGAGTTCTCTTCCAACCTAGAAATTCTGTGATTCTGTGAAAGTGTGAAGGGATAACAATACCTTTTGTGGGTTGGTTTTCCAGTTTCATTTTATTTTCAAGATAGAATGTTCTAGCTTTTTGAGTTCTTCCCAAATAAATTAATTCTAGACATGTGTAGGAGCAGTTTAATATTTTATGCATACAAGGGATTGAAGTGTAAAGATGGCCTCATGGCTGAACAATGGGTATTATTAAGTTTCCATTGGTCTTTAACGGAGAACAGCATACAGGAAATCAGCAGGAAACAGCTAAACGATACTTCATCACAATTCATAGTGGTTCTCAAAATTACATTTTATTAAGAAAAGTTCTTTTATTAAGAAAAGGTGGCATATAGACAAGTTCATATAGCAAGTGTGGGGCGTTGCAGAATTCTCATCTGCAGCTGATGGCACCATCTGCTCCTCTGTAGGACTCTCCCGTATGATGTTGCTGCGTCTCCAGCGGTGCGTCAAGGAGAGGCGGCCAGGAGCATGGCATCATGGGCTCGTGTCCATGTCCAGCGCTGAGCTAGCAGAGAAGCAAAAGCACTAACAAGCGAACCCCTGTGTGTTGTGCCACCCCCCTCCTGGGCCCACCCTGTCACCAGCCCCACTCTGATGTGGCCGTGACATCAGTGGGGCTGGTGCCAGCGGCACAGCGTGGGAAGGGACTGGGTGTTGACCTTCCTCAGCATGTGGCCATGGAGTCCAGGGATCTCTCCTGTAGAATGTTGTCGTGTCATGGGCTTGTGTCTGTGTCCAGCGGTGAGGCTAGGAGAGAAGCAAGTAGAGAAGCAAGAAGAGAACGGCCATGTCTACTACCAGGCCTCTCCTGGGCCCACCCTGTCACCAGCCCCACTGTGATGTGGCCTGACATCAGTGGGGCTGGTGCCAGTGGCACAATATGGGAAGATTGGGAGTTGACCTTCCTCAGCATGTGGCCATGGAGTCCAGGGATCTCTCATGTAGCATGTCGTGTCATGGGCCTGTGTCCAGCGGTGAGGCTAGAAGAGAAGCAAATACGGGCAACAAGACATCAGTGGGGTTGGTGCCAGCGGCACAATATGGGAAGGGGCTGGGAGTTGACCTTCCTTATCATGTGGCCGTGGAGTCCAAGGATCTCTCCTGTCGAATGTTGATGTGTCATGGGCCTGTGTCCAGCGGTGAGGCTAGGAGAGAAGCAAATACAGTCAACAAGACATCAGTGGGGTTGGTGCCAGTGGCACAATATAGGAAGGGGCTGGGAGTTGACCTTCCTTAGCCATGGAGTCCAGGGATCTCTCCTGTTGAATGTTGTGTCCTGGGCTCGTGTCCAGCGGTGAGGCTAGGAGAGAAGCAAATACGAGTAACAAGACATCAGTGGGGTTGGTGCCAGCGGCACAATATGGGAAGGGGCTGGGAGTTGACCTTCCTTATCACGTGGCCGTGGAGTCCAGGGATCTCTCCTGTAGAAGCTGACACTTCCAGCGGAGTGCTGGAAGAAGGCTGTAGCCATGGTCTTGCTCTGTCCTTTTCCAGGATTCTATCTGTAATAATAAATAATAAAAAAAAAAAACAGCTGGAGGGGAGCGGCTGGCCTTCATTGCCATGGGGGGCCTCTCCTCTCCCTCCTCAGCCCACACTCATCTGGCTGCTCCTCGGCCGGACTGGCCGGACTGGCCTGCTGCGGCCCTTTTATAGCTGCTCCCCCTGTGACACGGCCACCGCCAACATTCTGTCCCCTGTGACATGGCCATGGCATCACCAGGACCCGTGCCCACTGAGCAGATGAAGCAGTTAAATAAAATAAAGTAAAATAAAAATATAACAACAACCAACAGCCACTTGTAATTCTGGGGAGGGAAATTCAGCAGCTGTAAGATCGGTTTGAAGATCAGCAGCTCAGCAAAGGTTAAAAAAGCATCAAATCCTGCAGGCACTGCCTACCCACTGCCACATTTTAAAGATTCGTGTGGTACTTGCTGCTGAGATTTGTGGGCTTGAAGGCTCAATTGCAGCAGAAAAATGTTTGCTGTCTGGAGGTGATACTTCACACTTTGGGTATGAAAGATGTCCAGTGCCCAACCCTGTGTCCACAAGTGCCTGACAGTGCTGAGGATGTCTCAGCCAGAGCTGTAGACTTGCATTGTTCTTTCTCTTACGTGAACCAAAGATTTTGCCAGTGGCTGTCCTGTGCTGCACCCTCGAGTGGGACCCAAGAACAAAACCCGTAAATTATCTTCCATCTGCTTGATTCACTGCAGACTGTTACATCCTCTATAGAGGATGGCAAGATGGCAAGAGGCAGCAGGCACAAAGCAAAACCTGGAGGGGGTTTCCTCTGAACATCAGGAAACGTTTTGGTGCTGTGCACGGGCTGCCCAGAGAGGTGGCTCAGTCTCTGTCCTTGGACGTTTTCAAAAGACGGCTGGGCATGGGCATGGGCACCCCAGCTCTGGTGGTCCTGCTTGAGCAGGGTTTGGCCTCCAGCCTCAGCCGGTCTGTGATTCTGCAATTTTGGGAAATATACTAGAGACTCAAAATGCAGAAAAGATGCGGTAAATCCCTAGTGAGAATGTATGGATGCTGCCTTCAGAGAATTGTAGTTGAATCACCAATATGTTGACCTAAGTAGAAAACGTAGTTACTTTTTGTTTCCCCGATGTAAAATTCTGTCGTGTTACAAGTAGTGAGGTTTTGTGTATCTACGTTTCTCATATTTTTAAGTGTATATTGCAACATTTCTTTATATGTACTGTGTCTTCAGAGTAAATCCCAAACTCTTATTTTTCCTCTAACTTCTACTGCTGGGTTTTGTGTTGTTTTTTCTTAGAGGCGAGGGGGGCTATAGCACTTATTTGTAAAGTAGTAAGTGATGTAACTTGTTCTGGTCTCTTACAGCATTTGTTACTCTGTTAAATGGAGAGCAGGCTCAAAATGTGATTTGGAAATTTCACCAGTATTCTCTTCGGGGAAAAGAAATATCTGTGCAACTCCAACCAATGGATGCTTTGCTGTGCATCACTAATTTGCCCATTTCGTTTATGTTAGAAGAGTTTGAAGAACTTGTGCATGCTTATCGCAATGTCGAGAGGTGTTTTTTGGTGTATAATGAAGTTACTGGACATTACAAGGGCTTCTAAAGGGGGAAAAAAATAAAAAGCATTGTATAAGTAATTGTACTAGGACATCTGATTTACGACAAAGAATTCTGTGCTGCTGTTAGGTTCAGGATAGCTAGGAATATTGTGTGCTTTTTGACTCTTACAAAAGTGATAATTGTGTTTTAGGTTGGATGTTAGGAAGAACTTCTTTACCGAAAGGGTTGTGAGGCATTGGAACGGGCTGCCCAGGAAAGTGGTGGAGTCACCATCCCTGGAGGTCTTTAAAAGACGTTTAGATGTAGATCTTAGGGATATGGTTTAGTGGGGACTGTTAGTGTTAGGTCAGAGGTTGGACTCAGTGGTCTTGAGGTCTCTTCCAACCTAGAAATTCTGTGATTCTGTGAAAGTGTGAAGGGATAACAATACCTTTTGTGGGTTGGTTTTCCAGTTTCATTTTATTTTCAAGATAGAATGTTCTAGCTTTTTGAGTTCTTCCCAAATAAATTAATTCTAGACGTGTGTAGGAGCAGTTTAATATTTTATGCATACAAGGGATTGAAGTGTAAAGATGGCCTCATGGCTGAACAATGGGTATTATTAAGTTTCCATTGGTCTTTAACGGAGAACAGCATACAGGAAATCAGCAGGAAACAGCTAAACGATACTTCATCACAATTCATAGTGGTTCTCAAAATTACATTTTATTAAGAAAAGTTCTTTTATTAAGAAAAGGTTGCATATAGACAAGTTCATATAGCAAGTGTGGGGCGTTGCAGAATTCTCATCTGCAGCTGATGGCACCATCTGCTCCTCTGTAGGACTCTCCCGTATGATGTTGCTGCGTCTCCAGCGGTGCGTCAAGGAGAGGCGGCCAGGAGCATGGCATCATGGGCTCGTGTCCATGTCCAGCGCTGAGCTAGCAGAGAAGCAAAAGCACTAACAAGAGAACCCCTGTGTGTTGTGCCACCCCCCTCCTGGGCCCACCCTGTCACCAGCCCCACTCTGATGTGGCCGTGACATCAGTGGGGCTGGTGCCAGCGGCACAGCGTGGGAAGGGACTGGGTGTTGACCTTCCTCAGCATGTGGCCATGGAGTCCAGGGATCTCTCCTGTAGAATGTTGTCGTGTCATGGGCTTGTGTCTGTGTCCAGCGGTGAGGCTAGGAGAGAAGCACAGGCAACAAGAGAACGGCCATGTCTACTACCAGGCCTCTCCTGGGCCCACCCTGTCACCAGCCCCACTGTGATGTGGCCTGACATCAGTGGGGCTGGTGCCAGTGGCACAATATGGGAAGATTGGGAGTTGACCTTCCTCAGCAAGTGGCCATGGAGTCCAAGGATCTCTCCAGTAGAATGTTGTCGTGTCATGGGCTCGTGTCCAGCGGTGAGGCTAGGAGAGAAGCAAGTAGAGAAGCAACAAGAGAACGGCCATGTCTACTACCAGGCCTCTCCTGGGCCCACCCTGTCACCAGCCCCACTGTGATGTGGCCTGACATCAGTGGGGCTGGTGCCAGTGGCACAATATGGGAAGATTGGGAGTTGACCTTCCTCAGCATGTGGCCATGGAGTCCAGGGATCTCTCATGTAGCATGTCGTGTCATGGGCCTGTGTCCAGCGGTGAGGCTAGAAGAGAAGCAAATACGGGCAACAAGACATCAGTGGGGTTGGTGCCAGCGGCACAATATGGGAAGGGGCTGGGAGTTGACCTTCCTTATCACGTGGCCGTGGAGTCCAGGGATCTCTCCTGTAGAAGCTGACACTTCCAGCGGAGTGCTGGAAGAAGGCTGTAGCCATGGTCTTGCTCTGTCCTTTTCCAGGATTCTATCTGTAATAATAAATAATAAAAAAAAAAAACAGCTGGAGGGGAGCGGCCGGCCTTCATTGCCATGGGGGGCCTCTCCTCTCCCTCCTCAGCCCACACTCATCTGGCTGCTCCTCGGCCGGACTGGCCGGACTGGCCTGCTGCGGCCCTTTTATAGCTGCTCCCCCTGTGACACGGCCACCGCCAACATTCTGTCCCCTGTGACATGGCCATGGCATCACCAGGACCCGTGCCCACTGAGCAGATGAAGCAGTTAAATAAAATAAAGTAAAATAAAACTTATTTGTAAGTAGTAAGTCATGTAACTTGTTTTGGTCTCTTACAGCATTTGTTACTCTGTTAAATGGAGAGCAGGCTCAAAATGTGATTTGGAAATTTCACCAGTATTCTCTTCGGGGAAAAGAAATATCCGTGCAACTCCAACCAACGGATGCTTTGCTGTGCATCACTAATTTGCCCATTTCGTTTACTTCAGAAGAGTTTGAAGAACTTGTGCGTGCTTATGGCAATGTGGAGAGGTGTTTTTTTGGTGTATAGTGAAGTTACTGGACATTACAAGGGCTTCTAAAGGGGGAAAAAAATAAAAAGCATTGTATAAGTAATTGTACTAGGACATCTGATTTACGACAAAGAATTCTGTGCTGCTGTTAGGTTCAGGATAGCTAGGAATATTGTGTGCTTTTTGACTCTTACAAAAGTGATAATTGTGTTTTAGGTTGGATGTTAGGAAGAACTTCTTTACCGAAAGGGTTGTGAGGCATTGGAACGGGCTGCCCAGGAAAGTGGTGGAGTCACCATCCCTGGAGGTCTTTAAAAGACGTTTAGATGTAGATCTTAGGGATATGGTTTAGTGGGGACTGTTAGTGTTAGGTCAGAGGTTGGACTCAGTGGTCTTGAGGTCTCTTCCAACCTAGAAATTCTGTGATTCTGTGAAAGTGTGAAGGGATAACAATACCTTTTGTGGGTTGGTTTTCCAGTTTCATTTTATTTTCAAGATAGAATGTTCTAGCTTTTTGAGTTCTTCCCAAATAAATTAATTCTAGACATGTGTAGGAGCAGTTTAATATTTTATGCATACAAGGGATTGAAGTGTAAAGATGGCCTCATGGCTGAACAATGGGTATTATTAAGTTTCCATTGGTCTTTAACGGAGAACAGCATACAGGAAATCAGCAGGAAACAGCTAAACGATACTTCATCACAATTCATAGTGGTTCTCAAAATTACATTTTATTAAGAAAAGTTCTTTTATTAAGAAAAGGTGGCATATAGACAAGTTCATATAGCAAGTGTGGGGCGTTGCAGAATTCTCATCTGCAGCTGATGGCACCATCTGCTCCTCTGTAGGACTCTCCCGTATGATGTTGCTGCGTCTCCAGCGGTGCGTCAAGGAGAGGCGGCCAGGAGCATGGCATCATGGGCTCGTGTCCATGTCCAGCGCTGAGCTAGCAGAGAAGCAAAAGCACTAACAAGCGAACCCCTGTGTGTTGTGCCACCCCCCTCCTGGGCCCACCCTGTCACCAGCCCCACTCTGATGTGGCCGTGACATCAGTGGGGCTGGTGCCAGCGGCACAGCGTGGGAAGGGACTGGGTGTTGACCTTCCTCAGCATGTGGCCATGGAGTCCAGGGATCTCTCCTGTAGAATGTTGTCGTGTCATGGGCTTGTGTCTGTGTCCAGCGGTGAGGCTAGGAGAGAAGCAAGTAGAGAAGCAAGAAGAGAACGGCCATGTCTACTACCAGGCCTCTCCTGGGCCCACCCTGTCACCAGCCCCACTGTGATGTGGCCTGACATCAGTGGGGCTGGTGCCAGTGGCACAATATGGGAAGATTGGGAGTTGACCTTCCTCAGCATGTGGCCATGGAGTCCAGGGATCTCTCATGTAGCATGTCGTGTCATGGGCCTGTGTCCAGCGGTGAGGCTAGAAGAGAAGCAAATACGGGCAACAAGACATCAGTGGGGTTGGTGCCAGCGACACAATATGGGAAGGCGCTGGGAGTTGACCTTCCTTATCATGTGGCCGTGGAGTTCAAGGATCTCTCCAGCAGAATGTTGTCGTGTCATGGGCCTGTGTCCAGCGGTGAGGCTAGGAGAGAAGCAAATACAGTCAACAAGACATCAGTGGGGTTGGTGCCAGCGGCACAATATAGGAAGGGGCTGGGAGTTGACCTTCCTTAGCCATGGAGTCCAGGGATCTCTCCTGTTGAATGTTGTGTCCTGGGCTCGTGTCCAGCGGTGAGGCTAGGAGAGAAGCAAATACGGGTAACAAGACATCAGTGGGGTTGGTGCCAGCGGCACAATATGGGAAGGGGCTGGGAGTTGACCTTCCTTATCACGTGGCCGTGGAGTCCAGGGATCTCTCCTGTAGAAGCTGACACTTCCAGCGGAGTGCTGGAAGAAGGCTGTAGCCATGGTCTTGCTCTGTCCTTTTCCAGGATTCTATCTGTAATAATAAATAATAAAAAAAAAAAACAGCTGGAGGGGAGCGGCCGGCCTTCATTGCCATGGGGGGCCTCTCCTCTCCCTCCTCAGCCCACACTCATCTGGCTGCTCCTCGGCCGGACTGGCCGGACTGGCCTGC
Source organism: Anas acuta (assembly GCF_963932015.1). Classification (NCBI taxonomy): domain Eukaryota; kingdom Metazoa; phylum Chordata; class Aves; order Anseriformes; family Anatidae; genus Anas; species Anas acuta. The sequence continues at coordinate 4,666,868 of NC_088986.1, forward strand.
TGCGGCCCTTTTATAGCTGCTCCCCCTGTGACACGGCCACCGCCAACATTCTGTCCCCTGTGACATGGCCATGGCATCACCAGGACCCGTGCCCACTGAGCAGATGAAGCAGTTAAATAAAATAAAGTAAAATAAAACTTATTTGTAAGTAGTAAGTCATGTAACTTGTTTTGGTCTCTTACAGCATTTGTTACTCTGTTAAATGGAGAGCAGGCTCAAAATGTGATTTGGAAATTTCACCAGTATTCTCTTCGGGGAAAAGAAATATCCGTGCAACTCCAACCAACGGATGCTTTGCTGTGCATCACTAATTTGCCCATTTCGTTTACTTCAGAAGAGTTTGAAGAACTTGTGCGTGCTTATGGCAATGTGGAGAGGTGTTTTTTTGGTGTATAGTGAAGTTACTGGACATTACAAGGGCTTCTAAAGGGGGAAAAAAATAAAAAGCATTGTATAAGTAATTGTACTAGGACATCTGATTTACGACAAAGAATTCTGTGCTGCTGTTAGGTTCAGGATAGCTAGGAATATTGTGTGCTTTTTGACTCTTACAAAAGTGATAATTGTGTTTTAGGTTGGATGTTAGGAAGAACTTCTTTACCGAAAGGGTTGTGAGGCATTGGAACGGGCTGCCCAGGAAAGTGGTGGAGTCACCATCCCTGGAGGTCTTTAAAAGACGTTTAGATGTAGATCTTAGGGATATGGTTTAGTGGGGACTGTTAGTGTTAGGTCAGAGGTTGGACTCAGTGGTCTTGAGGTCTCTTCCAACCTAGAAATTCTGTGATTCTGTGAAAGTGTGAAGGGATAACAATACCTTTTGTGGGTTGGTTTTCCAGTTTCATTTTATTTTCAAGATAGAATGTTCTAGCTTTTTGAGTTCTTCCCAAATAAATTAATTCTAGACATGTGTAGGAGCAGTTTAATATTTTATGCATACAAGGGATTGAAGTGTAAAGATGGCCTCATGGCTGAACAATGGGTATTATTAAGTTTCCATTGGTCTTTAACGGAGAACAGCATACAGGAAATCAGCAGGAAACAGCTAAACGATACTTCATCACAATTCATAGTGGTTCTCAAAATTACATTTTATTAAGAAAAGTTCTTTTATTAAGAAAAGGTGGCATATAGACAAGTTCATATAGCAAGTGTGGGGCGTTGCAGAATTCTCATCTGCAGCTGATGGCACCATCTGCTCCTCTGTAGGACTCTCCCGTATGATGTTGCTGCGTCTCCAGCGGTGCGTCAAGGAGAGGCGGCCAGGAGCATGGCATCATGGGCTCGTGTCCATGTCCAGCGCTGAGCTAGCAGAGAAGCAAAAGCACTAACAAGCGAACCCCTGTGTGTTGTGCCACCCCCCTCCTGGGCCCACCCTGTCACCAGCCCCACTCTGATGTGGCCGTGACATCAGTGGGGCTGGTGCCAGCGGCACAGCGTGGGAAGGGACTGGGTGTTGACCTTCCTCAGCATGTGGCCATGGAGTCCAGGGATCTCTCCTGTAGAATGTTGTCGTGTCATGGGCTTGTGTCTGTGTCCAGCGGTGAGGCTAGGAGAGAAGCAAGTAGAGAAGCAAGAAGAGAACGGCCATGTCTACTACCAGGCCTCTCCTGGGCCCACCCTGTCACCAGCCCCACTGTGATGTGGCCTGACATCAGTGGGGCTGGTGCCAGTGGCACAATATGGGAAGATTGGGAGTTGACCTTCCTCAGCATGTGGCCATGGAGTCCAGGGATCTCTCATGTAGCATGTCGTGTCATGGGCCTGTGTCCAGCGGTGAGGCTAGAAGAGAAGCAAATACGGGCAACAAGACATCAGTGGGGTTGGTGCCAGCGACACAATATGGGAAGGCGCTGGGAGTTGACCTTCCTTATCATGTGGCCGTGGAGTTCAAGGATCTCTCCAGCAGAATGTTGTCGTGTCATGGGCCTGTGTCCAGCGGTGAGGCTAGGAGAGAAGCAAATACAGTCAACAAGACATCAGTGGGGTTGGTGCCAGCGGCACAATATAGGAAGGGGCTGGGAGTTGACCTTCCTTAGCCATGGAGTCCAGGGATCTCTCCTGTTGAATGTTGTGTCCTGGGCTCGTGTCCAGCGGTGAGGCTAGGAGAGAAGCAAATACGGGTAACAAGACATCAGTGGGGTTGGTGCCAGCGGCACAATATGGGAAGGGGCTGGGAGTTGACCTTCCTTATCACGTGGCCGTGGAGTCCAGGGATCTCTCCTGTAGAAGCTGACACTTCCAGCGGAGTGCTGGAAGAAGGCTGTAGCCATGGTCTTGCTCTGTCCTTTTCCAGGATTCTATCTGTAATAATAAATAATAAAAAAAAAAAACAGCTGGAGGGGAGCGGCCGGCCTTCATTGCCATGGGGGGCCTCTCCTCTCCCTCCTCAGCCCACACTCATCTGGCTGCTCCTCGGCCGGACTGGCCGGACTGGCCTGCTGCGGCCCTTTTATAGCTGCTCCCCCTGTGACACGGCCACCGCCAACATTCTGTCCCCTGTGACATGGCCATGGCATCACCAGGACCCGTGCCCACTGAGCAGATGAAGCAGTTAAATAAAATAAAGTAAAATAAAACTTATTTGTAAGTAGTAAGTCATGTAACTTGTTTTGGTCTCTTACAGCATTTGTTACTCTGTTAAATGGAGAGCAGGCTCAAAATGTGATTTGGAAATTTCACCAGTATTCTCTTCGGGGAAAAGAAATATCCGTGCAACTCCAACCAACGGATGCTTTGCTGTGCATCACTAATTTGCCCATTTCGTTTACTTCAGAAGAGTTTGAAGAACTTGTGCGTGCTTATGGCAATGTGGAGAGGTGTTTTTTTGGTGTATAGTGAAGTTACTGGACATTACAAGGGCTTCTAAAGGGGGAAAAAAATAAAAAGCATTGTATAAGTAATTGTACTAGGACATCTGATTTACGACAAAGAATTCTGTGCTGCTGTTAGGTTCAGGATAGCTAGGAATATTGTGTGCTTTTTGACTCTTACAAAAGTGATAATTGTGTTTTAGGTTGGATGTTAGGAAGAACTTCTTTACCGAAAGGGTTGTGAGGCATTGGAACGGGCTGCCCAGGAAAGTGGTGGAGTCACCATCCCTGGAGGTCTTTAAAAGACGTTTAGATGTAGATCTTAGGGATATGGTTTAGTGGGGACTGTTAGTGTTAGGTCAGAGGTTGGACTCAGTGGTCTTGAGGTCTCTTCCAACCTAGAAATTCTGTGATTCTGTGAAAGTGTGAAGGGATAACAATACCTTTTGTGGGTTGGTTTTCCAGTTTCATTTTATTTTCAAGATAGAATGTTCTAGCTTTTTGAGTTCTTCCCAAATAAATTAATTCTAGACGTGTGTAGGAGCAGTTTAATATTTTATGCATACAAGGGATTGAAGTGTAAAGATGGCCTCATGGCTGAACAATGGGTATTATTAAGTTTCCATTGGTCTTTAACGGAGAACAGCATACAGGAAATCAGCAGGAAACAGCTAAACGATACTTCATCACAATTCATAGTGGTTCTCAAAATTACATTTTATTAAGAAAAGTTCTTTTATTAAGAAAAGGTTGCATATAGACAAGTTCATATAGCAAGTGTGGGGCGTTGCAGAATTCTCATCTGCAGCTGATGGCACCATCTGCTCCTCTGTAGGACTCTCCCGTATGATGTTGCTGCGTCTCCAGCGGTGCGTCAAGGAGAGGCGGCCAGGAGCATGGCATCATGGGCTCGTGTCCATGTCCAGCGCTGAGCTAGCAGAGAAGCAAAAGCACTAACAAGCGAACCCCTGTGTGTTGTGCCACCCCCCTCCTGGGCCCACCCTGTCACCAGCCCCACTCTGATGTGGCCGTGACATCAGTGGGGCTGGTGCCAGCGGCACAGCGTGGGAAGGGACTGGGTGTTGACCTTCCTCAGCATGTGGCCATGGAGTCCAGGGATCTCTCCTGTAGAATGTTGTCGTGTCATGGGCTTGTGTCTGTGTCCAGCGGTGAGGCTAGGAGAGAAGCACAGGCAACAAGAGAACGGCCATGTCTACTACCAGGCCTCTCCTGGGCCCACCCTGTCACCAGCCCCACTGTGATGTGGCCTGACATCAGTGGGGCTGGTGCCAGTGGCACAATATGGGAAGATTGGGAGTTGACCTTCCTCAGCAAGTGGCCATGGAGTCCAAGGATCTCTCCAGTAGAATGTTGTTGTGTCATGGGCTCGTGTCCAGCGGTGAGGCTAGGAGAGAAGCAAGTAGAGAAGCAACAAGAGAACGGCCATGTCTAATACCAGGCCTCTCCTGGGCCCACCCTGTCACCAGCCCCACTGTGATGTGGCCTGACATCAGTGGGGCTGGTGCCAGTGGCACAATATGGGAAGATTGGGAGTTGACCTTCCTCAGCATGTGGCCATGGAGTCCAGGGATCTCTCATGTAGCATGTCGTGTCATGGGCCTGTGTCCAGCGGTGAGGCTAGGAGAGAAGCAAATACAGTCAACAAGACATCAGTGGGGTTGGTGCCAGTGGCACAATATAGGAAGGGGCTGGGAGTTGACCTTCCTTAGCCATGGAGTCCAGGGATCTCTCCTGTTGAATGTTGTGTCCTGGGCTCGTGTCCAGCGGTGAGGCTAGGAGAGAAGCAAATACGGGTAACAAGACATCAGTGGGGTTGGTGCCAGCGGCACAATATGGGAAGGGGCTGGGAGTTGACCTTCCTTATCACGTGGCCGTGGAGTCCAGGGATCTCTCCTGTAGAAGCTGACACTTCCAGCGGAGTGCTGGAAGAAGGCTGTAGCCATGGTCTTGCTCTGTCCTTTTCCAGGATTCTATCTGTAATAATAAATAATAAAAAAAAAAAACAGCTGGAGGGGAGCGGCCGGCCTTCATTGCCATGGGGGGCCTCTCCTCTCCCTCCTCAGCCCACACTCATCTGGCTGCTCCTCGGCCGGACTGGCCGGACTGGCCTGCTGCGGCCCTTTTATAGCTGCTCCCCCTGTGACACGGCCACCGCCAACATTCTGTCCCCTGTGACATGGCCATGGCATCACCAGGACCCGTGCCCACTGAGCAGATGAAGCAGTTAAATAAAATAAAGTAAAATAAAACTTATTTGTAAGTAGTAAGTCATGTAACTTGTTTTGGTCTCTTACAGCATTTGTTACTCTGTTAAATGGAGAGCAGGCTCAAAATGTGATTTGGAAATTTCACCAGTATTCTCTTCGGGGAAAAGAAATATCCGTGCAACTCCAACCAACGGATGCTTTGCTGTGCATCACTAATTTGCCCATTTCGTTTACTTCAGAAGAGTTTGAAGAACTTGTGCGTGCTTATGGCAATGTGGAGAGGTGTTTTTTTGGTGTATAGTGAAGTTACTGGACATTACAAGGGCTTCTAAAGGGGGAAAAAAATAAAAAGCATTGTATAAGTAATTGTACTAGGACATCTGATTTACGACAAAGAATTCTGTGCTGCTGTTAGGTTCAGGATAGCTAGGAATATTGTGTGCTTTTTGACTCTTACAAAAGTGATAATTGTGTTTTAGGTTGGATGTTAGGAAGAACTTCTTTACCGAAAGGGTTGTGAGGCATTGGAACGGGCTGCCCAGGAAAGTGGTGGAGTCACCATCCCTGGAGGTCTTTAAAAGACGTTTAGATGTAGATCTTAGGGATATGGTTTAGTGGGGACTGTTAGTGTTAGGTCAGAGGTTGGACTCAGTGGTCTTGAGGTCTCTTCCAACCTAGAAATTCTGTGATTCTGTGAAAGTGTGAAGGGATAACAATACCTTTTGTGGGTTGGTTTTCCAGTTTCATTTTATTTTCAAGATAGAATGTTCTAGCTTTTTGAGTTCTTCCCAAATAAATTAATTCTAGACATGTGTAGGAGCAGTTTAATATTTTATGCATACAAGGGATTGAAGTGTAAAGATGGCCTCATGGCTGAACAATGGGTATTATTAAGTTTCCATTGGTCTTTAACGGAGAACAGCATACAGGAAATCAGCAGGAAACAGCTAAACGATACTTCATCACAATTCATAGTGGTTCTCAAAATTACATTTTATTAAGAAAAGTTCTTTTATTAAGAAAAGGTGGCATATAGACAAGTTCATATAGCAAGTGTGGGGCGTTGCAGAATTCTCATCTGCAGCTGATGGCACCATCTGCTCCTCTGTAGGACTCTCCCGTATGATGTTGCTGCGTCTCCAGCGGTGCGTCAAGGAGAGGCGGCCAGGAGCATGGCATCATGGGCTCGTGTCCATGTCCAGCGCTGAGCTAGCAGAGAAGCAAAAGCACTAACAAGCGAACCCCTGTGTGTTGTGCCACCCCCCTCCTGGGCCCACCCTGTCACCAGCCCCACTCTGATGTGGCCGTGACATCAGTGGGGCTGGTGCCAGCGGCACAGCGTGGGAAGGGACTGGGTGTTGACCTTCCTCAGCATGTGGCCATGGAGTCCAGGGATCTCTCCTGTAGAATGTTGTCGTGTCATGGGCTTGTGTCTGTGTCCAGCGGTGAGGCTAGGAGAGAAGCACAGGCAACAAGAGAACGGCCATGTCTACTACCAGGCCTCTCCTGGGCCCACCCTGTCACCAGCCCCACTGTGATGTGGCCTGACATCAGTGGGGCTGGTGCCAGTGGCACAATATGGGAAGATTGGGAGTTGACCTTCCTCAGCATGTGGCCATGGAGTCCAGGGATCTCTCATGTAGCATGTCGTGTCATGGGCCTGTGTCCAGCGGTGAGGCTAGAAGAGAAGCAAATACGGGCAACAAGACATCAGTGGGGTTGGTGCCAGCGGCACAATATGGAAAGGGGCTGGGAGTTGACCTTCCTTATCATGTGGCCGTGGAGTCCAAGGATCTCTCCAGCAGAATGTTGTCGTGTCATGGGCCTGTGTCCAGCGGTGAGGCTAGGAGAGAAGCAAATACAGTCAACAAGACATCAGTGGGGTTGGTGCCAGTGGCACAATATAGGTAGGGGCTGGGAGTTGACCTTCCTTAGCCATGGAGTCCAGGGATCTCTCCTGTTGAATGTTGTGTCCTGGGCTCGTGTCCAGCGGTGAGGCTAGGAGAGAAGCAAATACGGGTAACAAGACATCAGTGGGGTTGGTGCCAGCGGCACAATATGGGAAGGGGCTGGGAGTTGACCTTCCTTATCACGTGGCCGTGGAGTCCAGGGATCTCTCCTGTAGAAGCTGACACTTCCAGCGGAGTGCTGGAAGAAGGCTGTAGCCATGGTCTTGCTCTGTCCTTTTCCAGGATTCTATCTGTAATAATAAATAATAAAAAAAAAAAACAGCTGGAGGGGAGCGGCCGGCCTTCATTGCCATGGGGGGCCTCTCCTCTCCCTCCTCAGCCCACACTCATCTGGCTGCTCCTCGGCCGGACTGGCCGGACTGGCCTGCTGCGGCCCTTTTATAGCTGCTCCCCCTGTGACACGGCCACCGCCAACATTCTGTCCCCTGTGACATGGCCATGGCATCACCAGGACCCGTGCCCACTGAGCAGATGAAGCAGTTAAATAAAATAAAGTAAAATAAAACTTATTTGTAAGTAGTAAGTCATGTAACTTGTTTTGGTCTCTTACAGCATTTGTTACTCTGTTAAATGGAGAGCAGGCTCAAAATGTGATTTGGAAATTTCACCAGTATTCTCTTCGGGGAAAAGAAATATCTGTGCAACTCCAACCAACGGATGCTTTGCTGTGCATCACTAATTTGCCCATTTCGTTTACTTTAGAAGAGTTTGAAGAACTTGTGCGTGCTTATGGCAATGTGGAGAGGTGTTTTTTTGGTGTATAGTGAAGTTACTGGACATTACAAGGGCTTCTAAAGGGGGAAAAAAATAAAAAGCATTGTATAAGTAATTGTACTAGGACATCTGATTTACGACAAAGAATTCTGTGCTGCTGTTAGGTTCAGGATAGCTAGGAATATAGTGTCCTTTTTGGCTCTTACAAAAGTGATAATTGTGTAGTGAGGAGGAAAGCATTGTTTATACTTGTTTCTGGACAACTGAGACTCCAAATTTGGGTGTAGGATAAGAAAATATGGTTAGCACAGTTTTCAGGCTGTGGTTTCAGACAAGTTTCTTGCACTGAGCAGTATTGTTGCTGCCGACTTGCTTCTTTTGCCTTTGGACCTTTCTAAGTGGGCTCCTTATTTTTCTATCCTGTTGGTGAGTATCCACTGTGAGAGAAGTCAGGAGAGGCAAACTGGAAATGGAGAAAACTTCCTGCTCGGTCTTCAAGAGATGTAGGGATAATTGATTTTACCTTGTTTGGATGCATTAAGGTGGCCTACCTCCGTATGGCAAAGCTTGAGTGCTCAGGGAGGTTGTGGTGTGTGGGCACTGGGCTGTGCTTGGCATGGCTATGTGGTGCAAGCAGAGCTTTCCTGGGGTGTTTCTGCCTTGCATTAAGTTACCTGCAGGCAGGACTGTGATATTTATTCAGTGTGGCAGCCACTTAGGATGGAATTTGAAGCGTTGAGGGTAAAGCCTGAGACAAATGGCTCAGAGGCTGGTGCCAGCACAGAAATCTTGGTTTTTGACTTGGTGGAGTCACCATCCATGGAGGTCTTTAAAAGACGTTTAGATGTGGAGCTTAGGGATATAGTTTAGTGGAGGACTTGTTATTGTTAGGTCAGAGGTTGTACTTGATGATCTTGAGGTCTCTTCCAACCTAGAAATTCTGTGATTGTGTAATATTCTTCAAGCAAATAACATCATTTGTTTTTTCATTATTTAAATAGTAATAGTGGGAATATTGCTGACATGGTTAGATAAGTTGGTGTACAAGGAAATAGCAGCGGATTTCTGTTAGAGTTTTGTCTGCAAAATGAAGTATTCTCAAGTGTATGGGGATTAAAACAACCCATACAGATCAGAAGTTTTCAGATCCATGAGGTCTGATTCAGGCTTATCTCGTGTTTCTGTAAACCTCATTTGTGTGCAAATTCAGTGCAGGAGATTTTGTATGGCAACAATTCCACTGTGAATTCATTTGAGGTAGTAAGGTCAAAAGGTTTTATTGAACTTGTACATTTCTTCTAATTTTATTCAAATGTTCACATGCTGAGGTGTTGAGCTAGGAGTTGAATCTAATTTGCCACTTAATTGGGAGTATTTATTCATTTATTTGCCTTTACACGCCTGCAAATTTCCCTTTTCCCTTATGTCTTTTCAGGTCAGGATCGCAGTGAAGCCACTTTAATAAAGAGGTTTAAGGGTGACGGTGTCCGATACAAAGCAAAACTGATTGGGATAGACGAGGTTTCTGCTGCCCGAGGAGACAAGTTATGCCAAGACTCCATGATGAAGCTCAAGGTGCGGTGCCACTTTTAATCTTTAACATTACAACGTCAAGGGGAGCGAATTTCAGCCTGAACTTTTACTCATTCTCTTTTCCTGACACTGAATCACGCTCTGGTTAATTATGTATCGAAGTCAGTCAATTGTACATGAACTCCTGGCTGGTATTGCTTATCCCAGTTTAATTTTAATAGGTTGTCTCAGAGTTCAGCAGTTGTTCATGATTGACACCACTGCAATTTGTCCGCAAATTATAAACAACACATCCACAAATTGAATAGTTTTAGTATGCAAAAGGGGAGGTAAACCACTACGAGCAAAAATAATACATCAGAACACTTGCTATGACAGTGCTAATCAACTACAGCCTTACCTTGAACTATAGCTCCTGTGGGGACAGGCAGGAAGGGGGAGTGATGGTGTGGGGTGTAGGGGGTGAGATACAGGGGAACTGGTATCCTCAGTGAGAGGGGAATATCTTGTACCCGTAACAGCAGGACTGAAGGGTTACAAAATCAGGAGGTCATGCCCTGAGAGGACAGAGCATGGGTTCCAGTCTTGGGGAACAGGCAAGTACAGGTTGCTTATTCGTGAGCAAACAGCACAGAGTGACACACATCCCATGGTTCAGCAATCTAAAAGAAAGATCTGGTAGATAATTTACAAATCAGTTGCTAACATTTCATGACAGGCAAAAATTAATCTGTTCTAAAAGGTGTTCTACAGACTTACCACATCTGCCACAATATTTGTGTCTGTTTTGATTGCACTCTGGGTATTTCACATCCTTCCACAATTCCTAGAAGCAATTTGGGGGAGTTGTCACTGTTCTGCTGGGCCTTTTTGTTTCCTTCCTCTATGGATTACCATTTTCACACCACCAATATGCAAGATACCTGTTTGCTTACTGGCAGGATTGATCCAAACAGTACTGTGAGATGACTGAAAGTCTTCAGGGAAGGAATCATTAGAAATTCCTGTTTGTATGTAAGGCACCTTAGCACTAGGACACTTTTAAGTATCTAACAACAGGAGTTTTAGGGCCAGGAATAATGTTTTGGGGGAACTTTTGACAAATCGCTCAATTTTTCTCTTTAATTTTCACATCTGTGTAATGGAAACAATGACCTCTGGAAGGTCTTAAAACATTTTGAAATTGCAGAGCATCAGATAAAGGCTAAACACTTTTATTTATTTGCTATTTACTATTTAATTTGATTACATTTCATCTTAGTACAGTGTTATTGATCAAGGCAGCCAGGCTCCTGAGAGGGTGGAAATAGGAGATACTATTATAGCTATGCTGCGGAAGGATAATATATGAATTGTGTATCAGCAAGTTCACTTACAAAGTAAAAGCCTGAGATTATGAAAAAAAATACCTCTGTATGCCAGTGTTTTTTACAGTAGATGTGTAGTTTGATTTAGTAAAGAACATTTTTCTTCTATAAAAAGTTCAGTTTGCTTATTCCAGGTAAGTGTGTATCCATGAAGTACGCTAAAGGCATGGACTTTTTTTTTTTTTCCTTCACTGCTTGTTCTGTTTTTTTGTTGTTGTTGCTGTTGGCTTTTTGTTGTTTTTTGTTCTTTTATTTTTTTTTTAAGGGAAAACAGAACAGCTTACAGCTAGAAAAAGTGCTCTAGAAATGACCTTCAGCTTCCATGAAAACAAATTTCACAGAGGATTAGCTAGTATAGGGATTGGAAGTGGGAGCACATTTGCAATGGTCTGTGGGTAGCATAAAAAGGATGCGCTACCTTGAAAAAAGGGAGGAAGCCAAAAGCAAGCAGGGTCCTGCTCCTGAAAAGCCCTTAAGTATTCCCCAAGAGGCGATGAATCGCCCACAAGCAAATCTTTGTGCTTTGCTGTGGGCACCTATCAGAACACAAAACGAGGGGAATAATGAAACCAGCCAACCTGTTCTTTGTTTCTATAGGGAATTGTTGCTGCGGCTCGTTCAAAAGGAGAGCATAAACAGAAAATCTTCTTAACAGTCTCCTTTGGAGGAATCAAAATCTTTGACGAAAAGACAGGGGTAAGTAAAACGATCGTACAATGGAACAAAATTGAATGTTTTCATGGTTGTTCCTTTAAAAGTATTTCCTAGCTGGACAGTAATATCTCACCAATGTGGGCACACATAAAGCATCTGACAAGCTTGATAAAGGGTTATCATATATCAGAGCAAGCCATTAGATGACTGAGGTGTAAAGTGTAGCACGGGGATGCAGTTTATTGTAAAGCTTTGTCCTGGCTACTTCTGCAGAAGAAATTACTTGAGTACACAAATGCTCCTTAGGTGCATAAACAGTCACAGCTCTGGGTCCAGAAAGGGGGAGGACAGATCTGCTTTCCTTCTGCCAGATCACAAAATTGCTTCTTGGAGTCATCATTTGGAAAAGACTTCAGTGGTCCAAGTTACAGACTGGTACCTGTGTCCGTATGGGTTTTCTTGTCCAGCCTTGGCAGTACAGGGCAAATTACTTCTGAGAGCCTATTGACAAGGGATTAGCATTGGGACTGGCTTGGATTGATGCCTTTGTACCATGGGAAGAAAACAAGCTAGGACAGGGAGCTGTGGGCAAGCCCAGGAGATTGAAGCTTATTTTCCCCAGTGATGTCAGGGAAAGAGGAAGGGCAGCAGGAGGTGCACACTCATAGCTGGGATTGCCTCAGGTGTCCCAGAGGAATTGTAAGAATTTCTCTCAGTTCTGTAACTCCAGATCAATGTGGTCATCGTCACCACAACGCACTATAGTCCTCTTAGCAGCAATGACAGTCTGTTGTCAGATAAGCAGTAAACATGAGAATTTACAGTTTTTTTTATCATCACTGGTAGAAAATGTGTATATTATATGGAATCGGAGGTACAAGATATCTGAAAATTTGAGGTTGCTGTTTGAGGCTTCCAAGCAGCAACTTGCCCAGGTCAAGGAAGTTGCAGATGACCGTGTCGCATGCATTTATTTTATTTTTTGCCACAGAATTAGCATGTCTGATTTTTTTTTAAACTGCTTTGAAAGAAGAAAATCTAAGCAAAACATTATACTACTTAGATATAAAGACACAACACACAAACTATTTTAATCCTAATTAGGAAGATTTTTTACAGCAGTTTTAGCTCTGCCTTGAATTTTAAAAGGCTCTTGATTTAATCTTTTGAAAGATTAACTATTTAACATGATGCCAGAAATAAAACCCCACTGATGATAGATGAAATTATCTTTGCCAGTTAATTTATATTATTAGAAAATCAATGTCATTGAGCTCACTGATACATAATACAAGCAGTTAGTGATGAAAAGCTCGTTTGGAAAGTGTTGTGTACAGCATGTGCAAAGTATGCATACAAAAGCAGTGTTTAGGAGAACATTGCTGAGGTTACAGCCTGTGCTCAGAAGATAGGAAATGTCAGGATTAGGCTGCCAGTGCAGTCGTGGTTGGGTCCTCTAATATGCAGGCATTACAATAGTTTTTAATTACATGATGACATAACTTCCCTTTTTTGTGTGTGTTTTGTTAGAGACTATCAGTTTCACTCGGTGCACAGAGCAGCATTCACGTTCACTCCATGAATGGTATATTCATATTTTGTTTTCTTTTTCTTCCATGTTCAGCCTGCTGCCTTACTGCACTCTGTGAAAAGGGCAATAAGGCAGTAGTTACTTGCTGTTTAGTCTTTTCTTGGGGAAATAAAAAAGAATAAAGAGAGAGACTCGTCCTGCGGCACTGAGCTCTGAGTGTTTCACAAATATTCCGTTTATTTTCCTAAGATGGCACTGAGAAAAGGCGATGCGTTTAGAAATACAGGTATAGTTCATCCAAATTGCCTTTCCTGCAGTGTCCCACACACTCTCATATCTGCAGCTAGTGAGGTGGGGACATGACAAGTCTCCTTCGAAGATTTCATAACTTTGACACCCTGTACTCTAAATCTGACATAACTATATCATCCTTATAGCAACCCTGTCACTCACTCACTGAGGCATAGGCTGAAAGCTTTAAATCCACCTTCCAGATGTCTGCCCCTGAGCTGCTGGAGTGATGTACAGGACTATTGGCTTGTCATTCTTGAAACAGGACCGTGACAAAGGGATGCAGGGTGATTTTGCCATCAGGTTTTATGTGGCTTTTTGAAAGCAGGAGAGTCGTGATTTCTGTTCCAAGCTTTTGAAAGCCAGCATGCGTGGACTTCTCTGCCAGCCCCTCACAGTCACCATCCCTTCAGCTACATCCACAGCTTGGCTTTCCCTGTGTCCCAAACTCAGTTTCACGTCCCTGACCCACTCAGCCCATCCAGCCTGTAGTTGCCATCCCATTTGTGTTCCTGCTGGTAGCCACATGCAGCCCCACCATCTCAGACACATCAGCAGCATCAGCAAGAGGCTGTGCTGGACACCGACAGGTCTCTGCTCTCTGAGCTGCTGGAGCACTCATGTTGCAAGGTGCTTGCTACAGCATGAGACACGTATTTAGGGGATGCCCTTAGGGGTGATTACCTTAGGGGTGATGTGTAATGTCTCACTCATTTGGCTGTGGTTCATTGTGGTGTAATGCTAAGAGATGCGAGCTGTTGTAGCAATAAATAAGACAATCTATGTAGGCTAACTTTGATATTTGGATGCTAACAACACCCCCAAAGAAAGGTGCATTATTGCTATAAAGTAGAGCTTCCTATAAGGAAAGAAGTAAGGGCAATGCAATTGGGCGGTGCCAGGCACTGATAATCTCGTTTTCAACTTAGAAGCGATAGGGAAGCTCTCAGGCTGGTGAAACTGGGGACGTGTGACTGCTCAGCCTGACTCTTGATGGGAAGGAAGGGAAAGGGACTGCAAAAAAAAGTTGTGTTCTGCTTTCATAGATCTTCTGATATCCACATAAACTTAATAGTTTATAAAGTTGGGAGACTGATGTTGAGATTTGTGCAACAGAGAGAAAAATATGCCCTCTCTAGGGAACAGCCTGGGCAATTTTACATGTGCTTTCTTCTCTTTTAACTGCCCTCTAGTCCTCTGCCAAGGCTTCCTCCCTTAGTTGTGTTTCTGTAATTTCGGGATTCCCAAAAGAATGTTTTGGGTCACAGTGCTCATTTGTTGTTTGTTTAGAAGGGCTACTTAGCTCTCCAGAATGCCCTTTCTTAGTTTTTATCATTTTCTATTGCTGTCATGTCTGCCACAGTGGCAGTCTGATGTGACATAAAAGAGAAAAAAATATTCTGAAGAAATGTAGGCTTCTGTATGTTAGTATCTTGTAGGCTACTATTGGATTTTAATTTATCACAATAAAAAATCAATTTGTAGCTCAAAACTAGCAAATTTTTTTAAAATTGGCAATGTCATAGCTGACTTCATACAAATGATTTAGGAGAATTGCTCCATAATTCATTACAGATGAAGGTCTGTACGTGGGTTACTACTGAAAATCATAAGCATGGCTTTTCCCCCTGTACGTTACAGCTCTGATGGGTTGCAGACATAATATTCATCAAATAATATTGATTTTAATAATGTCATTATTCAAGCTATCAGGAATTCTGCCCTTTGAGTAAATTTATCCATGAAGGGAGGTTTGGCTGAAAATGGAATAACATTTGGGAAGAATTTATCTCACCAAGAAAACCTCAAGGATTTGCTGTGAGTTTGCACTGCAGACACAAGGCAACTTCGTGCATCTATAGCACTGCAAAAGGAATTCCCTAAATAATATTAATAACACTCAGCTCATATATTCCTTAATTCTGTTCCATTGATTAGTCTAAACAAGCTCCTTCATACACTTTTCAGATACTAGTCAAGGTATTTAGAAAGCCATAGGCAAGGCTCTGCTCAGCAAAGCTCACCCTGGAAGTCTGCAGTTTGTGCACCCTGTATGTAGACTAACTCAGCTCCTGCTCAGTGTCAGATGCAAAAACAAACAAAAAAAGCATTTTGGAACATGTTCCATGTTCTTCCGTTTAAAAAAAATCCTTCAAAAAATGATGATCGTATAGGAAAAAATCAGTGAAATTGAGCATTAGCAATGGATCCAGTCTGGCTTTTCATCTTATGATGAAGAGCAAAAAGGATGGCCATCCCCCTACACCATTGTGCTGCTGTTAAATTTCCAAAATTAGCTGTGTAATCCGAAATTGCATTTAGTTTGACTAACAGGATGCTCTCCTGCTGCGTGCTAAAAATAGTCCTTACACATGGGCTTTGACCCTTTTTTCTTTTTTTCTAATAAATGTACCCTTTTTTCTTCTATTTCTTGTGGGCCATCTGTACCATTTCACTTCTCCAGAATCCATTTTCCAAATATGCACATAATTTTAAGGGAAGATATGATCTTATTTAAAATTTAAAATCCACGACACTTATTACTAAATCCAAACTTTTTCTACCCACTGCTACTTCGGGGATTTCATGCCTGCATGTTGTATGAAAATAATTTTTGCCCATTTGTTCTGCTGTATTCCCCCTACACCATGGTGCCATCTCAAGATGTCATCTTTCAACCAGAGTACCACACAAGCTGAAATGTGCGCTGCGCTCGTTGGCTTTCATAGGAGTGCTTTTATACTTTCAAAAGGATGCTCTGCAGAAGGCAAAAATGCAAATAGTTGCATTATGCTATCTAATATGCTCCTTTTCAGGGTGGAGCCTGGCGGTTAATGTGCTCCTTAGAAAGCAACAAACCCCATAACTCTCCATATAGCAGGATATGCACCATTTTTAAAGGACCATCATTGTTCATTAGCTATTTATGAGTATTATTTTGTTAATCACACACATCAGGCTATCTCCCTGTGATAGCTTAGTAATGCTTCATTAGACGTGCATGACTAATATGGTCTCTGTAAAGAGGCTGTAATTGTCTCATTGTTTATTAATGTAACAATAAATCTTTGTTTACTGTAGGTTACTTTACAAAAATGTATTTAAGAACAAGAATTTAATTCTATAAAATACTAGGGAAAGCATTTTCTTCTGCATTCATGTAATGAGGTATGCTTTTAAATTCATGCTCTAATTGCAAAACCCCGTTGACTTTGATGGAAAACCCAGACGCTGTAAAAGAGAAATATGTCAAAAGGAAAAATTTACAAATCGGCTTTAAGTGAAGAATTATTTCTGTTGAAGTAAAATTCTGTGTCAGCTCATGGGTATGGAAATTACCCGAATATACTGCAGCGTATATCTCCATGTAAGCCATATACTGCTACACATGAAATATCTAGATGCAGCAGTCATCCAGACATCCTATATCAGAACCGCTTTTGTTTGTGAGAAATACTGTAAATATACGGATTGTAACCCAGTCTATGAAGATGCCAGTCACTTCACCAGTTTTTTCGTATTTTGTCATACGCAGCACCCCAAGAGTGAGTTTCATTTTCATTCTCTCTTGTACTCTTGGGAGTATCAGTTGTTCAGAGATGCTGACCCATATCTTTATGAAAACGCAGGGCATGGGCATAGCCTGTGGGTTTGTAACATTTCTGGGAAAACTGTAGATGTCTGATTGGGTTACAGTTTTGCAGAGAAGTGTTGCAGTGTGTTACTCATGTTTTATGAATTTAATCTGTAGCCATTTTCTGCCAGTATGAAGTTCAGGAAGGAAAACTGTACATATATATATATATATATATATAAAAATAAATATATATATTCCATTTGTCTTATCCATCCTTTATTCTAACCTATCGTCTTTTAAGACAATTATGTGAATCTCATACAGAGCAGGGTTTACCTGTGTAAGCATTACTCTATGAATAATACCTCCCTGTTTGTGCTAGGGGGACCAGATCTCATCTGTAGCATTTTGTACAAAAGCAACGAATTTATCTTTTCTTCCTTGCTGCAGAATTAACAATTGTGCTGAAATGCTAAAGAAGGAGGGGTGCTTCTGCTTTGAATCTTCACTACATCCAAATAAATCCACCTGCAATGGGTGATTATAATCCTCCTGGCCTCAGGATGTTATCTTATGCTGAGTTTTTGTTAGGGCTGTGATATGACCCAGTCACTATTTAGATTTCTAGGTCTTGCCCACCTTCCCGATCTAGTAGGCTCTCTTGACCTTATACTGCACAGATTTTTTTAAAGTTGTTGCTGAGTCTCCTATAAAGCCTTTTCCAAGTTCATCAGAGACAATGGCAGTTTTGTGCTGAAAACCCCAGTATTTGGTGCTCTTCTCTATTTGACGAGAATAGGGTTAATTATGCTGATAGATTGCTAACAGGACAGCTAATGTTGGCTGAAAGAAAATTTTAGCAAGATTAAAATTCTCGCTGTTGGCAGAAGATCCCTCATTTAAAATGTACCAAAGGTACTTCTTGACTTTACTGGAAATCTGTTGGTTCTGGCATCTTTGACCAGAAATCGAGGTACGATTATGGCTCTGTAATTATTCCTTGAAGCACATGTGCTGGAGCAGATGAAATGTCAAACTGTCAAGTTTCTATCACTGAACGTCTCCAAATATTTAAAAATAGAAATAAAAGAAGGAACTTGTTTTATCTGCTTCATACTTGCTCTGCAGTGAGCAGGAGAGAGGATATCATCTTCTGCTCAAATCAAATCTCCCCATCTTCTTCTGCTCAAATGTTGACCTGTCCTTCCAGCCCTCTCCCTGCATGTTTAGCCATCAGATCAGTTTAACATGGCTAAAACAGGCCTTTTAATCCTGCCTCCCAAAGGTCTTTCTCTGACCTTCTTTTTTGAGTGCGGAGGAAAATATCAGCATCATCTATTATTTAGCCCTGTAAACTCAGCAGCCTGCTTGACTCAACCTTGTTTTCGATTGCCACATCTAGGGCAACTCCAGATCTTAGAGATTCCTCGTAGCTACTCTGCAATACAGCACTTATTGCCATGCTTACAGTTATGTACAGTTCTGCCTCTCTTCATCTCATGTCTCAATTGTTATCCTTTTCTCTGTCCTTGACAAATGTGACTTTTATTTTGGGAATCTGTCGTGACTGCCAAGATTGCTGTCTCAGCTTATTCTTTTGATCATGTCATGCTTCTCTTTGTATTCCTATGCTGAATCTGCCTTGTCTGTTTTATCAACCCATAGCCTGTCTGTTTTCGTTTCCAGGCTCTTCATGGCTCCTTTACTCTTCATCCTCATCCAAGGAGCCATTCCGCAGTGCCAGCTTTCATCATCCATTTATTCAGCTCTCAAATAAACAACTCTGAGCCTCTCCCCATCCTGTCCATCAGACTTTGGGGAATTCTTTGCAAATCTTCATCCAGTACTTCTGTATTTTTCTTCACATTTTTCCTTAAAGCACCCCTGTGCTGGAAGGAAACTCATTAAACTCCACGTCTCAGAGGTACACCAGGCACGGCACTGCCAGCCGGCCAAGGGAAGGGGTTGTCCTGCTTTGCTCTGTGCTGTTGCGGCCTCACCTCGAGTACTGTGTGCAGTTTTGATATAAGAAACACACAAATTGATTAGAGAGTGTCCAAGGCAGGGCTGCAAAGCTGGGGAAGGGTCTGGAGGGCCAGATGGACGAGGAGCGGCTGAGGTCCCTTGGTATGTTCAGCCCAGAGCAGAGGAGGCTGAGGGGAGGCCTCAGGTGCTTGGCACTTCCCTATCTGTGTGTAAACGTGAGTGCTAAGACATAGCATTTACTGTTTTACATGTAGTAAATAAATCTAATTAGGATACGGCCCAGTAGGTAACTTAAAAACCCTGCATATTACTCTGACAAGGTATTTACAGTCTCATGATATTTTAAAAGGGAAACAATAATACATTTAATAAATAACATCTGACAGTTAGCAAAATGTAAATGTCAGGAGAACCTACCTCTATAATTACATCCCTTATTGACTATTGTAATTCATTTCTTATTGGCCTTCCCAACAGTGCCCTAGACAGTTTAGGTAGTTCAGAGTGCTCCACAGGGATTTTTAATAGCCACAAGCTTGTGGAGATACATTGCATACATGCTCAGTTTGCTGTATGAAGGCTATAAAAGCCTTATATATTATGACAGTTTTGTCACTCTGAGGAAAAAAAAGAACCCAAAAGGTAAAACTCAGGTGTGATTTTGCACATTGCGAAGTCAGAGTGGTTTTGGATCTGGAGCTTTGGTCTGAATTTTCTCTTTCTTCCTAACATAAAGAGTAAGGCTGAAATTTCTGTCCCTTCTCTCATTTGGAAATGCTCTGATCTTCAGCTGAGCTCTGCCTTCTTGTAGTGAGTACCCACAGGAACTGCCTTCACATTTTTGACACCATCTGGCATGCAGATCAAATAAAGCTATTCGAGGCATTTTATCTAAACTGAAATAATTTGTTGGAATTTATTGTAATTTTATTTTTCAGCGTGGAGAGGATAAACATTTGATTGCTTTCCAAAAGGCAGAAAATCAGATTTTTATGACTTATTGGTGGTCTCATTTGGCTGTATAAGTCCTCCAGTTGTTTAAGCCAAACACCCAGCAATAGACTTAAACTCATCTGGTTTTAACGTTTGGTATGCTAATACAGAATATGGGAGCAATTTTACTAAAAACTGTAAAGTCAGCATAAAAATGTTTGTTCTTATGGATCCTATTATATAGTGGGGCTTCATTGCATCCTTCCAGTGAGGATGCATAACAAAACAATCAAAGTCCCATAGCAAAAAACTCACAGTATAGAGTTACGTTTGTTTGTTTGTTTGTTTGTTTGTTTGTTGTTTTTTGCCTGTAATCTCTAGCCTTCCTTAATTCAGATAAATTAAGATATGAAAGCCATGCAGTAGTCTCCCAGACTCCAACATAGCTGTATTCCTTTTCTCCAGCTGCAATTTGTCCTGTAGAAGAGCACCCAAAATGCCATCGCTTGTGGGGGGATACTTGCAGGTACTGGTAGTTCAAAGCCAGGTTAACGCATTACACGCTAGAAAAAAAAATTGCAGTCCCATTTTCAGCACACGCAGAATTGTAATGGCTGAATTTCAAACTGCTCAGGAAAGGATTTAGTCAGAGAAATGCTGACATAATAATAGAGCAGGCACGAGATGCACTAAAACTGCCCCGGAGAGCGGCAGGGGACCTTCAGCAGGTGCCGTAACAGAAAGTTACGTCCCCCTTTGAAATCCTCGGTGCCTTCCTCTTTGAGATGTCTGTGAAGCATTACACCCCGGGTGTGCCGGTGATTTTCCTTTCTATTCAGTGCATTTTAGCCGGTGGGCTGCTCTGCAATTTTCTGGTTTGCCCTGGTAATAGCAATACTGCGGGCGGCGCGTCTGAATTTCTGTGCGGACTTGTAGGCTGTTTAACCTCGCCTATTGCTGGTGTCAAACGCCCGGGAAACAGATGACCTTAGCTGTCAGCGTAATGGGATAGGAAGCTACAGGAAGGTTTACTTTTAAAGTTACCTGGAGTTTGCGGGATGATAGTAATAGAGCTCTATTGGCAATAAAATCGCTGGATGATGTTCTGCCCTCGGGATCACATCTGTGTTTACAGGGAAGTCAGCAAGAGCTTTGTTCAGCCTGATAGTCCAGGGGGACAAGTAAATGCCTTTTCTTCCGCCTAGTTTATGTAGTAACTGTCCCCGTGGAAGGAGAAGAGAAGCAAGGATGCTGGCAGCCACTGGATGCTGATAGTTGTTGACAGTTCCCAAACACAAATACCTTATTTTGTTCCTGTCCCTCAGTTAAATAAGTAATACCTTTCAGATACCGATAGATCTTTGATTAATATATAAATAACTGTTCATAGAAGTTGTCTTCCTAAGTGAGATAATTATCCTCACAACTTTCCATCTGTTTTATCCACGGTATCCTCAGCATGCATGCAAACACATATTGCGGAGCCTGAGGGCTGGAGTTACATCTCCCGGTGAGCTACCCAGTACCTGGTGGCAATGTGGGATTACACATCCCGGTATTGCAGCACTCTTCTGGAACAAGCAGCATTTCGTGGGCTGTCTCTGCTGTTAACACTTCTTATCCTTTGTGTTCCCATCCTAACTCAGCATCACTGTACTCCCAGCAAAGCCTGCAGCAGCGTTGTGCAGACTTGGAAGGGAGTGTTGTGAAACAGATGAGGCAGAGCACTCATTCATCATTGCTTTTGGAGGTTTCAATTAGGAGAAGACTAAACCTAAACATTCAGCCTCCAATACAGGAAAACAAGCAGGGGAGAAACAGTTCTGGGCATGAAACTGTGCGAATGGGAGCTTTGGGACTCTCTTTTGGATGGTGCCAGGGAAGAACTTATAAAATGCTTCACTGCTTGAATTGAAATGTAGAACTGCTGTAACACAAAGGGACAAGGACCTACCAAGCACAACTCCAGAAATTCCTACCTCAGAATAAGGCAGGAAAAACCACCCCAAATCAAGCCTAAAATTACATGAAAGGTCTTTGTTCCTTTTAAAGTCTCTTTGAGGTTTGCCTTTTATATTTTATTTCATTCTTGTCTTCAGAGCTCCAGTACTACACACATTCACGTTGAGTTGCTCTGGATGTTTTATATCCTCAGTTAAGTGTCTGCTGTGGGACCTGAGCAAAAGGAAGGAGCAGCTTGTTTATGGGATTATCTGAAGTTGGTTTATACATGCAGTTGTAACTCAGAGAAAAAGGTATCCTCTCTTTCTTTGTAGGAAGGCTGAGTATAAAATGTCATGAAGTGCCGGCGTGGTGTTTATGAGCGGGGTAGGTAGTTTGAATTCTAAGGATTTTACTTGAGTCACTTGTACTGCACAGATACGTCCTTCGTAGAAGGTAGGCTCTCCATTTGCTAACCTGCAGATATATAGCAAGTTCACTTTATCCACAGCCAGCATCATAATACTGATGGTGCATCTTCAATTCTGGAATAATCTGAGATCTTACAATATTGTTAAAAATTGTTCATTAGCTTTTTTAAGGACACTGCCACAGTGTTGCAGGCCAGTTCTGTATTGGGAGGAACATCCAGCAGCTTAGACACCTTAACTGTTTGGAGTACAGAAAGAAAAGAACTCAGATATTTCTCGTATGCAAACCAGTGTCTGTGTTAGGGAATCTTTTAGGATGTGTCCTTTAGCTGGTACTGTATAGTTATATGCTGGCCACTAGAAATTTAAGCCATGAATGATGAGGAGTTGAGCTGAGTGGATTTTGCCCAGTCCCATACTGTGCCATTTGAAACCGATCTGTCAGTGCCCAATACAGGTAGGATTTCTTGCTAGTATGCTTCAGTTTATTTGTAGCTATGAAATCACTTTTGTGTTTGAAAGATATAAAATATTGCATTTTATACACTTCTCAACTTTTCTTGCTTTCATTTTTGGCTGGTTCAGGAACATGACGTGTTGTTTATATGCAGTTCATGAGTTCATAAGGTCCTTTCCTGTTCTTATTCTGTGTACATATGCTTTCCCTCAGCCCTATTTAAAGTCTTATTAAATTGGTAAAAGTATTTGACATATGGACAGAGAGATATAAACTAAACTCCCCTTCTCTTTTTCCCCTATTACAGAGAAGTTCATGATGTTATGAAATTAGAATTATGGTTAAAGTTTCTGTTTTGATGACTATCCATTGCAACTTGAATTTTAGTATTGCCAATATGAGTGGGATTTTTGTAATCTTTGTAAGCTCTGCTTTACAGAGTTTCTGTGACAAATCAAGAGCATCTGAGGCTGGTTTTCAGCAATAAGCTTTTCAAATCACAGTCTACAAGAAGAGAGAGGCTCATAACACTTACTAAATCTGAAGCACTTAGGACTTGAGGCAGTTAAAGTCAAAAAATACCTCCAAAGCTACTAGGAGTTGTATGAAGAAACGTCTTGTGCTGTTCATATAAATCAAAAGCATTTCGGGAGGTGAAAGATATTGGTGTAAAGGAACAAAAGAACTTTGTAAAAGCCGAGGTTTCTCTGAAGAAATTCACAGGCTGTAAAGATGAATGCAATAAAAGTACCGAGATGTTCAGTGACACTGTAACAAACTGTCTTATTATTGAGTATTGTGCTCCCTCAAATTCCAGGTTTCATCAATAACAGTCTTACAAACTTCAGAGCATAACAGGAAAGAACACAAGTTATGGGAAGAGGTGCTACGCTTCGGCTGTGTGCAAGCTTTGGCTTGAGAGTAGAGAGGCAAAGCTGGGATATTTATGGCTGTATTGATCTTCTGACTGTTTTCCACAAGGTGATGAGGTGGGTGCTAACAGGGAATACAGTTGAATAGATGCGTGACAGCCTTGGAAACACAGCAGTGGCCACTGGGCCAGCTGCCATCCCAAGGAATAAAATAATAACTTAATAAGCGAGTATTGCTGCTTGTACACTACATTGAAGTAGTGAAATGGCAAGGTAAGGCAGCATATTATAGTCTGTAGATGGTCTCAAACAGCTGAGGTGTTTATGGAACTTAAGGGACATATACAACCTAAAGGGGTATTGAGGATCACATTTGTTGCTTCTCGATACCCCTGTGCAAATCCTCCATTGTTTTAACCATCCTGGTAAAACAAAGACCACGTCTGACACAAAACCAATAAGAAAATAGTGCAAGGCTCATAGGATGTCCAGCAGCACAGCTTTAGTGTAGCACATTTGTTGTTCAAAAGCTCTGTAGAAATGTTTCCTTGCCCTTTAGGATTTTATTTGTCCTGGAACGATGTTTGCAAGTGCATATTTTAAGTATAACTCAGGATTAATGGTAATTGGACAAGGGCTTTATATTTAGCTAGCTAGTTTCACTGCTGGTACAATAAGAAATTGAAAAGCTGTTGAAGTAAAGATAGGAAATTGGCCATGTGTGCATTCCAGTTTTGTTTTGTTCCTTTCAGAAGTTCATATATCTAATAAATGGATCTTCTGCATGAGCAACTTAGCATTTGCTTTCGAAGACAATGAACAATAACTAAATTCATATCTGGTCTTTGTCAGACATTATTACAAATTATGAGAGCCAGACAGAAGTTTATTACCTTAGTGGTGTTCTGTTTCACAAATTAGGTTCTTTGAATATCCAGCTAGCTCAGTGTTGTGGATCCATTCATCACAATTAGACCGCTGTGCTGGCAAAGTTAAGTCCTGCTAACTTAATTGACTAACGGTACATGCTGTGGGCCGTGAGTGAGGACAACTCCAGGCAAGTTGAGAGCATCGTGGCATGTGCGCCTCGCAGAAAGCACAAACAAGGATGCCTCCATTTGTTCCCTTAAAAATTTGTTACTCTTACTCCCCAGTTTACACACAGGTGATAGTAGTAGTAGTAGTTCTTTGCCAAGCCAAAACGGTAAGGATTAGCTCAGACTTTAGATGAGGCTGAAGCACACTTTTAAGCCATCTCCTTGAGCCCAGCCAAACAGGCTCTTACCTCGGGTACTTTCACTAAGTGCTTGTCTTCATGTAGCCTGAATTGAACTGTGCGGATTGAGCCTAGTACAGCACTTCACTTGAAAGCTGGCTTATCTTTAAACATACAACTATGCTCGCTGACTTTTGTCCTTCCTGACTCAGCGGCACATTCCCCTGTAAGCTGGAGCAAGTCACATTACCTGGTTTTGCTTCAGTCTCCTTGGCTGCAGGAAGAGAATTATTCTTAAGAGATTTTTTATTATTATTATTAAGAGGAAATAAAATTTATGCATCTTTTGGGTGCTTTACATAGACCAGGCTTTGAACTGCATGTAACCTACAAGTGTGCTTTTCATGCTGTGTGTTTTCGTTGCAATGCTTGTGCACTGAAATGTCTGTTAGGAGTTGGCACTTGGAAAAGTCTTTGTTTAGGTTATTGTCTGCAAAATCAATCTGTATGGAAGAAGCACAGGGATTAGACAGACTGATTTCCATCTCTTTTTTGAGGACATGCTTCAAGGCTGCCATCTGAGAAGTCCAGTCAGGCTTGGGGTACCCTCCAGAGCTTCCATTTTCCTTTCTACCTCCTATTCTTGTATTTTTCAGGCAGAAAGTCCCTAACCTGTTGTTCACCTCAAGCTCCATGAGTAGCTTTGTATTGAAGGTATTTTGGGCTGGACTGTTCATCCTCGGCTGTGTAGCAGTTTGCATGGTTTCAGTCTCTTTCAGCAGAAGGGTACAATCACGTTCACACTCAAACTCCAGCTTCCAAAACCTTTCAGCAGTGTGTGCTGCAGTACCCCTATAGATTATAGATACCTTGCTCATTATATGCTTCTTCTCACCCCATGCTGGTGTGTTTGGTTTATGCTCTTCCCTTGGCCTGTGAAAAAAACTGATTGTCATAGCCAGTACCTGGAAGTGTCCCCCCCATCCTGAGCTCTCCATAACTGCAAGTGTTTTTTCTAGAGGGTTTAGCTTTCCAAGTATTCATTTATGATGTTGGATTTTGAAAGCTGACCCCTTTTGTAGTATATGGCCTGGGTGAACTGCTCCCCTCTTGCCTTTCTAACCAATGGAACAAAATTCAAGAATTTGGTTGCATGCATCTTTGGAAAATGGATCAAAATAATACAGAAGAAAAATAATGATGAAAACCAGACGTCCAATTGCTCAGGAAGTGGCAAGAGTAGCAGCTGACAGAAGGACCATTGCAAGCTCGTCTTGAGCACCAGCAGTGAACAAGACCAGCTCGTAGGTGTAGTGGAGTAACTGGTGTCGTGTCTGTACAGATCCAGCATGTCTGGCAGCAACGAGACAAAACTCATCTGAGAACCACTCACGTGTTTTACAGTTCATTGTTTTCACTTAACATGTTGCAATACACAGTGGTAAATGTACTGTTACGCTTCTAGCTTGCTAAGCTTATTGTCAAGGCGTTGCTGTAATTTTCCATGTTAGATTCAGGTCCTAGGGTTTGTTCAGTGCTCTTCCTAAAGGTATAAGCCATGTTTTCCTAAAGTTGAGCAAACATGATGTGAGTTGGTGGATGGGGGAGGCAGACAGCCACATGAGAAAAAAAAAAAAAAAAAAAAAAGGTGTATAAAATTATTTTATTATGAATCTTTCAAGGATTTTGCAGTTTGGTGGGTAACGTTGTTGTTCGAGGGGCTTGATGTGACACGCAAAATGTGCTAATGCTTATTTAGGTGGACTAGAAGGAAGAGCAACGCAGAGGGTGCTTGGGATGTCACGCACATCCCAGCACTGATACCGGGGTGATGCCCAGCTGCATGCAGGCTCACCGTAACACGAGGCAAGAGGCTGTGCAGCTGCAATCCCAGTGCAACTTGTCCTTACAGATGTGATGCTGTGAATATACGGCTATAAAGTGGTACAAGTGTCCTGCTCTGGGTGGGGCAGCGCGTGTAGGAGGCTTTGCGGCTCGCAGATGGTTTTTGTTGTGGTTCTTAACAGGGTGCCCCAGGCTCCACTAAATAGACAACCTCATTAAAAGAGAAATAGCAACGGTAAAGCAGTGACTTTCTCATGCCATCTAACTCACATATTTGACATGATTGCTGGGCCTTCCAAGTACTTAATTGATTGACTTAATTGATTTAGTGGCACTGGAGGCTACAGCATGGAAATAAAGGGGCAAGATGAGGATAAGGGGTGAAAAAATTTATGGTGGGTGCCAAGCGGCCTGAGGGAAATTAGAAATGCTACAGATCTCAGAGGTAGCTAAATCAATTCAGTGTGATGTACAGGGGGCGAGCGGGGGGAAGAGGAGAAGCAGGGGATGGAGAGGAGAAGAAGAGAGAAAATAAGCTTGGCTGGAGAGAGACGGGCGAACAGACAGGGAAGAGTGTGGTGCTGACAGGTGCTGGGGCTGTCCCCGGTGCCATTGTGTTTAGCCTAAAAAGAACAACTATTGCACCCTGTGACTAGCTTAGTTGTCTGATATGAGGCTTTATCTGTGCTTGCATTTTAAAATCTTCAGTGTTTTCAAGTGGCTGAAGTCACGTGAGACCTAAAATAATGCGGAGGAAATACAGTGGATTTTTTTTAACAAGTGAAGCTTAAATGTTAAATTACTTTCTAATCTGTGCAATATTTAATTGACTGTATTGAACCATAATACAAATTAAGTCTTCTCTGTAATTTGTTCTGCCGTGCTGCAGCCCTCCGAACAATCTGATACCTCGTGTAAGACTTGGTGAATGGCTCCTAGCAGCACTCAGCAAAGATGCAGTAAAAACATCAAATAGCATGTGATGGAATCCATCAGCCTGTGCACGTGGGGGTGTCATAAACATCTCCGAGCTATGAAATACTTCTTTTATATGCCTTTGACCCACTGGAGACAGGATTAAGTCATGTTAAAACCTTGAAGATGAAAAAAGAGGAGGCTGGGGAGAGAGAGGCAGATGAGCTTGTGAATATTAACTGCTGGGCACTGACCAGCAGTTCTGCTGTAAGCAATTTTACGTGGCTCTTGTTTCATTTCCTTCAGAGGCTGGTGAACAGCTTGTCGAGAGGGTGGCTACGTGTAAGCACTTCCAGACTGAGTGGTGAAGAAGCCACTTCTATCAGTGGGCCTCATTCTGCAGGACAGATTAATCCCTGCGAGTGCACTAGGCGCAGATTTAATCAAAACATGCAAAGACCGTGTATTTATAGACTGGCTCGGTTGTAAGTCTCCGTTGGATGGCTGGGTGAGACGAGACAAGGCTGTGCTTCTCATCATGCTGTCCCTTCTGTTGTCCTTCCCTGCACGGCTCGCTGATGTAAGGGCTGTGCAGGGTATTGGGCAGGCTGCAGCCCTAAAACATGATTGACAAAAATGATGTGGTTCTGATCTTGTGTGTGGCGTTGGTAAGCGTCTGCTGGCTGCAACAGGTGTCATTTCTGCTTCACGATGAGCAGAGAATCAGGCACTCCTTAAATAATATTCGGAGGTATTGGAGAATGTAGAAAGGACACAATCGATGTATCAAGGTCTGAAAGCCCCGGTTGAAATAAGTGCTTATTCCTGTGTTTCAGTACAGATGTGTATGCAACATTACATTTTATGTGCATGTTCCAACTCAGTATCCCTCAAACAAATGAAAAACTCTCTCTAAGCACTCTGTACAATAAAATACTTGAAAGGACAATGTTGCAGTCACCTTTACTTAATCTGTACACATATTGATACAGTATGGGAAGTGTCATAACCATTACAAATGTAACGATTTTCAAACAGTTAATGAGGGTTCCCAAATAAATCGGAGCATCTCCATCTGCTGTCTTACATTGCTGGTGATATTTTTCCATGGTAGAATGCTCTTCAGATGTAATTCCACGAGGAAGGAATCTGATCACAGTTTAATTTCAGTGCAAAATGCTGTCTCGCAATCAATAAAGCAATGTCAAGGAACTTTCATTTAATAGGAGCCAGAGATAACGTTCCCTGTTTTATGCAGAATAGAGAGATGGGAACATTTCATTTCATTGTAAGCGTGCAAGCTGGCTTTCAGAAAAGCCTGATAAATCAATATCCATGTATTACCTAAGTAAGATCCCATCATTAATTTTAAACACTTAACACGTTGCAGAAGTCTGGAGCGCACCTTCGGCTTAGCCACAGCTCGAAGTCAGTGGCAGCACTTCCATTTCCCTAAGAACAAGCAATCTTGTTCTTGGGGAGTTAGGAGTCACTTACTGAGGAATTAAAAAGAAATATGTCCAGTCTTTTGTTTTCTATATAGTCATCTGTCTCTTGCACCCTGCCTTCCCTTTTAAATTTTGGTCCGTGTTCTGTGGGAGTCTTGTCACTTGTCACTTGCCCTGCACGCGTGTAGCCTTTTCCCTTCTCCGCACATGGATCCTCTCTGGTTTTGAATTTTAAAATGTTTTTTAAACTCTAAAAATAACTGGTTGTTTAGAGATTGCCTGGATGCCATGCTGGTTTTCAAAATGTGCTTTTCTCCAAACCAGCAGGGATCTGGACCTCAAAAGAATTCAGTGTGAGGCTTTGCTAGCTCTCAGAAATGGCATTATCCCTAGATTATAAAGGAGCAAGCCAGTGTATCAGGATAGGAATTCAAACTAATAGGTTGTTTTAGATAAACTTTTCAAGAACATTATTCTGAGTGGAAATACTTGAGCATTACTTTGGTAATGAAATACTAATTAGTCCACAGCAAGAAGGATGCTGGCACTTTGCATTGCTGTCTGGCCAAACCATGCTTAAAGGAGTCTCAGGTTCATGTCCTGGCTCTGGGGATAGTTTTACTCATGTATTTAAAAGGCAGTTGGATTTTTTTTGTTCCTAATTATTATTAACCAAAGTGGGATTTAAAATAAAATGGGAATATTTTCAAATAGCATTGTTTTAAGTTGGATAATCATGTTTCCATGAATTTTCTGGGAAAATTTGTGGAGTTCTGTTAGTGCTCAAGTGCAATATCGCAACACCGCTTGCTTGCTGATGCTTACTGCTGTAGAGGTAGAGCAGCCCTGCTGCTGATTTGGAGAGCTCACATCTTCCACCTCTAGTCCTACAACCCCTGCCTTGGCCTGTCCTTAGAGTCGCCCTGTAGGAAGCTACAGGAGGCTGCTGCTTCCTCTTTTCTGTACCTATTAATATGGATTCTGCACCTAGGATGCTGTCTGTGTAGTAGCTTAGGTAGTCCTATTTTTTAATTGATTTATATCTCACCAGGAGATACTGAGAAAATTATTCAGTTGAAGGTTTTAGTCAAATTACTAAACTAAGTCAAATTTGGCCAGATTTTGAAAAGGGGATAGGCACGCAGAGTACAGGTGTTAATTGATTTTGACACCAGGGAATGCTTATTTTAATTCCATAGGTGTGCTGAGATCCAGGTGAAGCACTGGTGAAGGGAAATGATACAGCTTTAGTGGAACATTTTGATGGATATTTCTTGTGTTTTTTGATAGCTACTACAGCACCACCATGCAGTTCATGAAATATCTTACATCGCAAAGGATATCACAGACCACCGAGCATTTGGATATGTATGTGGAAAGGAGGGAAATCACAGATTTGTGGCAATAAAAACAGCCCAGGCAGTAAGTATTAGACCATTGTCATTTTCTACAGTGTAACTCGATTGAAAAGTCATGTTCATAAGAAGCTGGTCAAGAGGCCAGTCTGTACTGGTTGTGATTGTGCTGTACTTGTCACAAGTGTCTGCTTACATTTTCCTAAATGGCAAATAAATGAAGCCATCTTGGCAAAAAAATAATTTATTTCACCATTTCTGATTTTTCTTGATATATGTATATATTTATATTTATAATTAGTTAAAACTTTATGTTCTAACTAAACTCATTACTCTATTTGAATACAGATAACTTCGGGTATATTCCTATACTCATTTAACAAAGTGTTAGAAACCAATTAGCGATTTTGCATATAGCCTACCATAATTTCACTGAATAAGAAAATACTAATAAATATGAGTGGTTTTTATATTCAAAATTATAATTACCATTAACCTTAGCCTGCATGCTATGGCAGAAATTAATTCTATATGGAGTTCTCTCACTTTTTGGAGTTAGTATAACTGCTCTATCAGCAGGATGAGATAAATGTGTCATCTAGAAACCTTTCTCATTCTTTTTGTTTCTGCAGGCTGAACCTGTAATTCTGGACTTGCGAGATCTGTTTCAGCTCATCTATGAACTGAAACAAAGGGAAGAAATGGAAAAAAAGGCACAAAAGGACAAACAGTGTGAACAAGCGGTATACCAGGTACATGCATAAGCTTAGACTACTGCCAAGAAAAGTACGGCTTGAAGTATTCCCCAAAACTGCTGCAAAGAGGCACTTGGTGTCCTCAGCATTTGTTAACAGCATCGGGTCTGAGTGATGCTAGCTCGAAATGGACCAATATGAAATAGCAGCTGTTGTTAGCTCAGAAGCAGGATTAAACAGTGACAAAAGCTATCACCTGGGGTAAGATGGCCATGCTCAGCTACTTGAAATGATCCATTCATTTCCAGCATAGTGCTTCTTCTAATGCAGGAGGAAAACTTTAATGAAGGCTATTGTGTTGTAAGTCAGTTCAACAGCATCTTACACTGTAGGGAAGTTTCCGTATACTTCTGAATGTTTGTATTAGAATCAAATCAAATAAGGTGCAGATTGTTAAGCTGATGAAACATGAATAGAGTTACTTTGTGTAATAATTTGGCCTTATCTGCATAATAAAGTAAAAAAAAACTATATGCTTACTTGCACATTTTGCTTATTTCTTTGCTGTCCTTTAATTTCTGAATACAGTTCTTTTATCTCTACTGTTTATGTTCTTTGCTTTTACTGCCTGTCCTCTTTGCTGTAGACAATTTTGGAAGAAGATGTAGAAGACCCTGTATACCAGGTAATTTCTGAAGCTGTATAGCCTGGGAGTTTCAGAAATGACTACATACATGCTGACATAAATCTTCTCAGAGACTTCTAAGATTTTTTACAGAAAGTAGCATATTTAGAGATTAAGCTTTAAGTAAATGAAAAGTATATCTGTATAGAAATATTAGATTAAATATTTCCTGAAGTGTGGTTTTTGAGAGTCCAGAGTCAGTTTCCAAATGGCATTTGTCATTATTTTTTAAATGAACAGTCTAACAGAAAAAGGAGTTAATTTGAAAATAAGAAAATAAGGAAGGTGTCATCTTGTTTTCATACTAATAAGTTGATATTTTGCTGTTGGCTTCTATGCAGCCAGAATTTCATTTAGAGGGTGAATATTTAGGAAAAAAAAAAAAAAAAAAAAGAGTAGAATTGATGTTCTAATACACTCCCTTGTTGGTATTTGGGCTATGATTTAATAATAGATCTGTAATTTAAGTCTTGTTTCATCCAAGCAAAACGTCTGGGAGCAAAGATGATTATCGGAAATATGTCAATGTATTCATGTCCAATATCCTACTGAGTGTGAAGAAGAAAAAGATGTAATTTCTTTCTCATGTTTTTGTGCTGAAACAAAACATGTAGCAGTTAACTTTTTTTTTTTTCCTGGTGATTTTGTGTTCTTCCACTGAGGCATGGTAGTTGGAGAAACACTGAAAGAAACCGATTCAAGCATTAGTGATTATTGAGCACTGTGTAAGGTGTTTCCAGAAAGATGATAAGAATTAGGATGCCCTAAATTACTGTTTAGCTTTTATAATGTCAGGAGTTTTACTGTATGTGCTCTTCACAATAAAGCAAGAACCTGAAGATGAGAAGTGACAGCCTTTCGCCATGTGGCGCGTTACATGAGCCCAGTTTGGATTTAGCTTTTTTATTCACAGCTAACAAACACATGTGGAAATAATTGCCATTATGTAAAAGAGGCAAAATTCACATTGACTTCAGAAAATTAATATTGGGCTACAGGCAGTGTCCCTAGTGAGAAGGAATTAGGAAGTTGCTCTAATGATCATTAGAGAAGATTTAGGTCTATTCACTATCAGTTTATGAAATATGAAACAACCTTACTCTGCTTTCCAACAAACCAGTTGGTGCCAGCCTGTACTTTGAACTTGTTTCTTTAATGCCTGCCTGTGTTTTTTATGTGGAATTCCAAATTGCCTTTTTCCCTCTGTTTCATCTTTGACTTTTCCTCTCTGGCTGCTGGTGTAATAGTACATTGTGTTTGAGGCTGGACACGAGCCAATCCGTGAGCCTGAAACAGAAGAAAACATTTATCAGGTATAAAATCGCCGCTTCTGTGTTTTCATTGCAACAATTGCAAGCATTTAGTAAAATACATTTCATATATAATTCACTTTTATTAGTTTTCATTCATCACAAAAATGTCTGACATTTCATTCTTACGACCTTACATGAATAATCCACCAGTCTCAGTGTGATTTTTCTATTAATTTGTTTGTCTTTTCAGCTTCTGCAAATTTTATTAGCTTTATCTTTGTCAATTTATGACGGGTCTTAAGCTTTTGGTAGACCATGTAAGGTGATAAATGGTGGATTCTCTTTTTTTTTCTGTTAATTCTTTGAAACTTTTTACAGCTGTTCTAAGAAACAGATACTAAAATCTCATGGAAGGCAGACCACCTAAACAGTTCCTAGAAAGGCATTTTGATGGTGCTGCTCTTCTTTCTGGCTAACCAAGGAGAATAACTGTGCAAAACCTAAGAGCTCTCTGGATATCCCCCATACTGGGGAAAATATTTTCAGCATATTATGTTAGAACCCAAGCTTTCATTCTTTGCACTGACAAAAAAAAATAATGCATTGAAAGCAATATAAAATATTTTATATTCAATTTATCTTCAAGGGATGTGGACATTATGTTTTTATTAAAACATAATGCAATTATATGCACATACTAGAAGTAAATCTGGAGGTAGACAGAAATCTCTGTGTGCCATAAGAAAACTGTGATTCGAGGAAAGCATTTAGTATGGAGGGGAAGGAGATTCAAGAATGGTTAAACATTTCGTCTAGCTGTACTAGAGGTTGATCTGCTAATAGGAAAAGCTTTTTAAGGTATACGGGAGCAGGGATAGAAGAAAAAAGATGAATAGCAATGTTGGTTTTTTTTAAGTAAGAAGAAGTAGGGGGATAATAGAATAAAATGGAAAGGGTAAGGCAGCTGTAAACCAAAACAGAAAGAAGATAAATAGGAAAGGGAAATGAAAAATAAAAATTAAAAAATAACAATCTTGTAGACACCATCAGAGGGTCATTAAGGTGAGATTCATTTTACCTGTCTTTATGGATTTCCTGGCACCTCCACCATGCACAATAGCTTACACATCTTTCTGCATCCCTAGATGCAAGGCATTCAAAGCTCTCAAGGTGAGAGCATGCCTCAGGTTGAAAATTTTCTACCACGTAGTGTTGAAAGTTTGACTATTTTTAGGAAAGCAATCCTTTAAAAAATGACTACTCTAGTTGTCAGTTTTATGCTAGAAACAAAATTCCCGTGACAACTGCATTCAGACAAAAAAAAAATCTGATTGCTCCTCATCAAAGTGCAAAGCTAGTAGGGACGTTTTAGGGAAGTATCAGTGAAAGCAAGCGAAATGGGGTCATCATTCCCTGTATCTGGAAATCTGAGAGCAAACTCTGGTGGTAGAGGTAGGACCCATGTTCTGAAGAGTTGCCTAGAGAATAAAAAGACTTTGCATGTTTTGTTTTACTTAAAATGGGCATAGAAGATGTTAAACAGGTGGTGAGTTACTCATCTTGAGGTGCTGCTGTTACAGCCCTGTTGTAAGTCATGAGAGAGTTGCTCAAGGCATCATTTGACTGTATCAGGATGTGAAGTGTTTCCTCCCACAGCTCGGCACAGCAAACACCTCTTCTCTGATAAACAATGCACAATAACCTGGGTACACGCGATCTAGCATTGTCCTTCTCTGTATTTAACACCCTGAACAGGGCAAATGCTGAGACTAGGTGCCATCGAGTCTGTTGTCTACTGCAGCTGGCAGATGCCAAAGTATGGCTACTGTAGACTTGTCCAGAGCCACTGGCTTCCTAGATCCCACCTACTTCATGAGTCCTTGGCTTCCTATAAATTTGGGATCCCATGGCTCAGATCTTATAGCTCAGATCAACAGAAAAATTATTTCTCTTACAAGATCTTGATGAACTCAGAACCATCGAGGCTACCAGGCTACTGTTCCCCAGTGAAATTGGAAAAGGTCTTCTTGTGTCAGTTGTTGGATTTTGTTTTTGTTGGCATTGGTGTTGGATTGTTTTGGTTGGTTGTTTTTGGTACAAATTTTTGCTAGCTTCTATTATTTACTACCAAGTCTTTCCATACCACACCGAGAAATGTGTGTCTCCTCAGTTAGCTCATGCCTCCTCACTACTAAGTTGTGAGAAAGGCTTGAAGTCTTTCTCACCTGGTACTGCTCTGCTTTTTCAGCCAAGAGCTGGTACTCAAAAAAGCTCATTTGTCCCCATGGTAGAAGAGATTCCTACCCAACAAGTAACTGAAGGTGGAATGTTATAATCCTAATTCTGTTTAATGTAGTAGAGGTCACAACTTTCTTTTTAAGCATTCTCTCTATCAGTCTTCTTGATACGTTATCCCAAAGTCTGTGTCTGATTGCTCTTTTAACACTGTCTATGTAAGCTGCTTTAATGCATTAGTTAGAATCATTTAGGTTATAAAAGACCTTCAGGATCACCAAGTCAACCATCACAGATTGATCACTGAGCATGATTTGATCACTGAGCGTGTACCAATCCTCTCAGCGAGTGTCAGATTTCTTGATAGCATCTTTGTCTGTCTGTTGTTTTATGATAGTGAGGTGGGGTGGGGATTTTGCTATGTGTTATTTTTTATTGTGTATGTAGCAGCACCAGTTTCTGTATAGAAGCATGTTCTCTGCTGCAAGGAGTTGACAACCTAGGAGGGAGGGGTTGAGTTGTGGTGCTCATATTGCTGGTAAAATTAAAAAACAAACAAACAAAAAAAAAAACACAGAAAACTAAAACCATCAAAAAAAAATTAAAACCATCAAAATGGTTTGCAACCCATCTCATAGGCAGAGCTGTCAGCAGCACTGGTGCTGATAGCACTTTGCTGATATCACCAGACAAAGAAAAACAAGCAGGCAAAATCTCTTGCAGATCCAGGTCTAAGTAGTGATGCAAAGAAATTTGGTGCTGTTTGGCAAGGACATTAGGAAGACAGGTTGGGAAAGAAAATGCCTTTCAGAAAAGCTTCTCTGTCCTGTTATTAAAAGCCAGCATCTGCTTTTCTCAAATGTAATTATAAGCTGGAGTAAAAACAGCAGAGTCGATAGTGCAGGGAAACAGTCATTCCACAACCAGCTGTGGGCAGCAGTGTGCAAACGGGGATGACTTCTGGGAAAAGCTGGGAGGAGGAAGAGGAAAATGATTGAGGAGGATTTCCAGGAAGAAAATAAAAATACCGTGCTGGTTATAGTTTGTAAATGGGTTATTTCACAGCATTTGTCCTCTTTTAAAGGAAGACTAAGCTTTCCAGTGGCTTATGAAATGTAGAGCATTGATGGTTTCTGGTTTTGTACGGTAACTTACTAGTCTGTAAGGAGAGAGTGTTTGTTTTTTTTTTCTGTTAAATTGAATTGTTGACTTACTAGTCTCATGTGATGGGTGGTTTAAGTGGAAGAGACCAGTACTCTGAGAAAACCAAGGCAAACAAGTCATTCCCGGGATAGTATTAGAAGAGAAATCTTTTAAAAGTGCCTATAGTAATAAAACATGTTCAGTTTCTTGGAAGGTTCTGCATTTATGCCTCTTGAGTGCTCTTGAAAAGCTTCTTCCATGTGCACCACATTAAAGATGTGCACAGTTTTGACATCTAAATGTGAACATGTGAGTGTTAGAACAGTAGAGAGAACTTTAGGTATGTAATACAAAGTAAGAAATGATAGCGCAGTTTAATGAACAAGAACCATTCCTTCAGCTTCCTACTCTAGTATCAGAATTTCATATCTGCAATATTATTTCTTCTGTTTACCTTTGAGGTTTCATAAATGTCTGAAATGTAGCCTTCTTAGATTGAATGTCTTTCTTCAAAGAAAAAGCAGCACTGGTTTACTTAGAGTGTGCCTGTCTAGAGCCTGTGTTTTTTTACCATTCTTTTTGCCTGTGTCATTTGCAATAGACATTTCAGTGCTTTTAGGAATGAAAAAGAAATAAAATCACAAATTACAAATACGTAAAACAGTAGTCCTTAGGCACATTAAGCTGAGTATTACAAAGCAAATGAATTTACATGAGTAAGATATAAATGCCCAAGGTGTAAATTACGACTGTTGACTCAACTAAAGACTTACTCGAAGTTTATTTAATTGTATTATCATCATCTTTATCCATGAGAGAGGCTGTTGACTTCAGCTCCCTGGCTGTGCAAGTGGTTACGCAGCCTCAGACCCTTACAGGCTGCTAAGTCCTTAGTACAAATTGCAGAATTGTGACCAAACATTGCTTAGAGCAGCTACAGGGTCCCATCACTGCAGGGATACGTGTTGTGACTTTACTTGACTTAAGTTATTAAATGAATTGGAAGGAAGAAACCTAATGCCATAGGCCAAATATCTCTCTCCTTCAGATCAATTACTCTGCTCTGGTTCTCTGTTACGGAGGAAGATGACATACTGACCTGATCGTGCCTTCCGTGGGCACTTCTAACTGCCAAGTAAAATGAAAAACAACCACTTTATTAGGAAAGAGGTCCACATGCACCTGATTTTCATTCAGCTGAACCTAACCAAGAATGAAAATCTCAATTCTGAGCACTACTGAGCTTTAGGATTTAAAACATTCAGATAGATGTTTTATTTCTTCAGTATCATCTCCATTAACGTTACTGCTTGAATGAAAAGGAAAACATCCTTAAACGACTACCCTGTACTTAAATATCAGTTGCAGATTTCAACTTTTCATCAGACCTTCTGGGATAATAACCATCGTTTTCATTTGTTCTTGCAGGTTCCTACCAGCCAAAAGAAGGAAGGTGTTTATGATGTGCCAAAAAGTCAACCTGTAAGTGTAAGTATCTTCACTATTTATATGCAGTCAAGAAGGTATGTTTCTTAGCTTCTGTGACTTTCATTATTGTATGCAGTGTTTGGTACATTCCATGTGATGTCTATTTCATCAGTGATTTGCTATTGTTGGGTTGGTTCAGGGTAACCAGGGTTGTAATGTCATCTATATCCATCTCATTCATTACTTAGATCTCCTCCTTTCTGTCTTTTCTGATTGATTCTTCTGGAAGTCACAGTTTATAAATGTGGTGTCTGGTTAAGAGCTGACAGTGAGCCTTCTGCATGTTAATACATGAATCTTTGCTGTCTGGATCAGAAGTGTTATTCTACTACCCGAAGCTACGCAGGGCTTATCACCCTCTGTTTTTGCTTGTCACATAGCACACGCTGACCGAGCATGGCTGTGTTTTCTCTCCTGTGCACTCATTCAGAGCCATACTTTATATGCTGTGCTCCTTACAGCTTGTTTTAGTAGAACAGCAGGGGAAGAAGGTCTGAACAGACTGGAGGCCGAGAGAAGTAGCATTAGGAACAGCTATGTCGGAACGTTTTGTATGACCTCTGCAGTTGCTTTCTGTAGCTATCATGTCTGTACTTCTCAGAAGGCTTCCTTGTGAAAACAACATGCAAGTAGGCAAAGATTTCAAAAGCAGCTTCAAATCATATGTTACAAAACATTGCAAATTTGCATTAGAATTACTCTTCTGTCATTTGAAAAAACTTATATAAAAATTCTGCCTAACATACACCATGGAAAAGCAATTATTTTTCCAATAAAACCAACTTCTATGGTAGCTTAGTGTTACGAGAGCTGTACAGTTGTAGGGTAGAGATACGTGTAATTGCAATTGGTTTAAACAGCCATGAGAAACTCTGAAAGGAGCTACTACACCAAGATTGTGTGTGAAAACACCTCGCTCAACAAATTCCTAAGTGGCAGAATCTTTGCTGTAAGTAGTGCATTGCTTTGCTGGTTATTAGAGGCTGTAGTCAGCATGGAGAGATTTCCTCCCAATTTTGCTGTGTTATTTCTGTAGTGCTCAAAGTATTTAACAGGTTGAGTATCAATGAAGGCTGAAGACTGAATTCTTTCTGTTCTATGCCTTGCATGGACAGTTGATTTTGTTCAAAAAGAAGGGTAAAATACACTATTCTATCCAAATGGCACCATTCCCTTTCTGAGTATGAGCATCTAGAAGTGGTGAAACATTGATCTCCAGAATGTGTAAGGAATGGTAACAAGTGGCTGAGAGGAGAAGTGCAATAACAGATGCCTGAGCAACAAGGCATACATTTGCTGAAGGGTGGGTTATGTTGTTTAACACAAATTTAGGCTATAAGTGAAACAATACCTTGAGGAACTGTCTAATTGTGTTGGTTACACAGAAAATCAGTATTTCCGAGGATTTGTGTGAGAATGAAGAAGAATTGAGGCAAGGGTCAGGAATTTCAGTTTGCTGTAAGCATTGGAAAAATGCCTGTGTTCAAGGGAGAGAAAGAAAGGCTCTTCTCACATAAGGATATGGTAAATTGCACAGCTTGGGCTGAGCACAGAGACTGAGATGCCAAATAAAAAAGATAAATGCTGGGGAGGGGTTGGATGGGGTCTGAATTGTGACACTTCTGTGGTTTGCACAAACAAACAAAACTTGCCATAAATATTTCATGATAATCCACTAGGAGGAGGGAGCCATCATCTTGTTGGCTGGGAAAATGTAGTAAGATAACTCACGTTGCATAGCTAATTAAGGTATTTGTGGACCAGGAATAGCTGTGGGTTTTTCACTCATTTCTCATGTAGCTCAGTGTTACAATTTTTCCTCTGCACATTTCCAGTGACTTTTTTATTATTCCTTCAGTGATGTTTCAAATTTACTTTGGGTATAGTCTGTAATTTAGGTCGTTGCAATATGACTGTGTGTACAGTACACTTGCAATCATGTCTGCAGACACTTTGGTATTAGACTGTCCTGGTAAAGAGCATGGCTGTGAGATGTAAGGCATATGGGACCTACTCTGTAATCATCAAATATACTTAATCTGTCATCTCCATGAAGCTTGTTGCAGACTTAATTTTTTGTTTTTTTTCTTGGTTATATTTAAAGTGATTAGACCTTTTTCTCAAAACAAGTTGTCTACTTTAATTTATAAAGGAAAAAATAAAAAAAAAAAAAAGGAAGAGGGAGAAATGTGTAGCAGAGATTTTGTTTCACCTTATTATATTAACATGTATTAAAAAAAAGAAAAGCAGCAATCGCTCTTAAAATTAGCAATTTAATATTCCACTGCCCATCTGATTTATGGCTCACCCTTCCACATGTGAGACTCTTTGTCATTGAGACACTTGCCATAATTTTTTTTTCAATTTATAGCTGTCCTTATTATATAAACCTCTAAAATTCAATCTGAGGGCAAATAATCTAGCTCATCTGCCTGGTTTAAACTTAAAAGGACACTTTCTTTATCAGGAGATCTTGCTTTCATTAATTTCATAATGGATGAAAGGAGAGAAACTTTTTGCAGCTCCTAATAGGTTTCAGGCACCATGAATTCTCTCCTGTGACAATAAATACAACACTTAATAAAAATGCAGCAAGTTTTGCTTGAGTTCGGACTGAATTGCCCACGTTCCCTAGACAGAGATCGATTTTCCATCTTGGGATTGTTTTCCTCTGGTGTGTTCTCAGACAAATTATCCCTAGCCTCAGCACGTAAAAGTGAGGGATACTGAGCCAGTCAGCTTGGGGCCCTCCACCCTTGTTGCTCAGTAGCCAGAGGAGAGAAATAGGTGCCTCCGGGAGGATTTCCTCCTGTCTGTGTCATTCTCTTGTGGCTGTGGAGAGACTTTAAAGGACGTGAAGGAATAACTTGACTTTTAGATAGTTAGACATAGGTGGGATGAGTCCTACTATGCTGTAAAAATTAAGAGCCAGAATCCCTTTCTCAAAGGTTACTTTGCAACTGGGAGGTGTGATTCACGCTGATTCTCAACAAGGTGTAGCTTCCTATGAAACCAGGACCAGTTTTGGCAAATGTTGCTTTCTTTGTGTGGGGGGACCCCACTGTGGCTGAGGGTATGAAGCATCTTTTGTGGTGGTGTCAAACAGACGTATGTGACACCACATACGGGTCAAGATGGCGGATGCACTGACACGATGCCGAGCGGTTGTGGGAGGCCGCTCCACTGTGGCCAGTCACCTCTGATGCTGGGATGAAAAGATTGCTTACTCAATACAATTTCTGTATTTCCCTGCTTCTTTGCTGCTTTCCTTCCCAGAAAATCCTACTCTTCTGGAGATTTCTGCTGTAAGGAGTGCAGCTCAGCTCCAAACACACCCTTTTCGTGCTTTCCAGTTTCCTTTCAGTATTGGCATCTCCCTTGCTCTGTATCATCAACTCACTCTTCTTGTATTCATTCCCATTTCTCTTTGTTCCTTCCTTAGATAAATTCTCACATTCCTCATTCACTGAGAGTAGGCATCAAACAGATAAAGAAAGCAAGCTTACCCCAAAGAGCTTGTGTTAAGTGGTACATGCTCCACTTGGAAATTGTAGCTCTGTATGGGAAATTAACTGTTCTAAAAAAGTGAAATGTTTAATGAGCTCTTTTTGTCATAACTTCCAATCGTCTCCCCATTATACATACGCATCGAGTTCTACCTGTCATGGTGTTTTTAGTAATAAGAGTCAGACTGTAAATACCTTTCACTGAGACTGTCAGTCACATCACAATAAAACCTTATCTTCTCATCAAAATGTCTAAACTATCTGCTTACGATTTTATGAAGGCTTTCAAACAACTCATCTTACTGCTATATAAAGAAGATTCAAAGCATTATAGCTGATGCCTCATGGTACAGGCAGTCATTTGGCTGGTGCCATCAATGTGGTACTGCTCACAGACCAGCATGGAATGGGCAGGGAGTAATTGGCTTAGGGTAATTGGCATGGGAGGACCATCAGCCTCCACAGGAGGATACACGCCAGGTCCCTGGTAGCAGGTAAAGCTGTGCTGGACCTGAGCCCACCCAGGTCTAGGAACCACAAGGGCTGCCTGACCCATCTGCCCCACCTAAGAAGCTGTGTTTGGAAGAGCTCTGTTTTAATTCTGGCTTTAATTCTACAGTGCCATTTGCAGGTCTGATTTTTCAAGTCTCATCTCTTAGGAAGCGTGCCTGCAGTCATCTGGAAGGCATGGGCAGCCCCAGTCTCCAGCAGCTCACGCAGAAAGTTTGTCCCTGGATTAATGGCATCCCAAAACGGTTGGCAATAAAGCAGTTCAAGCAGCTCTCCAGATCACTCTGACCATCCTCCAAAAACTGAATTCTTTCTGTGACAGTTGGTGTGGAGAAAAGCTTAATAACTGTGTCTTTCCATACGTTTGCATCAGTGGCTTTGCAGAAACAGCTTGCAGCTTGGTGACATTCTTCAGCCATTAACTTCAGCCAGTGCTGTCAGCATTAGGCTTTCAGGATCCACTTTTCTTACAGGAAAAGAAAGAGATTGCACAGGCCAGTCTCTGGCCATCTGTGTCTACAAAGCCTTCCATTTCTGCTTCCCTTTGCTGAGAGACTCTTGTGCTCAAATACCCTGTCTCAGTTAGATTCAATCCAATCCCTTGTATGAGGCTTCACATTGCAATGTGGGACATGCTTTTTTAACAGGTACAGCTAGTTGTGGCAAAGTTTGAAAATACATTAGTTTTTTATGGTAATGTGTTTTTTTTCTTTTTGGCAGGAGTTTCTTTGATGATTTGGAGGGCATTTGCTGTTGTAGATATAAATGGATATACATACATACCCACGGAGTAGTCATTGCATTAACTGCTCTGATTTTGTGCAGAACTGGGAACATCTCAGTGCTCCTCCTGCAAGTTTTCCTTTTGTTTTAACCAATAAATCAAGGTGGAAACCTGGCCGAGGCTACCACTGAAGCTGAGCCAGCTACAGCAAGCTGTTGGTCCCTGCTTTTCCTGCTCAGACACCTTTCTTCATGCTGAAATGAAATTCAGTGCAGGCTGGCCATTGCCACTGTATCAGCTGAAATGTTTTAGTATTCCCCTGTTTCTAGTTTAATGTAGAATGGAAAAATATGTTTCATTTTAATATCTTTGCATTGCATCTGCTGCATACCATAAATTGCACCATGTAGATTTTGGAGAGGATGTGGAGGAGGTGTTCTTGTGGTTGGGACCCTGCACCAGCACCCTCAGTGCTCTGGGACTTCAGTTATCCCGGGTGCTGGGGTAGCTGCAAGCAGCATGGTCTGGCTCCAGGCAGGAGTCACCCTTCTGGACTCTTGATTTATTAGAGCCTGTCAGAGAAAACAGGGACCTGAAACATTTTCCATACTATTGCCTTAAGAGTAAGTACCCAAGGTACGCAGGGAATTCAGAATTAAGTTCCCTTCAAATGAGAAGAGAAAATAAGCGCGAACACGTGTGTTTTGATCATATGAAGAGATCCTTAATTTGAAGGAGGCTATCAAGTAGCAGTGAAACAGTTCTTCAGTGTATTGTCCTTAATGAGGAAGGAACTGCGCGCTTCTTTGTCGAGATATCGTGTTGCTCCATTAATCCAGCAGTACTTTTATGGGAAAACGATGCGTCTGCTGGTTATTTTCAGTGTGCCTCAACCTGCTAGCTGTGGTTTGACTGATTATTGGTTTACTCACAGTTCTGCTGTGCTCCTTCGTTATAGTTCTAATTGTTTTTTTAAGAATGAATTATAGTTAATTAGCAAGCTGCTTGCAGCTCATGGAGCTCGTGGTGATATCAGGATTCCTTCTGTATAAGGTTGTGCAAATAACTGAAGCTTTACTGAATTAAAATAATGGTTTGAGTCATTGGAAAAAATATTTGACATAGCCAAAATATTTACATTTTCCACTAAAATAAATAAATAAATAAATATCAGGTTTAATGTTAACCCTGTGACTTGTCATTAAACTTTCCATTCCCCCCAACTTTTCCAGGGGGAATGCAGAGAAGCAGCGTGGCTGGATGATCCCTGGGTGAGCCCGCTTTTGTATGCGGGGCCAAGTCCTAGGGCTCTTACCCTGACTGCAGGAAAACAAGTGTAAATCCCTCTGCTATCTTAAAAGACTTGAATAGCTAATAGCCAACTCAAAGGTTAATTACTAATTGCTGGTTAATTACTATATTTAGTATCCTACATACTCTTTTTAGCTTGCCGAGATCTGTATCAGAGTGCAAGTTAATTACTGCGTCTATTTTTCATGTTTTTTGAGCACCATCTCTGTGTAACTCTCTGAGATTTCAGAACTGTGTTTTGTGAGATGCTGCTTTTGTCATCTCACTTGCAAAAGTACAGCAATATTAAGCAGGTTTTCTCCTGCTGTAAGTTAGTGTTGATCCATCGCCTGTGGTAAAACCAGGCCGAGTACCAGAAGTTGGCTATTCTGGCTCTTGCATAGATAGGACTGAACCAAGTAAGGTGCTTCTCACTCTTAGAGCCATACGCCTCTCTTAGATTTCTCTTTGCAAATCCAAACTTACACACTGCTTAGAAAACATTTTTCAGAGTAGTCGGCAATCAGAGGGAATACCGCAGTGGAGGTGGATCATTTTCGGTTCAGGTTTATGAAGGCTGCAGTTTATTTACCTCTTATCAGAGCTTTTTCCCAGCTCTTGGATTATATATTTTTCTTTACCGAACAGTGAAAAGCATCACGAGGAATTTCATTACTGGCTGGAGTGGTTTAAAAAGCTTGCTGCTGCTTTAAGAAGCCAGATTTACATATTTCATGTTTAAAAGATTTACGCTGTGTCTCACATGCCTATATAGAAAGACGGAGCTTTCATTACAGGTTTAACGTCACCAAGATACAAGGATTAATTGTCTTTCCTCCACCTCGGTCTATGCAGCTGGTCGCAAACCACTCATGTTCCTGGCTGACTAAGCTGTAGGGGTGTTCTCACGTTCAAGGAGATGCGTTTGTGAATGATTAAGGAAGCTTTTACATCACTCTCTGGCAAAACCCACAGATGGCAATTCTACAGAAAGATCAAGGCCTGGAGCATCTTCCCAGGCTTCTGGTTGCTTAATATCGTGCCCTGGAGGAAGAGGGAGTGGGAGCTTAACTTGAATTGTGAAAGTTAAGCTCTTTGCATTGAAAAGCCCAACCGGAGGAAGGCTCTGAGGCCAAATTCTGCCCTCAGTAGATGCCTTCCAACCTTGCCAGGGTTGCTGGTGAAAGCAGTTCAATGCT
The DNA here is from genome assembly GCF_963932015.1 of Anas acuta. Taxonomy (NCBI): domain Eukaryota; kingdom Metazoa; phylum Chordata; class Aves; order Anseriformes; family Anatidae; genus Anas; species Anas acuta. Next base: position 4,711,670 of record NC_088986.1, read on the forward strand.
CTGGAAGACGCAGGTATTTTGCCCTCAGGAGATGTCTCCTCATGGGTATTTCACCCTCAGGAGGTGTCTCAGCAGCATGCAACGCAGGCTGCTAGTTGAGTGAAGAAGCAGCCCAACACGTCACAGTAATTGGGCACTCAGGGGTGCACCAGGACACATCGGGCAAATGTTTTCTGTTAGGTCCTGTGGCACACAGGTGGGAATTTCTGATGGCCCATTCTGATGTGACTGCTGCTCACATGTCCCTTCCATATGGAGCCGTGGTTGTTTCCCTACTGGTTCCCCAGAGCCATCGGGGTGGCTGGGGGGTGCACTGAGGGCACAATCTGCTCCTTCAGGTGGTGGGAGGGAGGATAAAAGGGGAAACATTCTGCGCTGTTCCTGAGACTTCTTAGCTTGTTTTAAATTTCTGTGAAGCGACTCAGTCATCTAAGGTTCTATTTTCAGTAATTTGCTGTTGTGTTTGTTTCTTAAGAAGTTAAAATCTCTAACACTTCTGTAAGTGTTGTCTGAAATTTAGCATTCTGAGGACACTTGAGTCATTATTGATGTTAAATATGTAGATGGATATAGATACATATGTATGTGTGGGCACATGCACAGTAGACACATACATTTTAAACATACATACAAACAGAATTTAAACATCACTTGAATTGACTTATAGTAATTTAAATTTAAAAGTAATTTTAAAAATTGCTACGGAAAGGAAACTTGCATCTTAAATATAGATGCAAAAAAGAGGAAGCTGTGTTTTTCCAGAAGTATGTGCTTTTAGAGCTTTTGTTGTCCAAAACTTTTTCTTTTTTTTCCCTCTGAGTATGTTAAGTCCTTCCTTTCACCAAGCCACTGACATGTGCCAGTAACATAAGCAGGATCAGACCTCAATGTGTATGTTTATTGTTGAAATAATAAACATCTGAAAAAGTAAATAGTTATGATGCAAGCACTGCTATTGTTGTATGCACCAGAAGACTAGATTTAGCACAGATAAAGTGTATGTTTGCCTGTTTGCCTCCATATCCTAGCAGCATTTAAACTCGCCTTTTTGACTGTGATTTCATATCTGTACTCACTGCAAGATTGAAAGGGTTTTCATTTCAACAGTGAAGTCAATAATTATGGAGGTTATCATTTTCATGCTCAGAAATTCATGTCATTTTCATAAATCATTCATTTCATTTCATAAATCATGCTTTACAGCTGGAGAATGGAAACTTATTGCTGGACATTGATGAAAATCTTGTTTCAGTCACTCAGGTAAGGTCGTGGCACTAAAAATGTTTTAAGGAAATATAGATAAAATCAGCTACAGGAATAGTGCAATTTGAAAATGTTCGGCTTGGGATTAACTTCACTAGGACATAGCTCATATCAGATGTGAATAATTCAAAAAAATATAGTGGGTGCACTCAGTTCTGTAGTGACACTGAAATTACAAAAGTAAAAGATGGTGGCTGGAATCTCATAAGCTGGAAATGGATAAAACTGTGTGTCAGAGGGGTTGTGTGCATTTACATGGGCTGGGAACTGGGTTGTAGAAGCAAGCTAGATGCAGAATCAGATCTAAACCATTTGAGACTTTAAAATCCCACCTCCAAGTGCTGCTGTTTAAGGTCTCTAGTAAGTAAATTAGCTCCTGTTGCATATAAAGTAGCTATTTGGTGAGACATAATCCCCCTGTAAATATATTCATTTTCCTTGGGGAATATTGTGAACAAGGATTTATCTTATTACAATAAATACCAAAGTCAGCTTTGATATCACTCTGTTCAGCTGCCTGTTTAGAAATCCATCCACAGAGTTTCTTCCAAGAGCTTTAACAGAATTATTTCTGTGAAGGATTTCCCAAGATCCATCACCTTGGAGCACTTTGGGAAGTATTATTGTTCTATTTCACAGAAGTATTGAGGCAGAGAGATCTGAGTTTCCTCCTTCCGAGTGCATACCATATAATCCTGAATTCAGAAGTATATTCGCAATCCATTTTCAGAATTGATACAAAATGCATGGTGTTTTTCCCCAAACGACCTATAAGTAACGGTCTGTGTAACCACATGTGCCCTGCACTTTCTCACCCCCTCTGATCAGCTCTCCTGCTCCCTGACCTGGGATGGAAACTCGGCGGGAGCCTTTGCTCGTGGCCTCCTCAGAAGGACAGAGGCTATTTCGTAGCGAGTCAGAGAGGAGGGTACTGGGGACAGCTCTGTAGAAAGCTTCCTTGTGCAGCAAAAGAGCAGCTTTAGGACTGCTGCTGAACGAGTGATTTGGAGAGATGAGAAGAAAGTGACCTCTTCTGTGATGCGGTGTCACTTAGCATCTCTTGAATCTGTAAAGCCTACAGGAGGCTTGAAGTGATTTCGGAAGGAACGCTGCTGTTGTCATTATTCCCACTTGTCTGGGCATTTTCACAATGCTTTCCTAGTGTGTGCACACTGCAGAAGTGACTTACGGGCCTTTTCTGTTTTTGCAGAAGTTACTTCCAGCAGTATTTTAGTAATACACTCTAGAATCGTTATGCCCTGAAGAAAATGTAGATTTTCTTCGGTTTTCCTCCTTCCATCTCCACACAGATACTTCCAGGGATATATAGGCCCATAAGAGGAAAATATATTGTCATATCACTAAAGCAATGTGATCTATTTAATGCATGGCATGAGGTGAGAAAACATGAAATAATTCATCCCTAGGTACGTTATTAGACGTAAAGTTGCGAATCATCCAAGCTGCTCTACAAATTCCAGGTGAAAGTGATTGTAGCATTGCTTTTGTAAATGGGAATAGAGATTGGATTGCAAAAATGTATAAACCTTTGAAATTACTAGCTTCTGAAAGATAGTCTAATTTCTTGAAAGATCATTTATAATAGAAAATGGGGAGGAAAAAAGTCTTTGGGTGCTTTTTCCCCTTAGGCTGTAAAGCTGTTACAACTGATGAGCCAACATGGTGGTTAGCAGGAGGGCTAAGTTTCAACTAGGTTTGCAGATCAAGACAGATGAATTTCAAGCCTGTATGTGATAAGGATGTAAAGTTTGTGTGCCTAAGTTGAGTTGGGATTCAATGAACTGAGTTAAGCTGTGCATTAAATCCCATTCATAGCAAGAATTCTGCCTTCCCGTGTATATGGGTATGACTGAGTAGAATTCAGGGGAGGTGGAAAGCCTGTAAGCAGAAGAAAGGTAGGGGAGAAGTAGTCCTTGGTAAGGAGGGTGGATGGATTTTAGGTTTCCTGTGGAGTTTTGAGGGATCCATGCTTTAGTGGCAGATGGAGAGCAGCACTTAGGGAGAGCCCCCAGCTGGAGGAGACATCATCCTGGGCGTGTTATTGCTCCTGCTGCCTTCCACCCAGATCTGTATGTGGGTATGCACAGACCCTGTGCTTATTCCTCACCTTATGGTTCAGCCACGAGCTGCTTTCTAGTTGTGAAAATTGGCCACACTCAGTAGCTGTCCCTGTAGTGGAAAACCTCATTACCTTAATCAGCAGTGTTCGTTAAAATAATGGCTAGAGGAGGGGTGCTGGAATCAGGCTGTCCTGAAATGGACCCTTGGAAAGTAAAACATCCCTATAGGGGTCCTTCAGATTGTTATATGAACCTTAATTAATATCTCACTCTAATTTATAGTTAGAATATGAGGTCCTCTATCCCAGCAGCTTGACAGGATGGGGAGGTAACGGGTACAAGGGAACAATTTATTCCAGAGCATGTGAAGGAGGTTTGATTATGAAGCCACTCAAGGTGCTCCTCATTATCAAAGTGCTTTTTCCCTGCTGGTCCAGTTGTGTGAGACCTGTATGGATGACCTAATTTGAGATCAAACTGAAGGATGCCCTTAGAAAACATTTCCAACGTGAGTTAAATGTAGAGTTACAAACTTAAAATAACCCAGTTCTATATCCTCCTTCACGTCCACTTATCCAGGTCACACCTGTCCCATGGGCAAGGGGAAATCAGGCAGCACTTTAAAAGTCCTTCCCTTCTGTACCCTTCTGTCACTTCCACAGTCTGCTACTGGTTTTTAAGACCTTGAATTGGGGATTTAGAAAAGGAGCCAGGGAAAAAGGTCTGCCTATAAATCATGCTTGGTGTTTACTGATGTTAAGGGCAGAGCAATAATGCATCTGGTCCTATTCGGAATAGCTTTTTCACGCTTCATTTTTTAGGGGGGAGAATTCCCCATATCATCATTTTATAGGGTCGATTGCCACCTATTTAGGTCCAGCAGCAGTATAAAAAACCCACAGCTTGAGCCCATGTGCTTCCTCTATATGGGACTGGACATTTGAAGCCTACGTGGCTTTTTTATTTATTTATACTGATAGCTGTAACTAGTTAACTTTACAAGTTACTGCTAATTAACTTGTACTTTCTTCTCCTCTAGAGATAAATAGGAATGTTATTTTATCTTTACAGGCTGTTACCCAACTAGAGCTTTTTGGGGACATGTCCACTCCTCCTGATGTAACCTCTCCCCCGGTAAGTAACCAGGGAAACTGAACGGTGTCTTTTTCTGCATCCTATTTTCAGCACGTTTATTGAGCACATTTACAATTCAGGTCATTGGCCCTTGCAGTAGGGAGGATTTCAAAGTAGTTCTTATGTTGTGAGAAAATAAAAGTGAAGCAAATTGAATGTGGAATCACTGCTTCTTGAAGAAGTGCAAAAATATCTTCAATTTTTATTTATCTGATATAGGGCTAGGTGTCACATAAGATATAATCTGAACTGCAGATCTCCTTCCCTGGTGTTTATCAGAGCTGCATGCTTCACTGCTCTCTGTCTTGAACTCCCTGTCTCTCCACTGCACTGCAGGAAGATCCAGTTACAGCCTTATATATCACGTCTCCTTGGTTCCACCAAGCACTCATCCCAGGACTGCTGTTAAAGGAAGGAAGACAAAAGAGTGGAGAGAGGCAGGGCTGAATGTGTTTTCAGAAGAAAGATTTTTCTCACCGGGCTTTTCTGCATCACAGAATGAAAACAGTTATTTTCCCATTATGTTTTTTGAACCATACTTTAGGCTGTAGGGAATATGAATATTCAGAGAAAATTGAGGTGCTGGGAAGTCACCAGCCTCAAGTCTCCAAGGTATTTGGGGCCGTGTCTGGGACTAGATTTTCAAAGTCCTGTCTCCTCATCCTTAGCTTGCTCAATTACACTGTCTTTCTCCCTTAATGTAGACCTATGGCTCTGGTCCTGTCGGTTAATTGGAAGCAATATTTATTCACCTTTCCATAAATCTTGCAGATATTTCATTTGCCTTTATTTATTTATTATTATTTTTTTACAGTAATGCCTAAGTCTGTAGCTTATACTGGTTGTCACCTAACACCTAGAAGCACAAGTCTGTATGTTGTAGAGAGAAAAATCACATCAATATTTGCATGAGATGTAATCCAGGGAAATTTTGTTTTAATTTTTCCCCTGGTACAAAGTCTCTCTCATTTTCTTTTTCTCCTGTCTCCAGCACATTATAACACTCTATTTCTACTGCATCTCTACTGCATCTTTCCATTCTTTTTCCTTTCTCTTTTTTTTTTCTCTGCAAAACTGTGAGCCACAGAAAATGTTTAGCATTCACAGCAAAGTATGTGCTGCAGAAGCTGCAGCTGACATGTCATTGTTGTGTTTTATTCCTGCCTTACTGCAGACTCCTGCTACTCCAGGTGATGCCTTTATCCCATCTTCATCCCAGTCACTTCCTGCTAGTACAGACATGTTTGGTTCTGTACCTTTCAGCACTGCTGCCGTACCCTCAGGTAAGAAATCTACTGGAAATATGGGCTTGACTCAAATTTGGTCATCAGTTCTCAGGTCAGGCTTGCATTTTAGTATTTGTCATTAATTCAGTGCAGTGGAAGTGGGAAGGATTTTGAGGACAGTGCTGCAGGGCAAGGCAAAACAAGTCATTAACAAGCTGAGAATACATTATTTAGAATTTACCAACGTTATTAAAAGCAAAACCCAAAAACTTCAGTGGCAGTTCAACCATAGTTCATCCATCTGGATAACATACCTTCTAGGTACAGCAGCAAGAGAGAAAAAAGCAGTTAGTTTAGCTTTGGTTTCTTTGCAATTGTAACGAGTTTCCTGTGCTGTCTTCAGTAAATAGAGGATGAAACATGAAGAATTTGATTACATTTCAAAGATATTCCACCCAGTCAAATCCTGATATTTCCTCTAGACTTTTCTGCATTCCTCAAAGTGCTCAAAATTTAAAAACGATGTAACATTCTGCATGGGCACACAAGAAACGTGGTTTTGACTGATGATCTCTCCCTGGGACACTCAGAGCACTGCAAGAACAGTGCTCTCAGCTCCACTTCGGAGGAAAAAGAAGGAGGAGTGCCTTGAATCATTCAACAGTGACTTTCTAATTGGTTAACTCCTTGTCTGATGCGGAATCAGATTAGCCACTGCGTCTCAGAAAGGTTATTCAGATGGTGAAGTGTTCAGGGATAACGTTAGATGAAAATCCCTCGCTGCTACCACGAGGTTACAGTGGGTGCAAGATAAAAGGGCTCCGGGAAAATCCATCATAGCCACCTATCAAAATATGATGTGTTTCAAAGTTACTGTTCCTTTCATCACTGTCCTGGTTTCAGTTAGCACAGAATTAATTTTCTTCCTAGTAGCTGGTGGAATGCTGTGTTTTGGCTTAGGATGAGAAGAGTGCTGATAACACCCCGATGCTTTAATTGTTGCAGAGCAGTGCTTATACTAAGCCAAGGACATCTCAGCCTTTTGCTCTGTCCTGCCAACGGGCAGGCTGGGGGTGCAGTAAGAGCTGGGAGGGGACAGACCCAGGACAGGTGACCCAAACTAGCCAAAGGGGTATTCCATACCATCTGACGTCATGCTAAACAATATATAGGGGTGGCTAGCTGGGGGGAGGGGGCCGGACTGCTCGGGGTTAGGCTGGGCATCGGTCAGCGAGTGGTGAGCAATTGCATTGTGCATCACTTGTTTGTACATATTATTATTATTTTCCCTATTATCACCATATTATTATTATTGTTATTATTGTTATTATTATTTTGTTATTATTATTTTCCTGTCTTATTAAACTGTCTTTATCTCAACTCACGGGCTTCACTTTCCATTTCTCTCCCCCGTCCCAGAGAGGGAGGGGGGAGGGTGAGCGAACGGCTGCGTGGTGTTTAGCTGCCGGCCGGGTTAAACCACGACAGTCTTTTTGGCGCCCAACGTGGGGCCCGAAAGGTTGAGATAACGGCAGATCTGACCAGAGTGTGTTAAACTAAAATTGGTGTAAGGATTAGACCTGCTTAATAGTCACTTGTCATAATGCTGATTGCTTTAATCTCAACTCTGCTGCGCCTGTTTTCCAAATTGAGTATTATAGTACATTATTTTCCGTATTTGCTCTCTGTCGTGTTGTTTATCCTCTCCGGGCCCTGGTTTCAGATCATTATGGTGCTGTGTGTTGTAGCAATGGCTTATGAGACGATGAAATATGTGGTCATGACTCTAACTTGTTATTTGTATTCAGTAACATCGTCGACTCTGTACTTTGGAAACTGTATCTTGGAAACTATTAGCAATTATACCTATTGTTTTTTTTCATTAGGGAGTCAATCTGTGGAGGGGAAAGGGGAGGATATTTTTCCTTACTTGCTTACTCTCCCTTTCTCCTTCACCCCCCCTGTATCCTCCTGGGTCACTCTGCCTTCCTCCTTCACCACTCTCTTATCCCCTGAGCTTGTCACAATAGCTCTCCAAGATATTGAATATTTCTGGAATACTCAGAGTACCATAGTCTTGTTGTTCTGCCTCATGAATGCACTTCAGGTTCTGCTTAAAGTTAAACAACTACTTGGGAAGCTCATCCGGATATCTGCCCGGAGGCAGGATAGTTGTGGGTGGCAGGGAGTATGGGCGGATATGGGCAGGCATCTAGAGCAGTTGGCACCCCCAGTGTGTTGGAAATTCACCCCTGAACAATGGCAAAATCCTCAAAAACTGGCAGAATGCTTGAAAAAAAGGTGTCATGATTCTGGCAGTTCCAAAGTAACACAAATCATTGTAACGTGCTGGGGCCTGGCTCATGCCTATCGAGCTGCCATTGATACTGCTATCAACTTAGTGACAGACCCTGCGGCCACTCCAAGCCCTGTGACAGATCCAACGGCCACTGTGACCCCTACGGTGGATTCTGCTCCAGCTCCAGCCCCAGCTCCTGCAGCCACTCCAGATCCGGTTCCTGCAGCCGCTCCAGCTCCTGCAGCCGCTCCAGTCCCAGCTCCTGCAGCCGCTCCAGTCCCAGCTCCTGCAGCCGCTCCAGCTCCTGCAGCCGCTCCAGTCCCAGCTCCTGCAGCCGCTCCAGCTCCAGCTCCTGCAGCCGCTCCAGCTCCAGTTCCTGCAGCCGCTCCAGTCCCAGCTCCTGCAGCCGCTCCAGCTCCAGCTCCTGCAGCCGCTCCAGCTCCAGTTCCTGCAGCCGCTCCAGTCCCAGCTCCTGCAGCCGCTCCAGTCCCAGCTCCTGCAGCCGCTCCAGTCCCAGCTCCTGCAGCCGCTCCAGTCCCAGCTCCTGCAGCCGCTCCAGCTCCTGCAGCCGCTCCAGTCCCAGCTCCTGCAGCCGCTCCATCCCCAGCTCCTGAAGCCGCTCCAGCTCCAGCTCCTGTAGCCGCTCCAGCCCCAGCTCCTGAAGCCGCTCCAGCTCCAGCTCCTGCAGCCGCTCCAGCTCCAGCTCCTACTGCTGCTCCAGTCCCAGCTCCTGCAACTGCTCCAGCTCCAGCTCCAGCTCCTGCAGCCGCTCCAGCTCCTGTGGCCGTGTCAGAGAAACGAGCTGTAGCAGTGCAAGTTGACCCTGCAGAGGGTATTCCAACCCCTGTAGCAGACTCTGTAACAAAGTCAGAGAAACGAGCAGTAGCAGTGCAAGCTGCCCCTGTAGAGAAGGTGAAAAAATGGTATAGAGATTCAGGTCGTTTAGAACGCAGAGAGTCTTCTGCCAACCCAGGTAAGGCTTCTGCCAAAACTAGGTATAGAGATGACGAAGATGACGACGACGCTGGGCCATCAAGGATTCAGGAGGAGGAAGATGAGGATGTCGAAAAATCAACAGTAACTACCCGAAGCCTAAACGAGCGCGAGCTACGAGATGTGCGAAAAGATTTTGGTCGCTGTATAGGTGAGCAGCTTGTCACCTGGCTGCTCCGGTGCTGGGACTCTGGAGCCAATTGTGTGGAATTAGACGGCAGGGAAGCCAAGCGGCTGGGATCCCTTGCTCGAGACGCCGGCATTGACAAAGCAATTGCAGATGGAGCACGACCCACCAGCCTCTGGAGGCGTCTCCTCTCAGCTGTGAGGGAAAGGTATCCCTTCAAGGAAGAACTTTTATGTCTACCAGGCAAGTGGACCACTATGGAGAAGGGAATCCAGTACCTGAGGGAATTAGCCGTACGGGAAGTGATTTATGAGGATCCAGACCAGAGACAAACATCCAAAGATCCAGATGAAGTCAAGTGTACACGACCCATGTGGCGGAAGTTTGTACGGAGTGCACCATCATCATATGCCAGCTCATTGGCAATAATGGCCTGGAAAGAGGATGAGGAACCCACAGTGGATGAAGCGGCTAAACAACTCCGGCAGTACGAAGAAAGTCTCTCCTCTTCCTTACAGGCCTGCGTCTCAGCTGTGGAGAAACTTTCTGAAAAGGTTCACCAACTTGAAGAGAATCTATTGTCCTCCCCACCTGAACCAACCAGTGTCCACCGACCAAAAGAGAACACCTGGGAGAAAACACTTTCTGAAAAGTTTCACCAACTTGAAGAGAGATTATTCTCCTCCGCACCTGTACAAAGCAGTGTCTCAGCTGTCAGGGGTAGGCGTTCACCCACACAAGGAAGACGATATGGTGGGTACTCACCCCGTGCCACCCTGTGGTTTTACTTACGAGACCATGGAGAGGACATGAGAAAATGGGATGGAAAATCTACCGCGACCCTAGAGGCACGGGTACGTGAGTTGCAAAAGAAAACAATCAGGAAAAAGGGATTCTCCGAAAAGTTTGCTGCTCCAACTTCCAGCAGACAGTCCTTCAAACACAGAAACGAAGAAGATTCTGACCAGGATTAGGGGGGCCCTGCCTCCAGCCAGGGGGAGGAAAGGGACAATCGAGTTTATTGGACTGTGTGGATTCGATGGCCTGGCACATCACGCGCACAGAAGTATAAGGCTTTAGTAGACACCGGTGCACAATGTACTATAATGCCATCGAGCTATAAAGGACCAGAGCCCATCTATATTTGTGGAGTGACAGGAGGATCTCAGCAGTTGACTGTATTGGAGGCTGAGGTGAGTCTGACTGGGAATGAGTGGGAAAAGCACCGCATTGTGACTGGCCCGGATGCTCCATGTATCCTTGGCATAGACTATCTTAGAAGAGGATATTGCAAGGACCCAAAAGGGTTCCGGTGGGCTTTTGGTATAGCTGCCTTAGAGACAGAGGGCATTAAACAATTATCTACCTTGCCTGGTCTCTCAGAGGACCCCTCTGTTGTGGGGTTGCTGAGGGTCGAAGAACAGCAAGTGCCAATCGCTACCACAACTGTGCACCGGCGGCAATATCGCACTAACCGAGACTCCCTGATCCCCATCCATAAGCTAATTCGTCAATTGGAGAGCCAAGGAGTGATCAGCAAGACCCATTCACCTTTCAATAGTCCCATATGGCCAGTGAGAAAGTCTAATGGCGAGTGGAGACTAACAGTGGACTATCGCGGCCTGAACGAAGTCACGCCACCACTGAGTGCTGCAGTGCCAGACATGCTGGAACTTCAGTATGAACTTGAATCGAAGGCAGCCAAGTGGTACGCCACAATTGATATCGCTAATGCATTTTTCTCCATCCCTCTAGCAGCAGAGTGCAGGCCACAATTTGCCTTCACTTGGAGGGGAGTCCAATATACTTGGAATAGGCTGCCCCAGGGGTGGAAACACAGCCCTACCATTTGCCATGGGCTGATCCAGTCTGCGCTAGAGCAGGGGGAAGCTCCTGAACACCTGCAGTACATCGATGACATTATTGTGTGGGGTGACACAGCAGAGGAAGTTTTCGAGAAAGGGAAGAAAATAGTCCAAATCCTTCTGAAAGCCGGTTTTGCCATAAAACAAAACAAAGTCAAAGGACCTGCACGAGAGATCCAGTTTTTAGGAATAAAATGGCAAGATGGACGTCGTCAAATCCCAATGGATGTGATCAACAAAATAACAGCTATGTCTCCACCAACTAACAAAAAAGAAACACAGACTTTCCTAGGTGTTGTGGGGTTTTGGAGAATGCACATCCCAAATTACAGTCTGATTGTAAACCCACTCTACCAAGTAACCCGTAAGAAGAATGAGTTTGAGTGGGGCCCTGAACAGCGACAAGCCTTTGAACAAATCAAGCAGGAAATAGTCCATGCAGTAGCCCTTGGGCCAGTTCGAACAGGACCAGATGTAAAGAATGTGCTCTACACTGCAGCCGGGGAGAACGGCCCCACCTGGAGCCTCTGGCAGAAAGAACCTGGGGAAACTCGAGGTCGGCCCCTGGGGTTTTGGAGTCGGGGATACAGAGGATCTGAGGCCCGCTATACTCCAACTGAAAAGGAGATATTGGCAGCATATGAAGGAGTTCGATCTGCTTCGGAGGTGGTCGGTACTGAAGCGCAGCTCCTCCTAGCACCCCGATTGCCGGTACTAGGCTGGATGTTCAAGGGAAGGGTCCCCTCTACGCATCATGCAACTGATGCTACATGGAGCAAGTGGGTTGCACTGATTACTCAGCGGGCTCGAATAGGAAACCCCAGTCGCCCAGGAATATTGGAAGTGATCATGGACTGGCCAGAAGGCAAATACTTTGGGATATCATCAGAGGAGGAGGTGGGTCGTGCTGAAGAAGCCCCACTGTACAACCAGTTGCCAGAGAATGAAAAGAAATATGCCCTGTTCACTGATGGGTCCTGTCGTATTGTGGGGAAGCATCGGAGATGGAAGGCTGCTGTATGGAGTCCTACGCGACGAGTTGCAGAAGCTGCTGAGGGAGAAGGTGAATCGAGTCAGTTTGCAGAAGTGAAAGCCATTCAGCTGGCTTTAGACATTGCTGAACGAGAAAAATGGCCAGTTCTCTATCTCTACACCGATTCATGGATGGTAGCAAATGCCCTGTGGGGATGGTTACAGCAATGGAAGCAAAACAACTGGCAGCGTAGGGGCAAACCCATCTGGGCTGCTGCATTGTGGCAAGATATTGCTGCTCGGGTAGAGAACCTGGCTGTGAAAGTACGCCACGTAGATGCTCATGTGCCCAAGAATCGGGCTACTGAAGAACATCAAAACAACCAGCAGGTGGATCAGGCTGCTAAGATTGAAGTAGCTCAGGTGGACTTGGATTGGCAGCATAAAGGTGAATTATTTATAGCCCGATGGGCCCACGACACCTCAGGCCATCAAGGTAGAGACGCAACATACAGATGGGCTCGTGATCGAGGGGTGGACTTGACCATGGACGCTATAGCACAGGTTATTCATGACTGTGAAACATGTGCTGCAATCAAGCAAGCCAAACGGTCAAAGCCTCTTTGGTATGGAGGACGATGGCTGAAATATAAATATGGAGAGGCCTGGCAGATTGATTACATCACACTCCCTCAAACTCGCAATGGCAAGCGCCACGTACTTACAATGGTGGAAGCAACCACCGGATGGCTGGAAACATATCCTGTGCCTCATGCCACCGCCCGGAACACCATCCTAGGCCTTGAAAAGCAAGTCCTATGGCGACATGGCACCCCAGAAAGAATAGAATCAGACAATGGGACTCACTTCCGAAACAACCTTATAGACACTTGGGCCAAAGAACATGGTATTGAATGGGTGTATCACATCCCCTATCATGCACCAGCCTCCGGGAAAGTTGAACGATACAATGGCCTGTTAAAGACTACCTTGAAAGCAATGGGCGCTGGGACGTTCAAAAACTGGGATACGCATTTGGCAAAGGCCACCTGGTTAGTCAATACTAGGGGATCTACCAACCGAGCTGGACCTGCCCAATCAAACCTGTTACGTACTGTAGATGGGGATAAAGTTCCTGTAGTGCATGTAAAAAATATGCTGGGTAAAACAGTCTGGGCTACTCCTGCCTCAGGAAAAGGCAAACCTATTCGTGGAATTGTTTTCGCTCAGGGACCTGGATACACTTGGTGGGTGATGCAAAAGAACGGAGAGGTCCGGTGTGTACCTCAAGGAGATTTAATACTGGGTGAGAATAGCCCATGAACTGAATTGTACCATGTTAAATAGTATATTATACTGTATGTTATCACTACCATGATTACTATAGGTGACTAATTAGAATGTATGGAAAAGAGTGTAACCTGAGCATGACATAAATGGTATGGAATAAGGGGTGGATAGATGTCCTGGTTTCAGTTAGCACAGAATTAATTTTCTTCCTAGTAGCTGGTGGAATGCTGTGTTTTGGCTTAGGATGAGAAGAGTGCTGATAACACCCCGATGCTTTAATTGTTGCAGAGCAGTGCTTATACTAAGCCAAGGACATCTTAGCCTTTTGCTCTGTCCTGCCAACGGGCAGGCTGGGGGTGCAGTAAGAGCTGGGAGGGGACAGACCCAGGACAGGTGACCCAAACTAGCCAAAGGGGTATTCCATACCATCTGACGTCATGCTAAACAATATATAGGGGTGGCTAGCTGGGGGGAGGGGGCCGGACTGCTCGGGGTTAGGCTGGGCATCGGTCAGCGAGTGGTGAGCAATTGCATTGTGCATCACTTGTTTGTACATATTATTATTATTTTCCCTATTATCACCATATTATTATTATTGTTATTATTGTTATTATTATTTTGTTATTATTATTTTCCTGTCTTATTAAACTGTCTTTATCTCAACTCACGGGCTTCACTTTCCATTTCTCTCCCCCGTCCCAGAGAGGGAGGGGGGAGGGTGAGCGAACGGCTGCGTGGTGTTTAGCTGCCGGCCGGGTTAAACCACGACAATCACTCATTAATTTAGTCACACGAAGCTCTCTTTCTCTTTTTCTTGGGGCTCTCCTGAGCCCCAAAGAAAGGAGCTGCCAGGTCGCTGCTGATGAGGTCCTTCCACATAGGTATTCACAGACACATGGGGTAGTCTCTCAGGAAGAAGAGAAAAGAGCGTTCTGTTCAGAGAAAGTATTGCCAATATGCACCAACCCCTGTTTTTGTATACAAGTATTTGTTTATTGATATGAATTCAACCACATCTTTTTTTTTTTCTTTTTTTTTTTTTTTTTAAGTGTGCTGAAGCTCTGGGACCACTAATGTAGCTGCGTATTTCTGATTTACTGTGTATTTTTTTCTGCGTGCTCTTGACATTATCATATTTTTTTTTCCTGCTTTCTTTATTCTTTGAAGGTTATGTTGCCATGGGAGCTGTTCTGCCCTCGTTCTGGGGACAGCAACCACTTGTTCAACAGCAGTTGGCCATGGGTGCTCAGCCTCCAGTTGCTCAGGTGATGCAGGGAGGACAGCCGATTGCGTGGGGCCAACCCGGTATTTTTCCTCCTACTCAGCAACCGTGGCCATCTGTAGCTGGTCAGTTCCAACCAACTGCCTTCATGCCAACACAAACTGTTTTGCCTTTACAAGCAGCCATGTTTCAAGGTACCATTGCTCCTATAGCTACTGTTCCACCCACAAGTGATTCCAACAGATCAAGTCCACAGACAGACAGGCCCAGACAGAAAATGGGAAAAGAAATGTTTAAAGATTTCCAGATGGCTCAGCCTCCACCAGTGCCATCAAGAAAACCAGATCAGCCTTCCCTCAGTTGTACCTCAGAGGCCTTCTCAAGTTACTTTAACAAAGTTGGGATGGCACAGGAAGCAGATGATTGTGATGACTTTGACATCTCTCAATTAAATTTGACTCCTGTGACTTCCACGACACCATCAACAAACTCACGTGAGTACTCATATCCTTTCTACCATAACTTCCCTCAAATGTGGCTGCTCCTCAAAGCATTTTACATTTCATATAGTAAATTGCAACACAAATATGGACTGAGAACCCTTATGCATGGTCTGGCTTATTAAAAATGATCCAGCCATAAAGAAAAGTGCTACAGAGGTCATTGAAATCAACAGCCCCAATAGTCTCAGTCTGAAATTTAATTGTTTATATGACAGTAATATATGTGCTATCCTAGGGACATGCAAGCTGGTTGGAAAATGCCTATAACATTCAAGCTTACAAATGGTTTCTCGTATGTCCCATTCAAGCCATACTCGGTACAAATTAGGAGATGAGTATTTATTCTAATAGCTTGATGTACTGAACATGCAGAGAAATTCATTATACAGCTGTAAAATAAGCTTATTGTGGTCATAGCATGAAGACAGGGGATTTTGCAGATTTCTGAAAAAGAAATTCATGAGGCAGATTTACCAGAGGCCACTCAGAGACGTTATGTTTTGCTTACCTGCCATAGGGCAGGCAACTCATGCATTCTTAATGTAATGTTGTGATGTCTCCCTGGTTCCTAAAGACATAAGCCAGATGCAGCCAAACTTAGTTTGGAAATCGCTGAATGAAATCAAACTTGCAGAATGGATAATGACTTCTGTTTAAATTTACCTCTTACAGCTTTTTGCTGAAAATAGTTTTCAGGGGTAGTGTAAGTTGAGGGCTATAAAGCATGAACAAATTTTGTGCTGCTGTGTCCCTCTGAACTAATTAACAGTTATCTATTCTATGGCTGTTACCTTAATCTTTGTTTAGCTCCAACCCCTGCACCCAGACAGAGTTCTCCATCAAAATCATCAGCATCTCATACCAGCGACCCTGCTGCAGATGACCTCTTTGAAGAGGGATTTGAAAGCCCAAGCAAAAGTGAGGAGCAGGAGGCTGTGAGTAGCAACAAGGCTTCTAAATACTGATCACACTTCTTAGCTAGAAAAGAGATAGAAGTTACTTAAATGTTGTTTGGTAGTCTCAGAAATAACTATTCTAATAGGACAGGGTGGAATTTAAAGGAGAGCTGCAGACGGGACTCCCTTACAGGATTGATTTTGATAGCTGACAACATCAGCATGGTGTTTATGCTGATACAGCCTAATACTGCATGTGAGGAACCAAACTCAGAATTCATATGTAAAGCTGTATATGTTATCTGTGTACAATGCCCTTTTTGGCATACCAGCATTCACTTACAGATGGTAAGGGAGTCCCAGGTAGAATGACATACGTGCTGAGGATGCAGAAAGAGATATGAGAGGTTGTGTGTTAAAAGATGATGGTTGACGTTGTCTTGCACCTTCTGGCATCCCAGTTGCTTGCCTCGTTGCATTCCTCAATGTTCTGGCCCTTGCTATTTCTTTGCCTTAGTCTCAGTGAACCAAAGCAAGAAATGGTATCAAAAAGAGATGACTTTAAATCACAAGGTATCTTAGGCAGATAAGAGCCTAAGTGAACCAAAGGCAAGAAGGAGTCTGTACAAATACGGACCCAAAAGTACAAAATGACACAAGCGTGAACTCTTTCTGATTCATGTAGATTCACTGCTTTTCAGGGCCTTTTGCAGTTCTGGTTTATCTAATCCAGTACCTTTGAAGTCTGTGGCATCTCCTGCATGGACTCCAACAGGTACTGGTGTAGTCTTTTCCTGCCTGCATCAGCTACAAAAAAACATTATGGCTTTTGAGAACATATCAATGGTGAGGTCTCGCTTTCTAGTTTTCATGAGATAGGATGTACTTGTTATGCCCACAGCATGAAAATAACCTCGTGTTGACTTTTCACTTTCTATTGTTGAGAAAAAAAGGTGTTATGTTCTTGTATTCTAGCCTGATGGGTCTCAGGCCTCATCCAACAGTGATCCATTTGGTGAGCCAACTGGTGATACTATAAGTCCACAGGTCGGTAGCTAGATAGCGCAGGTTGGGGTAGGTATCTGTCCTTTTTTTCTCTACACCCTGAGGTGCTCACTTATTCTTCCACCAGTGCCTACCATTGCTTTCATGGATGCATGGTTTGCTTTTCCTTTTCATCTCTTCCTTTTTTCCCCTCCATTATCCACGGTGTATTCCTCATGCTCAGTGGTTTGCATGGCTTTTGCCATTCACTAAGTGTTGCAACTTATGCAAATATGTGTTTCAGCTGCCTGCATGCTTTAAAGAAATGTAGACTTATTTTACTTTGTGTTCAAATTCTAAGGGGAAATAGGAAATTTGAGCCATTACTAACAGTATATTATGCAGAACATTTTTTTTTATTAAACCCAGTCTGGCCTTTAGGCAGATGTAACATATTAAGTGGAATAAGACATCTTACCCACAGACATAACAAACATTAAGTTAAATTATATAATGATACATGAACACCTCTACTCTAAATCAACGTATAAATCAGCAGAAGAAACAAATGTATTATCTGCATGTAAAAATTATTGAAATGGGCTTGTATGTTTTTATCCCCAACTGCAAATTAAAAACATCTGAAAGTTATAATCCTTCATATTAGCATTGGCATACTGATATTTTCAAAATTACTCATCAAACGTAAGTCATTTAAACCCAGACAGAAGGGAAAGATGATCTTTTCATCTTCTGTGTTACAAAACACATTGAAAATGTGGTTGCTTGTGAAGGTTTTGTGATTTGCTTCAATACAGTATATAAGTTCTACCAAAGAAACCATAAAGCTACAAATTTTTATGTCTGCTGAGCATTGTTATTCCATCCAAATACACTCTAGTGTTACTATTTGAAGGATACGTTTCATTATCTTCTCCCTGTCTGCCATTCATGGTTTGTATTACTCAAGTACATGATCTGGTGCTGCTTCTGTGCTTCAGCACAGAGCTCCTGTAAGAAATCCATAACAATGGTAGAACCCTTTTTATTTTTGTACAGAAATCACACTGTGTTTACCAGTGACTTATCTGCCCTGAGCCTAGGCAATCTGGTTTCAACTCAAAATTAATAGTTTCATTAGGAATCGCTTTACTTTGTGTACTAAATATGGTTATGAAAAAAGATCTTATGATAACTTAGCTTTGATCTACTTGGGGGTAATAAGATTATCTCTTAATAAGATACAGTGCCAAGAGAAGGCATCTCCCCCTTACTCAGCTCAGCTCTAGGGGGCTGAAGCAAACATAGCATTAAGCCTTGTGTCTCCTTGAGTCTAAAAATGACAGTATCTGGATATAGTCAAGCTAGGCTGACTCTATCCATTGGTTATAGTACTCCATCGAGAACTGCTTCTTGCAGATTGATGATGCCACACAGCAATTTGGCCTTGCCTTCGTCTGACCCCAGCCAGCACTGATGAAGCCAGCTATTCCAGCTTCAGAGCGTTTCAGGATTTCCTTCTTAGATCAAGAAAAAGGATATGACCTTTATCTGAATCCTACACTCTGCAAACCTACGTGCATTTTTTTATTATGGTTTATCATTGTTGGGATATTTCTGAAATTCATCACAGGGAGAATAATGATAAAATCTCTTTCTAATTTTCTGACTGTCACAAAGATAGTTAGCATCATTTGTAAGCTAGCACCACGCACATTTGCCTATCAGGAGTTCTGGGAATTGCTTGTAACAGTGATTGAAGTCTGTTGATGCATACTACAGTGTGAGACAGTCAAGTGTGGGACACCTTTTGTTCTGTTTTTATATAACGCTTACTAAACTACTTTCTTCTACCTGTCAGGAGTCCCTGGGTCCTACAAGAACAATATTTTGCCAGTGACTCCATAGGGTGTTTTTTTCCTGTGTTTTCTGTTAATGCTTTTACAATCTTGCATCTATACAATCTATATTATATATAGAGAGAGCTCAGAAATACATTCTGGGAAGTGTTAAATAATGCCATTGATTATGATATAGTAATTCCTAAGAGCAGTAAGCAGGAAGCTAAACAAAAAGAAGCATCTCTCCAGTGAATACACTGGAGATACACGAGCATCATTGTGCCTCAGTGCAGTGCCATCCAGCAGTCTGAGGGAAATCCACTTGCTGAAGCCAGCCCATCTAATTCTGCAGCCTGGTATCATCAGAGCAACGGAGACTCTAATCTCTATGGAAAATGATCAGTTCAGGACTTACTACTGGGTTGTGTATTGAGGCTGCATTTGGAGAGAAACGTAATGGAGAGAAGCATGTAGTACAAAAGAATCACAGCCTGCTTAAAAGCCACTTTTGTGTGCAAGATGGAGATTACTTGGCTCTTTCAGAACATGGTTCTTCACACCAAGAACACCACAGTATGGAGCTCAGATGAATGGACCTCTCAGGAGCAAGACTTAGTATTGTGTTCAGAAATTTCAAATATTGTTCCCAGCATTTGTATTAAATCAGCTGTGCCCATACAACATCTTTACTTACCTTTGTCTCGATGTATTCAGGATACTCACCTGCTTATAGTTTTGTGCCCTGATCTTTCAGTGTACCTTAGCAATTTGATTTCTTCATTCCTTCTGCTATCCCCTATTCTCATTTAGATATAATTCAGTGGCTTCTAGCAAGTATCTTTGTTTCTCCGTGTTTTGTCTCTCCCTTTTGTGATCTTCAACTTAAGCTTTCAAAACCTCATCCTAACAGTAGTCATTCTTATAAGTAACTCTTCTACAAATGGCTACGGGTTCTTAGCAGGTAAATGTGGCATTATATGGATAAATTACTTTTTTCTCCCTTTATGGCTGGAGATAAGGAGCAGCCTATGAAAGGCCTGACTTCACAGGTGAAAAAAAAATCAACTGTTTGCAGAGCTGTTCATAGCAAGATTTGTATCTAGTTGTTTTCCCTTTGTTCATGAGCTGTGTCAAGGATGAGTAGTGATTTTCCAGAAGAGGTGAGAAGAACAGTGAATAGTAAGACTGCCATCTTCAGCTGATTAACATTTAATTCCTGATGCTGCCTATAGATTGTGTGGTGGGTAACTGCAGTGAAAGAAGAAAGGGAATGAACTGTACTTAGCTATGTTTATGCTGAATGTGCTGAACATTTCTCATTACTGACATTGCTGATAAATCCAAAAAGTCTGAAAAGAGCAATTTTCACCTGGTTACCCCCTTTACCCTGGTGCATGCAGTGACCCTGATGTTAGGGGTGCTAGGTACAGACCTCCCTAGTGTGGATATTTCTTTTCACGGGGCTATCTCAGCCTCAGCCCCCAACTCAACCTCAGCAATTGCACTCTGAAGCAAAGAAGCGCTGAAGCTTTAGAGTTGAAAGCTTAGGAAAGTCTGTAGGAAGGGGAGCCTTCAAGCATGGTAAGAACAAGGAAGGACTCCTTACGGACCATACAAACTGGTTCTTGAAGGCAAATTAGCAACAGGGTGAAAATTCTGAAAGCAAATAAAGGGGGTATTTGGTGCCACAATTAATCCAATAAAAGTCATTTAAAATGCTGGAAGAAGTACAGCTCTATTGATATGCTGCCCAGCTCAAGACTTGCACTGGCAGTCATTCATGAGAGATTTTCAGGAAGCCTTCAAAACATTTGTGGCTAGAGCATATCTTCCTCAGAAAGTTGTTTAGTTGTTCTGTGAAATGTGTGCAGACAATTAAAAGCCCTCAAAATATGTCGCACCCTTCACGATGCTATCAGCACTGTCAGGAGAGCAACAGTTCCTTTGAATATTTGTCTATCAGCTTTTGGTGGTACTTTGGTGGCCTGCTGCCATCTTCCATCTCGCAGCCTGTGCCATTCTTTGTGATGAATGTTCCTAATCATTTTAGTCAGCTCCAGAACGGACTACTTAAAAGTCTTTATCTGGGCTGTTACTGTGAAGTTGACAGAAAATAGCAACTTAAGGACAAAGCACTGGCTTAGTCTGAGGATTTTGTGAGCCTCAGTAGGGCATATGAAGCTGATTCCGCAACCTGCTGTTCCTTTCTGGCCCCTTTCTGCTGCACGAGGAATCAGAGTGGGCTCAAACACTGAAGACTGTCTTTGCAGGATCTGTTACTGTCATTCATCTGCCTCAATAGGAACTGAACAGAGTCCAAAGAGAAATTCATAATGATTTTAGGTGACCTACTCCTACTGTAGCCCCTAGTGCTCTCAAACTGAAGAAACAGCACTGAGCAGGGTTATGGACCTTAGAGAGAAGTTGACAGGGTTATGTACTTGGAAAGGGATCCCAGTTCAGGAAATACTGCTTTCTTCCAGAGAGATCCCCACATTGTCATTTCAGGCCCCATTTTCCTGCTTGTTTGTTCATCATTGTATTTCCCAGGGAATCTGAAGGATGAAGAGAAATCCAGGCTGTTCTGTGAGCAGATTTGCCTTCCTTTCACTGCTGCAATCCCCTCACTTGCCCCTTTTGTCTGTCTGTTTTCACATGACCAGCTCATACACAGGTTTCACAGCTTTTCCAATGTCTGCAAGCTTGCCTGGAGCAGCCAGGTACCTTTCAATTTCTCCAACTTCTTCCTCTGAACAAGGGACAACAAACTAGGTGGCTTGTCTACAGCCACGCGCTTGCTGATTGACAATCCAGCAATTCAATTAGGGCACGAGCTCTCCTACCTTTCTCTGTAATGAGGTCGTTTAAAAGTTCCCTGTCTTCTGCACAACAACTTATTTTCAGGACACTTGCGGTAATTTAGTATCTTTGAGACTTCTGAACAATTTGCTTCAAATTGGCTATTGGGCTCAAAAGTTATTAAGGAAAATTGGCAGTTACATAGACAGAAAGCATAATTTAATGGCTCCTGTTTTCTTAGGAAAGCAGCCCAGAAATAACAGGCGTGTTTCTATGCTGCAACTCATTATTATTCCACAACCAAGATTTAGCAGAGTTCATCAGTGTAAGTAGTTCTCATTGTTTTTTTCAGGTTGTGGTTGTATTGCATCCATGCTGATACTAAAATGACGAAGACTTGTAAAATGCTAGCAATCAAACTAGATATATGAGACTAGGAGATATTCCTGGGCAGGTTTGCAGTAAGAATAGAGGCACCCTTCAGTCACAATCCTTAATGAGAAGGTTGCTATATTTATACAGCTAACTGTAATACAAACAAACAAAGAGAAGCCACAGGCTGTTAATGGGAGAATAGGAACTGCCCGTGTTTCCACCAAAGATTATTTAATTTAAATACTGCTTGCCGAGTTTACTCTGTCCTATTTTATTGCATCAGAATGCAATAGAGAAGATGCATTGCACTCCCGTTTCCCTTCACTTGCATCCCCAGCACAAGATTCTCATTTTGGCTGGTGTTCCAGCACACTTATTTCATGAAACTCTATCATTTGAGCCTAACCTTTCTGATCAGTCAGCCAGGAGTAAAACTGGTGCTGAGAATCTATTGTAAAGGGCAAAGAAATCTATGCGGGCCTCACCTCTACAACTCAGTACATCTTGCCTGAAGCTTTGCACATAGCAGGGTGCCTTGCAGTGATGAAAGGACTGCCAGTGTGAAAATAGTTGCTTCCTAACCAAGTCCTGTGTTATGTTTTGTGAGTGAGCTCACCTGCACGAGCCCAAGTAGTGCTGAATCTGCTGGAGGTGTTCTCCAACGCCTAGTTCTGCTGGGGAGCAGGTGTTAATGCCTTTGAATTGGGTGCAGTGTTACTCAGAACCATTAGCACCCCAGTTATCTCATGCAGTAGTGCACTATACCAAAAATCCATACTCGTTGCTACAGTGTTGTTTGTTGTGCAAAATGTTCCTGAAAATGGAAAGAATTACAAGATTTTAAACAGGAAGTATCTCTGGAATACATAAATGTAGCATACAAAGGGAAATTTTTCTCTTTAGCATTTTTTTCAGTGAATTCCAAGAGAGTTCATAACTCAAAATTGCACAACATACTTTTAGATTCCTTAACATTTAGATGTTTAACTTACGACATGTATATTTAGACTTGCTGGTCCCCTCCTGCAACCTGCCTCTTCAGTCAGATATCTGATCTGTGATTTCATACCCTTTTCTTGCAATCTCTTGTAATTTAAAGGCAAGAAATAGGTTCAGCATAAAAAGCCACATTAGTATGTGAAGATTTCTGCTTCCAAGGCCCAGCAAAATACTCCTGGTGAAAACTCCTCTGCCTGGCATTGTGAGAGGGAGGATCTGTGCTGTCAACAGTACTGAACTCTCCTTGTGCTGCTTTTCTGTCCTTTACTGCTCTCTTTTGCTCTCCTGAGCATCACTGTAAGTTCTTTATAGCTGCTATTTACAGTGTTGGGCTGTAGTCAAGAGGCACTGTTGAATTATCTCAAAATAATATTAGAAAACAAGTCCCACCCACTGACTAAAAAAAAAAAAGCTGAGAAGATTGCACAAAATTACAGCAATCGATTTCTCATTTATGCATCTGAAGGGGGAAATCACCTAGAGGAAGATGTAAGAGCTCACTTTTCATTCAGAATGTTTTGATCTACGAGAAGAAACGTTATTCAAATTGTTGACAGAGGCAGACCTTTGCCACATGCAGTGTATGTTCATATTGGGTATGAATAAAAGTTTGAATTTTCTGCCTGAAAACTCTCCCTTGTGCGTTGTTGGAAGTGCTCATGGCTGGCGATGAACTCTCCCTCCTCTTCCAGTGATGCCAGGTTCAGTGACACCTTAGGACACCTGTTACCTCAGTGTCTCTGTGTGTCTTATAGATATTGGAAGAGAGCTCTAACAAGCACATTCAATGTTTTTAAAGGCTTTTATATTCCCTAAGGCACTCGAAAAATCGACATCCTTTGTTCCAAAGTGATCTTCTCCCTCCCTCCCTTTTTCTTCCCCTCCTTCCTTTTTGCTTCCTGTCGCAATCACCTCAGGTTCAGCAAATGCCTGAAGAATGGCCTGGTGTGTGTCGGGTTCCCACATTAATTAGTTCAGATTTTCTCTGAACTAGCTGTGATAGATCATTCTGCCAGCCTCACGTCTGCAGTACATGAAAATTGGCGTAGGTAGAGTCAGCACGCAGTATGTGAGATGCAGTTATTTACTCTCACTCATCTCTTCTGATTACCTTTGGTTTCTCAAGGTCACCACATGTATTTGCTTCTTGCTGTGGATAATTTCCGCAGCCTTTATTTAATCATTCTGAGAGATTTCTTTCATCCTCTTTTAATGCTCGTGCTGTACTCAGGGCTTCTTGTGGGTAGAAGATAGGGAAGAGGAGTCTGCACAGGCTCCACAAATGTGGATGTTTGATAAGATAAGAGATACAGCTTTCCTTGGCACACAGGGAGCAGGCCATATTTTGGAAGGAGGCTCACGGTGCTGTTTCATTCACCAAGAGCTGCTGGGTTAGGCATGACGGGGCACTGCCTGCACTCTGCCCAGACACCCCCACACCAAGTGCATGCAGCCCCCGTGGGGCTGATTTTCTGATCAGCAGCACCATCTCTAAAGGCAGTGATTAAAATCCAGCGCTGGCTCTCTCCAGACATTTCTGGGTCCGCAGTGCCCAGCGATTTGCCAGCCCTCAGTTCTTTTGCTTGAAGCCAGCTTCTGCTGACGCTGCTGTACCGTGAGTTGGTTCTAGCTTGGTGAAATTCAGCGGCGTGGTATTTGAATATTTATCAAGCTGCGGAGAGTTAATGCAGTATGGCATTAATTAGCCTTTCTGCCTGTCTTGTTCTTTTTTTAGATGTCATTCTTAGTTTAATAAATTAGTTTCTGGGAATGAAGTCGAGTGGATTCCAGGGCCCATGGATGGTTTGCTTCACGCTGCAGCCAAGACGAGCATAACATTAAGAACACGCAGAGTGTCAGCTATGAAGGAGCATTAAAGACATGGCAGCTTTCCCCCCCCTGCTCCCCACATCCAGGAAATCCCCAAGAAAATATCTGTTAGAAAATTGACATGTTTTCCTCCCAGCTTTAATGATTGTACTAATGGCTACACAGCCTCCTAATCAAACTGCACGGAGCTGGCTTTCCTCGTTCTTCATAGGCGACTCACGCCACATCTCTCTGAAAATACTGTTATTTTAATCCCATCACAGCTTCATTAGTTCAGCTTTCAGCAGTGGTTTCTGCTTGCAAGTGTTTTTTTTTTTTCTGCATGAGTTGTGTAAAACCCACAGCTAAGTGCCGTTGTTGCGCTCTCGGGGTGGGATTCTCAGCCTGCTGCAAGTTACAGCCTTTTATGCCAGCTACATTTCTGGCCCGTAAACTTCAAATCATCTAGTCATATAAATATCATTTCATTTCTTCATATGTTTATGCCCAGCAATACCTCCTGAGGATCGGTGCACAGCCAATATGGAAGAGGAAATTGATTGTAAGCATGCCTTTTCTGAAATAATATCACATTTCCTTCACAATCCAACTGGGGTGCCATGATCACTCAAAGCAGCACAGAAAACAAACACTTCCTTTGGGTTTTGACTCACGAGGTATTGCTGTTCTCAAGCAGATGTTCTAAAAATGTTCTAAAAATGTCTGGAGACATCTCTGCTTATTTTATTTTTATCATCCCCAGGAAGCAGAACCTCTCTACGCCCAGATCAACAGACCTAAGAAATAGCATTGGTACAGGCTTGTGGTGCTCCGAGACTCGAATGAAACCCACCAACCTGGCAGGCCTTTGGCTTTCATGCTTTTTTCCGATTGATTTTGGCTGGCAAGGATAGATGATTGCCCTCCTGGACTGGCTCTGCGAGTGTTCCTGATGATTTTTGGCAACCAATGGCAGATTCCTATGGCAGCACAAAATAAAAACTCCCTGCTTATCACACCAAGAGTCCAGCCCTGTCCCCACAAGTCATGGGTATCCAGACTAGGAAATCTTGCTCCTCGGTCTTCTTTTCAACATTGGTTATCTTCTGTATGCCACATATAAATAACGAGCATCTGAAATTTACTGAGTATCAGACATTCCTTTTCTTTTGAGCAAAAAGCAGAATCTGTATGTAGCAGTGGCATTATCATTCAGCAGCCTTTTGGGCACAAGTCGGCACTTTTTATGTCACGGTGACATGTTTTTCATCATCATTTACATCAGGCTGATCCTGACTTATTTTTTTTTCCCTTGTGTAGGCATATTTAAACAACAGAAACAACAAAATACTGGCAGTGTCATTTTTTTTGTATTTCTTATTCTGTAGTTTTGTATGAGTGACAGATCTAACAGCAAAACACCTCCTGCGGAAACGATTCCTAACTTGAAACCACAGAATAAAACTCGGTTGTTTATCCATCCTGACTGAAAATGTTGCCAAATGTACCTTTAAGTTCTAGCGCATCATGAGGAAGAAATGCTGCTTTTCT
Source organism: Anas acuta (assembly GCF_963932015.1). NCBI lineage: Eukaryota > Metazoa > Chordata > Aves > Anseriformes > Anatidae > Anas > Anas acuta. Next base: position 4,737,899 of record NC_088986.1, read on the forward strand.
GTTTGAATACTCATGTTGTGGGTAGAGGAAGGACATCAAGTCCCACTGATGGAAGAGATGAAAGATTCACTATTTCCTAGGAAACTCTAAACAAAGTACAGAAAAGGAATATTTTTATTTCTTCGATATCTTGCTGCTGTAATGCTATGCAGACAAGTGTTTTCTTCTCTGTGTGCCATTTTTGATGAAAAAAAATCATTTGCCAAATAATACTGGTATGATTCTGGTTTGGGAAGTTGGATGGAAAGGACTTTACAAATGGGACAACGGTGGCATGGATTTTGGAATAACGAACTGATTCTGTGATCAAATCGTTCATCTTTATCACTTTTTGTACATCAGAAAAATCAAATGGGATTTTTATTTTATAACTTGAAAAAAAATCTTACTGTTAAACTCTTTAAATGTTAAAGGGGAAATGGCTTTAAGGAGTTCGAATGAAAATTGCCAGTTTTTTTGTAAATATAAATGTTATGAAAATTCTTTTACTAATGCCATTACACGGTAGAGAAGGTAGCAAGTTGCAGTGCTTGGGAGGTGTGGCAAACCCAATTTGTGGTTCTCACATCACATACGTTTTTTCACATGCTTACGATAATGGGCTGAAGCTCAAGTGCATTTGCCAAAAGCAGTCAGCTTGTCAGCAACTAGTGAAATTAATGGGAACACATGATTTTATGATCTAGCTTTTTCACACAGGCATACTCCACATATGAGAACTCACATTTCATTGGCATTCCTTTACGATTCCAGAACCTCTGCATAGAAGTCATCCAACTGTTTACACATAGAATGAAAGAATTTAAAACTTCCGTTTTTTTACATTTATGAAGCAAAAGTGCAGTGTTTGGGTTCATATGTTTAGCACATGATTTTCATAAAGAATCTATATATTTTTGCCCTACAGAGAATTGTTATACAGGTCAAATGTGTTTTCCTGATGTTCCTATGCAGTTACAGTATATTGAATTTAGTGGTTTAACACTAAAAAGAAAAAAAAAGAAAAAGAAGAAAAAAAGGAAAAAAAATAGAAAAAAAAAGAAAAAAATAGAAAAACAAAAAAGGTTAAAGAAATTAAATGATTAATCTGTTTTTAGGGTTATTGTGCAGATTTTGTTTTTAAATTGACACATTAGGATTTGCATTTTTGTCATGATTAAAATAGGCCTGGAGTTATAAATATTTTACTTTCTTTCATCTCTATTATAAGCTAAAAATGGTTTAGAAGGCAGAATACCTGGGGTGGCAATTGTGGATACGTATAACCAAATCTCACCACATGATTCCAGTCTTTTATTTTGAATTAGAGAAATTAGAGAAATGTGCGTTACAGAATGTATGTGAATGAAAAATTAGCTGTGAATAGACCTAACAAACCTGCAGAGAAGAGAACTTTTATCCCCATCCACAGTCGTTTGATGCTTATTTCTTAGACATGTGCAAGCAGTTTTGTAGCAAATCTTATTTTCCCATCAGAAGAAAGGTCAGTTTTCTAACCGGAGACAATGAATTAAAACTTGGTGGGGTTGAGCGTTTTGGGATTAAAAGCAGAGGTAAAAATGTTTCTGAAGGACATTGCATTAAGTATATTTTCCTAGTTTGCACAGTGGTGCTACCTTCTTCTTCAGTGGCTCCTTTCAATTTTGTCCTACATACGGAACCACGAAGACAGTTTTGATTCATCGTAGACATTTGAGGTTTAGTCTAGTCAGCGCATCTCCAGTTATGGGGTAAAATGTTGAAAGGAAAAGAAGAGATTTATGTCTCAGAGGATCCATTGACATCATATTTGTAGGAAGCAGATCATTTACATAGTCCTTGCAACAAATAGGTGCGGAGGGAAGGAGGCTGGGATTTTAGTGTTTTGGGAGAGACAGCTGGACCATCCCCGTGGACCACTGTCTTACCTTTGCCAATGTTCATAAATAAAATTAAATTCTGAATTGTCGTGTCATAAAATTAGATCGTCATTGTCATGACTGAGATGCTGATTTGAGAGGATTGTAAGGCCTCTGCACTGTACCAGTATTGTAGATAACTAAAATATCCAGCTTGTGCAATTGTTTAATCCCTCGTCCTTCACTAGCACTAAATTCGTCACTTTAAATTTAAAAACCAGGGAATCCCACCAGCCATCTTGTTGTCATCCCCCGTAGATTCTTGATCTTTACCTGTCATGAAAAGATATTTTGATAGATCGTAGTCATCCAAGTGTCTGATGAAACCTTTCATCTAATAACGTACTGGGCACCTTCTTTGCAAAAATGTTTACTCCGTGGTTTTCATTCATTTTTATTTCTGCATTCTGACACATATTTTTTTAATAAAGATGAGAAAGATAAAATGACTGTTGCAGTACATTTCTAAACCTACTTTAACTTTACCTCAGATAATGACCATTTGTTAACACATACGGACACATTATTTTTAACTTTATGTATAATGCATTCAGCAACAAACAAAAAAAAAAACAACAAATTTTTAGAAATTTTCCATTAATTTCTGTAACACACCATGTAATACTGTTATGAATAAAAACATTTTAAAAAGGTGTCATTTCACTAAGTTTGTTCCATAGCTTTTGCTCTTCTGTGAAAATTCTGGCATTTGTACAGTGCAATGTGAATATCTGTCATGACCAAAATTTTTGACAGGTACTAAATAATCGGGAAAGAATATCTGAGAAAAATAACTGCCTCTATTTGGAGAACACCTCTTCTTAATCACCCTAGTTGTTGATTATCTTGCAGAGGCTAAACTTGCTACTTTTAGATGCTGCCTCCCTATTTTTGGCCTCTTCTGGGCTGTTTGAAACATTAACTGTTTTAGTCACCTCCTGTTAAATCCCGTGTTCCTGGGGAAAACGTGCTGTGTAATGCTACCAGAGCTGGAGCAACTCTGTAGAATGAGAAGCTGCAAATCATTTTGCTCGAGGAAGATTTAAAATGAAAATTGTGCATTTAAACATGACAGTTTTCCAAGTTTGTAGTAAAACACCAAACTTTCCAGTAATGCATACGGAATTGAGAGCCAAGCCTTGATCCAGAAAATGTATTATTGGTCCCCTTCTTTTCTAGTGGGACTTTTCTGCCTCGTGTGGCACTGTGTAAGGTAAGCTGAAGTGTTCTGCTGGTGCCAAGCTCTGAGGCCACATGTAAAATGCAATTGCTTGATTTTCAGAGGAACTAAGCACTGGATCTTTCAGCCAAAATGAAGAGTAATGGTTTTGCCAAGAAATAATGCAAATATGAAAGAGTCCACATTGAAATTTAAGGGTAAGAAGTATGTGTCTATATAAAGGAAGAGAGAGAGCAGTATGTGTGCACATACATTTAATTAAATGTCTTCTTGCTGTCCCTTTTTCATGTGCTGGAAGTGTCCAGTAGGTCATGCTGCAGCATTATGTGTTACTGAAACTTAGGCATGGTAGGAATCTGTGGATTGAATGTAAAAGTATCTACCTTAAGTGTAAGTAGGTAAAGAAATGATCCTAATTAAATTAATGTTTATTAAGGCCATGCTCTCCTGCAGCAATGACAACTTATTTAGCAAACAGTTTTCAGGATCACCGTGCAGTTTTACAAGGACTCTTGACAGAGCTCTTTTTTCCATGTCAGCGACTTCTGGGAAAGAATTGTTTGTACAGACTGGGAATACTCAACTTGAACTGGTTTACATTGGATCAAAGGTAATGTTGCTTCCTTTTCTAAGGTTGTGGTATATATTTCCATGCACCATTTCCTTCTTTCTTTTCTTTCTGAACAACTCATGTCCTATCAGGTTCATGGGTATTAGTTTTCCGGTAAATACCATCCTCATTCAGAAGAATATCATTTTCAAAGCAAGAAGAGGGGATGGTTGCTGTCAGTTTTGCTCCAGAGGTTTGGATTCATTGTCTATAATTGTCTTGTTAAGCCAACACGGAAAACACGATGGTAAATGAACGAAGTGAAATCCCATATGGAAGCCAGAAAGTGCAGGTTTTTGGTGAATGTGTAACGCTGGCCATCTATTCCACTCAAATATTACCAGTATTGCTGACGCTGTTTGTACTGCCTCATGCAAGGCTCCTGGCATCTGATTCTGCTTCTGTATGGGAAACCAGTGGGACTCGCACCTGTTCCTGGCTGTGGCCTGATGTTATTACTACAAAAGTCATCATCTGTAAGAGTTACTGTATGTACTCTTGTAACAAGGTCTTGCACAAGCTGGTCTTCTCAGTCTAATTCACTTTTTAGGAGCAGCCCTGTAAAGAGCCATTTTTTGAATACCTCAGATAAAGCAGAGAGGTGGCATGGGGAAGGGAGAAGGGTGTTTTATTTCTTGCTTCACTGGCTGTCTCAAAGTATGTGGGAACCAAATTATACATTTCAGCATGACAGTGAGGAATATGGAGAGATGTCCTGATACGATTTCCTGATTACCTGTTACATTGCCTGTCTCTTTCTAAAATTATCCTACTGGAGGCAGGGAATAACAGGTCTATTAGTGAAACGATTGTCCAGCTATTAGTTTTTAGAGCTTTAAATAGTCTTATCTCAATGTACGTGTTTGCCCTGTGGCTCATCTATCACCCCTAAAATGTTTTATCAGCACCTGAAAAATCTCAGCAAGAGGAATAGCCTCAAATGTTACCCATTCAAGTGGTTTTCAGATACAGGGTATATTTTTTTAAAGGTCTTTTAAGATCTGATGCAATTTGTTAGCTTTTCAATCCCATTTCATAGCTCCCGCAGCACCACTTACGTAAATGCTCCTAACCAGCAAGGAAAGGATATCACAATAGATTAAAAGAAAAACAGGTTAACAGGCAGCAAATCAATGTCCATTCGGCCTCAGACATTTGTGAAAATAAGGGATTATGAAGAATTATTGCCAGGTACTTCAAGTGTGAAGACTTTTGTGCCATTTCTGTCTTCCTTAACAGCGGATAGTTGTTAGGAGCTTGAGAAAAGCTCTCAGGGTCAGAAGCATGTTGTATTAGAAATAAGCAGAACTTATAAAGCTTTAAGCTGTTGCAATTCTCTGTAAATTTTATACTATTTGACAGTGAGATGATGAGAATCTCAGTTTTTCTTCAAAGTACATTGAGTTTCTAGTTTGAAAATGAATTCGTGTGTGTTATCTTGAAGTCCAATGGAGATGAGATGGAGATGGAGTTTTTTTCTTTCATTGCCTACTTGATACTGCAACCACTGCTATACAGGACCCTAGAATTAGAGCTTTCAGTGTAGATGTACCTTTACCTAGTTTGGACCAAGCCATTATGAGGCATTACTTTTTAGTGAATCAAAAGGCAACAACAGAGAATAAGCTTGACAAGGTGAATTTTTTATATCCAGGGCTTTACAGATAGCAGCTTCACTACCAGAAAACAACTGTATTAGTAACAGAAAAGATGATGCAAAACAGAAATGCTGAGTCAGTTGTAAGTAAAGATCTGAAAATGTTCCTTGGGGTTTGTTATTTGTAACCTTTACCATGTATTTGCCACCTTACGCTCTTCACCACTAAAATCTGTGGGATATCCCCCTCTTACCCTTGAATAAGACAGTTATGTTCTTCTGCAGAAGGAAGTATGAGTTATGAAGGAGGGAATGAAAAGATTTTTTTCAGAAAAGGAGAAAGATAAATTGTTTTTGACCAGTATAAAAACTTCTTGCTCCCATCTAACCTTTTCCACGGAGGGCCTTTCATCACTAATATGTGTTAGTTTTAATTTGGGCAGAAAGCAGCCATTAAAAAAAAAAATCACCTTTGGTGAAACTGTATGGGTTTTATTTACAGGGGCAAGAGGTTACAAACTTTTGTTGGTGTTAGGAACCCTACAAAGGATGCATTGCACTTGAAAGCTCATGATGGACACTTAGCGAGCCTTCATTTTCAAGTGTGATAAAACCCACTTTCAGTGTCTTAGAGCACTGTTAGGGTTAAGTGCTTTGGGATTTAAAAAACAGCTCAGCAGACAGCCGGGGCTATTACACTCAGCAATGAAGAAGGCACAAAACTGTGGAAAGAGGACACAGGCGGTGCTACAGGGTGACATTCCCACTGATCCACAGACCCATTATGCCTCAAGCTGCAAGGAGGTGGAAAGCAAGCGGTGGTTGTCATTGTGAATTTTGCATGTTAGACCTCCTTCTTGTTAAACCACGGTATAAATGATGTGGAAAACGTGATTATGCTTTCCAATTCTCTTTGAACAGTATGTTAACATATAGGAAACTCTGCTTCCATGGTCCCTGCTGTGATTTTAACCTAACATCTTTCTGCTAATTAAGGAGCAGGCATGATCACCACTAAGATGTGTGTGGAAAGAAGGAGTAAAACGGAGATGAGCAGCGTGGCAGCAAGCTGCTTGGAGGTCTTCACACACTGTGGCACTATCGTGGTTTGCAGTAAAACCTAGGGTGTGCTCTGCGCTTACAATCTTAGCTTCTCTCTTGCTGCTATTGCAATATTGGATTTGTACTGCATTTCTCAGCCAGCAAGGGGCCTGCAGATGGAGAGGTCTTTCCTGTAAGTGGTTGTTTTTGTGTTGGTTTTTTTTGCTGTTGTGCATAAATAATTAACAGTTAAATCAATCATGTCAGAGGTTGAGCAAGCTGTATCAGATAGACACACCTTCGTTTTAGGCTGGGGTCAAAGTCATTTGACACACACAAAAAATAAGGCAAAAAAAGGCAAACAAAAAGCCAGTCTCAGCCATCTTTCCTAATAGTTTGTCCTCCATGTCCGGAGATGAAAGGACAGCTGGTCACTGACTGCGTTCAGTAACGCTCTGAGAAACCGGCTGCCAGAACAATAAAAAATCTTCCTGTTCTGGTCAAATTCCTACAAGGGCTGAGTTAATGTGCTTCTCTTTGTTAAATGGTTATCATCAAGTTGCCAAACTAAAAATGCAGCAGCCAGTTACTTCATTTTCAGAGATGGTGCCATCTGTGAGGTGAGTACAACACATTTAAAAGGTGACACACTTGTCCAGGTCATTACAGAGGTCAGTTTGGGATGGTGTCAGTGAATATGATTAATTTTATGTGCAGCATCCATCATTCCCATAATGAGCAATTTAAAATGGATTTATTCCTTGTGGCATTGGAGCAATCAGATCCTTGGCCTAGGGCAAGAGACTGTGGTGCTAAGGCCACAGGGCAGGGCCGCGTCTCCTCAGAGAACCCCCTCTGGTGTTCAGCCAGAGGAAGGCTGGGAAAACAATGATATACATCACTTTGTACAGGGAAATGCAGATTTGGAGAACTTTAACCCTCCAAAACGCTTGTGGTAGGTTGAAGAGGAAGGCTGTTGTGTCTCAAGAGTCAAAGAGAGCCATACCCAGATCAAGAAGCAGCGGGCCTGTGAATGCCGCCTCAACGGGCAACTGAAGAAATACTCAGTGAGTTTTTGAGGATCCCAATCTGCCTCTGAAAGCTTGACTGAGCTGCTGGGAGGCAGCCCCTGGTGAGTTCTCTGCCCTATTTATGCCCACATAGGTCAATACTCCGTCAGGTCTTGTGCTTGTGGCCTCAGGGCTTTGGGCATTTTGGGGAAAGGCCCAAGCCCTGGCGAGAGGCAGCACCCGGAATCCCTGTGCAGGCAGAGGAACTGCCCAGCCTTCCTCCGGGAGACAAACAGGCATTGAAAGCAGAAATAGATGAATGATTTTGCAGTCTACTCCCAGAGAGCTGGCTTTGGTTCACTTACTGCTTCCCTTTTGCCAAGACTTGAGTAATTCATTTGTTGAAATATTCATTTATTTCTGCCTCTTGAAAGGAGCATTGCAAATGAAAGTGTAAATTGCTTCGGGACGGATCTCTGCTTTCTTCCCACTTGCCTGCAGAAAGCTGTGTGCTAACAATTACAAAGTTTACCTTGCAGATTTGCCAGGTGGCGGGTCATCTGCTGTTTACCGTGTGGAAATCCAACGAGCCAGCAGTTCGTCCTTTTCTGCTCGAACCGTTTTCAAATCCTCCTGCAGACCGGGAGAGGAGCGGTGGTGGTTTCGAATCACCGACATTGGCATGATGAGTACGGTACAGACAGTGTTTGCTCTGTACCCCATCAAACTGCTGCTGCTTTTTGCCACACTCGGCTTCCTAAATGTTCATTGCTTTGGGTAAGTGAACTTTTCTAAAGGGATGTCCTTGGGGTGTTATGATAAAACTGGGAAAATCAGCACCGACTGTCTGCTTTTACTCTCTATGGGGCGTAATTGCTGTCTTGAGCTATTTCTGTGTTTCTAATGAATAGTAAAAGACATTGTTTGGAAGTTAACGTGGTGCGTTGTGTCTGACTTGGGAAAAGTAATCCCGGCTGATAAATCTGGTACGACAAATTGCCCCGGTCGCATTGTAATGGAGAGTTGTGTTTGCAACGTGCAACCTCCTGACGTGCCAGCTGCCCAGAAGTGTGCTGGAAGGAAGAGGTTTCATTTTCTTTGAGTACATAAATGGCAAAAATCTGCCTGATACTTGTTTCTTTCTCTATCAGCTTAATAGATTTTGCTCTTTCAAGAGGCTGCAGTCGATCAGTGTCTGTAATACTTATGATCTAACTGCATTTTTCCACTGTTCTCTGAACTTTGAGCTCTGAATTCATGCTTCAGTGAGCTGATGAGTTTTTGTAATTCCTTTATTCCGTGTGATTTTTTAATACACAGTAATGAGAGCCCCTTGTCAGGCAGTAAATCATACAGCTTCAGCGGGTGCTATCCTTGTATTGGCAAAGGAGCTGGGAACACAGCAGAGGGAGTTTGGTTGTCAAAGTGGTATGAAAAGAAACTCACTGTCAATATTTTATTTGAGCTTTCCCACTTAGATTAGGTGCTACAAGGAAGCATTTGTCTGGAACGAGGATTTAATCAGAAATAGTGAATCTGCTGAAAGAGAAGGCAACATTTTGGCTGCAGCATCATGGAAACCTTGGAGACAGTTGTACATGGTGGGGCAGAAGAGTGGAGGCTCACACTTGGGGTTCAAATTCATCGCTGGGATGAATAGGATTAATGGGTTAAAGACTATTGAGAACTGAGAATAGACAATAGTTTTGCCCAGCTTGAGAAAAAAAATCACCTGCTTGGCAAAGGGAGGCACTTAAGCCTGGTTTTGAAAAATAAAGAGTGTGTGCAAGCCGTCCTTTGCATTGCAGCTGGTGTTTGTTGTGGGGTGCCTGGCCCTGGAGCTATTCCTCATGTACAGCAGCCAGGGACTGGGTACAGCAAGAGCAGGGAGCAGGGGGACAAGGGCAGGAGCAGGTGGTGCAGATTTTCCTGCTGGCCACTTTGTTGGGTTATTCTGTAGGGCTCAAGCAGCTTGAGATGATGCCCAGGCTGCTGAGACGAGGGTTGTGGTTCCCATGTGGTGTGGTTTAACAGGCAATAATCTTCTTCGGCATGTAGTTTTGCACAGACATAGGCCAGGTTGTTCTGGCCTCATTGTTTTCACACGCTGAAGCTCTCGTGTTGTTGAATGCAGTGGTGGGAAGGAGTCCATGGGGCTGGGTGGCACCAACAGCAGCGTGGCCAACAGCAGGCGACCTCGGTCCACAGGAGACGTGCCGCAGCCACGCGACTGCATCCTCTCCACGTGGTCCTCATGGAGCAAGTGCGATCCCTGCCAGAAGAAACGGGTGAGTGCTTGTGGCCAGGGCACGAAGCCTGAGAAGGCACCATGCCACTGCTGGTCCCCTGTAGGACCTGGGGACGGTCGGTGCCTCTTAGGATTAAGATGCTTTTTGTTGTCTGCCAACAAACATTCCCTACCAGAGGAGCCCCATCAGACGGAGGTAATGACCCCAGTAGTATGAACAGCAAAATCCTCATTGCTAGAGGGAGCTCTGCTAACAAACTGGAGAAGGCTCAACCAGGAATTACCAGTACTGTGAGTCGTGAAGAGTGAAGCTTTGTATCAAATAGCTAATCTTAAAAGCTGGGAAAAAAAAAAAAAAAAAAAAAAAAGGAGGGCTAACATATTGGACGGAGTAATTGACTGCTTCACAGCAGTGTTGTGGGCGGAAAAAATCCCTAATGATACAGAGGGCCAAGTAAATACACTGACAGAAAATAACAAGGGATGTCGTTACCAGCGTTAATTGAAAGAGAGGAGATGTAACTGAATCCTTCCTTACGCTTGCAAATGCCCGCACTCCTCTGTCAGGCACATTTAAACAAACTGTCATATAAAAGCAAACTTTCCATTATCCCTTCCAGTTCTCAAACCTTACTTAGTAAAATTTAAACTGTCCCAGATCAGAAACATTTGAAGTGAGGTGTGTTAGCAGTGTCACGCTTCTTTGCCTACACTTTTTTTTTTTAATCATTCTGCTCTTAGATCTCCCCAGCACAAAGTTTGTTTTTGAACTAGGGAACCATAAAATTCACAATTTCTGTACGCTCCAGTCAATATTCTGTTATTTCATCACAGTACAGGTTTGCCCGCCTGGAACAACCTTCTCAGTTCAATGGAGAGCCATGTGATTACTCTGACAAAGAAACTGAAGACTGTGTTACGAATAATCCTTGCAGAAATAAAGTCAGATGTGAAGGTTTTGTGTGTGCAGTTACAGGTAAGGATTCACTGCATGATGGTGTGCAGGTGACATCTCTGACATCACCACACGCAACTTTCCTCTTCTACATGAATTTGCCAGGCTAAAGAGATGTCAGACATTGACCCTGGCCCATCCATGCTTGTGGTGTATTTGCATCAGTGATTTTGAGTGACTCTGTAAGTCAACATGTTAGTCTAAAGCATGTCTGTAAAATCTCAAAGAAATCCAAATACAAGTTAAAAGCTAGTTGTATCAGTAAAATCTGTAGCACAAGTGGTTATGATGGCAACAGCAGAACATGTACCAAGCATCGCATACCCAAGAGCATAAGTTATTACGGTGCTCCATGTGGCATTTCTCTCCATCCATGTGAATGACTGATTAGTCAGGGACTCTCCAAACAGTGTGGGAAAGCAAGGTAGGTGTTAGCCATGTCCAGAATTTGGTCAGCCTCTGCTTTGTGCCTGCTCCCTGGCAGTAGGGAGAGAGTGTTCAGGGAGCAGGGCAATGCAGCAGAGGGGAAGGAGATGGGGCAAAGCTGCTGGGCTCCATTTTTCTGCTCAGGGGTAAAGAAGAGGCACTGCTGATCCAGTCTTGTACCCAATATGTGAGTTTTGATGAGGCTGGGAAACAAGAATTCAGTAATGAGGGACATGGGAAGAGAAAAAATAGTATCATGTACTGTCTGCAGAACAATCCCCAATGTAAGTGTTTTTTTTCATAAAATATTCTGTCCTGTTTTATACTTTAAGTTATGTTTTTGTTGTTGTTGTTGATTTTTTTTACCTTAGATTGAAAAAGATTTTAAGATTTTGAAAAGTTTTGAGCAAAACTGAGTAAATGGAATTTAGTGATTAAAAATCAGAGGCTCATGGAAGTGGTTGAGCCACCATCCCTGAAGGTATTTAAAAGATGTGGTGAACGGGAATATGGTTTGGTGGTAGACTTGACAGTGCTAGGTTAGCAGTTGGACTTGATAATCTTAAAGGTCTTTTCCAACCTAAACGATTCTGTGATTCTATGAAATATTTTCCAGGTAGTTTTGAATCATATATTACAAGAGTCTTTTATTTTTCTTCTAGACTCTGAGCTGGGGGACTGTGATTTTGCAATATTGCCACTAAGCATGACAATAGATTGTTTTCTGAGTAATGTACATATTGCAACCTAGGGAGATGCATTATGCGGAGGCTGCTTTGTAATGGGGATGATGACTGCGGGGACCAGTCAGATGAAAAAAACTGCAAAAAAGTGTTTCAGAAATGTGACCGGAAAATGGAGCAATACTGGGGAATAGAGAATCTGGCAAAAGGGTAAGCCCATGATCTTCATGAGATGTTTTGTACAAGGGTAACGGCTTCAGCCACAAACACTGACCCAAGAAGAGCTGTAGCCATCGCTGTGTCCAGGAGTTACAGTCGGACAGCATTTGGGGTCCTGATCCAAAGCCAAGTGGGAAAATCCTTATTGACTCTGTGAGTCTTCCTGGGAGAGACACGGTGAGTAAAGTCCCAGATGTATCCAGGAGTACATGTACACCCTGCAGAGAGCATCAGCTCAGCCTGCAAGTGGATACTGCATGAGCTGGAGTGTGCCCTTGGTATTGCCAACCCCTGGGGAGTGAAAAGAGAAATGTAGACACCAAACACTTCCCTTGTGTCTACAGGTACTTAAATCAATCAGTGAGAGAGATTCAATTGTCTTTTTTTTTTTTTTTCACAAGTGTCTTAAACCAGCATCTTGCGTTGCCTAGAATCTGAACCTATCTGTGGAGTTGTATTTTTTCACAGTGTAGTGGTTTATTGCTTGCATGTTAGCAAGCCCCAGCTTTGTGAGGATTCAAATCCACATCTGAATTGAAACAGCTTTTACTGGCTACAACTGTGGCAACTTCCTGTAAGATCACACTGTGTGAAAAGATTTTATTTTTTTTTAATTCTGCAGGAAAAAAAAAAATGCTTTTTACTTAACAAAAAAAAAAAAGAAAAGAAAAAAACATTGTAGGAAAATGATAATTTCCTACTTACTCTCAGGAGATATGGCTGCTGTTCATGTCATTGCTAATGCTTTGTACTTCTGAGTTTAATCAAAATTTAAAATAATGTTGGACAATTATGGGAACATGCTTCTCATCTCTTTGAAGCTACAATTGCTCAGTAATTTGCTTTTAGTGGACTTCCCTCCTTCTCAGTTTGTTCTAAAATTAGAGTTAATATTTTACAGCTTCAGTGTCATTATCATGCAAGTCTCTCTCCCCAAAACAAGGAGAGGCAGGTCTAGCAGAGGCCGGGAGCAGTAATGAGAACACAACATGGACTATAGTAAATTTTATTATTTTTTTTTGTGAGGGGGGTGTCCTCTAATGACTCATTACCATTTGATGATGAATTTTGGAGATGAGTAGCATGTCCTCAGCTGTGTGCCGCAGGGGTGCTGTTAGGCTGTCCTGACAGCGAGTAACAGAAAGGTTTTTACTACAACTAACCCACCAGCAGCAGTGGGAAAAGCAGTGAGCCTGGTTAAATTACTCCATGAAAAAAGGTTGCAGTGCTGCAATCCTTCCTGGGCACAGGTCACTGTCCTTCATCCCTTGTAGTCAAAGTAAAGCTTCCCAGTGACTTCAAGGAGCTGGTAAAGGATTGCTTGGCTGCCTAGATCTTATTCCCTGACAATTTTTACTTCTTGTCCACTGACCTGTGGTTGACCAACACAGCAAAGATTATGACTGATAAACTAGAACAAATTAAATGTCAATTAAAAATGAGTCTGGGCTGATGACATGAGCATAATTCTCCAGTGTTGTTCCTAGTCGGGTAGATAAAACTGCCTTTGTAATTGATGTCATACTCAGCAAAGTGACAAAATTTGTCTCTGTCTTTTGTTTGCTTGTCAGGCATTGAGTTTTTTTGGAGGGTTTGGGCTGATCAAACAGTGGAAGAGACAGAGCTTTCTGTTGGGCTTTCAGAATAAAGAAGCATGCAACAAAGAGCTGTCAGCTAAGCATGAAACCCTTTTGCCTTTCTCACCCAACCCATTTGATGTGTACCCCTAAATCAATGATAAATTTAATATTTTGCTGTTATGCTTCATATACAGGTTAAATATCTTCACTAACAACTTGGAAGGATTAGTTCTTGATCACAAGTACTATGCTGGGGGATGTTCTCCCCATTATATTGTGGACACGAGATTCAGAAAACCATACAATGTAGAAAGCTATGTACCAGAGGTACGTGTCAGATTCTTCTGCAGCTAAGCATACATAAGTATATTCCAATAAATTTAGCATAAAATACCCATCAAGTTTCATTACTAAATTATTTTTTGAAGGATTTCAGAGCTCATGCAATCAAATGGGATGAGACTGAGTGTAGCCCAACTTTTAGGGCTAATAACCCATGCAGTAGATGGACTTGGAACGGTGCCTTTATATTAAGATCTGAGTGCACTGGAATAGATGGCAAAGTTCCCTTGAACCTCCCCACTGCAAAGCCTAGGCCTTTTTGACTGTAGTCCATTAGGAAACCTTTTCCTCTCAGGGTTTCTACTTCCATTGCTGTCTATGTTTCACCTTCTTTGCATAAGATTGACATATTCAGTAAAGGCCTGAGGTCCTTGCAGTATGGAGGAGATCGTAGCTTTCCTACTGCTATAAATCAGGTATTCTTGAAGTAGTAGTGTCAATAACAGTAATGCTTTGCAATTATACAAGGCTTTTCATCTTCAAAGTGCAAGCATTAATTCACAAGTATATTTGTATCTGTTCTCCCTTTCCATGCTTCAGGTATATGATCACTACGCAGGAAATAAAGTGTGTTGTTTTTGCTTTCTGTTTAGACCAAAGGCAAATATGAATTTACAATGACTGAATATGACTCCTACTCAAGTTATGAAAGAAATGTCCTAAGGCAAAAAACTTCTCAGTCTAGCTTCAGCTTCAGTATACAGAAACTCAATCTGTTTGAAATTGGTTACAGTCAAAATGACAACAGGTTCAAGAAGTTCATTCAAAGGATGAAAAGCTTTTCTTCAACAGTAAGTACTGCTCCACTTAATTCTCTGCTAACACGTTTTCTGTATTTGTGTCTCTGTCGATTTCATCCCCATCGTCAGGTCAGCAGCCATGACGAGGATGAACAAAATCTTTCCCCCTGATTGGATTTTGCAGTTTGTACTGGTCAAGTGTTTATAAAGCTACAACACCTTGGTTTGTGTTTGCAGCACCCAGGAGCTTTTCTGTTCACAGACCTGCCAGGAACCAGGCTGCCAACCTTTAAAATTAGCCACAATCTTGTACAGTCTGTCCAGTCAACTGCTGAATATCCACATTTGGGTGTTTGGGGTGAAATCACTTGCAAAAAATGAAACTAAGAAGCAGGTACAAGTGGCCTCCCCTCCCTGCAGTAAACTTGCTGGTAGGAGATGTACAAATGGGACCCTGAGCAGAGTCTCCACGTGGGTGCAATCAGCAGAGAGAATCTGTACAGGTGAAACTGGGGATTAGCTAATGAACCCAGGAGTTCAGGGTTTCTCCTGCCCTGTGGGTGGGTTACACTGAGTAATGGAGAAATGTTGGGTGGAAAAAGGGGCAAATAGGATTTTCTGCAGTTCCAGGATTTGTGCACCAGTACAGTCCAGAAAACAGTCTGTGGTGTGGACAGCTGTTGCCTGTGTGTTCGCTGCAGGATAGCATGTCACACATGAAGGGCCATTCCTCGTTTAGGTGGGTTCAGCAAGGCAGGAGCTGTCACTTGGGTAAATGATAATGCAAACAGCCAAGCCAAGCTATTCTACTGTAGGGCAGCCTTCACAATAAAATGGAATGAAAGCTGCTAGCAGGCCTTCCGTGGGTTTAATTATAGACTAACACATGCCATTTTACTTCGGTTGATGTGATTTATCTGCTGAATACATCATTCATCAGATAAGGACACACACATGACAAAATACGGATGGCACAGTCACTTCCAGCCTCATCTTCAGAGATGTGGTCACAGCTGTGATCTGAGGCACACTTTAAGCTGGCTGGAGATGCTTTAATCTATAACCCCTAGGACTGCTTTATGAGATTCATTCTGAGGTAGTGTGCAACATCATTTGATTTCTTCTTTTCATCTGTTATTGCTGTAAACAAACCTAGCTCTTGTCAGCGGTTTAATAGTACTGCTGATCTATGTCTCTCCCCTCAGTATACAGTGCGCTCAGCAATGGCAGAGTATTCCTTGTTGCTATTAAACTTGCATTTGCTTCCTGCAAAGTGACATTTCCCATGACAAGATCAGAGCTATATGAGAAGCATTTGCAGTAGATATCCAGAAAGAAACCCTGTACTAAGTCCCGATTTTATTATTTAAGCTACGGAGTTCTGTGTTGAAATGCCTTTGATGGGGTATTCCTGCTGGCCCAAACAACTGGACACTAAGTTCTTTGGACACGACAAAAGACCTCAGTTCTTGACGTTTATGCCAGGAAGGGGAGGTATAATATATACCCACACACACATATTTACACAAATACATACAAGTGCGCATGTGTGCAAGTGTTTGTGTTTTCCTCTTTCCATGGAGTTTTGGTGATAGCATGTTCTGCAGAATACAAATATAAATATTAATGTGAATCAGCCAGAGAATTACTGACTCATGTATAAATCATCATGCTTTCAGTTGTTCAACTTTTTCAGGAGAGAACCTGTGAAAGCAAAGGCTGGTCAACACTGCTAGAGGTAGAGCACTCTGTTGGGATGCTGTTTGTGTCCTTGCAGCTGGCAGAGCAGAGGCTTGAACCTGGCTTTCCCCATATTGCAGCTGAACAGCAGAGCCGTCACCTCTTCATATTGAGTGTCCCCCCTTTGTCCTTTAGTACCAGTCAGAATCCTGATTTTCAGAAACTTTACTACTAAAAGCCTTGATTTTACTAAATTAAATTATTTCCAGTTGAAAATTGTTAAATTGGTAAATCCCGACCAGTATAACTATGTAATGGAAAATACTTACACGTTGTGGCAAGAACGACACCACTCACTTCTGGATTCTCTTGTGTTTCTGTATGCCACATAGTCCAGCAAATTCATTCACGCCCGTTCTGAGCTGACTGTTGCCACTTACAAGCTGAAGCCCCGAGCCCTGATGCTGCATTACGAGTTCCTGCAGAGACTCCATCAGCTCCCACTGGAGTACAGCTACGGGGAGTACAGGGAGCTGTACAGAGACTACGGGACACACTACATCACCGAGGCTACCATCGGTGGCATCTACGAGTATACTTTAGTCTTGAACAGTAATGAGCTCCAAAAGGCAGGTACGTGCATCTGCAGCTTGTGAAAAGGCCAAACCCGGCTTTTCAGTGGGAAAATCCCTCTCTAGGCACCCAGTGATGGTTCAGGTCTGAGGACAGAAAAGAGAGGCTGTGGAAGAAGGAGCCAACAACATCTCAAAGACAGCCTGTAGGAAATATGGGAGTAGCAGTGTTTCATGGCAGTGAATAAAGCACCTGGTTTTCAAAGAATGCTCAGCATCATGGGCTCCGTCGAGCTCTCAAGCTGTGGGTGCTGCCAGTTCACAAAAAGGGCCTTGGGGCAAGTGTTTTAGACTACACATTCAGGGGGCTGACACGATGTTGAGATGAATGAGAGTCATGTAGCTTAATGCCTTTGTTAGCTTTGAAAGCTTTCTCCTAAGTTCTTTTTCCATTGCCTTTCAAATGGCAGTTTTGAAACACCTTTAGCCTCAAGAGCTTTTCCAGCATGTAGGAAACAGTAAATAATTTGCTGGGTGACTCTTGTGCCTGACACTGCTCTTGCTCTTTGACTCTGGCTTCCTTTTTTGCAAGAAATGATGATTGTTGTGTAGGGTAGAGAGAGCTGTGTGACATTAATCAATAGCTGCACTCTCTTATTTATTCATTGGCATGGGAGTGAGGAACTGCCTTCGCTGTCTATTTGTGAAAGCATTTAGTGGACTCTGCTTTGTGCGGCACTTGGTCTGTTTGCTCTTCTGCTGGCTAGGAATGTGCTGGCTTGTGCTGCAGCAGGTATGGCCCAGAGAGACAGACTTCAAATTCAGATTTCAGATATTCAAAACATCAGCAATTTCTCAGATGATGGCGTGGGTCTGTCACAGGCAAACTTTTGTTGAACTAACGTATGTTGTCGTTTGCATCCAAATGCTACCTCACGGTATCTGCAGAACTAGATCAGGAGCCTGCAGTAGAGCTCAGGGTAGTAGTGCTCCCTCATCTGTGGGAAAGATGGCAGTGGAGAGGACTGGATTGTACCTGATGCTGTGCCAGGATGTCATAAAGCAATGGTTCCTGCCTTAATTGTATATGGACTGCAAGCATTAATAAGGGCTGTACTGGATCAACCCCAATATCAGATGTGTGGGAAGACCATGAGATCTTTTAATTATCCCAAAGAAGGCTTCATCTTTTCTACCAAAGACAAATCACATATCAACTTACATTTTCTGCATATAAGGACATAAAAAAGAGCTATTTTATTAAAACACCACAATCTTTTGCTGTTTATTTAAGGTTATACTTTGAGCGATGTCCAGACATGCGCACAGCATGGCTTTAAAATTGGTGCAACTATTAAAGTCGTCAGCGTGAGTCTTGGAATAAACGTAGAAGTCTGTGATTCCCTTTTAAATGAGATCGGAGGTAAGCAAGAAACACTTTGGTGATTTTATTTCTGGCTTATGTCATAGTGAAAAATCTTTTCTTCCATCGTGGTGGAGAGAAGCTTCCAGCTGTGGAAGAACTTCCAAGCATTACAGCTGGCCACCCGAGGGAAGAAATTGAGTGGGCAGGTATAAAGGACAGGAGGATGGGGGTATTGCTGCAAGGGAGCAGGAGAGGCACAGGACATACAGCATAGGAAACCAGGCTGCAGGTGTGAAGCACCCGTGGCCTTTCTTCTGTGCCTTCTCAGTGGGACGGGTCATTTCCAGAGGTGCTTTGCTGTGAGCTTGTGTCCCATTTCAGTCCACAAAGAAATACCTGTGTGAAGCTGACCGCTTTCTGAATTCATTTTTTTGCAGACAGCACCGCCAAAAAGCAGTACGTGGAAGATTTCATCGCCCTCGTTCGCGGTGGAGCAAGCGAACACATTACTGCACTGGCCTACAAAAACCTGCCAACTGCCACGCTAATGCAGGAGTGGGGAGATGCTGTACAGTACAACCCCGAAATCATAAAGCTGAAGGTACTGTATGCTTCACTTCATTCAGCCTCACTTAGCTGAGTGCCTCGGAGAGCTCTGTGTTTGGAAAAATGAGATTTAAAAAAAAAAAAAACAACAGGGCAATTTCTAGGGCAACTAATAGAACTATATGGTGTAGCTCTGAGAATGGGTGATCAGGAAATCAAAGTTGTGATGCATTAAAAAGGATGGTGTAGCTGAAAGCAAATGAAGTAAACAGCTTTTACCCTTTGTAACTCGTCCATGCCAACGTGATTGCTTACTGCTCATCCAGCAGGTAAGACTTCCCACTTTCTCTTCTACCAATATAATGGAAGTATCACTGGCAGCATATAAGGACTTCTTTTGCTTGAAATTTCTTGTCGTCCATGAGTAGCAGTGACTATTTAGCAACAATTCTCTCTGGTTCAGGAGGTCAAGAAGCTCACCATACATGCTTGGATGTTTGTGCAGATTAGCTAAATAAAAACATGCCCTGGGTTTTGAAGGGTCAAGAGGTTTTGATCCTAAAGAGTTTTAGAAATGCAAAGTGCTGTAAAAGTGAAAAGTGAGCAGAAGCATGTAATGATTCTGCCTCAGTGTTTTTAATGTCAAAATAAGCTCCTTCTGAGTGCATATTGATTGAATACCATAGGTAGAAGAAAACATCCTTTTAAAGCAGGAGTTTGGACTGTCAGAGGTGGAAATTGGTTTTGTTATTATTATTGGTCTTCGTTGTGAAATTAATTTTAGGCAAAAATATTGATATTTGTAACAGGAACTTGGTTCTCATTGAATTTCTGACATTTTGTTTAAAAAAAAAAAAAAAAAAGGTGAATTCTAAGCAGTCTGAAGCAAAGAAAATATCAGTAACTTGGAAATACTGCCAGTGCCCTTCCAGCACTTGCTGCAGTGCATTTGCCTTTCCCATGCCCCTGGTGCACTGTGGACAGAGCTTCAGAAATGCATTGGGAAGTTTCCCAGCAGGAGACAATGTGAACACAACGATCTGCACAGATCCCATTTCCAGAAAGTTCTCCCACGGCCAATTGTGGCATCCTGTGTCTGGCCTGGCATCAGTGGCCAGGCTGCCCAGAGAAAACCCCAGACGGATGTGATTTGCATTTGGTGTCTGTGATCCCTCATTTCCATACCAGAATCCCTGTGGGGTTTGAAGATCAAACATACCAGCAGAGTCAGCCCAGGAATGCTTAGTTAGGGAAAACTGAAGCAAATCAGTTCATAAATCAACTGCAGAAGGGCCTTGGCAGGTCACTCCTAGTGTATTTCCTCGTATGTATGATCTGAATTCAAAAAGCAAAGTATGGATCACAGATAATTGATGAAGAGGGAACGTACAGCAGCAGGAAATGAGCATTCTTTATTAAAACCTCCTATTTCTAGCAGTTAGAGACTCTAACAGCAGCACAGGGACCATTCATGCTTACTGAATTGCAGCAGCAGGTATCCCTACAGCAAGGATGGGAATCTGGGATGTGTCATCTGAGGAGAGGCACCAGCATCATCCCCCTGGCTTTAGCAGATGACTGCCAATCTGTAGGGCACACCTAAACTTCTTCTCAGAAAAAGGAATAAGAAGGACAAAGCCTCCTTGTTTCCTACAGCATGTTCACTGTGTTTTGCACTCTTACCTTCCACCACTGGCCCTGCCTGTGGTGCTTGTGTTTCAAGATCACAATCCTCTCCCTTCTGAAGGCAGTGGAAACCCTTATCTTGGCTTCGTAAAGAGAGAAATCAGCCTTGAAATGCAGAAGTGGTTGTGCTGAAAGTGCAACGTGCTGCGCAGCTGTGTGAGGAATGAAGGAGATTTCTGTGGGTGGGTTTTTGGGGGGTCCTTTTCAAATTGGGGTGAGAGAGCATTCAGGAAAAGTAAATTTGATCAAATCTGGTCTCAAAATGTTAAAATCAAGAAAATGGCAAGAAAGCATTGAATGAAACCGAAACTTCGCCTGTTTTTCAACTAATTGTGTGGTGCTGAATCTCCTTATGCATTTGCAGTGCCTTTGGTGCTGTAAACCAAGGGGAGGACTCTTGCAGGGATTCCTGCTGCTGCTGTTCACTAGGTTGAAAGAAACACTAATGGGAAACCTGGAGCACGTGCCACAGGGCCTTCATTTCCCTCCCCAGCTGTGCTCCCATGGTTGCTCGCACCATCTTGAACACCAAAATGAGTGCAGCTCCTTCCCTCCCTCTAGGTGCAGCCGCTGTACCAGCTGGTGACTCCGACCGACTTCGCTAATGCAATCACAATAAAAGAAAATCTGCGACGGGCTCTTGATGAGTTTCAGCTGGAGACCAGTTCCTGTCGCTGCGCTCCATGCCAGGGCAATGGGACCCCCTTTATGAAAGGTAGGAGGATTTCACGCCCCTTCTCTGGCTTCTAAGAGCAATGAGCAGGGAATTTGTGGGGAGGGAGGAAGCTTAGCAAGTAAACTGCTCTTTAGTTACTGCTGTCATTTCTCTACCAGGTAATTAAAAAAAAAATAGCTGTTTTAGAAGATGGTCTATTTGTAGAGTGCCACAATTTAGTAAACACATTAGGGTCACAGGATGCACCTTTTCAATGGGAGTGATCATCTGTATCAGTTCCATGGAAAAATTTGATCCCCTTTCAATTATGTGTTAAAAAAAGCAACAACCTGATGTCTCCTCCTTTGCTTTTAAGATTGCTTCCATCATCCTGGAGAAGTGACTACTGTCTCAGCATTAATTAGTGTTTGTAAAAGTGTTCTGAAGATGAAAAGCACCACATAAGTGCCAAGCACAGTTATCACCATCACCTCCCCCCATTTCTAATAAGAAGCTGTCCTCCTTTGTAAGCAGACTGTGATTTAAAAATGAAGGGGAAAAATAATCAAATCAAATGAAAACCACACTGCCTAAACAGAGATATATGATGTGATGAGAGCTTCTAACAAAGGGACCAATTTTTTCAAGTGCCTAATTCCAATCTGCATCCGCAGAAGTCCTGATGAGGATCGTTATCATCTAAATGTGCCTAACGCAGAAACAACTGCTTCAGGTACCAGCTAGATGATTGTAGCACTTAAAGGGTTTGTCTCGTGATTACCCTTGTTTAAATAACTTCTCAGGATCTAAGTTAGGTTAGTGTTTCATTTAGGATCTTCTCAAGGAGAGGCTTTCAATGTCCATTACTTTCCGAGGTGGGAGCTCTCATCCCAGGTCCAGCTGTGGGAAGGAAGCATGCCGTGGCCCTGGGAAGCTCAGGTGGGGTTATGCAGGTGTCCCTCCTGCATAAACCCTTCCTCACCCACTGCAAACGGCTTGCTTCCCTCCCAACACTGCCAAGACATCTCTGGCAAGGAGCAGAGGACTTTGCTGGAGAGGCAAGTGGGGCAGCAGCATACTCACAGCTTCCCTGCTTAATTGCTATTTTATACTTTCACCAACGGAGAAGAATGCTGTCATAATTTCATCCTCCCAGAAGAGGACTGAAAAGAACTGTGTGTCTGCAGGGAAACCAGACTTGAAATGAAGTCTGTAATCCCACCATCTCTGCTTGCTTTCAGGGACGGAGTGCGAGTGCCTGTGTCCCGTTGGCTACCGCGGCACTGCCTGTGAGATCACCAACAGGAAAGGTAAGCGGCCCCCAGCCCTCCTGCTGGCTGTCCAGCCCCATGCACAAGAGGTTGGGGTCCTGCAGAAGTGACCATCATCCTTTGTCTGCTCTCTTCTAAAATTCTGAATTTCTTTGTGCTCACCCAAAAGTGGCTTTTCTTCTGCAGTTCCAAGGCACCCCCACCAACCTTGCAATTGTATCAAAATCTAAACTCCTGCCTAATTTACAACCCATGGCAAGCCTCGGGGCTCCTCCAGCAGTTCTGTTCCCTAAGTTTTCCCCTTTGATACAGCCAGTATGTTGCAGACTGTTTTCCTCTAGATATGCTACCATGCGTTTTAATCTTAAAATCTTATTATGTTGTTTTGAAGCATTTACTAATGCTTCTTGGTCACTTTGTATTACTGCTGTCTCCTGACTGATGTTCTTAACTCCTTCTAGTTTAGGATGATCTGTGACTTTAATCATTCTGTTTACTTCTTCCAGCTCATTAATTTAGATGCTAAATAATCCCAGATCTCAGGCACCCAGAGCTCTGGCACCATCCCACAATTTGATGCACAGCATTTATCACTGCGCTTTGTTTACAGTCTTGTAGCCAGTTCTCATTCTGCATGACTGTGTCCTAACCAAGCCAGGCTGAAATACATTTTAAGCTGAGATTTCACCAAGCAGAGGGTCAATTTTGTAGGTGTTTCTAAGCCAGTCCATTCAGCCTGAAACTGTGGAGTCGCTTACACCTTGTTCCAGTCTGTTTACTGCACACATAATTGCATCCAACCCTCCCAAAGACTCACATCCATCCGCTTGTCAACATACAACTTCCTTTTCCACTCCCCTTTCCTTCTTTTATGTGTTGCTTCTGTGTTCGGCTCTGTGATTCTTAGGATGCTGAATTTATGTCACTCACATGCTCAGGGTCCAGAAGAAGACAGTGTAATAGGCAAAGCAGTGGGTAGAAAGCTGAATATTCAAGCTGTTGTTCACCGAAGAAGAACATGCCAACATTATCCCTAGCACCTCAAAATGTGGCTGACAAAATGTGCCCTTCTTAGCAAGGCTTGGACTAGGTCAGTGAGGGAAACACCCAACAACAAAATATAAAGCTAATTGATGCTTTTTTCTTGTCCTTGCTGCATAAAGGGTAGTTAGAACAAACACCAGGAATGCTGAACAGAGAATTAAATGTGTTGGAAACAATCACTCATTGTTAATGACTCAAGTATGTTGTTGGTTTGGATGGGGCAGAGCTGTTTGTATTTATATATGATTTGTGGAAGCTGACAGCTCTCCCCTTGGAAAGAGCTGCTTTATCCTGACACTCCTTTCTGGCTTGTTCTTTTGTTTTCAGATACTGCTATTAATGGAAATTGGGGTTGCTGGGCCAGCTGGTCTCCATGCTCAGGAGGTCAACGAACACGGAAACGACAGTGCAACAACCCTGCACCACAGAATGGGGGTTCGTCATGCTCAGGGCCAGATGCTGAAACGGTTAATTGCTAGAGGGAATCATTAAGAACTCACACAAAAACGATGAGCAGGTTGCAGAGTGAGTGGGAAGACGTTACCTGACTGGCTCGCTAAGTTGGCTTCGCTGTGCTTATGGGTCTCATCCACATGCATTGAAGTTGGAAAAATTTCAGAAGGTTTTGGGAGTACCACACCTTTGGACATGCTTTGCAGTTGCCCCATGCAACTGGATGTGCTTACTGTTCTTAATAGTGTTCTGGGTCTCTATTACAATGGGCTAATTAGGATGAGCTCGATCTGCCTTATTTAGTAGCTGTAGATTTTAAGTTTCTCTTTTATTTTTGAATGTTTCTTTGAGATAAGAAAGACTGTTTGATCTTACGTGCGCCAGAATGTGCACTAATATGCAGCTTCTGTGAAGACAGCTGTGTCATGTGGAGCAAAATACAGCATATTAAAGTCTAAATCTCAATGAGCACAATAGTATCTAGCGTGACATTTAAAGCTGCTGTGCCTCACTACACCAGTTTCCCTACTTATTGTATTTAACTTAAATTGTCTGTCATACCAGAAATTGTCTTGAAGGAGTGAAAACCAAATTGTGAAGCAGTCTGGTGACACCACGGCATTGTTGTTCGACTGAATAGCAGTTGTACTCTTACTGCAGAGGCGAGCTTCCTCCTGCATGTTTCTTCAGGCACACTGAGGCTGATGTGCACCCCAGTCCACTCAAATGCACTGAGCTGGTTCCTTGGGATGCAGGAGGAAGGACAGAGGGATGCTTCTGGGATGGGAAAAGGCTGTATTTCAGTAGTTGCATTGCTGCCCCTCTCAGGTTAGGACATCTGAGATGGAGAGAGCTTGCTATGAAAAAAGTCAAAGCAAAACAAATGGTTTGCCCTTTGTTACTGTCCCTGAAGCCATGCATCACAAGCTGGGTCAAACAAAAGAGGATCTTGTACTGAATGCTGCATGTGGTTCCGTGACTCACCTGAGAGGGATTGTTCCAGGGACTTCCCTCCTCCCACGTCATTGGTGCTTCGTGGCTTTTGCATTGTTGGGGCTTGCTGTAAAATAACTGAAGACATCTTTGTTTAGGGAAAATAGCACAACCAGTGCAAAGTTCCCCCTAAATGTTGTGAGTCTTCTAACACCAGCAAGGTCAAATGCTCTTCCAAGGGCTTTTATCAGTGTTGGTGATGATGGGTTGGTATCACCAGTTTCTCTTCTCTCAGACTGACGTTGTCTAAATGCACTTCTTATAAGAGCGACTCAGGCTCTCTGACATCCAAACAATGGAACATGCATTTAGTTTTAGCCCTCATGCCGCCTCCACGCTTATCAACAAGGTTTCTGTGACAGCTTTAAGAAAGGAAGAGCACATTGCATATGTGCATATGTAAAATAAGCACGATCTGTAGTCATAATGGGCTACGTAATTGAGCTGCCAACCCAAAACATTTTCCTTATCCACTGTGTAACCGTTATATCTTTTGTGTGATAGAAAAGCTTCGTACAGGGTCATGGTCAATAAGGTCACTGCTTATGCTATATGCAGTATTCCTCAATGCTTTTTAAAGAGTCCCTGCAAAAGCTGTGCAAGAGTGTACCCTGATTACCAATGTGCTTTGGTTCATGGGTGCCTTTGAGAACGTGCACTGCAGCGCAGTTGCTTGCTCTTTGCTGAGAAGCATTGATGTGATCTGATTAAGAAACTTTCTCAGATGACTAGAGCTGCTTTTGTACATTTGAACACCTTTCCTGACCATCAAGGTGGAGAAAGCACTCTGACACGTGGTCATGGTGCATCTCTCCACTGCTGCCACGAGCAGTGAAGCAGAGCCAAATATAGCAACCTGAAGGCTCTCCCCTGATCAGAAAAGCCCAGATGTTTTGAAATGTCAGTACCTGGGTTTGGATATTTGGCGTTGGCCTTTGTTGCTTTGTTGTGTGTTTTATTTATTTATTTATTTATTTTGAGGAGGAGAGAGAAGATTTTATGGTGTTTAAGATGAGCAGGATGGTCTACCTGAGGTATAGTTTCAGGGGGGCTTGCACATTGTGCCTATAGACTCCAGAAGCCTCCTATAAAGAACATCACTTTATCTTGTCCTTGTGATGTTGTGCTTAGATTTAACTAACTAATCATTTATTATGACCTGGAGGGTAATAAAAATTACTGTGCTGAAGCTTTTATTGTTTCATTTTGGTACACATTAAATTTTGGTGCTATCTTTTATTGGTGTTTCTCACTTCCACTTTCTGTGCAAGTTTGCATTAACAACCCAGGTATGAAAGCAGGGGAAGGCTGCAGACACGACGTGTGCATGTTCTGCACTGGGTACGCCCAGTTCCCTGGCTAAGACTCTTGTCTCAATGGGTTTTATTACATCCCTTATTACATTCCTACCCTGGCCCAAATAAGTCATCTTAATGAGGGCTTCTTTAAACCTGCAGTAGTCCGGTATTGTGGTTTTGTCGCCTGTGTCTCACCACTGATTTGCAGTTACCACCACACTGCTGCTATGTGTAAAAAACTGGTGCTTCACTTGTCATGGGCTTCACAAAGAGCTGAAGTACCAAACTGTGCAATTGCCACTGCTAATGCCATTGATGTGTGGAAAAAAGAGCTCTGTAAATGTGGAAAAGCTGTGAAGGTGTTTCTGCTGCAATGTGTGATGGATCTGGTCAGCATGGCTTAAGAAGGTCCAGAAACAGTATTTTGGGTCAGCTGTAACTGCCAGCTTTCCCAGAATCAAAACCACTCGACTCCTGGTGCCCCCAAAATCATCAGGAATGGGTCCATTTCCAGCCGGGATTATTTTGCTGCCCACCTTTTCCTCTCAGGTGGACACTTTACATTTACCCATGAGGCTGGGACGTGGTCTAGGCTGTGGCTGGGGTCTTGTAACCCTGTGTGGTAGCCACAGGGTTTCTAAACCACTTCCCATGCTCCTATTCCTCCCTGTCAGATGAATGTAGCTGCTCCTCCCTGTATGGTGTTACTGGCTGCAGCGGCCTACCTGCGCGGCCTACCCGCCAGCCCTTGCAGTGGTGGGGCTGGAGAGCTTGGTGACAATATCAGCACTCCTGGCATCCCCACCCAGGTCCCCAGGGGCATACAGAACAGAAATCTGCTTTACAGAGAAAGTCATGGATGTAGAGACAGAGAGAGGTTGTTGGAAGCAACCTGGCGAGTCCTTGTGGAGGTGTGAGCAGTCCCCACATTGCCAGCTCAGGGTTCTGCTGTGCTTGCTGAAGAACCCAGGAAGCACCCAAAAACCCGCCAGCTTTCAAGGCAAATTACACCTGCTGATCCTTTTGTGCCCCATTTGAACACCGTCCCACTTGCGTAAATCAACAGGACTAGAAATGCAGACAGCAATTATTACCATTATGGATATTTGTGTTTTACCTATCAGTAGTGCAGGACTCGGAGTCCCACCATGCTGGGCACGACGCAGCCCCACAACAAACACCAGCCCCCCCCAGACCCTCCAGGACCCGGTGTTTCTTTTGGTTTGGGCAGGACTGAACATTTTCTTCCTTCCTGTGCCTCTGCATTAGCACTGGACGAAAAGGGAGGCGACAATTTCAGAGCTGCTCCTGGTGGGCAATCCTCGGCTGCTGTAAAATCGCAGGCTCGGAGGGACGCAGGCGTTTGGGCACTCAGCGTGACATTGACCCCGAGGTAGGAAACAGCCCTTATCTCCTCTCCTGTTAGCTGGTTATCTGGAGCCTGCACCTTGCAACCTCAGGTGTATTGTCATCAATCATTTGCTATTTTCCGTTGCGTACTGGTTCCTCGCTGCCCTTCCTTTGTTAATAACCCAGTTTGCCTATATCCATAAAAATATCTGATTGTGATACCATTTATCCAAAGCACCATACATCCATCATGTACTTATGAGAGAGATAAACAAGGTCTCCTGGGAAATATGCCGCAAGAAATATATAGGATAAATAACTATATCAAATGTATGTCAGTGTGCAAGAGGGGAAAATCCATTCATTAAAGCCAGGGTGGAACTGCAGTGTTTTATTGTACCCTCTAAGCTTTTAGTTTAAGTAAGAAATGTACATTTTTGCTGCTTATCTCATCTAGCACAGCTCTCATGCTGGCCACTTCAGCAGGAGATATATTAGCTTCTTTGACTGGCATTGTAAATGTGTAATTGCTCATAATCTCTCTCTCTCTTCTTTTTTTTTTCTTTTTTATTTATTTATTTTTTATTATTTATTTAACAGACCTTACAGGCAGCTTCTCCCTCCCTCTTGACTGCAGCTTCCCTGCTCCAGAGCTGCTGCTGGGAGGACACCCAGGCTCTGGGTGAGCTGGGAGCAAACCTTGGGGCTGCTGGTGTTCCTCTGCTATCGTCCCTTTAATCTCTTGGGTTTCCTATTGTAGTGTCGGCGACTCTCCAGCCTGGCATCTATCCTTCTAGAAGGGTCTCCGAAGCTGAGGCTGCAGGTCCCCTTCCCACAGGCCTCCTCCTCCCTCCCCAGCCTCCCAGGCACCATCTTCCCCTCTGATTACTTCTTCCACTGGTCACAGAAGAGACACGCTGCTCTCTAACCCAGTCGACACTCATTTGCTCTCAGGATTTGTCCTCAGCCCTGCCTGGTCCATGTGCAGGTAAGAATTGAGCCCATGAGCCAAGCTAGCTGTGGTTATAGGAGCCCAGTCTCATGTTTCTACACAACATGCCAGCCCCGTGCCAAAGAGTGTTGATAAAACCGTGGCTGAAAACTGCTGCTGTGATCCCACATTTCACATTCCTCTGGGCTAAATCGCACCGAGTTCAATGGGTGCTTCATGCCGCTGCATTTTCCCAGCATAGAAGACATCAGATTCAAGCCCTTGGGAGCAAATTTGTCTCTGGACGAGCACAGCCTTTACCTGGAAAGGCAGGGTTGGCAAAAAGGCCACAGTTTTATCACCCATTTGCCCATGTCTTAGAAATATGTCATAGTAATTTTTCACTGAAAAATCAAATCTCGGTGCTCGAGACAACGTGGTTTGTTGTTTTCTTATACAAAAACAGCCTGCAGTTTCATTTTCGAGCAAAAGAGAAGAAGCAGTGAAAAAATTGTCTTTCGGCAAACATGCACACAAAAGAAAATATGGGGCCAGATCTTCAGGTAGCATAAATCAGCTGCAGTGAAGGAGCTACACTGATTTACATCAGCTAAGTGTCAGACTCTAAATCACTACTGACACGCTGTTGAAAAACAAGCATTTCCAAGAATCAGAGCTGTAGCTGAGCAATTTTTTTTTCACTAAACCACGGTTCCTTTCTACTCCCTCTTTCCATTCAAATGTATATAGAAGTGTTCTTTTGTGCTTTGAGGTTTTGTTGCTGGTGTTGCTTTTCCTAATGCCTAATTCCTTCTCAGGGCTTTTTTTTTTTTTTTTTTTTTTCCCTTTCCTTCCTTGCAGTGAAAAGCACAGTGAAATGAAGTGCTGCTCGCCTTCTGCCCACCCCGTGTTTTTGCAGCAGTTCATTAAGAGCACTGAGCTGCAGGCTCTGGCCGCAGTTTCTGGATGCAGTTCAATAGCATGTGTATTCTTGTGCTGAGATTTACACCTTACATTTAAAATTAAAAAAACATAAATCAGGCAGCCCTTGAGCATCTTCTCTGGCTCTGAGTGCCTGGGAGATAAAATGCCCTTGTGCCCATACTCAGTCCATCACTGATCTGAGAGAAGAGCAGCCTTCACATGTGCATGAACACCCTCTGTGGAACAGTTTCACTTAAGCCTCTACATTTATTATTTTATTTATTTATGTAGTATTTCTCATTAGTTCAAGTTCGCGTTTTGCAATGGCTCTTCGGTGTCTTTGGGCTGAAGCTTCCTCCCGTACAGATCAGCATATGGCTTTGCTGTAAACGCAGCCCTGTCCAATATGCTAGACTTAAAAATCTGACAGTGCCAACTTATAAAAGTTTCATGGTACATATGTCAATACCAACTGCATAAAAATGCAAGGATCGTGGGCTTTTAATTTGTTTTCCAAAGGCAAACATAAAAATTTCTGCGACTGAAGCTTACTTAAGTAAACAGTTTTAGTAAATGTATTTCATGAGCAGCAAGAGCCCCGTGGTCACGCAGCAGCAAAGCCTCCTGTGCTGGTTCTCCACCACCTCCTGTGTCCTGGCAGCATGGCTGTGACGTGGTGGGGACACCAGTGCATCTGGTGGGGACACCAGTTAACACAGTAGGGACACCAGTTAACACGATGGGGACCCCAGTTGATACAATGGGGACACCAGCAGACCTGGTGGAGACACCAGTGGACCTGCTGGAGATACCAGCTGACCCAGTGGGGACACCAGAGGACCCAGTGGAGACACCAGTGGACTTGTCCAACCAGAGCACTGGTAGAGCAGCATGCAGCCAGGCATGCACGCGATCAGCCCGAGCAATTTGTCTGGACAGCAGCTGGGTTTCGTACAGCAAATCCAGCTCATTCCCCTACGTGCCTAAATGCAATGATTTGTCCCCAGCGTAATTCAGTTGCAGAGTTATGCCCGCTGTATTTATTGCCCAGCACAGACACCAAAACACCTTGAGCACGTACCGTTGGGGAGCAGTGCTGATTTTAGCACGCTTTGCTCTGCACGCTCGTCCCCACACAGGGTGCCCCGCCGTGCTGCGGGGCAGGGTTGTTGCACTGCCGGGTGCGCCTCCTCGAGCCCCCCTGGCAGGGAGCCCAGGGCGACCAGCAGCTCCAGCGCCCGCTCGTCCCAGTGCCTGAAAAAGCATATTGAATAAGAGGCTGAACCAAACTATAAAGTAAAATTAAAAATACATATATATAAAAGCAAAATATAAAATAAAATTAAGTAAAATTAAGTTAAAATAATAAAATAAAATAAAATAAAATAAAATAAAATAAAATAATAAAACAAAATGAAGCAAAACAAAGGAAAACAAAACAAAACATACTGCAAACTCTTTCTTTTCCTCCTCTGAAGAGCTGCCATTTGACTTCCCTTTCCCAAAGGGCTGCTGGTGGCTCTCTCTGCACTAACTTTCCCACCTCCAAGTAAGGCAGAGGGACAAATGTCTCCTAATGTCACTGTCATGGAGCTGTTCTGAAAAGTCTGCCTGTCCCTTTGGAGACAGGTCATTTTGAGGCTTTTTCATTACAGGACAGACTGAGTTGTCAGAAGCGTTCGATACTATAGATCATGGTGGCACTCCTGAATGATGGGAGTGCTTGATGGCTGTCATTTACTGTCGTTTTTTATTTACTCAACTGGCCTTCATTCCTGGCTTGGGCACTTTATTAATCCAGACAGTAAAAATGGATCTGTGTGCTCTTACTTAGGGCTGGATGAAACGCTGGGGTTTCTGTCTGCTGAAACGTTGGTCTTTACAAAACTGCTCTTGGTCTTACATGAGTCTTGAAGCTAAAAATCTGCTTCCTTTCCTGTAAACTGGAAGCTCCCCCCAGCACTGCTAAAAGCAACAATGGTCAGAGCAGCTCACCTGGGTCCTAAGCTTTCTATGTACCTCATCTCAGGCAGATTCCTTGGATTTGGAGACAACTCAAAGAACTTCAGATTTTATGTTTTTTTTGAAAATTTTTTTTAAAGAAACCCACTTTTGAGTCACTGAACCAGTGCTTTTGAGTTCAGTTTCATATACCATCTACCCAGCTCTTCTCTTACTCATCTCATCACAGGTTTGATTTTCCAATGGTGAGACCCTAAGTAAGAGCACATAGTTGAAGGCCTGGAGCTCTGCTTGGTGGAACTGGTCTGAGGATGAATTTTTATTTTTATTTTTATTTATTTATTTATTTTCCTGCCAGCTTCAAGTGCTGAGATTGGGAAATTTTCATCATCATGAATCAGGACACAAATGTCTAGAAATAACCCTGGCACTTTTTTGAAACAAAAGACCATGTTCTGAGGTTAGCTTTTTATTGCCACCCATTTCATTTTTTAGAACAGAACATAAAGTAATAAAGCATAAATAAAAGCCTGTTACTTGGGGATGTCACTTTTTTTTTTTTTTTTTCCCCTCTCCCCAGATTAGTTGCCTCTAATTAAAATGTTTCCCTGTCTGAGGGGAAGCCTGGCAATTTGGCCAAAACTTCAGTTTTGGTGGCACTTCACTGGAGCATCACTTCCCAGCCACGTAGTCTGACCCTTTCAGCCTCCCTTCTTTTCCTGCCTGCCAGGGTTTGCACTCCTGCCCTTGCAGCAGGCATCCACATCGGGATGCCCCAAGTGCTCCAGAGAATCGCTGTGCCCAGGACGTGCCATGTCAGTCATCAGGGACCGGGTGACAGTCTCATTCACACCGGGGCCTTACCTGGGCGCTTGCTCTGCTCACAGGCATGGCCCTCGTACCCCAGCTGGCACTGGCAGACACACGTGTCGCCCACCAGGATGGGCTCGCCGTCGTTCTGGCACGGTCCACAGCGGCAGGCATTGAACTCCTGCAAGTACTCATCCAGAGCCCGCTTCAGGTGCTGCCGCTTGGTTTCCATGTTGGTGAGGTCGCTCCTGCGGAGAATTTCGTGGATGGGTTGCAGCTGTGCAGGACAGAGACAAAAAGTGGAGTTTGGGGTTTTCATCTGGTGTTGCCAGGATGCAGTCAGGGAGCAGGGAGGTCGCTGGATGAGCTCGGGGCTGAGAAAAAGCGTGTTTGTCTTCCTTGACAGCTCCATGTACACCGTGAAAATACATTACCACTGATAGATCCCAGTGTGAAACCAAACCTCTTCCTATCTTAGGGGTTTTTGCAGGGTTGGCTTGCTCTGGAAGTTCAGTGTGGACCCAAATGATAAATTCAAACACCCCAGAAAGCCCATTTTTTGATTAGTTTCTTAGTGCTACCATAATGTCAGAGATTTTCTCATGCTTTTTCCCTTTTTGAAACAAAATGTGTAGGTAAGAGATTTGGACAGTGGGTATCATCAAAACTTAACACCAACCTGCCACTAATGGTGACCAGATCATGAACGATCCAGTAAAGGCACAGCATGGAGACTTTTACCTGCCTACATTTTACCCTTTGTTGCAGTGAAGTAATACTGAGCCATCTACTGCTTTAAAAATATGACCAGCTTGTAATATTTCCAGTGGCAAATTGCAATTCTTATATACCATTCAACAAAAATAGCCCAGTGTGGACAACTGTAATTGTAACCTGGCTTCTGCTTTCAACCTATTATATCGAATCGATTGGATTAGCCGAAGGGCAGCAGGCCCCAACGCTGGTGGCGCCGTTCTGCCTTTCAAAATGTGGCTCTTTGGGGTGTTTTAAGCATTCAGCTGTGTTTAGGTTGAAAAATCTCAGCCCTTCCAGTTTTACCAGTAAAAAAAATGAACGATAAAGCTGCGAACTCCAGGCTGATGCAAGGACATATTTATATATCCAAGGTGTGCCTGGCTGGGAATTGGTAGACAGTGGTCCCAGGGCAGTCCTGGGCATCACCTCATTGCACAAGCACATGGGGAGTGATTTGTGGGGAGGGCCAGCCAGGCTTTGGGAAGGGCTCTTAGACATATTTGCACAGACCTGTTTATCAAACGAGCGTGAGCTGCAGATAAGAGCGGCTGAAGTGGACGTGGGCGTTTATCAGCCGCCTGAACTGCTGCTGGTTGCACAGAGGTTGCTGAGCTCCAAAAGCAGCCAACAGAGAGGTCAGCATGTGGTTTACTGGAAAACTGCAGTAAGCTTTGCCCAGAATTGATGGGAACTTGTGAAGAAAGGTGAATAACCCACAGCATGCGTTCAGCTGTAACTGAGAGCGCTTGTACTTTAGCTGGCCTTTCTGCCACCAGGGCGCTGCCCAGAAAGATTCCCATTTCTCCTGACAACAACGCAGATCATTCCCAATTCCACCTGCCCATCACCTTTCTTCCACTGTCTGGCTTTTCAGCTGTGTGCCTACAGCTGGTGATGAGAAGGACATTTATGGCAGTGCATCTGTGCCATGACTGAGGGCCTTCCCTCACACCACAAAGCCCCGTGGGATGCCTCAGTGACCTTCCCATTTTATGGGACATCCAATAAAATAGGAGGCAGGAAGAGAACTTTGCTGATTTCAACCACCGCAGACCCTCTTAGTGGAGCATGGAGAGACGGGACCCACCTAAGAAAGTGGTGTCCCCTCCTCCATAAACTCCTGGAGGCACCCAGAGCGAGACCCACCGTGGTGTGCAGAGGTCAGGCAGAGCCACTGTGTCTCTGAAGCAGGTGCAGTGGAGGGGCAGCATCTGTGCAAAGCCTTCAGTGGGGGGGTGGCTGCCTCCCCCACGAGCCCCCTGCTTATACAGGAAGGCAGGAGCATTACGGAGAATAATGGGGATGGCTGCAACTATGGAGAGCCGTTCATTGGCAAGCTGCTTGGGGACACATCAAAAACTTAACTCGGCACTAATCCAGCATTAAGCTCCTTGTCTGTCTCCCTGCTGATGCTGTCGGTGGGAGATGTACTCCCCATTGTGAAATGAATAAGAGGTTACTAGATCAGTGGCCCATTACATTTAATCTTGTTCTGTGATGGGATCACAATAAAAATACGAAATGATCTGCTCGACTACACTTTCATTCGTTATAGCGGCAGAGTTTCTTCAACTGCAGAAAGCCTTACCTCAAAATCAATAATAGCAGGATTGTATTTTAATGACCTTCCCCAGCGACGATACATGTTGCCGTCCCAACTGTTTAAGAGCCCTCCACTGCCAGCAGTATCTCCACCTTTAATCCGGGGAATAATATCTTCCACGACGGCATTGTGGGTCTTCTCATCTGAAAAGTTGAATTACACCCATATATTTAGTTACAATTTCCACACCTACTCTGGAAACTGAGGTGAGATCAGTCACAAGGGGGGCTACCAGAGGCACAATGCTGTGCTCCCCACATTGATGAGTGCTCTGCCTCCCCCTCAGCCTTGTACAAGGCAATGGGTGACGAGTTTAGCATCCCAAATGCCCTAAAACACTGCAGCCCAAAGGTCCTGCACGGCCCCAGCCTTTGTGTCTGGTTATCACTGGTTAAAGTGATTTACATTGGTAGCTTCCTGACCTCTCTGAGTACTTTTTATGGCCAGATTTGACTTTAATCATCACCGATGTTGCCCTCTCTGGACCAGTGTTGGGACCAGCTGGGGCTCTGCCATGTGTTTGGTCCAGACTGGTGGCACATGGGACACATGCAGGAAGGCCCAGAGCCACAAGACATTCCCCGGGTGTGCTTGGGGGAGAATCGGACCTGATTTTAGTGTTTTCTCACAGGTTCCTCACTCTTGGCCTGGGCTTGCTAAAGGGACCGGAGCTCCCCAGTCACCCACTCACCCAGCAATGTGCATTTCTGTCCAGACGATGTAACTCCAGTTCCTTTCAAGAGGAGCCAGTACTGCTGGGGACTTGGCCCTGAAGACATATTGGTCCCACCTTTGGGCTTGAGCTGTGCCTGAGGATGGACTGGAGCACCCTTTTCACACCCCAGTGTAACCCGACTTCTGCCCCTGCCCCAGTGGCCACAGACCTATCTCCCCAGCGTACCCCCGTCCAGAAGTTTTTTCTTATCACATTGAGAGTATGACACGGATGCTCCCACGTCCAGCCCATCCTTGCCGAACGAAACACCAGTTGAGAGGCCAAAACAGGTCTTGATGTCTTCAGAGTGAATTTCTGCAAAACAACAAGAAGACCAGTAAAAGCAGTGGCTCGTATTGTTCATTTTCCTCCTGGTATCTTTCATGTCTATTAAGAAAATACTCATCTAATTGCATGGTCTGCAACTTGAAGAATTATTCCATGGCAGAAGACAGGCCTTAGTCTTGTAGTGGCAAAGCCAAACTTTTATTGAGGTATGCTGGGCCTACTGCACAAGTGAATAGGGAAACTTCCTTGACATAAAGTGGTTTTCTTAGGAAGTATTAGAAGAAACTGAATATCTTAATGCAGGGTTTCAAGCATATATTTAATTGTTCAGCCTATTTATTTAAAAATAAAAACATTTCCACAGACTAAGTCATAACTAAAGCTGGGAATAGCAGTTGAAATCAACGGATCCTAGCTAATTTCCTAAACTGAGGGTCTGACCCGTGTATTAGCAGCTTAAGTAGCATCTTCGAGTAGCAACCTGCAAAAGTATTGTGTGCTGAGAGCTGCAAAGCCTTGCGGCACGCTGCTGTGCTGCTGCCACCAGCACTGCCGCATACATCACCCGAATTTGTAACTGGAGACCCATGAAGTGACTGCAGAGGGGAGAAGCGAGCTAACGAGGTGGCTTCACCAAGGTAAGCAATGCGCATATTTCACACAGCCTGTTTTGTGGTTGTTTTTGTTTTTTGTACACACTTCAGCCTCCTGCAAATATAAGGCTGTCTTCTGGAATAGTTAAAAAATCCATTGATTTCAATAAATACAGGTATTGTAAGTAATAGGTAACGTTCGCGTTGCTCTTTTTGTCAGAGGATCTTAAAGTGATTTACAAAGCAGCCCGGCGATCAATACCACCCTGTTGGAAGGGAGGCGCGGAGGTCAGCAGGACTTGTGCATCGTGGCTTAGCAGTTTAATGATCGAGGCTGGACCCAGAGTGCCGAGCTGCTCTGCCTCACCCAGTACCAGGGATCAGTGCCTCATCTTGCTCGTATTTAAGACCCTGATCTTAATTAGCTCCTGTAGCTCCCGCTCTGTGGGAGAGGCCAGCTGGAGCTGTGTGGGCACGGGGCTGCTCGTTGGCTTGGAGAAGGTGCTCAGTGTCCCAGGAAAGTCCTGGAGCCAAAGAGGTGGGACCTGAAGCGTGCTCGAGACTTCATGGGGAATTACATCCCGTTGCAAAATGGGCCCCTTGAGGAAGATTAAATGTGTAGCACTCAATTACTCGTAGTAAACTGTTCAACAGTTGTAAATGCAGTGGGTAAAGTTCATTCACCCAAAGCACCGTGAGTGATTGCTCATCTTGGTGTTGGAGTGCCATAAAATTAAACTTGAGGAACACCCTGATTAATTGATTTGCCATGGTTCCTGTTGAGTAATTATGTTCAGCAAGGGTCTGTCAATACAATTTGCTATTGGTTGCAGCAAGATCAGATCTTGATAAATGAAAAGTGGTTATCACTGCAAAAGGGTGGTCATAGAAAATATTGGCACTTGAGGGGGGAGCCCTGATAGTTTTTTATAAGATATAATTTGCGATAGTTGAATGTGCTCAAGTGATAAGATTTACTGCTGCATTTTGAATTAATCAGAATATATGAAGACTCTTTCTAATTTACTCTGAGCATAATGTTTCTCCCATAAATGTTCTTGTAATGTGTGAACACATTATACTGTTTTCTGCTAAATAATAGAACCATAACAATCTATTTTAAAAACAAGTAATGAAAAATATTGATGGCAGAGCAACAAGGGACCTCGTTCTGACATATGTATTTATTTCACTCATGACCACATCCATAGAAGCCCTTGCAGCCTGAAAGCTAGAAACAGGTCTGGCTGCAGAACTGCCATCCTAAATGCTGCACAAGTGGGTTGTGGTCTCTTCCTGGGTGTCCAAACCCAGAAGGTGACTTCGTTTTCAAAATTAAAGTTTCCCATATGCTTAACATCCAGCTCATGCCTATGCCTAGCTGGATTCTCAGTGACCCCCAGGTATCTTTCATTTAGAGACAACTCAGCCTGGGGACTTTATCCCCTGGACATGTCTGGCTTAGACACCAGTCTAGGGAAAAATTAAAAATAAAGGAGCATTTTATCTTCCAAAGCATTTAACACATAGCCTCCTGGGCTAGGTGGGGCTCTCAGGATGCATGGGTGGATCTGAAGCTGGTGCTGTGCTGCTCAGCCCTGCAGGGGCTCAGCAATACATCTCCAGGCATCTGCAGAGCTTCCATCTCATTATCAGAAGCTCTTGTTTGTGAGACTTGAGCACTTAAACCCTGATCCTGACCAACCCTCAGGAGACATGGCTAATCCTCTTGCAAACACAGCCTTCAAACATGGTGGTGATCGCCAATGGAAAGACATTTTCTGACTTGACAAATGTGGACTTTCTAGCAGAGTCTGAGTTAGATGAAAATTATACAAATGTGCTACATTAGAATGAAAATTGTGTCTCTACTGGGGCACGTTTTTGTCTTTTGCTGAATTTCATCATCCTTCTTTCCTAAAAGAGGGCATCTTGTAGCAGTAAATCTCCTCAGATACACAACAAGCACAAGATAAAGTAAAATAATAGCTTCCCTCCACATGCTCTTGATTCATTCTTCCTCTGAAATTGGCAGTCTGCTTCCTGAAGACTTGCTTGCCAAGATGTTATTCTTGTTCTATATCACTCACTCTTCAAAGTGAATAAATGATTTGAAGAGGCATCATGTTTCCAAACATTAGTAGTTCAGGGACTTAATGAAAATTCTCTCAATTGGTAGTTAGTTGCTCACAGGAAAAAAATGGCATGATTAACACTCACTGTGGAGTTATCCTAGTACTGATGGTATGAAACCATTTCAGACTGGAAGGTCCATGGCAGAATTTGGGGCAGACTCATGGAAATCAATGGAATTATAGCAATTTGCACCAACTGTGACAATTTACACCTGCTGTCCAAGGTCACAATTTTCTTTTGCATCAACATTCATCCTGAAGTTACCAAGGTGGAGTTACCCTCAGAAGATCCGGGTGATTATGTTTAGGCAAAGTGGGATCTATTGCACTGTCAACACCTTTGCAAAAGTCGGCAATCTGGTTAGCGTACTGAAGTACCGCATTATTGTTGTTCTGCATCTTATGTTTTTGATTAGGAAAAATGCTATGCTTTAGCTCTCCAGTAATGGCTATTCTTGTAGTCCAGATATCTGGAGCGGATATTTCATATAACTGAGATTTAGGAGTATGGCTCTCCAGCCTCATACACTCTAATTTGTTGAGAACTGGAGCTAACAGAGCTCTGTTAGTTTTCAGATATGACACTAACCAGAGTAAAGTGGCAGTGGTATTGCCAAGTGCAAAGCGTTATTTCCATTTACTGAAAATTGAAACTCTCACTACCAGGATGCTAAAACATCAGTGGGCTATTATTCTTTACTCTGGCTGAGTTTGCAGTCTTTGAGCATTCATAAGGATAGCCAGAACAAAGATTATAAGCAGTGAGAGAAGTTTAGAGAAGTCTAGTAAACAACATTGAAAAAAGGGGAGAAAAAGTTATTCAGATTCCTTCCTAAACTATAAAAACATTACCCAGATTCTTCTGAAATTAGCTCGGGAAGTAGTTTGTGACACTTGAGCTTCTCCCTTGCTATGCAGTGAGTTGTGCGTTCATCTCATAAAGAGCACATGGATACCTGTACCCCATGCCAACTGTGCAATTTTGTTGCCTATCACATAATAGGACACACCAACTACCTTGGCAAGGAGAGGCTGATGAGTATCCACCCTCCCAGGGCCCAGGGAAATGGTGGGTGTGGGGAGCAACCAGATGAATTATTCAGGTGGGCTGGACCCACTCCATGGTGGGAAATGCCTGGTTTAGAGCAGAAAGTTGTGAGCAGAGAATTTTGTGCATTATTCTAACCTTGTCGTCTCATTTCCTCTTTGTTAACAACAAGGATGTACTCAAAGACACCTCCCATAGTGCCGGATGTCATGAAATGGGTGCCGTAGTCGTCGATAAATTTGGCGTACATGCCATAGTTGTATGTGTCTGGAAGCTCTTGCAGGGAGAGGAGCATGTCTTCATCCAAAACGATGTTGTTCCTTCTCATCTTGAAACGGGCTGTCTGCACCTTGGTCACAGCTCTAATGAATCCAACATCCTGTGGGCAAAGACTGCCAATCAATATTCACTGAAGAAAAAAAAAAAAAAAGTAATTTCTAGGCTGGTTTGCAGAGGAAAACCTGAATCTGTAACTGTCACTGTATGTTGAGGGCTTGAAAAACAGGCCAACTTCAAAAGAAATCAGTGACGATTCTTTTTTTCAATGTCTTTTTCTTGTGTGTGGAGGGCAGAGTTATGGTGTGGGTGCTTTGGGTTTTTTATTGATGTGCAAATTTCTGCTATTTCTGGTTTTTGTTTCCATGCTGCTTATGCCTTTTTTTTTTTTCTTCTTCTTTTATTTATTTATTTGTTGGCAGCCTTGACCAGTGATGTGGGACAAAGCAGCAGGGGGATTCCCTGGCTGGGAAGGTGCTGACCCAGGGGGATTTCCTTGTTCTACCACCAGCTCCATGGCTTCTCCTCTAGACTGGCCATTGCCCCAGGCAAGGTGCCAGTGCAACAGGACCAGCCCCTTAAATGATTTCTCCAATAATTGATCATTGTTCAGCTGCAAACATCGTGTGAGTCTAGACAAGTGCACAGTAAATACTCTAATGGTGCCAATTTCAAATGGCTTTTAAGGGCATTTCAACTCGGAACACCATCAAAGTAATTATTCTGTATTGTTTGCTGTCAGCAGCCAAGAAAGAAGAGAAGACAAGGATGGTATATGTGGGAAATACCAGTGTTCATGTTATTAGAAGGGAAAAAGCACCACAGCTATTCCATGATGTAAACTCATGAGAAATAAACCTGTTTAATGGAAGCTCTTTTTTTTTGTTTGTTTTTTTAATAACATTTTTTTTAACCTTTTTCAAAAATAACATATTTTCCTATCATAAGGCAGCTTGTATTAATTGGAACAAGATATATTTGCTACTGGAAATCGTTCCCCGAGGAAAACTGTTTTGATCAACATCTTGATATTTCCTCCTCCCTCATCGTCACTTTAAACATTTTTTATTTATGTGCTTAACGTAGCCATGAAACAGGATGGGGTGAGATGACATGTGTTGTGGTACTTCGTAATTCAATTTTATTCCCACTCCCTGTTTGCTAAAATGTAATAAGAACAACAAACAGGATTACTAACGATCATACATTTGCAATTACACGAACAAATTAAGGTACAATTGCTATGTGTTAAAAAATGCAATTAAGAGAATAAACAGACGTAACTTACAGCCAGACCATGCAATGCACAGATGACATGATTGGAGTGTACGCGTCGCTGATTTTTTTTTTTACCTTTGAATTGTATTCTGTGAAATTCTTCAGGGATCCTTTGCCACGTGATAAAGAAAAGCCAAAGGTTCGCTTTACAGGTATTAATTTAGGTCCAATCCCAAAGGTAAAACCACCTCCTCTGCTTTTACTACTTCCAACAGCATTAAGCAGACCTTTTGAATCTTCATAAAACTCAAAAGAGAATCCAGAATCAGCATGAGCCTAAAGTGAAAGGAGCACACATTAATTTTTCAGGCATTTTCCTTCCTTTTTAACCAATATTTCTTTAAGGAGCAGATCATAACCTTCCTTGAGGCCAGTGATGCTCCTGATGGCACCAACACTGACTTCAGTGAACACAGAATAAAGAATTCAGTCGTGAGCCATTCAATTTGGAAATATGTGAGAGATGCAGATAAAGCCATGCATTTTATGTCATGTATCTCCAGACAGGGGAAAGGTTTGTGGTTAGCCCCAGAAAGCAATGCCATTACAGGCAGATCTGGTAACAGTGTCTAGTAAGCTACTTTGACACTTTCCATTATAAAGCCCTCCTTCCAGTTCCCTGCAGCTCTGCCAAATCCTGACTATTTGGAGTGATTTTTTTTCCACTCCTGCCTGCTTCTGGATGAATTTATTAGGAAAAAGATTCAGCAGCGGTGATCCAGACACTTACGAGGGCAACATCAAAAAATAAACATTGTTCTGCCTGTTTTAGAGAAGTGACCTTTCCCTTGACAGCTCTGCTTTGCCAGCACGTGGAATTTAGCAGCCTTGCCGAGTCTGGGCTGTGCCATTTGCCATCTCTATAAAAAGCCAGATAAATTTTCCAACACTGCAAAATGGCATCTCACATGGTCGTGAGTGTCTTCCTAGACCCAGGCAGGTACAAACTCCAAAGTCAGCCTAGATGTGAGATATTCTTGAGCATCCCTCCCCATGTATCTGTGGTACAGGTGTGCTTCCACCAGCAGCAGCAGGTAAAAGAGGGAAGAAAACATTGCTGGTGTGGTGGGTCTGTCTGGGTTCAACTGGGGACTAAGGAATTCTGCCTGTGGTGAGCATGTGAGAGTCTATTACATTGGACTTTTAGCTGTAATATTGCCTTGGAATAATATTTATTTCATTCATCCATTGCAAAAAAAAAAAAAAAAAGCATGACAGATGCTTAATAGCGAGGCCACAGCTCCTACTTAGGACACGGGACACCCAGCTTAAGTCCCCCCTCTGCTAGGTTCATTTTCAAACATCCAAAGTCAGATGCCACCCCAAAGCACACAGGTGTTGTGATACATGTTGTGATGGCTTTTGGGATCTTTGTCTCACTCAGAATTCAGATTTATGTCCCTTGTAGCCATGCCATAGACTTAAATGCTTCCAAAGATTGAACTGGTAGCATTGTTCCTATTTTACACATGGCCAATTTCATCCCTGGAGAGGCAAGTGGCTCGCGCAAGCTCTACAGCTCATTAATAGCAGAATTTAGTAAAAAAACATTTATCTTGGCTCTGACTAGGCCAGAATAAGCAGTGGGGATGCCTGGGTGATAAAGCAGGTTAGTGCCTTGATGTGCCATAAAACTGCATTTATATCACCGATTGCCTGTTGTCTTGGGGACAGCCGGAGGAAGGTGCCTTGAAAGACAACACACAGCGAATTCTCCCCGATAAAATGTGCACAATAGCTTTATGACACATCAGGCCCTTAGCTGGGAAAACATTGCCGAATTTGACCACCCGAGGTACTCACTAGGAACTGGTACACGTGGAAGTTGTAAGGCTTGCGGAAATACTTCTCGTCGTCCCCGTAGTAGAGGCGTTCACAGGCAGTGTCGTACTTCAGCTCTCGCCACTCCCCGTTGTAGACGTACTCGCAGTGCCCCCCCCCAAAATTGGGATCGTACACGTACTGCTTCTCCTCCTGTGTTAGGATGTTGTATCTTTGAAAGAAATAACATTCAGGAAGTTATCCTTTTTTTTTTTTCTTTTTTTTTTTTCCCAACAGACACTGTTCCCGTTCTCCTGTTCTCCTGACACTACGGCACTGCACGTAACCTATACTCAGGTCTCTGGCTTAGAACTGAGATTGCAACTATAACCTGAGGTTTGGGTCTGCGCTCTCTCTTTGCTGTCTCCTTCCCAAAGCTAACAGGAGGCATTGTTTCAGACTCAGATCCTAGAGATGGAAGAAGTCAGTTTAATTGTCCAGTCCATCCCCGCGAGTCCAGTTGTGAAAGTCCGACAGCACTGGGATTTCTCCAGTCCCAGCAAGGCTTTCACAGCCTGATGCATCTCCCTACCACAAAGGGTTTCCTGGCAGCCTCTGTAATTGTTTCCTATCTTAATTTCATCTCCTTCCTTTTAATAGCGGTCTCATTTCTCAGTGGAGTTAGCACCCTCCCTAGACTTGAAGCCTCCTGTTTTGCCAAGTCACTTGCTTATTATTTCCTCACGCCTTTCTCCTCCTGCTTTCCAGCCATCACAGCTGCTGCCCTCCCAAATCCCGCCTGTTACTTAATATTCCCTGTAATTCGATGGCTCAAAATGAAAGCATTATTCAAACTAGACAGCAGCATTGCTCCTCACAACAGGGAATCATCTTTAAGACCAGGATAGTAAATGCTATTGCTTTTGTGTGTTCTGCGGAGAAAACAAATCAGAGAGCAGTATTAAATGTGGTGCTGACTGCAAATTAATA
Organism: Anas acuta; assembly: GCF_963932015.1. Lineage (NCBI taxonomy): Eukaryota > Metazoa > Chordata > Aves > Anseriformes > Anatidae > Anas > Anas acuta. The sequence goes on from NC_088986.1 coordinate 4,781,412, forward strand.
GATGTCTTGAAAAACTTTTGATGGACTTTCCCAGGCCCTGGGCCAGAGATGCATTTATCTCATTGACTCAGGAGAGTGTTGGATAGAAGAATTATCCAATGAGTGGTTGCATTGTCATACCATAGCTCATGCTCTCCAAATGAAACTAAGCGGTTGTGTTAGGACACAGGATTTAAAACAAAAATTTCACAATAGGAAATTTGCCTTTAAATTCATGCCAGTCTTCTTTTCTATATTGCATAATTAAAATTGGAAGCTGAATAGCCTAAAACATTTTCATGCATAGAAATACTTATTTCAGCTTATTTCCATTTGGTGCTCAGGCTCTCTGCCCTCAATATATACTCCAAAGTCCTAAATCCTGGAGCCAAACATTCTCCATAAAACTGGAAGCCACCAGAATGCTGCACCTCCAACACCTACTGTTTCCTTTAATATTTGCTTCTATCAGCTATGGAAAGGACTCAGAGAACTGAGATATATTGTTACCTGAGCATAAAGGGTACACACAACTACCGAGTGTCTGAGAGAGGCCAAGGTCAGGCAGTAAATCTGAGGAGAATTTGGAATAAGAGCTGGGCTGAGCCCTCCAGCCTCTGGCACAGCTACCCATGGCTGTGTGGGATGGACACTCTCCTTTGGGTTTTGCACAGCACGGTATTAATTCATGGAGTACTGTTCTTTCTAAGCAGGAGCAATATGAAAATCTTCCTCTTGCTTTGCTTGCTAGAGTAGCAGCTATTGATTAATTACTCACCCCTGTGCTGCTTTTTCAGACCCTGGGATTGGGAACAGGTCTTCACAGGGGCTTTCAATATCTTCATCCTCACAGTTATTCTCATCAGACCCATCTCTGCAGTCTCTCTCACCGTTGCACACAAGATGTCGTTTAATACAGCGACCTAGAATGCGTAGGGACAGGAGATCCCTTGGCTGCTTTCAGGAGAACTTTTTGGCAGCCTGATTTTGCTGCTCTGCACACATATTTCAGTGCCACAGGAAGCCACGCTGTGCGTTGGACACTGCACTGCTCCATCAGGAGCTTATTGCAATAACCATAGCGCAAGAACAGCTGTTTGCAGGAATCACAACCCAAAAGGACTTTATTTATTTATTTATTTATAATTTCTGGAGGTGAGGAGAAAGCCCTGACATGGCAGTCATGGAGGGAAGTGGTGGAGCAGCAATGACATGCTCCAGCTGAGGAGCTGCCCCCGGAGCTGCTGTGCATTGCTAAATTTCATTAGGATTTTCATGACATGCTCAAGGTGGGAGCTCGAGCCGCTCATGCAAAAGGAAAGATCTGCCAAGGTGAGCCAAACGTCCCGAGCACAGCCGTATCACATCCCAGTCCTCAGAGCTGGGAATGGCTAAAAATAAATAATTCACCCCAACAGATTGCTGGTTGGGTTCAGGACTGAGCTGCTTTATTCTCAGGGAGAGGAAGCGTGTGTTGGGGGAGCTCCGGTGCCCACGGAGGGGGATGTGAGCGCACAGCACGGCTGTTGGAGCAGAATATTGCTAGAATCTTTATTCCACTGAAAAATTAACCTTTTCCATGTCACACATGCCTTCTTTTCACTCCAAATTGAAATGTAACATGGAAGGACTTTTGTAAAAGTTAAAAAACCCCAAAGATGGGGGAAATCTCATATTTTTCTTGCACCATTTCACCATCCTGCTGGCCAGCCTGAACGCATTTTGGCAAAGCCCTGCCCACAGCGGATGCCATTCTGTCCCACCAATGTCCGACCCACTTCCCCTCCGTCTGTCCACCCGAACCCGGAGTCTGAGCCCCGTTCACTCACCGGTCTCCTCGCACTGAAAGTCCTTCCCGCAGCTGGGGGCTCTGGTGCAGGTCTCCTCAGCATGGCAAGCTTGCTCGTCCCAGAGGTTCCCCACGCAGCGCTGCCCCCCGAACCTCGCGGGCTGCACCAGCGTCCGGTACCGGTGCTGGGTCATACAAGAGAGAAACACCTAATTCGTGTCCCCCTGGCATTACCTCCACGGGCAGTAATGCAATTATACCTATAGCTTTTATCCAAATTGTTATTTCTCTGTGCAGTCCTCATACGCATAGCCTTGTGTGTAAGTGGAGGAGAATCAGCAGAGAGGTGGGAGCCCAGGAGAGCTGCCCAAAGTTAAAACAAGTGAATTTGGGGTGGACTGGAATGACTGTTTTTAAAATCTCTTCCTATTTTATACTTTGGAAGCAATAAAGATTTTTTTCCAATCGCACATTTTGTACTGGAATGTAATGGGTTCAGATGGACATGGACACTAATTGCAATGCTGATTCTGAAACATAAACATTTCTGATGGATTATTAATGAGGATTGCTGCTCTTAAACCAGGAAAAAAAAAAAAAAAAAAAAAAGAGAGAGAGAGAGAACAGCCAAATCATTTGCTGATTATAAGCACAGGAACAAAAATACAGGGATATAAACTAAGCAGAGAGCAAAATTATGTCAGGTATTTGAAAATAAATTCTTGAATTATGAAGACATATGTGAAATTATATCGAAAACTGAGAACAGGAGCTGATGAATGAAGGTTGCTTTTAATTTCTTTTCATTAGAATATTTGCATTAAGAATCAGGGGATACTTAATTAAATCTGAATTTGAAAAGGAAAATCTTGGCCAAGTATTCTGGCCTGATTCTTCCACCTTTTGCCTTGATTTTGTGTTTTGCAGCTCCGCTGCCTTAAACAAATTTATTCCCTGTTTACACCAGGGAAAGTAAGAGCCTCTCTATGAGAGGAGCACCTCCATCATATTTGGATGAGTTTACGGGATGCTTCAGAATGATGAATATGTATAATATATATAATTAATGTGTGTACATCCTCGTTGCAGACACATCTGAGGATAAATGAATGCATAACGGTGGAGCCTTACTTTTTTCTCTTGGCAAGGAAAGCAATCAGTCCACGCTGACCACTGGCTCAGCTGACAGTTGACAGGAGCTGGGGAATTAACATCTCTGCTGCTTCGTCTGAGGAGAAGAGAGAGTGGTCTAAGGGCTTTGAAGGTGTGCTTTAAGAAGGGTTGGAGGCCAGCAGGGAGAAAATAATCTCTGTGTGTTCTTCCATTAGGAACTCATTTTGTAGGAAATGGACACTGGGGTAGACCCTTAGTACAGACACCTGGTTTCCTGCTCTCCTGGGAGATCCTAGCCCTTTCCAACAGTTGGATTGCAATAAAATGTATGTACACCATACACAAGAGGCCAAACACCCTGAGAGACAGAAGGAACGTCCAGAAAAGACAGGTTTAAGGAAAAACTTCTTTATGACTTTCTTCTCTGGAGCACCTCACAAACTCCAGGATTAGTGATGTTTGTCACCTGGTTTGAAATCAATCAATTTCACTTTTTTTACACCATTCTGAATTGTCAGTATTTTTCCACACAGGGTTTGATGCCCATGCACGCAGTAGTGGGAACGGCTGCACCAATGGTGCTGAGCTGCGAGCCACGAGGCTGTGCTGACCACGAGGATTTGTTGGCTGACTATTTCTAAAAGGAAATACCTAGATTCTGTGAAGGGGGAAAAGTTAAAGAAAGAGTATAAAAAACAGAAAATGGCAAGAGTTGTGTATTACAATGGACTCTGGACATACATTGAATATTGCCGTACATATTGCTACCCAGCCCTGTCATCGTATCTCTGTGTTTCTGTCCCCACTCCTACAACCTTTATTTTCACGTTTCTTTGTTTTGAGGAGCAGTCTCTGGCATAAAGAAATGACTCTCCAGTTGCCACAGCCTTCTAAGCATTTTGAGGGGTTATTCCAAGCCAAAACATTATTATCATTATTTTGGTGATTAACTAATGAGCAGTCTGTTTTACTTACAAGACTGCAGCCCAAAGAGAAATCCCGATAATTAGCGGAGGTAGGGAGTATGCTGGGCATTCATCAGCAAGGCCACCAGATGAGAGGCACAGCGGCTCAGGCAGGGAGCCCGTGGGCACAGATCAGCCACCAGGAGAACAGCGGGATCCTGGAGACACACACGGCGCTGGAGGAGGCACCCGTACCGATCCCTCCCGGCTCTGACAGGAGGTTTTGTGGGCCGTGTCCTTCAGCACTTCACCAAGCACTTAATTGGCTCACCTTCGACTGGATTTCACGTTTACCTCTTCATTATTCTGCCTTGTTTGATAAGTTCATCAAACATCAAAAATCTCGTCTTTGTTCATTTTCAAAAGGGATTATCAGAATAAGCCTACATAATTAACTGTATCACTACCATGATTTTTTTTTCCCTTCTGCCTTCTCCTAGTCTTCACATTCCAATTATCAGTGATACCTTTTCTTGATCCTTCTAAATCACATTTGCTTTTACAACAATCCTGAAATTAGTAACTGTAGGAAAAAACAAACAAACAAACAAAAAACCCAACTCTTCTCCTATTACGACACCGTAGCTTTAGAAAAAAATAACTTGTATATCCCCTTCCTTCAAAGCTTAAATGACACTTGTATATGTTAATAATACTGTTCAGAGAAAAAAAAAATAGAGGTACATGATTTTGGCTTGGATTGAAAATTGGGTTGTGTACAAGCACATGTTAATTGTCAAATGCAAAATAATTATTATGAGAATGAATATGAAAAATATTTCTTTGTAAGTCTTCCTGTGTAAGGAATTCACTCCAAGTGCCCCAAAATAATACGGTGATTTTGGTAAAAATGTTTAAGCAGGCTTAATAGTCATCTGTGAAAGAAAACCCATTGTGCAAACAGTTCATATAAGAAGGAATTATGATTCCTCGCTTGGGGTTGGATAACGGCCAACATTTTATTTTATTTTTTTTTTTCTGGAAGCTGTTTACAGAGAGCACAGTGTGCACATGCCTCAAGTCAAGACGAAATTGATGGGCTGACTGACTGGCCCGCAGTTTCCGTACGTAAAGCTGGGTGGAAGCAGACTTACCTCTGGGAAGGCGCCGCTGCCAGCTCCCCGTGCGCCGCAGCCGTGCCCCGACGTGCTGTTAGAGACAGCGAGCATACAGCGAGAATCAAAGGAGAAACCTGACGCAGGCTCCACCACATTGTTTTTCCATATGTAAACGGTTGCTATTAGTTAGCTGAAAGCAAAAGCTTGAGGCTTTGGTAGGCCACGGGGACAGTGCTGCTGGGAGAAGCGCAGAGCCCCCCCGGCGCAGCACACTGCGGTAAATCATTGACAACAGCACCCATCAGATCATGAAGAATCAGGACACGTCCCGGAGGCCTTTGCCCTTTTGGAAACAAATTCCCAATCTTCTGGCAAGGGAATATATTAAACTGTTTGACTGTTTCCACAGGGAAGTCAGTCAGGCCCTGTCAAGGCGGTCATGTTTCTTGCCCACCCTGTACCCTCCAGTTCATTTGAAGGAGGAAACCCATTTTATTTCCCACAGCACCTGCAATTTTGGCCACTTCCCAGCACAGCCAATTGAAGATTCTTACAAAATTCTGTTATGAGGGACACGTACCGTCCAGATACATCACGGAGAGGTCAGTTCAGCTTTTTCCCTTTGCCATTCCCATAAGGCAGTGTCCCATGTCCAAAGCCACTGGGAATTATAACCTGACTCAGAAGGGCTTTGGGATGGTCCTACATAGTCACTGCAACATGGGGATCTAAACACTCATTTTTTAAACTGATTCAGAGTGAGGAAGATGCCCCCTCACTCTGAAATTTTGTCCTGTCCCAGCTGCTGTGTGAACCCGTCCATAGGTGGTGGCTTTAATGCTTTTAGTAGGCTGGGATCTCAGTGCAGGAGTAGTGGATGTGCAAGTGCACAGGTGTAAGACAATAACACCATACAAAGCAAAACACCATGGGTTATTTATTATTAAGAGAATAGCCACAAGATAAGGATATTTAGTTTTCACATGTTGAAAAAAAGGGAAAAAGCAGCCATCGGAAAACCACTTGTACATAGGGTTGCATATAACCTTCAAAATCCCCCCTGAGGGTTTCTGGGCAGGAACAAAAGTGCAGAAGGACTCTGTAACATTATTAGTAGTTAAAATAGAAAAAAAAATGATATCTGTGGAGACTTTTGTATTTGAACAAGCCTCTGTGTCTCCCTGCTTTTCTTCTGCCTAAGAGGGCCGAGATACTTCATGCATAAATGAAGCGTTCCCAGCAGACAACTGGAAACTTGAACCTCAATAAATTTGAGAGAAAGTGTAATTATTGTAGGAAAATCTGGTCTTGGGCTATTACGGCTATTAAGCGGACAGTGAATTGTTCTCTGCTCACAAAAGACTGGGATAGAAGTGTCACTCTGTGTATTTCCCAAATTAATGTGAAGCTCATTTCAATAGCCGGTATTGTAAATTATCAAAATAAAAGGACCTCTTACCGTGTTATTTTAATGTAATTAAAGTTTAGAATGACCCTCGAGCTTGTCTGCACTAAACAAGAAGAAATGTATCACATGGGTAAACTCTGTACCGAGATGAAATGAAAACTGCCTTTTTGTGACCTTCAGGAGGATGTTAATGCAGTCCCTTACCTACTAATGTACTTCAGATAGGTTCAGAAAGACCTCCTTTCTTCACCTACGCAAGAAGAACTCAACTAAGGTTTTAATTTATTATTATTTTTAATATTAGGCCTAAATTGCTTTTACCTGGGAGAAAAGCAGGGGACTGAAACTGGCCTAAAGCGATACCCACCGTTACCTCCCTGTTACATGTTGTAACCCCTCTGCATGTCACCGAGAACAATAAAGAAGGGTCTTAGCAATGCTTACAGAGATCTGGTGGGGACAATTCCACTGTCCCCAAGGAGGAAGCCTCCTCTGCTGTCTGTCTGATCTGTCTTCAGCCCAAACTTCTGCCGTCCTTTGATATAAATGGCTGCACTGCAGTCAAATGCCTCCTCAGCATCCAGCAGGACTGGAGAAGCATTATATCTTTTCTGATAGCAGCATCAGAAACACACCATATATATAATGAAAGTTATTTGTGGACTGTCTCCCAGATAAAAGGCTGGGCCAGTTTGTGCAATCAGGCACATCAACAATTTCGCACTGATGGGTGAAGTCGTTTAGGGGGGGGGAGGCATGCGAGAGATTTAAGCTGCAAGCGATGCACACCACGTTAGAGGTGAAATTAAAGAACCTTTCTCAAAGGTGTTATGTTCCAAAAGCGATATATATAAAAGTTATGGTTCCATTTATAACATTATGAATTGAACTTGTCTAAAATGCGTGTTGGATCCTCGCCTTTAAGCCTGAATTAACTCTGAACCTCAGCGATGCTGCCGATAGCTGCGCAGTCACCTTCAGGAGGCTGGGCAGTGGGATGGGGACTGGGGGCCTGTTGGTAGCGGGGAAATTGGGGCTGGGGGCGGGTGTGAGAGGAGTCAGTGGCAAATCTGGGTGGGAATTTGCATCAGGCACTTTGTGAGTATTGCAAAACTCTTTTCCTTGCCACCAAAGAACTCTCACAGCTAATATTTGATTCAAAGACATGCAGCTCTTCACCGAAAACCCTTTTAACCCCATATAGCTACAGAGTCCTGCCCTATTTGATTCCATCCTGTGCACTGTACCCTCAGTGCTGTACCCCAGGTCCCTGCTGTCGATGATCCCACTAGGCGATGTGGCTGCCACCTGCCATGTGCTGTTTGCTCCCCAGGCAGACAGCCTCTCTTTTAGGGTTAGCATCTTTTTTCCTTTAATATAGGGGTGGCTGCAAAGTACAGAGGGTACAGAGATGTTTGGTAAGGCAAGAGCAAGGAATTGTGCCCAGCGATTGGAGCTCTGCCCTTGGGAATCCTGCCATTTCACACCTGCTTTCACAGCACACATGGGCTCCCTCAGTTCATCCCCTCCACAAGTGCCAGCGAGTTTTCCCTGCACAGGAGCTGGGTAAAATAACTTCTGTTTTTCCACGGCAGCAAGGCTGCTTCTCCAGGTCTTCATCTCCCAGCTTCAAAATCAAAGCCCCGGAGCAGATACCTTGGAGAGAAGGGCTTGGATTAAGACGAGGGCTTTATTTTCTGCAGCAAAACCGGAGCCATCAGCACTGCTCTGGGGTTTGGAGGAGGGCTTCATCCAGCAGCCCTGCTCCTGGGGAGCTGCAGGCAGGGCACAGGCGGTGCTCGCTCCCCCTCTGCTGGAGCCCCGCGGAACCGCTGCGGGAGGAAAAGGCTGGGGAGAGCAGAATTGGGGTTAGGGACCCGGCAGAATAAGGCAAAAGCTGGGCTGCAACCCACACACACACATGCAAACACCCCCCCCCCCCCCCGAATGGGATTGTGCCCTGCTAGCCGCTTGTGCCCATTTCTCTGAGTTTGGAGATGGGCATCCTGCTCCAGGGGTGGCATCCCTGCACACGGGGGGGCTTGCAGCTGGGTGGGCTGCAGGATCCCTTCTGCCCCCAAATGCTGTGTCCCTTCTGCCCCCGACCAGTGGGACCCTTCTTCCCCAGACCGGTGGGTCCCTTCTGTCCCCAACCAATTCCACCCCAGGCCAACCATTTCCATCTCCTGCCCACCACTGCCAGTTGTAACGTGGGAAAAAGATCTCATCAGGCTCTCCCTTGCCAATAACATTTTGTCCCTGCTTTGTTTCCAGTGATATGTCACAGGTAAATCAATCTAGGTGTCTTCAAGAGAAGGGTGGATTGTCCTAAAATTTCCCTAGGCTGCACCAGGCACAACAACCCCCTTTCTGAAAGTGCGAAAGATTGGGGTAAGTGATATTCCTGAGGTGTTCCTGTGGCTAGTCTATGGTAAGACTTGGGACATCCAGAAAAAGGACTGCCCTGGACCTGTATAATATACCTGTAATATACAATAAATTCTATTGTTCATAACGTTGCTGAAAAGAATAAAGAAGGGAAAATAAGTGTGCTTGCAGCCCTTGGACTGAGGTGTGTATATAAGACGGTATTGAATCACTGCAAAAATAATAACATATATATAATTAATAGGTTTAAGTCCTGATTTTCTGCCCGGGTTCTCCAAGGAAGCTCGTGGTGCCTCGTGGCCCTTTAGGTGACTCAGCCTGGAGGAGATGAGCAGTGCTGGCTCCCCCTGGGCACTGCTTGATGTGCACAGCACTGTGGCTGCCCCGTGCTCCACCCCAGTTATTATGACCCAGCGCGATTTATGGCAGCCCCGGGGCTGCTTTCGAATGAGGTGAGGCAAGCGGGGGTCCCACCAGGGCTGGCACTCACCAAACGCTTGTTTTAGAGACACCTTTGGCTTGTCTTTATTTCTTTTAGGGCCCGCGAGGAGGATACTGCCCTGTCCCTTCCCGTAGGACCCCAGCTCCAAAGTCACAACCTCCCTGTTCTCCAACACTGCTTTAATTCAGGGCCTGCGTTCATAGCACTGGGCGGCTCGTAAATCCTCCCCAGCCCCTGTGCACAAAGCCACCATTCATTCTGGTCACACCACGACTCCAGGCTGGGCTTGGGGGACTTCCCTGCCGGCGCGCGGCTCGGCGGGACCCCCTCTTTCTTCTCCGAGACCACCACGCAGCAGCAGGGCTTTTCATGTGGCCAGGAGTGAGACTTAGGCTTTGAGTCATGTCTCCAGTGACCAAGCCTTTTATTTTCCTTCTTTTTTTTTTTTTTCCTTCTTTTTTTTTTCATTTTTCACCCTTTTTTATTTATTTATTTTTATTTTTTTATTTTTTATTTTTTTTCAAGCCCTCAGCAAGCTTGGCTCTGACAGGCAGGGTCATGAGAGCACCAGTCCTGCTCCCAGGGGTGGTACGGGTGGTTGGGCAAGGCCTGATGCCCACATGCAGAGAGGCAATGCCCCTCCACAAGCCGCGTATCACCCCCATTACCCTCAAATCATTGGAAAGAAATTTCAGATGCCTGAGACACCAGACACACACGGTCTGCCAGCAGGTCCCACACATCAAAGGCATGTTTTCCTGCAATCAAAAGGCCTCCCGGTGCTTCAGGAGTTCTTTTCCAGGCAGATCCTTGGGGATGGTCTATGTGAGAGGTAGCTGGGACTAGGGCCAGCCTGACAGGGGCAATCATTGCTTAAGAAACTCTATCAGCACCCACCTCCGAGTACTGCCCAGCTAGGGCTTGATGCTGCTGCTGTCTCTCTGGTCTACAGAAGAAAGACCAAATAAATCTGATCAGTTATGGAGGGAAAGAGGAATTCCCGTGGTTCTCTTCCTGCCAAGCTCAGCAGCCTTGCTTTTCCTGGGAGATGTGCTCTGCAAAAGCACAGGATCAATGTTTGGACAGAGCCTTTCAGGCAATTCTCCAGGACCAAAACATCCAGGAAAAGCCTTATTTGCTCATATTTAGCTGGCATGCCCTGTGGACATCAAGGAAAAGCTCACTGAGAGGAGGAGCAGCTTCATCAGGGAACAAGTACAGATTTCAGCAAGGACAACAATTTTTGCTGGGCTCTGCTATCTAGGGATGAAGCAAACACATTTCCCCTCTGGGGAAATGCCTGCTTTAATCCCTGCGAGCTTCCCAGCTCAGGCTGGGTGGATGCAGTGGGATGGGCATCGCAGCGGGGAGACCACAATGAGCAGCAAGGGTCAGTGGGGCTCTTTGTATTTTAAAGGTCAGGGGCTGCGTGTGGTGCTGCTGGCCACCCCTTCCCCACCTCCAGCCAGGCTGCGAGCCTTTTCCACCAGCACTGGGAACGAAACCAAAACCTAGGCAGAGGACTTGTGCCAGTTCGATCCCTGGCTTGCAAAAACGCAAAACCTCCCTCCAGCTGGAGGGCTGATAAGATAAGCAGGAGGGGAAGGGCTGAGCCCAGGTGAGGCTCTCCCCACCCCGGGGGCAGAGCCGTGGCCCAGGTGTGTTTTAGGCTCGCTCCGCCTCGCCGGGCAGCAGGAAGGGTGACGGAGCAGGAGGACACCGTGGGGCTGGATGGGTGACGCCGGCGCTGAAGAGCGAAGCCATGGACGTGGTAACTCCCTCGGGCTGCTCCCTTCTGCCACAGCAGGGCTGAGCTGCATGAAAAGCTTGCTGCTTGGCTCCCCTCCACATATTTATATACTCAGGGCTGCGGGTAGTAGCTTATCCTCCTGGTGAGATAAATGCTCCTAGAGCTGTTCTGCTCTCCGTGGAGCCACGCGGGGATGTTTCCCTGCCCCAAAGCAGGCACCAAGGGGCTGCTGGTGCCTGGCTTCTTCCCCGCTGCTCTGAGATGAGTGGCAGTGGCTCCCTCTTAATTTACTGAAAAATAGAGGTGGATTTTTATTATTCCTAATTTTTTTTTTAGAAGAAGCCGGTGAGTTAATGAGTAGCCGGCAGCTGTGTGTGGGCAGAGGGCAGCGCCGGTTACACATTCACCCATGGGAACTCCCTTGGTGATCCAGAGAGGGGAGGAAAACAGAGGCACGTCAGGAAGGGAGCGAGCAGTCCTTCCTGTCCCCGTCTTCAGTAGGGTTTCTCTCCCTCTGTCGATTAATTCTAGAAAAGCAGAAAGGTACTGAGAGCTCAGGCTCCTTTTGGGCAGCCCTTAGAACAGCACAGACCTCTCAGAAAGGTGCCCGTATTGAAGCTCTAGGCTGAGCTTTATTCTGCTTCCTAGCATGATATTAATGTTAGAAGAGCACTTTATTTATAGGGAGAAAATATGGAAAGTTTAGCTGTCCCCTGACTCCATAATGCTTGTAGCTTTCCGGCCAGGAAAAGTTTGTTTCCTTTTTATTCTCTCCCTCTCTCATCTTGCATGCTCTTTTGCCAAGTGCGTTATTATTCCCGGTGAATTATTTGGCCAGATGTAGCTGTAATGCACGCCGTGAGCTTTTTCCAATCCTTTAAATTTATGGGTGGCTTCTCCCCACTGTGCTGACTGCTCTGATTTACAGCTGGGTGCCCGGCAGCCTGGGTTGGGGGTCAGGACTTTACGTGTGCCCTGAGCTGGGTGAGGGGCTTCCAGGGCTCATCTCCCTGAGCTGGCTCCAGGCAGAGCTGGGGAAAATGCCCTGTTGAGACCTGGAGAGCTCATTGCACAGCAGAGGACCCTGCTAAGTTCAACACAAGCTTTGTGGGGAGGGAGGTGGCATTGGGGTTGGGGTGAGATTTATGCCGAGCATCCCTGCAGCCCCTGCCAGGAGGTTTGGGGCACCCGGTCGGGCTGTCTGTGTCTCTCCAGGCTTGTGGCATCACCACAAATATCCCAGGCAGCTGCAAAATGGGGAAAACCCTTGTGGTGAAGGTCCCTGTGAGTGTGTTAAGCACAGATTACCTTCACGTTAATTACATGAGTGGTTTGAAGCTGCCGTTTCAAGGCGAGAGCAATAACAAGTTGAAGGGAAAAAAGGGAGCCTTGAATCCACCTCTGTGCAATCCAAGGTGCCAGCCGGGGGGCTGCCCTGTCTTCCCCAGCAAGTACCCAGCCCAAAATCCTGTTTCGCCTTGCTTTCGGTGCTGGGCACGCTGAGACACGCAGGTCCTTCTTCTTTTGCTTTCTCTATCTCCAAGGGTGCTTCCGGGGAACTACGTGTTGCAGAAACAAAAGGAAATCAGTAAGGAGAGGTAAACAGTGCTGAACTCTTCAACTGTTGCTACAGCACGTGCAAAAGCTTGGTGCAATCGCATTAGGGCACTGCGCTGCTTTATTTCCTGTCTGGCATCGCTGGAGGGATCTGGGACACGTGGGATTTGTTTTAAACCTGATTCATCCTCCGTATGCTTCTGAAAATTCCCACTCCCTGTAGGCTCTCTGCTAGATTAGGCTGTCTGGGCAGCTTACACGGCATCACACTGCTGACCACTAATATGAAATATAATTGGAGCAATTCAAACCTCTCCCCCAAGGGCTGGCTCTTTACATCATGCACTACCCTGTGAAAGTAATAAAGTTAGTGAAAGGGGTTATTCAAGAGAAATTGTCAGTGTTTAATAAATCGTGCAATTAAATGCAATAAAACCTCAGTATGCTATTCATCTGTTCTGCCTTAACACTTAAGGCTGGGGCTTTTTTCAGAATAACGAAGTTCTGTCCCAGATAATTTTTTCCAATTTCCTCATTAGACAGGTTCTCGTGAAGCCTTACAGTTCTCAGCACTGAACTACGCTGCCAGAGTAGTGCACCTAATGTAATCATGGCATATAAAAAGTTATAGAGCAGTTCAAGGACTTAAGTAGCTCATAAATTTTTCTTCATATTTTCTCCTTAGTTCATTTTGGGGCTGAGTTTAAGCTGCAGCATTGCAGCCAAAAACTGGGGTCTTCTTTCTGTAGTGGGGCATCAAGATGTCTGGGGTGAAAAGGATGAACAAAATGTTCTTTAAGTGCCCTTTCAAAGTGTGGTGTTACTGATTTTTATTTATGTATTTATTTTTAATCAAAATTGTATATAACCTTGGGACTGGTGGCTCTATGGGAGAGGAATCAAGTGTCTTAGCCAGTGTTCATCACCCAGCCCAGGAGATGCTCTTGCTGTCCTCGTGTACCACGTGGGTGGTTTGCATGTCCTCTGCGCCATGGGGTGGGAACAGCAGCAAGTCTGGAGCCTCTTTTTCTCTGAAACAATCACAAAAATTGCCTCTAAAAGCAGATGTTTTCTGATCTCTTTTCTTCTCCCACCCAGGAAGGTGTGACTGATTTCAAAGCCCTCCGAGCAAAATTTCAGAATGACTCCAACCTTGCCAACAAGCTGGTGCGGCCATGCCAGAAACCTCCCCCCAAAATTGCACCCAAACCGGGCTCTGGAGGCAGTGGCATGTCCAGCCCCGTGCCAGTGAGTAAGAGAGAAGTGCTCATACCCAAACCCAAGGATGAACCTCTCCATCCTGCCTCCCAGCCCTCTGCTCTTGCCTGGTGGGCCAGGCTGGAGCGCACGGAGCCGACGGAGCATAAGGAAGAGAGCAAAGGAAATGTCTTGGAGAAAGGGCTGAGCTCCCCCAGGATCAGCTCTCAGAAGCCTCCAACACCCTGTTGTACTGCCCAGCAAGGACCAGTCCCTGAGGATGCTCCGCTCTCCAAATCTTTCCACCATGCCCTGCAGATGTGGGAAAACACTTTATCCTGTGGGGAGAAAGCAAGCACAGAGCTCCCAGCCCAGCGGGTGATGAACTTGTACGTGAACCCTCGCCTGGAGCAGAGGGTGATGCATGCTCCCCCTGTGCTGGAGAGCAGCAAGATGCAACCAGATGGAAACCAGCCTGCCTCATCCCAGAGGAAGGATGCTCTGCGTGGCCTCGGGCTGACTTCTCCCCAGGCTGCCAGGAGAGATGGGAGAGCTGCAGAGAGCACTGCAACAATCACATTGCAACCTGAACGCCATAAAGGTATAGTAAGCTATAATCTTATTGTATACATTATATATTTATTTATTTATATATATATATATATATATATATATATATATTTACACACGCACACGTGAGCGTATATAGGTGTTCTGAATCTGCAAGGTACAGCACAACAAGTAGGAGAGGAAGGCAAGAACAAGCTGGGCTCCTCAAAGCATGACTTGCTTTGCAAAGCGTGACCAACTGGCTTGTTGGAGTGCTCCTCTTCTTCCTTGAAGGTCCTGGAGGTAGGGGAGGGTTCCCTGATTCCACTGCATTTTTCAAAACCCCACTCTAAGAAATTGCCAAATTTCTGAGAGTAGAGTAAAGTGTGAGAAAAGGGGAGCACGTTATTTTCATTTGCCTTGGCCTACTGCAAGGTAAACATGACTACAGCCTGCTGTTTGGTTTTCACACAGATGTACAAAGGCTTTTCTTTCCTGAAAAGGTAGTTTAGTTCAAATAAAAGTGGTTTAAGCCTGAAGTCTCTGTTCCCTCTCAGTTTTGTGGCAGGTCACACGTCAGCAAGGAGAGCGTGTTCTCCTTGCAGTATTTCTTGCAGAAAGGGGAGGTGAATGCAGCGAGGTTCCCCTGGCCAGCATCATGCTGAGCAGCAGGGCACTGCAAGATTGAGTCTTTATTTACTCTGGAAAGCTTTCCCGCTTGGGCTGGGTATAGAAAACAGCCACAGTCCCAAATCCTGGCAGATTAAAGAGTTATCGGTACAGAAAATTAGGCTAGTGTTTTATAACCAACAGGAAGGGAGCTGTTGAGAGTTGAGGCCCTGACATGGCAAACTTTGTAAAAAAAAAATCTTGAAAAGTGGCATTTTTCTCCACTTTTCCATTCTGGTAGTGTGGTAAGAGCCTGTTGTGTTACGGGGACACTGACCTCAGGGGGAAGCAGTGATGGTGAGAAATGTCTGCGTAGAAACTAGCGATGCTGGGCGGATTCGTGCTGCAAGGAGGGGTAATTGTGCCTGTGCTTGTGGTTCCCTGGAGCAGAGCCGGAGCATCCCCTGTGCCATCTGGGAGTGGGAACAAGGTTGAGCAGCCTGGGCAGCAAGCCACCAAAAGTGAAACCCCTTCCTTCAGCTGCGTCCCTGGGTCCTGCCCCCAGGAAGCCCCCGAGACCCCCGAACGTTGATCTCAGCTCTTTCCGAAGTGCAATGCCTTCAGTCCACAGAGGAAATGAAACAAGTAAGAGATTTCTAGCTTTTCTCCCCATATCAGCCCTTCAGAAAATGAATCAAAAAGTATAGTTCATTGACATCTATAAGACGTGTGGAAATGAGGGGTCATTGCTCATTTCTCACATCCTCCTCAAACATTAGAAAGAGCCGATCATTGGCAACGCAGATGCTTTTTGCCCTTAATCTGGGGAAGGGATCTCATGTTC
This sequence comes from Anas acuta, assembly GCF_963932015.1. Lineage (NCBI taxonomy): Eukaryota > Metazoa > Chordata > Aves > Anseriformes > Anatidae > Anas > Anas acuta. The sequence goes on from NC_088986.1 coordinate 4,797,060, forward strand.
CACGTTGGGCACCATCCCCCGTGCAGAAACCTGCCTCCCTTCTTGCTGCAGCTCCATTGCGAGCGCCGGCAGCTGCTGTGGTTTTACGGCCAGCTGCAAAGCGCTGCGAGCTGATCTTTATCGCCCCGCTTCAATGCGAAATGCCTTCGCTCTGGAGCACACGGCTGTGGGAAGGCACAATAAAATCGGTAGAAACCAGTCTGCTAATCTCCCCCCCCCCTTATGTTTTAAATACAAGAGAGGGCAACGTCGTTAAACGTTCCAACATCAAGAAATGCAAGAGTTGAATTTCCCATAATAAAACCCTATTGATGTTTCATAATAGAATATTTTGGCCTGCTTATTAAGCTGCTAAATGCTGTTTCTTTATAGATACAGGCTTAATTACAGCCAGATCTGTAGGCACAACTTTTGCTGAATTCAAAGGGAGTTGCATTTCTAAGAAGGGCTCAGCTAAAATCTTGTTGGCTTACTGAGCCTGTGCTTGTTGCTCCGCTCTGGGCTTAGCAGGAGTCACAGGCAGAGATTTTCACTGGAAGTCTTCCCTAATGTGCTTGCCTTTTCTAAACATGCAAATGGCACAGAGGAAACTAGTTATTTATATGTCATCACTTGCGTGCCCTATCAATATTGCTCAGCTATTGATCTCTAGAAAGCCTGAGACCGTTGCCTGGAAACACGAAATAATGACATATTAACATAGCCACATCCACTGGCAATCCTATTTCATGCCCATCTCTGTGTGCTGCCTCGAGGAAAGGCCTCCCCGTTGCACCTCTCCGTCCCTGCAGATGCTTTTTTGCCTCCAAAAGCTAATCCTCTGTGTGTTTGTGTGCAGCTGATGAAGACGAGGATTACCTGATCCCCGAAAGGTGAGCATGTGGTGGGGGCACCCTGCTCCCTCTCACCCACCGAGGTTTTTGGCAAGGTGATGCTTTTGAGGGCTGTTGCAGAAACAAAGCCCCGGCAGGTGTTGGGGTTTTGGCAGCAGCCTCGCTGTGTGTTTGTGCAGCAAGGGCAGTGCTGCCCCTGCCCTCCGGCTTCAGCCGCCTCCAGATGCCCAGGTGAGAATTTCATGGGGTGGCCACCCGAAACCCTTCACTGGGCGATGTGAGATGGTCAGTTCAGCTTCTGGTGTGGCCATGTATGAAATGGATCAAAAAATCTCAGACACGATTGTTTTGGTGTGCTAGGGGATCCTGGCTTCTTCTGGTCTGCCTCTGACTTGTCATGAGGGGTCGTAGGGTGATCCCAGATCTGTACCAAAGAGATGTTGGTTCATGGGGAAGTGTTCATATACCTGTTTTTGACAGGTTTATGGACCTATATAGATATATGTATGTTGGATGCATGGACATACTGTGAAAATGGGAAACAGAATGGCTGAACTAAAGGAAAAGGAGCCAAATTCTTAACATACCTTCAGCGCCCAAACAATGAGCTCTTGCAACAAACAACACAGACAGTTGTGCTTCTCACATCGTGAGGTGTTCCTGCCAGGGCGGGCCTGTGTTTTGAGTAACTTTCAGCCTTTACTTGTCAAAGGAGAACTGGTCAAAAAATAACCAACCCAATAACTGTTATGCACCACAAGGAAGCTGTCCCAGTAGCTCATTACATCAAGATTAGCAATCTTTCTCTCATACCTGTGATATGGCCTTTACAATAGGTCACTTGTTAAATATTAACCATGTTGTAAATGGGGAAACGAATTAATTGCATAACAGCAAATAATGGGAGAAATTTTCCTCCCTGAATCCCAGAGCTGGGAGCCTCACCAGCTCTGAGGGACTGTAAAAAAAAACCAGTCCCTCAAAGCCCCTGGTGTTGTTGCTTGGGGCACCTAATCCTGGGCTCCAGCTCCTTGTTTGGGGATAAACAGGCAGGGATCCACCTGCCCAGCTGTGTTTCAGGTCCAGTGGAGCACTGTTGCTTACCAACTATGGTCTGGTGCCCAGCCAAGCACCAAGGATGTTATTTTACCCCAGGAATGGGGAAGTGAAAGGCCAGGGTTCTTCCTGACCAGGAAGTCCTTTGGTGTCAGCACAAGTTTCTGCCCAATTCTAGCTGTCATTTCTCATTCTGACTTCATGGCTGTCCAAACACACCTTGAGCTCTTTGTTCCTGTTGCTGCAGTTTGCAGTGACTACCTGGTTCTTCCTATGCTGGAGCTCAGTTGTGGCAGCAGGATAATTCAAGGGAAACCAATCCCTCCCTGAGGTTTATTATAGACTTGATGTTAACAGATCCCATGCAGTTCTTGCTACAGATCTTCCTGATGCTCTCTCACCCAGGGGATTGCCTCAAAGGCCACCCAAACAAAAATGAGCCGAGCTTCCCTTCTCCTACTGTTTCCCAGGCAGATGGTGTTGGAAGAGGCTCTTTCCCCCACTCTGTGTTATTATTTTTAAGTTGCTTGTATGAAACAACCTTGCTTTGCCTGAGAGGACTTGTTTCTCTCTGCACCCATTCCCAAACGGCATTAATCTGAATTTCTGCAGGAAGAAAGGGGAAAAGGAGGTTGAGGAGGGTCTGGGCTGGGAATCTGAATATTGAGGCTGTGTGGTGTGGGGTTGGACGCTGCCAGCATGGAGCCCCTCACTTCAGCTCAGGAGTAAGACCTTTGGATGTACCCTTTGATACCTGTTTTGGCTTTTTTATTTTTTTTTTTCCTGCCTGTTTCTGTAAGTGAGAAACAGCTTGCTGAACAATGCAATGGGATTGTTGTTACTATTTAAGTAGTTGCAGCAAGCTTGAAAATTGTTGCACTCAGATTTCCATGGGCTTTTTGTTCTGTTTCTCCTTGAGGTATCACTGTAGGCAGAGGACCATAATCCAAGCACAAAGTCCCCTGATGTGCTTCAAGCTCTGTATCTGCAGCACAATCTCCTAAAGGAAAAGCAAGTGGCAGTGTGGGGTCACGGGGAGGCTCAGCTGAGCCCCGCATTGTGCACAGGTCTCCTCTCCCTCTGAGGAATTCTTGATTTCACTTTGCTTTCTTGTAGGCTCGGTATCAAAGCACTTGAAGTTCTTGTCCTCAAGATGAATACATTTTTATTTTTTTTTTCAGACTTCTAAAAAGGCCAGAAAAACACTTTTTCTCTCTTTTCTCTCATCCTCTCAGTGCTCAACTTGAAGAGCAGCATAATTGCGAAGAAACCCCGATGTACCCGAATCAGTCTGGGGACACCACAACCTTGTGTGTCATTGAAGGTACTTTGCAAGACTAGACTGTTAAAGGAATCGCATGTTGTCTGGGACAGCCTTTAAAAAAGGCAATATTATCTCTTCTTCAGCTGAAGAAAACAACAGTTGCACGTTGGTTGGGCTGAGCAGATGACTGCCTGTATTGTTTCTCTGCACACTGGCAGGGTATGAGGACTCTGGGGTACTGACCAGAAAATAAGTTAGCATTTTGGTGGTGAGATGCTGCTTACGGTAAAAGTACAGTGGGGAGAATTCAACAGACATTGATTATGTGGAAGGAAAAGGGAAGAAGAGAGTAAAGTAGACCTAAGTGTCGTCTTGGCAATGAGGGCTTTCAGCGTAAGGCTCTCTTCCACCTCCTCTTCCATCATTACTTCATTTGAGTATAATTTTCTCTATCAGAGTTGCCAGTGCTCTGTGTTTTTTTTTTGTTTGTTTGTTTAATATTTGCCACTTGGAGGTGAAATCAGTTTCTGCCTTGTTTGTTGTTTTAATCTCCCATTGGAATGGGAGCAAAACAACCTCCTTGGGGAGACCCATCAAAACCCTCTTGGGTTTGCCCCAAGGACTGTGAAAATTGTGGCCAGCCTGACACGATGCTGCAGTGCTCAGAACATAAAGCAGTGCTAAACAACAAATTCAAGGACCCTGGGCAGTATAACATGGTGAATGTGTGCCTGGATGTTGAGCATATGGGCTAAACTTGGGGATTGATACTTGAAGTACAGTGATCTAATGTTTACTAAAAACTAATACCTGTTCACAAATATCTTTTCTAGCACCGAAGGTAGAGCCTCAAGAACAGAAGGTAAGTCTCTTCACAGCCTGTTTTGACCTTTCAGGTTCAGCTGTACTGTACATCCAGTGTTTTCCTATCTTAGAAGCTTTTAATATTCATATTTCTTATATACTGGGTATTTCTCTATGTTTGTTGTCTGTGAAGACTCTCAAAGAACAAATAAGAAAATGCAGAGGGGACATGAAGATTAATGAGGTTCCCAAATACAGTCGAGGTGAGAGTCAATTCCCTTGACTTCCTCTTCAAACATGTAAGGAAGTGGTAACACCATCTGGACGTTGGTAGGAGACCAAGTAAGTGTCAAGCACCAGCATCAAGATCATAAATTCTTGAAGGCAAAATCCACTGAATTGCTCTGGAAATTCCTGCCAAAGGCAAGGTGGTGCTGGTAATCCCTCTTTGAAGGCATAAAAGCAAAAGTGAGCTAACTTCTTTGTCACAGCAGTGTTCTCTGAGCTTTGGCTCATAAGTGAGGGCAAGGTTTGTGGGAATGACCATACGAGTTCTCGTCCTCTGCTGCAGGGATCCCTGCTGCTATGACCCAACACTTCTCATTTTACCCTGGCTACAAAACCGGTGGCAGCTCACCTTGGCAGGGGAGGCATCCTGCAGGGTGGTGCAGGGAAGGGATTGCTACAGGTGTCCCCAGGGAAGCCCGGCGTGGCTGCACAGCAGAGTCTGTAGCTCATGGTGGGTAACTGGGCTGAGAGAGCAAGTCCCCTCATGGCAGGGAATGACTGGGTGTCAGTTCTGCCTCTGTTAAAAGAGGGAAAACTGCATTTTAGAAAAGGTCAAACTCCACTTTCAAATACTGACTTGCAAAGCAATCAAAATTGTCCAGGAAACAGCGTAGGCTTCCAAATGCACTTCTCTGTGCATGATTTGCAGAGAGGTTCTCTGGCTCATCTGTAGTCTTATTTTATGGAAGGTTGGAAAATCTTTAATAAAAAACCATTCCTCCTTTGCTGTAAGCTCTCCAGCCTGCAATTGCTGTTTTTCTGACCAGTAGCCTCATTGGCCTGATCCCTTGCACTCTTACGTTATTTCTATATAGTTTGTCAATATGTGTATCCCCTGTCCTGCAAGCAGAGGAAACATCCTTGTATGATGACTATTCCAAATGTGAAATGCTTCTGGGTTCTCTAAAGAAATATTTCTTTAAATACTAGCTGACAGTTGAGGTCTTGCACAAAAGTTTGACTGCTGCAAAAAGCAGGGTGCCTAAAAGCTTTCCTCTTCTTTATTCTAGAAACAGAAGACTCTTCCCTTTGGCAAATCCAGGTAATTTCCTTTCCATTCTCCCAGGCTGCTTCTAACCCCACAGCTAACCTAGGTTTGGGTTACGATATTGTAACGCTCAGGAAATAGAATGAAATTTCATAAATTTCATGACCAGGACAATATAGGTGATCAAGCCCTTCTGCATCAGCACTCAAGGTTTCTCAGCTTCTTTCATTATAAAGAGTTGGTTGAGGGGGTTGTCTCTTTCCACTGACACACACACACACAAATCTTGTTTTCTTACTGAAACTGGAACTCTTTCAGTGTAAGAAAGGAGAGGCATTGAGTTCTCAGACTGGGAAGCCCAGCTCCAGACTGGGAAGTTACAGCTCCAAAAGTGTGGTAAGGCAAGGTCCACACCAAATTTCACCCTGTAAATGGCACATTTCAAACTCCTGGCAGTGTTTAATTACTGTCATTAGCTGAAGTGTTTTGTTGTTGTTGTTTTTTGTTGTTGTTGTTTTTTGTGGGAGTTGAAGAAACACATGATGAAATGGTATCACTTCTTTGGGAAATATGATGCTGTGGAAAAAAAGTATTATTGCTGCTTCTGTTGCTGTATCTCCTTCCCTAAATTGCAAAATAATATAGCAAGGGGCAAGTCTCATGAGCCAGGTACCACCTCTGGCAAGTGGATCTAGCTACTCCATTGATATTACTAGAAAAGAGTCATCTTAGCTTGTTTTTGTTTTCCAAGTAACCGGTGGCATTTAGATCTTGGATTTGCCCTGACAGTACCAGTGTTTTTTTATGGCACCTGCCCCATTCAAAGGGAAAATGAGCTGCTTATTGTGGCACACTCATAAAGCAACATGTTTGTTGGTGACTTCACTTAAGTGTCTCTTTTCTGAGATCCCTTTCATTTCTGAAACTTTCAGTCCTTGGAGAGATACAATAGAAGATGAAAAAGAGGAAAAACCAGATCTTGAAAGAGTGAAACAGGAACTAAAGAAAATACTCAAGGTATCATATACTTAAGACTGATTTTAATAGCTACTGAAGGTTATTTCTTCTCCTCCTGCCATCTTTTTGTTCATGAAACACTTGAAATATTTGATTCTTTAATCACCCGTGTTGTTTTTTTTTGTCTTCTCCTTTGTTTGCCCATTGCCCAACTGGCACTGTCTAAAAGACCTGTAATGCTGCCAAGCAGCATGTACGTCTACCAGAAATCCCTGATGGAAAATAGGTGTGAAACCCTTCTAAGTCCACAGAAGGATAACTTATATTCTTATATATTAACTTATATCAGAAAGCTGTTTCTGAAGGCTGTATCCACTGAACCAGATGTCTGATCTCAGGCAGGTGGAAACGAATACGTATCTCTCAGCAGCCAAACCAGGGAAGATGGTAGAGGTGGGATAAAGGCTCTGCATGTGAAGCAAGATGTGACCAGTACCCAGCCTGCAAAGCATCCTACCCCACAGGGGCTGGCAAAAGACAGAGCAGAGCCCCGTGAGTATCTCATTTGGCTGTTGAGTGTTTCCTCAATCCTCGGTCCCATCTGTTGCCCAAATGTCTCTTCCATATGGGAAAAGACGTTAAATTTGGATGGAACTCTTGAACCAATTTAGTTAAACCAGGGCAAAAGGTTGCATGCACATTTATACTCCGGTTTGAATCATTTATTTTGGCTTTGCAAATAGCTTCCTAAGTTGGTTAACCATCTGCATAACTCAAACCGAGGTGTTTGTTTTTCTAGCAGATTGCCCTTATCCGAGAGAGCTGAAATCCATCTCCTCCACTCCAAATAATTTACTGAGTCTCAGAAGAGGGTTTGGCCAGGGCTTGTGGTAGAAACACACGTGAGCAGGATGAGAGCCTGACGTCTCCCTCTGTCTCCTATTAAGATGGATGACGATTCCTTGCTCTATCCTCTCAGTGGCTCCAGTGAGCCTTCTTGTATGGTTACGGCATCTGACCTTGGGCTCCTCCTCTCAAGGTGCTCTGAGATAGCATCCAGAGCTGGTGACGTGCACCTGAGCTGCAGTTATACCCAGCCATGTCTCCTCTGTAAATGCTACTTTGCAGCTTCAGGTGTAAGCGTGCATGAGCTGTGTTTTGCTAAGTGTCGACCCTGCCCCTGCAAGCCATTAGTGTGTTATGGCAGGATTTCAGAGGTGCAGGAGAGAAATGCAGCTCTGCTGGGCACTGTGGACAGAACAGGGGTGTGATGGAGAAAGTGCAAATTGGCTGTGGTTGTTATTGGTGTGGTTCTGGGGATGTGTTTCTTTTTAATTTTGAATTACTTCATAGTCATTTTCCGGTTTGGTTGGTGTCTGTTTTTGTAAGTGGTGTTTCTGGTTTGCTTGACCTTTGGATGGCTGGAGGAAATTCTCATGGGATTTTTTTTTATCTTTATTTTTTTTAGAAGTACTCATGGTGGACCTCCTGCTCCACCAGAGGGGCTGACTTTGAGAACTGATGTTCCCTCAAGCCCCCCATCCTTCTCCTTAAGGAGAGTTGCTCTCTGGGGCCTGAATGTTTTGCAGAAATTTCTGTTGTTAGCTAGAGCGTGTTGTGGTGGTACATGCTTCTGGTGAGAGCTCCTGTATGGACCTGTGCTCATTTAGGAATAGTATCTGTTTTGATTTGTGTGGCTGCATTTCTTCTAAATATATTGTTCCAACACTTCTTTTAAATTCATTAAGCATTTAATATTGCCACTGAACAGAATCCTCCAATAACAATCTGTTTCTAACCTTGTGAGGTGCAGCTCTCATGCTTTGTTTCCATCCCCTGGGGGAAAACACTTCTGGGAGGCTCTCCCTCCTCATCTCCTTTCCAATATGTTGATTTACAGGTGGATTCCTGATGGGCTGGCCCATTAGTTGGGTCTCAGCAGCTCTAGAAGCCATGTTAAGCCTTCCCTTTAACCACACCTGCAAACATCTGTGAATAGTCCCTTGGGAAGTTTTCAGCTGAGGAGGAATTGGCTCAAAGCTGCTACAACTGAGAATACTGATGGATATTTAATTTATTTTTTTTAAACCTAAAATATTTCAAAACTTGAGGTTATTTTTTTTTTCTAAAGTCTTAAAACTTACACTATTTTAAAGTTCTTCTGAAAGTAGCTCAGAAGAGAGACTTTTCTGGACTCCAACTGCCATCCTCAACAGCTGTCCTTGCCTTGGGAGAAGTTGCTGAGAAAAGCTCCCAAAGCAAAAAATCCTTTCTTGTTTCCAGCACCCTACGTGTATGTTGGTGCTCCAGGACCAGGGGAAGAAGAAACAGCTTTGAGCCAAAATACTCTGCCGACACCAGAGGATGTGTACGATGATGTTGAAGGACTGCAGGATAGACTGTGAGTATGGACAGGGAGGGGCTCATTGCAATGGCTGAAATGAAATGTCTTTGATAAAATAGGCTGCAGTAAACCCCCAAGTAATATTTCTGTCTTGTCTTCTAGCAGCCATGCATCAGACGTCTCGAGTCCATCTGCTTCAGGCAGCAGTAAGTGCAGCACATGGGGTAGCTCAAGCAGGGCTGCTTTTAATTTGGGCTGGTGCCTGGTAGATGACGTGAATACCTTCATTTAACTTTCAACATCTATAGTGTCTCCTCGGGCCCGATTGCTCTCAATTCCCATTAAAAGCAGTGGGGAGCAATACACGTGTCTAGCATGGAATTCATTTGAGCAACTTTGAAGCCTCTGTTAGGGTAACATGTAACGGCCTGGATGCAATTTGTCCAGCAAAACTCACCTCATTGCTACTGAACGTGGTTTGTGATAATGGCATGCCTTGGTTTTAAGTTTCAGGAAGCAACTGCGAAGAAACATATGAAGATGTTGAGATCGGGGGTGATAATCCAGCAAAAGAGGAGTAAGTTGCAATTTATTAGCCTGTATTTCAAACTTGATCTCACATGCCAGGTACTGGCTGGAAGCCTTGTTTTCCTAATGCAACTCCAGGAAAGTTGTTGTATGTGTGGGTTTCTGCCCCCCTTCCTCTGTCTTTCCCCTTTGGCTGACACTTAGGGAACAAAAATCAGTCAACAAAATTAACTCCCTTAGCAGCAAGGCCTTCCTATGAGAGCTTGCAGCATTCTCCATCCACTGGAAGTGCTCCCCTTACGGACCCCTGCTAGCACAAAGTCTTGCTCCCCTCTCGGGTAAAAGCCTTGTTCCGCTGTAGCTGAGAAGTGGCACCTTTTCGTATGCCCAAGGGACAAATGGGGACACTGTCCCCATAAAAAGGGACAAAATGCTGACATTTCAGATCTCAGATAGTTGGAAAGCTGAAAGGAGTCCAGGCTGTGAGCTAAAGCCTGCAGCTGACATGCTCCAAGTTACTTGCAGCCTGCTCTTTTTTTACAGGGCTTCTCATGATGTTTGCTTCCAGAGGGTGTGTTATAAAAGCAATGAGTTTTGCAGCCTCAGGTTTACACACTGCCTGAGCTTCCCAAATGGTGAAACTTGAAGTTAGTTGTGTTTTTACTTATTAGTTTTGTATGGTTCCCTGCCCTTGCAGATTTCCTGCATCCCTTTGTAAGAAATAGAGACAGCCTTTGGGAACGGCATATGGGCTGCGGATGCTGCACACAATTACTTCGAGTGCATCTGGTGGCTCTCTTCTAAGGAGCAGTGTGGGAGGAATAATAAGGTGTTTCTGTACATCTGCTTTTCCCTTATGGATGTGGGACTCATACTGGCGTGCATCTGGATTCGAGTCTAGCTTAGGCATGCATGTAAAGCCTGCCCCTCTCAGAGAGGGGGGAAAAAAGTAGAGGAAACTTGAAACCCTGGAAGTGACTGGGCAGTTATTTAGAGGTGATAGCATCGCTTCTCTGCTGATTGTCCACAGGAGTTGTGTGGTGGAGGTGCACAAGTGTCTCCAGCCAGATGTGCTGGTGTCTGCATCCCATCCCTGGACTGCCTGCGGGGAGCTCCAACTCCAGCTTTGCTCCTTCCCCATGCCTGTCCTGCACCTCTGTGTGCATGGGTGTGCGACAGTAGCAGAAATTAAACTCTTCTAATTCATGGGAAAACGGAGGAGCAGAGCATCTTGCTGGAATTATGTAAAGAATTGTTGCAAAGGAATTATTCAACAGAGCTGGGGCTGTGACCAAATTCAGGGGGTTCAGAGCTCAGTATCTTAACCCCCAAAGCACTCTACAAAACCTTTCTATTGTTCCCCCATGCAGGGCTAGCTATGCTAACACATACATAAGGTATTTTTAATAGCACTTGTGCATGGGTAATATCCCCCATGTGAGGATCTTGGTTCTCTGCAGATAGAGTAATAGAAAATCACTGTAGCTTTGCAGCCTCTCTTAAGCTCCAGAGAGGTGTGTGTGTGTGCAGTGGAACGCCTTTCTGAAGGGCGTACATGACAGAAATGTGTGATGAAGGGTGGCACAGACCAATCTTCTGGATGTCCTCCTTTAATGTGCGTTGTGTGCCGCTGGGGATTTGTTGTCCCTTTCATCAGTTTTTACTCCAAATGCATCTGGATCAGTCTGCAGCTGCTCAGTCAGGGAAGGACAGGGAGGGACTTTGCCCCTTTTGTATTTTAGCTGCAGTTAACACAAAAGTTTAAAGCTAGGCAAAAGATTTGAGCTTGGACTTCATAATTAGTCACCTTTCACTGCATCTTTGACTATCTCATTGAAACCATCATTCATCCACATGATGCTATTAGGGCTAACGATAAGCTTAAATGATATTGCTGAAGTGAGGCTTAAGGTCTGCTGACTCTCCTCTACCTGCTTTGGGACCTTGGGGGCTCTGAATACTGCACCTCATATACTTCAGTGCCTAGTGACTCTCTAACTTAAAATCTTTTCTGTTTTGGGCAGATCGGAAAGACAAAAGAGATTTGGAAACCTCTTTAAAATAGAAAAATTGAAACTGAATACCAGGTTTAAGGAAAACTTAAGGTAAGGAAACATTGATTGTCCAGCCCTTTCCCCCTCCAAACCTGAGCAGCTGTATCTGCAACAGTTTGAGATCAGGAGGATTAGAAGTAAGGAGTGAGTACATCTTTACCTGAAAAACAACACTCAGAGTGCTTCTGCCAACTCACTAGGAGCTGTTATGGCAGATGTGGACAGTGGCCTATCTGTGCAGCTTCTTTGGCATCAGCAATCTGGAAGAGCTGGTCCTAGAGCAGCATCCAAGTTTTCTAAGGTTTTCTGCTGCCCTCTGTACCTTTCCAATACCTCAGCATGTTGCAGCTGCTCAAGGGAACGCAGAAACACGATACCTGCTGCCTGGACCTGTTAGCCAAAGGCTTGCTGATGTGGCTCCTCAGGATTGAGTGTTTTCTTCCAAATACCATTTGTCGTCAAGCTGGCAACAGCATCTGCTGTTTAGGTTTACTGTTGAGTCTGTAGTCTAACAAGGGAGCAGCAAAAAGAAGAGAGAATATTGTATAACTTCCTGTAGGAACATACATTTTCAGGCATTCTTATTTGAGTATTTAAAACCCTGGTTAAATGTCCATGGAAAAACTCCTTCAGCTTTTCCCCAGGTGTGCAGCGGCTGCCTGCAGAGCCTGTCCTCCACCTCTGCCAGTGTGCGCCTCACCCTGTGCATGATGTAGGGCCAAGACTGAAAAAAGTTACTTTTTCTTATTATTTTGGAAATTCCAGGCTATTTTCTCTTCATTTCCTCTTTTATCTGAGGAAGGGTGCTCTCTGGATGCACTGTAGACCTTTCACAACCTGTTTTTTGAACGCACGGCTCTTGCTGCTGCCAGAGGGTAGAGATGACTAATTAGCAAGGGATGGCATTTTGGCAAAAGCTTTTGGTGTCAGGGATGCCATGCATCCAGAGCTGCCCTGCATTGCCTCAGCAGCAAATATGGCATGCCGCTGGCTTGTCAGTGCTCATGGCTTTTTTGGTGATGCTGATGTGAAAGCCTGCTTCTAAAAGCATCTTTCTCTCCTCAGATTGTTTTCCATTTCGGTACCAAATTTAGGTAAGCAACTTGCATGTATCTGGCTCTTGGGAATTTGTGCATGCATGAAGAGGGAAATGTATTGCACAATGGAGAATCAACTCTACAAGATTTTCAGATGGGCACAATGTGTAATGTGGCAGTGCTAATTGGAAGGCTTAATATAGGTTTATGCTGCAGTTGAGAGTTGGGGTTTTGTTTATTTTTTGGTAGTTTTGTTTAAAGATCCTGAGGATTTGGATATATCTTGGGAGGCAATGTGGGCTCTCTGCAAAGCTTCATTGCTGATCAGGCATTAACGGCCTGCTGGAGGGACAGGGTTGTTCCTTCTGTAAGTGGGATGGACACACCAACTGTTCCCACCATGCGAGGGTGCCAGAGTGAACCCCCTGTGTCCTTGGGAAAGAAAACTGCCCACAAACACATCTGGCAGACCCCAGCATCTTGCCTTGTGCTGGAGTTTTGGCCATCTTCTGGAGCTGTGAGGCTCTTCCTTTCGCCTTGCCTTGGCCCCTTTGGGTTGGGTGGCTTACAGCATCCCCATCCTCTTCTGCAATAAACTGTGTTGAGTGCCAGACTTGGAATGACCTTTCCCAATTGTCTCTGCTACATTTGGGTTCCAGCGAATGTCTCCCAGGAGGACATGGTGTATGACGATGTCGAGGCGGGGCAGAGAGAACCCAGGTGAGGAGCAGGGCCTTCTTCAGGGGATGGACTAGTAGATGGGACCCTTGGTGTGAGACTGGGGACCCTGCCGGGCTGCGAGGCACCAAGGGTCATGAGCTGGGCAGGACCCACTCCTCTGGACACAGTCCAGATGCACTCTGCTTGTGTGTTTAATTTGGCAAGAAACATCCCCCAAAATGTTCCTTTGACGTGACGTAGTTATTGCCAAAGATGTGAAAAGGGGAGAGCCGCTCGCTGCCGTGCAGCAAAACTCAGATAGTTTTCCTAAGGAAGGAAAAGCCCAGCTCCCAGAGCTGATAATCAGCGCGGTCCTGGCAAGCTCCTTGTCAGAAAAATTACTTTTAATAGGAACAGCATGTCTTGGTGCCTGGCTGCCAGATGATCACAGCGGCAGCGTGTGCTGGTACAAAGCGCAGCACATGCTTGCATCTGGGTGGGAGATGTGGGGGGAGGCAGAGAGGGAAAAATCGTGGCTTTGTACCAACTCGGGTTTGAGGAGGGGATGTGTCCTGCTGCAAAACCTCAATTTGTGTGGCTCTTTCCCCTCCCTCCTCTCAGAGAGAAGGATGACAAGTACAAAACCTGGATGCCAAAATTCCTGATGTCAAGAGATGAGAAGGACCGAAGGAAAAGCAGCGACGACGTGGACAGGTCTTTACTTGCATTAAGTGTTTTTCCTGTGTTGTCTGACTTTGTATGGGGTGTGTCGTGATGCGGTTCTCAAGTCACTTGCAGGAGCAGGATGCCCTTGCTTAAGCAAACATTGGTGTTTGGCTGCTGCTCCAGGGTCCTTCTCCTTTGAACCCAGCTTTTGGAAACTTTATGGAAAGTATTTTGAAGGCAAAACAAATTCTTGGATCTGAGTTGTGTGCAAGTGGAGGATACCTTGAGGGTCTCATCCTGAAGGTGTATGTGGTCTTCCTGCTTAGCTGAGACAAAAAAAGTGTTCCTTGCTATGCATTGGGCTGCTTTTCTGCTGTGCTCAGCCCCATTCCTTCCCTCATCGTGCCTTGATTAAATATTTCATCTCCATAGATCAGCTGTTGCTGTTTTGGCAAGACCATTGTTTTTGAAGACCCACACACAGTATCCTGTGTGTTCCCCTTGCCCTTAAAGTATTGATTTCTTTTTTTTTTTTTTTCTTCCCCATCAATGTTTATAACATTGCCTCTTGCTGTACCATTTGTGCACGTGAAGTTGAAGATAAAACTTTGTTACCAGTGCTGCAAAACCTCACATGGAAGCAGGCAATTTCATTTCCCTTTTAGATTAGAAAAACGTGAGCTGCAATGAGCTTTCCATGGTCTAGACCCTGTGACTTCAAACAAATGGAAATCAGTGATATACTTTCTGGGTTCCTACCACAGAGTTCCTGCATGGGGTTGCTAAAACACTGCTTGTTGTGTTGTGCGAAGTCATGTGCATAATTGTAGGGAATATCAGGAAGCTGATGCGATTTCATCTGCTCCTTAGAGAGCACAGCTCCTGTGAGTGGAGTCTGCCAATGACAAATTTCTTAACAGTTTAGAAGTCCTTAATTTCAGCTCTTGTTTCCCCTTCCTCTTAAAATTAAAAGCATGAAAATTAGCCAACTGTGAATAATTTATTGCAAGTGTTGAGTTTTTTCTTTTTTCCCCCACCATCTTAATTTTAAAATGAATGTCACAGCTATAACCCCACATATAAACCAGAAAGAGTGGCATCTCCTTTGCTCCCCTTGACTTAGTTGTAAGAGCTTGTTTTTCATTTTATAGTGCCATATAAACTTTTGCTTTGGTGACGTTCTCCTCCATGTGCTAAAAAGGCAATACGAACCTGCAGGGCTATGTTGAGCCCTTCTTTCATTATCGGCTCATGATAAAAATTACCTGGGGACCCTTTTTGTTTGAATATAAATAAAAACAGGAGATAAATTGCTGGGGAAAAAGTCAACTGTCTTCTACAAAACCACAATTGATTTGAAACCCTTGATAAAGTGCTAATTTGTTCTCCTGCCATTTACAGCGAGAATACTTGTTACAAATGGAGATACCAAATGGCTCAAGTTATGCTCACCAATAAATTTGAGTTGCATGTTCATCCATTTATGAAAACAGCAAAATGAACAGTGTGCTTTGGTCTTGATAGAGTTCATTGCAGACAAACCTGGAGCAAGGCTCTGGGTTGCATTTCCTGCTGTCTCCCAGTGCCAGAGGATACCAAAATGACGCTCAGAATGTATGTTTCTCTTGGTGCAGAAGTATCCTCAAAATCAGGAAGAACAGTGCAGAAAAAAGCAAGAAGATGGAAAAAGAAGAGAAGATTTTTAGAGAAACATTTCTGGTATGTGAGCCTTTTTAGAGCTGTATCTGTGCCATAGGAGGAAAGCAGGTATGTGTCATGTTTAAGAGTTGTACAGTGAGAAGTTTTTGGTTCTTAGCTATGCTGGGAGAGAAACCCACCTGGCCTGCTGTGTTCTCCCCTCATCCAACATCTCCATCAGGGATGTTTTTGGGCTTTCCCCCCCTCTCCAGCCCCAAACAAAGCCTCACAACCTATCCCCTCCCTCTCTCCCCACTGCCCTTGAAGACATCGCACACACCTGTAGGATGACATGTGCTTTCATTTCCTTCCTGCAGTACGACAAGGAGATCAGTGTCATCAACACCGCGACTGCCGAGTGCTCCGTCCCCAGTAAGAGGAGAGCTGATCTCCCGCTCACAGCTGGCGAGCAGCTGGATGTGATCGATGTCACGGAGGGCAATGCAGTGATATGCCGCAACTCGGAGGGCAGATGTAAGTTTGCAGAAGCTCTCTGGTATGAGTGGTCATCTTTCAATCTAGTTTTAAGGAGCAAATTGGCTCATCAAGTATTATGTGCTTTGTGCATAGCCATAGTATTTGCTCAGGAGTTTACTGATTTGCTTATTTTTTCCCCTTTTCTCAGATGGGTATGTTCTAGTGGAGCATTTAAACTTCAGGTAAATTTGGGTTTT
This sequence comes from Anas acuta, assembly GCF_963932015.1. Lineage (NCBI taxonomy): Eukaryota > Metazoa > Chordata > Aves > Anseriformes > Anatidae > Anas > Anas acuta. The sequence continues at coordinate 4,812,911 of NC_088986.1, forward strand.
ATTTATTGTGATGCATGTTTTCTTCTCCCTCTATGTGGATATTTGAGATCTAGAGAATCGTGCTTTAAACTTCCAAAGCCAAGGGATGGCTAATGTGAACAGACACTATTAAATATTTCTTATTTGAGTCTGCTATTAGTTACCCGGGTCCAGTCCAAATGCAGCTAAAAAAAAATGCTTGTCCAGTCATGAGCTGTATAAACTGGAAATTCTTGACTGCCTTCAGCTATGCCATATTAATTCATATCTGCTTCAAACTAGGCCCACTCTGTGTGCATTGCCCTTCCAAAACACATCCTTAAACCCCCTACTGCGACAGCATTTCTTTGCATGCCCCATTGTAATTGCTACAAATGAACCTCCTATTGCCAATGTGTCTGTTGCTGTGAAATTCTCTTCTTTGACAGGCACCACTAACCTCCCCGGAGCATCCCTGCGGCGCCCTTCTGAGCTTCATGGGTCTGTGAGAGCCCACATTTGTCAGTGGTGTAGACCTGATACACATGTAAATAAAGTTGTTTGTTTTTTTTTTACACTTGTAAACATGCAAGAGACTTTTTCATTTTTTGTCTATTTTGAATGAGTTCACTAACTTCTCTGAACTTTAGCTATTTTCAGGGTTTCTTACTTTCTGGAGTACCTCCTTGTTCAGCTCTGGAGTGGCTTACATTTCTGTATTGGCATGAAAAAATCTGATGCAGAAAACAGAAATGTAATTACTCCACATCCATTCACTACTGTCCATCTTAGGGGCTGGAATTGCAAGGTTTCCATAAAGGTTTGTTCCTCTAAAAATCAAATCATATAAATTTTTGGTCTTGATAGTATTGGGACAAGTATTTACTGCATTCTTGCTAGGTTCAGTATATAAAACAGTGGAAAAGTTGACTCATTCCTTTCAAATAATAAAAAATACATACATTTTAAAAAGTAAATAAAGCTTTCAGTAAAAATTTACTTTATTTTTGCAAGCTAACTCAGGCATCCAAGATATGTAAAGGCTGCCTTTTGGCTTCCCCCACTGCTTAGCAGCAGGTACTTACCCAACAGTTGTCCCTGTGTTTGGGCTGTGAGGCTGGGAGAGCTGAGTGCTTATTTTAAGAAAAATGCTCCTAAAAGTAGGAGGAGAAATATAAATTGCCACTGGCTTCTCCTTAGCATATCCAGTGGCTGGGTACCTTTTCAACACACAAAAAATGTGGACTCTGATTTTGTGTTCCCGGGTCTGGCAGAAACAAACTTGACTATTGCTGTGCAGCCCCCACCCCTCCCCAGCGCTGTATCAGTGCGCTCATAAATAATCCTAAAAATGTAGATGGCTTAATTAGAAATTATTAAATGTTCCAGGCTTATGAAAACACAGCAAAATAAAAACACTATTTGCCACAGGGCCATTTGAAAACTGGCATCGAAAAGATCAGAAAAACAGAGCAAATATTTAACATTTACTTTAAAGTCTATACAGGCATTCTTATTTATTTTACCATGTGGTTACTATTAAGTGTGTTGGCCAGCATCCACCCTGGAAAAAAAAAAAAAAAAAGACCAACAAAATAAAACCCCAACCCCCTTCAAGCATGCGCAGCTCTGCGGGCTTGCCAGCCCAAATATTTAGACTTCTCTAGCAGAGATGGAGAGCCGGGGAGCTAGAGCGCGTACTTGGCTGCAGAGCAGCCAGGGACATGTGTCCTTCACCCCCAGACTTCCTGGGGAACGAACCCGATAGAGGCCATGGAGATGCTAACTTACCTTTAGGCTCTCTTGTACGGCAATATTTAGGAGTGATCCCATCAGGAAAACACCTTCCTCATGACTGCTTCCTCCCCATCCCAGGCTAACTCAGAAGGCCTCACCTGTTAACAATGCACCCAGCGGATGCGATAGGCGAGTCTTGCATTAGCGGCACGTGCAAATTCTCTTTTGTTGAGGTGAAGCACAAAGGGCTGTGCTGGTGCTGGCTGCAGCGAGCAGCTTGGATAATGCACGGAAGCCTTGCAATGCACTTAAACTATTTTTCTTCATGGCCAGGTTCCAACACATACGCAGAGGGAAAGTGCCTGATTAGGATTGACTTAAGACAATACCAAATGCTTTACATACAGCACCTTAGATTAGATTTCCTCAATTAAACCACAGATTGGCTATACTTAGGTCAAGATACTGTTTAGGAAATTGAAGTTTTCCTTTCCTTCTCTCTTTTTTTTTTTTTTTTTTTAAATAGCCTTGCTGGTATATCCTGAACGAATCAAAACTTAGAAAAAATTAGCATGTAAATTTCAAACCCACATTTCTTTTCAATATGGAAATCACTGTGTTAACGTTTCTGATCTGCTGAATATGAGGGAGAACTGGAATTTCTTAAAGCCAGTTCTATCACAGAAATTGCGATTAAAGGAGACTGCAGATAGGGATGAAGCTGGAGCGCTCACTGCAGCTTTGTGCTTTATAATTGAATTTACGTCCCTCTGAATCGCAGGTATACATGAACTAGCCCCCGGTTTCTTATCCAAACTCTTATTTTTTGCAAAATATCTTTAAAATATTTGTTTCTGTTCTTTTGCATAAGAAGTCAGGTTCATCAGCTCCACTAGATGCATGTTAAAATGGGAGAAAAAATTGTGGGCCTGGCTTATGGTGTGCATTCTGGGTTGGGGAAGCCAGTTTTGTTACACACTCAGATATCTTAACTCTTCCCTGCCCCTTCACCCAGACAGTAAGTTTTAAGGATTTGTTGCTATTGTTTTTGTTTGTTTTTTTTTTGTCTCTGAGTTTATTAAAGTGCAAATGTCAACCATGGAAACAGCTATCACATGCAGTGCAGTACACTGAGAACCACTTTCCACACCATCAACAGAAGGTAAAAGGCTTCTTTGTGATTACCTAATGCACAGTTACTTGCACAAAGGCCAAAACTGAACCCAAACTCTGTGCCCTTCCACAAAGGCTATACCTAGAAATAAATCTCAATTTCAATGAACCAGTCAACACAACCTTCCCAATCAGTTGACAAAGTACATAATGTCAAGAAGGATGGAGTAGTCATAGAACTCAGTATTCTCTTCTGAGCTTCATGTTAATGATATGTTGGAAGAGATGCTTATACTCAGAACTTTTTAAAGTTCAGCGTCTTAGCAGAAGAAAATCATAAATATTCTTTATAATCCAAACAAAACCTTGCAATGGGCTAGTCTGGTTCCTATCTCAGAGGTGAGGATTGTCTGCCCAGAGATGCTGGGCCATGGGTACTACAGTTGTCCTGGGATTCAGTTTTGCTTTGCACTCTAAAAGAAAAAAACAAATGCATTGAGGTACAAAACACATGAATATAACATGATACAGAACACATGAACATGCTTTCAGCAACAAGAATAAATGTTACCATGTCTACAGTATCTACTTCACAGCTTCGTGAGATGAGGATAAATAAACTATTTCAAAACTTGGATTAAAAAAAAAAAAACACAAAAACTTAGAGATGAGTCTTACAAATATATTTTTTTTAAATTAAGGCAGCTTCAGCAAGAATTTCAAGGCTTTTTGTTGGAAACAGACTGTTTCTGTAACACTAAACATGCTTTGAATCCATAGTTCTGACTGACTGTCTAATTTTGATGCTTAAAACTAGCAAAGATAAGTGCATTACGTATGTGCAGCATCAGTTCTGCTGCAAAAGTCAGTGTTTGGTCAACAGGAATAATGTGGAAATTCTGAAAATCAGTTCATCTTTCAGGCATGGAGAGAGAAACCTCTGAATGAACCTTTAAATCCATGTCCCAAGAGGCAGACTGGAAATTCAGAATTATAGGAAGCTGTTGCCTTTTTGTAAGTAAATGGTGAAGAAAAATCAATGAGGGAAGGACTCAGGAAGCCAAAGGAAAGCACTAAGTGGAGAGCCCATGTCAAAGACCTTAAGAAAGGTGGCTGTAAATAGTTGCACAAAAATGAATCCTAAAACTTTAGAATACAACAATACAGAAGCTGGAGCAGGGATTTGTTTGGCTCACCTGAAGGGACGGATGTGAGATTCTTCCCCCCATCCCTCTCTGAACCAATACAAAAACAAAAACAAAAAAACCTGCACAACAAATGATACTTCAAGTTTTCAGGAACATGGCCTGCATGTCTCACCGGTATGATTCTGCGTGAGCTGCGAGATTTGTGCACCTCGGGAAATAAAGCTGCAGTTTCCAGCAGTCCTAATGTGTGTTGAAGGCACGATTTCATGTCCTGTGCTAGGGTCTCTCTTCCTTCTACATGGGTGCACAAAAGACTGATGGTAAAGAGCAGTAAAATGAAACGGAGTAGACAGAACGGTTACTTTGTTCAGACTTCATCTATTCTGATATGATTTGGCATTGTAATCACACAAAAAAAATATATATACAACAGATACGAACCAGTTGCTTCATTTTTTACACCACTGCCCACATCCCTGTGCTTGTACACACCTTCTGAAAAGCTGAACTCGACACACATGCTGCATGTGCACTTCTAACTTATTAAACTAAAACCTCCCGCTGCCTTTGCCTGATCAGCTCCAACTCCTGAGAACCAAACCGCCCCTGCCCATATAATATACACATATATATATTTGCCAACTAGTACATTACAAGCTATTTCTGAATTAACTCACCCAGGAGCTGGAGGTTAATGCTGGAGCCTAACTGACCTCTGCATGGTGTCTCTCTCCCGGCTGGGCTGAAGCAATGTTCGGGTGAATCTGTGGCTTGCAAAGCACAGCTGTCCAGTGGCTTATGAAGAATTGCACTTGGAGGAATTCAAGTTTGTTTAGTTCAAATACATCTACCCTGCTTTTCCTAATAGTCGTGCACGTACCAGTATAACTCAAACATCAGACCACAGTGTAACAGTGTAAAAGTTAAACTTTGCCTCCAGAAAGTATAACTGGAGGTCAGTAGTTTCTTCGCTTCTGGGAACCAGAAAACAGCCTATTTGAGGGTTAAAAAAAAATAAAAATAAAAATGATGAATCTTCTCAGAACATCTCCAAATGCAGCATGGATTTAAGTAAGGCTGTTTAATGGAGAGTTTCATCTCATCTGTTCGCTGAGGAGGTCCTTCCACCAGCTCTGGGCTGGAGCTCTACGTGCTTACCACCTTGACCTACTTGCTTCAATGCCTCTGCTGAAAGTAGCTTCGTCTCTTTGCTTTTCTCCATATGGAAACCTGAGACACTCTTGTTGCCTTTTTGGCAGGACTGGTGTTGCAGACCCATACACTTAGTTAATGTTTGCATGGGTCTGAGAAGATGCGAAGTGCCACAAGGTCTTATCCTACCAGCTAGAAATCCCACGTGCCTCCAGGAAGCAAGTATTGCTTCCTTAGGGAACGTGCTGCTGCTTAGCACTACTAATCCTGCTGGGTAGGAAATCCCAGAGGACAAGTGTAAGGCGAGACATCAGTACATCTACACACCTCTGAACTACAGATTACATCTAATGCACGAGCCCATTATCAGCTGGGCCACAGTTGTTTCCAGGACAAGTGCCTTGGCAAAATGCTAAATTGTGAGTGATGACTTAAACAGCCTCTTACATTTCAAATATACTTCACAGCAGGGACACGGAGATTCCTAATTGTTTCCTAGATGGGAATTCCTGTCTGTACCTGCAGCCACTTGGCCACCCTGTCCTGCTCCTTTCTGAGGAGCTTATCTCCAGCACCTAAAACATCCAGGTCTGTTTGCCTAACATTTACTGGCATCTCAGCACTGATCCAAAAGCTCCTAAGGAGCAAGATGCTGGCCAGATTTGGCTCTAGGGCTTTTTCTTTTGTTTTGTTTTGTATGAAGGCTTCTGTATTCTCTGTTCTTTCTTATACTGGAGCACAGGAGATATGCATCACCTGATAGCCACCAGGCACACTGTCAAAGCCATCCCTCACCCCAGAGTATTTTATTTCATAAGGATAATATAATAAAAGCTTATTACAAAACCTAGGAGTACTACAAATATTTCCAGTGTTTCCTTTAAAAACAAAATTGTTCTGCTGTCAGGTTTGTAATCCAAACACTGCCGTGTTGGATTCTGCATATGAGAACTTAACAGCAAAACGGATGGGTTTTTGGCAGCTTTCTACTTTGTGCGGCTTCTGGAAAAAACGGAGCTGGAAATTCACACTAGTGAGAATCAAAACGTAATCTGTAACAAAAGTAAGGCAATTTTGTGTTTGTTAAAAAAAGGGACTTCAAGTTGAAAACGTCCACTTAACTGCCAGTAGATGGCAAAAATATCCTGTATTTGTCTTCATTACCTAAAATGATTAGTACAAAAGGCTGAACGTGTCTTTCTCTTCCTTGCTTCTCGTAGAAACTTTCAGAAAGTATAAATTAAAGTGCAACTGTACAAAAAAAACAATTCCTAGCAAAAACCATCTAGGGTCATAAGAAGCTATCAAAAAAATTGTTTTGTTTTGTTTTTTTAACATCAAACGACCAAATTCCTGGGACCAGTAACATTGGTTCTCCTTTGTTTTCTTAAAACAAAACCAAAAAAAAGTATGAAAAAAAAAAAACACCCAGGATTTTTTGGCAAACTTTTCATAAAGCATTTGTCCCTTGACTGATTAGCCTATTATGTTCCTTCGCAATCAAGTAAATGGAATTAAATACCATAGCAAAGCCAAGCAGATGCCAACGCTGTCCATGAGATTAAGCCTACGCGATGAGAAGTAGTAACTCTTTTAAACAAAGAAGTCGTCACACGTGCACTAGACTTTACCCTCAAATAACAAGAATTTTAACCTTAAAAATCCCCACAGTTTGTCTGAAAGTATAAAATCCTATCCTTCAGATAGTAAAGGAACAGTGAAATGTTCAAGATATCCCTGCCTTCTCCATGGAGCGGCGAGGTCCCAGCCCCTTCAGAATCAGGACAGCAGAGCTCTTTGTTCTCAGATCCTCCGGTGGGCGAAGGCAGGCGGCTTTGGCAGAGGTTTTGGGGTGGTGACGATGGCCAAAAGCTTCCTACGGGAAAGGTGAGAGGTAAATGTGCCAGGGCCATGCTGCTGGCTCTCGAGTGTGCAGGGAAGCTCCCCCTCCACGAGAATATTGAGGACAAAGTGCTGGATTTGGGGGGGCTCGGGAGCATCCTGTCCCACATCTGCAATGGGAGCTTTGCACATCCCACCCCTCACCCTTCTTTAGTAGGGGAAAAAGAACACAGGGTAGGATGGCACACTGCAGCAGTGCAGGAGCACTTCAGCAGCTGCTGGTTTTAGGAGAAAAGCATTGCCAGAGGCTCACATCCTCCCCCCGTTTGGAGCAGCACAGGGGTTTCAACATGAACCTCACTGCACACTGTGTTTGTCGTAGAAATAGATGCTTGGCCACAGCTCTGTAAATTCAGGATCAACCAGGAGGAAGGCGTCTACCAAAAAGTCAGCGATACGTTTGCTACTTTAAAGCCATGCCCGTGTTTCCCATTTGGTTCACAAGGAAAAGTCCATTGTATACATTTCACCCAGGTCTAACGAGTGAAATTAAGTTATTCCTGATTTCCTCAATGCCTTGTTAGAGGGGACTGGATCCTTTGAGAGTACAAAGGAGTACATTTTGGATCTTTTAAAAAAGGAATTGGTTCTGTGTCGCAGGCTATGGAGCGGTGAGGAGGACGAAGGAAGAAGAAGAAAGAAGGAACGGCCACGTCGGACCCGATCCTCACAGTGCGATACCGTGTGCTGGGGGAGCGGTGCCTGGCTCAGCGAGCCAGAGCCATGATCAGGCTGGCGCACATCTCGAAGAAGTCCATGGTGTGGCTGCCCAGGCGCGGGGGCACCGAGGGGATGCTGCCCACAAAGGAGCCGCTCAGGGACCCCATCAGCGACTGGCATTCGGTGGCTGCTGCGGCATCAATGCTCAGTCTCGGCCGGTGCAAACCTGCAGCAGAGCAGGAGCGCTGTGGGGTGGATGAGCCAGACCTCTGTTCCATCACCTCGTCTTCAAGGAGGAGAAAAAAAAAAAGGCAAGAAAAAATAAAACACAGCATTAGTTTGGCATGTTTGCTAAGGAACTAGTAATAGTAGTGGAGACGAATGGATCAGAAGGGCTTTAGGAGTTAGACTCAATGATCCTTGTGGGCCCCTTCCAACTTCAGTATTCTATGATTACAATTCTAACTGAACAGCACTGTGTGCTACAAAAGCATTCAGGAATGGAAAGAATGATTATTTCTCTTCCAAACCACCACACTTGCCATTTTGTATGTTTTACATCTCAAGTTGCACCATTTCCCACTCACCATCAATGCTTTTGAAGTCCAGGAGATAGCTGCGGTTGTCCACCTGGTACAGCTGCAGACTCATTTTGACGTAGTTGCCTGTCACCGGGTTCTTTCTGCGCACTCTGAGATGGTAGGAGTTCACCACCTGCAACGGGCAACTGGCTTTAAGGAATACCATTCAAGGAAGCATGAAGAATCCTTATTTTTTTCCTAAATACTAGCAAGACACCTTTTGAGGTAAATAAAACCAACGCAACATTTCTGAAAAGAGTAATTATTTTAAAATAAGCAAATGGCTTCATAACCTATTTCCTCGTAGAAGTTGTTTTTAAAAATGCTTCTTGGGGCTCTGATTCACCATCCCTGCTGGCAGACAAAGCCTTTGCAGCCTGTCTGCCAGGCACCAAGCTGACATTGTTGCTCCCCCAACAGCAGCAATGCCCAAATGAGCCACAAGGCCACTCGCACACCCGCATACGAGGACTGTGCCTGGGAAAACCGGGCAGGCTGGATGGTGGGGACCAGTAATCTGTCTCATCAGCACGCCTAAACTCAGTGTTCGTGAATCAGTCTTGAGCCGTGCTACGCATTTTCTCTTGCCACTTCCCACCCTACAATCTGCTGCATCTCATTTGCAACGAGATCTTTTCTCTGTGCTATATTTACGAAGCGATTGCATGGATGGGAGAGCTATTTTGACTAAGAGCCACAGCTGAAGTTATTCTTAGGGTGGAAAGGACTATTGTGAAACCTCCTTGTACAAAAAAAGCTCCACTGCCTACATAAAGGCGTTTGCCTGAGTCGCTTCGCAAAGCTACACCAGAAATACATTAGGTTTGTTAGCTCTCCTCAAAACTGCGCAGCTAAGAAATGTCTGGCTGTTGTAGGCATGTGCATCTGGAGACAGTCCATCTCTTCACTGGTGCCATGAAATCAGGCTTCTGGGCGCTACTTAGCTTTAAATACGTAACAATATTATCAAAATAAGGAGGAGATATGAGGCTTTGATGAAAGCCTGGGATCCAGCTGGGATGCAGCTACCAAACAAACAGCATTTCCTGCAGGCAGATGCTCGCTACTGAGCAAGATGAAGGAAGGTGTGCCAGCATGCTTGAAGGAACAAAGTTGCATGGGCACAAAACTTGGGCATTTTCCAAGTGCTGAAGTGTGACATTCAACCTGCAAAACCCTCTGGACCTGGACTGAGAAGAGTATTGACTCTGATGATGAAGATCTGGGCAGAAATTCTCCTATCTTGGTCCTGATGCTTGCACAAGGCTGCAGCAAAAGGCCAGAAGAGCCCACACCCACAACTGCAATGAGTTTTAGGAAGTTGGACCCTGTAGCCATAGTGAGGACTCGCTCATGGGTTTACTCATCTGAACGTGAAAAAGATTGTGACCAAATGCTGCGTACCTCTGCTGAAATATCTGAAGCAAATATTATCAACTAAAACGTCATCTGGGTTTAAATCAGGCTTCAAGAAGCTCAGCCCTAAACCATGGAAGCAATGTCTGGAAGCACATCTGGACACTGCTCCGGCTCTGTCAAGGAAAATGCCACCACATCAATAATATAAACAGCTTCAGTGTGGCTTCTGCCCCCCAAACACCCCAGCATCTCATCTGGGCCTCTTCTATGATGTAGCAGGTTTACAGGGCAAGGTTTTGGTAGTGGGGGGGCTGCATGGTCCTACATGGAGCTTTTTTCATTGTATTTTCTCTCCCTGTTCTTTTGAAGAAAAGGGAGTGAGAGAGGAGTGTGGTGGAGCTGAGCTGCCCATCAGTGTGAAATCACCACATAAGAAGGAATAAGGGAACACGTATCGTGCTATTTCAGGACACGTGGCTGCAATGGCCCAAGCAGAAATAATGGGACTTGCTTTTCTTGGGAGCACTCGAGATGACCTCGCAAGGAATTAGCCACTAAAATTAGAAATGTAACCAGCTCCTCTTATCCCCACAGCTAAACAAGGCAGAATTATCTTTCCAGCCAGAGGCTTAGGGCATTCAGGGAGAAAACGCTTATTTCATGCCATAAATAAATGGCATGGATACTGAGCCACAGCCAGCATCTTCACACAGTGTGTTGGTATAAATAAGCACTAGCAGGGACGATCACAAGGTGTGGGTATTTGGAAACAGGTGAGACTGACACCACACTTTTACTAACATTGTTGATCAACTCGGGTCATAAGAAAATAACCCTTGAAAACCTCCCCACAACATATTTCCTACCTTCCACTCAAAATCCAGCTGTTTCATAGCGCGGTACACCTCGGCCATAATGTCGTAGGGCTTGCTCTGGCTGCGGATCCCCAGATGCCACTTGGCCTTTTTGACAGTCAGGGGTTTGGGCTTTGTGGTGTTGAGTGCATCCAAAGGGCACCGTGCCTTGGGGCTGTCCGCTATCAAAGGTGGCATCCGCTCGGGGTGCGGCTTCACGCCAGGAGGGATGTGCATGGTGCTGTCGTCCATAAAGGAGCCAGTGGGGGGACTGGAGGCGAGGTAGAACTCGCTGGCTTGGTTCATGATCCTCCGGTTGTCGATGACAAGGTGGTAGGCGACTGCCAGCTGGTCCTGCGGGTCACCACTGTACAGGCTGTTCATCACCTCCGACTCGGTGCATTCAAATTTCTCACAGACCTCCCGAACCGCATCGTCGTCAATGACGGTGGCGTCGTAGGAAGGGTCCTCTGGGAAGAGGTAACTGGGCAGCTCTTCCTTAAACCATTCGTGTTCCCTGGGGAAAGACAGAGGTGCCACTGTCAGCTCTGGGCAACCACTGACGCCACTTTGGTGAAAAACTAGATATTTTTTGTACAGGAGAGGAGATGGAGAAAATGAGCTCTCTGGCTGCATATCTCTGGATGAGAAATTGGGTGGCTGCATGTACTCCACACAGGTTGCTTGGTCAAACTAGGACTAATCCTCAGACACAGAAAGGGGAGCTGGACCTGGTCCTGCATGGTTCCCCCAGCACTGCAGACACACAACTGCCTGCCCACCTGCCTCTGCAGCAAGAGGCAGCACTTAAAAGACACTCATGCTTTTTCATCCCCAAGGGTCTGATAGAGATGCTGAGACTCAGAGCTACCCTGGCCCCCAGTTCCCATGGATTTACAATGAAGTCGATGATAATTAAGTGGGTAAAAGCCACAGAGAGCCTTGGTGCCATGTACCAACTGTAATCTTACAATGTGTGCTGCAGCTCTAACATGTAATTAAATCCTCCAGTCTTAAGGACTCAAGAGATAAAAAAGGCGTTTATGATCTGAATTTAACTCAAATGGTTAAATTACAACCATCAATTGCAAAAATATATAAGAAAATAGGAAGTCCTGAAAGTGTCTGTAACACTTTTGCATATGCTTACCACACCAGCTACATGTAACGGCTACCATAAATTTCATAAAATGTACATACTGGCCTCCAGTTTTACACATTTTTTTAAAAATTACTCAAAGTTCTATTACCAGTCAAGAACTTTTAATGATACCTGAAGGCTCAAATATCTGCTTTAGAGCCCACTAGTTCCCTTTACCTTGAATACCCACAGTGATGCAGGCCAGCAAAGGCTCATGAGCAGTACACTCATTGACTACACAAGAAAAGGATGCTGCATTTAAAGATAAACCATTTGCTCACATTTTAAATTATATCTTATATTTTAAGATTAATTTAGTAATTCTTGTGTTCCTCTTAATTTTTTATTGAATGGACATTAAATACATTGACTACCCTTTTATTCTGAACGGGTATCCTGAGGGATATGTTCTTAAAATAAAATACTGAAAAATGGTTGATGAGTATTAAGTTCTTAGGATTATTGTGTTATAGACATGGTTTTCCTAAAAACTTTTAAGACATTTTGGAGGCTATTTTTATTATGCAGTAACACAGCATTACATATATGGAAATGTATACATATATATAAATTATATACATGTATACACACACACACACACACACACATATATAAAACTGCAGGAAGTTACCTATTGCCCTTTTTTCACATGCATTGGTGAAGCCATTGAGAAACAAAGCTACCACCCCAAGTTCATCATCACCCACCTCTCCATCAGCACAGAACACTGCAGGAGGGTTCCAAAATTAAATCCCTCAGGACAAAACCCAGCTGGATTAACTGACTACTCCTGTAAAGCACGCTGTGGGCTGACCTGATGTCCTTGATGGTTGCTCGCTTGAGGGGGTCAACCTGCAGCATGTGCATGAGCAGCGTGGCAACAGAGCGGTTGAGGTACTCGGGGATGTAAAACACGCCTCCCCGGATCTTCTTGAAGAGCGTGGGGACGTGCTCGTCGTCGAAGGGCAGCGTGCCGCAGAGAAGGGCGTAGAGGATAACGCCACAGCTCCAGATATCCACCTCCGGGCCGGCGTACAGCCTGCACAAAGACAAGGGCAGGAGAAAGGGGTCGCCCCTCTGCCCACCTCCCGCTCTGCTCTCCTTCCCTGGGCCCAGCTGCCTTAAAAACCTGTCTAAGTCCAAAGCCACACAAGGGTGATAGGCAATGACCTGCAGAGCTGGTGCTGGCTGACCACGTTCCTCCATGGTGTAAGGAACAGGTATGTGAGTGTCTCCCCCAGACCTATGGAAAAGCCAAAACCCGCATTTCCAGGAGCTCTGCCAGGCTGCTTGTTCCTTTGCCCCCAGGGCCGGGCAACTCAGCCAGCAATTTCTATTCATTCAGAGAGGCAGATTAAGTGGCAGTAGATACTATATCTCTTGAGTGTTTATTTTCAGTTGAAGTTTGTGTGCTGGTATGCAAGAGCTCCTGCTTCCGACAAGCTGCTAATGTGCTCCCTGGCATCACCACGTCAGGACACCCCAAATATATGGGTTTTGCTCCTGCTCTCCTGCTCGATTTGTTTGTTGCTTTTTGCTACAACTGATGCTTTCTTGGAGACTCTGGGAGGCAGTGCTACCCTGGGGCTGAAAAATCAAAATGGACAGGGGGAAATGGAAAGACAGAGGTCCGTTCATGAAACCTAATCATCCTGCACTTGCTGCTCTTGAAAACCTCTGCTGCAGCCACGCCTGGTCAAAAAAATAAAAAAAAAAAAGCACCAGTCGTGTATGCTGTCATTCTCTGAATGCTACCAGAGCACCAAAACACTGCCTTTGCTTCCAAGTGTGAGACTTTCCCCACTGAGTCCAGCAGCGAAGTTAGGGCATTTTGAAAATGCACTTATCAGTTCGCCACCCCCTGGTCCTGCCGCTGCGTGCCAGCTTTCAGTAGATAGGAGGCCGGATTGTTTGGCTGGTAGCCTCATTGTTTGAACAGTGGTTGGATTTTTAATACCAAATGAGCCATCCTTCAGTTACGCTGAAATCCAAGGTCTCACATTCTGGACCTGCCAAGGCAGCAGAGCCCTGGAAGCAGCTCACCTCCTCCAGCCTGCCATACCCACCCCCAGAGGTATATTTACCCCCTGGCAGAAATGGCAGATCGTTCCTCTCCCCCACAAACACAGCTCTCGTATGCTGTTACAGATTTGAGGAAAGGGCAGCTTGGCACATAATTCAAGGGTATAAATCACAGGAGTCACCGCACTGATGCTGTGAGCGGTACTGATGCGGGACGGCTGCAGGAAACACTGTGGTTGGTGAAAAAGTGCCACAGGCAGGTTTGGTTTTGCTTTTTTTCCTTACTTTGCTTGTTAATAAGCAGTATTGCCTCTATCCTTGGAACGATTACACTCTGCATACCAGGACCTGTAGGGACTAAATACTTCTTGTTAATCTGCCAGGTGCCTTCTCTCTTACATGAACTCAAAAAGAAATGCGATTCTGGCCTTTATTGAAAAGGACAAAGAGATAATGTTAATATTTTTTGGAATCACAGCAGAGTTTCTGGCATTGTGCCCCTCTTGACAATGAGGATTTGCTTGCTTTCATATATAGAGCTGTAGTCACAACAGGCTTTTTGGATGCTGGTCTAGTTTCTAGGATACTCTGCCAACACATGCGCCTGTGTAAACAGGCATAAAATAGTCACAATCACAACTTCAAACAAAATGCTGGATTTAAAAGTTACAAGTATAAATATACTGGACTATGGAAACTAATGTTCATGCAAAGGATGATTAAAACATATAGGGCGGATACTAAGGAGACAGGCAGCCTGAAAGACCACGCAGAGGGCTGTAAATTTGAAAATCTGTGTTTATAATCCGCACTATGCTGTTACAGAAAAGTAACGGAAATCGATGTAGTTTAGATTCTTGACAGAAAAACACGGGAGTTAAAATGTCTGTATCAATGTGACAAGACTGAACTCAGCCTTGCAGCCTGAGTTCAAATGCCATGTGCATGCAGCTGCTGCACACTGGCAGGATGCAGCTCAGATATGCCACTGCACTGGCGTTTTGTCAGTTCAATTCATCAATTCAAAACAAAACTATGACGGCTGAACCTACTGAAAAAAAAAAAAAAAAAAAGAGCCTAGCTTAAGGAACCAGAAACCAAGGATTTTCAATACAAGAGCTTAGCAGTGTAGGGAAGAAAGTAAAGAACATACTGATTGCTCTCTTAGTGAATGGTTTTCCTCATTAACATTGTGTTTTATATTATAGGTGGGCAGGAGAGAAGGGGGTGGCCTGAAAGATCCTTTCCAACTGAAACCTCAGTATTTGCATTCAAAGAGCAATTTTCATCCTCTTTAATTAGCAATATAAACAGTAAACATCTGCTATTAATAATTTCTCCAGAGTAAACAACTTTAGCAAAACATGTTTTGCTATTACAGCCATTGAGAAATGTAATAACCGAGAAAACCTTATTATTTTGCTAGTAGATTCACCCAAACATAAAACACAGACTGGAACCATTCAGCTGCTTTTACTAGATGTACAAAGCTGTTTCCAATCCCAAGAGCAAATTTAAAGATCACGTACTCACATGTGCTCTGATTAGAAGTGGCATGTCCTACCTTCCAGAGATGACTTCAGGGGCTGCATAATTTGGGGAACCACAGCTGGTGCGAAGAAATTCACCATCTGACATCATGTTGGACAATCCTAAAAAGAAAGATGTTCGCTACATACTGACATTTGATGTGAATGTCCAGACAGACAGGACTCAACAGAGGAAGAGAGATATGGCAAGTGGAGGGGGAAATTTGACATCATTTAGGCAGAAACCTCTGAGCTGCTTTGATAATCCTTAATATTTTCTTTTCACATCCATGCAAGGAATATCGACTCCAAGCTAGCTTTGCTTCTCTGAGTTGCAAAGCTCGGAGCCTTCTTTAGCAGAGGAAGAGAGATATAATTCACTCCAGAGTGTGTTGTTTATATGGGAATTGTGTGGGGTTGTGAAATTTGTAAATCTTTAAAAGGATTTATCACTGCTAGAAAAGACTGAATGGGACTGAGCTGGTAACACAGCTTTTACGTTGGATTTCTAACAGTAATGCCACTTAAAGACTCCTGTTACTGTTCATTTGGAAAATGAAGTGAGGCCAAGAGCACACAGCCATACTAAGGAGAACACACGTGAAAATATGCAGCCAGCTCACCCTGGAATTAACTGTGATGAGTCTGTCTTAAACATAAATTAACTAAATCTTTATATTAGGTGATTATAATAAAACATAGTGAAGATTTGCAAATGACCTTGCTTCTCCATTATTAATGCAAGCACAGAAGCAGCCTACAATAAGTAATCCCTGCTTTTGCTAAGAGGCCAGTGTTTATAACTGTGGGCTTTTCAGGTAGAGAAACTGCTAGTGGTTATGAAAACAGACTCTGGGTTTTGTAAGGCGTGCTACGCAGACACGCTCCAGCAAGCGGCTTGTAGCTGGCTGCATTTCTGGAATGCTGTTGGGGTCACATACCAAAATCAGCTATCTTCGCATTCATGTGTGCGTCCAGCAGCACGTTCTCCGGTTTCAGGTCTCGGTGGACAACCATGTGTCGGTGACAGTAATCCACTGCGGAGAGAATCTGCTGGAAAAGGCGTCGAGCCTCTGCCTCTTCAACCTGCAGACGCAAGGGGAAACCGGCCTGAAGGCTGCGGGGCTGGCGAGGGGAGGTTTGCCTTAGCAAGGAGCCAAAACTGTTTCACAGAGCGGAGACAAAACTATAACATGCTTGTGACCACGCTGGAACCAGGAGCAGCAAATGAAGCAGATTTCCCACTGGCATTTAATAACGTGCTCGTGTTTTCAAGCGATATAGCCCAGAACTGGGGGTAATGAGATGAAATTGGAAAACTAAATTTGGCTGAGCTGTCAAGGAGAACCTACTGGTGACACCTATCAGGCAATAGCCTGCTTTCACAAGGGGACAGGCTCTGTTGTACAGCATATGAAGATCAAAACACTGCAGAGGATGCTACAGGGATGATGATACTGCAATGATGCTACAGACAGAAAATCTACATATAAAATGATCAGGAGACTTATTGTTTATGCTGAAGACTTCCTAAATATTCCCTTCGTGAAAATTTAGTTTCTGAATGTGAGAGTTCAGAAAGGACCCAAATTGGTCATTGGAAAGATCCAAGTGGGCAAAATCAGAAATTATGCTGGAATCAGAACTGTATGTAAAAACGTAAATTAGTTAGCTCCATCTACCAGTGCAATAACCTAAAAAAAAAAAAAAATAAAATTGTAAATTTATTGACTTTTTGTAGTATAGAGAAGAAAATGGACTGATCTTTCACCCGAAGCCTTATTCTGGATGTTCATTTTAGTCCATTTTTGTCTCTTTGACCTGAGACTGCTCCCTAACTATGAGGATGTCCACAAGTGATTTTCTCTGTAACCATAATATCACCTTTCATGCACTCAACCTATTCCTCAGATGATTTATACCCAGTAGGAATACTGGCATTTGAAAATGTTGTTCAGATAAGCCACATCCTTAAAAAGTCTTCAAAAAGCCTGACATGGAGCCAAGGGGGAGTAGGGGGAGTCTGGAGGAGGAAAATGACTGGGATGGAGACCACACCGAGTGCTCTTTCCCCCCAATGCCCTGCACACACGTAAATCTGCTGCTGAACCAGGGGGGTTTGACAGGCAATCTATAACAAAAAATTAAAAAAATAAATATATGGTAGTTTTCCAAATATTTTCACTAAGCAACACGTTACCTTGGATATTTTGGTTTGCGTATCGAAATACATCACAGAATGTTGCAAAAAATGGCACACAACTTTTGTGCAAGGCGAGTACGAGACGCTCCAGATGGGATTGCTGTGAAGCAACTTCTATTTTGGGCCTTAACCTTAACCGTGTTCCCTGTAGCAGCCGTTTTACTCCTAAACATCATCCTCTTCCCACACAAGTGTTTGGGCTGACACGGTACTGGCACTTACACGTCCATGTTTACAGATGTAATCAAATAATTCTCCGCCAGATACATATTCCATGACCATGAAGAAGTCTGTTGGTGTGCTGATGACCTGGTACCTTCAAAAACACAAGGGGAAAATAGAACAATAGTAAGAAATGGAAAGGCTTTTAAACAGATTATTAGTGTCGCATCAATCCTTAAAATAAGCAGTGCTCAGATCTTGCATTTATAATTGCTTTCCATTTCTGAAAAGCCATCTCTTATTTCAAGGGGCAAGTCAGGATAATCTTTCACTTGGCTATGAAAGAATCTCTTTTACAGATTTACCTTCTTCCTTCAAGCTTTTCAATAATCCTCTAAAATCTCTGCCAGAGAATCCTATTGCAATTAGGGCTGTCCTGACTTTCAAATTTCCATTTTGGCTATGATCTGCAACAAAATCTTCAGAAATGAAGGCTTTATTAAAATGGGGATGGGAATGGGGTGTATTTGGTTTCCCTCTTGGTGAAGATAAATAAAGGAAGTCTAGACACTAGAGGGAGCTGCCCTTGGAAAGGTATAAAGACAAAGATGAGTGCTCCAGATTAATGTTATTTTTCAAACATTAAACTCCTTTATATTCTAATGATAGGTGTGTGGGGGAAAAGAGTATCCCCATTGACTTGCAAATTTACTCTCCACCTCCGCTAAACGATCCCAGAGTGCCACAAATGCACTTCAGTTTCCCAGCTGGCAGAACCTAACGGTGATGAGCTGCGGTCAATGCAGCTGTAGTAATTCATAGCAGCACCAGCCGAGGTGCCCTGTTTTAGACACATTATTTGCCTCCCCACACCCTTTTTTTTTTTTTTTTTTACAATTGGTAAATAGATTTCAAATTGTTTTCAGAGATCAGCAAGTGAGCAGGTGTTAGTTCAATAAGGATCAATAGGATCAACTTAATTTTTCTGAAGTGCTTTGCACCCAGACATCTAAGTTGTTAGTAGCACTAATATTTCTTTCATTTATATGTAAAGTGATGGGACATCGCAACGGACTGAAAGAGGAGGTTTATGTACTGTAGTCTCCTCCTCACCTCTTTTCTTTATCGCTGCATTTCAGGATTGCAGTATTTACTGTAGGACACCAATGTTTTTAAACTGGTTTTAATTTCTAGGCTTTAAAAGGTTGTTTGATAAATGTGTGAGCGGGACTTGCAGGATACTGCATGCACAGCTGAGGACTCTTGCTGGCTTTTTTGTAAAATAATACCAATGTGTTCTCCAATAAATCCAGGGAACTGTGAAGTTACTCTAAAGTCAACAGTTGCTGCATGGTTAGTTATTTAACTGTAGGGAGAATTTGTTTTCCCTTGCCTCTAAGTCCCAGGTATTTGCTATATCTCATGCCAGTTTTAAGGCTGACCTAAATGTCAACTTATCCTCGCAGTTACCATTCAACAGCTTTCTTTTATAGAAATGCCAAAGATATTATCGAGTGCCTCATTAATGTGGACTGGCTGCACAAACTGGGGATTGAGAAGGAATCCCAGAGGCTGGAGTGCAGGTGCTGATTTACAACTTAAATTCAGGTTCATCAGAGTGGCAACGTTGAAAACTTATGTCTGAATAATAAATAAATAAAAATGTTCCTTTAAGCTCTGGATAATCAGGCCATTAAAACATAAATCCTATTGAATTCAGGCCAAAGCTTCACTCTAAGGGCCTGGCTGTGCTGTAATTCCTCAGGCATGATTCTCAGTAGCTTCAAGTCCTGAAATACCAACCCAAAAAAGGGAAAAATCACAGAAATTTCGTATAGCATCCCAACACAGGAAAGTACAGATCCTCAGATCCTCTCCAGGCAGCTTTGTAATGGCCTCGGCAAGGAAAATAGGATGTTTTGTGCAGCTTTAGCTAAGCCAAACTTGGTGCAGGGACAAGTCTGATGGCTGGTATAATGGCCCAAACTCCCAATGGTAGACACATTTTCCATCGTTTCTCAATGTGTTGATTGTGTCCCCAGGCAAATTAGCAGGAGGATTCTCAATAAACCAGCATTTGGCTCTAAAATGCAACAACTTGACCACGCACCTAACATCCTCTACAACTATAAGCCTTCTGTTGAAGCCAAGTCGCCATGTGAAGCCTTTGCAGATGGCACAATAAGGTGAACACATGGAAGAAAATGTACTTACAGTTTGATAATATGAGGGTGCCGGAAGAGTTTCAGGTTTTGAATTTCTCGTTTGATCTTCCCAACCACATCCAGGCTGCGTATTTTCTGTCTGTTTAGTATTTTTACTGCCACTTTGTGCCCTGTCAGCTGGTGTTCGCCAACTAAATAGAAAGAGAGCATTGCAAAGTCACTAAACAGAGAACCAAGGTTCACATAAGCAACTTAAGATACTGAGATAGACAATTTCTAAGCAAAAAGCAACTCTCGTAGGGAAAAAGCAACAGAACTTGGGATGTTCTGCATGTAGTCTGGATATTAGGACTTTATTTTCCTCAGCTTTCCTATATAGTATATATTTCCTATATACTCTTCACGTTTCTTAAGCCCTCTTTCAGAGAAAAAAGTTGGAACCAAACACCCAGGAAAGTGGCAGGTTTAAAGGATGCAAAATGATGCAGCATTTCATACAACGCCTTAACTACAACAGCAGAAATCAGTGCCACAATATATAAATGACTTTACAACTAGATTTGGCACAATTGTAAAGCAAATCCCAATAGACCTATTCAAAAAGACAATTTGGATAAAGAATGACTGAGTGCTTAAAAGTCAGCTTGTGTCTCTTCACTTTATTATTTTCCCATTGAAGTGTAGGAAGAAAAGAGGGGACTTATCTGCAAAGAGAGTTACTGGAGGTGTTCATACCCAAAGCTAATTTGCAAGGATTTATAGCACGAAAAGGTTACAGCGATCAGAAGCAGATATATTTAAATGGCAGCAGAGAATCTCCACTGTCACGCATGGGTTGAGTAAATCCCTGATAAACCAAATCTTAAAACTAGAACATCACGCTTCCTTAAGAAAAAAGATATAGAGATTTTTCCCTGCCCAAAACAGGACTGCGGGATTTGCATTACTAAAATGAATTTCTATTTATACTTCCTTAAGTGTGCTTCTTGTTTTGATGACAAGCAGCAGGAACACCACACTGGAGAGTAAGAGCTCCAGCAAATTCTGCTTGTAGAAAAGACACAAACTTTAATATGTGTTTTTATAATATCCACATGGTGCACTTATAGTGATGCTTATCTCCTGCACGCATCAGGACAAACAGTGACCATAATCTGAAGTAACACCATGGTTACTGGTGTAATGGCACTAATTTATCAGTAATGCAAAATGAATTCAGAATTTAATCCATTTGCTATCAACAAATAGACTATTTTAAAAAGGAAAACAATTGCTCTGTGTTGCAGGAAGCAAAATTTATAGTCAAGTTAAACTGCTGAAACTGCTTGAAAACTGTCAATCAGGTGTTTACATCTAAAAGGGTTCTCTGGCCACAGGCTACCCCTCTGCAGTATCTCAAGGTGTGACACTCAAAAAGGTGGCATAGAGATGGCTTTCTAAAGACTGTAGGCAAAACCTGCTTACGGTACGTATCTGGTCTCTCTAATCATGAATATTACCCCTTCAATAATAACATAGAGCACAAGGAGTTAATAATTATGAGCGAACCCTGTTATTATGTTATTAGAGTCTGTAATTTTGGAGCCTTTAACGAGGTGATCAGAAGCAACCTGCATAAGCAGGCAGCCTGAGAAGGACCGGACGGCAGCACCAGCACTGCTTGGGGCACGCAAGGTCACTATTATTAGCCACGAGATAAGACCTGCCGGAGATTCTTTCCTCAATAAGAGCATCCTAAAAATAAAACACTTTACTGCCCTTGAAAATTAAAGCACCACTTTGCATGTCCATTTTATTCCTCGTAATACTTAAACTACCAGATGAAATGAAAATAAACTCAGCTTTGCAGTTTGGATGCAATTTAGGGATTAGCTGGGGGCTGAAGTAGGGAGGTAATTCCTCCCGTGTGGTACAAGGAGAGCACTGAAAATAGTCAGAGGAGGCATTTTCCCTGGTGAACATTGGGGATGGGAGAGCAGGGCAGTGCTGGACTTGCCCTGCTGCAGGGAGGCTGTGCTGGAGCAAAACTCTGCAAAGCAGCCTGTGTGCAAGGGGTGCAAAAGCCTGCCCCAGGTTTACTGGCCAGGGCACAGCTTCTTCATTCACTGCAAGAAATCCTCCCCAACTTGCTGTGCTTTGGCCAACAGAAGGCCTGCAAAAGGCACCGACCTCTCCTTGCCCGGGTTGTCATGGCTTATGCACAGCACACGCTGCACCAAGAAGGCTGGGGAAGGCAGAACAGAGGGGGAGCAACAACTGCAGCGGGTGTCTTCAAGACATTTGACTTGGTTGACCTTTGTGCTGCAATACCTCTGCCCTCTTCTTCCCTACCTCTGTGGCTGGGAATGCAATACACTGCATTTTGAAAGCTGCCCTTGCTTCATTTAGCCCCATTCAAGAACTGTAGTGCACTAGGGCAGTACTTGGGAAAACGAGGACCAGCAAAGCAAAGTGGCTTATGGCAGAACTAGGAAGAAGACTCAGATCACTGCCATCCTTTGTTCAAGACAAGTCTGTCTGGCCTTACCCCAGTATATACTTCGGGGAAAAAAAAAAAAAAAAAAAAAAAAGGCCATTCCCGGAATGAATAATTACTGTTTTTAAACTACTGCCGAATAGTTCATCTTCTTTCCACCCATGACAAACAACACTCAACTCTGCAAAGGTTTTCTAGTTCAAAAGACATCAATAATTAAAAATAAACAGTCTATTTTGTAATCCATCTTTTGCTTACAGTAAGCATTAGATACAGAGATATTATTGTTTCGGTCCCCTGTGGCTTGTTAAGCCTACTCGAACGTCTTGAGAGAGACAAAGAGAGAATATAATTTGCTATGTGGTGGGTGTCTTTTAAGCCTTTTGGGTCCCTCCTGCTGCAGCCTGCGGACACGGGAATTTCCACACATGGCTCTAGGGACAATTTTCCCCTCTGCTCACTAAGTTTCCAACCCAGCACACGCCGGGAGGACGGTGCAGCCCTGGCACGGGGAACACCAGCAGGTCCCACGTGCTTGGGTAGGGCTGAAAGCCATCTCCGTGCTCATGGGTTTGTCCTCTCCTGGTCCCTGGGATGGTGGTACTGAGAGAGCCTTCTCCTTCCTTCTCCCTCCCTCCCCAGATTAAGAGCCCACGGGGAGGAGGGAGGGCTGAGCAGCAGTATTAGGAGAGGGATTGGTGCACATCTCGTCTTTTAGTGGCAAGTGCTCTGGTAAGCTCCCCCACAGCTTAAAATCAGCAACCAGGGCTCCTTCAGGGCAGGTAGAGGAGACAGATTTGACCTTGAGATGAGGAGCAGCCCTGCGTACTGAACAGAGGCCCTAAACTCCTAAAACTGGCACCAAACCAGACGTGGTGCGAGTGTCCTCTGCCACTACAGCATCTGCTTACACATGGGACTGCCTGGGGACAAGAACACTTCAGTATCAGATGCTACTAGAGAAAGAAGAGAAGATACAACAAATCAGTTTCTGATAGAAGACCCTTTTTGTTATGTTATTTTTACATGAGAAAAAGATGAGGATGGATAGTGTTTATCTTGCAGTGAGCCAAGATAATCACTGAAGTCCCTTGCCAGCGTGGCTTTTTACATGAAGCCCACCTCTGGGTATGTGTTTGGCACAGCTCAGGCAGCACAAGCACTTACGTTTTTTGCAAATACTTTACAAGGACTGTAAAAGTTTAGGGAAGGAAGAGGAAACTCCTTCCCTGTCAGCTGTGCTGGCCCTTATCTTAGCCTGAAGTTACAAATGAAATCAATCCAAAGCATATATTTAGCCATGACGTATTACTCCTGTCCCAGTGCCACTTGCTGATATGTTCTGTCACCGTTCCTCTCCCTTTCCTTCATCTGTTCAGGCTCTTCTAGTTGATCATCCTGCAGTGCAAGGTTTGTCCTTTAGCAGCAATGGAAAACAGGACCTGACCCTGCCTTGAGCCCTACGAACAGATATAAACATAACCCAAGATCTGCAGGTCCCTGGGGACCATGAATTGATAACTTCGGTGGCCAAGAAGCATAGGTACAAAACCACCAAGTGGCCACCTGGGACGCTGAGCATGACACCACAAGAAGAAACACTGCAGCAATTCCTTCCCGCTGCTATATTGCTTCCCTAAGCTCCAAATCCACAATACGGACACCTCAGCTCTATTTTCTGCAAATTCATCTCGTCTTGAGTGTAGAGGTCAGGGGGAATAACTATCACCAGCTCTCTCCGGATTTGGCAAAACCCTGTGGCACCAGTGGCAGCTCCGAGCCTTCCTCCGAAGCCTGCTGTCCATCCACACTCACATCCATCACCTTCCTCCCCTGTAACAAGTGCTGTATTCCCATCAGCTCTTCCAACTGGGATTTCGGCATTAGCACCAAAATCCTGCTCTCGTCTCTCAACCTATCTGCTCCCCTCACCTCGTGCCTTGTGTGGTCTTCCTGTAAATGAGATTAAGGAACTGAAGGGGCTTAAAAGTAACTATTTCTTTTAGCTTTCAGTGAGGCAGGATCATGCACCAATGACACAGGCAGCGTTGAGGCAGAACGAACATCCCAACAGGGCAGCAGTGACTTTTGCTATCATACCTCTGGTTTCTGATAGCTGGAAGTGACTCCTCAGCTCCAGCCACAAATTCAAGCTCCGTTAGCATCCATCCCATCGCCACTAAATCCTCCCCCCACCCTTCCACTGCCATGTTTCTGCTTCCTTAATACCTTCACGGTTGGAAATTGCAATTTATTATTTCTTAACCATGGAGAGTAAGGCAGAAAAAGTGCCTCTCGCAAAGTCTTGTGCAAGGCAGGTTGAAGAAAACACATCAGCAACAAGAAACGCGGCACGGATGGCCCCAGCCTGCTGAGTGCAGAAGTAATTATTACACACAACGTACACAAAGCTTGAAGCAACCAGGAAAAAAATCTCTTTGCTTTCCCTGTGTTTTCTGCTAAACACGGTGAATACGGTCTTTTCTAAAGCCCATTAGATTAAAACACTACAATTCTGCACAAACAGGAGATCCAGGTTCTATGTCTCGGTTTCCGATCTCACATCCAAATTTCACCTGTCAAACACCAACTGCCATCACAGGCAAAATACTATGTGAAAAATACACAAGTATAGTGCGTACTACTTACTCATATAAGGCTTTGAGTTTAGAAATCATTTTTGTGTTATTTTAAACGTGTCTCTGAAACTGTTCTTAACCAAAGCGGGGAGATGTATGCGCTGGGAGCGCTGGTGCTAGCTACTCCTGAAAGGTAGCTAAGGAAAACAGGCTTTGTTGGCAGGCTTAATTTGGTCCGCAGGAAAAAAAAATGCTCTTGGAACACTTTTTGAGGTCCGCTGGCATACAGGAGTGATTTAAACAGTCCTTACTGTTAGAAGTATTTATTCTGATAATTCTTTAGTCGCTAATTTGTGGTTTGGGATTAAACGCGGCAATATATTTTTAGGGGCCTGATTAATGGTCACAGGTGGATTTAGCTCCAGCGGTCGAGGTGTTTTCTCTCCCCTGCTGTCAGTTTTGGTTTATTTTAATACTCCGGCCGCCAAGCGCGGGCACATCTCCTGTCTGAGCAGCCCCTGGGCGCTGCGGCAGCCTCCCATGGCAGGGCCGGGGACAGCCCAGCGGGGCAGATGCTCCGCACCAGCAGTCTGGAATCACAGCTCTTCATTTCCCTTAGATAACACAATTTTATAAAGCTTTTTAAATTTATTTATTTATTAATATCATGACTCAGTGCGAAAATGGCAGATTTGGCAGGAAAAAGAGAAAGAAATCTTAGTGTCAGGTAAAGCAAAGCTGGTGCCTCTCTTGAGTTGCCCTCTCCGGGGTGAATCCCAGGGGACCCCCCCGAGCCCCAGCCCTGTCTGGCCGCGGGGCTGCTCGCACGGGGAAGGGGGGTGCACAGCAAAAAGACCCCCTCTCTCTCCCTCTTCCTCGCATCCCCCCGGCTCAAAGCGAGCAGGATAAGCAGCCCACAGCCCGTTTTCCACGCAGGGCTTGGCAACGCCGACCCTGCCGCCCAGCCTCCCGCATCGCCGGCCTCCCGCCACCGGTTCAAAGTTTTGCTGGGGGCACCGCAGGCGCTGGGGGCAAAGGGGGGGGCCGCAGCCGCTGCTACCAAAGGGCCAGCTCGGCGCTCCCTCGCCCCTTTCCCCCCACACACCCCCAATTTGCAGGGGCCGCCCCATCCTCTGCGCCCACCCGGCGCGGCGCCAGCCTCCGCCCGCCCCCGGGATGCAGCGCGGAGAGGGGGCGATGCCCGGGGAGGGGAGGGGGGGGGAGGCGACACGGGGCGACACGGAGACCCCCCCCCTCGCCCAGCCAAGCCCCCTCCCCTCCCTCCATCCCCTCCCCTCGGTACTCAGCTCTTGACTTTGCCGAAGGTGCCGACCCCCAGCGTGTCGCCCAGCACGTAGTGGCCGATCTTCACCCGCCCGTCGTGCTTCTGCTTCTCGGCCATCTTCGCCCCCCGCCGGCGGACCACAATGCGCAGGGCTGGCCGGGCACGGCACGGCTCTCAGCACGGCTCGGCACGGCTCTTAGCACGGCTCGGCACGGCACAGCAGCGCAACGGGCGTGCGCAACGGGGAGCGGCGGCGGCGGCCCGGGCTGGGTGCGCGGGGGCGGGGATGGGCGCGCCCGGTGCTGATGGATAGGGTGGGATGGGATGGGGTGGGATGGGATGGGATGCAGCTTCCCGGGGCTGAGGCCGGCCTCAGGGATACCCTCGCCGGGGTGCACCTGCCTGCGGGTATCCCCCGTGCTCGGGGTGGAGCCCCGAGGAGGTGCCGCTGCCTCCCCGGTGCGCCCTAGCCGGGATGCGCCCCCTTCCTGCTGGGGAGGGTCGCCTTCGGGTGTCCCCTCTTCGGGGGGCTGCTAGCTCGGGTGGAATTTAGTGGGGGGTTTTGTCTGCCTGGGGGTGGCAGCATCCTGGGGGTGCAGGAGCCTAAGGGTGATGCTGGCCTCAGGATGCATCCTGCTTGCATGGGATGCTGTTTGGGGTGAAACCTGCCTTATGGTGCATCTCTTTTGGGGTGCACCTGTGTGAAAGTGACACTGTCCTCTGAGGGTCGCTCACCTGAGGGTGGCAGTGTCCTTGGGGTGCACATATTTGGGGGTGTCACACCTGGGTAGCACCCATCTGCCCTCGGGGTGCGTCCTCTTCTGGTGCACCCTCTTTGGGTCAATCCCCTCTTGTGGCATACCTGGCTTGGGGTGACGCCCAGCTTGGGCAGCAGCTGCTTGAGCCTGACACCCTGCTTGTGGTGACACCTTGCTTCAGGTGACACTGGCTAGGGGAATTGTGTCGGGTTCATAGAGTGCATCCCCACAGGAGGGATGCTGTGGGGCAGGAGGCATGGCCCAGTACGTGCCCTGTGTGGCCCGGCTGTAGCTTGGGCTGGGAGATGAGATGGGCAGGTGGAGGGAAAGGATGAAAATAATCAATAATGGGCAATTAAATAACATGGGCTGGTGGGGGTGAGGGGAAGGGAAAGGAAGAGAAGGTCTGGCTTTGGGTGATGGAGGTGCTGCCTGCTTCTAGCAGATGCTGGCTGGGCTGTGGGGGCTGCTGGGAGGTTCATGCTTGGCAAAACAGCTCCAGGAGCCTTCCTGCGGGTCACTTGCTGTGTTAGTACAACGGAATGAAACAGATTCACAGGGAAGGAAGCATCCGTACATCAGTCAGTGCAGCCAGCCGAAGCCATCTCCACATCTTGGCAGTGTTGTCAGCTGCTTCTCCTGAGCTAACAGCTCATCCTAATGATAGTGTTATCCGTTCCTTAGCATTTCAGCCCTGGGACAGCCTACGGTCTGCTACGGTAATGTTGTAAATTAAATAACAACATAACTACTCTAAGTGGGCTAATTCCTCTTGCTAGAGCTTCTGTCTTATTAGAAGTGTACTTTAGAGGAGGGGGAAAAAGAAGCTATCCTGAAGGAAACACACATTCAGCAATCCCAGCTCTGTTCTGTAATGAAGATTCCCCTTTCACTTATTAAGAGGAGAACTGTAACCCCAAAAAGAAAGCCCCTTTCCCCACTGTGCAAAAACTGAGCTCAGCAAGCAGCTGGCACAGGTTTGTTTGATATAAAGAGGTGATGGTCTGCCTCCTTCACAGCCCTGTGGCCTCAGGTGCATGGTCCTGGGACCCCAACATCACCTTAAAAAACCACGTGTGCTCTTCCCAAGTAAGCAGCATGGCTGAGCACTGAAATAAATGGATCTCATGTATTTAAAGTGTGGTCCTGACACATTTTTATTCTAACCTCTCCAATACTGAACTTTGTTATTCAGCTGCTAGAGGTAGCAGAAGGTAGCCAAATGCAGTCCACGTTCTGAAATAATAAAGAGCTATTTGGGAAGCTGGAATGGGAAGATGTATAAACAAAGGATGTGTGATAAAATAATGACCAGACTGTGCAGCCGTACTGTCATAAATAATAAAATGACGACTTAATTCAACAAATCCATTCATGTAAATAAAATAGCAATCTCAGGGTAGAGACAAGAAGGTTGCTGCAGTATAAAACCATATGTAGTGTGATGAAACATATCTGCTCAATCAGAACAATCGCTGTACATCAGGTTGTAAGAGAAGCAGTATTTACAAATAACAATATTACTATCTTATCTGAAGTTTACTATGTCTTGGAAAGCCTATGAAAGCTGGTCTTCAGGCAGCTGCAAACATCCGTTCGTGCAAGTCTTTACCTTGCAAAATCTCGGCAGCTTTCTTCACTCCTTGCACACCCGAGCACATGGGGTTTGTTTGATCTCTGCTTCCAGTCTTGGCAAGCCCCAAGCCTGCCTGAATGAGGCACCACAACAAGTAGGTGAGACCTCGCATGGTATTTTTGTAATGGCTAAATTAATGTGTTTAACAGGAGCTGCTGTACGTAGGTGCATTATTTAGCCTTGCTTGTTTCTTCAAAGTTGGTAGCTAAATCTCAGAGCAAACTGATGCATCATGAACTTTGATGCAGCTCATTATTACATACAGATGCTAGTAAATAGAAATATTGAGTTAATACAATAATAATGAATTAATATCAATAAAGTTTTTAATCTACAGATACATTTTCTGGGCTTAATGCTTACAGGAGATATCCAGAAAGCCCTTTGCTCAGAGGCAGACGTGTCTGTAGGTGGGTGGGCACCTTCCACCCACACAAGATCACTGAGAGCAGTTCTGCAAAGATCCCGATGTGCTGTGGGAAGGCAGCACCATGGCTCGGGTTCCTCTGTGGCTGTTTACCTGTGCTTTTTCAGCCACCATGGGCTAGCAGTTGGCTTTTCTAGTCTGGGGGTTATTAAATGCATCCTGCTGGGGCTTGTTCTAAGTATTGTTGCTCGTGCCCCTCGTTGGACCCCAGTGCCAGGACTCCAACTCACATCTGGCTCTGCCTATGCCTTCTCCAGCCACATCTGGCCCTGTGGGGATTTCAGCTTGGCACCCTGAACCTCTCGGCTTGCCTGGGGATGCGTTACGATGCTGCCCTTTCTGGCTCAGGCCATGTTTTCTGGTTCAATGTGACCAAAAAAAGACTAGGAACGCTGTGCATCTATTTATATGGGAGCTCAGATTCGGGGCCATGCCGTCCAACTCTGTTAAGTGCCCTAAATCTGTGGATTTTCAGTAGGATTTGATTTCCCGGGCTGTTTGGAGGAGATGGTTAATGAGATAATGCAGCAGCGGGTAAACTGTGACATGTGAAATGATTTATTTTGAATGTTTCCGAAACTACATGCATCAGAGGCTTATGGACACTAGATTTGTAACCAAGCAATTTCCATTTATATTATGTAACTGATGTTATTTATCAAACTGCACGCGCTGGCCAAGAGCAGATGTTGAACTGCAGTACTACGGTGTTGGAAATGAACTTTTCAGAGGGTTAGTTATTTGAAAACAATCTTGTGATTAGTTCATTGTGATGTAAGCATATTCCAAAAATGTAGTGCATATGGGTCCAAAGTCTATTATGTTCTTTTCAGTATTAAGTGAAAATCTGGACTGTGTGGCAACATATGATGCTCTGCTGGGGATGTGTGCTGAAAACCCTCCCGGAGTCAGGGGAGGCAATGAGTGTGATATTTCTGACATCCTAAATAAAACACGTCAAGCATGCAACATGCTAAACAGTTGTTTAATTAGGAGACTGCTGAAAAGAGGCTGCTTGTGCCACCAAAAATCTGATTTTAGAGGCCAAATGTACATGTAATGAGATACCTCATCTCACTAGAAGTCAATAATAATCAATTACTGTTGTTTTTTTGTATGCTCTGCGATGGCTTATCTGGGCACTTTGGGGTCATTTGTAAGGCAGATGTGTACACTACTCCTTTTTCTGCAGTCACGGAATTGATCTTTTAGGCTGTATCTACGGATGTGTAGCACGACGTGGATTTACAGTGAGCTTTACGGGGAGTTTATTTTGTTTCTGCACAGCCTCGCCCTCCTTTTCTTTACAAATACAGGCAGCCCAGCTCCAAATCCTGGAAGATAACTTCTAGCAGTGCAGAGGGAAAAGCAGTGACCGTGTGAGCTGCTTATAGCATTTTTCTGTGGCTTGCCAAGTATGTTTTCTTTCAGGGCATAATCTGCGAGAGCTGGCAGAACTTCTCTTGGCTTTGCCTAATTAAATCATCTGGGAAAGGGCTTGTTGGTGAGGAGGAGTCTGAAGCGTGTCCTCACTGCTACTTCGCACCCTTCTCTTTGGACCAGTGAGGTTATGCTCCAGCGACTGACTCTGTAAAACTTCAGGATTTGGTCCTTTGCCTATAAAGTCAATCCAGCCTCTTTTGACCTTGCTATAAAATGCTATTTAAAGATTCACAGCCTTGCAGAATCAGTCCACTGTTTCCTTGCTTCTTCAGTATTTTTGTTCTGAATCAGAGGATTGCTGCAGACAGGGTGGAACAACATGTTCTCCACGTCCACAATGGCCAGGACAAGAATAGGGCTAAAATTAAACCACAGACAGATGGTATGAAATGAAGAAATGCTTAAAATGAGGCTTGTTGAAGCATCAGAACCTATTTGGTTGGGACTGTGGAGTGCAGATGTTTCTGCCCGGGGCAGAAGGATGCTGCAAGGTCAGTTCCCGCACATTGAGCGTTTGATTCATGTCCCAGCCAGGGCCTTGGGATTTGGGTTCAGCCCCTGTGGGATGCTGGGCAAGCTGCTAAGGGCCACGTGAAATTTAGGGCTGAAGTCCCCAAAGTGGGGGAGCTGAGCTGAAGTTGAAAAATCATGATCCGAATCTCTGACTCTGCTGCTGCCAAGCCCTGATGTTTAGGTGGCTTTTTTTATTATTAATATTTTTAATTTATTTTTTTACTATTAAGCTCCCCAGATGGGAATCTGCCAAAAAAAAAAAAAAATAGCCAAACCTCCTTTTTTTAACCCAAACAGCTCTGTTTTTACCAGCACTGAGCTGTGGAGTTACCTAACCCAGAGCAACCCAAGATGTGGGCCCTCCCTTGTGCCTAATACCTGGGTGCCCTGGGAGCACCTTTAGCACCTTGCGGTACCTGTGGCTTGGGAGAAAGCTTTGCTTGGGGGAAATTTCTGCTTCCCTTTTCCAGTTGTGGCTACGTATAATTTTCCATCACCAATTTTAAAATAAATCTAGATCCTTTTTTTTGGCCGTATCTCACAGTCTTTGTGCTTGTTCCCTGTCCTCACAACTTATTCTTTTTCCTTGCCAGTATCTGAGAGGGTATTTTAGGCTGGAAACTCTCTGACCTGTTCTGAAAATGTATGTAAGTATTGCAGGATGTGATGCATTGTGGCAGGATGCTGGTGTGGAGGGTTGGCTGCCCCTTCGAGAGGTTTGTCCCTGCTGTCATCTGGGCTGGATTTGAGCACTCCTGGCCCTATCACAGCACATAGTGCTGTTTGTGCCTGTGTTTAAGGCTCGGGTTGTTCCACGTGAAACGCCTATCTCTGGGGCTGGCACGCTCGGAGGATCGCTCTCGCCCTCTCTCACCTCAGTGGCAAACTGAGAAAGATTTCCTTCAGTCAGCTGGGGGAGAGGGGGAGGATTTATGAATCGGAGATATGCATTCCTGGTGTGGAGTAGGCACATTCTGCACCCCCACCCCCCCGGCTCAATAAAAGCACCATTTGTGTGGCAAATAGCCAAGGTTTTTATGAATACGGCTCTTACTTTCTCCAGCTGCTAGAAACCTTTCTCGAATATGAATTAAAATAAAAGCTATGCTAGACACTTTTAGCACTCCTAATTCTGCTATTTTTGGGCTGCGGTGTGGAGTTCTTGCATCAGAAATCTCGGTTTGAGAGGCTTCTTTCAAATATCATTAACCAGAAGAAAACCTGAGAGATGGATGACTTCAATCTCACACATGACAAGGATCATCAAGACCTCGATGCGATTGCATCGCCAGATCTGATGTTTCCCTAGTTGTTGTGGCTGAAATCCCATCCCTGATATCTTTATATAGACTTACCCTTCCTTCAGGAAAATTTCTCTTTTCTCAAGAAATTTGTACGCTGTGGGTTAGGTGTTTTTAATAAATTAGCTACCTGGGAGAAGACGAGATAAGGACCGCCATCCACGCATGGGAATCTCCTGTAGGTTTTAGGAAAGCATTTTTTCGTTACATCATGGGAACGAGCTTTGGTAAGAGAAAGGGGAAACCATGGTAACGGCAGTGAGCTGGATGAATTGTGAGTTTGCGTGGCGGGGAGAGCCGTGTCTGGGCGACTTGTCACGCAGGCAGGCGTGGGACAGGGATGGGCGCTCGCACAGGGGAGAACGCAGCATCTTCTGGAAGAAGGATTTGGACAGTTTACAGTCAGTGATTTTGGGCAAATATCTGCCCTGTGCTTCCCCGTGTGCTGGGATTTTGGGTACTTCCCTGCTCAGAGGGGCTTTTGCCTTGCTCGGAGTCCCTCAGAAGGGTGGTACCACCTGGGCAGCGGCTACAGTGGGGCTTGGGGCAGCCCTTCCCTGCAGTGTCTGCAATCCAGCTGCCCCTCTTGCTATAATATATTCTGACCAGAGCCTACTTTTTTTTTTTTTTTCTTATTGTCTTATTTCAGTGGCTGGACCCTCCCAGCTCTTCTGTGTTCTTGTACTGCAATGCAGGCAGCCGGCAGTGAGAGGAAAAGATCTGGACAAATGTAAATCTCACCCACTAGGATTTTGAAGGTGAATCGTGAAAATGTGCCGGAGGGGGATCTAGTTATATATAGGCTGTGGTGTCATTAAGATGGAGTGGATGCGAGTTACAGGCATTCATTAAACAATCGTTTATTCCTAGACCTATGCATGGCAGGGAGAGGTGAAACAGAGCAAATCTTTCCTTATAAATTTGTGTGACATGGCAATGTGATGGCTCAATCTATTTGCAGGAGCTGTAGGGATTTTTCACTTCTGTTGCATCAGTCTGAATCCCAGCCAGATCAGAAATAAACAAAAGAGCCCTCTGGAGACCACAAACTGTCTGAAGGGCCCTTGTACCTTTGCTTTTGGTCTACACTTAGAAATTCGGATTATTGCTGGCTGGTAGGAAAGAGTGGGAATTCCCCTCATCGTCCCAGTTGTGTGCATCAAACCCTTTCTGGCGGGGTCATCTTCTGGGATGAAAAGTTCAGTGTCTGCAATGGTTGTGCTGAGGCTTCCCCAGAACTGATGCTCGGAGGTAATTACGTGACGCTTTGGCACTTTTTTTGTTGTCTGTGAGTTGGAAACTTGTCTGAGGCTCCAGCAGCACTGCTCATGTAGGTCACCAAGCTTAACAAGGCAGCGATGGGAAACGTGCATGAACTGCTGCACTCGTTTGTAGAAGGGACTTAATTATGTAGAAAGTTTGGTGGAAATAATTGCTAAAGGCTTTGGTACATGAACAAGCTGCCATTGTCAAAGAAGTCCTCAGCCACCAGCAGCTCCACGGGAGCTTCGCGTGCCCAGGCTTACCCTGGTGTAGATGTGGAGCGAGCTGCCATGAATTTTCTTGCCTTCATACACACGTAAGGCATTTTACCTGGGCACTAACTAGAGATCACCCCAAATGGGGTAACGTTTTACACCGCAGCAACGTGACTGTGTGTCACAGCCCTTGAAGCATGTTGTGGGCATGTCAGCTCTCCCACTTACAGCACTCATATGTCTTGTTTCTCTTCAACTTGCGTGCCTTACTACCATGTAAAAAACCTTAATGAATTAAGGCCTCACCAAAGGGGCATTACTCACATTTTACTGATCAGAAGATAAACACCAAATCACGCTTAATAAGGGGTGTTTTCCCCGATTCCCAGGCTTCTGAGTTAACCTCTAGACAGTGCTTTCTTTAATAACTCAGCAGCATATTGTGAAAATAAACCCAAATCTGGCCATCCATGTTAAAAACAAACAAAGCAAAACCTCTTTCATAAGAAATAACAATCTTTCAGCTATATTTTGTGTGTCTTAGAAACAACCCCATAACACACTAATCATGACCACTGGATATATGCAGCAATATTACTGTA
This sequence comes from Anas acuta, assembly GCF_963932015.1. Taxonomy (NCBI): domain Eukaryota; kingdom Metazoa; phylum Chordata; class Aves; order Anseriformes; family Anatidae; genus Anas; species Anas acuta. The sequence continues at coordinate 4,847,095 of NC_088986.1, forward strand.
TAGCCAGAAATATCATATTTTGCTTCGGGTATATTGCACGCAAGTGCATCAATATAACTTTCCACTCTGCTTGATACGACCGCTTTTATAAGCCAGGATATCATTTTACTAGCGTGCTATCGCAAGGTTGTGCATTAGTATAATTTTTCATTTTGTTCCAAAGCATACTGAAAGCAGTCTTTTTTCCCCATGTGCTTCAGTGTATGTTGTCTTGCAAATGAGCTGATTAATTTGAGAAATAGCATATTATAATGATCCTGAAAATGTCTTCTGACCAATTCACATGATAGAGAACTTCATCCTACGGTAGCATTTTTGTTCCATGTGTTGCCTAAATAAAAGCGACTCTCACAGCTGGCCTTCCCATCAGTTTTTCCCCTGCTGCGTAGAGATTAGATCTCCTAATCTGTTTTTATCATTTCTGAGAATCAGCCACACTGTTTTAGACCCCTCTGCCCTGCCAGCACCGTGGAGCACTTCCAGCCTGATGGTGCCCTCTCAGCTGCAGGCCATGGGATGGCCCGGCCGTGGGAGCCGCGCTCGCATCCTCCCCAGAAATCTTCAGAGACCTGTTCAGAGATGAGAACGTGAGGCTTTCACAGCCCACTTCAGCAGAAATTAAGATGTCATTGCCAAGTTTGCTGGGCTGGGAGGAAAAATCTGGGATATGCAGATGGAGGTGGAATCTCATGAACTTCCCCGGAGAGCCCCAACACCACCGTGTGTTGCTGTGCGGCCTGGCGACGGATGTGGCAAAGCTGCATGAGCAATGAAATGGGGTCCCAAAAGTCCCCGATTGTCATAACTGGCCTGGGCTGGGGTGTCTGACAAGAGGGAAATGGCTGATGATTTTGGGTCGTGTAAGTCAGCGTGTGGAAACGGAGCCCTGCTATGTTTCACGGCCATCTGAGTCGCACATGTTCGGCGAAGGCGCTTGTGATTTGGCTGTTATCTCTGTTTGAGGGAGAAGTGGGAGATAAATCTGAAGGTTTTTCCAGACAAAAGAAACTTATCGAGTAATACTGAAACAGGCGGCTCGGAGCCAAGTTGAGATTTGGCCCTTGTTTTGAGCTGAGTAGATAGAAACGGTGGCCAAGGATCAGCTGGAAAACCATTTAACCTTTCTGAGATTGAACAGCGGCTTTTGCTGAGAAAGTCTCAGTTGAAATGCAAGCATGAGAAAAATTGAGAGCAGTGATTTGTACAGTGATTGACAGCATGTCATGTAGGACAACGTACGAGCTCACCTCCTGAAGGTTATACCATGTATGATCGTGTACTCTGATGAGGTGGGGCTATAAAGTATAAGAGGTAATAGAGGAAAAATGCTGCTTCTGATTCTTTAAACCTCTTCTGATGTGACTTTCCCTTGCCCTGCATTTCTCAAAATCTGTTTCAGGCCCAAGCTTTGCTAGGGATAATGAAGTTAGAGGGATTAGCTCCATAAAATTCATCCATTGTAATACTGGCAACCTCTTTGTTTGCTGAATTCCTCCCTGTTGCGTTGTGGTTCTCTGACCTCCAGCTCATGTTTGCTGTTCCTTCATCTGACCATACTATTTGCGAGCCCTTAATCAGCTTAGGCATTCTAGAAATAATTTTGTTTATTTATTTATTTATTTATTTATTTTTAATAACTTGGCTCTCTTCTTCTCTGATCCCAAGGAACAAGGAGGAAGTAATTTAAGACTTGGGGAAAGCTTCTAGGCAGTTGGGCCGTCGCATTTTCCTCATCTTATTATTGTGTGTAAAGGCACGAGAAGAAGACAGCTTCCTTGCTGAGCAAGGATATCTTTGTGGGATATTTCACTTTATATCTATGATGATTTTTAGATTAATGAAGAGTAGTGTTCATTTCAGTTGTGTTCTCCCTGTAAGTGATGGGTGCTGCTTTTCCTCCTTTCTAAAGCAACCTGAGCTGTATAGATGAGAAACACTAGATAGGATCAGGATATTATTGTCTAATGGCTACTTTAGCCATTTAAGGCATGCTGAAGCTATTGTAAAAAATGATTCCTCTCCAGTGGCTTAAGTGAGCTGGTTTTGCTGTACTGTGCCTAAAGGGAAAAAAAAAAATCAGATCCATCTCATGCTTACCTGTGCAGTGAAATGACTCTGGATGGCCAGATTTTTGTACTACACATGCATTACATTTTTCTTGTCTTGCAGAGCAGCTGTGGTACCCAGGTAGGCCTTGAATTTCACTTCTCTTTGGTCCACAGTGACCATCACTTTACATAGTGTCATGATGCAGGATGCTCTTGGATCTCCATGTAAAGTACAGGAAAATTTTACTCTTAAGGCAGTCCTGGTGCTTGCTGGCCCCTAATGAATAGAGTGTTTTATTTTGTGATGCTCTTAGCTGGAAGGAGTCCTAAGACCTCGCTGTTTATCCTTCATTTGGAGTCCAGTGCTAGCTTTCCTGTTTTTACAAATGATAAAGTTGTTGATTGCAGGTTTGCTACAGGGTTGTTACAAGATTGCTGAGAAAAATTCCCCAAGAACTAATTTCCAGCAAAAACCTCAAATCCAATTCTACTCCAGCTGTGCTGCAGAGGTCTTTAGTCAGCCCTCTTTAACTTCAGCACCAAGAAGTGTCTGTTAGGACATCCCTCCAGAACAAATCTACCAAAACAGAGCACATTGCTTAAACCGTTTCCAATGGCAAAAGTGAGACTCATTGCTTATGCATGATAGGAAGGCATTACAGTATTTAAGATATGCAAACCTGTGGGATAGGTACTTATAATTGCTTGATATTTTCCAGTTATTTTTAACTGATGTATCATCTGATGCTCATCCCTCTTCATAAAATGCAGAGTAGATCAAAGAACAGAGCTCCTGAAGTCTTTGTTCAGGCAGCATTTTATCAATGTTTGGAGATCAGCAAGAACTAACAAAAACTTAAGGGTCTCTCTTAAAGAAACTGAAGATTAAAACATCTTTTAGGTTGCCTTTTCTATCCTGTAGGGAGTGTGTCTTTGCAGGGCTTGTCTTTGCATAGCACCTTACACAGTAGGATTTAGAGCCATTGCTTGGGATCCCTAAGCCCTATGTGCAGAAATGAGAGTTAATGAGAGCACAAACATTTTTCTCTGTAATGAAATCCTACTATTATTTCAAATACTTTGTTAATATTCTTTAATTATTCTCTCCTTGTGATCATCCCCCTCTGCGTTTTCAATTATCAGCGTTTTAAATGAAGGAATTCTGAAGTATGAAAGACTAGATAAGGAAACCTTCAACATCAAGAAGCTTTTTGCTCAGAGGGGCTTTGAACGGTACTGTTGTATTGATTCCTTAAACCAGAGCCTGTCTTTTATCACCAAGACATAAATCAAATGGCACAGTGCACAACAAATGTACTTACAGTTTCCAATAGGAAAAGAGACCTTGTTGTCTGAAGTGCTTCTGCTTGACATAAGAGAATGAAGAGTATTTTTTGTTGTTGTGTTGTTCTCTTTTTATTTATATATATATATATATATTTATTATTTTTCTAATGAAGAATGATGGAGTAGGTCTATGAGAAAAAAGATTGAACTCATTTCAAATCCAAGGGAAGCTGTTTTGCTCCTAATTCACAAACTGTAGCACGTTACAGACCAATCCAGCCCAGCTCTGACAAAACCCATGCCCTGAGCCCTTTTAAAAACTGCATCACCTCTGGGCAGGGTTGTGCACACAGGACCAGGAGGGAGAGTGGGAATGCAGCTCCAGGAGCAGGATAGCCCCTTGCTCCATGCCATGTAGCAGCAGCAGCCAAATAAACCAAAATAAACCAAATAAACCAAATAAACCAAATAAACCAAAATAAAGTCCTGCTACTTTTTTGTACAGGCTTACCTACTGTTAAACGCTGGCTGTTGTGCCAAGCACAGGATGCCCTGCTGCTGATGTGTTGGGTGATGCTGGGCAATGTCAATGTCCAGCCATGCATTTTAGACCCTCTTTTAATTTTTCTCTGTCCTACGGAATGCAAGTGTTGATGCAGGGGCGGAAAGAATGTAAATGGGGCTACCTGCAGTGTGCTGAAGAAACCAAGCAGAGTGTAACTAGCATCTTTGATGAAACTTTGAGCTGCATATTGCTCAGGAAGCCCAACACAAACGTACATCCTCCAGGTGGAAGGACATGCCAGCCCCCTGCCTTTCATCCTGCTGGCTCTTTGTCCATGTAGGGTGCTCTCCAGCTCCTCCTCCAAGCCTCAGGCTGGGGTAAGTGCAGCGATTTCACAGGCATCACCACCCAGCGGGTCTTAAACCCGCAGCAGGGATGGGCCCGGCCTGACTGAGATCAGTTCTACCCACATTAAAGTCAATTAACTTTGGATGGGTAGGAATGAGAGCAAAATTTCGCCCGGCTTGTCTTCTCTGTGAAATATTTTGTGTTGGCTGAGATGAAGTCTCACCTCTCTCCTCCAGGCAGAGGCTGCTGTGTGCGGGAAGGCCAGGACTTACACAGAGCCATTAGCGCAAGGGAAAGAGCTTTGATCTCTAAATTGCACCATTTGAAATTGCAGATGAAAAAAAAAAAAAAAAAAAGGAATTAATAAACCAACAGCAAACCTGCGAGTGAATCACTGCAGCTTCTCCCAGAGCAGGCTGGGTGCTGAGATGGGAGCAGGGCTCGGTGGGAGCCAGGCATTGCCACGAGGGAACTGAGCAGTGACCATCCCTCCAGCCTCATTGCACCAGAGTGGGTGCACATCATTTTTTGGGGACAGGCAGGGGAAAGCAGGGTTACCTGCTGAGGGGGTGCAGCCCAGGCAGACAGCTCGCTCTGCACCGTAACGCTGCTCTGCGGCTGCCAGACCAGACCTGACTTGCACCCTGCCAGCTCCAGGCAGGAGCGGAGCAGCAGGAGCCCGGCGAGCAGACGTGCCCTGAGGATACGTCTGCCTTGTGGCGTGGAGGTGAGACCTGGGCTGGGCAAGACAGGCTGGGATCTCGGCCACTGGGGTTGTGATCTACCTGGAATATGTGGAGTGGGTGCCCCCAGCTCTGGGATGGGGTGAAGAGGAGGAGGAGGAAGGAGGATTCCAGCCACAGAGAGTCTTGTGATGCTTTGGGGGACTGAGGTTGGGTGGTGGAAGGGCTTTATGGGCTGGCATATGCTGTGCTCACCACTGGGATGCTCACCCCATGGAGACCATGCAGGAAAGTCACGGCCAGCAGCACAGTGCTGGAGTTAGGGTAAAATACCTGCCTGTCCTCCTTAGGATGCACAAATCTCAGGGGCTGATTGAGCATCATCACCCCTTACCCTGGCACTGGGACAAGCCCTGGCACTTTGGCTGGATGGTTCCTCACCTGGAGACCAAAACCATCTTTGGAAGGTGCCTCTTGGAATCCATGAAGAATCCTCTTCTGTTTGAATTCACCACGCTGGCTTGTGGAAATCTATCCAAAGTTTCCCTCAAAACCAGGACAGCCCTGCACAGGACCATGCCACCCACTGAAGAGGTGGCCGTATCCCACTTTGGTTCACTTTACAGTTAAATGAAGAAATAAGCACTTCCTGGGGCAGCCTTCTCTTATACATCTGATAAATTCTTTCCTTCAAGTACCACTCTTTACACTGGTTGGAGACAGATTTTAGATGGCTCCAACAGATGTTATCCTCCTTATGTATGGTTATTCCTGAAATTGTATGTTAGAGAAAAAAAGAAAGAAAAAAAAAAAGAAGAAAGAAAGAAATGGTCAAAGAAGCTTTGTCAAAGAAGCTTTGTCAATCAAAAATCACAGACGAAGGTCTTTTCCAACCTAAATGATTCCATTCCTTTCCATTTCTATTTACTGATGGGTATCAGTAGGTCAGATTGATTGCTGGACTTTATGATCTTGAAGGCCTTTTCCAACCTAAACGATTCCATGTTTTCCACTGAGATTTTGGGAAACAGCCTGGTGTGAGCAAGCTGCTTAAAGCCAGAAGGGTGGCAGCAGCTGCTGGAAGAGGAGCAGAGCAGATCCCAGCAGCTCCTGGCACCTGCAAGGGCTCCTCCAGTCTCAGCTCTGAGCACTAGATGGCACACACAGTGTGGAGCTGGGGCTTCTGGGCTCTGACATGACAATTGCAGCTGGGTCCAAAAATACTGAAAACAGCTGGGAGAATAAAAAGGAGAGGGGAGGTGGACTTTTCCCACTTGTGCTACCATCCCACAGGGGCTTTTCTCTGCTGAGCTGAGCAGTGGGCCATGGGGCAGGCAGCTATGGTAATGGGATGGAGGGGGAAGGCGCTGTGCCTCAGTCAAGGTGTGTTGAAGCCCCGTGGCTGTTTGCTCATGTCCTCTTTTGCTGGGGATGCTGCCAGCCTCAGCAGTGCTCGAGCATGCTGTGCACGTTGCTGTCTCTTCATCTGCTGGCACTTGGTGTCCCCTGAGGCGTGCGGTCGGGGGATAACTGCGGGTGACTGGAAATACTGCTGGTAGACATCCCCTAATGAGGGAATTAACTTTTACTTCACCTAGTTTTATAAATAAGCCAAGCTGTCCCTAGGCCATCACTGAACTTTGGGAAAAGCAGAGACACCACAAGAGGTGGCTCTTGGCCAGGTGGCAGTTCCTTCTCTCTGCCCTGGAGATGTCTTTTTGGTGGTGTGGGTGAGCAGGGGGAGCATTTAGCATCCCCCCAGCCCCATCCCACTCCTCTGTGTGCTTCAGGGAGCGCACAGCTTCCACTCTGGGCAGGATTACTCCCCAGTTTGGGGAGTAAAGGCACTGATGTCTGCAGGAGCCAGACAGGAGAGCAGATGAGTAAGTGGCCGTGGGCAGCCACAGGCAGGAGGAGCATGGCGCTCCCTGCCTGCCTCGCCTGTGTGTGACCTGGAGTTTAACAACTGAACGAGTGCTGTGCAATTGCCAGCACCGTTTCAGATCACCCTGTCACTAGCCAGGATGCCACATTCTGGAGGTGGCTTTAGCACTGTCCGGGTTCACTGCCTGGAGGTCCTGCACCAACCTCATCACTTTGGGTCTCATCACTACCCAAACCCCATCCTCCCTCTAAAATACCTTCGTGCCCTGACATTTTTTATTTTGTCTGTTTGTTTATTTGTTTTTATTTCCTGGTGTGAATACAGCTCCAGGAATGCAGGAGAGTTTTACTGAGGTTCGCTTGGAGTTCAAATAGTTTTCTTCCCCAAAGTATATGTACCTACAAGAAATAGCTTCAGCCCGAGCACTGGGTAACGCTGAGTTACTACAGGCTCCTGTTTGTGTGCCTGTTCCTTTTACCTACAATTATGGGGAAATTGCCATCGTGTAAGCAGCAGGCTGTATGAATAGCTTTATTATTTATTATTATTAGGCCTAGATGTGTGTTTTTCTTTAGATCGTATCAGCACAAGAAGTCACAATAATAATAGCCTTTTGGCTGCTGGTGGACTAGCCGGGTTTCATTTCTATGGACCATGAAACTTTTGAAGCAGGGTGCTGTTTATTGCTTTCTTTGTAAGATCAGAGGTGTTAAACAGTCATGGTGGAGAGGTCTCTGCTTTCTCCAGGCTGAGTTCCTCCGAGGGCGGTCATGTTGTACTCGTCCTCCCCCGCTGGCATCAGCAAAAGGGTCTCTTGTTACAGCCTGGTGCCAAGCTATTTTAAGGAGCAGGATTCCCCTTTTAGGGATTTTTTTTCATCATATCAATTTAACTGCTGTGCTCATTGTCCCTTTTAATTATTTATTTATTTTTGTTTCGTTCTGTTCTACCTGCTGCCTTCGAGTGGGATGTGAAAGCAACATGACCAAGAATGGATCAAAAAATGGGAAAAGATCGTGTCTTCTCCCCATGGTCCATTATCAGGAACAGTGGGGGTTGTCTTCTTTTGCTTTTGGTTCCCTCTTGTTTCGAAACAATCTCAGGGTTTTGAAAGAGGATTTTGACATTTACTGTTTGGTGTTGGCAGGACTGGATAAAGGAGATAAAGTGGCCTGTGACAAGGCACGCAAGCTATTTGTGATCTATTGTGCAACAACTGTCAGTGAATCTGTCTTTGTGTGTTTAGAGTGTATTTCTTGACATTTACTAGCAATTTTAAAGGGATTTACTCTTTGCGATTTCATAATCCCTGGTTCAGAGCAAACCTGCAGATTTTGAAAATCAGAAGAGACCATTAACGCTGTAGGCTCTGAATAGCTCAAGCCCCCTAACTTCATCCTCTTCTGTACCGAGCCCAATACTTTTTGTTCAGCCACTGCGTATCTCCCAGAAAGGTGTTCAGGCATGGCATGAAAGTGGAGAGATCAACCACTAACCCAACAGTTTGCTCCAAGAGGTGATCATTATCAGTATTTAAAATAAAAAAGGTAATTTACTCCTCATTTTTCTTCATGTGCCTTTGGCTAGAAGATGACTTATGCCCAAACAAACTTATAAAAGCAAATATTTATTTAGCCCTTTCAAAATAAAGCAAAGAAGAGGGTAGATATGTATTATAGTGAATCTCTGTGGCTTTGCAGAGAAAACAGAGCAGCATCCTTCCAGTGGTTTGATGCTGTGGTCTGCATGCCTTTGTAACATCATTTGAGCTGTATTAAAGTCAGTATCATATCCTGAACATCATTTATTTCAGTGGCTTTTCTTCTTTGTCTGCGTTTCTTCAGTCTTTTGAAATCCAATGTCCCGAGAAAAATTAAACTGGCACAGAAAAGTGAAGTGGAAGGTTGTGCACTTAGGGGAAAAAAAGGCATTTAATTGCATTCATGGAAATGTGTGACAAATGAAAGCAGGCCTGGCTTGACCCTTTCTGGCTATTAGGCTACATTGCAGGATAATTTGGGAAAATATTGTAGACAGACAGAGGGCGTGAACCAAGTGGTTCATTCTGAGTCAGTAACGTGAGGGCTGTAGTAGTTTTGTAACGTCCTGCTAACCCAATAGTGGATCCCACCACTCCTCGAATTTCGGGACCAGGCTCTTATCCTAGTATCGAACAGCCTCTGCAAGAGTATTCAGAAGACAAATGGGGAAGAAAATCCTTTTCAGAGCTATAAAACAATCTTCTGTTGCAAGGAGCCTTTTGGCATGGCTTTCAAAGAAAACAGTGTTGAGATCCCCCCGATGAATAGGAACATTAATATATTAGGTATGCATTATGTAAATCCACACTTCAGTGGAGTGCTAGATAAGATAAATGGGAGCAAAGAGCAGGCTTTGAAGGTTACTGGTGAGGTTTTTTTGTGTGCTGTGCCCCTCAAAGTCTTGGTGCAGTGCTCGCAGCCCAGGGGGATGGCGTTCCTCTGGTACACATGGAGGAAACCTCCTGGGTATTGCATGGCATGGGCAGATCAAGACCAGGATAGCCAGGGCTAGAGCAAACCAAACCTGTGTGCTGAAGCAAATATTTGGGGAGGGTCCAGCTTGGCCCCTTGCAAACACATTTAAATACTTCAGCCTCACTGACAATGAATTATCGAGATGGAGAGTTGTGAGCAGATAAGCCCGGGGACTCGTGCATTGTATACAAATGCCCGGCCTGACTCTCACATCTCACGTGGGACGGCAGTAAGGATGAAGGAGCTTTTCCTGGTGCATCTCCATCTTCGTACCAGATGTTGGGAGGACACGAGCTCACTCCACCTCGGCCCCAGTCCACACACCTGCCTGGCTGTGTGCTCAGGAGCTCGACGCCTGCTTTGAAGGAGATGCCAGAAGCTATCGGGTGGCCTGTAAAATGGTTTGGTCTAGACGTGGAGAAAAATACATTTATATTTTTTCTCTTTTCAGTTGGATGCTGAGCACTTTCAAACAGGTTATTTAGATGGTTTGCGACCCAAAATCAGTCCAGGTTGAAAATATGTAGATGTGCCTGTTTACATTATAAACCACGAATGTTTGCATCCCACAACAACCGTCTGGGAAGTGTCCAGACGAGACGTTACCGATGTGTTAACTGCTGCGAGTTAACCGGTAATCGGTTCGGGGCTAAAATCTCGAGTGTGGACCTTTCCTACAAGACTGCTCTTTCCAACGGGGCTTTCATTTAGATCCTGACCTCGCTGAGTAATTAAAACATGCCACATTCTTGACTTTCAAACAAACTTCTGGGAGCCAGCCAGCGCGGAGCACAGAGCCGGGTTTTAGCGGGTCTGGAGCAGCGCGGCCATGCGCCACCTCTTTCATTAACGGTTGTTGACTGTGAAAATGCCTTCCCTGGCAGAAATTGCACATAAGGACGAATTATACAGGCAGCCCTTTAAGGCTCTGCTAATAAACACATGAAAGGATTCGAGGGAAATATATGAAAATACTGCTACACTGAAATCCCTTTTAATGCCACCAGTTGGGGAGGGCGCGCGTTATGCAGCACGGGGGGTTCTGATAATTAACGTGCCCATTCCGTCATTAAGCTCTGCTTTGATTTCCCAGCCCAGGTTTGTTCTGGTGCCTCCCCAGGGCTGTGGGGCCGGGGATGAAGGATGCTGCTGGGCCAGCAGAGGCAGGTACGAGGCAGCAGGGGGTGCTGTCAGCCTCCTTTTTGGGGACAAGGCGCTCACGCTGCCTCCACAGGAGCTGTGCGCCCTTGCCTGCGCCCAGGGGCCCCTGTCCCAAACCGGTCTCCTTTGACTTCACGACACCTTCAGGTGAAATAACGAGGTGCTCTTTCCTACATTGTGTGCCTTTTGGTCTATCGGATGACTTTTTGAGGCTGTTTTTCTTCCTAATCGTGTCACTTGATTATTTTTTTTTTTCTTTTTAATAATGCGAAGCAGAATCCTGTAACCAGAGCACTTCAGGAGGCAGCAAGATTTAGGGGAACTAAATTAAATTAAGGAGGAACACCAGGATTGTGAAACTTGGCAGTGGGACAAAAGCTGGTTTCAAAACAGGCTGGACTTTTAGGCTGTTGGCAAATCGAATGCATCTGACCCCTGGGTGATTTGGGATGCCAGGAACGGGTCCCTGACCCAGCTTCCTACCCTGTGGGTCACTGAGGCACGTGTTTGAGGGCTGACCCCCCTGGCCTGCATAAATCTGGATGCCTGATTTCATGAAGGGCAGAAAATACTGCTTGGGCTGGCCTTGGCAGGGCCCCCCCTGCACCCCCTCCTCAGGACTTGAGCCTCCGGATCAGGCCACCTGATGCTCAGCACGTTAACTTTGCTCCAATTTCCCCATCTGGTAGGGAACAATCTGAGATAACGGAAGGATAACAACCTGCAAACTGATTTCTTATTTTAGGTTTCCTATAGACATGGTCAAGAATGGCTCTGAACAATAAAACAGACAGTGCCTGCCCCTTCCCACTGCGTGTCCCATCCATAGAAGAGCTGCTGCCAAATTGTCCCTGCGATGGAAAAGCCACGGGGGCTCCTATATAAAACCCCACTGTATGTCTGAGGGGGCAGCGGTTTTGGCACTGGGCTGTGCATCACTAAACGTGCAAACATACATGCTTGAAACACCCATCTGCTCTGCGGCCTCACATTGCCCCAGCACATCAGGCAAAGCGGGAGGGATCCCCCAAAACTGCAAGAGGGACAGTGGGGCTGGATGTGGCTGCTGCTGCAGTGGTAATGCCAGATTAATGAAACACATTGTAGGGGCTAACAAAGCACTCCCAACCCAATTAATAGTGATTTTACATTAAATAATGGGCGAGCGGAATAAAATACACCTGTGAGCCTTGGAGCAGGAACTGCCTCCCTTCCCTTCTCTCTCCCCCAAAAATACCCTGGGCACCAGGTGGAAACTGCAGCTGTCCGTAGGGTGCTCTGCCCCCGGACCAGATCCTACTGCCCCCCTCGGCCATGTTCTCCTATAGAAGAAAAAGTAAAACTGGGAACTTTTAAACTTTTTTTTCTTTCTTTTTGACAGAAGTGAGACCCTTTGACCTGAATCATGATGACTGGCGACACTGAATGTGGAAGAGGTGCTTTCAGTTTTAAGTAATTGTTGTGGAACAAGCAGATTTCCATAGGGGGTGTGAGCCACGTCCTGCAGATACAAGCACAAGGGGTACAAGCATCCCATTGCTGCTGCTCCTGCTACAACGGTGGTTTTAAAGGAGCTTATTCTCATAAAATGACCAGACTGGATGAATAAAACACGATTTCTGTTTTAATATTGTTGGGTTCTGAAATACTACAGTTAAGGTGCAGATCTGGGCAGGAAGAAATTTTACTGCAAATGCTTTATCTTCTGATAAATTATCCTCGTGCTGTGTTCTTCATTCATTGGGGCCTGGTTCAGCTCACAATGGAAGATGGTGAAAATCATGGGAGATCTCCAAAAAAGTGGGGTAAAATTCACTGGTAACATAAACGCAGTTGGTTTGTTTAATCTATATCAAAAAGTACAACCCACGGCAGGAATTCAGAGTAGGACTGAGGAGAAAAGTTGAGCCCTAAAAGCGTAGCTGGTGCGTGGTGCATTCAATAATTGCATTTATGAATGAACAATTAATTATTACCAACGAATCTTTTGCATATTATTGACCAAGGCACAGAAGCTGCCTTTTGGCACTGATGGCTTGCTCAGTTCATGCTTGACAATGGGGGATTGTACTGGCTGCTCCCTTAAGAAATTGTCCAAGATTGGGACTTATTTGTGCACCATTGCTTGCATCAATTAACAGCACAATCTTTTTGTTATGAAAATGCAAACATTAGTGGCCTGAGGGGCCTTGTAAATGCAAATATAAAAGTTTAATTTCAGTATCCCTCACTTTCCCTTTAAGCAAAAAGAAAGGCCTTTTTTTTTTTTTTTTTTTTTTTTACTCATTTGTTGTTACAATGACAGGTCTTTTTTATTTTATTTTGTTTTATTTTCTCACTTTAAACACAAAATTGAATTGAACCCAGGGAATTTCCATGGGGATCACTGTCAATCAGCAGGTTTGGATGCACGCTCGGGGCGGCTGGAGCCGGCTGCCGAAAGCCACAGGCTCCTTGGGGCAGGTTGGTGCCAGCCCTCGGGGAGGGAGCTGGGCTGGGCAGCAGGGCTGGCCCCGGGTGGGTGACAATTCCCATGTGAGGATTCTTTCCATTCGCTCCAGGCAGCTGGGGAGCCTAAATTTGGCACTTACGGTCAGGGGAAGGAGAGAGAGACCTTGAGACGTGTCCTGGAGTCACAAGGTGGCCCCAGCTGGATGACCGTCACCACTGGGAATGGTTTTGGGTCAAAAACTGATGGTTTTGCCTACCTCACCATGAGATGTGAGGTAAAAGAGAGGCGTCTCCTCCAAAGCAAGGTGGGAGACAGCACCCGAGTCCATGCCGTTGAGGCGCGATGAAAGAATTGGCGAAAAACCCAAGGTCTGTTTTCCCTTTTCTTTTTACACCGCACATATACAAGTAAAATATTAAAACAGCCACTTCGCTTTCTTCCTCCCAGGCTGGCCCAAATGTGCCCAGGTATGTGTCTAAACAGATTCCTGGAAAACCTGCCCCCGCCGAGGCGCGGGCTCTTGCCTTGGCTGCAGTCTGCAGCTCCGCTGGCGGTGGTTCTCCAGCGCGGACGGGAGCCCGAGGTCAGCTACAAGGCAAAAGCAGAAAAAATAGCGGTCAGATGCTGTCCCGAGCAGCATCCTTTGGTACCCACAGGCTCTGCCCGCTCCCCCGGCCTCCCTGCTCGGAGCTGTTAAAATTGCCATCCGGGATTCCTGGCGAACGCTTCATTTGCATCCCTGGCAATTCCTAATTAGACCAAAGGGACAATTAGCCAAGGTAACAATCCCCTACCTAACTCCTAACGCTCTTGTTACCTTTATTTCACAAAGCTGGTGCTGCTGCCACAGGAGAATGAGGATGCTAGGCTTTGGTGGTGGCACCCAGCCTTCCCTTGACCCATCCTACAGCCCCGCATGGGCGCAGCAGGACCTGGCCCCGCGTGGTGGCCCTATTGGGGTCTGTTGGGTGTTAGGGTCTGTGGGCACTGCACACACTGGAAAAGGGCCTGTCCCAGCACAGGGAGCAGAGGGGGGAAAAACGGGAGAAGAAAAAAAAAAAAAAAAAAAAAAAGTTTTAAGCTATTTGTCACCAGTTTTCTCCCCTTCACACCACAAGCACCTTTTAAGAGTCCTCCCTTGGAAAGGCTGGTTGTTTTTCTTCCCCCCCTCCCTCCCTCTGCCGTTGCACTCCTCTGCTTTGTGAACGCTAGAGGCTCTCTGCGAAAAAACTTTAGTTCCTGACTCTTTTTCTTTTCTTTTTTTTTTTTTTTTTTTTCCAACTTCCCTCAGGGAAAAATGTGGAGTTAATTAGCTATGTAAAATGTCAGATGCAGGAAAGGGGCTGTGCTTACTTGGATATCCCATCCGAGGCGAAGTGACTGATATTTTTTTTTTTTTCCCCCTTCGTTTTTTTTTTTTTTTTTTTTTTTTTTTTTTTCTAAGGGGTGGAAAGGAGCTCGCGAAATAAAAGTGCAGCAACGAGCCGGTGGCTCCCAGAGCGGCCGGGGCGGGCGCGTCGGGAGCCCCCAAGGCAGCGCAGCGCGGAGCCCACCTGCCCCCGGGAGCTGCTCGCCCCTCGCTCCGCACCTCTCCCCCGGCACCCAGCCGCCCTGCTAGGCGCACGCCGAGGCTTTTCTCCTTCCCTTCGACTTCTCCTCCAGGACTTTTCCACCGCCGCTGGGACAGCCGCAAACTTTTTCTTTTTCTTTTTTTTTTTTTTTTCTTCTTCTTTCCCCCCCTTCCCTCCCACCTTCGCTGGTGGTTTTGTGCTTTTTTCTTTTTTTTTTTTGCTGTTGTTGTTGTTCTGCTCTTTTTTTAATTTTTTAAACTTTGTTGTTGCTATTATTTATTTATTTCGGGGGAAGACCCGCCTGCGTTTCAACCTCCCGTGGCCCCAGCGGAGAGGCCGGGAGCGGCTCCGGCAGCACCTCCCCGGCGCACCGCGTGCGAGCCCGGCCCGGCACGGCTCGGCACGGCTCGGCTCGGCCCGGCACGGCACGGCTCGGGCTTTCGCCCCCGATAATGCAGAGCTACAAGTACGACAAGGCGATCGCGCCGGAGAGCAAGAACGGGGGCAGCCCGGCGCTGAACAACAACCCGGCCAAAGGCAGCAGCAAGAAAGCCCTCCTCATCTGCCTCGACTTCCTCTGCCTCGTCATGGGTGAGCACTGCGCCCCAGCCTTCCTCTCCCCTCTCTCCTCCTCATCCTCTCCCCGGGTCCCGCTGGGGAGGGAGGCTCGGGGCTGAGCCGAGCCGAGCCGGGCCGGGGCCGCGCCGCTTCCCGAACAAAAGCGGGGCCCTACGGATGGGGGGGGGGGGTGAGAGAGAGAGAGAGACAAGCTTGGGAAGTGTGCACAACCCCCCGAGCCAGCTCTTTTTGCAATTTATTTAACTTTGTTAAATCCCAAAGTTGTTTAACTCTGCCGCCGTGCGCTCCCCCGGCGCTGGGGGAGCCCCCGGCAGGGTCCCCGCAGCCCCCCGGGGGCTGCGGGCTCCAGGTGGAGGCAGTGCTGGGGGGCTCCGGGGACAGCGAGCAAAGCTTTGACTCTGCTCTGTGCCGGGGGGTTGGTGGTGCTGCTTCCCTCCATCTCCCTTGGTTGTTTAAAAAGCTGCTTTGAAGCTCGCCCGGGCATCTCCCAGTGCCTGGAGGAGCCCCAGCCTCAGCCCCGCTGGGCTTTTTGGAAGTGGTGGGGCAGGCACAGAAACTGTCAGCGCTCTGCCTCCGAAAAGCCTTCGCATGCCAAAACATCAACCGGTCAATTATGGCTGCGATGCCGAATATTTAATTGACAGACGCAGGCAGGGGAAATCAACTGGCTTCCAACAAAGAGATTAATAACGCAACAGCACGTGAGTTTAATACTCCAGACACCACAGTCTTTAAAACAATTGTTTCTGCTTAGGGCCCGTTTTTTTGAGGACTGTCAGTTTGATTTAATTTTTCTGTAGTTTATTGATCATCTGGTGTATATTACGAGGCACTAATATATTAAGAAGAGAGGCATGGTTTTCTCTTTATATTCCCACAAGAATAGGGGCCAGTGCAGAAAGCTTCATCTTGTATCTGGAAAAAATAAAAATACTCGGTATCCTCTCTGTGAAACTAACGTAAGCAGAAATGTAGCTTGACTTACCTCACTTACTGAAACAGGAGGTTGGATTCCTAGTAAAACAACTCCTAGGAGTCAGAACTTTTAAACTTTTATTTACTCAAGTTTTTTTGACTTTAGGCATTCCTGGCATGAGTAAGTGCTATTTGAATGGGTAAAAGACTTTTGTTGTTGTGTATTGTTTTTTTCTTCTCTAGACTAAGGGTCCGAAATGAAAAAGCAATTAGTTGACATGTGTTATTCTACTTGTGATGGTTTTGGTAAACAGAACTTATCAAGCATCACTGGAAGGTATTGTTAGCAGTGAATAATGTGATACACCAAAAGCCGTGATTGTTGCTTTGTTTCACGTTACTGCAGGTGGAAATCAGAGAGTAAACACAAGGGTTGTTTTTAGGGTGAGGAATGTTTGAAAGTAAGAGCATGAATTCAACAGCTGAAGGAGAGAGCTTTGGTCTGGCTAATGACATGCAGGTGAAGAGCACTGGTGGGACGTGCCAAGGGAGGTGATTATGTGATGGAGAGGCTGGGGTGTGTGTTTGTGGATGGGCTTTTCAAATCCACCCAGCCCAGCAGTATGGGACCTGCTGGTGGATGTCTTTGCATGAGTTGCTGTGAAAGCCAGCTGCCCCCCTCGCAGGAGGCTTGGCTTGCTCTTCTCTCTGCCTTCCTCTAGGGAAAACTAAGAGTTTGCAGTTTTCCAGGCACTTGGTTCCTATTTTTCTTTGTCACAAGGAAAACACTTTGGAGGTGAGGGAGGAAAAATAAGTGCTCTAGCTGAAGCCTGGAAGAGGAACCTGGATGGTTACAAGATGAGGGGTATTTACATGTCCAGTAAAGAAATGGAGTCCTACGTAAGCTAATGAGAAGCAGAGTGGGGTGAAATGATTTGTTTTAAGGTGGATGCACTGAGCCAGGGTCTTCTGCTGGTGCACGTAGGCATGGCCAATGGCCTCCAGTGCAGTTAAAGTGAGTTACGCCCCTTGAGTGGCTGCCCAAACACATTTGGAGTAACAGAAG
The DNA here is from genome assembly GCF_963932015.1 of Anas acuta. NCBI lineage: Eukaryota > Metazoa > Chordata > Aves > Anseriformes > Anatidae > Anas > Anas acuta. The sequence continues at coordinate 4,864,111 of NC_088986.1, forward strand.
GCTTTTCTCATTTGAAGACCACTTTAGGAAATATTAAAACCGGTCATTTGATTTGCAGAGGGCTATGACGATGCATTGGCTTCTGCTGCAGTTATTTTGCTGTAAGTCTGCCCTGAGTCAGTATTCTATGGGGAAAAATGAAAAGAATAAGCTATGGCTGAAATGCCTTTCAGAAATGACACATGCTTTCTGTGAGGCAGCAGATGTGTACAAACTCTTCTTTGTTTACATACAAATTTAACCAAATTACCCAGAAGACAATTATCATAAACATCTCAGAAAGTTAAAATAAGTAAAGCAGCGCTATCAGGAGCTTCCTCCAGCTTTAATTTGGTGCAAGGTGTTAGAAGGATCCACTTTGTCTCTCATCGTCATTACAATGGTTATCTTGATAGAAAATGCATGAGGGGAAGATTAGTATCTCTGTTCCTCAGGGATGGTGGGGAGCAGTTGTCAATCCATTGATGGGAGCACGTTGCTTTGGCAGCTGCCAGAGCATTGCTGGTGGGGTGGGCTTCGTGAAGATCTGACAAACCAGATCACCCTCAATTTCCCCCACATTTCCAGCTTGGATTGGGCTAAATATTTCTGAATACCCCGCTCCTGATGAGTGCACTCTGCATATGAATGTGCCGAGCACCCATACTGACAAATCTCCGCTTCCTTGCACCAACAAGAGGTTTCATCGCAGATACCGTGAACATCCCAGAAATTGTGTGTCAGAGTTCAACTGGGTAAAAGAGGCAGAAAAGAACTGAATGTGCATTTAAACCAGGTCATTCGAGGGGGGGAAAATAACTTTCTCCATCTGCTTCCTCTTCTCGGGATGGCTCTGTTTAGAGAATTAGAAGATGCTTCCTGAAATTGTTAGGGCCACAGGCGAGCCTGGTGGTTTGGAAGAGTCCTGCTGGTCACCGCGACACATCCGAAAATGTGGCTGAGGAGCTCAGCCTGGGGGGCTTAGCTTGGCGCCGCTAAGACAGTCAGTGGCGTGGGTTGAGGAGCAATGGGAAAGTTTTTGAGGAAGGGTCTGATGTGAGGACCTCATGCCACCTACAGTGGTCACCCTGGTTGCAAGCAGCTCAACCAGCCATCACCTTTCTGCATGGGACGTGGGCCCAGTGGGGCAAGTCCTCCTATCCCAACCCTTCAGGTGGGATGTCTTGGAGGCTGTTCCCATGGAAGTAGCATCTAGGGTTAAATTTGCTCCTCTCAGTCCTGCTTTTTTTTTGCATTAGGCAAACTGTGAGCGGCCACCTGTGCTCTGCTGACAGGCGCCAAGCCGAGCGTTTCATCTCAGAAGAGGGGAAGGCTGCGTCAGCAAGGCCAGCAGGGCACGCTAGGGTCTTCAGTAGCTCATGTTTTTGCAGCTTGCGCAGGTACAGCAGCTTCCCAAACGTCCTGCTTGTGCTATAAAATAGAGGGGTTTCATCTGGCTGACCCGCTTCCTCTGCTTGTGGAAGTCAGGCTTATGGGCATGTGTATTTAGGGCTGGTGAGATGTAAAACATGCTTAACTTGCCATGCTTCTCATCTTCTTTCTCTAATTGATTTTTTTCTTTTTTTGCCAGTCACAGTTAGTCAACACAACACAAGTTTACTGCCTTCAGGAAGTTTTGAAGCAACAGATTGATAGGCCTCTTACGCCCTTAATATCTCTTCAGCTTTCTCACAAATTTGGCATCTCTTCTGTTGTGAGTCTGATGCTAAAATGAACTTTGAAAGTAAATATTTATGCTAGCAGGACCTTGAAATGTTTATGTAAGCGGGGATATAATCTTGTAATTTGGGCTAACAGTTTAGGTTACTCTTAACTCTCGTCTGTGTAGAAAATTGTGTTGTTGTCCAGCTTCCAGAAGCAAAAAGGGCTTGAGTTCCACCTGAGCCCCTGCCATGCCATTACAAAAATTGGCACAAACAGGCCTGGGTTTGTCATTTAATTGTAAGGAGTGGGAGGAATTAAAGATGAGGGATGAGGTTAGAGTTATTTGGAGGCTGTAAAGTTGAATCCGATGAGCTAAGCAACTCTGTTTTGTTTGGGTTGTTTTTTGTTGTTTTGTTTTTTTACGACTACCCTGCCATGCAGGGCGTGCTGACGTGCAGGTAACATCTTCCTATAGGTACCTGAAAAACTGCTGACTCAGCTGTTTCTTATTTTTGGTGAGGGACAATGAGCTCTGGCCACACTAAACCAGCCAGGCAGTCCCAGTGCCTTGGTGTTGTCTTCTCCGTGCCTTCCCTGGGCTGGGGAGGTCTGGGCCCGCACCGCACGGCAGAAGCTGTGTGGGTGGAGAGCCGTCATCGTGCTTGGAGCATCCCTAAATCAGGTTTGGTTGTTAGTGTTTACGTATTGCTTCTTTTCATCCTGGTAGGAGCTCCTCACGGTAGAGGTCTGTCACGAAACAGCAGGGTCTGTCTCAGGGATGGATGCTCTGGTGAATGCAGGTTTGCAGGGGAGTCATCTTGGTAAGGGGCTGTGTGGCTGCATCCCGTCGTACCTTGATTGGGGTGCTCCTTCTAAAAAATTTTTCAAGACTGAACCAGCAATCAGCATCCAAGCGTGATATCCATCCTCAGTTTTTGCCCCTTTCTTGGAAGACAGAAAGAGCAAAAGATGACTGGAAGAAAAGATGAGAGAAATGTTTTGGAGGTGTTTAAAATATTTTTTTTTCTTTTGTGTGCGTGTGTTGACTTTATAAAAACTGAAACAAAAAGTATCAAGAGCGGGTTATTAGTGACAATTATACCTGAGGTGTTAATTGCAGAACAAGGAAGTGCTGTACCTATGGCAGACCGAGTCCTCGGGGGTATAAATCTGCTTGCTTTCCTGAGTTGGTGGAATTAAGCCAGGCTGAAGATGTGTCTCCAGGAAAGCAGGATTACGTGCTACTGCTTCGTGGCCAGGAGTGCTTTGAATCTTGTGTACCTGCTGCTGAGACAGGCAGGAGATGGGATCGCAATTACAGTAGACGACATTTTTTTTTAATCATATCTGTTTGTAGTGAGCACAGAAAATAATATAAACATCGCTCCCAGATCAAACAGATTATTTTTATACCCTTTAAAACTCGATTTAATATGCATACCTTTCTGGGGCTGTCTTGGTCTGACTTTGTTTGCCTAGATACAGGTTGACAGTACATCCTCCAGATGCTCGTGCCTCCATAGACCGCCCAGAAATGGTTTGCATACTTGAGCTAGGAAGGCTGTTCGCATGCCTCCATCTCTGTCTGAAATGAGTTAAAAGAGGGGGAAAAAAACACCCCAGCCCTGTTCTGTAGCTTGCTGTGGAGGAGCAGACTCCGTCCTCTCCGTTTCATTCATACAATGCTCCCGCTTCATCCGTGGCAATCCAGGAGGGACCGTTGTGGTCGCCCGGTCTGCCTTCGCCTCGAACAAGGGCATGCCTGTTGAAGGCAGCATGGGGAGAGGCAGCAGCCTCCGAGCCCTCCTAGCCCAGCCTCAGTGCAGCCGGCTCTGAGAGCTGCAGCTTCCCCGGGGGATGTGTCACGGGGGGAACAGGGAAACCCCCTCCCCGGATGCCAGCCGGGGGCTGGGTATCATTGCCCTGTGTTGTGGTGTTTTGGTGCTTAGGGCCCTGGCTGCTGCAGTTATGCTGATTTTTTTGATAGCTCAGGTTTCATGTTAAAAAAAAAAATAAAAATGTGACTCAAGTGAATGATAATGCCTCAGAAGAGCGGTGACTTGAAGAATCCAGCATTTATTATGTAATGGTAAAGTCTAAAGTTGTTTTTCTGAATACACTTCATGATTTGTGTATTCTTTGGGTGGCTGGTGTGGCAGAGCAGTGGGAACTGGTTCAGCAGAGGCTAACGGAGCCCTCTGTGCCTCCAGCACTATGACTCTGCCCTGTGCCCCTGACCAGATTTCTGTCAGGCTGGAGAGGTCTCACCAAAAGCTAGGACAAGGATGCCCCATGCACCGTCTCCTGAGGGCTCAGTGTGATCCCTTTCACAGAAGGACATTTGTATCCCAGTCAGAGCCACCCCATCCTTTTTCCATTTCGCTCTCTCTCGTGACACCTATTTGCAGAAGCACAATCCGCTCCACAATTTTAGCACGCAAAAAGCTCCTCAGTGTAGATCAGGTGTCCGCATGCAGGGTTGTGTTGGGGCAGCTGTTGGGAGGTCGTGCTCAGGAATTCTCCTGAGCAGGAAGGATGCTGCCAAGAAAGAGGAGTTTGAAAGTGTCTTCATGGAGTTTCCTGACACAAACCACTGGAAAACTTGCCTTAAGTTTATCACCAAGACAATGTATTAAAAAGCTTGAAGCTTAGGTTGGCCAGGCAGCTCTAGGTGCCAGAAATATCTTTAAACTCTTGCACTTTCAAGTTGGTCACGTAAGTGGGCTTGTTTTTCACATGCGTTGGATGTTTTGAGGACAGAGGGTTGAAAACCGACTCTCCGCGTCAAGTAAATATTACAAGCAGAGCCTGTAACCTAACTCCGGAGCTCCTGATGTTCTGAGGATGTCTGTGCTCTTTGTGCTGGGTGTTCCCATTCCAGTGCTGCCTGTATGTAGCTTGCACCTTTCCGTGAACTTGTCTTATCAGAGCACATGGTGCTCTCCATCAGGAGCTACGGGACTGGGCTGGGGCTGCTAGCCAAAGCCCAAATGGAGCTGCGTGTGGTCTGACTGCTGGTGACACTGAATCACTGGAGAGCATTTGTAATCCTCTAGTACTTTCCCATCATTTTCTATCCCTTGCCCCAAAAGGATGTGGCAACTACACTGAGCACAGCACAGAAGCTTGGGAGATGACTGCAGCCTTCTGCTAAAGCACACCCATAGGTCTAGTCTGCAATGGCTGAGGCACAAATTGAAGATGGATTGGCAGTGCTCTTGCTTGGTTTAGGCTGGAAAAACCTGGGCCTTGCCCTGAACAGTGCAGGCAGCTGTGGCACGGAGGTGTCCTACATGGCACTGAGGGTTTGCAGATGGCTGTACCTCTTGGGGTTGCTTCAGCTTGCCAGTCGGAGGAGCTGAGCGCAGTGTGGTGCTTCTTTCCACGAGGTTAAACAGAAAAAGTGAAAGTCCCTGGTTAGTGGTTTTGGGCAGACGTCCCTCTTGAAGCAAATGATGATCCCTCTGAGAGCTTGCTTTTCCCCACGGTGTCAGGGTTGTAGCCTGCTGCCGTGCAGAGGAAGCAACAAGCTGCATTCCCTGTAATTAGCTTTCAGCTGGTTTTACTGTAAATTAGCGAGAATGACGGTCACTTTTTTGAAAGCTTTTACAGCAGTGCCCTTCATCTGATTGTGCGTGTGTTGGAGGCAGGCACCGCAAGCAGACATTAATCCCACTGCCATTAATCCAGCGTGTGCTTATTCACGGCTGAGACATCGCATGCCTCGGGACGAACCACTGCATTTGAAAGCTGCTGTGACAAGCGGGGTCTGGGCTTCCTGGCCTGGGAAGTTATTCCCCACCTCTGTTCTGGGGTGGTTTGATGCTCTTTTCTCAAAGCCCAGCCCTGCTTGTCTTTCCCACTGATGTTGTCTGCGAGGTCTCTGCTGCAGCAGCGCAGTGGCCGTGGCAACCGCTCCTGCACCCCAAGTATTTCAGCACAGAAGAGCTTTGAGGCTTTCCAAGGCTTTTTGTTAGGCCCACCACTCTCCAAAGTGATAGTTTCCAAAGGGAAAGCCAAAAATATCTCTCAGAATGCTGCTCAGTGAACAGCGGGTGCGTTTATTTTCCCGAGTGATGCTCGTGGGTTATTTTGGATGATGGTGAGCCGGCGGCAGGCAGCAAGGCTCCTCTGAAGCTGATAGCTGTGACTCGGTTTGGTGCTATCAGGTTTCTGAAGCAGCCCTTTGATCAGTGATTAGATGGCCCTGGCTTTTTGCAGAGCTGCTGCTCCCTTTGGCTCCTGGGTTTCTGCCCTGGACCTCAAAGGCCCAAAGGAATGATCCCTGTGCAGAGCCTGCTGTCCTGCCTTGTGGCCGGGCAGGTTTGGGCCTCTTGATGTAGGGAACACGAAGGAGCATCTGCCCCCATGGGTGAGGAGCAGGAGCACAATGAGGGCACTCCTCAAAGGCCAAATTTCCATTATGGATGTGCCCAGCTGCCTGGTGGGGTTTGCAGAGCTAACGAGGTACCTCTAATTCCTGATCATTTCATGTAGGCTCAAGGCCTCTGCCAGGGCCTCACCAGGTAGGGAGGCAGCTTTTGAAAGCTGATCCTCAGCCATGTGCCATCCAGGAGGAAGTCTGTGGCTCCCGTGGCCAGGCCGAATCCTGTCCCTAGGATATGTGTGCACCTGCCCCTGAAATTTCCACCTCGGTTCCTGTGTGAACGTAGCTAGGTGGCCCCCCTCGCACGCTTCCCTCTTCTGCAGAAAAGGGAAGCAGCCTTGGATCACCAGCTGCAGCTGGCTCGGACCTTCCCCAAACCAGGGCTGAGGCTTTTCTTGGTAAGGGTGCATGGGAAGAGGTGTGCTGAGAGGTCTGCCAACCGATAACAGGAGGCACAGGTGGATAGTTCACAGAAGAAGGGGTTGGAGGGTGTTTTTGCTTCCTCAGAACTGCCAAGCTAAGGCGAATTTCCTTTTTCTGCACAGCAATACAAGCCTGTTTTCAGTAGAGGCCTGCCTTTTTTCTTGTTTTCTCATAAAAGTTAGTAGCATCAGTGACTATCTCATAAAATAATCCCATTTATTTTCACCCATAATCCAGGATAAGTTTTTTGTTTTTTTTTTTTCATTGCCTAACACTCCCCATTTCTTGACCCTCCCAGTCGCGTTAGCATGCAGTGGTCATTCTGCTGCAGCTCCCACAAAGCAGCAGAAAACCAAGGTAACAGCAACATTTTGAGTGAAGGGGATGAAATGTGGAATAGGTTCAGCGTATTTCTTTGTCATTGTTGGAGTCCTATTCAGTCTGGAGCTGAATAGGAGGCTGATTAGCATGTGGAAGCATTTCTAAAGCATTGGTCTGGGGAGGGTTGGTTTTTTTGTGTTTGTTTTTTTTCTTCCTTAAAGGAGAAGTTTTGTGGCATTTATTTTTCTTACTGAGCTGGCATGAATCTCTGTGAAATGCAAAACCATGGAAAAGTCAAATAGCATTTTAGAGAGAGCCTATTTTGATAAATTATCACATGCACGGGCACAAAGAAGTTCTGCAGTGCCTAAAGCTGCTGCAGGGTCTATGGGTGCCACATTTTTGAAATGGTCAGATGAGTGGGAGTGAGTTTGACCATAGGATGCATCTGGATTGCAGATATGAGACTTTGCTTTTGCTCTTGCTGAAGTCATCTGCAAAACTGGATGTTGCTTTACGAACGCAGGATTGGGTCCACAGTCTGAAAATCCACCTGCTTGAACGCTCAGCATTTTGCTTTCACAGGGAAAGATATAATGCTGAGGTCGATGAAAAAGCTCACTGCAAGTGGAAAACCAGCTTTTCCCAGTGATATTGCTTCAGGTTCTGGGTGTGGGGTTTCAGGGAAGAAGGTTCGTTTTCCCTTTGGCATTGGCAGAGTTACCCACGTGGAGGGGAAACCTGCTGTACCATCCCTTGCTTTGTGCTTGGATGATGCCAGAGTCACCACAGGACTTGGTGCTGGCACACCAGGGGACTTCTTGTGCAAGTTGCAGCCCTTTGCTGTGAGGTCTGGTGTGCTTAGCTCCAGGTAACTGCAGTTATTGCCTCGCTGCTGTCTGTGCTGCAGGGCCTCAGCTGGGGCTGTGCTAGTGCAGAGGTCCTGTCCTGGATGTACTGCATCTTCTCATCCTAGGGGCACTGCAGGATTTTTGGGGTGCTTGCAGACCTAAAGAGAGATAGGAGACCAAGTTGCATGCTGCAGCTGCGTGGGTTTAGCACACTTGTCCCCCCGAGCTTGCAGACAGAGTGGGTTAGTACAGGAAAGTGGATTTAACATCCCATTGAGAATCTGCTGCGGCTCGCTGCTGTGTCTTCACGCAGCCTAATGAATCCTGATTAAAGCTGCTGTTTAATTAAGGAGAACTTAGCTCCTCTGGTCACAACTCACGATTAAAGGACTGTTTGAAGTAATTCTGCAATACTTTTCCCCCCTCCTCCTTTAACGTGAAGAAAGCTGCTAGCGCTGTACGTGCCCCAGCGCCGAGGTTTTGAACGTTATTACAGGACCGCAAACCTGCTGGCGAATCTGGCTGCTGCCAAGGCACCCGAACATTAAAAAGCCCTGCAGAGGGGTGGGAGGGAGTTCAATCTCAGGATACGCTGATTTGGAAAGGGAATCCAAACAAAGAGGCTTTTCAGCAGAGGCTGAGACTTGGCTTCTCTCAAGGGCAGTTTGGGCTTGGGGAAGCATCCGGGAGGCAGTGAGCGGCGCGGGAGTGCGCGAGCTGGATGCGGCACGGTGTAAGGTTTCCCAGCACAGCACGGTTTTGTGTTACAGGCTGGGGAGCTGCCTGTAAGCGCTCCCCTCTCTTCTTTTTTTCTCTTTTCCCCTTTATTTCTGTTGGAAACAAAGGGGAGGTTTAGGCTCTTCTTTTCTTTTTTTTTTTTTTTTTTTTTAAAGAGAGGGAAAATAAAGGTCCTTGCCCCCAGCTCCTGGAGTTTTGGTGCCGAAGAGGAACCTGGTGATGTCTCCAACCTGGAGAAACCCTTTGCTGGGGGGACAGGATCTTGGTGGGCAAGTGTTTGGCTCAGACAGGGAGAAAGGGATACCAGGACACCTTCATGATGAAGTGGGATGTGCATCCACAAGGCCCCCCACTGCTGTTGTGCTGAGGGCAGGGCACTCCACGGCCCACAGTACAAGCCCTTTCCCTTTTGGCGGCACCTCCAAGTGCCACTGAGCTTTTAAGAAATGTCAGGAAGAGCAGAGTGGAGAGGAGGTGCTACCAACCATCTCAACCAACCAGTCGTGTTTTTTTTTATTTTTATAGGCACCAGATGGTTTTAATAGAGGAAAGCTGAACTTCTTATGACCCTTCCCCACAGACGCTGTTTGTTGTTTTGTAATTGTGGCCAGGACAAAACCGTGTCCCAGGACCTGCCGCGAGGGTGAGGGCTTGGTGCCTGGTGCCTTCTTCTCTCACCCCACCGTGTGCCCTCCCCACTGCCCCATGCCCCCTCTCCCTGCCCTGCCTCCAAATTATCTGGGGGAAGCTGCTGGCCATGAAAGACTTGAGGCTTTCCACCCATCTTCGTGTAAAGAGATTAGCAAGAGTACAAATCAGAGAAAACTGAAACATCTCAAAGCAAAGCGCAAGGAAGCAATAAAACGTCAGGCCATGTTTTCCCTTCTAGTTGATTAAAAATGCTTCTGATAAGCAAGAAAGCTTTCCTGGCTGGACAAGATCTGTATCGTGTCAAATGCACTGAAAGGTTTATTAGGAAGATAAAGTGGTGCGAGCATTGGGCTGTGCTTGCAGCCCACCGGTGTCAGCACTGAGTTACTCTGCGGGGCTGAAGGCTTTTTGCAGTGGTATGGGAGGAAGGAGTGTGATGGGAGAATTGCTCGCCCTATAGACAGGGGGAAATACAAATGTAGGAAAATAGGGGTGTCTGGAGGGATGGTGGGAGACATGGGTGTCTGCATGCTTAAAAATTGTCGGAAAATTTCATATAGAAATTGGCTGTTGGGTAAAGGTAGAAGAGCAAAATTTATCAAATTGCTGCTAATGAGGGCCTCTGGGTGCTATATCCATAATGCAACCAAACCATGATTTCTGAGTGCATAGCTCTCCCGTGACTGATGCCTCCAGGAGCAATGTTCCACCAGGGCTGACCAGTTCTGCAAATTCCCTCTCAACACGTCCAGCCTTGTTTCTGGCTAGCAGCCTCAAACCTCCAGTAAATCTGAAATAAAGATCCATAGGGCTCCTGGGCAGAGAGGCAGCCAGGAACAAACTGTTATCCCTATTCCCTTTGCTTTTGTTTCCAATAAGGTTTACTTCTTTGGGAGCAAACGGAAAAATATGTCTTCGGATACATGTTGAAAAAGTCCTGTGTTTGGCTAGCCCATCTCAGAGACCATTTTAGCAGTCCCCAGCTATAGTGGTCATCATTTTTATCACCCATTTGATGGCTGGTAGGTGATGGGACAGCTGGCATGCATTTTTGTGGCAGAGAGCTTTGCTGCCCATCTTGTGTGCCACTCGTTTCACGGTGCCTCTGCGGACAGGAGGCCACTGAACCACAGCATGCCAGGGGCAAGAGAGGCTCAGAGGGCTTGCCTTGGCTTTTGGAAAGTGTAAAATCAAGTAGGAAAAGGAGATGAGGGCTAGGTTTCCTTCTCTCCATGGGAGAACCAGTGGTGGTGCTTGGAGATCTGCTTGACAGAGCAAGGGGCTCGGCAGGCAGGGACCTGCTCCGCTGTGGCTTGCCCTTTGCTTGAGAACTCGATGCCTGTGTTTTCTGCTCAGAGATCAAATACAGGACAAGAATTAAAAAGCAGGAAGACAAAAGATTAGCTTCCGTGCCGTTGTTTGACTTCCCAAGGTTTAATTGCCAAGGGCTGCTCCGGGAGCCAGCTGGCTGTGAAGGGACGCGGATCTCAAGTTAGAGAAGGGCTTTTTTGCTCCCACGATCTGGTAGCTGCTATATTTTCTTTTGCAGGAGATAGAGCTTTGTATATATTTTTTCCTCCAGAGATGAATTATCTTCAGGTACCTGCTTCCTCAATTTCTCTAGTTGCTGTTCAAGCTCCTGCTGTCACTGTCTTACTACCTACAGCAGCAAGAGGGTGAAAGCAGCAGGAATGGCAAGTATGGAGTGCAACCTGCACCTTAATTGTAGAGTTTTCCCTCTGTGGAGCAGAAAAGTAGTGTTTATATGAAGGGAAAACAAGATAGGTGGTTCAACTTGCAAGCCCTTGTTGGGGTGAGCGGAAGCAAAAGAGCAGTAATGAACTATTTAATGCCACTCATCCATTTTTTAAAGAAATATGTTTCTGGTGAGCTTTGATGGCTTGTAGCGTAGGAGCAAAACCCCAGTGGTTTCCATCCAGACCATGCACCAGGGGATGTGCACATCCCCCAGTGACAGCAGGATTAGCCCCACTGGTGTGTGGCCTGGGAACGAGCTGGACAATCCCAGTTTTGCTGCCAGAACCTCACTTTTACACTAACTCAGAAAGAAGGGAGGAAAAAAAAAGACCAGCTTACTCCCCCTCCAAAACCAAGCAACCAACCTGCCACCCCCCAACAAATGCATGCATTATTTGGCATGCTGGCTGTATAAACCTCGACATTAGCTACCTGTGAATCATCCAGCAGCATGTTAATTGGTACCCCTCGGTAGATTAGGATTTGGCATCAGGTCTGCATGTAATTACAAGCCACACACAGAAGGACACAGGCAGCTAATGAACTCCTGCCAAACTCCAGCTCTGCTTCTGCGGCTTTTGAAGTTTGCTGGTCTTTCAGTGTTTTGTATAGCGAGCGCTGAAAGGCATCAAATCACTCCTTTGACAGCGTTTAGAAAAGAGCTGGTTTGTTGAATGAGAGTCCCTCCAAGCTCTGATCTGAGAACTGGAGCATCTATAGGCGCCTTTCTCACCGGAGCAGTAAATAGGCTGGAAATCGAGGACACCCCCTACGAGCTGCTAAGCTCCTGCCTGGGCAGCAGGAGCCAGGGGGCTCTGGTTGCCACGATGGGCTGCAAGAAAAGAAACTATTTCCATTTAAAAACATCCTTCCAAACAACCATGCCAGTAGTAGAGGGAGAAATGGGCTTTTTCCCAAGCGTCGAAGCGCTTAGAAAAGAGGCTGTGCAAAGTGGGTTGTGGCACATTGCATGGGGCTGAGATTGCAAAGGAGGTGGGAAAAGGGGTGTTGGAGGTTTCTGCAGGTTTTTGTGATGCTGAGCAGTGGCATTGTAGGGTGCCCGGTTCAGAGGCTTGGGGGTGCTTTTCTGTGGCATTTTGTTTCTGTGGTCAGGCCTGAGCCCCTCTCCTCTTTTCATGATGGATGTGACAAAGGGAGCTGTTGAAGGAAAAAAAACAATTTCCCTGAAAACCTGCAATTTTCAGGCAAACATACCAGGCAAGTTTCATGGTAGTACCATGGTGAAGAGGAATAATGCAACTTGGCACGAAGCCCTTCAAGAAAAAAAAAAAAATAGGGAAACAGTAGAGCCTTTGTCAAAATTAACCGCAATAAAGAAAAAGGGACTGCCATTCCCTTGGGCTTCTTTAACCTTTTTTCCCCAATTTATTCACACGTTCCTTGACAGCGGGGCAGGGCATTGTTATGAGGGGGCTGGAAAGGGAAATGGGGAGTTATCCATTTTTTGCTCTTAAAGAACACTGTATGCATTGTGTCCCCTGGGTCCGTGTAAATAGGAGCCTGGCCGTTGCCTGCGCTGTTCGGATCCGGCCCCATTTCTGCCCTGCCCTAAGGGAACAGGGCCATGCAGTGTCACCTGGCCACAGAGCCGCTGTCACAGAGAGGTAGTTCATCCCATCCTTGGTAGGACGGGGCAGCCACCTCTGTTGCTCAAGGTGACCACCGAAGTAGCCCATTCACAGCTGTTTTTCACCAAAATATCTTAATCCACACAACTGGGCAGCAAGGCCAAGGCAGAAGCCTTCATGTACAAGGCTTGCCCTCCCTGTAATATGAAGCTCGTATAGTTAACTGCATGATTTTATTTTATTTATATATATTTTCAATATTACCTGGATACCAGCACAGTCTCAGCTATGTCACACATTGCCGTATATTAGGGTGCCACTCTCATGGTGCAACTTCAGTCAAAGTACAGGAGAGGAAGAAATGAGATAATCCTGCATCTTTTTAACCCATTGGGCATAGGCACAGCCTTGTGGGGCTTTGCCTATGGGACCAGTGAGATTAAACCCCCATCACTTGAACCATTTCCACCTGCACTCATGCTTTTTTGATTTTCTTTCAGCGCCGTGCATTATATCCTGGAAAGTGTACCAGATCACGACTACCGAGGGGGAAAAGTTTCATTTCCAGTTAATCAAGGGAGTTGTGTAATACCATTTTCTCCTGGGGAACTTCCAGAAAAAAGGAAAAAAATAAGAGGAGGGAGTATTATATAAAGCGAGTATATTAAGAGGAAATAAATTATGAATTAAAAGTGATTAGTGAACTTTTAAGGAAGAGGTCAGAAGTGCATTTTGGACTACAAACTTCTTAAGCTTTCAGTGCTTGTCTTCGGTTACAGAGTTATAACCCCGCATTATTTGTGCAGGTGGCTGCTGCTGCAAATCCGAAGCAGGATTTTGCATTTACAATAGGTACATTGACAGAACGGGGTCACAAAGCTACTCGCGGCCTCCTCCTGCAAAGGAGCAGTTGCTCCCAAAAACGTGCTCAATTATGGCTGTAGAGCTTGGCCAGGATGCTCCGGGCAAGCAGGGAGGAAGCTCGGGAAGTTTAGCAGATGAATTTTGTTTTGTTTTTGTTTTAAGGGGCCTGATGTGGACCAGGTGAGCTGGCTGTATTCCTGCATTTGCTCCTTTACTGTTTTAAAAAATAATAGGATTTGGTCAACTGCATCACTTTGGCTGCAGCTTTATATTTCCACTGTAAGCTTTTGCTAAGGTTTGTCATGGTTGTGCAATGAAAAGTAGCTTATACCTGGCAGTGTTTGGAGTAGTGAGCTGAGGTAAGGAGTCACTGCTCATTATTCTTGTATATTAACGTGAGACCTACAGCCCGCAGAATTTTCATTTTGAATAGGGGCTGGCAGAGTTGAGCAGACCCCTTGTTATAAGGGCAAATTGGAGGGTGCCCATGGCAGTGTGCGTCAGTAGGACCAGTGCGAGCTCTTCCTCGAAGGCAGACCCAGGGAAGCCGTGGCGAGGCAGAGCTCCTTCCAAACCCCATTGACTGGCAGAGGAAACTGGGCTCACTTCATTTCTAATTGAAAACATAATGGTCACCACAGCGTGTTTTTCACACACTCTGTTTGCCCTGGGTATTGCAGGGTTTGAGGATGTGTTCTTATGTTCTTAATTTTTTTCCCCTCTCTATTTGAGCTGGGTCATCCTAGGTCAGACCTGGTGTATCTAGAAGGCCTTCCACAGCACTTGGCCATATAGAGGTGCATCAAAAGATCCTGATGCCTTGGGTTTTCATGGCATATTGCATTTTATTTGTTTTTCTAGACAATGTGAGCTGATGGCTTTTTTTCCATCATGCTTGATTGGTGCCGTCTCTGGGTTCCTATTTATAATGTCTTTTATAATCATCCTCTCCAACTTTTGCGGGTTGGCCAGTCTGGCTTAGATCCGTTCTACCCCACAAATGCAGAATTTTATATGCATCTAGATATTGTGACTTGGATAAGCTTTTGTTCTTATTAACGCATTTTTTAGGTATTAAAAATATATGCACACTTTATATTAAAGCTCTTTTTAATATATCAGCTAACGCCAAACTCCCAGGAGGAACAACTTAACATACTTCTTAGAATTCCTTTCTCTCCTTTTTTCCTTTGTACGTGGTGTTTACTTCTGGAAATAGGTAACAGGTACTCTCTAAAAGAGCAGAATTCCTCCCAGCAAAAGCAATGGCAGCGCTCCTGTTCATCTGGAGCCTTTGGAGAGCGAGTGCGTGGGTCTGGCACGGCGAGCTCCGGCCACATAAGGAAGCATTTCCTGCTGGGGTTTCGAGTCCAGAGGAATTTGCAGTGCGTGAGAATAATTTCACATTTGGTTTAAAGTATCTGTGACCAAGAGCTTTTCTCTTAATGTCCTCCAGAATGGTTGGGTCAATGAGCGTACTCCAGATAGTACTTATTGCAAAAGATGGGTTGTGCTGCTGAATAATGGTTTTGGTCTCAAGGTAGAGATAGCTGTCAGTCATCCAGTGGCGTTCCTGCCACCGTCACCACTTCCTTTTACAGGCACTTCTCAAATACCCGTGCGGCTTGGGGTCATAAATATTACAGGGTTGTCCATATAGAAGATGAGTGCTCTTTGCTTTCTTCATTTGCCATTGCTCTCACAGGCATGAGAAGGCATTTTGCCCAGCATTCCTGCATAACCAGCTCTTATTAAAGAGGTGTTGTGGGGAACACAACGTAAAGTCTAGAAAATATCATCATCTAGGTCAAAAGGAACAATGAACCTGTGTCCGCCCATCAGGAAGCAGACCTGGTAGACCTAAAAATGGTGAGGTTTACATTGTAGTCCCTATGAATTGGCTGAAATAGAACTAATAATTATAAAGTGGATGGAAGCGTCACTGTCCTGATAGCTCGGAAGAGCACCAGACAGATTGACGTAGGCAGCCGCAAAGGTTAGTGTGAGCTACTTGGCAGAACCTACAGCAGGTAGAAGGTGGACTAGGGTCTTGGTTCTAGTGGAAATCAGCCCTTTGTGTGTTGGGACTTTTCCAAACGGGTCAAATCAGTGAAATGCCGTGCATACTGCTCCTTGTTTGTAGGTTCTTCGGTATTCTAAAGCAGGTACCTGGTCTACAGTAAAGTCTAGGGTTTGTTTGTACATGTATGTTTAGGGAATCTTCTATCCCCATGTGTTTCTGTGTAGCTGAGTAGTAGAACTGTAATAGAGTGAGTTGAATGGGAATCTGTTTTCAAAACAAAGACACTAAATGTGTTTCCAAAATACGGGCGGATGCCCAAAGCGGTCTTCTGGACAGCTGGAACCATGGTGAAGAACAATTACAACTGAGCAGCTAATAAAATGTGAGGCTGAAGGTATAGTGCATTTCTGATATTTTCTGGTGAAGATACGAGCATTAAGTATCCAGATTCAGTCAAAGAACATTGAGGAGGCACTCACTGATCCTTTCAAGAATTTTGAAGATCCCGGCATAATTCAGCATGATTCTTCTTTTAGCTGTCATTTGACTATGGATCAGGTCCCTTTGAGATGTAGTTTTTGTTGACCAACCTCCTACTGTTTGTTCCTCCATCCGTTTTGTTGGTGCTGGTGCAGAGTCAGGCCCAATAGTGACTGTCAGCATATGCCTGATATGATGAAAATGTGGAAATAGTTTTATTCTTCGTGTTATAAAATTTTATCGGTGTGTACATATATTTGTATCTATATAATGTCAACTGTCTTCAAGAGTCATTCACTCTTGCAGCAGCTGCCAAAGCCTGATGTGTTTATTTCTTATCTGAAGTGCTGCCATTCTCCTCCAAAAGCTGGGGAAGCCAACATTTAAAGCCCCAGTAAAAGCCCACCGTAGCCAAATATAGTTTTATGCATTATAAAATATGTACAAATATCGTAAACCAAATAAGGTTTATATGTACCCAAGATCAGCCACTAAATAGTTCAAATAGAAAGCCTGTCTCTTGCTGGAACCCAAATATTTACACAATGTATCTTGAATGAGGAATTAGATGCCCCACTCAGCCCTGCCAAATTATTTAATGATCTTTTTCACTTATTAAGCTAGACCTGTAATCTACTGAAACCTTAAAAACATGCCCACGGCCTGGACACTGGCAGCCAAACCCATCACAGCGCTGGAAATTATCATTGCTTTGTTGAGATAGCCAGCAACATCCCACTGACCTGCTCTCTTTAAAGAAGAGTATTTTTTTTTTCTGGAAAAAAAAACTACCTCCATCAAAAACAAACATTAAAAAAAAAATAGACTGAGAGGGTGTTTAATTTAGTGCAAAGGTGAAGTTTGGGCTGGGAAGATGAGAGCTACATAGGTGGGTCACTGCCAAAATGGCTCTTCCCCTCCAGCTCCCTCCACAACTTTTCCGATGGGTGGCCAAGGAAAGCTTATCCCTTTATTTTTTTTTCTCGTTAAATCCGCACAAGTGCTAACTTTTCAAAGGCTCCAAGATTCAAAGTGCTGTACCCAACACTGAGTCCTTTCTTCTGCCTTTGATTTTCTGCACGTTTCAAGCTGGTCGGAGAGTACATTGGGCTTTTGCAAGGGATTTTGTTTGGGCTTGGCGGTGAGGTTTTAGCTTTCCCCTGCACCCTGCCAGCCTTCCCAGGATTATTGCCTATTAATTGTCTGTTGATAAAGGTGCTGATCAAGGAAAGGAATTTTTTTTTCCTTGGTGCTAGATTTTACAAACTTGATTGGCTTTATTAAATGGAAAGATAAATAAATTGAAAGCCTCCAATATTAGCGTGGGACACCAGCGGTTTGGGGTCACGAAGTCACTTGGACTTCCTCCCAACAAAAGCAACATCATTTTTCAACGTCCAGCCCCGCGGCATCCCGTGGTGCCTCGCACAATTCGTTAGTGTCCACACCTGCTCTGTGCCGCCCTCCACGCGGACCCATGGCAAACCCCTGTGGGTTTGGATGGGGCAGGATCAGCCCCCAGGAGATTTCTGTTATGCTCATGGTTTGGAGCCCTGTTTGATCTCCTGCAGTGTAGTTAGATAAAAGCATGTGGTTGGGATTTCCTTGTTCTGTTATTAAAGCAGAAATTCCCCTTTATGTATGGGGGAAAAAGCCTTTCCTTTACCTTACGAAGGATGTTACAATTCAGAAAGGCAATCTCTGTTCCATTTACCTTTTTTACTTTGGAATAAGCAAATCCCTCTGTTGTACTCTGCCTTGGTTTTATCTGTCTGAAAAATTGGGGTAATAATCCCATCTCTGGCTACACGGTCCCATATGAATATGCCAGGGTGGTCTTGATGGTTCAGGGGATGGTTCATTGGCTGCTGCATAAAATATCTCAGCATGGTGATACCAGTAATAAGAAGGATGTGAAGCCCTTCTGCAGTGCTATTAAAGGTTTTGCAAGTGATCTGAGAACACGGGTGCCTTATAGCGACGGGCAGAATGGCCAAATAGGGCCGTTTTTGGAGAAGATGGACCATCTCTAAGTCAGTGTAATTTTTTGTATGTCTTGTAGGGCTACTGGTCACTTCAGTGCAAATTGCCATTTGTTAGCACGTTCTGAGACATACCTCATCTATCCTCAGTATTTCTGTACTGTGGTTGGGGATGGGAAGTGGGAAGGGTGGAGGGGATGGGAAGTGGTAGAGGTTGGGAAAGTCAGCACCATTGTGGGCAGTTCAGCTGTTGAATTTGTTGATGCAAATCTTTGCAGGCAGGGATGCATAACCTGAATTTTTTATCACTAAAATGAGTTACACTGGGGCATAAGAAGTCATGAGGCAAAATGTGATCTCCGTGGTATAACCCTACACTACTTTGCCTTGCCTTTCCAAGGGTGCATGGGCTGTAGCTCCAGTTCTGGCTACCTTTGCCTCCTAGTGTGAATAAAGTTTCTGTGGTGTTTTTCTAAGGGATCTCAAAGGCATCTTGCTCCGCTTTTAATTTTCTGTGTTCTTCCAGACTTCCCTCTGTAGTGTTTTCTGCAAAACCCATTCTCTGGACGCCTTTTGGCTCTGCTTCAGGCCTCTCCGTGCTGGAACCCCCTTGCCAAAAAAATGTGGGTGGTGACCTAGTCCAGTAGACAACCCATGCTCCAAGAAATAATCTCTTGGAAGAAGAGCCATCTTTAGCACAATTTACCATTCAGCACAGGCTGGGGCTAGGGTCTTCTGTTGCTTGGGTAATTATGGCTGCAAAAGCAACCTCTTACCCAGCCCTCGAAATCAAGGGCATGTTATGTCTTCTAAGCAATATCCGTTCAGCTATGGAGTGTGTTTATGTTTCTCATGTTTAAAAAAAAAAAAAGGGAGGGGAGAAAAAAAAAAGGGAATCTGAGGTTACTGTTTTGCTGGAAAAATGTCAAGACTCGATTGGCAATATCCCACTAAACCACAAGTTTGTAGGAGAGAAAACAAAACCATTGGATTTTCTGAACTCTGCCTATGCGCGCTTAAAGAAAATGTATACCATATAGGTCAGTTATGCTCTTATTATAGCTGTGGCAAGCGTACATATAATTGAAATGCGGAAATACTACCCCATGCTGTTCAGTGAATGAAGGGAAAACAAATCTTTATTATTCCTGGGTTCATATAATATATAGGAACACTATTGTCTTTTTTTTTTTTTATTTTATTTTAAGCCAGTTTTAGCTTTCAGATGTATTTTATTGTCTGTGGGAACATGTGTTTTACAGACCTGTCATGTGAAAGCTATTAACAAGAGGAACTGGAGAAATAACAATAAGCCACGTAACCGTGGCATGTCTACTCCCCGAGTTCAACTGTTACGCTGCCGCTTCAAGTGCATGTGAAATTGGATCACACCGAGCGCCGTTAGCTCTTCTACTGCAATTTTTCATTGGGAAACTAAGGATTTTTTAAGTGGCCTATTAATATCATATTGCTGGCATCAGAGGCACATTTCAGGGCCAAGCTGGCTATGCCTCAGAACGGTTAAATAGGGGAATGAAGATCAACTGGATTCACACGAGATGTTCGATCGTATTTACCAAATCGGAGCTGGGCAGGCGGGTCCGAAACCTTTGTTCATCACATGTGTTGGAAACTGCCCTGTCCTGCCAAGCACTGCAGGGCCGAATGCTCACCATTAACCCATTTCTGGAGCTTTTGGAGGTGATCTGGTAGGAGTCCTGAGCGGTGGTCCTGGCTACTTCCAAAAGGCTTTGGGTATGAGTGGTTTTGTCCCTGCTCACTTGGAGCAGGGAGCTGATGAGTGGCACTATCTTCTTTTGTTTTTTTTTGTTTTTTTTAATAGGCTAACAAAAAACCCCTAATAATCCTGGGTTAGGTAAACCTGTTAACACAGAGCAAAGGGAGCCAAAATGGATTGCGCAAACGAAGGACAAAAGTTGTTCCCGTGGAGATGAGGAACGTTATTTTGATTATGTGTTAACTCCTCAAGCAGTACCTTTGCAAATCACGCTCAGTGGACTGTGATCCAAATTTATTAAAAAAAAAAATAATAATAATAATTTTTTGTTTGTTTGTTTTATTTTTTTTCATTGCTGGTTTGAAACAACAAAAAAATCCCTGATCTCTTGGACTTCTAGCTGTGCTAACAAACCAAGGGGGGCTTAAGCAAGTTGATGGTTGACAAACATTCCCACATGCTTTCTACAAGGTCTGGGCATAAGACTTGCTATTTTGGCCCAAAGCTTGAGCCACTCTGTGTTGTCACCTAAATGGCATCCCCTGTGCTTTCCACTGGCCACGGCTCATGGGTTTTCTGCTCTGCCTTGGCCCCATCCTTTACATATTCTTGCTGTGCTGCATCAGGTGCTTTGCCTTGTTTGTTTTCCTCTTGCCAGTGTTCTGCCCTGTGAGTGGGAGGAGGGTTTCCTGCACGTTGTGGTCTGTGATTTGCTCTGAACGGGGTTCAGAGAATTAGGGCCTTGCTTTGATGGGGATGTACTGCTTAACAGCAAAGATGGATGGGGAGACTGAGGCATGAGGAATGTGTGTGCCCTGTGCAAGTTAACGTTGTGGCCGGGAAATACCTTTTGAGGTAACGCTGTTTTTCACCAAAACGCTAAGGAGAATATGGAGTTTCACATATGTAGCAATCTTGGTGTCCTTTTGTGTGTCCTAATCCATGGCAGTCTGTTTTTTGAGCCCAGCACCTGATGCAGAGCTCCAGCCGAGCTGGTTGGATGCATCTGACTTGTGCAGGGGCTTTCAAATGGTGTTTTATTGCAATTTTCACATGGTTTTAGTGTGATTGAAGGGGAATGGGCTCTGATGGGCTTTCAGCAGCTCCTGGAGCTGGGTGCAAGCTCAGGTTACCCTTGTGAGGATGGGTGGAGGATGGATGTCCTGTGGCTGCCTAAAACACATAGACTTAGGGCATGGGAGGGCACCAGCATGCCCGTACCCTGTAAATAGGAGGGAGCCTAGGAAGGCTTCAGAGGCATAAAAGGAACGTGGGTTGGCTTTAGCTGGGCCAGTCAGGTAGGAAATGCAGGGCTGATACCCAATCCCTCGGTGTTTGTTTGCACAGCTCATCCTGCCTGGCGGCAGGGCGCTGCGGTGGGGCATCAGCCCACCGTGGAGAAAAGTGCCAGCTTTGCTTTCATGGCTTTTTGCCGAGGGATTGCTTTTGGGGTCCGTTCCTGTAAGTTAATATTTGCAGTGCATGAGGCTTAACTGAAACCAGGCAGAGCAGACATCTGATAACCATAACAGGAGAGATGCTTTTTCCCCCACAAGAGCAACTTGGAAAAACAAAACCCAAAGCTATCCCCTCTGGAAAGATAGCAATACGAAAAGAGAAGCATCAGGAATGGCACTGGGTGGTTTGCAAGGGTTTTTCTACTTTTATTTTATATGTGTGTACTTATATGTATATATGTATAATTTTTATGGCTTGTTTGTATTTACCTTGTATCACTGATGGGTTGGTTATCGTCTCCCCTTCTTTCTAGCTGGGTTGCCCTTCCTCATCATTGAAACAAGCACAATCCAGCCCTACCAGCGGGGCTTCTACTGCGACGATGACAGCATCAGGTACCCGCTGAAGTCGATGGAGACGATCAATGATGCAGTGCTGTGTGCTGCAGGCATCCTCATTGCCATCCTTGCTGTAAGTACCATCTTTGGAGCCTCCTCTCCTGCCCCTTGGGCATTCATGACAGCTTTTCTTAACCTCTGTAGCCGGTCCAGGCTATGTACTGAGGTGCACCTCTCCTCGGCGACTATCTGACTTCCGTGTAAGTTCAGTGAACATTTGCAAATGAAAGCTGGTAATGGGAGGAATAAGATTACTCTCGAAGCTCATAAACAGGCCCAAAGCTGTTTGGGCAAGTCTGGGAGCTCTGCAAGAGCTTTTTCACCCTGTGGTAGGAGTTCAGAGCAGAAGCAAAAAGAGTTGAGTGTCAGTGAGGACTTGGCATGGTTTGTCCCTATTCAAATAACTCTAGGTATTTGCCTATTTTATAAGGCTGAAAAAAAATAATAAAAAGATGAACCTTTTCAGCTAACCAGTACCTGGAAAAGTTTCACAGGTTAGTATTAGATTTTTAAGAGATTGTATAATACAGGCATATTAAAAAGACAATTAAAATCTTCCACGGGAGCATATTCCCAGAGCCCTCACTGTAAAAAGTAGTTGATACACCACCTTCCCAACGTCTTCATTTCTTTTCCTGCCAGGTTTCCTAGAGCTATGCTAAGAGATGATGATTGTACAGTGAGAGCTTTATATTTCAGCCAAAAAGCTGAACTCAGCCCATGGAGCTGAGCCTCCTTCCACCAGCACGTGTCTCATGCTTGGGCAGGAGCCGTCTCCTGGCTGCTGGTCAAACACTTGCATCTGCAGATGAAATTCCCAATGAGTTATTTAATGAAAAGTACCTGCATTTTCCTTGCTCACCTGCTGGCAACACAGCTCAGGTGCTTTCCCAAAGATGCTGCCTTCCTCTTGCTCCATGCTGGAGACAGGGAGGTCAGGAGCACTTGTTCCCCTCTTGGCT
The DNA here is from genome assembly GCF_963932015.1 of Anas acuta. NCBI lineage: Eukaryota > Metazoa > Chordata > Aves > Anseriformes > Anatidae > Anas > Anas acuta. Next base: position 4,886,378 of record NC_088986.1, read on the forward strand.
TCCATCCTCCCTCATGGGAGCAATGTTATGGCTGGTAGATATTTTAGTGTGGCATGGTGCCTGCTCCAGTAACACCTTGTCCCCAGCCTTGCTGCTTTGAGTAGTTAATATAACAGAACAGTTCTGTTGGAAGGGACATTCAAAGATCTTGGAGTCCAATGAATGTTCCCCAGAATAGCCTCCCTGTGTTGTCCCTGGGCGCTCATGAAGCGCCAATGTTCCCTCTCACTGGGGCCAGCAGAAACCATCCCGTTCCTTTCATTTTGCTGCCAATAGGCCATGAGTCTGCTCACAGGCAGCAGCGAGATGTGCAGTGCATCTGCCAGCTTGTGCCCATCTCTCCATCATTCCCTGACCACGTGCATTCACTTAGCAGAATAGGTCCCCAAAACGCCTCCTCCTTATTCCCTCCCTACTCAAAGCGACCCCCAAAAGGTGACAACCCCCTAATTCCAAAAGTGCAGCAGAATTTTACCCTGCAGGTGAATTACCCCCGAGTGTGGAAAAGCCATAAAAACGAAATGAGAAAGCCCCTCATTTTCACATTACTGCCTGAGCTATCGTCATGCTGGCTGCATGCGGAGTGTGCTTCGGATCAGTAATGAGGCGGTGGCAAATAGAGGAGTTGGAACAGAAACTGGAAACATAATCAGCTGCCGATGTGATCCATCAGCTTTCTACCATGAAATAGCAGGTCAATTAAAAGAAAAAGAAAATCCCCAAAGAATTAGATGTTTCTGCGCTGGTTTCGCTGTGCCCACAACAAATGTAATTTAATAAGGTAAATTCACAAGCTCCGTTATTTGCTGGTGAGTGATACAAATGGCTAACGAGGAATTGAAGAAACAGATTTCTGTGCTATGGCAGCACGCGTGGAAAATTCAAGTCAGTCTGACCTCTTTTTCAGATGTAACCCAGATACCAGAATTATTGTAGCATAATAGGAATTCCTTCCAAATCCACAAAGCACTGACTCCGTTCCTTTTTGCTCAAAACATTTGCCTTCGAAAGGCAGGACAGCGGTTAGGAGGGCTGCCAGGGGGATGGCATGTTGGGTGGCGAAGCCAAAATCTTACACCCTTGCCTTACGTGGCGTGATGGGCAGCCTAGCCCTGGGCAAAAGGTCCAGGTCATGTTTTAAATGGCTTGAGGACACTCGGAGGTCCAGTTAAGTAAACACAGAGCCACAGACCTTTGCTTCCATCAGGCTGTGAGGAGATGCACATTTGTTTTTAATACCTACGTATTTACTGATGAAAGGCAAATTCCCACGCAGATGACCCTGAAGTTGTGGGCTGTGTGCTCCCACATCTCTCCTGACTGTTGTTTCTGCTAGAAAATCGTCAGTTTGATCCTCCTGGGTGAAAGAATCACGTTGGTGTTCACTGGGATGGAAAATGCCCTTTTCTTCTTCCTGAGCCTTTTGCAGGAACCACTGCGGTGTGGCCCCAGCCCTGACACCTGATGGGCTGTAAACACCTGTGGAAAATACCTAAGGAGGTGGATTTCATGGGTAATCTGAGTTTCACATCCAGATTAGCTGACGGTTTTGCAGTTCGAGGTGATAGGCTTCAATGCAATTAAGCACAGAGAACGATGCTCCAAAGACCTAAGGGTTCGAAAGACTCTAAGCAATCACAGGCTAATTGAATTGCTGCTGATACCTTGTGATAACAGTGAAATGGGGATGAGAACTGAAAATGTGCAAAAGGCATGCACAGACAGAAGAGCTTACTATTGCCTTTGTCATAATGGCCAACTTTTTTTGAACACGTGTGGCGGTCACGGCGCTCATCCCACGTGGATGGCTCGCCAGGGACACGAGGCAGGAGCAGAGCTGAATGGATAGCTTTGACTTGCTTGTTTTCAGGATGTCTTTTCAGTTCCTGCACATCTGTGCTACGTTAATTTTCCACCATCCTGCTTTATCTGGGACGGCACTGCCAAAAAAACAAGTTTCCCCAATTTTAGCTTCTCATTAAGCTTGAGCCATGACTTTAACTGAGCGTGGAGGGCTCACGGCTGCCCAGCCGTCTGTTAGTGAGGGAATGAAGTCTCCAATTTACAATCTGCTACATGTGTGCAATTACCGAGACCACCAACGGTGAGAAAAAAATATTAATCCCCAGACTTTTGTTGGTCCTTGCTAAAAATGTTGGTCACATGCCTTTTCCCAGGCCGGGAGCCTCAGCTTTACATGGCTGTTTGTGCCTTGGGAGCAATGGCACATCGGCTGGTATCAGATGTCGCCCTTAATTCAGCTCGTCTCCCCTTTGCAAGAGCTGGGAGTTCAGAGCCTCGCAGCTCTCCTTCTTGCAGATTTAGGTGTTTAGGAGGCTGCAGGCAGTGGCTGTGCCCTTGTGTGCATGGCAGAAACCTTTGTATGCTGGGTGCATGATGAGGGCAGAGACAAGGTACTTGCAGGTTTTTGTCACCAGCATGAGAATGAGCCCAGGGAGATGCAGATGGATGGGAGTGAGTCTCCAAACAGCCCCAAGGACCATCCGCATCCATCATCTGCATCCACTCCGGATGCCCAAGTGTTGCCTCCTGGCAGAGGAGCAGGAGATGCTCTGACATTCTTCTGTGGTTCTCATGCAAAGAGATTTCCTGGATCCCAGCTCGGGCTTGAAGGTAGCCCAGAACGGGGATAAAGATTGTGCAAATGATGGTTTGGAGTCTGTGAGGATTAAAATGGAGCTGGTTAGCTGCAGCTCCCCAGGCAGCTCTTGGGCACGACCAGGCTTCCAAGAGTAAATATTAGATTTGACGTGTAAGCCCTGGATGACAGTGCAGCTGCCTGATGTATTTCTGTGTACAGCTGCTGAAAGATCTGGCTTGGTTTTTGTTTTTTCATTATTGTACTTGTATCTCTTCTTGATAAACCCTGCTTAGCTGCGATTTCAGACGCCTTAGGTCAACCTTTGTTTTCCAAGCTGTGGTACAAGTGAGTTCAAACAGTGATACGACTTCATCTCTTCTTGGCCTAATTGCCATACTTTTCCAGTTTATTAGTTTCCAAACGTTGTGCCAAGCTTTTAAAAAGGTAGGCAGGGGAGCCTTGTCTCCTGAACGCTGCTGGCAGGCTGCCACGCCGGCAGGAATATTGCTGCCTGCTCCAGAAAGGGATTAACATGAAGGCATTTTTCCTGATGGTTGAATTTACGTATCGCCGTCCTTGTGACCAGACCAGAGAGGGGCAGAGACGACGGGGCAGCCAAAACAAAACAAAGAAACCCCTTGCTTTGCTTTATTGGTCAGGTATAAAAGCGTTTAAAGTAATGAATGAAATCCTGAAGTTGTAAATCTGGAGCTCAAAAGCTAGGTGTGTAACGTGACAGAGAACAACTTAAGCCTTTGCCTCTTTGGGAGAGGTGAGACATTTGGACTTGGTTTCACAGCCTGATTTTCATTAAGCTGCCTTTTAAAAGTCGGGATTACAAGAAGCCAGCCCTCTGCTCTGCGATGGCAGTATTGCCAAAGCCTTTGGTGGCACCACAAATGCATCATTTGCTGCCATGCAGCTTTGGGATCCCTTGAGGTTCCCAGCAATACCTGGTGTGTATGGTGGCTTTGGCTGAAATGGAGTCTGGTGGTGGCAAATTTGGGGCTAGAATCTGGGAAGCTCAGTGTTTTCTGAGTCATGCCCTGTTGTGCATGGGTTTAGAAGAGGAAGAGAGGCAGGTTGGGAAGTTGTTCTTTTTTTTTTTCCTTTCCAAAGTCACTTTGATGTGGGGACAGTGGATCTGGCTTCTCCTTCCCAAACAATCCCATGTTATGTGTCTGTTTTATGTTGAATTTTTATTTCTGTGACACTGAAATAGAATAGAATGGGGCACTATTTCAGTTCTGTGAAGATGTACAAACATGCTAAACCAAAATCCAGCTTTTTTTTGAAATTTTCTATAAACAAAACTTTGAGGAGTGCAATCTCTTCTTGAGAGGCAGTAAAAAGCAGAAGATGAGGAGGATCAGGAGGTGGCAACCTCTGGACTAAGCTTTACTCACTATGGCAACAGGTTCTTGGTTTGAGATGCTCAGAGCAAGAAGAGAAATCATTAAGCAGCCTGTTGTAAGAGTGAATTTTGTCTCTCCTGGCTTGCAGCTTGGCACATCTTCATCTTGCTGTCTCGGCTGGTTTTGCAAAGCATCCTTCCCTCTCTCTAACCCCAGCCCCTCTGTGTCGCTTGATCCCCACAGATCATCACGGGAGAGCTGTACCGCATCCACTACCTGAAGGAGAAGTCGCACTCCTTTATCCAGAACCCCTACGTGGCAGCGCTCTACAAGCAGGTGGGCTGCTTCGTTTTCGGCTGTGCCATCAGCCAGTCCTTCACAGACATTGCCAAAGTGTCCGTCGGGCGCTTGCGGCCGCATTTCCTGGAGGTTTGCGACCTGGATTTCTCCACCATCAGCTGCGGGAAGGGGGTTTACATCCAGAACTACACCTGCAGGGGAAGCGACAGCAAGGTCCAGGAAGCCAGGTGAGAGCCCTTGTGTCCCTGTCGGGGGGGAAAGCGTCCAAAGCAATGGGCTGCCGATGCCAAAATGGTGTCTCACGCTAAATATTCTCAGGGGTTCTCCGCCAGTAGTAGAGGATCTCGCTGCTGCTGTCCCTGGGAAGGCTGCAGCAACGGGTGGTTTCCCTCGGGAGTCGTGGGGTTCGCCTGAATAGTTTTCTTCTTCCTTTCCCTGTACTCCTACACTATTGTTTCGTGAGAGGTTGGTCAATGTGGGAATTCACCATAAGAGCTGAGTTAATGTCAGCCGTCCGTCCCGCTGTGCAGGGAGGGCTTCTCCTCTAGGTCCCTAGCACCTCCCTTTCACGCTCCTCATCAAACTCATCCCATGCCCAGTTTTGACATTTTTAGGGGGAACCTAAATGAGGGGCGCCTAAATGCCGTAATTAAGCGACCGGAGAAGTGCTTGCTTTTCATTTCTTCACGGTTTCCTGGTTATTTGAGGCGAGACGATGAGTTATCGTGCTGTCCTGGAAATAGCTGCGCTGTCCCACGAATAGACCAGGAAGGGACGAACAATGCGCACATCCTGCCCATCCGCTCGTTTTCGGCCTCGGGAGCGAGCAGGGCGGATAACAGGGCTTTTGTAACCCGAAAGATGGAGGGGGGGGTTGTGGTTCCCTCTGCTTTGGGGCCATCTCACTAGCTAATGGGCAAGGTACCTTGTTATGTGTAATCTTGTGACACCGAGAACATGGTAGTGGCTGGTTCTTAGCACCTGTTTGTTTTGCAGGAAATCCTTCTTCTCCGGGCACGCGTCCTTCTCCCTCTACACCATGCTGTATTTGGTGGTAAGTGACCTCAGCCTTACTGGAGATGGAGCTGGTTCAACCCCTGACCCCCACCCCAAGGCGTTCACCCCCGTTCAGTAGCAATAATAGTGTGATGAGGACTAGAGATGGGGGCGTTGGTTGAAAACAAGAGCCCAAACGTGCCGATGGTGGAAAAAATCTCACTTTTGGACCCTGCGGTGTTATTTGGGCTGGAAACTCCCGGGTTATAGCTGAGCTGTGCAGCTTTTGGATGTAGCCAAGGCTGCAATTAAATCCGAGCCCTACTACCCCAGCGGATGACTTGTGCATTTTTGCTCACCCCAAGCTGCGGTTTCCACCAGGGAGAATGTTGAGGGTGCCAAAATATTGCATTGGCCGTGGTGGTGGTGGTGGGGGATGCACCGTGGCATCTCTGTCGGGGTGGAGGCTGATTCCTAGGCTGTGTTTCAGGGCTGGCGGAGCAGGTGAAGCTGCCTGCCCGGCCGGATCTGTCGCGGAGGGCTGGGGCTCGTTTTCCTTTGTCGGTGACAAATGGCTCTGCCCTTCCTGCGCGGGGCCTGTGCCAAGGTGCTTCCTGCCAGGGCTGCCGCAGGCACGCTCCCCGCGCCCCCAAAAAGGTCCTGCACTGAGGTTTTTTGGTGGAAGGGATTTGGATAGTGATTTGTGCTTTAAAAAAAAAAAAAAGTTTCAGGTTCCTTTCAAGATTTGTCCCCCCCCCCATCTCCTGTAAGCTCAGACTGGCAAGCAAAGAACCAGCCCTGTGCTTGTAGTGCTTGTAAAAACATTAAACATGAACTCTTATTTATCTATTAGCAGTGCTTCCCCCGTCCCTCTACTTTCCCCTCTGAAAAGATAAATTACTGCAGCTCCCTCCTGGCTTTTAATCCCTGGATTTACCCTCCGTGGGCTGGGCGCTGTTCCTGTAATTTAATTACTAAGCTTTCCAGGCTGTTTGGGGGGGAGTGTATTAAATTCTTTCCTCATTCCCTCTGTAGGTTTTTTTTTTTTTTTTTTTAATCTGTTCTTGAAATATTTTGGGACACAGTTTGGCCATCTCCTCCTCCCAGCCACGTTACAATAATGAGGTTGAAGCTCTGCCAGGTGCTAGGCTGGGGGAGAAGCAGCCCGCACCCCCTGTGTTGCCCTTACCAGAAGCCAACGTGGGGAGGACGAGGCAGGAAACAAAAGAGAAACCAGCTCCCTGCCGCAGCGTGTGTGGTGTTTGTTTTTTTTTTTTTTCATTTTCCCACTGACAAAAATCACTGCTTGCACAAAAATGACCCTCCTGTGCCCCAGCCCGGGCACCCGAAGCGTGGTGGTTGGCAGCATCTCCCCCACCCCGTGCCGGAGCCGCCTCGTGATGCTTCGCAGGAGGCTCGGCCCTCCTGCCCTGCCCTCGCAAAACTTTCCGAGCTGAGTTTGGAAATTGTCACTCTCACTGCCTCGGGAGGGGCATTTATTTATTTCTGAGTGTTCTGCAGGCAGGGAGATAAGTTGGCCACTTTCGAGCCTGGCATCTGGAGGCAGCAAGGACTGCCAGTCCCCACTAAGTCGGTCGTGTTTCTTCCTCGAATACTTAGCAAGGTTATGGGTACTTTTTTTTTTTTTAGGAGATGCAGCTCCCAGGCCTTTTTGGAAGCCCAGCATGACCTCTCACCCATTTCACAGCATCGTAGCCTGTGGCATCCTTCAGGGTAGGGGACAAACCTGGGCTTCCCAGGCAGTGCCTGGGGAAGAGCCCAGCCCCATCCCATGTTCCCAGCCGCTCGTTTTGGCCATAGCTGGCCGGCACTGCCAGGGCTTGACCCGCTTTCCAAAGGGCGCCGTGCAGACCGCTCTGCTTTGCCAGGACTTTTTGTCCCTTGTTTTTCTGAAAAAAACAGTGGTTATGGAACAAGTGAGATGCAAAATGGGAATTCAGATGCCTGGAAGGCACTGGTGGCAGGGGGTGTGCTGGAGACCCTAAAGCAGTAACGTGCAGCATTCCCTTAGGACATGTGGAAAAAATGTGGCTCATTTTCCAATGCTGCTTTGTACTAGTGCCTGCACTAATACAAAGTAGCCTAATTTTCTTTTAGCTTTGCAACAGGCTTTGGAAGTGCTCCTGTGTAACTCTGGGGGCCATGACTTCGGAGCAAAAAGTCAGCTCCTCTCCCCATCTGCTCCCCTTATTCCTCTCCATGGAGCAGTTTTGTCCCCTAAGAATGACTTTGTTTTAAACTATACCTTGTCCAGTGACCGAGATCAGGTTGGTAGCAAGCTCCCTCTGACCAGCTGTTCAGTTGTGCAGTGCCTTAAAAAGTCAGGGGAAAAAATCACACCCAGGGTTCAGCCATAAATGGATGGGGGGATTTTTGGAAGACGAGCTAGGGACGGTGAAGTTGTAACATGGCAGCAGGTTGTTGCTGGAGCAGTGGCAACTGGGAGCTGGCGGGGGACCTCTGCAAACTGGAGGCACTGACGGTGGTGAAGGCACTTTGGGGGCATTTGTGGGACTGAGCGAGATCTGCAGGGGTTCAGCTGGCCAGCCGTGTCCTAAGTGCAGCGTCCAAGCTCTGTGTTGAACAATACTTCATTTTCCAAGAACAAGTCACTTCCTGGCATGGCTCTCGCAGCCCATTCTGCACGACGATGGCTTCAAGTCCTGTGTCCCACGCGATGGAGGTCGTGGGTGCAGAAAGCTTTAGTCGGTCTTTTAAAAGATATTACATCAGCCCACGCTTGAAGTCAAGCCACCTTTAAAATGCAGCATCCACACGTGGGCAGGGGGATATTTTCGATGGAAGTTTGCTCTGTGTGTGCTCATCAGTGATGTGCTGGTGTGTATAAACCCCGTGCAGAAACAAGTTTATGGTCAGTAATATGTTGTATGTCCTGGTGGGATCTGCGGCCAACGGGGTCTGTCTGGAGACCTCAAGGATGCTACAAAATGCCTTCGGTTGGGGAAAATACCTGCAGAATCCATCATTGCTGGAGTGTGTTGGGTCTGCAGAGCATCCTGCAGGGTCTGAGGCTGGGCAGGAACAGGGGGGCAGTGGGTGACCAGTGCCTGGTTTCAGCACTGAGCCCTATGGCCAGCTGGTCTCTGTTGGGCACTATTGGTTTGGGCATGGGATCCTAACAGGGACCTGTGAATTGATGCCAAGCCCTGGAGGGCTTTGGTGGAAAAGTCCCACAGAAAGGCGTTTGCCACACAGTCAGAGCTCCTGGGATTTCATTATAAGCCCTGAGACTTCAGGGCTAAGTTTCTCGCAGCCTCCTTGTCACCAAGAATACCCAATTAACATCAGGCCTTTGTATAAAAATTTAAAAGGGGAAATTGCGCTTGGGCAATCCTCTTTGTCTTAATTTTCCTTGCTTTGTTGCTCCTTGGCTGAGCGAGCCCATAGCCCATATTTATAGCAGGCTGAGGAAGGAGGAGGTCTGTAACAGCTCACGGTGCGCCCAGCCCACACCTCAGGTTTGTGGGGAGGCTTCAAGGGGAGCAATGGGGTTTTCTGCTCCTGTCAGGCACCTGAGACCATAATGCTGATTTTTTTTTTTTTCAGCCAGAACTTCCCCAAAACCCCAGCCAGTTGCTCAGAGGGTGAAGGAAAACTAAGTTAATATCCCTCAGCAGCGCTGGCTGATTCTGGAGAAGATGAGAGTAAAACAGGGCAGCTTGAGTGTTTAATGGGTGTTCGGTGGGTGAGGTTGAAGCCTTCAGATCAGAAGGGCTTTCATTGTGGTCTGCTGCTTGTATGGAAACTTACAGGTGCTGCTGGTTTTGCCTGGGTGACTGTGGAGCTTTGCACTGGGGTTTCTTGCCAAGGGCAGAGAAGCTCCCGATGCTGCCGTGCTGCTGAGTGATGATGTGTACGAGGGAAACTTGTGGTTGTGGACTTGGATTGAGGCTTGGTGGTGACCTAAGTACGTGAAAAAAGTGGTTTATACCAGAGGCTGGGGTCAAGGTGCGACCTGCTCTGCCGAGCAGACGGCGATATTCCCAGCAGGTTTGGGAGGATGCTGTGCAGCCAGCAGAGGCGGGGAAGAGGCAATCAGCTCGTCCACTTGGTGCTAGGAGGTCTTTCTCCTTCTGCCCTACATCAAGGGTTTGAGGACTTCTGGCCTCACACCATTTCAGTTACTGCTCCAGATGGAGGAGGTAACGTCAGGTTAACTCCGAAACAAGACCGGCTGCTTCCCAGAAGGAAGCCTTGGGGTGACTCAGAGCCGTGGTTGGTGGAGCTCAGCCTTGTGGTGGGGGCAGCGTGAAGGGGACGGGATGTCTGGGTGGCAGAAAGCCCTGGGAGGCTGGAGATGAGGTTCTCAGCCCGTGTCCCCCGCCAGCTCCTCCCCAATGGGTTCGCTCCGGGGTTGTGTGTGGCCGCGGGTTGTCCCCGCCAACGCTGTGGAAGTCCCCTGGCAGGAGCAGAGCTATGCGATGCCCTCGAAGCCATCTGCTCCGTGGTAATTCGGCTCCTGCCAGAAGCCAGGCAGTGGGTGGGAGCTCCAGACAGCTCCTGCTGTGATCTCGCTTCATTCTCTCCATCCACCCCTTCTTTGGGCTGTTCTGAGTCGGTGCTGGGTGCTCCGGTGGCTTCCAGGACAGTGCTGCTCAGCCTTTCCACACCTTACACAGGGCCAGAGGGTGTGCACGAGCTGCACAGGCCAGGGTTGTGCTGGGGAAAGTGGGAATCAGTTTGCAAACAGCCCCTTGCACCATTTGAAGGAAACGGGGCTTGCGTGACCTTGCTGTCTGCATCTGCCTGGCAATTTGCGATAACTTTTGGACTCCTGGGCTGATTTCAGCAGGGCACAGTGGGGATGGAGTGCAAGTTGCATGGAAGTAGGGGAACGGGACATCGCGATGCAAACATGCAAGTTTTGCTCCAAGTCCAAGTGGTTTCGGACTTGGCTGTTTCCTGGAGCAGGAGGCACCGGGGCCAGAGGACACGGGGGCAGAGGCTGGGCAGGGGAAGGGAGGGCAGTTTTTGCAAGTGTTTCTAAAGAAAAGGTAAAATCTCCGTATAATCTAGTTGATAAAATGGTTTGCCCAAAGCACAAATCTCAAACAAGACATTTCTTTCCTTGTTTTATAGAATTTCTTGTGTTGTTTTTTTTTTTTTTTTAAATCACTTCAGACTCCAAAAGGTGTCTGTTTTATCATGTTCAAATTCAGTGTTAGTTTTTTATTGCTAATTTTTAACCAAAAATTTGCTTCGTCACTTAGACCTATCCAGTTCGAGCTTGTGGGATATAAGGATTTGAGGGGATGTTGGAGTGGTCTAAAGGGACAAATGTCAGGTTACCCAGCATCAAATTTCATTCTTAATGGCTTTAGTGGGACATAGCCTGAAGTGTAAGACATTAAGTTTCAACCCCCCTGGTAGAACTAAGGGTAACAGTTTGTAAGATACAGTACATGGAACTATTTTTGCTCTGCAACAACATACTGGAGGCTGAGCTTTGCACTGTACCCTGGACCCGAAAGTATTCCTGAGACATTTGCTTCACCAGACTGCAGCAGTGGGGGGTGCCACGGGGACCTGAGAGCCATAGCTCGTCCCCCAGCATCTTGTGGACCGGTTTGCACAGTGTGGGGTGTGTGCCGTGGGGATGTGGCCCCGTTCCCAGACTCTGGCTGGTTTGCAGAAATATTCCCCAGAATCATAATGTGAGCTAGCCAGCACCAAGCTGTTTTGGTGCTGCTCTCTTCCATGCTAATTGGCTAACAATTTGGGTAATTTGGAGCATCTGCTCCATTCCAATGACATGATGTTTCGTTTCCTTTAACGAGCCTGGTGTGTATTCCTTCCAAAAAGGGGTAAATAGAATGCTTATGCAACAGCCAGACACACTAAATCAACCAACACAGTGCTTCCCCCATATCAGCTTTCCAATTAATTTTGCTTCAGTAGGTAAATGGTATTATTAAGCTGCTTGGGGTTTCTGGTGAGAGCTTCGCTCCCTCCTGTCTCAAGGCAGTGCGAACTGCTCTGGGTGCACAAAAGGGGCTGTAAATGGGTATCGAGCCCCTTGCCAGGCTCCAAAGTGGCAGGCAGGAGGTCACAGGCCTGTAGAGAGCATCCTTTGTGTTGAAAACTCCCCCTCCTTGCTCCATGGGGCCCCTGCGTCTACCCCAGTGCAGGTGGGACCCTCAAATTAACTCACCCTTTTTTCTTTTTTTCTCTCTTCCCTGCAGTTTTATCTGCAGGCCAGGTTCACGTGGAAGGGCGCCCGCCTGCTCCGTCCCCTGCTGCAGTTCACGCTCATCATGATGGCGTTTTACACCGGCCTGTCCCGCGTGTCAGACCACAAGCATCACCCCACCGACGTGCTGGCAGGCTTTGCACAGGGAGCCCTGGTGGCTTACTGCGTGGTGAGTGCTGCTTCGGGGGGGGGGGCCCTGGGGTTGGGGTTACTGGTGCTGCTGCTGCGAGCTCAGTTTTTTAATGTAGCGGAAGGGCTCGTGAGAAAACTGTTAACAAAAGCCGTGTCTGCTTGTCTGTGGCAGCCTGGGCTGCTCTCATGCAATTTACTCTCTGAGGAGTGACCTGATTGCAGGCCCCGTAACTGGAAGTGACAGATGGAAGTGGTGGGGGGCACTGGGGCTGTTCTCAGGGTTGCTGCCTCGCCTGGAAACAAAGGGGCTGGGGTCGCTCGTGTCTTTGTACAAGCTCCCCAAACCAGGGCTGTAACAGCTTACCACTTTCTGGTCTAGAGGTGTTTTTGTTTTTTGTTTTTTTTAACTGATGGAAAAGTGATGCAAAACAAGGCAAGGAATTAAGTTCCCTAATGCTTTATTTCTCAGGGAGAGAAAGTAGGTTGTGTATATACTTTCCACTCATTGATAATAATCCATAGCTCAGTCAAAAATGGCACGACTGGAAAGTTGTTACAAAGCCTTATTAACCCACTGGGCAATGGTTGTTGGGTTGTGGTGTTGCTGAATGCCAAAGTCCCGTTCAGGCACGTGGAGCCAGCAGATGCAGAAGGCAGCTGCCTTAACCCTGCCGCCAGCGTCAGCACAGCTCCTGCATCTTCCGTACCAATACTGCCAGGGTGTTTCCACACATCCTGGTCATCTTTTCCTCTGCGAGGTTTGCAGGAGGTCTAGACACCAGGTCACATCACCAGGCAGTGTTACAGGGGTGCAGTTAACCTCTCCGTATGCCAGCAGTATTTGGGATATAGGGCAGTGGCTGCCCGGATCACGGTGTCAGGAAGACAGCAGCTCTCCGGATGCTTGGTGCAGACATCCCCAGGCTTCCTGGCCGGGGCAAGCAGCAGATCTGGCCGTTTTCCCCCCAGCAGATGGAAGCTGTGCTGGGAAGGGGAGGCCACAGCAGTGCCGGGCTGGTTTTCCTGTACGGAGGCAAAGCAGTGTAGGAAGCAGCTGCCTGCGAGCTTCACAGGTGGGCACGGGTTTGCTGGCGCTGCCCTTTCCAGCCAGCTCGTGGAAGGGCTGGTCATCTCCATGCCCTTTGGAGACAGGACTTGGAGGCCAGGAAAGCATCACCCCAGACTCTTTGGGGTAGGTGGAGGTCTTAGAGCATTTTGCTGGTGTGTCCCAGGGCTGCTAGCCCAGGTTGGGTTCGGGTGCTCATGCAGGGGATGCTGCAAAGCAGAGGCAGGGACCTGCTGCTCTTCCCCTCCCTGCAGCACAGCCTTCAGCAGCACGCCGGATGATGGCTGTTAAAACACCGTAGTTATCAGGCTATAATTTCTGCTAGAAACCGATTGTGGGTTTCACCTCCGAAGACTGCCAGGACTTAAATCCAGGTTGTGCTGCAGCAGACGCGTTTGTCCTCCAGTGCCTGAAATAACAAGCAGAAGACATTAGTGTCAAGCGCTTCCAGCTGATGAAACATTCGGACTTGTTTCCAGGGTGAAATACGATGAGGACTGCTTAAATGGAAATAGTTTTTATGCACATCGTAGGCAGCCTGCTATGTGTCGTGCAGTTTATGTTTTTTCTGATGGAGAGAAAAGGGGAGGCGTCAGAAGGACACGCTCCTGGTGTTGCTCTGGTTTGATCAGAAGGTTGGTTTAACCTCTCTGTCTGTGATTAAGGAATTCTTCAGCATACCGAAAAGGAATATGACTTGCTAAGTGGCAATATAAGATATTGGCTTTGTACAACAGGCGCTCAGTCTTCTGCTGTCAAGTTTTCTTTATGGGTGGAGAGCACCTTCTACAGGAAATGGAGCTAATCCAAGTGAAAAACTTTGCACGTTTATTAGTCCTTTTTTGTGTTAAACACTTCAAGCATTAGGAGGATTTAACACACTGTTTTAACCCCAAAAGATCATGTTTCATGATTCCTATAAGTGTTTGTATAACCTCCAGCCACGTTGAAGTGAAATACAGTTTAAAGAGAAAGAAAACCTCTTACCCAGTCTCTGAATGAAACCCCGAAAAGCAGCAAGCAGCACAGTAAAGGCTGAAGTGCGCAGGATGACACTCCACCATAACTCACTCCTGTCCAAAACAAGGACCAGGCTCAGCGTAATCCCCATATGCTTCTTGCACTGAGCACTCTCCTCCCGTAAATCAATTTGTCATGGCTGTGTTGGTGCAGAAATTGGACATCTTTTTGATTGAATCCAGCTCTCCGAGGTGGGCACGCGAGAGCGCTGGCACCAGCAGCCAGCCGAGCGGAGGTTTTACGCTTGTTAACAGCCAAGAGGAAAACCATCACCAGAGCAGCTCAAGATGCTCATGCTCTGAGATGCGGCAGCAAGAGGCCAGATTCGGGCTTGTGATCCTCTGTGGGTTCAGCTGGATCCTTTGATGGAAACTGAGGTGCAAATGCTGCCGCTTGGATGCCCTGTAAATGACTTTACCAGCTCCGTTACAAAACCAGGCAGCCAGATACCAACACGTCCCCGAGGAAAGAGCCACTTTGCATGTCAGCTCCTTCCGTGCCTGCCTGTGAAGCAATAAAAGCTGAGCAGCAACAGCTCGGCTTCCTGAATCCGCAGTTATGGTTGTAGGAGTGAATTGCCATTTATAGCAGGTTTGGTGTCTATTCAGCTCAGTTCCTTATCTTCCTGTGCTGATATGGACTTGCAAAAGTTGTTTCCAAGGACAACTAAACTTGCCGTGTGAGGCTGTGGGTAGCTAGAAAATGTGGAGAGGCAGAGGGGAACGTCTCAGCTCCCTCCCTGTGTTACCCAGCCTGAAGGTGTAAATCTGGTATTATTCATTTGAGCACCTTGGATTTCCCCCCCCCCCCCTCATTTATCTTATTGCTTAGATGTTGGATCTGAGTACTGGAGGAGAAAAGTCAAATGTGCTGCTAATTCCTGCAGCTGCCACGTGCTGCTCTTCCCAGGGCTTCAGTTCAGCTAACCCACACCTTGCTCCAAGTTACCAGCGCTTGATGATACCTGAAGCTGAGCCAGCAACTTTGGGCTGGCAGAAGCCACTGATGGCATGACTGAAGTTCTGGGATTTGGTACCAGCTAACAAAAAGAAGAGTCCTGGCTGCTTTTTGCTACCTCTGGAGGATCTGTGCTGTCTTAAGTCTTTTCCCTCCTGGTGTGGGGCTGAGGTTTGGCATGGGAGAAAGTGCCCCGGTCTGACGGCGCTGATAAGCTCAGTGCAGCGGCTGCCAAGGGAGGATGTGGAAGTTTCCTCCCAGCACTTTGTTTCTTATTGTGTTGCTGCCTCCCGAAATTGCCAAGCGCTGGCTTTTTCACATCCGGGAGAGGGCTTACATCACGGGATATTTAGGAAAAAGCAGTCAGGAATGGCTCCTCCTCTATTCTCTGGGCTGGTGGGGAAAGGGCAAGATGTGAATCAGTCCATCGTGTGCTTTGGACTTGCTGCCTGTAACGTTTAGTACAAATTGGATTTGAGGGCTTCTCATTGCCTACCTGGTGTCTGCCTAAATGTGTTATTTCACATCGATCCCATCCCTAAAACAGCTTGCATGAGTCAGGCAGGCTCATTGGAGACCTTTGTTTTGTGTGAGTGTGAGCCGTGTGTCTGTTTCCTGGCTTTTTAACCCGCTCAGCAGTGGGGTTGCGGTCCTGCTCTTGGTGAAGACACAGCAATAAATGAAATTGTTCTGTCGTGTTTTTATGCTGTGTTATGTGAGGTCTGAGCCTTCTGTGTCCTACGGGAAGGTGGTAGCAGGTGCTGGGGCTACGCGCAGGAATTCAACAGCACAAGAAGTGTTTGAGCCTACAGCTTTGTACGTGCTTTGTAAACCAAATTTGTGAATGAAGCATCTCCCAGTGGGGCTAAGTTTGCCTTTCCCTCTTGTTCCCCCAGGTGTTTTACGTCTCAGACCTCTTCAAACCCAAGACAAAGACCTGCCTGCCACCGCCCCCCATCCGGAAGGAGATCCTTTCACCTGTGGACATCATTGAACGCAATAACCATCACAACATGGTGTAGGCCTTTGAGAGATCGGATTGGCGTTGTATTTTATTTTATTTTTTATTTTTGCAAAAAAATGACTGCTGACAGCAACTACCTGCTGCTCTCAAATCTCATCAGACAGTAGAATGTAGGGAGAGACTTTCTTGCCCGACCGGTAAAGTCTTACTCTGTGGTCTTTTCAACTTGCGACATTTGGAGGAAAAGGGGTGGTGGTCAACTAAGTCAGAAGCGACAGTGAAAAACAGACACACGACAAAAAGCTGAACAAGCAAAGAGAGCTGCCGGAGTCCTGGATGTGCAATTGGTTTGAGTGTTCATGTTGTAGTGAACGCCAAATTGTTCATAGCGTAATGAACACTAAGGGATTTTGGAAAGCTGGCCATCTTAGTTGTTTTTGTTTTCTTTTTTGTGATGAAGATGTCCAATGCCTGCGAGGAAAAAAAAACAACTCACAATTGAATTATATAGCACTATGTATGAGAAACAGCACTGAGTCAAGATCTGGGATTGGTTTGTAAGAGTTGATTTTTTTTTTTTCCTATCGGATGCTAGTTTGTTTTTGCCTCCTCTGTTCCATACTGTGACTTAGCGTAGAAGAAGCTTGCCCAGTCAAAGATGTCCGGAGGGTCTCTGTTCACACTACACACCTTTCACAAGCAGTCCTGAGACACGCAGCGAGGTTGAACAAACCCACCCTTGGCACAGAAAGCCACATTTCTTCCTTCCCGCTCGCTTCCTGGCGAGGCTTCATCCTGCCTGAGCCACCGGGCGCATGCAGCAGCCGCAAATGGCCTTAAAATGGAAAAGAGCATCCTCCGCTTCCCGGTCCTCCCCCCCTCAAAATCGCAGCAGATTTTCTGTGCGCTCACGGTTTGGGCAGTGGCGGCTCTGCCGGAGGCACGTTCGCACTACGACCTCGGGGCTGAGTCCCGGGGAAACTTTAATTCTGCCGTTTTGGGACGGGCTGCTGGGCGGCACGTCCCAGCCTGGGTGTCAGTCGGTTCGTGCATCCCCCCCCTGCTTCTCCCGTCGGCACCCCGGTGTGCGCTGCCGCCGCGGGTGCCAGGCGGAGTGCTCTGCTCGGGGACACCGGTGGGAAATCAGTTGTGCCTCCGCCGAGTGTGATTTTTTTTTTATTTTTTTTTTAGTTTTTGTTTTTGCCCGGAAACCACAGGTTTTTGGCTTGCAGACCTTTCACAGAGCGCGCTTGCAAAGGGATCACGCAAAGCATGCAGAACGGCCATTTGCACATCCTTCGTACAGAATCCGTCCTATCATTTCAACTATAGCAAGCTATGATTTTTTTTATATATAAATATTATATAAATAATGTATAAAACCTTAAAAATTAACTATGTAAAATATTATTTCTGAAACAATTTTAGATATATCCACTATGACTATAAACTGTGTCCTGACCTGTGTTATTTACATTTTGCTGCTTAAAAAAGCATTGAATTAATTTTTTATAGTCGACTAAAATATTGTAGTTCTGTGGTAGTAATATTTTAATGAAAATAACTACAATTAGAGACATTTGTATAAAAAAATCATATTAAATTGTCTGTATTTTTGTAATGTTCCATTTTGTAAAGAGAAGAATATTCAAAGACTTTTGTAGAATACAAAATTAAAATTTGTATCTGCGAAATTATTGCTGTATAAATGTGCTTTTTAAATAAAAGCTCATAACACAACTAAACAGCCCCACGTGTGTTGCGTCCTGCCTTTGGGTTGAGCCCTCCTGCCCAGGGAACTCGAGTCACCCTTTGGGACTTGATGCACGCATCATCTGGATGTAGGGGACCTGATGCCACCATGGATAGGCTTCTTGGGTGGAGAGGGTATGGTGGCTGCAATCACAGGTTTGCACTGAACTGCTCCTGACAATGCCCAGGCTTTAAGGACGTTTCTTTTTATTGATTGCATCCCTTTCTCTCTATCAATATTCTAACATTTAAAGAAATATGTTTTTTGTGTTTGTTTGTTTTTAAGAGTCTGGCTGCTGGGTCTCCCAGGAGGGCTCACAACTCTGCCAACACCTTTCCCATGAAACAACCCCATGATACTTTGCAACTGAACCAAAAGCCTTGCAGCTTGATGGGTTGTGAAGATGTGGGTGGAAGGGGAAAAGAGGAAAAAAAAACATCCCACAGTGGCGTGTGCTCACATACACACACGTGCACAGCGTACGGTTCCACTTCAGGCTTGATTTTTTTTCCCCCACTCCTACAGGATCTGAGAACAAAATTAACTCCTTGGTGGTGACACCCTCAGTCGGAGCTGCGTTTCGGCCACTCCTTGGGTGAACCACATTGGCAAGATAACGCAGCACAGAAATAATTTGCAAGAATGCATGACAGGAAGTGAATACCACATCAAACTGAAAATAAATAGCAGGTGGAAATTAAGCAGGCAGAGCTCAGCTAGCACTTGCTATTATTACCGTAATTAGTAGTAGTATTTTATTACATGGAACAACTTAGTAAACCTGTGCCTGTCCTAAATGCAAAGGGAGCTTTGCTACTGTTGGGTGTATGGAAACAGGTGTACAGATATATGGGGGACAGAGGAGGGCTTGGGGAGCATCAGGCAGCTGGGGAGGTGGTGAGATGCTGGAGGCCTTGTGTGGGATGTGTAGGCCAGGTATGGGGCAGGAAAGGCAGTCAGTGCATGTTTCTGGACAAGGCAGCAGGCTTTAAGGTTATAACGTGTGTCCTGGTGTCAGTAGCACCGTGTCCTATTTCTGGCTCTGCTGCTCACCCCTGCCGACTGCTTGGTAAATAAGTAAAGGGGAGTGATGGCTGCCAGCAGCACAGTCCAGAGAGCCCTGTCCCGATTAGCAGAAGAGTGAGTGTATAGGTGCTAGAGGAGGAATGAGTTCTGGGCAGGCTGGGCCAGGCAGTGGCAGGGTGATGCTGGACACCAGTGTGGGAGGCATCCCACAGCACTGGGAGCTGCCACTTGCATATCACAGGCACCACCACAAATGTGGAGGGGAGACTGAGTGGGGTGGCTGGATCTCAGCAGGCAGTGTGAGCCATGAGAACAGCAATGGGGCATATCTATTACCATTGCTTCCCGCGGGGCAGGAAGGAAGTGAAAGAGAAAAGAGTGAAATGGAAAAAGAAAAAAAAAAAAAAAAAACTTTTAAAACCAAACCATACATGCTCTAGGATCTGAAGGCAACCACTTCTGCAGGCAGTCCCTGAGCAGAGTCTGTGCGTGCTGCTGGAGCATGCACCGTGCCAGGTTTGGTCCTTCATGCACATCAGCGGGGATGGGGAGCAGCCACGAGACTGTGGCTGGCTGGGTTGGGTAGTACGGTGGTTTTCATGCTGCAGCTCTCCCAGTGAGTTTGATGGATGAAAAGACTCAAACAGATTTATGCAAACCAGGCACGTTGCTGGAGCCCGGGGCTGGGTGCCCGTTGTGGCCTTCAGTGCTGCAAAACGTGGGCTCTGCTCCTGCAGATGCTAATCGGAGGCTGTGGAGCACCCAGCACACATCTGCCTTTGATGCTGGCAGGTCCTTTCTGCACAAGGGGCTGTTCCAGTCAAACCTGTCTTTTTTTGCACAGAGACCGGTTCGGCGTGTTTTCACACGATTCATGCAGTGCACCTGACTGCTATGGGAGCAGATCTTTTGTTCCAAGGTAAGAAAGGTTTACGCAAGCCCCAGGTTCGGCCGTGTTTCGGTGTACCCAAACAGCTTCCCTCAGCAAGAATGCTTGGCAGCCTGCAGACGCTGAAGCTGTTGAACTTCTGCTTGATGATTTTTTGGATATGAAGTTTTCAATCAAGGGAGGGAGAGGGAGGAGATCCGTCCTGCAAGCAGGGACCTGCTGTGCTCTGCTCCAAACCTGGCTGGTTTGGGTGGCCGGAGGTTTCATCCAGCTGTTTGCAGCGACCCAGCCAGCAGCCAGCCACAGGGCCACAGGACCTGTGAGGCTGAGCTCCTCCAGCTCAGTGCTGGAAGCTGGTTTCAGCCTCCTGACCACACCATGGACACCTCAGGAGACAGCACCCCGTGTTTGCTGCATTTCTCACCCCACGTCCCCTTTCTCTTGCCGCACCCTCGGCTTCACCCACCGCTCCCCTCCCAAGAGGCAGGCCTGGTGCTCAGCCTCACCTCTGGGGCCGAGATCGGAGAGGCAGATTTTATGAATGAGGTGAATCACCCGGCTCCTGCTGTCTGTAAACACAGGCTGGGGGCCTCCTTACAGACCTGGGCTGCTGCCCAGCCCTGCACACCTCCTGACACTTGCTGACGGGGTGCCAGGGGCCTGCCAGGCCTGGGGCTCGGCCCTGTGAGCCTGAAGACAAGTCGCCACCTTCACCGAAGGAAGCAGGAGGTCCAAAACAACAACCTGTTGATTCAGCGGGGGGGAAAATAACACACACAAAACAACCCTCGAACCCAACAACTTTCAATTATCACCTTTGCACGCCACCCCCGCTGGCACCAGCCGGCGTGGGAGTGCCTGCGTGAGCTTGTCTTAAGTTATGATTTCCTCGGGGCACAGACTACACCTATGCATGTGTTTGGGTAGCAGTGATCAAACTGGTTGCGACGAATACCTAGCCCGTCCTATCTGTAGCTAGAAGGGAGCGCAGTCACGAGGAAAAATCTCCCAGTGCCCTTTGGTTTCCTTAGAAAGTCTCGTTCGGCCTGTTCCTGCCCTGCTCGAGAGCCGCCGACTGCGACCGCGGCGGTAGCTCGCAGGCAGCGCTGCTTTTAATATATACAGGCGCGGCTGCGTGAAACGTTTAATTTTTGTTCTTCCCCCAGAATATGACCGTCTTTGTGTTGGTGTTTGGTGTTTTGCTGCTGTTGTTGTTTGTTTGTTTGTTGGTGTGTTTCATTTTTTCCATCGCTAATCAGGCGACTCTCCGTGCTGTGTTTTTGGGACACGTGAAGTGTGAGGCCACTGGCTAATTCGCTGCTGGTAGCAAAGGCACCAGCATCTGCGGTGTGCAAAGGCACGAGCTCTGCAGGGTTTGATCTCGCTTTGTACTGAGGATTCACAACCAACAGGAACAATGGGTTGTGATTTAAGAAAAACGCCTTTTAGTGTTCCCACGTGTCAGCAGGAATTTGAGGATAAGAACCACCAAACACCAAAATATACGTACACATACATATACACAGATGGGAAAAATGGGAATTAATGGGAATTCAGCCTGCTCCTGCAGTCTTTGAAGTAATTAAAGCTACACCAAAACTTGAAATAATGTGACTTCACTTACCCTGAAAAAGAGTGAAGTGAAACAAAGCCATCACTTTGTACAGGAACCGGTGTGAAAATCTTGGCTTTCCACCCAAACTTTGACATCTCCATCTCCAGGTGTGTGGTGTGGGTGCGTGCCAGCTGAGGTCATTTGGAGATATAAATTAAATCAAAGAGCATTTAATACGTGCTAGGCTGATCTTTTCCCTAAAGAAACCTCACAAATGGAACAGGAAGAACTGTGCTGTTTTAATAAAGAACTCAGAAATAAAATAAAATCTAAAAAAGAAAAGAAACACTCTTTTCATCCGACAGAGGAAGGGAGCCAGATCTCCCATGAGCACAAGCCGATGTAACACCATTATATCAAAGGGCCTGGCCCTCTACACAAGTGCATAATTTGCTTCTTTTCAAGGAAATTTCAGTGACGTAGAAGGCAAATAAATAATGTTTCTCCAGCCTCCCAGGGCTTGTCTGAACAAGAAAGATTGTTAATGTTTAATATGAGGTAAAATTTTAATCCATTTCATTAAACTGTGTAGATATTCTTAGTTTAGTTTTAAGCAGGATTAGTCCTGTTTACCTGAAGTCAAGTAAGCACAAGTATAACTTCAACTGATATAAGCCTTGCTCAAATTAAAGCAAGAATAACTACCAAGGCTTGGGGGGTGGGGGGAAATACCATTGAAGCTTTTCCTTAAAACAAAAAATGGGCTTTGCTTTGATATTTTTTTCTTTATGAAGTATTTCTTGCCATGGGAAAATAATAAAAACTAGAAAAAGTCTATGGAAGTTCTGCTTGTAAATGATGAGACAATAGCAGCTGAAAAAACACTGCTTAATTGAAGAGAGGCAGTGCTTTTCAGCACACCCAGCCTTGTGTTCCCCTGAACGGGTGCAGGCTGGTTGGACATGGCATTTTCAACTCATGGATTTCCAAGAGTCGTCAACATGGATGGCAAACAAATTAACTGATGCTGAGGCCAACAGTACACCAACACTCCATCCTTTGCTCAGAAATCATCCCACAGCTTTTGTGTTTAGCCTGATAGCAATGGCTAAGGTACTGCGTGGCCTTTAGGAAGTCATCCAGGATTGATGCAAAGGTGCCAAATTGCGTAGGATTTACCACATGCCTTGGCCAGCTGTCCCACTGGCTCCTGGGCCTCACTGTTAAAAATGTGCTGTTAATTCCCTTATTTTTCATTACTGACTGCCTCTGTATTCTCAAGTACCACATCCCTTTGTTTTTATTTATTAAAAAAAAAAAAAATCTTATTAAATCACACCGTTTTCCCATAGCTGAGTCCCCTAGTTAGCTTTTCATGGGCCTTGCTTGTAAATAATGCTTCTAAGTTTAAAGCCTGCTCACTTTTTGTTCAGGTTTTTCCTCGCTTTTCAAAAATGTCAGAAAGGCTGCAAGTTAACACAAAACTGATGGGGAAGTGAATAGCTGAGGACCAATTTTCCTTTTTAGAAGCAATTAGAGAGGAGCACCTTCTGCCTGTAGGTCAGATTTAATCTGATGCTGTCAAAGAGGAGATCCCTTATCAGGTCCTAACCCCTACCAGGCCCCGGGAGAGTCACCGCTTGATGGCATTTGCCCTCCTTCATGCCTGCTTCTGTCAGGCACCTTATCTGCTTGACCTTGGGGTGCTCTGGGGAAAGGATAACTGCACTCTTGTCGGGTTGTCCATAGCTGCAGAAGAGGCCTCTTTGCAAGATGAGCATTAGTGACTTCCATGCCAATGTGTAAGACGCAATTCGTCAGGTGATGCTGGGGAGGTTGGTGGCATTTCCAAGCTTGGAGTGGGGGGCTAAGACACTTCTTGCTCATTTATACTCAGTATAAATCAGGTGTGATGTTGTTAGGGGTGTGAACCAGGCCCCATGACCTAAGGTACACATGGCAAAAGACCTTGAGAGGTTTGGAGATGATTCTTTGGTTGACGCAAAGCTGGAGGGTTAAGATATATTCGGAAAGACAGCTTTGCCATATATTGACCTTTACCTTAAAATTCACACAGCAGAAATTCCTATAATCATTTCAGCTTTCCAGAGGAGCTACGAAGGAAACAGAGGTTACCTCTACGCTACATTCTTGCAGTGCAACTGACTTATGCAGATGTGACCTTGCTGAAAGTAAACAGCGGCACATGGGGCTGATAACGGTTATCTGCACAGACACCAACGAACGCGAGCCGAACAAAAGCCTGCATAAGACTTTCCACCCACTGTATGCTAAATAGGCCAGAGGGGCAAGGGGAGGGATGCCAGGCCAGGGTTACAGCTTCAGTCTTGTTTATTAAGGACAAAATATTCAAATAATTGTGTGCCTGCTCCTTGTCTGAACTGGCACTGAAAATAAGGCGGCAATTGTATTTCTAAGCCCTTGCAGGAAGATTTGAATAGTACAGGCAAGCTCACTCGAGGCATTAAGCCATGCATGTCTCATCTTGCAAAGAAGAGAGCAGCTCCCCGCGGAAGTGGGCCAGGCTAGGCACCGAGCAGGTGGATTAACAGTTCAGAGGAAAGAGCATGGAAAGCAGCTCTCTTGCAGAGCAGGTCTCTGTACAAATACATCCAAGGCAGCGAGGATTAGTGCTTAAGCTAATGAACCACCCGCCAGACCTCTCTGGGAGAAGATATTAGCACATAGCGGTACTGCCGATGACAAGCTGGCACCTCTGCAAGCAGCCAGAAGGTTCGATCAGGAGCAGGCTGCTTGGAGCCAAGCTACCAAAATACCCGTTGTGCTTTATGGGCAATGTAACACAAACATTTCCAGCACGGGACCTGTAATGAGCTTTGAGTTTGCCTCGAGACGTTTTCTCCCAATTTGATTATATTTATGAGCAGCTATTTCTGTTTAAGTACAGAAGGGGGGAAAAATGGCATTTAGATTTAGCTCCACTTGCCCCTGCACACACTGCTGCAACCCTTGGGGCATCTACATGGACATGGGGAGATCTTTTGGGGTGGGTCATGTCCATACATGAGATGCTGTGCATTATCTTTCCTTGTGGAGGGAAAATTGTGCATTTTTTGCACATAACAACCATGCAATCAAGAGGTTTATTAAACAAAAAATGAGCTTAAGAACACAACAGGCAAATACAACCTCTATATCTACATATTGTGTGGTGCCAAAGTGGAGAGGAGTGAGGTGAGGTTGCTGCACCAAGATGGGTTTGGCTCTAAGGCACTCACCCTTCTTGGTCCAAGGAAAACCTTTCACATTTGTGTTTAGTGACTCCAGGAAACTGAGGCAGATGTCACGAGTCAGAAGGGAAGGACATCCTAAAGGCACATTTGTATGGTATGTCCCACCAACCATCAGCCAAGGTAGATGATCAGCAAGAAGATCTGCTGGTATTTATAGTTGCCAAAAATACTGGGGGGTTCTGCTAGCCATTCCCCACTTTATTAAGGCAGTTTTGAATGTGGGGTTTCTATCCCTTGAGAAATTCAGATATTTTACTATTTTCCTCTTGAATTGAGGCAGAAAGTCAAAATACGAATCCCCATTAGGAAACGTTAAACAATATTTTGCAAATCTGTTTTCCCAGTTACAATGCAGATCTACATAGTTGCAGGCACCAAGAACACAAAAAAAACCCTCCTTATCTCCAAAATCGCTTACAATCTCAAAGTGCTTGAGGAGTGTTTTCCTTTTCTTTTGTACCTCAAGACACAATGCAAGCAGCAAGAGAAGACTCATTATTTTTAACTAAGCGTGGCTGCAAGGCTTGCTCCTGGGCAGCCCTTTGGCTGGGGTGGCAGGAGGAACGTGGTGAGCTCCACTCATGCTCACCGAGGGAAAGCCGTGCGAGCACGTGGCTCACCAGCCTGTGAGGTGTTGCCTGGAGCATGGCCCCCGAGCTCAGCAAAATGAGATGCTCCTGGCATAGCTGCTGGGTCCATTGGCAGGGGTTGCCTCTCTCCTTCCCCCAGAGCCAATCTTTCCTAAGTGTGTAGTGGAAATGATGCAGCCTTCCCCATACTGAGACCTCTGGGGATGGCGATATTGGCTGTAAGGACACATTTCAGGCAACGTGGAAGGTAACCTGCCAATGATGCTCCCCATGCACTTTGCTGTGCAGCACATGCTAGGCACCTAAAGTCCCTGTGAACCTCGGCGTTGCTCTACATGTTTATTTAGGGGCAGGTTTTAACAGGAGCTGGTGCTAAATGGCAGCAAGGGGGCTAAATAACCTTCCAGGTAAGGGTCCTGTGTCCAGCTGGAGCACGTTCTTACAGGAACAAGATTCCCAGGAATGTTGCTTTCCTCGCCCCATATTCTCTGTTGTCAGATGACACTCAGAGTTTGAACAAACATGGGCTAAGCCGAAGTGAGAACTGGCTGCCGGGGCTCAGCAGCACATGTTTTGCATTATGGAGCTGTTTGAGGGGCCTATGCAGCTTAGTGGAAAAATCAACAGGTTCGTCCCCTTGCAGCTCACAGGTCCAGAATAGCCCGTGGCCCTAAAGCGGGGAAAACTCCCCCCGAGCTCAGCTCCCTCACTAGTTTCCATGTCAGAGGCTATGCATGGTGTGGGACAGATGGCACACGGGCCATGTGTGGGGGTTGTACCCTGCGAAGCCCTCGGGAGCAGTTTGCAGGATGCAGCAATCCCAGCCCTGCCACGCAAAGCCTGTCCTCAGGTCGCCTCCCCTCCACTTCCAGAGCAAGCACTGTCTATTCCTGAAACAGGGGAAAAGCGATGAAAATAGCAAAGAAACGTAAGCCTGAGGATCTTCTAGCACACAAATAGCAAAGGAAAGAGAGATAAATACTGTGATAGCCTTTAAATATCTGTGGAGGAAACCAGCCAGGAGCCAGCTTGGCTACAGCGAGATGGGCTGGGTGATAATGACAGATGATCCCAATATTCCCGAGAGGATTTCTGACCACCGTTTGTACAAACGAAGCGGAACGTGACATTCTGGAGATTTGGGTTCATTTTCTTGGGAGGAAAAGGACTGCTAAAAGCCTTTAATAGCTCCAATTCAGGTAATCACAATTATAAGGAGCAGGGGAGGAAGCTGGGCCTGATGTATGACATGCCAAAGAGCTGAGTGCAGTAAACAAGGGTAGGGGAATATTTGTTTGGCCAGCACGCTCGGTACACAGGAAACATCAAGCAATAAGAGGACGACTGAGTGCAGGAGTTCCCAGTCCTATATTTACGAGCAAATAAAATGATGGGAGGACCCCACAAATTACAGACATCTACAAATAACCGCAGAGCTTTTGTCTGAGCTGTGGGAAGATGCTGTGGACGCTGATAACAGAGGCTGCCTTGCACAAGGCTGGGGAGTGTGGGGCTTGGCCCTGTGTCCACTGTGCCGAGCATCCTGGCCCCATCCTGGCTCCAGGCTGCAGGGGAAGGCGGAGAGAGCACAGGAGAGGATAATTATGGAATAACCTGTCGATGGAGGAAGTGGCTTCCCAACCTCTCTCTATTTAGGGCTTGAGTTATGCTCAAAAACAGGCAGATTTATAGCCCTCCCATGGTTGTGTTGTTTTCTCCTTCTGGCCAGATTAATATAATAAATGAGAGGTAGGAAAACGGCTGAAAAGCAAAGCCCCTGCAGCGATGTTGTGTCACATCATTAAATAAGGGGGCTTTTTACTTAAGAGGAGATGTTTGACCCATAATTACAGCTAAACTCCAATTTGGAAAATGGCTTTCAGTCTATTGAGACTTCTGTAATTTTAACAGGATGCAGCATTCGAATCCTCACCCTCTGTTTTAGAGGGCGGCATAAAGTGATTATAAAACACTAAATAGCAGCTGTTTTTCAGGCTGGAAGGGGCTCTTCATTGCTGTGTGATTCTGCCCTACACAAAGGCTCTTTCTGAAATTAAATACCCACTGTAAATGTCAAGCAGTATTTGGTTCTCATTCCTGAGGTCTGCACACAATTCGTTCTAGCAAAACATGGGCTGAAAACTAACCTGACTTGTATGGCAGAGTGAGTATCGACTGGGGATTTCCAAATCCCAGCATCAGCAGGGCGGCTGGAGCTCAGAAGATTATCAAAGGCAAAGGTATTGCAGTGTCCTGAAACAGGGGTTAACCACGCTTGCAATATTTACTGTCCCCCAAGACTGGATTGGGTATATCGGGAATGTGATGGCATGTTTAAACACGTTGCTTTATCACCTTTTGGATCTAAACCAATCACGAACATATAAACCAGCTCTGAGGTGACCAGGCAGCTTGTTTTTTGATAACAATAATTATGTTCCTCACATTTACACAGAGCATTTCGTTTGTAGATCACAGGATGCTTCATCAAAGCAGGCTGCAATCACCACTGCCCATCATTACCAGTAGAGAAAATGAGGTGCAGGGGAGGGAAACACCTTGTTTGTCCCAAACCAGACATCAGGTGATGGGGTGGCAGGAAATAGGAGCCTTGTGGTCCTTATTGAAAGGACAAACCCTAGCTTCTGACCATGGATTAGCATGGGATTGGCCAAAACCCCCTGGCAAGGAGACGTCTGGGAAGTTTTGGATGAAACGCTTCTGCTTCATTCTTTATTTTTACTTTATCTTCAAAATGGAAGGTTTCATAGGAAAGAGCACTTTCAAACAAAGCGTTCCTGGAGAAGGTTTTTTTTTTTTTGATATCACAAGGCATTTTGTGGTCAGGAAACACGTGTGTTTAGCCATGACGGGCTGCGGTGGGGATGTGGGAACCCCAGACCTGAGTCCCACCTGTGTCTGAGTCAGACCTCCATGGCCAAATCTCCCCAGTCCCTGATGAGATTCTGGTTGCGGTCTCACTGGTGTGGTGCAGCTGGTTGGGGTTTCTCAAAATGCATGGTTCATCCAGCCCAAATGCTAGCTGTTAGCCATCTCACACACCAGCAGACTCCTGCTTTAACTGTTTCCCCAAAAAGGATTTAAATCCCTTATATCCCCTCATGTCTGGATTGCGACCAGTTGTGGGACGAGACACGAGCGCTCTTCCTATCTAACAGCTTTCAAAGGTGTTGGTCTCACATCCACTTCCAGGCGAGTGGGGCTACATTTTGACATCTCAGCAAATTTTTCTGCCTGTCCCCATGTGGGAAATTTCCTGCCCATATTTAAGCCTTGCGTGGCCTCTTTCTGCTGTTGTTCCCCCTGACAAGAGGGCTGCAAACAAAAGAGAGCAAAAACAAAAAGGCGAGCCTGCAAAAATGTCCTCTGCTGTGTCCTCTTAAGATCCAATTTTCATTTCACATCACTTCTAATCAGACTCTGGTTTCATTCCAAAATTAAGCACTGGGAAAAACAGCTTTTTTTTTTTTTTTTTTTTTTTTTTTTGTATTTTATTAAGAAATATTGCCTTCTTGAAGAAAACAACAACAACAACAAAACTCCTCTTGATTCTTTCTGAACAGCTCTTCTAATACTTGAGCTGGAGTGGTTTACAATGCATGAAGTCCTTTGTGCTTTGCATTTTTCGATGCTTTGGGCTTCTGCCTGCAGTTGTGCAAAGTTTCAGCAAAAATAACCCACCAAGAGCTATTTCAGTTTTTGATTCACATTTTGGTGTCAGATAGGGGCTGAGATCTCAGGATGGAATGAAGTTCTCTGTCATAATTTTGCAAGTCTGCAGTTTGATTTAATAGTTGTCTGAATCATCTCCATGAAAACTTGTATGGCTATTATTGTCCTGGCTTCCTTCACTAAAACAGGCATATCCTAAAAATAGGTAGTTTGTAAATAAGAGGGGAAAAAAAAAAAAAAAAAAGGAAAAAAAAAAAAAAGCTGGTATCCCAGGTTCTTTTAAATAAGAAAGATGCACTTTGCAACTTTAATTTTTTAGGTTGGTTTCCATTCATTCAATTTTGCATATGAGGAGAGGCAGAAGAACCAGGTGCACTGGTTTGTGAGAAGGCAGGACAGTGATTTTTTCCCCAAAATAGTTGGCCTACTGTGAGGCTCACAAACTCAGAAGTAAATCCCCAAATCCCACAACGGAGGTTAAAACCCCTTGTGTCCTGCAGCAGCACCAGACCGTTTTATTGTGAGGAAAAATGGTGATTATTCTGGGGGGCCAGGGCTGAGCTTGCTGGAAGCTTCAGGACAGATTTGTGTCCCCACCAAGCTCTGTGCCAGGCTTGCCGGGTCGCAAATCCCCAGGCAACCTGCAGTGCGTGTTGTTTTCTGCTGTCCACAGCTCCCCAGGGTAGGGAGAGAAATTAAACCATGGTGCAGAGGTGTGAATATTCCCAATAAAACCATCCTGATGGGAATGTCTTTTTCTCATGGAAGCCATCTAAATAGCAATTCACCATGGCAACACACATTTGGGCTATAAAAACCCTCAAAGAAGAGGATTTTTGCTTTTATTTAACTTCACAAATACCTACTTCATCACCCACCCCAGGGACGGGCTCAGGAGCTGGGCATGCCACGGGGAGGACTTTGTCACGCAAAGCAACCTCCACGTGCTTTAGGATCAGATATGGAGCCAAGAACTGGAAGAGGAGGCAGATTTCCTTGGGAGATAAGGGAGAGCCCATCCAGGAGGCTGGGGGGGCGTGAGGGCGCTCCAGCCTCACCGGTTATCGTCATCCACCGTCGAGCAAACCTTCCTTCGCCTTCCAAGCAGATAAAACCAGTCTGCGGACATTGCACGTTTCAGCTGATTCAGACACAGCTGGCGTGCTGTGAGCTGTAGGGAATTTATTTCTCTTGGCCGATGACCTGCTCTCTTTGAGGACTGCGTTTTCCATGTACTCTTTGCCTGGCCGCAACGTTTATACCGCTGACAATTATTATTATTTCATTATTGGGCTAAGAGCTAATGAATTAGGCTAATATGCAGCTGGTAGCCTGTGGACTCTTTTGCAAGACTGTTTCAGTGACACTTGGAGGAGACTTTATAGATAGGCTGTTCAAACTCAGCTCAACCCTAGTCTGGCATTTAGCTGCGGCTTGCAGAATATAATGGCTAAATACGTTTAGCCCGTGCCCACAATAACTCTCTCTGACTGCAGAAGAAGTTCCAATAAACATGTCATTCACATGCGAATGTATTCCAGTAAAAATTAGTGAGCTGATGCTATGAATAACCTGCAGAGCCGTAGTGTATTTTCAATTGCCCTCCCATCAGATGGTAACGAGATGATTAACATCAGATCGGCCAAGATATTTATATTGCTCGGATCATGATGTGTCATAAGCAAATGCAAAATTGCATACTGTATTGTAACAGCAGGGATGGGAAGAGCCACGTAATGAGCTGGTTTTATAGTGAAAAACAAATGGGATTGTAATACAACCCTGGAAACAAGGGAGTGCTTCCAAGCAGGGCGAGGGAACAGGACAGCGGCGCGTGAGAGCAGTTCTGAGAGTGACTCTTTGGTGAAATGAAGTGATTTATATAAACAGAGGGTGGTTTATGTCTTTTTTTTTTCTTTTTTTCTTTTTTTTTCTTTCCTGCAGCAGCTTCGAGTGATACAGCATGGATTTGGACAGCACATCCTTGGACCTGGCCAGCCTGGGAGAGCTTTTTATTAAGTTAATTCTTTTTGTTTGCTTCTTGGGGATAAAATGAACACTGCAAGCCTGGGTTCCTTTGTGGCTCTGTCACCTTCTCCCCACCTCCCCTATTTTATAATTAACAGAAGCCCCTGCAAATCTTCCCCTGCAACAGGAGAACCCTCCCCCACCTGTGGCCCCTCTCCACCAAGCGCTATTTTGTAAAATCTCTTGTCACCAGGGCTCTGCAAAGACTTAGGCGCCTAATGGGAAACATGTGTCTTTCCCGGCACTCACAGCCTCACCCCGAGGAACTCTGCAGTGGAGCTCTCTCAACAGAGACAAGGAGCTGATGGAGAAAGCGACGAGGTGGCAACTTGGGTGTTTCTGCTTGCTTCAGATGCACGGCGATGGCAGCAGCGCACAGCAGCTTCTCCGCAGAGGGAGGCACATTGGGCAAGAGCGCCTGGTGCTCCTGCTGGGAAGCCTAGACAAAAGGCAGCAAGGGGGAAATTAATGGCTTTTTAGAAGAGGGAAAAAGCAAAATGATGGGAAAACAACCCCCAGTTTGGAGCCTCGGCCCACCACAGTTTTGTTCCATTTCCTAAGCAAGGGAGAAAAAAAAAGAGAAGCTGGAGAAGATGCACAGAAACTGGGGGATCCTAGTTTTTTCTTCATTGTTTTTCATGGATCATCACCATCAAAATAGTGGGCATCTTAACACTGTATGCATCATACAGAAAGTATAAGATATGTAATATAAATTGGCTGTATGCCTCATTGTTTTTCTTTCTGGATGTTCTGATCTGTAGTCTTCTATACAAAACAGATCCTGTAAATAAATCAGTGCAGTGCCCAAAGGCACCAGGCCCAGACTTTGGGCAAGATTAACTCCAGCCATAAAATCTATTCATCACTTTGGCCACCTTCTTCAATTTCTTGACTATAGGGGATCTCTGGGTAGACGGAGCTTCTGAAGCCAAAAGATGCAGTGCTATCCGTAAAACTTGGGTGCTACTGGGCCTCATTTGGATTTAAGTGCTCAAATAGCCAAGCTTGCTGGATCTGGCTGGTGTCTGACAGCTAGCACTGTTGGGTGTCAAACAGCCAATTTTTTGAGAATAAAAATCAGGATTGGGCTGAGGTGCGTCATTTCCCTGGGTGTTCCCTTGCAAAGGTCACTGCTCCTCTCTCCCCACCCCAGTGTATCCCTCTCTGCAACTCTGTTGTTTGTGCAAGACTTCGGGAATTAAAACCTCATTTCAAGGGTTATGAGTAGACCACAGCAGTGATGCATTGCACTGATTATGAGCAGCAGGCGAGCTGTTCCCTGTCAGCTCTCTTGCCGCAGTAGTGTGCAAGTTCTGTATGGCTTGCACTGATTTTTCTTGCCTGTGAATTCTATTTATTTATTTATTTATTTATTTATTTTCTAGCAAACAAGAACTCCATTGCATTAGTGGAACAGACTTATCATGATAAATTGCATAGAATAATATTGTTACAGGGTATTGCCATCACCTCAGCAGTAATAGAAATTAAAAATAAAATTAAAAAAAAAAAGAGGTTGAAAAATAGGTAGGTATCTGCGAGATAGCTGGGAGTACAATGGGAGAAAAAAATGGCCCTGGCAGGGAAATAGACAGATGTCCTCTTCAGATGTAAATGTTCGTTTATGGGGACAACACTGGGAAATCTTCATATGAAAGAGTCAAGCCATAGGAAAGTAGTTGTATTTATGAAAATGTTGGGGTTCAGGGCTTCCAAGGGGCTTAAAGTTTCTAGATCTGGAGTTCACTTGTCTGTGACATGAAGGGAACATCATCTTTAGCCTTGGAAAGCCAGGCATCTTGCAGCAAAACCTCTTAAAACAAAGGGAGCCCCAGATCACAGTGCTACTGTAAATAGGCACATCATTGATTAAAGGCCTGGCAGGAAGGTTATCTTTCTTGGCCTCTTGCATAACAGAAGCTAGATAATTAAATTTTATAATCTTTGCATCAAGCCTGTAATTCTCTGCTTGCGTTAGGGTATGGCTTTGAGAAGAAGCCCCCACCTGAGCACCCTGAGAAGTGCTCACCTCCCTGGGCAATTGCTGCAGTTGCCATTAGGAAGAGCCACAACTGGAAAGGGTTTACCATTTCTTCCATCACTTCTGCTGGCTTGGTGAAAGATCGATTTGCCACCAGCAGCCCTTTTCCTTTCCTCTCCCTGCTTTGGGGACCAGCTGGTTGCAATGAACCAGCCTCTCACCATCCTCCTTGGGAAGCTCAATGGCTTGGATTCCTGAGATGCTCAGCCCACAACAAGGTTTCCAAACAGCTGTTTTCAGGAGTGTTTTCCTGAACTCTCACTAATTCACCAGGATCCTCCCCAAAGCCCAGCCTCCACGCCAAGCCCCAGCCGGGCACGTTCCCAGCAGCGCTATATAGGGTAGTAGCCACACTCATAACGCCAGCCTCTGTCTCTCTTTTATTTCTCTATATCATTATGTTGATGTAATAAATATGCAGAGGAGCTCCAGGCATCAGCCATGTCCTTTGTTTGAAACACTCTACCACGTTCTCCCAACTTGGTATTACCATATGATTATATACATGCCAGAGAAATAAGTCCCAATGTCAGTGCTGCTTTTATACTGCAGCTCTGCCTTCCTGTCCTCCCGTCTGCGTTTCCCATCCCACATTCACACGCTCCCATTACATGGCTAGCCTATATTTTACTCCCTCTGTTCTTGCTGCAGCTCTTCTTGGTAAGGGAAGTCTTGATTATATGTTATGGCTGAATGACTTAAATCACAGAAAAAAATGTACGCAGAAGAGCAAAATGAGGTCAAAATGAAGTCAGAGCGCTCCGGTTGGGAGGCAGGTCCTTATGGAGGGCTGGTGGCACCTCCCCTCGCTCTGCTGAGCCTCCCTGTGCCCATAAGGACTCAGCAGATGCTTAACCTCCAGGGGGAAACCCCAACCCGCCAAGCCAGCCCAAAGTGAGCTGGTGCAGGCCAAAATTTTATAAGCAGGCTGCAAACGTGGGCTGCCGGGAAGATTTCTGCCTATTTCCAGCACTGGGAAAATGCATGAGCAGGGAAGTCGTATTTATATAAGTCAAGGAAAACACTGTTTCCTTCTTCAGCAGGAAACAGAAGTTATTCTCAGAGCTTCAGCAAAAGAACAAGAAATTAAATAAAGTGCTGGCAGCCTAAACTTGTTTTATTCCTGTGGTTTTACAATCTCCGAGTCAAAATAAACACATTTTCAATCTCAGGATAATTATTAGGGTAATAATTGGGGGGGGGGGGGGGGGGGGGGAAGTTATTTACAGGCTCCAATGGAATCATTCGATGAATCATGTGAACTGAAACAACAGATTCAGGGCAAGAAAACTCACATTTATGCAACTCTCTGGTTTGATTCTTTTGTTAGAGGGCACCCAGATGCTGCAATATAAGATTGGGCAAACCTTTGGGTGCTCCCAGCAGGAGTTTTGCCTGAGAGAAGAGCAATGACCACTATTGCAACAACTGATTGCTTTCAGTTAAGAGCTTTAATGAATTTTAATGGTGTTGATCCTCCTTAAGTCTGGGGTGGGGTCTCATGGCTGTGCCAAACCAGAGCCCCTGGGTGAGAGCTTACGTCCCAGGCAGGGTAGGGTGCTAATTTGCACTGCCCTGTGA
Organism: Anas acuta; assembly: GCF_963932015.1. Lineage (NCBI taxonomy): Eukaryota > Metazoa > Chordata > Aves > Anseriformes > Anatidae > Anas > Anas acuta. The sequence continues at coordinate 4,920,436 of NC_088986.1, forward strand.
TATCCGATGAGGCAGATGAAAAGCAAAGGAGAATTTTGGATCTTCATACCTTGAAGTGCTTACCATCGCACCTCTTAATAACTCAATTTGGCATTTAATAAGAGGAAAGGTTTTCTTAAAGGGAAACTGGAAAGTGGAGCACTCAGTGGGATAAGTGCCTGGGGCAAAGTGGTTTTTGGGAGCTATGTCTACTACAGCAAGACAAGGGTAACCAAAGTGTAGTTACAAGAAATAACTACAAGACGTAGTCACAAGGGGAACTACAAGAGGTAGCTGCAAGGGTACGTAACGGAGGTAGTTGTAAGGCTCTTGGCACTTTGAGAGTGAAGGGCACAGGAAGAGGAGCAGGTATGGGGCCTCCTACACAGGAATGATGCAATCACAGCAACTCCTGAAGCTTTTTGTCCCTTCTTTCACTAAAGCAAAGACAAAAGAAGGTAGCAGAAGGGTGAGAATGTCTTGAATTGCATATTCTTTTCAAAACCAAAGTGGGCTAGGAACACTTCACCCTGCATGGAGCAGTCCCGAGGTTTAGGCTGCTGTTTAAAGGGTAGAGGTTTAACTCCGAAGCAAGCCCATAATTTTTATAAACAAGGCTCCTGTTTCCCTTCTGGAAATATATATATGGAAACCCACGTACGCATGAAGCCTAAGACATGCACGAGAAGACCATTGAAGCCTTGTTATCTTTGCTTTTGTTCTGCTTTCCTGGTGCTTTTTCAATTCCCTTACCGGTACTGCCTTGGAATCGACTCCCTTTTCCAGGATGAGCTTTTCACAGGGCCGCAGGGCTTTGTTCTCGCCCCGCTGCCCCTCACCCTTGTTTGTTGTGCGGTCCCTGGGGTGTGCTTCTGCTCTTGTAGGGGGCCAGTGGCGGAGAGGAAGAGGCAGAGGATGTGAACTCCCATGTTTGAGCACAAAGAGAGAGGTGGACCCGTTCACTCCTATGCTCAACGCTCCTCAGCAGGCAGAGAGAGCTCCTGGAGTTAAAGAGCAAAATACCCACCAAGGGCTGGGGCAGAGGGGTGTAAGCTGGGTTTCTCCCCACCAAATGGCACAGTGGCACTGTCTGCAGCCCTCGCTGCCATCATTGCCTTCTCGATCCTTTTGCGCGTTCTTCAGATCTGCGTGGGAGTCTCCTCTGCGACTTCCAGGTATAAAACTTTTTGGCTCCAGAGAAGCTGCTTCACATACCGCGGCAAGGAACATAAATACATCAGTGCCGATGGCGCCTGGGAGGGAGCCATGACCATTCCCAGGCACGTAGGACTGGAAGGGACCACCTGCGTCACGGGGCTCAGTCACCGGCTCCTCACAAACACCTTCCACAAGCTGGTCAAGCACCGGCTCCTCGGCGATTTCCTGGTTGTTCTTGCAGCTGCTGCCCCTTGCTTGTTAAAAGCTTGGCATAAGTACCAGAGCAATTCCGTTTGCCTCAATATTTTTGTCACCTAAAGGATCACAGGGCCTTTTTGAGGAAGATCCAGAGTCCATCTGATGCTGCAGATGCCATCATGATTCCCCTTTTTAAAAATAAGAGTAGTAAGCAACAAAGCTAACATGCATATTCATTTATTGCACCTTTTTTATTTTATTTTCCCCCGAAAAATTTCTAGTTTGTTTTCTTTTAGCTCTTTGCTTGCTCTCCTGAGAACATAGGCCTGGAGGAGATTTCATGTTTGGTGGTCCAGCATGGGGAGGCAAGGCTGCAGTCATTTTGCAGCCCTTCTCCCCATGTCTTAGGGCCCCAGCGACCCACAGGCACAGCCCGAGGACTGCTGGGTGGGTGGTAAAGGGAGACCTGCCTAAGGCTCTTGCTTTTTGCCTTCTCCCCAGTGGCTATCATGAATAATCAAATCATTAAAGTGAACGATGTGCTGTGATATAACCTCAGCCTAACCACCTTCTGCATCTTCACAACAGTGCTGCCTCCGCCATCCCCCTTGTCCGAATTATACAGCTTAGGAGCCAGATCTTAGAGATGATCTGTGTTATAAACAGTATTGTTAGGGGAAGAAAGAATTAATTAATTTCAGTGATGAACATTTCTTCACAGTGACACACACAGCTGTGGAGAGCACGCAATCCATAGGCACTGGGAAGCAGCAGGAAAGTGTTTCTTAATTTGTTGTTTTTTTGTTGTTGTTTTGACTATTTTTATTTGCTTATTTGCTTGTTTGTTCATTTTTATTTGCTAGCAGAGCCATCATATCATGAAATCATACTCAATGATTGAAAACATGCATTTCAGAGTCACGCTGTGTGGCAGACATGGTCATAGGGTTGAGCTGAAGGGTTCTCCAGTGTGACAGCCCTGCCTCCGAACGGTCCCAGAGTAACAGTGTTGGGACCTGAAGGTCCTCAAACTCAATGAAACTAGATTGAGTTAACGTGCACTTGTTGTAGATTAACAGGAGCACATGGACAATTACAGCAGAGCAGCCACCGTGCTGTCAGTGCATGGTGGGAACCTGCCTGGGACGCCGTCCCCACCGCCGGGCCGATCGGTGGTTATCTCAAGGTCAGGCGTGCAGGAAGCCACCAGGACGCCGTGAATATTGTGTGAGTGGGAGCTGCTGGCGGGGCTATCACAGCTTCCCAGGTCAGCAGGACAAGCAGGGAGTTGCCCGAGCTCAGGACGAAGCAGGAAGAAATGAAGATGGCGCCGAAAATCCTGGTGGGAAGGTTCAAAGCACAGCCAGTGCAAACGACCCCCGTCAGCAAGGGGAGGCCAGGGCTGCATCAATGCCTGCCCCAAGCGTGCCCTAGTGTGAGTCCTAAATCCACACTGCTTCCTTTTAACACCACCCCACCTTCCCCTATGCCCTTCCTATACCTTCAGCTGCCAAGGTGAGAATTACATTTGCAGTGCTTTGCATTTTAGTGTGGACAAGCATGTTATTGTAATGGTCTATGGATGCCTTTTCACCAACTTTTTGCACAGAAGTCCCTGCCCTGTAGAACCAACTCTGGTGAGGCTGAACTTACCCCCACAAAAAGCCTTCAGGGTCTTTTTGCTTCATGTCTACGCATTTCTTCATCTGAGAATATCCTCGTCCATGGAGCAGCTCACAGGCAAATAACGACAGCGGCTATAATAAAATCACCACCAGCTTCTGGATTGTCTTGAGGGTGAAAACTAATGATGACGTGGCTGCACAGCCATAAAATCAACAGCAGCTTTCCAAAAAAATCCAGAAGGCAATGTCTGCGGGAGCACCAGTCATCGGTAACGTCTTTAAGGGTTAAAGTAGCAAGCTGACAAAAGCTTTAATGTTTTTACAGCGCACAGACATGTAACATACAATACAGGACAATTTGTTCTATTGATGTCTAAAAATGCTTAATGGAGAAACAGGCTGTTAAAATACAGGATACTTTATAGGTTAGCTCTTCTCCATACTTTATCCTCTGGTATTTGCCAAGTTAGCAGAGCATCAGACTTCAAGTCACATTTATGCTTCTTCAGAGCAGTTTTTCCACTAAAAGCTTAGCTAAAAGACATACATATTAGTGAAAAGGAGTCATTCATTCTTGTCACACAATTTGTCCTCAGAACAGTTGCAAATCCTGCATATCATTTTTTTTTTAATCGAGGGGAAATAAAACAGCTTTTATATAGTTAAACAATTGTCCACAGTCTCTCCCAAGAATGGAAAAATGCCCTAAAAATGGAAAGCAGGTGGGTTTTCTCCACATCAAGTTGCTTCTTCTGCACAAGAACAAATAGGCTACATCCTTGTTCTCTGTTTAAAAATAAAATAAATAAAAGCAACAGAATTGGTTTGTCTTCTAAAAGAGTCCTGTAAGCAGAAGATCTCTAGGAAGTGTTCTTTGGTGCCTGCGCTGGCTTTTTGTGTCTGCAGTTTCTTCTAAGTGGATTGACAAAATTTTCCTACTTTCCTACCATACCACTGCAACCTTGGCATCCCACATTTCCTTTCCATTGCTGCTAACATGGGAATTTCTGCATATTTCTTTGATGTTGCTGCTGGCTGGGGAGCGTCAAAGCCAAAGAACACAGAGAGGATGTCTTCAGAGATGTCAATGGGGACAGGCAACCAGAAGAATGGTACGTCGCTGGCTGAAAAGAGACACCTGAGGATGTAGGAGGAAAAGAGAAATGCTCAGCAAAACAACCTCTGCTGCAAGACTCTGGGTCTGAAGCTCCCTAGTACTTCACTGGGGATTTGCTTCCTTACTTCTATAGGTCTTTATTAACTCAGAAGCCCCCTTGGTGGAAATATAGATGGCAAAAATGGACAATTCTGACATGTATTTTTACAGGCAGGTGGATCCCAGCCAAGCGCTCAGTCATGCCATTATTTTAGGCATAGGTTATCAGCAATGCACACAAAAATGCTGGGTTAGGAGAGCAACTTTCAGAAGAAACGATCCTGCTAAACCTGGAAATACTCTCAGACCCCTGTGGCACAGGAACAATAAGTTAAGTGAGTGGCAAAGCAAACCCCATGACCTGAACATCTGCAGATTTCAGAGGCATTTAAAACAAAACCTCAAACTGAACTCAGAGGCCTAGCACCATGCATGACAACAAGACAGAAAATTGTGTTGATATTACTGAGGCACTACGTGGGATGAAGTTCGCTTCAGGGTCAAATTTGGGTAACTTCCTGGCTTTTCTGGATTTTTTTATTTTTTTTTTAATTTTTGGAAGTACTCTGTCTAACTCAGCAAGAAGAACCCGATGGACACCTGCAGATTGCTTTGCTCTCGGCAGCATCACTCCCAGATAAACCAGTCCACCTTATTTATTGTGCCAGCTAATGGAGGAATAAAGGCAGACAGGACAGTTCCATTTTGCTATTTTTCCTCCCATTTTTATTTTTCACGGCCTGTCACCGATTCCCTTTCCTCCCCCTTTTTTTCCCCCCTATTAAAACAAAACATCTGCTGCTGTTTTAAGATGTGGTGGGCTTTCGCAGGCTGTTATGGACAAAGATAGCACTTGGCAGGGAGAGGAGCTGAGCAAGAGCCACAGCAGGTGAAGGGTTTTAATTCCCCCATTACTGTAATCAGCTGCCACAGCCGCGGGAGGCAGTGGTAATGATTTCCAAACCCAAAAGCCTGGCAAAGGGCAAGTGTTCACACGATGAGGGAGCGCTGGCGGGCTGGACGTGGGCTTGGCCCCATCCATCAGGGCTCTGCAGAGCTCAGCTGGTGACTAGTCGCTGCGTCACTCCTTTCTGATTAAATTCCCATTAAGTTTAAAATAATAATATATCCTTAGTGGAATATGAAACTCTGGAAGAAGAAGAAAAAAAATCTTCGTGGGGTTTTTTTGGCCAGTGGTGAGCTAAGGTCCAGCCCTGAGGAAGCATATGGGAATGGCTCTGTGATCATGCTCTTCTGTTACAGTGGGGAGCTTATCCTTGCTTTTTCTATGACCACAAAATCCAAATTCAGTGGCTATCCAAGACCCTTTTTATGATTTTGACAATGAAAAAAGCCTGAACAATATACATAAATTATTATGTGTGAACTATAAGGCACAGAAGCGCCCAAATCTTTCAGCAGACAATTTCTCAAAGGAGGTTGATCAGAACAACCTGCACATTTGCGTCCAAGATCTTTGGTCTAACATTTTTCTCTCCCAGCTATCTAACCCTTTTTTTCATTATCTGTCTGCTCGCCGTCCTGAGTGGGAGCCAAGCAGACAGAGCAGAAGGGGCCACAAGGTATTTTGGCATCTGCAGTCAGACCAGACTTGAAGGAACAGATAGAGGTAGGTCCACGGCACTGGATTCCCAAAGCAGGGAGCATCCATCTTTACCACCACTAAGATTTGCCTGCACAGCCAAGGACCAGTAGTTACTACACCAGCAGTACTATTAATTATATTAATAATACATCTTCTTGGTTTATGTTTCTTATCCTTTAGGTTCTTGAGTCCGCCAGTCACTGGGGAGGGAATAACAGTTTGTGTCCAGCCCAGAAATCAGATCTGCCTTGTTTTAGCACTGAAAATAGACGAGGAGACCCTAGGAAAAATAAATAAATAAATAGGTAATAGTGCATTAATTGAAACTTCTTGCTAAATGTGAGATATGTCTTACTTAATTTAGTACCTATATAATCATTTTCGGGATCTTATTCTTGTGGTTCAAGTCAGAAGACAAAAAAAGGAATCATTGCAGCTTTTCCATGGCCAATATTTACACTTAAGAAACACTGATAAAAAAGTAAGAATATTTTCCAGGGCCAGCACTCCCTCTTGTCACAGAAACTATTTACCAGATCTGAACCCACTCACAGTCTTTCTTTTCCCAGAGCCCCATTTTGAGGGATGAACTTTTGCAGAAACTTACCCTAATCCTGGATAGTTTCAATTGCCCCAGTCAGGGAGCAGATATAGCTGAGCCCCATGGGTCTGCCATGGACCTCCACATACCCCATGGGTCTGCCTCCCCTTCATCCCACCAACACCCCACCCAGGCTACCTGGATTTACCTGGTGAGTTGCCAGATGCAGTACATGGTAGTCCTGGGGTAAAGTGGAGGAGCAGCTGAAATGATGTGTGTCATCTAAAGAGCAAATGTATGCCCAGATAATAACAGCAGGCTACCCGATGCTTGAGTCCAGCATGTATAAATAGGTAGTAGAAGTGTGAGAGCTTTGGCAAATGCCTGCTCCTGTTTGTGCTTGCTTAGGTTTGGGATAAGGCTATCCTACTCAAAGCTAATTCACATCAGTCAGGTTACCTGGGAAAAGATTAGGAGAACAGCAAAAGAAGAGGCCATAAATCATCTTAAGTCTTCTGGAGATCAGGTTGAATTCCTTGGGACCACGAGGCTGGGGGCAAACACAGGAATGCAGCGTGTAATGGACTTGCTTATCACCCTGGTGCTGTATCCAGGAGTTATTAATGGGCTCTGGCGTGCTGTGACAGTAACACGAGCTTGAGGAGCAGCCTAATAAAAGAGGCTCCCTGCTCCAGACAGCAGAGCCAGGTCGCTCGTAGACATCGCAGCCTCAGTGCTGCCTCCCAAAGACACGACGTTGGTCGTCTGCTGTTTCCACCGTATGTTTCCTCCATCTCTGTGCCTGGAAGGATTTTAATGGCTCCCGCGATGATCGGGCTCAGATTATTAAGGTATTAGAGAGCAAAAGAAAGCTCCTTGAAATCCTGGGAAACTCTACCTGGCACACACCGAGGGGCTGATAACACCACCCTCTGTGACACACCAGCAGAGGGTAGGAGGAGCCGACCCATTAATCTTTTGTAATCTAGCTGGAATGAAGTGACAGTGATGAAGTAGTTTGTAATGGACTTCCTGAATCCTCATACAAATGGAGGAAGTGACCACCCTTGACCAGATTTCTGCTCATTTAGCCAGCTTCCCTGCCTGCATTACGCATTTTTCCCTTTTGCAATCGGTTCCGACCCTGCTTTAGCCGGGCTGGTGCGTTAATGCTCCACCAACCCGTGAGAGCAGGGGTCTGGAGGGGATGGGGTCTTCCTGAGGAGTGGGGCACAGGGCAATCCAACAGCAATAAATCTGATAAATCTGCAGTGCTTCTGGAGGCTCTGGGGTCTCTGGAGGGCCAGAAAGGCCCCTCTGAGGTCGCAGCCTCCTGGGGGGGCCTGGGGAAATCCAACCGGTGGTGCCCCAAAGCTCCAGGCTCTCCTGAGAACACCAAGAAGCACTGTCCTCAGGTTGTCCCAACTATATGGAGAGGGTCTGCCCTTCCTGGTGGCTTCAGTCAGCAGAGACACGGTGTTCAGCAGCCAGCAGCTGTGCTGGAGGAGCCGGAGCCTTGCAATACTGTGTCCTGTAGGCCGCACGTGGGAGAGGATGGCTTTATTTTGGGAAGGCGTCAGTCGAGCTCTATTGTCCTGGCATACCCATGTTACAAAACCATGTTGGGGACCCATCCCTGCCTCGTGATGGGCTTGTGTAACCCTCCAGCAGCATTCGTGTTGAAAAGGGACCACGACCTTCCCTTTGTGGAGCAGCGCTGCATTGCCACAGCCGGGAGCTCTGGCAGACAAACCCCAGCAAGCTTATGAACTCCCTGTCTCCCACCCAACAAGCTGGTCAGGAACATACCCTGAAGGCCCATGTTGAAGAGTCAGTGTAAAACAAAAAAGAGACCACAGATTACGGCCCATGGGAGCTTCAAACCACGCCAAAGGCAAGAGCCAGTGGACCCTATAGCCATAGAAGGGCATATTCAGGGCCGGTTCCCAGCATCCTGACCTTGGTTTCAAGTGCTGGCTTTGGAAATACTGTCTGGCAGTCTGTGTGGGCTCTGCCTCTGGCATTGGGCTGGCAGGAGGAGGTAAAAGCTCAGAGAAATTCCTTGGCTGATCTGGCCCTGGGAGCGTTGCAAGCGTGGGGACAAAACCCTAGTCTGCGATGAGGTGGCTGCAGAGAGGGAGCAGAGGTGACCCCAAGAGGATGTGGAGCAGGGTAGTGAGAGAATTCCCACAGCCCAGCCCTCATTAATTTCACCAGCAAGGAGAGTTGGCCCACAAGGTTTCAGCTCAGGCATGGGCTTTGATTTTTTCACTTTTTTCCTGATCAAAATCCTGGGTATTCTGAGCAGGAAGGAATCTGAGACAGCTGTACCCCTTGACACCAGTTCTGGATCTGGCCAGTTGGTCCTGATATGTTTTAAAACAAAAATGACATTATCAGTGGTCTTTGGTCCTGCACTGTCCTAGCTCCCACATCCTGGAGCTCATCACTCAGCAAAGAGTCCCCTCTGATCTTCACAAATGTGGATTCACCCACAGGGGAGAGTCACAACCAGGCACTAAGGTTTGTGTAACCTGATAGTTCTTTTCTACCTTTTTAAAAAAAATAAAAAAAATCTTTTTCATCTGAACCAGGAAGACCTAAAGACTTAGTAAAAAGTTCAGGCTATGATCCAGTGTTTTTTTGTCACTTAGTTATCTAAATAAGGCACAGAAAGCTCCTGCATTTCAGGCCAGGCTCTCCACAAAATGTGTAGAACAGGAGAGGTGCGAATGGAAACCTTGGTGGCATTAGGTGTTGTTTTTCTAAACATTCCCCATCAGTAAGCAGGCAGCCTCTCAGTGCTGCACAGTCCCACTGAGGTCTTTAAAATCATATTTCTAGGATTTCTCTAAACCAGGGGCCTCAAGCTTTTAAACACAAAGGGAGCTGGGGAATGGTTTCTTTAGCAAGAGATTTGAGCAAATCAGTGCTTTTTGTCTCACTTTTTTTCTTTTTTCCTTTTTTTTTTTTTTTTTTTTTAATGGACATCTGCTGGGATTTGTATTTTTTGAGCCGTGGGGGTGAAGGGGGTAGAGGGGGAAAGAGAGGTTTGCAGACGGGGTGAGCACAACTTATTCTGGAAAAAATCCCGGATGCTATAAATGGGAGCCCCCTAACAGTGCAGCTCATCTGAAGCAAAATGAAAATATCAGGCATCCAAGAAACATATGTGCAGATGGCTTAGAGCCCAGTCTCCTTACTAGGGCTCTGCATTAAATAAAATGCACCGGGTCATGTTGCTACAGATATAAGAGATTACTAGGTGCAATGTGCACTTCTCTGTGAAACTGCAGGTTTTTAAACAATTGGAAATACAGACCTTGTTTATGGATCAAGCAAATGGCTTCAGTCAAGCAGAACAGCCGCTTTTTTTTTTTTGGCTAGGGCTGGGGTCAGGAGGCTCATACTCTGTTTGCGAGACTTCACTGCAGACACCGCTCCGAAGGAGAGCAGTCTCAACACCAACTTGAGAAGTGGCGTCCAAGAGGGCTATTGACTATGACCTGTATTTTTGAAGGATGATATGAATCAATCCAGAGCCTTGGCAGGACCCCGCGGCTGGGGCTTGTGCTTTCAGCCAATGTCAATTATGTCATTACTGAGCCTGCAGAAGCTATTACTAATGTTACTTTTACAGTTCACTGCCGACCAGAGAAAAGAGTTTTTCACACTGTTGTCGTTTTGTTGGAGCAAGACTATACGAATCGCAGATGGCTTCCTTGCCAGATGCAGCCTCGCAGGACGGCAGTTTGGGGTTTACAAGAGGTTTAATGAAAACTTGGCATTTTCCCAACTTTTGGCAAATACTCTTGGGCTGTCAACTCACGCAAGCAAGTCAAGATCCTAAAAATGTCGAATGACTTGTTCTCACCAAACGGGGAGGTGAAAAGTTTTACCTGAGAAACCAAATCCAAATGAGCAAACCAATACAATATCACACTGGGCCTGAGCTCATGATCACTGCAGTTATTGAAAGGCTCTCAATGAGTGCTGGATCTGTTCCCAAGTCTATGCTATTGCTTTGGAGGGGTCCAACGTATTTCAGCTGACATGGTACATTGAATGTGGAGGGGGGAAGAGGGGGAGAAGTGACATCCAGGTGTGTTGAAAATCACATCATCCTGTCTTTGATGTCTGCTGCTCATATTTCAGGGATGACTTTGCTGCTTTGTCTTGGAAGGAGAGTTTGCTTCCTAGCTTTTCTGCTTGGTTTGTTTTTCCCTGATGGTTCGAGCAGCTCATTTAAATTGTGTTAAAGGAAATTCTCAGGTGTGTGCCTTCAAATGGATGGCATCTCCTATACTCAACAACATGCCCAAATGGCGCAGAACTAACCAGCTTCTCCAGCACCAAGTTGGAAACTTTTCACATTATTTGAGTTCTCAAGCCTATTATTTCCCTTTTCCTGTTCATGGATATTTGCATTCAGCAAAACTTGGCATAGCATGGTGTCATGTTAAGCATAACTCTTCTTAGTTTACCAGTACCACCATTCTCCATTCCCACCACCCTGGCCTAATATTCGTCTTTGTCTACACTGCCAAATGGAGTCAGCTGCAGTGATTTGGCTGTGAATTTTCTTCAGTTATGGTTTGGATGAGAAATGATTTCCTAGGTCCCAGTAGCCTCAAAATGCTGTCTTGTGTGCAATGCATGGGAAGAAAAATGCCAGGAGCTGCCCCAGTGAGACAGAACACAACTGTGCCTGTGTGTACACAAAAGCATGCATTGGGGCCATTCAGAAAATCAGCTCCAACAAACAAACCCTGAAACATTATTCACACTGAGTCTCAAGGTAATGAGCCTCTCCCCGTGGGCCCTGAGCAGTCTCCCATAACCAACTGCCTTTGCCTTAGCCAGCCTGCTGATCTTTGAATATCTTCATCCTGAGCCTAGCTTGAACGGTACATTTTTTATCACCGTTGGTGCACAAACCAGATGATTGAATTCTCCAGAGGAAGGAGGAAGTAGCACTTTACATCCATGTGGCAAAGGGATTAACTAACCGGCTGGAGAAATGTAATCATGGAGATGTCATCCTTTTTCCGCTGACGGAGGTTTGGATGCAGACCTGATATCTAACCCTCCTTTGCACTCCTGTGGATCCAGTCTTCTTCAGAATTGCTCTTAAATGGGGTTTTTCTGACTTTACAGAAATGAAATTCATTTGCCAAGATGCAAATTGAATCAACATCCCCGAGACAAAGCACACCAAGCACCATGGGTCTCCCTCTTTTGTTGGAGATTGCATGGCTGAGCTGGAGATTGCCTTAGAGGAACTATAAAAGACTGTAAATCTCTCCCCCTTCTCCTTCACAAAAGAAAAATAGTAAGTGCTTTTTCAAAGAAGTTTCTTATAATCTTTAGTTTTCTAGATGAACCCTGGATAGGACCAGAAGAAATCAACTGATTTGTGATTACTAATCCTTAAAAAGTGCCATGTGTCTTTCCATAGAGCGATGGCTTGCTGACTCAGGAGGGTGATTGCTGGTTGAACGCTTCAGAGCTGCATAATATGCTCTGCTTTATGCAATAGAAGAGGCATATCCTAGTACAGCAGTAGTCCTAGTAGTAATCATCCTTGAAGTACTTTCAACTTTAAGTTATTCTTTCTTGATCTTTTTTTTTTTTTTAATTTCTATTTTTTATTTTATTTTATTTTATTTTATTATTTATTTATTTATTTATTTATTTATTTATTTATTTATTTCCTCCCGTGAAACCTTGAGAACCTTTATTCTCATGGTATATAACACTTTGACCTCTGTTCTGCAAATGTTTCTCCATAGGTGTCTCAAGGATCTCGTCCTTACCAAGTTCTGAGTCTCAAAGGAAAGTTCTGGGGCTCTGAAGAAAGGACTATGAAACGCAGAAGTGTGGGAGAGGAGTATTTAATATCTTTATACACTGTAAATATTTGATGTGGTCCCTTAGCTAAGGCATATTTCATCTCACTACCCCCTGCATACATCTATACTCAGCGAAGACATCGAGATATCTCCAGAGCATTGTGGACATCCATGACCTGCCTTCCTGAGGAACCAGCATCTCTTTGTTGACTGAAATGGAACCTAACTAATGCAGGCAGTAGGTGAGGTGACTCCTATTCCTATGCTAAATTGTGCTTTCTTCCTTCCTCCCATAAAATAAAAATGAATGCATCTCCACCTGAAAGAGCTGCTGTAAGGACCCAGACCTTACGGAGAGGGAAGTGCTTAAATGAGCCAGCAAGGCGGTCATGGTAAATACCTACATTCAAGAGTGCGTGGTTGGTAATGTATAACATTCCCTAGTAAAATCACAGTGTTATTAATTTTTCTGGCTTTTATACCTCTGGAATGGTAAAAGCAAGAGGAGAAATCTGGCCCAGTGATCCATCATCAGGGGCTTTGAAATAGAGCCAAGTTGAGTGAAATTTGAGTGAGCCCTTAGAAACACAAGGAGAGCGAAAGCAACAAGTGCATTTTACTGAGCTATGATATCATCCTGTATTCGTTTCTAGAGGGGAAGCTGTTTATCGAATGTGTAGGAAAGGAAAGAGAAGCAGAAAAGCACACACATACATTTAAATATTAAAAGCCGCCCCAGGAAAGAACTTAAAATCTGAGGTCATTTCCTTGATGAGCTTAAAACGTTATTTGTCATCCACACTGAACCAGAAGAAAAAGAGAAATAAAAGCATAGGAAAAGTCCGTCGCACCCTTGGCACTCATGGTTTGGATGGGAAGGCGCTGAGCTGCGATGGGTGGCAGCGAGCCAGAGCTGGCCCAGCCAGCCCACGAGGCTGCACTTTGATCTGCTCGGGGCTGGCTCTGAGCACCAAGGTGGCAAAATTTGTCGGGGGGAACTGAGGAGGCTTGTCAAAGCCATGGTACCGCCTAGGGGCGTTTCCCATTGCCATTCCACCAGAGTGCTGAGCCATTTGTTAGAGCCTGAAAACAAGTGGTCTCGAAGCAAAGACCCTTCTCTACCCTGTCTAGGTTGTGTGTATCTGGAGGGACACATAAACTCACTCCAGAGAAGGTGGGAAAGAGGAGATCTAACCAGCACCTCCAGGAGGCTGCCTAATCTGCTTTAATATCACAATATCATATTGGTTTTTTGGCTTGATTTAAAAGTTTCATTTGCATATCAACACAAAGTTGATGTAATAAGGCATTGTTACATATTGTAATTAAGTGTAAAGGGCAGAAGTGTCCCTTGTAAGTATGATCATCACCCCAATGATGATCAGGAGGGTGCAGAGTAGAGACCTCAGAAGGCAGAGCCAGAGTGAAGCAGCAGCTTGTGCTCAAGTCCAGTGGAAATGTCTGGGTAACTGGAAGACAATATAGTGCTTCACTGGGAACTGAGTTAATAACCTGGGACCTGGATCTGCCTGATGATAGCACCTGTTTGAGACTCAAGCCCCTTTATTGCTAGGGGGTAAGCAGGCACTGCACAGTTTTCACTGTGCATTGGTCCCTAAACAACACGGTGAGACTCGCTCTGCAACGAGCTTGTGGTTTGCCCAGAAGCACTGAGTTGCCCTTTGGTCTGCAGATGCTGTTCAGCTTCTGGATTGTGCAGCTCCAAACATATCCTTGGTCTCCTGTTATCAAGGGCTCCCAGCACACCGATTCTGAGCTCAGGAAGACATTGCCTTTCCAGGCTGTGGGAGCTGTACATCTTTCCCCCCGGTAAATTTGACTTGAGCCACACCAGTCTTGTAAAGCAGCAGAACGTCTGAGAAAAGACTGGTGATTTTAACACATTTGCCTATTGAAAAAAAGCTGTGCTTATACATCTTGCTCTCCTGCTGAGGGAAGCTTCTCCAGTGGCTGCTTTCACTCTGTAAGAGAGAAGGATAATAATGATAATGAACATTACGTGAGGTATTTCTCCTTGCTGAAATTTGGACCAAGAACCAAAAGATGCTGTGCACAGGCCGATGGGGCGGTGTTAGTGTATGCCTCCAGCAGCAAACGCCGTCCTTGCCCTGCCTCAGCCACTGCAGAGCCCATCACATGCTGCTGCTCAGCAGCACAGCGGAGCCAATAAACTGGCACAGTGCTTCCCTTGAAGCTGGAGCAGCACCTTGTCAGCACCACCCTGAATGAGTACATCACTGCCTGATGTCAGGTGGCACAGAATTTTTGTTCTTTTTTTGCTCTCCTGACTGTACTGTAAGCAAGTGCTGCACTTCCAGGGAAGCACTCAGCCCCTTCCTGAGCTCCTGATGCAGCCCAAATGGGACATCTCATCGTTAAAACATATTAGGGATGGTTTGGGGTGGCTCCACAGCCCTTCCGCAGCATGGGAATCGCATCCAGCCATCAGTTCTTGCTGGGAAGTAAGGTGAGCAGGGGCGGTTCCTGTTTCCCTGATCAAGGTGCAGCAGAAGGGAAAGCCCTCCTGGAGCACTGGGCAGCAGGGCAGTGAGGGGTCTGCAGCACGTCGGCACCAGGCGGTCTGCAGACATTGCTGTAAAGCAATAAATGCTGCCAGACAGCGATGTGAAGTGGCCACACAAAGCTGCAGGGGTGTGAATACTCCCCGGCTGCTCCCTAGGCTCATGTCAGCTCATTGTAGCTTTCTGTAGCATGCAGAATAAAATGAAATTATTTTTTTTTAAAGGGCTATTAATCTACGTAAAGGCCAGAAGTACCTGGCGTGACCCTCCAGCAAAGCCACCTGCCCCACACCGACTGTGTCCCATGATGTCTGGTGGAGCAGGAGTCTCATTTCCGTCAAATGTGGAAAAGACTGGCTTCTTCCCCACTGTAAAATATCTTTTTTTTGTGCGTGTGTGTATTATAATTTTAAAATAACAAAGTGGAATTGCTCAGCAGGGCAAACTTCAGCTCTAACCACAAACACAGGCCTGGCTGAAGGAAGCGGCAAGCTGGGAGGCATTACCAGGTTGTTAGTGTTAAAAGCAAGAAATTGCAAGGAAAATCTGTTCCCTGCTGCCTCCCAACATGCTGGCCTCTGGTCAGCCTTCCCAGGCTAGTTTTCCACCAGTGGCATGAAAATCAGCAGGGCCCATCCAGCCATTTAAGTATAACGGGGAGGATTTTCCACAAGTCATCACTAGCCCAAATCACGTTGCTGTAATCAAAACCTGCTGAGCTATCTATCGCTGTTCAAAGGCAAATGAAGAGTGATTGAGGCAGATGTGATGGGGTCACAAATTAGACTTGTCGCGACAGAGGAGCATGGGGGCACGGGGGGAGCCGTGCCTTTGTCTTATCCCTCTCTCCTTTCACCATCACCTCCCTTTCTCACCACATATTGCATGTTAACACCATATAGACATTTGCTTGCTTTGACCCTAATGGACCCGTAGAAGGGCAATGCATTTTGGATGTTTTTTTCCTTTTTTTTTTTTTTCCCAATTTATTCATTCTGAATTTAAACTCAATTTTTTAAATTCATTAATAATTTTGCTCCTCTTACCTATTATGTGTACACCAGCCCTCACTCATTATCCCCAAGAGGCCATGCCTCTCCTCCGCTCACTGAGCCCCATGGGGTTTCACCACGGATGAGAACTCCCCATGCTCTGGTTTGACTTTTCTGTCAATAACCTTTCTTGGCTGCTTCTGGGATTTGTCAGGACAAGGAGGTTTTCTTCATACACAGCTTAATACTCCGCTTGGACCATTCACAATTCATCTCAGCCTGACATTTGATGCACGTCCAGAAACCCACATGGCCCCGAGTGGAATTAGATAGCCCTTTAATGGCAGGGTGGGCAGAAATATAGTGAGGTCAGGGTGAAAAATGTCAAAAGTCAGTTTAAACAACAAAAACAGCTGCTTTGAACCCAAACAGAACTCATCTGTGCCACAACACAAAGTTCACCCCAGTTAGGTGTGTAAAGGGCCGAGTGCCACGCTCTTCCTTATCAGCAAGGAAGATCTTAGGAATTCTCCACAAACCTTGGACCCAGTTGTTATTCCCAAGAAGAGAGGATCTCAGGGCTATGTCAGATTTCAGGAAAACACAACAACGAAGACTGTGCTTCCCAGACACTGATATTTCAGAAATGATAGTGTTTTTTTTCAAGGCAGAAGGCAGCGGCCTGGAGTTCAGTTACATTGTGCGGGTGATTAATGTGTTGTTTAGGGAGCAGGCAGAAGCAAGGAGCCTGAGAGAGGTCTCCTCCTATCCATGAAAAATAAATAAATAAAAGCAAATTTAGCCCATGTGGTGGACACTGTGTATTTTCTGGCTATCTAAGGAGCATTGCATTGGAGGTATATCGTGTGCGCGGTGGGAATGACCCAGACAGGCACTTGTGCATCTTGTGCATGCTGGGGGCAAGCATTCATATTTAATTGCTTCGTGTACACAGCTTATCAGTCACCAGTACAACAACAAGAACACCAACAATGCAAACAAAACCCCCAAAGAAACCAAAGGCAATGAGATATTTCTCATTTAATTTTATATACGTGCAAAGGGCAGGATTCAAAGCGGCACAGGTTTGGTACCGTAGACTCCTTCCACCCAGCGCACACATTCGGCGTACGCTGAAATGTATAAATAAACCAGCATTTTGCTGGGTCAGCCCTCTGCTGGCAACCTCCTTGCACTTTGTCACTGGAGGCCACAACTCCACTTGAAGTGACTGCTTGGTCTTGGCAGGGCTCGCTCACTTATTCACTCGCTCCTCGGCTCTGCTGCTTGGTGCCAAAGAGCAGCTCCTCGTTGCTCTTGGCTTCCCCTCTGCTAGAGAGGGCTGAGCTGTGGGACAGCCCATGCCATACAAAGGGAAAAAAGGACAAAAATACTACTTGTGCCAGCTTCCAAGAAAAGAGGAGATATACGCTGTCAGGTCCCATTCAACCACGGGCCATAGGGAGGATCTCAGGGCGTGTTTATAGCTCCCACCATTGGCTTCCACATGGGCTTTAAGATACCCCGCTGGCCCTGATGGAGAAAGGCTCTTTATGGGACAGCCATGGCTGCTCACAGCATTTCCCAGACCTGTGACATTCCTCTCTTTGTGTCCAGAGGCTGAATGGGCTGAGCCCTTCTGTATTCACGAGCCGCTTTCAGAACTGGCATTGCTTTTTCCCATCCTAACTTTAAATGAGTATATGGGCCTGCTCCTTTTCAATGCTGGATTGTTTCTTGAATTGCAAAATGTCTGTAATGGAAAACAAAGAGTCATGGGTGTCGCTGTGTTAGCTCCTGCCTCCCAGATGATGCTCCCTGTCTTTGGAGGGGTGCTGCTACAGGCACAGGCTGAGCATCTCTAAAAATGGGGGCTTGGTGGAGGCTAAAATTTGGGAAATGGATGGGTGATTTCAGATGCACAGCCTCAAAGGTGGTTTGTTCTCTGAGGACAGCACTCTCCCAAACATCATTCTGATCCTAAAGCTGGACACTGCTCTGGAAAGCATCAAAAGTCTTGCGTGGCATTTCAGAGGGATGTCCAAACTATTTCTATTTTGTAAACAGGAAGTCACATTGTCTGGAGAGGATATTTTCCCCCTTTCAATAGCCGCATGCCGTCTTTTTACATAACCCCATTTTACAGCATTTCAGGACTGAAAAGTTCATTTCCCTCTCATAAGCACATCGGAGAATGCAGCTGCCACCCAGACATCCTTTAAATGGGACCACATGTAAGCCACTTAGTCTCCAAAAATGAAAGGAAAACACAGCGCTGTCATCACTGCACGGCACCGTCAATCAGAGCTGCTCATAACGCGCTGCGCCGCGTACGTCTCATACCCTGTTTATTATAAGCTTAGGCTGATGTGCAATAATCAGGCAGATTATTACAAAGGTTAGGAACTTTGGTGAAGTAAATGAGGGATAAGTGGAAACAAAGTTCAGAGCCGGCCTCTTTTCTGTCCGTGAGGGTTGGCGGACACAAATTCCTCTAATTCTCAGCTGAGGTGTTTTTCCCAGCTTCAGCCTGCCCCGACTGTGTTGTATGGAACTTCCTGAAAGGGAACTGCTGGGCATTTTTGCTCATGGTCTGTTACTCCACTGAACAACCAAAATTGAATTATTTTCCTTGCAAGTTCAGTAAACTGAGTTTGCCAGGGATACTGCTTGTGGTGTGGACCGGAGACACCCAGGTGGGTCATGGCTGCCTGTTTTATCATCCTCTTTGCCCTGCTGGTCCCATCGTATGATCCAGAAAGACCTCAATAGGATGTGCTGTTGACACTTTACCGTAACCTACTTGAAACATAATTAAAAAAAAAAAATACAAGGAAATTTTGAAAATGTATTTGTTCATTTGTGTAAAACCCTTTAAATACTTCACCATCATCTTTGGAGTGCTTAAAGAAAAGAGGGAGAAGGATCATTAAGAAATGAGGCCAGGGCACGAGGTCTCTCTGATGGGGTCTGACGCACGGGTTGGTTTTGGCAGGGAAGGCGCCTCCACTCCTCTCACCATGCCCTGGCTGGAAAAGCAGTTGGGGTCTTATATGAACCAGCTGACACGTGCTAAGTATTTGTTGTTACTCATATGCATCCAAGTATAAAACAAGGGCTGCATAGGCTGAGTAAATAAACAGACTCGCTAATCTCTGGTGAGGAGGTCTGTGTCATTTTATTCACACTTTTTGCCATATACTCCAGAGTCCTTTGCCAGACTGGGAATAAATAGCATCTGGTTCTGTAACCCAAGCTCAATCTCCTCTTTCTTACAAAGATGTTTCACTCCTGGTTGTTTCTGGGGTGCAAAAAACGGAAAAGGTAAAAAAGGAAATTTACCTCCAAAATGTCTTAAATGTGTCTGAAAACTTTGGGCCTGATTCTGACTGTGTTTACTCCTTTTTTTCTGCCATCAGGACAGGGCAGAGAATCTGACTCCCTGGATTTTATTTACGTCCAGCCAGAAAGCGCTGAGATATTTGTCTCAAATTTGCTAAATCTCAGTAGAGCCAATTTAAATAAATCAGCCGCTTTAAACATGCAATGCCTCTATTATTAAACACCAAACACTTTTCAGTGGGAGGATTTAACAAGAAGTGATTTCAGCAAAGGCAAAACACCATTTGCGGGAAGAAGCAAACCACCCAATTCAGAAGTCAATTTGTTCACCAGTCACACAGAATTCACACCAATTTTACACAATTTGACATTGCTCGAGTTCCTCTGAGTCGGTGCCACTGAGAAAGGCGAGTGGAGCCTAACGAGCTGCCTTCGCGGAGATTTTGGACTCTGTCCTCTCAACAAACACACTTTATTATTTCATGATGGTCTTTCAAACTAGAGAACAATTTGGGTCTTGCTGCAGCCATGAAACCTCCCTGTTGCCTTCCAGTGGAAGATCAGAATTGTGAAAATGGTTTTTGTTCACTAAACTCAATCCTGCAAATATTTATAAGCAATGGAAAAAAAATAAAAATAAAAAAGGAAAAGGAAAAAAGGAAAAGGAAAAGAAAAAGAAAAAGCTAAGAGTAGAAACTGGTATACCAGGGCATCTGCTCACAGTTTAATGTGGGTCTGACACATGGGTGCCTGGTGGCCATGGGCAGGGTTTTGGTTATCTTCCTTGGCTGCTGCTCACCCCCAGCACTCTTGCTGCCACCTAAATCCAGGGAGAGTCCTCCAAATAAATTTCTGGGATTAAAAATGGGAGACGGGGGAATGCTGTGTCTCAGGAATGCTGGATTGCCATCATAAATGTACAGCAGTGCTTGGGCAGGAGGCAGAAGTTGTGGGCACGCCAATCACCCACACCAAAGCAGACAGCAAAGCTTGGGCTTGGGCTGGATTTCCGTAGAGGATGGGAGGCACATCACTGGAAAATGTGGCACGCTTCTGGGTCCATGCAAAAACCCTTCCCTTGTTATTAATTTTGGAAACCCCTTATTATGCTTTCATTAAATGATACCTCTCTTAAAATGCCCTTTCGTGCTGAAGGCTGTGCGTGGTGTTCACAGCAGCCCTCAGTGCCACTTCAGGTGCAAATCTTTGGGCTCCTATGGCTCCTGGCAGGGGAAGGAGAAGAGCAGAGCCAGAGACAGGGAAGCTGTAATGCTTTTGCATGCTGAAAGCCAGGTGAAGGTGGATATTTGTGGTTCAATCCTGCTTTATTGAAATAAATGGCAGGTTTGCCACTGATGTCTGTGGGAGTAGGTTTAGCCTCGGACTGCGACGCAGGCATGGAATTAGAGCAGTGCCTAAGAGCATTAATTAGGGGTGGTTAGCGGAAAAGTGAATCCCCGGCGGTACAGGAGGTTATTTAGCGGTGGCGCAATGTGGGATCGTGCCTTCTGCTCCTGGGCTGCTCTCACCCTGCACTTGGTCCTGGCTCATGCTCCCGGCCTCCCAGAGATGTTTTTCTCCTGCGTAGGAAGGCAGCACGCGAGCGCGTCCCTGACGGATGCGTTGTGGCTGGCTTAGAGCAGCAGTGCGAGGGGGATTTTTCAAGCATAGTGACAGGGGAAGAAAGGCTTGCGCACTGAGCAGATGTATCTTTGAAGACAGAACATGGGTCATGTCTAGGAATTTAGGGACTGTCATGTGGGAACAGTTTGCTGGGCTTTCGGGGTTTCTTTGCTGTGACGTTTTGTACCAAGATAGATCCTCATCTGCTACCTATCACACAGAGCTAATTGCACAGTAATATGCCACAGGGAGGTAAGTTTTTTTTATTAGTCTTGGCTCCTTGTTTTGCTTTTTTCTCCTACCTGATAAAATCACACGTATAATCTCCATTCTTATATATGCTTCTGTGCATAGATCAATTTTTCACATCACTCTAAAAGCATCTCACCTCAGTGAATCGCCAAACACAATTTCGCTCTTTCACTTTTATCTCTGGTGTATACTATCATTGCACAAAGGGAGAAAAAAAAATAAACAAAATCACAAAGTTATTTTTTTTTCCAGGTTGTAAAGACAGAAGCTTTCAAAGAGGATTAGTATTATTGCTGGGAGGAAAACTCATCCCTGTGCAGCGAGACATTTGTTCAGCTTTGCAAGTCAGGCAAACCTGGGTTACGGCTGGACATCAAAGCTCTGGTAAGCACTTGTTAAGCCTTGGCCAATTCTCCTACCCAGCCAGGAAAGCAGGGCAGCACAGCTGGGCTCTGCTTTGGTTTGGGTTAATAACACACACGATAGATGCTGAGACTCGGTGCTGCAGAGACAGAAGACGTGGATCTGTGAAGTTCCTCTGTAAGCCACCAGCTCCAATGATGACCTTTGTTTTTGAAGGTTTTCTTTCTTTTGAATGCAATATTTCATAAAGGTAGATCTAGATGACCTTAGAGATTTTTTCCAACCTGAACAATTCTATGATTCTATGGTTCTGTTTATTCCTCTGTGTATTTATCCCTACAATGTAGCAGTCATTCATGAATGTAGCATTATACAGGTTATCATTTTCCTCACTTTTCTCTTACCAGATGCTGCTTTAGTGTCTGTTGCAGTGGTTTGATTTTGTTTAACAGGCACCTTAATATTCTCTGGTGGAGATGCAGATCACCTTGCAATGCATTTAAACCTGATAATGGCTTTCCTTAGTTACATTTCACAGACTTCTTGGAAATAATCCATGGACCCCCATGGGTTTTCAGTCCACAGGTCAAAACCCACCTACTTATTTATTTGTGAAACACCTTCCACTACTGAATGGGTTGCTCTCCGTGTTGCCTGTGCCTGCTACGTGGCTGTTGTGCCAGCACAAGGCTGTTGCATGCTAACACTGCAGGCAAACACTTTATGAACAGACCCAACTTCATTTTGAAATCAGGTTCATAATTTGTCTCCCTCTGCAAGGCTCCTCTTGACCTCAGTGCCCTCGTGGTTGCTGGGAGCTAAAGAAATGGATTCAGAGCTCCAGATGGTTTGATATCTTCTTTGGTATTGCACTGAGGGGTTTCATCAGGATTTGGAAACTCTGAGTCTGGGCTGGTTTTCGCTGCATTAGCCCAGGACTATTGTCTCTGTGTGTACACATGGGGCCTGTAGCTCCCAGCCATGGAGAAGTCCTCCTTCATCCTAATGATCACCAAGGGAGAATGGGGCCCTGGTGTTGCAACAGCCCTAAATACTCAGGCCTGGAAATAAAGCTCTGTCTTGCAATAAGGCACACTTTCCTGCCTTCAGGACTAATAATTCAGACAGCAATTATTTTAAAGATCTCATTCTCCAAACACTTATTCCCTCATTGTGTTACTAATGTCATACTTGGCTCTATTTTCCTTCATTTTCAAACTCTCCTGCTCCCACTCCGTGCTCCAAATTCATCACAGCCCCTGCAAGACAGCATTAAAGGACAGTGCTGTGTAGAGGAACCCATGTTGTGATGTTCAGCTATAGCCCAGGTTGTAAAGTCTGAGCTAAAATACCCTGTTCCTCATACCCAAGCTGCCCAAATACTTGGGGTACCTCCAAAAGCAACAAAGAAATACTTTTAGGTCTGATCAGTCTCATTCTGCTGAGGTGCTTGAATTAAAATTAAAAATTACAATGCAGACATTGCAATTCATTTTAGGGTTTATCTTGGTTTTACACTACCTTGATATTAAGCTTAGCTCAATGCAGCAAACAGATTTGGGTAAGATAAAAACGAGGTTGGAGTTCTCTCCCAGAGGATGTGTCCAATTCTTTTCAGAGATGTGTAAATGTTGGGAAAGAAAGTGGAAATAATGAACTACTATAAATAAAACCAACTCTTCCAATGTTTCCATCAGAGCCAGCCAAAGCCTGGAGGTGCAGGATAAGTCTTGAGAAAATCTATCCTGGTCACTGGTATGTCGACATCCAGCACTTGGGGTGGTTTGAAAAGCCAGAGGGTGTTTGTTTGGCTTCTCTTTGTTACTTTATCAAAACAATAACACCAAGCAACTTAAAAACATTTTTTTTTCTTGGACCTAGCGTGTTTTTATATAATAATATTAAGGCAATGACAAGGCAAGAGGTGTTGTAAGCCCTTTTATGGACAAGATGAGAACCCAAAATGTTCTGAAGAAAGTAAGGCTCCATCTGCAATAAAGAGGATGCTATGTAATGTAGAAAAAAAATAAAAATAAAGCTGATGCTGGCACATCACTAGAGCAGGTGCAAAAAGCAGGCAAGGAACTGGGAGCCTGCTTCAGAAAGGGGCTGAAGAGGTGCTCAGGCTGGGGTGTCTGTCCCAGAAATGTCCTATAACCCAATCTGCCAAAAGGACTAAAAAACAAAACAAAACAAAACAAAAACAAACAAACAAACAAAAAACAGACAGCACTCTGGTGCACATAAAGCAGAGTGACTTGTGTCGTTTATGTGTCTATCTGTTATCCCCTAGGCGTACCCCTTCTGCTGTGCTTGGGGCTGGCAAAGCCTCAGCCACAGCAAACCGTCCAACTTCTGCGATCAAGCCTTCAAGGAAGACCTGGAGAGAGTTCAGCAGGGAGTGACGAGAGCTCTAGAAATCATGATTTCTGCCACAAGAGAGCAAGCACCGAGCTCATGCCGTCCTGAGCAGGGAGGACCGAGGGGGAGGACATGATATTATAACTCAAATATTTTAGTGGAGTGGAAAGGAATAAACTGGTTTTGAGTCCACTGGGGAATGAGGCAAGAAATCACAGGCTTAATGCGCAGCAAAAGAGATTTGGGTTAAAGGTAGGGATGGTCTGAAATGGGTTTTTGGGGGGTTGCCACCACTGCTTGGTGTGGAAGTAGCCGCATGGGGCACCTCTGCCCCACGGGAAGGGTTTGGAGTCTGGCACCAGTCGTGCAGCATGACCTCGCGAGCTCCCTCCCAGCTGCATTTTCTGAGAACTCATAATAATGGCAAAATTACATGCTGACAGCGTAAGAGCTGGGATTATTTGCTTTAGGATTAATATAATGAGGCTAAGTATGAATCAGATGGTTCAGCTATTTATAATGAGAACACACGGGAGAGATGCGATGTCCTCTCTGTGTCAGTGACACTTGTGGAAGGGCACAAAGCGAAGCTGGCGGACACCTTCCTCCCACCCCAGGGCAGGCAGGGCAGGCAACGCTATGCCAAGGATTAGGCTTCATCTCTTTTAAGACCACTGCATAGTGCCAAGCTGAGTTTTGCTTGTGTAACCATAGCATTTCCGCTGTCATACATTCACTGTCTTAATTAGCATCAATGAATGTTAACACTTGCTGGATTTATTAGGAAGCTTAGAGTGCCAGCTTAATTCAATGCTGACGTATCGACGTGTTACTTCTGAGATGCGATCCATCTCAGAGCTGTCTGGTTCAAGATCACAGGGCTCTTCGACATCTCCTGCATCACACGGGGAACCTGAAACATCAGAGCCACCTGGGTGGGACTGACACCCGGCCTGGGCTGGAAATCTTCAAGTGATGAAGAGCCAAAGAGATCCCTAGCGAGAGCTCCAGTTGGTGGCTACGCTCCCAGCTCAAAACATACCTAGCTTCTGGCTGAAATGTTTTAACTCTGTCTGCTGGCTGTACCTGGGTTTCCCTTTACCTGATCGATTACAAATTATCAGCTAGGATAGGCCAGGATGTTTCAGATGGGTAGGTCTGTCACAGAGATCAGTCCAGCCTTGGCCACGACTGCTTTTGGCCCCCACTTCCAGCCTGGTTGTAACAGACAAACCATGGAGGCTTTTCTGCTGTTCCCTGTTTTTTCTTCTGGTAGGAAGCTGTCAAAAGGGGATGCGATGCTGCAGACCCTTTCGTAACAAGTGCTGAGTAGGTTTTTGGAAGATTTTATTTGAAAGGACAAGCTCCCGGATCAACAACAGCACTGCTTTGCTGGGAAACTCTGCCAGCATAGCTGAAACCTTAATTGGTGTCTGCTGTAGAGAGATGGGGACACACCGGAATTTTCCTGACAGATGCGTCATTTCTTTAAAGAGGAAAAATCCTACAGAAGTTTTCAAATCAGGCTAGATTCTGAAAGTCCCAAAAGTGCGTGTGTAGAGGGGAATCTCATAAAATCACAGAATCATCTGGCCAGGCCTTGCTCCTGACATCAAACCCCTCTGAAATTCCCTGCTGGAGATGGGGACACGCGATCCCAACGCCCAGGCTGCGCTCGCTGAGCGATTTTGCAGAAAACCCGGGTGACCCCTGGCTGCAGCAGTGTCATCTGTGGTCCATTATTGGGGATTTTGTACCAGCTGGGCAGCAGGAGCTCATCTGAAATCCAGCCCAGCTCAGGAGATGATGAGTTATTTAGCGACTGGTTGTACTTGTCTTATAAAAGTAACAGCACTGTGTTCTGTGGCCATTAAGGCCCGATATTAAAAGCATAAATATCCTAATAGGTCTAAAGCAAGAACTAGGAAGGCCTTTTATTTCTAATGAACTGAAAATTGTTGTGATCTCATTCACCCACCCATGAAATCCACTGACTGACAGGGTCCCATTTCTGGGCAGCAGGGTTAAATGTGCTTCAGACAAAAGCCAGATTTTCCTTTCTTCTGCATGCCATGGGCAGGATCAAAGGAGTGGGGAAATGGACATTAAAGCCCTTGTAATCAGGGCCACAGACTCCAACCCAGCATGGGCCAGCCCCCTTGCAGGCTCATGGAAATGCCACTGTGCATTTTTGCATGGGAAGCTTGGGAGCAAACTGGGCAAGAAAATAAGGCTGGGGAGCAAGTGCCGCATGGAGCGGGCTCATCTGTCATCACCAGGAGCTTCTGCTTGGAAGGAACCTGGGAGCAAACAGCCCTCGCACCTTTGATGCTTCCTCCCTCCGTGTAAAAAAGGGAGGGAGGCTTTAAAAAGTGACTTAGTGAGGCTGTAATATCTCTGGGACGCAGCAGATGGTGCTAGCATGGATAACCCTAGGAGCAGAGTGTGGCTGAGTGATGGGCAAACAGATCCTGGGGGAGCAGGGAAAGCAAGACATCCAGGTTGATCACAATTCTTCACCAGGAAAGCTCTTTTCATTCACCACATTCCTCTGCAACTGGGAAAACACTGCAGTGGTGGTGGCACAGCTAGAAATCCATTAAATGTGTGTGACAGCCACCTCGAAGGACAGCAAGGCCAGTCCCCTTGCTTTGTTATGCAAACCACAGGACCTGGATGGGAGGTGAGGATGAAGGTGGCCTTCAGAGAAGCTGGCCAGTCATTTCTCCTCTGGCATTGTCTTTTTTTTTTTTTTTTTTTTTTTTTTGTTAATAATATCTTTTTTCAAATAACCCTCTCAAATGATCTTGAAAAGGACAGGAGGTAAAATTGCTGATGCTTCCCAAAAGACAGCAAACTGGTGATAGCTTGTTTTCCAAGCACATATGAGTTCATTTTCTTCTCAAAATTTGCATTTATTTTTAACTGGATTAACATCCAGCTAATGTGGATGTCAACTACTTGGAATGCAATTTTGGGAATTACAGAGGAATTCAGCACCGCTGATATAAACCAAATGTGATGGTGTTGGAAAGCATCTGATATTTATCTACATGGGCTTGGTGTCATCAGTATGCTCTGCCTTTCTCCTACGTTAACTCTTAGGCAATCTGAGTGGAAATACTTCTACTATGGCTCCCGTATGACTAATAAGATACAGTGTATTATCTGGCTTGGGGTTTTAAAGAAATAATAGGGAGTTTATTACTCTGACTTTCCTTCCTCTAACAGGAATGGCCAATGGCACTACATACATAAAGCAATTTTTTACTTGGTGTGCTATTATGTTTCATTTGTCTCTGTTTCAATTACAAAGGTTATTGTAGTGCATAACGCTTTGGAAAAGCACAAACACAAGGATAAGGATACTGTGCTTATTCTGCATCTATTTGAAGCAAGTTTGATGTAGGTCAGGCAAATTCTGAGACTCCGTGGTGATTAGTCAGGAAAGGACTTAAACATCCTCAAGTCCGTACCCAGGAAGACAACATTTAAATACCCACTTCATGCCCTGTTTTCTGGCTGTTTTCCTGAGCTCAGGCCATGAAGAAAAAACATCGTCCTTCTACATGGATGGGATCCAGCGGCCTTCTCAGTGTTGAAATCCTGACTTCAGGAAACACAGACAGGCAAGCATCAAAGCAGAGAGGACGAGTTGTTCCTTAATCAAAATATTGTGAAACTGTGGTTCTGTCAATGGTTTGCTGTTCGGGTTTTGTAGATACGTAGGATGATTGGGAAGCTTCAAAGAAAGATGTCAACCAAATGTTTTTCAGAGTCACATGCAAGGCAGAAGGAAATGTGCTTCCTAAAGGTCCCACTGGCAGATGAACTTCTTTCTGCGATCATTAAAGTTGTTAAGTCCCCCCTCCCTGCACACACATGGAAGATGATAGGGTTTGCATGCCAGCCAAAACCAGACTGGGAATCAGACCTCTCCCTTCGAAGGGAAGGGAAGAGACAGGGGAGATGCTGGGGGAGAGCACAGCATGGACTCGCTCACCGTGTCGGGTGGCTTCTTACCCTCTGCTGCACCCCAACACCAGCAGACAGCTCCATGCAGGGACACACTGCAGATGCAGGGCTGCCTGAGGAGCAAAAATGCCCAATTTTACATTTGGGGAGCCCTACTTTAAAACTCCACTGTACAGCTATCTTCTACATTGGTGAAAATGAATTTGGTAACGGTGCCAGAGGCTTTTCACATCTCTTTTCCCCAGAGATGTGTTCACCTGACTGTATTTTTCCATCTGCAAAATTGTCTGCCTTTACATTTGGGGAGCCCTTTACATCAGAGGGAGGCAACATGAGTGATGAGTTTGAGAACATCCATTGATAAGTTAGAGGAATGATAAAATGATAATGGTTGGTTTTGGGCTCATGCCTCTGATATGTAGGATTTCTAGTAACAGTGTGAGGTTGCTATCTCACAAAAACTAGGAACAAAAATAAGGATTTGAGTAAAACTCCCACTTTCTGGGTTCAGACCAACCTTAACCTTATTTCATGCTCTTCAGAAATGGAGAAAGGCAGTTTTGGATGGACGCATTGGGAAAATGCCTTAGATTCATCATCCTCTTTATTGCTTTGTAATTTATGTTCAACAGCCTCCTTGGAATTGCAGACCAGTAGAGAGATACTGCTTCTGCATGGCAGATCTGCTGAGCTGGGGTGGTGGTACTCCATGCATGAGATCTAACATGGACTGCTTACTCCTATCTTGCAATTAGCAACTGAGCCATTCCCTATTAAATCCCATGAATGACTAGGGGGCATTAAAAATCTTTTATCACTGGTTAATTCCATAATTTTTGGAAACAGAAACCCCACGTGTTTTTTCAATAAGCACTTCTCCTCCTGACAGCGCTACATCTTTCATAAACACAGCAAGAATAACCTCTGGACTTCGCCTGCAGCATTGAAGTATGAAATTCTGAATTCCATGGGTCACTGTTTTTGCTGCAGCCAGATGTGGATAAAAGGCGGAGGGTGTTTTATTGTTGTTTTTTCAAGAAACAGAGAAAGGTTTGTACTGAGGTACACCCTCTATCCTAAAAACAAGTGGCTAACATGTGGCTTGAATATCGCCAATTGCCATTTCAAAAGATGAAGCTTAAGAAAAAATATTTTGAATTGAAATATTCTGTCTGCAGTTAATAAAGTACATAATGCCTTCAAATCATGTTAGAGAAAATGCACAGGAGAGCTACAACCTTGATGCCGAGCTGTGAATTAGCAATGTAACTGCTGGTGTAGTTGGTTCTGTCTTGGTGGTTTCATTGGTTTCAATGAGTTGTGGTGAATGTAAAGGAGAAATACAAAATGGCTGAGAAAAACAGTATAACAAATCCTTCCTTTTGTTCCCAACAGATTGGGTTATTCACTGGAAATAAATTAACAAATGAATTCAACCCCTCTTTGCACTGATGGATGAGTCCCTGAAACCTTTCATTACTGGTATGCATTTTATGCAAACTCTTTTGGAGACTGAAGAGTGTTAAGAAAACTTCTTAGCTTAATTTCTCTGAAGTTCCTGTGTGACACTGATGGTTTAAATCCTGTTTCTTTCTTGGGTAAGTGGATGGTGAGTAACCAGGAAAGAACACCTCATTTCTGGAATTTTATGAGGAAGACTGTCTTCGTGGTAAACTTCATTGGAAATCATCACTTGGAAACCCTGCCAGGGAATAACTGAAGCAATAAATAATGAATTCACTATCTACTTGTGAATTTTATTTGTTTGATTGCTTATTTATTTATTTACTTACTTATTTTTGCTTGCCAAACGCACTAGTAGCCAGGTCGTGACAACCCACTGGTTTTACTGCTTTACCACTGATTTTACTGCAAGGATCACTGCACTCTGAGAATGATGGATTTTAAACGTCAGTAACTGTCAGTCCTGCACAGTCAAGTTTTTTCCCCCGTTGCAAGGGAAAATTCTGTAGAAAGTTTGATTTTTCCTTGTTTCCTTGTTGCTGCCTAAGTCAGTAAGACGAGGAGCACTGTGCAAATATACATCATAAAACTGCGTGCTGGTTCTCAGAGACCAACAGCCAGACTTCTGGAGCTGCAGAATACTCCCCCATGACTTTATCTAAAATCTCTTTAGGTGACTTTATGAGCATTTAGAGACCATTACTGCAGCAATTTTGTAATATCGCCAGCTGTTGCATGGGAAAAGTTGTCTTGGAAGAGGAAAAGAGAAATGTCCAGCTGTCCACTTGTAAGTGCTGAGAGCACCCATTTCTTCTCCAAACTGTGGGCTGCCTTTGCTTGTGCCTTTCCATCTGTGTGTATTGCACACAGAGCTCAAGTGCTCCAGAAGCCAGTTTGACTCACAGATTTAGCAGGAAATGATCTGGCTGGGGAAGGATGGATCATTTTTTGCCCCCCCTGCATGAAAACAAGGTCAGACAAATGTTAGAGCAGAGTACAGCCAAGCATGGCACCACTGCAGCTGCCTGCAGGGACACAACTAGCACATGGCTCTGCTCCCCATGGGCAGAGGCAGGTACAGGAGCTCCTTCTTTCTCCTCCCTGGACCACAGGCTGGGATCACCTTTTTGGACTTACCATCAGGTGTGCTGCACAGCCAGTCCTGCTCCAAACAAAGCCTTCAGTGCAGAAACTGTACCACGAAGGATCATGGAAACTCAGCCCCAGCCCTGGTGGTTAAATGCTCTCAATAACTGAAACACTTTGAGGAGCAGATATTTTCATCCCGTTCTAATTTGCAGTTGGGACCTAGGGCAATTTTTGTTCCTAAAACTTTGGAGTCACTTCAACATTTTCAGCCACAGAACAACTGCTCGTGTTCTTGCTCCAGTCATTTGAAGTCTCCCTGTGAAACAGCTGGCCTCTGATGTGCGAGATACCTGCTTCCCACTATTTGGCTTCCAACAGCAAGAAGATGACTTACGGCCATGAACTATCCCTTAATTTAACACATCAAAACCGAGCGAAAATAAACAAAGCAGAGTGAAGAACACATGTAGATCATGAACTCACATTCTGCACCTTGCACTTTTGCCCAGAGCACATGTTTTTGCAGCTTATCTCCCTAGGTATCTGTGATGGTGCCTTCTCATGTGTTTGTTTTCTTTGTGTGGGGATACTTGGCAAGAAACTGCTTCTATGGGAGAAAAAGCAGTTTCTGCTTCTCTGTGGCCATGGACCAAACAAAGACCATAACTGGACACTTAACCACAGGCTTGCTGCAAAACCTGTCTGGGTAAGTGAAATAGCTTGCACTGATCTCAGTGGGTTTTGAGGAAGGTTCTGTCCAGGTTGTTTTGTCCTTTTTTTCTTTTCCTTTTTTTTTTTTTTCTATGTTTCCCACCTTCATTTAATTCACAGTTGGCTTTCGTGTTTTTCTTAATCTCAGAAAGTCCTTCTGCAGCCCCAAAATGTAATTTTATTTCACAGCAGCAACAGAAAACAGACTTGGTGAGGCTCAGCTTCACGTGAAATACAACGGCCTATAACATCTCCTGGAAATTTTTTGACTCATATCTAAATTCACTAAAACTCTTCTTGAAACCTGAATAAATGGCATTTGAAACAAAAAATAAGGAAATCGGTGCCAATTATTGCTGCTGGCCAGAGAACAGACATACTCCTTCCCCGGCTGATGCTGGATTTGTGCTATGGCTGGCAGACATCTGAGCGGCCACGTCCTCACCAGGCTCAAGCATCCAAGTCTTCAGCTGGGTTTGCAGAGCTCCAACACCCACTCAGAAACTCATCTGTTGTCAGCAGAGATCTGCCCACATGGGTCTTATCTACATAAAAACGTGCATACAGCTGAGAAGGTGTTAAAGGCAGCGCATTCCTGCTGCTGATAATGAATGAAAATAAGCCTTTTGTGCATGGCTTCACCGCCTGGAGATGAATGCAGAAAGAAAGGGTCAAATCCAAAGCTGATGGCTGGTCAGAGATTCAGTTTGGCGAGGGTTAAGATCAAGTCTCACGGAGTCAGGAAGGAGAAAGGCCCCAAGTGTCCTCGAAATTTCCATATGACATTTAGGTATCAATAACATCATTGTTCAGGAGCAAGAGCTCATTTTCTAAGAAAGGCTGCTCGCTCCTCGCAGGCCAGGCTGCGCTCCCTGCAGCTGAGGATGCCAGGCTGCTGCTTGGCAAGAAGCTTGTTAGTTCGTTTAAGAAATGCTCAAATTAAATGTGGTATAAATCAACACCATTTCACTCACATTAGGACACACCAGTGTAATCCTGCTGAGGACAGTAACCTGAAAATATTTAATGATGTCAACTTTTCAAAGGAAAAATTTCCATGTGTGGAATTTTGAAAGGTTTTTGGTGTTTTTGCAGTTTATTTTTCTTTTGAAAAATCCATTTGCCTTTTTTTTCTTTTCTTTTTTTTTTCTTTTTTTTTTTTCAAAAAAAAAAGGATTATCTGTTAATCTTACCCTGTTACAAAATATATTCATAATCCTCATGGCAGTTACTTAGCAAGTCTTAAACCTGTCATTAAAATACCTCCTCTTGTTACTACAATCAGCAGCCTTAATCCACTCCGAGCCTCTAATTTTTTTTCTTTTCCCACTTTGTTCCCAAATGGCTTAAACCAAGGTATGACAGGTAGCAAACAGTCCCCAATCTAATTACTCGGAAGAAACAAATGAAGGGAAGGAGCATGTTTGTGTGGCAAATTCCTGAGAGTTTGGAAACTAAAGGTGGTAGGAATGTGCCTGGGGAAAATTTTAAGCCCACTCCAAAGCTGTGGGTTTGAAAAGTGTTGAATTTAGTCCCTGGGGGGCATCGATGGGGAGCGGTGGTGCCAAAAGAGGGGGCGGCCACGAGCAGTGCCAGCCCCGGGGTGGGGACAATTCACGTGGTCCTCCATGGGAGGATGCTCATGGGCTGGATCCAGCACAACAAGCACTGAGATTTACCTGAAAACTGTTTGGCAGCCTGGTGAAGCTTGGCAGCACCCTAATGGCTCCGAGCACCAGATTCCCTGTGAAATCCCAGCCCAGGAAGCTGTGGGTACATGCTGATGAGTAGGAGGATGAGCGGTGGGAAGCAGAGAAGACCACATTGCTGGAGAAGGGTGTGTGAGTATTGGGAATGAAAGGCTGGTACCAGGATGCTGATTCATAAGAGGGGGAAAAAAAAAAAAAAAAAGTTGAATTAAAGACAAGCAGAAGAAATGCAGCATCTTGGCACAATGGTTTGCCAGGACGGGGAGGAACAAGGCATCATTTAGTCAGTGTTCAATGGGACGTGGCACCAAACACAGGTTAAACACATCAGGCAGATCCCAGTTGCGGGAAGCTCAGTGCTTTTCAGGACCTGGCCCCATCCCAAAAGAACATCTCCAGAGAGGGGTATCCATAACCAGTCGCTGCATGTGCCCTCTGTGAAGGCTTGGAGGGGCAAACAAGAGCTCACTTTCATGCTCCCTGAAGACCTCGGGCTGTCCTGGGAGCTGCTGGGTAAACACGGTGCTGATGTGAAATCAGATATCGTCTGTACAAAACCCTTCAGAAGATAATTAGGCTGAACTGGGATTTTTAAAAGGCATTAAGTCCATGAACTTTTCGATCTTAAACAATGCCACCATGACCACGTTGGGAATAAGGCACTGTGGCCCTTCTTGGAGATCATGTGTTAAAGTTGTCTTGTTAGCAGGGAGACACTAATGTAATAAAAGAAAGCTTTGTGGCCTGGAACAGCTGGGCTTTTCTAACTGCTTGCCTAAATGTGGGTGATTAATGACCAAAATGCATCCTTGCTGAATGGCATTGAGAGCCTGGTCTGGAGGTATTTCATGGCATTTTCCTTTTCCCATTTTTGTAAGAGATTTATTGGAAACAAAGATCCATTGATGTAAAGTCGTTACAGATATGCAAAGTGAATACTGTATTACTGCCTATCTGATGGGTGACAGTAATCTTACATTGCTATTGCATAATTTTTGCTTTAGGACCTAAAGATGCTCAAAAAAAACCAAAAACAAAACCCCAAAAAAACATGAAAAAACACTTGGTGCTATTGAGACTGGAGAAACTCAAAAATTTTAATAAGATTTGTTGTCATTGTTGCTGGAAAATGCTGCTTCATCCAAACCAAAATGTCTCACAGTGAAATAGTCCCACTAATAATATTTCCATGGGAAAGTTTTCAGAGTTTCTGGGGTCAATTTATAAGTGGAGAAGGATCTAAATGAGAACCCTGATCTTCTCAATCTGAAAACAGATGTTTCAATGGCAACAATAACATCATCATCATCAACAACAACAACAAAAAACATTTTGGGGTTTGAAAAGTTTGGTTCTTGTTCCACACCAGAATGAAAACACATTTCCAGACCTCAGAAACCTTCTTGGAAGTGCACTGCTGATTTCTCACTACCTCTGCCAGAAACTTCCTGGCCTGTTGGAAACAGCCCTGATTTGTGGGCTCTTGGCTGTTCTGGCCACCTGCCCCACTCTTGGATTTTGATAAGGATGCCACCCATCCTTCATCCTTTGCTGCTCTTTACATGCCTCCCGTGCTTTACCAGAAGCCTCCAGAAAAGCAGAATAGCTGCCTGAAGTCTCATGTTGCTTTTCTTCACCCGTGGAAATGTTCAAAGTTGTTCACAAATAATAATAATAATAATAAAGTCTCCTTTGGGCCACAGAGCAGCCATCTGGGAGAGGTGTAATGTTCTGGTAGCATGGGAAGCGAGACTCCATCACCGTAAAAAACACAGAGTAGGCTTATAATGTGGTTATCAGGAGTGCATGGGAAAGCTGAAGTCAAAGGCTAGAAGATTGCAAGAGATGTTAGATGATTTTCTTTGCAAAACAGGTATTGCTCTGACCAGGGAAGGTACACCTTGCATTTCTCCAACTATCTCACTTCCAGGCACTTTTTTTTTTTCCCCTCAGCCACCATGTTGGCTTTTGTCATTCATCAGGCCCTGGGATTGTTTTTCCTAACATCCCCTTAAGAAGGATGTATTTTTCAAAATACTGCCATTCCATTCACTGAAACAGGGTTTGATGTGGCTACTTCAAATCAAAACCATGAGCTTTCCTCTCCTCACACCCACCGACTTAAAACCTGCCCCCAACGCCA
Organism: Anas acuta; assembly: GCF_963932015.1. NCBI lineage: Eukaryota > Metazoa > Chordata > Aves > Anseriformes > Anatidae > Anas > Anas acuta. Next base: position 4,955,118 of record NC_088986.1, read on the forward strand.
GTGGTTCAGAACTATCCAAATAAAGTAGTTGCTTTAAGGACTGTTTGCTTTTCCTCTCAGACTCCTTCTCCTGACATTATATTGTTTGTGGAAAAAGAGTTCTCTGGGTGGGTCACTTAGCTGTCGTGGTTAAGAAGCTGTATTTGAAGTCTGGTTCTGTGCAGAAGGAAAACATGTCAAAACGGCCTTGGAAATACAGTTCACTTCTTTTCCCTCCATGTCAGGATGTTACCTTTTTCCCTCCATGAAACAGCTCTTTCCCATGAAAAATAGCATCGTGAGGACGTTTGCTGGGAGGCTCCAGAATGCAGTGAACATAACCCTCTTTTCATAGTGGGAAAACAAATTACTTCTTGAATAAAGCCGCCTCAAACTCTGCTTGAGCACCTACTCCTGAATATCTTTATACCAAGGAAACATGCTTAATTATTCTTGAGTAATTTTGCTTGCTGGACTGCAATCCCTCAAATTAATGCTATGTGGGACTTTGTTGATGATGTCGTTTTTTCATTTGAAATGATGCCAGGGAGCAGGTTTCCCTCTTCCATCTTCCCCCCCTCCACCTTTGACTTTAAAGCAGATTCTCTGTTCCTTACATAAACACTCCTCCAAGATACTTTTACAGAGTGGCATGTGCACCATGAGCCAGAAATGGCATTAATGCGTTTTTCTTCTGCAGCTTTGGCATTACGTGCATCTAATGTGAATGTGTGTTGCCTCGGAGAATGCTCTGTTTTATATTCCTGCATCTGATTTTGTGCAGCTGGGAAGCCACAATTCGCAGGTGGTTGGTAAGCTTATTAGATTATTCATAACTGGTTTTATTTCTCTTATTTCCTTTTTTTTTTTTTTTTTTAATAATTAAAAACATGTGTCAGAGGAGGCCCATGATGATTAGAAGCACTGCTGACATCTATTTCCCGCTTACCTTTTGCTGTTTTCACTCGCGTTATACAGAGCCTGGTGCTGGTACTCATACAAATGTGCCACTTATTCACGTGGACACGGCTCTGAGCCCACACCAGCCAAGTTAGCAAGAAATACGTGCTATTCCTGTTGGAAATTATTTTTTTTAAACAGGAAGCAAACCATATTTATTGGTAGTTTATCAGGTATTTACTTGGTGAGAAACTTCTGCTGGCAAAGAGCAGCAATCACAGTAATAATTACGATAATGATGATGAATGTTTGGAGTCATTTTTTCTGTTGACCCAAAGCAGCGACAAATTCCGGGCATGGAGCAATTCATCCGAGGAAGAGTTCCTGATCTGTAGTACTCTTGAAACAGGCACATACAAGAAGAAGGGTAAAAATACTGAAGGAGTCGCTGATGGGGTGAAGTTTTGCCAGCAGAAGAGGTCAGCTCCAGGCCTCGGTAACATGAATTCCTGGCTGAAATTCAGGCCAGACTACCGGGGTGAAACACACAGCCCTGCAAGCCTCCACCAGGATGGTCCCAGCCATGTGTGATCCAGATAGCAGCTCTGCATCTCCTCCAGAGGAGGACTCCGGTAGCTCGCATGTGGCCTGTTCAACTTCTGCTTCCCAGAGGAGTCGAGGCTGAGTTTTCAGAGGTGTTGAGCTTTGACTGGCTCAAAGTCAGGCTGTGTGTTAGCCTTTTAGATAGTCAAACCCTCAAACGCTGAGCTGAATTTTACAGAATAACTTCTAGGAATGGAAAGTGCTTCGTTGATGTATGTCATGAATGGGTTTTTTAAGTTGTTTTGTTTATAGAAAATAGAATTTATATGTCCTGAAAACTGGATTTTTAAAGGATTCGTGCATGCAGTGGAAGGAGGAGGGATGCTGAGATTAATATCAGGAACAGCAGTGGTGACAGGTGCCACCCACAGTGCTGTGGATATGCTGCTTTGGCAGAGACACAGGCACTCGGTGGTCTTCAGATCTCCTGAACCCCTGCCTTCAGGACAGGCTTCAGGAACGAATCCACAAACCCTTGTGCAGGGGATGATCCAGGACACATATCGGCCGTGGCGATGGGACCTCCTTGCCTTCCTGGTGCACAGAAGCAGCCACTTGCTTGTATAACCCTGCAGGGCTGAGCAGAGCCTCTCTCCAGCTGGTCACCCTGCCCCAAGCATCACCCAGCCCCAGAGCAGTGCACATGCTGCTCCAGCAGGAAGATTTGGCTTCCTCTTCCTCGCTGTGGCTAAGTGACAACTGCCTTTCCCTGCTGGATCCCAGTGTCTCCACAGCAGGCCAGCAACCCCCTCCTTTTCCCCAACTCTTCTGCTGCTAAATAAGTCGGATGATGAAAAGCTTTGTTTTGAAATGTTCCTGGCTTATTTGTGCCCTTCACACGCTGCAGTTTTCTGCATTGTCTCCTTCTCCGCCTTCAGGTCATTTCTTATACACAGGAAACGAGAACAGGATGGCGAAGCTTGCATGAAATATCTCTTCTTGCCTGGGAGAAAACACAGCCTGCTGACTCAGGCTACGCACACAAACAGTCCAAACACTGCAAAATGTATAACCCCACGGCTCCTCCAGCTGCACGTGTTCCCACGTGGACCGTCTGCCACGCCGCGTTTGCACAATCAGCCACGTCAGACATCAGCCACCTTGAAGATCTTCAAAAAAGTCAGGGGAAAAAAGACTTGGGGAAAACACTTGGGAAGGCAGAGGGTGGCTAAGGTTGAGTACACACTTACACCTAGCCTCGCCCTAGCAGAAGTTGGAGTTGCAAAATGTGCTGCCTGCGTGGCAAATGTCCCTTTCGTCACGTCTGGTGGGCCTGCGGAGACTGCCACGAGCTGTGCTCCTCGGTGACCTTTCCCTCGCAGCCGGATATGAACTTCTTCGCTTCATCCTGACATCTGTGAGCAATCTGAGGCGGCTCCGTGCCACACGGCTTGGTTTTGAAACGTTTCGGTGAGGAAAGCTAGCATGGGATGAGCCGAGCGATGTTTTCCAGTTTGCCCACAGGTCTCACCTCTGGTTCCAATCACTTCATGGAAACCAAAAGCATGTCTATTGTGTCGGGAAAGGCAGATGGATGATCAGAGGGGAAGCCAGATTTACTCGGCTATTCCCCCTCTACCCCCTGCCCCCCTCCCAGGGCTCTTCAAACTTGTCCAAATTCCTACTTCTCAAGTGAGAAGCTGCTGGGAGGGCTTCATTAAGTAGCCATAGAAACACCTAAGGAAAAGGAGCAGCCTAACAGCTGACTTACATGGAAGTGAGGCAACAAATCTGGCTTTCATCAGGGCAATCTGGAGTCATTCTGGAATTTTATTTTGCAAACACCAGTCTCCTTGCCCTAGAGTTACCTGCATTTCCAGCTGAAGGTCCAATCCTCCTTTTCCACTCGTGGGCTTGGCATTTGGAGGCATTTCCTGGAGCCTGAGGAGAGGAGGACAGCAAACACAGGGCTGTCTGAGATGGCCCACATAGCCCACAGAGGCCGCTGACGGTGTCACTCGTAAGAACAAGCTTTGTTGGCTTAATCAAGGCCAGATTTCCTGGCAGGGCTGGGATCCTGCAGACAGCACATCCAGCCTGCCCGGATGCATCCCATCCGGTGTACACTGTCCCCATGCATACCCTGCCTGCCTCTACCACCAGTAATGATGCTCCCACTGATACCGGGAATAAAACTCTGATGAACCTCAGTGAGATCAGACTTCCTTCTGCTCGGAGTGATTTTGAAAATCCCACCGTGGTTGTCTCACCTCCTTGGTCCAGGGGCTCCCCTGACAATGCTATCACCTGCTTTGCCTGCACAGGAGGTGGAGGTGGTTTGCAGCCCTCCCAGCTGCACCACGCCGACTTTTCCTGGAGCACAAAGCTGCCCCAAGGTTTTGCTGCAGCCTTGAGCTACTGGAAGCTGTTGGGCAGCCCGCATGATCCTCTCGTGTTTCAATCCTAGGTTGCTTGTCTTTTGCAACTTGAGCTCAGCTGGAGTGGTAGAAAACACAGGAAAAAAGGAAGAAAAAGCTTTCTCCTCCTTTATCCACCCCTCTTCCTCATGGGCACTGATGCTCACCCACATTTCCCAAGCACTTTCTCTGCTCTGTTTTCATGGAGTCAAGGAAGCGACTCGCTCCCTGGAATTTACATGCCTTTGAGGTAGTGGCAGAGCAGCTTTGAGAGATGAATCCTGCTCTCTGTTGCTGGCTTTGTGGCTAGCTTGGCAGACCATGGGAGTGCGATTTTGCAGCTCAAACTCTGCAGCCTTTTTGTGTCACTGCCTGAGCTGACACCTTGCCTTTGAAATGGAGAAGGTGGCAAGTGGTTTTTATCCAGTATCTTGAGCCTTAATCCAACTTTTGCAAGGGATTCAGGATTTTTGTGGGCAGCTTCTTTTTTTTTAATCCTTCCCCTGACCCACTTTGCTGCTGTGCTTGGATAAATAATTTCTGCAGGGTAGGAAGTGCAGCCAAAGTAAGTAGCTTAATGTCTTTTCTCAGTAAAAAATCATAAAAATTATCAGTCTCAGATTCACTTTAGCAGTAAATTAAAACTATCACAAACAAAAACTGCATAAAAAGCCTGGCTCCAAAGTGGTTAGTACCTTCCTGCATTACTTATGCTCATGCAATATACAGTTGTGCTTTCAGCTGGAGTACAAAGGCAAAGCTGGTGTTAAATCTGGAAGCAGTTTTCACCCAAACTTCACCCGGTGGCCTCATCAGTCTCATATGATCAATTTGACCCATGTTGTCCTGGCAGAGCTGAATGCAAAAGGCAGTGATAGAAGATGCCACATCACATTATTTTCTGGAGGAATTCTGGAAGCGAAGGGACATGGTACTGCCTGCTAGTCCAGGCAGCTTGCAGAGCAGAGGCTTCAATATCTCAGCGTTTGCTTTTGAATCCCAGAGACACCTCACCTCCACTGAGCAGAGTGTGATGGGATTCCTCTCCCAGTGCACAGCATCTCCTGCAGCTAAACAACCCAGCATCTTCTTACCTAAGCCTTTTGCAAAGAGAAAACCAACAGGATCCGTCCATCTCTGGCATGGCACCAAGTACAGAGGCACTCTGTGCTTTCCTTCCCCTTCCAGCCCTCTGCCTTTTTCCATTTGGTCCTTAGGTGGTGTCGTTAGGAGGTTGTTTTTTTTTCCTGTGACTGTTAGAACTGGTCACCAGATACTCTTATCCCCCACGGCCGTTACCTGATCATTTCTGCACACACTGCTGGGACTCCAAAGTTCCTCATCTGTAGATCTTAAGAAGCCTGAAGTTATGTCTTTCTTTGCTGGCTCCAGATAATCAGGTAAAGCTTTGTCCATGCCCCAAGGACGCATAATAAAATAAACAGTGAAATTCAGATAAACTGGAGGAGAAACATAACCTCAAACTCATGTTTGGTTAATGTAAACAACGCTGACATTTTCACTTGCCATTAAATTTCGTCTGATTCACTGTGTTGTCCTACCTTGCCTCTATGACAGTAAAACCATTACGGTATTTTTTAGTACCTTAAGCCAACCTGGTAAGGAAATTTCATTTCTTCTCATCCACACTTGTGGTTAAAAATCCCTCCTCCATAATGGAAAAGACTGTGAAACACTTACTCATCTGCCCCAATAAAAGCCTTTCTGGGGATGAAAGGGAAAATGAGTAATGTTTTCCAGCACTCACCAGATCAATTAACTAGAATTTCATATGAAATTTTAATTCATCATATAATTTTAATCCTAGAGACCTGATCCGGGTAGGATGATGCTTGTGGGTCATATATCACGCACGCACCAAATGCTGCTCAGAACAACAACCACACAGAATTTACTAGGGGTTACTTTGCCCTGAGCTATTTCTTGCATCCACTTATTGACATATGGATATATTGATATATCCACACATATATATATTGCAAATCCCCTCGAGCATCATCTGCCCACCACCCTGGTGCTCCCAGAGTGCCAGCAGAGAGAAACCACCTGAGGGGCCCTCTGTGTCCTCTTGAACAGGGTCTTTTGGGTTTATCCTTTGAGTTTGGAACGCCCTCCATGGGGTCCATTGCATTTGGGTCCCTCAAGGGTTAGGATTTTGCAGGTTCTTGGGTGAAGAGGATGCCTGGTGAGCACCAGGCAGGTGCAGAGCACGGTGGGCTCTGGCCTGGGGCCAGCCCTCCTCCTTCCCACGGCTGCGTGCTCACTGCTCCATCAGCACAGATTTATTTCCATGCTCGATTTGTAGGAATAAAAGAGCCAGATAAGAAATATGTTTTTAATACTAATGTCACCAGTGAATGCTGAGGATCTTGATATCAGCCATTAAGTAAAAGCAGGGGTGGAATGAGCATCATTTGTCTGTTGCCAGCTTCTCTCAACTGGCTTTCATTTAGATGAGGGAAAAAAAAATAAAAAAATCATTGCTATCCAGGTAATAGTGAAATATATTTGTTGTCAGCAACAGGTCAAAATGCAGAGATACATTATTCTCAGCAAGCTGACTTCACATTTTCTGAGCTAAATGCTGGATCCTTTTCCTCAATTATTCACATATGTTTTCTGCTTTAATAATAACCCACATGATGTCTCCTAAAGAAAGCTTGCAATTTACAGGCTTCATGATCTTCACCCAGAACACACGCATCTGCTCGGCCATTTCTTGTTCCAGAGGCTGAGCCAGTGAACCACAGAGATGACATTAAGAAAGGTGCCAGTATGAAGTGCATCCTGATAAATATATATATAATAAAAAGAGATTGCAAGTGGGAAATGTTGTGATGTCACAACTTCAGCAGAGAGACCTAAATAAGAAACAAAAGCAAGCCTGATGGTCACAGTGTAATAGCTAACCGATGTTTTCCCCCAGCACAAAAACACTCCATCATTCAGCATGTTTGGAGGCGTCTGCCACTGTGTTCCAGCACAACGTACTGCATTCCACTGTGAAATAGCATGTATGTAACCTTACATGACAAACGGCCATGCTTGCTGCTTAGCAAGTGCTCGGAGACTTTGATGTAGAGTTTTGTTTGGTGCGCGGCATGTGACAGCAGCACTGCTTGGGTAAACAAGTATGTGCTCTGGTCTGAACAAACACGTTGCTTCTGCTGCGAGTGCCGGAGCTGCATGGCAGATGTCTGTCTTTCCTTCTTGTTCTCCTTCTTTCTTCCACCCTCTGCTTCAGCCCTTCTGCAAAGCAGATTATTTCTCTGCCCACATAGATCTGGACTGTTTTTCTATCAGCTCGGTTGATGCGTTTTCTTACCCCCTTGAATTCTGCGTGGGTGCAAGAGTTCACCTTCAGAACAGAAAAGGAAAAACTGAAACAGTAAAGGTGAGCTTGCCTGGGGTAATGCCTCATTCATTGTACACTGCTGCAGAGTCACCACACAAACAATGGTCAGAGCCACGGTCAGTTCCTACAACTGTTCTGTAACAGAGGTGCTGTGGGTCTCTTACCCCATCTTATAAAACATAATGTTCCTAAGGGTGGAGTTTGTCTAGGAGAAAGGGAGTTCAGTCACAGTAGATATGCATAGAAGCAGGAAAGTGGTAAAATCTCCCGCTCATGTCATCGTTCACCTCCCGTTTTCAGCTCCCTGGCAGCAGGAAGGTGCCAGCTCAGGAGACACCTCTGTGATGGGTGACGTTGTGCTCGCTGGTGTTACAAAATCCCTTGTCAGGCTTTGGATCCAGAAACCCGGGCTGTTCACCGGTGGGGGTTTCGGTTTCTGATAGAAAAAACAAACGTTTTGAAAACACAGATGGCATTCGTGTAACCAAACCCCACGTCCTCCCTGGAAAAAAGTTCAGTGACAGATTTTTTGAGCAGCACCAAATACACTTCCAGCCACAATGGCTGAGTGATCCCCCAAAGATGAAAGACCAAGGAGCTTTGGGTTCCCCTCCTCCTGTGCATCACCTCTTGGTGAAGCCTGGGCAGTCAGGCATTAAACAGTGTCCTGCCCACACTCTCTAAGTGATCACTTTCAAGTGTAATGCAGTAAACCCTCATATTATTTCCATATGTCCTGCTGCCGGAATATTTTGCAACTGATTCATGATGAAAAAAAAAAAAAAAAAAGAAAAAGAAAAAAAAAAAAGAAAACAACTTATAAACACATTATCTTGACAGAAGCAATTCTTGAAGTAGTAGGACATACAATAGCAGAGACTTTGAAAGGAGGTCATTATTATCCAGTAGCGTTTTTCACTGGATGTCCATGAAATTTATGTCAATGAGTCACATCCTTTGAAAAGAAGGAATGAAAAGTGCCCTGTAGGACAGGTGAGCTCCTCCCCGAGCCTCCCCATGCCTATTTAGCTCCGGAGCTGTTTGCAGCCCTGCCAGCGAGGCTATTAGCTGAACAAGCCACAGATCCAGATGCCTCGGCTGGGAAAGAAAATGATCCAAGCTTCGCCATATGGGTTTTGCTACAGCTGCGGCCGCAAGTGCTGACTCCTTTGCTGGAGGACGCAGAGGGGCCAGATGGAAAGAAAAGCAACACCGCCGCTGCTGCCCACAAAACCGGACGGTTCGAGGCAGCCGGCGGTGAAATGGCACGCATATTTCTGACAGCACGTAACTGGACGTGGGAGCACGGCTCCGGGGGCGATGCGGCGCTTGGGAGCTTCCAGGGCTGTGTACAGGATGCAGAAGCCTCAAGGTCTGCCAGTGCAGGCCTCCCGGCTGTTCCCTGCTAGGCTGGAAGTTGTTTATTTGATGTGAGAACATCTCCATCCTCTGTGCTAGGACTGGTTTTGATGCTTAGGATTCTCCCTCTCTATTTTTTTTTTATACTTCAAAATAATGACCTGTTTCTGGGTGACCACCGTGAGACTCCATCGAAGGACCTGCTTTCTGGAGAAGGCTGAGCACAAGTTCCTCTGCAAACCCCTGCCTGGCAGAGATGCTCACCTCTCCAAAGCAAGACATTTCAAAAGTAACTGTTGTGCCCAGCCTGGAATTATCCACAAATAACAATCTTAGTATTACATATAATTTCAAAGCAGATCCAAAGCTGAATGGCAGAGCTGGCCTGGAAATCCTGTACACCCACCTGAGTAGGGTAGACAGGTCCCAGGAGTTCAGCTGTGTCCTGCAAATCTCTTGGCTTTCCATAAAGAAATTTTGTTACTGCTTAAACTGGCAAATCCATGAAAGGACCCCTCCTTTACATGTCCATGTATTTGCTTCCCATCTTATGGAACTGCATCCCTATCTTTAGACAGGGAGTCTGAAAGATAACTAAAGCTAGTGGGGAAATAATACTGCATTAACTGCTCAAAACATCTGAGAGGTGCTGGGCAGATTGTGTTTTCAGCGTGAAGGCTGGTTCAGCTCTTTGTGAATTTGTAGTAAATCAGCACTTCATAATAAGAACAAATGTTTCATTCTCACTTAAAAATTACTACAGTTAGAAGCTTGTAATGTGTAGTTTTCATGCAGGGGTTACATGACGGGAACTTAAATCTGTTCCATTTTCATCTGTAATTTAAAACGTGTCATTTTGATCGATGAATTAGTAAAGGAACCCAGGATAATTTTGAAACTACCAGCTTAGTAAAGTTGCCTGACCTTGCAAATAACCTTTTCAGTTTAGAAGCCTTTAATAGCTTAACTATTAGCTAATCTCCTGGGAAACTTTTTCCCTGGGCAAAACTAGTATGGAAATATAACACCAGTAATAAGGTTTCCATCTTTCTTCTATCTTGATCTTTTTAATTAATTGCCACTCAGTAAAAACATAGACTGGGAGGCAGGGGATAAAAATCTTTGCAAGGGGAGGGCAGGAGTTAACTGCAGACTGTTTCTATCCTTTACCTGCCCTTTTTGCATAGATTCATTAGGTGCTGAAAGATATTAGCAATTGTTAAGGTACAACTGCTGCTTGATTGTTTGACGCTTTTGGCTGAAAGCTGTGAAATCGATCATTTTGTTATGGAAAAAAGGCGCTCAGTGCCTACCAGGAGCAAACATTTTAAAGACTTGAATGCTTTGTAGAGCACCTCAGCAGGCCCCTGGGAGCTTTTGTGTTACAGTCGTGTTGGTGCTGGTTCTTGGGTTTTGTGGGTTATTTCTGGAAAAGACTTTTCCAATTTTTTTTTTTTTTTTTTTTCCCTAAGGGCAGCCAAGGACTGCAAATATTTGATTTGCCAGAAGAAAAGCAACGAACAAGGAGTTTAGAGGACAAGGTAAAAGTTCAGTGCCCAGGTGACACATGGACTAGCATCTAGTCCAAAACAGGCCATAAGTTCCTGAGCATCCTATTTAGTTTATTTTCCCAAAGTTTCAATTTTACATATTTTACCCAGCCCCCTAAAAGAAGTACCACATTGAATTGTTGGGTGGTTCTCCCTGTCTCCTTACCCAGTGGATGAAGGGGTTCGGGGTTATGATTTTGCTTTATGTGCATCTTTTTCCATGCTGTTTGGAGAAAAAATAAAAATAAAATAAAATAAAATAAAATAAAATAAAATAAAATAAAATAAAATAAAATAAAATAAAATAAAATAAAATAAAATAAAATAAAATAAAATAAAATAAAATAAAATAAAATAAAATAAAATAAAATAAAATAAAATAAAATAAAATTTCTAGGCCAGCACGGTGATACCCTTGCATTGCTTTAGCTCTCTCTGCCAGCCCAGCTCCAGACTCAGCTGACCCTCTTTCCAGTAAGGACAGGGGCATCACCGTGCCAAGCACCCAGGGAAGACTTGAATATCTGTTGTGCTTCAGGTGCACACATTAGTTTTGGGGAGGGCATAGCTTGAAGAGCTCAGTGAAATCTTCACTTGCAAGCATCTTTTGCTGAGATAAAGATCATCAACCAGGCAGGTTGAAGGCACAAATTATGAAGCTACAGCATGTCTCCTGGATGAAGTCCTAGAGTTTTGGTGCAAGTGAACACAGCCACGGCTCTTCCCTCAGCCTTATCTTTAACCCCTACAGTTTACGCTGCAGGTCTGCGCTTCCAGCTTTTTGGCTACGTGAGTGAGGGTAGGCCCCTATCTCTGTGCCAGTGACACAACCAGCATCTGCTCTGGCACCGCGTGTCTACGCTATTGATCTCCAACCACCTCCTTCCCCGCTGAGACTGTGCAGACACGCACCGCGTGTGATTGACTGCGCGCGGGGTCCTGCTCTGCGGGCTCTGTTTTTACTGAAAATGAGCTTCATCCTTGCTCGGCGACTGGTGTTGCCTGGTGACCTTTGAACCAGCACTTAAGCCCCTGGAGCACAGAAATTAGACTTCAGTCTGGAAGGACCTCTGCTCCAACAGATGACCTGTTATTTTATCTTGAGCAGCGGCAGCCGTGGAGGAGCGTTGGCACATGGCTTTTAGAGCTAATCACTCACTCGCTTTGAGGAGAGCAGGAATTTCACTCCCTCCCCCTTCAGCAACCTGGGACTTTATTGCATGTCTGGATCATTTCAGGCTGATCCTTCCTTAACTATTCCTGTTTATTTCTCCTGGGCCCAAACTTTTGATATAATGACTGGACCTCTCTAGCACACATGGTGAAGGCTCTTCACCTGAGCTCATTGAAAATACACCCTTCCCTACTGCAGGTCCTGGTTATGTCCCTGAGCCCACCTGCAGTGTATTTCATCCTTCTGGGAACTCGCCACCAAGCCCTGAGTTTCCCATACCCAAATCCTCTCTTCTTGGCTCTTTCAGTATCATTCATCCTTGATGATGCACAGGAGGCAACCAAGGAAGAGGTGAAAAGAAGCAGGTCCCCCACACCCTTTCTCTCCTATCAAGCACTCAGGGAAAGCCTGAGGCTACAACTAAATTAGATAAGGGAATTTCAGTTTTTCATGCCCTGAGGCTCCTAAACATTTAGTCCAATTCTGCTTTGCTTAACAAGGGCTCCCCTCCTAGATTGGAGTGTGAAGTAGCAAGACCCAAGCTTCTGTCTCAAGAAAATGACAAGTGCCGCACCTAGCTGAGCTATCTTTACACTCAAACCAAGAGCTCTTGTGATTGACACTATCCCAAAGCTAAGGTTGCCATTTCTCCCAGCAGGCCTACCAAGCCTCTTGAGGTTACAGAGCAGAATAAATGTGGTTTGTTGACTAGAAAGTGATGCCTGTCTCTGGGAAGGGCTGAGATTTCTTGGAGGGTGGTAGGAGAAAAAAAAAAAAAAAAAAGAAAAAAAAAAGGAAGACGGGAAGAATGCTATGTGTAAATCCACTAATAATGTGTCCATACAACCCCCAAAACTTGTGCAAGAGCAATGGTGAAGAGGGTGAGCACCACAGCCTCTCCAGCCTCTCTGCCATCCTATTAGGGTCAAGCCAGGCTTAAGATCTCCCCAGGGCCACCAGGCACCACCTCCATCCATGAGGAGAGCTGGGCTTGTGGGTCAGGCCCTGAATTGGCTCCTCCAAGCAGGTGTTGATGGCAGGTTTACTCTCACCTACCCGATGCCAACACAGGGTCCCAGCTTGGAGGCTCCCAGAAGGCAGGATGAGACCCCATGGGAGGAGAAGCAGAGCCTGGCATGGCCTTTGGGTCTTGCTGGTTGTGTTGCTGGAGGCAGTTACTGTCAGAAACATGCTCAGAGATGCACAACATCCCAGGAAACAGAAGAAATGAACCTGTTGTTTCTGTCCAGAGAGTCTCAAAGTGGTGTATTCTCAGCACGTCAGCTGCTACCTCCTTCTTTCACCTTACCACACTTATGGCAAGCCTGCATCTCTGGTCTCCACGGGGTTATCCCTGGATTAATTTTACCAGACGAGTGCCTGGTCCAAACACTGGATGCACACACACGGCTTTCTTGGAGGTCTGTGAGCTAATGGGCCTCTACCTGTCCTCCCAGCAAGCTGCACGGCAACCCACAGAAAAGCCATTTAGCAAAAATGCCGGGCTGAAACGCTCCTGTCTGGTCCGGGACATTGCAACTGCAGAGGAGAATTCATGGCCTCTCGCAGAGGACTGCACTCAAAGTAAATAATATTATTTTAGAAAACAAAATTCATTTTGCAGCCTGAGACCAACTGCAACAGGATACAAGGTGGGGGGAAAAAAAAGTAAAAATGCCTCGCCCCCAGGGCTATTTATTATTTATACACCACCGTGCCTAGATAAACTCCCCCTTGAAAGAGGAGGACGAAAATAATTCTGCAATGTGGAAACAAACTGCCTATTTAAAGTGATTTTCTGCCTGAATGGCCTCATTATAAAAACAGCCTGCGTGCAATAACTTTTTACCTTTTTCTACGTTATCCAATGAACTGCTTTTTGTCACTCTCACCAGCTCAGCGCTTTCATGCAGCCACCTTGGTGGAAGGCCTCCGCGGTTTCCTTAGAAACGTCTTCCTTCCTGGAGGTTGACCCACGGTGGTTGAGGCAGAGAAAGCCCTGGAGAGGCCCTGTTCAAACAGGAAAGAGCAGACAGTTTAATGGCCAGCTTTGCAGCTCTATTCCTCCACAGTTTACAGTAGTTGGGAGCTATAAAAAAAAAAAAATCATAACGAATGTTGCTTTATTTTACTTTGTGTTGGTGTTTTTTGACAAAACGTGATGGGCCACGGGCCGAATCTGGAGCCTGTGGGCTGTTGTTGGGCCTTGGTGGGTTCGCTTGCCAAGTGCTGGTGCCTGGGAGATGGCTTCCCGTGCTCAAATAGGCCTCGTCCTTTGGAAAAAAATGCATGTTCTTGAGCTTGTAGGTACATTCATAAGTCAGTAGCAGAAGGAAGCCAGTCTAAGAAGCCATAAATAACGTCACCTTTCAAGCGTTTAGCAGTGCTTGTATGTGAATGCTCTGCGATGTCCATGCAGGAATGAAAGGCTGGTGTCCAGCAGTGCAGGAGGGAGCTGGGACAAGCACTTATCAGGGCTGGGTGTTATTAAGCTTATCCATAGCTCTGCTCGAGGCCTTACACTTGTTCACAGGCACAGGAATCCACCACGCACGCTGATGGCTGCCATTGGCATTGCTGGGGACGTTGCTGGTAAAGCTGGAGGAGGCTTCAGGGTGACCCCTGTGTGAAAGGAGCTGGTGAGAGCTTTCCTCCTTGCACCTCCTACAAAGTCATCCCCACCTGTCTAAGACAAAACATCCCCACCTGTCTCGGGTCCAAAGAAGGGCGACGAAGCTGGTGAGGGGCCTGGAGAGCAAGTCCTACGAGGAGCGGCTGAAGGAGCTGGGCTTGTTCAGCCTAGAGAAGAGGAGGCTCAGGGGTGACCTTATTGCTCTGTATAAGTACATTAAAGGAGGCTGTAGCGAGGTGGGGGTTGGCCTGTTCTCCCATGTGCCTGGTGACAGGACGAGGGGGAATGGGCTAAAGTTACGCCAGGGGAGTTTTAGGTTAGATGTTAGGAAGAATTTCTTTACTGAAAGGGTTGTGAGGCATTGGAACGGGCTGCCCAGGGAGGTGGTGGAGTCACCATCCCTGGAAGTCTTCAAAAGACGTTTAGATGTAGAGCTTAGGGATATGGTTTAGTGGGGACTGTTAGTTTTAGGTCAGAGGTTGGACTCGATGATCTTGAGGTCTCTTCCAACCTAGAAAATTCTGTGATTCTGTGAAGACACCAGTGAGAGCAGCCCATAGCACAGATCACGCAGATATTTCACGTTTGCAGCTTTCTTGCATTTTCTTTTCACTTCCAGAGGATCTGGTGAAGTCCCAGAGTTACGCTAAGGCCTGGGCGCTTGACACTGCCTAAATACTGATGGCATCTTCCAGATGGGGACAGGCAGCTTGGGGTGACCTGGGACCACCTGCAAAAACTGTGCAAAGCCAGCCTGAGGGGGGGGCTGGCTTTCCCCAGCAGGGGATGGTGCCCACCTGTGTGTACTCCTGAACTCCCTCCTGTATGGAAAGGCTGTGTTATTTCTGTCTATAATGCACTGGCTCAGCTGCTAAATCTGTAAAGAAATTTTTGTTGCAAGGGCTGGGCAGAGGCAGAGAGGAGTGACATAAAGAGGTTCAAAAGGGAGGACTGTAATTAGCTACAACAAAAGTAAATTACTCAAGAGCATTTCTCTTAATGTTTTTAGTAGCAAACATCATGGAGAGCAGGTTTCTCAGGCCAAACAGGAAGGAAAACAAACAAACAACTACAGGCAGCTAATTCACAGGCTTTTAGAAGTCAGGTTATCAACCAGGGACCCAGAGACAGGAACTGATGAAGCACAAAACTCCAGGGAAACAGATGAGGTTTCCAAAGAACACAAACACATAAAACCCTAAGATGTACATTTATAAATAAATCCAGGAAAGAGCAGGACACCTGATTCCCAGGCTGAGATTTACAAGCTGGAAGAAGAGCCTTCAGACTCTTGATTCACACAGTTAAAATCTGGAAGTGTTTGAGGAGGTAACTTGGATATGTGCACATTGTTGATAAGGCAAATAATGTTAGTGAGAGTGACTGCTGCTGGCCAGGGTGTGACAGCAGAAGAGGAGGGCAAAGAAAAGCTGAAGAATATATAGAAATGTGGAGGCCAAGCATTAGAAAACTCCGCTGGACAGTGATAGCTATGGAAGAATGTCCCGCAGCGCTGCCCACAATCTTTAGGGCAGAAACACCACTATTAAATCAAATCAGAAACCACAAGGCT
This sequence comes from Anas acuta, assembly GCF_963932015.1. Lineage (NCBI taxonomy): Eukaryota > Metazoa > Chordata > Aves > Anseriformes > Anatidae > Anas > Anas acuta. The sequence goes on from NC_088986.1 coordinate 4,970,621, forward strand.
CTTGAGAGATGCGGAACTGTGCTTTGGGGTGACCTGCCATTAGCTCCCATTCCTTTCCAAGCACTTCCCAACCTCCAGACCATTTGTATTTTCAGTGACATAGTAATGGATAGGGTTTAATACCTACAGGCAAGAGTTAAATGCCCTCTTGGCGATGTGTAAATTAGTGAGTGGACAGTTGCTCCAGAGAGAAATGGCAAACAAATATTTATTAGTTGTTTCAAAGAACCACAGCCATAAAACTCTGTCTTTTGACTGCAGAAGTGTTTGTGTTTTTACTGAAACCAATGCTAAAGGTGATAGTTTTATTCCTGACTGAGGTAACATGTATAACTCTGATTTACTACCTTCGTCTAATAAGAAAAAAAGAAAAAAAAAAAAAAAAAAAAACAACAAAAAAAAAGAATAAACAGAATGTGTTTTATTTTGCTCTGCTTTTGCAGTATACAAGGAAGATGCCAAAAAGGAAGTTAAATACCATTTTATTTGAGCAAAATTACTGTTGATTTCACTAAAATATCAGATTTTGTGACCTATTTGCTTTGTATCAAAGTAATCACTGACTTCCTGGGCAAAGAGCTTTAGCTAAGTGATGGTGTAGTGGGACAAATGGTGTAGCCAGGAAGTTAACAGGGGCAGCATGAGCTTTGGACAGTGTTACAGGAGTTAATAATGGATCCAGTACTGCTTAACAACTCCATTAACAACCTGGAGGTAATGGGCATAAATTGCAATACAAAAAATTACATTTGCTGAAACACGGCATTTTTTTTTTCCATTTGAAAAAAAAAAAAATACCACCTTTTTTAAAGTGAGGATGGATGGATGGACACTGGACCAGGTTGCCTAAAGAGGTTGTGGGTTCTCCATTGTCTATCTTCTAAGCTATCTAAGGCATCATCTAAACTAAAAAAACAAACACCCTGGGGTTAGGCACATAATTACCCAGCATAATATTTGGAAATATTGAGTGGACATAAGTCTTTAGGTTCAGTGGGGACCTCAAGTAAGGTAAAACACTGTCCAGCAGGAATGAGGTCATTGGAATATAAGGATACAGACAAATTCTTGCAGCCCCATATAGATATCTTAAACATATGTTTATGTAATATAACGTGACATACATGAAACACATTTACATATCCTAAATTACAGTGACTTCTAATAAGATCTGTGCTAGACAATGAGCAGTTGGCATTAGGTGAATAATTCAGTGTTAACTTTTTCCTTGCATTTTACAGTGTCACTAGAACCTACCGTGATTTGCTCAAGGTTAACTTACAGAAAGAGTTGTTTCTAAACCCATATATAGGTTTTTAGATGGGAGGTTAGACATAGAGGCACCAGACACTGATGAGGGGTAAGGAAATGATGGAAGCTGTCATTCAGCAAGGAACCTGGGTATGTGCCATGGCTGACACTTCCGAGTTTACTCCAACCTACCTGCAATAAGTGGCTGAATGGTCCGAGCACACACAATGAGGAGTAGAATATGCACAAAGTGTGCTGTTTTCTCACTCCCACCCAGAAACAACAGTAACTGCTTCTTGATCTGAGGGCTGTGGTTTAGTATGAATTTACAGAAGATCATGCCATGTACACTTCAGTGCAGCCTTTGAAATAACTCGTGTTTCAGTGACCCCAGCATCCTGAGTCAACTTAGTTAAGGAAATATGCACCGAGAGGTCATAAAAGAGGCCAGGCCCTCTGCAGCTCTGCGGAGACACACCAGTGCCTGGAGACAGCCATCCTTCAGGCTCTGGTTTCATACAATTTCTCTCTTATCTCCATGGATAGAACAGCCATACTAAAACTGGCACTCTTTTACATAGATGATCTCTAAATACTTGGCTTGGGGACTGAAACAAAACAAGGAGATTCAGATGATTCAGAATGCAAAAGAAAGTTCAGTGATGATTACCCTCAGCAAGAACGTCCCTGATCTCCAGGGAAACTGGTTTTGAGCTTGAGATGGGGAAAAAAAACATAGCCGCTAGTCTGTTTACAGTGAGGAAAACTCATTCTTTTCTGTATGCATGTGTGAGTAGCGGCTGAAGTATTTCATTGCTCTGTGCTTGCTAATTCACCTTTCAGCTGAGACCATGACAAAAAAATGCCATCCCCAAAGGAAAATGTCATTTATTTCTGGGAAGACATGAATTAAGGCAAATTAAAATCCTATTTGCATAATTCACTTGGAATTCTAGTTGAAATCCTTTTGCAATCTTAATTACACCATTTGTTTCTCATTTAATTGCAATTGCTCAATGCTCCTGAATCAAGTTAAAAAGGAAGAGCCGCTGTGTGACTTCTCCATGAGACACCTAAGCCCGGACGGCTCCTTCCTGAGCAGCTCTGAGCGTGTGTCATCAGGCAGCTGGCCCCAGCCTCTCTGGGCAATGCATTCCCCTTTCTCCCTTAGGACATGTGAGCATGAAATCCTAAATACCCCTGTGCCTCCCCAGAAGCCAAGTCACCCAGGTGCCTTCAAGGGAAATTTTACAAAATGAGAAGGGGGCGAAGAAAAATAACTCCAGGATGAATGCAGATGAGCTGTTATTAGTAACGAAAATCCTTTTATTAACCCCTCCCAGTCAGCTTTGGTTCTGCTGGGGAGGGGGAAAGTTGTAAAGATAACTGCAATACATTGAAGGGACTAACTCTGTGTGCAACAAGCCATGACACATAAGATAAATCCCTAGGGACTCTCTGCCTGTTTACAGTACTTCCAGATAAAACAACCAGGCTGCCACCATGGAGAGACTCCCCTTTTCCAGGAGTGCCAAATCTGGAGCTGAGCAACTCAATTTGTGCCCTGACAGTCAGATCAGCTTTACACGGCCTCTAATCCCCCCAGATTACTTTCCTCCGTGAAGACTACCACTTCATTAGTACAGAAGGTGAATTTTGTAGCAGCACCAAGGTTCGTTCTCATATGTTATCTTTGCCTAGAGAATAGGACTTTTGACATAAACCTGGAAGGTAGTTCAAAGCCTAACAGCATAAACACACATCCATTTTTTGTACTTTAGGAATAGGTAATGTAAGAGTTGAAAGGTGAAGGTTATGGCAGTTCGTGTTTATTTCACCAAGAGCCAAGAGATGGGAAACATCTGGCACTTACACACCATGCAAGTCTTAAAAACAAAGAGACCTAGACTTTAGTCCGGCTGAGCAAGCACTAGGATAAAAGCTAATGACAGGCTGCTTATTTAAAGGGATCATAATACAGAACAGCCATGTAGGGAACCGGGGAGGATTGGGAAGAGGGAAAATGAGGGTAGAATTTAGCTGTGTATTTCCAAGGGTCAGAGCCTGACTTCAGTTACACTCCAGTGTCAATCCTGTCCTCCAGGCCTTACACAGCACCTAGGACCCTCCGGATTTCACCTTTTCCTGATTTCTAACACAGACAGATATCCAAAGCAGACATGCTGCTGATGTATTTCATGTATGACAGTGCAGAAGTCCTTAGGACCAAGGGCTTTCCTGTAGGTGAAAGGAGAGATTCGAGCATAGAAGCAGCAACTCGGGGGGCTGTGATTTGTCACGTCAATGTGAAAAGCTCATCTGTAGTATTGCTTGGGAATGATGGAAGAGCTCAAGCACATTGAAGTGGCCTCCCTGGAGCAAATCTTCACCTGCTTTGTGTCTTCCTGAAAAGGCTTGGCAAAAACAAATGTGCTTTGTAGAGTGGGGCTCCCTGCTTTAGAAAAATCCCATGTTCATTTATTGTGGTTGCTCCTCTCCAAATCATATCACTCTGATCTTTTATTTTCTTTATCCAAAACCAAAAACAAAATAGTCTCTTCAGCAGGGATTCACCCAGAAACTGAAGAGCTGTGACCCTTTCACCCCTTTCCCCATTGTGCATAGACATTGCACTGGTCCTGCTCCTGCCTCTGCTCAGTGGCAGTGGCTGGGCTGTGTGGTCACCCCTGCCTCCCCGACCTAATGTCCTGTCCATATCCCCACACCAGAGATCATATCCCACCACAAAAAAATCATGTAGAACAGAAAAATAGACTTGTGTGTGTGTGTGTGATGTGCTACCATGTGTGATCTTCCAGCCAAGGACAGAGATATTACAGCCATGCTATTTCCTTCACACTGCCCTACCCATTGCTTCCACTTGTTGGCAAGGTAAGATTCCAGTCCCAACCCCACAATGACACCGAGGATTGATATTTAATATATCGCCACAGTAATGAGGAAATGTGATCTCCTTTTAGGCTTTTAAAGCTAAGCATTGAAAATTGAGCGTTCTCTACTTTGTAGCAAACACGCACGAGAGACCTCTGTAATATGCTGTTTTTTCAAGATTAAAGACCTGTCACAGGCGTACAACTAAGCAGCAAAATCCTCTTGATCCCCTAACATGTGATAAGGAAATGATGCCCTAGAAAAAGATTCCAATTTTCAGGGGCTAGGTACGTGACAGGCGCACAAGTGCTAATTCTTATTAAGGCTGTGGTTTGCACCCAACTGGAAGATTTGTGGTGTCATACCACCAGTGCCGTGTGCCAGATGAGCATCATGCTGCTAGAGCATAGGCAAGCTCTAATTGATGGGTTCACATTTGTCAAAAAAAAAAAAAAAAAAAAAAAAAAAAAAAAGGCACCCTAAAAAAAACACTTATAACAGCATTTTTTTTAGCAGATCAGTATCCAACTTCATCTTGGACCAGCTATCTTCTGCCTTTCCACAGCAGGGGTGCAGCGAGCACAGAAGTATAAAGCTGGTATAAATTCCATATCATGTCCCTCGGCTAATTTGACAAAACACAATCATGTGTCCATGCCTGATCCACATTAGATTTATAGTCCTGGGCGAGCTGGTAGTGCACAGATCTGGTCTTAATAATCCTGGAACCACAGCCTAAACCTATTAGCTGGAAGCAGTTATATGATTCTTAATCCTATTTTGTGTCAGAGCAGATGACTGCAGCAAGACTGAGCAGAAATTGCATGTTTTTGCCTAGCTACGCCTGCCTTGGGCCTGAGATTTTTTGAGAGTTTGGGCCATTCCAGGCACTAATCATAAAACTGATGTTTTGGGGTCAGTTTATGGGAATTGAACCTAGATGCCCAAGATCCCAAAGCATGAAGACTTGTCCTGGGGCAAATAGACTCCTTTTACTTGAAAGATGCTTATATTACGTGCATAGAAATACCATCTACCTTTGTGAATCCACCATAAGAGCAGGATAAAACCTCCCATGCTCAATGTGATTTGCATGCATAGTAAAGATTGTGAACAGTATTCCCAGAAAACTTAATGGGAGACCTGTAGTGCAAGAGTTCACCATAAAAACTCAGATCCCTTCCTTAGAGTGATTTACCTATACTAAATATCTGAAAATCATAATCATGTTGCTTCCCCAGCAATTAGAAATTTTTATATACTACATTTCTTTAATAATAATAAAACTTTATATATATATATATTTTAAAAAGCCATCCCCTTACAAACACATTATTAAATTACAGTTTATAGCTCTTGCAGTGGGGTAAATTATGGTTCTTTTATTAAAGAATTTTATAAAGACTGGAATTTTACCGACATGCTGCTCGCTGCCAATAGCTGGCCAGGCTGCAAAGGTGCAAGTTGCATCTCACAGAGGTCTCCTGCACACCAAGAGGGAAATTCTGTTGGGCTTTCCAAATACAGGGATGCCACAGAAAGCATCTCTCAGCTCCAGCTCTTAGCCTCTGATCTTTAGCACCCATTATCTGTGTTGTCAATGCTGTATGCTCTCTCCCAGGAGCGTTGGGAAATGCGTAGATCCATGGAGGAAAGGACTGTAGCCTGTTGGACTAAATGATTGGACTAAAAGGTCCCTTCCAATCCCTAACATCCTGTGATTCTGTGATTCTGTTACTGGTTTACTCTTGCTGCATTAGTTTGGTTGCTTCTTTGCAAGTGGCCCTGCTTCTCCATAGGGACTGGCCCACCAGGAACTCTTCACCTCAAAGCACTTGCACATGCTTACCAAACTGCAAATCATAAATAAAGCATTGGCAACATTCAGGCTGCATAAAGATGCAACAAAAACGCAAACTCACGTCACCATCCCAGCTATGCCAAGGGCAAGTTCGCCTTCAGGACCCGCTTGTCCTCTGTGTTGCCCTCCCTGCACTTACAAATCAATGTCGGGGAACGGAAAATCAAATCCCAGATATTAAATGGAAAACTTAGGCCTTGTTTTGAGTCTGTACTGCATTTTCCCCCTTCTGCAGGCTTGTATCTGCCATCAATAGCTACCTGCTTTTGTTGCTATGTTGGTTGATGCTGAATTTCACCATGAGAGCAGATCCACACACGCATGTGGTCACTGAGCCGAAGCTCTGACAGCCTCGCCGGGGGCTGATCCTGCGGGAGAGCTCCTTGTCTCCTGCTCCGAGCAATTTCTGCACACAGCATTTGGCACTCCAACAGGAAATTAAGGGCTGTAGGAAAGCAACCTTTGGCCTTTAATTCACTTTTTAATAAAATCATTAAAAGAAACTTACTCCCTGCCAGACATTATGGGAAATTGCTTTAATGATACTTTTAAGCAAAACACATTCACTCAGCTGTATGCGTGGCTTGCTCAATACCTTCAGCTTCCTTATTTATGTGTTTGCAGTATGAAAATGGTTTGAATTATAAAGTCAGGCTAGAAAAATCTCTGTGAACCTGGCCATGATAACAACTAGGGGCCAGGTTCTGTCTGTTAAATACTTCTTTAATGTGTAAAGGACAGTTTGAAAGTTTTGCTAGCAAGGATCGATAGGTATGAGCCAAAGACAAGCATCAACAACAGAAAAGGACAAAGCAGAGAGGTTCTGTGTCCCCTCTTCTTGCTTTGAACAAAAAGGGTGCCATTAACTGCACAAGGTGTGGGTGTAAAGCAAAGCAAAGCAGCAGTTTGTGGGAACACAAACCTGCCCGACCACAGGCTTAGCTCCCCATCCGACTGTCCTTTAGTTTGCCATTTCATTCTAGTCTTTTGCAAAAAAAATCCACAGGATTTTTTGTACTAGAGAAAAGGCAATTCTTGCTTTATCATTGTTAAATTCATAACTTACCACTTGGGCATGTAGGTGTTTATTTAAGAAATTTTAGTAATTGAACTGATCCTATGGATAAGTAGATGGCTACTGAGGACATCTTAAGAATTACAAAGGAGAGCCGTGTTAAACCCCATTGCTCAGTTACAGCAGTGAAATTTTAAAAGACCAAATAACTTTTATGGAGTGCAAAATTTGCCCTCGCATATTTTGATTCTTTCTTTCCCATTGTTTAACAAAATGTTAATCGACAAACCTGGTAGTCGGTTTTCTACAATCAATAAATTCTAAGTCCAAGTCACAGTAGCTTTTATGTCTGTACGTTGTAAAAGTAAATTTACATCATATGTCAAACATTACACATGAAGACAAAAACAACGCTGATTTCGAGCCCTAAAAGATATATGTGCATCCATAAAAGCAGCAAGCTGTGTCCTGAGTACAGCTGGATGATCATGCTCTGACCAAATGGCTTTTTGTTGAAAACCGGAGATTCGTAGGACTCAACTGTTTTCCAGAACTGCATCTGTTTCAGGGAGCTTTGGGAAATGTGGGAAGAGCCCCTGGGTTTCTGCCGGTCCTGGGGAGCCCTCATTTTCCTGCTCTGTGGCTGTGGAGCAGCTGAGGGGACATGCCAGGATCCCAGAGGCTTGGGGACGCACAGAGCGGAGCCCAAATGAAAGCTGCATTGCTCAGGGCACCACAGCAGTCTGGTAAGGTACGGTCACCAGAGGGAAATGGCAAGAAAGGAAAGACCCAGCTGTGCTAATTAATCACAGGATGACTTGAAACCACCAGCGAGATCATGAGAAAGGCAGATCTGATCCTGACAAGATGGACTGCGCGGACATAGGAAGCAGGGAAGCCTTTTCCTGGGTGTATTTCTGTGTACTTCCCAGGCCAGGTAAATCCCAGAAGAAATTCAGAAAAAAGTAAACTAGAACCACCAGGCACTAAGCAGCCTTTCTCATGAAAAGAAACATAAAACCTGTGCTACCTCCAACCCACTGAAATGCAATCTGAGGAGGACACATTATCTATCTAGATATATATTTGAATAGAGCATTACAAAGGAAAAAGAAAAAAAAAAAAAAAAGCAACAAAACAGTGACACATTGTTTTAATTTAAAGAATAAATGTGGCACAAGAAGGATGGAGTATAATCTATGCCCATAATTACATACACGTACAAGGAGCTCTGCTGCCTAGAGGAAAGCCAGACCAGCACAGCTTTAAGGCTGATGGGATCTCCACAAAAATTCCCCGAGCACACTGGAGGTAGCAGAAATCTTCTTGCAGTGGCTGTAAATATTTATTTTATTTTATTTTTTCCAGAAGTGAATATATATTGTTACTTATCCTAACTCCAGGAGCCTGCACTTTAGGGACTGGGGAACATGATAGAAAAGGAAAAGGTGGATCCAGAAGAGCAGATCTGTTCACAGGCACATTGTAAGTGGGAACATCCTCTGTGAAAAAAAAAAAAAAAAAAAGGCAAACAAAAAAAAAACAAACCACTGCTTCTAGAGAACACAAATCCAATGAAAGCATTTTCAGAACATTTTCCAATGACATGACATTACTTTAGTTGGGTGGACTCATCTCTGGCTAGTTGTGTCCCCATTCTTGGCTGGAAACCTCACAGATGAGTAAGGAAAGGGACGCCACCTATTCCCATGAGCAAAGAGGCAGTTTGAGCTGCCCTCTTCAACAAAGAAAGCCCCTGTGTACCTTTCTCATGGAAGGAATTTATTAGAAAATCCCTAATGAAAATTAATGTACTTCTGAAATGAGCTTTTTATCTAATACCTCACCAGCTTGCTGGGAAGCAACTGGGTGGAGGCAAGCAGATTTCATGCTGGATCCAGTTAACATAAACTGCCACCTGGTGAATGCCAAAATGTATTTTTGCCTCTGCTAGGCGTGGTCTGGTTTAAATTTTGGAGAAGGACTGATGCTCAGATATTCACATTGTACAATCAGGGCTTACAACACAGATACAGGTGCCATGAAATCATTGCACTGTTTCCTCCCAGCCGCACTGCAGAGAAGGATTTAATGTAACGCAAGGGTTCCTCCTGGAGCCCCCAGGCCCTTCCTGCTGATCCAGCTGCCTTCACATCACAGGTGGAGGTGTCTCAAGAAGCTGTCCTGCAGCACCTGTGCTGCCACACAGGAATGAGAATACTTCCTTGTGGGGATGGTGGAGGATGATGAGGGCAATGAATGAGGCATCCGAACCCTGTGGCAATGACACCAGAGTAGTGTCCAAGGGAGATGTGGGGTGCAAGGCTGCAGCAGCTCCTTTCAGGCAGCTCGTGGCATCACAGGCCCACTCTGAAACCTATTGACACTGGGGGACTCCCACTGACTTTTATCAGCTTTGGCTCACATCCTTGGCATCTGGCTCATGCCTCTTTATTTATAATGTCATGCATATCAGAGGCAGCCTCCCAGGGAAAATACGCCAACTCATCTCCTCGCTCAAAGAAGCCATTTAGCCGCGATCATAATCTGTGATTTCATTGCTAGACCCTATTTGCCTTCGCAGTTAGACTCTCCAGGGATGGAATTTTATTTCCTTGGCACAGCTTAAGCATTGTGCTGTGCAAATCTATCTCTCTCTTTATCTCATGCATACCTATGTAATAAGTGTGTATGTGATGAATAATAAGTACATAGGTGTTATGGGCCTCCTTTGGATTGCTATGGTGCTATAAATAGCCCCAAAAGTGCAAATAACTCTACTGTGTGCCAGCTCTAAGCTTTCTTGATATAGCCATAGCACTGTAAGGGAGTATTTTTATAAGCAGAACATTTCTGAATAATTAATCTTTCTGATATAAGACACGCATACCAATTCCAAATAACCCCTGTATGCATTCTTGTTTGAAAGGGGAAAAGAAAGATGGAGAAAAAATAGAGCTAAAGTTAGGAGCTAAAATACAAACTGCAGCCAGGAACATACAGATTATTTTTCTCCTTATCCTTACAATTCAGAATGTATTTTCCCTATAAAGTAAATGTATAAAATATCCGAGCACACCTCTGACAGGATCGCAGCTACACATGCAGCAGTGGGGTGTGGGGATGGAGCGCTGGACAGTGTCTTCTACCAATAACCACCAAGTATGGTCCCAAAAAGTCAGCGCCAAGCTCTCAGCTTTGCAGCAGCAGGCATGCAACCTGTCAGATGCCCCGAGGCATCTGTGTGTGACATATAAACACATCCAGGTTTTAGCTTTAGCAGCTGTAGCAGAATTCACTGGGCTGAGATGGGCAAGAAACACGTGCGAGGCAGGAAGTTTGGTGGTGTGCTCATCGTTTCAGTGGGTGTTTCTCTGCACTCCATTATTTTTATGGGAGCAGAAGGCATCGGCACGTGGCACACCCAGCGAGGCAGCAGGCCATGGGGACACCACTTTCAGTATTACTCACGACTTTCTATTCACCGTCCAGCTCGTGTTGCCATTCCTGAAAGTCAGTCTTGCCCTGCCTCAAACAAGTGGTTCATTACCCCTCCAAAATGGAGTTATGGGATGGTCTCTGTATGGTAACATCAGACACAAAATGGCCTTGAGTCTTTAAACATGGTTAATCAGACACCAGGATCTTCTTAAGAATGAAGGCTAATTTCTGCTTTTTCCAGTTGTCTCATCTATTTTCTCCTGTCCCATCTGAAGGCTCACAAATCAAGCCAAAAGCATCTTTTGTAAATAAAGGTTGAAAGAGCTTTGCTTGTCAGTAATGTAATGTGAAATTATACATAATATACGAAATTAAAAACAAACAAACAAACAGAAATCAGAGTGGCTTGTGAGAATAACACATTTCTTCTCTGACTAATACAAAAGGCATTGTCAGAGCACTCCCAGAGCTGGCATTTATATACGGCCTCAGCCTTTGAAATCCTGCAGTCCTGTACTGCTGAAACACCGATGAGCTGGCAGATGTGGCTGATCCTCGTCCATGCCATGAGGTGTGGGCTGCAGGTCTGGAGGAAATTAGACTTCTCCTTCACCCAGGACTCTGCCATGGAGGTGTTGGTGTGGAGGGGAGAGATCACTGTGATTAATCATAGTATGCATGTTGGTGGACCAAACAACCTAATTTTGGTGATGGATGGCCCAGCCTTGCAACTGCAATCCAGATCCAGGATGGGCTCAAAACCAGCCATTCAGTTTGGAAGTGTGGTTTGGATTATCCATGCTAATTTCTCCTCTCTGCCTTGCAGGAGATTCTGCTGCTGGTGGCTGCAGGCTTACATTTTATCATTAAGCTGCAAGGACATATAAATAGTCTAACTATAGCTAAATCTGTCAGAGGAACTACATGAAAATCCCAAGAAACTGGGGTTTGGACAGCTCTTCCTTGGACTTTAGCAGCAATTGTGGTATTTAGCATTGTGTTATTGTTTTGTTTTGTTCTCTTTTTTCTCTTTTGTTCTCTTTTGTTTATTAAAAACATTTCTTTATGATGACTTTAGTGGGAAAGGAAAATCGAATTTGCAGCTTTCTTTTGGGATTTAGAAGGATTTTTGCAATACTGAAGACCAGGACTGACCACAAGCCTCTCCCCAAATCCACTGAACTCCCTCTGTCACAGGGATGCCATGCCTGAAATGTGCTCTGTGCACAGCAAAGGTCCCCTAGACCTTAACAGGTTGGTCCCTGGTGCTAAACACCTGGGAGACAAAGACCAGTGCATTTAATACCATTACAACAGGGCAGCTTAGCATCACACAGAACATCACACAAAGCTTTAGGTCTCTATTGCAAGGTGATAAATCAACCCCATTTACATGAGGGGACAAGTTCAAGTTGAAGTTATCAGGGATGACGGCTCAAGTGGCATCCTGTACGTCAGGCCCAGAACTGAATGACCCCTCTTTTCCTTTTGCCAGAGAAACAACTGGTGAGAACGTGTCAGATCTTATCTCTGATTCATGATTTTGGTTGGGAACATAGGAAATTTTTAGCTGAAAATAATGTCTTTTTAGGGGCGTGTTACAACATTTTCCTGACAGGCTTTTATTTTTAAAAAGGGGGCAATAAACAGAACAACACCCAAATAATGAGAAGATTGAACTATACGGGCATGTTTAAGCATTTGTCTTCGAAGAAAAGCTGAGTTTCTTGTCTCCAAAGGGCAATTCATGAATGAGTTTCCTTGCAGCAGGACAGCATAGTAAGCCTTGGCCTGTGCCACTTGCGCAGATGAGATAAGCCTCTGCCAGATCTTTCATCTTCGTCCCCTGACAGGAGGTCCCCTGTGGTCCCCTGCTGAATTATCAAAGCACTGCTGACACACCACACTCCTTCCCACCGTGAGGTTCCCCAGGACCACGATGTGGCCGTGACATCCTACAGAAACCAGCAGTTGCTCCTGCATCAGCACAGACAATCTGTGGCCTAGTTAGAGCACTTCTACGTGTCAGAGTGCCGCGAGGAAGATGGGGTCTTATGATCCCCTTAAACAACCAAAGCTCCCCCATAATAACAATAATAATAAATATAATAACTATAATAATAATAAAAACAACAACAATAATAATAAACAACCTACAGCAACAACAACAATAATAGTAAAACTACAGAACAAAACATCACAAAAACATCTCAGTCCTTCACTGGAGAGCTGTCAGATCATCTAATCTGTCATTATGCACATCTCAAGCAGAGAGACATTGTTCTTTCCCTTTGTGTTAGATGAACAGCAGCTTCTTTCCTTTTTTAATATTTTTTTCCTTTCTTAAGGAAATTGCAACCATGCAGCAGGCTGAGCTACTCAGAGGCTGAGTTAAAACAGCCTTCGCAATCCACTCCACTAGGAAGCAACCAAACACACTTAGCAGGAACACTACGTGTTTGATCACTTTTGCCAAATTGTTTTTATGCTACTTTTCAACTGGATTTAGCATTCACAAGACTATAGCACATCTCGAAACACAGGCCATAAAAGCTCTTGCTGTTCCCAGGAAAGGGACAAGAGGTCCTTCACACATCCGTGACAGCTCTCTGCTGCTCTTCTGGCTCTCGGTCCCATGAGTGACCGTGTGAGTCGTGCAGAAACGGCCCAACAGGCTGCAGCAGACTGCCCTTTGTGGAGGAGGAAGGCACTCGTGGCCATCCAGCTCAGAGCCTGCATCCCAACAAACGCGAGGGGGCTGTGTCTGCTTCCCTCTCTGCACCTGGACCCACCACAGAGGCTCATGACAGCCATGGGCTCCTCCTCATCTCAGGGTTATCCCCCACCAAGCCCCTGCAGCGGCAGCCAAAGCGGTTCTGGAAAGCGTGGTGAGCAGTAGCATTTTTAAAACATTTAATTCCACAGAATTAATTTCCCAATCCTCATTACCATGTTTCTGAAAGAACTCCCACTTGTCTACTGTGCAGTAAAGCTAATTAATTTCACTCAACAACGTTACATTTTAGAGCTGGAAATATCTTTTTTTTTTTTTTTTTTAAGGAAAGCTTTGTGATCAGCCAGCCCTGTGGTGAGGCAGCACTTATTGTTCCTCAGTGGGAAGAGACTTAGTGACACATGCTGCCTAAAGCACGGTTATTAACCCTAATTCCTCCAGCAAACAGCACACCAGTCCCATAAACTGCTCTCTCTTTCCGATAAGGAAGGAAAAAAATCAACGAAAAAATTTGCTGGTCATCGGGCAGCATATTGTGGCTGGAATTTTCCAGCGAGCTCAGTGCTTCTAACAGTGGCCAAGCCTTCGAGAGCAGCTCTTCATAGTCCAAAACAAATGTCTATGTTTTCAGAAGACAGGCAAAGATTAGGCACTGTCTGGGAAGAGATTCCACTTTCTGTTGCTTCCAAGTTTTATTTTTGCACTTGAGTCTCGTCCTGGTGCCTGGCGGGCTTGCAGAGGCTCCTGACGAGTGCTCCTGCTCCGTGCTCGTTGCTTCTGTGGTACTGCTGGTTGCTGCCCCTCAAAGTCCACTGCAGCTTAGGGGTGGCCTGGCCTCATCCTGCCAGTCTGGGCCAGGCAAAGAGAGACAGAGAGGAAGTATAACCTCCCCAGAGGACTCCTCAGAGCAGAAAAACCCATCAGGTTTGCCCTCTGGAGCATAAGAGAAAAGCCTCGCAAATGCTCACACCCCAGAAAAGCGCACAGAGATTGTATCGTATTGCCGGCTGTAGCACAAGCGAAATGAGAAATCAAAGACACTGCAGACTTTTATTGTTCTTTTTAAGTTCTCTCCCAGCAAATACGGTGCCCATATTTTACAAGGCTACAACACAATAATCTACCACCACCACTTTAACGACCAAGCAGTTGCAGAGTTGATCTATAAACTGATGTTGCCATTTAATGTGGTTTCCAGTGAACTGTAAAATTTATAGCTGTAACTAACACCCCCCCTGCCCCTCTCTCTTTTATGTTCTCCTCAAAAACAAGCTGCTCCACAGCTCCAAAAGGCAATGGGCAGAAAATCAATGTGTAACCTGACGTGAGCTAATTAGGATCATATTCACATACCACGGATCTGCGGCCTTCTGGTCAATTAAGCGGAGATTAATGTCTAACACTGGATGGATGAATACCACCAAAAGGAAGGCACAGAAATATTCAGGTCCGCCCTTCTTGCGCAGCCTCTTTCACGAATCCTGGCAAAGCTGCAGTGCAGAGCAGAGACCCTCTGGGGTCTTTTTTTCCACGGGTTTTCTTCCACTCCATCCCTTGTACACCTCTTGGCTCTTTTTTGCCATCATCTCTGTGCCATGCTGTGGGCTGGGAAGCAAATCCACTGGCACCCCTGCTTCAGCAGCTGCCTGGGGTGCACCAACAAGGGTTCCTGTAAGGTGATCTCCGCTTCTGCTCATTGTCCTGCCTCTTCTTGCACCCCGTTCCAAGTGATCAATGGGATTTAAATGAACTTCGTTTCAGGCCCACGACATGGGGGGGGGGGATTTTGTTCCAAACGAACGTAATGTAGGAAAATCTTGTAGGGTGCACATGCATGCGGGCTGATTTAAGCTCACTGTTGTGAAAGTTTGGAATAAAACCCAGCAGTCTGATCCCAAAGCCCATTAGCCTTTGGAAAGCCTCCCTGTGATGTCAGCGGAGTTTGGAACCAGCTTTTGATGCTTTCTGGTAAGGCCTGATGGAAAAAAATGTCCAAGCTTAATGGGGTTGGGGGCTGGTGGTAAGGAAAAGGTTTTTTTGATGACCACAACCTTCACAGGGGGTGAATATGCTTGCTTGAAGTCCATTGATATTTTCTGTAGAAAACTCTCACGTTGCTTCTGTCTACTTGTTGGCAGTCTGCTTTTTTTGGGGGGGTGGGGATTTAAGTTTCTGACCTTATGTGAGATCACATTTAATGTTTTAATCTCTGTAGCAGCTTCCTAATGTGAAGAAGGCTTCAGTTCAAGATTTTATCTGGATATTCAATCAAAACCTTGGCCTTAGTTCCCCCACCCACCCACCCCCACTGCCTCTCTACTGCAAGCAAGCCTGTCTGCAAGCAATGGATGCTCACTGCCCCCGTGAGAAAGAGGGAGGCTTCTTGGGGGGATGGAGAGAGCAGCAATAAGGGATGCTGAGCACCCTCAAGCCTTCCCCAGGTGATCTGGGGAGCTCCTGAGGCTGCAGCCTGCTGCCACTAGTGATGAGAGAAGTTCACGGTCTTCAGCATCATGCTTGCAGCACTTAACATGAGCACAGACTTGCTTCAGCCTGGCTTGTTTGGAGTCAGAGCATGAGCAGCGATTTGGGGTAAGGCAACCTCACAGTGATTTTTGGAGAATCAGCATGTTAAGTTCATGCTAACAGTGCCATGCTTTTTTTATTAAACAACAAAGCACAAGAAAAGCAGAGGGCCTGATTCTGTTGCAATTTGTGCTAGTAAATCCCATCATAAGTCAATGGGTAATGAACTGGCCAATGGAGAACCATGGTGCAATGTCACATAATTATGGTCATCCCCATAGACATTGCTGGAGGTGGAAATGAAAGAGGAATTGGAATTTGGGACATTCAAAAGTGTCAGATCAATTAATTTTTTCCCTTGACTTAATACAGTGTCTATGCTTGCTGATGAAGACTGCCCACTGCAAGTCCCCCTGCTCTGCACCATGCAATTGTGCCAAAGCACCGCTGTACAAGCCAGCAGACGTGGTGCTTGCTTTTAGCTGATAGGGCTGGGAGTGGAAACACCGAGAAACTTGCAGGCATCCTAGCACCACTACGGGACATTGATGGAGCACCGTGATGCAGAGCCAGCCACTGTGTAACCAAAGAGCCCATAAAGCAGCAACAATAAAAGAGCAGTGCAAATAGAAACAAATATTATCTCTGTGAATCCACTCTGAACATTTTACAGCAAGGAGAGCTCAACTCCAGTTTCACAAAATAGGCCAGCAGCTGTGCTATTTATACGTTCACCACCAAGCTTTCATTAATTTTAACGTGTGTTAATGGATGCCATGTATTATTCTGGGAGACTAAATGTGAGATTTGTTTAATTTCCTTAAATATCAAATATGGTTCAAGCAAAATAAACCATGGATCATACCCTTAAAAAAAAAAAAAAAAAAAAAAAAAAAGTAAAAAAAAAAAAGTGCCAGTTTAACAGAATTCAGACAGAGCAATGACTAATCATATTTACAGCATTTATAGGTTTGGAAATCTCCAAAGAAATCTGAGGAAACCTAAAGCCTGCCTTCATACATGGAGTGAAATTCCTCTTGGTAATGCATAAATATTCCACAGGTCTTTACAAAAATCCTTTTTTAACTATACGTAAATATTCCACAATCTTTTTGAAAATCTCCAATTTAGAGGTGATGCTTATAACAGGCTTTTTTAAAAAATTAAATTTTTTAATGCCATTTGCAGATCCTATCATTTCCCTCGGATTTCTTCCTTTTCCTAAAAACATCAGTATTTCCAAACAGTGATACAAAGGCTTTGGAAACAGAGACCCTGTGTTGTTTTAAAAAAAAGTTCTCAAATATGAACTGCATACAGCTAAATCAAATTGCAGATACAAACAAACCTACTTCTCACCTCATCTTGTTCCTTAGGATTTAATGGAAAACTGGCATAAAGCGTGGCAAGAGAAAAAATGCCTGCCACAAAAAATAAATCTGTCAAACTCGGGAAAGTCCATTCTTCAAAGGAGGGAAAAAATACAATGAAATCGTGAGAAGTTTATGGAATAAATCTGTAACTGATTTGGCTCCAATATTTAATCACCTTCTGCTACCTTGTAGTGTGATGGTGTTCACCCTGCAGAACCTGAACATGACAATGGGTTTTTAGCAGTAAATTTATAGCTTAATCAGGATATTGCTAGTACAGTAGGACAAAGCTGGCATCTTGTGAGTGTTTTTGATTCTGAACAGAGGGACGGGTGCTCGGGGAGGTGAATGGGACGGAGTCTGGCTTGTAACACTCGGCCTCATAGGAGAGACATCAAATGGCACCACAGCAGAAAGCCGCACTGGGAAAGGCTCCACAAAGCAAAACTGCCCCTGTGCACACCGATTCTGGTTAGATGTAACCTTATTTTGTCTAGGGGACCAGGTTCTGGCATCACATGTTTGTAGTGAACAAGAAAATGTGCCAAGAGGAAAGCTCTAGGCTCTGCTGCTTTACCACACACCTTCATCCCTCGCACCCTGACATGATGCCGAGCATGCAATGAGCTATTGAAGGAGGATGAGGGGTGGCTGTGAAGGAGCTGGTATTGCAAGGAGGCTTCATGGGTGTAAAGCTGTGCCCTCCTCTAGCCCAGCACCAAGCTGAGGCAAACAGCATCCATCCAGCCCCGCTGGCACTCCCTGGGATGGGCAGGAGCATTTCAAACAGTCACTTATTCACCATCAGTCCTAAAATGATGTTCTTTGGACCAGGCAGAAGGCCAGAAGCTTCTTGCAGTGAAACATTTCTGCTGGCCCTGAGATGCAGGATGCCATAGCTTCAAGGAAGAGCCTCCAGCGGGATATTTATCACTCTGGGCTACCGGGATGGTGTCGCTGCTCCGAGTGCTGTAATTGCCACTCGGTCTCCTCCCCCCGTGACTCCCCAGTGGCAGTCCCCTTTGCAACAACCCCGATGGTGATGACTAATGTCATATCAATAACATATGTTGGCATAATCATCTTTCCCCACTTCCTAATTCACCAGTTCCTCGATGAGTTTTGCAAACGCAAGGGGAATGCGGAGGAAAGTGATCAGTGCTCAGCGAGCGAAGGGCTCTGTGTGAGCTGTCACCCTGATCCTGGCTGAGCATCTCCGCTTGCCACCACGCTGTTGGGCACCTGGGGAAGTGCTGCTGCCTCCCTGTGCTCCTCAGGATGTGATGCAGCCCAAAAGCAGCAAAAATTGCCCACATAGCTATTTTTAAAATAAGGCATCCACCTTTTCCCTTTCTGTGCTGCGTGCTTACTCAGAGATGGATGCCTTGCTTGTGTCTTGTTCCTCTCTCCTTGTTTTGTCTGCTGTCTCTGTGATAATCGCCTGCATTTGTACACTGCATTTCTGTCATTCCAGCCACCAGTGAGATAAGAAGATCACTTAGGACTATCTGCTCATGTGCCTGACAGGCTTTGCACAGCCCAGGCAGCGCTGGGTGCACCAGGGGGATGCTCAGCAGCTCAGCCTCAGGTCCTGGGTCCCAGCTCCACATCAGCCTTGACCTTGTTGCACAACCAGGAGCAAACTGCTTTATCCGTTTCCCCATTTGACACCGTCTCTCTGCTTATTTTTTATTTTTAATGCAGAGAGATGGAGCACTAAGCATGGGCCTGGACCATGACTGAATCTCTTCTGGCTTCTGTACTATGAATTGCATTGTAATGTGCAATATGTTGTTTTGCATCCAAGTTTTAGGCAAATATTTGTATATAGATAAGCTGACATTTTGTTTAGTGCATGTATTCTAATTTCCAATAAAACTTCCAATAAAGACTTATAAAGTGAATTTATTGCTTCA
Organism: Anas acuta; assembly: GCF_963932015.1. Classification (NCBI taxonomy): domain Eukaryota; kingdom Metazoa; phylum Chordata; class Aves; order Anseriformes; family Anatidae; genus Anas; species Anas acuta. The sequence goes on from NC_088986.1 coordinate 4,989,630, forward strand.
CTTCAAAGCAAGGACATGGTGCCAGTTTGAAGGGGTACTTGAAGTGTTAAACCCATGTCTATGATGCTTTAATCCATTTTTTGTACTTTTTTTTTTTTAAGTTATTTTAATATTATTGTGCCACTCTGTTAAAAGGCCATAAAATATTTTAAAGAGCAATAAAAGTAAACACAAAAGCTAAAAAGCCCATTCTTCTCTCCCTGGCCCACTGAGAGAGGAAGAGACAGAGGATTTAGGCATAACGAAATTCATGGCAGCTGTGTAAATAAAATAAATGAGCACAATGTTTTTCTGTTGACGGTGATCCTGAACATCTTGCTATCTGGGTCTTGTTTAGCAGGAGCCCAAGGCAAGCTAGGGGAAGGAAGCAGAAGTGCTGATGGAGGGGATGCAGTGGAGGGCAGGCTTTGTGTCCTCCCCCAAAAATGGCAACCATGACAAAAGAACCAAGGCAAAGAGCCTTTGTCCAGCAGCCTTCTGCTGCAAGCGTGAGCTAGCTGAAGGGTGTTATTGCAAGCGGTGTTAATAAGGATGTATTCCTAGCCAAGCCAGAGCTGGCTTCAATGGGACTGCCCCCCCTGAGAGAGCCCCGTTTGTACTCCCTGGCTTTCATTCGCTTTCTGCAAACCACAGAGTTTTTAGCTCTGCGCTGGGTACCTGCTGTACGCTTATGGTTCACTGAAGTTGTAGAAAAGAGGGCTTAAGGAAAGCACTACTACTCCATAAACTGCACGGCTCTTCTCAGCCCACCCATGCATTTCACGCAGGGTAGGAAGAGAAAAGTCTGGTCCAGCTGCACAGCCGAAGCTCAACTGGGGATGAACACGCTCAGAGTCTTTCAAAAATCTGAATAATGGCTGCTGGTGTTACTAAAAATAGAGACAAAAAAAAAAAAAAAAAAAAAAAAAAAAAAAAGCTGCCAAAATGGGTTTATCTCAGGGAAATTGGATTCTAAATGTTGATGCTCTCTGCAGAAATTTACAGCAGTTCTCATAAAAGAAAATCACGGATTTTGAGCCAATATCCCTCCCATTGTAGATATTCGTAATGAAAGCTCTCTTTTCCCAGCTCAGGAAGCACAGCAGGAGCACAGCACCTTCCCACGCTGGCTCCCTCATCCAGTGCACCAAGAAGCTGGCAAAGTTGCTGCCAGCTTGCTGCCTCCCTGCCTAAGAAGGATATTTAAAAATAAAAAATAAAGAAGTGATATAGCACCTGTAAAATCTCAGTTTGCAGCTAGGTCTACAGGTAGAAGCTGAGGACCTGATTTACTGCCCTATGCCCAGCCTGTGTTCAGTGGTCATCAATTATAAATCAAAACCTCCCAAACTGTCACGTCTGTTGGAGTTTTCAGAGAAGATTTTTGTTTTGTTTTGTTTTGTTTTTTAACACTTTTTTTTTTCTAAGAGGCGATTATAAACTTACTTTCTCTTGAAGGCTGTTTCACCAATGAGCTCTTACAAATGCACTGTTTCACATATGACAGCAGCTGGGGTGATGACAAAAGTGGCAATGATTTTGCCTTCAAAAGCCAAGGTGTGAAAGAGAAGTAGAATAAATCTGGGAGAACCAGGGTCAGGGAAAACTTAAGGGAACCAAAAAATGACTAATGCTGAGGTTGGTCCAGCAGGTAATGAGCATCATGGAGAGCTTCAAGAGCTGGAGACCTCCAGGCTTGTGTTACAAGGTTCCCCGGGTAAAGCTGTAGCAGGATCCAGCATATTCAGTGGGCATGGCAAACATGGGGACATCTGAAACACCTTGCAGGGTCTCTGCTGCCCCACTGCACCCCAACCTGCCCCACACCAGGCAGGACACGCAGCTCTCCTAGCTCCTGGTGAGCCCACTGCAACCTGCAGTTGCAGCACACACACACGGACCCATGTGCTACATGAGCAAAGCATTTGACAATGTTTTTCTGGAAGTGACTTCATACGGTGTGAGACCTTAGTGCAGGATTTGGTTGTATTTATTTATTCTTCCCGGTGTTTTCTTGTCCTAGACAACATATTTGCAGCTGTGAAGGCTGATGACTCCCTTTGCTCAGCAGTCTTTCTCCTGAGAGCCTTCTTTCAATGGTCTCCATTGTAACGATCTGGATTTTGCATTTCCGCCGCCGTGCTGACGAATGGAGTCCCAGGGCCTGGAGCCACGACAGTGAGCACGGGGCAGAAATCACAGCCAAATTCGCCAGCACAGCTCACTCGCCACTGATTTATTTTCCTCCATGACCTCCACGTGGCAGCGGTCCAGATGCGAGCCCACGTCCTGCTGGAATCCTACACATCATTTCGGGGTCTTTACTCATCATTTACTAGACGGTGCTCTCCGAGTTCTCAGTTCCACTTCCAGGAGTGAGATGCTCTCATTGCGCTCAGTGGGGATTTGGCCATTGCTTTCCGGAAGAACAGGAATACTGAAAATATTAATGGCCTCCAAGTTACTCACTTCAGAGTGTCTGTAAGGTCTGCATATGGAAAATTATTTGTCATTTCCTTGCAGACACTATTTTCAAAGGAGAGATATAGCAGTCTGGCAACAGCACAGCACCGTGATTTAATAGTTTGTTTATCTCCCAGCACAGCTCTGCTGTGTAAGTTCAGGAATCCAGCTCTGTCCCATCTTCCTATCCTTTTTTGTTAACAACTACACTGTTCTGCTCTAATAAGGCTTGTTCTTCCAGCGAGATTCACTGACATGAATGAACTCTGGCGCTACCAAGGAACATGGGAGCTTGCAGTTCCTGTACGGAAGTAACTGCTCCTGCATCCAGAGCTACAGCCTGGAGTGGCTCCAACACGTAAAGAGCTTTAGGGATGGGACTTCACCATTTCATTCCATTAGAGAGACACCATCTCTGTCAGATGTGCTGCCAGGCCTGGCACACACCTACCCCAGCTAGGAAGGCACGTTGCAAACCAGCCCTGGGCCATGCCACCCATCGTGGTGATGGGCATCCCTTCCTTATCGCCAGTGGTTCCACCCTCTAAAACTGAGAGCACAAGCACGCTTGGATTTGTTTTTTAAATAAAAATGGGGATTTTTACATCTCACTGAACCACTGCACTGCTGGAAAGCAGAGATGTTTGTGTTACGTAGAACAACCACCACCTAAATCCCCTGGTATCTGGGTGCCAGGGTGGTGGCTGCCAGTGCATCACCCCCTGCTTCCATTTCTCTGTGCCTGAAGCTACATGAGCAGGTAAATGTGTGACCTGGCACAGCACAAGTGGAGCACGTCACCCAAATACACAAGTTTTGGTCTTGTTGAAGGATGAAAGATTTTACCCCACAACTGTCTTGAACCCAAGGATCTGCTTTGCTCCACAGCCTCCAAGTGACTTTGCTGGTGCAACATGAGAGCCACATCAACACAGATATCAGCTTTATTTCCTTTTCCAGCTCAGGTGAACATTTTTAGGGTCTTCTGAAGTGGTTAGAGCTTTCTCCCAGTTTGGTCTTATTTTATAAGAGGGAGAATGCTTTATTTTCTAAGTTTTAGAAGCAGCAAAGTTACGAGGGACCTGGTCTTCTGAGTGCTTGAGTTCACTCTGATTCAATGGAGTTCAGCCTCAGATTTGCTTTGAAGAGGAGCTGAAGTGCCTCTAAATTCTGGCTGGACAAAAACCATGGATATAGTTAGACTGCTTACAGGAGAAGTCAAATTACATCTTTGGAATGGGAACCAGACATTTCAGAGCTGGGACAGAAAGTCATTGGAAATAAGAGAGAAGACCGTGAAGTCCAGGACCATGAATGGAAGAAGTTAAATAACCTCCTGAAGCCCTGACAGGCCAACAGCCTCCTCCACCAAAATATTAAAGATGTCTCCTCAGAAAATAATAATAATAATAATAAAGTGCATTTTAGGGCTTGAGAGAGGTCTGCCTTCAGGAATTTCTTTGTCCACTTGCCCAAAAGTCTCAGTATCAGTTACAGTCTTTGAAACACTCAAAGCTTTCTGGGGTCTCTTAGCCAGCAGATTCCCTCTCTCTGCTTCCAAGGATTATTTTTTCCCCATTAGACTACACGTTTTGGACAATTTCCCTCTCATCGTGCACAAGTGTAACAGATGATCTCTCACTGAATTATTTTAGAAATGCATTTATGGAGTCTGTTGTCTGGAATATAGAAGCTCCATCTTTTTAGGTTATTTATTATCATATATAATTCACAAGGTCCAAAGCATGAAAGAGTGACTTTAAAAATGAGAAAAAGCCTTCATCAGTCAACCAGGATGCTCTGTTATGTGTTTGCACTGTGCTAATAATCCGGGTGTCTCTCTCAAGTGCTCCTTGCACGTGGAGGACAGAAAGCTCTTACTGACACCAGCTGCTGCCGCTTGGGTGACAAAAGCTTGCACCTTTTGGTCACCCAGATCCCACGGCTGCTTCCCACTGAGGCCACAACCCTGGCTGTTCACAGCAGCAGAGCTGACGCTGTTGATGCCATATGCTGTCGTGATGCTGTCTGCTGACCTGGTGAAGTATTTTGAAAAGCTTTCTGCTAAATGGTCGTGATGGAAGAGAAGGGCTCTGGCCACGTGCATGCTCGCCCTCCTGGTCTGTAGGTGCACAGGCTGCTCGTGTCCTGGGTCCTTGTCAGGAACTGACCTGAATGGGGTCTGTCTGCCTGGTGTGCCCTGATTCCTTGGGGAGGGAAAGGGCCAGGGGGTATTCCCTTACTCTAGACAAGCTGCAGACACAAACTAGGGAGCTTACCATCACGAAGCATCGGTGCCTTATAACCTTCATCCATTTTGTGATTGAGTGAGGCAAAGGGGAGTTGTCATTAGGTTTTATTTTCAAAGAAAACCAAGAGAAATCACAAACCCAATATCATATGATGGGCAGCGTAGAAAATACACTGTCCTGATCCAACCAAATACTTAAGCAGATACTTAGTCTTTTCTTTGTATTTAAAATTTATGCTCAGGGATTTGGCTCTTGACACCAAACATCTTGGGCAATTCAGTCTCCCAGTGCTGCTCAGGACATTCTTTTCAGCTTATAAGGAAACTTTATTGAAGCAGTACAAGATGATAAGCATTAATAGAAGGAGAGGAGAGGAAGAAGAGAGGAACAGAATTCCTATTCCATAACTTCAAAGGAAAAAACAAAACCAAACAAAAAAACATTAAGTTTCCTTTGCAGAAGTATGCGGAGTGTGAGTCCTTGGAAGGGCAGGGAATAAAAGATGATAACCTGGCTGTCAAAAATAAAATGTAAGCTGCATATTGCACCCTTTGCTTTAGAGAAGCAATACATCTTGCTGGAAAAAGCCCTGGTCTGCCACTATTCACACCATGCCTGACTTGATCATCTCAGCCTCAGCTAATGCCCATGTGCATTACCCCAGATGCAGCTGGGCATGGGCAGCCCCCTCCCTTCCCAGCTCTGTGCTGGGTGGCCTCAGACCTGCCTGCCATGTTGCTGCCCTCTCCTGTTGGATGGACCGACCAAAACTGTCCTTTTGGTGGCCAGAGAGAGCATGGAGGGACACAGAAACATGGCACAGTGGGAATGGGAGTGCAGCAGTTTGGTGCCGTTGCAGGGAAGACCACTCCAGCAGGTTGTGCTCTGTGCTCTGCTCCTGCCCCATTGCCATCCCCAGGGCTAACCCCAGCCATGGACACATGGATGAGTGCTGCCTGCTGACCCACTGGGGCTGTGAGCCCAGCACCAAGAACTGGGGAGAGAGAAGAGACAGAGATGTGTGCCATGAGAAAGGCAATTAACCACAGCCCCAGATAAGAGTGAAATATTCCATCTGTCTTTGTTTTAATGTCATTGATCTAAGCCAGAGGCGCAACGATTTCCAGTGCAAAAGTTTACGGATGTAATCTCTGTTTGCTGGTGGAAATGGCTCCACGTCCTTGGGAGTGGGAGCATGCCCTGCTGGTGTGGTTTGTCTTCTGGGGAGCTAAAGACTTCAAGGAGATTGCTTTAGCAAGGGGTTAGTAAACTTCACAGTTGTCCGCAATATTTTATTGGAGGCCGGAGAGACCGCTCAAACATCTGTTTGAGGGAGCAAACAAACAGCTTTGCCACGTTGGTTAGAGCTGACTCATGCTTTCTGTGATCAATGGACTGAAATTACACGCTGAAAGTGCAGGCTGGTATCTAGGATATGACTTTAGGGTAAATAAGAGCATAAAGAGGGTGTGCAGCCTCCATGCGATTGGGCTCTGGCCTTCTTCATTGCACTCTTTAATATCACATCCCCGAAGGGAGACTTGGTGGTGGTTGCTTTTCAGAATAAACATTCTGGGTCACAGCAGTGATTAATACAGCAGAGATCTGGGAAAATATACCTCTGTAAACAGTGACGTTTTATAGCTGTGAAAGGAACTGTGTGTACTGAGAACTCTCTGCCTGTATCTGAGCATGCCCCACATGCAGAAACAAATCAACAACTGGGAATTTCTGCATTTGGTGAAAAATATTCAGATTTCATTTGTACAATGCATCTGTATTTTTCTGGGAATTAAGAGAGAGAATATATATTGTGATAGGAAAATGAATATAAGAGGAGCCAAAAGAGAATTCAATCAGATTTCTTATGCAGATAACATAATGAGATATATTATAAAAGTTTTAACTTTGCTATCAGTTACCAAAGAGAAAGTTTAAAATATAGATCCTGCCTGCCACAAATTTCCAGTATAATAATATTATCCAGTATAATTTTATGTGCTCCACAAATATATAAATATATAGCTGCAGAAATACAGACATTTAATACTCACAAACGTGTGTCACCCAAGTGAAACAGTGAAATACGCAGGGTGCAAAGGAGGTGGTGATGCTATCTGTTATCCGCGTGCCAGTCCTGCCAGCAGCTGGGAACTCCAGCTCCACAGGGGTTTGAGGTCGGCAGGAGAAGCCGGTACGTGTAACCTAATAGTGCAGTATAGGCAGGAATGGTTTGCACTATACAAAGGGCAATTTCATGGTCATCTCCCTTGGAAAGCTGATGGGATTTGGAAGCTGAACAGCTATGTGTGTCTTTGAAAACATCTCCTGCAACGCTTAGACAGAATGGCGACAGGCCTTAAAAAAAAATCCCCAAAATAGGCAAAGTTAGAACCTGTTTTATTCTAATGCTGTCCAAGAATAGGGAAGTCTGTCATGTGAACTACAGAAATTATTAAGTGTTCCCCCATGGAACAACGTGACTTTGATTAACTACTCTTACCAGTGCTGATGGCTGTAGGGAATGGTCTATGCAGATCAGGGGAGAGTCCCTTTAATATCTGGTGAGCAGTGAGTGACATGCAACACGCTTCATGTCTGAGGATGCTCCAGAAACCACTGATATCATCACTGGGGATATATATTGCTGCATCATTCATATAGAGAGTACAGCCCTGAGCTTCAGGGGCTTAGCATCTTTCTTGTGCTAAAGAACAAACAGCATCCCTAGAAGAAATCCAGCATTTCTCTGCAACAGGAACTTTGCTCTCTGCCCTGGCATGCAAAGTCCTTTTCTTCCCCTGTAAATACTCTCTCCTTCAATAAATGTTATAACATGCGGTAATCTTATTATGCTAGGTAGGTTATTTTTGCAAAGAAAACACGTCTTTCACCTCTGAAAGTCTGCTTCATTCAGAGCCCATTCAGCTCTCTAAGGAAAAAACAAGGCCTGGGCTGTGCTGGCAAGTGTGCTGGGAAATTCGGGAGCTGATCCATTCTTCGTGTTGCCTTCAGTGCCAGGGGGCTTATGTTTTCCATGGTTCCCTTGAATGTGGATATCCCTTCCTTGCCCCTTTCAGGAGGTTTTCCACAGTGCCTGTGGCCATGAAGATGTCCCTTGCTGCCCAGGTTTGCTCTGGGAGAAGGGGAGAAGGAGGAGAAGAGGACAAGGAGAAGAAAGAGGAGAAGGAGCAGAAGAAGTAGGGGGTCATCTGTGCTGGGTTTTAGCCTCTGATCCCAAATCTTTCTGAAAATTGAACAATTGGCTTAATAACAGGAAGTTGGGAGCTGGCAAATTACCGTTCCTATAATCAGAACAGGACGCTGAGAGAAGGAGCTGTGCTTTGGCAGTGATAACTGGTTTCCATGTTTCATTAAAACAATACAGCTTATTCATATTTTAAGATTGTTTTTTTGTTGTTCAAAGGCTAACAGAGCAGGTGCCCCTTTTATGGGCCACTCACCCATTTTGGCGGAGTGGTTTGCACTGGTCTGCAGAGGATTTACTCAAGCTGCCTGGGTAAACATGGTACCAGCTCTGCATCCCTCTGATATCAGGACTTTAGGGGAAAAGACACGAAAAAGTCATTTCTGTCATGTCTCCAATCCACGCCTGGGCTGACCGTCCTGGCAGCCCTCTGGCCATGCATGTCTCCTGAACTGTTTTTCTCAGAAGAGGGTCAACATTTTGGTGTGGGTGGGAATGAAAAGTGACTGAAAGGCTAAATAAGGACATATCAGGATGCAGGCATGCACCCAGCGATTGTGCAGTGCAATGCGTGCCTGGAGCTGTGCAGGGGTGATGCTGTGACCAATACCAGAAATATATGAACCATTTCCTACAGCCAAGACTGTAAAAGGGTAACTCAGGTCTACAGAGACCTTCCTCCTCTGCCTGTTGGTAAAGTCCCTACCCATGAGGACAGAAGCACAGCTCTTGCGAAAGGAAAATGTATAAAAAACAGATTCCTTGAGTGCATTGTGGCTTTTCCCAGCAGGAACCCGCGTTGGTGGAAATCCCTTCTCTGTCCTACCTGGCTGCAGCAGGCAGGGTGCTGGGGTGTGATGGGCAGCAAGTGCACAGCACAGCTCCCAGGATGTTTTGCAAAGCCGGCTCAAAGCTCTGTGCAGAGACACAACAGAGATAAGCCAGACTGAGTGACCGAAAGCTGCGTTACCAAAGGTGTGGGTCACAACAATCCCATAACAACACTAGCACAGAGTTTCTGGGACAGAATCTTTGAAGGGATAAGGCTGTATTTTGACTGAGTTGGGTCTGAAGGCTGTTGTGGAGGCTGTCTGTGCTGCGGCCCCAGAATCAATGGTTTGGGCAGAACCTCTTGCTGCAAAATAGCAGGACTCGAGGCAGTGCTGGCTGCTGCTGGCTGACCCTGCAGAAGTGACAGAAGGAAAAAGAAAAAAAAAAAAAAAAAAAAAAAGGAAATAAAGTAGGAACTATATATATATACTAATATAGGAACTATATAGATGAAAAATGTCTATCCTCTGAGTAACGGAGAGTATTTATGAATAGCTTGTACCTCTGGCAATAAGACAGCAATAGAAAACATCCAAAAAATCCAGCATAATGTTCAACTGAATGGGGACTTATTCCTTTGCATTATGCTTAAGGATAATATAGACCAAGCGTGTGGCTTCATCAGACAGCTCCATAACAAGATCTGAACCAAACTTTTGGACTGAGCAATTTAGGAGCAAGGAGGAAGTCATGACACACCAGGCTTTTCCAGTTTTGTCTAAGAACTGAAGAGCCCAGTGCAGAAGGGAGACTGGTCTCTGAGGCCCAGCACCTTTTGCTAGATGACAGAGTGACTGTAGGCACAATGCTGTAAAATATCCTGTCTGCTTTATCTTGGGTGGAGCAAGAAAGGAAGGAAAGTCACAATAGCTCTCCTCCCTTAATCAAAATAGCCCATGCCTATCTAAGAATCAAAGATAAATTAGTAATAGGGATCCTTGGGGATTTAAACTGCTACTAGAAGCCAATGAGAGACAGGGTGAATATGCATACTTGAATGTCATCCAAGCATTTAACACACTCCAGTTTGGACAAAGTGTCTGTGTGGCATCCCTCTTACCAGTTCCTGTGCAGTCTCATAAAATGCGTGAAAACAGCACTTTTTTTTTTTTTTTTAAAAAAAAAAAAAAAAAAAAAGCCTCTCTTTCCTTTCCTATACCTATATTTCCTCTTTCCCTTCCTATTCCTATATCCCTCACATCCTCTGCTACTGAGTCCCAAAGAGGATCCAAGTGCCTGCCAGCCCTGCAGCCTCCCAGAGCCCATCACTGTCGGGAGCGGTTCCTTCTGCGTGTCCTGATGCAGACGCGTTATGGCCCAGTGGCACGATGTCATGGCATGCCATCAGAGAACCTGTCCCTTTGGAGTTTGCATTTGTTCTTTTTTTATTTTTTTATTTTTTTTTTCTTCAGCAGCTCAAAAGATGTCCTTGCTGAACTCCTCGTTTGCACTTGGTCACGTATTACTCACATTTATTTTACTGGTGCTGAGTATTTATGCATTTCCTGCATTTAAAAATAACCATGTACAATTTTTATTTTCCAAGGAAAGAAGGAAAATTTTACCTCAGATTCCTAAGCAAAACGGAGAGAAAAACCTGGAGGTGATCAGAGAAAGGACCTTAGGACGGAGTTTTATTCTCGTATTATCAAAGTTTATTCTCTGAAGGCAGTGACTTACACTGTAACAAGAGAGATTTAGGGAAAAAACATCCATGTCATTCACTGACAGTAGTAAGGGAGCAGTGGGAAAGCCCATGGGAAGGGATGTGTGTAATGTCTCCATTCCCAGCAATTCTGAAGTGCAATTTTCACCAGTATGGGTCAGGGCAGTTGGCAGTGGTGCTGGTTTGGGTTCTGGGTGACACCTACCTCGAGCAAGGCTCAGGCTGGCAGTGAGGTGACCCAGCTCTGAGTTCAGACACACAGGCTTGTTTTAAGGGATACGGCATCCCAAGAAGGAGGGAAAAAAATAATGCACATTTTCTCATGATTTATGCAACTGATATGAAATATTTGTTGTACATTTCCTTTGGGATGCATTCAGTTCAAAACCTGTGATACCAACTGATAATGAGTTACATATTTATTTTGAAGCAGAGCAGGCCAACACTAATTGGAAGCATGTTCTGTTTGACTAAGCAGGTACAGGAACTCCAAAGTATTCACCATCACTTAACTTAGGTCTTTACAATAGTATTAATCAAACCACTTTTTCTAGGCTTAGAGAAAGTCAATGGAACAGTCATCAGGCAGGACACAGAGCAAAGCTGTCCTGGCCAGGACCAGTCAAAAAGAGTTTTCTTTTTAGGACTGTTACGTTTTCATTATAAATGAATAAATATATAAATAATAATAAAATAAAATAAAATAAAATAAAATAAAATAAATAAAATAAAATAAAATAAAATAAAATAAAATAAAATAAAATAAAATAAAATAAAATAAAATAAAATAAAATAAAATTGTAAAGCTTTCAACTGTGGCTAGTAAATATTTCATTGTCAGATGAAAACTTCTACCGATTTCAGGAAATATCTTTTTTTTTTTTGCCCCCCTAATGAAAGGAGGCATTTTTGTAAGAGAAGTCGCTGTGAGTTTCAGGCCCCACTTCCCACTGAGGAGCAGCCTTCTGGGGAATCTGTGAGCAGTTCTTGTACACGTTCCTCCTGCGCTCCCTGGCAATCACGATGCGTCTACAAACATTAACGGGTTGTGCTGGGGCCCAACCACAGCCATGCGAGATGGAAGGCGAGCGCTGTATCCCTTACCCAGATGAAGAAATTAAGATACGAGGCCACGGCAGCTGCTGCTGCAGAGCTGAGCGCCTGGCAACACTTTTCATCATCGTCATTTGCATTATATTATCCTGCACTATCACGCAAACAGGGCTGAGGCTGCGGACTGCAATGTGGTGTAGAAAGACACATGAGGAGACTATTATATCTCTTGGGACACGATTTAATGTTATCTGTAGCAGGTCTGCTCTGATAGTCATTATGCAGAAAATTAATTCACAGCCAGGAAGGGGAGGCACAAGGACAGCCCTTCAGATGGCATGTTAAGTGTAGAAAACTGTGACAGCACTGCCCTAACAAGACAGCCAGCCTTTGAAATGCATTGACGATCTAGATTTTTTATGACAGCAGAGAGATCTGCATATTAAACCCTTCATTTTTTTCCATAGATAAATAAATAGAAATAATATACACGAGTGTGGGTGATGGAGGAAGCCTTCCTGTGGGCAGAAATGTATTCAGGGAACTACTCAATGGGCGTCACCACGTATGGTAACAAGCAGAAAATGACCAGAGGAGGCTTCTGGTGCCAGATCCTACAGCCTCGTGACCAATGCCCCAAGCTGCCCATTGAAGTGATCCGTCCTAGACACTGAAATATTGTTTTCATGGTGCTGCAATGTGGGGAACCATCAGCTAATTTCTAAGCTATAGCTGTTTTTTTCCAAGTGCCAGATCTTGCCAAACACTTGGGGAAAATAATAAAAGAGTATTCTCAATTGAGTTTATCTTACAATTTCAGGTGTTAGACACTGTTTCCTTCCCCAGATATGAGAAAAAAAAATGCTGTGGGTTGGTTTATTATTTTTTTCCATGTCTAATTCCAGCTGTGGGATGATTTTATGTGCCTGGCAATCCTTGCTGTGCTATCTAATAAGTGGCTGTTGAGCATTCACAATTGGCTGGAAGTATTTCAACCGCACTTCTGCAGGAGAAGAGTTCAGCAAAATTTCACGAGGGTACTTCAGCACTAAACTTTCCTATCTGGCCAAGTTACAAAACGGGCCTTTCCCTCATACCATGAGGAGATTAATAAACCAGCAAAACCTCCATACACACAGGTTGGAAGAAGAAGACAACAGAGAAGGGCTCAAGGGGGAGCCAGGACAGAACGCCCTGGTGCAAACACGCTGCAATATTAAGTAAATGGGGAAAAACTATGTAGAGATTTTAATTAGTGTTAGTAGATGGTGCATGGATCTACAGGAAGGAATCCACTGAAAAACACAGGTTGCTTGGTACTGCTGGGCTGGCTCCACGCCTTGGAGAAACACAGAGTGATCTCCAGCGAGGGAGTGTTCCCCAAAACAGCACAGCGAGGACATCCTGCGCTGCACCACGGCTTTTTCCAAGAAAAACAGCCAGCAGCCCAAACCAAACCCCAAACAACGCAAACCTCAGAAACGTAAATAAAACTGAGCAGGAGAAAGCAGCCTTCGGAAATCTGGGAGAGCAAGGAAGGAGCAGCCCAGCTGAAGGCACCGTGGGACTTGCAGAAGACCAGCCTGCTATTTGTTCATTGCAGTGGGGTAAACACGTGGCCAACCTGTGATGAAACTGGCCCTGGGAGCAAGAGATCTGGCTGGGGAGAGCACAACAACGTGCCTGTTTCTCTATATGGGAGGTTTTGTGTGGACTTCAGCACCAGACAGTAGTAACTTTCCATTCAAAAGCCAACGAGGAGAGTTACCACGATGGTGTAAGTCCTCTCTGAAGAAGAAAAGCACTGAGAGTGGCTGGTCCCTTGGACGGCGGATGCAAGTCCATGGGTTAGAGCATCTCTTGCCAGATGCTACAGAGAGCCACTCCAAACAAAGGGCCCTCTCAACGTGACACAAGTGGTGGTGAGTGTTTGCCTGGAAGTGCAGCTGACATCAGAAAAAAAAAGAGTCTCCAGGAAAAACAGACTGGTCTCGAGCACTGTGCCTTTAAATAACAAGATCCTCTCCTCCAGATGATTTTAATAAGCCCAGGCACATGTGTTGTAACCCCTTGATGCAGTACAATATGAATAACCAAATAAAAGATCTCTCCAGATTTTAAGATTTACTGTTTGCGATGGGAAAAGGCCAACCAGATGACATCATTATACTTCAAATGTGAATTACTGCCAAGTTTGGTAATACTAAACTGGAGAAATTGATCCTCTATGTTTTTTCAGAAAAATGATTTTTGGCTTTGGTGGCGATTTTTTCCTTTGTTATTTATGTAACTGTAACATTTGTGTTTAGCAAACTTTAGTTTTACTTAAAACTGGAGCCAGAGTACCTTATCTTACAGGTTATTTGTTTTCAGCCATCTGCTTAGCTGGAAATAATTGAGTTTGACAATTTATGGGTTAAAGAGTCAATGGATTGTGTTGGATAATTCACAAAGAGCCAAATTCTAGCTCAGGCAAAGCTGTAGCTGGCTTCAGTGGGAGTCTGCCTGATGAGGATGTCAGGATCCTGGTCTCTGTCTGGAAGATGTTGCATTGTTTGCCTGAGGAAGAAAAACCCATCCGTATGTAACAATAGCACCCTTTTCATGTAACACATCTGGATTTCTGGAAGGATAAAAAGCCACGATACTCCAGCTAGTACAATACTATATTTCATTTATATACCATCTCCTCTGATCCCATGGATATTTTCAAGCACCCCCTTGAACGAGGTCCACCAAACGCTGCTCAGCTCACCGCGGAGCTAAACAGACCGAGTCCCAAGGAGGTTAAGCCACTTGCCCAAGACTGCAAAGTGATTCACAGGCAGAGCTGAAACTGAAAACCACAAAGCTCTTTTTCCCACACCCCTGCACACCACTTCTTTCAAAGTGTTTGTTGATGATGTGAATAACAACAGTTGCAAAGCTTTGTGTTGCAGACAATTCCGGTGAGATATATATATTTATATATTAATCAACTACTTACTGAAATCTCCTCATTTTCCATTGCAGAAAAGGATTCTGAAATTTCTCATTACAGCACTGTTTGCAGGCAAATCCACATCCTTAAGGCCAGGAAAATGTTCTATTTTTACAGCGTACATAAGTATACTTATTAAAGCAGCTATATATGCATGGAATCATGTTGGATCTGTATTTTTCAGAGAGGAAGCCCCAAGCCTTACAGCTGTTATTACTCTTAAAAAAGTGCAGCATGACACCGGTGAAACCCACTTGGTTCACCAACTGCAGCAGAACAGGTCTTATTTAAGGCTTGGTGCCATCAGTGCTGCAGAGTACGATTTGCCTAGTGGAAATCACCGCCTGTTGATAACTCACTGCTGATTTATTTGTTGTGTTTGATCCTTAAGCCTAATTCCCCAGCCCCAGTGCCATGAGATGCTTTGCCCTGAGGATGGCACAGGGAGGTGACACATGCCAGATCCTGCTGCCCTCGGGAGCCTGTGGCATGCCACATTGGTGCTTTTTGTTGTTGACATCTCTTGCTGAGGGGCCAATCTCCCAGCTGTGGACACATTTTTTCTCAGTGCCCGTGAAGGATTGGTATGAGGTGACATGGAATATTTTTCTGTTAGCTGTAATGGAAACATGTGCATGTCTGAGGAGACCCTGAAGTCACATGCTGCAAAAGGTGGCCTGTGACAATGACCTTACTCCACTTCATCCTCCAATGATTTTGGTGAAGTTTTAGCCAATTTTGGTGAAGTTTTAGCCATATCACCAAGTAAACACACAACCCTTCCATGCTCATCCTCATAGTCACAGCTATCATGCAGACTGATATACTTTGAAGCAATTTTCCTGTTGCAAAACAGTGTAGTGCATTAAATTACAGACTTTTGGAGCACATCTGTGCAAGCCCCAGGAGTTAACCATGCTTTCATCCATCACTCGATGAGATTTTGCATTACATCTCTGCATCGTGGCTTTGCCCGTGGCAGGTGAGGGAGCGCTCCCAAGACACAGTGAGCAGAACCATGAGCCCCAGCCCAGCAGGGAGGCGATGCTAAGTGCCTGTTGGTGGTGGGAAGAGATCCTGGAGCATGCCCACAGCCTGGGAGCAGCAGCGAGGAGTGGAGGACGAGGCCAAAACAAGCACAGGAACTGACAGACGCCAAGGGGAAGCTCTGGGGCCAAGCACGGGTTGGGAAGAGCATTTGGCTCTCTGAGTGAGAAGAACCTTCCTGGCTCTTTGGTTCCTGGTGTGCAGGGGAAATGGGGCTTCACAGCAGCCCTTGGAGGAAGCCGCCCCACATCAGCGCTGGCTCTCACCCCAGCCAGGCATTTCTCTTCCCACCAGCCAAATGGGAAAAGAAAAGAGGGACAAAAAAAATAGCGCTAAGCCCTGAATTTTGGCGAGCTGCTTCAGCCATCAAAAAAAAAGTTGAGGGCCTCTCTGGTTACAGTGACAGCCGCCATCTGAACTGTGGGCGAGTTCAAGCCCAAGGATGGCTTTGTAGGACTGGTTGTGAGGAGGTTTGGGGTGGGATGGTTCACACACCTCATTAGGGACCAGTGCCAGGGTAAGAGCTGTGTGTGGCTGGCCTCACGCCAGCGGCCGGTTTTAGTCACACCAGCTGGCATCTGGGCTGGAGCAGGGCAGGGCGGCTGCAGATGAGGCAGCATCAGTCTCTCAAATCCTCTTGGCTTTAGAAGCTGGTTTCCGTGGCTCAGGGAGGTTTGGGTGGCATAAAGAGCTTTCTGTTGTCCAAACCAGTCCTGGGGGAAAGGTTCAGGGATGACCAGCTCCTGGGCACGGAAAGAAGTGTAAATATTTGCTGCTGCTTTATTAAAAAAAATGATATTTTTTTTTTCCCACCCAGCTGCACATTCTCCACAGATGCGGTGGGCAGATGAGGATCTGGAGTGGGGAAAGTGGAAAACCTCTGCTCCTGCACTTCTTGCTGCACCCCTAGGTGCTCTGCTAGTTGGATTGTTGGTAGATATGGGAATCTGGCAAGCTACGAACAGCCACTTGCTTTAACCAGAGAGTGTGAATGCGGTTATGTATTTCACAGCATGCAAAATCGACCATGGACTTGGCAGAAATGTCCCCACTAGTCAAAAGAATAAGGAATATATAAAATACTGAATTCCTGCATCCAGATGAACTGGAACACAACCCCAGAAAGGAAGAACTAAAGAATTAAAGCACAACATTTAGTTAAAGGTCCTTACATTAAGCAATATCATGGCCATGATATAGGGCCCCCAGAGCTTTATTCTCAATGGGGCATGGTGCAGTGCATGGAGGAGGGAGGCCAGGTTTGCAGACACAGCACACAGCACATGGCACATGGCTTGGCATGATGGGGAGGGCCAGCAGAGCTGGAAATGACTGAGCTTTTCCCAGTGAGAGGGAGGTGAAGGAGCTATAACAACCCTTCAGAGGAAAGCATTGTCCCTTTCCAATACCACATCCTTACTTCTTCCTCCTTCCCTCTCTGTATGGACCACGTAGATCCCAGTGCCCTCCATGAAAATCACTGTGTTGACTCCAGGTACTGCCCAAGCCAAAATACATCAGGGAAGATGAGGGAAGGAAAGGCAGGACAACCAGCACCCCAAGCCAAAGTCCTCCTGCACCTAAGTTCTGTCTGTTACAAGGGGAGGGTATATCTTGGGGTAAATGAAGCAGGGACCACCACAGGAGGGTGTTTACAGCCAGGAAGATGCACCAAGTTATCATTGCAGTTGCTCGTCTGACAGCTTTTGGATTCACTTTATTTTACAAATAATCATGGCTGGTTGCCCGACTTTGAACTTTGGTCGGGTGGCGTCCTGCATTTCAGCAGAAGTCTTGCGTTTAGTGGTGTCCAACTAAAACATGTAATGTGGTCAGAAATGTGTTTTCCCTTGTTTTAAGAGAAGCAGCAGAAGGAAACTTGGAGGAAGTTCTGGTCTCTTTTTTCCTTCACTATTGGATGGCTTCAGAAATGAAAGAATCTGTTTCTGTGTGAATGTATCCCTTTGGACTATTTTTGAAACACATTATCTAGAGCTGTGCAAAGGATTGTTTTATTTCTGTGTGGGTTTATTTTTTTTTTAATTATTTTCTGCCAAACCAGAAACAAACAAACAAGCAAAAAACAGAAAAAAAGTCCATTTCAGATTGACTGATCTCTTTCATGCCATCATGTCACTATAAGTTAATAGTTCTGTTTCATTTTCAGATTTTGATTGCTATTTTCTTAGCCCTTAGAAAAAAAGCTTGAAATTGCTTTTTCATGAAAAAAAAAAAAAAAATCTGCCTCCAAATTAAAGAGAGAAAAAATCTTTTTATAGAAAACAAAAACAACAACAAAAAAAATGAATAAAATATGTTAAACTGATTCCATTTTCTTATTGGCTTGCAGGTAAAGCTCTTTGGAAGCTGTCTAACTAATTTCTCATCTTAAAAATGATATTCTAGCAAATTGTCTGTTCAGAGAAAACCCCAGTAAATTTCCAGTCCTTGTTTAATATGAAGTGATACTTGGGCAAATGTACTATTTCAGAATGAATAAAATAGTGCAAAACTAGAGATGTCAAACAAATTGAAATCACCTGACATTCAGGGCTAGGTAGTGGAGCAGAATCTCACCAGCTTGGAATAAAATAACATGACCTGAATGCAAAACCCTTTTGAAATGCAATTTCCTTCTCAGGGCACACACAAATCAGACACAGATGCAGCAATGTCTCCTTGCCTTTCAGCTGATCACAGTGCATGTTTCTAGCCCACCTTGACTGCAAAGAAGTTCAGTACTTAAGCCTCAGTGGATCAGCATGATCATCTAATGCCATCTTCCTCTCTTGGAGTTATTCCTGTTATTGTCCAAGCAGTACATCTTGGAGAAAAACAGGAAAAAAATTGAATGGATCCTCCTAATCTTCTTGAAATCTAGAAATGATGCACACTGAACTGCTACCAACTCACTCAAAAAGGATTTCTTGGAGGTCCTTTACACAAGCAGCAACCCAGCTACCTCTTCATGTTCTCTGACAATGTCATAGCCCATAGCGGACTGCTTTGCATCATTCCCATCAAGGTGCCTAGGAGGAAGGATGAATCCTTTTGACATTTTTAAGGTGCTAGAATAGGATCTGGGGAAGCGAGGAAGGTTTTTGATGCAGCCCTGGTGATCAGGGGACAGGGTTTGAGAAGGGAAAGCACTGGAGACTTTTCTCCAACTTGTCTTCATTTACCCACCAGTGTCCAGGACCCCATCAAAGTATCAATGCTCTTGAACATCTTTTGTTTGGGTGAGGTTAGAGTTAAATCTTTCTAACGCATTTTTGCTGCCAGCAGTTGCACGCAGCTAGAAATGGATATCTAAAGAGAGTGCATATGAAGCAACTAACCACAATTGGTGTTAATTTGGAAGTGTTAGATTTGAGGGTCCATGAGAATAAAGTTCCCTGAACAGATCTCGGTTGTGGCCCCAGGTCAATGCAGAGTGTTGTGCTGGGTGTGTGAACTTGAGGAATTTGAGCTAAGGATCATGATGACACTAAGACACCAAAGCATACATAAATGGCTATGCAAAAAAGATCCTCCTCTTTTTCCACATTATTTCAGTATGTATTTTAATGGAATTTTGGATGAAATTCAGCTAATGCTTGGAAAGGTTTGGGCTGTTTTACTATCTTAACCATATGTCAGTGCTTCAGTCCTTCCCTGCTAGATTTAGGGTGTCTACAAACCAGTAACGGAGTCTAATCAAGTGTGTCCGGAAAGGGACAAACCCAGCAGTGTGTGACCAACACAATAACTTCTTTTTCATTTTTTTCTAACTTCCTGGTGTGCTAATATGATTATTGTCCACGGACATGGAGTCTTTATTTTAGGAAAATCTTGGAGCGGATTGCAAACACATTCCTCATCCTTTCCCTGAGAAAACATTTATGCTTGTTTTATGGTTGGGTAGTTGCTCAAATGCCCATGCAATGTGTCCGAGGGGGGCTGGCGTGTGGGAAGAGCAAGCCCAGCTGCCCAAAGAGAGTCTCCTGAGGGCAAGCTTGGCACTTTGGCCAAGAATATTTTTGAGGGGGTTCAGTGGAGCTCCTGACAAATCACTTCCATGCGAGTCAGCCAGGCCAGGTGGACAGAGGTGGCTGCAGCGGAGGCTCGTGGCTGATGTCGGTGGTGCAAGGTGCCCCAGGCACCCGTGTCTAACCAACCATGGCCCACAGAGGTGGCTGGTACACAACCCCTGCACTAGCCATGGGCCATGGAAATGGGCATGGAGAGGACACGGTGGACAGCAGAGGTGTACAGTCCCCACCTCCCCCAGGGTGGCTTTCCAGTTTTGAGAAGAGGGAGACATTCCTCAGCTTCTTGGGTCTTCCTGGAGGATGGTGACACGGCCTTCCTCTGCTTTAACTCTCCTTTTCAATTCACAGTAAATTAAGATTGCTATTATTATTATTAGAAAAACACTTGAGCAGCCCAGGGAGGCAAGTTAAGAGGAGCTGGTGACATCCTGAATCTCACACAACCTTTTACCCTCACATCTGTGCGTTTTCATCAGCCGAATTAAAAGTGAGTAGAAATGCTCACACAATTACAAGTTTCTATGTATGAAACGACTGGTTGGGTACCCACGCTGCTGGGTCCCGTGCCAATTAGCTGAGGCAGAGCACAGTGACTCCAGCTTATCCGCACAGCACAGGGCTCTTCGTCATCTCAGCCTTTCCCCTCTAATAAGGGGTTGTGCTTCGGTCGCATAGTTTGGTCTCCATTCATAAACAGAACACATTGCAATGTGAAAATCTGGTTGTAATCTTCCCGCATGATTCCTGGGGGCATGGCATTTCACTCCTAAGCAAGGGGACTACGAGAACTTTTCTGTTATGTCCTTCTGTTAAACACCATTGTGAGACACCGCTCAGTGGTGTCTTTGTGCTCCCGGTGGCACCGTGGACGGGAGCCCTCCTGCCTTAGGGTTGATGGCAAAAGTCACCGGGTCAATGTATCCAAGTTTCAACTGAAGCACCTGCAGCCTGGTTTGCTACTCCACAGAGAGCTGCTGGTATCTGCAATGCAAAGGATCCCACTCAGCACGGCCTCCCCTCCTTCTCCCATAGAAATGTTGCAACAAAAAAATAACCCTCTCTAAATAAAAACAACATCGAAAGATCTTCTGGCCCTCAAGGATCTATTGTCCCTAATTCCCCTCTCATTACCACTGTTTATCTAACACTTTTGCACTTGGGCTCATGCGTTATCAAACACCTCAACCTTGTCATTGTTGGTCCTCACCCACACTAAGGATGGCACCGTCAGGATGCTCAGGCTTTGGCTGGACGTGATACAAGGAATCAAAATGCTTCCTGTGCAGAGTGACCACCACATCAGCAGAATGTGTGCTGGGAGAGCACAATTCTGTTGTTTCAGCGCCACAGCTCCAGTTCAGGAGACAACAGAGCGTCTTCCCGTCTGCCAAGTGCAATGCAATCCATCTGCTCCCTTTGACATCACTTTGCTGCCTCTTGCAAGACCTATTCCCCACCGTCTCTGCGCTTTCCAGGCACACCGTGAGTCATGTTCTTCCCAGGTACAGCAAAGCTGTGATTTCCCTTTGGACATTATAGCAGTTCTCTTATTTTGACGGTCTCCTGCTTCAGTAGCTTTCACAGGGTTGTAGTTCTTGGTGTGAAGAGTAAAACAGATGTTTTGCTTTGTTTTGTTTTTCCAGCAAACAGCAAAGTTATTTCTACGAAATAACACAATAAGAAAGCAAGATCCTGCCAAATCTCAGAGCATTAACCTGCAGCTTTAGCAGTGTGCATTTTCCGTTTAACCCACTAGTAGCCAGAAAAGCAAGCATTTAGAGGTATCACAGGTAAAACGGGCAGATGTGATGTATGAGGCAGATCTTTGTGAGTGGATTCACCTCCCCTCACTTTAACCATACAGAAAAAAGACTTAAATGTGGTGGAGAGCCACCCTGGGACCCCTCATGAATCAATGAAGAGTAACAGATGTATTTAGGGTGTGATGGCTACTGCAGAGCAAGATTGAAGAAGGTTGAGGTCCTTTAGGTGTCCCTTTCTCTTTATTCAGTCTAAGGGTGACTAGCTCCGACTTTGACACCATGAGACAGGTGAAACATGCTGTTTTCAGGTCAATGAACGGGTTGGGTGCTGGAAAAAGCTTTCTGCCCGGAGCCTGGCTGTGCACTGGAGCAAAGCATGCCACCTCTTCCAAACCATAGGAGTACACAGCGGCACCTCTCCAGGATGAGCAAGGTGATAACGTAAAGTATGAGCAAAAGAACACAGTCTGAGCTTTGGTAGGAATGAAATATAATAAAGCTCAGTAAGTCATTGTGTTTCTTGGTAAAGTACCACGTACAACTATAAATTGTCTGTGTGATTCTACAGGTGACAGAAGATGTATCGGTCTCCGATCGCTGAGCTGATTTAATGCATGAATCTGTAACAACATTGTTTGTTTAAATTTATGACACCGAAGTGGAATGAAGCCTCTCAGATGTTTAAGATGTGATTTTTCCTGCTGTAAGCAGGCTCCTTTGTTCTATTCCTGCACTCCTTCAATACCTAACCTTGTAAATGGGTCTAAAACAAGGAAATTTGGGTTAGGATTAGGGCTTCCTAATCCAATTTTAAGCCTCTATTTAATTGCTCCTTGGAGGCCCAAATACTGATGATTTCTCCGTTTTAACATCTTTGGTTTAGCATGAAACAAAGCGGAAATTATACTTGCTATCAGAGCAGTTGCTGTAGCTGCCACATGGATGTCAGGTGAAGGTGAGAGGAAGAGAAGGGGCTTTGTCTTCTCGGGAACATGAAGGGATACCGCAGTGCTGCTCATAGGAAGTGGCCATCCAATAAAACGTCTGGGCTCTCTTCATCCTGCTGCCTTCCCTCTGCAAACGAGGGGAAAGAGCCTTTCTTTGCAACTGGTCTCAAGTTTCTTTTTCATCAGAGGAATGTAAATGAAAATACAGGGCTTACCACCAAGAATAGACGTACATTTAAGCTCTCTCAAATAAGCAGTCATCTCAGATTTCCAAAAGAATAGGGATAGACTGGTTTTGCTGTTAGAAAAGGGCCACATTTTCAAGCAAAATTGCTTCAAATCTTCCTCTTAACCAGCTGCTTCTTTTGAAACTTAAAAAGTCAGACAAGACTTCTCAGATAAACCACGCAAATGAATCATATTCCCAGGCAGAGAAGATCCTGATATTGAATTATTTCTTGCCATTGTCCAGTCTTGCAATCCCTGGGCTAAATGAACAAGGATTTCCATGGAAAATGACCTAGGCTCCTTTTTCTCTTTAAGTTTTCTGTAGTTGTCCATTGGAAGACATGCAGCTGGGAAAATACTGCAAAAACAGTTCCCAAGAATACTCATTTTAATGCCTTATTGCATGTGCTGTAGCTGTGCTTATGTTCTTTTTTAAGTTTCTTTTTCCAGTAACGAACACATTTACTGACAGGAACAATTACAGAAGCAAAAAAATAATGGGAAGAAATTGTATAATTCAAATATTCACATTGGAAACTTGGAACGAAGTTCCTTTGATCATGTAATAAAGTCATATTGCACTCTCCTGTAAATCTAACAGCTAATAAAAAAAGGGTTGGGGTTTGAATACTGATAAGAAAAACTGATTTGTTTGATATTATTTGCAACTGATGAAGAGACTTTTGGGGACAAGAGGCGGTATGTATTATGCATGCTCTGTGAGACCACCACAGCTTAAAGCAAGCAGACACAGGCAGCAGTGCACAGCTATGCCGAATGAAAAGGGATGGGAACTTTTGCCCACACTGAATGCTGGTTATTCAACACTAAGCTATTAAAAGATAAGGATATAAAGATATGATATTGTTATCCGTAACGATAGCTCTGCATCTGCTGCAAAAGAACTCCTGCACTAGCCAGCGTGCCTCAGCTGAACTAGATGGAAATATGGCTATTTATGGTTATTATGACTTATACCCTGAATCAGGAAAAAAAAAGATACTACTAAACTAACCAAAAAAAGCCATAAGTGCAATCCAATTGCAGGAATCACCATAAAGAATAAAAACTAAGAATTAAATACCTTAGAAATACTCTTAAGGGTGATGCAGATTTTTTTAATATGGACACAGCAATGAGTCCTCAAAAAAAAAAATAAAAATTTGAACAGAGCTAGAGAAATAGAAAATCTGTGCTGTCTATGCAGTGTAATTAAAAATTTGGCAAAAACACCACTTAAAACAGCTAGGTTGTTGGAGAATGTCAGCAATGACTGAACTCAGCTGGTTAACCTCTATTTCTACAAGAGTAATTGGAGAGACAACTATTTGGTTTGATAGGCAAAACCTCAATGAAAGGTTTTCTAATTTAGGTTTTCTGTCACTGTGCCAGGTCAGATCTCTGTATTAAATAAAAGATGGAAAAGAAACAAACAAACAAACAAAACAATATTCTCTGCAGTTAAAAATGTGATGATGACTTAGCTGGGCATAAATCCAGCTAAGCTGCCATCATCCATAACAGAAATGGGTGGAAATCATCCGTAACAGAAATTATTTGGTCATCAGTGGTAAGACGAGAAATCTGGCAGCATCCCATCCACCTGTGATGGATGTTTCTGAGTTTCTTTCTCATGCCACTGAACTCATCGGTGGGAAGTATATGAGGCTGTTCAGCAGCAGAAATGGCCCAGTTAAAAACCCCACCTGAAAGACAGCATGGTACATGGCCCACTTCTTGACTTTATGAGAAGAGATGGTGATGGATTGCAGTGGCTGAGAGGGCAGATAAGTAACTATTCAGTAGAGCGGTTTAAGCTTTCTTCCTTTTCTTGTTTAAAAAGTGATTCTCTTAGGCACAACAAAAGTGAAAAGAGGTTAAATCTATTCATTTCAAAGGACACTTGTGCAAAGATACTGAAGAACGCATAAAAGTAATTTGTGAGCTCCACTTCTTACTTAAGTCAACTATTTTCACAAAGGATTCATGCAGCATGTTGGGATTCTTTCAAGTGCCTTATTTTCAGCTACGGAGAGGAAAACAATCTTTTAGTTTAATAGCCCAACTTTTCAAATATTTATGCCTGATCTGAAAATCTGCCAACATTTTCTCCCTTAATGGATCATTAGAAAAATTTCTTCAGTTCTTACTTTATCTTTTTGCTGAGCTGGTGTCATGTGGATTGGTGCGCAGTGGTTTGGCACACTGCAGCAAGCTAAAGAGAAAGGAAACACCAAGCTAAAGAGAAAGGAAAATACTTTTGTACCAAAATGAAGATACTTACCGCCCACCTTCCATTTTCTGAGCCTAACAGCCCAGAGTGGAAGTGCTTTTTGGTAAGGTTCCTGGGTCTGTCAGGTAATTCCTAGAAAGTGTGGAGAGAGACTTTAACCTTTTTGCCTCCATCAGATAGTTTTTAACGACTTTAGAATGCTGTCAAAATGTCTTCTGTAGCATACGCACAAGAAGGGCACAATCCTGAATAGGAAATTGTGCATGATCCCACTGTTTACTCCAAAGGGAAGAGCATGCACGATGCAGAAAGCCTATGCACCATTTACACAGTACTTAATTTCCTCAGATTTCCCTAAGATTACCTGAGTCTCGAGCCATAAGTCTTTTACTCCCCCCAGCAGCTCCACAACAGTGTATTTTTCTCCAGAGCTTTGGGCTTTGTGGCAGTGAGGTCTTCAGAGGTGGAGTTAATTTCCCACAAAGAAACCAACAGCTAACAGGCCGATGTGGATGGCTACATTTCTTTTCAATATTTGGATAAACTCTGATTCAACTTACTTTTTTAGCATTTTTTTTACAATGTAATTATTTGGAAAACAGAACAATGTACAGTACCAAGAACATTCGAAAATAGAGATTGAGCAATAAGAACATTATAGGACTTGATTTCAAAAGAATGCATGCAGCAATTATTCCAGGCTGCATTAAATTACAAAAATTGAGAAAAGCTGTGACCTAGATATTTCTCCTCCTGAAATATTTTTCATTTCAAGTGTCTACTTTTTTTTTCAGGGTCCGTTTCTAATGAAAGGAGTATTATTTTGTTGGTAAGGTTTTTATCTTCGCAAACCCATTATGCTATATTAACAGGTTGCAGGGGATAGTTAAACACAACAGAGACATATGTAGTCCCAGTAGAGCAGACCAACAGATTTTGAAACAAAGATACTCTGCAAACCACTGGAAGTTATACAAAACAGACAGGAGAACTATTTAAGAGAGGAAACCTGATATGAATCCAGTGCTGGAATTGAAAAGCTGAAAAGCTCAAAGAGCAAAACTCAAGTATAAAATGTTATCTGTGCAGGAGGGGATTAGTTATGAGCTGAATTATATTAAAACACAGTCTATGCTAAGGAAAAGTTACAACACACATCTTTTTTTTCATAGGAAAAATACAGCCATTTTTTCATGGATTCAGTACTGGAAAAGCAGCATTGTACACAACAGAGGAAAGAATAGCTACAAATATAGAGAAATTACTGGTTTTCTTGGTGTAATCGAGTGCTTTAGAACGTGATAGAAGACCAACAGAATATAGTTTCCTGTCAGGAACTTTCATAAGAGTGTGTAAAGATGAATTAAAAATACCAAACACAAGGACGTTGTAATTGTAATAATTGCTCTGATTCAGGGTCAGGACTGCCTGGGTAGATTATACGGTGAGTCATATATTTTTTTAATCTGCTCCCGAACAGTGATTATCAACGTAGACCACAAGTTCACCTCTGGAAACCTTACAGGATGAATGACTGTTGACTTAAAGATTTCAATAAATTGTTATTTACTGAAATGTTACTCATGGTTACAGTAAAGTCAAGTACCGATCTTCTACACACAAACTACTTTATCTGAACTGATTTATCACCTATCACTAATAGCTCTAAGTTCCTCTGCATCCTGTTAAAACAGTTTTGCAAATATTTAACTGCATCATCACAAGTCCAAAGCAATTTTCCCTAGCACTTTATTGCCTCTTTGAAGTATCAACCTGTAGAAACACTACTCTTCTCATCACACCTAGCCAGATCAAGGTCCAGCAGAAATATTGCTGTATATTTTAGATGAAGACTTTCAGATGGGCTCTGATAGAGGCTTGCAGTCAGGCAGTTGGCACTCCCTTCCCAGAACTAGATGTGGCTTTTGCTACTGCCTCTGTGACTCAGGGCATGCCCACGCTGCAGTTACTACACATCATGGGCATGGCAGGGATGTGGGGAGCTTCCCACACAGGGGAAAGCAAACACCTGAAGACCCAAATCCGAAAATCCTGGGGAAGAGGAGAAAGATGCCAAGGGACCAACAGTGTTTCCAAGAAGAAGCGTTGGCTTTGTGCCCCCAGAAATAGCCTGGTGGTGGGAGGACACCTGGATGCCACCTAGATGCATGTGTATGTGACAGGACATGCCTGGGACAGAGCATGGCCACATCTCCCCACGGCAAGCAGGAACCTGTTGTGATTTTCACTGAAGGAAAAAATACCCTTACTCTAGAGTCTATTTCCCAAGATCAGAAGATCCAAGCCCTGAGCCCACAGCTCCCCCAGAGCTTGACAGCAATAGGTAGGAAATGTTTTCCTACATCCTGAATAATGGCTTTATCCACTCAAAATACGTTTTCAATACAAATATATCCTACATGAACTGAAAGCACTTACATTTGAAAGAGCTATTCATGTCTATTAAGTCAGACAAATGATTGAAATTTAACATTAAAAGTGCAACTCCACACCTTGTACCATTTATTGACAGGAAATTAGGAACAATTAGATCTCTGTAAAGCATGGCAAAACCATGATTGCCAAAGGTCAGACCTCAGGAAAACCCTGCAGAAAGCTCAACAGCCGAATTTCTTTGCAGGTATGCTTCTTTTCACTTATTTTGTACATATGGTTTCGGCAACAATCAGGTAAAATGGACAAAAACAGATTTCCCCCACCAGCTGTAATAAATTCAATCCATTTTTCCCCTCCTGTTATAAACAAGCAGAAATGTTGCATAGAGCAGACACTCTCTGGTCTTTTATGGGCATTATTGTGCTCTGGAATGGAAAGAGGACTGGCAAAGATTGCTTGCAAGTACAGGAATGAAGGAAAGAGAATTAATTTTCTGCAACTTGCTGTGTGTATTTCTTGAGTTTTAATACACTTGCATACAGAAAGTTCACAATGAAACACCTTGTGTAAATATTGCAAGCCCCTGCCTGGAATTCTGGCAATGAGCTGTCAGCAGATAAACTTTCGCTGTTACTTTCCGTAAGTGGATAGCCTTGAAAACACACAAGAAAAATAAAACAAAAACAAAGAAAAAAGAAAAAAAAAAAGAAAAAAGAAAAAAAAATGAGAAAAGTAAAAAAAAAAAAAAAAAAGTCAGATTTCATGATTTCCTTTTCAAAATGGACTGAAATGTTGATTCCTATAAGTTTGTGTCTGTCAAGACTGTTAAGAACCGATTTTTTTCCTAAAGGTTATATCCAATTCAACTCCATTTTGAATAAAATTTAATTTGGGTTCTGAAGGTTTTAAGTTCTCACAAATATTCCCACATAGAGTATAGATTAGATAGATAGATAAATTGACAAAATCAGTATCTTTTTTTCTTAACTTCCAGTTCTGGCTACCACTTGAGCCAAACATCCCAAAACAAAGCAAAGACGAATATTCTCTTGATAATCCCAGCTGTGGCCAGAAGAAATTGTGCCTGAAATCGCGTGAGAAAATTTTGAGACAAATGAGCTTTGGCTAGCTCAGCTGTGAATGTCTGGATGCTTATTTAAAGTGAAGTGACCCCAAACTGCAAAGCACTGGATGTTCACTCGTCACTAATTTCTAATAGTCACTCTGAGACAGGGTGAAATGGCCAAGAAAGGGTTATGGGCTCCTTGTTTGCACAGAGGATTTAAGAGGTGAATGAGGAAAGGAACAGTCTCAGGGGGGTGTAGGCCATGTTGGTTGGAGGAATTGCTTTCTTTAGGTGTTACGCTGGAGTTTTGATGTTTGAACCATAAGGTTCATAATGGCCAAAGGCAGAGAGTGATGGCAGCCACCAAGGTGGCATGGTGTCCTTGTAGGCAAGTCAAAATCCACTGCTGTGGTTGGGCCCTGCTTCTCCTCTGCCTCATGGAGACGGAGGTGGAATAAGGGGTCCCTCCATCTCCATCAGGACAGACGTGACTCTCCCACTCCATCTCCTCTGCCACCCCCTCGTCCCTAATGTGTTTCCTCCTCTACACGTTCGGCCACCTTTGTGCAGCCTTGGGCAAGGCCGAAGGGGCAGACTCAGCCTTTGAGCAGTTCCCTAGGAAAAGCTGATTTGGGGGGCAATGGAGGGTAGGTGTGTTGGAGGAGGACAAGGAGAATATGTAGTCTGGGAAAGTGGGAAGCCTTTTCTGTCTCTGGTCCCTCAGACGAGTGCAGCTGAGATGAGTATGTGCTTTTACAAGCAATTATTTTAAAGTGTGCCCAGAGGACGCAATAGTCAGGCTTTATTGGATATGTAATACACACTGTGACAGTATATGGTGCTGTTGCAGGCCAAAATTACAATTCTGGGACCTTGCAGCATGCAGCTGCTCAGTAAAACAAAGGAAATCCCCCCAAAAGAAAGAGAAAAAAAAAAGGGGGGGGTTGGGGGGGGGGGGGGGGAGGAGGGGAGGAGGGGAGGGTTAATATGCTTTTAAGCAAAATTCAAAACACAGATTATATGACTTCCCTCATTTCAGGGTTTTTCTGTGCCTTTAGAGCCAGCCGGGGGAAATATGAAAGAGCATCTCCCCAAGAGTGGTGGAGGAGGTGGGAGGGGGCTCTGGAGAATCGCTGGCATTGGAGGGGCCAGAGCTGGTGGTGGCCCGTGCACTGGTACCACCAGGACTGTGACATCCTTGTTGGTTCTTCTGAGTAGATCTCCAGGCACACCAGTGCCATGGTTTAGTCCCACGTGTTCATCCACACGTAGTTGGCCAAGGAGATAGAGAAGAAGCACCTGGCAGGTTAAAGCTCTGACTCACTGGGGCGGGTGACGATCACCTTCTGGGACAGGCTTGCAGCTAGTCCTGGAAGTCAACTGGAGCGAGACCATGCTCTGGGAATAGAGGGAGGCAGCTGAGGACACAAGCTGTGGGAGATCTGTCCCACCACAGGAACCACAGAGCAGATTTGCTCTTTCATGGTGCTTATTTCCTTCGTGCCACTGACCCTAACCTGTTTAGTAACTGACATATTGTTCTGCACTCTCGGTCATTTCCCATGAATAACTTTTTTGTTAGTTCACTTTCTGCTCTAAAAGTTATTTTGGTTTTTGGAAACTTCGTTGCTCTATTCCAGAAATCAGGCTAAGTGCTTCCCATCTAGAACAGAGTGCATGCAGATGTTGGCAGGGCAACCTCAAGACAAATTAGGATCTGACCAAGCACTCTTACAAACAGACCAATTGACACAATGGGCCAGCAGAGTATGTGATACAGATCTTAGATAAGGCATGCAAAATCTAATAAGAAAAACAGTGAAGCAGAAAAAGGGGATTGTTAAGCATTCTTGAATGATCTGGGCAGGGACAGGAGCTGCTGTCCCTGCCCAGATCATTCAAGAACGCTTAAATTTCATGTTGTATACTATTAACATGACCTCAAGAAGCAATACCATTGTTTTAACAGTGATGTAGTGTGGCACAGATCACACAAAGCCTGTGTCTTATTTCATCATTGTAGTTCTACTGGAGCATATTTCCAGGTGGTAAGCATTGCCCAGCTGCTGGGCTGCGACTATTGCTTACCTTGAAGTCCTTCTTGGAAATGCAAATAAATGCACAGACATTTCCGAGCCACTTTCTCTGCAGCCAGCTCTGCATTACGCACTCAGGATTATTTGCAGAACAGAAGGGGATGGCACCCCTTTGCTCAGAGCTGCTGCAGTGCATGGACCCCCATGTTCACAGGAACCAACAGACATGGAAATGAGATTTCGGGACCAGGTGGGCTGGTCTGTCCCTGAGACTGTACACCTTTAGAGGTCAATCACTATAGAATGAAATATTTTGCTGGTTAAATCTGTATTGCCAGATTTACAGCTTCTTGTTGCTGGTTCCTCTGTGTGCTGGGGTTGAAGTCCCCCTGTTGTAACCAGACTCCCTGAGGTTGCATTTGCCACATCATAGAATCATTAAGGTTGGAAAAGACCTTTGAGATCATCTGGTCCAACCGTCCACTTGCCAACAATATCACCCACTAAACCATGTCCCCAAGTACCACTTCTACCTTATCCTGTGTCACAGGAGGCTGGCAAGGACCTGGCTTGCTATGGGTAGCACATGAGGGGTTGCAGGGTGACTCCACCTGTACCAGGCAGCATGATGGAGGCTTTGGCCATGGCTGGAAGAGGTGCTTTGTACCTTGCATCAATGGGCTAACCAAAGCAAAGGCTTTCAGACCTGTTAACTCAGATTCAGGGAGTCTGAAGTAATATATTAGGTCAAAAACTCCATTAACTCAAGCTGAGTAAAAACATCACTGTCAACCACTATCCAAGTTTAACACAAACCTCTTTGGCTCCCTGGTTCAAGCAATTTTATCAACATTTGATCTCCTTTGACATCAGAGTTGGCTTCTGTCTCTAGATCATTTTGTCTAGACTCGATGTTTACATTAGACTTACCCAGATTGGCACCGTTTGCTTGGCAATCTCTTTGTGCGCGCGTGTGTACGCTTATTGCAGCTTTGTTTACGCAGCTTCCCACTGAGTTTGTGACCAAAAATAAGCACAGAATTAAATGTAAGCAATACTCAGTGGGATACTAAATGCATTTTATAGGGTTTGCCTCTGAAGCAAAGGATATGAACTGATTTTCAGGCATCTACAAAGGCCCATAATCAAACCCAGATCATCAGACAAGAGTGATTGTTCGGGTGAGCTAAATTTCTTCTGCTTTTCTCCATTGGAACAATTACCGAAACCTCAATCATGTTCAATATGTAAAGTGGCAGCAAAACCCAAATCTCAAAACCTTTGCAGGACACTATTTTCTATATATACATACTCTAACCCAGGGCTAGGCAGTCAGTGAAGAGCTGTGCCTGTTCACTGGCCTTTGGAAAAGAGCTGAAATTATATTAATAAAAGAGGAGCTTCATAGTTCATGATGGGTGGAGGTTGTTACTCCATCTAGGAATCAGCACTTGAAAATCAGTTTCTTCTTAAATACAGAGGAAAAGGATTTTTGAAGAGATAACGTATAAAGTCATGGATCTGAAAGCCAGACAACATTGTCAAATTACCCAGCTGCCCTCCTGCAAGTCACAACTGTAATATTTCAGAAGGCAGTTCAGATGTGCATCTCTGACTCGAGTTATCCTCTAGATAAACATTTCTCCTTGGCAGCCATGATTTCAGCTAGATTTCTTCTTCCATCATTGCTCTTTGTTTGTCCTGAGTAAGAAGAACAAAAATATTAACTGTAACTATAAAACCAATATTTGGTCAACATGACTATCCAGGTCTTGAAAAGAGGAAGCGATGTGAACGTTTGGGGTATGACTAAAGCCAGCGAGGGAGCAAAAGAGTTCATGGGAAACTGCAATGTTTGCTTTCACCCAAAAGCTCCCAAAACTTAGCATTTTGTTCTCGTTTGTGTTAGTATTAATCGCTCTAATCAAGTTAACTATCAAGATATTGTGTAGTCCTGGGTTCTTCTTTCTTCTAAGTGTCTCTTCCTGGTCATGTTCCCACGACACACGTTGGCTGTGGCTTGGCTGCTCATTATTGAGAATGAGACTTCACAAAAGGACTAGGATGAAAGTTTGTCCAGGCAGAAGGGAACAGCACAAAGAAGAGAGGCCGTAGGTTTTCTGCTGCACCCAATACTGCTATGAATGGATTTTGTCTTTAGGAGACAGGAAAGATATTTTGATTTAGTTAGCAAAGCAGTTGTTTTTAATGGGTTGAGCTTTCTGAAATTACACCAAACACTTTAAAAGGTAGGGCTTGCAGCAGCTCCCCATCATTTGGAAGGATTCTTGTGCAGCTCTATAGAGTTTCTATTGATTTTCTCAGACTCGTTTTTTCTTCTAGCCATCAGATCCATGTGACCTCCCCAGATGATGGCAGATCTCCAGCAAGAGAGCTTGAATGGCACACAAAAGTTATGTATGTATTCATGGCTGCAAACAAGCAGCTCCTGAGCCAATATAATGAGTACAAGGCGCAGCTGAGCCGATACGGAGTAACGTGTGGATGTCAATTTTCAGCCAATAGTGAGGTGTTGGCACACAATTGTTTGGCAAGCCCTTTGCCCTTTATGTGTCAGAAATGGTGTGTCAGTGCCTTTGTACAGCGAATGGCACTAGATGTTACGGGAAGTGCTCCTTGTTGCTTTAGGTTAGCTCCCAAAAAACTGCAAAACCCTCAGAAATTAGAAGTGAATCACAGGTCATTTGTGTTGCAAAATTTCAGTGATAACCCCTGGTCGTTCAAACCTTCCCTTTCACATGTAATCACATCTTATGAGCTGTGGTGTGATGTTCCACTTACGTATATGGAGTAAGAACCGATGACTCACACCTTTTCCCAGTTGTTGTACAGGCAGCCCTTCCTATGTAGCGCTGTGATATATATCTGATTATGATGATAAGAGGTTCATGGCTATGCTTTAGCTCGTGGTGTAATTTCCAGACTGTATTCTGGAAATAACACAGCTAGAAATCCCAGCTTGTCCAGTTGGTCATAAAATGAAGCCCATTAAGGGCATCAGTGGAAAAAGCACAGGCCAAGTTTGTTAGAAGCATAAACTTACAAACCTATAAAGGAAATTTAATGTCAAAAATAACATGCAGGCTCTGGAGAAAACCTTGCTGGTGTTAAGATATGCAGAATAACCGAATAAATCTGCTCAGGTCCTCACACAATCTTCTGTCTAATTAGAGCAGCCTCGGGCAGAATCTGTCTGTGCAGAGATGGAAACCTGGGGCTGGGGACAGGTTGCTGACCTGCACACGTGGTGGGCTCATGGACCTTTTTTCCATGGCACTCCAGGGTTTCTTCAGAGGCATTCATTAAGATCTTAAACAAGGCTGGATGAGATTTCTTCTGTAGAATCGGATGGGAAGCAGGTATGGTTGACAAGTGGTCCTGCGATGGAAACCTGACAGCTGTTGTACACAGAAACCCCTTTCTATACAATTGGCCACTAATTTTAGGGAATAGAGGGGAATTGAGGAAACGTGGCGCATTAAGCGTTATGATTCCAGGAACAGCTATTCCCAGGTTGTCTATTTTAAGCTAGCCAGGCTTCCCAGGAAGCCCTGACAGAGTTTCCTAGCTGTTGTGAGCAGTCACCTTGCAAAGCAAAGCTTGGCGTCATTCTTGTCCCACCTTGCTGCTCTGACAAGCTCTTCCAAAGCCTCCTTCCAAAATTTCTCGCACAGAAAAGTGTCAGATTTTCTTGAGTAAAGGCTGTGTCCTTTGGACAATAGCAGTCATCACAACCATCTCCTGTGGCAATGAGTTCCATGAGCTAAAAAGATGCCTGAGGAGCTATTTCCTGGTATTCTTTCACTTTCCACCAGCTGTTGATGTTATTATTTAACTCATTATTAGTTTCAAGTATGATGCAGCATCGAGCAGTTGCTGTTCTTATTAAGGAAGGATAATTGGCTGTCTGGCCCCCGCTTGGATGAAAGCACATTTTTCTCTTGGGATTTCTCAGTGTTAGTCCATTTCTGGCAATAAAAGCAGATAGCTGTGATTTTAACGCCTTCCAAAACTTCAGATTACTGCAAAAGTGAAAATCAGATAGCGAGGCAAAATGGACAATATTTCCCCTGAGGAGTTCTTCACACGGACAGCCAGCAGGACGGTCACTTATGTGCACCATGAGTTCTACTAAAATAAACACACCCTCCAAACTTCCTGGGCTCTAATTCATCCCGCTAAATTTGATTATCACTTAAGTCATTTAGAAAGCAAGGCATTCCCTGTGTTGTAAGAGTTTATTCACAAAGTCAGCTAAAAGTGATAGACACTGCACTAATTCAAACCAGAGTGTGGGGGAAAAAGGAGTTATGAAAACTTGGCTTAGACTGGAGACCAGAGAAGAAGTTAAAGGAAGAGCAGCATTTTTGAGGGAAAGGCGAATTGAAGGAATGAAGTTTTGAAATTCCTGTCTTTCCTGCCTCCCCAGCAAGCAGGAGAATCTAACGTTTGCTGGCTTCACGGGGAACAAAGCAGAGCTTGAAGTTTAAAGCCTCGCTGCTCCCATTAGCTATGTCGCCATTGCTGCTTAGCCTGAGCTCCAGCTCTTGTACACACACCAAAATTCTCCAGATTGCTCAGAAATGGAGTTTGGTTGGTTAAAAAAAGAGGCTCTCCAGAAGCACTGGAGCACCAGAGAGGAGCATCTCTTCACCACGCTCTGCTCTTGGGAAAGGCAAAAGCGGGCAGGTTTTCGGGGACGGTGAGCTAAACCACCCACAGACCCATGCAGCGCTGCCTGCAGCCCTGATGCAATCTCTCTTCCAAAATATGTAGGTCCTGTGCCTACTGCACATGGCTGAGTTATGGATGTGAATGGGTTTTCCAAGCAGCCGCTGACATCCCAGCTGATGAGATGACAGCCTGTGAGCGAGCATCGCTGCACACAAGCGGCAGGAGAAGATGCCATCCGTCCTGCACGGCCACATAGCTCTGCACCAAATCCCACATAAGACTTCTAGAAAGCCTCAAATAATTAACAGCATGAAGTTAACCGTATGTCAAACATTTCACGGCATATATCCAAACTGTAAATGAGTATCTGTTAGAACTTTATTTAGAGAAGCAAAACGCTGGAGGAAGATTTATTTTTGATGTGTCCAACACATTTGCTTACCCATTTCCCCCTCTGAGAACTTTTGCTGTTCATTGTCCCGGTCTGGGCTCAGCTCTAGTCCATTTACATCCGATTTGTCTGCCCTTAGCATCAAATAAACTTTGAAAGAAATCAGAAAATGCAAGGGAGATGCTCACTGTTTTATGTAGCTGGAAGAGAAGTGGGAACAGAGCTGTGTGTGTAATTGTTTTTTTGCATCCTGGTAAAAATAAGAGAATGAGAGTAGGCCTACAGACATACCTGCCATGCAGGAGCCAGAGAAATGTTCGTGAGAGCCTGTGCAGTGCTGAGCCTCTGCCTGGATGCACCAAGAAGGAAGCAAGAGACTGCAGTAGCTGCAGCTGCTCCATCCTAAGAGTCACAAGGAAAACACGCCATGACATGG
Source organism: Anas acuta (assembly GCF_963932015.1). NCBI lineage: Eukaryota > Metazoa > Chordata > Aves > Anseriformes > Anatidae > Anas > Anas acuta. The sequence continues at coordinate 5,025,332 of NC_088986.1, forward strand.
AAAAGACATCAGCTGGACATAAGTACCCACCATCTAACCACTAACACGCTTGGGAGAATTGACTCAAGCATTTCAATCACAGTCCCAGGAAGTGAGTAGGTTGGTGGTCTTAGACCTTCAAAGCAGTGAAGAGGAGATGTGTCAATAAACGCGACATATTTATACCCACTCACAAAGTGCAAGCAGGCAGATTCACATTCAGTCAGAACAAGTCAAGTAGGTCCACTCTGCTTGACCTCGAGACTTACAGACCTCAGCTGCAGATGCTTTGGGAATTGGTGTCTTCGCAAGGAAAGCATTCAGCCTTTTGGAGCATTTCTTCCAAAATTTCTATCCAGGTCAAGAAAATGGGCAACCTGATTAATCTGCCATCAGGAATGTCTTTATTAAGACACTCTAAAAGAGCCTGGCTGTGAACAGGGATTGGTAGATTACAGTTGCCAAACCAGGCCATGCCTTGTGGGCACAGCATCTAGGGGGTTACCTGTGAGCCCAGGCATCAGCCCATTTCAACTGCTCTCCAGCATATGAACTGCAGGAACCAGAGACTGGCACTCACAAACACACTTCATGTCTTTCATTGTAAAGGTCTGACTCCTTTTCCTGAAGCTTTTAAGTATGGTCCTTTGAGCTTAATTAAATGAGACAGAAGCAAAAATCAAGAGGCCTCCACTTTGGAAAGAGCCGTGTCACTCATTGATTTTTAACCACAAAACACGGGACTCTTTTCTTTCTCTCTCTCTCTCTCTCTTTTTTTTTTTTTTTTTTTTTTTAGCATTAACTTCACAGTTTCTTTTCCTTTGAAGTTGCTCAATGTAATCAGAGCCCGAGAAACCACACTGTCCCCATCAGCACGTTGAGGCGCCCCTCCTTCAGGGAGTGGAGCCACCAAACAGCCCCTGGGATAACACTTGCATCCTGACAGGCTGACTGTCATCACAGCACCACCAGGCAAGCAAGACGTTTGCTTTTAGCTGCACCCAACACCTCATTTACATTTCCACTTCCTATGAATCCTGTCAGCCTGACACACCACGTCGCTGCCCAGAGGCTGTGGCAGAATTTCCCTGGACCACGTGTATACAGTATTTTTTGCAAGGTTACGGCTATGCTGATGAGCCATGGCAGCTCCATCTGCAACCACCACAACAAGTCTTTTTTTTTTTTTTTTTTTTCAGACCAAAACTGCAAAAGTCTTTGGGGCATTAGATTTCTCTCCAGATGAACTCATCTGTCACCTACATGACTTCTGAGATTGGAAGCGCATATTGTCAATAATTGCCTACCTAATACAAAACTGTGTACAGGTTTAAGGATAAGGGAGACTGTAATAACTGTATGTTGTCACCTCCTGTCTAAACCAGGCATGAGCCTTGTCCTCTTGTCACCTTCTGCCTCACTTCGTCATGAACCTTGTCCTGAAGAGTTTCTCCATTTGGTCCCCAGGGTGTGTCTGAGACATGCTGAGGCTCTAGAAGGAAAGAACCCAACCATGACACGTGCGAGGAAGAATCCTACAAATCAAAATCATTACTCCCAAATCTAATCTTTTTAAGGTATTTTATGGCTAACTACTTTCACCACTAAAATTGTCCATTCTTTTTCTAGCCCGCATTTATCTGGACATTGCATCCAGACATTGTATCTTCTTGTATCCCTTTGATGTGCAAAGGAGATCCCATTCCCAAATTCATGTTCCCCAAAATTTCAAGTAGATTTGGGCAAGACCTTTTCATATAAAATTTAAGCTGTTTGAGCAGTCTTTAAAAACAATGAGGAGAAGGGAAAACAAAACAAAACACAAAATCCACCACATTCCCATACTATTTTGTCATCAGCAGTACCCAATCTAAAATCAAATTGTGATGCTGTAGGAGTGTGGAGCGTAGGAGTTTTACAGAAGTGTGAGACAGAATCCTTCCATTCTCCCAGTTCAAAGAATCACAGTTTCCTTAACTCTGAAACCATCAAAAAAAAAAATGTTTCTTGGATGTTCTCTGACACATAAGCCACAGTTTCTCAAAGTCAGTGAGAGCCTTTTCACCTCCTTGTGGGTATTTTCTCAAGTTCTGACTTCCTTTGTAAATGAAGCTGGACTAAAATCTCCAAATCCTACAATCATATGAACTTTACAGCCTATGCAAGAGAAAAGCAGCCAAACAAACAAACAAAAAACATATAAATGTATGGAAACGAAACAAAAAAAAAGATTTCCCCAAACAGCATTCACTGATAACAAGATAGCTTTGTGATTGATTTCATTTTTTAATGTATTTCCAAGACAAAACAAAGAAAATATATGATTTCTCCAAAAGGTCAGTTCCCAGAGTAGACATTCAATGACAGCATCACAGGAAGATAATTTTTCCCATCCTTTCTAAGTTCCCTGCCCACTGAGAAAAGGACATCAGAAGGAAGAAATCCCACACAAAAGGGGTGGGTATAAGGACATGTCTGATGGAACTGAAATGATTCTTTCTGGCTGAGCTGGTTTGAAAGCGCTCTGGTTGAGCAGCCTGTCGTCTACTGGAGATCGCCCAAATCTGAGGTCCCGCTGGGGCTCATCAAAACAGGCTGTTTGCTCATTAGTCTGACATGACAGTGCCAAACATCTGTCCCCGGAGGAGTTTCTCATACCTGATGAGATCATGTTATTTGGTTTTGTTTTTGTATTTTTTTTCCCCAGGTTGGGAATGGCGAGTTCCTTTGCTTTGGGGGGAAAATCTGCCCTTGGAGAAGGGCCGGTTAGCCGAGCCCTTGGCCATCAAGCAAAGCCAAGATCACCTGCCCACGTAGCACTCAATGGAAAATGTCTATGATCCCTGGTCAACAGGAGATTAAAAGGTGATTTAGCCTGAAGGAAGGACCACCCTTGCTGCAGTGCTTCAAGTTAAGCTAAAGGAGAAATACCTGCTGTGAATAACATAATATATGTAAGCTTCACTTGGACTTAAAACCAGGCTTTGAAAAATAGTCATGGGGGAAGAAAACACCAACAAATCAAAAGTGGCAGAGGATAAAGGCAGATTTCAGAGAACTGTGACCAAGAAGGCAGGCTCTCATGGAAAGCCGGCCAGAGCACGGCCGTCCGTGAGCTCACGGGTAACATCCTCCCTGTGAGGGAGGATTTGGAGAGCCAAATAAGTCCATGAAATTCACACAGGGCCTTCAGGGATGGGAGATGTATTACACTTAAAGAAACACATTCCCCCAGCAAGACCAAAAAAGCCCTTAAGATTATCACGCAGGTTGGTCCAGACTCCCTGGCAGGATTTTCACAGAGAGTGATGGTGTGGTGCTCTGTGATAAATCACAAACCACTGCTGCACGGCAGGAGCCAGGTTCCTCAGGAACCGGTCAGCATCTGCCTGGGGCAGAATGGTGCTGGGATGTGATGCTCTGACACCCGGAGTCTGAGCAAGACTTTTCAAGGCAGAATTTGGCCTTGGCAGTGATGTCTGCATGGTGCTGGATAGAGGAAAGCTGCTGGGAATTGTGCTCTTGAGGGAGATTTCACAGGGGAAACTGGAGAAATTGTTCTACTATCTTGGTGGAGCCCAGTTATTCCTGGGCAGGCTTCCTTGCTAGTGACAATTTCTTATCTGCTTTTGGTTAAGCACAGAGATCATAGAAAATAGTCTTGGACTGAGTGATTGCAACTTTACATACTTTAAGCATAACTACAGCTTTCAATATCAAAAAGGAAGCAAAGCTAGAAGAGACAGCGGGACTTAAGAGCACAGTGACTGCCATGATGAAGGGGACTGGGATTTCTGTTAGGGAACAACACCAAAAATGCCTTTAGATAGATATTCCTGGTGAATATCTGATATTCCTGACTTACATTGATATCTTATGATGGCAAAATTGTAGGAGTCTTGGCAAGCACACAAAAAGAACACAAGAACAACGAATGAAGCATCTTAGAGGATGGAGAGAGGAGAGGTACAAGGAGAACTCTCAAAATTACCCTCTCTAGACCTTTTGATGAGAAAAAATGCTTCAGATGGTTTCCAGCCACAAACATTTAGAGCTTGGAGAGGGAAAAAGGGTTGTGGTGCAGTAAAAATGGAGCAAAAATAGGAGAACCGAGGGTTACTCTAGGCAGCCTGCCACCCATCCTCTGGTGCTCAGCGAGGTGCTGCTGCAGGGTGTAGGGTGAAAGCAGGACTGAAAGTGGAAAGGATGGAGCTGAGAGGAAACCACAGTCATAGCTTCATGTGGGGAAACCCAGAGGGACTGGGAAATCTCCATCCTGGGGTCTGAAAAGAACAGGCATAAGGAATTGCAAGTCAGAAGCACGGATTTGTAATATGCAATAACTGCATTTAGGGAAAGAAGTAAGGAGGAAAGAACAGTTTTGGCACCATCAGACTGCTGAATCTGTATTGACAGCACAGAGAGCTTTCAAAAGCAGTTTTTCAAGATAAATTAGACTTTGTGAATCAGGCTCTGCCTCCACTCCGGTTTCTTCCAAGAAACGGGTCCCAGCTCTCGCCTGGCAGGACGTGAGTCATTCTGACCACCCTCAGTGAAAGTCGTGTCCGTGTGGGAAGAAGAAAGCCCCTGGCACACAGCATAGATGTTGCCTTCCTGGGCATCATCTGGGTAACACACTTCGAGCCCGAGCTGCCACTCGTTTTTGGCAAATGACTAATAATGACTTGCAAAACTTGCTACTGTGTTTTTCATCAGGGCTTCTCCAGGGATATGTTTCTGGCACAGAGAGCACTGCTACCATCATGACAAAAACAATTAAGCTAGTAAGAAAAGCAGGCCAAAAAGATGTAAGGTTATTGTCTGGGTGAGGGCAGGGAGAATTACTGAGATGAGTTGTCTACAAAACAGCTTGAGACAGTTGATGTCTTATCATGACATCATGAGTTATGTTGACTTGGTTATGATGAGTGATAATCACGACAAAATCTGCTCTAGCTCTGGCCTTGGGAGACAAAAACCAAGGGGAGGAAACAGCAGAGGATGGAGGAAATAAATATATAAACAAACAAATAAATAAATAATAAGAAATACAATTAAATTGAAAGCAACAGGACAAAATGCTTCAGTACATATTAAGCCAGCAGACATTGGTTTAAATTATAGTGTTTGAGTGGGGAAAATAACTCCATTAAAGCAAACAAGGATGGCCTCATAGTATGAATGCACATAAAGCATCCCGAGGAGGATTAGGGCGGCACAAACAACCCAGAAAAGGTACATGGACCTGGTGTACCCAGGCAGAGAGGACATTTAGGAACTCTGCATCCAGTTCTCATTATACTGCACCTTTCACAACTCCACCTAGCATCCCTATAAAACCCTGAGAGGTTTTATGCCTCCGTATGTGCCCAGAATCTCACTGCTCTGATTGTCAGAAAACTGTCCTTTTTCTTCTAATTTTCCTTGCTTTAAATTTATGCCAGGACATCTTCCTGATGGGAAACCTGATCCCCAAGCCTCTCCCTGCCCCACAAGCAGGGGGCAGCTGCTTGAGACACCCACCTCTGAGAACAGGGCTACAGACAAAGCAACTGAGGCAAGAGCTAAGGAAAGCTGGAAGCAGTGCAATGACTTGTGTTAACTTTAAATTGTGCAGGTTTCACACAGAAGACTCAGGTTACATTTTGCAAGCAGGGAGGTGCAATCCCAGGCATAACAGCGGAGCCTTCAAAGCAACGCAGAGATGATTTCTTTGATGCTGCCTCCGTGCCACCCCCTACCGCGCAGAAAATTCAGGATCCTTTCAGGTTTGCAGCACCGTTTTCTGCTGTGCATCACCATGAAAAAGAGTCAAAATACCTGAGCTTTCCCTCTGATTTCTGGGCAGTTGGAAATGGTGGGCATACCTATGCAGGCAGGAAGGAGCAACCTGCCTGCCTTTGGCAAAGTTCATCACCCAGGAGCTCCAGTTTTACCCATACCCTGGAGTCACACGTGAAAGAACAAGGCATTTATGGGTTTTGTGGGATGTTGGCTGCCCGAGCTCTCGTGGAGGGCTAACTCAGAGCACAGCCAGCCCTGGCCGAGCTGCCCGCAGACCACCCACCACTGCCATGTCCCACTTGCAGCCAGCACTTGTTCCCCCTTGCTCCTCCAGCATCTCCAGGACACCCCAGCACAGCAAGGGACCAAGTGCAATTTGAAAGCGAGACAAACATAAATAGTTGCAGGTTTAGAAAATACGAGATGGAGATTTTGTGATAGAGCTGTCACCCAGTGAGACATAACTATAAAGTCAAAATGAATAACCTGTCTGGCTCAGGAGCATGGAAAATGCACTTAGGGCAGGAGTTATGCAACATGGCAAGATGTTTATCAGTCCTATTTTTTTAACTTTCTTTCTGAAATTGGAACTCAGAGCTGAAAAGGGGGGTGCTGGGGTGAGAGGGGAGGGAGAGAAAATGGGGACTCTTCATTTCTCGGGTTCCTATTTCAAAAGCATGACATGGACACAACGATCCTGGAAATGATTTAGAAGGAGCCTGTGGTTTGCTCCCCTCTGATTATTTTCAAGGAAGATTCAGATATGACAATAGTGAGGGAAAGAGGGTTAGACCCTCTCCTACCCCACAGCTCCTTGGTATTAACATTAACGTAGCCAGGGCTCAGCGTGGGAGCGGGGTGCCCAAGCGTGTCTCTGCTGTGCTCAGTGACACGGGATATTGCTTCAGTCTCCTGCCTTTGTACTCAGCAACACCTTAAAAAATGCTTTTCACAGAACATTGAAACCAAACCCAAATGCTGCTGCCTGTCCAAGTGCAGAGGAGATGACAGCTGAGAAGTTCGGGTGAAATCAGGAAAAGTTTGTATGAAATGCTTGTGGGTGGTAGAGTGATGTAACCCTTTAGGTAGCTCCCAGCATTTTGAGGTTAGCCCTCCATTAACTTTCCATTTAAAAACTGGCAAGCTTCACGCAGGCATTGCAACACCCGATTTCCATGTGCCGGAGGGGTGCTGCTCCGTGGGCTGCCCCCCGCGCCTGCTCCCCCATGCGCCGACCGGTGCTGCTCTAAATACCAAGGGCCAGAAGCCACTCGCTCCTCCTCAGAGAAATGACTCAACACCCCCAGCCAGAGACACATTCCGGAGTGCAGGAAAACAACTAAAACCTTGAGTGGTCTTGCAACATCCAGCCTCTTAGCAGGGTGAAGCAATCACCCCCACCAGCTGCTTTTCAGCTCAGCTCAGCCCAAGGCTGACTTCAGAGCCCGGCCGGAACCAGGAGCACTTTGCTCTTCCCTGATTTATGGATTACCTGGATCCAGAGTGAAGTGGCAGCACCCTTCCCACCCCAACAGCTCAGTGGGGGCACTGGGCTGGATGCTGGATGTCCCTAAAGCACAGAAAACACTGGGGCTGGGCTATGGGCAGAGGGAAACAGCCCCAGCTCCCCTCTGCAGGGATGCAAAACTGGGAGGAGGAGCCACCTCCTCGCCTCACATCCTCTGTACTCAGGAATTATAGCTAGAGGAGGGTTGCATTTTGGCAGCTTACCTGTTACATTCAATTCGGTTGAAGTATTTTCTTTTCATACACAAGGTTGGAAAAGAATAATGCTATAGGGAGTTAAGAAAAAAAAAAAAAAAGGAGAGAGTACGTGTATTCAGTGGGAAGGAGGGTAGCTTTCCAAATTATTTTTTTAAGTTAAAATTTTGGAGATACTGCAGTATGTTTTTATTAGTGAAAAACTAGTGATAAAAATGAGCATTTTAGAGCTAAAAGCAGTTCAGTCCTAGCGGGTGTTTTATGATGTTAACGGAGCCAAGTGAAGAAAACATCTAGCCATTACAGATGCAATTATCTCTTTGAAGTGAAAACACCAACTTTGGGGAAAACAGCAAAATGCTTAACTTCCAAAATATTTAAGTTATTTTGAGCATTCAACCAGTAGGAGGGAGCAAAGCAGGGACAAAACTACTCGTGTAGTGCTTCCAAATGTACATATACTATTCACGCTTTTCATAGCTGAACGGTTAACAACAAAGACAATTACATTCTTGCTACAGCTGATTAAACAGTTGATCCCACGGACCCCAGGCTTCTCAGACATGGTTGTTTGCTGTAAGCATAACCAGCAAAACAAAAACAAGGCTAAAGCGGAGATGTTCATCCGTCATGGCTCTGGTTCAGGACAGCAACCCAAGCCAGAGTCATGCATAAATATGAAACACGTCCTGTTTACACTAAAATTAATATGGTTTAACCCGCACTTAATGAGGCTGGAAATGTGAAGGTGTGCTTACATATGTAGCTGAACTAGGATCTGAGTTTTCAATTTGCCAGCTATCTCCAAAGAGCCCCATGCACAGGGGGCCTGGATCCCTCTTTGCTTCAGGGGTGAACATCCCAGCATTTGTTCCATGTTTTATCGGCCGTACCTATAAGAAGACCCACCTGCCCAGCTGGGCAGCTGTAGGTGATGGCTCAAGTGTGCAGATGGTTCTGTTTTTGGAACAGGTCTGGTTCCTGTTAAGCCTGTACCATAAGCACATCACCCAAGAGCCCACTCCTCACCAACAGCTCTTTCCCTTGGGCATGGTGAGATATGTTGCACTGAATATTTGCCTTCTGGAGAAATAAGTCATGTTGTACTTTAGTGATCTGTCATCTCAGCAGGCATATACTCATTCCTTGCTGACTTCCTGTAAATTCCTCTCAAACTATTTTACATTCAGCTTTGTTTTTCCTTTTTGGAAGTACTGAATGTTGTCTTCTTAACAGGCCTTTGCAAGAAACAATTGCATTTATATTGGCAAACCTTTTTTCAAGATATTACTAAATCTCCAGTCCTTTCCCTGTGGGACAACAAATGTTGGATAAATAAGAAGAAAGCTGGCTTCTGACCACTCTTTGCAAAAGAGGAAAAAAATGTGCTTTACTATGTGGCATAATAGATAGTATTTCCACATAGTAAGACAGCAACCATTTCTGTGGAAAAGAAATACTGCAAGCCTTTCACATTTTTAGCACAACTACTCTCTCCAAAACAGAAACTTCTCAAAATATTCTAGAAGTGAGTCCATATTTCATATTCAACATCCATCAATCACTTTTTTTCTTCTCTATATCCAGCCATTCCATTAGACCTTCTGTGCTATTTTTCTTACAGCAAATCTCATCCTGAAACACAGTTGACCTTTTTTGTACCGGTCAGTGGTGTGCACACTATAAAAATGCTCCTCCATATTCCCATGTTGATACCAAAGAGTTCCAGTCATAAAAAGTGTATGAACAAGAAATATGTATCACAAATATATCGGCATTAAGGGGGCAATGCAGGTTTTTACTCCAAGCTGTCTTCTTCACACCCCTGGTGCAGTGGAGCTGTTTTGGTACATAAAACACTGTGTAAGACGCCAAGAGAAGACAGAAGAGCATCCTTTAATGTCAGTACGTAGCCTGGAGCCCACAGTCACTGGGTCCTGTTGCATGACATGAAGCTGAAATTTACAGCCAAAGCAGCTAGCAGTCACCTGCCACCCAAGGCTACGATCTGCTCTCTCCAGCACCCAAGAGGAAGCCTCAGGTTCTTGGTGCTGGTGTTTTTCCATAGCTAAGTGCCTCTGAAGCTGGAGCTCCATTTTAGAGTTAGTTAATGCAAGACAACTGGAAAGATTGCCATCATCACCAGTGGACTGTGCCCCACTGCGTAATATATTAATGGTATAAACTGCCCTGTTAAACCATCAGAGGTCTCGGGCAGATTTATTGCTGTGCCCCAAGCTCCCGCCCAGATAATACCATTTCTCTAAACAAGAGGAATGAGAGGAGTTAATCCCAGGACTGAAGGCTGGGCTGCCAGAACGCAAATTTTGCCCTGCCTCCAAACACCTCTGAGCACGCAAAACAGGGACAAACAGAGCAAGGGCCCAGCCTGGAATGAACCACCCTAATCCTGCGGCAGCCAAATCCTCCCCTACCAACCCCAGAGGGAAGTAGTTACATAGGTAGTAAGGAACTTGCAGGCAAGGAAAGGTTACCATTGCTCTTCAGAGGGCAAAGATGGGAGTGAAAAAATAAGTGTACTCTGGGAGGCTGGATTTTGCTGCCTGGGTTACATCTCCATACACTCAGCCCAGCTCACAGCTAGAGAGCCCTGCAGCTCTTGGAACCTTCTGCTACAGCTTTCCATCCAAAAACTCCACGTGGACTCACTTGTAAATGGCAAGAGATTAGAGAACTTCCAGTCGTCATCACTTATTCACAAAAAGTTTGGAAAAATCTTGCTTTCCCCAGGAAAAAATAAAAATGAAAAAGATTGGATCTTGAGGGAAGGGGGGGAGGGGGAGCAGAATATGTTTATAGTGTGCATTACCTAAAAAAAATAATTCATATGATGAATCTTTATCTTAAAAGCCCTGGACTAAAAACAAATAAATGAATCATTCAAATTATTGTGGAAACAGCCGTGTTTCATGTTATTTATGTTTAATGTTCTTTCTAGGGTTAGTTTTTTTCTTCTTATAAAGAAAGGCAGTTTTCTTAGTATTGCCGTGAATACCAATGTCAAGTTCTATTTTAACAGCGCTCAGTGATGCATGAACATCCCAGAGGCAGAATTTTAAAAACACTAAAACCATTTGTTAAAGAATAACCTAGACAAGTTGTGCAGTTTTTCTTTTCTTTTCTTTTCCTGTAAACTTCATAAAGACGGGATGAAATATGGATTCACACGGATAAGCTCTGAGCCAAAACCTGTTAAAACTAACAGGAACCTTTTCCTTGATTTTATCAGAACTTTGGAACAGAACCATACAAGTCTTTTCTTTCACTGGCAACTGGTCTTTGTGGCCAAAATTATCGATAAGATTGCAGGAAGTCAAAGCATTTATTAAATGGCTAGTGGCATGCCAACCAACTGGTATGGTACTTTGTAGTTACCCTTTAGAGACCTTTAAGCTGCCACCTTTTAAGTCTGAGACCAAAAATGCATCCCCAAACCAAGGAAGCCTTTGCCACGTTGCAGATAGAGAAAAGTTTTTCTGGTCTCAGAGATAACCGGCTTTTTTAGGTGGTGGTGGTACATGAGAATTAACTTTCCTTTCTGATCATTTATTCTGAGTTTGGAAAACAGACAGTTGCATGGGCATGGAACATCAGGAGGAAATGTAAAGAGCAAAGAGATCTGAATAAAGACACCTACGAACAGAAGGAAAGTGGGATATTATTTCTTCTTTGAATTATGATGCAAAATTCATGTTTCAGAAGGAAGCAATAATTAGAAGGTGAAACAAGTGACACAGCTGGTCAAGCTTTCAGATAGCTCTGAAACACCAACACTGCCCCTCATATCTTTAGCTCCTTTTTTTTTTTTAATGTGAGTAAAATACAAATTTAAAACAAAAACAACACCATGAAGCCTGCTGAAACCTCCTCACTTGAACTCTTCTATACTTTGAAAGCAGCAGCATTCCTTTACATATTTGAGTTTATTTTTGATGTAGTAGCAGATTTTGTTAAAAGAAATACCATGAAATTCCTGTGCAACCCTATATGGGAAACTAAATTAATAACCATGTAGCCATGTACCCAGCACCGTATGAAGCCCAGTCATGCCTTCTGTGAGCAGCAGGTTTCCTTTCACCAAAATTGGAACCTCCTCCTTGCTGGGTCCTGTCTCAAACAGGTTACCTGGCACGATTCTATTCCAGAGCGCTTCCCTTTCAGTGTTCTACTGTGGTGATCCTAACATCATCCTTGTACAATTAGTTATCAAGGCAGAAATATTTTTCTTCCCTGTTATACATCTTCTCACCTTGCTTTTCTTGCTTGTATGGTTTGCACTCTACATAGTGCACCAAAGGTGCAATATTAGCTCTGCTAATTTTGGCTAGTTTTAGCCATGACTTTTTTTTTGGGGGGTGGCAACATGGGTCACAATCCCACCCTATGATGCATTGCAGGGGCTAACGATGGGCACAAAGCCAGTAGTAAGGGGCAGAGAGAGTTGCTGAAGTCAGCAGTACCCTGGCCAGCCTGCTGGGAACATGGGTTTCAGATTCCATTGTCATGAAGGATGGATGGAGCTTACCTGGCAGAGGTTACCTACAGAGCTTTGCTCTTAATACCTCTGATGTATAAATGCATCTTTTCTTTAAGTGATTTCCTTCAAATCCTCAGCTTATGGAATACCAATGCAAAATCGTAGTGTTGATGGTTAATCCTGGGAGAAGAGAGGCTCTCCCTGGGAACCCAAGGTGATGCTCTGGGGCACTGGTGGATTAGCATCAGCCACAGACCCAGCCCCTCATTTCCTTGCATGGATTAGGCCACTTCATTTAAATAAGCCCTTTGAGTGAACAGGTGCAGGCAAAATTAGCATCATTAACCAGCTGTAAAATGAGTGAGTGGCGTGCTAAATGTCTCCGTTCAGCTGCATACCAGAGGGGTTACATACATGTGCACAAGCATGTGCTGAGGATCTCTGCGAAGCCGTGTGTTACTGAGCCCTGGTCTTCAGAGAGGTGCGAACGTTAGAGCCAGCCTTGGGATTTGTCTGTTCTTTTGCATCAAGGATATGCTTTAATATAGGCTGTGGGTAATGAAAACCCAAGAGATCAACCAGTCTCTACTGGTGCTCTTCAGTTTCTAACTTGCTTTCTTACAGAACCAAGATGTGAGTAGAAATTGCGTATTGCTACGAATAACAACAGCAAAGAAGGGAAAACCCAAAAGCAGTGACAAGAGTAACCCAAACTATGTCAAGCTAAAAACAATTTGGGGCCAAGCTGTTGACAGTAAGATGTCAGCAGATTGTAGACAAGTGTCTCACCTGGCGTCAAGCTCAGCAAGGGACTTAGGCATATGCCTAATTTTAAGCATTCAGTTCATGTATGTGATTTAATTGGTGTGTTTTGTGAGTTTTACATTTCATATATATTTAAGAACACTGCTGACTCAGGGGGTATATTCCTGTATTTACGTTGTAGCTTCAGATTTTTCATAATTACATTACCCCTCCTGCTCTCTCCGATATTTCCATCTTTCCTCTGAGGCAGGAAAAGTCTCTCTTTCACAGTTTGTTAATCAGTTTAGGATAACACAGTCTTCATGGTGTTTTCCTTGGCAGCATGCCTTGGGCTGAAATTATTTAATGATCTGAGCATTAATTGAAGATTAAGGGCTGGGGTTGTCTGCACTTGAGTCTCCCATTGAATATGAACCCAACCGAGCTGAAAACTTCCATCCTTCGCAAGTATCAGGAGTCAAAATACCAAGAAATCATGAGATCCAGGAGGCTGGTGTCATTGTGGTGCTGCTTTGTGTGGATGTCACATGGCATTTAGGTTTTTATAAACATTTTCCCAGGGAAATCAGAGAAGCTTTGTCTTAATACCGTCTCCTCATAGGCACAAACACAAACCCGGTGCGGAGAACTGATAAAATGGCCCAAAGTCACTGATTCCCTGTGGTTGCCCCTGTCGGTTTGTCCTGCCTCCCCAAATCAGTCTTTGGGGCTGAGTGCATGGATTCCCAGCAAAAACTGGTCCTGAAATAGGACATACCAATTTCACCCTGCAGCTGCGAGTTACCTGTCCTGGTCCTCCAAGGAGGGTCTGGCCTGACTTTCTCTTGTGCCCCTATTATGGTGGGCTATGTCTTTCCCACAGTGTTATTAGACAAATTCTTAATTCTTTTACTCCTCTTTTCATTTCACAAGTTTTTTAAGACAACAGCAGGTTTAAAAAAAAAAATCCATTTAAAAAATCAGCAATAAAAGTGTTTTAGGAACTGGAAGTGACGGCTTACTGATTCTTTTCCATATAGCAGGAAGACATGTGGTTCCAAAGAAAATCAAAATATAGACACACAAAAAAAAGAAAACTTCAAGAAAATTGTAAAAAGAAAATAAATTAAATAAAATAAAAATCCCAGTCTCCCCAATTAGTTAAACAGGGGAAATGAATGCCACCTGGGCTGCAGCAGATATTGGACTGTTTGGATTTTCCAGAAGAGGAAAAGAAATTCACTTTTCTCTCCCTCTCTGTCCCCACTTTTCATCTGTCTTAATTTGCTCACATTATTTTGTCAGACGTCTGCCCAGCTCCAAGTCAAACAACCTTCCTCCTCCTACCTTTCTGCAGGATAAAGCAGATCCAAGAAAGCGAATACAGAGTTTATATCTGAGCAATCTTGGCACTTGGGATGTATAAACCCAAGCTTAAGCCTCACTCTCAGTTCTAGTTTGTAGGTCATCCCTTTAAAAACCTGTTGAAAATCTTTGAATAGCTGAAATTAGCCTTGTAAATACCCCACTGGCTATGCCCACCTAAATTGAAAAGGAAGGAACACCACCACAAACAATAATAATAAAAATTCTATGAAGCCTAGATTTTGACCAGAATATTGAATAATTTTGTTATCGCATTATACTGCTTTTAGCACTGATTTGTTAAATAAACATACACAGAGGAAGAGTAACTCTGGCAAGGGGGGTGGAATAAAAGCTAACACTTCTCACTGCTGAGGTCCAAAGCTTGTGTGTGCGAGCATGTCTGCATACAGATAAAGCGCACACAGGAATTTTTCATCGTTTTGTGTTTTACATTGTGACAAGGATTTACCAGCTCAAGTGGAAAGCAGAAACAAAACCCCATTCAGGGGCAAAGCCTGTCTAAAAGACCAGAACAAATTCTGCCTTTCCCTCAGAAAGATTCTTGAGGATACGAGGAGAAGAATAAGAAAAAGAAAAAGAAAAAAAAAAAAGTATTAAAAAAAAAAGTAATAAGAATCACAGGCATCTGGGAAGATCAAGCAACAATGGCTGAAGAAACAAAGCCATTGTTTCTACAGAGGCAGAGGAGATGCTTCACTGGAGCTTGAATACCTAATAGCTACTTTTGTTGGCAACAAATGTAAAAAATAGTTATTTTTGGAGGGCTGGGGGAGAATTAGTCCTCTAAAGCAGTAGAAGATACTGCCTACAGCATATAGCATGAGCTACCCAGGTGCTAAGGGCAAGGATTCACATTTTCTTTAAAGAAATGAATGAATTCATGCAGGGGGGTAGGGAGAAAGGTGGGAAGGGGAAGGAGGTTTGGGGAAAGGAGGAAAAACATCATGAGAAATATCACAGTAGCAAAGAGGGAAGGCAGCTGAAAAAGTCAAGGATAACTAAAGAAGCACATGAAGCGTGACCTTGAAATGAGACTGATGAAGTGAGCTTTTTGGGTTGAGTGCTGGCTGGAAAAGGGGGCTTGGACCACTGCCCAAGGAAACTGCCTCCTGCTATTTAATTCCTAATGAGTTCAGGGAACAAGGATTTTGTACAGTCTTTGAAATAAACAGGATTGTGTTAAAGAAATACTTGAGACCATCATTAATTTCTACTTCTAGTGGAAACAAGCCATGAGACCCCACATCCTGGCTAATCACTTGGGTCAAAAAAGTAACATAATGTGAATTTCAGCACTATATATTATTTTGTAGGATGAAATAATTCTATATGTTCATTTCATGCCTGCAACGTGGGTCTTCAGAAGAGAAGGCTCATCACCAATTAATTATTACAGAGGTTATAATTCCTACCTTCCTGTAGGAATTCAACATTTAGTATCTTACTCTCCCCTCTTCCTGTGCCAATTTTTCCATCACTATAATTGTTCTTCCTGTTTATGCAATTCTATATGCACAGTGGCTACTAAAAGTCAGCTGTTAAAACTGTTTACTGCAAATATTTACACTGTGGCCATTAGCGAAATCTGTATCTGCGAACGGATGATGGATGGCAGCGGGTCTGATCCGAGAGACCCTGCAGGATAAACAGGGAGGGAGGCAGGGGAATGTCACGTGTGGAGGCTGGGAACGCTGCCTCCTGCTCCCTAAAAAGGCAGAAGAGAAAGTACTGTGCTGGGGACATTTGCTCAGAAAAATGGTAAGGAACACAAGGTTGTTGCTGATGCCTGTGGCACTGAGGTGCTAGAACTTGTAGTAATTATTAAAGAAGGCTTTTATAAGTAATATAAGTAATATTACTTATATTACTCAGTAATAGAAAAAAATGGGGTTAATGGGTTACTGCAGCATGTAATCTAATAAAGGTTGGGTTATATGCAGGCTAGGCTAACTCTTTGTATTGTACATATCAAGGCCATGCTGTGAGCATGGAAAGCAGGTGAAACAAAGATGTTACAATACCCAAAAAGCTACTTTTCAGCATTTAACTGGAGATGCAGAAATTAGGCCAAGCCCTGGATGATGCTGAGAAGTCCTGACATGCTGGTCCAGGTGCTCGGGGCGCTCTGGCCCAGAGGTTTCAGACATACATCAGGGAAAGCTGCATCCACCACATCCCACACGTCCTGGGCTGCTGTGCAAGGAGCTGAGACTGCCCCCAAACCCCAGCAGAGCCCCACAGGAGGCACCTCCAAGGACCACAGCACGCAGGTGTAGGACATGGAGATGTTCTCACATCACTGCACCCGGGGCCAGCATGGGCACAGTTCACACATCCCATCCCCTAACTTCCACCGTTAGCATTTCTCTGCTTTGCTAGTAGGTGTCATTCCCAATTCTTCACCTGTGCTCACTTCTGCGTGTCTGGTTTTGCTTTTAGGGACGTGGCCCATTTTGGATGCCCTTTTCTTCAGGCATGCTGGGGTCTGGGCTGCCAGCCAGCAGCCAGCAGCTCCTAGATGGATGATGAGCAGCCCACTGCCTTCCAGAAAAGATGGATCTCAAATGACCATTTTGCACATTTTTTTATCCTAGGTGTTCTTTCTGAAGAAACTGGTGAGGCAAAGCAGATATTAACGGACTCACTAAAAAAATAACAAAAGGAAATGCCCTCCAAATACAGCATTATTTGGGAACAGCAAAAATAAGTGAGTATTCTATATTAATCAAATATATAGATGCTGAAATAATGGTTTGGGCTTTGTTCAGTGTTAATAGGAGTTTTTCCACCTGGTGCTATCAAATCAGCCTTCAAAGAAGAGTCGCCCAATACAAATATACGCCTCTTTCAGCCAAGTCTGAAATCCTAACTGCACTGACGAGAGAAGCAGAGAGGTGACATTTGCTGGAAACCTCCAGGTAGACAAATGAGTATATCTTAGGATAGAAACCAGCTCCACACCATGGTCATCATCAGAGCTAGGAGTCTAATTTGTAAATCAGGAGAGCACATAACCTTAAAGTACGTGCCTAAGCTCCTTGTTTAAACCTCAGCATGTGTTTAAATGCTCTTTTGCAGGGTCAGACTATGCTGATGATCCAGCTGATGTACGTCACGGAGCATGTCCTGTGGGGAAATAACTTGGCAATTTACTCTGGATTTAAGATAGGGCTTGTGCACACATGAAAAACACTGTGTGACTTATGCCTGGATGATGTGATGGTTTGGGAGATGTTTCATGTGTTATTAAATCTGTTTGAGATTCTGAATTCCGTCTTCTCTGTTGTCATTTTAATTCCTAGACAAATGGAAAATCCACACAGAAACAACATGGCTAATAACACTGATGAGCATCCCCAAGGAGAGCAATCTCCCCAACCAATTGGCCAGTAGGCAAAGCAAATTGGGCTGGGGCATAGAGATGGACAAGGGCTCATCTGAGCCAAGAAGCCAAGGAGTCTGGAGGGAAGAAAACAAACAAACAAACAAACAAACAAAACAGGATGGGACCTTCCTTGTGCACTGTAGGGAGAAGATAAAGGCAGAGAAAATCACATAAAAATCATGTAAGAACAACAGGAAAATGGATGTAGACAATATGGGCCCAAATCCTACTGGGGAATTAGGATTACAGAAGAGTCTGAGACAAGGAGGAGCCAGTAGCTGTTTTAGGCAGGTCACGGCTTTGTGGGCATCTGTGGCAGGAGGATAAAATGATCCATGGGATGGCAGAAGGGTGACCCAGCATCACTCAGGAGCTCCTTGCAGCAGAACCGGGGACCAGCTTACAAAGCTCAACCTCTCCCTCCGCAGAGGAGCTATGCTTTGGTGTCATTCAACCCCTGCTGATCCGTGCCAGGAGCACAGTGATGTTAGTCTTCCACACACACCTGCAAAGGGAACTACAGAGATCTGTCTGGGTGAAAATGCTCTTCTCTGCTGGCTGCAAAGCAATAACCCTCCATTTGCCTCCTTGCGGTGCAGGTGCCCCTCTGATCAAAGGGAAAGCAAGTCCTTTCTTGAATGCAGCCTTTCATTTTGCACAAAGTGCCTTCCCTCGCACACCAAAATTAATCTCAGCGCAGGTAGTTTTCCGTTTGTAGCTCAGCCTTCTTTGTGGGAAAGTTTATTTTTGGCCAGGAGTATAAATGCTCAGCCCAATTAGCCATTGCTGTGGAAGGTCTCTTAAAGGCAGCCAGGGTGGGATTAGTCATTCCTGCTTTGCTCCATGCAGCACCTGCCAAACTCCACACAGCCCTTCGCTGTGTTTCACGGGGGATGGATGGGATCTGAGGGTATCATCTTTGATTTCTCTCTGTAAGGTATTTTATTTCTCCTGGCACTCCCAGAGCTCAGGCTTGGAAGTGTTTATGACATAGTTTGATGTTAATGTGAGTTTTCCGTGCCCCACTGTTGCATTCTTGCTTCTCGTTCCCCCACGTGTTACTCGGCTCTGATCTACTTTGCTTTTTTTTTTTTTTCCCACCTTTTGGTATTATGGCAAAAGTCATCCTATGGAGCAACAGGAAGAAGGATCCCAGCAGAAAGCCATTTGTCTTCTGTCTGGCTGGGAGAATAGAACTGGGCTCAGGATCTTCTACCTCTTATCCATCCTCCCCAGGCTGCTGGTGGAGCTACAGGGGGCACTGCGAAGGAGGGGGTGCTCCCTCATCCCTCTGCCTTGGAACAATTACACTGAAATTAATTAATTTAAATGCAACTGACTCGAAGCTCGTGTTGGAAAGTGGTTTCGGACTCAGGTTTTAGACGAACCTGACCTCAGATGACACCTTCAAATTCAGTTTTGGAGGCAAGAAGGTTGCATAAAACGGCAAGGCATCACCATCTCCACCATCACAGAGGCTGGTGGAGAAACCAAGAGCAGCCTTCTGCCACCTCCACCAGCCCTGGCATGGGAGGTTTTATTTCCCCCTCCCTAAAACAAAGGCAGTCGGGGCTTACAAGGAGTGCCATTGAAGTGATAAGCGTGCTCTGCTCCCCGTTGTTGACTTTCGAGTGGCATTTCCTCCGTCAGGAATGTGCCCCACAACAAGGTATTTATACCTGGCTGCAACACAGGCGCGCTTTTCACCAGTGCCTGCTGCGCATACCGCAGGGAGGTGTTGGGAGGATTAATTACTTAGTGTTTGCAGAGGGCTTTGAAGATAAAATGTGCCAAGTAATTATTATGTGTTTTACTGATTTGGGCATGTATGGGCTTTTTTTTTTTTTTTAACGGTTTGTTGATTTTGTTGACAGGTAATCTGGGACAAAGCTACATTTCTTGTGAGGTTTCTTTTTTAATATTATTTTTAATAGGCTTTTTAATTGCAGTATTTACTTTAGTCACCTATTAAATAGCTAATTACTTGTGATCCTGTTTAGATTTCTGTTTAAGACAGACAACAATTACATCTTTTCTCTCACAGCCCACAGTTACTGCATTACATGCTGGGCTCAATCTATTTTTTTCCCTGTAAACTGTGAGGACTTTCTGACTGCAACAACTTATTTTCCTGGTCGTGCTCCATAAGGTGGAATTGATCTCGGTAAAGGCTTTTCTGGGTTTTCATGAGAAAGGGAACAGGAGGAGAGCTGAATTTGACAATGTATAAACACGATTGGTCCTTTGTCTCACTGAAAGGGGTAAGCAGGACATCAGGGTGAATGGGAGAGGCCAAGACAACGGGGTATGGAAAGGCCATAGGAAACAGATGCAAAGTGCTGGCTACAAAAAGGTGCCAGTAACAAAATCTCAGCAGGTAATTAGGTTTTAATTTGAACAGGGCAAGCAAGTGGATGTCTGGGGACCGGTGACACTCCCTCCCATCTGAGCTCCATGTAAAGCCCCGATGGGAACATTGGTGCCAGCAGCAGGGAGGACAGCAGAGGATATTTCATGGAGGGCAACTCAAGAGAGCTCAACCAGCCACCCGTGCACCTTTCTGCCAGTTTGATGTCCTTCACGGTATGTAAACCACCACTTCCACAAACACCCAATTAAAGAGAAAGACCTCATTAAATAGAATTTGACAGGTTGCTTCTATTTTACTTCCTCACCACCTAACACCAGCGCTAAACTTCTCTGCAGCATGAAGGAGTTTGTGGAGGGTCAAACCTAGCTCAGAAATTGCCACCACCGACAACCAGCCACGAAGAGTCTCCTCTTTTGTATGCCCTTAACCCAATTTATTGCTGCTCAGTAACCTGCTACACAGGCATTTGTAAGCTGAGAGAAGCTTAGATGAGATTACTTTTTTGCCCATCCCATGTTGAAAGGACAACTAGTCTCGCAGGCTGAGCTGAAGACCTTCCCAAGAGTAGTACGTGAAAACGAAATCTCTTTTTCTTTTTTTGCTGAGCCAGCATTTGATTGCACTTTTCTCTTCATTTCTGCTCTGTAGGTTTTGTTTTCCCCCACACAGACTGCTGAGGAAGCAGTTGCAGCCAGAGGTGAAAAGGAAGAGGTCAGGGTGAAGAGGTGAAAAGGAACTCGGCTGTCTGCTCAGTTATCTGCACTTACCTGTACTTGAGCCAGCATCTTCAGGTCTCACTGTCTGTTGTAAAGCTCATACAGACTTGGCCTCATCTGAAAACAAATAAATAAATAAATAGATTGATTAAATTGAACAAGTAAGCCTAACGTAGCCTGGGCATGAAGAGAACACATATGCCATGCATGTGCAAAAAACATCCCTCCTCTAAATTCAATGAGCTATGAAGTTCAAACTAAACATGAGATGCTGCAGGAATCCCCCCCACATGATGCTCTTCCCAGCACAACTCCTCCGAGATTGGAGCTGAAGCAGAGCTAGCAGCTGTAAAGGCTGGATTTGCCTCGCTGCAATGCCATCCAGAGGCCAGATGGCTCCAAGAGGAGATGCTGCCATGCACGTATGGGGAGAGAGCTGACACCTTACAGATAGATACCTCACAATGTGCCTGCCTCTGTATTTACTTTTCACAGGTTTTACAGCAGCAGCACGCATTGCAACAACAACTTTTTTGTTTTCTTTTTTTTTTTTTCTTTCTCTTTTATATTTTTTTTCCTTAGAAATTCACAGCAGGTGCAGCACTGTAAAGGATGCTCGCCAGGAGAAAAAAAATTCTTCCAACCCTGCTCATCTGCAGCCTGCCTCACCGTCTCCAACTGAGGACAAAACAATCCTGCTAATCATTGCATACATTAAAATCTTTACAAGTACAGAAGCCCCTCCAGGTGTTCTGCCTTCAGGTTTAACAGTGCCCTACATCCCAAGTATTAAAGGGCAGGCCAGATCAGGGGTATCGTGTTTTTCCAGGCACGGTACACAAAGGAACAGAAAAACAACTGTCTCATTGTTTAGAGCATCCCTAAATATTGCCAGTAAAGATCTGGTCAACTTTCCACAGGCTGCGGCTTCGGAGAATTTTCCATTGGGGTGATTTATTTCATCAAAACAGCTCTCAGGCCACCAGCTGTTAAAGCACTTGTGGAAAGGGCCAACTTGGTTCTCATTATTCACTGTAGGTTTCCCTTAATAGAATCAAACTGGTTAATAAGTGCTAATGCCGGTAACACGGTCCTCTGTACTTTGACCTAAATCCTCCTCCCGCTCCCAAGGGGGTGGATGCAGGAAGAGTGCTGCACTATTTCCTCCAGTGCACGGATGGGCAAAATTAACCCCTGCAGGCGGTCCTCACCCACCGTGTTTTGGGAGCATTTTGAGGTCCAGGCTGTGTTGTATCGGGTACAGTGCAAAATCCTGCCCAAAAGCACTGATCCCAAACAGTTCACGCTGCATTAGCATCCACATCATGGTTTCAGCCCCTGTTCTCCGAACTGACCTTTCCCTGTTCCACACAGCCAGTTCAGAAAGTCAAGGTTGCTTTTTTAATAAAAAGAGAAGAAGTGGCACAAACAGTTTCCTACGCTGCACAGCCACTTTGAGTACACAGTAAAAAAGCAAATATTACTGTGAAATTAAACCTTTTTTTTTTTTTTTTTTTTTTTTTTTTTTCCAGGAGAATATCCAGAAAAATCAGATCTCTATAAACACTGAAAAGGTCGTCGTATTTTTGTCAGGTTCATTTGTCACATCAGATGCAAGCGAAATGGTTCATTTAGCTTCTTTTTAGCTTCTCACATTGCTACACAACCCAGCTTGCAGTTTCAGGCATACAAACCACACGTGCTTCTAGAGGATGCACACAGTGCTGCGACAAAAGCAGCTCGCACAAGCAGGTCTAGGGCAGAGTGAGCTGGTTCAGGAAGGAGCATAGGGGTGAAACAGGGTGGCTGTATTCCCACTGCTCCCAATCCCAGCAAAAGCACACGTTGCTGCCCGAGGAATTGGCCTTGACGTACTTCTGGAGTGGAGACAGCCATCCTTAGGCTTCAGAGTTAACGCCCCAGGGCGCTGGGAGCGTCACCACACTGCCACCTCCCAGCTGCAGGAGCAGAGGCAGCGCTGACCTCCCGCGCCGCCTCTGCCCGTGCTCCCCAGAAGAGTTTTGGCAGCTGAGAGGAGGAAGGAAGGAATGTAGACTCCTCCAGCCACCGAGCTAATGGGTTTCAATGTGTAATTAGCGTCATTCTTGAAAACCCATGTCTTGTCACCACTCTAAATGTGTTCAGCTTCTGTTTCCTCGTTATTCTGGATCTAATTTTTCCACTAGATTAAGGAGATACTCTTTTTTTCCCCCAGAAAAAAAGCCCTCTCATTTGAAACAGAGTAGATGATTAAGAGATGACTGAAAACCTTCTGGCCTGCTCTTTGCATGTTAAACATTTGCCTGAGGAAGGACAAGTATCCACTACGCAGTTTGGAGGTTTGACAAAAATCTGATGTATTGAGCAAAAGCTAACAAATCCTCTGGTCATATCTAGTCCTGGGTAACACAGTTCTGAAGAACTAATTACACATGCTGACAATGAAATTAATTAAAGACTAAATTTCCTGTATTGGCAATAGCAGTTTGATGGGATTTCAGACTGAAAATCCCGAAGTCATACGCCCTCAGGGAGCTAATTTAGGAGATTAGTCAGCACGTGCTCTCATCATCATTACCAGGGAAAAGCAGGTACCTTGAGAGGCAAAGTCAACTTTGAGTCACTTGGTGGAGAGGTTCCCGCTCTACTTTCCCCTTCTCTATCTGAGAAAGCCCACTCCAGTTGCTGTAATCAGGAAAAAATGACTTGATATCTCCGCTGCTAATTGAAACGTGACTTTTATAACCCCACGGCACTTCCCCAGGTTCCTGTGCCTGTTCCCACCTCCTCCCCAGCAGAAGGCTGTGCCGTGGTGGTGGGCTTTGGGGGCACGGTGTCTGCTCCAGCAGGGTGAGCTGGAGAAACGCATTCATCCGCCTGAACACATAACAGAGCAATTCAGTTACACATTACACAACATTGCTGCTCTCTCACCCTATTTTAGCTTGATTTGATTTTTAGTTGCAAGCCAGCACAACTGCAGGGGTTTGGAGGGGTGATGCACTTTCTTTCGCTTGCCCTGAGACAGACAGACTTAGGAAATGCCACAGAAATCAACTGCTAGGAAAATGCAAGAATCGAACAGTTCAGCTTTCAAGAGTCAGATAATGGCAAACAGAAGGTTGAACTTTTCCCCTCGTGTGCATATGCATCGTGATTCATTGCATACTCCTCTTATGCTATTCCTCAGCTATTGCAGCATGCCATAATTTGTCTCAAGAGGCAAACAGTAGTTTGCAGAGCTGCATACTTGTGTCTCCGAGCAGCAGGGCAAGGCTGAGTTCACAGCAGCTCATTCCCTGCGCTGTGCCCAATGTGCTGCAAATAACAGAAAGCTTGCTGGCATCTGAGAGAAGCAAGAGCGGGGCTGCTCCCTAAAGAAAACCCAGGAAAATCAAGCAACAGCTCAGGAACAGGGCAAGGGGCAGGTGATCCTGCAATGTAGCCCAGGCAGGGTGGACAGACAAGCTCTGAGATCGAGTGGGGTCCGTTGAAGGTCTCAGGTGTGGCTGGTCAGAGCAGATAAGGTGTGTTAGTGCCCTCGGGACCCTAACCTGGTACGTGGATGTCCCTGAAACACCGCCACCTGTCTTGGACCTTGAGGCTTCTCAAGCCATGAAGCCAGTTGTGGGGTGCTGGCAAGGCTGGCTGTGCTGCTTCAGGTCAAGCAGCTTGCCCTGTGCAGGATTTAGCCCTCGAGGTGAGAAGGATTGGTAGGATTGGGTCACTCCTGGCAGCACCCTGCTGGGAGCTCATCACCCCCAGCACACAGCTCAGGAAGAGCCCAGCTGGCAGAGAGGGGCCTGAAGTCACGGCTTTGTGTCCAAGCATCCACACCACTGCTCCTCCCCAGCCAGCTCAGACCGGTGAAGCTTGGCACGGCAAACTTCCCCACAAAAAGGTCCCCGAGCAGACCTCTTTCACCCAGCTGCAGTGATGATAGCGCTGAAGTCAGCATAACCCTGACCCAGCCCAGCTTCCCCAGTGCTTCCCCAGCGCTGCAGGCTGAGCAATCAGCAATTCCCATGCAGATGAGCCCCAGGAGAGGAGCAGCCATCAGCAGAGGGACTCGAGCAACCATCAGCAGCAGGACTCACAGTTCTGGGAAGCGCAGCGCTCCTCTCTTAGAAATATCTCACCGCAGGAGTAATGCGGTTCAAATCTTGCAAGTATAAAAAAAAAAAAAAAAAGAAAAAAAAAAAAGAATAATGGGAACCAGATGCTGCCGTACCTTAGATTAGAATCTATGTTTAGATTTCCAAGATAATTTTTATCTCCTGTACTTTGGCTAATGTAAGGCTGATATGATAAATGGATTTTCTATGGAGGCTGAAAACAGCCCGCCCGCCTCAAAACGCAACCCGATACGGCGTTGTCTGCGGCAGGGAGACAGAGAAGAGAAACAGGACTGGCGTGAACGAGGGTCAGGTCGGGATGGAGGATGTGCTACATGAAGGAGGTCAAATGACCCTGGGCTGGTGCTGGAGGAGGAGGAGGAGGAGCTGCGCAGAGCGGTGGGAAGGATCGTCCTGCAGGGCCCCCCTGCTCCGTCCCTCCCTGCAGCACTGCAGCTTTCCCAGCCCAGGGCAGCATCCGAGAAACTCCTGGAGAACTGCCACTGCTGCAGGAGAGCAAAACTAAGGCTTTTAAACCCTGACTGGGATGTAGAAATCCCTGCACATCCACATCCTCCTTAACTGACTTGAACCTCGTTTTTTGAAGCTTTCTTTTTCCCTGTAACTGCTCTGACATCCTTTACTGCTCCCTCTCCTCATTACCACGACACCTGGATTGTCTTTTCCCACCTCTTTTTCACTGTCCCACTGAAGCAACAGCCACGAAGTTTTGGTCTTTTCTTGGTCTGCAACCAACATGGCCAATGGCATTAAAAAAAAAAAAAAAGTGGGGGGAACAAAATAAAGATTTTGTTTTTTTCTGAATTATTTTTATTATTATTTTCCATCCTGGAAACTCTTGGCAACAGAAAACTCATCAGTTCTTTCTAGCATTGTAAGTGGAGATTATGTAATATTTACAGTGATATTAATGCAATCAATCAGCGTCAGCAAGTGGAGATGTGGGAGCCAGCTATGCACATGAGAGAAAAGTGGGGAAAAGGAAAGCACAAAGAGGTCCCTGTGATGGCTGGGGAGGGATGCCAAATATTTTCACTGCTTTCCAAACTAATATGTTACAAAATAACACAATCAGCTTTGGCCCAGTTCATTAAAAATAATTAACTTGACTGCTCAGTGACTTCCCTGCAGACTTGAGATGCCCACCAGCACCTAGGCACTCGCATCAACACCTTTCCTCCTCCAGTCCAACAAGGAAGACTTTGCCCAGCCCTGCACGAGCTCGGTCCCAAACGAGGTAAAAGGACCCCTTGTTGGATCTTGGGTTACTGGGAATGGTGAAAACGTAATGGATCGAGGGCCTGCACTGAACAGAAGGGCTTTGCTGCTGCCCCATGTGCATGCAACAAAGTGCCAAGGACTGAAAAGAGGCCATTCTTCCCAAGGCATGCCTCTTGCAGCTGCCGGGCAAGGGACTTTGCAAGCCTGAGAGGCATACAAGTAGCTGCTTCTGCTGCTTTGTTTGCTTTTTCTTTTTTTTTTTTTTTTTTTTTTTTTTGTGGAAATATTGGGGTCTGGAGGGGATTGCTTCCAGAGCTGGATTTTTGCATGGCCATTGGCAAAATCTTTGGCAGCTGGGAAGAGGCAGCGTTTTGCTGTAGGATGGTGGGAAGTGGGGTCTGCAGATGACTCGAGCACGGCTCCAAACTCGCTCACTTGCTCTGCCTGTGCACAGCTGCCACCAGGCAGGCTGGAAAGGGGTCAGCAGTTGGCTCACAAGGATCTGGGACCATGCCGAGGAGCAACAGCTGGGAGGTGTGCTCTGGTCCCTGTCTACCAGGATGGAAACACACTCAAGCATTGCTAAACCCTATCTTGGAATAAGCCTTTCTTAAACAACTGCTATTGATGTTTGGGCCTCAGCTTACAGTTTGGCGGAGGCCAAGTCTTGTGATTCAAATCCTGATGTGGATTTTCTCAAGCTCTGAGGATGCCGGGACCAGGGGTCATCGCTGCTCTGGGTGATGGGCTCTTCTCCTTAGTAGAAATGTTCAGAAGAACAGGTCAGGGCACACATACATAAGCAAGATGAATATTACCTTCAAGAGGGACCAGAAGGGAGGTATTAATTTAGTTTTCTTTATTTTAAAATGTTCGTGTAAATGTCAAGATACAGAGTAGGATGGTTCTCACGCTTGTTTGACCAAGAACCATAAACGTGCTGGGGTCACGGTCAAAACAGTGGTACCCAAGGAAGATATTTCTCCATGGACTCTCTGCCAGAAGCCACCCTGAACAAAGTTCCACACCTTCCGAGAGGTTTCAGCCACCATCCTTGGTTGAAATGATGGTGGCTGATGGGACAGCAGAGTGGCAGAACATCTGCTGCTGAGCTTCTGACCACTGTGCAGATGGAGACAGTGCTAGAACGGATGCCTCCTTTAACCCTGAGTTTGGAAAGAGCCATTAGCTCAGCCCTGATTGAGAAATGCCTGTCCTCCAGAGGAAAATCAGCATGCGGGAGACAGTCTGTGTTCCAAGAGCAGACCTCCCCAACCAGTTGGTTTGCAGTAAGAGCCAGTCATCCTCCAACAAGCAACGTGTAATCACTTCGGGCTCCTTTCCATTTAGGAGAGCGACTCCTGGGGAAAGCTTGACATCAGATTCTGCCCTGGGCAGAGAGTGCAAGAGGTGTCTGAAGCCAAGTTTGGTGCATTTTTGTGTCCTGAGCCATGCTCCCTGTTCCCCTCCGACCCAGGGAGCCTGTTTCAGGCTGAATTCCTAGTGACACGAGCAGGAATTCCTAGAACAAGACCCTTGTGCACAGATGGACGAGCAAACTGTTTTGACCGCTGAGCAACCACAACCACAGCCACTTCCATTAACTCCAACCTTTTGCTCCAGCCTTAAGTTTCCTTGTATACACTTGGAAGCTTTCTTCTGGGAGAAGTTCAGCGCTTTCTGGGAAAAATGGCTCCTCTTTGCTGCTGCAGGGGCCTGTCCCTCACACCCTGGAAGTGCCTATAAGTTCCCCTAGAAACCTTTACCACTGGGGCAAATATTCTTTTCCCTTTGCCCCCAGACAAATTAATCATGTTGCATAAGCAACTAAATAGGTGGCTGATCTTCCCCTGATCTCTTTATAGCCTCAGTAGAGAGATTTTTCTTCCAGGGAGCAGTTCAGAGCAGGAATTAACTTCGTCTGCAGGGAAGAGTCTTAAAGTGTGACCTCCCCGCTGTATAGGGGAGCTGTTGGGTGATGAGCTGTGTAAGCCAGGCAGCTGAGTTAGAAGCTTTAAGCAGACACCTGAAGGTAGATGAGATGAGCCCTCCTCTGGTACTCTGCCCCTTGTGTCTCAGTCCCAGTGGGAAATGCCTTGTGTGTGCTTCAAAATCTGGCCACGTCTTCCTCAAACTGACCAAGAACTGATACTGGATGGAAAAGCAACCTGCAAGCCCAGAAACTCTCGTTTCAGAAGGTCAGAGAGGGGAGCAGCAGTCATTTTCATGGCCTGTGGTGATATTCACAGCTTTCTCTGTGTCTCACTGAGGCAAAAATTACGCAATACCCTGACCGTACATCTATCCACACTCATGATGCTTTAACAATCTGGTTTCTCAGCTAGAGTCTGCAGCCAAAGCACATTAAGCAATGGGCCCGTGAGTTGAACATATGCTATCAGTGAGGTCTCGTTTTATTGTTGCCACTTACTATTTCATAACAGGAGGGGAACGCACACGGGGCTGCTCTCAGGATGGGAATAAGCAGGCCCTGAATTCATTGACATTTTGGGCCACTTGCTGCCACAAGTCCAAAAAAGCTGTCCAGTTTTGACCTGCCCAGCTAGGGCTAATGAAAGGAAACACTGATGACAAAAGCAACTGCAATAAGATCCAGAGATGAGAGCAATCACCCCGCCACCGTGTTACAGGCTAACACAGAGTAAGAGCAACTGAGCTGAAGATGAAAGATTGCCTAGCAAGAGCTGCTCACCCCAGTCCAGGAGAACCCCGGGCTTGGCCAGCAGTCCCAGCTAATGCCGAGTCCATCCTGTTTGATTATAAACACAGAGCAGCACTTGGCCGCTGCTCTTGTCTGGATTTCCATTTGTGCTGATAATACACATATTTCTAAA
This sequence comes from Anas acuta, assembly GCF_963932015.1. Lineage (NCBI taxonomy): Eukaryota > Metazoa > Chordata > Aves > Anseriformes > Anatidae > Anas > Anas acuta. Next base: position 5,054,132 of record NC_088986.1, read on the forward strand.
GGCGATGTTAATTGCTGCACTAGATTTATTAGCGTGAATATTATCCATCCCTTCCTTTCACCTCCCTCTCTCCAGCTCAATCCATCATTTTTACAAGAGGTTGAGCGGTCCGACGCGAGGACCACACCTCCTCTGCTTTCTGGGGATGGCAATGCGAACACCAGCTCCACCGTCACCCATGGGTCCAGCAGGACGAGCTCACAGAAAGCTGTGGGAAGGTGGTTGAGCCAAGCTCTTGGTTATATGACTTTCTCCTGATAGACTGAGCAGCTCAAGGTGCCAGCAACGTTGCCTCTACTTTGCAGCAGGGCAATGAGAGCTAAGAGCTAGTGGGGTGGGATCCAAACCACATCCTCCTGTCAAGTCTGCTAGAATGGCCGAGCGTGCAGCACGGAGCTGTATAAAGCTGCGAGGATAACCGCCCTCGTTTGGTGCCAGGCTCGAAGCTGAAGCAAGTTTTACAGGAGGAGAGTTACAGGCCTCTAACGGAACATAAACTGAGTTTCTGTGCGCAGCAGAAAGTGTGTGCCTGGTGTCTGTGTGTATCCCTGCAAACTGCATCCTTAAATGTAAGCGCTGGCGGTGCCAAACAATTACGATGTTTATAGAAACTGATGGCCTACATCTGTTTAAAATACTACTCGGTGTTTAGACGGATGGAATAGAAAACATTCTGCAAAGAGTAAGCAGAAATTGTATGGCTTGATGGACTTTTTTTTTTTTTAAGCAAGGACTCACACTACATTGATTAACTACTCAAACTCATTAGCACTGTGAGCACTACAGAGTGAATGCATGCCATAAACCTGCCTTCCTCTGACAGAATTAACCAAAAGTAAGGAAATTCTTCCAGAGGATAAACCCAGTTTTGGAATAGACTGAAGGAGGGATGTTGGGACCCGTATCCTAGCACCCTCACAGCCTTCCTGCTGGATCTTAAGCAACCTGGGACAGCTTCAGCAGCATCCAGCCCCCAGGATGTGCTGGGATTTGGCAGCCCACCTTCCCTCTGATGCAGCAGCTACGTACAGCACGGTAACACCCAGGTTCTCACACGTACCTGAAGTCTTGCCTGCATGGCCATCCTTATTTTGCTTTGCCACCTGAACATTCACAGCAGCCTTGCTTCATTAGCGACTTCAACTCTTGCTGCAAGTCTCCCCATTTTGGGTGACACTGCTTTTAGAACAAAAGGCCCATTCATCAGAGGAGCCTCTGGAGTTCACTTTCCAATTTTTCACATTTATCTCGGGGGGTGGGGGTGCAAGTTTTATGGACAAAACACACAGATACCCCAGAAGAGACACCCTGCTCTGGATCTCATTACAGCCAAGTCCCCTTGGGCACAGCTCCTGTGCAGCAAGTGGGAAGGTCTCTCCGTTACACAGAAAACAAATGTATGGCATAAAAAAAATCCAGCTCTGGAGCTTTCCCATAGTTAATTGCCAGGATTATTATGGTGTCTAGCTTAGTAAAAGACTTGCAGTTTCCATTCTTCTCTTCCTCCCACCCAACCCCTTGTATTTTTAAGACCACTTATGTCACACACACGCAAGACTCCAGCACGAAGAGGCAGCCACATCAAACACTGCAAACAAGCAGCCTCCATCTCTTCCAAGCCCTCACCCCTTCTCAGTGTATGCACTGCAAATTAATATGCAAATTATGTAAATTAGAAGCACATGTAGAGTGGAAGTCATTCTCCCTGGCACCGACAACCCCCAGGCCCTACACGAGCCCTGCAGCCTTCCTAATGGGATCGTGGATGTTGCTGGGTGAAGCATTGAACCCCTTTGGTGCAGCTCCCTGAGCCAGCACAGGGTGGCACAGAAGGGTACCCCACAGCAGCTGTCCCTGCAGATGAGCCAGAAGAACCATTTCTTTTCCTGCTCAGTCCCCAAACACCACAAGGCAGCTCAGGGCAGCTGGACTCACGCAAGAAGCCAGACAGGGACGGCAGCTCCCCTTCAGAGAGATGCTCTCTGGGGCACTAGGATGGTGTTAGCAATGCACTTCACAGCAAAACCACTCCAAAAGCCCTACACGTGCCCAGCTCCATGGCACAGATGCCTCACCCTGCTTGGTTTTGCTCCCACGGGGAGCACCCCATCCCCTCGGCAGCGACACCGTCCGCGTGGGGCTCTGCGTATTGTTCCAGCACTGCTGCTTCTCCCCCAGTCCTGGAGCGGAGCTGTGTAAAACATGCACACATTTTCATCACTTAACTTATGGCTGCCCTGGGGGAATCTGCATAAGATTACCCAGTGCTCTTTAAATCAGTCCCAGAACAACCTTTTCCAGCCACTGCCAAACCAGAGCTTTTCCAGCAGAGTTGCATTCTTCTTTCCTCTATATGAAAATCCCTTTTTTTTTTTTTTTTCAGACCAGCTCAGCTGTTACACTTGGGTACTAGCTGATGGAAACACACACAAATACCTGTGTGACCCCACTGAGATTAATGGAAAAAAAATGCTGTTAGATTCAAGGAGAGGGGGACAGAATTTCACACCCACTTTTTCCCAGAAAGGCAAAAAAAAAAAAAAAGTGAAAGGAAGGAGGGGAAAAGATTGGTTGAAGCCCCAATGCAGCCCACACTGGAGCAAAACTTAACTGCTTTCATAACCCCTGTGGATGACAAAAATATTACAGGTTTTTATTACTGGTTTATGTCTGAGACTTGTGACTGTGTACCAGAGCAAGACCAAGCCACTTACTCTCTGTGCAAGGGCTCACATCAAGGTCAGGGCTCTGAGATAACAGGTTGGCCCTACGTGGCCGACGGCTGGATCTGCTACAGGCCGATATTCCTGTAGGAACGGGCTCTGAGGCGGCTCACATCAGCATTTAGCTGGAAGAAATCCCAGGGATCAGGGGAATCAAAGCGTTACCAATAAAGAGCCGTTTCTCACCCTCCCCAATCCACACTCCAAACAGTGGGATGCAAAAGGGAGGATTTCTCAGAAGGATTTCTGAACAGCTCCTGCAGGAAATGGCACATTTAGCACTTGTTTCATGGCTTTGTTTTCACCACGTTTCATTCATGCCCCTCTCCCAAGCTCTGCTGATGGCAACAGCAGTACAGGATCTCTGTAAGCAAATCCTTCGATCTTTAAGAGCACTAAAGCACACTTCTGGTAAAGTGACCAAGACATGGGGTGCCTGCACACTCCTCCTGCCTGCCTGGTCCCCAGAACGGTCACTTCATCTCCAGCACATCTCCACAAGTCACAGTGGCACCAGATTAAGCCCTTAGCTGTACTATTTCACGAGGTTTACTCATCACGAATGTTGACAGTAAGGATCAGTTGTTAAGTAACAAGCCAGAGAAGCAATTCTTTTCCATATATTCAATAAAGCCCTGTTGCTTCCTTCAGAGCAAAACATTCTGCACCACATTATTATACGGACCCAGGAGGAAATCACTCTTTGGATTTGGAAAGTCGACATTAATGGGCTCAGACTGCAACAGAGGGCATGTTCATTTTGCAATTGAGTTACTTGCTCTGATATACTCTTGATGCTATTTTCCTGGCAAATTGTGATTGCTAATAAATTGCAATAACTTTGAGTTTACATTATGACTCACAGAAGATTACGCTGGGCAGTAATGACATTCCCAAAGTGGAGGGTCTCTCCAGTGAAACATCAGGCATATGGAAGCAATTCAGTATTTACAGATTTAGATGAAGCCCACATATTACTGATGAAGAAACCATATTCTGATAAGATAATAGGCAAGAACACAAGCTTACATGCTTATTTCTTAACGAGAAGACAATATGAAGCTCCTAGAATCTACCAGTACCTCAGGCTTCACTCAAAGTCTTCCAAAGCCAATAGATGAAATCCTCCAGGCTTCGACAGGGTCGAAGATCAAGTCTTCACCCTTCTTCACAACAGGAACATGTCCCCGGTCAGCTTGCTCCATCCCAGAACACTTTATCCTACAATAATATCCCAGCCTCCTGCTTATTATATGCTGAAAGCTGTTTATTTCCTCTAATATTCAAACTCTCCCTCAGTGTCTCATTTTGAACCCCCACCCCCCAGGGCAACTAAAGTGGGAATTTTAATTTTATTGCTCCGTTAGTCCAAGTTTTTTGTTTTGTTTTTAAACACTGTTTATACAGAGCAGCCCTCCTCCCTGGTTCCCTCTGGTTTGTCTTTTTCTTCTCAGGCATTTGCTAGCTGCTGTGCTTGGGCTCCACCTTGTCATGTAAATCCAATTTAATTTGCACAGTTCTGCTTGACTGGGGCTGTTTTCTAATAAATTCAAGCTCCATGAAAAATTCCAACCAGGTGATACACTGAGAGGCAGCAGTACATGGCGAGGATCTTCAAAACACACTCCAAGAGGAGGCAGGTGGCTTTCAAGGCTGTTTGGCCTTTTACTTCTAATATTGACTTTTAATTAGTTAAATACCAACAGTTAAATCTTGTTTTTCTTTATGATCCATTTCTGCCTCAAAATCCATTTTGCCCTGGGGTTATTGACACAGTTGGAAAATTTACTGTGTTTACTTTTTTTTGAGAGAACAGTTTATTTTTCAGGCATTAATTTCAAACCAAGACTCTGTCCATGTACACACAGTAAGGTCTAATTCTGCTCTTCACTAGTGGTTGTGCTTCCTCCTTCGTCTCTTCAGTAGGGAGTTGTCTCCAAAAACTTATAGTGGAGAGATGACAGCATGCAGGAAACAAGTGTTTAGGATGAAGGGTAAGTTTTATGGTTTTACTTCCTCTGCTTCTCAGTAGAAAGTCTTTGAACACTCAACCGACCAAAGAGCAAACGTCTTTGCAAGAAGGCAATGGTTGAGTCTACAAGGCTCAGTACAATACCCTGAGTTAAATTAGAAATTTTTTAAAAAAATTAGAGTCCAAAAATCCCCTTCTGCTATAAGTAGAGCCCAGGAGGCTTTGGAGCAGTGCCTACAAGCAGAAGGGTTTCACTTCAGGCCTCACATTCCTGGTGCCTCCCCACAAAATTCATTTTCAGCCACCAGCTCAGCCCCAGGTGGAGGTTAAGCAACTCACACTACTTGTGACCACCAGGCAACCACTGCTCAGCCTCGCCTCCGAATGGCATCGGATCTCCTGTGAAATACCTCCAAAAATAGCAGCCTCGAGTACCACAGCCTGCCTCAGGTACAAGAGGCCAGCCTGAGGTTTAGGCAGCATTTAAGCTGCCTTCCTGTGCAAGAAAAAGAGCCCCCAGCTTTTGTTCCACTTGGTCAATAAAACCAAAAAACGCCCCTCTAAGGGCTTTGTAAATAAATACAGGATGCCATGACAGTCCAGGTGATTTATTGGCACTTAACATTATGAGGGTGATAGAAAGCACTGCAATAGTTAAGTACCACGGTCATGGCCATTATAAACATTTTTTAAAGGGGGTTTATTACAGAGCTGTAAAAGTAAGCTCCAGGCTAGAAGTTGGCATGTGAGTTCTCTCCACCTTTGAAGTATTTATTGACATTAGAAATTTGGGAGGGAAAAAAAAAAATCACATTGGAAACTTTGAACAGCAAGTTTTAAAAAGGCAGCAGATAAGAAAGGGGGAAGGAAGAAGGAGCGGTGCCATTAGGACGAGTAACGGCCAGCAAATCGTTTGCCAGGGAGATCTTTTTGGTTCACCTTTTTCCGCCTAGAAGTGACTCACAAAGCAGGGATTTCTACCGAGTTTCTCCATCTTTCAAAATATTTGCCCAGCCATTTCCATGCAGTTATTGGCGTGTGATTTACAGCTTTCCACAGCAGGGAATGCAAGTCGCCCTGGGGTAGGGCATGCCATCAAGCACTGCTGGGAAAGCTGCAGCTCATGCCTGGCCCCCTGCTAAGAAGTTTGTACCCAGGCAGCTCGGCCCCACCAGGTTACACGCTGGCAAGAGCAAGGGGTAAATCCTACCTAATTCACCAGCTGGAAGGCCAGTGCACCTCAAAAGCCTGGCCCAGGCGGGACTGGTTGCTTTTCCATTCCCATGAGGGCTCACCAAATGCAATCACTTCTTGTTTTAAGTCCTGAAGACACTGTTGGGAGCCTCCTGTACAAGAGATGCCATGCTGTTTTTTGGTTGAACACCCACATCACCACAGCCTTGGTCCTGCTCATCAGTTACTCGAGCCACCTGCACAGCATTCCTGTACTGCAAACTGGGCAAATGGGAACATCCCTGGGAAAACCTGTGCTCAGTGCTACCTTTGAAGCTGACTATGGGAAAGGACTGTATAGAAAACAGCTGGGAATGGTTTTACCACCCAGAAGGACAGTAAAGGAAGAGTAAGTCCTCTGTTATCGCCTCCCAGGGTCGCACCCTGAGCATGTTGCTGCTCAGCACCCCATTTTGACAGCTTGCATTCACCCAAAGTTTCTTCTTCACTCAGTGCATCACTGAGCACTGGACCTGAGAAGCCCAGGGCAGGTACACGAGAAGTCCTAATTTATTGTCTTGTTCCTCCAGAGCAAGCCCACAGCATAACTCTGCTTTACAACTTCATTCCTCAGATCACTACACTTGGATGGGAGGAGAAACACTCAGAAAAGTCAGCTTGGAGCATCCCAAACCAAAGCAGTAAGTTCTGGTGAAGAGGAACCATGCCTCAAACTGACAGCGCAGGAGAGGACACCCTGATTCACACCAGCTGGCCTCACACTCTCGGAGCCTGGTGCTATTCTTTTCTGCCCTTTTCACAGCCAAGTTCACCCCTAAAATCCTCCCACACACTGAATTACGGGCGGGATGGATGAGTCCAGCATGGAGCAGATGTTTAACTAATTTGCTTCCACATGTTTTTAAACATTTCACATGTAGGAAAAGGATAAAAGCAAGAAGATTAAACATGGATGTCCAAAGTCTAATTAACATCCCCACTGGTAAGCTGGGTGTGTTTTATCTTTAGGAGAGTGACACCAGCTTCCTTAGTAACATGGTTGAGTCCCAGGGGAAAATGATCAGAAATAACATATTGATGTCATTAAGAATCATTTATTATTACTGTTACGAAGCTTGGGTGAATCAACTCAGTAGAGAGCCCGACACAACCCCTGTGAATCAGTTAAACTCTATTTTAAGGTCTTGAATAAGACTTTGGTGGGACTGAGTATAAAAACCTGGACATGGGTGAGATGCTCTTAAGGAATTCTGACAGGGGCATTTGATTGACCCCCCTCCCCCATAAAATCAATGCATCAAGCTGTCATCATCTCCAAATGCACATGCCTCAAACTTTCCAGTTCAGCAAGGTTATAAAATATTAGTGCTTTTTATACATTTAAAAGTGTGAGTTAAAACATAATTATAATATAAAAATGGTATAAAATAAAAAGCTTATGTTTTATAAGCTCACCACACTGGAAAATCTGAGGCATGATAATCTCTATAGCGGTCCCCATACCATGGTTCCAAGTTCCTCGTGCCTTGTAATATCATTAAGTGTCCTCGTGAATGCTTTGTCGCACTTCTATTTTGCAGACTATCACCAGAAACCAACTGATCAGGCTCCGCTCCCTGCAGCCATCCCAGCACTTGGTGGCTTGGAAATCGATTTGCTCTGAGAGCAAGTTTGAGAAGCGAGCCCTAGGGGTAGCTTTGGCTCTATAAACTGACTGCATACAGAGAAAGGGAGAAAAAGGACAAAAATATTTTCTTCCCAGATGCAAATGTGCAGGCAGGTGCCAAAGGCTTTTAACTACATGACTTTGTATTTGGCCTGGTGACAAAATAAACCCCTGTGTAGGAAGATACAGTAGTTCTAAGCAATAGGTTAGGTTTCAGTTTAAGCAAGGCCTAAATAAGTTCTTTATCAGAGGGAACAGCATTAATATATATTTTTAATAAAATGCCGGCCCTGAGGTCATGTGTCTGAACTGTTTTCTTTTTCTTATGTTCTAACAGTGCTTTCAGATGTTCGTACCCCGCAGCTGCAGTTTCCATGTAAGCATGGCTTGCGCTGCCAAACCTGTGGCAAAGGGATATTAGCACCTAATGGCCACTTGTTGCAAATGGGCTATTCTCTGGCTCAAAGGCTCGTGCATCTCCCAACTCCTGGTTCATTCTGTGGCCGCTCCCCTGGTCATTACAGGGGATTAGGAACATTGTAGACGCTCTTTGGTTGACTGGTTGGCTGATCGATTGCAAGGGGTATGCACATCAAAATCCCTCCAGTCATGAGCATAGGGCTCGAAGGAAAAAGGAGCCCAGAAGGTGGAGTATGGATTAGATAATTCTGCACCATAAGGACACCCCTATCCTCCCTACTTGTCTGCCTTTGGGCTGAATTATGCCAACAGAGCATGATTGCATCTCAAGACACATGGTCCACGAGGACTCAACTTCCAGGTGATGTTCTGTGCTTCCCTTCTCAAGTCAGTCCCAAATGATCCTGAGACAGGATGGACTACAAGGATGAGAACCATCCCTACTGCATCTCTTGGACACCTCAGAGGGTGGACACCACTGCTAACACAGCTGCAGGTGGGTTGGCCAGATTGGGTGGACCACGACAACTTCAGATGGATAAAAATAACCCGTAGCATGTCCAGGACTGACTCTTAAGTGTTAGGGAGGGCTCTACTCAGATTTTGGAAGGCAGAGTGGAACGTTCCAGCTCTTCCCAAAATATACAGTGGAAAGAGCTGGGCTCAGAGAGAACGGCTACAGCCAGAGCAACAAGAGAAACAGCAGCGAGTCCTAGTGCTGGCAGCGCTAGAGGAGTTGAGAGCTGACTCAGAAAGCAAAGCTCTTTTATGCTGCCGATCATAATGTCCTCGCCTGGCCTCTGTTAATGCATTTCACTAACGGACTGAAAGGCAAGTCCCCAGCTCTCGGTCAAGCCAAAGCAACTGGGCTCAAACGTGGGGCAACTGGCAAGAGAAAAAGTTCTCCAGACACTTACTGTGGGCCAGAGGTGAGCCGATCTGTGATTATTATTGCAGGCTGGGAGGTGCAGTGTGCTTGGCAGCTGCTGTTTCCATCTGCTTGCAGGGGCTGGATGGAGGAATCCAGAGAGGCAAATTCAGTTGGGCCACTGCCTCCAGCTGCCCACGGCCTGCTGAGGATAGCTGCTTTCTGAATCCCCAAGTCTCCCAGCAGGACAGCCTCTCCTGGGTCCATGTCCTTTTGCACATGAGAGCACCATTTATTAGCAAAGGATTTCTCACAAGGACACTGCAGCACAGAATCACAGGACAGGGCTGTTTGCACGGGATTTCTTAGTGCTTTGGTCAAAAACTTGGGAAAAAGTCAGTGAGCTGCTTCCAGGTTGGACTGCAGCTGGCCCTGCACATCTGCAGTCAATGCACATTTTGCATGGCACTGTAAAAATTAGCCATTAATAATCAAAATCTTACTCCAATAAAGTTAACAAACAGATCCCAACTGCAATCCCAATCCTATAAGGTGCCGTTACTTCCTGGGCTCACCAGGGCATTGAGGAAGACAAAGCCTCTCCTCTGGAGAGCATCAACACACCTATGGTCAGTGGTATGGGACTACACCAGATACCGCTGCAGTTTGTGGGAATTTAATACAGACATCAGACATTTATTTATGCTCTTTTTATTTCAGTTTTTCCCGTATCTGAATATGGATTAGGAAGAATTTCAGTCAACTTTTTGCTGTGGGACATGCCCCATTTCTCATCAGATCAGGTGAACATCTAGAGCAGGATCAGAGCTGCTGTCAAGGCCATGAGCCCAAATTCCCTTCTTGTAGCAACCAGACATAAAGGGAAAAAAGGAGTCAGCACATGCCCAGGGAGAACACTGAGTCCTACAGCATGGGTACCACCATGGGTTTACTTAGAGAGATGTGGTGGTTGTGTTATTTATAAATGAGCACTGATCCTTCCTCATCATCATGGTTCAGTTTTACTATTCTTGATCATCAGGCAGGAAAGCATAAATAAAATCTGTTTAATGTTATGGTCATTTTTCAGGCAGGAAGTGACACTGGTAGACACCCAGCTATTAATTTGACACAGGGTAATAAAATCATTCAATACTGCTGGCAGAATTTTATAGGAATTAAGCAGCCTTAAGATTTATGGCCAACATACTGCTTTCATGGTAAAGGCTGGTATGAAAAAGAAAAAAAAAAAAAAAAAAGAACATAATTTCTTATTGCAAAGGCATTTTTTTGCCCATGGAAACAGTCATTCAGGAAACCCTCGCGTTTCTATAACCTTCTGTCCTCCCCACCCCCCAAATTACAAAATTTCTTTCTCTAATTAATAACAGCACAAAAAACAGATCCTGAAAGATGCATAGAGAAAGGGATGACTTCAGTGGTTTGTGAGCTTCACTCACAGGGAAAGACAGAGCAGATGTGCCACAGCCAGAGGGATGGTTCAAGTCCCCAAGGAATTGGTATCACCTGGATCTGAGATGAAACCCCAGGTGGTCACAGAGGTCTCATCACGAGGTAACCAAAGCACCGAGGATCAGCAAAGGAAGGATGATGCTAGAGACAGCAGATCCCAAAATTGCCAGCCTGATTCCTTCAGGTCCCTATCAGGCCCCACTTCTGGGCACACAGAGCAGCATCCTTCACCACCAGGTGCACCACCACATCCAAGTTTGTTCACAACTCTACTAATAAGCTGAGTACCAGTGCGTAATATTACAGGCATAGCTGTGCATCACCAAGCTCAAGTGGCTTCCGATTACATCCCATCACTTGGAGCAAGGTGGAGCCAGCCCTGACCCACAGACAAAGCAGAAAGCTCACTGCCATTCTCCTGTCTGCATTGCCTCCAACACACTTCGTGGCCTCAGCCAAAATTCCTGCACGCACCAGCCCGCAGCGAGTGAGGGCCTCCGCACCAACGAGATTTATGAGCTCGACAGCAGGAGATTTGGGGGAGCAGATGTAGGGAGAGGTCACGCAAGGTCACGTTGGAAATACATGGCAGAGGTGAGGATGTAGCCCAGTTGAACTAAATTCTCACTCAATAGCAAAACCACGAGACCATCCTTCCTCTTAAAGAGCTTTTCCATGCCCTAACAAGCCTGGTGAAGGACTTAATGACATCTGCGTGCTCTTGCCTGTGCAAGGACCTCATGATTTGGCAGGATGCCACGAAAAAAGATGTCCAAAAGTTATGAAAATAAAGGTATTTATCTTCATTGTTAGAAAAAGAACTGAGCCTTTTATTTCTCTCTCTTGGAGGATTAAGCTCACAGATTTACAAAGAACTGGTTGATTACCAAAATAAATACATCACTATGCCAATTTATAGGACACAAATGTAGGAAACCCATCCAACCAAATCAGGCAAAGTGTAATTCATGTGAGAGCCCTCAGCATGTGCAAAGGGCACAGTGCATGAGGAACAAAGTACATAGGGAAAACATGCTAGAAACCTCTATCTGCGGGAACAATTCCCAGTGCAGCGTACAATGGAGCTATAAAATAAATGGCTTGGCTCTCCACTGGAAGCAAAGCCCAACTGTTCTCAATGAGAAGGAGGATCATGTATCTTTATAATGAGAATTCAGTCATTTTTAAATGTTGGCTTTGCTCATATCACCACCAAATCTGTCTGCAGAGCTGACAGGCTGCAGACTTCATTTGGATTTCTAGCTGTGATTATGCATGGCAGTGATGGATACCCCAGGGTTTTCGGGGGCTAAGGGTTTAGGGGCTGGCTTTTGTTTTTCAGTTGTTTGGGGCTTGGGATTGAGGGGGCTGCTGGGGTGTTTTTAGTGTCACTGTCCAATGAGGCTTAAAGAGCTCTTTCCTCATTTTAGTAGTTCTGATAATGCACAGAGATGAAAGCAGACTCTGAACAAGTTGTTCTTTATATTGGCAAAGCTGCCCCTTCTGCAATGAAATCCAAGAGCAGTTTCTGCTTTCAGTGCTCGGTGAGATGGAGCAGAACATGTTTACTGAGGCTGAACATACCCCTGCCCTTGGAGGTGTAAGCACCACCCTCTGCAGCAAAGGTGATCCTCAGAGCACTAAAACATCTGCTCACTCAGTTTAAAAAAAAAAAAAATCATGTTAATGGTCAGGAGAATGGCACATTGAGGAGCAGAGGGAACTTTCCCCTCCATTTCTTACAAGAAGAATAATTTTCTATAACCAGTAGCACACACAGGAGCAATGCATCTTGCAATCATACCAGCTCTTCTCGCAGCATACCATGAACAAGGAGTTGTGCATTTGAACATGGGGTAGCCTTTATGCAAGGCTTAAACTCATGTTTGGAAGCCATTCTTTCCCCATTGCTATTGTCCATCCAGGGTGGACAGCAGAATTCAACAGCAGTACAGTGCAGCAGCGTTCAAGGTTTTAGAGGAGATGGGCACAGGTAGGATATTTGTAAATTTAAAGCTCAGTTTCTCTAAATCCTTGATCCAACTCTTAAAACCAAATGGAGGAAGGTTGTTTTGATTACTGCTGGTGAAAGCCAGATCGCTGTGGTCCCTAGGGATGAGAGCCCAGCCTCCACTGGGAAACCAAGTGCCATAAGTTTGACCTCTGTGAGGTTGTTCTCCACATTTCCTGGGGATTTTGCTGCATTGTTATGAGACGTTTGCAAAACAAACCTGTATGAGTCTGATCCAGGGCACTGTTAGGCTAAGTCAAGATTGGGCATGCATGAGAAAGAGGTGGTTGAGCTGACTCCTGCTGCACTGAACACAAGCTAAATGTGCCTGAATCGGTGAACTGATGGCGTGCATCTAGTCAGCAGCAAGTTCTTCACAAGTGGATGCGACCAGCTCAGGTAGCTGGCTCAGAACAGCTGCCAAGAACAAACGTGCCCCCACTGAGCTGACCTGGAGGGCTGTGGGGCTGGGTCTCAGCAGATGGGGCTGATGTATTGCAGCACCTTGTGGTCCCAGGCACACACGTTCTGTACAGGGGCTGCCTTCTGTGGGGCTCACCAGCCTTGGGATGGGAAAGAGGCAGAAGGAAGGGACCACAAACAGCTAACAGCACTGCATGCCAAATATCTCTGCCCTACATCCTCCTTGGATGGAGCTTTGCTTACCCCTGACTCTTCAGCCCCTCGTCATTCCTCTCTGTGGATGGCCAGGTGGCTTCCCAAGTGTGCCAATTCTGCATTTTATTTCATAAATAGAAACACTTCAGACAGGAGCAATAAAACTTGCCCCTCTGTCCAGCCATGCTGCTCCAGGACTGCTCCTTGCTCATCTAGCTGCTGCAGATGACTATCAACACCCTTTCAGCACACTCTTGTGAGCAGGGATGCCCCCTGCTTTTGGGGCAACATCTCTCACTATCAAGAATACACACCCAGAACAAAGACACCAGAAATATCATGCAGAGACAGAGCTGGTGTCCCCAAACCCTCCTCTTCTGAAGGGAGAGCCAGCATGAAAGTGGCAAGATGAAAACAATTGTCTACAGCTGAATGGACAGCAGAAAGGCAGCTCAGGGTATGCAGACCTCACCATGGTCCTTGCAGTGATGGGAGCTCACTAGGATGCTGGTTGTTCTTCATGCAGGTGTGAAAGGGGACATGCAGTGCTTCAGGGGCTCCCATTTCTGGTGAAGATATCATCAATTTAAAGACAATAAGGAGACATTCACACGGCAAACCCATCCAGTGATGATTCCCATGGATTTCCCAGTGTTACCTCAAGGTTCACCAGCAGCACGGCTGTGGCACACCTACGCTGCCCTCGGTACCCCAGCTCAGCGCTCTGGTTTTGGTTTCCGTGGCTGTGGCACAGGCCAGCTGCAAGTGTTTTATGAAGGGAAGCACAGAGCCAAGCCAAGCAGGCTCCCAGCCCTCCTCAGCAGCATGCCAGCCGCTCCAGCCCCGCACTCGTCGCAGCTTGAGACATCTGTGCACAGGCCTCAAGGCTGAAAATGAGAAGAGCCATCCCAGTTGCAGATTTTGGAGCAAGCCGAAGTCTCTGTGCACTGTGAGCTGTGAAATATATCAACTCCCAGGCTTTACATGAGCCTCACTCTTCTGTGCAGTATCATATGGCTTTCGGATTCGTCTGCCCTGTCCACCTCTCCCATGTGTTTCCGATAATTGCTTACAGATGGAGGGTTTTCTCTTGTTTGCCCTTAGAAGAGACCTGCTGTTGTTCCTTCTTCTTAGATGAGGCTATGGCCATACACATCATTTTTATTGGTGTATTTTATTGCCCCTACTTCTTTACAGCACACGCCACCGGTCTCCCTGGCCCTCTGCATTCCCTTCCAGGCCACTGCTTGCCGTTGCCTCTCTGTTAGGTCTCCTCATTCCCTGTGTTCCTCAGCTGAAAATATTACAGGGCCTCCCAATTAAGAGAATGCCTTATAAATCTCTCCATATCCAAATCAGATCCAGAGCCTGGCCAGGGAGGCAGATCTGGAGACAGCGGGTGGGTCTGGCGCTCCTCGCCCTGCACAGACGTGCTCCAGCACCACACTGGGTGAGACTCAGGCTCATGCACCCGATGGTGGCCTCAAGGGGTTGGGAGAGCTGGATTCTGCCTGCTCAGAGCCCCTAAAACACCCTTACATGGAGCAAAGATCCAAAATGAGGCACTGACCCCATGGTATCAAGGCTTACTTCCAGGACACGTAGTTGTCATGTCCCACCAAAGCACACCCTAGGGCCAAGTGGGCAGGAACCTCACCCCAAAAAGCTTGGCATTCTGGCAACACTCAGAGCCACAGCCATGGGTGAGCTGCATTCAGAGGTCCATCTCCTGTCAGCATATACCCTACCCCCAAAAACCCCCCAGAACAACCAAAGCCAGGATGGTGCAGGGCAGCTCCCAGCACAGCATGCCCACACCCTGCCTAGCCCAGCACCTAGACCCCTGGAAGTATCTCACAGACTTTCTGTGGTTTAGAGCTCATGGGTTGATCTCTGCCCCTTCCACGGGCAAGGAACACATGTCTTAATCCTAGTGAGGCATCATCCTGTGCCTCATGCATCGCCTTGCCCAAATTACATGTCTAAAGCAGGTCTGAACGCAGCCCTCCAGACTCATAGCATCACTGAAAACCTACTCCTTGTGGTAAAGTGCTGCTGGAAGCATTGCATCTCAAAAAAAAAACAAAAAAAGCTAATAGTGGCTTGAGAAGAGTCACTAAAATCACCACATTACTTTTGTCCACGCTTGCCCACAGCCCTGACTTTTGATCAGTACAATGCCTGCCCAGGGGCTTAAGCTCAGCCTCCAGCGGCGTCTCTGTGTTACACTTGCACACAATGATTTCCTCGGTGTACACATCACTGGAAACACAGCCTGTGCCAGAATTCCCCGATACCAAATCCCTTCTTGGGCCAGTGCCCAGTACTCTGAAAAGGCCGTCAACATCTGGAAGCAGTGATACTGCACATCTGCAAGACCCTCACAATTACAGGATGGAGAGAGAAGTACCTACAGGATTACTTTGGTTGATAATTAAATCCCAAATAGCAGGACGCTTGATGTATTCACCTTGCTTAACACTGTAATGCTTGGACTATCACACGACCCATATGCAATGCTTCTTGCTGTAAGCAGCCCTTGGGGTAGAAATAGATGGGAATTTCACCTGCATGTATAACAGAAGGGCAGAAGGTAAGACAAAACTAAACAACTGGAGAAAACACATGCCAAGGGACTGACTTCAAGTCCCTTACTCATACAGAGTGTTGCACCAGGTATTAGAATGACTCAGGGTAATAGATCCAGGCTTTAACCACAGCCAGGACCTCTGGAACCAAACCAGGGTCACATAAAGCTTATCCACGCTTCCCGAAAACTTAGGAAAACTATTTGCCTTCCCAGACTTTGCAGGACAGGGCTTTTCTGCTGCACCAAGCAAGATGCCTTCATTCTTTCAACATACTGATTTTCAGGATGCCTGGTATGGAAGAGCACAGAAACACTGCTTGTGGTTTCAGCCAGGTTGGAAGTGCTCCTTATTCAGTTTGATGTAAAATATACCACAGCATACAAGATACCTTGCTCCAAACCTTGTGACATTATACCTTTAATGTGATTTCTTTACGACTTTCAGGTTTTCCTGCTAATGAAGTCCTGATTTCCTGGCAGAGGGGTCAGATTAGCGGAATGAAAGACAGGGTGAGAGGGATTGCAAACCGCTCTCTATTATACCCCCATCAACTTGTCCCAGCCCATGCCAAGGCAGGGGAGCTCTCCTCAACTCTGCACCCCACACTGCAGCTCCAGCCTGGCCACATCAGCAGGTTTTGCCAACACTCACATACACACATCACTTCATGTGCATGAGAAATCCCACTGGAACCAGAGAGGCCAGTCAGGTGCCTGATGTGAGATGTTTGCTGCGCTGAAGTTTCAGGAATTGGCAACAGGAGGTTTATCAAGTCAACCAAGAGCCAGAAGTATCAGAGTCAAGGAGAGTTTTAAAAAGGATCTGCTTCAGCACATAAATACAACAGGGACTAAACAGCAGCTAACACATCCTGCTTGGCTCAGTGAGTATGAGAATTCGATAAAGGTATTACTTAAATTAAATATATTTTTCTGCTCTATTTACATCTTGTGCAAAGTTCTCCCCCTGATAACCAAGATAAGGGGTCAATCAGCCCAGCCTCCTCAGGAGCTTGGAGGAACATTTCACCATGTGATGCTGAGCAGAAAGGACATCTAAACCAACCAAACTCTGCAAGCATCAGAAGCCACCTGCACACATTAGAAGAGCCATCCTGCTGGATGTGATATACACATTACAGACAGATAACAATTTGCACAAACAATAACATATGCAAGTGTAACATGAAACAGAAGGTAATAAGGCTTTCTGCCACTTATCTCTTTGATCTGAGGCCTTGGCTCGCTCCAGATTTTTCTAAGTCAGCACAGATAAATACTGCTGTGTATGTTCAATAACCCCAATCAAAAGCTTTTCCAGAAATCAGAAGCTCACAGGCCTACAGTACAGTTGCCTTCAGGAGCACATTTTGGAGAGGGTGGGGCAATTTTCTCGCTCTTTTGCTACTGAATAAACCTATTATATGGACACCCCATACTGGAATGATGAGAGGAGCGGGTTCAAAAGGAGGTTTTTGTTTTGCTGTAAATCCTATTTATGGCTTAGGGTGCAGCTGATATGCTGTTAGCTTTTATTTCATTGATAATTCTGTGATTGTAGTTGAAACTTTGCAACTTAATGAGCTGATGTTATTACTCATACTGTGTGGCCATCTGGAACCAGTTTGGTCAGAGAGCCCAAAGCACCAAAAGCCACCTGTAATGCATTAAGCCTCAGCCCAGTACCAGCTCCATGGATTTGAAAAGCCAGGCCTGCATAAATACTAACCTGTGAGAATGTAATTGGAGAAGTGATATTTAAGAACTTATAGTTTGCCAGAAATGCTCATTCTCAGGGGAATGTATGCAGAGGCTTAAAGTTTAAAGCCAAGCGGTTTTTAGTTTCAACATTGTGAATCAGGAAAATCGTTGCATATGGATGTTGTTGGACTGTCCAAACCGCTAGGCCTATCCAAACAGGCCAAGCTATGCCAAGGCTCCTCAAAACCGCTGCTCCCTCCTAGCACCTGAGCCTCACGTTGCACATGTTCCTCGTTATTGAGGTACCATCTCCAGACAGCTCTCCAAAGGGGTTGGAGAAATAAGGGGTAAATGCTTTGTAATGCTCCATAATCACAAAGAACACACAGCTGCCACAACCACCAAAAATCACTACAGAGATCACGTGTAAACAACTGCCAATGCTCGACAGATTGAAAAGACACAAAACAGCACCTATAAACCCCCACCCCCAGAATTATCCATGGAATATTACGAGCAGATATGAGCTGTATTTTGTCCAAAAAACCAAGGTGGAGCAACCACGTTACCTTCAAACCCCCAATGTGCCCCCAAGTAGGTCCAGCATTTGTGGCCCTTTCTGGACTGCTGGTGGCTCTGGCCAGGGTGGTGCCCAAGGCCTAAATGAGCACGGTTCTTTTCCCCTCATTAGCCCACTGCTGATTTACACCACCTGGGGGTGCAAGGCACTGCTCAGATTTCAGGGATTTGGGTAAAATACGGTACAAGTAGAATATAGCTTTTCCTCTCGATTTTCAATACCCTTTTGGCATTTCAGTGCTAATAAAAATACTGGGGATTGCCTAAATGTTACCTAAAGCCACTAGTTAAGATAAAGGCACTCAAAGCTCTGATGCTTTAAGGCAGGAGAGCAAGTCACAAAGAAGTGGAAGTGGCTCAGCTATTGCAAAGGTTTTAATTTCTTTTATTCCCATTTGCCCTGCACAATGGGATTTCACATAGCAAATACAAATGACTGTCTGTCTCCTCATGTTTTCTTCTTCTAACAACATAGCACTGGGCAGAGAACTCAACCAAATCTCCCTATTGTTCCTCTTCATTCAACTATGCATATTTCCTTTAGTGTAAGCACCCCTGAACAAAAGCATGCAGAAATAATTCCCTGAAAGCAGGCAGTGATAACTATAACCATTCACAACAACAAAATGAGCCCTCTTTAACCTGAACTGCCTCTTCCCCAAAATTTGGCTCCTTTTTCACATTGTGTCGAAGAGGTGACATGAACTTTAGGGCAAGAGTTTTTGCCCGGGTAAATCAGAGCACAGCTGACCTGCTTCGCTCCCCTGTTGGTTTAGCAGCCAGGAGAGCATGTCAAGGAGGGCAGCAGTTACTTGTATTTGCAGCAAGTGGCCAGTTTGTACCAGGGAGCAATTACAAAGGCAAATGTTATAAACACAACAGAGTAAGGAAATAAATGCATAGTCCATTCTCCAGCAACGTGACAGCATGTGCAAAGGGTAAATGAGTTTATATTCTCAAGGAGAAGCAAGGGTGAGTGAAGACCTCAGAGTGGACTCATGCAAAGTACTTCTCAGAGGACTGCACACCACAGCAGTGCAAACGCTGGAACAGGTGCAGGCAGGAAACCAAAGCAATAAAGAAGCATATTCTGTGCGCAGCGATAGCTATGATGTGGTCCAGAAGGCCAGCCAGAATAGAGAATTTTCCTTACAGTGAATGATTTATTTAAAAAATAAAATCTTTAAGAAGACTAAAATTGTTGAATTTGGGAAGTACCACTTGCTTTTCTCCAGCTGTACTAGTATAATGTATGGAAACCTCTTCAGAAACCCACTGTGGATGAGTGGACAACAGCTTTATGCAATAAGAAAGATTAAATGCTCTTACTTTTAATGGCCTCCCCCAAACCCAAATTATGGAGCAGTTTTCAATTGAGCTTCAAGACTTTTCCAAATCAGTTGGGCTTGGAGACTGGTAAGACTTAAGAGAAGAGACTTAAGGAAGTCCCCTTGAATAAGAGACCACTTTTTTTAAAAGTGCATAGTCCCACTGGCTACCATGTAAAGCTTTTTGAAAACAAGAGTGAAGCCTGAAGAGTATCCAGACCATCTGGATATTTACAAACTGTCCTTTATTCTGGGTATCTAAGAAATTATTTCTAATGTGGAACTGAAATGGTTGACTTCTTCAACACATCATCTCTTCTGGACAAGCAGTCATTGTTGCTGTATGACCTCCCAGGAACAAGGTGACTAACGCAGCCCACATCTGCATGGGGTGGGAGTAGAGCACACCATGGCAGAAGATGTGCTGCAGAGATAGGGTCCATGGAGATCCTCCTCTCCCTCTAGTAAATACAGGTCTGCTTGAAAATACTGCTGAATGCATGGGCATTTTGTCTTGGGCCTCAAATATTTCATGAGGAAGATAAAAACATACACATATACATACACATAAACACAAGGTGTTTGTATGAAAGTCACATTTTGTTCAGCATCATGTTCATTTTACCCACTCAAAATGCACTGCAAGGGCTCAGCATGGCCAATATCATCCAAAGCAGAACTATCACATCCATCTGTCTTGTCTGGAATTAGTTTGTATTTTATTTATCATTTTTAATGCATTTTGGTGACAGGAATGAATCCATTTTAGATAAAGGCTGAAAGTACCTTTCTCTCCCTGTGTAATCCTGAAGTGCTTTGAAATTCACAAACAGTCATAAAAAAAAAGGGCCAAAGAGAATTTTTTCTGATCTGGTTTTGATATAAATGATGCAATGCAATATAAAAGAGCATTTAGAGAAAGCCACGATAACAGCGAAAACGTGAAGAGGTTTGGATTTAAACCCCAAAGTGTGGTGGATATAATAACCAGGAGTTGGGGAGAGGTCACGCATTCCTCACACGTAGATGCTTTCCAATCTCATCCTTGCCTAGAAAACACTCTGCTCTCCTCCTTTTCCCATCCCAATGGTCAGGTAGGGGCTGCAGTAGAGGGGACATGTGTTGGGGTCTCTTGTGGCCCAGCCAGACCCACAGAGGAGAGGGGATTTCCCCTGGCTGTGTTGACCAAAGCCCTTAAGATCCACCACAGGACATGGGCTCCTAACCAAATCCCGAAAGAGGGGCTGAATTTCCATGCAGACCTGCAAAAGACAAATCTGTCGACCGCTTGTTTTTCTTTGTTCTGTGTGAGAATATATTACGATACAAATGTTTCTGGTCTGCAAACATAAAGCCTTTTCTGTGGGACAGTAGGTTTTTATTTCTCCGTGATCCTTCAGATTCCCTCTTTGAAAGAACAAAAAAAAATCAGCAGATTTTTCCGTATTTTGTGGTGGGGTTTTGAGTAATTCTGAGCATAAAACTGTCTAAGGAATTTTTATTTGTAATAAATCTTCGTGGGTTGACTTCCTGTGGACATACTTGAGTGAGAACTCCATCAAAAATGCTAGTTTCTGTTAAGTTGTGTAAAGATTAGGATGGAAGGATAAAAACCCACAAAAATTTTAAAGGCTTCAGAAAAGCACTTAGAAAAGTTACTGAAAATTCCCTAGTATTTTCTGGGAAATTATTTAAAAATAAAAAATAAAAATCAATGTTCTACCATTTCCCTGAAATGTATTTGTGGCTTGGACTTTGTTAAAAGTCTCTATTGCCAAAGCTTTATTAGTTTGAACATTCATAAATCCATTTACGTGGAGGCAACAGGAAGAAATACTGTGTTATCCCCCGTGACCACTGCATGTTGTTGGAAACCTTGGGCATCCCCCTTACCTTTGAACATCCAGATGAGTTGTACTTCCTCACCAATTTTTATTTCAAGTTGTTTTCTTCCTGTGAAGCTTTTCATTTTTGTTCTTGACAAGTGTGATGGACTGAGATGTCAAGAGTCAGAGATGGATGGACTGAGATGCCGAGAGCCTGAGATGGACATCCCATTCATGACCATATGCCAGTTCCTGGGCTCCAGCAGCAGCCTCCCAGCCTCCTCTTCTGCTACTCCAGCCATGTTTCTTCAGTATATAAGCTCTCAGAAGCTGGAATGGAAAGATTTTGATTCCAAAATTCTTTCACACCTAATGAGGTGTGGGAAAAACCACTGCCACCACCACCAACCAGCCAAACAAAAGAAAAACAAAACCCGAAACCACAGCGTTCTTGGGAAGCTCGGGTTGGAAAACATCGGTCGCAACAAGAAAGCCCTGAAAGCCTCCCTCTTGCTGATAAATCTGACAGTGGACACTGCCACCACCTTGCTGTGGCAACCACTTGGATTTGCTCTAAGAATTACAGAAATGCCTTCATTTATGTTTTATTCACAGTCAGGATTGCCAGGAGGCCAGACGTGCGGGCATACAAATGCTGCTGTGCAGTCAGGCCTGCGTGGGGCTGCCAGAATAAAACTCAACCTATGCTCCATGCTTACAAGGAGAAACAAAAAATGAAACCCATCCAGATTAACTGGCTCACGGTGGCCAGCAAGCTTTCATTCACAGCTTTTGCTGTCAGTGTTGCACCATTACAAACTGAATGGCTCGAGGCTTCGTTTCTCCAGAGGCCGTTTCCTTCCCATGAAACGCGTGTTTTTGCAGCGCATCCACGGGGCACCGTGCCAGCCACAACCGGCCATCTGCACACAGCAGAGCACGAACCTCGCCAAAAAATAAAAAGGGAAGGAAGTTCATTCATGGACCACACAGTCATAAGTGGAGGTGCAAGGGCTGTGGCTGTCCTGGACCCCGCTCAGGGTCATGGCCAAGCCCCAGCAGCATCTCAGCCTGCAGACAGGCACAGCCTTAGCTCCAGGCTGTCCCACGCGCTGCTGCAATTTCCCTGGCTGTCCCAAAAGCCAAAACAAGCCAGCCCCCTGCTCACAGATGCTTCTTCAAGGGACAAAAACAAATTTCTGGGCTCATGGCTCTACAGAGAGACACCAAACCTGGCTCGGCTTTTCATGGCAGCTGCCTGCTCCTGGTGCACGATGCACACCTTGCTCCTGTCCTTCACGAAGCACATTAAAACCCAGAAAACAGAAACACTGGTATTTCAAAAAGTCATAGGGGAGCAGGGCAATCATTTTTTTCCCATCCTCCTTCACTGATCACTTGATTACTGATATAAACCTGATAGAAATCGTATCCCTAATGTAACTACAACCAAGCCCCGGGCTGCAGACCAGTATTTAGCCCGGTCCTGCTCTGGGATCACTGCTGCTTTGTGCTGTGCTTCGTCTACCAGCAGCCTCCACTCCCACTTGAAACAAATTACATATCATTTCAAAAAAACAGCATTCTACATACACAAAGACATGTTTATCTGTAAATATTTAGAGAGCATACAAACCCTCAAGAATGAGCAAAGTAGTGAGAGCATCAGCAATCTCTCCTATGGCTTTCCAAACCCCAAGCACTAAGCTATGGCCTTTCCCCATCTCCCTCTCCATGCGAAGGGGCATTTCTTCTTGCCGTTGCCCCCATTCATCCATCAGCATGTTGTGGGGCATGCAGTGGGACTCTTAAAACAGCAGGTGTGCAAGATCCAACACAGCATCTTCCAGTGGGGATGAGAGGCTTTGTCCAGTCAAAGAAAACAAAATAAACCAAAAATGCTCCCTTTCGTGGCTTTCAGCTGGTCATTAAAGGGCCAGAGCCCTCCCTAACCTGGGGGCTGCCGGGGTCTTTGGCGGGCGGCGGATGGGTGGGAGTGGGTGTCTCCGTGGAAGCGCTTATCAAGTGGAAGGAAGTTATAATAAAATTTACTGCGGTTCACCAAAGTACCACTGTTTGCGTGTTATTAATCACTTACGCGGGTCCCCGTCGGAGGAAATGGCAGCCCTGACAGTGATTTATATGCTATTTAGATAACCTGAGGGGAGCGCGTTACGAGCTCCGTGCCCGTGCTGTCATCCAAATACCCAGGCCCCCCCCCGGACCCCCCCTTTCCACCTTCAAAGCCACCGCCTGCCTTATCAGGGCCACCGCCAACACAGGCACTTTCCAAACGCATCTCAGCTCAGCAGCTCTTCCCATGGCCGCCAGATCAAACAGTCCCTCCTGCCTGCGAGCAGCAGCCTGGCTGGGAAACAAAGTGCCAGCCCCCGGCCTCTCATCCCCTGGGATGTCCAGAGCTCGGAAAGCGGTGGAACTGCTGCTCCTGCATGGTGCAGGCAGATCCCAGCCCCTGCACATCCTGGGATGGGAAAATCCCACCAGGATGTGGATTTTGCAGCAGCAAAATGGTTAATGAAGGGACGTCAGTGTCCTTGCAGAAGAAGGGAAGTATTTGCATAAGTTTTGTAAATAAATACATAAATAAATAAATAAAGGCTCCTTTTTAACATTTCATTTATACCTTTTTATTTAAAAACATGGCTTCAGCATGCCTGGGGCGCGATACATCCAAGTCGTAGGAGGCGTTCAGGTTGCAAGCATTTCTGCTTCATCCATCATGCCTCTTCCATCTGACCCTGAGCTGCACAGGGGAGCCAGGTGAAGAAGGCAGTGGACAAGGCAGCCTGCGCTGTCTGCTCACACCAAGACCCAGACTCATCACGCCGTAGCACTGCTCTCCTCCTCCCTATCCTCTTCCAGCAAAGCTTTTCCCACTCATCATCCTCCATGCCACGTTTGGGGTGCTCAGGCTGCTCTTCGTGCTCCTGTTGGATGAGATCCTGGATACACAAGGAAGGACTCACACGAGTTAGTCATGGCTTGCTCATTCTCCAAGAAGCTGCACAATTTCATTATCAGTTTTCTTTGCTTGCTTTCTCATTTTGATAACTTCAGACTTACAGGAAGGCCTGACTTCATTCTTTCAGTTTGAACCAAGATGTTCTCCTGCACAGAAAAGCCCTCGAATTTCTCTTTCCATCCTGATTTCTTCCCATTTTGTGATGTGGAAGTTTTTGTATCCTTAAAAAATGCAAGTCCCTTTTTCTGAGGAAGCCTAGAGGAAGCAGTGCGGGGGATATAGTTGCAATACACTCGGCTCTGTTTCAGTAGAAGGGTTGTTTTTCTTGCCCCTAATCTCTTCTGCATATCGCATTTCCTCTCTGTTTCATAAATGAACAAATTTACTGTAATCATTAGAGTTTTACTCCAAAATTAAAGGCAGGCTAATACAAAACTATGCACGTATTAACTTTGACTTTGCTTTTGTTAAGTCAGATGTTTCTTAATCAAAACCATACTCTTTGCAAAGCCTGGTGATTTTAGGCACCTTGGGAAAAAAATTTAAAAAAAGAAAAAAAAAAGTAAAAAAAAGTTAGCCTTCCATTAAATATTAGTTTTTCTTTATCATAAACAACCCAGCTCTGGATCAATGGTGTTGACATTTGCTTTCGTAAATGCAAGTGTTTGTTTCTGTTGTCTTATAAACAGAGGTAATGTCTTCACGGCCTTTTCATTTCAGTTGACGTAGAGAAACGTCAAGTACAAAGCCAGGGCCCAGAAAGCTCCCAGAAGGAGGCAGAGCTCCTTCTTTTGCAAGGCCTCAAAATCCCACACTAAGGGATAGGCAGCTCTGGGTTCAAACAGCTCCGTGGATCAGTGGTACGCCTCTCAGTCTCATGTGGATTTGGGTAACACAGGGGTCCCTACACAACATTAGATGCCTATGTCCATCAAAGCAGAAGACACCAGCTTTGAGTGGAAGTTTCCCTTCCCATGCCCCCAAAACACACTGCAAAAGCTTCCCGCTGCATGCACTGCACCACTCTTAGATTTGGGGTTCGCACATGAGGCTGCTGGTACCAACCCCCATTTCTTCCCACTTTTCCCCATCACACCACACCGGAGCCCATTCTTTCAGGCTGCTGTCCGAAACAAGCATTAGGGCTGCCACAAAAAGGACTCAGTAGCCCGGGAGCCCTGAGATGACTTCTCCCACCGAGAGCCATAGCACCCCTGCCCCTGCTTCAACCCAAAGCTCCCACACTGGCCACAGGGCTAAAAATAAATCGGTGCTATTTAAATCAGAAAGCAAGATGTACTTCTCTCAAAGAAAGGTTCAAGTAGTCCCAGCTAAAATAAATTGATTTGTTTAGTTGTTTTCCTCAGCTTATTTTAATCCTCTTACGGGCAAGTTATGAAATTGTGGTAGCACATTTATTTACCCAAAGTACCCATTCAGAAGTAGCAGACCACTGAAACCCACAATTTTGCTCGTGAAGCAATCACTGTCCTCGCAGAAGCACCAGCTTCATGCTCGTACATAACAACAGCAGGGAGAGAAGAAAAGTCTAAATAAGACGAACGGAGAGGGTTCAGTAACAAACAGCTCGCTTTTCCAAAACAGCCTTGCAACCGCCTTACAAAAATGCTGTCTCTGCCACACGTCTCAGCTGGACAAGACAAGGAATGTGAGGAATCTCATTTCTAGAGTCGCGTCTTTGGGGAAAAAGAAGTTTTTATGAAATACCCGATGATACGATCCCGAAAACAGTTATATAAATCACAGCTGACACGGCCCAAAGAACAGCTCCGGCACACGTGGTGAGATGTGCTTGGATCTGTTCCCCTCGGTCTGTGCCTCTTACGGGACAGTTTATTTGAGGACCTCGATGTGTTTGAAAAGCATCACAAACAACTCTTCAAACCTGCATGCTGGAGGAAGGGGGTTTGCGCCTGAGCCCTTATGTGAGTGGGAAAATATTTACCTCTTTCCTGAGAGAGTGGCAAGTGTGAATGAGCTGCCCACGGTGATGTAGGAAAACGTGGCAGGAGGAGCGATGGGGAACTTTGCCTGCCAATGGCCTTGGTGACAGCAGCTTCCTCCTGTTCTAAGTCAGCATTTTTTAGAGGTTTTATGGATGTGAAAACCCCTTTGAAGGGGGATGGTTTGAAGCAGGGGGGTTTATCTTCAACCCACACCCTCCTGAAGGTATCAGGAGCTCTCACCTGCCAGGCTGATGTGGTGGTTGCTTGCCAGGATTCCCTTCATGCCGTTATCTCCTCACTTCATCTTCCTTGCGAAGACACAAAATAGCTGCCTTTCTTCACTGACTTAGTGTGTACTTAAAACTACTCCCATATGGGAACGCAATCCTGTCTGCCGCAGCCAAAGCACCCGAAGAGATGTCTCATGGCTAGAAAATGCCCGTGGCCCTGTTCCACTGCCCCGGCCTTGGCTCTGCGTTGCCTTTCCCTCCACCTTGGTGCCGATGAAGTTCATCGCCCCTGCCCCGAGCCTCTTGGCTGCACATCTGGGTGGGTGCTGCCCTATATCTGCAGCCAGGCTGCATCCCTGCTGCCCCCCCAGGCAGTGGCTAATTCCCCCGGAGGAGTGCTGCCCTAAGTGATTAACCAGACAAACAGCACCCTACGGCGAGCAGCTGGACGGGTGACATGAAAGGGGTTTTGCTCACGACATGCTCGGGCTCTGCCTGGTGAGAGCGAAGGGCGAAGCTCAAAGCATCCCTCACTCGAGAGCACATTTTTGCATTTCAAAGAAAAAAAACAATTTCACTTGCTAATAAATGATTTGTTTATTTACCCTTTCCTCCCAGAGAACGGTTCCACGGCTGCGAGTCCCGATAACTTACGCTTCCATTTAACTCACGTGTGACTTGTGGGTCACCCGCTCGGGGAAGTGTAGGATTTCTTACCGCGATGTGGAACAAAAAAAAATAAAATCTACTGGCCTGCTGCCAGGTGGGAGGCTTGCATCTCCATGCACAGAAGACACCCAAGTGGCAGCCCGGCCGGTGGCCCTGCGGAGCTGAGAGGTCAGGGGCCATCCATCAGGTTGGGTCCTCTCGGGGTGAGCAGAGCCGAGTAAATAAGTAGTTAAGTTGCCTGCTCCAGCCCTGGAGTTGGAAAAGCCATCGGGAGGGGTGGTTTTTTTTTTTTTTTTTTTTCGCCTTGCAGCACAGCACAAATTGTCAGCCAGCTTGTTTTGTTTGCTAACGTAGCCCAACAAGTAACCGGTGGGTAAAATTAATGGGTTTGAGAACACACAGTTCCTGGATAGGTTTTGAGCTTTGCCCAGTAGTGAACCGATTTCCCTGGACTGCTTCAAGGGTTGGGGTTTTGGTTTGTTTGCTTCCCCTTTGCTTTGTTTTTAACACAGAGCAGATCTCGTTTGCTGTAACAGGAAAACTCAGTGCTCTGTTAAGGTTGTGATTACGCTGGTGCCAAGTATTTGGGATGCTAGGGCTGGGATTTTTTTTCAGTAAGAAAAGCCTCCCTGTTCCCTTTCACAGGTAAACCTATTAAACCCTTTCCAAAAGGGCAGTTTTCTTTCTGTCGGAAACTTTTGTTTCATGTGCTGGGAATTTTTGGATCAAAACTTAGATCTCGGTGATTCAGAGCTGAAGCATCAATATACAGTTTTTTTCAACAGAAAACAAAATTTGAGCCATTTCCATTTCTTCTGGAGCTCCAGCTGCTGCCCAGAGAGGAGACTGCAGTGCTCACAGATGCCATTTAATTAATCTTCCTTGTACCTGCAGTCTGTAGAGGGTATTAACCTCAATTTACAGATCAGAAAAATGAGACAGGAGGGAGATGAGTGACAGCTGTAATGAATACACTGCTTCCTTCAGCCAAGGATTACAGCTCCTGAACCCCCTGTTCCCAAGTCCCTAATTAGTAAACTGCAAAGCTCCTCCAATGGGCCAGAAATGAATAATTTGAATAAAGCAAAATATTTTCCTTCAGATGTTTGGGCTCCTGCACAATATCTTGCTACTGAAGGTGATTATGAGCCCTGCTCCTGACGCTGCCACCTCTCCTGGTTTTGGTAATGACAAATTCATCTTCAGGGAGGAAATTGCTGCTGTCACACCACATCACTGGAGGAAGCATTACAGAAACGTAACCGTTCAGCAATCTTTGGGGCACCTGGCTGCACCGGGGGCTGTTCTTCCCGCACCGATTACAGCTCCAATACTCACTTTTATTCACTGAGCATTTCGGTTCTGGTGCCAATGGAAACCTGGTTTCATCAATAGTTTTTCCTGAAGGAGAATATAAATTGATTTAAAATTAATTCACATCACTTCAGAGAAGACCATGCAGGTTCAGATCCAGCACTTGGAGCCGAAGGTTTGTGATATCGGCTGAAACCTTCATTTCATGAAGCTGAGTGTTGCTTCTCAAGGTGGTGTTTCTGTGCTCAGCACCCTCTGACAGTTGGTTTTGATGCTGCATCTCCTATAATAGCCCCAAAAAACAGATCATGGTGCCACGGAGAAGCCTGTGTGTCTGTGGCCACATCCTACCTACCCAAACATCTTGAACATTTCCTATCCGTACACTACCAAATCTCATTAGCTTTCACAGGCATTGTGGGTTTAATGCTGTGGTTTGCATGCTTTCCAGGAGAAAGTTGCTGTTTTTTCCATTGGAAAAGAAACAGTATTCCATAATAATCCATTCACTTCACAAACGTTGTATCAAAAACAAGTCCTGCCTGCAGAAAGTATTTTGACCTTCCTGGAATTGAATGGTTGTCATTGCATTTTAATATTCTCTTTCATTTGAAATACAATGATACAGTTTTAAAGTGAAAAACACTTCTATTGGTAAAAAAAAAAAAAAAAAAAATCCATTTATTTTTGTTTTTCAGATTTTCTTCCCCTTTGGAAAATGTTTTCTTTCCTGTAATTTCAGAACGTGTTTTCTCTAATTTCAGATTTTTCCATAAATAACAAATCCGATTCCTGCTCTGCTCTATTGCATCCATTATGCAGGATCCTCCCAGGAATGGCATGCCTCAAGGATTAAAGAGATGTAATGTTTGTAGAGAGATAAAGATTAAGTTCGCTTAGCTCTTAGACCTCATGCAGGCTCTGAGCACAAGACTGAATTTCACTTTGTATGAGTTATCACAACTGAAACTGCTCTTCGGTGGAAACCACTCTGCAACCATCCATTTGCAGTTGTAAAAGTCAATATATTTAAGCCTGCAGTGCATAACAATGACCCCTATGGATTCTCTAACGTTTTTCTTGGATCTGTATAAGCCTGTTTTTAATATATTACTCATCTAAATTGTTCCTGGGACTTGATTATTTGCTGGAGTTAAAATATCCAATCTTAAAAGATTTTTCAACATGTGTATGCTGAATTCCCCACTGCAATAAGCTTCATTTAGCTCAACTAAAACTGCCATGCCATAAAAAAATGCTTTAAAAAATCTCAGACTAACTGCTCTCCTGGTTGGTGGAAGCTCCCCAGGCAGGATTCCTCAGTGATGATAATCTCTGGTTTTGGCTGGCTCTGTTTGGTCCCTGGAAAAATAAAATCCAGTTTTCACTGAGCTGCACGTTGAGGTGGAGACAGAGGGCACAGCCATCCCTCTCCTTCCCCATCACACACGGATACTGGATGTTCCCCAAGGAAAAAAAAAAAAATCAGGGACAAGCCAAGCCATCTAGAAAACAATGCTGATTTACGCTCCCTCTCCGAAAAACCTATGAAATCACGCAGTTTGCATGCACGAGGCTCCGCTGCATTCCTCCCATCCACCAGGGCCATGGAGAGATCACAAGAGGCAAATGGCCACGAGCACAGCCTGCTGCAGGTCCTGCTTTCCTTCCCAAGCCCCAGCTCCACTTCATACCACTGGAATAAATTAGGGGCAAGTCTATTGGAGGAGATTAAGTTATAGAGGAGAAGGATGGGGCCAAAACGAAACATAAAGAATAAAAACACGCACAGAGTTCAGCCTCCGACTTTCCGCCTCTTCTCCCACAAAGGAGGAGAACTGGGTCATCCTGAAAATAACTGCACAGAGTCCATTATTTCCCCCCCTTCCCGTCCTTTTCCATATGGAAATGCAATTGGGCAATCATTTGAACAACTGCACAAAGACCAGTGAAGGGTTTTGTTTGTTTTTTGTTTTTTTTTCCCCACCTCCTCCTCCGAGCAATCTCCCTTTTGCCCTGCAGTAAGAATGCTAACAGGGTGATTCTGGGGTGTTTTCAGAGGGTCAGGACGCTGTTTGGAGGAAGTGCCAAGCCTCTATCTCTAGAAGCTGAAGTTTTGCAAGTTGTTTGCCTTTGTGACTCTGAAGTCTAGGGGGAAACACCCTAATTTATGTATCTTTGATTGATTTTTGTTGAAATTCAGGATGTCTTTATCACAGCCATACAGTCAGATTTCTGTGGTTTTGGCCACAATCTCCCTACAGTTTCAACGACTTGATATCCAGAATGAATAAATCTGATACGTGCGTGCTTTTACAACCCCCCTGCTTTTTATACCCCCAGGGAAAAATATCATCTGCCCTATTGTTGACTGCTTGGATTTTACCTCCACAATATCCCTCCCATCAGCATGTGATTAATCACCTCCCTCCAGCAGGCACCTCTCAGGAACTCAAGACCTTTTACAAGCCTTAATTAAGCCTTGCAACATCCCCGTAAAATAGGTTGAAGTTGGGGTTAAATGACTTGCCTGAGGTGACTGAGCAAATCAGAAGCAGGGGTAGAAATAAAGCAAGCTGCGGCTTCTGAAGCACGTGCCCGGCACCCAGGATGGAGGTGAGCCACCAAAGAGCCTTTATAATGTTGGGTTTTTTTTTGGAGATAGGGTGTTGCAGCCCCAAAATGACCACCCTCTTGCTTGCAACCATGACGTGAGGCTTCCCCAGCTCTATCCCACCCCATAAATACTCCAGCATCCCTCCAGCCCAGGCTTCCCTCACCCACCCAGGTTTTACCATGCTGAGCCCTGCCCCACAGCTGCCCATCTCTCCCTAGCCACCTCTCCCCGTTTGACACCCAAACTGAAGCCAGACCTTCAACACGTAGCACGTCATCAATTCTCGAGGGCAAATGGGGAATAAGAGCCAGGCGGGAGGCTGGTGGGTGCAGGGACATCTCTCCTCATCTCTGCAGTGGGAAGGGAAAATCGCATTGAGGGGGCGAACCCAGCCAGGTCTTCTGCAGCCAAGTAGGAGGAAAAAAAAATAATGATATTTTTTCATGGCCTGGGAGTGCCTGTCACCCTGTGGAGGTCTCTTTTTGGGATCACTTATTTTCTACTCTCAGGAGTTCAGGAGTCTCAGGCAGGTCGGGGGTCCATGCGCTCACTTATTCCTCTCTGGCGAGTTTTGAAATGCAATGCGGGTTTCTGATGTCTTTTTTAACTTCCCAAGAAAAAGCTTTGCTTTGTTTTCCTTAATTTTCCCCAGATTTTCATGGCAGACTCCAACACTAAACAAACAAACCGGCATCCCGGAATCAATGTTCTCGCAGCCGGTTTAGTGGTTTCCTCAACGACCCAGCAGCAAAAGCAGACTGGTAGGGCTGGGGAGATCTCCCCCTGGTACCCACCAAAACAGGCTTCATTGGGAAGGAGAAACACCCACAGCTGGGGGAAAACATCCCTTTCCTTGGGCAGCAGGGTTCCCCTGCCCATCTCTCTGCTGCTTGTACAGATCCTTCGAGGTATTCCTAAAGGAATACCTAATACCTAACCCAAATCGAAGGTGAGGTGATGCTCAAATGATGCACAGCAATGAAGCAAGGAGCTTCTCTTCCTGACTGCCAGGTACTTACAACATTTTTTAAAACTTTCTAATACAGAATAAATAAAATATAACTCATTCTATGAAGAAATGTTGGTCTGGGAACCTTGCACATGCTCTGCCATCCAGCCTGTGGCTGTGCCAAAAGAGCAATTTGGTCTCTGGGAAGGAACGAGGGCAGCAGCCCCATGCAGTAGTCCCTGAGAGGCAGCACTTGGCCATTGCAAGTGCAGCTGTAAGAGTGGCAGGCATGTGCACTTGGTAGTGTTTTACGCGTTCATACATGCATCCTTTTACTGAGACACTGGCTAGAAATCTCTGTGCCCCGATGTTGATTTAATGAAAGCATCGATGAAACGTGAAAATTCGCAAAGTCAGCAGACCCCTTCTTCTGTTTGGCCTCTTTCTGATCTGTTTTCTTAGGAACCATCTCAGATCTTCGGGGCATGTCAAGGCTGAGGGACATCCCAAGAACATCCTGACAAACTGATTCATTATTCTCACAAGCAAATATCACCCACCGTGGTGACACCTCAAGCACACGGGACCTCTCCAGCCGGGTAGCCTGATCCAGCCCATGGCCCTGCAGATGGTTGCTGCAGCGTGCCAGCTGGGGGGGGCAGAAAGCTGGTAGGGCTGGTGGCCCCATGCAGCACCCTGGGATGTTCTTGGGTGCCTGTCCCTGTGCCTACTCCCAGGAACAGCTTGTCTCCACGTTTGGTGTGCTCACACCATGGTACAAACATCTGGGCAAGTGGTGTACCGCAGCGCGCAGGCATCTTTGCCTCGAGAGGTCCCCTGGGAGCTGCATCAAAAATGCTCCTTCTTCTCCTGGACTTCTGCTCTGCAGTTGTATCAGCCGCCCTGTCCCACACATGCCTTGCACAATCAGCACAGAGATCCCTGCAAGCCAGGCCGTCCCTGTCCAAGCTTCCCAGCTCTTCTATCTGCAAGCAGTTGATACACAAGGTGCCAGGAAATGTGGTTAAAAACACCCTGCGTGATTTGTCCATAAAAAATGCCATGTTTTACACATAGCTTTTGCTGTGTGGTTCTTCAGATCAGCCCCTAACAGAACCTGGTGTTTTTTTTCTGCACCTATTTCAACATCCCAAACAGCCACAGGCAGAGGGTGGGTTGCTCCCCCGTCCTCTTGCAAGCCCCGCGTTCCCAGCTCTCTCAGTCCTTCTGGCAGGTTTTGCAACATTTGGCGATTTTGAAACCCCAAGATAAATCTCCAGGCCCCTGTTTACAGAAAAAGGCTTGAAAACACGGATCCTAAACCCCGGAAGACAAATAGACACAACTCTAATTGCAGTGTTATTCCAAATCCCAACAATTTTAATTAAGTACTTGGGTTCTCAATGGGATTGTGCATTTTTTCCTGCCTTTTGGAAGCACTTGTATAAATGCAAGTAGCATCAACAGTTGACATAAAAATAGGAAATCAAGAAGTGTTCAGAAACACTAATTTGAATGAAAGCAATCTGCTGAAAGCTCCCTTGTCCAGTGTGGCTGCTCCCGACTCAGCTTTCCGTGCTGTAATGGGAGCTGGGCAGCAGCATCCTAGGGTTGAGAATTTGGGAAAAGAGATGATTTCTGTTTCAGACACCCAAAGGTGCATATCAGAAAGTTCCTCCTGCATGGATCTGATTGCTGGGTCATGGCCATGCTGCGAGGCCCCTCGCACCATGCATTTCCATACATTGTGCTTGGTGCTGCTGCTGCTGCTATTGACTGAGCAAAATGGCACTTGCTTCACATCAAGCAGCCATGAAACAGTTAATCCCAATTAGTTCAAAACAGCAGATATCATTCTTTATACTTTGGCAGTTCTCATTTTGAAGGAAAAAATATGTTTGTGTTCTTGGAGTCAGCCTGAACAATAAAATCGGATGCCAATTTTCTGGTCTAAATTAGGTGAAAGACCAGACTTTTTATCATATGTGTGTCTCTGTGCGCAGTTCTGTTACATGTTTATTTTACTCTTCTGTATATTTACCAGTGAAATCGCGGGCTGCACAGAGCATGCCGCCGTGTGGCAGAGAAACACGACAGGCTCTTTCATTTACTGAGGCTGGAAATTGAACCTGGCACCAGGAAAACGCGAGACACTATCAATTGCAGAAGGAGATATTGCCAAAAGATAAACATAATAAAGTCGGTCATTGTCAGCATATCAACTGAAAGCCTTTCCAGGGTGTATGAATAAGGGTTTTAAACTTTTGCACTGGTGGAAGTGTTTTCATGTCCAATTTCAGTGTGTGCTGAAAAACGTCCAAGCCCTGGGCTTCAAAGAGGCTAAAATCAAAAGGATTAATAAGTGGTAAAACACCATGGGAAGAAAGAGGCTGGCGTGTCTTCCACTGGGCATTGTCCATTGTGAGCCTACAGCCGAGGTGCACGCTGCATTGCCCCCCATCAAAGAGGACAGAAAATAAAATACAAGTAAAATAAACAGCTTTCAGCTGTTGTTGTTTTTTTTTTTTCACCCGCCATCCCCATCTGTTGAATGCAGCTCCCTGAGCCCAACCAGGGAAAACGAGGCCATGCTGCCACCTCTGCCAGGCACATCTTGTACCCCACAGACACCGGCCCCAGGGTACCGCACAGCTGAGGTCACAGCACAACCTGCACGATCCATCCAGGAAGGCTTCAATCCCAATAATTTTCTTTTCCATGCAAGCGAGCTTTTCATAATCTTGTTTTCATCGTTCATTTTCTTCAGATGTCACTAATTTTCAGGACAGGCGAGAGGATGCCAGACTCGCACTCAGCACAGACGCCGGCACGCAACAGAGAATCTATTCCTGCAGCAGAACAGAAGATACAGCACAACCCAGCCAAAACGCACTTGATTAATCAGCCAAAAGCAGCCAGTGGCAGCTCTGTCAGCCCACAACACGATGCTCTCCTTCCAAAATCCCTCCAAGCCCTGTCCTCTGGTTATTGGTGAGATGCATGGTTATGGGGAGAGTCCGCTGATGCCTGCTCTGTGCTCACTGAGACAGGAGACCTCTGACACCCCACTTGCCTCCTTCCAAATGTTTTCCCATCACTAGAGGGAGACAGGATTCAAATCAGGCTTTGCAGTCAGAAACCAGTGTTTATGAATGACAGAAAACTCTCGGAAACGTTCGCACGCCCCAAAGCACGAGGAGAAAGTGCCACCTCCAAGCACTGCCAGTGCAGCCTGAGAGGCCTTCACAAAAGGAGACTCAAGAGTACTTTGGGGCTTTTCACTCAAAAAAAACGCACATAAAAACAGATAAAGTTTGAGCACAGGCTTAAAGTTAAACATACATGTATACCTAAGAGATTTCTGGCACAAGTTCTCAACCAAGGATTAAGAGCCACACACCATATTACTTTTAATTGAGCTACTGTCTTCCCATACGTTCTTCCCTGGGGAGACCAGTGGCTGGCTTATGAATTCAAGGAACAAGATCAGTTAAAAGAGTACTTGAACAATTGCGGTTGGCAGTTCTCTGAATAATATGAGCATTATTGAGTGTCGGAAAATGTCATATCATCAATTTTCTGGTTTCCTACACTCGTTGCTTTTGATCTCCACTAAAAGATTTATTGAATAGTTTTCATTTTTACATTAACCTAGTCCAAATTATACCAATTTAGAGCTGGGATATTTTTTTAAGAATGTACAAAGAGTGATTTTTAAAGCTGAGGCTTTTGATTCCATCCAGTTTTTATTGTTTCAAGCAAAGGACTGTTTTGGCAGGTTTATGAGATGGCGTCTGTTCTGCTGACAGACATGCCTGATAGATTGCTTACTCGTGTTTTATTTTTGGAGCCATTCGCAGTGTTATCTGCATTTGAAAAACAATTTACTTTGATTAAAATTTAAATGAAATATATGGAAATACTGGCCTTGCTTGCAATCAAATTGTAAGTCTATCTTGTTGAGCAACTTTTCCTCATTTTACGTGGGTGAAATGCAATGCTGAAAAGGAGATTTCTTCCCTTCCGGCAATGCCCACAATCAGTCATTAGAGCTCCCAAATGAGGAATAATTCCTCCCCCAACCCATGCAATGCCTTGAAAGGTGAGTAAGGATACTCTTCTTGTACTGCCTGCCTAAACTGAACATGCTATTGATGAGTGTCAATTTAAAACAGTCCTTAAAAAATATAGTTATAACCACTTGACTTAGATGATTTCCTGCAGCAGTGAATTTTGGAGTGACCGTAGCATACATGAAGGATTATTTCCTTTCATTTGTCCCAGGTATTTAATCATTTGTAAGGTTTGAGCTTTGCCTAGGGATCATATCCGGGACTTCATTGTTGTTTAAAAACACTGTTTTCACTCACCCATGCCACATCATCAGTTTTCAGTCAGAGAAAGAAAATGGAGGACTTCTGGTGTCAACACCTCTATGAAAGAGTTTTGAGTTGGTGATCGTACTCCACGTATTTGTGATGCTGTTGGCCATCTTCTGAGGCCTTATAATCCCCATTTAACAGAGGACTTAGGCTACATGTACCTGCCATTTTTTCTGCACTGATCATCTTTTGTATCATGATTTTTATAGCAGGTATGAAGACAATAATACTTAATGACAAATTTGTACAACAAATAGCCCCAAGTGTAGATTATCACACCACATTTAGTCTTAATGGCTTGTTTTGTTCATGATCCTAGATGCCTGGTGCAGGCAGCCCACCCCTCCCCTTCTGAGCCACCCCAAGCAAAGCACTTCTCCCCACAGTCCCATCTGCTGCTGTATCAAATAATATGAAATAAAAATGTCTCCATGTGATGCACTGAGAGATGCAGATGCAAAAAAATAACCACCACAACAAAAAAATAATACAGCTCCAGCTTTCTGCCATTGCTCTTTGCTGTGAGACAGCCCAAACACATTAATTCTATGAGCCAAGTTCACCCCCCAGAAGTCCATCTGCAGCAGTGCTGATGAGCTGGCCTTGCTGATGCTTCTTGAAATAGCCTCCAGCCCCGAAATAGCCCTGCACACACAACAGCACCATTTCCTGACAGTGAACCTCAGGGCCAAGGGGGGCAGGGATATGGGTGGCAGCCCGTGAGTGGCCGTAAGATTTGATGATGGTCCAATTTTCTATAAATATGGCTAAACAACGCAGAGCCTCTCTCCTCTTGCTCTCTGCATTCTTGTTTCCCCTTCTCCTATCTCAGCTGAATTTTCCTACCAGCTTCCTGAAAACACTTCCCGATTTCACACCATAAACATCCTCCACTTTTATTTGACTAACGCTTCCTACAGTGCGAGGCCTTC
This sequence comes from Anas acuta, assembly GCF_963932015.1. Taxonomy (NCBI): domain Eukaryota; kingdom Metazoa; phylum Chordata; class Aves; order Anseriformes; family Anatidae; genus Anas; species Anas acuta. Next base: position 5,091,144 of record NC_088986.1, read on the forward strand.
CGCCCGCTCCTCCAGAGCTGCTTCTATGTTTCCCCTATCTTTGATATCTCAACAATAAATGAAAAACAACTCTTCCTGTGCTTGGTACTGGCATGCTTTCGGCATTTTTTTCCTTGCCCCCCCCCAAGCTAAGCAATGAGTGCAGGCCACTTCCCGCCTGGGTGAGCCAAGAGTCAGCTTTGCAAGAGGCAGCAGCAGAGGTCAAAGGATTCATTGATCCCAAGTCAAGGACGAGAGGACCACTGTGGTCACGGGCAGCTTCTGCGCTGCAATCATTTCTCCAGACCCATGCCAGTGGAGGTGGTTGAGGAGCAGGACTGTCCTCTGCCAGAGGAGCAGAGGATGCAGCCACCTTGGTCTCCACGAGGAGTGCGCCCTTGTCCATGCTGCTGTCCTTGGATTGCCTCCTCCTCCACTGGGGAATTCCCACAGAGCTCAAGCCAAGGTCACTAAAGGCAAGAGATGCTGTTTGTGCTGACTGCAGCCGCCTTGGGCATGGCTTCCTAGAAGGGATTCCTGGACAGCCAGCACTGATGGAAAAGAGATGATTCCTTGGGGTCGGGCTGCTGCTGGCCAGGTATGGTGCAGCCCTCACAGTCTTCCTCCTGAGAAGGTGGAGGAAGCCTGGAAACTGGCAAGGAACAGAGAGACCTTTCACTGCTTCTCCACACCTGTATTATAACTCAACATCCAGCCCCTTCTCAGCCTGAGCAGTGTGAAAGAGACAGCATTATCCTGGGAGGTCTCACCCCACCTGAGAGCGAAGCATCGAGCAGCTTTACCACCACTCCAGATGTAAAGCAGAGCCCTCTGCACCCCTTGGGCCTCCACAGTAGGGAAAAGAGGAAAGCCTTCCTCCTCCCCACTGCACTGAGAGCTTCAGGCCCCAGTGAAGACCAACCATTCCTTATCATATCATTGCTCTTTTTTGGCTATTTATTTTACCATTCAGTAACACATGAGCTCCCCAGAACTCCAGCCGTGTACGACGCTGGTTGGAGACATGGGTAGGCCCCAGCCTGACAAAGAGGAGAAGGGACATGCCCTCCACCCCATGGGACACCCAGGGCCCATTTTTCAGGCTGATGAGCACCAAATGAAGCTGGGAAGATCAGCATTCAACCACGCTGAAAGTCAGCCTGAATCCAGGCTCAGGAGGCACATAAAGGCCTGTGGTCTCTGAGGGCGGTCAGCCCTGAATTTTGGTGGCCTTCTGGTAAGGCCTGCAGTGCCCAGAAAGGGGCTTTGGAAACCTGTCACATCAGGAGGCTGAAGCACTCCAAATAATTCAGCTCTGATTTAAGGAGAGGCCTCATAACCTCAGCTTCTGCAAAAGTCTGTACAGAGGCATTTGGCTACTGCACCTCAGCAGCAGCAGCTTTGGGAAGATCTTCTGACACATGAGAAAGCAGAAGAATTTGCCAGGAAAACTAGGTTGAGTAGCAGCAATCGATATTTATGGACACCCTACAAAAGGGCCATCTTAATTCACAGCAATTGTATCGGAGCCACTGATGGACAAATGCCCTGCTTCTGATGTCAAAAAATATAAGAAAATGCGGATTAGTTTGAAAACTATTTTATTTTGTTTCAGCCACATTTTATTAGTATGAGAAGCAGCCAGGGATATGCTATCCTACCTTTGAGTGGCCAAAGATAACATGAAAAGCTTTTCAAGAAAGGAAGGCCCTGGCAGGAGATGGAGTGATGGGAAGGATGCACAGCATCATGTGTTTAACCAGCAGCAGATACATGTAAGCACAAAATACCTGTACCGTTACCTGACAACCTTAGTCTCTCCCCTCAAGCAGCTCTATCTTTTTCACTCTGCAACCCATAAGTGACCCTCATCATTAGAAATCACTTCACTGCATGTGGCATTGTTTTTTCAAAAACTCTGGGAAGAAACTCAGAGCATCCTTTGCTTGCTGGCCATTTTTATTTCAAAACCAGGAGACGGCAACTTCTCCATTTTTTCATGTAACATAACATAGGAAAGTAATGCACAAACCTGACCGCTTAGGTTGCAGCAGCCCTGTGTTTATTATTACACATAAAGCAGACTGTTGAGAGGAGTTGAAAGATATGAGAGCCCCTGGATGCAGAAATATAGCCATCTAATTTGTTTTTACCTTGATGCTTTTTTCTTATAGGGAAAGAACAACAACAACAAATTAGCTCTTCACAGTGTTCCATTGGGACAGCATTTGAATAATTTAATCATTACAAACTGATGAATGGAAAGAGAAGTAACAGAGTGGCTAGTTTCATAATTCTAATATATCTGCAGCATTTGAGAACAATAAAGCAAATCTAAGTTGTCTTTGTTTAATGCTTATGAGATAACAGTTACAGAAACATATGTGTGATGCTTTAGGAGTCAGGACACCTGCATAATTTAAGTGTACACTGTGTAAGATTGCCAAGCCAGCAAGTCATCTCTCAAAAAGCCTCAGAAGCTGCATTTTATTGCCTCCAGGGACTGTCAGTGTACCTTCAGCCCATGCTGTCCATAATAGACAGGAGAGGGGTGCAGGAGGTCCCTGCCCTGTGGGTCCTGGGCCCTCACCAAAGGCCTAAAGAACAAGGGAGGACCATGCTATAACCAGAAACCTGGCAAAAGCGAGACCACTTGGAGGCTACACACGTAGCAAAGACACCTTTCTCCTCCTCGCACCCTCCCTACCAACCTTCTCCAGATCATTCACCGCCCTCTTCACCCCTTGGTAGTTACTGCCTCATACAGCAGTCTCCCAAGGCACAGAGACTGGAGGATCTTTAACAGAGGTTAATGTCCTCTGGCATCATCTGGCACAGCAGGTTTTGGTCCCCCAGGTTCTGGCAGCTCACCCCTGCCTGGTGCACAACCACCCTCATGTCCTCCCAGCGCAGCCAAGACCACCAGGCCGTGTGTGCTTGTCCTGGGACAAGTTATTGGCTCCCAGCAGCTAACCGCCCTATTAAAATAACGCCCTTTTGTCATCCAGGCCCTAAACACCTCTATTCAGCACTTGTTAAAGGCCTGAATACCCAGGGGTTTCTTGGAGGGAAGAAGAACCCATGCTCCCCACAGGAGCTGGGCCGAGAAGGCTGATAATCATCTCGCGATCACAAATTACTTTTCATAAGGACCATTTATGAGGTAACAGTTGGCATGCGGAAAGCATTTCACTTCGCCAGCAGCTTGCTGAAAACGAAACATCACGAACCCTAAAAAGAAACCGTGAATCAAAGGCTGCATTCTTCTCTCCCACAGTGAAACCTTTGTTAGGGTCTACCCAAAAGTTTCATTACGAAAGGCTGATACAGGAGCCTTATTAAATTGTGATTAAATGACGTGTCCGCATAGAAGTCAGCTCATTCCGCTGTTGATGTGGGCTGGCTTTCTTAGACTTTTAAAACATGAAGGCTTATGAAATAGCTGTAATATCTTTTCCCATGATTGCTAGGGAGCGGAGGGTCTTTGCTTCTGCTCTAGTCATATTTGGCCCCGCTCCAGAGGATAACATTTTCATTAAAAGTGCATTAGGCGCACAATTCACCACGCAGCCGTCCTGACGAAGCGCCTGATCCACAGCCCGCTGACCTGGCTCAGAAGCCTTAATGGGCTTTGGTGAACTTTGCTGGCCTCTACAAAAACAGCATCACCCATCGCCGGAGGTACTTTGAGCTGGTTTTGCCATCAATTGGATCCAATTTGTCCCCAGTGCTTCCCCCCACCACTTTCTGTGTTTCAGGATTTAAAAAAATACTAAATAAAAAATAGCAGAAGCTGAATCGTCAGTCAGGCCAGATAATTGCTAATGACTGTGTTAGAGCAGCAGGGCTGATATTTGGGGCACCTAAGAAAGAGTTAAACAGTAGGAACAGCATCAGACCCAGTGGCCTCCCCATCATTTCTGCCTGTCAGTTCTGAGCCACCAGCGAGCTCGCAGCAATGATGCATCTTTCCCTTTAGATGACTCACTTTAAATAGTGCCCAGTGATTTATGCACAGAAAAATGTATTAATAAATACGGAAATGCACAAATTCATACGTTTTAGGGCTGGGGAACCGTCACAAATGTTCAGCCCGGCCCTCTGGAGACTGCAGCCTCACCCAGCAACTTCTGCCTGAAATCCATGGCTTCTGTTTGAGTGAAAGCATCCAAACAGCACAGTGGAATGCTTCAACATATTTTCTTCTAACATTTTGCAGAAGAAATGCTTCAAAACCAGAATCCTTCTCTTTCTGTTGTTTCGGAAAGTCTAAGTCAGGAGAGGGGTGCCAAGAATTATTATTTTTATCGGTATCTCTTAGTGATGTGCTGTTTACATACTCACAACTGCGTGGCTCAGAGTTTTGGGGCAAAGCTGGTAGGAAGCACCTTCAGCACCCCACCTGTGTGGATTTCCAGAGCCAGAATGGCTCGCCCATACATCCCCATCTATCCTGAGGCCTCCTGCAATCAGCACATGACATGAGCAATGTAGCTGCTTAACGAAGCAAGGTGGGTTACTTCTGGGAGATACTGGCAGCCTTCTGGCCAAGTCAGCAGGAACTGCGCTCACTTGTCCGTCAGAGGTGATTTAAATCATTCTTTGCAAAGTACAAATGCCCGTAAATATTTGTGTGACATAAGATCGGTGAGCAGCCAAACAATACTTCAAAGAACCGAGCAAGGGCAAAAACAAAAAAAAACAAACTATGTATACTGCTTGAAAAAATAAAATAGGGAAATCTAGCATTGTGTTTAAGGGCAAAATTTGCTCTCAAGTGGGTTTCTGTCGATGGATGTCCTGCACACAAAACAGGCAGTGCAAATAAGAGGTAGGGATGCACAAAGAGAATTATCTAAGGATCAGACCCGAATCTCACGAGGGACTCCTAATCAAGGCATTCACCAGCACGGGACATCAAAAGGCTTTCAGGAAAGGCTGGTGGGTCTGACAGGTTGACATGTGCAGGCACAGGCAGCTGACTGCTAACTTGTACTTTATCCAGAATTAATTCACAGTGAGCATCTCGGAGATAATCAATCTTTTCACATTTAACAGGCAACATTTATCATATGAAGTAGCTGCCATGCTTTCTGACAAGGATACCTTTCAGATTTTCTCCTTTTCAGTTAATATATTTGATTAATACTTACAGCCCATGGTTGCAGCAATGGCTTTTGCTGCAGTAGAGTACAGCCAGGACCAGCTTTGGCATCTCCCTTCCCTGGCCAGCTGTACCACCAGGCTGCCTCCTGCCCCATCTCAGCATCAGACCTTCATGCTTTGTCTTCGTAGCCCTCCCAGCACCTTATCAAGGTGTCCATGCTCTAAAAAACTTCCTGCAGACCTCTGAGAGCTCAAATTTTAATGGATTCAAGGCTGACAGGGATTGCTGCAGGGCCTCCAAGTCATGAACAACTGACAAAGAAAAATGCCCAAACCTGCAACTCCTGCAGTCTTGCTTGGAGAGATTTTACGAAATCCTTTCAGAACAGCAGCAGGTGCACCTATCTGGGCCAGTACCACTGCGGACACCACCAAAAGCCATCCTGAATCAGAGGCTCAGAGAAGTGCCAGAGCTTTCTAATTTTAGACATTTGATTTGAAACCATTGGTCTACAGGACTTAGGCAAGAAACACAAATTCGAGCAAGCTGCGGTGCTCCAGCAGCCGGACAAACAGCCGCCTCCCCATCTCCCCAGCCTCGCTTCGTCTCCAGATGCTTCGCATTTCCCTTCTCTCTGCCAGGTGTTTTTAGCACATCAATGCTAAAAATTTCAGCATGTTCTAGGATTCCAGCCTGCTTTAGAATAAACTACGACAGATCTGCGTCTATGGAAGATGTTCCTTGCCAGAAATATTATCTAATTTGTAAGCATTTTATGATTTTCAAAAAGTTATAAAATACGATATTAGGAAACAAATGGCCAATGGAAAAGATCCCTTCTGGTAGCCAAAATGACCATATAATTGATTTTTATGAACAGCATCTAAAGAAATGAGTCACAACCCATATGGCTATTTTGGATTCTAGATATACATTGCATTTTAAGCCTCTCAGAAGGTTTATCCAAGTTTTCCGCATATAATCAATGGTGATTAGAAGAGGATATGAATCATTACGGCTCCTAGGGCTGAGCACATGTTTGAAGGGTGAGGGATTCACACGTTCTTGCTCTATAAATACCCATACAAGGTTGTACAGAGCATGAGAAACTCCATGGCAGCATGTAAAAAGGTATCGCAGAACAAACTGCAGACTCATTACGGAACCCAAGGCCTCCTCCCTTAGATGGGTGTAAATATTATTTACTTAGGACACGGTTCAAACTTCAATTGAAGTCAGACGGAAAAACTTTACCTCTAAGGCAGACAGTGTATCCTCTTTCTCCATGACTTTAACCATTTTCTCATAGCTTGGCCCCAGCCGGTGAGGAGGTTAGGTTACAGATTCGCTCACTACACGGTGATGCTCCACAAATAACGCCCACACAGTTCACATGTGCACGCTCTTCCCATCAGCATCCAGGCCGTCCAGGGGTGCAGAAACCTCCCTTGCATGGGCCCACGTTTGCAGAACCACACATACACATCTCGCACATCACCTTCATGCTCCCAGACGTCCTCATGGCAGTGATTACATTGACAGCGGATGCAACAGGTACGAAGCAAGTCAATCCTTATGAACATGACAGCTAAATTACACTGCTTTGCATTCCAGCCCCTGGTGCTGGCCCACAGCACCTTTTCTCTGCTCAGGGTGACAGCTCTGGGGCACCTACGTATCACAGAGCACGGCAGCTTTCAGCTCTCAGAGAGGGAAATGTCTCCCAGTACAAAACAGCCTTCTTGTTACCATGGGGAACTTAAGAAATATTTTCTAAGTTCATTTGCCATGGAAGAAAAAAAAGCACGAGCCAGGATTTATGCACTACGCTTAATGCACGGTATCTCCAATGCATTTCTTTCCATCCCTCAGACTTTCATTCACCATTATTTCCCCCAAAGACGAGAGACCTTCTCCTAGATTGCACATTTATAACTTCGGCAGACTTTTAAAACCAGAAGGGACTGTTGTTGTAGTCCCATCCAGCTTCCTGTGAAACACAAGCCAAACAGTCTCAGCTGATAATTTCTGTATCAAGCCCCATGACTTCTACTTGAACTGGCACCAGACGTGCTCCTGATGTGCTGCAGCTACTATATTATATTCCTTACAGTCCTGGTATTCCTCCGGGCAATGGAAAGGCGAGAAGGGAGCCCCCGTCCCTTTTGCTGCCTGTTCCTCCTGATAAATCAGCCGGTGAGCTGAGCGCCGGCAGTATTTTTCAGTGCTGTCTGGTCCTGGAGGCAGTAAAGCCTCTGCATTCCTCGGAAAGAGACAGGCAGGTGATAGCGGGTAGGCCAGGATCCATAATCTGTTACACAGGTTTAACTCCCCAACCTTAGCAAACGCTCAGATCCCATCTTAAAGGGAAGCTGAGAGATTAGCATCGGCTCCTAGGCCAGGCCTGCTGTAATGCAACCCTCGCCTCCAGCTCAGCAGAGGCACTGACGGGGTCTCCGCTGACGGCTGCCAAGGGAAGGCTCTAAGACAGCCGAAAACTTTGAGGTTACGATTTGAAAGGAAGACAAACTTAGGCTCCTAGTCATGTTACAGCCCATGATGAACTATCCCGCAGAGGATTCTTACCGGGATGCTAAGAGAAGTTTTATAGAGAACCAGAGCCATCCATCTCAAATGAGGATGAAAGCGCAACCTATTACCTAGGAGGAAATTGAGAAAGGTAATATTTTGCCCTCGATTTTGATGCGTTTCTAAAGCAATTCAGTCGGATGAAATTTGCAAAGCCATTTTAAGATGAAAAGGCCCGTACGATAACCAGATCCAGAGGATTTTGATTTAGGGAAATATTATGCCAGTTGTAGCGAAAGTAGAAGTTTTCATATTTAAGTTATTTCATATTATTATGAAACATACCAACACTAACATTCCTCCACCCGGACATTTCCCAGATTTCCCACCCACATAGAGTCTAAAAGCTCTATATAAGGACTTTTTCCCCACTTTGCAGATCAAAGCAATCTCCTCCTGGCTGGCAGCTCGGCTAGAAATAGGGCCGACATCCCTCAGCGTGCAGTTTACCACCCTTAATCTTGACTTCAGTCCCTCAGTTAACCATCAGAGCACGAAGCTTTGCAGCTGCCTCTTCTTCCTCTTTGGCCAGTTCATTTTGGAGGCACAGAGGTAGCAAAAGACTTCATTCCTTAGCTACTGGGGCACCCAGTGGGGCCGTTCCCCATTAGCACCAGTGCCTGAGCCGCGCGCCCTGCGCAGCTCGGTGCCCCCGTGGTGCCACGCAGCCCTTGTAACTGCTCCTGCTCCAACCACAACAGCAAAAGACAGCAAAGAAATAAAATTTTCCATTTGGGTAATTCGGACAGGTTGACTGGAGTTTTGCCACTGACACCTGTGAGATGACACACGAGGGCTTCAACCACGATGCTGCCAAGCAATGCTGGGGAGAAGCTGGCACCAAACCAGGACCACCTCAGGCTCCAAATCCCACTGCTGCTCTTTCTCAAAGGGTTTGAGGTTGAGAATCCACAGCTCGCTCCTGTCCTGCCATGCCCCAGAGTAAAGGAGGAATGAATTGCTGTATTCCCCCCGGGAAGCCCAGCCCATTAAACCAGGACAGAACAGCAGAACCAGAAGCTTTACAAGGTGCTGGTAAGGTCTGGGAATGCTTTTGTGTGCAAAAAGCCCCAGGTGCCAATGCCACCCTGTATCTCCCTGGGGCAGGAATGCCACCTGTCCCCACAACCAGGGCAAGGGACACATCTTTAGCCTTGCTTTCCCCAGCATAGGCAGTGGGCAGGGTGTACTTGCAAAGAAACTTAGAAACACCACCCCCCTTACACATCCCCTAAAAAAAAACAGCGAACCACCACCACCACCAAAAAACAGATCTGAATTCTGCTCAGAAACAGTTCTCCTCTGGGGGAGATAAGATGAGAAAGAGCAAATCAGTCGTGACAGATGGCAGGGGTGGTGGTGAATGCACTAATGGGAAGCACACACATCCCAGGAGGATGAAAGCTGCATAAAAACCTTATAAAAACCAAGTGCATGTCTCACTGGGCTGCTTCACTGTGGTTCCTTTTATAAAAGATATACTCATTCAAAGGCAAATCTTGATTTCTGTCATGAGCCCATTATTACACAAGTGTTGTGAATTGGTGTTAAAGATACAGTAAGTCATAAAGAATGCATCCTATGTACTCCCTCATGTATATTGAACCCAGATTTAGATAGTCGGCGTTACAGGAGATGAAGCACTTTTTATATTTACTAAATGCTGAATTCAGCGTACCAGCAGCAGAAACTGCAACGAGCATAAAGGCAAGGTGCTGACTGCACTGAGCAGGACACCACAGCTGCATAAACTGTTCAGGGCCATTGTGGCTGGGGCAAAAGGCACCAATTTCTTGATTTCTTCCCTTCTTTCCAGGCAGTGCCTCCATTTAGCATCATTACAGGAGCATTGTCTTTCCATGGTGTTGGTGAACATCTCAGATTTCAGTTTCAGGTCCAGCCTCGAGCCTTTGTCATTGCATGGATGAGCAGTTTGGATGCAAACACCTTTCCAAGCCCTCCTGAGTGCTGTGCCACCCGCAGCCCTGCTCTCCAAGGTGACCCATCTCCTTTTGGCTTGCTTGGCTTTGTATTCTGCAGTTACACCCCCTGTGCAAATTAGCATACCCCCTCAGGAAAAAAATACCAGTGCCTGGGCAACTGAGTTTACAATAGAGGGGAAGATTTTTCCAGGTAACTGAATACAAACCGGGACAAAAGATAAGTAATGAGAGCACCAAGCAGTGAGGACTCAGTTCTTTGCGGTCTGTGGCTTCTCTTCTAATTCAGGGCAGTGCTTAGGCAAAGGCTTAGCTTTAAGCAACACTTAATCCCATTTACTTTATAAAGCCAAACTACGGGATAAAATTCTCTGAATGGAATAATCCCACCCAAACGCCGTGAAAGAGTAGAAGGGGTCTGGAGGACCTCGAAATCTGCACGGCCCCAGCGCACGCTGCACAGATCCCCCAGCTGCTTTATAACAGCACAGGCTGGTTTTAGAGATGGTCCAGAGCGAAACATCACAACTCTTACTAGCTGAAGCCACAGGTAGCACTAAGGGAATGACACGTTTTGCATGTGCAGCCTGCAGGCAGCCACAGCCCATGAAAAGCTCAGGGGTAAGTTAACCCTCAGCACAGCTGCTAGGGTGTCGCACTAGAAAGATTGTTCTCAGGTCCTCAAACAGGCAGGAGTTTGAGGGACACAAGGAAAACAGCAGTGGTCCTCCTTCATATAGCATCCTGAGCAAGCCTGGGCAGACAAAAAAATTCCACGTGGAATGAGAGCTGCTGGTGGGAGCTGCTGACTTCTTGAATGAAGCTCAGGCCATGGGAGATTCATGGTAAATCACAATGGGCACCCCCCACGAAATGTGCTGACCAGCCCCACCTGGGGCACTCAGGAACCTTGAGCTGGCATCAGGTGCCAAAAAAACAACAACTACTTCTAAACTTCACCATCGGGAGGTGATGGAGCCACCTTCCACATGGGAACAGTGGCTAAGAGAATATAACAGCTTTTAAGATGGGACTTGAGCAATGTATGAAAACAAACCCATGATGGGGGCTCCTCCGGCAGCTGAGGACAGTGACCCAGGGCATCTCTCAGCCCAGTGGCCAAACGCTGGTGTTACTCACAGCAAAACATTTGGGGTGAGAGGCTTGCTGGACCAGCTCCAAACGGTTGTCCTAAACGCTTTCTGTCATTCCCACAACAACATATTGCTCCTTTCGTTCTGTCCACGTTTTCCATCTCTGGGTGTGCCTTACAATCGTGAAATCTGACTCTGCCACTTAATTAATACCATAACCGCGTGCTGCGGCGGCTTGCGCCGTCCTGAGCGCCATCCGCACACTCCGAGGCGTTTGTTGCTGCAGCGAGGGAATACAAAGCTTTACATGCAGGAGATGGAAAAGGTTAAAGTCAATATTTTGGCTGGTGGAAATATTTATGGAAAGAACCCGTGAACTAGCGAGCTGCATTCATTCCACTGACATTTCCAAACTGCCTTAACCTTTTATATTTCTTGTGGTTAGCTCCTGTTTAATACGTTCTAATTATACGAGAACCGGGAAGCAAATGAATGGCTGAGATTAAAGTTAAACAACAGCCATAAATATTGCAGGACAGATTCTCGGAGCTGAACCTGTGGATTTATGCCCCCAAGTTCAATGCTTTGCAGACGAGACACGTGAGGCTATCAGAAGCATGTGCAGAGCTTATAGTTTCTTGCCCACCCACTCATTTGAGGGCAGAATCTGTCCCTTTGATGGCACTGCGCTGAAATTTTGGTGTGCATGTAGTAAAGCACAGCAGTTCATTCAGAGAAGGTTCACAAAGGACAAATAGCTTTCACCAAAATCACCATTTCCTTCGGCCTTCATACAATGAGAAAGGCAGAAAAGGAAAAAGGGATTCAAAAGTCTTTAGCTAACAATGGGCAGATGTTCTCAGGGGCTTCGGCCAACCCTAAACACTGATCAGGTACTACTGCGTGCACTGTGTGCAGCAACAGCAATTCCATCTAACATCTGAGCAGGCAGTCCCTCAGCAGTGATTTACTAGCACAGCAATATCTGTTACAAAACACCCAGAACTGGAATAACTTTCTCCCTACAAAACGTTACATCACAAGCGAATGCAGACAGTTGCAAAACTCCGCTCCACAAGTGGAAGATGTTAGCAATCTGCTCCAGTTCAGCTTGACGCACGGAAATGCCAGATGGCTACTCCGCTCTCGCCACCTCCAACAGCGGATGGAGAAGTTTTGTGTATGCAAGTTGTCCCCGTTAGCAGAAGACAGGCGAAGCGGGTGGACCAGGGAGACAGGGGTTTGCTGTCACGGCTGCAAACTCCCCAGGGCAAAGCAAGCTGAGGCTGCTGGGCTGCGGAGCTATTGCACCTCTGCTGGAGGTGCGGACGTAGCTTCAAGGCGAGGCTTTCAGTCACCAGCTCCACTTTGGGGCTAAGGAGGACAATAGTTGCACAACCATTACACATGGCCAGGGTGCTCCCAGTCTGCAGTCCAGGTCACGTCGCCATCCACATCTGCACCTCTGCTGCCTTTGACAGCCATGGGAGAGCACTCCAGACGCTTGAGGGTTGACCAAGAGGTCTAATGAGATTACATGGGTTACTTTTGATCTGAAACCTCCTGCCTCCCTGCCAACAAAGCGGAGATCCATGCGTAGTGAGAGGGAAAAAGGGCATCATCTTTTATCTATTTGGCTTGTTCAACTGCGAGTTCTTTCAGCTCTCTGCTCCTTCTCTATCCCTGTTCCATATGATTGCTCAATGGGCCTAATTGTTGTCTTGTATCACAGCTTCCGATATGATGCGGCATCAAAGGGATTTGCGCATGTGGTTACAATTAAATCTGTGCTTAAACACTTTGCTGAACCCAGGCATTCATTGAACTGCAATTGTTTTGGAGGTAGGGGCCATCTTTCCTATAAGATGTCTCACACAGTGCATTTGACCCTGATTGCCCTTCTCCATCCCACTAAAATCAAAACAAATAAAAGGAGTAATACTAATAAATGGTGTCACCCTGGCAGAAGTTTATTTCCTTTGTGCTTCCAAGAATGGTACACAATCTTTAAGGAGGGATGTTGCTGTCTCCTACCATCAACAATGCCAAAAATACATAGAAATTAACTGAAAGAGTCAAGTTTCAAGCTGCACAAATTCAACCACAGCAAATATTTTGTGTGGATGTGGTATAGTTTAGACTCCAACATGTTTCCTTATGGTCTATCTACTTCCTCAAAAAATATCAACCATAATCACTCCACAACAGCCAAGGCTAACACAGCGTATCAGCTCGATAAACATCTCTATTCTGCTGTCGCTTAAGGGGCACAAGGAATCTTGGTGGGTTCATAAAGGACTTTTTGACAACAGAAGTCTTGGCTGATATGTTAAAAATGGCAGGATTCGCCTTGCACTGCGCTCGCAGAAGTTATTACCAGCCCTGGTAATCTCTGGTTTATTTTGAATAATCGCTTCCCTCCACATGAGCTTTTGGTAGTCATTTAATATCTGTTCACAGGTATTTTTACATACATAAGAGTACAGTGCCTATGGCACTGCAGCCTGCATGCGTTAGGCAGCCCCCACTGCCCAACTGAGGGACGAATTTCCCTTTGACTGGTAGCTCTGGGAGTTTGGGAAAGCCTCCGGCTCTCCCCCTTCTGCTTGCCTCTTTGTAAAGCCGGTGTCATGAGAGACCCAAAGCATTTAATGATTTAGCATGCTCCAGGATAAATGGGTGTTACATTAGCACAGGTGCAAATAGCTTTCTAATTATTATTAATTTAATAATATGGTGCTGCTGGTACACACTAATTAGATCCATGTTTTTCTATAGTAAGGGAACAACACCAGAAATTTCCACAGCTGTCAGCTGCTGTCTTCTTGCAATTGCTATGGAAAGCAAACAAACCGTAAAGGCAATTCGTAATTATTATAAACATTCCCTAACCTAAACCACGTTGACATTTCTAAATCGGAGCTGCATGCTTGCTCTTGTCTGTGGTGTCAGAAAGGGAACGGAGCCAGCCAAAGAAAGGACAAGCAGCTATTAGATAATTCGAGGGCCAAGCAATTAGCTTGGCTTTAACGAGCTGTTTTCACATGAAGAAAGCGCTTCCCCCATTGCTCTGACCGACTCATCCCACCTCTCACTCCGTCATGTTGACCAACATTTGTTTTTCCAGTGTTTTCTGGACTTTTCCCGCAAGGTAAGCACCGTGCTGCTTGCAGAAGGCTTTGCCACCTCTGTCCGTGGGGCTTTGTTCCCTGCCAGAAGCAGGGAAGGAGAGCTCCAGCTCCCCGTGCCCACTGCTGGGTCCCTCCGGGTTTTTCCCATAAACTCACCCCAAGGATGTGGCTCGAGCCCTTAAGTGATATTCAGAGCCCTCAGCATGAGGTTTATGGCTCCCAGCGTCTGCTGCGAATATAGTTATAACTGACAAGTTCAGGGGCAGGTATTTGGGTGATCTTCCGCAAATTCATCCCTATAAAACAGATCTCAACTCTGACACTGACCAAGACTTAATTTAAAGTGGTTTAGTGGAAGCAGCTGACTGACAAAGAAACAAAGGATCTGTGCGCAAATAAAAGCCTACAGGGCTGAATCTGAAGACAAATGCATTTCTAGCAGAACCAGGACACCAGCTGGCTCTCCACTGAACTGTGTATCACTCCCTAATTTCATCTTTTTAAAATTTAAATTGCCTGTTCTGCCCTAGAAGAGAGGAAATCCTTGTCTACGATTTCTCTTATATTACGGTTTCACTTAGATTTCATTATAATAATTCTGGTTTCAATTTATGGCACTTCCTGAGTGATTTCCTTGCCTTCTGTGAAAGCCCCCGGAGGATGGTCAGAGCCGACATCCTCAGATGTGGGGACCAAGAGGCTCTCCTGAGGACCTGCAGCCCACCCCAAGCTGCATCCCTTGATGGATGGACACTGCTGGTGGAGAAGGATGTAGGGACAGGAGGCTGCTAGGGATGTCCCATGCCCACCCCAACATTAGGGTGACCCTATTTGTCATCCTGAAAGGCACAACTTCCTCACCCCAGCTGGGAGATCCTGGGACACCCTGAATTCAGCAGCACGAGAAAGCAGGGAGGGAACAAGAGCAGCAGGTCTCGAGATAAATCACACCCAGAGATGGGCAAGCAGTCCTCTTTACCCACTCCTTTCTGTGTTAGCTCATGACTGAAGCTGTCTGCTTTGAAGGAATGAACCAAGATATTTATAACCTTCAAGTCAGCACTGAACATGGATGGTTGCAAGGGTTTGGCAGAAGTCCTTGTAGATATAGTGGACTTCACATCAGACACTTGTCCTACTGAGGTGCTCTGAGAAATGCAGAGCTCCGTTGCACATGGAGCAGCAGAGCCTCAAATATCTGATGGTTCCCATCCCTGGGGCATGTTGGCTTGGTGGCCACCGATGGAAATGTTTGCTGGTGTCAGGGCAAAAGCTGATGCTGCTCCACCAGCTTTAGCACCTCGAGGCTGCGACCAGTCACAGCGATGCCCCGGTGCACTGAGCAGTGTAACAAGAGATGCCAGTTTTCAAACAAAAGCAGACAAAAAAAGCAAGGGAGATACAAACACACCTGGATCAGCACCACAAAAACAGGGGGCACATCCCCACTGATGCTGGAGCTGGGAGAAACCCATCAGTGCCGTCCTCCCAGACTCTGTGCGCTGAGCCAACGCTTTCCCTCCCACCCCAGCGTGTTGATATAAAACCAGGCGGAATGAGAAGTGGAACTAATCTGAAGGATTACGTTTCACCGTTGTAAAAGGCTTGGCAAAAAGGCTGTCCTCGACCTCCCTGCTGTCACACACCAGGCGATGCCCCGGCTCAGGCTGGGCTCAGGGAGCTGGCAGGGCTGGGCTGCAAAGACCACTTTTCCCCCACAGTTTTCCACTTTGGATCAAAAGCTGGGTAACACACATTACCTATGAAATCAGATACGGTACACTCTTCTTACACTTGTATGCTCATGCAGAGACCCAATAAAAGTTTGACTTTCTGGCCAAGACTGGGTGGGAAAGTCCTGCAGCTAAAAGCCCCTCTCCCACTGAGGTGTAGCTGAGGGCTCTCACCCATCTTCCCCCAGCCACAGAGCTGCATTGGATGCTAATCCAAAATGGAAAATGTATCCAAATGTGATTACTGTCCACGAGAATATAAAATATTTTTTTTTTTTTAAATTGTCTAAGCACAAGAACCGTGTGATATCAGCACTGCTGGCACTCGTAGCTTTAACAGCTACGGCTTTTTATCTTATTGTGATGGCAGTGAAACGTCTTCACCAACAAATACAAGTTACCTTAAGATAAAAGCATGCCTCGCTGCAGGGCTCACCACTTTCCTTCCTCCACCCAAGCTGGGGCAGTGCCCCAGGGCCCAGCACTTCACCCCGGGGTGCCCCAGGAGGTTCCCACATCCCAGCACTGCCACTGCAGTGAGGGCCTGGGGGAAAACAGGTGATTTGCTGGATTTGAAGATTTTTCAGGACCTACTACCCTCTGCAAGATGTCTCGAGGCCAGCTTTTCTCCATCTGTCGTAGGGTGGAATTAAAGTCAACAATCTTCACCACCCAGAAATCCTGCTAACCCTTTTAACCCACACTCGGGTTAAGTAATTGGGATCAAATGAAGTGCAGCCATATTTTTCTGGGCTGGAGAATCGGGATCCCCTGTTTCGTCTGGGGATGCTTCCAGCCTATCCAAGCACATAGAGTCCCTTCATTTCAGCATGCTTTGTGTCGTCTGCCCTTACCGGGCCAGACATAAATCCTTCTTAAAAAGGAAAATCAAAACTACGACAAGAGTAAAAAGGAGAGACGTGATACTGAGCAGCGTTCTCCTGCCAGGGACAGCTCTTTTTGGGGTAGCATAATTAATCAGCCATGGTCTAAATGGCTTCTGTCTTAAAGGGCTTCCTTCTTCTCCCAACGTATCCTCCGTGGATCAGAAATGCCAGCGTAGCATTATCATTCTATCTTTGCATTTGAAATAGTAGCTACCACGTTGATGAAACGGACCTTTATTGAACTTCAAAGGCCCATAATTATATATCCTTTCCTTCAGCTTTGATATTTTAATATTCAGCTGGTGAAATTATTATCTATTCTAGCCACAAAGCATTTATTTATTTTGCTTGCTTTATCTCTGTTATTTCTGCAGTGGTAAGAGGCTGAGGAAGAAGCCCCCCTGCTTATTGGCAGCAGCAGAAAGCGGGAATTGAATGTACCAGGACTTTTATCTCCAGCAGCTGAAGAACGAAGCGTTTGAACTCCTTCTCGAGCCCTAATGGACTCCGAAACCTCTCCCCCAGCCAGTTCCTCTAATTTATGCTTTTCAAGAGCCGGCCAATTTTCTTTATATAGGTTTCCCTGTGCCACGAAGGAGCACAGGAGAGTCGGGAAGACACCTTTCAGTCCTGATGATGGCCCGAATTTTTCAGCTGAAAGGGGCACTCTGTTTTTGCAAGTCTTGGAAGCTGCAGAAAAACTTCACTTGTGTTTGCTCAGCTACAGCCTCGCCAAGTGGGTGTATGTGCAGCAGAGGCAGAAGTTTTTATGTATACATCCAGTCCGTACAGTAGCAAACCTAAATGCACACAGATGGCCTTGCTGGCCAACGAAGGAAGGGGATGGCTCAGAGCTCTGCATCCTGAAGGAGAGAAAGCCCTGTGAACGGCCCGTGATGGCCCGTGTCCTTCTTCCATGGAAAAGCCCAGAGCCAAATTCATCCTTGTCCAAGCTCAACCTACAGAGCTGGCCCAAACATTCAACCAAACCAGGTGAAAAGTATATTTACATCACTAAGAGATTGCAAAATAGTCTGGGAAAAAAAAAAAAAAAAAAAAAAAAGAGAGAGAGAAAGAGAGAAAAAGAAAAGAAAAAAAAAAGACATGTTCGCAGTGTTTCTATATCTCAACGGAGCTGTAGTGAGGAGGAGGTGCTGGAAATCACGTCAGGATGATGTTATTGTGAGATTACAGTGCGACTTCTAAAATAAATCTCTTTGGATGCGCCTGGAGCTCTCTCCTGGAGAACAGGCTGATGGCTGATCCTGTGCAGGCGTTTCTCAAGAGTAGTCACAAACCCTCTCTCTCTGTTGGGTCATTTCCAGATAATCTTGAAATCAAACCTGCATTTGATGAGCCTCGTATCAGCATATGGCTTTCATCAGATGATCTCCAAGCACGTTAAGAACGTGACTTAATTACACTTCTCAGCCCTGATGGACTTCAGCAGCCTTTCCTCTGCATTGCTGAGCTGGAAGCTGAGGAAAAGGGGCTGTGTCCCTTCTCCAGACTTGCAAAGTGGAGCAGCAGGAGCAGCACTGAGAGGTCTCAGCAGCTCGTCTTGTGCTCAGCTCCCCAGGACAGACTTCCCCAAATCCTGCTCCCTTTAGAAAGTGTTTGCCCATGAGGCGGGAGGTAAAAATAATAATAATAAATTAAAAAAAAAATAAAAATCTAGCCAGTCTAGCCAGTTGGAAGAGGATATTTATCTTAAGATGTTCCAAGAAATCATGGCACTCCACTTAAAATAAAACATTTGAAATGATGGATTCTGGCCATAGGCGTTCCCTGCACTAAAGTTGATGAGGCTCCTGCTGTAACCCACAGGGATGGGTGCCCAGGCCCCAAATCCATCTCGTTCCATCCTGCCCAGCCCAGCCCAGGGGTAGGGGCGAGATGCTAAAGCAGCAGGTAGAAGGAGAGATGTGCAGCTCCCGTACGTGACCTCACATGGGCTCTGCGTGTGGCTGGGTTTGCTGCCTCCAGACACCTCCCGAGGCCATTCAAGCCTGGACACAGTCTTGGCACACCGCATGTGCTGGGACATGTTGGGTTTCCATCCCAAAACACCCGCTGGGGAACAGACCCGGGGCTGGTAGCACAAAGCCTGGTGACGAGTGTCATCTGAGCCCAAACTATGGGCTGGTCCCAGGGCTCTCCCTCACTCTCCAAACTTGCCGAATTCTTTTGCTTTTCTTCTCTGCTGCTGTTTACCCAGCTTGTCCCCACAGTGCAGCCACCGGTGAGCATGTTCCTGGTAGGCTGCCGGAGCCTGTAATCTGTTTGCAGGATTAAGTTGTTTCCCTTCTTACGTGGGCCATCAGGAAAGCTCTGATCCTGTTTACATTGTGGTTTGTGTCACCTTATTCCAGAAATATTAATGTCCGAAAGAAGTAGTGTGGGTTTGGTTCTCCTGCTCATCATCAGCTGGAAACACTGCACAGGGAAGGCACGGACACCTCTTCGAGCAAACCTGAGTTTGCATTTTGCGTTTATTTCTGAGAACATTTTGAAATCAGAAATTGGGAACCTCACAGGGCATCCTTTTCGCAAAGCAAAGAAGGTGAGGTTTAAGCTTTTGTAGTACCAGAAACTCTTGGGAGTTTATTTGCAAACTGTCACACAGAAATGATGTTGTATTTGGAAATATTAACGCCTAGCGTTCAGCCCAGAAAAGATGCAAAGGAAATGGAAATCTAAATGAGCAGCATATGCCATCCCCTTGGCTCCACCAACGAAAATATTTGGCTTCCACTTGCAGCTACCCCACTCAAAAAGAAGTTTGGGTAGAAGGAATGTAAGGCGAAGTGAATGTTAAATTTACATTAGACGTTTGTTAATTAGCCAGCAAATGAATCACCCCCACAGACTGGCACAGTCCACACAGTGTAAAGCAAACACAGTTGTGTCAAGCTAAACTGTTGCCCTGGAGTTGACTAACCGGGAGCATTCCGGAATGTAATTATTAATAAGATTTTTGTGTATTAATTAAAAAGGTCAAGAGTAAAATACCTCAGTGGGTATTTACAGGCAGGGAAGTAGGAGACTCGGTAGGTGTTTATTAAACCCATTTCCACATATATGCCCACCCTTCACATGTTCCCCGTTTCCCTGCAAAGCAAAGCCCTCTTTTACCTGGTGCCTGTCCCTGTGGGTACCTGTTCAGCTATTACACCCTGGCCAACATGATTTGTTGGCTTAATCAATATTCGGGTTAAACAATAATTTCTTTGAGAAGGAAGGAACTCCACCACCCTTCTTGGCATGTTTTACCAATGCACTGAGGGACCAAAATATTTTCCTGGGATGTTAAAGGTACATTCCTGAGACACTGCCCCACTGGAATAGCTCCTAGAGGCAGCGGGCTTGTAGCAGGCACAAAGTTTTGTCTCTTGAGTCCTCCTCTTCCTCCTGAATTCACCAACACCTCAGAAAATCTTTAGTAGATGTAGGATTAGTGAATCACCGTGATTAGCCTCAGCTGCTGATCCTATGGGGTTGCTGTGCTGGGTTTTCTCTGACAAACACCAAACAACCCAAACAAATATAGTGGGGAGCTGCCTTTATTATTGATGCTGAGACCCTGCTAAACTTTCTTGTACACTAACATCTGAAACTCAAGTGCCCCAAGACCTTCAGAAAAGGATATCATTATTTTTTTTCACTTCCTTTGAGCTTAGGCCAAAAGCCAAAGTCATAAATAGAAACAGTTATTCTGGGCTCAATATCACCTTTTGTGCAATGACAAAAATAATGTGTTGTTGAGCTGTTTGGCATGACTGCCCAAGCATGTGACAAGACGCTAATTACTTTTGAAGCCAAACCCACTCGAGAAAACAAGAATCCAACTTATAGCAAGTCATATTTTGCCAATTTTGCTGCTCTCAAGGCATATTTTCTTTCTTTTTTCCTCTCTCAACACATCTTTTCCTCCTTTTTAAATGCTAACATTCGGTTTGTAGTTGGTCTTTGGGGCAGCCCGTACCAACCTTCTCCCAGCCTTGCTCAACCTGAGATAACCAAGTCCTTCCTGCAGAGCTGAACTCTTTTTCCACTGCCGCACACTACATTAATTCACTCAACACATTTGTTTGCAGCTGTCTTCCATCACCAGCCCTACACCTGGCTGGCTTCTCACAGGAGAGGGAAAACTTAATTTTCCACTAATGAAGGCATAAAGCAGTAATTTTGTGTGCTTTGCTCCCCAGAAATTTTTGCTTCACAGATGCTGCTGGGAAAACAAAGAATACAACAAAATGCTTGGGCTGCTGGTTCTGGTCTTAGGGTAGGTGACCAAATATGTGCCGCCTAAAGAAGGAACGGCTTTCAGATCCTTAAGCAAGTTTAGCCAAATCCAACTGTGACTTCTTAACCCAAGCTGGTCATTGTATACATGTATATTTTTTCTAGGGTAGGTATGGTAACTGATTTGTTGTGCATGACCGTATCAGTCGCTTCTTCCACTGCTCTCCAGAACCCATCCCTCATTTATTTTTTACCCATGAATGCTAAAGAGAAAATAAATAAAAAATAAAATAAAATAAAATAAAATAAAATAAAATAAAATAAAATAAAATAAAATAAAATAAAATAATAAAATAAAATAAAATAAAAAGAATAAAGCTACTCAGAGGTTTTAAGTCATGTCCCTAAGACTGCAATCACAAACGCAGCACTGGGTGTTTTGTCCCTTGAAATTTGCTCTGCACCTGATATTTGGGAGGCATTTTCCTCTTTTCTCCCTCACTTTTCAGCTCTTGCTTCTAATGTCAAACACAGGCAGCAGCTTTGAAGCTTTTCCAAATGAAAATGCCAGAAGAGTCCTGGTTTTCCAGCAAGCCTGCCAACTCCAGCAATCATTAATTTTATGTGCTAATTTTAAAGTTGATTGTTTTTGTGTCTTGAACTTCAAAGACAACTCCAGTGAAAAATCAAAAATGTATTTGAAAAGGTAGAAAATAATTTTGCTAAAACATCTTTTTCTGAAAAAAAAAAGAATATGTTAAGGAACATAGATTTCCTCCCTACAGCTTATATAAACGTTGCTGAAGATTTTATTGCCAATATTTGTTTTATTCTGAAGAAGTCTTAAAAAAAAAAAAAAAAAAAAGAGAGAATTAAATAAATCAGAGTAAAAGTGTTTTCCTTTGTTCCACCGGTGGCACTGTGGGTTTTATTAGTGAAGTGTGCATGTAACATATGTGCAGGGCAATTATGTTTTTCAGTTACAAAACACTATTCGTTAGATTAAATAAAATGACAGAGATTTTGGTCTGGTTCAGCCCTCAGATATTACACAGTCACTTGACTGGAGTACAATTCTGACTGTTTTCCCAGCTCATCAGCACATTAAAACCAGCTGTGGGGCTCGATAAATTGTTTCAGCAGGACCCACTGAAAATATCTATATTTTCCTCCGTCCCAGCCCAGCAAATGAAACTTGGAGGTCATTATGGTAGTTTAATTATGATTTGGTAGGAATGTCCTTCGCTGAAATCCATAATTCCACAAACAACATGCTTCTTCTGTCATATTAGATTTCTTTATTTCAATTGTAAAGTCACAAAACCATGTGCTTTCCATTTTAGCTCTTGGACCCCCTGCTACACTTAGACACATAAAGGAGTGGTAGCACAGGGAGAGCAGCAGCCAGGAGCGTCCAGAGCCGTCCTCCTGCTCGTGAAAAGATGTTTACTGATTTTGCAAACAAAAAAATAAACCAAAAAAAAAAAAAGAAAAAAAAAAGGAAAGAAAGAAGAAAGAACAAAGAAAACCAGACCTGAACCCAGCGTGCTGGGAGCAAAATCAGGCCGGCAGGGATGCGGGTGCAGAGATGGAGCTCCAGAGCCACGGGGGTTTGTAAACGTACAAGAAATGCGCTAGCTGCGCGCCCCGTACATCGCTGCAAAGTGAAACCAGCTGCCCGCGCTGGGCTCCCGCCGCCTCGCAGCAGAAGCTCTGGGACACGTCAGAGAAAAGCTCCCCAGCGCTGCAAACAATTACCAGGGCTTTTCAGTTGTTCCATTTTATCAAAGCCCCTGGACAAGGGGAGAGGAAAGAGGGGGAAAGAGAACTTTGAAGGGAAATAGGAACGGAATATTTCAGAAGGGCTTTGCTTGGGTTAGTTCAGTCTCTACTGGGTTAAATCCAAGAAGAGGTTCCTATCTCCAACTCCCATTTCTCTCTACCAGGGGAATTTAAGTCCCTCCTCAATCTGCAGTAGCACCTAGGCTGTATTTTAATGAAGCCCTTAAGCACATGCTGAATTTTAACCACCTGATTTATCCCATAGACTCTGAGTCTGGTCTGCCAATGGGTGAGTGAAACACGGGTCAGAAACACTGATTTTACTTTATTTATTAACTCTCATATAATTCAGGGCCCATAATATAAAGATGCCATTCTACTTTTTTTTGTTTCCATCACATGCACTTTGTTTCAGTGTCCTGGACACAACCAACCAGTTAAAATGCTTCTCAGCTACATCTTTACAAGTAGGAGAACGCTGAAAAAAATATTGACAAACAATTGCATTGTAAATGGCATTTATGGGATTAATTCCGGCTGGAGAAGGGACATTTGGGGCAGGCATCAGGCATACTTATACAAGAAGAGTTCCCGTGGAGCCCTAAGGTGGTGGTTTTGCGCTGAAGAGCTCACCCAGTTGGCTTGACCTCATATCGATTCTCTTACACCTCCACATAAACACCTTCATTATCTCATCACAGACTGGAAACAACATAACGAGGGAGACATTTGCTCCTGCCCCACTATGAAATGTCATTTGTGATAACGAACTCCATGTTTGTCAGATGAAGAGTATATACAACCGAGTTTCAGTTTGGGAAATCTCACAAAATGTCAAACTTCTTGGAGGGCAAACGAGTTTGCGAAAATCAAAGCCAGGGACGAACCAAAGCAGTGGAAATTCCAGCTGAAAATGTGAGACTGGTTCCCTGCTTTTTGTTGACAGTCGGATTTTGGAAAAGAACAATTAGTGTAATAGGTTTTGGGAGCTACTGAGCCAGAAACTGAGAAAAATGGAAACCAAGAGAAACAGCTGAAATATCTTCTCATTCTCATTTAGATTGTGGTTAGAGCAGCTGAATGGCTGTTTTTTCTGGTCCACTTGTGTAATACTGAAAACTGGGGAGGGGTGGAATTGTCCCAAGTTGACCTCATGGAACAAAGGAAAAAAACGTGGGACAAAAAAAAAGGGGGGGGGGGGGGATTTTCCTTGGAGAACCAAGAACTGTGCAGCATTTTCTGCTGGGACAGATCAATGGCTTTGCTCAAAATTAGATTATTTGTTTTCTCTAAAGACTATTTTTAGAGGGGAGGCAGGGGGAATATGCTTGGTTGTATAAGAAAAATTGAAAGATATTCCAGGAAAAAAAAAAAATCTTTGGATTGAAAAGCAGAATTTTTCAGAAGACTTTGTAAGGAGACATTTCAAAGGAAAAAGAGAAAGCTTTCTGATTCAAAATTATTGAAATATTGCTTTTTTTTTTTTTTCTTGTCCTTCTTTTGGCAATTCCGTTTTTATGGAAATAAATGAAATAATAAATAAAATAAAATAAAATAAAATAAAATAAAATAAAATAAAATAAAATAAAATAAAATAAAATAAAATAAAATAAAATAAAATAAAATAAAATAAAATAAAATAAAGGCATATGACAAAATGTTTCCAAAATAGCCAAGCCAACCCATTTTGAGGAGAAGAAGGGAGAAAGCACTGCACTGTGCCCAGGTGGGTGGTGGGACCCAAACCTGGGAGCCCCATGATCCTGCTCAGCCCAGCCATGAAGCTGAGCCCTGCTGGAGCAAGGACCAGCACAGAGGTACAGGGCCCCTCTCTCAGCAAGCTGCCCCCGCATGCCCTAGGGCTCCAGCCCACACACCCCGCTGGCAGCACAGGGACACAAAGACCCCTGTGCCAGCAGGTGCATGATGCCACCAGCCTGAGGCAGGAGAAAGCATGCAGGTGAGGAGAATGTAAGATTTGCTAGGGGTGGGGGATGAGTCCTGACTGAGATCATCCATCAGATCCCTCCGAAGAGCCAGAAGAAAAGCACACATAAGCCCATTCCAGCCCTCCAGGTGCTGGTGCCACGGAGCCAAGCAATGACGACATCCGCCTTTCGAAGCACGGAGATTTGTTACCTGCCAAGTTGCTGGATGATTGCACTCCCGTTCCAGGGCCCCCAGCATGATATTTAGACTATAAAATCCTTCCAGACCATCAGGGCTCCCCGTGTATTACTCAGGAGTGGTTTGGGACATGCTATATCTTCCTAGCATTGGCTTCCTACAGGACGGGGCTTTCCTTTGTGAGGACAGGTGTCTGAAAGACATCATTTGCTCTGATGCATCGGCAGATGGGAAGCGTTGAGCTGATGGGTCTGTGCCAACAGAAGGTTTCCCAGGATGGAGACTTGCAAGGGATAGTGTTTAATCTAGACTAGTTGCTATCAATGTCTGTGGGTGTAGGGACTAGCCAAGAACTCGTCTTTGAGTTCAGCATGGGGCTGAGCCCCACAGAAAGGCTGGGAGTGCTCTGGGGGTGCCCTGTCCCCACAACATTTCAACCTTGAAGGCCTTTCCTAAAGTCCTCCAAGGTGATGCCTCTGTGTTTTTGTGGGCATTACCATGTTCTGGACCCCTTAACCCATCCCAGTGCAGAAGCAGCAATCTATTCCTCCTTTTTTTTCCTAGCCAATTCTGTGAAGGGGGGTGAGCTCCTTAGCTGATGTGGTATTCAATGCAATGCTGTGTTGCAAGTTGTGGGTGCGAGTAAAAATGCCTCATCTATTAAAGCCTGTGATTAGCAGGATTTTGTTGTGCAAGGCAGCAGGGTGAAACTCCCAGCATACAGTGACATATCTTATGAAAGAACAGTATCTCTTTAGATAGATAGATTTGGGTAAAATCACCCTTTTTTAAAAATAGTTTTTTTTAAGGGTGCAGGAGACAGCTTTCTCAGGCCCAGATGATAGAACCAAGCCCTCACTACCCCTCATCTTTCAAAAAAAACCACCCTGAGAGATCCCAAAAGTGGCATCCCCAGGCAAGGCCCAAGCCGGCCATGCTGCGGCCTAACCACCGCCCATGGTCCCGAGGCATGCTGAAGGCCATCCCGTGGGGACTGGCTTTTCCATCAGCCCCCGGGGATCCTGTCACCCACACCTCAGCTGCAGGGCCTGACGCTCTCCCATGTCCTCAGGGACTTTTGTACTCCTGTCCCATGGGTTTTCAGTGGGAGCTGGTGTCAGGCTGCTAGAGGAGTTCAAGAGCTTAATTGCTAGGAAAAATTGAGGACCTAAATTCCCCTAAAGAATAAACTTGCTTGAACCAGCTTGAAAAGTCCCATTGGGGCATTATTGGCCAAGCAGAAGGAGTTATTTACACCACTGATGTGGGCAAGGCTGGAAAATCCCTTAGAGGGGAGAATAGAGTCTTCCCCTCCGCAAAAGCTCCAGCTGACTTCAAGGGGCCTAAAAATATCTTCTGTGACACGAGGGGAGGAATCCAGATACGAGCTTCCCCTAATCCTTTCCTCCTGCCCAAAAGGCGTTGCAGTATGTTTCCAAATGGTGGTTCCCCCTTGAGCTGCTAAAATTGTCTCAGATAACAGCATTAGCGAGGGTCCGTGGAAAACACCGGGGACGCAGTGACAGGGCCTGCAGCTGCTGCTGTCCCCTGATCCAGGCCACCTGCTCTCCGCTCGAGGACACCTGTAACTTCAGCCCTGGTCCCCAAAATGGGGTTGAGCCAAAGAGGGGCTTTCACAGTGGAGAAGTGCCAAAACACAACCTTCACAGAGCTGACAAATGGAGAATTCAGACATTTATTCTGGTTCTCACGGTGGGGTTAGATGCAGCTGTGCTCGGAGCAGATCTCGGGCCAAGGACTTTAAAGCTACCTTGGTCCTCAAGTGCCTTGAAGAGGTTGTCAAAGGATTCTGCAAAACAGCTGAAAACTTTTATTAAATTCTGTGAAAAGCCTCAGAATTTCAAACAGGCTATTTTGTGTGTATTAATTCCGTGGGATTTTTCTACAAGGGAGATGTGGTATTGTCAATGATTTTCCCTGCACTCGATCCCAGCTGACTGCACTAAGCCATACATGAGGAGACGCATTTGCCACGTGCACTGAAATCACCCATCAGGGCACGCATTGCCACTTCACTTGTGCATCTGTTCCACCTTAATCCTCAGACACCATCCCGCTTGAAGTGGTCACCATTTAACAACTGCACCATGATAGCTCAGTGAAGCCCAAATGAAGACAACATCACGCTCTCAGGACTTTCTTCTTTGGTTTGGAGGAGGGAGAGGCACAGAGCTGAGAAACCCCAGGTCTCTTCCACAAGCGAGCAGTGACAGATGAAGAGTTAGGGAAAGTGGCACATGGACTGAGGTGCAGTCTGGGGTTTGTTCCCACCTCCTGCTCAGATGCTGGGAGCAGCTGGTGCCATGCCTGGGAACTTCACCCTCGAAGCAACTTCACACCCACTCTCTCCAGCTGTGCAGAGGTACAACATAAGGACCTCAAGCCGGTGCAGGGCTAGATATGCCAAACCAGGAAATCTCCCAAATGCTTGGCCTCATTCACTCCATTGTATTTGTCCCACCTCACTGCTGCTGCATCTGTGCCCTTTGGCAGCAGAAAAGCGAGTTGTGCTGAGGGGCTGTGAACAACCAGCCTTCTGCGGTCACATTTCCATGGACAGGAGGGAGATGTGTTCAATCCCACTCTTGGAAGACCAAAAGCAGATGAGGCCAAACACTGGAAGTGTAAAATACACACAGAGTTGCCCCTGCTCCAACAGCAATTGAAGGCAGAGTCACACAACTGTGAAAGATGGGAATCTAAGTTGCACAGAGAACTTGAGAGCCAGAGCTATAAAACAAAATTAAGCATTAAATGTTCTTAACAAAGGCAATCTGGTCTCTCTGTGTTCTGTTTTTGTTATGTTTTCCCCCTGTTTTATGCTGCTTTAACCTTCAGTTGTTGCTGTTGGAATCCTTTTTGCACTGTTCCACTTGTCATTCTTCTTATTTTTATTAGAGGCACTTTGGCAGAAGACTTATCAAAATGCGCTGAGCTTGTCAACAAACGTCATTAGCTACGAGTTGAGGCAGACAGTGTAAGTGGGGAAAGGGCATGGGAAAATATGCAATATAAAATAATTTTATATGTCGAAGAAATGCAGCAGAATAATAATGGCAAAGGCCTTGCCATAAATTATTTGTGCTGTTATAGAAGTAATTTCCCACTGTTAAGTGATTTCTAGGCAGGCTTCGAAAGGTCCACGAAGAGGGGCAGATGCTCTTCTGGAAGAAAATGGGATAGCTTCATCAAGATCGAGGGCCTGGCCATTCTTTGCGCAATGTAATCCCGGTGATACACATTACTTTCCACACTGAATAACTTTAAAATCTCAAAAGATCTTCAGCTCTGGAAACTAAAATCAGCCCACTGGCAGCGCTGCAGCTGTGCCAGTCAATGTCTGAATCACGCTTTCTTCTGGGCTAATATTACACGCTGGTATATCCAAGTGGCCCGCACATTCAGCATCGTGCTGGGGTTTGATCTCAACATGCCAGGCTATTAGTTACAGGGCTAAAAAGCTGCCCCTCTCTCCCTCCTCTGCTTTGAAGTTCCCTCAAAGACATTTGCTTACTTAAGCTCACGCAAGAGAAGGTGAAGTCTGACCCCACCATCCACCGGTGGTGTCCACTTTCATAAGGGTATGAAAAGAAAAATAAATCACCGCAAAATGAACGTAAGCAAAGCCGTACGGTGTGCTTACCTAATTAGGTGTAAGGTTATATTGCAGGTTGCGTTGGGCTGTACAAGAAAGGTTGGAATTCAGTAGGCTTAGGTTAAGCAAAATAAATCATAAGGTCAATGGTAAGGTGAAAATAAAAAGGCATCTCACCCACCCACCACAGCACACCAGCAGCAAGCAAGAAAGTGCACTCTTGGTATCCCAAAGGCCAAGGGAGACATATGAGCCCGTAAGATTTCGTCCCTTTGGCTGCAATGGCTCAAAGAGCTCTTTGGAGATCGGCTTCTGATAAGTGAATAGGTCAGGCTGCTCCCGGCCAAGGCTAATGGTGAAGTGATGCTATTTAACCTCACAGGCTTCCACGGGGTGCTGCAGCTGGATGGAGAGCGACCACCAAGGGCTGCTGCCTGTGGGCGAGCACATCACAGGAGCACGGGTGAAGCCCCAGGGGGACGAAATGGCAATGATGCCGACCCTCGCAGCGGCACCAGCCAGTGTCAGCAGCAGGAGGTGGGGGGCATTCAGCGGGTCACAGCACTCCTGCTGCTGGCTGCAGCTCACAGGGATGGACAGAGCAGGGAGAAAGGTACAAAGGAGTGGAAACTTGGAAGGAAAAGCTGGTCAGAATTTAAAAAGCATTGATTGATTACACCACTAACCTCTTCTACATCCCACTCTTCCCAAGCATAATGCCTCCAGCAAGCATACTAGATCACACGCAGGAGCTCAGACATCTCAGGTGTGAAGCTGTATCATGCAGACAATGTCCTCTGTGGGGCAAGGAGCCCCCCATCCAATGCTGTACAGCTTTGTGAGAGGAGACCTCAAGTATTTGTAAG
This sequence comes from Anas acuta, assembly GCF_963932015.1. Classification (NCBI taxonomy): domain Eukaryota; kingdom Metazoa; phylum Chordata; class Aves; order Anseriformes; family Anatidae; genus Anas; species Anas acuta. The sequence continues at coordinate 5,120,240 of NC_088986.1, forward strand.
GAACAGGGGCAACAGTTTTGCAACCCTGACTCAGCCTTGAAGGAAGCTAATGCAATTTCATTGGGCTGAACTTCGGCTGTATGTCTTTCATAGCCTGGTCTGCCTCAGGGAGCATTTTTATGGAGAAAATAATACGTGCCATACGGGAAAGCCCCACAGAAAATTAATAGGAGTGCAATCAGGAGGATTGGAGAGAAATGAAATAATCTATGGAAATGGCTGTGTAATCTTTACAATTTGATAGAGTATGATCCCCTTTTCCAAAGACTTTTTAAGACTTTCTATAGAATTGCTATGATGTAATTCACTTTTAAACCCTATTCAAAAGGCTCCAAAGCCTAAGAATGGTTATTGTTTTCTTATTAAATTCTGTAAGGCTTTTCCATAAAGACAGATCTGGTATCCGCATAATATCTCCACTGTCCAAATCTGAAGGAATACAAAACCACTGGATTTAATTATATCAGGCACATAAATGTCTTCCAAACCATTACATGTATCTGTACACATGAAAACACTCATTCATACAAATTAGGTGCCATTGGAATCAATAGAGATGAACCTGCTCCGATGGGACCAGCTACTGAAACAACTGCAATGACTGACGTGCTCTTAAAAGCCACAGATGAGACCGGGCTGGAAAACTCTTCGCAAATGTTTTTGGAGGTGGAAAAATACCAATGCGCTGAGATGAAAGCTGTTTGGAGGAACATGGTGGGCCTGCTCCCACTTCTAGTGCAAAGAGGAATGTTTGGTCGTGCACAGAAAGGGAGGATGTGCTCGCCCCAGTCCAGAGCATCCTGCAGCCTGGGGTGGGGAGGCCAGCTGGGATATGAAAGGCACTGCCTTGAGAGTTGGGAATTGAGCCTAGAGCGCTGGCAGCCCAAGTATTTCCCTCACCAGGGGACTGTAAGGTATTTGTTCTCCTCCTTTCTCTCTCCCACTCATTCATTTCAGCTGAGACCTAAGGTTCACGATGAGAAGTGCCGTTGTGAGATGGAAAAAATCGGTTTCCACCCAGCCCCACACCAAATAAATGACGGGAAGAGGTGTGAACAGCTGCCCGAAGCCTACCCGTGGGTCACGAGGGGGCTGAGCGCTGGTGGGACATGCCTGGCATTCCTCCACCGTGATGCCCAGCAGCCCCAGCAGTCACAGCCAGGGAGAAGTTGCTCAATGTTGTGAAACACGGGAGGAAAAAAGTGATATCAGAGTACACCACGAAATTAAAAGTACTGTCTGTACAGGGACTGGGAGCAGGAGAAATCTCAGTGTGTGGCTGACCGGTGCGGGTTAGGGAAACATACCTTGGCATCGTTTTCTGTGCTAGAGGAAAAAGGGACATAAATAGATGCAAAAAAAAAAAATCTTGTGCTGTCTGGTAGAGTATCCGTGTACATGTGGATAAGGAGCTCCGATCACTGATTCAGTGGAGAACTTCAGCGCATGTTTCATTTTCAGCATGTTAGTGCTGAACTGGCTCATAGAGCACTATTGAAAATGACCAGTATTGATTGAAAAATCACCAAAAACAAATAATGAAGAACGATATGCATTACTTTTTAATATTTCTTGGGAACATTCTTGATTAAAAGTAAAAAATAATTCAATACTTTTAAAGAAACTTTCAACTCTAGGTGGAAAACCTAGGAAACCCAACTCCAACTCCTAAAGTAACACAGAAAATGGTCCAGCAAATTGGAAGGCTTTCCAGGGAAATGCCTTTCTGCCATTTTTTCCAACACAAATGTACAGCTGTGGGTTTCCTGGTGAGGGTGAGGGTCATGCCAAATGAAGTCCTTCCAACCATGAGATGCAACCTCCCTGTGCATATGAAACAAACAACACGAACCTTGCACATCCACTCCCAGCATGTGGAGAACTGGCCTCAACTTGGCTTTTACTCCTCAGTCCAAACAACAGTCCCTGAAGTGGACCAAATTTCCAACAAGTCTTGGCTGTGTTTCAAAGGAGCAAGGGCCAGTTTATAGCTTCAGGTGCAAAGACTCCGAGACTTTCTTGTTCACATAAATATGATGAAGTTAAAACGTGACAATTTCAGCCACACTGTGGGAATCTTCTCAATTCTCTGCCTTTTCAAGGCCACCTGTCAGAGAATCACACCCTGAGCCTTTAGGTTGCTGTGATTTATATTCTATTACTTTATTGGACATCAGGAAAGACCACAGTTAAAAAATGGATAATATATCATTAAGGCAAGACTTTTCCTTTAGTAATTGTATTCAGCTGTCTTTTCAACAAAAGCAGTGCAGGGAGAGGCAGCAATTTTGCTATATCAGCCTAAATCTTAATTAAAACTGTATAATAAATACTTCTTGTTTGGGAACAGAGAGGCCAGAAGTTGTTTCTCTTTATCCGATAACCATCAGATGGGAGAGATCCCAGCTTAAATTCTGGATTTCATCTTTCTTGCACCTTCTTCTAGGTGTTGCCAGACAAAAGTCCTGCAGAAAACAAGCGTCCACCTGCGGTGGGGTGAGGCTCATGGGACAGTAGATATTTTTGTGTCTACAGCAAGCTGTTGTGTAGGCTACATGAAACCTCAGCATGAGATTGCTCCTGTTCTTTTGGAGGCTGCCAAAGGATTTTTGCTCCCAAACCTGAAAGATTGGGCCATGCTCAGGGCTGGACAGGCCTCCTCTGTGGTCTACGAGTCCATCAGCCCTTGGGTAGGTTGCTGGAGCAGCAGTCCAATGTGCAAAGGGGGGCCTCATGCAACTACAGATAAATTTTGGCTGCCCTGTCCTGTGAATGACCTCCTAAGAGGCAGCAGCAGCTGCTGAGGAGCCTCTGTGGCTGGCAGAGCGTGCTGCAGGTGGCACCATCTGTGTCCCCATCTCCAACCCAAACAGCTCGCGTCCAGCTGCAGGAATGGGATAGGGACTCCGAGGCAGGGTGAAGGGTGGCTCGCACACTGGCTCCCTTGTGGAGGTGGAACAGTCAATAATTAGCACCTGGAGAAAACTCCCAGCCCCTGCAATAAACACAAATATGTCTCCTGGCATGGCTAGCTAGGAAAATAAAAGCTGAAAAAGCCCCCTGTGCCAGACACATTCCAGTGTGTGTGTGCCACTGCTGCATGCCAGCTCCGTGCTGCCGGGACGTGTGCTGGAGAGCCAGCAAATGTGAGCCTGCTCCATCGTTAGGAAGGGGAATCTTTTCCCATCGCCTGTTTTTGCATGCTCAGCGGCATGCACAGACCTCAGAGGTACTCTGCTCCAGACTGTCTTTTATGACTGGAAGAAAGATGTGACCCCAAATGGACTTCCACTCTGATTTTGTGCAGCGTGTGTTTAATTTGTGCCGTTACCTCGGTAGCGGGTACCCAGAGCGGAGATGTGCACCTTTCCGCCTCCCTCCTGCCCCTCCTGCCATCCAGGAACGCTCACAGCGCTGCGACACATGTTATGGCAGGAGGAGCAGCAGCTGTGTGGCAGGCAAAAAGAAAAAAAAGATGCTACCAGTCATTAAAAGGAATTTCTCACAATTGTTCTGGGATCTTCTTTGACACCCAGATGAGCTTGGGGGGTTTGGGAAAGACCTTGACCGTAAGAAAAACCATCACGTTCGACAGCCCAGGCACGAAGCGAGCCCTCCGGTGACTGCAATGTGGGAAACACCCATCTGGCCCCTCTCTCAGGGGACATTTAACAGGGGGTGGCCGTCACCGTGCTCCAAGAGAAGCACACACCAGGCGAAGGGAAGAGCCGCCCATGACCTTCTGCCACCGTCACCCCGAGAAATGACTGCTGGACGTGGGAAGATCCCAGCCACCACTCGCCCCACCGAGGGGGTCTGTTGGAGGGGCCGATGCTGCCACCAGCGCAGCTGCAGGCACACCAGGCCCAAAGACAATAAACAAAAGGACTTCGCTCTCAGAGCCGGGAGTGGGCATGGGGTTATGTGATTTTTGGAAGCCTCACAAGAAGTTGTGTGTGACAGCTGGAATTAAAATCCCCTTCGCGTTGCACGCACGCCCTGGTGCTACGAGGCGGCTCTTGCTAAGCACTTTGCTAGGTGGCTACCTGCTGTGCAGCTAGATCTAATCAGCGCTGAACATCTCCAAAGGAAACAGCTCTGAACGCTTCCATTGTTTTACATTTTTTGCTCTGGGCTCACAAAACCGTGGTGCTTGCTCTGTCAAGTGTGAAAACTGAATATAAAGCAGATCAGGCTTAGCTGCAGCTTCGTGGGCAGCGTGAGCTGCACATCAGTGATGGACTCGCATACAAACCACTTGGCAGGGCTTCCAGGACAAGTCAGTTCCTGGAAGGAAAATCGGCTAATAAGTATGAAATACACTTTGCCTGTACCAACAAGCACCGAGGCCAAATGTCTGATTGTCAGATTGATATAAATCAGAAAACACTGGCTATTGAAAATCCTTCTCCTGAGCGGTTGCACCTGAAGCCTTCCTCCTCTGAAATTCAGCCCCTCGATCAAGATATATTCTCGGGGTCAGCAGCTGGGATGCCTGTGGCACACAGTGTCCATTAGTCACAGCGAGGCTGAAATTCCTGCCGGCTTCCCTGCTGTGCCAGTTTGGACCCTGGTTTTACCTGCAACTGGCCAGTGCAAGCGCCTGACTCCTGCTACGTATTTTCCCATATAAAAAGAGCATTTGTATTCTTTCAGCCGGTGTGACTTTTGGTTTAGATTCAGAGGGAAAAGCAAACATTTCCTAACAAGGGCAAAGAGCGTGTCACCTCCATAACATGCTACATAAATACAGTTTCCCTTCTGGCGAGCCAGACCCACCTGAAATACAGAGGAGCAGCCACTGTGTGAGCAAACACAGTTAGAGGTGTGATAGAGCTACTGAAGGCAGCCCAGTTGGCAATGCCTCCACCCCAGTGAGTTCCTCATCTGCTTTAACAACCAGTTAAACCATCCGCAGTGTGGACAGGCACGTGCTGACCCACACTGACCATGAGTCGGCTCTGATTCCTGGCCATTCAGATGATGTTCCTCAGCACTGCTCCTTCACTGTAATATGGGTACAATGAGCAAGAATTAACCATAAAATTATAGAATGATTCTCTGGTTCTAAGTATTAATGCCTTATCTCCTTCCACTATGACCTTCATTCTCTCATTGTCCTTATCACGCAGGACAGTTAGTTGAGTTTAGGTTCTTGAGTTCAAAAGTCTTAACTAGCACAGAGCTGGGGAGAAAACTAGCCTACAGAATATGTATGTTGCAAAAGAAACTATAGGGAATCTCATGTGGTTCTTCACCCAGGACAAAAAATCCACGAGCAGTGCCCTTTTAGCACGTTGAGTTTAAGTTAAGCTATTTGGTACTCTGAAGTCAGATAACGTTGGGTGAGTACAGAACTGGCCTGAGGATCTAAGATGGCAAATTTCCTAATTAAAGAATGGCAATCATAAAGGTTTATAACAACTCCAATGTATTCTCTTTTTCACTTATTGCTGTGAGAAATGCTGTGCCATTGCTATGGTCCAGAAACCAACCACAACAGGAGTTCCCTTCTTTGTTTGCTGACGGACATCAACTACGAGGATTCTGAGAAAATATTTCCAGGTTGTAGTCAATGTTCTCCCCAGACTTCCATTGTGAGCATCTTCACCCTGCCAAGGAAGGACTGCCTTCCCAGGAAGGGGGTGATGTGACCTTGGTGCCCATCATGACTCTTCGTAGATGTTTTATGCCATATTTCATGGTCTATCTGGAACGATGCGAAGGCATGAAAAAGGCAACGCGCCCTTGCTGCTCAGAGAACTTAATGCTAATTCATGATTCCACCTGGGCTGAAGACTTAAATTTCATTATGTGCTTTATAAACTTAAGAGTTTTAGAAATAACATATAGTATTACTGGCTCAGAATGAATTTCCATCTAAAGGCAAAGCTCTGAAAGGGATATATTAAATCCAGGGAAATTCTGCTTCAAAAGCTCCATGCAATTCTGAACATAATATCCCAAAGTCATACTCCAAAGTTAAAATTTGATAAAAACTGGAAATTACTTGGCATCTCAGCATATTTGGAGATACTGAGTAATAAAATGGATAAGATCTATGCCAAGAATAAGATGAATTTTCCCCTTTTGTTTAAATATTTAAACTGTACAGAACAAGAAAGTGCTGCTCAGTGTTTTTACTATGGCAGATCAATGTTAGCAGCATTAGTTTATATGTCTCTATCTATTTCTTTATATTTTTTCTCTCTGAGTTCAGTGTAGGTAACTGACATCTCATCTTTTGCTAACATCAGGGCTTAGGTGTACAGCCAGAGACATCTACGTAGAAGATATTTTAAACTGATTTCATGAATCTGCCAACCACCAGAAGCCTCTTCAATGACAAAGTTCAGAAGAGATCTGTTACTTTTAAGACCTTAGGTTTTTTATTCTTCTGTCACCCACAACTTGACATGCAATTGTTTCTTTCACCAGAACAACTGAGAGAATTCTTTATGCCATTCTCCTCCTCGGAATATCAGTTCTCTCCAGATTTGTATTTTGGCTACTTCTTGGTTGCTGTGTTGGCTTTTTCATGCCCTGAAATCTCTCTAGGGTGAGAAATACCCAAGATGCCAGGCACAGGTTATTGAAAACAGAACAAGATAAATTCAAGCAGGGAGAAAAACATGTTTTCTGCATTTTGTTTTTGAGGGGAAGTTTCACAACTGGAAGCATGAACATTGGTTGACTTTGTTCTAAAGGCCATGAAGAAAGAAACATGATATTGGGGTTTTTACAAAGCTTGCAAACCACATTATCTGAAATGTAGAGTTCTGCCTGAAACAAAATGGGGTTTCTTTGGAAATGCCTGCTGAAAATGAAATATTGAGAAACTGTCATTAGATGTGTTGGGCTAGATCCTTCTCTGGGGCCACTTCAGCAAATTAAGCCAACTGTGGAATTTTATAGCCACCCTAGGGAAGGAAAAAAACAACAAACGTATTTGGATCATCAGCATGGAACAAGAAGAGTAATCAGCAATTTAGAAGTAGGTGGGGCAGGGCAACAAAACAGTGGACTGTCAGAGGGATTCGTAAGCCAAGAGTATGGAATAACTTGGGTGAAATCGGGAGATATGGAGAACAACGTCGAAATGGAGTATGCAAAAATAGCTGTGTATCTACCCAGTTGGCCAGCCTTGGAGCATTCTTTGTGTATACTCAGTGGGGGACCTCTCTAATCTAATTTGCAGAAGCAGGTGGGATTGGTTTGAATTAAAAAAACAACATGGTTCCATGGTTGGAAGAACAGCTCAAGGTTGTGGTCAGAGTTTGCACAGCACAGATGCCTTCTCCAAACTTTCCAAGTTGCTTTTACCTGAAAATGAAGTGTCCTGTATTTGGGTATCACCTCTCTAGCACCTCATTCATTGGTTTATAAAATACCTCTGAATGACAGATGTCAAAAATGGCTACTGATAGAGTCTGAAATCCGAGAAGCCAAAAAGAAGACAATATTGGAGCACTAATGAAGCTACCAGCAGACTCAGATGATGTTGCCAGTCATGGAGGAGACTTCAGTCATTTTTGATATCACTGGTTACACTCAACTCATCTAACGCAGCCTGTTTTCTTTCCTTAAAAAGGAAATGAACAAAAAAAGTAAAGAAGCAAACAAGCAGAACCAGCTCCATGAAAATCCCAAATTACTGTGAAACAGCATCCCCTATTTTATTTTTCCTCTTCTGTGCTATTTGCAGTGACATTGAAGAGCCATTGACTTGAAAATCTACCTCCAATGCAACGCATAAATAGAGACAGATGCATTTTATTAGGAGTTTGTACCACTCTGGCAGAGATAAGAAAATATTTACAGATATTTCAGCTGATCTTTTATAGTGCCATGATTTGATTGCCATCAAATAATTATTATGAAAACATTTGCAAGGGTTTTGTTACCTATCTTACCTTCTTTTTAGAAGATGTCTTTCTGGAAAAGATTTTTCCAAAAAATAAAAAATAAAAATGGGGTGTAATGTAATACATGGCTATAACATAGATTGTTAATTTTTAGTGTAGCTGAATCACAGCATGCTTTGATTGAAAGGAGCCAACACAAACATGCGAAATATGTGCCTCTTTGAACAGGATACACCACATCCTGCATTTGGTAGCCAAAGGTTCCAGTTTGCATCACAAATGTAGTCCAAGATCTCTCTCTCCTTGAGGTATGTACCTCAGAAAGTGCCAAATCTGCGAGACACGCTGACTTTTTTTAATTTCTTTCTTTCATTGTTTCCTATTTCAAAAAAAAAAAAATGTTTAATCATTTGCTTGTTTGGTTTTTAGTAGAGACTCAGCAGGTGATTGAACGAAAGGACTGCGTTGTCAGGAGGGGCTTTGATTAATCAGAGACTTGATCGTTTGATTAATCATCTCAGAAAGAGCTGACTCTGGCAAAAGCGCCCCAGCCAACATGTAAACACATCGGAAGAACATTTTCAAAATACATAAAGACAAATTGCAGTTCAAAGCTACTCTTACTGGCCTGTTGATTTGACTGCTAGAAACAAAAGCCTTTCTGCCTGGCTGATAGAAACCAGACCTTCCACGGGAGGAAACAATTGACTTCAGGTCCTCTCAAATTCTGAATAAAAAGAGCTTGACATTTTCTTTTCTAACTAATTTTTTTTTATCTTCTTATTCTTGTTTACAGTAATAAATTACAGTTCTTACTCTCTTTATAGGGAAAGTTAAGTTTCCTCTCATTTTCAAGCAATTTATGACACATGTTTAAGATCTTCAGTTGCATAAGAGCTCTGTGGAGCTTCCTAGCAAAGCATAAATTATCACAGGGAGGCAGCAAACAAAACCCCGTGCTATGCATCGCCCAGTCATCACCACATTTTACCTGCCATTTAATGGTACTCAGCAGGAAACCCCGAGTTGGAAAAATACTCAGAAAGCCTGTCTGCTTGCCTAGCAAACCTTATGGTGAAGGGATTTGCAAATTCAGCTGGCTCCTGAGCTAGGGTAGCTCATAAAATCTCTTTCTTGTCATGGAAACCCGCGGAGAGCTGACTCTCGTGAGCTGCGCGGTGTCGTAAGCACTTCACGTTTCTTCTCAAGTTCAGGAAAGCCCACATACATGCTGAAGACCAGCCCTGTTCAAAGCATGCAAAGAAAGCCAGTAAAAACCAGAATCAGTATTTTGCAGGAAATTTGGGGAGGGCAGAGAACATTTTCCTTCCTGGAGCAAAAATAAAACTTTCCTACAGATTGCACACAACAGAGGACCTGGAGAGAAAACTGAATGTTTCCAACGTCCAAGCCAGAAGCAATGGGTTTGGTCTTCACCCCACACTTCAAGGGGAGATCCAAGATTTGTCGGTGCTGACCTCTCGCTGGGCTTTCCTGCAGGTGGAGATGCAGCATCCTGGCAGCCAGCAGCCCTATCTCTTGGCACTCCCATCACAGGGCCTGGCTTAACTGCTGCTTCCTATCACAGACCTCAGCCCAGGGTGAATCAGAGGCTTTTCTAGTCATTGGCAACACAAGGGAAAAATCTAAAGAAAATGTTGGTTGGAGGCAAACCAGAATGGAGACTGTTTGCTTTTGCCAGGGCAAGCCTGCAGCCGCTTGACCCCATCACCAGCAAGCCAGCAACAGTTCTGAGTCAATGAAACACATTTGTTTGGCCCAAGTAGGGTTGGATTTAGATTGAATGAAATATGCTTTGCAGCCCTAAAGAAGACTTAAAAAGGAAAGATGGTGTTATTTAACATTTGTTTAAAAATTCATATGTGAATTGTGAAAATAAACAGATCAATGAACGTTTAAATGACCTCTAAGTAAGATACTGAAAAAACATTTTGAGGTTTCCAAAATAGATGTTTAATTTTTCAAAATTCTCTAATAATGCATCCTATCTTTTACATGCTTTCCAACAGCCACCACCCATAGTTCTGAGGTCCAAAACTTGAATTTGCAGTTCTCTTTTCGCTCCAGATCCTCTGTTGTGCACAATCCCTCGGAAAGTTTTATTTTTGCTCCAGGAAGGAAATTGTTTTCTCAAATTTGTCTTTCTCAAGATGAAATTTTTGATGCACTTACTATTCCAGTTGTGATGGTCACAGTTACCTATTTTCCATTTCAGCATAGCAAGTGGGGTATGAGGGAGGCAAATTGGGCTGGAAATACAACAGCACAGTACTTTTGGTGAAAGTGTTAAGAAAAATCAGTGCAACCAATCTGAAGAGAGCCCATAAATTGAAAATCCTATTGCTTATTAATAAAAAAACAAAAACTGTTCTCAAATGTTTTGTTAATAAGAAAAAAAAAAAAAAAAGAAAAAAAAAGAGCCAAACCAAAACATATTGGATGCTTTTGTAATAATTAATTTGTAGTATATATTTTTGCTTTGCTTTGCTTTATTTTGCTATATCTTATCTTTGCCATGTTTTATTTATTATTAATTAATCCAGCTTTGCCAAAGACCTTGAATCTCAAGCTCAAATTCTAGCAAACCACTGTAGAGATCTAAAATTACCAACTTCTCCCTGCAGCCATGGAGCCAAGATGAAGATCTACTTTACCTCTTACAACGTTCTTAGTGGCAATAGGAACACAAAGACTATTCCTCTCTTCTTGTATATATCAGTTGTAAGTCTTTTGTATTCATTCTCATTCCCTATCCAGCCATATTTTAATTAATGAAATCAAAAGACCATCTACTAAAATAAACCAGACTTAAAGAGGGAAGAAAGTCAAAACAAACACGTACTGTTTACTTCCTTTGCATTGATTTGCCAAGAAATGAGCTCCACATCCAACATTATCGATTCATGTCAGAAATATTAACCTCTCTCTCTCACATCAGCATGAAAAGCAGCATCTGGATCGAAAGGACAAGGGGGGACAGGCATGCAACGAAATGAAAGCAGCGTGCTGTTTCTGCATGGCTTGGCAGATACCTTCACCCCCACAGGTTGTGTTTATGCCCCGTCCATCAATAGCACAGATGGAAATGTGACATTCAAGGTCTCACATTTGGTTGTGGTTCTGGTCCCCGGCGGAGAGGCGATGGGGAGCACGGTGTGCTCTCCAGAAAGGGCCGCCCGGAGCCGCATCTGGAGTTCCTGGCTCCAAATGCTGAAAGACGTGGTACCATATTGAGCACAAATAATGCAACGCAGCTGTCATCTCTCGTTGACCATGGCCTTAGTCTGGAGCTCGGATTTTGTGGCCATCACAGCAACATGCAACGGCTGCTGATGTGGATGGATTTGTAAGGGAAGGGGACATCATCAGACTGTCCTCAGAGCTGGTGAGGACACGCAGAGGTGTCCAGTTTGGGAATCCCTGACACCAGCTGCAGCTCTGCACACAAACACCTCCAGCCTTTTGGAACGCTTCGTGTGAAACTCGTTATTACTGAAAAAGGAGTTTTCCCCAAACCAGAAGATTCAGAGAGAAAGTACCATTTTCAATCATGAGAAACTTTGCTTTCAAAACTTTTCTTTGTTTTCTTTAAAACAAAGACAAGCTAGGGGCCAGGCAACCTCGGGTTTTTAGAAAATAGAAGTTTTATAAGCTTTTTTTCCTCCCTGTCTTTAACTGATGGCTGTTCCTCTTTCATCTCTGCCCCACCTTCCCTTCATCACTGCATGCACTGACAGGCTGTTTGGCTAGTGGTTTTTTGTTTCTTTCTTTCCTTTTCCTTTGACATCTTCACAGAATTTCTCCAACCTCTGCAATGCACAGAAAACCGTGTGAACCCCTGCAGGATCCACCTTCTGCTGCGATGCCACCCTGGGAAATGGGCAACTTGAGGGTCTGCAATTTTTCTTCACAAAATCCTGTTTTCAACCAGCTCTGCAGCTATTATGCACAGATCTTGCAACACTGCTGGATTTCAGCAGCGCCCTTTGTTATCCCTGTGCTTGCCGACGAACAAAGAGGGAACTGGATGGCTTCTGCAAAGGGGAGTGGGACGCTGGCTCCCCGTTTGCTGCTTCAGATCTGAAGCTGCTAACAATGAACAATGGCAACGCGCTGACTCCCTGTTGCTTTCGCACTCCATGTGGTGCATGAATGGGGCCAAGGGCATGGACATGGCTCTGGGACAGGGTATTTTGGTTTCCTGCCTTTTTTGTCCAGCACACAGCAGAAGCCAGAGCATCCACGGGGATATTCCCTTGCTACACTTGGTGGCATCTCCCCCCTCAAGGGCTATTTGCTTGCTGACAATAGCAAGAACATTAAACAGACACCAAGGAAGGGAGCAATGTGCAAATGTCCCATTAACTCCATCCAGCAAGCAAACTGCAGCACAACACCGCTTCCACTGCACCTCGGGCTCTGCACCTCGTGCTTCAGAAGCCAGAATTGACCAGAGAGGGGTCCCACCTGGCCCCTGGGCATGGGCTTAGTGACCTCAGTACTGTCCCCAGGAGCACATATCCTCTTGGCCAAGCCACCAGCAGCTCCTCAGAGTTCCCTGGCATCCAAACGGGTGGACTTAAGCACCACGACTTACTGGTGGCCTTTCCACTTGGGGTTAAAACCTATTGTCAGTCTGAACATTTGCAGCCCTGTGGATAAACACACGACTGCCCGGAGCCAAGCATTAAATCCACGCTCACATGCAGAATAAATAAAGAATTAAACGTGGTGCATAAATAAATACAAATGTTAAGCGGCATGGAAACTAACACAGCCCTCTCTGTGTCCTGCTGCTGGAGGGGCCTCGGTGAATGAGCCCGCCCCAGCTCAGCTCCGCGCCTGGCTGCTGCAATCAAAGCCCAAACTTGCTTCTTTTTTTTTTTTCCTTTTTCCCAGACCTGGTCCCTAAATTCCCACTTTACATGGCTGATGGAGGTCAGCACAAATAGCGCGGAGCCAGGTGTGATGGGTTTGTGCAGAAAGGAAGCCAACTAGAACGTCCTCTCGTTCTGTGAGTCTAACACTTGGGTACAGTCATAATGAAAAATGCTGACTCCCTGAAATTTCTTCCAGATTATAAGACACACAATGATTTCCCTGGGTTTCTTTAGACTTATCCCATATCCACTGGGATGTTTATTTCTTCACTGTTCTTTTTTCATTTTCTTTTCCACTTTTCCTTTCACTCCCTTGACTCCAAGCCAGGGTGTCAGCTACAAATGCAGGACACAGCTTTTCAGAAATATCTTTCAAGTACCAGCCTTCCAAACAGAAATGTCCTCCCAAAAACTACAGCAAGCAAGCAACTAGACAACATCAGACCCCTCTCCGATCTCACACCCATCATATCCAGAGCTAACACAATGCACTTCAGCAGCAGTTATTTCTGATTTACTTCTGCGTGTGCTGAATCAAAATCAAGTCCCTCTTGTTTACAAGGGTGGCTAGGCTGCTTTCCTTGCTGGTGCACTCAACTGAGAATGGGAAACGTGTTCTTGGGACTGCAGAAGGCAGCTGTGCTCGGGAATGGATATGAAGATCTCATTCTCATGGTGCACTCGGGAGCTGCTCATCCACGGACACACCTTGAATGATGCATGGCAGATGCGCCCCATGACGGGCAGCCACACAGTTTTTTCAGTGTGATAGGCCATGGTAGAACTGTAAATAAAGACACGGGGACTTTGACTTTTCCCATATGATATTTTACCTCAGAAACTGAAGCAATAAATAGACGAGAATGAACTACAGCTCCTCAGCATGGCACAGGACACCATGTAGGAACAGGCCTGCACAATTCTACACATTGCATTTTTTCAGCCAACTCTTGAAGTCCACGGTGTTCTTTAAAAGATCTCTTTAGCTCTTTAGCTCATCTTTGCTGAGGGTCTGGCACGCAAGGCTGGTGGCCATCGCCTCAGCCACCCTCTCACAGTGTTGTCATACAGGTCACCAGTGCAGTGTAAGGAGAGGGCCTCACACTTCTAGGAGGGCTTCCTACTCACCCAAGTGGTACTGAGATATGGCTCATACCTGGGCCTAGGCTAGAAAATGGGCTTCAAGTGACAAAGGGATCTGGAGGTGAATTTGTTCTCCAGTCTTTTGCAAACGTAGCCCTTACACACTCTGTCCATGACATGGTCATTCTCCAAAGGCAACAGGGCTGGGTGTAGGCCTCCAACACGCTCTGTGAAGGCCCCATGGCCAGGAGAGCTGGAAGAGCCTTTGGAGACATAGCTGAGGGTCTGTGAAGTGATGAGGAAGCCCTGCTGCCTCTGCCCTTGATTCCTTTTCCTTCCAAACCCCCTCATACCGCTTTAGCACCCCCAAATCCTCACCACACAGGCACTGCTGAGGAACCCCTTCATTCTGCATCAAGACAGTTGTGGATCTCAGCTGAGAAATTCTGGTTTTCAGCCATTCTGAGGATGACTTTTGTACCAATTAGCTATCAGATCTGTCTCCATTTCCCTAATTGCCTATGAATTTCACAGGGAGCAACATGAAAACGATTAGTGGTCAGATAGTCATGGCAGATTCAGAACACATTTCCAACTGAAAGAATTATTAACTAGGGTTTGTTCATGGTGACATCCAAGCTCCACTAATCACTTCCCAAACACTCAAGAAGGGATTATGTCTATTTAGAGGCAGCCAAATTTCAAGGGTGCAATAGCTCACAATTAGGGTGGGGGTTTTTGGACCATAGGCTTTTAACTACATCCTGGGCATAGGCTTTAATAAATCTGTAACATGATAATAACTTAATAAGACGAACTTCCTATTAATTGCAAAGCAGAACATGAGGGCCGCAGGTGTTATCAGATCCCACGTCTCTGTAGGAGGAAAGGAGGCTTTCCAAGGGTTGCTGGATGCTGTGCAATTTCCAGCATGCAAGGCTGTGTTGTGCACTGCATGCTACAGACCAAGAAAAGGCCAAGCTTCCTCACTGGAACAGGGTCTCTGTTTACTGATTTCATAACTCCAGCTGGACCTCTTTTGGCAAGGGAGAGGGTTTTTATGAGGGAAAATGCCATAAATCTGCCGTCACTAAAGGACATCAGACACCATGTGGCATGTTCATGATATCACCAGTGTGCACCAGTTTTAAAACAGAGGTTTTAGCCATAAAGCTGCCAACCAGGAAAATCACATATGAGAGCAACGCTGAACTTTTAGCAGTGAAACATCCCTTTGAAAACCCTTCCTCTTCCTGCTCCTTCTCAACCCCAAAGCTTTGGAGAGATAGAGAAGGGGAAAGTGAGGGGTATATGCTTCAAAGTCCCATGATAAACATCCCAGGATTAAAACAAAGCCAAACTTCATGTCCTGTTTCTGAGCAGAAACAGCTGTCACTCAGAGAAAGCGTTTGCTTAATGATGAGGGAGACACAAAAACATAAACCCCTTCCTTAAAGTTAAAGAAAGGGCACAGATCTGTTTCATAACGCTCATTTTGCCCTGCCTCGAGTCAAAAAGCAAGAGAAATCGGTGCAATATGCCAGGTAGGAGCCGGAGACGGAAATCTAGCGGGATAAGTGTGAGCTACAAAACCATAAATTGCTTGCCTTAACTGCCTGTGACAATTGGTAGCAGACAAAAGTTATATATCTTCGGCAAGCGTTTCTGCAGTATGCAGCTATCCGTTCTGCTCCAGTGGCTGCGGCCTTTCCGACCACCTTCTTGCGAGAGCTTTTCTCTGCGTATCGAGGAAATGCTCCAGGCTTGGAGGAGAGGGAGGCAGCCAGAGCCCACTGAAACCCTCTGCCATGGACTATAGCAAACGAAGGCAAAACATAAGAAGCCTCGGGGGACTCCGAGCTCCACGAGGCAGAGATTTTGTGCATTGATACCTGCAGACAAAATCCTGATTGTAGACACCAGTTCAGTGCCAGAACACTTCTCCGCTAAGAGACTTTAAATTTATGCTTCTAGTAGGGTTGAGAAGTTCACAGAAAGGTCATATTTGTCTACTTCTTTGCGCTGTAATGCAATACCTCTCCCAGTGATTTTAATTAGGAGCCTCACAATTAATTTGTTTCCCCATCATATTTGTATTTTTCACTTCTTATCACAAGTAGAAAAAAATACCCTGCTGCAGCTGCTGCCCTCCTTGCCAAAGGACCAACAGAGACCATTGACATCTGTGAGCAAATGAAGGCTTATTCACCCTGCCCCACTACAGTCTGGGCTTTTGCACACAGATTAAAGATAATTTCAGCAGGCTGCACAATGCCCAAGGATCCTTGATTTCAGAAGTCTTGCCTTGTTTGCCCACTGCCTGCTACTGAAGTCCAGCTCATCTGGCCACGTGTGTGTGGAGCAAGCTTTGCACGTGGCATGGGCTGGGGAGCTGGGCAAGAGCAAGAGGGAGAAGTGAGAGGAACTTGAAAATATGGAAATTTTTTATATGGTGCCATAACTGAAATGGACCAGCAGTGATGTTCACATTCCCTCTTGAGGTTGCTGCATGCTGACTGTCTTCTTGTTCAGTGTAAACTTGAAAGTTTGCAGCTCGGAAGATGAAGCTATTCTGGTTGGGAAATTTTCTTCTTCTGGTAATGAAACAAACAGAGGAAAGATATTTCCTATGTGCTTTGCTGGGTGCAGATTAATAGGAATATTCAACCCCTAAAATACATTCAGATTTCTTTCTGTTTTCTCCTATTCAAGGACCAAGTCTTCCAACTTTTCTCAGTTCATGGCTTTGTACAAGGCAAATGGTTAAGAAGATTAGAGGATCTGGCCTTAAATTAGCAAAAAAGTTTCAAAATATTTTTTGGATCCAGTCACAAACTGCATTTTGCACTCTGGCCCTGATGTATAGGCTACAGATATCAAGGGATTTCAAGGAGATTTTAATTAAACCCCACATGCACGCCAAATAGACAGATGCTTTCTGCTCTTGCCACTTTGCATGTACAGCTTGCTGCTTTGGGGTTCACAAACTTGCCCATAAATTTGGCTAGCAACATCCTGAGGCCTCCTGGGTGCACAGCTAGTATCTAAAAACTGCCACACAGTGGTGGTGGCTTGCCCAAGCTTTCTGAGACCCATGGGAGAGAAGGAGCTTTGAATTATTTCAAATTGAGCTGATACAACTTTGTCACATCTCCGTTTTTCATCACTCGGTCCTGCCCTGTAAAAGTCTTACTCAGGTTTCTTTGCTTCTCCCAGATGAGTAATGTTGAGCTATACAGAATGCTTGGAAAGCAGCTTTGGATGAAGAACAAGACATTGTCAAAATTATGCAGTACGTGATCCAAATGTCTGAAATGTGGGGGTAGAACAAATAATCCCTTCTCTTACCAAATTCATTCATCTGTTGAGGGCTCATAAAAGGCACAACCTCACTGGCTGCAGGGCAAGTTTTCAGCCCTCTGCATCTACAAAGAGGATAAACCCATGTGAAATCATACAGAAACTCTTGAGAGGTTTCCATGAGGTCACTTTAGAGCTGTCCTCACTGAAGCAGGAGGATGTATGAATTTGAACACTGCCAGCATGTGCCTGGTCACGCCAAACATGAAACACCCTTAACCCTTCCTGGTAAATGGACATTTCTACACTGGGCAATGAAGCAAAGAGCAGACGTGCCTGCTGCTGTCATTGCAGGAAGGCCAGGTAGGTTGGTGCTTGCCATAGCAATCATGGTCTTTCTGTTCCTATTTCAGGAGCATATTTGGTCATCATCAGAAAAAGAAGAGTCTGAAAGCACTCTGTTGGCAAGTTGAAAGTTGAAGTGCTTTGTTGAAAGCCCTGTTCAGCTGATATCAGTAAGATTAAACACCAAAAGTTGAAAAGAGAAGGTAACTGAACTGGGCACATTCTCTACATTGGCTAAAACTGAAGGGAGACCTCCTATTCAAACTCAGGGATTTCTTCTCTTTCTGATGTGTACCTTTCTTGTAGGATCCCAACAGAGATCCAGAGCTGGGAAAATGCAGCATGAATAGCTGGGAGAGGCTCTAAAACAGTCAGACTTTTGGACATCCCTACCTTGAACTGGAACATCATAAGTCCCACGGCCTTTTACAGAGACAGTTCTATTTTATAAACATATGACTAGCTTTCTTTTCTGATGCTTCTGATGATATATCTGGTGAACTGTACAAAGGCTTAATTCCTGACATCTTTAGGAAACATAGGCCCTTGCCTGAGTGCTCAGACCCCTGCTCTCTCTCCAACCAGCACACTCCAACACCTATGAAACAATCCATTGCTGTCAGCACAGCCCGGAATGGACCACCTAAGCACACCAAGGCATGGTGAATGAGGTTTTTAACACCATATATTTCCATATTTTAGGGATCTGAGGAAGGGAAGAAGACTGAACTTTAGCACCTTCCTAAGGAACCTACGCAGTTTGTTGGCTATCAAGAGTAATACCTGCCATCACGTCACCATTCAGAAGTTTGGAGGTGGAGGGGAGCAGACTGCAGTCACCACCCAGCACCGCTCCTGCAGGCTAACCAACATCAGCCTTCCCAACCTGAAGCTGGAATAATTCAGTCAGCAGCAGAGGCAGTGAGTGCAGACAGCTGGTTGGCTTTCGGGATGAAAGCTGGCTCCTTTCCTTTGGACTAGCCCTTGCCCATTGCTCCACCTGCGTGCTCTGCTGCATGTCTTCCAAGTCTTTCTTGAGTCTTGGGTCTTTCACTGTGTACTGCCCCAGGGGCCCTTAAAAGAGAGGAAACCACTGCCAGAAATATAACAAGCCAGCAGACAAATATCAAGGTGTCAATGCAAAGAAAAAAGAAAGAGCCGAAGAGAACAAAACACAGCATTGTGACCAAAGTCGAGCCTGCTCTAACTTGAACCAGTACATGCAAAAACAGCGTGTTGATGTTGTTATGCATGCTGATAAATATCAAAGGCCAGATGCAAGTACCGAATATTGTAGGGTCTAGTTCGCAGCACAGTACTTCATACATTCAGGATACATTCAGCCTTCCACCATCTGAGACAATGAAGATTAATGATTATGCACACAAAGTAAAAATGCACATGATGCCTACTATTTCTGGACCCCCACACTGGGATCCCACAGAGCCAGCTGACTCTCTTCAGCTCTGCTCAGCTCTTGTGGTTCCAGGAAGGTTTATTGCCTTGGCCACAACACTCCACACTCACACATGGACGTAATGCTCCTGGACACGGGCTACCTCTGGAAGCAGCAGAGCTGCAGGTGTGCAGTGCTGGGCTAATAAGGGCTACATAAATGAGATCATTGTCTCAGTAAGATCCTTTGTTGCCTGTAGCCAAAGAGCTTTTTTAACAGCTACCTCAACAAGTGTGCTTAGGAAAGAATAGGATGGGATGGGATGGGATGGGATGGGATGGGATGGGATGGGATGGGATGGGATGGGATGGGATGGGATAGGATAGGATAGGATAGGATAGGATAGGATAGGATAGGATAGGATAGGATAGGATAGGATAGGATAGGATAGGATAGGATAGGAGAAGAATAGAATAGAATAGAATAGAATAGAATAGAATAGAATAGAATAGAATAGAATAGAATAGAATAGAATAGAATAGAATAGAATAGAATAGAATAGAATAGAATAGAATAGAATAGAATAGAATAGTTGGGAGGAATCTTCAAAGATCATCTAGTCCAATGGCCTCACCTCTTCTTCAGGGCTAACCAAAAGTTAAAGCGTATTAATGAGGGTGTTGTCCAAATGCCTCTTGAACACCAACAGCCGTCATCTCAGCTATCTTCATGACAGAAGGTCATATAGTTGCAAGTATGTATTGAGAAAAAACTTAATGTGAAGGGCTAATTTGAATTACAGCAGCAATCTGAACGAGTACCTGATAATTGCAGAAGCAAAATGGGTTGCTCTGACACAGAATAAAGACAAGGAGATGGAAGGAACTTGCTCATCTAAAGAAAGCATTGCTGAAGATAACATTCTCAAAGGAAAAGCCCATTAGGAGAACCTAATGGGTTCGCTGCCAATCAGCAATAAGGCAATTTTCCTGCCTAGGGAAAACTCTGAACTTGTAACCTCCAGGCTCAGCTAGTAAGCAAATGTTTGCACAAAAAGCACAATAACAATTGTTTTAAGCAAAGATGTAGCAATCTACATGGAACTTTGAGTAGCAGATAAAATTTGTTCCTAACCACTGTGGTTCACAAGACTTCAGATCTATTGTAACCACTTTATGACCATGAAAAATGTCATGTTGTCACTTTGCTAAGCCCTGCAGTCATATTCTAAAAGCACGACCCACCACTTGACTTGAAGGAAATATCTTGTAAGCTTTGGCACTGTGAGGTACATGACACATATCCTGACTCAGAGAAGATGGTGACACACATATTCACCAGCCAGTCTACTACAATATAGCGAACAATCTGACAAAGTATTTTTGGTCTTCCTTTTTTTTTATTTTTCTTTTTTTTTTTTCAAATATCCAGGCCTGAAAATGCACCTACTGAATGGTTCTTCCAAACCATCCACTCCCAAAGCAACATTCAAGCAAAAAGAAAGCAACGTGGCACCCTAACAAATGATATCCTGATACTTGCAGCAGAATTGGTCTGTTTGGCTAACCGAGGGGCGACACGGGACAACAAATACAGTGTTTTGCTGTGGGTAAGGGAGCATCCAAGCAAAATTTTACCAATGCAGCAAGAATTAACCGGTCTGCATTAGTGGCTTCAATAAGTGCAAATTGAGTACAAGGAAAATACACAATATTTGAAAGCAAATTAGTCTCAATCAAACACAAACCTAAATTTTGTAGTGTTGGCCAAACTCTCTCAAGCTTATTAATGCTGATGGTGCACATTTCTTCTCACAGAGTGCTACAAATCATTTAGCAGTTTCAGAAAGAGACAGCATTACAGTTGTGTAATACTACTGCTTCATCCTGCCTCGCCAAACTTCCCTCATCCTTCACCCTCATTTTAAAGAGCTTCCAAAGACTTGTTTCTTTGAGCTCTCTTAATACTCCTTCCCCAGCAGTACAGAAATACCAGGGCTGGGGAGTTGTTTTAAAAGCCTTCAGGTTGGGACGAGGTTTGAGGTTCAGCATCTGACAGTGAAGCAAACACATCAGCATCTCAGGTATTTATTGGGTGGACAGGGAGATCATTTGTCAGCAAACTCTCGTTTGAATGTATGCTACGGAGCAGCAACTTTAGACATATGCCTAAGAAGACAGCTATTTCTGTCCTTGAGTGATTACCAGCACCAGTGGTCATCCAGTGAGCTGGGAACGCTGCAAGACCTTGAAAGGCAATGTAAAGGGGAAAAAAACACCACTTTTGGAAAAGGTGTGAATGAATTTTCAGATTTAGCTTTTCAAGTCAAACCCCATTGAACCACAGGACAGATTTCCCTGTGTAAATCTTCTGAGGTCCCCTAACTAGTAACTTCATCCCTTCTGGGATGCCCTGTGTTAGAGAAGGGAGTAAGTTGTGGCAAGCACGCTCCCATTCTGCATGGACTCAACGCAATACAGTCAAGCTTCTTAGACAATAGACAATAAATAAATAACAACTAACTAAATAAAAATACATGCTGAGATTTCTCACAAATGTCTGCTCTGTTTAGCAGTAGGCAGTAAAGTGTAAAGCACTATTTAGCAGTAAAATAAGGACCAAACACCAGTGAACAATGTCTATGCTCTCTAGTGAAATGCTTTTCTGTAAGTTGCATTACATGCATGATAAACTGAATCAGCTCTGAATTCCTGCCCCAACTGGATACGAGGCAGGGGAGTAATTAAAACAGCATAAAACAGTAGACCATGTCAAGAGTAATCAAAATTTACAAGCTCAATAGATAAAGATTGTTTTTTTTCCCAGAAGCTAAGAGTAAAGCTATCAGAGCATTATAGGACAGCTACGAAAATCTAAGCCTTCCCTCTTATTTTACAGAAGACAGCAGCAGATTTATTCAGAGCTACCAAACATACAGCGCGCTGCCCCGGCCGCGTTGGCAGATGGCCCATTCACCACGAAAAAAAATCGCACAAAGATTTCAGTGTACGGAGCCCCAGACCGCGATGGTGTGAACTGGAGAAGCACCGGGGACCAAGCAGGGGCAGGAACTCGTTAAGACCGGTGGGTCCCTGGGCCGCATCGCAGCAAGCAAACTGCTCAGATGGACAAATAAAAGCTCGTGAGAACGAGCCTCTGTCTCCGTTTAATATATTTGTTCTAAGGCGAAGTTGCACAAACTGTCCCTCTGCTGCCTTCTTAGAGGTGCCGAAGCCAGCCCAGATAAACCAACGCTATTAACGGGGTAAAAGGAACATTTGCTGCATTTATTGCTGGCTTCTATTACGCAAATTAAGTCTTATGAAAGTCAGCATCATGCTGAGGATATAAGATATCAAATGAAGCCAGCCTGAGAAACAGGATTTTCCTAAAACCAGATTTTTCAATTTTGAGGTTTTCAATAAGAACAAGTTTTGTTTTGTTGCTTTAATTAAAAATTCCGTTTTAATAAGGATTCTTTTTCTTCTGGGAAAAAAAAAAAAAAAAAAAAAAAAAAGCCCAAAACATAAACCAGAATGAAACTTTGCAGTGGAAAAACACAGAGCAGATCTATCTCGTGTGTTCTTGCTCCTTCTTTGATTCCTGGTCACACACATCCCAGGAGAACATCTTCCACATTTCCAGGCAGGCAAATTTGAACAAGGGGGAAGGCACAAGGCATGAGCTGGCTGAGACATGGAGCATGAACAACCATGGGAGCTTGGTGGCGTTTTGTCCTCATGTCCTGATGTCGAGTAGATGCTTTTCCAGAGGTGATCCTGCACTAACACGCAAATAGTTGGTCTCCATACTAGGGTACCCAGTGAAATACAACAGGTTGAGGATGCCAGACGAGAAGATCACCTTGGAGACCTCCATGCCCTTCTCACGTAGGACGGGGCTCAGCTGGAGGAGGTTGCCTTAGCCCCATCCTAAGCTCATGGTGCCACCAGCTCCATGTCCCAGGGGCCACACCGGCAGCAGGAGCTGCAGGAAGACCCTTCCACGCCAAGCTGCCAGGGCCTCCATTCAACCAGCCCTGTGTCTGTGTTGCAGTAGCACCTAGTGGCCAGGGCTATGAAAACACGGAGGAAGCATTCCTGCCAAAAAAACTAAATACGGTTAAGCTAAAACAAGAAACAACAGGTGGACGTAAGTGACTGATGCAGCCAGCACAAGGTAACTCAAGTTGACGCTAAAGGCCTAACTCTCGTGTGAAAGCAAGAGTAAAAATAATTTACATCCTGTGCTTGCTGGCTCGGGAGACCTTAGCATAAATGAGAATCCAGTCCTAAATGCTCAATGGGATCCAGGCTTCAAGAAGGATTTCAGTTAGAGAAGGGGCCTGGGCTCTACTTTGCAGTGTGTGAACAGCTGAATGGGCAATTCATATTATTTTAAGAAATGTCATGATGGGTTTTGTTTCATTTTGCTTTTTTTTTTTTCCCTTTAATAAGTTCACTCCACTTATTAGGCTGTAACCAGGGGACCTGTAAAGCCTGCTGAGCTAAGATCAGCACTAATCATCCCACCAGAAACACGCAGTGGAGAACTGAGAATGCAGAAGGATGAGGTGTTGTTGAAGACCATGAATCGTGCATGGTGAGCTACCTCTGGGAAAAATATCCACTGTTGTATCCCTCCTAAAAACAGGGCGGGTGCTGGTTCTTAGGTACTGGCAGTACATCTGCCTGGTTCAGGAAAGCACAATCTCAAAGCAAACTGAGGTAGAAGAGAGCATCATGACAGTAGTGTCTCTGATGGCTAAACGTTGCTTTGCCTTTTTATTGTTTGGACAGAGCAGGGGGAAATAAATGTCACCCAGAATTGCATGGATGCAGGTACTGAAGCCACTTCTCTGCGTCATCTTAAAGCTGTCTTGCTGAACAAGACTGGGCTGAAGAATCAGGAAGATCTCCAAGACACAGCTCATTTCATACCATTAGCTCAGTCTCTGCTCTTCTGGCTTGCTGTCTGGATCAAGCAGCTGCCGTTGGGGTGGGGAAAGCAAACAATTTGCATTCATACTCTGTCCCTCTGGAAGAAAGGGAAGGAGCCACTGGCAAACCCAGACTCAGGAACTGCTACCGAGAGGAGAACAGCTGCAGCCTGTGACAAGAAAAGTCATCACTCCTTGTCCTGCCACACATCTGCCTTGTCCTGCCAGGCATCAGCCTGTAGCAAGAGGGATCCTAGGTCTTTCAAACCCAACAAACAGATTGTGTAGCAATTCCCTTTCACAGACAAGATCAGTAAAAAGAATTGATGACAGGGACTTGGAGAAGGAAAAATAGTCACCGTCATGGGCAGTTCTACTGGAGAGGGATGATTGGGCTAAAATGCAAAGACTACCTCAGTCCTGGGCCTCAGCAGATCCTAAAAGGGAGTTGTGTAAAACAGCCCATCACTGGGATGGCTGGAAAATGTATTCCAGGAATTACTGCAAGAATCTGCTCCTCCTTTGCTCTGGTTACCTTCTTCCAGTAGAAAGAACAGGAAAAAAATGGAGAGGGAGAAGGAAAAAACTCTCTTTATTGTAGGAGCACACTGTATTAAGATTTATTTTTTATTTTTTTTTTTGTTAGTAATGAGAAAAATGGTCAGAGGGAAAAAGAGCTCATTCCTGTCATCTGCTGCCACCATCTGCAAACCTGGCTGCAACATCTCTGAAAGTCTGAATTAAATCCACCCATTTCTCTTCTACCTGCCCTTGCTCCCAGTACGGTGATCAATATGAGCAAGCAACAGGAAAGCTAGCGTGGGACTAAGGACCTAAAAGGACCAACATGGACACAAATTTTGCTGTTGTTGCTATCATCAGCCTGCCCCACCAAATAAATCATTTTTCCTCCACTTCTCCTTCTGTTGCTTGGCTAATTTAGCTCCTCCTCTGTGCAGGGTTGTATTACTTTAGAAAGACAGTGCTGGACAGAACTTGGTAGCCCAGGGGCTACGAGTGAACAGAGCACGGGGCTACACATGAGCAGAGCCTATCATTGCCCGATGATCAAGGCTTCCTGATGTGTGAGCTGGCCTGTTGCAGAGTGTGGAGGCTGAGAAAGAAAGCAGAGCTCACATAACACTGTGAATGTCCAGCCTGCACCGAATCCTCCAGCAGAGGCTGCAACACTAATACAAGTAACACAGAATACTTTTTCTTGCCCTACTGGTTCCAGCTTGGACTGGGACCAAATGTACCAATTTTCAAGAAGAAAGGCTGCCCGTGCTATTCTTGGTACAGCTTGAAGCAGCAAGCACCCCAAATCCTATTTAATACAGTGCCTAGATGCCACAGACCTATTTATCCGAGTTCTCTCGCTTGGTTTTTCAAGCTCAGCTGGTTCCGATAACCATCTGACCTCCAAGGCCCAATTCAATCATAACCCTGTCTCCCACCCTTCGCAACTGCACCCATCACTAATGTTTTCCTTCTGGAAATGTGTTTCTTTTTATGCCTAAAGATTGTCTTGCAAATAAAGTTTACACGAACGAAGTGCAGACACTTAAAATTTTGACTTAAACAGCGTTGCATTTTTGGTACTGAGATACAGCTCATTTAACATTTTCCAAGCTTCGGAGGCATCCTGGCATTTGAGATTAGCAAGATGGGCACTGGTGCTACTGACAGATGTTTGGTAAACTGTTTGCATAGCTGGAGATAAGGGATTTACTACCCAGAATATCTGTGAACATATGAGGAGATACAAACATATCAAAGTTGCACAGAGAACTCATCCTCCCTTGGACTTTAGTCTTAGAGGAAACAATTTTACTACATTCTTGCTGAATGTAGTGTAAATACTATTTGTTGGGGAGTTATGTCTTTGAAATAACCTTTTACGGGCTCCTACAAAGAGGTCATACATACATACATTCACATTATACCCTGCTGATCTGTAAAACTCAATATACTGAGCAAGGCAGAGTGCTTTTACTCATACTTAGCTCTGAATGATTATAACATCTTACCCTGCCGTCCCGTTATTTGCAGTTCTGGTGGGTAAGGTCACTGAAAAAAATTGTCATTCATGGAGAAGACAGCCTCTTGACAGATCTGAAAGGTCAGATTACTAAACATCTTTTTTTTCCCTCTGTCTTCACCAGCAAATCTTCCTCCTAGACCTCTGCACAAATAAGAATTGCTTGGGAAAAAAAATGGATATGCAACAGGAGCAACGAGGTAGAGGTAACGTGGGGAAGGTATAAATATTCACGTCCGTGGAGATGGATGGTTTTCAGCTGAGGGTACAGGAAGAGACAGGTTATATGACTCTGAGGCCACTGTTTATTATCTGCAAAAGAGGACAGTGGTTAGGGGGAGACCAGGAAAAGGCTGATATTACCCCCATCTATAAGAAAGGTGAGAGAAGGATCTTGGACAGCTGCTTTCTCTCTATTCCTGGAAGGACCACATAGTACATCCACTGGAGTTCGCTTCCACACATGGGAAGGACTAGAAGACAAACAGGGAAAAGCCAACACAGATTTACTGAGGGCACACGGCCAGTCTGATCACAGTGCTCACCTCTGGAGGCCCCCTCCAACCAACCTCAGTGAGATTCAGACAGGCACATCCACTGACCAAGAAACTGTGCTAGGAAACATGAAGGCAAAAGCACGGTGGGACAGAGCCCTTCAGATCCTGGCTAGAAGTGCTTCATATGTCCCTAAATCCCCCATACATAAACAGGACAGGACAGAGGTAATCCCAGTGCAAGGGGTGGGTGGGACCCTGCCTAAGGAGGAACTGGTCACCTGGCTCATTAATGGTAATGAAGACAGCGAGCTCTGAAGTCCCTTCTGCCTTATTGCCCCCACAGAAACTTGGACTTGACAGCTTACTGGAAATAAACTTACTAACATGTATGTGAGAAGATCTGCTAATAGAGACATGAGATGAATAATTTACAGAACTGAGAATCAAGGCCAGACTGGCTTTCGTGGTAAATAAAAACAGTTCTTTGTCATCAAAAGGAGGACCGGCTCTTTGGCAGGGCCTGGTGACAAAGCAAAATGCCACGTGGGAGCAGACAGCCCTCAGAGGCTAAACGTGTCTGCTCCGACGTGCCTGAGAAGTAACCCGGTGTTCAGCTAAAAAAAAAGCCAAAGAAACCAGTGACCCTCAGGGCCGAGCAACCCCACTTTCCAAAGAGGCACCTTGGTTTGCAAGGCTGGTGCCCAGGAGATCCCAGCCACAATTCTGGCACCTTGCTTTGTCCTCATCGGGCAGGACGGCCGCCCAGCAGCCCTGCCTCTGCTTCGGGCCTCCCTTCCCACTCCCCCACCCCCTGTTGTTACTGAGCAGGGCTTTTCTGTTTCGTCTCACTTCGCTTTTATTATGGCAAAGCCCTATAAAACTATCAAGTAGAGCTGGCTGAAACGCAGCCTTTCCAGCGCATTGAGAACATAGGGCTTAAAAAATACATATATAATTTGGTTTTGATCCAAACTGAACAGAAACTTCTTACAGTTCTTTTTTTTTTTTTTTTTTTTTTTGGAAAAGAGAGCAATTTCCAGGAAGCCAGAAGCTCCCCAGGCCCTGCTGAGCCTCCCGGTGAAATGCACGTCAAAGCTTGTCAGCTCCAGCGGGCAGCTGCGCAGCTCCAGCACCCCTGGCCCTGGGGCAAATCCACCAGGTGCATGCGGTGCGGAGCCAGGGATTTGTACGCACTGTGCTCCTCCTGTCCCGAATGGGATCTGCCAGGAGCACAGGTGGCTTTCCTCAAGCCTTCTTCCTCAGGCATCGCGAAAGGCAACCGTGCTCAGCACCGTTCCAGCAAAGCGAGCCAAGCTCAAGGAACGATGTTTCATGGGAACGCTTCTGAGCGGCTCCGTTCTCCAGGATAAGCCTTCAAAGAAGGAGCTTGCTGGCTGATGTAGGGTTTTCATTGCATGGGTATCTGATCCGTCTGCACCATGACTGCCTTGCATGAGCGTCCAGTCTCAGGGATCCTCTCCTATTTAAGCTGGCTGCCAACAAATACGACTCCACGCGGCAATGTCAAGACGACCGCTACCCCATCAGTGCTAATGGTTACTGGGGTGATGTCAGTGGATGACAATTTTGAACATCTAAGCTGCTGTCTTTAAAAGCAGAAGATCCTGGTACCATTTTATGACCTCGCTGGGTGTATCTTCCCTTCATGTGCTTTAGGCCCCGCGATGAAAACATCCATAAATTGTTTGGATGTCTTTTAAACAGATTCTTCTGAGACAGCCCATATGGATATGACAAGCTGGCGAACCATGCAGCCTGCTACAGCTTGGCATCACGCCGGCAGCTCCTTCCCATAAAATGGGCAGCTTTTAGACCCATACAATCGCACTTAAACCAGCTTTTTATCTCATTTGTTCTGCGTCATAACTCTCCCTCCAAGCACTATAAAACACTGTGGCAATACCACGCAGTAGAGGCCAGCCACACATTTTAGACTCATCTGCCTGGTTCTCACCCTTTTTAAATCAATATTTCATGACAAATATCTGGTTTCTGCAGATTTATTTTTAATGCCACTCTTCCTCCACACCCACCCCGGAGCCCTTGAGGAGGCGCATCCGTGCCCTGAGTTCATTTTCCCATGACGACATTGCCACTTCCAGCCACTCCGTGCCTGTTGAGGGCTCGAGCTGCAGGTGCAGCTCTGGTGCTTCCAGCCATCTGGAAATGGGACCTAAAGGGACATGTAGGATTCTCCCTGCCCAGGAGATCCCCGTGGACCTTCACGTGACACTTCACATTGATAGGCAAACAAAGCAACCAACTCCACGAGAACATCTGCTATGTGGGCTGCAAAAATGGACAGTGATGCAGCCAGATCGGTATCTCTAGGCCACCTTTTCCCTTCATTTACGTGAAAGAAAAGCCAGAAATGCCAGATTTCCATATTCACCCTGCTCAGTTCAGCCTCACAGCAAACTCAAGAGCAAACCAGGACTAGCTGTATGTCCCACCTAGCACCTGAAAGTGCAGGTTCCCTCTGCTCAGTAGATGTTGCCCATCACAGGACCTCAAGAGTTAAAGTACCCAGATAAGCATTAACCTCCCGAGAGAGAGGGAGAAAGACATCTGCTTTTTATTTCTGTAGCCCAGCATCTCTGTGCGCCGGTTTTGAAATGTCTGCATTCCATATAAAACAGAGAGAAGTCCTCATAATTTATGCAACGATACACCAACGCATTAAAAGGGTTATATTTTACTCTAATGAGAGGTAAGGTATCGTTTCCTTCACATAAGGAAGGAAGAGTTGTTGTAATAAATGCCAAATGGGCACCTCTTAATTCCTGTAAGGGCAAGGAGATTATGACAGAAAAGACTTCAAGTTCCAGCTACCTGTTAAACAAATCTTTACCAAAAGATATTGAGGTATTGACCTTCATGGACATCTTGGGAACTAAAAGATGTCGATTTACTTGAATAGGGTTTAGCAGGAGAAAGGCATGCCCGAAACCGCACTGCCTTCCTGAGGAACTCTTTGAAAAGAAATCCAAATGGAGTAGAAGAAAAGAGCCAGTCCTAACAGACAACTCGCTATTAATGAGTTTTATTCTTTTTTTGACTTTCCCAGCAAAATGAAGTGAGAGCTCAGATGTAGATTTGCCCACACAACTCCTTCTCTCACCAACTGGTACTAGGTGCGTGGTTCTTGGAAGGGCCCACGAGGCCTGCAACATCGGCATGGCAAGAAAATCCTCCCGTGGCCATGTAAAACCCACACCTAGAAGCTGCTCTGTCTTTTGGAGGATTCATGCTGTTATGAGAGAGCAGAAGTATGAGTCCAACTTTGTTTTTCCTTCCTGGAGGTCCTTTGTCCTCCGTCGACAGGAGGGAGATACACACAAGTCTCATGAACTGGTGGCTATGAAATTGCAGAAAATCTGTTCAAATATAAATGGTAGGAGAGGCTACAGGTGAAGGAGAGCAATCAAAGAGCAGCAGCAATGTAGGAGAGGATGTTCTGTTCTTTGGATGACTCCCCACTGGGAGAATATAACTTTTAGACAGCAAGAAGAAATGGAGATCGTCATTTCTCCTGCAGTGCTAAGCTGCTTTTAGCCACTGATGGGGCACGTACAGAAACAAAGGAAAAAAGGCATGTTTGACGGGTGTATGGAGAGGGGAGAAACCAAATGAAGTGGAAATTGCCTTAAAACATACCCTGATCGTGCTGCAGATTCTGCCACAGCCTCTCCGTGTAAGGCAGAGTTCATATATTTGAGCATTTAAGTAAGTTGCCACGAGAAGGACTCTAATTTATGAATTTCTGCATGATTTATACTGACCCACAAAGGCAGAGTTAAACAACTAAAGGCCAACGTACCCAAGAATTTCATTCTAGAAACACTTTAAGAATACTAAAATAAGGAAATAAAGGCAAGATGAAATTCCAGTTCCACTCTGAGAGACTGTCTTAGAGATCACTATAAAGGTCCATTCAGCCAAAGATCACACTTGCATTGCAGGAAGTCCTCTTTATGCACTGTTAATTACTTCAACAATCTATAAAATTAATGGCTAAATGAACCACATTTATAGAGATTATATTTCAGATATTATTTACATTTAACAGAATATCCTTTGTTGGTAATTACGAGATTTATGAACTGCTTGGAACAAAATGGACACACCCCAGGGAACCTGCTCCAGCCCCACAAACGCACCACAGATGCGCGTACACATCGCTCATTCAGGCTGATGCTGCAGAACTGCACCGAGGGAGAGGCTGTTCGCTGCCCTTTGCAGCTTTCCTGAAGCCTGCACTTTGTGCTCTTGCAGAGCAGGCGAGCTGGCACACTCGCTGTCCCGAGCTGAACACCTCCAAGACACAGATTGGGGCTGCTCCGACATGCTGAAGGACACTTCTTTCCCTGCCAAACTCCAGAGACCGAGGTGAGACACATCTCCAACTTTGCCTAAGAGTTCTGCTACCTGCAGACAACGTCTTCAGTCTAAAATATTAATTTTTAAAAGAAAAAAAAAATCAGCATCCTTTTTTACTAGAAATTTCCATTTTAGTGACCATTTATGCTGTCATGGCTAACTTCACAGCTCTGACAAGCTAGAAGGGAAAGGGAAATCTTTCCAACTTAAAATTATGGGGAAAAAAAATGTAGTATCATGCATTTGTCAGGATACTTGTCACCACACCCAGCCCCCTGTCAGTCAAAATTTCCTGGGGACAAGACTGTTGCCTCGTTTCACTTGGGGGGAACTGAGGCATGGAGAAGGACAAAGCACGCTGCCCAAGGTCAAAGGGGGGGTCTGTCCCCAGGGTCTTGTGGCTTCTCACGTGCAAAGGTCTGGTTCAGCCTTCCTCTCTGTTTATATGCAAGTTTGGAGGAGACTGAGCTTGTTTTCCCTACCTCCCCTGTGTGAATGCAGCATCACCCTCCTGCACAGCCATAGCTCCTCTTACCCCACTAGTCCCCAGGGAGGCTACACACAGATTAAGGGAGAATCAAAGGAGCCAGGCAGAGGGCAGGCAGGTACAAGCAATGTCACAGGTCAGCTCTGCCCCTTGCTTCAGACCTTCTTCCTCAGTGCAGCTCTGCAAGCCCACTGCCAGCCACCTGGGGAGGTAGGGGAGATAAAAGGCATGGCAGGCTCGCTTTGATCCACAGACCAAGCCCCAAAATGAGCTCTCACTTTCCTCCGCAGTAGTGCTGAGTGGGCAGCTCACAACAGGTGATTTATGGCCCCCTTTCACCTTTCTCCCTGCCTATGGTATGTTCGTGGAGATTGGCCTGAATGCAACACGTGAGGTTTGGATGTTAGCATCAGAGAGCTTTGCCACGTAGTTGTGACCAGTCACAGCATCCATGTTGTGTTTGGTTTTGTTTCTATTTGGGGGAGCTGCCAAATTACTTGAAAATACATACTTGCCTCGTCAGCTTTTAAATTTGGTTTCCAAATGTAGCTATGTGACCTTGAAATTAGCATTCAGAGGGCTTCCAGAGCAGTGAAAGTAGCACTGGGGTATTAGCAGAAAGTTAACCCCAAATGGGCACAGCTGAAGCAAAATTAAGTAAAAAATTGGGATACCACAGCATCATTGGGAAAAGCCAGCTTTTCTTTCATTTTAAGTATTTCTACAGCCCTGTCTATACTAAAATCATCAGACTACCACCTGTGTCAAATCCATTTGAATATGAAAGCTTGAACTAGCTCCCTGGCTGGTGGTGTTGATGGTCGCACACATGCCTTGAGAGCTCAGTGGGTCAAGGTGTTAGGCCCTTGAATCAGGAGCAGGTTTGGAGAATCAGGCAGAGATACATCTTTGGGAGGCTAAGAGGGCAGCCCAGCCCTTGGCTGGGGGGAAGAAGGAGACAACTGCCCAGGTGCCCCGGTGTCCAGGGCACACATCACCAGCAGGACCAGTGACCCACTTTGTTTTGCAGAAATCTGTAGCAAAGATGAGTGAAGAAAGATCTCATGATGGACAAGAGAGAAAGCCACTTTACATTTAGCTCCTTTTTTTCAATCGAGAAAATTTCATCCTGTCAGCCTGAAATCTCCCGAGGAACTTCTTCCAGTATCTCTTCCCCCATCTGTGACACAGAAGTAAATCTTCCTCTTCCTTAAGTCTCTCTTCTCTTGACTCCCTTCATACATTCCTTCACTTGGAGACCCAGGCTCTCATCCATTCCAGGCCTCTTTTCATGCCAGACTGTTCAGGAAGACTTCTCTGCCCTTAGAAAAATGCTGAATTTCCCTCTCTTCTCTTCTCCTTGCTTACTTTTTCAGACCAAGCCCCCACCTTCCTGTTGGAGCTATTCATTTTCCCCGTTGCCACACTCCACGTAGGTTCCTGTTTCCCTTCTGCTGCATTCAGGTTTCCACCTGCCAGATTCAATCTTCCCCTTTCTGACAAGTTTATTTAGACTCTTCTTACACTTTACCCATATTACCCACCCCCCCTTTTTTGGCTGGTATTTTCCAGATTGGACAAACTACCCATTTCTTTCATTTCAAACACAGACAGGCATTTCACATGCTTTATATAAACCTGCGTGCACGTGCCTGAGTTTGTATTAATATAAGTGCAGATACAAGCCAAAGCTTGTATTTCCAAGCAGGAGCAGAAGTACAACAATAAATTTCCCCTTTTCATATCCACTTAACTGTAACCCCATTTAAAGAACAGTAATTTATAGAGTGAACACAGAAACCAACTCCATTTTTCCTCACATGATGGGAAAGTGGGCAAAGGGAGAAATACAATTCCTGCATTCCCAGGGAATTTTCAAGGGATTTCTGGGGACAAAGTGCCATGGAGAAACATGACCCACACACCATGCCTTGCCTGAGGGCTACTCGTGTGAATGAGAGCTTTTCTAATTCCTTCAGTGGCCCAGGACCCCTCTCTGAACACCAGGACTAGACCCTGCGATGTCCCAATGTCCTTTCAGCCCTGCTGGCTCTCCTCGCCGTGGCCAGGATCCAAGGAGGCAGACAAGCTCCTCTCCCATCAATCTGCAAACCCTACGCAGGCTGCATCCTGCACACCAAGATCCACTTCTGACAGGCATTTTAAAGAGCTTGCTTTGAAACAGCAGGTAAAGTCTGTTGCCATTAGCCATTTTTAAGAGCACACAAGGCTTTAAAACAACAGTCAAAGGAAAGAATAATTAAAGACATAAGTATACATGAGAACTGGGATGGAGTACAACGTGGATTTGCCAAAGATAGATATCTAATTCAGCTGGCTTCTTTGCTAGAGATTTCCTAGAGGACATGCAAGGAATCCTATTGGTCTGGACTTCAATAAAGTATGTCATATAGGGCCCCATGGAAAATGGCTCTTTACAGGAGAAAATGGGAATTTGTACAAGATCTGAGAAGTATGTGAAGTAGTGATGTGTATGAAAGGCAACACACTATGTGAAAAGGAAATTGCTGGCTAAAAGGAGTGACTGTTGGAGCTCTTCGGCATTGGGTCTTAGAAATTTATCTCACAGGGTTCTCTCATTAATGACCATGGCATGTAATGAAAGAAATGTGCTAATGAAACTTGCTGATCAACCCAGTTTCAAAGATACTGTAAAGGGGGAGGAGAGCAAGAAGGTTAACACAAAGCGGATGATCTTGAGACGAGAAGTCACAGAAAATGCACACAGATTCGAGGTGCAAGGTGTGAGGCAATGCATCACTGTAACTTCACATGAGTGGAAGGACCCAGACACACCAAATGCCACGTCCTGCAGACAGAGAGAAGCAGTAACACTATTATATGGGAATGTTGTGGCCAACTCGATGCAAGCAAAGTAAATTCATGGTGCAACGTATGAAAGGAAGGACACTGGGAAGAGCAGGAGCAGAAAGCACTTTCCACAGAAGAAACCAGAAGAGGATGGCCTGCTTACAAGAAGACTGCAGTCTTCAAACATTTTGGGTGATAAAAAAGGAGGAGAGTGAAAGCCAAAAAAAAAAAAAAAAAAAAAAAAGCACAAATCATGTAAGGGCTGAGGGGAAATTTGGGCTGCAAATGAGAAGGTTAAGGGACAGCCTTGCACAATGAAAACACAGGCAAACAGCCCTTAGCTGATTTAAGGATGGAGCTTGAACAACTGGATAATGTTTATGGGATTTTGTTCTCTATGATAGTGCCCTGGCCGGCCAACTAATTTGCAGCAGTTCAGTACTCAATCTGATTTAAATACCAAAACTTTCCCAAACTAAGTGTTCTGCCCTCTCTTTGTTAATCGTCTCCTCCCCAAAGCAGACCTCCAAAAGAGAGGAAAGGCCTCCCTCCCAGGGTGAGACCAAGGGGATTTTGTGCTTCTCGAGCCCACGCCCATCATTACCAATACACTAAATGAGCAGGCGAGTTACTGAGGCAGAGGAAACAGTAGTAAGCCACAATCGCTCTGCCTGGGTAATGAAAGATGACTGATGAATTATTGCGTCCCAAATCAGATGTGGTTTAAAGGAAGCGATGGGGTTGAAGCACACAGGCCAGAAAACCTCCAGGAGTGTCTTGTTCTGCCTGGGAATAACAATAATTTTGACCAGACAAAAGCTCTAACAGGCTGTTAAACTGAAAGATGCTTGTTTGGATCATCAGCCCACCAGTGAGGGACCAGAGCCTCCTGCCACCGATAGCAGCCTTCAGTGCTGGCCTTCGCAGCCAGCTCAACCCAGCCACTATCCGAGTGCTCCCCTCCTGTTAGAAATGTCCCTTGCTAAAGGGACATTAATGGTAAAGGAGCAGCTTTGGGGCTGTCACCCAAAGGATGAGCAGGCTGTGAATTCAGACCCTTCGCAGACCTTTTCAAAGGCCCTGCAAGCCACTGACGAGAGGGCTCAACAGCAAGGACCAAGCGGGGGCTCTGCCTGCAGGTTTGTGAGGCTGCTGAAAGAGCCAGGTGAGGGTCATCC
Organism: Anas acuta; assembly: GCF_963932015.1. NCBI lineage: Eukaryota > Metazoa > Chordata > Aves > Anseriformes > Anatidae > Anas > Anas acuta. The sequence goes on from NC_088986.1 coordinate 5,155,505, forward strand.
AGGGAGGGTGGCAGCAAATATAAGCCCCCCCGAAAGCCACATTAACACCAGCAAGGTGTTACAAGCCGAAGTGAGAAGTGCTGCGAAAGGAAGCGGTAAGGAGCCAAAGCCGGGTGAGGTTTCCACAGAACAAGCCCCAGTCCCCATCTTTCCACGATTTGACTTCTCAGAGGGAAACGGCCTGTTTTTTTCTGTTTTTAAAGAAAAACCATCCCCTGCAGTGAACGCAGCCCAAATATCCTAGCATCCTGTTATTGTATCCGATCCAGGAAGTGAAACCGAGGCCCTGGGCCTGTAATTGGGGCCACATGGACGGCCTGACACCCGTGCTGAACCGCTGGCTTCAGCAGCACCCTGAGGGCCGAGCGGAGGTGCCCGGGCTGCCTCATGGCCCCTTGGCCATGACCGAGGGCAGGCAGGGCTGCCTCCTTGCCTCAGCTCCCCAGCTGCAAACCAGAGGTGCTTTCATGCCCTTTTGCCCAGCTCTCGTCTGCTTAGATGCTCTTCAGGGCAGGGAACGTGTTCCCTAAATGATGTGAAGGGGACCCCGATTTCGGCCAAGGCAACCGAGTGCTACGGTAATAATACATATAATAAAGATTCACGTTATATAAATTACTATAATCAAGAATCAGTGGCTATTCTGCCGCAGAGTCCCAACGCCTGGTGTTTTCATGTTTTTGCTTTTGGAACAGACTAATCACTTTCACATCATAAACAAATAATGGTTTTAATAGATTCCACATTTATGGAACTTTTACAGCTAGCATGCAGCAAAGCTCTTGTCCTCCACAGGCTTTCTTCTTTTTTCCTTTTTATTTTTTTTTATTTTTTCTTTTGCTGAAATAGCAAAATATATTCTGCAGCAAATTAAGTGCGATTCACGTGGCATTTTGTATGAACACACTGTGGATGTGGCCTATGAAACAAGCTTTGTTTGGTTTCTGTAGCCCCTATGTTCCTTTTTTTTTTTTATGCTTATAATTCTCAATATGTTTTTGCTGCAGTTTCATGTAGGGAACAACAGGGGAGCCTTTCTCTGTCTCACATAACACCTATGAATCCCCATCGATGCCAGAGCAGATGGGGAGGAGCTGGGCCATCCAGAGGGGCTTCCAGCCTGCTCGAGGGCAGAGTAATGAGAGCACAAGCTGACTCTCTTGAAGTGACGGCATAAGTAATCTTTCACAGACAAGTTCAACTCCCGATGAACCTTTAGGACCCATAAATTAATGTCTGCTTTCCCCAGGCTACTGGGTCTTCCCCTCTCATGCTCCTTCCCGTGCCAGCCTCAGGCAGTGACCGAGAGCAGCTGCTGAGAGCACGTTGCACAGAGAAAATCCCTTTTCCTCCTGGGGACTTCCCATGGCCAAGGTGGCATCGCTGTGTGCAAGCTCAGCACCACCTCTGAGCTCCCCCATCACTTCTTTTTCGCTGCATTCGGCATCTGTGCATCCGTTTGAAAAAGTCTGCTCTCTGCCGAAAGGCTCAGCTTATAGCAGCTCAGCCCAGAGAAAGCCTCTGCTGGATGATTTTGCTTATCAAGCCCAGAAATCCTGGCTATGGAACTGCTGCTGCTGTGAAAAGAAAAAGAAAAAAAAAAAGAAAAAAAAAAGGAAAAAAGAAAAAAAAACAGCATTTTGAGTCACGTGTGCCTAACATAAAACACACTGGGCTGAGAGGCCCAGAGAAAGGTGGTGGAGACAAGATTAATGGTTTTAACTGGGAGTGAAATCCAGTAATTAAGTAGTGACCCATGACACTTGAGAAGCAGTAACAGTTTGTTGACCACAAGAATGATTGCTCAGAGCGCCTTCTTAATGTTGTAAATGTGAAAATGATTTACAGCACAACCAACAGGGAAAAAAAAGCAAGCTAGCAAGCAGACACGATTGACATTAGTAATTGTTCCTGACTGCATACATATGTGGAGGTAAGAAAGTAGAAATACTTTCGGTGTGTAGCATGGTAGCAATATATCAAAATTACTAACAGCAAAGGACTCAAACTCCTTGAGCCGAGATGATTAAAAAGCATGCAAACACCATTCATAACACTGAAACAAACAAGGAGCCTGAAAGGGATGAAGGCGCTGTTTTGGTTTTCAGCAGGGCATGTTCACCTTAAATCCGGAGCTGCGAGCCTACCGGAGCCTGGTGGACAGAGTTAAAAACAAATGATTAATAACCAGGATAAGGCGCAGTGCACAAGCTGCTGTGCTTCTGAAGTAGGAAGACTCTCGGGGGGTTTCAGCAGCATCCAAAAGCCTGAGTCGGGTCAGACTCAGCAATTTGGTCTGACTGGAAGTCAGGAGAGAAGAAGCAAAGTGCAAAGGACACAACATGTGAACTGTGCTCACCTGCATGCAAGGACGGTGAAGCCTAGCAGTGGCACTTTTGTTATCTCAAGAAAAGGAACAGTTACCAGGGTGCCCAGGCTTCCTCTTTGTGTGTGAAATAGGAAGACAAATGAGTCTTCTTCCCCTTGGCTTCAGCGTGCCCTGGTGATGGTCTTGTACAGCACGGACCAGGTCTGGCAGTCTCAATGAGCAGGGTGAAGGCTTCTTTTTCACCCCATTCTTCTGTGCTAATACTAGGGAAAATAAAAAGGGGTTGGGTTGTCCAGGTGTAAAGAGCCAGAGATCCGTTCTGTGTTGGTTTAGAAATGTTTCCTCGTCACAGAAATGTCTCTGCAACTTACAGGAGAGTTTGGGAAAAAGGTGACATTGTCCTTTGCATAAACACCTGGAGGCTTGGAGAAGAGCTTCCTTTCCAGCCATTTCTTTGCTACCCAAATCTCAGCTTTGCTTCCCTTTTGTGAATGATGACAGCACCACATTGCCACTCAGCAGCCGCGGTCCAAAGCTGCTCTTCTCCCTTCCCCAAAATGAAAGGCGGTGGAGGAGATGCAGGGAGGACAGGAGCAGGGGTCATAATGAGGCTGAGCAAAAGAAAGAGCAGGCCCTTGTTTCCAATGTAATTATTTTCGTGTTTGGACTTTTCGGCATCACTTAAGCCCTCTGTTCCACCATCTCCTGTTAAAAGCTGGTGGGTTTTGTTGTGTTTTTTAATATGGTCATAACCCCTTTTTATATAGAAGGGAAAACGCTGGCTCCCCGTGGCTTGCATGTATTTTCATATTGGTGTAATTCAAACAAGATGATGACTCAACTTGACGTCGTTTCCTGGCTGCAGCGGGGCTTGTGGTAATCGAGAGTTGAACCTTTATTGGGACGCCGATGGAGCAGCAGCACACGCCGCAGAGAGCCCTAATGAAGACCAACAGCGGACGGGGCCGGCAGGCTCAGCCCAGCCAGGACACTCCTTACCCCAGGTAGGTGCTGTCCAAAAAGCTGCCGTCTCCTCCCGATGAGCTGCTGGCACGCAAAGAGCCCCAAGCACACGCACGTAGACTGAAAGCAAGCAAACCCCACTCTCCCTGCGACTTTTGGGAGGAAAACAGAGGTATGAAGCATCTCTGCTGCCTTCCCAGCACCCTGGAAGTTGGCTGTGTGCCACCCCAAAGCCATTGTGAATTCTCCTTTTTAATATTATTTCTTAGAGCATGAGAAGAGTCAGTGTTTTGTTCCAGTGAGGACAAGAAGCATTTGCAGTCTGGTTTTAATTACAGTAGGAGGAGGAAGGACAACCAAAACTTGAAGAATTAAGGTTGAGAAGAGAGAGGTGAATAAAAGCGGTGTCTTGGGGGTGCAGGACACCGGTGTGCCGCTGTGTGTGCCTGTTTGCAGCCAGCAGTCACCCAACACAAACGCGTGCCCTCGTGCCGGCTGCATGCTCATCCCCGTACATGCACACATCTAAGAGGCAGGGCTGGTAGCACAACCCGTTATTAAGCTTGCCAAACATTTCCAATTATAAGGCCCTGTTTTCAATTGCTAATAACTTTGTCAAACTTAAAACCACTCGGGCTGCAATATTCCATGCCAAGTGTCTGCCTTGGGCTGAAGTTTTTGCTTCTCTTTTTTGTTTTAAACTATCAACCAAAAAGTGGTCAGCTGTTTCACAGAGGGTGGCTAGGTAAAATCCAGGGGCTTGCAATATTCAAAACCCTAGTAACGTTGTCTTGGAAAGGTCCAGAGTCCTCCTACTTTAGAGAAAGGACTGGACAATGCAAGTGCTGGCAATTTTGTCAGATTTGACAAAGTCAAATTGCTCTGAAAGCCCTTTTTTTCTACACAAGCAACGCCCCTTACATCTCTGCAGCTCTTACTCCCTGCAATTTCCTGAGCACACTTTAACCTTTCACCCTCCTGGCCCTGGCAGGACTGTTTGGGACCGCTCCACCAGACACCCGCTGCCCTCAGAGGGAGGGCAGAGAACCTGGTTCCCTTCCCACCCACCTCTCTCCTTCCCTTCCCACAGGCAGCTGTCTCCGCTCCAGCCCAGCACCCCTCTCTCTGTATCCTACAGTTTTCAGTCCCAGCAAGGAATGCAAAGCAAGGCATGGTGTAAAAATACAGCCCTTCCTTATAAAACCCATGTGACAGCAAAGATGTGTCCTTGCCCCCTCTCCCCCCATGCAGCAGTACCTTCAGGATCCCTGGAGCTTGCCCACTTATTAATACCACTAACGTCCACATCTGTTTCAGATTGGCTTATGTGGATGGGATTTAATAACAAATATGTTCCCCATTAATGCTAGCCCTTGCCGTGCCTACACTCACTAACAGGCTTATGTATTTTCTGATCAGATCAGATGTTCTCTGCGGTTTGTTTGTCAGATTTTCTGTTTGGCGACTTTCTTCTAGCAAATCAGGTCTGAAATTTAAAACGTGCAGAGAGCAACATGGAGCCACCAGCACCAGCGGGGTCAGAGAAAACAGAGCCCGACGGGCAACCTGGAGCTCCACTCCTGATGGATTTATGGGCTCCTGGCCTGATATGTGGATGTGCTAAAATGCCCTTGCTGCCCCACGGGAGGTCTGCGTTCCCCTTGCCTCACACTCCTGCAGGACATCAGACACACAGTCAGTGACACTTTGTACCTCTGGGGCTCATAGAGGGCCTTCAAAATCCTGGAAATACAGCTGAGAAATTCACTCAATCAGGCTGGCAAGGGAGGATTTTGGCTTGATAGGACTACAAACAGAGGGTGCAGAGTCCTCAGCAGTCATGTTTCTTAAAAGGTGAACGAATTACCAAAAAAAATAAGTCTAAATCTTAAAAAAAAAAAATGGGAGAAATGCTACAGTATAAAGGGGATCATAAAACAGGAGATGCCACAAAAGGCATAGGGAAGGAGGACAAGAAAGCAGTGAGCTTATTATGGCTTTTCATGTGGTGCTTCCCATGCACAGCCCTGGAAAGAGCTGGACTGAACTAAAACAATTCAGTGGTTGCTGGTACCAGGTGGGGCTCTGGGGTGTGAGGCTGGACCTTGAGTCAATCCTCGAGTTTTAAGCTGGATCAAATGCACTTGTATCGGAGTCTGAAAGATGAGTCTGATACCTTTGGGACACGTTGAGCGCTTAAGTATTGGGAAAATATTACTGCACAGGAAGGAGGATATCATCCTCAGCGCGAACACGCCTGCTGAAGGGCTATGGGAAATGGATAAAGCTCCTTAACACGGAGATGGAGATAACATGCATAAATGAAGCAGGTCTTCCATCTGGTAAACATCTACAGTGATTTTGTAAATCCTAACGAATTGGATTGAGGAAAATTTGAGAGAGCAGCAGTAGAAACAGGCAGCAAACACTGAGGGCTCATCCAAGCGAGGGCTCAGGAGACACCAGGCACCTCTGGGCTCAGCGGAGAGGGAGACAGGGACAAGGCTGGCCCCATGAGCCCCTGTGTGCCCTCACAGAAGGTCCTACCATATAACACACGTGAACTTAATGGTATTTTCTTCTAAGATTTCATCAAAAACCAGTTCGATTCCATAAGCAATGAGAAAGTCGTGCTAATCCTTTCTGGTCCAGACAAAAATATTTGTGTCAGGAAAGATTTCCAGAACCAAAGACAACCAAGTGGGGACATCTGTTATTCTGAGAGCTCCCCCCCTCCAACAACCCTTTCCTACAGACAATTTCATTTAATTGCTGAGAAGTTCAATTTTCTCCTAGGGAGAAAAAGCCCAGAAACATGTTTTCTGAAAAAAAAATAACACAAACACCCATATCTTTTAGAGCAAAAGCGTCAGCCCAAAGCCCGGCAAGGGGGACACAGCCCCCAGCACAGTAGCAGCAGAATTCAGACCGAGGCAAAGCCGTCAGCTCCCACCTCATACATCCAAGAGGCCCAGAGGGAAGCCCGCGGCAGGTTAAGACACTGAAATATTGTCTGAGAAAGATGTTTTCTTTTTTTTTTCCTTCAGGGTGAAAGCCATTCTGGCCCCAGACAAGGTGTGCTCAGACTCAGCCAGCAGGGATTCACCAAAGATAACAGCTCCAGCGATGCCTGCGAACACACATTTCTGCTTTGCTTTGCTTTTTTTTCTGCTCTGCAGCACTGAGCAGGCTGAGGGGCTCAGAGCTTGGGGCCTCTCATCTTGTTTGTAACCCCACAGAAGGAATTGGGGTTTCTGGGAGAAGTTCCTTGCTTTTTCTAAACTCATGTCTACACAGGTAAGAAGAAATGGATCTGAATTTTCCCCTTCTCACTTTCTGAGTTGAGCAAACACACGCTAAGGCTTCTTCAGAAGTCTTACAGTCTTGATAGCTTGGACATTGTCCCAGCTGCCCACCTCTGGCCAGAGCTGGCTACAGACACTGCCATTTGTGCCCTTTTTGGCACATCACCCCCAACACGAGGTGCTTCGTGGTTGCAGAATAGCACCCAAACCCAGCTGGCTGCACCCAGCCAGCCTGCAGCACAGCAGGGCGAGCTCCAGGGTTGAGGTGAGCACTCCAGAAGAATGCGCATCGCCACGAGGGAGAGTTTAACCCAGCTCCCTCGTCCTTTTTCTCCCCTTCAGATGCCAGGTGGGAGGTTTGACCTTGGGCAGCAGATCCAGGGACCATCCCACGGTGCAAACACACATGTGCACATGCAGGGGAAGATGAAGTGCTTTTGCCTGTGACCCCAAACGTAATGGCAAGCCCCAGCCAGCCAGGGTATTCCAATACCCACTTAGCATCTGTAAGCTGTCCTCTGGGTAGGATTTCCAGGCACATAGCATCATATCTTTCACACTTTTCGAGCAGGGCTATAAATTATGGCAAGAGTCCCTGTAACTCCAGCCCCATCACTCCGTACTCCTGGCGCCTGCTGGGTTGTTGTTGCTGTTGTTACAGCTACAGCTCCAAATGGGGAACGCGTGATGTACGGCTGGGAAGGGACTCTTCCAACTGCTCAGCGAAGCGGTCACAAATAGGAAGAAACTGCAGTTTCCTACAATATTTAGCATTATATAGGCCCTCGGCAGTGCCACACTTTACTTCTTCATTTCTAAGCATCCCCCTTTGAGAGCTCTACCCCACTTCATCATCATAAACATGTCAACAATCTGTCCCCGTGGAGGGCTCTGCTGTTTGTTCTTCGGCTCACATGGAGAAAGCATGTCCCTGCTCCAGCCCCCAGCACACATTTCTCTATGCTCAAAGGGGCCGGAGTTGGAACTTGGCCATCTCGTGGCTCCCGGACCTTGGTATTTAAGGGGGGGGGGGGGGGGGGAAAAAAAAAGAAAAGAAGAAGAACATGAACTTGATAAATATGATCAGCTGCCGGGAACGTGCCTGAAGCCTCCTGCTGCTGTTGTTGACATCAGAAAGCTGCGGAGCCTGGGAGACGCGAGGAAGTTTTATTGTCTTGCTCCTACCAGGAACGCACGACTGCCGTTCCAGCTGCCTGGTGCTCCCCGGCATTTCTCTCCTGTCACCGGGAAAACAGGACATCGGTTCTCACCTCCCGGGCTGGAGCCTCAGAAGAACCTTTTTACAGAAAATGACGGCTCTGATGTGATGTTTTCCCAGGCTACTTCTTTGTGACGCCCCAAGCTGTCCCGGCAGCCACCTGACAGCTTCCTGCTCAGCAAGGGCAAGCAGAAGGGAAAGGTGCACCCCAGGGTGCAGCTGCGTGCTTGTGGTTTTTCTGGGGCATCCCCAGCTGAAAGCTGCTTCGTGTTTTAGGAAGGAAGAGCAACCAAAATGCCACCTGCTGCCTCCTTTGAGCTTGTGTTCCCCTCCCTGAGCTTAACAAGGAAGGTCAGGCGTCCTCAAACTTCACTACCACAGCAGCTTGGTGTATCGGAAGACCAAGAGTGAACTTCCTTAAAAATGATGGAGAAGTTAACAGACTCCAAGTTAACAGATATAACCAAGAATATCTGAATATTAATTCAAGCTACTGAGCTGAACAGAGATGAAGACTCCTTTGGGGAAAAGGGAATCTGAAGTGGATCAGGATTTTAGCAAGGCCATGGTGAATAATTTTGCACTGACAAGTCACAAATGTACATGATGGAGACAGAAATATCAGAGAAGATCCTACACAAACACCTTTTCAACGCTTTTTAATCTTTTAATTTGCTTCCAGAGTGCAGTGCTCCCTCTATCTTTCAGGTCCGTGGCACGAGGGATAGTACAGGAGGGAATTATTTTCTTGCATATAGAGTTTAGGCCCCCTTTAAGGGGGTTGCTGGATAGTTGTGAAGAGGTAAGCACTCTGCAGATACCCAGAAAAAACTTCCACAGTGCTCTGCTAAAAAATATGGTGCAATGCTTGGCGGGATGAAGCATGGTGAAAGAGCTCTGTTTTCACGGCTCATTTAGGCCAGGACTTTTCTTTAGGGACAGCCAGCAAGAGCACCGATTTTGATCACTTTCTACTGATGTGGACAAAGTTATTCTGGGATTTGGGCTGAGACTGACTCATTTTACAGGACTTTTAAGAGGTTTTCACTTCTGCCATCATGGGGTAAATTCAAAGTGGTCACCTGGAGAAGACAGTTTCCAGATCTGCCCCACTCGAAGCTCCTTTCTCAGATGAACTTACAGCAGTGATGCATTTGGAAAAGAAAGACATCTTTTCAGAAGTGCTTAACAGAATTGTTTGTCATTCAGCTACAGCTGAAAGGGAATGTCTCCTTACCTCAGGTTCCTGACCCTTTTGTAAAAAACATTCAGATCTCTCTTTCAAGCAAAAGAATTTTTAAAAAATCATTTGTTCTAAAAGAAGTCCTTACATTTGGCAGAAACAGACACTGTTTGCTCTTTTTTTTTACTGACCTGCATGTGCCACAGAGCCCTCTTGTGCAACGTTCCCTTGCCCAAGCAGCCCTGGTGCAGCAACTTCAGGGGCACTCAGGTGTGAAGGTGCTGAGAGGCCTTTAAGTGCCTTGATCAAGAGACTAAAAGAAAATGCAAAATGGAACTTTCCTCAGCAACTCAGGGATTTCTCTCCCCAAATCACTAGAAAGCCTTTAGTAAGAACTCCTCCTCCCTCTCCATAGTTATCCTGCAGACAGATTTAAATAGCACCCTGCTCTGCAGGAGAGCTGTAAGGGGCCCTAGAGCCACCCAGCTGAGATAAAAGGCCACAGCTGAGTGTTTCTGTAAAGACAACAGTTGCACCATGAGTGACAGATACTTCGTTATGTCAGCACACCCCACCACAAAGGAAAGACAAGACCTCTTTAGGCACCCATTTCAGAGCATTACCCGTCCTGTGCATGCTCTAATCCCCGTCCCTCAGCTCCTTGGCTGCCCGGCTCCCCATAAATGATCCCCAGCAGCACAAACACCAGTGCCTGGTGCCCTGAACACAGGAGGCTGCTGGCAGGCACCTGCCATTTCATGTATTCCATGTGCAAAAACCTGCACAGTTTTGTTACTTCACCTCTATGTAGTCCCCTGGATTTGCCACCATGGTTCCTGGATTGGCCTTTCCTATCACTATGAGGATGAAGGACAATAAACTTTCATAACCATTTTTATTTTTCCGTATGAAAATTGATCGCCACCTGCTTCATTTCCAAGTTAAAACACGACTAATTCGCTCCCAGGCAGTTCCTTTCTCACCCCTCCCTTAGCATCAGCTCATTGCACTTAGATCAACCAAGACAGACACATTATTTTTTCCCTAAGTAAATCTAATTTCTTCCCCATGCTAGCCATGATTCCTGGCACAGATGCTTAAGAGAGGAGCTTGGAGGAAATGAGTGATATTTTGGTTCTAAAGAAACAAATGCCAAAAGTCAATTTTGAAAGGATAATACAACGTCAACTGACTCATATGTTTGTTGAGATGCTGGGACAGTAGAGCCCTGGTGAAAGGAAGAAGCTGGGTTTTTAAACCGCTTAAACTGTTGATCTCCTGCATTGTTTGGACTTTTGCAATCAGATCTGTATTTCAGTTAATAAAAATAAGGCAGTTACTCAATTTTTTTTTTTTATACTCAGGGCAGCTAGCAGAACAGCTCTCAGACACCAGCCAACTGCCTCTAGTAAAGCCCAGTTAAACACAATCACATGCAGCCCCTCTCCTCCGTCTGACAAGGCAGCATTCCTGCAAAATTGGTCCTCGCTCACTAATCCCATCATTAAACCTGAAAACCAGATCCTATTATTTTAATTCATCTGGCAGTAGCTCTCCCCAGTTTAATTGCACACCCATACAAATTGATAGGCAGCTTCAGCCCGGACCCAGCGAACCCAAAGTCCACCCCGAAGCTGTGAGCAGAAAGGCACGGAGCGAGTGGTGAACAGCCCGTTGGACACAGAAGTGTTATACCTATGAGTTTCCAGGCCTTAACTGAGCACTTTTGCATGATATGATAAGGGTTTAAGGTCTCCCTGGTAAAAGCTCTCTTTATTTACTCCCTGGGAAGTCACACACGGGGTATTATTTTAGTGGTCTGTCAGCGCAAAGCTTCAGTCTGACTGGGGTTGTGCCATCCCAGGCATATTTTAATGAATCACTCAAACAGAAGCCATAGCATCTTAATGCAACGATCCTTTTAAAAAATCAATCAGAATTAAATGTGAACCGCAAACCAGTAAGTGAGTGCATTGTTAAGAGGTTTTGATTAAAGCTTTTGAAATTAAAAGGATCAGACTGAGGATCAGAGAAACACACCGCAAAATCATCAAAAGAAGATGAGGAGCAGATTTTGTAGCCCTTGCTCTTGAGGGAGATAAATCAGTTCTTTATATTTTATGTACGGAAACAGTTGCAAAACTTGGCCTTCAATACATTGAAAATGTTCTTAACTGATTTTGTGTCCTTGAAGCCAATGACTCCTTTGGTGTTTCCCCTGTGAGGAGTTGCTGTTTGCAACCAGGAGGTTTTTTCTCCTGGCACTTGGCTGGCTGTGCCAGGGCAACTTTTGGCACACCATGGGGATAAGCAGCTTGGTGCTGCAGCTCATCCACCCCTAATCACTGAAAGTGGAGACAGCTTTCTATAAAGCAATGCCACCACCAAGTGAGAGGATCACTTATGTTGCCTGGCAGATGAAGTGTAATGCTTTTATGCCATAAAACTCCTTGTATTCAAATTTCTTGTTATTTTACAGAAAACCTTAAACACCGATCTGAATTCATGTTTCCAATCACACTAGAAATTAGTAAGATTGTTAGCCCTATAGGTACGTGGACACGGTCAGATGCTCATATACCCAAAATCCCCACTGCAAATCCATCCTGCTATTTATTTACCAAGCCTTCTGTTTGTATGCTGTTTGTATTTCATTTAAAATTTACTCTTTCTTTGGATGTGCAAGGGTAAAAGCTAAGCACTGGATATAGTCCTTGGAGCTGAGAGCCTGTATATGCAGCATCAGGGCTGAATGCAGAGCAAAGTAACTGCCCTCCAGGAGTTATAGTCAGCGATTTCAGCACGGTTTGTGTGGTAAATAGAGCTCTAAATCCAGATGCTAGTTTACAGATAGTCTTTCAGTTCAATTATAGTAAACTTCTCATTCTTCGGCTACCCAAAAACCACAGAAATTAATCCCCTTAGCACTATGCCTCTGCTAAAATGAAACCTGGTTAAACACGCGCTTGAAGAAGCCACCTGATTTTTTTCTATATTTACCGGGCATTTAAAAGTCACATTTATAAGTGACAGAGCAAAACAAAAACAAAACCAAAACAAAAATAGGCTCTCTGCTGAGAATTTATGTGGCAAGCTTTGCCCCAGAGTGTGTTTTTATAGCCTGGTTATAAACCACTGCAAACAGAAGGGTATATAATGGAAACACTGACAGATCTTTACCTAGAATATTGCAAATGAGCACACCATAAAAATGACTAATTACAGATATTGTAAAACTCAGCTTAGCTCTCGGGCTCAGCCGTTGGGCTGGAAAGGGGGAGATTCAGACAGTGATAACAGAGGGCTCGGCCTCTGCTCCTGTTGGCTTTCCCTGTGTAAAAATTGGGAGCTTTTAGTTTTGACCCGCTGTTAACAGCCATGACCACAACAGGAAACACTTTATAATGCTGTGAGCTTGAGGGCAAGGAGAGTGCTTGCATGTTACCTGGCCTGCAAATAAATCTGCCCTTGTTCACTGCTAGCAACATGTCTCTGGCATGTGTCCACCCATGAAGTCCCAAGCAAGTCCCAGCTCAGCTGGTGCCAAGGACCTCAGGGTAGACCTCACCCTCTTCTTCAGATGGGGCACAAGGTTGTGTTAGACCCTATAGCAAAACCCCACACTCCTTTAAGTGTCTTCGTCTGGCTTGTGAAGGAGGCAGGGAGTCCCTGAGAGGCTCTGAGGAGCAGCACAGGACAAGGTGAGGAGCTGGGAGCTGCCTGGATGGATCCTTTCCACATCAGCACCACATATAGAAATTAGGTGATAATCGCGCTGATGCTGGCCCCTCCGAAAAAAGACCAAAAATAAATGGAGACTTGATGGCACTGAGCACCCAACTGTTAGCAGGAGAAAATTGATTTGGGTCTGCACATCTAGAAAAGTGTAGTTACTGTAAGCAATGGTTTCTGCATTCTCTTCCATTCCTGCATGGTCCTGAGAGCCAACATCCCATGGGAGCTGCTCCCAGCAGGTGCTGAGGAAAGGCCTTGCATCCTCTCCTTTCACCCATATTGGAGAACAAAATGTTGGCTGGCAATGTATCAGGCAGCACAGACCAGGCCTGGGGAGGTTCTCAGAGAAAGACTTCCTCTAGCTTTCTCATTTCTCCCCATCCTCCTTCCCTCTGGTGGAGAAAAACCCCACTGGAAGTGATGGTACCAGCATCAGCCTCCAAACCCAGAGCCAGTGCCTGCAGGAACCCCATCCCCAAGGACACAGGGAGCTGATCCGTCTTGAGAGGCTATCAGCTGTACCCAGTAGGAAACCTAATGGAGCAGGTCAACTTTACAAGCGATGGTTGAGTTGTTCCTAGGCCGGAGGGGCCTGCGATTACAATAAAGGCCTAGCAACAGCAAGGGGACAGAGCCTGGCCGCGGACACCCCGAAGGCCTAAAGATAAAGGGTTGGATTACACAAAGCAGCCTCTCATTATCCACTCCTTGATACTGGTTGGTAACTTTGTTTTTTAAGGAATCCCTTAATTAGGTTTTACAGTGCATAGGTTAGGCATTTTCCAGCAAGAGCTTTATTGTAATGGGTTGCACATGTTCTCATACTGTACACCAAAATGAAATTTAGCTACAGGGCATTTCCTTCCGTTGCTCTTGCTGGGGAGCAGCTTTAACTTTTTTGCAGACACAAAGCCATATTTCACTCCTCAGAGGCCACAGCAGTTCCCCGCTCCCAATCACTCGGGTCATTTCAGCCCTTAACTGTGCAGCAATCTCACAAATGTGCTGTAGGGAGCAATCCTGAGGGGGTAGGGGGCTGAGACGGAGATGGAAAAGGCCCAGGAGGTTAAGACCCAGGAGGGCCTCACGCCAGCAGAGCCCACCAGTCTCCCAAGGAGAAGCCTGTGGTCCTTACTGGGCAGGGCATAGCTGCAGCTGACTTTGGCTAAACCTCTGGGGGAATCATCTCCTGAGGAGCCTCCTCAGCAGTTCATCACTGGCTCCTCTGTTCAGCCCCCCCAGGCTGTATCGTGCAGCACAACTATCAGAACGAATCTCCAGCTATGTCTTCAGTCTGCAGAATTTACCCCAGATTTTGTGATCTAGCCCTTGGAAACTTATGACCGTCTTCCTAAACAAGAACAGAAGGTTATCAGAAAAGATTTGTATGTGGCAGATTCAGATTCGATGACAGGAGACAGCTCAGCACACAACACATAGGGACTCCTTACCACAAGTTGTAATAGCAAAAATAAGTTTACATGGGTTCAAAGGGCAAGTGGACAAATTCTTAGAAAAAGAAATCTTTTAAGGAGTCTTAAATACTGCCTATCAAGCTTGGTCTTCCTACAGACCTGTTCAATCATCTGGATACTACAAATTCTCTAGTGGAACCTCTAAGAAGAGACCAACAGCCTGCACAGCTCAGTGCATCTCTGCCCTGCTTGACAAACGCGGACAGCAAAGCCTAATGAGACAGGACTCAGAAACTTTGACCTGTAGCAGGGGATCCACTCATCTGCCCAGCTGCTCAAGGAGCTGAACACAACCAGTACACGCGTTGCCCTTAAAGCTGCTGCTGAGGGACTAAACCTCAGTCCCACAAAGTCAGGGATGTGACAGCTCTGCACACACGAGCAGGCTGGCTGAAACAACATTTGCCTAAGTGTTTCTAGGAGGAGGAATTTGCAGCTGGGTTTTCCATGGTACTGTTTGCACTTGGACCTTTGAAAATCAGGCTGTTAAGAGTGCTCACACTGAAGAAGGGAATTTATGTTGTCTTCATGCTTTGAGCCTGAATTTGTCCTGAGGGAACAGTAGCAGAAAAAACAGCCATTTATTTTTAATAGACACCAGTGTCGTTACTTAGGTCTGGTGAGCTTAAAGGATTGAGAGGGGCATGATATCATCAAGGAAGTAATTTCTTTACTTTTTTTTTTCATTAATCTAAGGAGAAGAAAAAAAAAAAAAAACTCATGCAGAAATACAGTACAAGACCTTGCTAAGATTCCGAAATGCTTCCTTTCAAGATTACAAACATCATTTATCTGTCTGCTGTCCCTTCCTTATGGCACAAAATCCCCTTCTGCTGTTGTCCCGGGGCCTGGCACCTTTTGCCCACCCTCTGCCCTCAACACACTCATCAGGAAGCAAACCAGGTGTTAGCAGAGGCGTCTGCACACCCCCACATTCCTCACTCTTACAGAAAGATGGAGAAGCTCCTCACAGCAGCAGAAGTCAGGATTTATCTGCAGCGACAGCCCCCCGGCCCAGGCCAACAGCAGGGAGCGGGGCCCCCCACCCTAGGACACCTTGGGGTCACCACAGGCCAGCCAGAGCACCTCGACTTGGCTGTGACCTTGCAGGAGCCCTTGCAAATCACATCTGGAATGTGTTTCAGCTTCAAGAGCAATAAATGAAAACACTGAACACAACAGGGTCGAGGCAATGTTGTTTGAAAGAAAAGGTAATGCTTTGACCCTTATTTGGCCCATGACATGTCTGGTTATTCCGCCAAGAACTGGGGAAGTGTGGCTTGGGTTGGGTAAAGGATAATAAGCTATTTAGTCATAAAAAAAATACAATTCATTTCAAGCCTTGGTGGCACCCAAAAATGGGAAATGTGACTTCCCCACACTCCAAGGCACTCCTTTTCTTTTGTCTCCAGACATTCAGCAAGCAAACAGAGCTCCAATGATTTTGCAGAGAAACAATCAAGATCAGACATGTTCATGCCATTTTTCAGTTTGGCAAATCCTGGTTCAAAAGAAATTAGAAAAATACTACTTTCATTTCTTAACTATCAGCAGAGATCCAACTTACAATGACAGTGTCAACATAAAAACAGCACACGACTGTCACTTTTCCTTTATGTTTCACCACTGAAGCCATGGGTGTAATTTCAGCACCCTGCTCCCTAAAACAAGAAGGGTCCCCTTGGCAGGACGCTGTAGGGGTAGCTGCAGGTACCCCATTTATCTCCCTCTCCTTCGCTGACTGCTGCAGCAAACATTTGTTTTATTTTTAATATACAACTGGAGTAAAGCCTTTCTCAAATGTGACAAGTTCTGAGACCGCAGGCCTGGATTTGCAGGTCTGTCTTTGCCCAGCTGATGCCACTTATATTTCCACTTATGTTTCTTTCCCAGCACTGACAATCTCTTCTATGAGGCCCAGTAATTAATGGCATGAAAGAATGGTTTTCCACTTAGACAGGTGATGACTCCAGGCGGTGAGTTCTGTGGCATCAGGGCCCATTTCAGAGTTACTTGACTTCTTGTGCCCTTGTTCCACTCTGTAAGGCTCTGCTGTGCCTCTTCTGACTCTCGGAGGCCTCATCTCACCTTCACTCAGGGCAAATACAGGGGATTCCCAGCCCAAGAAAGGATTTTAGCTCAGAGGGGAGCAGCAGGCAGTGATGAGCATAATGGGCTGGATCGTGGTGCTGCAGCCACCGCAGCACAGCACCATCCTGCTGCAGGGGAGAAACTCTGCCACCTCCAGTCGTGGGCTGCACTGCAGGAGGCTCCCAGAAAGTGGTGCCCCAGTTTTTGGATCTCAGGGCTGTGGTCCTGAGGTAATCCTGGATTTCCACTGTGCTATTCCCACCATGCGGCTGGGTGCGTTCACAGCCACATAGAACCTCCTCACTCTGTCTGCTGGAATCAAACAATATCCATGGCACAGTGTTGTGTCCATTTAATTACTTTATAACTGGATTTTCCAGATATCTGAGGAACTGGGCCTTATGTCTTGCCCTTCAAGCCTGGTTTGCTCCAACTTTTGGGGTTTGGAGTGAGAAGACAAATGACTTGGCCGAGGCTGCAGAGTGAACACAGCACACAACAAGCAGCCAGCTCCCCATTTTCACGGCAGCAGTTTCAGGTAAGTATCTTATTGGATTCTTCTGCCTGATTTTTAAATTAAAAAATAAAAAAAAAATAAAACAACAACAAATAAGCAGAAAAGCCTGACCACCCTCTTTCTGAATAACTGGCTTGCAGAAAGCTCTTGCTTTTTCTCCAAGAAGATTGAGAAACAGGGGCCTTCAATAGCTTCTTTGTGCAGTTTTATTTTGCAGCTTCCAGCTCAAGACAGCATTTCCTGACCCGTGAGGATATGCTGCCCTCTTCCAGTCTGGGACACTGCAGCTCAGCAGTGCCATGGAGACACATTTCCATGGATCTGCAGGATTAACCCTAACAATCAGTAATTCTCCACTTCCACAGATTCAGTTTTTCTTAGCAGTCAGTTCGTGGGTTAGGGAGGATTCCATAAATTTTAAGGGACTAGGACAGTGTTGAAGCAGGCTCTTCCTGACTTCATTTCCCAGTCTGCCCTCCCTCCTGTCCAGTTTGTGACGCTGTGCCCCTTCACCACCTCCCACTATTCTCAACACTTTTCCTTACCTTCCCCATCCTTCAGCCAAGTACCTAGGGGGTCTCCTTCCACACCCAGAGAATCCTATAAAGAACAAGAAAACCCTCACATTTCTTTTACTAAAATGGCCTGATCTGGGAGCCTTTGTCAGAAATTTGAATGATTTGGGGTGAACAGCAGAGAGGAGCAAGCACCAGGAACCTGCATTATCCCGTTAAGGGCTGCAAGCATTTCTCTCCCCTTTGAGCAAGGGGGACAGAGGAGGACTTTCCAACCCTGAGTGGGACCGCAGGCGGTCACACCTGCTGCTCTCACAGGTGCCTCTGTGCCGGGAGATCCCCTCCGGCAATTCCCCTGTGACTGCTCTTATCAGCTGCTGAAGATTATAGGTACCTTGGAATAGAAACTTCAAGGAAAAAGGGAAGGGGAGAATTGCATTTCAAAGAAAGTGCTTGAAAGAAACCTTTGAAGGACAGTATTCAAAGGTTCATGACTTGATATAACCATTTTAAATAGATATAAATTTCTGTTTGGATTGAGATTGGCTCTCACCCCAGCAGGACAAAATAGCTGCCTTCTTTGTACGAACACAGTCCCAGCACAACACAGGAGATGAGATCCATCTGATAACAACTTATACTGCTTTCAACCTAAAAAATCCAAAGGTGCTACATCAAGGTACGGCGTACTCTCACATATGCCTGAATAATTTCCATAAAAAAGACATGAGCTTGTGCCCATAAGCTTTTAGGTAGTATCAAGTGAGCTAAATGCTTTGGGGGCTGGTTGTGCATCAGATATCCTGATGAAAATCCACAGTAAACATCTAGATCGATTTCTGCTGAAATGCCTCCATCCTGGAATTAAAACATGGTGGTCACATACCAGCCAGCAGCACGGCAGCTAAGTGAGGTGGCCACGCTGAACTGATGTCCCAGCAGAGGCAAACCTTGGGCACAGCTCATCCTCACACTGCTCTCTGATGGGTCCAGTCCTCCCCACTCACCCCAAGTGCACAGCTTTCTGGCAGGAGCATCAGAGTGACAAGAGTCACAAGGCCTGACGGCACCAAGTATTTGGGCTGCCAGATAGCTATTAATGCACCAAATCATCTCACAAGTACAAAAATACCCTGTCTGTCTGATTTCCTGATGCGCTGTTTCCTGGTGGATCTCTTCTCATATTTGGAGTTTTATTTCCATTGGAAAAAAAGTATTTTCTAGGTACAAGGAGGAAACAGCTGATCTTATCTACTCTATTGCAGGTGACTTTTTAAAAATAATACCTTAAATGACATACAACCCTCTGCTTAGGCAAGCCCTGGTTCAGATAAGCCCTTAGCCCCTGTGTAGCATGAAGAGTGTGTTTAATGGGATTCAGCAAGATGCATTTTGAAGGATATACTCAACCATTTTGCTGACATCACAACTTTCAGTCCTCAGACACTTCTTCCTTTTTTGCATCAGGACTCCAGTTTGGCCATACTGAACCTGCACAGGGAGACCTTCACCCCTTCGGGTGCATGTCCACTGTCCCCAACAGCAGCCCTTCATCCTGGCCACAGTCTTTGCCTGCTACTGAATTCCTCTAGACAAGCAAACGAGTGCTCTGAGGACATCAGGCAGTCACCCTGTGGGAAGGAGATCTGCCTACAGTGCCCAGCACAAAGATGGGGCTGAGGTCCCTGCTCCAGCCTTCAGAGCCAGGCAGCCACATGTGCACACCAGGAGCCCAAACACTGGGGGAAATTCTGCCTGCAGGTGCCGGGCCGTGGCAGCAGCACCAAGCGAGGGGCATGGTGGGCAGCTGTGGCTGGGGAGAGACAGCAAGTGGTTCAGCCTCTCCCCCACAGCACCAGTATCTCACAGGGCTGCATGACTGGAGAACTGGGCAGAAAGCCAGGAACTCTTGAATTATATTCCTGATTCTGCCATTAATTTCTTATATGGCCTTGGGCAGCTTGTATCACCTGCCAGTTTGGGATTTTCCTTAGATAAAGAAGGGAAAATAGTTAACATCATGGATTTATAGAGCTTAAAGCTCTACAAAGAAGAGTCTGGTCTGGCTTCTCTATATCAAAAACCTTTAATTTCACTCAGTTGTGCCTGAATCGAGGCCAATTGCTTATGTTTGACCAATATATATCTCTCCATCTCTTACAGAAGAACAACTTATCTTCATCTGAAAACATCAAGAGATGGAGAAAAGCCAGCACATCCCTTGGTATTTTTCCCCCTGTGATTAATTCCCGTCCCTACTGAGCATTCAAGTTTCATTTCCCATCTGACTTTTTTGGGATTCTTCTTTCAGTCAGTACTTCTAACGATCCTTTTTTTTTTCCCTAAATGAAAGTGTTTGCGTGATACGGTATTTCTCCCCGTGGCTTATCCACACGACTTGGTGGGCTAAGGGCAATAATTGCAAAGATAATTAAAATCTGCCCAGTGCTTTGAAATATTAAGCTCATCTCTAAGGCCCATTATCCTGCTCAGTGTCAGAGGTACCACTGACAAGTACTTCACTTCAGCCTCTCAGGCAGCACGCAGCTGCCAGAGAAAACCAAGAGTGGAAAAGTACTATCTCTTCAGAAAAACAGATGTTGCAGCTCCAATTTGTCTTCTGCCAAGACAAAGGAGATGCACTAAATTGATCTTTTGTAAAGGATTTTGTTTTGCTTCCAAGATTAATATCACAACAAACTGGGAGGCACCGTACCTCAGGGTGCAATGCTACATTGCAGAACTGAGCCTAAATACCCATGCTGAGCATAATTTAGTTAGTCTGAAACTATGTCTGTGGAGGGGGAGATAAACTTTTTCCTTCCAGTAGCACATTATCTAAATAATCTCTCTATCTCAGTACACAAAGGCTGGCGATTCAGCTTCAAAGACAGGCAATAGCTTCTAGGCTTGAAACTGCTCACCATGGAGTGTTGGCGGTAGGCCTCAGAGCCCTCGCTGGTGGCCTTCATGGGGTGCTTGGTCACACAAAAGGAAAGGAGCACTGAAGGGATGGGAATTCAGATCTGGGCCATCCTGTAAGTTGGCTGGAGGGCTCTAATTTGAACCAACTGTTGTGACCGGACAGAAAACTTGAAATCACGCAGCTGGTAAGGGACATCCAGCCAGGGCTCTGGTTCTTGCGCACAAAGTGACTGCTTGATACTTTTCCCAGAAAGGACACTATCTTTATCCACAGACCACAAACACTGCAGCTTATATGCAGGCTTTTCACCCTGGGATCATGTCTGTTTGCTTCCGTTAATGGCATCCTCCAGCAGTACTTTTTGCCTCGGGCACCAAGTGACAGCCCCCTTCCCGAACCCACCTGTCCCGACCCGGCCGCTCTTCTCTCACTGACATGAAGCACTCCACGTCTTCCCAGCAACTTCTGCCTCTCTCCTCAGCTGTATTTGCACTTCAGCAGAAGGACAAAAAGTCCCCACTTGTACAACCTGTTCAGGATGAACGGCAGCGTGTAATTTAAGCACATTGATTCAGCGTTCCGTACAACAGCTAATGGGTCCTGATTTGTACGTAAGGTACACAGTCAGTGGATTGAAACAAGCACAATTATCGGGTCATGGTGTTCTCTTTCCATGCTTCTTCATCTGCCTGAATAACTGCAAACAAATTCCACGTGCTTGTTTCACCAACGCCCTGTAGCTCTACCCTGTGGCAATTTGTGAGCAAGGTCTGCACAGGAGCAGGTATAATGGATCAACAAAAATGACTGGACAAAACAAAGCTTTTAAGATTCCTTTTTTTTCTCTGTGCTGTGGGAGATCTTTCACACTGATGGAAAATAGATGTAATGGACTACCTCGGGACAACAGCCTTTCTCACTGGTGTGTGGAAGTGCTCCTGAAGCAAGCTGACCCCTTTTCTGCCAGGGCTGGAAGTTTTGCAAGCCTAATTATGTCAGCTAGGAGTGTGAACAAACAAAGACATCATCCCTGCGAGAGAGAGAGCTATGCCAACAGAAAGCCCTGGTGTGGATGCAGTGCTACAAAAGGAGGGATATTTTTTCTTTCCAGGATAGCTGACTTTGTTTGGGTAGCTCTGATAAACTACACCAGCAAAAGAAACCTCTTGGCTCGAATAACCATGTTTCCAGTGTAGGTTGCCAGTCCAGTGATATCTGTGTGTCAGCACATTCCTCCTGCTGCAGAGGAGAGCGCCGGCGCTGGATTCTGTGAAGACTTCACCTGGGACAGAGGAAGGCTAAAAGAAGGATCAGACTCCTTGATATCTAGAAGGACACTGAGACGGTACACTGAGGGGGGAAAGCTCTGGCTGTGCTGACCGGAGGCCAGGACGTCAGACAGCACATTCCTGCCTGACACGCGCCCTCTCGGCTGTGAAGCGAGATACTTGTCGGAGACAATCCCCAGCCAGAGGTTGCTCTGTGATAACGCACAGCCACTTCTGGGCTCCTGGTGTGACCCACTGCCTGCATCCGTGGCAAGCTTCTGCTTCGTGTGGGGTTTACGGTCAGACCCTGTGAGTTTTGGTGCTGCCTGTTGTGGCCACAGTGAGATGGCTGCCTGAGGGTGTACCTACTCCACACTTGGGGCTGTGAACGCAGAAATTGTTTCTTTTCACCTAGCAGCAAAACAGGGCCTCTCTGGTTTTTCATGTAGGCCGCAGATGCCCAAGGACATACTCAGCCATACTCTGCAGCCTTGGGTAAGGAACCTGTAAGTATCCTTGGGCAGGACTGTCTGAGACCCTCCCCATCCTTCCTCCTCTGCCACTGCTCTCCTCCCCAGCACAGCAGGCAATTTCAGTGCTCCATTTACCAGGGCTTCAAGGCTGTGGCCAGGGCCCCTTCCTTTGCATCCTCTGGAGCAGCAAGTCCCACCTTTTCCTTCTTGCAGAGCTGCACTGGCTCTTTGCCCTCACTAATCCAGGGGGGGTAGTTTGTTGGGCTTTTCTTCCTTAATCAGTTCACAGAAATGAGCTGGCACGACGCTTTGTGTTTCTGCAGAGCGCATTCCACAAGCAAGGTGTAAAAGTAATTAAGGCGCCGGGCTTCGGCTTTCTGACACCGCAATCAGCGGGGCGTCCCCAGGCAGCCACCCTCACAATGAAGGCCCAGCGAGCACAGGGAGGCAAGGGGGGAGCCAAAAATCATCAGCTTTCAGAAAGTCACATCATTTCTCAGTCCGGCTCTCTGGGGGCCAAGAGATAAACAGCTTTGCCCCAAGGAATTTCCTTCCTCCGAAGGTGGGAACTGGCCGGAGCAGCCACGGCCTCCCATCCTCCGATGACATCAGCTTCCTCGGGCGTGGGGCGAGGGGACTTCAAAGGAGGAGTTAGGGGAAAAGAAAGGCCTTGTGAGAGCCGGGCAGGCCTGCGTGCTGGCCCCGAGGCCCCGTGGTGGAGTCCCGTCACAGCGGTTCACCCCAGCACACCCCGAAGAGACAATAAAAGAGGACAGGAAAGCACAGCAGAGGCAGACACGCCAACGCGGCTGCAGGGCTGTGACCTGCATGATGCTGCCAGCACTGCTCCTCCTGCCCAGACAAATGGTCCTGGCACAGCCCCGTCCCCGTCAGTGTCTGAGCAAACCCATGGGCTGACCTTGGCCAGAAGGGCACCCATTTCCTTGGGTGCTGAGCCCACCACAGACTTTCAGATGCCAAATACAAGCAAAGCTTCAACACAGTCTGTCTAATGCTGCTACACGCACCCCATAGCCACTCCTACTCGTAAACCTTGAAGAACTGAAATATCTCTTCAGACCCCAGCCCTCTCTTAAATTTGGTTGAGATTTGGCCAAGAAGTTCCTGGGGGAAGAGGAAAGAAAAGGGCCTGGCAGGCGGACACAGGGACACCGTGTTCACATGAGATTCATTTCCTTAGGAAACCAGGCTAAAAATAATAGTCAGAAATGTTGGGTAATTGCCTTCAACTCAACATCTCTCTCTAGACAGGAAGAAAGGAAGGAATTAGCACACTGTATGTTATATTTCAAGATTTGTCTACATTATTTCAAGCATAGGAATTAGAAATGAAATTAAGAAGATATATTAGATCGCCTTGCCCCTCCCTAGAGAAACAAACCTACAGCTGTTTCCCTTAGCATATTTTTTAGTGATGTGTGCAGTCCAGTTTCAAATGAACCAAATGATGGAGCTTCCATCAGTTTTCAGCAGGAACCATTCCCTTGCTTACATATCTTTCCTGTACTTTCTCTTTTTTTTAATAAAAAAATAAATAAATCTATTTCAATGTTTTTTATCCATTGGCCATGTTTCATCTCAGTATTTCTAGCACACCTCTTAATTATTTTATGAACTCACTAGAGTAGAAAGGTAAATACAAGTGTCTATGCACACCACCTGCATACTTCAAATAGTATCGCAGGGTTCATTTCACTCTTTTGGCTGACTGAGAGGCTTTTTTATTCAAGATGGTTTAATATTTTTAACTGTGTTTTTCCTGAAAAAAAAAAAAAAAGACTTTGATTAATAAATTCCAGGACTTTTTTTTTTTTCAGTCTGAGTTTTTTGGACTTCCCACCTCAGTCACATTTCAGCTTGAGTTTTAAGGGCCCAACCCACTCAAAAAATCCTCTAGATGGTTTTCGCACTCCCCTTGACTGTTCTACGTTTGCTTTCTGTTGCGTAATTAAGAGCTATTGAAGAGGAAGGTTTACCTGAATATGACATTATTCCAAGAAAATAGCTCTCCTTTCTTAAGCACATAGCTCGTTTCCTTGTACAGTCAACTGTGTCTTTTCAGCAGAGTGGGCCCTACAGATCTGGAAACATTTATTGCATGCTGTGCACATGAGCTGGTGACAGAGAGGGTTGCACCCTACGTGCATGACATCCGTGCTTTCGGGAAATATGAGAGCCAACTCTAATTCCCAGGGAGCAATTCTGCCCCAATTCTGCTTATTTTAAGGCAGAGAAGAAGCTACTTTGCTTCTTAAAACAGCCTCCTCCAAAGCAAACTATTTCTCCCTAGCAGTGTCCATTGCTGGTGCAGTTGGAACAGAGCCAGCGCTGGTCTGACAGCAGCATCTGCAGCAGGCAAAGCTGGGTGGGCTGGGAAATGCCAAAGACCCCAAAGGAGTTCGGACCAACCTAGGATAGGACCAACCAATTAGGATGTGGTCTAAGTCATCAGTTAAATTAACACCTTCTGTCCAAGCTGTGTGCTTGGAGCAGGTCTGAGTTTGACAGCAACAGTTCCAACCACTGTCCCAACCTAATACTGAGGGGTACCAAGGATGAATTAGACCTGTCATGTACACCTGAAATACATTTCTGTTTGCCACTGTGCAGCTGTATGACATGAAAAAACATTGTAGGGTATAATCAGCTTCAGCTTCTCCACCCTAAGCACGAATGCACAGAGGCTTTGACCAAAACCCTCATCTTTAACATGCCTGTTCCACATTCAGAAGCAGAAGACGTGAAGATGTGCTAGTAGACACAGTTTTCTTGGCCATACTGCACTTGTCAGGGGCCAGTTTCAGAGAATTTTATGAAAACAAGATTCGTGATCTCAAAATCATCCGACTCAGAAGGGGGGCTGCTTTCTGGTATTCTCACACCTCCCTGATGGATAGCAGCACATCCGCAGCTGCCAGCAAACACAGCGAGGAAATGTGCACGTATTTGGGATTTATCCCTTGGTAACTCCTGGATTCCTCCTCTGCCTCATAACCTTGCAAGAAGCACCACGGCGCCAGCTTTTCTCTGCCTGATCCCCTGATCACAAACACCCCGTTACTGAGAACTGCTATGAAGGCAGAGGCAGGCTGGCTCTGTAGGTGGGATGGAGACCACCACCACATCAGAAATCCCTCCTCAAGGCATTTACAGGTCTCGAGGCTTCCATAACCCTGCAGTGCAGAGGTCCTACAGGTCCACATCCGCTCCCCCTACACACATCTGACCCACAACTAACTCCACTCTCGTCCCGAGCCTCCTGTTGCACTGACCCTAACGCTACACACAGCTTCCATAAAACCCAGAGGCAAATTCAAGGCCATATTAGGTAGAGTTAGAGGATACTAAACTGAGGTTCCAAGAAGTCTGAGCCCTTTCCTGAGTGCTGACGGCTGTTTCTGAATCAGGCTCCTTCTCTGCTGTGCTCTGCTGAGTCACTTTATTCCCAAGCAGGAGCGAGGAGGAGGAGGAAGCAAGGGAGCCCAGCCAGGAGAGGGTAAGTAAGCAGCAGGAGCAGGGGGCACCAGCCTGGCCCTCGTCCCAGAACTTCTGACGTTTGTGTTACTGGTGGGAAAACACCTCAGAAAACACAGCTTCTGTGAGCGTCAGGCTGCGACGGGAGAGAGAAAGACCATGACACCCAAACCCCAGCAGGATAATCCTGGGGAGGAAGGATTATATTTTGGAGTGGGCTCGTGCCAGAATTCGTGTGCACGTGTGTGTCAGCACGTGTGCACGTGTGCACGCGCCTTGTGTGTGCATGCAGATACTCACACACGTTTCTGTTTGGACGAGGCATTTTGGCAAAGTCAACAAAAACTAATTGCAAACAAACTGCCTTTACATTCGGCCCCCAAAACAGCTGCTTTCTAAGCCGTACCGGTGGGAATTAAAAGCATCACTAGCTGTTGCTACTTGACCTGGCAATTTCGGAGGCTACACCTTCCGCTCCACCACAGAGCTTCCCGTTCGCTGGCCAAAATGAGCAGTCAGGTGCTGAGAGCCTGTTCCTCTTCTTATTCAGAGCTCTGCCCTGGTTTTCAGGAGCACTATATAAATTTAGAAGCTGCGTGCAATAATAAATAACTGTGACAGGTACAGAAACAAAGCCTGCAGCTCTTGGGGTTAGCGTTTCCTCCTCCGGAGAGGTTTCTGTTCCCTCGTGTCTGCAGGACAGAACATTCCAGCCATGTTTCAGCACTGATGGGCGCTC
The DNA here is from genome assembly GCF_963932015.1 of Anas acuta. NCBI lineage: Eukaryota > Metazoa > Chordata > Aves > Anseriformes > Anatidae > Anas > Anas acuta. The sequence goes on from NC_088986.1 coordinate 5,181,738, forward strand.
GGAGCCTCAGCCAGGAGAAAAGTCAGCTTTCTGGCAGAAAACCCTGACTAGCTCCTGGAACGGAGCGAAGAAAGAGAGAAAAGATGAAATACTTTGTTTACCATACCATGACATCACCACCATCACCAGAGAAAAATGCAAGTTCATCTTTCTTCCCCGGGACGATCGGCATGACCTGAGCCATCCGCACAGCCGGATAACGAAGGCAGCGGTGTCCTCCCTGCCCTGCAGAGCTCGAGGACCACAGCACAGGCACCAGCACCCACACACGGGCTGGCCTCGTGGCCACCGACTTCGACTGGGCACAGATGTAACCCAGAGAGCTCCCTGCACTGAGCTCCCTTTGCCAGACATGGGTCCAAGAGGGCTCTGCTGAGGGCTCTGCTGTTTTTTCTACCTCTGTTTCTGTCTTCTGATAATGACAAAGGCTGGGTTAAAAGGAAAAGGGTGGGTTTCCTACCAGAAAGAAGGGCCACTGCTCTGTACCATGGGTTGAAAATATTTGAAAGTGTGCAGAACTGCGGTGACTCCAACAGCCAGAAACAAGGGAAAAATACGGGGCAAATGGCAACGTAGCCAGCTGAGTTGTCCCTACAACAAGGACTTCCTCTGCCTAACTGGAACTCAGAATGAGCTGTCAGACAACTCCAGTAAGTCTCTGTGCTCACACAAGATGAGAGTCGGGGATTGCTTTATCACCCTGAGACAGACTGGAAAATCAGAGCTTCAAACTGCTTGCAAAGGGATCATCTCTGGAGGGGAAATGGCATGAATCAGCTGAAATGATCATTCTGTTTTTAATGCTACAGACAACAGTGAAACAGGAAAAACTGTTAAAAAAAAATCCAGACCTCATGTTTTCTATTGTTGAAACCGTTCAGAAGCATCTTCAGAATTTCAGGAGAGATTTACCAAAAATCTCTCATGCAAATATAGACAGGTCATCCTCGACTCCCATTTTCTGATTAGAAGAACCCAGTCAGAGGGTTCCCAACCAGACGTGTTACAAAGACAATGACAATTGCAAGAAAATGCCAAACCAGAGCATAAAGAAAAGATCTTAGCAGATTCCCTCTGAATAAAAACTAATATTTCAAAGCATTACTACAAGGAGGTGTGGATCCTGTGGAAGCCAGAAATCACTCACTTCAAGGCTCCGGTAGGAGCCCCGGCAAATACACGCTCAGTGCAAAGACACCCCAACCCTAAACCACGTGTGCCAGAAGGACTGAACACCACTTGCCCTTGGCAGTATCTATTTTTTTTTGTCATTATCTGAGCAAAACCCTTGGTCCACAGCCTGGGGAGCAGAGCTGTGTCCCAGGGCCAGCAGAGCACCCAGACTTCACGGCTCTGGAAGGGCGCGAGGGATCCCAGCCTCACACCAGCCCCCGACAGCCCCTGGTAACCTGAGACTGCACACGTAGACGAGCAGAATAATTCAGAAACACCAACTGGAAAAGCCGTTCCTCTGCGTGAATTCACGGGGAATTGGTCGCCTCCAAGGACCAATAATTCACTCGAAGGGTGACTCAGAGATGACATTATGGGCCCGTCCTTCACAATCGCTCCAAGTGCAATTTTGGCCTCAACTCCTTCTTTAATTGAATCTGATTTAGATGGGAGTCCACCAGCACTTCATTTCTATTTTATTTTTATGATTCACTTTAGCATTTAGTTTCTGTTGTAATCTGATTTTATTATAGTCGTTGCTAGCGGAAAATGTATCCACCTATTACTAACACTACATAAATTCAGATGCTGTCTCAAGCAGCATTCTCACACGTACGAGCGCTAACATTTCATGCGTAATATGCCCACGTGTTGATACGTCTTGCAGCAGGACTCGGTTCCATGACCTTTCCACAGGAATTATTGTTTCAATGCAGAATGGGGTACAAAGGCAACAAAACCCAACCTGTCCTGTTGCTGTAACGCGGGGCATCTTTGGGTGCAGACTCGGAGAGGTGAAGATGATTCGGGCACACACCATGCACCAGCCCCAGCAGGAGCATTGATTTGAGAATATCTTCCTTCACCTCGGAGCTGATATTCACATGTCTTTATGGCTTTTCTTGCATGAATAAAGGGCTCTGTTTCTCTGATCAGATTTCCCTTCCCACGCAGGACATTGCACGTACTGCAATAGAGGTGCTGTGCCCTAGGAGTGGTTGCGCTGCCCTGTTCACTAGCACTGCAGAAGACCAGAGCATTCCACCCTTTCCACAAGGTGCAGCAGCATCCCCTACACTTTGGATAAGTATACTGAAGCCAGAAAGGCTCCACCTGTACCTCAGAGGCAGGTCCCTAGGTACAATTTTGTGACAGACACCCTGGGCAGGCTGCAGCACCTCCACGTCCACTGAGAATTGATGTGGGCAGAGCTCCACAGCTGTGAGAAGGAGGCAACATTTGAAGGGCGCTTTTCTAGCCCTGTAATTTTACCCTTGCATGCAATATTTGAGTTTTGGGATCTACCTGCAGGAAGCACAAGGTATTGGCCACATCTACAGTGCTGTATACCACCAGCAAGTACTGCGCAAGCTGCTCTGCCCAACACAGCATCCCGTGCTAGGCTCCACACAGCTGCAGCTGGACTGAGATCTTGTGCAAAACTGGCTGGTTTCAAACCAGATTCACTGCAATAGATACCAAGTAGATCAGCCTGGATTCAAAGGCCTGCGAGGCAGATCACTGTTGGACACAAAAGAATTTAGAATAAATTGAGTTTTATTTAATTGTTTTGTGCTTTTTTTTTTTTTTTTCCTGATCTAGGCTGAGCGCTTTTGTAACATCTGAAACTTTTATCAGAGTTGACAATGGTATAAATACCATCCTGCCAGCTCCTAGAGTGCTAGCAAACAATCTTTCATCAACCAAATGAACTCTTACAGACGGAGCGAGATATAAACACCCATATGTAATGCACATTCTCTGGACTGGATCCACCACTAGCAAAACCCTCCTGCTTCCCTGGAACCAGCAACACAAACTCCCTTTATATGTCTTAAGTGTCCACAGTACAAACAATAACACATTAGCATGCTCTTGACACTGCTGTCAAAATAAACAGCTATTTATTAATGTTCTACAAGGCCTTATTTTAAAAAGAAATCAATCGAGCAACAATGTCAGGAAGAAAAAAAATATCCCTCTGCCCCAGAGCACAGCATCTCCCTTTTACTTAAGACAACATCTGGTCCAGATAACAGCTGCCAAGGGCTAGAGCTAAGAGCACAGCGATTGCTGATGCTTGGTGGTTGCTCGATTAGTTCTGAGAACAACATTTTTTAGCTGCGTGGTATCGCTGCCAACTATTCCCTGGGATCCCGGGAGGACAATGCATTCCCTTTCTGCTCTTACTGGGTAAACGGAACAAAGGCTGAGTGTGATGATTGCTCTTGCCAGTCAAACCTGCACTAAATCTAAAAATGTATTAAAAACTGCCAAAAACTGCCTCCCCCTCTCTCCTTCCGAGGTGAAAGCCTCCCCATCTTAACGCAGTGAGAATTTTGCAGCCTTTTGTTCCTGCGGTTGAGGCGAATGTAAAGATACCGAGGAACCTCTTGAGAAAACCAAGAGAGGAAGCTTGAATGCAAAGTGAACTTACAAACAAAAAGCTATTTTTAGGGGGAGGGGGGGAACTCTTACCAATGGGCAAACAATACAAGGAAGTTTCAGACACGGACTGCTAGGGAGGGCTAATATCCCCTTGTCGCTGCCCCACCTAGTCTGGATACAGGAACGCCGCTAGATTCTCAGGCTTCTCGCAACCCCCAGGTTATCCACCTTCCCCTTGGCGTGGGGCAAAAGTTCAGGGCTTGGGCAGAGAGCCACCTGGCGACCCTGGCTCAGACTCGCAACCGCTGGTGTAGGTGATCTGAGGTCACAGCAGGGCCCTGATGGGGTCACGGGCCCCGTGGTGCGGGTGGGGATGGGTGGTGGGACCCCATTTGGGGTCCCGACAGATGCAGCAGTAGGGCACCGCTGCAGCACACACAGGGCTATGGCCATAGAGGAAACATGGCAAAGGACGTGAACGGCCTTGGGACAACCTAAAAAGGGCCTTCCTAAACACAGAGCAAAGTGTCTTGCTGTGCTGCTGCCTCTCACCTGTGCTCCTGCCCAGTGCCTTGCATCCAAGACGTGGTCTGCAGACAGTCAGTGGAGCTGCACAGTGCTCAGCAGCTGCAGATTCAGGACATAACCATAAAGCCTTGGTGGTCCCCATTGACCCTGCTTTTCCTCCTAGCAATCAGCTCCCCCTGCTCTCCCCACCTCATCTAGGCAATGCAAATTATGTATTTATCAAGCAATTATCAACACTTAGGTTCTCTGGGGAGAATCTCCTTGGGGAGGAAAGCTTTCACGCAAGATTTTCATCCCGTTCACTTCTTGCTCTAGCTGCATTCCTGCTGTGCATTTGCAGTTGGAAGCAACGTGGTCAAGAACAATCTGAGTTCAGATAGCATGAAACAGGACTACACGTGAAGGACGCGTTTTCCCTTGAAACCTCTCCCAGAGCTTTGTATTGCCCAAAGCCTGAGCCAGTGTTCAGGGCCCAGAAGATAGTGGGAGAGTAATTTCACTGAGCAGATACATTTCTGCTGTTGCTGCTCATTTTGCTGTGAGCTTACATACACTGAAAGCAAGGCTTCGACGGAGAGAGTTGTTCAAAAACTGGATGCAAGGTGAAACTGCAGAAAAGAGAAGCTCTACAGGATTGCTCAAGCCCTTATCTGGCCCTACTGCGTGCAGGCAGACAGACTCAAAGATTCATTATGGGTCAGACAGGGACATTTTGTACATTGTATTGCCAGTGAGAGGAGGATATTTATTCCTTTATAGGAAGCTGAGCCTCAGCCAGCAGTGTGCCCTTCCAGGGGCAAGATCCAGCTCCAGACCAGGCTGCAACAGCAAGAGCACAGCCAGCAGGTTGAGGGAAATGGTTCTTCCCGTGCTCAGCATGCACAGGGCCAAGGCTGGGTTCTGATTTGGGCTCCCCAGGACAAGGAATGGTGTACAATTAAAGCTGAGCACAAAGAGGCTGCAGCCCCGAAAAGGAAATATTCTGCAGAAATGTCAAAGTCAGGAGTGGAGTGGGGAAATCCCTTCCTCTCTGCCTGGTGCTTAAATACTGACAGTGCGCCTCGCTGTTTGCTGCTGCTGAAAGAAATAACAGCACCACAGCCGTAATCAAATGCAGGCGGTGTCAAACAATGCTGGGGATCGGGTAAAAATGGTGTTGTTATGCACACACACATCACCCCTGGGATTAAACTGCCTGGTTCCCTTCCACTAGCATTCAAAATTTTCCCATTTCCCCCAAAACGGGAAGAGCACGGCTAATGGTTCAGGTACAAAGCTACCTAACAGCATCGATTTCAGGGGGAAAACCCCAACCCCATCACGCTGAGCTGATTCACGTGGGTTCACAAAGCTGAGGATCGAGCCCATGAGCGCAAAGAGCCCTCCTGCTGCAGAACTGACACCTGATGTCCCGTCACACTATCTGCTTCCTAACCCCAAAAGGTGCCTCCAGGGCCCACGGGAGGTGTCAAGGAAGCAGGAATTGCTCGGGTGGCCCGGGTCCGTGGCCCGTCTCGCCCGATATCCTGTCTCAGACGGTGGCCAGCAGCAGATGCGTCAGAGGAAGGTGCGAGGGACCCCGCGCGAGGCAGATGTCCTGCCTCTGCAGCCCGCCCGACTTAGGGAAAGATGAAAACAAATGAGTTTATAACCTTTTGTCAGCCTGTCCCAAGGATGTAACTTCGCAAATATTTAGGTCAAACGGGGCACACCCTGTGCTGCACAGAAGGGGAAAAGAAGAAAACCCAGTGCTTCAGCCTCGGGATGCCATGCTCCCTGTGCTCGATAAGATAAGCGGGTGTCAGCCACGTGCTGCTGCTGCAGACACGGGTCTGCTGGCTCATTAAACTTTAAGTGCACCCACTTTAGCCACCAGTTGCCAAAAATCATGAAGAATTCACTGTTCCTGGGCCCTGGTTTGTCCCTTCCCACATCGGGACTGATGCTTCCCTTCCCATGAGCATGTTGTAGATGCAAAGACCAGCCACAGACACCCAAATCTCCTGACTCCCCCCTGCCTGCTCCTCCTTGGTGGGGACAGGAGCTGGTGACTTCTGCCAGGCAGGAGGCCCAGCCAGAGCCAGAACAACTGACAGCCACAGTCTGGTTCCTACAAGTCATTGCAGGTTTTTTCAGGTATCACATAAAGCACCAGTAAGGTCCCTAATTAACCTGGGGCTCCATTCCTTCAAAACCTTCTCGTTTCTCTCTTGGAAATGCTTGGGGCTCTCCTCCTTCTTTATGGAAAGGGGTCTGTGGTGCAATTTGATGGAGGTGGGCACCTCCTGGCCCACTGGGATGTTGTCTAGGGCCGTCCCAAGGGCAGGGATTTAGGGGATCCCAGAGGCATCACTGATGGCACACGATCGAGGCAGAGACCACACAGCCCTGTGCAGGGCACAGCTCTGCTCCGAAGCACCCAGAGGGCACGCAGGCTTGACCACAGCTCTGTTCCCCCATCAGCTGTTAATTATTTGCCTGGGCTGTGTTAATTCATAAATTTCTTTCTCCCAGCCCCGCTCCCATTGTTTGTGAGCAGGGCATTGTCACGAGGCCAGTTCTATATTTACGACAGGATGTCAGCCTCCGCTCGCAGTTGCCTTCTTTGAACTGGATACTTTTACCTTCCATGCTGGCAGCGAGGCAATTGAACAGAAAGGTAGAAAAATAAACAAGTGTTTATTTAAGACACGCCTGGTGGTATCAAAACTCACAAGTGGCAATTCGTCCTATTGCCTCTTCCCCGCTCCCGGCCAGGAGAGCGCAGGTTTTTTCATGCCATAAACAAAGGAGTATTTCCTAGGAAGATTGAGAGTTTCCTCTAAAGGAAAACAAAACAAAAAAAAAATTAAAAAAGGAGGAAGGAATCTGCAGAATGGCCCTTAGGAAGTTACAGCTCTGGAGGCCCTTTAGTCCCGCGGCAGCAGAATGTATTTAAATATAGCATGGCCTGGCCAGAGCCCGGCCTACACCAGCCTCAGTGTCCAAGCACAGCGGGTCAGAACCCCTTCTCTTCCTCCCTAAAATAACATTTTTTGAGGCAAAATAAAAACATTTCAAAGCCAGAGTGCCATTCCTGCCTTGCGGGAGGTGTGTCTTGTGCCTCACACCCCTATTTCCTCAGTGGATGAGGAGGGTGGTGTCCCGTGAGGTGCTGTAGGCCTCCCTGGCAGTGACAGGGGTGACACACCGGTGACACAAGTGGCTGGAGGAACAGGGCCATGCAGCTGGGACTAGAAGACACCTGAGTGGGAATTTCAGGACACAAATATTTCGCTTTTCAAGACTGCTGATAATAGTTTTGGTTGGGTCCGTCCATTTCCTGCACAGGGAATTTGCCTCTTGCCATCCATCTCCCTGGCAAGCAGGTCGTTTCGTGGTGGAAGAGCAGGACAAGGCTCAGTCTGCCAAGAACGCAGCCAGGATTGCTCTGCCCATCCTATTTCCACAGCCTCCATCCAGAGTTGTACCTGTTCGGGGGCCCTGCAGTGACTTTCAGCCCCAGGACACTCTGACCTGTCTCCCTCACATCTTTTCCAGAGCAAAACCCAGTAGCTATTAATTGCATTCAGCTGTAACGAGAAGGCTGAAATAGCCCCGGCTGGCTGGCCAGAGACTTGTGTTGCAAGAGCAGGCTCTGGCTGTGGATTTATCTGCCACGGATCCTGCCTGTCATACAGCACAGGGTAACTGCAGCAGGATGAACCCTAGAATGTACTAATATAAGCAGGAAGGGCTGTAACCTGAGGACCTTCCCACATCAATTAAGTAAAACAATCTCCTCTTTCAGAATGCAACATAATTCTTGCATAAGGCTCCCTTAAAATAATATACAGTGCTGCTGAACAGGAGCTGTGGGGGACTCTCTGTGATCCTCGGTTCCTTCGCAGATTTAGCTGATAGTTTCCCTCTGACTGCTCTAATTCATACACAGGAGCTCAGAGTTTTCCTTACAAATGCAGAAAGGGCTGCACATACCACCGGCTGCTTCCTGAGCCTTCTGCAGGAATAAAGCACTGATGCACAGTATGTTGGTTCACCCCCTGCTTCCAAACACGGCCAGGATACTCGCTGTCCTGGTGTCCCCATTTCTTCTCCCCAGAAGGCAGCAGGTTCTGCTCATGCTGCACTTCCCACCCCAAAAGACTCTTTGGGGCACTCTACAGATCTCAAAGGTTAAAGTTAGAATTAGTTACAGCTGTATCAGACAGGCTTCAATAAATGGCATGGCACATTCAAGCAGAAATGATGATTTCTTCTTTTCACTGGGCAGGAATCATATTTAGGATCATGAGAAAACTCTGGAAAAGGCAGAGTTATATTAGTGTTATGTCAGGCTAGCTCTCACCCCTGCATTCAGGGTGAGTAAATATACTTTATAAAAGGGAAGCACACCTTGAGCCATTGCTGCTCTTTGCTCCCCATTTCCTTCTGTCTTAAGACCTGGCCATGTTTTAGGCCTCCTACAGAATCTGGGAGGTATCAGGAGGTATCAGGAGACTTGGAGATCATGAAAAAAAAATAGGTGAAAAATGAAATAATCTAGATACAAGGACACAAGAGGGAATAGCTGGATGTATTTTGCAATTACATTCCTAGCGCAAGATCTAATACCAGTGCCCAGTTTATAATTTTAGAATTCCTTGCAAGAAGCCTTTGTTACCTCTGGCCCCGAGGAAATTACTGTTGGTCTTCAGAGAGATGCCTTACACATAAAACCTCTCTGGATTATACATCACAGGAGCTGTTGAAATCTCCGTTACAACCACAGGGAGACCTAGCACGGTGACAGTGAGAAAAACCTGCCTTTGTTTGCTGCTGAAGTCTTAAATATTGTTAGTGACCTTCACCGGGCAGGGAGGTTGCAGGTTGTGACATGACAAGGAAGACGCAGGGCTTTGAGAACAGGAGATTGCAGGCAAACATCTCTCACGTATCTATCTTTACAGAGGGCTGAAAAAATCCCAGTTCTTGGCAGAGTCCAAGCAGCATCAAGGCAGTAAAGCAGTGTAACAGAAACAGAGTGGAAGCAAAAGGACCGGCAATCCTACAGGGCCATATTTCATTGCTGAGCACCACGTTCGGAGCAGTGGAAACAATACAAGCTGTGCAGCAGAAGTCAGTCACCGTGGGCTCTCCTATTTCAGCAAGTGCTTTGGAGAAATTTATGGCTAATCAGGAGCATGACATTATTAACGCGCTTCGTACCCAGCCAAGTGCAGATGTGCGCTTGCATAAACCTTTCCTTATCGCTCTTAGAAGCGATGTGCTGCAGCCCGTCACGGTTCCATAAACAATTCCACGTCCAAGATCACAAACATTGCCGCATCATGCTCCCATGATCCGGACCCTCCTCACAGGGTGTCAAAGTCAGATGCAACAACAAACACACGACCACGGCCCCTTTGGGCCGATGCGTTTCCAAGAAGGGGCAAATGTTGATTATCCTTGCGTGTTGCTTTGCCTATAAAAGTCATCCAAATTCTAAAGAAACCAATGGAAAGCCTCCCGCTGGCCTCGCTGGACTTTTCATCTGGTCATTAGTTATTGGAGTGCATTGGCCAAATTTATGCCTTTGGCATGAGGCAGCCCCTGAACTCTCACCCAACTGTAGCCTCTGTTCTGGGGATAGACAGACAGCTAGAGAACGCTCCAATTCACGACTCTTGTGATTTTAGCTTTATATTTTCACTAATATCTTTTCTCAACTGCTAAAAATAGAAGTTTGACCAACAAAATTTCTTGCAAATGCCCCCCTCAGACAGTCTGTCCTCCTTTAAAAAATAAAAAAAATAAAAAAAAATAGCTACAGGGGTGCAGGTGCATTGCCTTTCCAGCCATGTTTCCTTTTTAAAGTTACGTTCATTTTGTTTGTATTTGCATCTCTTCACGCCTTTGTTTTCCCCATCCCTCGTGCTTGGCCAGTCCCCAGACTGGCTCTTCTATAATGCGGCAGCGAACGTTTCCATCTCGAGGCAGGGAGGGGCTGGAGAAGACATCTGGCCTGGATTCGAGCGATTTTCCTCCTGCAGATGTAAACGCCGAGAGGGAATTGGGAAAAGGAAAGGTAGCCTTTCTCAGGCCATATCCTGCGGCAGCCAGGGACCCACCTGCTCCCCGGAGAGCGTTCGGAAAGCCTCAGCGCTCTGCTCACTCGTGATCCGCCTCACATGGCCACTGACAGCAGAGAAAAGCCAGAGCAGGGCCAGCTTTCGTTACACCCTGACACTCCCAGCACCAAAAGGTCTGCCCAGGACCTTGGGGCAGCGGTGGAGCTGGCCCTGCCTTCGTCTGCTGCCAGCACCCGGAGATGTGGCCGGGGGAGCAGGGCAGGACAGCAGCACGGGTGGGGGCACTGCAGGCAGGGTGCAGGAGTGCTCCTGGTGTGCTAAACCCATCTAGGCAAAACCAACCTGACTCTACTCCATCGCTGTCACTGCCTTTTATTGCCAGAAACAACGAGGGGACAATTATTTCTTCTTGCCATCTGCAGAATGAGGGGTAAATTCAAGTAGCTGGAGGCTTGCAGCTCCTTCTGTCCTATTTTTCAAGCGTAGAGGTCCTCAGCTGCACACATGATGCTCTGGAAGCCTTTTGTGGTTGGATTTAGAGCAGGCACCAAACTAGAGAAAGTTCGAGCTCTGCTAGAAACATTTCTCTTCCCTGGAAGTTTATTCAGCTGCAACTTTGAAAGTTATGTAAGGAAACTAGATAAAATTAGAGTACCGGACAAAAATAGCACTAAGAGCAATTTGCAGCTTGCTATAGCACTCCGAGACCATTTTGGGGTCTTCTCTGCTTCTTCACCTAATGGCATGGGAAAGCTGCCTTTGCTGTAAGCTGGCCTCTGGCTGAATGCCACGGCATTTACACTGCCAAGGAAAAAAAAAATCACCTAGGATGGTAACAGCCTGGTTTCACATCCATTTGTGGCAACATCGATAGCTGTACTTCCCAGGCAGCAGTCCTCTGCTTGACTACAGTGCAACACCAAGGCACGACCCCGGGTCCTGCCCGTGAGTCAGCACTGAGCTGTCAAACCATGCTGAAACCTCCGGGAAGCAAAATGTTCCCTCTGCGTATTTTTGGTACCACTCAGTGTGTTACGTGCACTCCCCATGGGCATACCCATAGCGAGGGGTTGGAAGGATGGGTTTATTACAGAGGCAACTCTAGCATTTAAACTTTCTGAGAGCTGCTGTGGACAAACGTGCCATAAAAACCAAAGCAGATTCAAAGCTAATATTGAGAGGTGGGAGACTGCAGAAGGATTTGGGTTTGGGGCCCTTCTCCACATTCAAGCCATCCTCAGGTTGCTTCAACTCCATTTTCCACGCTTGGCTGCATGAAGATAGAGCCCTGTCACCCCTTATCTGAGCAATTGGCTGCCATGGTCTAAAATATGACCAGCACGCCGCACACAGCTTGTGGGAACAGTCATGAGAGCATCCGCAGCTGCTCAGCTTCACACCTTCCCTCACACCTACAAGCACGGTATCACCTGGCAGACACAGGACGATAGCTGAGGGCAGTAAAAGCTCAGATCACTGCAGTTCATCTGCCAGGGCTTGTCCATCAGGGCCTTTGGGTATCCACACAATGTGCCTATTCATGGCAGGCACAAATAAAAGCAGCCTGTGCTGCAGCGGTCCTGAGCTACCATTCACTCCCGGAATCATAATAAAATATAGGTTGGGGGAGACCCCTGGAGGTCATCTCGCCCAGCCTCCTGCTGGAAGCAAGGCCAACCTGAAATCGCTGCAGATGAGCTCACGATGTAAGGCCTTCCATGAAAAGCAAATGGCCAGGCCGAGGAAGAACAGAGGAGAATAATAGATGAATAATACAGCCTATGGCTTTCGTTCGAGCCCTTCTTACATTAACAGCAAGTAAGTCAAGGTTATCGTGCTAGCTATGCCAGTATTCGAGCTAATTGGTTCTTTGGAGAGAACTACAAAAAAGTTGGTTTCAGGAGCTGCCAGAACAACTGTACTAGGGTTGGCCAGCCATGGAAATATTTCGTTATCTTTGAGAGAAAATCCCATTTTTATCTCTAATCATCTGCTACAGCGTGTCCCAACAACTTGTGAAGGAGGAAAGGTTCTGAACAAGATCTCTGACTGTTCTGAGCTGCCTCGCCAGTTTTCAGTACTTTTCTGATTTGGTTGAAAGAAAAATACACACAGCAGAAAGGGATCCGTCAGTACAGTGGGGAGGAAATCGAGCCCTGAAGGAGAGAAGGCTTTGAGTGATGTTGTCTTCACATTCTCCTGTGAAGCCAGGAAATCCATGTCCCCTCCAAGCACATGCTGTACCCATCCAAACTGTCAGACCATATTAGAGATGCTGCCAGTGTCGTCCACTTCTTCCCTTCATCTGGTTCTTTCCACAGTGCTTCTCGTCTCTCCCTGCCATCTTTGCCTCCATTTGGATTCACCGGTTTTGAGCCTTGGCCCGTTTTATCTTTGCAAGGCATATTAACAGAATCAAACAGTGATACCAAAAATCTGAAAACCCGCTCAGGCAGCTGACATCTCTTGTGACAAGTTTCAAAATGCTCTGCGATTTAAAGAACAGAGGTCCTTGCTGAAACGTTCACAGTGGTAGCTCTGCTGCGACCTCCTTTATTTCAGAAGCTTCTTGGAGGAACAGGATACTGGTGCTTATGGAACCCTTCACATAAAGCCTCGGCTTTCGTGATCCTGTCCTCCAACATTTCTCTCCTGAGAATGCTTTCCATATCGTGCAAACTAAAGGACCCTCCCATTGAGTTAATTGCTAATTTGATGTACTTGAAGGCAGGAGGGATGTCTGTGATTTTCTGTTTTGAACCAAACCGTCCTAGGAACTTCTAGCAGCGTATTCAGGATCCTGCCCTATCGTTGCTCAAATGAGATATTTGAGAGAAAACTCTAGCAGCCAGCAGCCAGTAGACAATCTTAAGGAGACTCCCAAATACCTCTAAACCTGCAACAACACCAGCTACCCAGCCAGCCAACACGCTGATGGGATCATACTGCCAGCAAGGAAAGCTTTTCCATTCCCTCTCACTTACTACTGACAATCCAAACAAGATGGGAGATTTTTTCCTTTTTCTGCTGTTTTTTCGTACTGTCCACGTCAAGGTCATGCAGCAAGGTGCACCTGGGTTCACGTTTCAAAAGGAACATTGAGGTCAGCCCTGATCACAGTCAGCTCTAATCACCAGTTGTAGTGGGTGACAGTCTTTCCCAAAAGACTTTGTGCTTCACAAAGCACAGCCCCTGAAATACCCTGTGGGATGAAAACAATGCCTGCTGCAGCTTTTTTCTCCTGATTGTTGGGAAAAGACAAGCACCACGACTAGTCACACCTCCCAGACACAGTTCTTACACTAAGAACAAGGCTAAGATCTCTGCCCCAGAGAGGATCTCTGCCTCAGATTCACGTGCTATCCATCAGTCCTCTCCTAGCACTGGGGAAAGATGTTTTCCTCCCTTCCACCTTCTATTTGGACCTGCGCCTTCCTACTGGGATCATTTTACTGGGTAGGGGAGGACAGAAATAGACAGGAAAGAAACATGTCAATATGTGCATTGAGGAGGAATTGAAAGCAATACATAATGAAATATCTGAAAGCACATGGGAATTTGCTGGAAACCAGAGGAGAGAGGAAGAGAAGCAGCTATCACGCCTTTTACTGCTGCACATGGAGTTAGTTTTGAAAAGCTCCTTCTCCCTGTCCCGTCCCTCTCCTCCCCTCCCTGCTCACCCACTCTCCTGGGGAGGAGAAGGTAGCAAAAGCATCATTACGAAATCAATCACCTCAAAAAAGGATTCCAGCAAGGTAGAAACCCAAAACCTGAAAATCACTGCAAGAGGCAGAAGCGTCTTTGGGGGAAAGTTCAAACAGCCTCTCTTGCTTGACGAGTGCTGGAAACAATATGGCAATCATTAGCTTCTCTCTCTCCAGCTCAGGGTAGTCCATCTAATTTACACATGATGAACAACAGACACGCACGTAGGTCCAACAGCAATATTACGGTCGCGCCTCTTGCCAAGAATTATGCCACGAAAAACCACATGTGCACACCCATGTGAGTCTGGAAGGGGTTAACGGGCTGCTGGGGGCTCCTTCCCCTCAAAGAGAGGTGGGAGCAGGGACAGCAGCTCAGCCGGAGAACAAGCATCACCCTCACTGCGTGACCAGCCCTGGGTGTTGGTGAAGCCTCCCTGAAAGCACCTGAAGATACAGCCTCAGACCTGGTACGGAGGTGCAAGGTATCGAGTGCTGGCTGATTTTTTTGGGTGGGCCATGAGACCCCACGAGAATGCTTAGCTTGGGCTTCCTTCTGGTGCTTATTCCTGGGTAACTCCAGGAAAACGGGGTTGTTTTGTACCCTTGTGTGCAAATATCTCTGGTGCACAACACCTTTGCTCACCTCAATCGGAGCAGACTTGCCAAATGACAGCTCCCCTTCTACGCAGACCACTGACCTCTTGAGACAGCCAGCAGGGATTTCAAGCACACCCTGACTGCCACAAATCTGTACAACACCAGGAGCTGCTGCCTGACCCGAGCTCTTCTTTAAAGCCGCCGGTGTTGGTGCTTGTTCTCCACGCAAAGCCCCTGAGCTCTTGGTGTCACGCTGCCCTGAAGCAATGAGCTCCCTAACATAAAGGCAATTTGATTTTTACCAGAAGCCACTGCGTAGTGCAGGGGGGATGTTTTCCACTCTGTCTCTGCCATTGTCTGCCTGGCTGGTGACCTGGAACAGGTAGTGCTGCCTTTCTTTGTCTCTTTGCTAAACGGAGATACCGGTGCTGACCACTCCTGTGCAGTACTTTGACACCTACCAGGGATAAAAAGCCAGGTGTTGACACTATTGTGCAGCAAGTATTTACACTGACCTGCTTTAAAACTCTTCCTCCTGCGTGTTCATTGAATAACCTCGTTGTTCCTGTGTTATGAAACACGGCAAGTGGACTCACAGCTGCCCACAGAAGTGAAAGCGGATGGATGCAGGCTGCCGGAGAGCCCCTCCTGCCGGGGTGAAACCCTGGCTCCGTTGACCCCGATGGGAATGCTGCCAACGGGGTGACTCCTTTAGTGCTGATTCACTGCAAATGATAGTAGGAAAAGCGTTTTGTAACGTTTTCTGATCTGCTTCTTGAGGGTTTAGTCATCCCAAAAGTCAGTATGAATAAGGATTACTCTTTCCTTTCGACAAATGGACCCCTCAAGTAAAATCCCGCCCAGTTAACATTTTTTTTCACTGTATTTTTTTCGTTGTTTTTCTGGTGAAGTTACCACCATCTGCGGCCAAACAACACACTTAAGCCCAGTAACCTTTCAGAAAAATGACAGATGATGTCTGCTGCTCATTTCACGTGGTTTCTGCCCAGTACAGTCTCTGAGGAAAGGAAGAAGGTGCCAAAACTGAAATAAGAAAGATAACATTGGTAAATGTCAGAGCTCCCTGGTGAGTGCAGAGGTCTCAAAGACTTGAGAATGCTGAACAGATGACTCACTGGGAAGGGTTGCCGCACGTCCTGTTTTTAACAGATGGGACACTAACTTATTTTATCTACGATTCTACATTTTTATGGTATTATAGTAGCATCTAGAGGCCTTAGCAGTGAAGGAGATGGCTTTCGGGACTGTGTGGGGTAGAAGCTATGGTGCAGCAGAACAGGTTGAGGGAATGGGATTTAATGTGAAAAACTGCAGGGCAGCTCTCTGCTAGTGTATTTTGGAGCTGGTTCCAGCCAGGGTCTGTTTTACAGGCACAGAAAGGCATTTTCCTTGCTGAAAAGACAGATTCTGTCATAGCTGTAGCACTTCTTCATAGAAATATTAGATATAGGTATCCAATTTATTACAGAGCCTGCTACATCCAAATATACAAGCTATAAATGTTCGGATCCACACTTCACACCTGCGCTCAGAATTTCCCAGTAGATGACACACAAATTTTGCCTTAGTCCAGTGGAGATATTTCAGAACCATTTCTGTTCAGGTCAGCTCAAAAGTAAATTATTTGGTGTCTCTGACATTGAAAAAAGCCACTTTAAAAAATAAGCATCACTTCCAAGTGAATAGGCAACACATTCTGTGTGTTAGATGTTGAAATCAGACTGACTTTCCCCTCTGTGCCTCTGCCTTTTCAGCCAGAGCCACGGGCTGAACGCAAAAGTGCACGAACAGCTCTAAATCCCACACCAGTTTTAATTGAGTTCGCTGTTCAACAAACAAAAAAAGCCACGCAGCTCTAATGTGATGATGCCGGTGATGACATTTTCCATGTCCTGCTCCAGATCTCCGTGTCGTTTGTCCTGCCACAAGCTAGTGCTCCATCCCCTACAGCAGGACGAGGAGTGTGGAGCCTGCTACTGCCTGTGAACTAAAGCAGACCTGGAGTGTAACCTCAGACAATAGCAGCTTTGCCACCAACGTAACCAGGACCAGTTTATTAGCCCAGAATTTCCAGCTCGAGCATTAGAGGCTTGTATTTTTGACAGTTTTAATCCAGAAGCCCTGAGCTCTCTACCATCATCTGTGGATGTGATTACATGGGTAGACAGGATAAAGCTGGAGCACTCCGAGTATTTCTGCTCCGTGTCGGCTTCCCAAACTGAAGCTGTCACTCAGCTGGCCCTGTCCAGCCAACTAATCGCTCTTCTGGGGACAGGCTCCTGTGGCTAACGTGTCCCCATGGTCTCCCATTTAACATGCTGCTGAAGGAATACAAATTTGTCCACTCCTCCCTCCCCTTCTTATCCCGTTGAAATAATAAATATTTTACTCGTGATTTATTGGATTTCAGTTTGTTGAAAAGATCCTCCAAACAAATGAAGTTTTAATGGCAACAAAAGCCAGCCGCAGCGCATTACAAAATATAAACAGCAGCGGAGGCCGTTCAACAAAACCCACTTCGGATACGGCTGACATAAGGCCCAGCAATCTTCACCTCCTGAGGCCAGGGCCCTTGGGAGAGGGTCACAAGCCCAGTATCATGGGCTTGAGTCCTCTGGATGCTGAAGGCTGCAAGAAGGAGTTTTGAAGAGACCGGTCGAGGCCTTGAGCTGTTCAGGACAAGATTTGCTGAGGGATTTGTTCCTCGGTAGGAAGAATATATAGGAAAATATATGAGGCAATCACAGCTTCTTCCCCTTTTTGATAGTTTTCCCTTAATTTCCCTTAATTCTCTTGCATCTTGCCTGAGACAGATGCAGATGAGACGTGCCTTTGATGATGGTACATGGCTACAGCCCTACCCGGGGATATCTCCTGTTAGCCCGTGGATATCAGCTGATAACTCTGTCCTGCAGCCATCTGACCAGTCCCCTCTGCCCAGTGCAGTATCTGGTGTAAGGCTCGTTCAAGGTTTTTATTTCAAACTCAGCTCATGGGAGGTGACAGCCACACTGAGCTCTCCTCAGAACCCAGCAGGCCAGCAGTGGCCTTCTTGAACCTGAGTGGTGGTTTCCAGACCAGAGACAACCTGGTCTCAGAAGATGTTCCTAGTGCTAATGGACTCAGGCAGCATCTCCTTTACAGGGGCAAAATGCAATGGAAATGTTCGAGGAGGCTCCTCAAGCCGTGGAAGCTAAACCAGACCACATGAGAGACTGGAGGCTCCTGCCTGAGCGATAAAACACGGTTTTCCTTGACAGCAAACACAGCAAAGCCAAAGCAGAAGGATACTAAGAAGAGCTATCCATCAGCACAACTCCCTTCTGCCAAGCCCAGTCCGAGGATGTTTTTCTGCTGCACAAATCCTAGGGTCTCATCTATCCACAGCTTGTTCCTAACTCTTAGATGCTACCTAAAAACAGCCTTGACGAGTGCACAGCCGGGATTGCCACCTTCTATTCAAACAGGGAAAGCGTGGACAAGTAATGTGTTCCAGAGCCTGGAAATCAGGATGTTTTGATTTGTGATAAAGTACAAAACATGTGCGAGTGACCAAAGACACCCTGCCTGAGTCTTTCAAGAAATAAGTGATTCAAGACATTTTACCATAACAGCAAGAGTTTACTGTCAATAAACCATTGTTTACTGTCTACACAAGAGCTGTGGCTACTACTTTATTCAAACATTCCTATTTTGTCTACTTAATCCATTCCAAGTGACTGCGTGACTGCAAACAACTTCCCTTTCAACAGTCAGGGATGCCTGGGAAAGGGTCCTCCTGTCTGCCTGGATCCAAACAGCACCTTGACTTCCCAGCACAGCCGGGGCTCCTGTCCCACGTGTGCATTGACCGCAACAGCCACTTCTTCCCTGCTCCCTTCCCACTCTCCCAGCTCGTAGGACAACCAGCAGATTTCGTACACCTCTTGGCTGAGGCTGTGAGATGAAGCCGACCTTCTGGGAACATGGCCACTGCCAGCTCATGGAGCCTTCTTACTTCATCTTGTTGCTGGAGACCCCGAGCTAAGCCCTTAGAGTACCACTATGGTTCAGACAGATGCCAAATATTTTGAAAACACTGAGTTTCAATCACCAAAAAATATATATAATAATAATCCATAAAGCCCACAACAATTGACAGCCAAAAGTTAGTTCTACTCCAACCTGTGGGCTCATCATGAAAGAGGCTGACTGCACTGGAAGAAGTCGTCATCCAGTTGACTGTAAACTGCACACCACACACTCACAATCAGATTTATTTCATGATTTAGAAAATGTAATCGCTTAGTGATTGCATTACTTAGCACCATGCTGTGTTGTGTACTGAAAGACACCATAATTAAACTACAGCAGACCGTAATTGCTCCAGGAATGAATGATGTCAGGAGCATAAAGTGGCCAACATGGATTTGCAAGAGATCATGCAATGATTGCTGGAGGGTAAAAGCATTTGTTTGTTTTTATCCTGAGCATCTTAATTTCATTTGTAACTGAAAATCAGAACTCTGTTCAGGTTAAGGAGGAAGTAAGCAAGGAGATGAGGCAGGGCTCAAATGGGATAATAAAAATAATCAGTGATAATGACAGAAAAAAAAAAAAAGTACAAAATAAAATCTAAATACATTCACTGAGGAGGCTGCAGACATAACCAGAAACATCTCGAGGTTCTGCAGTGAACAATCCCCCACTGGTAAAGAGCCTAACCCAAAGCCCATGGAACTCGAGGTCTTTCCACTGACTTTGTTGTTTGTGAGTGCATGACAAGCAAAACCTTTCCCACTGCAGACTGTCTGCCACAAAATCTTGTCTGTTTCCTTACACATTTTCCACTGTTCTTAATAAAGCCATTTTCTTGCATTATGTTAATATTTAATAAAAAAAAAAAAAAAAGAAAAAGAAAAAGAAGAAAAAAAAAAGAAAGAAAAGAGAAACCCTTCATAAATACGCAATCAACCCTGAGGTAATTTTCCTAAAATAATTTTTTTAAATAAACTGCTCTGTACAAACTTCAGTCACTTCAAAATGCACTTTGAAACTGAAGACTGTGGAAAAGTTAAAGAAGTGATTGCTGATAAATAGTTCCATATGATTTATTGAATATAATATCCTTCCCTAGATGTTTTTTCAGATCTTAGGACACGGACATTTCACTCGCAGAGATGTGTGCTAAGGTTTAATAAGATTTTTATATGCTAAAGAACTTCCTCCAGTTCCAAAACACTCTGTACCTACTCAGCATCACCAGTACTCTCTTAAATAGAAATATCCGTTAGGATGAAAGTGAATTAAATCGGTGGAGTTGTATAAAAATGACTTCTATAAAACATTTGAAATGCACCTCTTCACAGACAGAGCAGGGCTGAGGGTCGTTTTTGGTTAGGCTGTGGCAACACCCAAAGGCTTATCAGATGCTCTGCTTAATTCCACTGATTTTTTTCCTGGGGTCTGAAGGAGAACAAAAGTTGTCACTGCTTTACAGAAGCATCAAATAGATAATATTTTATTATCTATTGCTGACCATTGCCATACACCGGAGCATAAGGGCTCCAAACCCAATTTATTTAGGACACATGCAAGTGATCACAGGCCTGATGTCGTCTCTTTGGATGCACGGTAGCTTGGCAGGGTGAAACCACGCTTGTGCTAATCCACCTTCTTACACAGCAGTGGGTCTGGCCAGGATCCCCAGCCCCGCTCAGGCAGGAACAGGCAGATCCATCTGTATCCGACTGTGCAGATGTGGGCTCAGATGTCTTCAGAGTGCTTGAACGGACAGAAAAGGTGCTCCTTTCCAAAACCCACAGCAGGGAAATGGCTGGGCTGAGCTCTCTAGAGGTATAAACAGGAAACAAGCTCTTCACTCTCAAGTGGCTCAGTGAAAAATATCCAGAAGTGGCAGTAACGCCCCGTTCGCCTGCAGCTAGAGTATGCCAGAAGTTCAGGTGAGAATAGAGCAAAGCCTTGGATGCTGAAGGCTGACCCTGAGCAGAATGGGGCATGAGAGCTCCAGGCTACCCAGCCAACTGATCGGGCCAAAGGAGTGAAACACCAGTTGTTCAGGAGGGCTAAACCAGAAAAGTGGGAAGCAAAATACTGTAAATGGTCACCCGAGATCCTCCAGAACTAAGGACAGCATGAAAAAGCCTTCTATAAGAAGTTAAGATAAAGATGTATTGGATAGGGGACCAAACCACGTTGTCCCATCGTGGTGCACATCCCTACAAACGCACTTGAAGGCCCTAGGTGTCCCAGGAGACTCCGCACTTTCCTACCAAACGCTCCTCCAGCTGCAAGTGGAGTGAGCAGGACATGGACCCTACTGATCTGAGAGGTGAGGAAGATGCCAGAGGAGTACGAACATGTGGGGCTCACTCATGTGTTTTGTGTTCTGTTTGTTATAGGAAAGAAGGGCTGCGTGTGGGTGGGCTGAGAGCCCCCCACTCACACAATGTGGAAACAATAAATCACGGGCAGCCCTGGAGAGCCACCTGTGATTTCTGGTTGTAAAAAGCCCTCCTTCCCCTCTGGAACAACCTCTAGCTCTGCCCTCCCACCTTATCAAGCTTCTTGGGAAGGGTCTCACAACCACGAGCAGCCACTGGGTCCATGCGACAACTGGTGAATCTCTCAGGTCTGATCTTGCCTGGATGATGTGGTTTTACTCCCAGTTCCATGCACGCTTTGTTCCCTGACCACTACACCACTAGAGCTTGCCTTGGCTAGCCCAAATTCCCACCACAACTCAGCTAGCTTTCAGCACACCAGCTCTGCTCCACCGACTACGACGGGCTTCCTTAGCGCTGGCAGGCAGCTGTTGTCTCACATCTCCTTGGTACTTTTTACCTTATTCTGTTTTCCACATTTCTCTTTCCTCCCAGGATTTCCCAGTGGGGACTTCTGAAAGCCCATTTTGCCCAGAACTCAGGACGGAGCAGGGAGGAGAGGAAGATGGCAAAGGTCATTGGTCCCACGATGGCTAAACACATACACTTCAGACACTGGTTTCTTCAACTCCTCAGCCGTTCCCCCATCCTCTGGAAAGGGGTCACTGTGTTGATTTATAAACTTAGGGAACCAAATGCCTCTTGCAGACCTGGTGAGTAAACACGCCAACCTCCATAGTAGCCTTGTACAGCTCCATATGGCAAGCAGAGCTTCACAAAGGCTTTTGTCCACATTTCCCATCAGTCAGACTCTACAAAGACAAATGACTACATCCAAACTGTGGCCGAGGTTACCTTATCAGTGACCCCCAGCCTCTGGCCTTGCTTCAGTAGGCCCTAGAGATCTCGGAGTGTCCATTCCCAGCCACACACAGATACACTCCCCTGCCAGGCCTTCTGCCCTGGTAAACATTTCGGTCCTTTTCCCTGGGAAACTGGGGCTGTGGAGCACAGAATTAACTACAGTCCTTGTCTCAGGGCATCCCCAGTGTCAGTAGAGGGAGAGTATTAACCTGAAACTAGACATTTTCCGCTTTTCTCTCTACTGGAGACTTTTCTAAGTTTTGGTCCCAATGCCCAAGGAGAATGGCATCGCACCACCTCCATCACCGAGACAAGCATGGCACAGACAAGTTACTCCAGCCTGGGACCAGCAACATCCATCTCATGCACTGTTACCATCTGTAACAACCTTCACTTCTCTTTCCCTTCTGCCTGCCTCAGTAAATGCCCAGAGTGGGTTACTGCTGGCAGATACAACTGCACTCTCTGTTATCTTTACGGACGTGAAATATGTGCTGCTATGTTTGCAATTATGAATGCTTAAATGAAATCTTAATTGCAAGAAAAAATATTTTCAGTCATATTTACATTACCAAGAATGAGTAATGAAAATTCATATTGTCAGATGTCAGAGGTTTTGTTGTTGCTGTTGTTACTTTTTTCTTGAGAGTAATAACTGAAGCTATTTATACAAAAAATTCACACTACATTGTCTCTTTTGCTCCATTATTTTTGGCAACACAAAGCCAACAAGCTAAGCTCAGCCTTAGCCACAAAAGAGTTAATTTAAAGAATAACAGTGGGAGCCATGCTCTTCTCAAAGGGATATTTATTTGGTTTTAAAGAACTCGTTCTTCATGCAAAGAAAATGAAGGTTGGAACCAGAAGAGAAACATCTGCCTCCTCCAAAGTTATGAGAAACTGTGTTGCACATTCCTAACCTTTCTCCTGTCCTTTTGGCTAAAAATCAATTACTTTTTTTTTAAGGTAACATACACATCTGGGCAACTGGGCAACCAGCAAATAAAAATCACTCTTCAGAACTAAACACAAATAAGATTAGCTAAAAAAGAAAGGGTAGGATGTATTGACACGTCTGGGAAGAAATATTTTCAGTTACCAGACAGAATTCTTTCTGATCCTTTCTGGTCTTCAAGATCTGAAGAAGGTAATGCATGACTGCAGCAGACAACTAATGGCTTTTTTTTCTTTGAAACACTTTTGACATACCTCCCCCTTCCATTTCTCTACATGAAAATGCTTAGCAAAATGTGTGTTCCTTTGAGATTGCCATTTATCTTATCAAAAGAAGCAAAAACAGAGATTTAAAATGATTATCCCTTTCTGATAGGACACTGGAGGTGCACATGTCACTCTTAGTCCCAACAACACAGGTCTGAGTCTTGGGATATTTGGGCTGATGTGTCCAAGCAGTCAGATATAACACAAGAAATATCACAAGAAATATGGAGGAAACTGGGCATGAGCTGAAATATGGGTTACTAAATTGTACAGCCCTCGAAATTTTGTCAGGGAAAAAGTAGAAAAAAAGATAGGGCAAAACTACACAATTGTCAAGAAATTCTAGTATATCCAAAATGTATTACCAGAATATTTTTATGCTTTGAATAATACAAACTGATGGATTTTTTCATTTAATGAAACTGCTTCTCCATTATTTTTTTCAGCCTTCTTTCCTAACTGTCTGCTTATTTACAGGCGGTTTTCCTGACTGGCTGAATACAACTGTAAAAACATCAGACTAAAGCACTTAAAGACACCAAATAATGCTTCTGAGCACAGGTAGCTTTACAGAGTCCAGAAGGAAATGGCTGAAAGCTAAAATGTTT
Source organism: Anas acuta (assembly GCF_963932015.1). NCBI lineage: Eukaryota > Metazoa > Chordata > Aves > Anseriformes > Anatidae > Anas > Anas acuta. The sequence continues at coordinate 5,205,299 of NC_088986.1, forward strand.
GGTTTATTCTGCAGGAGTGGGGCATAATGAAAACAGATGGAAACAATTTGGATGGCAAGCTTCTCTTATACATCTCAACATCTCCCTAACCTCAGCATTCACCTTGAGTACAAATTGCCCCAGCAACTTGCAGCCCCGGATTAAGAAACTATTGCTTATTTAAATACAGATTTGCTGGGGATATCCACAGGAAATTTGAGGAGCTACTTACTGAATGCAGACCATTGTTTGCATTACAGTAGCACTCAGAAGACGCCAGCAAATCAAGCACAGCGTGCACGGTACTGTACAAATTTTGGAGGTACCCTCCCTAGCTCAAATTGCCATAGTTTTCCACTATTACTGCATTTCCAAAGTGTTAGGAGTTCCTTTGGAGTTCCTGTTGGGTTGAAAAAATCTACTTTTTACCCTGAACCTGTCCTAGCCCCTAGAAATGGGGGCTGGAGCAGCTGGGCAGCTGCGGGCACAGAGGTGAGCGTGACTGGCCCAAGGTCAGACAGGCGATCTGTGCCTGAGCCAGGAGTAAATCCACGTCTCTGGCACCAAAGCCCATGTCACAACCGAACCCAGCCTTTCTCTCTGATCTTGCTTCTCCCTTGCTCACATAAATATTTGCATGGCTAGAATGAAACCACATTGCATTTTTTCCCCTTAGGAAAAACAACAAGTACTTAAAATATTCCTGTACCTTCCCCCCCTCCTTTTCAAGGAGTCGGAGGGGGGAATATATTTTTATTTTTCTTGGCAAGGAAGAAAAGGAGAAGGCCCAGGTGGAGTCAGGCTCCCCGAGAGCCCTTTGTTCTCCAGCTCTGCCTGCATTGCCATCGCTGCTGGACAGCACGGGCACAGCCACAGCAGCTCGAAATCCCAGCTCAGGTGAGGGCACCAGCAGCATGGAGATGTTTGTAAGCGAGTCAGCTGAGCATTTCCATGGGAACGTTGCATAATCCATGCTGGAATACCTGGGCTGGGTTGCCTGAAGTTGACCCAGGTCTGGTTACAGTGCAAGCACACACTGGGTGCATGAAGCAGGATCCTCACAGGGGCTGAACGTGATTAACCCAGGCCTCTCTGCCCTGCGAACAAACTACTCCCTTCACAAACCGGGTCATCTCTGGCTGTCAGAGGAATTTCACCTGCTTGTGCCAGCAGTGCTCTCAGCTCCAAGAAAAGCACCACAACTTGTTCACATCCTCACATAGCAGCAAAACTCCTCACTGGGCGCCGGGCCCAGCAGGCCGCTCTCTGGGGACGATGGCAGGCAACTCTATGGGGACGATGGCAGGTCCCTCTCTGGGGATGAGAGCAGGCACCTCTCTGGGGACGATGGCAGGCCACTTTTGGGGGACGATGGCTGCTCACTGCCACAGCCATCACCCCGTTCCCTCGCTGTGCGGTGAGGCACGAGGGCAGCTTCACGCCTGCCGGCCTGCGAGGGTGCAAAACGGGGAGGGGAAGGCGTGTGTGTCTTCAATATGTTTGCCCGTTTTGAGTCTTTATTCCTAACATGTGTTTCTCCTTTCATGCAAAACGTGGCTCTTCTGTTTTCTGTCTCCTTGATTTCATTTTAAAGCGCAGTATTTTTATGGCATGAGGAGATAAAGATACGAGGAGGGGAGGGAAAGTGGTACAAAAAGCAATTAAGTCTGGTGGCTGGTTATTGTAATGCACGAAGAAACAACCAAAACCATTCCTTTGAAAAAGGGGCCACTTCTTCTGCTGATATGCACTGGGTTTTCACAGCTCCCATTAACATGACTGGAAACTATCCAGGTAAAACTCTCGTCTCAGTCAAAGATTAGGCTATCGTGTCTGAGATGAATGGAAACTTTTCAAAGGAAGAACCAGCATCATTCCTGGATCCATCTACCCTCGTCAGCCATTTATTTAACCCATATTTGTGCTCCAAACTTCTTGTATTAATACAGGAAGGCTCATAACTGAGGCAATAAACTGCTTTAATGAGCTTTACTAAGCACATCTATTCCAAAAGGCCGAGCAGGAATAAGTACAGGGAGAGTCTAGAAGTTCTGCCCTGGACTGAATGGATTGCATGGCTTGGCCTTTAGGAAAAAATGTTGGAGGTTTCCGAGTGCAGGAAGTTCGCATCTGCCAGTTGATCCAAGCCCTGGGGTAGTAAATGGCACAACGCTTTGAGCTGCCCTACGCATCTGATCCTGCAGAAGTCCCCCCAGTTTGAATTAAACCAGTTTTGGCGGAAATAGAAAATTCCCAGCCCCCCCAAAAATTGTATGAACTGTGCATCATATGGAGGAACTCGAACTGCAAAATGTGTTTGGCTTTTTCCAGGGAAAGCGCTGCAGCCCGGGTGTGTGTGCGATATCTTATGCCTCCGCAGCACAGATTCCTCTTGCCCAGCTGCAGGCAGCTCCCCCAGAGAGCACACACCTGTATCTGCACTCCTAACTCTGCCTGCCCCAGCCCCTGACACCTTGACTTACCTTCACAACGTGCCGTGCCGAGCCATCCTGCCTCCATCGGGGCAGGAGGACAGCAGCCCTGCCACCAGTGCTTCCCCAAGAGGTGGCACCAAGCACCTCTTGGTGCTCCGAAATCACCCTGAGCCAGGGGTCTGCTGGTGCAGAACTTAACGCGAGCTGGGACTATTTTCCGTACTAATTTCTGTCATAATGTTAAAACAAACTATTTCCGGACTGCAATTATTGCACCTCATAGAGGAATGGTAAGATGCTGAAATTAAGAAAATGCTCGAGTGCGTTTAATTGCTAGCAGATACCTTTAAACTTGCGGTTAGGAAACTGCCAGCCGTTCCTGAAGCGTGTGCCCCACCAGTCAGTTTCACTCCGAAGCATTTGCAGAATCTGCTGATCCATAAAATGTACCATTGGAGAAGGTTTGTTTTGGCAGAGGTCTCAGTTTTGTCCAGCAAACTAATGGTGTCCGTTAACACACCATTACATACATCGTTAACATACTTGGCAACTGGGATTTCCCCTCAAGAATAAAGAAATCGTGTGTAAATCATAATTATTGTCCGCCTGGCAGTATCAATCATCACATACAAGGCACTTGTTCTCATTCTCCACCCCCAAAACGTTCTCTGCTCTGTCTTTGCACATGGCGTTTATTAGGAAATCACCAGCCAAGCCCCGTGCCCCGTTAGTTTACAGGGTCCCCACCAGGAACGCAGAGCCACTGAGAAACAGTTTCCATCAGGCTAATAACAATCTACAGCATGATGAATAACAGGCAGGGATTATCTAGGGAGCGGTCCTTGCCCTTAACATGCAATTCTTCCCAACAGCCACTAAACCTGTTTCTTTCGCTCTGTAGAAGTCTTGGGAAAACAAACAAATGCAAATTAAGTAATGACTAAAAAAGCCTCCTCTGTAACCTAGGGGAACAGCGGTGATGGGCATGCACTCCCCTTCCTGGTTTTTGAACACTCTTCCCTGTATTATTCCAGGTCCTGTTCAGCTGGGCAGATACAGATCCGGCTTTTTTTTCTTTATTTAGACTGTAGGCTCTTTTGGGGTACCTTTGGGGCAACCTTGCAAAGCTGGCTCTTTTTACAGCACCAGATTTTTGAAGGAGTTCAGCTCCCCACCGTGGCACCCAAGCTGCTCTCTGGGCTTTCAGCAGAGCTCAGGGCTGGTGCTCTGAAGCTTTACTGAGAGCCTGGCTCCACAAAAGGCATCCAAGAGGTGACAGCGAAAACTGGTCCTTCTTTAGGGGTGTATGCAGGAGGTTTTGGTCCCTGCTCTCAGAACAGAAAGCTGGAACTGCTGGAACTGCTGGGTGAGATGTCATTCCTTGAGCTGACGCATCTAATCACGTAACAAAGATTTTCTCACACCCCAAATCACTCTCAAACCTGCAGCAAGAGAGATTGGCACTACAGACAAGGAAAAAAAAATGAACTGTGCAGCTTGTACAAACCAGGGAATCCCACTCGCTGCAGTTTTTCAGGAACAGGACAGAGAAGCAACGTCAGACACCTCCTAGAGCTGACACGGCGGTGGGGCTGCGATGGTCTGGCTAACCTCAAGTTCCTGTTTTCTAGGATTTGATCATTTCCACTCTCTAATAGGAAACGGCATTATTTTCAAATGGGCGAGTCACCGCCTCGCTCCTCCTTTACTTGCCAGGAGGGGACAGATCAGCGTTCACAATATGCTACGAAACAGCATTCACAGCATGTGCCTGCCAGACCCTGGCCTTCACGGAGGAAGGTGAAGGAACCTGAATTCACCATCTCTGCCACCTGTGCATTTGTTAGGAGAGAAGCTCCCACCCGAATTCACTCTCCTCCCCCCTGCACCTCTCCTCGCAGTGCAATGGTAGGAAGTTGGACACAGTACCTAGTTAGGAAAACAAAACAAGGAACAGGGAATTTACACTAGAAAGATAAAATCTCTTTCACTTTTGCAGCTTGAGAGTCTCATGACAGTAAAGAATATATTTTTTTCTGCGTTTGCATTTACACTTCATCTCTGATTCCTTCCCAGTACTCCCACCCTGTAGTGCTTATACACAGACTCCAACTGTAGTCTGTAGTATTTTCAGGCCTTGCTGGAAGTCTGCAGTCTATTTTCCAAGCTCGTAAATCTCAAGAGAAGTGTTTCATTATTCTGTCCAGGCAGTGTGGAATATCTGAGCCATAGATCCTCACGGATGTTTCATTTCTGGGCCATTCCACAGACAGGCAACATTTTGCATTTCAGAAGTGCCCTTAAATTCTTTCACCAGCCCATTCCTCTTCAAACAAGTTGGAACTGAAAATTACTCTTTCAAGTCCAGAACGATAAATTGCAACCTCCACATTCCTGCCTGAAGGGAGCATTTTTCCTCTTCTCTTCAAGCATTTTGACTTGTAGGTAGAGGAGGACAAAAGCCATGCCCTCCTCCAGCAAATTCAGGACACCAGGAGCTGAAGTGAACAGCTTTTACAGAGATCTGTAGTGCTTAAGAGTACGGCGCATGGTCTTCTTCAACAAAAAGCAGCATTGCTCCTGGCACCTTCATCCATTCGTGTACAGATCTAAATTAGCCTTGTGTTTGGTAGTTCAGGACTACCTCACCTAGGCACATGAGTTGGTGAGATCCTTTAATACTTTTATGTATGTGCAAAGAATATTACATCAGCTTTGTTATTAAGCCATCTGGAAAATGTAAGCTGCGTTTTAGGAGTGACTGTATGAATTCAAGAGTCTGTCCAAATGCACTACATTTCCAAACTATTCTCACTTAAGCAAACAAAGGAGACAAGCAAAATAATACCTCTGAGAAAAAAAGCTCTTGTTCCTGACCTAAAAATCATGGGGATTGTGGCTTTGGGCAAAGAAGTCCAACAAGTTGGTGCAGAAGCCAGACTCCTTGTTGCATTGCCTGAAGAAAGTGGAGATGCAGCAATTCGCAGTGCCATTTCACTCAAAAAGGAAGCCAGGGAGACAAGCATCCGCTTTTATGTCCCTTCTGCAGAGCTTCTGTCAGAAGAAGCAAAGTAGGGGCAAGCCGGGTTACTCCATTAGGACAAATAATCAAGAAATAGATGAAGATGTGCCTCACCACCTCACCTTTTCGATGTGCCTTTGAAGAGAAGGGTAGGTCTATACTGAAAGATGAAGTCTTTGGCCTTAAGTAATTAATGAAAACATAACTGATAATTCAAACCTGCCATGGGGCAAGTTTGAAGGATGGTTGTCCCAAATGGTTTCATCATGTTCAAAAGCTACTGCCAGGAACATGGATATTTTTTTCCTATGCTTGTTGGTTGCTCTGCATTTAAAACATCTCTGTATGTTTGTTTTTCTTCCTGTCTCTTGTGGTTGCTTTGTAAACATCTGGGCCGGTTTTTTAGTCCTTTGTACAAGAAGTGTGTGTGTGTGTTAGTTTTGCCAGCAGCTCTTATGTAATGTTTGTGGGGATGAAGGAATTGGTTAAACCAGCTCCTTAAAAAGGGCCACCCCAACCCAAACCAATTATGGGAATATCTCGTGAAATGTCCTCTTCCCCCTTCCATAACACATCATCAGTTTTCCCAATTAGCTCAAAAACAGAGCCCTCCCTTTCGGTAGCAATTACTCATTATGACATCTATTTCTTGCAATCCCAGCTTTTTGCTGAGTTTCGTGGCAGTTTTGTGTCACCAAAGGACACCTATGCAGCTCCAGTCTAAAGGAATTGATTCATCTGTAGTGCACAGAGGAGTACATTTCCCAAGAATGAGGTCCATATATATCTTCCTCACTAGTAGGCAACACCCTAACTCAGCATAAAAATGTTAACTCCTCCTAGTAGCATAAGAGCAAAACTTTAAACAGCCAGAAAATAAATTGTTCAACCATTTTTTCCTACAACAGATATGAAGGGTTATTTGACAGTCAAGATCCTAATTCTTTTAAACTCCTTTTAAACTCCTTTGAAAGTCCCAGCAGCTAGATAGCTGGAAGTTGCCTCTCCCCCAGTAAGTGAAGAGCTTCAGAGCTTTTAAGACCAAATGAAACATTTTGTCTGTCAAAATCTACTTTCCTGTACGATCCACACCATAGGTTTTCACCCAACAATTCCCACTGCAAACTGAAGAATTTTGGTTTATCTGTCACAAGTTTTCAACCAAAATCTGGTTTGACTGGGACCTCCCGTGTTGCAGAGATCCAGCCCATCGTGCCCTGCACCCCTCTGCTGATCCCTGTCCCCTGCTTGAGATGAGAGCTGCATCATTTCCTACCCAAGCTGAGAGCCAACCTCTGTTGGGAGGTTAAAGTGAGCTCGAATGTTAAGCAGGACCCCTCGCCTCTTTCCCCTCATACCCCAAATGGACCAAAAGAAGAGGAGAAGACAGATATAATGGGAGGAGACTGGGATAAGAGATTGGGATGCTGGGACAGAAAACTCTGCAGGAGAAGGTAAGCTGAACACGCCAAGAGCAGAGGTGTTATGGTACTATGTGGCTTATATGCTAAAATTCCTTAATGGGCTCCTCTCTTTAGGAAAAAAGAAATCTTATTTCATAGGCTTTCATGATTACAGGCAGCCCCCCCAACCCTACACTGCCACATTTAAAAATACCCCCACAAAACTCAATCTTCTTAATTTACTTGTTCACAAATTGGAACAAGCTGCACTTTCTAAACAAATATTGTCTGTTTTTTCCCTTCCCAACAACTGAGTTCATGTAACATATTATCTGAACCAAATGGGTTTACAGTTTCCCATTCTTATTCCCTCACCAGTAAGACGACCACAGCAAAGAGAGACCACATTCAATACCAGCAGTGCACCTACAGAAGAATGTGAGTAAATGCAGTTTACTCCACCTGGAATAAAGATCTTGGGTCTTTCTCCCCATATTTTATTTACAAATAGACCATTTATCAGTACCTGATACAGCCCTGCTTCTCAGGAGTTTTACATACTTCCATTTTGCTTCCACATCCTAAGCATTAGCCAGACAAATGCACTTTTAGGGAAAGGACAGGATTTTTACATGGCCTGATCTCAGAGGACAGGTGTGGACACACAGGGATCTGAGACAAACCAATGGTTATCCAGGTACAGGCGCCCTTCAGACAGCACAGCATTTTGCATCTTTGCTCTCTCCCTATGTCTGTGGTTGCAATTTTGTCTAGATACATGAAGAAGAAAGCAAAACACGGAGAAAAAAATTCTTCATCAAGAAAATGTTATATCAGGAAGGAAAATGATAGAGCGTGTCAGTCCTGACCTGATCTTCCTTGAGGTCACACAAAATCTTGAGCTTTGTTCTAGGTCATCAATGTGATGCAAGAGATCAGTTCTGGTGCTGCTTTCTCCGATTATGTCCATTTCTAAACCCAAAGAAAAAAACAAAGAAACAAAAGTAGGGTTATAGTTTGGACTTTGTATTCATAATACAGAAGTTTTAATAAGAGAAAGATGCTCTTTCCACTAGAAACGTGATTATCTATCCCTTAAAAACTCCAAAAGAAGCATCCCATGGTCTTTCATAGGCTGCATCCGAAGATCCCAGAGGCTTGATTCTTTCCTCTGACATTCATTCACAGCATACACATCTAGTATAAACTGGATCAACCCTTCACCTGAATCTTTCTCTGCACAGGGAAGAGCCTGGCATTTCCTTCCATAACACACACAAAAGTCTGAGATCAACAGAATTTGTAGGAAAATAAGGCTGCAACCAATATCCTAGCCAACAAACAGGGGATGCCAATAAAAGACTATATGACTTCTGAGAATAAAAACACATCATCTACCAAAAGGGATGTAAAAGCATATTGGCAAAGACCACACAAGACTAAGACAGCAAATATTGCAAGAGAACAACCCCACCCACAATGCCTCGTCTTGTTCATACCACAGATGTCAGCAGGTGAGAGTGACAAACATACTGTTGTAACTCCGATGATGGAGATTCTCACCCTGTTTTAAAAAACCTTGGATGATAAACATAAAGGCTGGCAAACATCCCATCAGTGACCCCTGCAGAACTCCAACCCCAGGTAGCAGAAGGTTAGAAAAACATCCCTTTACAATCACTGGCTAAGGCTGATCTGATAAACGACCATTACTTTCCATACTGAAGGCACATGACAAATCCAGAACTGCAGGCTGGTTTGATGATGACTTGATCTGGTCACAAACTGCTGCATCACTTGGGAGAAAAAGGAAGAAAGGAAGAAGGAAAGAAAGAGAGAAAGAGAGAAAAAATGAGAGAATGAGAGAATGAGGGGGGGGAGAAAAAAAAGAAAGAAAAAGAAAGAAAGAAAGAAAGAAAGAAAGAAAGAAAGAAAGAAAGAAAGAAAGAAAGAAAGAAAGAAAGAAAGAAAGAAAGAAAAGAAAGAAAGAAAGAAAGAAAAGAGAAAGAAAGAAAGAAAGAAAGAAAGAAGAAAGAAAGAAAGAAAGAAAGAAAGAAAGAAAGAAAGAAAGAAAGAAAAGAAAGAAAGAGAGAAAGAAAGAAAAGAAAGAAAAGAGAAAGAAAAGAGAAAGAAAGAAGGAAGGAAGGAAGGAAGGAAGGAAGGAAGGAAGGAAGGAAGGAAGGAAGGAAGGAAGGAAGGAAGGAAGGAAAGAAAGAAAGAAAGAAAGAAAGAAGAAAGAAAGAAGAAAGAAAGAAAGAAAAGAAAGAAAGAAAGAAAAGAAAGAAAGAAGAAGAAAGAAAGAAAGAAAGAAAGAAAGAAGAAGAAAGAAAGTAGGAAGGAAGGAAGAAGGAAGAAAGAGAAAGAAGAAAGAGAAAGAAAGAAAGAAAGAAAGAAAGAAAGAAAGAAAGAAAGAAAGAAGAAAGAAAGAAAGAAGAAAGAAGAGGAAGGAAGGAAGGAGGAAGGAAGAAAGAGAAAGAAAGAAAGAGAAAGAAAGAAAGAAAGAAAGAAAGAAAGAAAGAAGAAAGAAGAAAGAAAGAAAGAAAGAAAGAAAGAAAGAAAGAAAGAAAGAAAGAAAGAAAGAAAGAAAAAGAAAAGAAAGAAAAGAAAGAAAAGAAAGAAGGAAGGAAGGAAGGAAGAAGGAAGGAAGGAAGGAAGGAAGGAAGGAAGGAAGGAAGGAAGGAAGGAAGGAAGGAAAGAAGAAGAAAGAAAGAAAGAAAGAAAGAAAGAAAGAAGAAAGAAAGAAGAAAGAAAGAAAGAAAGAAAGAAAGAAAAAGAGAGAAAGAAAAAGAAAAAAGAAAAGAAAGAAGCCATCAAAAGGGCTAAATATAAAGCAAACAAGAAAAATGTTAAAATAATCTACAGGAAATTAAAGAGCTGCTAAAACTGAAGAATTGAGGGTTGGAGAGTGATGGTCAAAATGCAAAGCAATGGTCTTGCATATTGGCCACAGGGGGTCACAGCTCAGCGGTATGATGCACAAGAATCATGAGGAGGTATACAGACAAGTGCCCAGTTGCAACAGTAAAATGCCAGCTCTTCTGTTTGTGTTTCCAGATTTGACAATATCTGGAGGAACTAAATTTCATTTTTGTCCACCTCTGAAGCTTTCCAGAACAGAACAAACATTGCTTGTTCAGGGTCTGGAGTATGTCTACAGCTCCAGAAATGAAAAGAAATGAAATGGGTCCAGAGCTAAGGGAATAAGATTTCCAAGTTTGCTAGTGGGAGAAGAATTATGAAATTCCAAAATGTAATGCTTCTAAGCTTACTTTTAGGCTGAAACGTGAATTTCAATAATTTCCCGTAACAACCAATTACAGGTTATTTTAGAAAAAAAAAATAATCTTTAATTGGATCTTTTGTACAAAAACTCTGTTCCCACAGTAGAGCTTGGTTTATCGAGAGCCAAGTGACTGCTGAACCAAACACGTGGATTATGATGAGAGGTCTGACTCAATAACTTGCCAGAGCTGATCGTATTAGCACGGTTCTTTCACATGCTGCGGACCCCAGGCACGGCCTCAAATGTTCGCAAAGAGACCTAGCACCTGGGACAGCTCACACGGAGCCATTCACACGGACACAGCTTCTTTTCTCCTGATGGAGACACCAGGCCTCTGCTAATCCTCCACCATCCAGCGTGGCTCTCTGAGTCACTCCTGATTTACACGGGCGCATCTTTGGCCAAGAAACATCATGACCGTGCAGTGTAACGGAACGAATCTGGCCAGAGGTAACTGAATAAAACATGACTTCAGACAGAGTCCCTCTTGGCTTTGCACTGTCACGCAGCCAAGGCTACAGCCTGTAGCTGCATGAGGTGCATAGCTGAGATAAACAACCACTGGTGACACTCTAGGCCAGCTGAGGTAATAAATGAACATTGACCTCCATCACTATCTCAGATGAGTGGAAAATATTGGCTCAGTTGGCAACAAGTTTCCACGAGCTGACTTAGGATAACAGCCCATGCCCTGCCTTTTCTGTGTTTTCCATCAGATTTTTGAATAGCTTTTTGTTCCAGAAAACCTTTAAGCCACGTAACGTGCACAGAGCTCCAAGCCAGCCGAGCCAGAGCTCAGGTCAGGAATGCTCTGACCTTGATACAGGGCAGATAAGGTGGCTGGAGATTACTATTATTTGTTCCATGCCAAAACTAATCCTTCATGCTGTGCTTGCAAGGCAGGAACTCAGTGATAAGCAATGTTTACATGAAGTGCAAAAGGCTTTAATGTGAGGGCACAAACAGTGATTGGCACCTTTGTCTGATCCAGCACAGACGAGCTCCAGTGAGCTGGGAGGAACCGCTGCAAGACAGCTTGCCAGGAGGGGCACGATGTGCTCTCTGATGCTGTGGAAAGCCCAGCACGTGGATTTCCTGTTGATACCTGCTCTGGCACTCGGCAGCTGCAAAGCCATCAGTCACAGGCAAACTGCCCCCAGCCTGCAAAACAGGAGGTTAAACAGGTGGAGAGCTCAGCGAGGAGACAGGTGCACATGCACAAAAAGGGGAAAAAACACGCCGGAGGGCAAGGAGGGGAGCTCTGTTTGCCTCCCGCCAGAAACCTGCATGTCTCTGGAAACCAAACCAAGCCAGGAATTACTTTTCCATGCTGCAGTCTGATCTGCCTCTTTTCCCTTTCTTCCTCAAACCAGATACCAACTGCTGAAACACCAGCTTAGCCTAGACAAGCCTCCTGAGAAGTCACGTTGTCCCCCTGCCCTAAATGCCAAGCAGGACTGTGCAGAAGGGACACACATCCTCTGCTGATGTTCACCTGCTGCATGTATTGAGGTCTGCAAGCCAGGCAGTGGAAGAGTAAGGCCATTCAGAAGCAGCCAGACCTAGCTGGAGGGGTAAAAAGGCAGCCCATATCAAGAGAGCTGCAAAATGGTGTACCAGACACTGCAATATCAATGTGAGTAGTCCCGTACAAAGGGGCCTTTGAGATGAAAGAGCCAGGGTAGGGAATTTCTCAAACCCGGACCAAAGTGTCTTTCCAATTCCCAGGCAGCCCTTCAGATATTAAAAAGGGATGGGGTTTGCCTACAGGCTCATGGATTAGATGAGAGTTTCACTACATGGATAAGTTCAAGGACTACCTGCCCATATGCTCATACCTGCTCTGTGTAAAGCATTCATGCTACAGCGGTTGCCTAAACTGGATTCTGTGCCTGCCTCTTCTAAAATCTGTCAAGGATGGGAACATTTCCTGCAGATCGGGGCTTTCTTCTCATTCTGAAACCACAGAAACACAAATGTGAGCTTCCTTGGCACAGTTTCTTGGTTTGCCTCGCAGGAGATGGAGTAACCAAAGCAAATGAATCAGGAGCAAGATGAGTAAGTACATATCTATCCAGTTGAAAGCCATCTTAGAAAGCTGTTGGAGGGCAAAAAAGTACATTCTCCTGTATTGAATCAGGACATTACAACTACAAAGTGTTCCAAGCTAAACACATCCAAAAACTGTTTGACTCATGTTTCACATTTAATTCTATATCTCCGAAAAAGTTTACAAAAGCAAAGCTCGTCTGGACTAAACAACTGAACTGAATGAGGCACGTGACATTAGCTCAGGCTTCTCTGGCCAGCTTTCTAAATGAAGTGTTTGGAAATAAGAGAAACACATAGATTTGGGAGTGGGATGGATAAGAGATTTAGTTTCGCCTTTTATAACAGAGTCCTGTGTAAATCCAAAGGAGCCTGCAAAGTTTCAACAAGACATGCATTAAAAGCAGCAGCAGCTCTGTCCACATATAATAGAATTATTAAAAGCAAGGCAAAAGAGAAAGATTCAGCTCATTGCTGGAGGGCTGCCCAAAAGCCCACAGCTGTGATGTAGTGTTTGGACTTGAATCGTGTTAACAGGGCAATATAAATCTGCAGAGAGCAAGACAAAGTCTAAAGAGAGTAGACCTAGCCAAGAAGCCCCAAAACCTGGTCAGATTCAAGTGGTAGGTAGTTCAAAAGGGAAGTACTCAAAAACCTATTTCTATATAGTATAACGCTGGCTGTGCTCATAGTTTATTCCGAAGGTCACACACACTTCACGGTACCAGGGGAGCAAAATTTGAGTAATCAAGAGAATGGCATAGCAAAGTGCACTATAAAGACTTCATTTCCCTCACAGGTTCTACAAGGGGCAGTTCAGCTATTGGCAGTGATGATGTTATTTCTAATGTAAATATTTCACTTTCAGCACAGCTGAACTGGGAGGGATTATAGCAAGTAATGAATGAACCTCCAAATACCTCTCCAAGCCAAAAAAACAAGTGATGGCATGCAGAACTGAATCCTTCCAATCATGGAGAAAGAGATGGAGAGGATTTTGCATGACTTTTAGTAATTGCTACTTCCAAAACTGCCAGTGATGCCTTTTCCCACCCCTCTGTGGTCAAGGCAATTATTCTTCCAGGTTCTCACTCTTGGCCTGCACCTTCATTGTCAAGTCAATGGAGGAATGACAACATCCACCAGCTGCCTGGACAGTATCCAGCCTGGATTATTACAATGAGCTTGCATGAGAAACAGGATTAGAAAAGCAGCGAAAGTCTACTGATAAAGCTGCCCCATTTGTTTTGGTTCAAGATATTAAGATTGTTCAGTAAATACCTTGATACATGGGAGACTTCCCTGCACCCTGAACAGCTCCGTGGCATTTGATTAGCTTCTGCTTTATTGCAAAATCTGATAGCTGGGGGGTGATAGCTAGGTCAGATTCAGTGAAGGTTTTCTAGGTTTAGTATCTGTATTATTTTCTCTTCGGTGTACAAAGTATTCCTAGACATGATGGGGAAGGAAAGTGCTTTGTGTGGGATCTCACTGTTTAATTTGTGGCATATCATAATGTTCCTGTTCCTTGTAACAACATAAGCTAGTATTTATACTCCCTTAAATAAGGTTGAACCAGATGGGTTTGCATATTCACAAGTCTAGCAATGAAATATTCATTGTCGTAATTGCTTATATCACATCCATTTTGGTAAAAAGCTCTCCGGAGTATTCTTAGAAAAACTAAAAAGACCACCCTGCGCTGAAAATGCAGGGGATCGTTTGACTGCGCACACTGATTTCAGCTTGATGAATTTATGAATGAAATGGTGCAGCGTGACTGTTCATCCTCGAGTATGCAGAGAAGAGCAGAGAACATCCCCAGTGAGCAAGGAGTTTCCTTTAGAGCCGCAGGGCTACCTGTCCATTGAGTCCATAAAGGATCCATCCAAAAGAATAACCACTACTGCTCGCATCGGCGGACACGGGCACGCTAAAAGCTCTGAGACGGAAGGGCCACTTCAGGAAGGTGACAAATGGCAGAGTAGCAGGCAATGCAGTCTTACTTGCTATCATTATCATAATACGCCTGCCTCCCTGGCCTGCTTCGATAACTTCTGTGGTTTCGCTGATATCACGCACAGGCAGACCCTCAACTTGGGAACTACTCTTGTCTGTTCTCTTCTTCTGCCTTGTTCTTGTCTGTTTGCAAGCCCTTAGGAAAACAAATTCCGAGGAAAATCTGGACAGTCAGATGTGGAGAAAAGAAGATAGGCAGGAGAAGCCCGTTTTGAAGAAAACCAAAGACGGTGCTTGGCTGACCCAAAACCCTGGGGTAGGAATCTGCCAGGGCTCGCAGTTACAGGCCACTTTTGTGAGAGAGCAGGGAGATTTTCTGCTGTCCTCTGAAGCAAGGAGTTTTATGATCTGGAGGATCCTGTGATTGATGTGGGGTTTGTTCCGATGGAAGAAAAAAAAAATAATCTTTGGCTTCAGCCTTGTTTTTGGACATGAGGCTGGTGAAAAACTGAAGCAGTGATCACAAACTGTTCCCTGTTCTGAGAGGAATAATGAGTGTAAAAAACACAATCCCAAGTGCCAAGCAAAATGGCTAAGGTTAACATTATTTGTCATTACAAATGCAGAAAGAATACCAGCTGCCAGAAGCTCTGTGCAAGGATGTGAAATCCATATTTCTTGTACCTTTTTCTGTTTTGACAACTAGAAATAATATTTTTTAATTGCTAGATCAACCTAAAAAGTTATGGCAATGAAACCTTAAAAGGATTCGCAGTCAGAATGACCAGCATAGAGGCAGGGATTTGTCTGCAGCTCCTCACACCAGCTTTGACCATCCCTGCAGATCCTGGGCCAGGTCCTGACCTCACTCAGATCCCTGGAAATCCAAGCCATTTCAGTGGGGCCGTGGGGCTGTGAGATCAGGATTTGGCTGGTTACGCTGGCTGAGCTGTGGCAGGTGGGCACTTGCCAAAGAACTTTGTAATGGGTCGTGTAAACACCAGGGCTGCTCACAACAATTATGTAACCTGCAGTTACACAGCTTTATAGAGAGGCTTACAAAAGGCAATGGTCTCCATGGTTCTCCAGCTCCACCCTGGTGCCATCACACAGATCCTGTGCTAGGTCCACCCCTTCTGAGCACAGGTGGTGCTGCTTTGGAAATCACAGGTGAAAACTCCGTCGCCTTGCCCAAAGAGCAGTGCAATAGTAATTAGTGTTATTAGTGCAATAATAAGGAGCAAGCCCGGGGTGAAGCAGCTCTCCCGATGTCGCACTCAGTTCTCTCCCTTTCCAACTCCTCACCTCACGTCTACGTCTCCCTCCTGGCCAGGAAGGAGATGCCTGGTTTGGGAAGAGTGCTCAGCTCTGGACTGTCTAGGGTCAGCTCAGCTCAGCCCAAGACAGCAACTTTCTTCTTAGGTTTATGACCCCTTAAGTCAAGGTGACAACCAACCCTAAAAAAGGCCAGAATTCAGACAAACAGTGCTTTACTCTGAGAGAAAACTGTCCACAATGCTTAAAGTTTTGTCTTGCTCCTCACCATTTGGCACACTTCAAGGAACATGACCATCTTGTAATATACTAAAAGATTTATTTCTAATATGAAACCCATATTTAGCATTGGTTTGGCAGTGATAGGAAGGAAACCACAGACAGCTGGCAAAGATTAAGTGTTAGTTGCTTGATAAACCTGGAGTTGCTAAGACTTCCAACTTTCCTACTGAATCTGCTGCCATCCAGAGCCAAATGCTTGAGAAGGGTGCCTTTGGATGGGCAGCTTTTGTTCTTCACATCTGAGCTGCATGGATACCAACAAGAGATGCATGTCTCTCTGAAACAGATGTATTTCTATTAAAAAGAAGGAAAAAAAAATGCTATAGCTTCTCTAACATTCTCATTGTCAGGCTCTTGGTAACAGATTTAGCTGCATCAGACATACACTTCTTAATCCATTTAGACATAAATATTGCAAACACAGTAGCTCACTGTTTCCTGGAATGATTTCGCTGTCTTGAACTTCCACTATTTGAAAAACGAAAATTGGGACTCTTTTTCCACTGAATGTCAAAAGCTGTTTACTGACCAGCATTCCACTATGCTCTCAGGGAAGTGCAAGGGATTCAGGTTCATGATGCTGCCACCTGAATGTTTGTGGTGCAAAATTTGAGTTAGATAGCCCAAATTACCAAATTCACTTCCAATGACTCACCGAAATCTTTCAGCTTTAAAATCCTATTTGCCTAATAGTTGTGCTAGTAAAATGCTGGCACCCAAATCTTTCCACAAAGCTAACATGAGAGGCTTTTGAACACAGGCCAACCCAAATTCATTGTGGAATTTGAAATAATATACATAAGGATTTTTTTCCAATTTGCTCCGTTCTAGTCACCATTTCTTCCTAACACATCATCTGACTTGAAGCAGAAACGAAGACTCTTTAAAATGTCTTGCGATTATTCATTTATGAAGTGTGGGACAGAACAGTGAAAATTGAGATTGCCTTAAAAATGTCACTGCAGGTGTCTTGACAATCTTCATTCCCTACCATGTATCCCAGGCACAGGCTTGTGCTGTCACCCCAGCTCCATGAAGAATCGCCTCCTCAGCCTTGGGACTTCCAAGCATCCAAGCTTCAGGACACTTCCTCCTTCTACAACTCCCCAGAAAATCATTTGGTTTAAAGAATACCAAAAAAACAATACCAACCACATTCTTAAATCTGGCCTTTTGTTTTACATAGCTCACAGGGCTTGTAGTTTAAGCTGTAATTTAAAAATCCCTGTAAGTTTGAGAACAACAAACTTTGAATTCCAAAAGCCAAAAATGCCACGGAATCACTTGATCCCAGGAGAGGGTGCTTTAAGGAAAACAGCTCCCTAAGTGGAAAAGGAGACCCTAGCAATAGTACCGAAGTGCGACCATGACATTTCGTAATTGGGACTTTATGTGCCTTTCTCCATTTAAGTGACAAAGCAGATTTACTGCATCCGAAGTCACTTTAGTAGCCGACTGCCACCAAGCAAACATGACTGAACAAAATCCATCTTAAGAGACGTGGGAGGTTCCTAACAGAGCATATTGTTTGCTTGTCATGGGAGAAACACTTCAGAAAACAGGCTTATATTTAGCAAGTAATCTTGGATTTCACAGCTCTAAATGCAATTATATGCCAGATTTTTGACATCTAACCTTCCATTAAACTTCAGACACTAACAGCGTCATATGCCGAACTGCCTTTCAAACTAACCCTTGAAAAAATGACTGCCACTAAACAAACAGGTTGCTTTTCCTGGCCACGTTTCAAGTGATTCCCACGAGAATGGAGATGCTTTGGGTTCATCCACAGCAGCTCATCTTCTCCGAAGGCCAGTGAGGAATTTTCCACACAGCACCAGTTTTGCACAGGAATCTACAGAAGGAAAACAAACTGAATGGACTGCGAGTTGTAAAGCTTTCAGATCAACTCTGGGTAGGCTCAGGAGGAAAGCAGATGTGACCGAACCTCATGGCTCAGGGATTTGGTGCCTCCAAAAGTGCTAGGCACATCAGGTCCCTGCATGTTTGGCGTGCCTGATTTCAGTGAGCAGAGAAGACTTCACTTCCAGCAGCTGCCAAGCCAGATGCAGCCAGCCAAATGAGGTTGGTCCCTGGGCATCCGTCGTTCAGGTGCTTTTCCAACACAAAAAAATGTTCCTGTATTCTCTTGCAAACACTTCAGCCTTTGGCTCACTTCCCCACACACACTGCTCAGATGCCACTAAATTAGAAGGGAAAAATATAACTTGGAGAGCACATACAACAGGGGTAAAGAGATTAAGGAGTTTATCTGTCAACACTGAAGCCCAGATGCTTTAAAGTAGGACAAAAACCAGGAGATTACGAGAGATGTTAATTATAAGCTCTTTTCTTCCCTTTAAAATTGAATTTAATAATATTTGTTAAAATTCCTTACTTTTCCTGTAGATTTTGGAGAGGGTTTAAAAAAAAATACAGCACAGATTTCAAACTAAACTTCAGTGCTTGCACAGGCCCAAGGAGGCTGGAGGCTGCTTCTCATGGTACTCACTTCCAGATTTTCTTTGCACATCCAGTGCTCAGAGAGCAAAATTTTACAGAAATTTCTGTGTATAACTTCACTAATACCAGAGCTTGGTCTCAGAAAGAAATTGAATTCCACTACTTTTCATCCTTGTCTCTCAGTGTCCATCCCTCACCTACTTCTAGGAGCACTGAAATGATTCCCCTCTTTTCTAGCAGTCAATGGAGCATTTCACATTTCACCTTGAATAATAATTGGCTCAAAACCAAGGGATCCAGCACAATAATTCAACTGAGACCAGATATTTTGATAGAGCAGTCATTAATGCTGTAAAAATACAATGCTACCTTCATCATTTAATGACCATGAACAAAACAGTTGAGATGTTAATGATTTTTTTTTCATTGTAATGATTTATTTTTTTAAAACGAGCCAATTTTATTTCCTAACTCTAGATCTGGGTGTTAGTCTTCAAATGTGGGATGTGTAAAGAGAGATAAAGCTGTCTTGTGGTACCACTCTGTAGAGATGGACTATATGGAGGACAACATAAACCTTCCCTATGGACCCAGGTCTAGAAAAACGTTTTGTTTTTTCCTGCAGGATTTTCAAACGGGTTTTAGATTTCTACACAGACAAGTCAAGACTGTAACCCGGTCGAGAACACTGAGATGGCTGAACGCTGTCAGTACAGCTTGTTGCTGATGGGATGGCCTTACACAGCACCTGTTGCACAGTTCATTGGGTCAACATTGTATGAGGCTTCATAAACAGACTGGTTCCTGCTGCCTGTAGCCCCGCTAATGGTTTATTTTATACAATTCAGCAATCATTATTAGGCAAGATCTCACCACATTCCTCCACTAAGGGATAAAAAACACTTACCTGAATTAGGGACATATTTCTTCACAAGTTTAATATAAATCCTGTTGGCTCTATTAGCTGTTACAGAAACACGTTTCATTTTAGTATGTTTTTTGGCTCAAATGACCCTTTTCTTTCCAACTTTAGTGCCTTCCTGTCCTCATTTTATCGAACGAATAAAAATATTTCCTAAAAATATGCTATTATTGTATCTTTAAAAAATAATAAATTTTTAAAGCTATTAAAATTCTTGGAAAATTTAACTGTATTCTCAGTCCTTTCCTCTTACTTTTGGATTTCCTTCCTGGTCCAATATTCTTTCCCATAATCCAGGCAACTTTACACCTATTCTAGGGCATGGAAAGTTCCAAGACTCCATATCATTGTCAGCAAAGATCCATGCCTGAGGTCCTCAGAAGCTAGCCAGCAGCAGTGATGGAAGATGCCTACAGAGACTCCCCAGTGTAGAGCATCTACATTGGAAGAAGGGTCTATAAAAACGTACCTACACCTGAAGACATCTGCAGGAAGATGTGCTCTGCAAGGATGCTCTGACAGTAAAACACCTCTCGTTCTAGAGTATTTGTGTCAGCTCACATGTGGACCACACTGCTAACCTCTTACAGAATGATTCCCATTAGCTGATGGTAACATCAAGACCAACAGGACTTACCAACGAGTCATGAGTAGTTCATAGGTCTTTATGAATTCAGGATTCATCCTCCTATAGAAATGTTCCATTTATAGAAGACATCAGTTTCTCTTCTTAATGACAATTCAGAGTAATTCTGTAACATCCCTCACATGTCTCTTAATGGAGTACCTTTAACTGGGCCCAAATCCCTCTTCCTTTGCTGTAAAGACAGCTGACATCTTGAGTTCATATGAGACACACTGTGCTTTCCCTGGCATACTCCTAGGCTTTACTTCATTATTTTACATTTATGCAAGAGAAGAAAAAAAAGAAAAAGAAAAAAAAAAGCTTATGCCATATGGACATGTTTGGTGTTGGGAAAAGCAACCAAGCTCTGTTGAAACCAATGGAGTCAAACTGGCATAAACTATTGTGTGCAAAGTTGCAGAGCAGTCATATGAACTCATAGTGAAGGCTGAAAGCTGAGCAACTAAACTGCTTTACGAGAAGTTTTGGATGGAGTACAAACACCCCTTTATGTGCTCTCATGCCTGATAAATCATTAGTTGGGGCAGCCTTTCACACGTGTACCACCGGAATGAAACTCAGTTTTTAAATCTACTGTTATTACAAAACACGACGATCCTTCTTGCCATCCCTAAACATGTCCATATGCTACAACGATTTCAAATTGAAGTGAAATAAGATCTTTGTAAAACTGCCACATCTCAGCCTTGCTCACTCTGTAAACTGTGACAAGTTAAAGCCATCTCAACACGGGAAATTGCTGTGATATTGTCAGAGCAGGGGTCAAATTTACCTTTTACATATTTGGTCTGTTGTAACTCGTTTGCTGTTTAAGGATCAGCTGTAGTCTGAGAAGATGCCAATGACCACTTAGGATGTGGAATACATACAAGCTTCTATGCACACTCCAGGCATGAAGGACAGCAGTGCAGGACCATGTCTCCGATGCCCACATGAAGGGAAAAGAGAGCCATTCTTCTCAAGAGCTGACGACAGAATGGGAAATAGGAGGATCTGTGTCTTTGAAAATGATGCCCCACGTTCAAGTCAAATCAGTACACTGGCTCCAGCCTTTTCTACCAGATGCATTAAAACAAACAAACAACAAAAAAACCTGGAACATTGTCCCCCGGACAAAGAACATCCTGTGAGTTGGAGCCACAGCACATCTGGGGGCCTGATGTTGCTGCTGAGTAATGCATGACCTGGGGACACTGTCATTTTGTGCTTAACAAGTCTCCAGAGGGAGAGCTGACATTTGAAAGAGACAAAAAAGCTTCTTCATGTGATGCCAGTGCATCCTCTCCCGTTTCACTGGAAAGTGTGGGAGCATGTGAACGACACAGACATGAGCTCATGCAGCTACAGTGATGTGAGCCACAGCCTCCCAGTCTTAATGCCACTATTGAAAACTGTTTGCCAGGGCATGTGGCATCCCACAGCACCTTTTATTTTCTATTTCTGTTCTGCCCGGTTTTCCATCAAGATTTTGGGTTGAAAATTCAGTCCGGGTCAAGGGACAATCAGAGAAGGTTCACAATCGTGAAGGTGCCTGATTAGTCCACTTCTTCAGCAATAATTTCCCTATAAGCTAGTCTTTATAATCCACTCCACAAATGGCCTACCATGAATGTAGATCTGGAATTGAAAAGACATAAAGTCAGCAAGATTTGCTTGAAACTTCAAAGGCGAACTATTTGTCATTGTGCTACACGGTGATCTAGCTTTATCAGTAAGGTGTGGGGATACCCTGACTCACGAGCAGTTCATATCCCTTGAAGTTGGACATGGAAAAAGAGCATGAAGAAGTCGGTGGGCAAGGTAATTACCTTATTGATGGGAGCGTAGCATGTGTGGTGAGATGAGGGCAACAGGTCTGATTGAGAAGGTTTTTGACCTCTTGATGCTGCAAGGTAACAGAGTAGAATAAGCTGTCTGAGGCTCAGAACAGAACAGGACTGCCCACACAATGTGTAGGGGCAGGCACACAAATACCCTGTGGTGATGACACATTAACACTGTAATTCCCTCATGTCTTTTCCTTACAATCATCTTCAGTATCTTCGGGCACGTTCTAGATCACTGAAATGATTCCTTCCATCTCTGGATGGTGGAAAATTCCCAACCATTTTTTTGTATCTAGACTTTGGCAGAGCTGCTTACAGTTTGTGGCATCCACGTACAGTGACCTAACTCCCGTAATGACCTCTACATGAAGGCTGCCTTGGTTGGCTACTTGAGGAAGCGATAAACTTTCTGGAGGAGAAAACAGCCCTTAAACCCAGCTGAAGTTGTTTACTGTCCAGTTGTTATACTTCCAGACGAAGTATTGGTAAGAAGAGCTTTCACTTTTTAACAGGAAACATCTTCTCAACATGGCTCTTATAAATTAAACCACATCACTCTTTCAAAAGACAACAAAGGAACTGCGTGCATGATTGATGAAATATCCTAAACAGAGAGGAAAACATAACAAATGCATGGGCAGATCATGTGCAACGTGCACCAGCACAAGGCCTGCCAAGCAGCACAGACACCTAGAACTCAACAGTGAATATCTGCTTACTTACATTTATTTTAATTGAAAATAAAGAAACCCGGTGACGAGTCTTAAGGTACCAATGCAGACGTTTTCAAGTGTTGCACAGACGGCGACAGGCTAATTATTACTTGGTGCAAAGCAATAGAGCTCTCCAGATCAGACTGCACACACCAGCTGAGGAAGTGAGCCATTGCTTTGGGTACAAACCTCGTTTTGAGGAGCTGGTCGGGTTTCAGCAGTGCTATGCAGACTCCCTCTGGCTCACTGGGAAGCCAGCCGCCAGCCCGTGTGTCACAGCAAAAGCTGTGAGTTTGTTTTTTTTTTTTTCTGAGCGAGGGTGGGAGGCTGCCAATCTTAAAAAGATCGTTTTTGTTATTTGCAAACACACAAAAAAATTGCTCTAGGCTCGCTGGACATGCCAAAGCCTTGATCAAAATCACGTCCCTTTCATGGGGACAAAACATGTGTTCGCATTATTGCAAAAAGAAACAAGGGGGCACGGCGGGGAAAGGGGAGGGAATCTTTTTATGTTGGTTTAGCATGAAAATGCCATGCATGGCTGCCAGTTGTTTATCAGCTTTTCCAGATCAACAATATGTTCTTTCTTAAGGCCTTTCATTAAAGAGCTTTCTGTCAATCTAACTTGTATTAAATAACGAAAACCAAATGGGAAACAGTCTCAGGCTCTGGGCCTTCACATGACTCTGCTGTTTAAAGAGGTTTTTTTTGGTCGCCACCTCACAGCAAGAGGACTCTGGAGGATCTAATTCATAAATACTCTCTGCCGATGCTTTGGGATACTTCCCCCATGATCCCTTTTGGGTTTTTTTGCCTGTGACAGAGGAAGGAGTGTGCTTGCTCCTGGGTCAGCCATCTCCTCTTCTCCACTGAGTGCTCCTCCTGTTGGGCTCCTCTTTGCACGGTGTGTCCAAAAGAGAACAAAAACTCGAAGCAGCATAGCAGGGGAGAACATCCAGTCATGCAAAGAAAATCTGATACTGGCAGAAGAGAGACCAGGGGTCAGAGAGAGGGATCAGGGATCCTCCACTGGGACTGGGGAGGATCAGCTAAGCAAAGAACAGCAAGGTGGCCTTATCTAACAAAGAGCATTTCTACCTGCAGCTTTAAAAGATCTCCTGTGAACAAATGCCACAAAGAAGATAGCGGTTTGCACAGGAAGAAGAGTGAATCAAAACACCTCTTCAACAACCCTCTCTCTGCTCCAATGAGGGGGGAAGAAATGCAAATACAAACACACAGGATGTATCCAAATTGGTGGCAGGAGGGAGAAAGCACACAGGGTATCAGCTGGTGTAGCTATAATTACAGGGACTCTGTCAATCATTAAGGCGAAGTAACTGGTATTCCTTCCTGCCGAGCCGAATTCTCACACACACTGTGGCACGTCTTTCCAGATGGATGAGCCCTGAATTGCCACAGGCAAAGGAAACCATCCACTCTGTTAAACTAACGCTGAGATGGAGCAGGATAAGGCTGTGAGGGGCTGGCATTTGGAGTGACAACAACAATCAGGAGAACAAAAAAAAAAGAAAAAAAACAGGGAAAGTCATCAGTCATCTCTATTTCTCTTAAACATCCTCTTCCAGGTGGTCCCAAGCCTTAGGCATTTTTATAATTTAAGGGTCACTGGTGTGCATTCTCTCCCACTAGCCAGCATTCCAGCAGGGGCTTCACCTGATAACAGCCACAGATAAGCAAGGGGAAGAAGCTTTATGTCCTGCCAACACCTGCTTTGCACAGGATGCTGTTAGAGATCCAGGTGGGGTTGATGCACCAGGTGCATCTCTCCACCAAACCTGCCCCAGTGTGTTCTGGCTGGTCAGCCTTCCAGGACAGCAACTACTTTTCTCATTCTTAACGCATTTTTTGTTTATATATAAATAATCAGAGAGAATTAGAGAGATCAAGAGTCAGAGAATGGTTTGGGTTGGGAGGACCTCAAAGCCCCACCTGGTTCCACCCCCTGCCATGGGCAGGGACCCTTCCCACCAGCCCAAGACTGCCCAAATCTCACCCAGCCTGGCCTTGGGCACCACCAGGGATGGGGCACCCACAGATCCTCTGGGCAACCTGCTCCAGTGCCCCACCGCCCTCACAGTAAAGAATTTCATCCGAATATCTAATCTAAATCTACCCTTTTAGTTTTTAAAGCATGGGATACATTGCATTGCAGGACCTCAACATACTTTTATATGAGGCTTGACTATGTTCATAGCCCCCTCAGGCCCATGCATTTTACCAAAATGGTTAATTGAGTCAAAGTTTTCCAAGACACAACATCTGCAATACCTCCAAACTGAAAATGCTGGGAGTTGCCAGTGCTCAGCTAACCTGAAAGAAACAAATGACACTGAATTTATAGTAAGTCAGGGGTTTAGTTCATGCTTTGGGTTCCTTTTATCCTTATTACCACAGTTATGGCATTTTTGTCCTTGCAGCCATCCGACAACAGGACGCCAACAAAGAGCACGGCCCTGAGGGCCATCCCTTGAACTTTTATTCTATAGTCTGGTTTTTGAGAGAACTTTAAACACATTATTTAAAAATAAAAACATACCCAAAGAAATATTTAGAGTGAGTGCAATCTAAACGAACTCACATAAAGCAGGATGATGCTCATTTGAGATGCTCAATTGAGATGCTCAATTTAGGGGCGCAGATTACTTAGGCTCAGGTTTTAGAAAGGAAGATTTACCATAGCCCTTGTAACAGTAGGAGCAAGTCAAAAGACCTGCAGTTCTTATCGTGTGTTATTCACACTTTTTCCATGTGTCCATGTCCAAAGATTTGCTAGCATAAAGAACAGTTTTCTTTTGGCCATCTTTAACTCTGCACTTGGTTCTCAGTCTGCTCATGAACACGTGAGCATCATAACTTCTGCTTAGGACAGAGGTTGTAACAACCAAAACTACAGGGGATTAGCAGAGCAGACATTTCAACTCCTACAATGCCAAACACATCTTTCACATGAGCAACGTCTTCCTTTGAGCTGTCATATTCCCGTCTCTCTTCCTTCCTGTACTGTTTAAGCTGCTTCCAAGCATCCAGCTAACTGGTCAACAGCTACCAGACAGACAAGGGCTTCTGGAGCACTGAAGCTCAATTTTTTCTCTTGCTGTTTCATTGGAGTGTTTGCGCTTTAGGAGTTCCAGCTAACACTGAATCTTTCTCCCCCAGGGAATCCCTCCCAGGACAACTCAGTGCAGTTCAACAGCTGAGTTGTCTTGCTGCTTCAAGCTGTTCAGCATTCAACTACTACTCCATCAAGCTCTTGGACACAAATTAGCAGACACCTGCATGGAGGGGGAGTATGAAAAATCTCCATAAGATTCAGGATGAATGGTCACTTAATAGCTGTAATTTATAATCTGAAGGAATCTACAATAGATGTACTCAAGTTACTAAAATGAGGTTTTCAACCACAACAATAATCCAGCTCCTTTAAGATAAGTACAGATACAAGTTTTATTTTTAATGGAAATTATGGAAAGAAAGGGAAGCATAAACTAATGCTTTCACTCTGCCTGTACAAGGCTATAGAAGTACCTATCTGAAAGGGATTAGCAATCAAGATGTTGAGCAAAGTCAGCAAAAGGCACCCAGTTTAGCAATGTTTCTTGCCTTAGAAGTAACCTGAAATGTCAAACAGACATTATCTCATCAATTCGTGAATTAGCAACGCTGTGAGGATAGTCATTCAGAGGTCCTTTTGAATTTTGTGGCTATGTTTCCTGCATCTTTGCCCACAGCACACATGCTATATCCGCTGCAGGAAGGTATTCAGATCTCAGCCTGCAGAGAATGACAGTGCTAAGTGCAATGGAAGATTACACATCCCCTTCCTCCCAGACCAGTCAATAGATGCTATTTTCTTACTTACTCCATACAATCGCTGCTCCGATAGACAACTGATTAAACCCCCCAAAAATGCTATATGATGGCTGACATTCTGCCCTTCATTCCTGCAGCAGCGCCTCTCCACTCCGAAGTTCTGGGCAGATCATCAGCCTTATCTTTGAGCTTCCTGCCTCATGTCACAACCCTACTGTTATTTAAACATACTTTTGTATTTAATTTAATTTCCTCGTTTTTGTTTAGCTTTGATAAAGAAAAGGAAATCTTTTCTAATCGGCTCAAAACAAGACCATTGACTCAAGACCAAGTTCAGTGAGCTATCAGGGGCAACAGGATACTAATGGCTAATGCAAAAGTCTGAGAAAGAGTCATGGGAACAAAAGCCACTGGAGGAAGAACAACTTGTTTTTTAAAACTGTAAAGAGGAAGTAGGATGCAGAGAAAAGTTCTGACTTGGAAAACCTTTGCAAGAGGGACTGTGACAGAATAAGCAAAGGGCCAGCATGACAAGCTGAGAGGGAGATCACAAAGGAAGGAATTGAGACTTTATATCTGTGTGTACATGTGTGTGCACATACATGTGTATATACACATATATATGGAAATGTTTGTATATGTACCTATCAACATATATAGATGTATCTACATATATATGTTTGTGTATATATAATAACTACATGTACCTATATATGTACCTATAAACAGTTTGTGTGGTTTTTTTTTTGGCCAAGAGAGGATACTGGGAAGGAAGACTGACGTACAATCACAGAACATTAAGGAATTTAAACCAAAGTTATTTCTGAAGCTGGGAAATGTCCACACATCAGCTCCCAAAAGATGTAATCAGACATTCCCAGAACAACAAGGCAATCACCTAGAGAGGTATCACTGAATGTTGACCAGACTAAATGTCAGTGTAGAATAAAAAGTTTTAACAAATGAAAAACTAGATGGATATCCAGAGTTCAAACCTTGCAAAGCAACACAAAAATCCTGGGTCCTGAGAACCAGCCATATGACAGAGCTTCATCCACACGTCTCATATCCTAGAACAGCTATTTCAGGCTAGCTAAGGACAGAAGTCCTTATATGAGTGAATGGTATGAAGAGTTAGTCCAAGCCATAAAAATGTTGTGCTAGCAGTTGAGAAGGTTAGAATACAAGAATTAAGTGAAGAAATGGTTCAAGGCCAACTTTCATATCAGAATTATCCAAGTCTTTTGCATTTACAGCTCCTTATCTACAGCATGACACTTTTTATCTAAGAATTCACATGAAAACCAAAACACAGCCCAAAACTTGTAGACATGACTCCAACCATCAGAATCCTTCCAAAGATCAGTGTCCGGCCCTTCAGCCAAGCTGCCTTCTCTCAGAGTTGTTAGTCCAACAGCTCAAATTTTTTTAAATCCTCCCAAGCATTTTGGCCTGATTTTCATATCTGCATCAATGCAAAATAATTGGGTCGGATCTATCCTCCAGCGTCCTCCACAGAAAATCCTCGGTGTACTCGTACTGCATCCCATCTGCTATTACAGAAACACTGTTGTGACGTCCAACTTTTAATACAGTACTAGTTATTTATTTACTAGCTCTACACACCCCAAAAATCTCTGGCTCTTTTCATGATTTGCTAAGACTGTCAAGGACGTTTTTTCTCCATCGTTACTAGTAGACATTAAGGGCCCTTGGTCATGCTCGGTAATGGCCGTCTCTTTGATCAGCACCCAGGTCAAATACCATGAGAAGAGCCTTCCAAGAAATGCTCAGCTGTTCTGTCTTCCATCATCCCAAACGTAGGCTCTGCCAGCAAAATGGCTAGGGATTTCACTACCTTTACTATATTAGGTTCTTTATAGACTTCAAGCTCATCTTTATTAAATCTTCTCTACATGCTTTGACCCACATTCTCCGAAAATCTATCTCAGTGCTTCGTTTAAGATATTTAGTTGTCATTCTTCCGTCTTAAAAAAGGTCCAACAAGTTGTATCTCTGCAGCTTGATCTCTCTCCTTATTTTGGACTGAAGAGTTACCTGCAGAAAATAATGTAACCTCATTCTGGCTTTTAGCAAGCCTTAGTTTCCTCTAAGGTAGGTGTTCAGAGCATTTAACATCAACATAATCTAGAGTATTTATTGACTCTTAGAGAGACTTCCCCAAGATGATCTTAAGCTAACAATTGGGTTTTATTTTCTTCAAATAAAAGCACTGTTTGGAGTTTGTTTTTTTTTTCTTTGCAGTACCTTCAGGTCTCCAGCTCTCTTTTGAGCTATATTTCCTCTGGTGA
Source organism: Anas acuta (assembly GCF_963932015.1). Classification (NCBI taxonomy): domain Eukaryota; kingdom Metazoa; phylum Chordata; class Aves; order Anseriformes; family Anatidae; genus Anas; species Anas acuta. Next base: position 5,233,702 of record NC_088986.1, read on the forward strand.
TAGTTAACTAACCACCATGGCCAAAAAGCAAATGAAACCCATTTAAATTCACACCAATCTGAGAATTTGGCAACGAGCATATTAATCCCTACGCAGTCATATTAAAAGTATCAGGAACGATACACCTCGCTAGCTTAATCCTTCACCGAAGCCAAATAGAGCAGAATATATAACCTTTGCCATTTCAACCAGCTCACGGTTGCAGCCTCCTGTTATTTGTTTCAAGCTACGCAGATCCTTTTTCTGCTGAGAGTCGATTTATGAAAAATGCAAGGACTTTCTTAAAGCTCCATAAAAGCTCCATGTACAGCGCAAACATATATGCATACCCAGAAAGATACGCATATCTTGATCGCATTCCTGCCCTCTCTTGCGCAGCTCATGGATCAAGTCTCTCCCCTCTGTGAAAAATATGTCTCTTGACAAAGCAGATTGGACAAACTAGGCTGTGCAGAAAAGGAAAAATGCTGCAATATTTCTTCCATTCTGTTTTCTCCTTTTTTTTCAGACTTGGGCATATTCACTTGGAATTTTTTCAAGCTTCCAAAACCAAATCAGTTTCTAAAGTCTTTGAGTTCGTGTAGGCCCTCCTGTTTTCAATAATGCAGCAGGAACACTATCAGCCCCTGGTGCTTTATTGGTCCTGAGAATTGTAATTGTCTCTCAAAGCTCCTCAAAATGTGGTATTTCTACAAAACAGCTGAGCTGTCTGGATTACAGCCAGTATCTCTTTTTTTCCACCTCACTATTAAAGAGATCACAGTATTTTCTCTATCTTTTTATAGTTACACTATAATTTCCACTTTTGTCCTTAATCATGCTCACTCACTCCTCCACACATGGATATTCTTGTAAAATGCATTCATATTATTAATACTTTTCTTCTCTTCTGTCATCTCTACTGTGTTTTATTATCTGGTGCGTCATTTAACTCGTCCTTCAGCTTTATTGCAATCCTCAGCATAAGGTGGCTTCTCCTTCTAAACACAAATAATTGTCTCTGCAATAGCCCTCTTGGCTTCTACACCTAAACTTTCAGCTGCAAGTTTCCCCTCCATGCTTCTAAGAAACCTCCCATTCCCTAACAACAGGTTTCTATAACCTCTTAAACCTGCTCTCAGATCTGATCAGCAATACCTGGGTTTTCTGGATATGTCAAGTATTCTGTCTCGTCTCATGGGCTCGTGCATTTTATTGCAGAAAGTCACAGTAGGTAGGTAAATAAATACAGTGTCAGACTGACTGATTGCAGCTCCATTTGAGCTTACAAATTTTCTTCTAGTGCTCTCCGCAGCTATGTTAGGTATTGCAAAACTAACTCATCGCTGTAGTATTTAATGCCATGAAGTTTGGTGCCATCTTTTAGAAGATAAACCTTTATCCTCTTACGTTCCTCATAAAATGCAATTTTAATTCCAGTGTGTGCTTCTAATGCAAGTTCATTCAAATCATTATGATCAAAACCATGCATTCTCCTTTTATACTAAAAAGAAGAGATTTTCACTGATAGCTTCAAAAATAAGAACTTTTGAACACTATCACTTATCCAAAGGCTTTTCCCACTTCTTGCCTCTGAGTCTTTACAACCCAGTATGTTTCTGCAGGGAATTACACAGAGAGCTTTTGGAATGACATGATACTATGGAGGCCCAGTCCTTTGACTTAGTGTTCATTTCCCATATTATAAAAATAAGTAGGAGATACTCGCTCTTCAAATAAACAAGGCTGCGTATGAGACTTTCTTACTTGTTTCATATCATTTAGAGGTTTTCTGGCCACTTCAATTCAGAAGTTGTTCACTTCCAAATTCCAGTCCTCTCCCCCTGCGGGTCCTCTATCCATATTACCCCATTGCTTGGGGGCTGGTCTGTTTGAGGCTTTTTTTTCAGTATTTAACTGAGTTTTAACTGAGTCAGTATGTCTGACTTGGGAGACATTTCTGGCTTCATCACTCCTACCAACATTATCCTTGCAGTCATGGGAACACCCTTCAGAACATCAAGGAAGGAAACTCACAGATGCCTGGGTATGAGATCCGTCATTAATCTTTAAGGATTTTGATGCTGAGTGTTTATTAAAGCCAACTTAGAAATAGTCTGAAATGGAACATGCCTGATCCAAGATTCACAAAACTTTTGAATATGAAACAGTCTGAAGCAAGTAAGTGACAAGCTTGATCCAAAGATATTTTCACATCATTCTCCTTAGATGTCAGAAATCCAACAAGATTATTTTTTTTTCTCCACAAATAAAAAAAATCCCAGCTTTGCTCCAGTCTCCCAGAAGTAAGAGAGGGGGATGTTTCAGGCCACTTTACGCATAAATCTGGGTTTAGAAACAACATTACAATGAACAACTAGTGCATGCCTATACCATTGTGCTCAGCTGAATGGAAGCAGACCAGTTCATTTCAGTATCATAATAGATCCTTTAATGCTCATTGCTGAAGCAGTCACTTCTTTTTCAAATGACAAATTCCTACAGAGAAAGTCGTTCTATCCTGTCGCTGAGAAGTTTGAAATGTTAATTTTCAATCTCTCCGTTTTCTTAGTTTGATCATGTTTTGACTGATGAAAAACATAAAATCTTACAGTTGTTTTCATTTTCTCTACAGGATTTCTTTGCTGTCCTGGTGCTTCGACTAAGACAGCTTCTGTGAGCCTCACGTGGAAAGAGGCACCATGTGCTTACACACACAGGGAGTCCAAGCTGCTCCAGATACCATGCTTAAGATTCCTCATTAAAACCAACTGAGCACAAAGTGATTTTTTTTTTTCCCTAATGCCTGAGATTATTTAAGTGGGAAAAGAGAAATATCTTTTTAAGATATTAAAAATGCTTTTGGTGTTATTTGCACCTGAGCATAGAGACTCAGATGAGTTTGAATCATTTCACTTTATACTCATTTGCACCTCCTAGTCCAAGGGAGTTGCATTTTAAGAAAGCAGCACTTACTGCAGGAGGAAATTGCAACCAAAACTCCAAACCACTTAAAACTTAAAGTTCTCTGATCCTGTTAGGGTGTGGAAAAGCTCAAGAATAAGGATTTTCTATTATGTCTTTTACCCAAAAGAGACTTGGCTAGGTCCCTTGAATAATTCCATTCTTTTAATCAAGACATTGTTACAGAATTATCTAACCTATCTCCATTAAATTAAATTTAAAAAAAAAAAAAAAAGAAAGAAAAAAGAAATGGAAATGGATGCAATTTTTTCCTCTCTTGCGAAGAGGCAGCATGGGATATCACCAAAGCCAATGGTTAATTCGCAGTGATCTCATCGGCCTGAACTATGCTGACACTTTTCCTGCCAAGAGCAATTCTTTGCAAAGGGGCTTCCAGGACAGATAAGGGTAAAGAAGCCTACCGTGTAGTTGTTTTTTCAAAGCCTAACTGAACAAACACATGGATATTGAGCAACTCCTGCAGACCAGCTCAATGCACGAGGCAGCCAGAGAGAGATCACTTCAGAATTAACGCCTTTAGCTTGTGTACCAAGCAGATGCAACAAACTCAAATTTTCTCCTTTGTTGTGGATTTTTTTCCCAAACAAATTCATTTCTTTGTAACTGGAAGAGTGCTGCTATGAACAGGCTGGAGCAAGATAGGCCATGATGAAATAATTATGAAGTTTACAGTTTGGTACAATCTTTCCTATATATTTTTAAGAGCACCCAAGCAAGATTGTATAATGAAAAATTGACTTATAAAAGTGTCATTCAACTGCTCTGTGCTCACAGTTCTGATCAGCGTTAAGCCCTTGACAAAGACAGAACTCAGACACCGTAGACACTTTGTGCCCACAGCCAGTAGTTTTCTTTAATACCTCTTTTGTTTATAAAAGTAGAGGCAGGGACAAAAGCGAAGGCTCTGAGCAAAGTTGCAGTAATTCCTTGAAAATGGGAGTATTTTTCTTCTAGAAAGCTCCTAAACCTCTTTTTCATATAGAATTGGAGGGTCAATTAAAAATTTAACGGGACTTTATACAGCTGTTACAAAAACCTATAAAGTTTCACTATCTGCCTAGATTTGGGGGATTCTGTGACACTTTTTGCTCTGTTCAAGGTTTCATCCGCAAGCTTGCTAAGGATGGCTTTGTTCTTCCCAAAGCCCCCTCCTTGTTAAGCAAGCCAGTCTCCATTTGCTTCTGCAAGCATCATTTTCCTATTAGAAATGATGTTTTTATTACTCTCCTATCATGCTGAGCAGTGGGGGATATTACTTCTCCAACAGCTGGAGTGCAAGGCCTCTTACCCTGTGGGGATTTGGCAGTTACCAGTCGCAAACTAAGTGGAGCAGTGAGCAAGCTCTGCAAAGAGGATGTCTTTACTGTCGGCTAATAGCACACAGATCACCCCATTCCTGCAGAACTCAAACCAGGCCACTATTTTGCTTTTTAAGAGACAATAGGTCTCTTTCTCCCCTCCTCCAAAATAAGCCAGGCACAATAGCTCCAAAATGAAAACCTTTTGTGTGCGCATATTATTTGATTTCAAGCTGCCTAGAGTATAATGATGATTTTTTTTTTCAGCTCCTTGTGGCAGCTGCCAGCTTTTCTGACAGCCTGTGCAAGGAGATGGGAGGACTGAATAGCTTTGTGTGTGCTATTTGCTATGATTTGGAAAAAAAAGAAGAAAAAAAAAAACTTTCAAAAGACTGTTTAAGAAATTGCTGCCAGCCCTCCTGGTAACCCTACTGCATTTTCCTTATGGAAGGAAGTTCAGTAGGGAGAGCCACCACTCTCAGCTTCAGAGAACACTAACCTATTCTGTGCTGCGACAGAAACTTGCAAAGCCTGGGGGAAGCTCTGGAGATAGAATGAGGAAAAAAAAACACACAGCCTCTCAGAAACGACAGAAGGACTCTGCTCAAAGTCCTGTGAAAACATTAGTATTGAGAAAAGATTAAAACTCATAAAGCTCATTTATTTTCCTCTCATCCTTTTTCCTACCTCAGTCCTTTTATAAGAGAGAAGCTCCTGGACCTCACCTTTCATACAGCCCCTGTGTGTGGTTACCACCAAATGTGAGTGATCACTGGGACTTCCTCAGAGGTCTGGCCATTTAAGAAGCTCTGCAGGGTTTTACTTCTTATTTCTTTTTTGTGGGGAAAGCTCTTTTGATGTCTTATACATAAGTACTAGCTAGGAAGGAAATTAAATATAGGAGTTTTATGTTGCTATTGTTTACTTTTGCTTAAGCTTTTTTAAAGTTGTACCATATATTTACGAAAACTTTTCAAATAAATTAAGCTTTGCTGTAGGTTGCCCTGGTAAAAGCGTAGTGAACAACAGCTGCAGAACTACTAGATAACTATGTTCAGATAGGCCACCACGGGAATGAATCCCTGGGCTTGCAGGATCGAAGACTACGCCTGAGACTTAATATGGTTTCCCTTTCTTCTCACGGGATGAGCTCTGTGTTGTGTTTGTGACACTTGAGGGTTGTGAGCTTGTGAAAAAACAATCTCAAATCTTGCTAGACCGATACATCTCACCATAAAACTTTATGTTTCCTTAATGCTTTTGGACCTGTGGCTAGTTTCTGTCTCATCGGGAAGGTTGGACGTCCAGCCCAGGGGAGGTCCTGTAACTGCAGACACCTTTTCTTTCTAGTTAAAAGACGGATAGTTCTCTGTATCTTGCACTATTGAAGAGGTCTGTGGTTTCCTCGCTTGTCCTGCTCTGGCAAACTCTTTGCATTCATGTAGGCACACAGCTTCTTTCCTTGTTAGCTAACATACCTGTGGCAAATTCTAGTGCAGGGATTTCTCCAGGCACAGCGTGTCCCGCTAACTTTCCGAAGCTCTAAGTCACCTCGGTAGTGCAACTCCTTGGACAAAACCACCTCTCAGGCTTGGCAAAGCAGACCCTAGTCTCTCTGCAGATGATGAAACTAAAGCCCAGAAAGCTGCAGACAGGATCTGAAGAGATGACAGTAGTATGCTTTGAGGTACACGGCCCAAACTTTCAGGAACTCAGGTATCTGTACAAATAGCTTTGAAAATCCATGCTGCAGCTGTCAGAAGTATTGAATATTTTGGGGTAGAGATCTGAGAGCTGTGGCATCTTTTAGTCAGCAAAAATGACCATGTTCTCAATGATAGGATGTCACAGAGGCCTGCAATGCAGTATCTCAGCCTCTTGGAGCCAGCTGGAAGATTTCACCTTTAAACTCGTACATGCTGGCCCTTGCTCCTAGGAAAGCCATTCATCGTGGCACTTCATCCCCAGGCAGAACAGAGTAGGGACTTCACTGGTTTCACTTTTCTGCCATGTCATAAGAGTTGGACAGGATGGATTTTGGATTCTGGCACACAAATCCTTTACCAAAGATCAGACATCTGCCTTTCAAACAGATTGCTGGCCGCTGAATCCAAGGGCTGCGTCTGAACTGTATTTACAAGGACTGAATTAAAGGCGTTGAATACCTGTGAATAAACTGCCTTAGTGAGCTATAAAAATAAAATAAAATATAAAAAATAAAAATAAACTTTCCAGAGAAACTGAGGCCATACCTACACCATGAAAGAGGGTTCTGTATTCAGCTTTAACATGTGGCTGACCCAGGCAGGTGATGGAGTACACCTCTAGAAAGCATCCGCCTACCTTTTTATGGCACTAGACTTCAGCTTTGCTCTCCCTAAGGCTCCAAAACCTACCACCTCAAGTTGGGCATATGTAAGCAAAGCAGAACTGGGGAAATTAATTCTGGGGAAAGGAAGAAGATCCTTTGCAAAGAGTTTTTGGTTCTAGCTTTGTCCTGCTTGGAGAGAAGAGAGAATCCAAAGGTAGGGTATTGCTCTGTCCCATCTTTCACAATGAGAACAGGATTTAAGAGTTTTCCAGCTCACAGCACTGGAGCTGAACGCTTTTAGCCTTGCTGAGTCCCCGGCTCCAGCAGCTTTTAGCTCAGGCCCTATCTCCAGCAAGAGTTCCCAGAGCTCTCAAGCTAGAGCTGCCGCTCCTCACGGCATGCTGTCACAGCCCAAGCCAGGGGCCTCCTGCCTCGTGATTGCTGATTTCAGTTCATTTCTCTGATTTACAGTTTCCTGATTTGCAGGTTGTTAAAATACTTGTAAAAAACATTGGTCTGGAAAATGTTCCTAAATAATTATGTTGATGACTAAAAATCAGCCTGAAAGGGCTTTAATTCATAGCAGCTTATACAATAAGGGAGATTTAGGGAGAGCTTTTATTCTCAACTCATATTTTTAATGTTTCATTCATGTTCATATCCTGTACTACAGACCCCAAAGTGAGTTTATATGGCTAAACTCTGATTCTATAGTCAGGAACTAGTTCGTTCTCTGGAAAACCTTTCTTAAGCAAATAAATTCTTCTATCTGAAGGTTAGTGTTGTGTTTATGTTCTGGAAACTTGTGGGGAATTAAGAGTCCTTTTCCTTTTGGAGGGGGATTGTGGGAATCGAAAGGTTACTGTAAAACAGGCTGCCTGAGCATCAGGGAGAAACTGAGGTCAAGAGCCTAGAGATCGTGGCTGTCCATGCAAGGGGATTTGTGCAGTCCATCCTGCAATGTCCTGGCTTTGCAAATGAGCAAAACACATCCCTGACTATTTTCCCTGTCACTTTTGGTACTGAGAGGAGAGAGATCTGTTGTCATTAGCCCAGGCTAATGTTTGGGCCTGCAATAGTGTCATCCTAAGTCTCAAGTTTCTTATTTAACCAGTCCCAGCTGTGTCAAATCTGGCCTGCAACAGAACTGGAAGCTGGAATTAACCATTGAACCTCCCAAACGATATGACTGATTGACTCTATTGTAAGGTCTCATTAGGAACATTTTGACATGTCTTCTGCTGGAAAATGTCTTAGTTAAAACTCCACAGAAATGTGTCTATTGCTTAATGCCAAGACAACTCAGAATATCTTAAAGGAGGCCTGGCCGGGGTGGAAGATGGGCTTTACCACAGCCCAAGGGAATAAGTTTAGTCTATTGTGAGCTGTTTCTGGTTTTGTAATGACTCTCAGCAGGGAAAATGCTTGAGATTCCCAGTTTTCAGGGAATGAGAGAAACATTCTCCATTCAGCTCTGTTTGCAAGTCTCATGTTATTTAAAGGCCTCAGCTTGCAGCATGAGAAGTTAACACAAATATCTGGCTACATTCAAACGAGCTTTTTTAAGTGGGGTGGAGCAGTTTCTGCATTAGTGCAATGGAGAATGACCAGAGTTTGTGTGTCACAATGTAATGGAGGTATCAGAGGTATCCTCATGCAGGTCAAGGCGTGGGTGTTCATGTGCCTCCTTGTGCATATGAGCCGTGTGACAGGCACTGCCCTGGTGTCAGAGGCTCAGGTGAGATGTTACTTGCGCACAAAGAAACAGGACTTCTGGAGGTCTTGCTAACACAGCTTTCCTACAAGTTTGGATCTTGATAATAGCCTAATGTATTAACAGGAACTTTTTTTAAATAAAAAAAAAAAAAAAAAAGACCCTGTTTGATTAGTGCAGGTGTTTGCTTGGTCTGCCAAGAGGTCAGCATGAGGGATTGTAGCTGTTTTCAGCTGAAACTAATTACCTTGAAGAGTGAAGTAACTAGAGCTAGAAAAACACTGTCTCCTAGTACATTAGAAAGTCAGATGTGCCCAACATTTGCATTTGTAAGGACAGATCTATATAAGATGACCTACCACCTGCCATGACTTGCTAGACTTCTCTTTGTAGAACGGTGCATCATCCATGTCCTGCTGTCAGAAAACATTTGTCAGCCAACATTTGCTTTGTTTCATCCTTACTTTTACTTCTCATCACACCACCTTGTGCACAACAAGGACATCCTAACATACTATGCTAGCTTCTTGAAGGCTGCTGCAATAAGATGCTCCTGTAATGTGAACTTCAACAGGAAGGTAGTCTGTAGGTAAGATATTCCTGAGATGTGTCTGTCACAGCCCTTCTGAAGCTGCAAATCAATTTTATGGTACTGAGGCAGTTTATGGGGTCAATTCTGCTGCACAGTCGTCTGAGAATGAAAGTAAGGTCTGGGTTAACTGTAAGAGAGTCTACAACCTTCATTTATGCAGTGTGTGCAGAGCCATGTAGCAGCTTTCCTTGAGGGGAGAAGAGTTGAATGATTCAATCCGTTAAACTACATCTAAAGAGAGTAAGAAATTAAGGAGTTATAGCCTTCATATGCTTTAAGTGCTCTGTAACTAAGCAGAGCTGCAAGCAATCAGCTTGGAAAACAGTACCTTGAAGGAATGTCCTTTGGTGCTCTACTGAGGTTCTGAGGGGGGAAAAAAAGACTTCATCTACTACTGTAATTGATGAAGCAATGAAGAAACAATGTCTTGATCAAAAGATTTTATCAAATTTTGGAATGAAAGATACTTGAATGGTGGAAGATGACCTAGTTCTAGGAAGGAAGACGGTATGATGTTTTAAGAATTGCTATATCGTGGCTAAAAAGGTTATGATGGGCAGAATGGAAGAGCTTATTAGTAATCCAAGATTAATTTGGAAACTAGAGGCACCTATTTATGAGGGACAGACATGTAAGTTATGATACTTTTAGTGCAAGATCAACTGATCTACATGAACACAGTGCTAAAATCAGCAAGTTCCATCATTTCCTTCAGCAATTTCCATTGCTGGAAACAGTTGAATTTGTAGTCCTCTCCTTGTATGCAGGTGAGGATGAGACTATGGCATTAGTTGGTGTTGGATGAAGTGTGGATTTTACCACTGAAGTAGAGAAGTTTATGCTGCACTTTGCTCTACCAGAGCTTTTGCCACTTATATCCCTTAAGGGATCCTTCAAGGAATTAGCAAGCAGGATGCAACACAGACTGAGGTCGAGAGTTTTTAAAAGTCATTTCCACTTTGTTATTAGCATGTGTAAATATTGGATTTTATGATTTCCTCTTGATTTTTATGACTATTGCAGATTATTCAAAGAAAAACTGAAAATGTAATTTATTGCCTGAGTTAGTTTTGTTTTTTAAACCTGTAACATTTTAAAGCATCATGAAGAGTTCTGGTTCATAATCACAACAGGGAGAATGGGGAAAAAAGCAGTTCACAAGTCTAAACACCACCATAAATGGAGGTGTAGGAGTCCACTTGGGGCTGTAAGGTCAGTTACGGCGCTGAGAGCCCAGTGAAAATGTCCTGTAACTACTAACAGAAGTACCTCAAAAGTCTGCCAGCTTGGTTAAGGCTCCCTGCCCTCTTCAGGTGACCTTCTATAACTAGGCTGATGATGTCCTGATAACAGTTCTTCTTGATACACTTCCAGATGTTCCTGATACCTTGGATCTTGCAAGAAAACAGATGTGCTTGGAGTACTTGACAATCCTCGACAATCTCACTTTGAATGAGGGACCAGGAAATGGATAGCACAGAAATAAGAAACTTTTTTTTGGTTGCACTTGATCATTCTTGAATCTTGACACTGGGGACGAAGACTTGGGCAAGGTTCCAAACTGGCTCTTCCACTTGAAATCCATTCTTATGTCCCTATGTGCACATTAAGGTGAGCACTAAGCCTAGGTCTAGTGTTTCAGTTTTAAATCTCAATTCCCCTGCTCAGCTTTGGGGCCAAACTCTTGCAAGGGAATAGACATCCACAGCAGATCAGTGGCCTTCTTTCAGGATACCTGTTTCCACTAAATGTGTGAAGAAGCCAAAGATTAGACTAGACGTTCTGGCCAAGAGACCCACTAATTAAGCAGCAATGTAACCCCACCCCGACGAAGCATATTTCTTTTTGTTTAGCACTCTTCACAAAACATTGCCACTGTGACCTGAAGTTATTGCTCATGCCGTTTGGATTTTAGACAGCCATTTCTTCAGGTCACAGTCTAAGCCCAGCTTAGGTTCCTGGAGGAGTTGTTCAAAGGATGTCTAAGATGGGAAAAAGATGCGAAGGGTGGTTTGGTAAGAATCTGCACTGAAATGGAGCATTGGCAACTCCTAAATCTAAACCTGGGCTGTACCCATAGATGACTTAAACACATTTTTCATCTATCATGCCTCCCTTCCCCAAACAAAACTCTTCATTCTACTGATCTAGAGACAGCTGCATTTGACTCATCTAATGCTTGAGGACTGAAAATCCATCTTTTGTTAAAAAGGTTCTCCAGTACAGTGGGCTGCTAAACCTGCTTTTCATGGCTTCAGGAATCATCTCATCAATGAAATTATCAATTTCAATTATCAATTAAAGCTGTTTAGTACACAAATCATCATAATTTATGATAATTTTAATTTGAATAACTGGGAAACTTTTATTCAGTGTAGCAAGCAGCACCTGATAAAGTCAGTACATATTCTTGAAATTGTCAGCTGTACACATATTGAATGTAACTGTAATGCTGCTGGACCTCTGGGCTCCCTGAAAAGAAATGTGACTCCATAGGTACTCTTATAGCTTGGCTGCTGACCAGTTTAATATGAACTGAACACACCATCCACACACAGGGCTCCTAGGTGGACCATCAGAAACAGAGGTTGGTTCTGGGGCCTCTGAAAGGGAAAGCAGTGAGTTTTTGTGCTTTGAGGTTAGAGGTGAACAGCCAAGAACATTAGAAAATTATTCTTCTACTATCCTGCTGAAAACAGTGTCCTGCAGATCATGTGCAGGCTATGCTTATTGTGGCTTCATTTTTCTTTTCATTTTCGTTATTTCACCCACCAGACTTAGGCCAGTACCACTGCAGGAGGTGTTAGGGTGACAAACCATCTGAAGGAACTGAGCCACGTGAAGCAGAAAATAGAAAATGTAACTATTTGTGTTGGCATACCTGAGGAGCAGCGTGGAATAAGACCCCTGAAGCCTGTGTCACCAGCAGTGGTCATCACCTGGGGTCCTTAGATTTGGCAGTCAGGTGGTAGCAGTAATATCCCAAAGTTAGAAGTGCTTCTGCTGTGTCAAGCCACCCCTGTGATGGGAATTCTGTACAAATCATGGCAGTGCTCTCCACCAAATGTTCTGCAGGAATAAAAGGCAAAATAAATAGTAAGTGACTTAAGTGAGGCTACTGGCTTGCTTCAAATTATTCCAAATTAAGTCATTTTTGAACTTAAAACCTTTGGTTTAAAATAAACCAGAAAGCCATCAGGGAAGAAAAACCTGAGTGCCACAAAAACCGAGCTGTGAGTTCAAGGATATGATTCATTTTCCCCTTTCCTCTCCGTCCATTCGGGGGCCAGCAAAATCCATCTCTTACCCGGCCGTTCTTTACTCTGAAACTTGGAGTAATGGGAGGAACAGAGGAGTTAATGTGACAGCATGTTTGTAGAAGGCTCTGCCATGGGTGTCCTGTGAATTGTTCTTGATATTCCTCAGCTGGTATCCTGTTTCTCTGAGTACAGACAGGCGTGTTGTGGCCATACAGATCTTGTGCCTAAACAATATGCCTGTGTAGTATTAATGTGAGGCTTGGGCTAAATCATGTTTCTCTAGTTCTTTGAAGCCAGTATCTGTACGGCACCCCCCAACCACACAGACACACGAGCACACACACGCGGCTTCCAGGATATGGCATGAACAGCTGAAGAACCTGTGACTGCAATTTTTGTTGTTGATGCCCATTTTCGCCACGTCTGGCATGTGCTCTGAACTGACTGCTTCCAAGAACGTCACCCTTCTCAACGTGTGTGGACATTAATCTTCCAGAGAGGAATTTAAATGGCAGGGTGGACCCCTCGAGCTAATATAAGGGAGGTGATGCCCTGCCTGGTTTTAATTAGAGCTAGCTTTCTTAATGAGGTAATATTCTGTTGTGCTGGGTTATCTCCTGGAAGACAGGGCAGCAGGCAAGCTGTTGGGGAGGGACACTTGAAAAACATCACAGGCAAGCTGTTTAATGTTAGCGCTATCATTCATCACCCGGGCTCTTCGGAGAGTCTGACAGACGGAGCACGTCCTGTGGGGACTCCGTCAGCCTCTGGCGTGCTGCTTAATGCAATTTAGCCAGATGTATCAAAGCGGCAGGCGAGACCCTGCTATTTGGACAGCATTTATAGCATCCCGGGCAAATAGTCAGGAAATGTTCAATAATGTGCCTCGCACAAGTGCGGCAAGAAGCAGATTCTTAGAATGACAGGTTGCCAAGAGAAATCCTGGCAGTGCCTCATTCCAGCTTTCAGTCACATGCTGGTTTTGTTGTTATTGTTTGAGGGCTTTTTTTTTTTTTTTTTTTTTTTAAGGGCTTTCGCAGTCTCAGGTTTCCAAAGACCAGATTTAAGGTGACTTGAATAGGTCCATCTGGTTCCCGATCCAGGGGATGAAAGCGCCCGGCAGAACCCCTGGCCCACGCATGCACAGCGTGGAGCTGGGCACGGGGCCCGCTGGCAGCGCCGGGGTTTTCTCTGCACAGCTCTCCGTGTGCTAGGCTGACCCCTGCAGCAGCCCCAAAAGCTCTGTTCGTGGTGCAAAAGGGGTCGGTGTTGGCTGTGCAATCAGAGTGGAGAGGTCACTACAGATGGGGAGTTTTATGGAGACCCTGGTTACTCCCAAATTTTGCAGTCCAAATTTGTTGCAGTCCCTTTCCCCATGAGCTCATGGACACCACCAGATGTGGCTCTGGTTCTCCTCCTGGGCTCCAGGTGTGTGCCATCTCCCCATTGCTCTCAGGACAGCAGACAGCCTGGGGAAAACCTTGTTCTGCTCTTTCCTCTCTAGGTCCTGCTGCCCAGACCAGCTGCCACGGGAACCCTAGCCATGAGCCACGCAGGTGCTGAAAGCAGACAAGTTTTGCAGCACTGCTGTTTGGCGATTTACATCTCAAACCTCTTTGCCAGCGACGGGAGAAAAGAACAAGGTTACAACGCTGCCCTGCGGGCTGCTGGCAAAAAGACGTGCAGCCTCCAACAGACCTGGAAAGGGAAGGGCTGTGGTGTGTGTTCTTAACCTAAAGGACAAAGCCTCGTTAAATTCCCCCTTATTTTTATTTTTTGCTAAACCGAAGGTGGAATACTGAAGCAAAGCTCTCCCCAAAACCACCTTTCTCTGCTTGTCCCCGGAGGCAGCACCGCAGCGCGGGTGAGGGACAGACACACAGCCCAGGCACCTCCATCCATGCCGCAGTGCCTGCTTCACCTGCAAATCCAGCTTTGGCTCAGGGCTGGTGCACAGAGATGTAAAATCCAGCTGGGCCTTGCAGCCTTGGAAAGCTCTTTGATGATAATTCCAGCAACAGAAACGTAGCATATGCAGAGCCTTGGATCCTGTTGCTAATAAGTCTGCTTTTACACCACTCTGCTACACTTATTAACTTCCATTTACATATTTTTCCAATAATCTTTTTAACATGCGACTAGATGACCATAAATCCCGGAGGGTGAGGAGTGCAGGGTATGTTGGAAGAACAAGTGCTTGGGACTGGGTTTAACCCTTGGGGTACCGCTGGGATCCTGAGCAGCCTCGTCCTGTTACCCCAGCAGAGGCAGGTGGCAGGGACGGGCGAGTGCTCTGACGGGAACAGATTTTCTTCTCGTGGTGTCCCAAAACAAATACAAAATGCAGTGCCGCTGCCAAGTCCCAGGATGCAAATTAATGCAGAACGGGGCACTTGAAATGTTTTTGCTAACAAGTACATACCGTGGTTCTGCGGCGATGTTCAGCTGTTGATGAAATCCCATCTGTGGATTTCGCAACCAGGTAGGCTAAACCAAATGGCTCTCCACTCTTCGGGGAATGTGATGAGGCAAAGGAAATCTGGCGTGGCTTGCTAAGGCAGGACGGAATGGGGGCAGATGGTTAGAGCACGACAAGTGCCGTCTCCCACTGCAGAGCAAGGGCTTAGCAATATCCAGAGTCAGGGACTCCTATGCAGAAACAGGAGATTATCCTGGGGGCAAGGAGGACACTGAATCTGTAGTTGTCAGTTCTCTCTCTACTGCCTTTGGATTTCAGACTTCTTTCTGTGAGAAACAGTGACCACTAGGAAGACTGCTCAATACATATGTTTATACATACACACACGTATTTGCTTCAAATTACCCAGGAATAACAGTTTCCTCTATTGAGGCAGCTGCATAGATGACCGAACAATTTGTCTGTTCAAACATATTTCAGTCAACTTTCCCTGGCTGATTTGGCAAGAATTTTTCTTTCTACTACTGGATCTCCTCCAATAACAACTTAGACAGCCCTTTGACTCTAGGTCACGGATGTATGGCACGGGAGGAGTCCTTCCATTTGTCTCTCTAGAAGTAATGATGCAAAAACCAGAGGACTGTCATGGTACTGGCTGAGAAGGGGGGGTTGAATTGTTTGTGCCACCCACCTGCATGTCAGCTGGACCCACACGACAAAGCAGGATGCAGGACAGATCATCCCAAAGATCAGCTGTTAGACTGGCACTCAAGGGTTCAAATCCTCATAAATGTCCTGGATAAACTCTTAGTTTTGCTTCTGACTGCACGGAGGTAACTCCTCACCCCAAAAGGCTGCTGTGAGGGCCCTATCTTGTTATGGCTGGAGGGCTCTGGTTAGCGAGGAGCATTAAGGGAAAGGGATCTCTGTCCCAGGCAACCAAGCAAGATAGGAAATAAGATCCAAGATCTGAAATAAGATGCAAGATCTGAAACAAGATCCAAGATTTGAAACAAGATCCAAGATCTCCCAGCAGCTGCGAGGGCGAGCAGAAGGGGGTAGGTCTGACCATCAAGAAGCTGAGGTCCTCTCCACCTCTCCGTGTTACCTTTTTGTGACAACGCTGCTCAGACTGCAGCCAGAAAGCCATTTTACATGTGTAAATTTATCCTGCTCTCTTCAGCTTGGAATTACAACCATCTGCAAATGTTTCGCATGCCCCAGCATAGAAGCTAGAAGGAAATGTGGCCTTGATTAGTATCTGTTAATCAATTTCCATCTCAATTAAATGCTGTTGTGCCAAATACAGGGTGAGGCCACGCAGTTTGCGATGTACCAAACCTTATGTTGCTGCTCTGCGTGAGGAAACAAGACCCCGGTCTCCAAGTCCTAGCGACTTTCACAAGCAGTAAAATGGTATTTTTACAAGATCAGCACTTCGCTTTTCTGCAGCCATTTCCTTAATGACTTAGGGCAGATGACTTTGGGCAGTCTGCTGGGGCTCGGAGTTTGATAAGGACCCCTAATCTCAGGCATGCAGCTTAATCTCCAAAAGCTGCATTTCAGCACTGCCTAATCGCATCAGGCTCTTTTGCCCTTGCCAGTCCATTACCCTGCTGCGGGGTTCTAAGATCTCGGTGGCGTAATGACATCTTCAGACCCGTCTTTGCTGCATTTCCAAACTCCCCCTGCAATCCCAGAAGGCTCAGAGCCTATAATATTATTTTAATTGCCAGTTCACTGCTTTAGGAGCACCTTCTTTCTTAACTTCTACCCTGCTTGTCGTGATGAGATCTCTTGCAGATGCAGTTAATCAGAAAGATTACAATCACTCTAGAAACACCTGCATTGGAAATAAGTCTGGCTTTTATTAGTATGAATTCCTACTGCTGACAAGCTCTGGGAGGAGAGGATGGGGGGAAAACCCAAGATCCCTTTACACAGCTGGAATATAAATGTGAATTTTTCTTCCTATTTATTTTTCTTCTGTAAATGATTTAGCTGCTATTGATGAAGATTACCACCAAATAAAAAGCAGAATCTACTGGCTTGTGTTGTTGTGTGCAACACACCCATAAAACAAATGTATGCCTCCACCACTGGAATAGGCCATCCTTTTAGCCATGACACGTACGGAACTGGAGGTAGCATTCATCGTCCGAACCTCAAGAGCAGCAAGGATCCCGTGTTCAGACTCCTTATTACATGGGGAAGACAAAACAGACATTCCAGTGCCCTGCATCCTCTTTACCCTAGGATATTAAGAACAAACACAAAAGACTGATCTCGTTAGTTGTAGCAAGTAGGTTCAATAGGAAGGCGAGAAGCGCTTACTATGGGTTCAAAAGACAATCTTAAGCCCGATGCAAGAATTTTGAATCTTATTTCTGCTACTAGGAGTCCATGCTCCCTGACTGTTGGGTAAGTGCTGACATGGTTTAAGAGCTTGTATTTCTTGGACACAAAGCACTGCAGTATTGCAGTGTTTCAGAAACTCTGGGTTCAGGTAATAAAAGAGCTTGAAGTCCTGTAAACTGGCAAAACCCAAAATAAAATGCCATCCCTCTTGAGAAATGGAAGGACATTCAAGTCCTTTGGGACACTTGAAGGTAACGGTCCAAGAACAAGCTCGAGGTGTTCACATTTATTAAGGAATGTTAATCTACTGAACTCTACAATTGTAGTAAGCTCTGGACACAGAAATAGAACCTTTTGAAATCAAAATATTACATGTAAAAACTGTGAAAGATCTTCATAATTATTTTTATCACACACACAAAAAAAAATAATACTTATGCCAGTCACCTGCTAACATAAGAAAAAAAATATGTCATTGTCTCATGGACCAAATTCTCAGTCCATGCAGTCAACGTGAAAAGCTCCCAATTCTCTACATTGTGCTTTTTCTCACTGGTAACAACTCAAACCTCATGTATGCTCAAAGAAATGATGCAGTGGGGGATAGTCTGTCCCACTGCTGCTGCAAGAGTTACAGGGAAGAATTTCTAATACAAAAGCAGAAAATATAGCCCCTTTACTGACTCTTGATGTTTTCATCCACCTTTCCCAGATTCTCAGGCTGTATAACTTTTCAGAAACCATCAGGGACTGGGCTGGCACGATTCCTACCCGATTTGAAATGAAGGTAGTTGTCACATATCCATGCAACATTCATTCATTTAAATAGCTTGGAGTTGGTATTAAACAAGTTAATAAAGAAATGAAGAACAGGGACCACGGGAAAGCTAAGGAATATCCTCTTCTGTGGCTACAGTAATGCTCCCTCTGGCCCTGGCACCTTCAGCAGGAAAGCTGGAGAGTCACCTTTTCTCATCCCATGTTATCTTCTGACAGAAAATGGAAAAGGTGAGTTCCTAACACATTAGAGATGATGATGCAGAGTTTCTCACCACATCGATAAGTTTTCAACTGCCACGACTAACCACTCATTCACCCATAATCGAGCTCCGTTTCTTTTTCCCAGAGCACTGTCACGGCTGTTTTACTGAGGAGCATCAAGACGCAGGCTTCAGAAACAGAAGGACTTTGCCTAGTAGGAGATAGGAGGTCACGGAGGTAACAGGCATTGCTGACTTCAGTGTACTTAAGTCAGACTTAGCCTGTGGTTAAATATACAGGTCCTTTGCCCTTTAAAGCTTAAAATAAATTTGTCTTAAACTACTGCATTGGCTTACATTACAAGATAAATTATGAAAAATAAGTTGGCCTCAAAGCATAGTTTTGCTTAGCTGCTCTGGGCATGAACCATTTCACTTGGACTCTGTTGTTCAGACCACCTATCTTCCCTCACCAGGAGGATGAAGAGAAAATAATCAAGAAGGGCTGGAGCCTATTTAGACAACTGGCCAGCTCCTTGCAAAGGGCTCCTCCCCGGTTAGAAGAGAGAAGATCCACCACAGAGGAAAAACAAAACCTGCAAAAGGCTCAACATGGTAGTGATGCATTGGCATGATGTTATTGGACGGAAAGGGCCAGCATCACTGGCTTAACAAGGAACACGGTGTAGGATCAGGAGCTCCACCTTTCTTTTTCCTATCTCATCCTTTTTCTAGCTTGCTCTCACGTTGTCTTCTTTCTCATCTTTACTATTAAGTTAATGTAAGTGCTGAGCATGCACGCCGTATTGCATACTACAGCTTTCATCATTCCAGTTACTTGACAGTCATGATCCCCATGCCCTTGATGAGACCTGGAAATGACTACAGTTGAAATGAACATGAATCCATCAATACAAGCT
This sequence comes from Anas acuta, assembly GCF_963932015.1. Classification (NCBI taxonomy): domain Eukaryota; kingdom Metazoa; phylum Chordata; class Aves; order Anseriformes; family Anatidae; genus Anas; species Anas acuta. The sequence goes on from NC_088986.1 coordinate 5,252,518, forward strand.
CTTGAACTTTACAACCAAATCACACATCCTGAGTCTTGTCAAACAGCATGATCTGGCTGATTGAAAATGGGAACTGCATTAAAATATAGTGCTGATATAATACGTTGTACATCAGCTCTAACAAAAGGGAGCTGGGAAATACAAAGATACCCCTGTAATGGCATCACTGCACTGTTATTGAGCAGCACCTTTCAACAAGTCAGCCAGCTCCCTTAAACTTACTTAACTTCAGAGATACGCTGTGTATAATTCCTGTTCCCAAATGTTTTGCTATCTTCCCAAGTTTTATCACAACTCTGCAAAGGTGGCCCACTCCTCTTAATCTCGTCAGCAAACTTTAATTAACTGCATTGCTGCTACCTCTGTTGGTCAATACAGGCAGCTCTCTCCGAAACAGTGAACAGAACTCACTGCACCTCACTCACATTTAATATGTACCCTATCTTGTGTTTCTGCCTAGACTTGAACTATGAAAAAAGAAAAATTAAAAAAGAATTTATGATCTCATGAACCTTGAGAGCAGAGGCCCTTGAGCATCTTGTGAATGACAGCAGCACTCTTGAGTCTGGATCCTAGCCTGAGTTTTCAATCCAAGAGGACTGAGCGATGTTTGGAATTACATAGCGAGGAATCTAAACTAAACCAGGTGTCTTCCCAGTTTTGCCAAAAAAATAGTTTGACACATACTAGCTTATAAATAGATGGTTCTGCCAGATCAAACAATGATATATTACACTGACCACTCAAACAGCCCAACAGTGAAGCAATTTTCATGAGGATGCAATATTATTTTTTTTTACTTTTAAAAATTGAAAATAATAAACAGATTGGCTTGTATTATCATGAAAAAATGTGCTAAAGGGTAAGGTCTGTGAAGAAAAATCTGACAAGTCATAGGTCATAAAAGTTTCAGTTCAAGCTTGTTCATATTATAGTGAAGTAAATTATTGCTGAAAACTTCTTTCAAAGAGTTTCTTTTTGATTGGGTCTTGTTTTTAAGATGAGCAAACGCTTTAAATGTGAGCTATTTCCATAGTTTGTGAGCAATAAACAACAGGCTGAATAGAAAAGCAGAGACCACAGGTCATTCCCACTGGTGTAAAAGAAATGCTGCGCTGTTTCCAGCCACAGAATATCCTTTACCCAAGTATGGCTGTATACATCTCTGTCCATCCACAGGCACCTAAACAGGGACTTCTCAGTGTCATACAAAGCTTTTCTTGCTTTCACTGGTACCCTTAGGCCCAGCTGGCAATTGTGAAAATCAGGCTGGCAAAGCAAAGCAGGCCTGACTGACTATAGCCCAGCATGGCAGCAGCGAGGCACTCTGGGGGCACGAGAAGTCTTTTTCTAAGATTTAACTCCCTTTATTGGAAGCATTTGCCATTCAATTTTCATTCTTTTCTCTCAAAAATAAGACTGGTTTGATCATGATGGGCAGTGTCTCTCGGGACAAAGTGGTTTTGAGTGCAGGCCTCAAGTAGGTCAGTGTAACTGCACCGAACCGCAGGACCACAGAGTGCCTTGCACTTACAATCTGTGCAGCAGAACTGCTCAGTGCAAGTGATTCATTGAGAAACCTCTTTTTCCTGATACGGCTTTGGAGAGGTGCCTGAACATGGTGATAAGGAGCTGACAGGGAACCAGCCACACTCAGATGCCTTCCAGTTCATCTAAAGACGCAGAGAAAATCTCCTCCCACGTTTAATGTCTTTGGGATTCTTCCAGCCATGCCTTTCCCTTCTGACACTCTTCCAGCTCCCCGGGACTTTCTGGCCCTCCTGAACATCCCTCTCTGCCTCCTCCTCCTCCCCCTGAGCAGTTTTTCTCTCCTTGCCCATTCTGCTCCTGCCAGGAGGTTCCTGGGGAAGAGGCCACAGGTAGTGCAGTGTGTGTGTGCGGCTCGACCTGTCACCGGGACTCACGCTGCCATCAGCTGCACCTCTTCCTTGCTCGGACACCCGCTGGATCCTTTCAGACAAAGATTTTCCCCTATGCAGCAGCCACAGCTCTCCCTCAGTGGCTGTTTCTAACGGAGAGGCCTGGGCTCCAGCATGTGAGAGTGCTCTAACGCACAGCACATACTTTTCCAGGCTCCACCGCAGCGTCAGGCTTAATGAAACACTTAATTACCAGACCTCAAACCTCAGGATTTCCAAGCAAGACAAATGGATGTCCTGCATCAGGGCCTGGCTGTGCAATCCTTCCTCTGCTGAACACTTGCTCCTGGGGACAGATAAAACCAGCAGGCTGAGACACAAAGAGGCTGCAGAAAGCATGCTTTCTGATAGGAATGAGGCCACACTGCTAACATGTTCTGCTAGCACAGGGAAAGCCCAGATACAGCAGCATCCAAATAGCTGCTCAGCAACTGAGAAGCAAGGAACCAAATCTACAAAAATGTTTTGGTTTCTAGCTTCGGTGTATCTGGAAGCCAAAAAAGCTGGGTGGAAAGGTCATGCAGGCAAAATCTTGGGAATGTCTGTCTATTAAAATTAATGGTTTGATTCATGCTACGGCCTTAGGATCTACTAGGTACAAGTTCTTTTGGAGGGCTCTGTAAAAGTCTCTGCCCTATGTTTTGCAGAGGCAGACCTAAGCATTAGTCCAAGAACTAAAATAGGAAATACTGAAATCATTGCATTCATTGATTCAAGTAGTCCCATCCAGAACAGGGAGATCTGGCTGGAAGAGATGGGTCTGGGATGACTGAACATGAGCAACATATGCAGACGAGGAGGCACCACCAAAAAGACACCACTGAAACCATGGCTCTTGCCCCTGTTTCCACTTTCAGATCAATTCAGGGAAGCACACCAGCAGCTCTCTCCTGGCGCTGAGGCATGGGACCAAACACGTAGAAAGCACTCTGAATTCGTAGCTTCCAGGAAAAGTTGTGTATTCTGGGCCAAAGAACAAGCACTTCAAACTCCACTAGTGGTATGCAGGTTTCACCTCATCCATGTCACAGAAAAGCACAGGGATTTTGCAGTTCTGACCATTTGTTTTGTACTGAATGACTTGTCCAGAAGTCAGATGCATGTTGTTTCTCCCTCCCAGCCTGCCAGCCACAAAACACTCACCAGCTTTTGTTTACATTACAAATTTAAGATCTACCTGCAAGAAATAAAAAGCCTCCAGCATGACAAGCATGCGGTACAAGAGCAGGAGAGCTTAGGGCTGTCACCACTGTCTGTAAATCTCTTTGGTAACTGGGAATTTGTGAGGTGAAAGGTTTTCAGTACTGATCTGCTGTTATCTGAAATGGATTGTATGCCTCTCCAAATTTTTTTTTATCAAATCTGCAAAACCAGTAAAACACAACATTTCTCGTTAGAACTCTTTCAGGGTGGAGTGAAAAACAAAAAAAGATTGCTGGAGAGTATCTGGTGTTGATCACAAGGAGAATAAGTACTACTTGCCCAGAGAAAACAAGATTTTTTCCACTAACGTCTTCTGCTTTCTCAGCAAATTTTTCTGTTTTCTCTGCAGCCCTTCTCTAGCCAGTAAATTCAATATCTTGTGAGATCTAGAGAGAACAAAGTGAGCATTAGACAGACAAACAAGGAAGGGGTCAATTATTGTATTAAAATCCCCAAGTGCATTGTTTTAGCACAAATTTCACATTTGCTTGCGCATGCTTTTAAGTGATTCCTTATTTTGTACCTTATAAATGGGCACCAGATGCCAGAGAAAATGATCGAAATTGCAGTGAAACTTGAGATCAAGTAAGTTTTGCCTTTACCTAAACCTACTTACAAAATATCATATATTCTCCCCCTCCCCACCCGCCGAAGATTTAACAACAACAAAAAAAAAAAACTTTCTCCTAATTTGTCATCTTAAGAAGCTGACAAGAAGAAGCACGCGCACAACCTGCAAAACCTCAGAGCCTGTCGCTCCCCTCCCGAGGCCCTAAAGGTCTGGAATTAGCCTTGTCCTACATGCAGTCACAACTTGTCTGTGCTTTCCCAAACTCAAACATCCAGCTGCTGGGATAATGGCTTCATATCGACCGCCGACTGCCAGTGCTCTAGGGCTCCTGCTCCTGCCATGCGGCGCAGCCAGGAGGTAGGGCAGAAGTTGGCTTGCTGGCCATGTGTGTGGGCCAGTAGCCAAGCGGCTCTGCTTAACAGGCTGGCCACAGATCTACCTTTCATGTCAAAACATGGAGAGAATTAGGAAACTTTTTAAATTAAATAATTCTACGTCGATACTCTTCTGTTGTGTTTGTTGTTTTTTTTCTTTTCTTGAAAACCTTTTTTTTTTTTTTTCAATTTTTTAATTAGAAACACTTTATTTCTCTCCTTTTACAGCCCTCCTGGACTGAGTTAGCTGGATCAAAGAACAGTGAGTTCTATACAAGTAAGATCATGTTAAGTTACTGAGTCTTTTTACGAACTATCTGGCTGCTTCCAGTGTGGCTAAAAGATTGTAGCCACCATATGAACTGAGGAGAGACTGCGAGCCTTTCAGCAGACATTGCTTTCTAAGAAAAAAAGGCCTTTTAGATATAACCTGTTGCCTCACATTGACCTCAGGCTCTCTCAGAGAGTATTCCTAGCTCTGGTTTTAATCGTTTAGGATGTAGGAACACTTCTGCTCTGGCAGAGCACTGCCATGGTGCCGCAGGCCCAAGCCTCACCCAAGGTAGGCCCCACGCAGCTTTCCAGAAGGTGCCATAACTCCTGCCCTGCTATAAAGCAAAAAGCCACTGGTCACTCCTCTACACAATATCAGAGGAGTTCTGTTTTCTCAGCCTCTGGGCTGAAAAAGTGTTATTTTCTGAGTTTGCCCCTTGTGGGGTAGGAACTGTGTTTGCAGACCGCTAAACGTGACCACTCGTAACCAAGAGGCCAAGCGTGTGTGTGTCATTCCCCTAGGGTAACGGGACACAGCTTATCTCCATCAGCCAGGAAAACAGGGAGAAGTGGCATACAGGCATCAAACTTACACTTCCGCAGTTTAAAGGAAGTAGGAGAAAAGATGAGAGAAGTCAGAGAAAGCGCGGAGCTGCTGGATCACGGAGCTGTGACACACTGAGTGACTGCAACTACCACACACCCGCTCCTCTCAGCCCACATGCACGCTCACGTCCCTGGGGGACCATTTTTTAAATCGAGGGTAGCTTTCCCAGGAGTTAAAGAGAAAAACACTAGCTCTAATTATTTTCCATTTATTGCGGATTGTCACAAGGTCAGGATCTACCAACAGCGAGTTATTACGGGGCAGCTGACAGATGCTGCCTTGTGTGTCAGACCCCTCAGATCACAAGCTAAGCTGATCCCATGCCTTTTTAAGTCAACAGAGCCTCTCTGAGCTTTTGCCGTGACCTAAGGAACACTGCTCTTTATGGCAACCCTTAACTATGAAGCACTGGGGACTGTCTAAGTTAGACACCTGGCTTTATAATGAATTCAAGTTAATGCAGCCCGTAAATGGGGGCTGGGGGCTTAATTCCAAAAGCCAGCTCTGTACTCTGCCATATACTTGGATAGCACAGAGGCACAGGAAATAAGTTTGGGAAGTCACTTGTGTGATTTCTCACTGAAACTCCAAGGTATTACTCAATTACCCATCCTTCCAGAAATGTTTGCACGCTGCTTACTAACTAGGAAAAGTTGTTCGCATCGAAGCTGGACAGGTTGGAAACTTTCCTCTTTCTGCACGAAATACATATCAGAATGACTTCCACAACTGAGGCTGCCGAGAGCCAAACCCTGTCAGTGGGAGCTTTGCCTTTCCTTCATTTAAACCCCCGTGTGGCCCTACAAGAACAACGTATATTTTACAACTGCAACTTAAATTCTGTGTTGTTGCATAAAATATTTTCTGGAAAACTGTGCACTCCACTGCACCTCTGTATTTGTGTTCTGTATGAAAGTCTTTCAGGCCATGCTCCACCGTCGGGTGGTGGGCTCAGCTTGTCAGCCTACAATTCTGCAAGGTTGAATGATGTATTTGATTTAACAGGCATGTGAATTCCATTCCCTGTTAAAAAGTATCTTTATTCTTCGCTTAAATTTTAGAAAGGACCCCACAGGATCAAACTCTTCCATTGCTTTGATGACTATTAACAATTTGCACCACCAGAAGCTGTTTAGCATAGAAAATGTTCTTGGATGACCCTCCAGTAACAAGTCATCGCTGTATATACAGCCCTTAATCCAAGACTACACTTCTGATATGCCTGCAGAATTTGGCATTTCAGTCCACTGTGTAAAGTGTTTGGGGTCCCTGGAATTTAGACCATTTAACTTCAAAGTTCAGGCTCATTTGCTGGCAATGGGTAGCCTCACTGAGTCAACCAATTTGTTTACTTCTAACAAGTCTGTCCCATATCCTGTCTTCTGGGATGTTTGTAAGCACTCTCAGGATGCTCATAGCATTTCCCCCATTCTGACGACATCTTAAGTGCAGGTCTTACCCGAGAGGATACACTGGAATTTGGAAACTGAAGAACATGTCATTACAGCTCTGTAGATGCACTTTATATTTTCAATGGCCAAAATGCTTTAGATTAATGCTATTTGCCAAGTTTCTGGTGTGCATTTTGCTACCTTCTTATCCTCCACAATGCCACAGCAGGACTGCTACCAGCCCCCAGGCCAGTCCACCTGCAGCTGCTTCCATCTCCCAGCCATCACTACTGCCACAACTTGCTGCGTTTGGATCACCCAAGACTAACACCCTGATGCAAATCAGATACTGCAAGGGAATTTATTCTCTAGTTAGCCACAGCCCCCTGAGGCCAGAGTAGATATTAACAAGTCGGCAGGTTCCTATGGCAGCAGGCTGCCAAAGGGCAGCAGAAAAGGCTGTGCCCCCTGCGGCTCAATTTTCCTGTGCGGGGCCCTGGAAAGCCAGGCTGGCTGGGAAAAGGGCAAGATAAAAGTATATCGTCACAGTATTTTGAACAGGCTGAAAGAGAATGGGGTCTGAACAGCCACAGGCAAGGAAGCTGCAGCACTTGGATGAGTGAGTGAATCCTGGACAAAGGTAACACTGAGAACAGTAAATAATCCATCACGCGAGGACACATCAGAGACAAGCACTCCAACACGAAACGTGGTTCGCAAAAAGCTGCAGATGAGCTGACACTAATGAAAACAAGGGCCTTGGAACCTGGGTGGTGGCGGAAGGAAAGGAGAGGCAGTTGTATAACTTGCTCCCCCTGCCCAGACCTGCCGATGCAGCTGGATTCAGACTTGCAGCATCATCGCTTTTCCGGTCTTGGCCTCCTGAACCTGCAAGCAGCCCCTCGCAGTGACCTGCCAAACCTTTGCTATCCAAACTTTTCTTCCTTTGAACAGCCTGATAAGGGGCCAACCTGTGCAGTAGCTTCTCACCATGCCCTGCAGGGAGAATACAATGAGGCCCATAAAGCCAATTGCACTTGTTCCCCGAGGCAGCTTTTGAACTCTGCACGGAGAGGCTGGAATGCCCCCTTCCACTTAGCAGAACAAAGGCCAGCCAACCTGCAGGGTTTTAATCCTGAAAGTTAAACATGAATGTGATTAATGTGCAGCTTTGAATTTCGTGTATTATTGAATTGTATACATTACTCCAGGCTTGGAGATTTTCCCCTTTTATACTGCAACACAAATGTATGTTCCGTTTGGGAGGGGTACAGAACAGAGAACACCAGGCAAAAGTATTTCCATATGTATTTCCCACATTCTCTGCCTGAAGGACTTGAGCGAGCTGGGATTTATACTGTGTTCCACTGACCCCGAAAAAACAACTTGAAACAGATTTAGAGAAGATTCACTGGAGCTCATTGCAATTGAAATGCTGGATACTTATTTGACAGCCTCTAGGAACCCTTCCAGGTTCACCCTTTCCTGTGAATCTGCTAAAGCTCCAGAAGATTATCAGAGTTAAGCTAATGTGCAGGATGCTGGGTTTGAGGAGACGGGTTGCCCCTGGTAAGAGTCATAAAAATGATCATCTCTTGTAACCGGTGCTCTGCCCCAGAGACCAACTCCTTGATCCCTTTTCAGTCATGATCCCTGATAGGAGCCAGAAAGCTGGACCACATCACTCCTGTGTGATCCTCCTGGCTTCAGCAGGATACTGCGTGCCCAGAAGACCATCCTCGATTTTACTACTGGGGAAACATTCAACGTATTTTTAGAGATGGTTAATTAACCCCATTCATTATGTACAAGGGACAAATTTAAAGTGCACCTAGACACTTCCAGTCAGGACTTTCTCATCCTCTCTATGGTTTTGGCTTGTCTTCTGACTTTACCACAGCATACCACAAGATCAACAAAGGTGTTGAGATCAGTCTTCAGTGAAGATCTTCAGAGAACTGTTTGCATTTTGACTCGACCACTGGGAAGACGGATTTGCAGTTGTACCACGTACCACCACCAGACTTGTTATGGTTAATTCTACAATCAATTAATCAGTTCTACAATCAATTAATTTCCACCATCAAAATGTCCAGACTGAGCTGGCCTTCCATGGGATGCTTCTCACTAGGCTAAACAGAGAGGATCTGGAAGAGATGAGAGATGATACAAAGATTTCTCTTTTTCCAAAGCTCAGACCTTGATGGCTTCTCATAGTTTTCCACAACAATTTCCATCTGGAACTTCATTTGCTTGTGGAACTGAGCAGGGCTATTGCAGAAGGAGAGCTCTGTCTCCAGAAATAGTTTCTGGCTCAGGAGGATGACTTGACCTTTGTTCTGAACAGGAATATGAACTCTGTCACACTGGGACACTTTTTCATCGGTATCTCCTATGTTTTAGCCATTAGTAGCCCTGTGATTTCAGGACAGGCATATGGTTTGATCCTATCAGCATTAATGACTATTTTGGTTTGACAAAGCTTATTAGAGAGTAATGTTTCCTTAAGTTTTTGCTTCTCGAGCCAAAACATCTAGATAGTGGATAGGGGAACTGTATCAGCAATTCTTAGACCTGATATATGTCCAGTACCATTTTTGCTAGAGTCTTGAAATACATACCGAAAAAATATTATTGACCAGTTAGACAGGGAAACCCAGATCATATCATTGATTCATGCACAGCCTGATATCAGCTCTGCAACTTCAACCTCACCCTGAAATCTGGCAAGTGCTGTGCATTCATATGGCCCTGAAGGAATCCAGCTTGAGCTCTGATCTCTCAACTGCAAAGATGAAACCCGCTGCATCTCCAACTCACCTTGGTGCAGTACAGATTCAATCCAGACAAAGCATGACAAATATGTTTCTATCAAATAAGTGAAAACACACAATATGGAGCTTAGCCTGGCTATAAAATTTATGCTTGGGCCAGGAGGAAAAATGAGCTTTAAGCAGAGGACTGGGCTAGAACGATCCTACAATTCTGTGATCCTAGATCTGGTTGTAACTTAAAGTGCTGCAGACACATAATTGGCTTATTAGACATGCAATCTGCCAGAATGAAGTTATTCATCCAGATAGAAAAAAAATGCTGAAATGTTGCCCCAGTTGAGAAAAGAGTGTAATCTGGGACCTGTTCAGTGCTTTGCTCTGTTTGGCTATGACAGCACTGATCTGGTACAAGGTGCTCCAAATCACAGCCGAACAAAGCAGCTTGCTGAGGAATTCTTCATTCTACCCCGTATCAACGTAGCTGTCAAACGCAGCAAAAATGTAAAGCACATTTTGGTCCACTGCTCTAGAAACAAAACCAAAAAAAACTCCAAAGATCTTCTGCAAAATGATGCTTGCTACCATGACATTCTGCTCCCAAGACCAGAGCAATGCCTGTTTGCTGGGGACATCTGCATCACTTTTGCTATTGTCAGCCAGTGAGAAGGGCTGACCTGCGCCTGAACTCATTCCAGAGATATTTCAATAAATCTGCAGTCTCCCAGTAAGCCCAGAAGTCCTTTGTTAGGACATCCCTGTCCTGTGAGGACTAAACTGCCTCTCCCATTTTTGTTTTGGCATGGCTGGCCTTCCCCCAGTCTTGTAATTAAATGCAAGAGGAAAAAATAGAAAGTCTGACTAGACCCATCGAGTGGCCTCCTTTTCTGCGTGCTCCTGTGGCTCTATTCTTGGAGGCTGACCCAGGGCAGGGCTCTGCCCTTCTACATGTATTTTCCAGTAGAAGCATTTTTCTCCTTACGTGGATTTATTCAGACTCCAAGCTTCATACTCATCAAAACTGTCACGGACCATTTGCAGGATGGGAAGATATTGTGGGTCCAATCAGTGTGGGTGTCACAAACAATTATCTGCTGCAGAATGATCCCAATTAGTAAACACCCTGCTAACAGGCCACCTCCCCAAGGATGCTGATTGCCTGTGACAGTGTTTTTTTCAGGATGTCTGCTGGAAAACTGCAACTCAAGCCTCTGCGGGCCAGCTTCTGGCAAATTCCTTGTTAACCCTACAAAAGAATCTACACATGAATAATTAAAAATAGATGGGAGTAGAAACTCAAAGTACATTTAGCTTTGTCACCCAAGCCCTTTATAACAAGACCTACTTCTCATCTGGAATAAAATGGAAATTCTACTCTCTGTCTTGGCTCGTATGAGGCACTCACGTTTTGATGCTTTGCTTTAGGCCTTGGGAACTAAATGAAGACTTCAATACCAACTCTCCCTTCCACTTTCTCCTTTTCTGTTCATGCAAAACTCTTAGAGAGTTGCCTGAAGGATCAAGCTTAGTAAGTGATTGAAACCTAGCTGCTTACTCCTTGCTTAAGGCACGGTGCATTTTCTACTGTATGCTACTATCTAGAAGAATAGCCTTTAACAAATACAGAGAGATTTTTACAGATGGAATCACATGCAGATAGAAAACCAAGCTTTTTTTTAAAGCAACCTTTTGACCATCCAGTTCTCTCCTGAAATGGACTGGAGAGGAGTCTTCAGTCACTCCTCTTCACCCTGGTTTACTATCAAATCAAAAAACAGCAAGCCCAAGTCTGGTGTAACCTAAGTATAACGTCACTACAAGTAGTGGAACTGCACAGGGACTGAAGAGAGGAAGAACAGAGCTCTGCTTTCCACCACGTGAACTTGGCCTCTGCAGCACACACAAGACAAGACAGAGGACAACTAGTTGTAGGCAATGCTCAGAACCTGGTAGGCAGTGCCAAGAGTACACAAGATTGATGCTGCAGGATAAGATCATGCTACGAACCAACTGCCTGGATCAAGAGATTTCAGCTGAGAGGTTTTCACACTGAAAAAGTCCCCAGTTAGCATTACTGCCAGTGAAGCAAAGGTTATACACTGACCAGCTTCGTACATTCTTTGACTAGCCTTCATTTTAAATACTCTAATCCCTAAGTCATGGATTCACATCACTATCAGCAGATGCTGCAGATGATCAGACTGCCAGATGCCATGTAAAACAATATAAAAAGCCATACCTTGAGCAAAATGCACCGAAGAGCAGCAGTAAGCTGCAGTTTCCTCACTAGTGGCTGCTGAGAAGGGCACAAGCAGCACTTGATGCAAACTGTGTGGAAATCAGACGAGGAAACCCTTCATCCTTCTCCAGTCCCAGAAGCAGCAAGCCAAGCTGACGGCTGCAGGATTGGTTCAGGTTTAGCCCATCCATTCTCACAATGCTGACTGTTCTCCAGCACTGCCAGTGCTGCAGGTGGAAACTCACCCAGAGTCAGTGGAATGATGAACAAAGCACTCCTATTCTCCAGCCAGGTGGTCTGAGCCTTACTAGACGTCGTTTGGACAGAGAAAAACACTGGTGAGGTGTGCACGTTCCTTCCTGAACTGTCCGCAATATGTGAATGACCTGCATGGATGTGTGTCTCCAGGAATCAGAGCTCAGCATGGACTATGCATCAATGGTAAAGTCATCAGAACTGGACTGCTCGGATCACGAGTGGTCAGCTCTGAAAGAAAATTTCATATTGAGCCACAATTGGTTGGGCTATGCAGTATCCATGTCTATTACAAGGTGGAGTAATTCCTTCTTCTGAGGGACTATTGGGCAAAATCTCACAACCTGCCTGTAGTGAAATTTTAGCCAGAATCCACAGAGTCCAATTATACAGAGGCAGAAGGACTGATTTGGCCATCAAGGCTGCTTCCCCAGCAGCAGTCTTGCTCCCGAGCAATGGGCTTCAGTGCCATACCCCATTTCCTACCAAGTGTGCCAAGTCCTCCCGTACAGCTCACTAATCCTCCCGTACCTCTGCAGTTTTGGCAGGCTCCTCCACAACCTCCCTCCTTCTCCTCTGGCCTGCGGTGAGCAGACTTTCTTCTTTAATATGCGGGCAGAAGTAAAATCATTTAACTCAACCCTCTTTCAGCTCTGATTTCAACCCAGTTGATTAGTAAATTCTCAGCAGTGAATTCTACCCCGGCTATAACCTCAGCAGGAATAAGCTGTCAGACCTCTACAGATGTCATTGGAGCTGTACTGCTCACCCCAGCTCACATTCTGGCCCAATATTGTGACTTCAGTTACCTCTAACTTGTACCACTTGTCACTTCCACTAATCCACATGACGGAGCTTCTATCCAAGACAAGACAAACAATTTCAGACTGTGGGCAAGAGCTTGTAACACCCTGTATCAAACGCTTTACGAGGCTCCAACTACAATATATCTAATAAAATCCCTTTGTCCAACAATTTTGCCTTTGCAAGATCAAGGATGAAGTTGCCTAACTATCCCCTCCCAGCCTCCCAGGCACAACGCCCTGTGGATTGGGGCAATTTGAGACTTTGGCCAAGAAATTGTCTCACTTTTCTCCCATCCTGGTGGTCCACACTAAATCCTCTTTTGTTTTGTTAGTCCTTCCTTCCTAATTCACTGTTGCCCAGCATCTTTACCATTCTTTTTCTTCATCTTCAGACTGCAAAGCCACTGGGACAAAATGTGAGCAAAGACCTGCGATCTGAGCACCTCGCTTTGCAGAAGCCATAATGGTAGCACAATTTTCCTGCTGGGAGCTTTGCTACCCACCTTCCTCTTTGCAAAGGAGGTTAAGAAAGACTCTCAGTTCCTGTCTCAGTTGAAGAGACTATTCAGCCCTCTGTAAAACAGCGAGGGATAAAGACTCTTGTGAATTTGGGTGAGAAAACAGGCTGGCTGTCTCCCACAGGAAGAGCTTAGCACATCGCGCTGAAGACAGAGAATTTGGCCTTATTTTAAAGAGGAAGGACACAGTTCTATTTCTAGCAGGGACATTGTGTGAGTAATTCCCACTGAATCCAAAGGATTTTGCCCTCAGATAGCCAAGAGCAGAAAGCAGGAGTCATAGAGTCAGCCTTTGTGCCAGCCAAAGCTGATGGAACAACCGCCCTCCAGCCGTAAATAAACACCTCTGAACACGGGGATAAAGCTGGAGCCACTGGAAGCGTTCTTGCAGCCACAGCACGATTTATGGCCCCAAATCCAAACAGGAATTATCACTGCAACCACGGCCGATGCCAGGAGGTGTTCGTTCCTGCCAACCCATCCTGTTTGGCTCACGGATCCTCCTCAGGACTGCCATGCAACCTGTGTGAGAGCACTTGGCTTCAGCAAACGCCATGAATTTTCTGCCTTCCCTGTTAAGCACATTCACCAATGAAGTCCTGATTTAGGCACAGTAATCTCCACTGCCTGTTCCCAGAGAGAAATGTTTCTTTGACACGCTACTGAGCAGCCTGCTTCGGCATCAGAACCACGGTGCTGACCCAGTGCACTGCCCAGCATGCACACGGGAATTCAGGCAGCTCCAGAAGAGCAGGCACAGCCAGGCCTGCCCCTGGCACCTTGCCTTAGTAGATCACAGGCCGAGAGAGCCTGGCCTGTGAGATTGGCTCAGGAGATGATGGGACATGAGGGGATTGTGCCCTGATGCCGCACTGCTCCCAGGCCTGAGGACTGGGGTGAACGTCTGAGGTGGGCTGGGAGCGTCCCACTGCAAACAGCCACTCTGACATCTCTGCCTGCATGTGTAGGGCTCATGGCACTTCCAGGGCCAGCAGCTTCACACAGCCCCACGCAGAGTTATCTGGTAACTCACTATGTGGTCACCATGCCTTCTTCAGCAGCACTTCCATGGCCAAACGACCTCAAGGCCTTTGGGCCTCTGTGGCGCGGGCCCACGGTCTCATTTCTGCTGACTGAGCCAGGACACAAGCCGTGGTGTTCTCACCATCACGACGAGCCTACACCAGGATGGCAGAGCACACCTGGCCCAGCATAAACCCTGCTACACGGCTCCACCAGCATGGTTTGAACCAGCAGAGAGCTTGTGCTGGCCCGGCATGCTCTGTCACACGGCTGCAGAGCTTTGGCTCCAGCACGAACAGCTCTACGGACAGATTTACGATATCACTGGGATGAGGACTTTGCTTGAACTGTTTTGGCTTCAGCTTTGATTTAAGCTAATGCATAATTCATAATGGGGCTGATAACAGATGGCAACTTGTTAAGCCACAGGAACTCCATCAGTTCTGATCACATGACAACACCCTAAATAATTTAAATCACATCTTACTGCAGGAGCTGAGCTGCTGGGGCCCAGCGGGATGGGGAGACTCCACTGCCACCCTGCAGGAGGCATCTTGCAAATTGTCACCCGCTTTGCAAAGGGGGAAACTGAGGCACAAAAGCCTGTGCTCCTATGTGCTCTCTCCATGAAAGCAGACCACTGGTGTCCTCCTGCTTCTCAGCACCAGATCCCAGCCACAAGGCCCTGGTCTCCCCTTTCGTCTACATTGAGCATGCTTACAAGAGGTAAACTCAGACAAAAAGCATGACTTAAAAAAAGGGGGTAGGGGCTTGCTCCACAACATGTTGCTAACCCCAAGCTGATGCTCCAGAGGTTTATCTCCAGGCCAGCCCTATTAGCAGGTGTATGATCCTGCCAGGATCGAGGACTGATTTGATGCCAGAGGAAATCCTCTGAAATCAGTGGACCCCAAACTAGATTCAGACCTCAGCCTTCCACTGGCAAAACCCCACCCTTCCTCCTGGATAACCCTGCTATACCAGAGAGGATGTAGGGGCAGAAGAGTGTATTCAGACCACTTCTGACTCCTAATTTTCATGCTCAGCTTAGGAATCCAATCAACCAAGGCGCCAAAACACTCCGTGGAAAATAATTCCAAATGGGAGCAGTTCAAGCCATGGTTCTTTGAAACAGTAAACCCAGCTTTAGGACACCTACTATCGGGTCAAAAAAAGCCAGAGCCAGAGGTAAAAGTGAAGATCCACCAGAAATTCACTCTGCAGTAAAAAAGCTCACAGGTTTACCTTCTGTTTTGGCAGGTTGTGTTAGATCAGGACCTTGCTGTCTCCCTGCATCAATAGCAAGATGATGAGGCTCTGGGTAATTCACCAAAAATGCAAGCATGTCCACTCTTGCCACATGTTTGCTCTCTGGGTATGAGATGGCAGTGAAATGCTGGCCCCCGTTCTTGTGTCAGAATACTTTTCTCCTTCAGCTGTAGGAAGAACCTGTTTTTTTCCAAAACTTGGCCTAAACCCAGGTGGCATGAAGACCCTTCCATGCCTCCATGGGAACCAGGAAGCCCTGCCTTGCTCCTTGGCCACTTCAGGAAGTGGGATGTGGGATGTTGGGGAGCACAGAGATTTCTCTTAGGAGTTTCTGCACCTTCTTTCTCTCTCCATCAGTTCCCAGGCTACATACACACATGAAATCTGGGGCTCTGTCATTCGCAGTGAGCTGAAGCAGTCTCCCAAAGAGAATACTCCTCAGGAAAGAAGGGTTCCAAGAACACTCCGACACACTCTAGATTACAGAAATGCTTCTGCTATCACCAGGGACAAGGCACCATAAAGAATAGAAAGCATGGATGAATTATTATTATCATCCCCGCATACTTATCCCCCTTCATGACCCCCCTTTGAGGAGTCACACTGAATTTGAGTCTTCCCTGGAATTCCAATCAATCATAATCAGCACGGGATGGCCTGGCTGAAACGCAGGCATTTGCTGCTCACTGTAACATAGTGAACACAGACTGCTGCCTCCTGACGTACTGCACGGGAGCGCTGCCTACACTGCAGCCATCCTTAAACATCGCTTGACTGCCAGCCCGTTTTTACTCTTCACTTCGAAAATTGCTGTCCCCTTTTTTAAACGCTTTAAACACAAATGCGAGCTTTCTGTCCAGAGCGGTATGAGCTCTTGGTGAAGTTGTTTCCTGAAACAGCGCTGCACAAAAGAAAGCCCTGTGTGTGCACCACAGGCCAGACTCTCAGCTGCACTACACTTTTTGAATGCAAGGCAGCTATGCAAAATGACAAGGAGAGATACAGCTCTGTGTTTCCTCTAAATAGGTGAGTTAGCACTGAAGGACATGTTGGTAGATGATAACAACACCCCTGCCTCGATCCTCAGGCAGTGCTGCAGATCAGAACATTCCTGGTACCATGGAGGATCCTAAAATGCAGGGAAGCTTCCCCCCCAGAAGGAAAGTCATCCCATAACCTCTATGAGTCAAAGCAGCCTCACTCATATGCTCACCTATTCAGGCTCCTTTAGGAATTTTTCTTTCCAACTTAAAAAAGCAACTTGATAACTTATTTATTTATTTATTTCAAGGAAGTAATGATGAGTCTTTCTTATTGCACAAAGTATCAGGGCACTAACTTCAAAATCCATGAACCTTACACATCACTTTTATTATGGAGAACAGAGAGAGGACATTTTTTACTCTGGGGAACTGGGGTGGTCTGCATCCAGACACAACTTAATCTTCCAAACCCAAATCTCCATTCGGAGCACTACCGAACTTCAGGACAGGCTGTGCCTGGCTTATGCCTCTTGTCCCACTCGTGCCAAGCATTGCATGCCCACGCGGGTCCTTGCATGCTCCCAGGAAGCTGCCATGCCTGCTACCTGCCTCAGGGAAGGAGAGACAGAAAGAAACCCAAAATACTGCGGTGACCTTGCACGATAAAATCACCCCAGGCAAACGCCTCGCCGGCGTTGCAGGGAACAAGAAGAAACCAAGAAACCAAGTGCCAGAGCAAGGAGTGCCAAGGACATGGAGCTCAACACAGGCTGCTGGAGGGAGGCTGAGCCAAAACACGAAGGCCAGCCCAGGGCAGGTGGATTATAGGCGATCCTACAGTGTCCCCTGGTGGCAGACAGCCTGCCTTCCTTCCCAGCCAGCCCAGACCAACACAAGGTGCACAAGGTCTCCCCATCTTCTAATTAGGAGTGAGTAATCCAAGTGGATAAACAACAGTTGCGAAGTCATTTTCACCTTGCCTGCAGCTCTAGGGTCAGGGTATGTTTTCGGTCAAGCCGAAGCGTGAGCAAATGTTTGCCGTGCCCGCTCACGCTCCTGCTCCTGACTTCCCGGTGTACCCGCGGGCTTGCCCAGGCTGCTCCCCGCCAGCCCAGGGCCAGCTGCTATGGGTCAAAGCATTTTGTGCAGCTGGCTGATGGTGAGCCAAGGATGGCTTCAAAAACCAGCTTCTTGCATTGGAAAAATATAAAAAAATAAAACCCTTTGGCTGTTTTGCCAGCTTTTCCTTTTTATTTCGGTTCGAAGGAAAACAACACAGTAAGCAGGCTGCTGATACATGTGAGCGTTCGCTGTGCTCCCCAAAAAGATGCCACAAACCACGGTGGTGGCATCTACATCCCCCAAAGGAGGGATGGAGGACCAGAGGCAGGGAGGTGCAGGCAGAGAAAAGCTGTTTCTTCCTGTGGAGGTGAACCTGTGCTGATTTATTTTCATGGGAAGGTTCCCCCTCCTGCCACCCACCCTCCCACCGTAATCTGACTTCTGGTGGTCCACAGGCTGAAAATGCCAGGGGTGGACTATGGCCTGAGGAAAAAAGGTGAGCTCTTGAGACGGGCACGGGGCTTCTCTCCTGCTCACTGATCCCACATTCCAGATGCGAGTTGTCAGGCTGGGGCACTGCGGAGCAGAGCTGATTTATTTCCATTTCAAAGAGGGAACACCTGGCAGAGCACTCAGCGGGTGTCCTGCACCCCAGGACAGAGGGTTCCTAAAGCTGACACATTTCCCCAGAATCTTAGCAAAAGCCTGGCTGAGAGCAGAGCCCTCGTGCAAGGCACGAGCTAGGTGAGATGTTTGGGATCACAGCATCTTTTTGTTTTGTTTTGAGTTTTTGACCTAGCTTTGTGGCTCTACGTGCATTCCCACAGATGAGGAGATATCCATCGACATGTGAAGCCCCGGGACTCTCTCTGTTCTGGGACGCTCTGACCCAAGCACAATTTCCATCTGCTGCTCCTTCAAGAGCGTGTGGGAACGCACACTTCCAAGTCACACTGGGTTTTCTTGCTGACAACCATCATTTGATAAAAGACAAAACAAAAAGACACAATCGCTCTGAAAAACAACTAAATGTTCCTTGTCCCCCCGTCTTGCTGTATGATGCATTTTCACCTATCCAGAAAAGAAACGGATAAGATTAATGAGGTTCTCCAGGACGTTAAAAAGGGTGAGCAATGTCAGACGCTGCCAGAATGAAATAATCCACACAAGCACAACAAGTAGCAGGAAAGTACAGACGTGAAACCATTACATCCCATGTATTAAAATCCCACATCCCATGTATTAAAATACCAGTACTGCACAGCTCAAAGCTCAGCTTCACACTAAATCACTCATTCAGCAGCCAGGGACAGGTTCTGAGCCCGCATAACCCCAAAGGGCACCGCTGAGATCAAGGCAGAGATGTCTCTTTCAAACCAGTTCTCTGTTCCTGGATTTCTCCTACAACTCCACGACATCTGGAAACAGAAATTCCCTGAAACTTTTATATCATAATGACGATTTTGCAACATTTACATCAAACTCTCATCTACAAGGGAAACTAGAGGAATTCTTCCAGCATGTGTTCAAGAACCCAGACAGCAGGTTTCTGCAGATGCTTACATTGCTTGTGTTGCAGATAATAAAACCAGTAGCAGGTTATTTTTCTCACAATTGATTTCATGCTGAAATTCCACATAAACCCTCTCATGAGGTCCCTGGAATTGCCTACAGAGTCTGTAACGCTGCCTGACTTTGTAAATCCCATCACAAATCAGATTCCCCCATAAGGCCCCAGAAAGGACAGCGAAAAGCAAGTTTCTCAGCTCATTTCCAGAGCCCACATAGGGCCAAAAGAGGGCAGTGTGTCCTGCAGATACAGCCAGCACGCCAGGAGCTGTCAGATTCTCCGTGAAAGAGCCAAAAAAACTCTTGTTTCTACAGCAGTTAGGCTCATGCTCCTCATTTGGGGAGCATCCATGTCTGCCTCATCCTGCTTGGGTCCTTTGGCCAACCCAACACTGGGGTGCAGGCCTCAAAGGTAGCTAAATGGCCTCGGCTTCACGAAAAGTGCAAGTCAGGCAAAAGAATCGTGTTCCCACTGAGGACGGGCTTAGAAGCTTGCCTGTTACTGGTCATCAGCAAATCCATGTGTGAAAAGGTAAAAGACAAACAGAGATGCTGGAAATCCAGCTAGGTTAATCTTGCTGTACAAGAAACCCCATGCTTTAAAGAGCAAAGAAAATTGCATTTTGCAGGAGAAAAGTGATGAATGCAAGTAGCTGTATCTCCATGAATTATTTTCAACTCTGCCACTGAGCTGCTTTGCAGTCCTGGACAAATTCTCCCCTCGCTGTGGGGATTATCCTTAAATGTGAGTACGAGCTAGAGATGTGGGATCTGTGCATTTATAAATAGCGCACCTACACGTTTCACAAGAGGGCAAATGCCAGTAACTTCCAATAAAGGAATTCCCAGCAAGAGCAGCAGCAGTGAAACACCACCCTTCTGCAGGCTGCCCTCCCTTCCAGCATCCATCACACCCACAGAGACAATTAAAGTCTGGCACAAGCCCCAGGACACGGACAGCCAGTGCCTGCAGGCCGGGCCTGAGACACAGTGAAGGATCAGGAGTCATGAATCTGGGAAACAGGCTGGCAAGTCTCATGAACACGGCACAAAACTTGCATCTCTAATCCCTGCCTCATTCTCCCCTGGGAGCCTGGACCACATCTCATGCGTTTTCAGCACCAGGCTGTGGCCTTTCTCCTGCCCACACACCAGACAGAGCTTTTAACTTACCACACAGCTCTGCACAGATCACAACGTGGGAGAGAGGAGAGGTTCTGAGACAGAAATAAAATGCAGCCAACCTGGCCAGTGGAAGGAGAGCGATTTGTCATTATTAAACCGTATTAAGATCAGCCACCTGTGGTCGGACCCCGCAGTGTTAGGGCTGTGCCACTTGGCAGACCCCACAGGAGACAAACACCACAGCCACAGCCCTCCCTGTAGTGCATGACCAAGGTGTAGGGAGCACATCCTCCACCCCATAGCCCAGCAAGGTCCATCCTTGACCATACAGATGAAACGAGCTGGATCACTGAGCCACAGCAGGACAGCAGGGACTGACTGCTCCAGGGGTTGTGGGATGGCACGTGTTTCTCATGCATCTTTCTGCCCCAAATCCTACAGGTCAGGAAGGCTTTGCTAGGGCATCTGATCCAGCAGAAATGGCTCAGATGCTGCCACTGGCCTTGCTTACAACACTATTAGGGTTTTAGCTGATTTTAAGAAAATATGGTTTCAACTAATGTGCTGCCTGTTTTTGTCACTTACGGCCCCATGCCCCAATAACTTCTTCACCCATTTGCAATCTGCAGCCGAATTTGACACACGAATAGAGGTCTGAGAGCTCCTGAGCACCGACAGATATAATGAAAATAAGCTACCCAATATATTTTGTTGAGTTAACCTCAACAATGCAGCGAGGCTGCAACTGAGGCTAAGGTGTGAGCTCAGCTACTGGGCACCAGAAAACCTGTGTGGAAGGAAGCCATGTGTCCGAATGAGTCAGCTACCAGAAAAGCTCTGCTGGGCGCTTGTGTTGTGCTGGGCAGCAGAGCCCCTGTTCTCAGGAAGGGAGTCTCTCCTGTCTGGCCTCTCTAACGTCTCCAGCATCAGGCAGGATGATCAGCTTAACAAGAAACCCACTGTGAAAGAGGCAAAACAAAGTCTCATCAGTCCCGCTGCACAGACAGCACCATTCTTCCCATCGAGGTCTCTCGCTTTGATGGAACCAACCTCAAATTAAACAAGATCCAGCCTGACCAGCAAAAGGAGACTTTCTGCTGCCGGGCAGGATTCATCACTGCCCAGTAACATTGGGATTTACAGACTGGTCAGGGTGCACGACAGCAGCTGCTGCATGGATGGAGCAAACAGCTCCTGCCCCACGGTTTTGTAACAGCAACAAACAGGCAGGGAAATGCATCAGGGAGAAGGAAGGGAAGAGCTAACCACGTCATTGTAACTCCACGTTACTTGTAGGCTGCTTGGGTGCCTGGTGGAAATTGCCACCTTGTAGTAAAATGCTGCAGGAGGACGGAGAGCGACTTCCACCAATTATTTGAGGATTGTTGGATATTGAGGAATATGATTAATAGATTTGAGGATATCGGGGAAATCAACCAGAGCTGATCTCATACATGAACACACGGATCTGTCTGTGAGTGTAGCGAGCAGGCAGCAGAGGCTGCAGCATTCCTGCAGTGCCGATGGCCTTGCACAACGCACCGCAGCATTAAAACAAAACCTTGTGGCGGGGAGGGAGTTTCTGCTGCGATACGGTGACAGATCAAAGGCTGGGAGCACCCTAGGAGCGAAAAGAGCAGCTAATAACACCGTGCAGTAACCGAGCTGGTCCGTGGGTGCGACTCAGCCCTGAAGCACCTCGCTGGTGGAGATAAGAGAGGCTTCAAATGAGTCACAGACAGATCAAGTGCATCATTAAAGGGACAACAGGGCTGCGAGTGCCAGCAGGCAGATGAGGCAGGAGGAATCCAAGGCTTTAGGCTCTCACAGCCTTGAAGAACCTCTTGATTTTTCTGAACCTAAGCCATGCGTTTGAACCTTCACCACGCGCTTGCACCTCTCCTGCAGCCCCCTGCGGATCCCTAAAAGCTGCAGCAAGGCCTTCATCCGGCACAGAGGGGCTGCTGCCTCCCAGACCAGTGCCCAGTCTGTCCTCCAGTTGCCCATCTGTCTTCTGTGCTGATTTAAGCCCGGTGCCACCAGGCCTGTGCTGCTGTGAAGCTCTCCCTCACCCCTCGGGTCCATTTGGTGGCTCTCCCTCGGCAGCCTCCTTCCTACCTGCTGCGTTTACAGCCGATTTCTCAAGCTTCAGCGCAGAGCTTAGACAATGCGAAACTACAGAAGCAGGTCCTGTTTTAAAGGTCAAAGCATAATTCAAAAGGAATCTGCACCGGGCAGAGGGCCAGCAAGGAGTTCCCGGCTGCTCTATCGCACTGCACCACATCACAGCCTGCATCAGGGAGCTGCCGCCTGGCTCGCAGACACACACACACCACCGAAAACAGCCGTCACCCTCACAGCACCGCGTGTTCCTACAAGCACTGCTGCCACGCCGCCCTGCCCTTAGCTATACCCTGTAAACTGAACGTACCCTATGGTGTTGGATCCACTGCCTTGTTTCCTACCTGCCTAAGCAACCTCCACGCTGTTCCCTTCCACAGTCTGTTCTTTGCACCGAATTCCTGCTCCTTCCTATGCACAGCTCTACTGATAAGGACTGCAAAGCCTCTCAGTGACTGGATTTGTATGGCACCAGCCATGGCGCTGGCACACAAGGAGTGTGATTTACCACCACTCCCCTCCCTCCAGCAGTGTGTTAACTTCAGTGTCTCTCTATCACAGGATGGGAGGGATCATGAGAAAGGACAAGCAAGTACAGCCAGGACAATTTGACAAAATAAAAGCACCCAAAGGCTATCGTTTACAGCTCTGTGGTACCTCCCAGACTTATTCAGTGCTTCAGGAATATCTGAAGTTTCCATTCCGGATTGTTTCCACTTCCAAAATGTGACTGCGTGTGTTTGCCCCTGCGCAAGCTGAGCTTACAGCCTGCCATTATGTCAAGTTTCCTCAGCTAACTTGGCTGGAGGATAGAGTCTGCATTCAAGTGCCTGCCTCTGGGTGGGTCCCTCAGGGTGCCACTGCGGCTTGACACTGAATATCCTGTTTGTATTGTTGCTCTGCTCCCCCAGCAGCTCAGCTCGGGCCACTTGGCATCAGAAATAGTTCTGTCACTGCAGCTCGTCTGATACCGGGCTCGCACGTCAGCGTGCCATTTATCTAAAATGACAGTAAAGAATTGTAACCAATATAGGTAGGGAAATTATCTTTAAAAGTAATTTACCTGGAACCACACACATAAAAAATGGATTAGTCATAATTATAGATTTTTCCAGGGCACTGTTCCAAATTTTACTCTACAGAATGGTTTCACTCTGCATTTCTGCATCTCTGTGCTTTCAGCTTCTTTTACAGTTCAGCCTCAGCCTCAATTTTCCATAGCTTGTGAAGGCTGTTTCAGGAAGAATGAACAAGCCCCTTGCAATAGGTTCCTTTTCTCAGCCCAGAGCTGCAGAGATGTATTGTAAGACCCACGGGACGGTCTGAGTTGAAGAGCTGAAAACAAACCCAGGCAGTGAAGCAGAGGGGACAAATCTGATCCGCCCCTGGAGTCAGCTGTTCTCTCCTTTTGGTTGTGTTGCCCTTACCATGCTGCTCCACTCTTTCCACACTCACGTCCTGCTGCTTCCATTCAAGAGAAACAGTGTGAAACCTCGCTTTTGTATTTGGGAGAGCAGCAGGTACTCAGCTGCTGAAGGAAAACCAGTCATGGTTCAGCTCCTGTTCCCTTTGGACACCGGAATAACAACTGGGCTTACTGGAGGAGACGCGTCAACACCACGAGATCTGCTCACCTTCCTGTTTGCCCTGCTAGTCCCACTACACTTAGCAGCAGTGTAAGAACTACTATGTGCTGAGGAGCCACGGATACCACCCCATCTCCCTGTGAGGTGTTAGATACCCATCTTAAAAGCACAGTAATAGAGTTAAATATTGTCATTATGACTAGGAGCGTATCTAAGTAATGCCAGCGTGAAACCAAGGTAAGCTCCCTCTTTGCAAACTGCTGCTGACAGCAGGCTTTGCCTTGGAGGTTATCCCAGTACAGATCTCCTTCCTAGCTGGCCAAAAGCCGTGAAGGCAGCAAAAATCCCCAGTGCAGGCAACGTCTAAAAGTATATTACATGAATCTGTCAGCTGGTGGTTGTGAATGGACTCGCACGTGTTTGCTAAAATTGTTTTCTGGGATGCTGCACATGTCTCCAAGGAATCAAATACATTTACGCATCTACTCTGTTATCTTCATGATAACAGAATTATGACTTTCAGTAATTCAGGTGAATTTGCACTAACTGATCGCTGAGGCCCTTCCTTTAAGCCCACCTATTACATTTAGCTATAAATAAAGTAGAAGCAGGAAACTGGAAGAGACTGGGTGGGATAAGGAAGGAAAGACGGAAGGAAGGAAAAAAAATTCCAGAAAAGCTAAATTAGTTCTGCACAACACTATATATAAAGGTGGATTTTGCAACATCTCACATCCTCACTCTTTCTGTAAGCAATAAAGACTTCCTGTGCCATAACAGTTTAGTATAACTGCCAGTTATACTAAAAGCAAGAAGCATCTTGTCTACCAGAAACATAAGATGGGGGAAAGCTTTGTAAATATGTTCCTCTTGTTGGTGCTTGGTATGTTTAGAGGTACAGAGACAGGATATTTCTCACCAGAAAGTTACTTTCTCATCACTCACTGGGTGGTGAGATCTCCTGCGAGGCGATGCCATTTGATTTGCTGCCTTTTCTGGTACTGTAATTCAAGTCCACAAAAAATATTTACCCTGCAGCCTGCGGAGAGTGTTTCTGTTCGCTTGGCAGACAGCACAGAAGCCTCTTCTTATCATCATGAGATCCAACTGTATTACTTGCCTAATCCTAAGCCATTAACATCAGTGAGAGAAGCAGGGTTCTTCCCTTCCAAACAAATGAGCTGTGTTTCATACAGACACACACCAATTCAGGCAACAACTGCAAACGAGTTTCTTCTAGCTACTGCAACTCCCATTTTCATACTGCTCCTTCTGTGCTTATGCACCATGTAATGGTGTGGCACCGTGATTAAATTTTGTCCTGATTTCACACTTTGAGTCATAAAAGATTTATGAACAGTAAGTTTTAGCTCGTACAAAGCTTCCCTTAGTAACATACTGCTTTGAAATGTCTTAACAAGTGACGAGAAAGATGCTCTTTCATCTCGAGTAAAACATGCGTCAAATTTCAGACCTGGTGCTAATATAACAAACTTCCCATTCCCTTCTAGCAGAGTCCCTAAGCATGTATGTAATAATTGTGGCTGAGAAGATGCAGCAAAGAGGGAAACAGAATCAGGGTGGCAAGGGATGTTTTCCAAATAGTTCAGAGATTTTGGTCAGAATTCCCCAACAGCTGCAAACATGAGAAACCTCCAACAAGCCAGAGAGTTAACTCTTGGTTTGGCTGCACATGTATGTTCCACCAGAACAATACAGATGTTTCTCTTTGAGTGAAAACACTGCATTCACTATTTAAATAGTGAGCCGTAAAACATAGGACTGGCTTTAAAACAGTTTTATGAAGAAAATCATAAAGTATATTCAGTTAAACACAAATTAACCAAGCACTTCTACTGTAACATCTCCACAGAAATCATTACAATGTTCCATCAAACCCTAGTTTCAGGCTGCCTGGAAACCCCAGAGTCAACCCAAAAATTGTGTCCGATGTCACAGCATTGAATTTACTGAAAGTCACTTACCAAAGAAGTAGTTTCTGTTCCAGAATCTCTCTGTTGTAAAACAGGGGTTATTCATGTCCAGAGGCACTTCAGGATACATAAATGATGAATTTTGTAGAAAGTCACTACCTTCTGTAAAGTAACAGTCACAGTAAACATGTCTTATGAAACTGGCAACTAACAGCTGTAAACTCCAAGTTATCCAAAAGCAGATCTTGAGGGTTTTGCTCCCTCCTTCAACTTCTTTTCTTCCCTTGTCTCCTTGCACCTTGTGATGTCCCATAGGAAAGACTCACTCTACATTTGTCGTTCTCAGTTAGAAAAGTTTGCTGTGCTTCTCCCTGAAACTTTTCTTCAAATAACAATGCTTGAACAACATTTTCAGCTGGGATTTTCAGGCTGAATAACTTTTAGAAAAAGATGCACCCATTCTTTCAATAAGCTGGAATATACAGTCTTGTCCTTTACACAGTCTCAAGAGAAATGCTGTCAGAGAACTCTGTGAAAAGCTTAGGATCAGTATACCTCACTGCCAACGTTATGTTCAGCTGCTGTGTCCAAGTGCTACCATCACATATTGGTAAATTCAAATTCCCTTCAAACTTCTTTCAGGACAGTGGTGCATCGGTAACTTAACTGTAAAGTATTCTCTTCTGTGCTCAGTCATCTGGGATTACAATCAGTTCCTCCATTACTTTTGGTATGTTTTCATTAAATAGCTCAGGGCAAATTTACAGGACTCCTTCCTTGAAATAAATCTGAAATCAATAATGACATCTAATAAAAGATACCACTTTTTCCTACAGACTTGTCTTCCACTAGTAAAGGAAAATGATGCCAACTGACTTCATCAGCCTGTGAGGATTAAATCATTACTTATGTTTCAAAAATGAGAAAGTGTAATTTAAACGTTGAGTACATGAGTAAGCAGTGAGTCAATATTCAGCATATTAACTGATTGCACTCGAAGTGATAGATTTTTTTTCTTGATCCTGGCAAAACTGAGCCATACGAGTTCCTTTTATAGCTGGAGATCTGCGTGACTGAAGAACCCTCCTTCGATCCAGACGCTGAAGTTGAGTCGGGCACGATACCTACGTTCCACTGAATATCACCTACAGAAAATAAATAAATACATAAAAATTGGGATATGAAAGAGTTGTGATTACCTTTTGGGTCAGCACACAAAGATAATGTGAGCACTGGTGGCACACTGCTATCTAAAAATTATTCAAAAACCTTACCAGTCGAACAGGCAGATCTGTCAGTCAGTTTCTTTCGACAGACACCATCAGGAGCAGGGATGGACACAGAGCTCTGAAAGTTCAGAGATTGTTGGTGTTCCCTAGAAAGATTCCCTTACGCTGGCTTTAATCCGTGCCTCAGATTTCAGGCAACTATTTGTAGTTTCCTCACCCCGGTGCTCTTAGTGATGCCAGCCACTGCTAACACACGATCCCAGCACCGATCTTCACAAATCTTTTATCAGCTGCCTCCTTTCCTGCGGCAGTTAAAGTGTTTGATAAAACGGAGGGGCAGATATTGAGTGGGTAGCTTAAGGGGTGCAGATCTCACTTCCATACGGCGCCAGAGTTTGGGCAAGTACTTTTTAAGAACCACACACAAATGCAATTCATTGGGCTGGAGCACTTTTATTATTATCTTTGCACTTCTTTACGGGGTTTACTCCCCATCAGACCCATCACACACCACGAGGGCCGCGAGCAGGCCCCGACCCCCCCCTTCCCGCCGCTGCCGTCTCCATGGCAACGCCGCCCCCGTCACGTGCCCGGTCTCCGTGACAACGCCCCGCACGCTCCATTCATCCCCGCCGGCCTCGCTTCCCCCGTCACGTGATTCGCCCCCCCCCTCCTCCCCCCCCCTCCCTTCCCCTCTTTCCGGGCCGCGCAGGGGCGGGGCGGGCAGGGCGGGGGGAGAGGCGCTGCCGGCAAGATGGCGGCGCGCGCGGCGGGCAGCGCCTGAGGCCGGAGCCCGGAGCCCGGCGACCGCCGCCGCCGCCGGGGCTCCCCCCCCTCCACTTTACCGCGGGCCATGGAGAGCGAGGAGGAGCAGCACATGACCACGCTGCTCTGCATGGGCTTCTCGGACGCCTCCGCCATCCGCAAGGCGCTGCGCCTGGCCAAGAACGACATCAACGAGGCGGTGGCGCTGCTCACCAACGAGCGGCCCGGCCTCCACTACGGCGGCTACGAGCCCATGGACAGCGGGCACGGCCCGGCCGGCGGCCACGGCTCCCCCGCAGGGGGGCAAGGGCACCGAGACGGGGACGGGGGCGGCGGTGGAGGCGGCGGTGGTGGCGGAGGGGGCGGCGGAGGAGGAGGGGGCTTCGACCCCCCGCCCGCCTACCACGAAGTGGTGGACGCTGAGGTGAGCCCCGAGGGAGGGCGAGGGGCTGAGGGGGGCGGTGGGGGAGCCCCCCCGGAGCCCCTGGGGGTGCCCCGGCCTCTGTTTGTGTTCCCCTTACCTGCTGTTGCATTATTTTCCTTGGCATTCAAGGAATGCGTCGCTGCCCCACAACCCCCCCCCCCCAGCCCCGTGCCTTCTTGCATAACCCCATAATTGACTGCACTCCATTTATATATATATCTTTTAAACACTATTTACTCGATGCCAAGTGCAAATCCTGGGTGTTTTGTTTTTTTTTTTGGATAGGCCACGAGTTTGCCCGTGGAAACACGGCGAGTGCAAGTGTTTTTAAAACAAAGGCTGTACCTCGTTAATTATAGCTGTGTTTTAAAAAGACGCCTGAAGCAGGAGGGCTGGCAAATGTCAGCCTCGCGCGCTCCTTCCCCTTCCTCCCTCTTCTGCTTTTTTCCCTCCTCTTCCACACTTTTCCAGAACTCAGCTCCTCGGCCAGCAAATGCGCTGCTGGCTCTTGCTGTGCTGCCTGGAGTGCGCTTGCAGCACTCACCTGTAAAGCTTTCTCCTCCTCTAGGTCTGTTCTTCTTCCCCAAAATTGCCCAGGTGCCTATGGAAAGAGCTAAGCCTGACTCAGGAGCCCAAGGGGTGAGAGCAGAACGGAGCAGCCCCGCTGTGTGGTCCCGGTACCCAAGGGCCACCTTGCATGGTCTGTCTCAGTGGCCAACAGCAGGTGCCTAAGCACATGAATAACAACATGCTCATGCACCTCAAACAGTGTCCTGGGGATATCCTGAGCCAGGAGGGATATCTTTCTGCGTGTGTATTTACCTATTAAAACATATATGAAGAATATGTTCACATACCTACGTGTACGTAGCTACACTAGCACGGATCGTCCATATCCAGTCTTGGTGTGTTACCTGAAGTCCCCTCTTGCAGAACAGAGATCCTGTTTGCTGAATTAACTGGTTTAGATCCTTCCCTGGTGTATGATGGTGATGTACGTGTGTGGAGTAAGCTGATTTGTGGGGCTGCACGTGTGCTGTGCAGAAGAGGAGTTGCTTGAAATTCCCTGACTGAAGCAACAGGGAACGAGTTTCGTGCCTTCGCTTTGGAGGGTTGTGAGAGAGTTCTGCTGGTGGTGTTCAGAGCTTGTTAGCCGTGAAGAGGGTGGATTTCCGTGTCAGGTATCTCGTGGTTACAGATGGGACTAACTGGGCTGTCAGTGTGACATGTACAGAGAAGCTGTCAGTGTAAGCTTCAGACAAGCGTGTTTTTTCCCCTTCTGTTCCTCTTACAGATGACACTGACAACTATAAGAGGTTTTTTCTGTTATTTCAGTTTGTTTGTCTGATCAAACTTATACTTCAGTTTCCTTCGCCACCCGTGTTCTTGTTTGCTTTGATTTGTGCTCTTGTTAACCCCCAGGAGGGAAACCAAAACATTTGAATGTATGCAAATGACTGCAAGTCCGCAAAATCAGCACGGAAGGATTGCAGTATCTTACTGCATGAACCTTTATATGAATTCAGGCCTCAGTTTAGTAATTGGATCCATTTATGTATGAACATCTGTCAGTTTCTGCACGTGTATGCATTACATTTTTGTCATGCAAGAGTTATCCCTGTAAAAGTCTTAAGATCTGGGATTATTTCCTCTGTTTATTTGACTAATATCGCAGTGCAGCCCAGCAGCTTTTGACATATTTCATAAAAAGGGGAAAAGAGAAACTGTACGTGATCTGTTCTCATTCTTTTTATTCTTCAGATGCAATGTGGAACTGCATTTAATAAACTGCATTATTATTTAGGTAGTTTATCAGTAGGAAGTTTTCCATTCAGAACTCGTGGCCCGTGAAGCCTGTTCACAGACGCCCCTATTGCTTGTTGTAGGCACACACATCGTGTTGAAACCTTGTGAGTAGCGCACCCCTACTATCTTGTGGCAACACAATTCGGATGTTATTTCTGTCTATCTTCCTGTCAATATCCTCTCCCCTTCTAACAGCTCTGAGAGCGTGCATTCCTCCCTCTTGTCGTAACAGCAATTTTAATGCTTGCTTAATGGGGAGGGAGGGATGTTTCTTGGTTTGATTTTCAGACGGTATATATCAGAAATGTGCATGAACGTATAAATCAAATAGAGCACAGCCCTACTTTTCCCCTAAATATTTTTTTTTCTGCTCTAGTAATCTTTTTTTTTTTTCATCACTAAGTGAATAAAAGTTAAGAGTAGATTTGTTATTTTAAGCATAACAGGAAGACTTCAGCCGTGCTGCAAGATGTGTGTGTACCAGCTCCGTACTTTGTGTGTGTGTTTTTTTTGGCTGAGTGCAATTTACTATGCAGAGAAGGGTAGCTTCATGAATGATCAGACACTTTGCATGTTCTCTAATCAGTAAAGAGCCCGTTATGTTTGCATACGCATCCTCGGTTCTGTTACATAATGTTAGTCTGTTCTGTTCAGCAAGCACGGAGATCAGAGAAGGGTTTGTGTGTTGGTGCTCTCTGGGCGTATCACAGCAACCCGATACCTGTCTTACTAATAAAAATCTTACTAATAAAACCGTCTTCCCTTTGGGTAGGATAGTAAAGCCATCGCAAATCCTGTTTCAGTGGTCCAGGCTGCTTCAGGGGCTTCTGGAGGTGCTACAGGAGGCTGAATTTGGAAGACAGCAGCTGTGGACTGGCCCAACGTGCACTCTGTTTTATGAGACTGAGATAAGGACACGCATAAACTCAGTTTAACAAAGGATGAAACTTCAGTTTCAGCAGGCTCATGTCTTCCACAGAGCATGCAACTGATTCAATTCTGAGTTAATACCTGTGGTCTGTGGAGTTGGTGCTGCTGGCGTGACGGTGTTTAATTAATTTGGAAGTAGGAAGGGGGCTTCGCATTTCTTCCTGAAATCCCAGGAAGTTCAGCTTTAGGTTTCCCATTGGCTTGGTATTTTGCCCTCTGCAGTGCCAAACCACTTTGACAGGCTGAGATCACCTGCTTTTCCAAGAGGTTACTTTGCCTGTTTGACACAACTTTCATGTTTCTGTCTGTTGGCTGAAGTGAATCTGATAAGTACGTTTTGGCAAGAATCTGGGATTCTCTTCTGTTTATTCCTTAGGCAACGTACAGATTTTTACACTGTGATCTCTGCAGTGGGATGGAAGGTTATACTCATCTTTCATGTGACTGACAGATAAGCTCTTCTGTGAACTGCTGCTAAGTCCATAAAATTTATGATGAAGCTATAAATGAACGTGATGACAAAGTTTGTCAGTGTCCACAAACTGTCCCGAGTGCCCTCAGTGCTGACGTTCACAAGCTGGGCAGGAGTAGGATGGAGAGGGGCAGGCCAGGCAAATATGAGCAGGGAGCCTAAAATTGTGTTAAGGGTAGGAAGCCACTTACCCTGTTTGTATAACCCTTCCTGAAAAGAAATCTTGACTTGTTTTTAAACAGCTCCTGCGAGTCGTTGCTCTGACCTTTTGGGTAAATTGTGATCTGCGGGTTGTGTTACCTTCCAGCTATTCCCGTCTCCTTCAGCATGTGCTCTTTTGATGTTGTTTTTTTTATTATTTTATTTTAGTTGAATGGGATCAAAAGCTCACATACACCAGATTTTACTAGATAAGGTTTAACATAAAAACTTGTCCAAAATTACTCTTAGAAGTTGTGTTTGATTTCAGGAGGAGGGGCTGTGCGGAAGGAGCATGCCAGCAGCAGTTTCTCACTCACTGGTCACGCTGCAGGACTTTGTGCAAACCCTCTGCCTCCTTCTGAGCTTCGAGGGTGTAAAATGAGGATAATGGTTTGTGCTGTGTGGGAATACTGCAGACACCGGGCTTGTGATGGTCTCTGGTCCTTGGATGGAAGGAGCTCTGTTTATTTTAAGGCAAAAAAAAGCTATTTAGGAAACGCGATGGGCTTTACACTGCAGCTTTATAAATGTAAAGTCAGTCTCCTGTCCTGTAAGTAGAGTTGAGCTTCGCAAAAGTGACTGCTGCTGGCATTCTCGTGTGGAAGTTTTACAGTGTGGCTTGTCTAGGAATTGGCCTTGTAAAGCAATTAAGCAATCAAATAAAGCTCTGTGCTGCGTTCTGGCGCTGGGTCCTGGCGGGCTGCCACCACAACGTCAAGTGGAATTAGTACTTCAGCACTCCTGGGTTTCAGCATCTCTGCTCTCAAAAATGACACCCGTGGTCCTGGGGTGGCCAGAACCTGAAAGGAGGAGGAAGGAGCTACTGCTACATGGGTGCTTTCCTGCGTTTAGAAAGAAAAATCCCTGCTTAGGCAGTGTTTATCCAGCATGATAGTAACAGAGATGCTACAGGAAGGTGCTGAGAATGGGGTAATACCGAGAAGGGAGGCTTATTAAGAGTAAGCTTTGTTTTAAATACTTTATAAGCCTGTTATAATACAATATGATTGTTGCAGGAGTTTTTGGGTTAAGACCGGCACATCACAGTTACTGGGACATCGGTGACAGTGATGCCCACAGATAGCAGGCAGCTCTGCAGCCGGCTCCTCAGCTGGGCAGGAAGCATCTGATAAAATGTTCTCTGGAGGCATTTGCTGGTCATCTTCCCTGTTTAAAGTGCTATTCTGTGGCAGCTGTTTAATAAGGAAGTGAAACGCGGAGGAAGAACAAGTATAAAAACAAATTAGCCAGTGTTAGAATTTAATTCCAGCAAATCATTTGGATTGCTTTTGGGTTAAGGCACAGTGGCTCTTTGTATGAAGAGGGCAAAGATGGAAAGGAAGTGCCTGTTCCTTTTGTAAACTCTCAACTCGAAAAAACCACGCGTTCCTGCTACCATAGGAGAAGCCTTTGGTATGTATGTTCCAGCTATGCTTCGTGGGCCAAATTAAAGCCCCGGTGTACTCAGTGCTTCTTGCTGCTTGCCCTTCCTGCTCGCTGCTGTGCAGCACTTCTCACTTCTGTTCTTCCGATGCCCGGCAGAGCGGTCTTGAGAGATGCTTAAAGGTTTTGGTCCTAGTTGTTAACCACAGCTTTGCAGTCAGTGGTACACTGCAGGACTTGCACTCAGGCTCGTTGCCAGCTGCTTTTTTGGTACTAGTTTGAGCTCTCCCTTCCAGATCTTGAGCGCTGGTCACAGAGGTGTTGTGCTAAATCCTTTATCTCGTGCTTCTGCAGCGCTGCTCTGTTCCTGCCTGGTGTTCTGGCAAAGGGGAATAGAAGTAATGACTTAATTTTAGGCACTGAAATGCCAAACGCTTGTGATTCACTGTTTTATTGTATTAAAGCACAATGTTTATCTGATACCACACAAAGTTATTTTGAGGTATTTGGAGATCAGCACTGTTTTTGTGCCTAGGAAAACTCGAGGGCTGGGAGGAATAATGGTACCAACTCAGTGCCTGGATGTTTGTACTTACGCCAAGGGAATAAATTACTTAAATATTTCAGACAATACTGAAACCACGTGTAAGATAAGCGTGTGTTTGCCCTGATTTCTTACGAGTGGCTTTCTTAACAGAGCTTTCCGTGACCTTTCCCTGGCCTACAGCTTGTTATCGAGCTTGGAAAGATGTTGCTGAGAGTGCTCGTAACAAGCCTGATTCCACTGAATGCTGGGCTAGTTGTAATGCAAAAGGTTTCTAGGTTGTTTTGAGTTAAATGGATCTTCTAATTTAAACAGGATTTTTACAGAGCCTTGATTCTGGTTGCTGTAACACTTAGCGCTGAGTTCATCTCGGAACAACGAGGGAAGTGCATTGGGGAATATTGCGTGGTAACGTTGCATCACTCTGGAAAACAGGGGTACAGTTCAAGCACTGTTTTTAGAAAATCCTAGTTGGTTTCTAGCTTTACTGATTCCCCCCTCCCAACATCCAGTTCACGTTGTGTTCTTCCCAATTTTCTATAGTTTTTGGGGTTTGAGAGGTGGGGAGGAAGCTGTGTTTGTGGTTGACTTGTTATAATCCTTCACGTGTACTAAGGGGGGCTTAGTCCCACCAGGCACTCCTGACAATGCACTCGTATTACTCTCAGCTGAGGTCAGGTTCCAAAACATTGTGTGAAAACAGTCACTAAATAAATCAGATCTCTTTTGGAAGGGATTTACAGTGAGGTGAGAATCTGAATCAGCTCTGATTAGATGGGCTACATAACACAGGATTTGTTAGTGGTAGACTAGGATCATTGCTTCCTATTAACGTGATTAAGTACTATTTACTAATATTAACACTTTGTGTAATGTAATGCATAGCACAAATGTGAGCTTAAGGGCTTAATTCCGCTGTGAAAAGAATAAAAGTGTGATATATCTAACCAACGAGGTTACTTTCTCTTAGCAGAACATAAATAACAAAAAACATTCCTTTCTGTCACTTTACTCAGAAACTTTGCATACAGACACATTTTTATCCATAGAAAAAATTAAGGGCAAGATACTATAACTGCCTAAGGTGTAAAACAGTTAAAGACAATTACTGTGCTTTGAAAATAAATAGCTGTTCCTCAATAAAATATGTAGGGATATTTTCCAGATCTGCCACTTAAATGGAATTTAAAGAAGACCCTGAAGCTCTGGGAATACCGGTTTATAAAAAACCCACTTCTGTTCAAATAAGAAAATATAAGTTTAAAAATCACTGTCTACCTCATGCGGGTGCTTTCCAGCCTAAGTGCAAAGCAGTGGCTTTGATTTATTTGGAAACCTTTATGATCGTACTCCAGTGAATCAATTCCAGGCAACAGAATATCCTCCTCCTAACAGTTAATTAAAATGAAGGGGAAAAAATGCCATCCAGGTGCAAAAGTAAAAGCTGCTTTAATCAGCAGTCTGGCAGATAGGACTGTCAAGTCGTGACTTCAGGATTCATAGCTTCTCCCAGAAGTTGATGGACATAATAGATCAGGGAGTAGCGAGCTGCTTTTTCTGTTTTTTATGGATATTTGACATATTGCTTCTGTG
The DNA here is from genome assembly GCF_963932015.1 of Anas acuta. Classification (NCBI taxonomy): domain Eukaryota; kingdom Metazoa; phylum Chordata; class Aves; order Anseriformes; family Anatidae; genus Anas; species Anas acuta. The sequence continues at coordinate 5,287,485 of NC_088986.1, forward strand.
TTGCCTCCACCTGAGCGTTTTGTGGTACTTTGCAAAACACCAGTGAATCGTACATCAACCTGCTGGGGCAGAGGGAAGTGTCATTACTGACACTCTGCAGCTGCGGAAGCTGAAGTGCTCACAAATTGATGTCCTCGTTATTGGTTAGTATATCTGTGATAAAAGTGAAAGGAGGGCCTAGAATTTTTTGTCTTTTAATTCTGACTTTAAGGATTTTGTTTTTCATTGCTACTTTTCAGGGCAAATAGCTTGATTCTGTTTGTTGACATGTGGTGACAATATACAAATCGTTTTTTAGCAATGCAATGAAACATCAAAATCCTGTTGGCTGCAAAATGCTGAAATCACATGAAAATCACTTACTAAAGAGGCACGAGGGAAGAAAACGGATCTGCTGGTACCTTACAAACTCTGATCCTATTGCTCCTTGAAAGAAACACAACTTTCTGGTTCAGTTTCAGGGATTATACTAGATTCAAGAGCACCTAATGGGACTTGGCTCTAGTGACACTGGATTGCGCTGGTAGCCTTCTATCAAAATCAAATTAACAAATTTAATTTGTAACTTGACTGTAATTTCATTGCTAAGAGCGCCAATTAACATCAAAATACCCTCTTAAACTCCGTGTTATTTTATGTAAAGTGACCGGCGTGGTAAGCGGCGGTGGCTTTAGTTAAACGCTGTGTGATGAGTTAATTAGCTGAATGCTATGGGAATACATTTTGAAGCTTTGAACTGTGACCTTTCGGCAATTGAAGTTAATTTATATTTCATTTGCGTGTGTCTTTGTTCTGTGTTAGTCTGCCTTGGAAGGGTTTATGCTCAAACTTGGGCAACATGTTGTTCATCAGGTATTAACAATTTCTTTATTCAGACTTGCAAACAACTCGGGGAGGTGCCAGGACACAGAGTGACAGTCTTGAATCAGCACTCGAAACTGTTTAAGTGAGAATATTTGTCTCGGGAATCTGTGCATGTATGGGTATGACTGCACTTGTGCACCTTGAAAATAAGCCAAAAATAGCCCCGTGACCCTGCTAAAATGGAGGAGCCTTCAGGGAAGGAAGAGATACAGGCATGGAAGGTGATGTTAAAGGTCTGTCGGTAAATGCTTCTTGGTCTCGAGACTGGAGCTGCAGAAGGCAGCATTGTTGCGGAGCGTGTGATGTGCAATGTGATTTTTTTTTTTTATCTCTGAAAACAGATGGCTCCTGAAAATTTTTGAACAATCAGTCTTTGGATGACCAGTTAACTGCCAGGACTAGTCTCACTGCTTTTGTACTGTTCTGCTGTTGGAAAGGATCCCTGTGAATCTTTAACTTGTCAGGTGACAGTTTCTGCATCAAAAAAATACATGGCTCCAGAAATGAGACCCAAAAAGCCTCCTTACAGGAAGCTGACATGGGCTTGTGTGCTGTTTCTTTTCTTGTATAGCATATTTTATTTAAAAGCATATATTTCACCTTTGGAAGGACATCAGTAGGTTCTCTCCTGACAGTTCCTGCCCCTGTTACAACGTGCTAGCTGTGGTTACCTGTTCCGAGCCATGATCTGTTGCTCTTTTGACATTGACAAATGCAAATAGGGTCTTTGCTGGGTGTTGGTTAGTGAGGCAACATAAAATCATAGAAGAGCTTATGCTGCACCTTGCAACTTTAATAAATCCCTCACTTTAAAGAGCAAATTGATATAGAAGTTGGATGGGGAGCTGCTTGATTTTTGTGCAGAAAGACACTAATTATGAAAGAGCAGCAATATGTTTTTAGAGATACCTTGTCTGAGTAAGTCTGTTGTACGAAGGGAGATTCAGTCTGCAGAAATATGCACTGAGCATGGAGATACTCTCCGAGGGCGTTAGCTTTGTTAATGGTCTGAAGCGGAGTGCGAGTTTGACTTTCAAACTACCTGGGCATAGATCTGAGCACGCTGCAGGTTTCGTGCTAGCTGTGAAGCTGCTTTAATGTGATACATTCTAAAATTAATCCATAATTAATCTTGACACTTTCTGGGAAGGATTTTAGTAGCAGAAAACTGACGTGTAAGAATGCCTTGTCATCTGTAATTAACAGAACGTGCCAAAGACATGCTCCTTCATTGCAGACTGCTCCCTTTGTTATTAGGGCAATATTTCCAGTACTGCACCCGCTGTTACTGCTTGTGTAAAAGATCTTTTTGCTATGTTGCTGGTAGACTCAGTACGGCAATAGGCCAGCCGTGTTTTTAGCCCAGCTGTTACGGTCATGTCCTTGTATGTGAGTGCACAGCGAAGAAGAGGTATTACTTCACTCCTCGCGAATTTCCGTAATACTGCAGGCACTGGCCGTGGCCTGTGGGGAGAGAAATAACGAGCAGCTCCCCTGAGATGCAGATGGAGAAACAGAACAACAACACATGGAGTTTTTCAGCAGCAGTGGAAGGTCTGTGCTGCTGTTAGGCTGCACCTCGTGGTCTCGTAACACCTCATGGATATTTTTATTTAACATGGATACCTTCCTCTAAATATTGGAGAAACCATAGCTAAGTTAATGTCACCATTTGTTGAGATGCTTTTTTGCTGTGCCACAAGTCTAGGCTGACATGCAGTCTGTTACCTAGTGACTGGATGTGCACACTGCAGTCAGTCTTCCTTTATTAAACTAATTGTTGTTATCTGTACTGAGCCATAAGGGCTTTCTTTATAAATGCACATTCGTTTTCTGCAGTAATTGATCCATGTTCAGTGGTGGGTATCCTCTACGAAAGCTTTAGATGTGTTTTTGATCACTACAACGGGATATCTCGTGGAGAACTTCTGCTTTTAAATACCTTCAGACTCCTCATTTGGTCCTTCAGACATCTCTTCTCCAAAAGTTCATGTATTTAAACGAGGCGTGATCTGCTAGATCAAACAATGAACTCAGTATCCAGCTTAAAGGAAGTACAGATTCCTGCAGTGGTAAACTTGGGGCTGAATGTTTAGTAGAGGGGGAAGGTGGCACCTTGCTTCCCAAACATGTTTTCTTGCCTGAGTACAATTTAGTGTCACTCCTATAAATGTTACTGCTGCTCTCCAGAGCCTGTTATTAGGTACAGCCTGTGTGCTGTTGTCACCTGCGCCAATTAACTTTACAGGGTGCTCTCTATACAGCTGCTGTTCCGTTGGTGTCACCTTTTTGAGTCATTATGAAAGTGAACATGATGCATTAATGTCTTAATTAACAGGTCTAATCCTGCAATAGCAAGTGCAGGGAGAGCTGGGCACACGCTTCTCTACATAAATCTCATTCCTTGTGCGCTGCATCCTCCCAAGCTCAGTTGTTTCTCTGGGCTTTTTCCTTTCTATTCCCTCCGTTCGCTTTCCTGGTGCTGTATTTTACTCTCAGATGTGTTTCCTGCGTGTCCCTGGCACTCTGAGCGCTCTCCTGTTACCACCACACGCTCGTGTTTACCTCGGCCTCTGGCAGCCGCTGCCGGGCCTGCTCCGGGTGTCGTCCTCCCTCCCGCCTGGACTCGGCCTTCTGGAAGCCATAGAGAGCCCATGGGATCTCTGTGACACGTGGGGTAGCCAGTATCAACACAAAGTTTTAATATTTAAAAAAAAAAAAAAAGACATAGATAACTTGTGTAGTATTCTGTTTGGCACTCCTGAGGCAGTTACCTCATCTGGCGCTTAACGAAAAACGGGGGCTAATTCTGAGTGCTGCCTGTGCACAGAAATAGCTGCCCTTAGTGACACAGGCAACAAACCTGAAGAGCTGAGCTACAGCCTTGTGCCTGCTTCTTCCCCGTTTGCCTTCCAGAATGCTTTCCAGTAACTTATTTTGACTTCAGGAGTTGTAGCTTCCTTGCTGAGCAACTATACCTGAGACTTGATATTTTCTTTACGTGATTAGCTACTAAAAAATCCTGATCAACTGGATTAGTCTAGTTTATTTTCAATGTGATTGGGTGAAGGGGTAAAATTGTCCTCCCTTAAAATAAACTATTTCATAATCTCCAGCAGTTGTTGAACAGAAGATTAATATGCACACTTCTGTGAAGATCAGGGCTTATACTCTAAAGTCTCTCAGGGACTAGAAGCACTTAGCACTTGGCTCTAGGATCTGATATGCTAAGGAACAAAATTTGCCACTTAGAGACGATTAGCAATTAGTCATGTAAACATAGCAGTTATCACCTACACGAGATAATAAAGATATGTAATCAATTCAAATGAAAATACTAAATTTTGCTTTGGAAAACAGAAGCAGCCTAAGGGTTGCTGAGAATTTGACATGCTGCTTATAAGCACAGCCATCTCTTCTGAAGCTAGTAAATCCTTTAAAGTGTCAAGGATAGATTTAAAAATTGCTTCACTTGAATTTTTTATTCACAGAAAAATGATGAAAACGGGAATTGCTCTGCAGAAGGCATTGAGTTTCCAACCACCAACTTGTATGAGCTGGAGAGCAGAGTTCTAACAGATCACTGGTCCATACCCTACAAGCGGGAAGAATCTCTAGGCAAGTGCCTAATCGCATCCACCTATCTAGCAAGACTAGGTAAGTGCTATTTTTACACACCTAAAGATAATCTGTTCAGATTTCGTAGACATATGGTGCGCAGTTATGCCTTTTGTATTAATTTTGCAGTCGTTAGCACCCAGCAGAGTGATCACATCTCTGTGAAAGTGGTTACCAATGAATTATTCTATCTAATGCTGTAAAAGGAGTGTTGATCTCTTTTTTTCTAAAGTAATTTGTTTACTTAAGCTTTTTTGGAGGAAAAAATGGAGCACATGTTTCTTTATGTTCTAATGATTATAGGAATTACTGTTTTTTCAGAGCTGAATTACTGACTCGTTTTTCATTGTGCTGGTAATTTTCCATTTGTAAAAAACAAGCTGTCATCTAAATTCATGCTGCACCAAGCTTGTGTAACTGGTTGTTTTTCCCTAGTGAAGTGCTTATAGTGCATTAGACCTGAATTTGTCTGTTCTGTATTCAGTACTTTGGCTGGGGTTAAGTGTGTTATGGAGACGACATGCCCAGCTCATGGTGTAATGAGAGTACGGGGCAGTTTTTCCAACATGCCTGACAGCAGACAAAAGGGAGGTTATAATCTGTAGGAAGAATAAGAGTGGTTAGTGATTCTGGTTTGCGTTGTTGATTTTCAACGTGTGTTAAAAGGCTATGTGTAGATCTTTTTTTTTTTGGGGGGGGGGGGGGTTGGAGGGGAAGGGGATATGAAGCACCAGGAATGGTCTCCACTTAGTATTAAATTTTGAAGAGAGGAACGTGTGTGGTACTAATCACACTTGAAGTTGCGAAAGATTAAACGTTTGGAAACTTCTTATTTCTAAAAAGCAAGTTCTTTTGGCTCACATTCTTTTGTGACTGAAAATAACATAATGCTTAATAATCAATTAATAGTAGCTCTTCTGTTGCTGCTGGTTTTGGTTGGTGTATCCAAAAACTTGCAATGAATTTTCTGAGGTAATCTTAAAACATGTACTTCTTTCTTTCTATAAAGGTCTTTCTGATTCTGATGAGAATTGCAAGAGGTTTATGGACAGATGCATGCCTGAAGCATTCAAAAAGGTAAGTAAGTACAGTACACTAATTTACTGCTTGTTTTTGAGTTGTTCATGGTGGAAATAGTGTCTTTCAATCCAGATTGATACATACTTTAGAAACTGGTAACCAGTGAATGTATTGCTAGATGAAAATCTGAAAAAAAAATTCTGAAGTTGCAGTTCTGCAACTCTTGTATGTGTATTTTTTTCACCTTTTTTCACTACTTTTCACCTCAGTGCTTAATGCCTAACCTGCCTCTCTGACTGTTCTCCTCTGGGTTATTGTGCATCTTCTCTATGGAGCTCCCCAATCTAAGTTCAGAATGTGTTAAGTTGTTATATGCTGAATTTTTTGCAAGTCAGTAATTGAGCCTGATTCTATTGTTTCTTAAAATGGTACAAAAAGTAATGGTATTTAAAATATCAAGCTCTTTAACTGTAAAGACAGCTAATGCGCAGAGCTAGCAGAAATTAAATAATGCTTGCAGATGGAAGCTTCAGGTCCTCTTTAACCAGCTAGGTTAGACCAGATTTAAAGAGCGTGTTTCAGTAGGTGGAAAAGCAGCAATAATAGCTCTCTCTGCATGGTACATGTTCTTTGTTTTCCAACAGCAACTGCTCAAAAAGTGTGAGTCGGTAAATGGTTATTACAGATGAATCAGTGCAGCTCTGCGGAACGTGTACTTGAAGATTTAATAGTCATATGTTCATTCTGCAAACAGTTGCATATTGGCTGTTCTTTACAAAGGTTATAATCTTACCAGTGAGTGGAAATGGAAATCAGTTTGCTTTGATACAAGCTAGTCTCTGTCACAAACTGATTTAAGGCATTCTTCAATTAAATTACAAATTTAATTAACTCTTAAGCCATTAATGCAGAAAGAGGATACAAAATAGCACACCAGCCACTGATTATTACACTCTAAGGAAACATTTGCTCTGAGAACAATCTGGGAGGTGGATAAATTTCTGCTGTTTTACATGATTTTGCTCAAACTTCAAAATTTCTTCTTTGTTTTGGTAGCTGTTGACATCCAGCGCTGTTCACAAATGGGGAACTGAAATCCATGAAGGAATATACAACATGCTTATGCTGCTAGTAGACCTGGTTGCAGAAAGAGTAAAACAAGATCCTATCCCCGTGGGCCTGCTCGGTGTGCTTACAATGGTATTTGTCCCTGATGCAGTTTTTAATAACTATGGTGTTTTGAACTTTGGGATCTGTTTAAGTAATATGGTGAACGAGGGTATACTAGTTCATTGGTGAATATCCTCAAAATGTAGAAGTCTCCACTAATAACTGTCATGAATTGTCCTGTGTTTTATGTGCAATATTAGGGTATTGAATTTTTAAGCTGCGGCTTCTTTTTATCCTATTTAAGTTGTATATTGTCAAAAATACTTCAACTGCTGTCATGTCAGTGTTTATTTTCTGAAAACTGGTACGTTGAGTTCATCTATCCCTTTATACAGATAGCTGACTCACATGGATATTTGATATTGTCTACATAGAACTGAAACTTTAGAATCCTTGGTACAGTAAGAACTGAGGGGCAAGAGGCAGGGGTCATCTGTTGAACTTTAGTTTTTGCTAGATCTTTAATTGTCAACTAGAAGAATGTTCAACTGAAAAAGTCAAATATTATCAGGGTAAGTTTTGGGACTGGTGTAAGCCGTGCTGTTAATTTCCATGGTGTTTTTCTTTCAAGGCCTTTAACCCTGACAATGAATATCATTTCAAAAATCGAATGAAGGTGTGCCAGAGAAACTGGGCAGAAGTCTTCGGGGAGGGCAACATGCATGCTGTCTCACCCATATCCACATTTCAGAAGGTGAGCATGGCATGCCCTAAGCTGCTTTTTAGGCTAGATGTTTTTGTTTCACAACAGATTGGTTAATAGGTGCTTGTAACACAAGAAAGCTTAAAAGTGTGATCAAGAATTACAATAACCAGATCTTCAGTATACGTTGGTCTGTGGAAATGAATTCCCTTTGTCCTCTCAGAATGTCCCAGTTCTCTGTTGGAAACTGGATTTAGAAATTGCTGTATTTTCCTGTCTGAAGTAACACAACAATCAGATGGGTAGATCTGCTGCATCTAAGGACTGACATCTGTTGAGCATGAAATGACCAGGATAACTCAAGGTGTACAGTTCCAGCAGAGAATTCCTGCTTTTCTGTCACCCAGGTTTGGGATATCTTCATCAAACACTGGTGAGAAGCCAGTTTTTGAGGTTTGCATTGTCTTGTGGTTGCTCCAGACAGGTGGGTCTAAAAAACAACCTCGATGTTGTTGATTCTTTTCCTTTAGGAAACATGTTTGTGGCTGTAGAAAGAAAATTCTCCATCTGCTGCTTTGGGAAAGGTCCTTTAGTGATGTTCCACAACAGCTAACGTGCTATAAATATATTTGCTTGTGAGTCAGCAGCCACAGTGTGTATTGTTACCACAGCACATGGTCAGTGATGTCAGGTAGAATCCAAAAACGGATACTGCTAATGAGAACCTCCCAGAGCTCCAGCTACACACTTAGCAAAGGAGCTGTTGTAAACACACTGCTGTGATCTGTGAAATAACAGTGCCTGCCTTTAGGGTGTGGGTTAATGCACTGAATGTGTCTGTCCACATCTGTTCCAGAGACAAGTGTTTGTTGCAGCTACTAATTTTTTAATGTTTTAATTTTTCAAGGAACCTCATGGGTGGCTGGTGGATCTGGTAAACAGGGTACGTAAATGCAAACCAAGCAGAAATGGTACTTGTCACTTGAATCCAGTGCTCTCCAAGTAATTTCCTCCTCTCCCCACCCTTGTTTTTCCCTTCTTTCCTCAGAGTGACAACCACAATAAATAGTTTAAAATGTTAATGCTGTCTGCATCTAGGGAAAGAGCCTTGCTAAACACATCTCATGTTGCTGCCTTTTCCCTTGAGCACCTTTACCATAGCATGATAGCTATCACTAGAAGAGATTAGAGTTCATCTTAGTCTTCAGTGATGTTACTCAATCAAAAGTGCTACGCCAACCTACTATTGCTTTATAAGGTCTAGCTTTTGTCACTACATCCATTTTTACCCAGAACGCTTTGTAGCTTGATGTTTAAGCTGGGACCACATATAACTGCATTGCATTCCCACTGTGTCCCTGAATTCTCATGAAAATGTAAAGCTTATGTTGCATGTGATGTTATGGTGGAGGATACTCGTCATCCCTGTAACTTTTAGTGGAGTATTTTCTATAACAGCATATTTGAAAGATAAAATACTGTAGGTCGCTAATATAATATTGATTATTTTATTTCAGTTTGCAGAGTTGGGTGGATTTTCAGCAATTCAGTCCAAACTCAATTCAGAAGATATTGAGCTTGGGGTAAGTTCATTGTTCGTCCCTAGACTCCTCTCTTTCCATTAGTCACTTCATATAGAACCAGTAACATCATTTTTGGCAGTGCTCTTACGTTCACTTTGGTACAAGAGCAATACTCCCACATAGCCCTGGAGGAATGTTGTCACACTGGAGGTCAGATGAGGCTGTGTGTAAGCGTCCTGTCTAAAGAGACCTCTTGAGGCTTCAGAGGAAAGAGGGAAGGGTTAGCATGCTTTTCTGTCTAACGTTCAGCCTTCCAGTTAGACATTGATCAGTCTAGTTTCACTGCATATTCACCAGTAGGTTGCTGGTTTTCTGATTACTTCAGCTTTATCTGCATTTAGCTGGAAGTGAATTAATTTTTGTGCCTTATAGAAATCATTTTTTAAGAAAAAATCCTTAGGAAGACAGATACTGTCTAATCTTAAGCAACTTTTCAAAAGCTGTGTTTAAAACCAGTCTTAACAGTTGTAAACTATTTTTTTGGTGGTAAAGCCTAACTTCTTTGTTTTCAGCTTCCTAACTTGACTTCACATCTTTTTTCAAGCTGTGAAGAACAAGGAGGCCAAGGGAAAACAATGTAATTTAGAATCTTGTCTCCAAGTATAAAATTAGTCTGTTTTCAATGAACTGTCATATTGGGAGAATTGAATTTCTTTTCTTAGAGTATTAATTCTTTCTGCTTTATGAAAGGATAAGTTCTTATATAAGCATGGCAGAAGAGTAAGAAAATTCAATTTAAATCCTGATACTCCAATAGAAATTTTGACTGTTTAATGAGTAATAACTACTTGTTTAGGGAATCTCATTCAGCATCACTAAACTTAAGACTTTGATTGCAGTGGGGCATATTCAATTTCATTCATAATTTTTGACCCACTCAGTAGAAGCTAGGTTTAATATTCTTCATTGGCAAATGTCTTTACACACTTAATTTCCTGATGATGGATATCAGTTGAAAACCTTGCGTTGAAATGAGCTGGACGTATATGTATATGACACATTTGCAAAAGCTTTCTGCCATTTCTTTCTTTGGAAAAGAAATTCACCATATGGCTTTAAACTTAAGTCTTGTCTTCCCACTTCTCATTGCTGTTAAGCAACCAAAATGTGATGCGCCCTTTTTGTGTCTGATTATTTCTCTGGCTGAAACAGGATTAGACAGAAGACTGGACAGAATGATGAGAGGACTGATACTAATGAAAAATGGGAAGGCATTTTTAATTTCAGGCGAAAATATATATTGTATTCTACAGCATGCAGTAATGTCTCTTTCCTGAACCATGCATTGTTGCAAAGGAGTTACATTCTAAAATCAGTTTATATGTACTGTTTTTTTTTCTTCAGGCAATCTCTGCATTAGTTCAACCATTTGGAGTTTGTGCAGAATATCTGAACTCTTCTGTCGTACAGGTAAAATGTCTATTATGAGTTCTTTTCAGCAAATATAAAAGCCTTGAAAAATGTGACTGGTCATTTGCTCAGATTTAGATCTATTTTAATACAGAAATCCTAAGCAGCATAGTGTCAGAAACACAAGTATGTGAGAATCTTTTTTCATCGTAGCAATTTGGAAAATAAGAGGACTAAAAATGAGTTTGACTGTTGATGTGAAACTGGTGACCGATTCTAAAAAGCCTCCCAAATTCACCTTGGATAAAGTACAGGAACCATTTTAAGAATCCTGAAGGCAGTCAATAGAGGGCTCAACAATATTCAAATTCTTTTTCCAAGCACAGTGATCTTTAATTGTCTATCATCATTTGCAATGGTGAGAAATTTTGGGACTGCTCTTAGTAAACTTCATCAGTGTAAAGCATGCAGGGAAAGAATACAGTGTGATGGATACGTTTATAGTTTTTATTTCTTTTTCTGGCAGAGATAGAGCTCATGGTTATGAGAGTTTAGACGGTAAAAAGTGTGACACAAGAAAAAAAAACACACCGTGATCTCTGTAAACTTGCGAATATGCTCTAGGTTTTACATCTACATTCACTAACAAAAAGCACCGGTTTAATAAATGACAAAGCCTTTATTTGGAAAGGATATATTTTAGGAGCTAATGGGGGTCAAAGGGGCATATGCATCTAATAATTGATGCACTTTGAAATGGGTTTGGGGCAGGTTGGGGTCATCTGTAAACCTGTTGTGGTCTCAAGTAGCTTCTTAGTCTAGGTGCTTCTTTTTCTGGACTTAACTTGCAGGATAGTTTTATATATGTTGCATGTGTTGCTCTATGTTTAAGATAACTGACTTTCAGTTAAGTATTTCATTTTGCTGCAGCCAGATATGCTTAGTAATGTAATTCATTTCAGGAAGCATAAAATGATCTTCATGCCTTTTTCTCTCATTTTTTTTAGCCCATGCTTGACCCAGTCATTCATAAAATGATTAAATACGTACAGAATGTAGAAGAGAAGGACTTGAAAGACAAGGTAATGTTTTATAAATGAAATAATTAAGAACTTTCCGTATGTTGTGGAAATGAAGTCTGTGTAGACTAGAACAAAATCTTATTCTCACTTACAAAAATACAGCCTGTTCTGAATTCTGAGTGACTTGGCTCAAAATATTGAAATGTAGCTAGCCTGCATTTACCCAATTTTTCATAAATCCCTTTTAATTAGATACTTAATGTTTTCACCCTTTTAAAAATATCTTCCCAGTGTTACTGTCAAATACATTTTTGTTGGTCCCCTTCTGCAGTGTACTGATTGCTCACTTTTCTCATTTGCTTGAAGATGCATTCTGTTAAATTCTTATAACTTCTGTGCATACAACTGTTGCGTTATCTGTTTGCTTCTAAAAATCTTGCAACTGTTGTTTAAAGTGGTGTCCGTTCCCACAAGGGGGGGGGTGAAACTAGATGATCTTTAAGGTCCCTTCCAACCAAAACCATATGACTATCTGAAATTTCCTTTTAACTTGTGACTGCTTCATATTGCACTGAATTCGGCATCCAGCTGTAATAAATTTGAGTACTGACTTTTTACTTACTTACTTTTGTTAATTACATACTGGAAATTATGCATAACAGAGGAGCAATTCAGTGCACCAAACTGTAGCAGAAGAGTTCACTTAACGAAAGCTTTTGCTGTCTTAAAATTTCCAATATATAAGTAACACTTTCAGATGTCTGTAGCTTAAATAGTGGATCGCTAAACCTACTGTTTGTGTATCACTGAAGTCTGAAACAGAATACTAAAACCAGTACTGCCTCTTATTTGTCCTTTTTTTTGTTTGTTTCGTTTTCAACAGAGACTAGTCAGTATCCCTGAGCTCTTGTCTGGCATCAAACTGCTGTGTATGCGCTTCCAACCTGATTTAGTAACTGCAGTGGATGATTTACGGCTGGACATTCTGTTGCGCATGTTAAAATCTCCTCACTTCAGTGCAAAAATGAATTCCCTCAAAGAAGTAGGTTTGCTACATGTGGGTGTGTTTGTGTGTGCGCACACGCATGTGCGTGGGTGGGATGGGTTGTTAGTAAGTTGCTAAAGCCACAACCTTAAAAAGGAGGGTGCAACATCTTACAAATTCTGTTGCCTTAGCAAAAGCTCCTAAATACCAAAACAAATTCATGTGACAGGAATTGCTTGTAATATTAGTAGCTACTGAAAGGACTGTGGCCTCCCAGTTAGAAAACTACACATAATTTAAACTTCATTTATAAGCAACAGTGTGTATCATTCCTTCAGTACTCACTCTGAGATCATGCTCATAATTCTGAGATAATTGCTTTTCTCTTTTTCCCGTTGTGAGGAAAAGGGAGAAAAAAAGGGCAGGGAGAGGCAACTTAATCCTCGATTGGTGTTCTCAGGCCAGATGTATCTTATCATTATGCTGTGTAGTTGTATTTTTTATTATGGTTGTGTATGGGCATTGTAGTAGTGTCTAGGAGCTGAAGTTTATGGAACAGGGCTCTTTCTGCTAGTCTCTTAGATAAAAGTAGGAGAAAACATTTTCTTTTTCCTGGAACTTGTGGTTAAGTAGAGAGTTGTTCATTCACTTCTTCCTTCCAGAAATTGTTCAACTTCAGTGTCTCGAAGACATTTTTTAGTATGCAGACACTCTTAAGGTGTTTTAGAGTCCTCCTTCTGGGCTTTTTGCTTCTCTACTTAAGGGAAAATTGAAATACTAAGCCTCATTGCACTGTGGTTCTTAATCTTAAACGCTGTATCCTTGGTGAAGTTACAAAAGCAGAGCTTTTGAAGGCTCTAGCATAAATGTACTTTCTCCACCTTTTCCCTGGAGTGATGAGCCTGTATCGGTTCTGTGTTTGATAAAAATAGGACACTAATTTGAGTATCACAGGCAGAAGCCTGAGATAACCCACTTCTGGTAAATCTGTAGCAACATGCAGCCCAGGCAAGCTTTTCTGTGTCAGTCTGGGAACAAGAATCTGCTGCATCAGACCAATTCCTAGGAGGTGGGTTAGGAATTTACTGTTAAACAGTTTATTTAAAAAACAAAAATAATTGAAAGAAAAATTCTCCTGTGCTCAAAATATTTCAGGATTCACACTTAAGCTTCGTAGAAAGCGTTTTGAATAGATTTCATTATAAGCACTTATAATGCATGTGCATCATTAGAATCTCCCATTTTGAAATTTTTAGGTAACCAAATTAATAGAAGACAGCACTGTGTCTAAGTCAGTGAAGAATGCAATAGATACAGACCGCTTACTAAACTGGCTAGTAGAAAATTCTGTCCTGTCAATTGCTCTAGAAGGTAAGTGCTTTCACAAAGATCTTCAGCATGTGCTTTGAATGTCTTAAACTTAAAAATTTGGTCCATCCTTTTTTAATACATTTGAGTGAAGCATTACTAACAAAGGAGTTCAAGGATTTTGTCATTGTCAAAACAGAGTGAGGATACCCAGCAGGTTTCTGCTACTGTCATCTAGTTCTCTTTGACATTTGTGCAGATGTCTTCCGCTGTACCTGCGGTTTGTACTCACATACCTACGTGTTGTTATTTTAAACCTGTAGAAGAGCAGGAAAAGAGTTCTTTTTTCCAAGCAGTAAGGCCATGTAGGAGTAGATTGCTATCAGATGTATGAAGTAAAACAAGAATAGAAGGAAGCTTGTTCTTTTTCCTTCTTTAGACTGGATTTTTTTGTAGCAGTAGATTGAGAATTTTAGGATAAAGATAACTTTATTCTTGTCCCCTTTAATGTAATTTGTTTATTTATTCTTATGCATTTAATGTGTCTAATGGTTTAAATAAATTAATGCAATTGTCATTCTTTATTTCATAGGTAACATAGACCAAGCGCAATACTGTGACCGTATAAAGGGAATTATTGAACTGCTAGGCAGTAAATTATCTTTAGATGAGCTTACCAAGATTTGGAGAATACAGGTAAGCAATCAAGATTAGGCAGATGCTTTTAGGCTGCCTTGAAAAAATAAGTACTTTTTATTACCAAGTTCTTTAGCTGGTGGAATGTTAGCTGTTCATTTGTCTGCTTTATATTTGCTTGGCTCCTTCCATGAGAGACATGAGAGGTTGTCAGTGTGCTTGAACATTGGTATAAATCGGTATATTAAAGAATCATTGAAACAAGACTTAACGTTTTCAAGCCTCGGGCTGTCTACTGCAAGTCTTACAGGCTTGACCTTCCTCCCTTTTTGCAAGGAAGCTATTTTTTGCAGGGCCATGGCGGACCAGGTTGGACCACTGTTCTTTCCTGCTTTTGAGTTGCTTCTAATGACCTCTGTGCCAACGGAACAAGGAGCAGAGTCAGTTATTCCGAGCTTGTGTTTCTAACATGTCCAAAGCTGTTACATTTCTCATTAATAGAAATAGTAGAATAATGCTTACACCAAAGACTTTTCACTACCTCACTTGGGATTAAAACCTACCTTCTTGTGTTTTCCTTCTTCTTTCCAGTCAGGACAATCCTCCACTGTGATTGAAAACATACATACCATTATTGCTGCAGCTGCTGTGAAGTTTAGTTCTGACCAGCTTAATCACTTATTTGTTCTAATTCAAAAGGTAAGCTTTAACATAAATTTATGTTCCTTGGTAGGAGAATTACTTAAAAATGTACTGAAAAAGGCAAGTGCCTTGCATACATTTATATCTTAGATATAAATGTAAAGTAAAATGTGTGTGTGTATATTTAAAAAAAAAAAAAAAAAAAGGCTGTAGAACAACACTTGTAATACTCTTTTTTTTTTTTGTTAACCCAAAAACATAATTGCCACTATACTACTAATTGACTTAGATTTTAATGTCATGTATTCAGTGCAAAAGCACTTAAAAAGTGAGATTTTAATATATCCGATCTCTTAGAGCTTGTATTTGACAAAAGATTTGGGCAAATTGTTACTGTGGCTGCTAGTAACAAAAATGAAGAAATACACGTGATGGAAACGTACTTGTGTTTTGATTTTCCTGCAGTAAAACACAACTGTAAATTATATTTTTGTGTCCACTTGAGACTTAACAGACTGACAGTGTGTGCTGCTGTAATAGTGAACGTTTCTTTTCTGTACAGAGCTGGGAAACGGAGAGTGATAGAGTGCGACAGAAGCTCTTGAGCCTGATAGGGCGCATTGGTCGAGAAGCACGGGTGGAAACAACCACTGGAAAGGCATGTGAATGCGATTTATTTTCTTCTTTATTAAACATGCGGTTTGTAGTCTTTGCACTTTCCAGGTCCTGATCGGTTTTGGATTTGTTCCTGTAGGTTCTGGAGGTCCTTTGGGAGCTGGCTCATCTTCCAACGTTACCATGTAGTCTCATTCAGCAGGCCTTGGAGGAACACCTGACAATCCTCAGTGATGCCTACGCAGTGAAAGAAGCAATCAAAAGAAGTTACATCATTAAATGCATAGAGGATATTAAAAGGGTTGGTTTATTATTTTGTCTTTTCCAAAATGAAACATTACTTAGCCTTCATGTTGGCCTCTTCTTTCAAGACGTGCAAATTATGTGTCCCATCTGTAAGTTCTTACCTTGGGGAGTCCATGAGAGGGGTAGGCTTTGTGTGAGCCAGTTTGACCCCGAGACTTGTAGTAAGTCTCTTGCCTTTGTTTTAAACAAATTTTCAGCACAAGGAATGATCAGTTTATGGGAAACTACCAGGATGGGCCCAAGGTTAGAATTTGCAAATGGAACCACTATAAAGGTATGTCAGTATTTTAACTGTCCCGTTCACGTGAAAGCTTAAATTAGTTTTCTTTGAGTTAAGCATGTGTTTCTGGCATGTCCGCTAAGTCTCAATGCAAATCAATATTTAAATCATAGGAATTTTGTATTTCAATTAAAAAAAAGAATAACTTATTGTCTAACATGGAAGTAGTCGTTCTTGGGCCTGCCTGTGCTAAGATGTGTTTGGCAGCAGCAGACACATGCATGGCTTAGTAGACTGTGCCTACTCTATGCTGCACTGTTCATATAGCAGGCAGTTTTCTGAGATTTGAAAGAATTCTATCTTCTGTTATTGTGGGTTTTTTTTGAACTGGAAAGATGCCCATAAAACAAAAGGCTTGTACTTTTTTCATACATTTCTTTCATATTAAATTAGGTTTTGTCTGTCATGCAGTATCTATAGAGGATGTTAGTTCTTTAGGAAGCATAGTATGTTTCTTGATATTGACCACTTTTCTTTTTTGCTTTTGTTTGTGAATACAGATTTACAAGTTTGGGTTCTCAATGTCTGCAAAATTTTGCAGTCTTTTCTGATCTTATGCTTTCCTGTTCTTGCATTCTTTTTAATTGCATTCTGCCAAGGGCCTTAACAAAGGTGCTGCAGCGGGGAACGCTAACGGAAAGCTGTAACTATAGGCTGGAAAAAATGGGGAAAGCATACAATATGCTTTTAAAAATACATCATTTGCTTATTTCCTTGTGTTAGGGGAAATGAAGAAGTAAATTAGGAGGGAATGTAATATTAAGACAACATTCTCAGCTACATGAGGGAGTCTTCAGTAGAACACTATTATGGGCAGGTTACTTTAGTGTCTCTAAGTGAGCAGGTGGTATTGGTCATTGTCGGTATTTAAACCAGACATCACTTATCTGAACAAAAAAACTTCAGTACTGGTTTATGTGATCAAACTTTACAGAACATGAAGCCTCCCAGAAAAGTGATGAGCAGTTCTAACAATGAGGTAGGATCCTTTGTAGGATCTCTTTCAAAATGCAGCTTAAATAGCCTTTGCTTCCTATCAGAGGGCTCCTTGCAGCACCAAATCAGAAATTTCATCTCATCTCTTAACCCTCAGTAGTACTTCAGATTTTTTTTTCTTCTGTTATTCTCACCTTAACAATAAGTAACCTCATTTGACTGTATTTGCCCTTTAAAGCCCTAACTGGCCCGCTTTTATCTCCTGTAATTGAGGAAGGTGGTGGTTGTTATCCCTCTGCTGCAACTGAGTTTTTGTGTGCTAAATTTGCATGTTCTCTAGCAAGGAGGCGGTACTTTGGGCTTAATAATCACAGCAAAATGTTTCAAAGGACATCTTGAAGAAGGTAAAGGGGCACCTTCGGTGTTTGGAAGGGAACCAGGAACAAGTCACTGAACCCTTCTGAGCTAGTAACTGTTGTTTTGAAACAGGGGTATTAATGGAAATCATTACTCTTAGGAGTCTATGAGGAGAATTAGGACATTGCTGAGCACGTACACATGTGTAATTCTTTTTTACCTTTCTCACTACTAGTCATCCCAGCACAACAATCCTCAGTTTGTGTGGGTGGTGCCAGCGTTACGTCAGCTTCATGAAATCACGCGTTCATTTATTAAGCAAACTTACCAAAAACAAGACAAGGTAAGAATATGTGCTGAGATTTTTGACTCCCTCGTTATGTCTGTATGGCTCTGCTTCTCTAGAGTTTAGAAAAGAGAGGGGGGAAAAAAAGAAGAAAAAACATTAAGTACAGCTTTGTGATGTAGCATAAGGTAAATCTACAAGTAGATAGGTTGTGTTGTGTGCTGCCCATTGTTGTGTGTGTGCATATGTTTATAAATAAAATCTGTTTGCTGTGTCAGGACTGTTTCTATTTTATTCTCAGCTTTTTGTAAAATAATTAACAAGTATGTCTCTGTTAAGAAACGACCATTGCTAATGTTTAGAGCAGTTAATTTGTAGTTGTATTAACACTGACAGTTGGAAAACAGATTGAAATACCAGCAAATCATGTGTGCTATTCTATGGCTAAGCGGAGGTGTGGGACTTTGTTTGCAATCTGCAGCACACATTTCAGCACATGCTGAAAATGGTATTGCCAGAGGGCTTTGGATATTTGGAAGGGGTACAGCTGACTCTGGTGAGAGGGGATCATTATCCTTCCCATAAAAAACACTTTTCTATAAAAGAGCAGACTGTCGAATGCATATCTGTTTATATATATTATTTAAAAACCTCTTTTATTGATGTATGTTTGTTTTACCAAGAGCATTATTCAAGATCTAAAGAAAAACTTTGAAATAGTGAAGTTGGTGACAGGAAGCTTAATATCATGCCACCGTTTGGCTGCGTCTGTGGCAGGTCCTGGAGGGCTTGTTGGAGGAACGTTAGTGGACGGCCGATACACTTACCGGGAGGTATTGAACCTGCATTTCTCACTACCTTAGGGGGTTGAAAACTTGGTCATTGATAAACTACATCATGTCTCATAAAATTAGTTGATTTTTCATTTTGGGAATTCACTGGAATATGTTCTGTCTGGCGAATAATTGCACTACTAGTTTTTATTCATAATTCTGACACTTATCTGTTGGGAATTATTACAGCTTCGTTATATTATGTAACAAGGGTG
Source organism: Anas acuta (assembly GCF_963932015.1). NCBI lineage: Eukaryota > Metazoa > Chordata > Aves > Anseriformes > Anatidae > Anas > Anas acuta. The sequence goes on from NC_088986.1 coordinate 5,306,154, forward strand.
ATGGAACATCACACTCGACAAATTTCTTCTCAGAGTCTTCTCTGATTTGTTGAGAACATGATCTCCTTATTCCAGGAGCTGTGTCTCCAAGCTTGTGCAGCCTTTGGCTTATATGCAAGCTTCAGTTTGAAGCCATCATAGAAAGATAATCAAAAAGCAGTAATTTTAACAACTGTGTGAAATAGAAACTAAGTGCATTTCAGAGAGTTTCTAGTCCTCAGGCTTTGCAAACTGTACTCGTATTCAATCACTAAGTTTGTCAAAACTAAAAAAAAAAATGTTCAGAGTTCTTGTTATGGAAAGAAAAATCTTAAAACCGTGTTTGTTTCCTTTTTCAGTATTTGGAAGCACATCTAAAATTTTTGGCATTTTTTCTGCAAGAAGCCACTCTTTATTTGGGCTGGAATCGTGCCAGGGAGATCTGGGAATGCCTTGTAACTGGCCAGGATGTTTGTGAGTTAGATCGAGAGGTAAGAAATACTCAAGTTGTTGTCTGTGGTTGCAGAGTGAATCTTACATGTGCTATTCATGAGCCTTTATTTGGTGAGGTACATGGAACATAAGTAGTAAACGTTAAGTAATAAGGTATTAGATGCTTACTGTGTAAGCTAATGAAGCCACTTCTGTTATGTTTGCTTATGACTAGGATGCTCTTTTAATATTAAACTTGACTGGAAGAGTAATGTTGGTGAGGAGATTAGTTGCAGATTTGTGGATGCTAGCTAGAAAATTACTGCCTGAAAGCTTGCAGAGTCATAAAAGAGATGTTCAGTGATATTTGGGTGTGAGATGACTATCAATATTAAGTATCTCAATGCTGCAGTACAGCTGGTATAATAAGTAAAGTTACTGTGAGATTTTGAATTTCTTGCTGCAGATCAAGCTTTTGTGTGATAAGTTACACAGTTACGTAAGATAGTATCTGACGTAGTTTTATACAGCAATGACAATTGAAATAATTGTAATGACAATGGGATAAAAACATACCTGCTTTTCACTCACAGATGTGCTTTGAGTGGTTTACCAAAGGACAACATGATCTAGAGAGTGATGTACAGCAACAGCTCTTCAAAGAGAAAATTCTTAAACTGGAGTCGTATGAAATTACTATGAATGGTATGAAAATTATGTTGGTCAACAGAACTGGTTTTTAAATAAATATAATCATTTTGCTTTCTAAGTCTTCAAATTAAACATCAAGCAGCTCTGTAAATAAACGGGTCTTCTGCTGTCATTCTGAGTTTTAATAGTTATAGAAGAAAAAAGTCACTCTTGCATTTGATATCTCCTTTAAAAAAGGATAAAAACTTGTCCTGACCTGAATAAAATGCTTGCATCACTTTTCACTTTCAGGTTTTAGTTTATTTAAGACTTTCTTTGAAAATGTGAACCTGTGTGACCATCGACTAAAGAGGCAAGGGACTCAGTTGGTGAGTGTTCTGTCAAGTTCATTCTTGTGTACTACTTGTGGTATCTTGAGGAAGGGAGGAGGTTAGAGGAGGATTCTGTATCAGCTGTTTGATATGGTCGTGTTTGTGTTAGTATGCAGGTTGTCCTTCTAGCATTAATGTTGTTAAATGCTGAAGCTAAAACACTGAAATAACTATAGGAGAATCACAGAACTGAAGGGGTTGGAAGGGACCTTGAAAGATCATCAGGTCTAAATCCCCCCCGCCCCCCACCAAAGCAGGTTCCTTAGAGCAGGCTGCCCAGGTAGGCGTCCAGACAGGCCTTGAATATAAAATTCAGCCATTGATAACAAGAAGCTGCTATGTAGCTTCTAAAATTCTGTACAGGTCTAGTAGCAATCATGAATTCTAGTGTGAATTTCTCTTGCTTTTCCTTGGCAGGAAAATGTGTGTTTTTCTATTCCTTTACAGGGGACTTAGGCTTATCATAGTCAAGTTCTTTTTTAACTTTGTGATCCTTGTCTGGCTTTATTAAGTTAATGGTTTTATGTTAAGTATTTTCCGTAGGCATTCTAGATCTCTATCACAGAGTTAATTTACTTCAAATGCATATTTTTTTGCTAAGTATTGTAGTAGGTTTTATGATGTTTTATTATTTATTTACCCAATGTGGTTAGTTACCACATTGATCTCTGTGAAACAAATTCCATTCCCAATTACATTTCTCAGTGGTTTTGAACTGTAAAATTCTTCACATGGCTTGACTGGAAGTGCTCTTTGGAACTTCACCTGTAGACAAATGTTTTGTTTCTAGTATGAATATGTAAGTTTGTAGCTGCTGGTGTCACTTTGCAATGTGGCAAAACTTGGCAACATGTTGGAAAAGAAAATTGTTAAGATTTAATTAAAAAGTACTTTCCCAGCAGATGAAAAACTGTTTTGTTCCTGTTTGAACTCTTTCTTACTTAAGAAATCCAGTCATGTTTTACTGCTGTTCTTTTTTTTTGCATAGAGCGTAGAAAAACTGGAATTAATAGGAATGGATTTCATTTGGAAGATTGCAATGGAATCACCTGATGAAGAAATTGCAAACGAAGCTATTCAATTGATAATAAATTACAGCTATATTAACCTAACTCCTAGATTGAAAAAGGTAAACACATTTGTATATGAAAATGCTTTGACATTCAGAGCAATTTGACACTCTGCATGTTAAAATCTATAGTTTATTGGGTTCTTTAAGTTTATAAGTAATTCCTACGTTTTTGTATTAAGTTCTAAATCATTTGCCTGTTGTATCTGCAGGATTCGGTATCACTGCACAAGAAATTCATTGCTGATTGCTACACACGACTGGAGGTAAAAAACAAATTTTACTTGTTCTTGTACCTATGTCCTCTTTCATTTTTTTATTTTAGGGTTAGAATAATTGACTATGGTAATTCTATTTAAAGAAAAAAATAATTCCACAGGTATTTCTTGTCCTTGTAGCTCTCTGGCACACACTAATGGTCTATTTAAACAACCACTTATACTCTGCTTTATATTCTAGGCGGCCAGTTCAGCACTCGGCGGTCCAACATTAACACACGCTGTGACAAGAGCTACAAAAATGCTTACAGCAACTGCTATGCCTACAGTAGCAACATCAGTTCAATCTCCCTACAGGTAAGCTCGTCTTCAAAAAGGCAAATATGGCCGTATATATTTGCTCCCAGCAACTTCCTGACTGATTTTGAGTGATGATCAAAATTGCTGAGTTACTGTGTTGGCCAGCAATGTTCTGTTCAGTGTTCATTTCTCATTATTGGTAGTTGTGTATTCTGTCACAATGTAATTTGAGTTCCAAAAAGATGTTAACAAAACCTGTGTTATATTAAAAAAATATATATATTTTAAAAATAACATAAATAGACTGAAAGCCTGAGTGCTGAAGTTCTCAAAATTGCCGTCCTACTGGTGTTGTTTCTGGGGCAACGTGTTTTTTATTTGGTAGAGAAAAGGATGTTTTTATCCTTCCCCTTAATTTATGCATGCTTAAATGTGTATAGCTTAAATATGTGAGCACAGAGGTGACCTCTGGAAACATGAAGCTTCTGAAGTTCAGTATGTCTCAAGCAGCGTAATGCAAGATTCAATTATAATAAACAACAAAAATAGCTCAAGAATTATTCCCAGTGTTAAGGATCTGCATTTGAAAACAGTTAGTTCATGATTGCTATATGTGTGTATTGAAAACTAATCTCCGAGACAAGTGACTTATTTTGCATGTTTATCCCTAGGTCAACTAAACTTGTAATAATTGAGAGACTGCTGCTATTGGCAGAGCGTTATGTGATAACAATAGAGGTAAGATAATTTCTTCCTAGGCAAGAATGCAACTTCCAATATTATTAAAAACAGTGAAAGTAACTTAAACCTATGTAACTATAGTAAATTTGTTACATGTCATCACAAAAATGTATTTGTTCTCAAGGACGGTATTTACCATTGTCTTTCTCTTCCGCCAGGACCTTTACTCTGTCCCCCGAACTATTCTACCTCATGGTGCCTCTTTTCATGGACATATTTTAACTCTTAATGTTACATATGAATCTACCAAAGATACCTTCACCATAGAGGTATGTGTGTACAGGTTGTATGTTTCATGCCATGTTGATCTTTTAGCTACTTGGTTCTTTTTGATACTTGGTCTTAAGAGAGGGAGCTGTTTTTAAGGACTCAGCTTGCAAAATCTATCTAAAAATGCTAAATGTGTGTATAAGCCTATAGTAATGGAAGTATCTGTAGCATAAATGGCTTACATCACTGCAAGGTGGAAAAGCTGTTTCCTTGCTGTTAGAGATAGATCATTTCTAGTGCTGTCCTACCCCAGTAGTCTCTTTTTATACCTTAATACCTTTACTATCCTATGCAGGAGAACTTCCCTGAAAGGTTTATTTTTATCTCTCAGGATTGAGTTCTTGAGCAGGCATGCTAAACAAATCTCATTTAATTTTACAGGCTCATAGCAATGAAACTGTAGGGAGCGTCAGGTGGAAGATAGCAAAGATGTTGAATTCTCCTGTGGATAATATACAGATATTTGCCAATGACAGCCTGGTATGTTAACTAGAATTCTCATTATGTATGAAAATCCAATCTGTCTTTCAGATATCAATTAAATGATAGATATTTTCTTGCAGCTAACAGTAAATAAAGATCAGAAACTACTCCACCAATTGGGCTTCTCTGATGAACAAGTCCTTACAGTAAAAACATCAGGAAGCGGGACACCGTCAGGGAGCTCAGCAGATTCCTCAACCACTTCCAGCAACAGCAGTGGTGTATTTAGTTCATCCTATGCAATGGAACAGGTACAACGTAGTAGCCTGAAAACTGCCCTTGCTTTTGAAGGGGGTGAGGTAGAAAGGGGATAGTAGGGCAGTGCACAGCTTGGGTGGTGGAACAGATACAGGAAGTTGGGACAGAAGCTTTTTACATCAACATTTTACACTAAGGTACCAAGCAGGCTACGCTAATCTCTACAGAGTCTTTTGTTAAATCCTGGAATAAGCGACTCTTGACTTAATTTTGAGGTTACATACTTGGCTGGAGCAGAGATTTCCAGATTTTCACCATTAATAAAGCTGCAGTATGAAAATAAACTAGAAAGTATCAACTAGCATATTCAGACCACTCCTAGTCTGTATTGTATGTGAACATTAATCACTGATGTCAAAATTTGCTTATTAAAAGGGAAATGGGGTAATAGTGAAATTCAGATGGTCTCAATCTGGAAGGTAGATGGGATTTCACTGAGCCACATTGACGTCTGGGTCAGTTGTTTCAATGAAGAGCTCTACTGAAATACTTAGAACAGAGAGGGGAGGACAAAAATAACACCTTCGTATTTTTGCTTAATTCTCAGGAGAAATCCCTCCCTGGAGTAGTCATGGCTCTCGTGTGTAATGTGTTTGATATGCTTTACCAGCTTGCCAATCTAGAGGAGCCAAGGTAAGCAAGCTAAGTAGTTATCAAATACAGAAGAAATGCTCATGTTGCAAAGCTCAAATAGCTGCTTATTTTATAGTGTATAAGCATTCACCTGGCCACAGTGTGGCTGAGCCCTCTTTTGCCTAAGTAATTTCTGATAACTTTTCAGAATAACGCTGCGGGTGAGAAAACTTCTGCTTTTAATTCCTACTGACCCAGCTATTCAAGAGGCACTTGATCAGCTTGATTCCCTGGGAAGGAAGGTATGGATTAAACAATACCAAATGCTGGTGAGCTGAACAAAAAGGGTTTTACTAGCAGATTTCTTAAGTTATCTGTAAAATGATGATCTTTGGGTTTGAAGCTACTGCAAAAACAATGCTCGTCTTAAGGGTTGATGACGTATTTCTGAGCATTTGGAGATGAAAGGGTTATTATAGGGATTATATGAGATAATATGATGTTGCCAATTATAACAAACTGCAGTTGTCTAAAAATGTTTTTTTTTGTTTCTTATTCCTCCTAGAAAACACTGCTCTCAGAATCAAGCTCTCAGTCTTCAAAATCTCCGTCCTTGTCTTCAAAACACCAACATCAGCCCAGTGCTAGTTCAATACTAGAAAGTCTTTTCAGATCTTTTGCTCCAGGCATGTCCACCTTTAGAGTTCTCTATAATTTAGAGGTAAGAAAAATTTTCTTCTTTCATACTTGTGTTTCTGAGTGCTAGGTTTAAGAAGATGAAATTTTCTTGGGCAGGAGGCCTCAAATTCACCATGATGTTATGGAAAACGCACATGTCGAGTCATAGCCTGTTTTCCTGTATACAATAAATTCCCTGTAACAGAAGGGGTAAAGAAGTTCCACATTAGAGACTTTATTGTGAAGCCACGCCTCTCTTGTGATTGCAAGGTGGAAGGAGTATTTTGATTTATATGGAGACAAGCAGAGAAATGTTGAAATCCTTACTGTTCAGGTACAATTCCTGCCTGAATCTCCCAATACTTAATGAATTTTTTATCACATAAAAATGTTGGTCCTTTTAAAAATGAAGGGGAGTAGTTGTTTAGTTTGTTTCTACTCAAATCCTTTTGAAAGGTTGATTATTTTAAGGAAGAATAATGCTAGAGATTCAGAGGGAACTGGCAAAAAGAATGCTAATTTTCCTTCTACATAAGTCTACCATATTCTGTCTGTAGAGGCTAAGGAGGAATATTTCTTGAAGCATTCAGCTGTGAAGAATTTTCACTATCCAAATGCGCAGGGCTTTTACCCAGGAGCTTCTGGCCTGTTTTAACTGTGCATGCAAAGTGAGTGGAATGCATACAATTTTTTTAACCCTAAATATTCTCCTGCGTAAGTTCTTTATCCAGAAGTCTTAAAACACTGGGTTGGACACTGTAAAAAGCTTCTTTCCAAGAGCTCAGTGCATGGATTTTAAAGAGAATGAAAGGGTTCAGTTGGTGGTGTTCTTACGTCACATTAATCTGCACACTCTAGGAAACTGGGCAGTGTCTAGTTCTGCTCACAGATCCCACCGTTAATAAGGACATATTACAAATATAGTCTGAATAATATGAAGTTGCAGGACCATTGCTAGCAGCTTCAAATACAGTGGACAAAGTTACTGTTCTGTCCTCAGTGTGTGCCAAGATTGTTGTAGGAGTTTTGTTATAGTTGCCTTCCTTTGGACTTCTGCAGTCTTAACATTCAGTCTTGATCATCCTACACTCTGACATCCCATTGCACTGGTAGGGTTCCTCCTTTTTCCGTCAAGCTGGAATGAAATATATTTGTCTCTAAAATGTGTTGACAAGTTCTACAACTGAAAGCAAATGGCTTAACATATCACAGCAAGGATATTTTGTTGAACTGGCAGGTTATCTTACAGTGTGACAAGATGGCTATCTACTTCTATGCCAGAGAAAATAATGAAAGCAAGCAGTAATTTGCTTGCTTTTCTGGCAAGGAATAAATAGTAGTAAATTGGATTAGATATGTAGATTTTGAGTGGACTTGCTCCTCAAATCCAGTCAAGCCAGTTGGAAGATGAGTGTTGTCAGAAAAAGATGGCATGGTGTTTTATTCCCCCAGCTGGTAACCTGTTCAAACACTAGGAAACCAGTCTGGAGCACTGGGATAACTGCTTCCTGAAGAATGTGCGCAGCAAATTTTAGTGATGTGAAAGAAATGAAAATTATCTGTCTTAGAGGTTCAGGGTTATATCATGCAGTGTTGTAATAAGGTTTCATACCTGGAACTTTGTAAACCATGCTTATGGTATGCGAGCATGGAAACCACATATTTTGTTTTTCCATGTGCAGCATTGTTGGCTGTACCTACTGAAGGGACTTTTCAAGAAAGCAAGTAACTTCTATATTTTTTTTTCTATTTATTCTGGTTTTTAAAAAAAGTGGAATGGATTATAAATGTACCAACAGAGACTGCAGAATTCTACATCTGTATTTCCGAGTGTAATTGGATTCTGTGAAGTTCAGTGCTGACTTAAAACAAGAGGGATGATGCAGAGGTGAAGTTCACAAGGGCTGTAGAATTATCTGGACTATCCTTAAAAAAAAAAAGAGAGAAAATTATATTTAATACAATTATTTCAGAAGACATGAGTTAATACATAAGCCATCTCTAAGGTGTTTTATTGGCTGCTGTCAACTGAAAATCTTCAAAAGGAGAAGGATTTGTGCTATTAAGGAGTTCCTTCTGAGCCTGAAGACACATTTCACAGACTAGAGTATGTACTTTATTCTCTTAATAAATGAACAGCAGTGAAGATAACAATGCCCTTTGATACAGGATAAATATCTGTAGTAGTCTTTGCTGTCCTGGATATTTTCAGTATGATTTCTTTTTACAGACTAGAGCTTAATAGAGCTGTATTGTTAATTCCATTAGTAGTGGATTTTTTCCTACTATAGTTTTGACCTTCAGCAGTAAAGAAATACTAAGATTTATGTGTGGATACTTTATTTTAGGTACTGAGCTCCAAGCTGATGCCAACTGCAGATGACGAAATGGCAAGAAACTGTGCCAAGTCTTTCTGTGAAAATTTCCTCAGAGCAGGAGGTTTGAGGTTAGATTTCAAAATCTTGACTCTATTTGTAACACTTAATTTAGCTAGCTGTTCTGTGGTTCTGCTTTCCATGCTGTAGCACACTTGTACAGTTTTGAGCTGCTTTTTTTAGACGAAAAGTCCATTCAAAGCTAGCCTTTTATTTACGAGTGTCTGGAAAGATATGATAGCTACCATGGTAATGTAACGGTGTATATCATATTAACACCAAAATAAAGATAGGCACAGATAAGCCTATGAAGTGTAGCTTACACAGACGTAGTTAAATAATGGAGATTTCAATAGCTAGCATTCCAGTTCAAATTTGTAAGTGGCTACATTACACGTGCTATGTCCTGCATATACACCAGCAGACAGTTTCTAGCAGTCAAAGCGTGGAGTGTGTATTGGGAACCAAATTAAATTTGGCCGTCTCCGAAATCCAGACCCTTCAGATAAGGTACAGTCATTTGGAGGACTTGGCAACACTGCTTATAATTGTGTCAAAATTGTCAAGTATGTGTTGCTCTTAAAGTTCTGTACCCCGTAGATCCTGAAGCATTTGCCAGCAGGAACAGAAATCTCCAATCTATAAATGCAGGAGGGGAAAATAGGGATGTTAGTCTCCAAAGCTGCCAGTTTGGCAGTTTTAACTGGCATTCAATTGAGTGAATAAGAGGAGGGAAGGATGGAGATAAATTAATTGCACCTCTTTCCTAAGTAAAATGCTTTCAAACAGAGCCTGTATTATTGATTTGTTTTTAAGTTTGGTGGTGAATGTGATGCAGAGAGATTCCATCCCTTCAGAAGTAGACTATGAAACCAGACAGGGAGTCTATTCCATCTGCCTGCAACTTGCAAGGTAAGTAATTGCTTCCCATTAGATTCAGTGCCGCTTTCTTGGCTTTTGGAGTGTCCCTCGTAATATTTAAGTTTGAAATAGGACTCAGAGTATCAGTTACTCACTTGCTGTGAACGTTCAGAAATAAGCTTGACATTTCTGCTCTGTGAATGTAGGTTCTTGCTTGTTGGCCAGACAATGCCTACCTTACTGGATGAGGATTTCATTAAGGATGGGGTAGAAGCATTGTCCTCGCGCCCCTTCCGTAACGTCAGCCGGCAAGGAAGTAGGCAGATGTCCATTTGTGGAACACCTGAGAAGTCATCCTACCGACAGCTCTCTGTGTCTGATAGATCCTCCATTAGGGTAGAAGAAATCATACCAGCAGCAAGAGTTGCCATACAAGTAAGGAAGTGTTTGATTATTTGTGGTGATGTAGCAGTGTGATCTCTGGTGGCAGCTGTATAACTCCTGGATTTTCAGTCAAAAGTCTACTTTCTATGCGAGTTCTTGCCCAGCCTTCATTTAAAAGCCTCTGTTATCAGTCTCTCTTCCCTACCTTTATCTGGTTTTTAACATCTAACTTAAGGCATCCTTAAGCCTGGTTAGAGAAGAGAGAAGAACAAATCCAAATGTGAATTTGACATGATGCAGAAGATACATTCCTCTAATCCCTATCATTAACAAAGGCTGTCGACCATCACAGAATTAATGCTGTTTCTTATTTCTTCAGACTATGGAGGTGAATGATTTCACTTCTACAGTGGCTTGCTTCATGCGACTTTCTTGGGCGGCTGCTGCAGGACGACTGGACCTCGTAGGAAGTAGTCAGCCAATAAAAGAAAGCAACACTTTATTTCCTGCAGGGATTCGAAACAGACTTAGCAGCTCAGGTAGGTTATTGTGCCTAACATCTTTTAAAACATCTTTATTGAAGAGAGCATTTGGAAGCCATCTTTAGGGATGGAAGTATTTGGTTTATTCTTAATTTAACACATGTGAAGTGTGAATCTGATTACATAAATCTAAGAAAAATGTTGCATGTTCGTGTGGCTTTTAGAGAAGACTTAAGTTGCAGATAACTGACCAGAGGCTGAAAACATATTAAAAATGTAACGGGTTATAGCACTTGTTCATTTCTTAATACAGGAAGTAATTGCAGTTCAGGAAGTGAAGGAGAGCCAACAGCACTGCATGCTGGTATCTGTGTGAGACAGCAGTCCGTATCTACCAAAGATGCTCTGATTGCTGGAGAAGCCCTGTCTCTGTTAGTAACCTGCCTTCAGCTACGCAGTCAGCAACTAGGTATGAAATAGAATTGGATTACTCAGTGTTTGGAGTATAAGTAAGGAGGGTGAAGTCTTACGAAGATGGTTTAAAAAAATCATGAGAAACTCGGAAATTTCTAAGTTACCTTCTCAGCTCAAGTGACAAACTCACAATTTCATTTTAAAAATGCATTTTTTTATACCCAGGACTGAACAGTAGGTGGCATGAAACAAGGTATGTGGTGCTGTGCCTTAGTGAAATGCACTGGGAAAGCTGACTTACTGCCAGTATATAAATATTTGTACTGGCTCTGAAGGACATAGTTCTGCACGTGCTGCTGTTTGCACAGCTAATGTTTAGTACTTGAACCTTTGTGTACAAGAAATGTAAATGGTGGTGGTGGTGGAAGGAGAAGGAAAATGCTGTTATGAGGTAGTGCTTGTCTCTGATGGAAGGAGATGGAGAAACATGCAAATACCCATTTCTGCTTTTTGGTATTGACAGCAGGGTATGTCCTATAAGTCCTATATGGTATTTTAATATAAGACTGTAACAGTGATTTTTAAATGATTATTCTAGAAAAGATAACCTCATATTCTTCTGTTCTAGGATCTTTTTACAATTTGCCTTGTGTTGCTGATTTTATCATTGACATACTCCTTGGATCACCAAGTGCTGAGGTAAGAGTTTTTCTCTGAAAACTTCTTTAATGTTTCAGTGAAATGTGTATACTTTATTCATTTCATGTGGTCTCATGATAAAATTGTTCATTACAAGTATTCCAACAGTGTTTGCATAAATAACCTTTGGGTAATGGCTAGTAATTCCAGTACTTAGTGCTGTGTTGATAACAAATGCTGAAGTGTTGCATTCTTTAGGCTTGTATAATCCATGAGGCAGAGCTGTGCTTTGAATAGTCAGAAAATGCTCTCATTTTGGTGAGACAGATTCTATAATACTAGTACTTTCACCTTCTCAACAAGGGGAAGTTACAAGGAACTATTGTCTGAAAAGTTTTGGGTAAGATCTAACGGACTCTTCTGGACTTCTTGAAAGAATCTTCCAAATGTCAGAACCCTCCTAAAACTTAGTTTTTCTGATTTGAGATTATACTAGATATTCAAAAATCTAGAGATTTTTTTCAAGCCACACTTGCTTCATTTCATGACATTCCACCTATTTTGTATGAAGTTGTTTTATCTTTTCACCCCTTACCTGAATTGATAGTCTGTGTTTAATAAAGCATCAGAGCTGTTAGCAGAGGAATGAAAGTGGTTTGCTAAATCCCTATAAATAGAGAAGGCCTGGCTGGTGGGTGTGGAGCTCATGCTCTAGTTTCCACAAGATTTTCAGCATCTGGGTTTTATCAGGTTTCTAACCAAACAGAAGTTTATTTTTGGCAGCTGTTGAGTAAGGTCTGGTGCTTGACAATGATACTTTTTCAGATTCGTCGTGTTGCCTGTGACCAGTTGTACACCCTTAGTCAGACTGACACGTCAACTCACCCAGATGTACAAAAGCCAAACCAGTTTCTCCTGAGTGTTATTCTCAGTGCCCAGCTGCCTCTTTGGTCACCAACCAGCATCATGAGAGGAATTAACCAGAGGTAAGGCAGATGTGTGTTTACTGGGGAAGGAAACCTATTGTGTTTTTTTTTAAATTAGTAATGCTTTGGAAGCTCTGAGGTATGGGTGATTAGGACTTTGTTTCTGCAATTCTGTGGAAAGTAGACATGTCTGTCACGCCCCAGAAAGTTCAGGAAGTATGTAAGTTGGAGGGAAATCTGAATTTCTAATGTACAGCTCTTCCTCTGAATTCATACAGTTTGTTTTATTTGACTTCCCAGAGGCTGTAGTTGCTAAATAGGCATTCTCTTTCTAGGATGTTCTTGTAGTAGTCGAAATGACTTGTTTGTTAACCATTACACCTGCTAAGACTGTGTCAGTTTTGTTGACATGTCCCTGACTGGCCAAAGACTATCCAATATACTAGTCTAGAAGAATCTGAGTAAAGGAGTAACTGACAACCTAAAATATGTTGTTGACGTTACCATTTGATATTTAACTTATGAGGTGAGGGAAGAAAGCAATGTTAAATGTTACTCCAAAAAAAAAAAATCAGAAGCAATCATTTTAAAACTGCAGCACGTGCATAAAAAGCATACCAAGACAGCTACAATACTTGAATTAGATGAACGGAGAACATGGGCCTTAAAGGTAATAGCTTAAATTAAAATTAGAAACTTTTTCCCAAAAAAACTCTTCTATTTGTATCTTTTAGACTTTTGTCCCAGTGTACAGAATACTTTGACCTGAGATGTCAATTATTGGATGATCTGACATGTAAGTACACTTAGCTTATGGCCCAGACATACATGCTACTCTGATTGCAACTTCTAAATGTCTTCCTTCTGTAGACCAGATGCAGAATGTAGACTTTATGGGGATTAACTCAATGTGACTTGTCAGTGTGCTGGCCATTCTGTGCTGTTAATGCCTGATGTGGGCAATTCTTGGTGTTTGGTAACTGCAAGGCAACTAATCCTTTTGGTAACTGAAATGAGTGAGTTCCTTTGCAGAAGGTGCTCTTTTTACATATTGTGGGGAAAACTAGACAATCTGTTAGGCCTTCAGTTGGAATTACAGAGATGAAAAATTACAGTAAGATAATCAAGAGCCTTAAGTAGTATATGTATGTCAGTTTCCTCCGTGAGGAGGTGTGAAATACCTACCTGTATACTCAGCTTGCAGAGTAAATCTCTGTAGCACCTTCCCCATAAGAATACATATATATAAACATACTACCACTCCACACTGCCTGCACTCTCTCAGAATTCAGTTTGACCTACTTCTAGAAATCTTTCCAAGTATCATTCCCTTTCCTGGAAAATTCTCTAATTAATTGTTTTCTGTTTGGTAACATAACAGCACATGAGTGGAAGTCCAGTTCAAAAGCTGTCTGCTCTTGTTTGAGACCTTGTTTGAGATTCTTTGTATTTAAATTCTACACTTATATGTACATACAGAACTGATGATTTCTTTTTTTTGGGGGGTTCCCTTTTGATCTTGTAGCATCAGAAATGGAACAGCTAAAGATAAGCCCAGCTGCCATGTTAGAAGATGAGATCACCTGGCTAGACAATTTTGAACCCAACCGCACAGCTGAGTGTGAGACCAGTGAAGCTGATAACATCTTGTTAGCAGGACACTTAAGGCTCATCAAGACTCTCCTTTCACTTTGTGGAGCAGAGAAGGAAATGGTTGGTAAGTATTCCTTTTCATTCTAAAGTGGCTGGACCAGCATGAATTCTGCACAGTGTTAAAAATTACCTAGAAAATGTTTTGAAGATATAAGTAGAAGATATATTGTATCATTAGAAGTGACAGAGCTGAAAGGAATAGCATTGCCAGTTCAGCATACAATGTATTTAACAGTAGATGTGGATTACTGTGTTACAGGTTCATCTTTGATTAAGCCATTGTTGGATGACTTCCTCTTCAGAGCATCCAGGATTATTCTGAACAGCCATTCTCCAGCAGGCAGCGCTGCAATCAGTCAACAAGACTTTCATCCAAAGTAAAAAATAGTTTTTTTGTTTGTCTCGGGTTTGTCCAAGTACTCATGAATGCAAATGCCACATTGGGGCTATAGATACATGGAGTTCATACCAATGTTGGAGCTTTCTTCAGAGCATACCTTCCCAATTTGATTCCTACATAAGTGTCCAAATAGTGTTTTTAGGAGTTTATATGTTCTTGGCATCTTTAATAGGCTTTTTAAGTTTCATATAAGTAGCTGGCATTTTTATTAACTTGATGCATTGATTGTGTATGACGTGCTACGCCATGATGTATTGTTCTATTGCTGTTTGTCTCAAGCATTCTCTTGTTTCTTTAAATAAAGACTTTTCTTTGGCCTTCAGAAGAAAGGGCTAGTGTGCTAGATCCATTGAAGAGTTGTTTTCTACTGGTTTAGCATGCTGTAGGTCTAAGGTCTTCCTAGCAAGGAAGTTGTCTGGTCTGTCTCTTCCAGAGCTCATTTCAGTGTCATTTTGTCTCCATCAGTGTTACAGTAATAGAATCTGATTGTTAGTCCTCAGAGGTGGAACAAACTGTCTTCTTTTCTGGGTACCTTGCTTCCTTGCTACTGAATGTTAAGCACAGGCATCTCCATGTCAGGAGGAAAGGCTTATTTAAAAGAATATTTATGGGGCTGCTCATCCTCTGCTTTCCTTCCCATCTGCCTCCCCAAGAAAGAAAAAAAAAAACACTGCAGTCTCTCAGGAGATTTTTAGCATTTAAACTAGTCCTTTTGAACAATTGTTGCTTGTTCTGAGTAATATGGCTTTCTAGAATTAGAAATAATTGAGTAATCTTTAAAAATAGATCTTAACTGTGGCTTGCTTCTTATAGGTGCAGTACAGCAGATAGTCGATTAGCTGCCTATGAAGTGTTGGTAATGCTGGCTGATAGCTCACCTTCCAATCTTCAGCTTATTACAAAAGAGCTGCTTTCTATGCATCACCAGTGTGACCCTGCACTTACCAAGGAGTTTGACGTAAGCAAGAAGCCTTTTTTTAATTTGCGTGATAGCATTAGTACTGTCTGATCTACTGAGCTGCTTCATTCAAGAAATTTCCATGGTCTTCAATCTAAAATTACAAAAAGCAGACAAGTAAATGAAGATCCAGTTGACCTTTCTGAGAAGCAAATACTCTTATGAGTCTTTGTCAATTATTTGCATAAGAAAGAAGTGTTGCTTAATTATCACCAATTTCATTTAGATATGTTTTAGGCTGCTTTTTCAGTTTTATAGTGAATATTAACTGTAGAGATGAGCAAATACAGCTCTTGTGATATTTCAGAACTGATTTTCCTGGTTTTCCGTAAAATAGTACATAACAGTTCATTATAAAGGTGATTATAAAAGAGATAATGTTGGAGTATCACATGTTCCATAATTTATTGAGACAAATGTTTCTCATTCTAGTATCTTCCCCCAGTGGATAGTCGCTCCATTTCAGGATTTGTGGGACTAAAGAATGGTGGTGCTACTTGTTACATGAATGCCGTCTTCCAGCAGCTATATATGCAACCTGGGCTCCCAGAGGTAATTGGTTCAGTGTCCTGTAAAGTCCTCTTTTCAGAATTAACTGTCACCTGAGCTGCGAGTTCATTTCACACCATTTGTAACATGAATTGTTTTTTCTTAAAAAATAAATAAATAAATAAATAAATAAAAATGTTTATATACATAATTTCTATGTATAAATATACAGAGTGCATATACATAGCACATACACTAAAAATATAGATACACAAATGATTACTTTTAACTTATCATGCTGTGTCATGAAAACCTAAAGTATTAGTTCTTGGCAAAGTTAGTAAAGCTATTTGTTTCCTCCCAGGCCCTGCTTTCCATTGATGATGATACAGACAATCCAGATGACAATGTGTTTTATCAAGTTCAGTCTCTTTTTGGTCACCTGATGGAAAGCAAGCTACAGTATTATGTACCTGAGAACTTTTGGAAGGTATTACTTTTTTGTTTAGAATATATACTTTCCTACTTAACAATGAGCCTTTTTTTTTTTTTTTTTTTTACCTTTCTCATTGCAGAATTTCTAGGGAAAGTTTTACTTCAAAGTCAAAATGTGTAGAAATAATGTTTATTGGTGAAGTTTTTTTGATATTTACGTGGAGCTACTACCTCTTTATACTTGATACAGATCTTCAAGATGTGGAATAAGGAACTTTATGTTCGAGAGCAACAGGATGCTTATGAGTTCTTTACCAGTCTTATAGATCAGATGGATGAGTATCTCAAGGTAAAAACTTCAGGTTTCTTTCCTTGTTTACATGCTTCTCTTGGTAGTCAGTCTACCATTTTCTGTCAATCATTCTTTTTTTCTTTGGAAAAGAAGGCAGAGAACCACTTGACTATTTTGTGATCTAAGTAACATTCAGAGGCTTAAACTTCATACTGTATGCTTCGTCTTTCACTCTGCAAATATATATATAACTGATGTTTAGTTTTATATTTCCAACAGAAAATAGGAAGAGACCAAATATTTAAGAATACTTTTCAAGGCATCTTTTCTGATCAGAAGATCTGCAAGGACTGTCCTCACAGGTAACGTTAATTTCAGTGCATTAGATAACTTGTTATGTGCTGCCATAACTATTACAATATGTAGGTCAAAATAGCACAAAAAGTAATATACCTTTGACTGTAAGCATTGTAGCTGTTGATAGCTACGGGGCAAATGTGATATTTTATATGCATGTCTTGTTAATGTACTTTGGATACATGATAATGTACTTCTCCTCTGTCAGTGTCTTTACCATTTTTCTTCTTTATTTTAGGTATGAGCGTGAGGAAGCCTTCATGGCTCTCAACTTAGGTGTGACTTCATGTCAAAGTTTGGAAATATCATTGGATCAGTTTGTTAGAGGAGAAGTTCTGGAGGGAAGTAATGCGTACTACTGTGAAAAATGCAAAGAAAAGGTATTGTTTTAATGTATGTAAGAGTATTCAGCTGTAGCTTAATGTTTTCTTAAGCATTGCATGGTTATATGAAGCCATATTTAAATACAACTTAATCTAATTATAAAGATAAATCCAAAGCCCATGTAGATAGCTTTCTTCATTCCTTGTAACTCATATTGTGGACTAAATGTTCAGAGGGATGGCAGGGATGATAAAGTGTTCTGTAACAAACAAGCCCACTGCACAAACATAACTGCAGTGTTACCCTGTCTGTAGGCATTACAGTCATCCTGTGATCATCCTACCTCCGGTAGCTGTATTGTGTATCAGTGTGAGATGGTTGGAATCAGGCATCTATAGAAAAATGTTAGAGCTTGCTTGAGTTATATAGATAGAGGTGATGATCTTTTGTCTTTTTAAGAGAACTACAGTGAAGCGTACATGCATTAAGGTCTTACCAAGCCTTTTGGTGATTCACCTGATGAGATTTGGCTTTGACTGGGAGAGTGGTCGTTCCATTAAATATGATGAACAAATAAGGGTAAGGAAACTATTGGTTATGCTCCCCGTTCCCACCACCCCTTCCACTCAGTGGCATGTGGTGCACTCACCCTTCCTATTGATACTCCCTTCTTTCCTCCACATCTCAATGCTGGACTCTTGAATATGTGGAATGCTTACAATATGATCATAGTACAAAAAATAAGTACTTCTCCTACAAACTTTGCTTGCCTGCAGCATTCTCAGAGTGCTTTCAGAAAGCAAAAGCCTCTGCAAAGACATTTTAACTTCTGTGTCATAAGGATGAAAAGTTGTACTACCATGCTTCCTTTTAGCACTTCCAATATGGGAGTATTAATACAACTCTTAAAAAAATTACGTTAAGCAAGTGCATGACAAGATCTCTGTTTAATCTAAAATATCTCTTCACAGTTTCCCTGGATGCTGAACATGGAACCTTACACTGTGTCAGGGATGGCTCGTCAGGATTCGTCCTCAGAAGTGGGGGACAATGGTAGAAATGCAGATCAAGGAAGCGGAGGCTCCCCAAGGAAGAAAGTTGCACCTACAGAGAACTATGAGCTTGTTGGTGTGATTGTTCACAGTGGCCAGGCACATGCAGGGCATTACTACTCTTTTATAAAGGACAGGAGGTAATGTCCAAGAAGATTCGCGTAATGGCTTTGAGAGCAGTCTAAAGACTACTTGTTTTGGGAAGGTATAGTGAGCCATTCAGAGCTCTTTTGGAAGCACTGGTCTTTCTTAACATCTAGCAGAATTGTCCACGTTATCAAAATATCAGGAATTCTTATGTGCCTTGTATTGCAATGAGGACTTCCTGTGACACTTACTTGTGGGTGATGTGCTTCTGTTGTTTTTAATCAATTTTTTTTGGAATCAAATTTTGTCATTGAGTTAAGCTTTCTATTTCTTGTCAAAACAAATGTGAGTTCAAGGTTCTCATTGCAAGCGTATTTGGGGTGGTTTGTTTTTTTTGCTAGACAATCAAATAATATTGCTTCTGTTCTATTTCTGTTTGGTTTTTTGATTACAGAGGATGTGGAAAAGGAAAGTGGTATAAATTCAATGACACTGTTGTTGAAGAATTTGAGTTAACTGATGAAACCTTGGAATATGAATGTTTTGGTGGAGAGTACAGACCCAAAGTCTATGATCAATGTAAGCAGAAGTGAAGATGAAATTACAGTAGCTTTATGTTTCATATTAGCTCTCAATAGAGTTAAGTGCATTATGTCTACTTAGAGTGACATGATCTAATAATCCTTCCCAAACATTTTTTTCTGAAGTATTCTGATTTACTGAAGGACGTAACTTGTTATGTCCTAATAAGTTCTGCTATGGCCTAAAATATTGAACCATATTCATTGTTGTTCAGCTCTTTGTGAACTAAATAGCAGAGGAGATTCAGAAGTAAAATGGCACGTTATTAAAAGTGGTTTAAAGAAAACACAAAATAGGCCTTATTTTAGGCTAGTCAGTATGCCCATAGAACATGGTGTGGGATCATATAGTTAAACTTCACAGTGCTTTAAGGAATTAATTCCAAACGTATTTCCAACATCATTCATTTACTTTGTAATTCTGATAGCTATCTTTTTTTAAAATACATGTGCTCTTTGTGTGTGTGCACTTTTCTATTCACTAACATAGATTGATGTATTGATCTGAGAAATGACTTCGTACTGCACAGTCTGTATTGCTTGCACACCCAATTTCACTCCCCTGTCAGAATGAAAAGACTGCTAAGCCTTCAAAGGCCTTCATTGAATGCCTTTTCTCTCATCAGCTAACCCTTACCCTGATGTACGTCGGCGGTACTGGAATGCCTATATGCTGTTTTACCAGAGAGTGTCTGATCAGAACTCTCCAGTCTTACCAAAGAAAAGTCGAGTGAGTGTTGTGCGTCAGGAAGCTGAGGACCTCTCCTTGTAAGTTTCTCTTGTGCCTGTAAAGGCTTCTCCTATATTGATGTCTAGACTCTATTTCCAGAACTAAGGAATGAATAATTCTTGTTCAGCACAGGAGTGTACTGATCCTTCTGGTTTTTCTTTAAGCTGCTTAATTGAATAGTCCTTTATTGGTTTTATAAGTTCCTCTTCCTTACTCCTGCCACTATTGGAATAAGAAATTCAAGCTGACTGACAGCCTCATAAATTACTTAGACTGTGTCATATGAATTTGTTTTAAGATGATACTGGCTCTATTGGTATTTTAAAACTTCAACTGCAGATTTGTCGTAGAATTTCATTGTTGACCTTGAGCTTCTATATATTTTAGATCTGCTCCATCTTCACCAGAAATTTCACCCCAGTCATCACCTCGACCTCACAGGCCCAACAGTGATCGCCTATCCATCTTAACCAAGCTGGTTCGGAAAGGAGAAAAAAAGGGACTTTTTGTAGAGAAAATGCCTGTACGGATATATCAGGTAGAGAACTTTGCAAGTTGCAAATAAATGCTATTAATACAAAATTTAAGCTCATAGGAAGAAGACGACAATTTTGAAGGTAGCCTTGAAGTAATTCAGTTATTGAAAACCAAGATAAAAACCAAGATAGAAAGTAACTCTAGATTCTAATATATATAGTTCTTAACAAGCTGTTCAGTTATATATTATACATTTTGCTGTCCCTTCTCACAAAACTGACCAATCATTCCTTGCTTTGAACAAACTGCAGGCAAAGTAGTCAAACATGAGATGCAGCAGCAGTCAGCATGCAGACAGGGAGAAATGAGAGAGAGAAGATGCTTCATTTGAAGTACGTTTGAAGAAGAATGGAGAATTCGCAAATTAGTAATCCTCTAGTTCTCAAGTTTCACAACAACGTAAAAAGGAGGAAAACTAAGAAATCACAGCCAGCTAATTGTCTGTTAGCTTATGTAATCCTGCATGTGTTCTCAAACGGCAGAACAAAGATACTGAAGGCAGCATTGCAAGTCAGAGCTGATAACGGAGTTGTGATGGCACTAGCAGAGTAGTGAGAGGATGGTAGACTCAGTATTCATTCTCCCTCATAAGAGGAAGGTCTGTGTCTGCAGACCTGTAGGTGTGGTGGGGGTGCAATCTTGCATATATTTGGCCTTCTGTGCACACACCACCCTGCTGATCCATGTATGTGCAGGAGTGCCAACATTACACAGAGTAAACTGTGCCAGCTGTATATGGCCTTCTGTCTGTACCAGGGCACTGGTACTCACTTTGGCATTCCGTTATCTGGGGTTGTGTTACTACAATAAACGTAACTTGGCTTAAATTTATTGAGAGTCTTTCAGCAAAATCTTATTTGATAAAGGGGGTCTTGGCATGTTAGAACATCACTGGCATACCAAGGTATGTGTAAATTTGCTAAGCAAGGCTTTCAGATTTGAAGGATTTCTTTTGGTATCTTGTTAAAAGCAAGCAAAAAATGGAATTCAGCATCAGCTTCTTCCTTTTCCATAATGGTCCAGTGATTAAGTCTGTCAGTTAACCTGTGTTTTGCAATGTCCTTTGAAGAAAATCACTGGTTTTAAACAAATCTCTAAGTTTCCCATATGGTTTTGCCCTCCACCAAAACAGTGATTCAGAGTATTAACAGAACAGGTCTGATACTGGTTTTTAAACATACACATTTATGGGTAAGACAAAGCGTTAGAGAAATGTTCTTTGACAGTGTTTTAATTTCTTTTTGCATTCTTTTACTTCAAAAAATATTTCTACAGATGGTGAGAGATGAAAACCTGAAATTTATGAAGAATAGAGATGTATACAGTAGTGACTACTTTAGTTTTGTTCTATCATTAGCTTCACTGAATGCTGTAAGTAACTAAATTTTAATCTTGGAATACTTGGGAAATATTGGGTAGACAGGGCCACAGAAGAGCCATGACAAGAAAACTACAAGAGAAATACTTGATGTGACTCTGCTTTTCCAGCTGAGCAGTTCCTTGACACCTGTAATTCTTCACATTGATAGCACCTGTCTCAAAGCTGACTCCAGCCTCTTTTTACAGAAATGTGAAAATACCATTGTGTAAATGCATAATAAGATTTATGAAATAATACTTCTTAAATTGATGCAAACTAAGCTCCAGAAGCACAGAAATTCCCCTCTGTATCGAATATCCACAACCCAGCGCTAGTCACCTCAAAGGTGGTAGCCCTTCGTTCATTTCAGTTTCGTCTACTGAAGTTTTTCTGAATGTAGTTAGTGATTAATAAACCAACCAGCATTTATTAAATTTATGAAATCTACAGACTTAGTGGGCCTTACAGTAAGTTTGTTCCCGTTTTAGCATATTTGCTAAACTAGCATAGTTTACTTGAATAGAATATGTTCATGTATTTAGGAGACAGCATAAGTGCTGCAGGCATAGTTCTGCTCTGGAGTAAATGTGATGTTTCTTTCAGACTAAGGTAAAACATCCTTATTATCCATGCATGGCAAAGGTGAGCTTACAGCTGGCAGTCCAATTCCTCTTCCAAACCTATCTCAGAACCAAGAAGAAACTCAGGTAAGACCTGACTGGGGGAAAGCCACTTCTGGCTTATCAAAAAGAAAGACATGGTATGAAACATAGCTTAGGTACTGGAGGTGGTTTTCTCTTTCATTACTATCCCTGTTTTTTCCTGTTTTTAAAGGGCTGATACAGAAGAGTGGATTGCAACCATAGATGCACTGCTCTCCAAAAGCATTGATGCATGTCAGTGGTTAGTGGAATATTTCGTTGGGCCAGAGGGACGGGAGCTTGTAAAGTAAGTACTGTTAATTCTGACTTTTGTGTGGTGTTTTGTCTTGTATATGGATGAAGCTTCATAATAACATGATCTGGCCTACACTGGTGTATTGCCAAGGAGTTGAGTGTGCACATTCTGTAAACAGGCACTCTAAATTATCACTGAGGTTTTTACTTCTAGTATTTTCTTCTGTCCAGCTTTTTCAG
Organism: Anas acuta; assembly: GCF_963932015.1. Classification (NCBI taxonomy): domain Eukaryota; kingdom Metazoa; phylum Chordata; class Aves; order Anseriformes; family Anatidae; genus Anas; species Anas acuta. The sequence continues at coordinate 5,328,649 of NC_088986.1, forward strand.
TAGTTCTGAAAATCTAATAAAATGGTGCAGTGTATGTGAAGGGTGCAGGTGTTTAATTCAGAGGAGTGCCTTGAAGTGTGTTTGTGTAGTCACTCCTGCAAATAGAGGGAAAGAAGAATGTAGTGAATTGGGGTAAGGTAAGTTAAATACGTATCCGATGTATCACAGGTAAACTACAATATATTTTTCTCACCATCAAGATCAGCTAAGTGTGTTCAAAACTTCTATTACAAACCCCTGGAAAACTTCTTAAAAAAAAAAAAAAGAGGGATGCATCAATCTAAAGAAAAGTTTATCTCTGAAGTTTCATTGAAAGACAGTATCATATGGTAGCTCTTAGTTTTAGCTTTTTTGTTCTTTGAAAGTAAATATATAATGGTATTGTAGGTTTTAGTTGTGACAAACAGGAATGTAGGAATGTAAGTTAAAGCTTATCCACAGAAGTATGATCCAAGAGTATTTGAACTGCTATCCTTTTCAAAATGATAAATACCACACTTAACCGTAGCAGTTGTGTGTACGCGTTGATTCCAGTTCTTTTTGCAGCTTCACCTTTTATCTTCCAGAACTTTCCTCCTGGAATGCAGCGTAAGAGAGGTGCGAGTTGCTGTAGCCACTGTTCTTGAAAAAACCCTTGACAGTGCCTTGCTTTATCAAGAGAAGGTTAGTGACACCTCCTCACCAGTGGTGCTGTTGATTGTCTCTACCTCAATTCTTGCTTCTGCTTGAAGGCAATGCTATGTGATTTTGCAAATGACAAAGTGGGAAACTCACATCCTTTACAGGCTTGTAGCTCTTTCTTTCTTGAATAAGTTAATTCTTTGTCCCTACCCTGTGAGGTAATATGCTGCTGTAATTCTTAGAATTTAAGTTTGAAGGTGTAAATGATTCTGCCTCACTTCAGCTTGTTTCATAAACTGACATCACAGTCTTTTTGAAAGTTTGGAAACTGTTTTTGTGAAATTTATTCTTTATCTGTAACTGAGAGATCCTAGAAATCAACTTTAATTTTGAACTTTATTTTTAATTCTCCTTCCTTGCTCAGTTAGAAGCCCATAGCAGTAATAATTGGGCTAACTTGTTCCAAGGAGACATTTGAACTTTGGTTATTGTTCAGAGGTTTAATTTTCTATTAGAAAATCTTGGAAACTAAGTTTGGGAAGTGCAGCCTTGTTCTATTTCGCTCATTTTAGTGTTGTAGGAAAACCCAGCAGGAAATATGTGAAAAGGGCTCATTTGTGTAAAAAACAAACGAACAAAAAAAAATCTTAAGATCCATCTGTTTCCGTTGGGTGATCTGATCAAATCATTTGTATATAGAGAACTCAAGAAACATGCTAGAAGACAGAAAGCATCACTGACTGAGCTCTCAGTGGGGACTTTCAAGTGTCCAAGTCTTGTTCAGTTTGAAGTAATTCTCTTGCAACAGATCTTAGGCACTGCTGTTATAGAGGCTGCCGTAATGTTTTTCTTATTTAGAACTTTAAGGAAAGATAGCTATAAAGTCCTCCAAGCTGAGCAGAATAGTAGGGAGATGAACCCTTGCAGTATAGCTTGAGAGCTTTTGGGTACTTCCTCTTGGCTGTTAGTTTCTATCTGTCAACTACGATGTAATAATATCCTAATGCCTTTAGTGTGCTTTGATGTAAAGTAAACACTAAAATTGCTTTCTGCATAAGTGAATATGGTGGTACGTTAGCCTGAGATATTGAATTATGATTTACTTCTAATCTGGTTCATTTTATTTTACTATAATGACAGGAACATTTGAACATCAGTTACCACTTGACTGATGAGTAATTTGAATTGCTTTAAGAATATTGCAAACTTATATAACCACTGTGTTCCACTTCTCGAAGCAAGTTACCTACATGCTAATGCTTTCCTTACTTTCCTGTTTAAATATGCACATTAACTCGGTTAAAAATTGTAAGGTTGCAGTCCTGTGTTAACTATTCATATTAATCACAGAGAGTGTATTTGACCATACATACGATTTTCTTAGTCAAACCCAAAATTTAAAATGTAGGAATTATTGTGTTTTAAGCAGGAGACAAGCATTTAAATTCAAGTTAATTGCTTTCACAGTTAAAAAGTCTACATCAGTTATTGGAGGTGCTACTTGCTCTACTGGATAAAGATGTTCCTGAAAACTGCAAAAACTGTGCTCAGTACTTTTTGCTATTCAACAATTTTGTACAAAAGGTAAGCAACTGCTTATATGTTTCTCATGTTACTTTAATTTTAAAGAACTGTAGTAAAACAGCTAGTCATCCGTCTTCGTAGAAGGTTTCAACAGCACAGTGGAATTCCTCCAGAAGAGTATTTGATTTTCGTTTCAGGGTTGCTTTTTTCTTTTCTTAATAAGTGGCTTTGAACACTGATTAAGGATAAAATCCAAAAATATACAAGCAGTGTATACTTCTTGAAGATGTCGTTTCCAGAGTCTGAATGTTGGGGATTTGTTTCTTGATTTTTTTTTTTTGGTTGGGTGGTCTTTGTTTCCTCAAACATATTAATGGTTTGGGATATTTTTTGTCATATAGCAAGTAGAATGAATGACTGAACTGTGCTGTTCACCCCAGTATGAGTTCTCTCTATCCCCCTATTCTTTTTTCTTTTATATTACAGTTATTTTACATGTGGCAATTCCGGTCTAGTTTATATAACATGCTGTATATAATGAAACAACTTTTTAAAGGAAGGTGCAGTGTTTAGCACTGCTCTTCTTTTGTGCCTTACAGCACTAATTCTTTACCTAGATAGGAATATAACTTCTTATTATTGTCTAAACAGCAGGGCATAAGGGCTAGCAGTCTTCTTCTCGGACACTCTGCTTTGAGGCACATGATCAACTTTCTCCTTGGTCCTAATCGTCAGAGCAATCAGGTAAAGCAAATGTAGTCATTCAGGGTTTAAGATGCTTACATCATGGGCTAATAGTCTTCATGTGATAAAATAGACTATTCCCTGGATTATTGTGCAAGCTTAATGAAGTCTTAAAGTTTGTGTGTGCATGGTAGTTAATGTGGAGAAATGTCTGTATGGACAGAAGTGAGTGTCATTCTTGGGATAATAAAATTTTCAATGCATTCAAAGCCTTGAAACATAGAGGTGGGCTGTTAAGGAAATTGCTTTGTTTTGACTTAACAGGAGTTGACTAAATCAATCAATTGAAACTTAATTAAATGAAACTTAATTAAATCTCTCCTTTGGCTAAAACAGAACCGCAGATGGAGTTCAGCACAAGCACGTGAGTTTGGATATCTTCACAATACTGTGGCACTACTTGTTTTACACTCTGACGTCTCCTCACAAAGAAATGTTGGTAAGAATTGCATTTTTACGTTCTGTGACATTTCATTTTGGTTACTTTAATTGGGATTAACTTAGGCATCAGTGAGGAGAAATGCGATCGCTTCAAATTTAGGGCACTGGTTAGCAGGTACATTTGATTTCTCTTTATTTTTCTGAACAAGTACTGAGAGGCTGTAGCAAACAGCATTTACAGGCATTGGGTGAGGAAAAAAAAATCTTGAGGGAAACATTATTATGCTCTTCCCTCCAACACACATAGCCCCATTTGCCTAAAAGGTCTTTCTTCATGTGGATGAATCAATTTGTAGTCTGGGAAAGACCTGCAGCCTACCAGGCTGTACTTTGCCTGCATTTATGTCTTTTGCTAGTCTTAAGGGGAATATATGGACCAAGCTACTGAATAATAAGCAGTAGAATGTTCTCCTAGATATTTCTTACAAGAGACAGAGGTATCTAAAAAAGCATAATAAAGAAATGAGTTCAGATCTTCGGTGCACTGAAGGAAACATCTGAAATTCTCTTTTTGGAAAGAATAATCTGATGTCTGTCAAAGATTAAAAGTTTCTGGAGTTGGGGGCAGTCAAAAAATGTAAAGTAAGAGAAGAATGATAAACGTTCTGAATGTGCAACAGTGGGAGTGAAATTAAAACTTAAAGTCCTGATGGTAAATATGAACATACTGCTTTTTGCTTTTTTGTGGTTCATCTCTCTCTCGTGTCACTAATATAAATGCCACATCAGACAAAAGTTTATTTGGAGTGGTACCATACAGGCTAGTTGAAGTGACCATCATTAGAGGTGATAGGATGCCAGATGAGCAGCAGTGTCTTTGAGGTGCGTAGAACAGTCTGATTTATTACTGGATTGTTTTTCTGTTTGCTGTTACAGCTCCTGGTCTCTTTAAGCAGCGTTCACCTCTAAGCATAACTACTTCAGGTCCACTTTTGACGCTCCATGGGGAAGTGGAAGCCTTGTTATTCCTATCTGAAGGAAAACCTTACTTAATGGAGGTACCTGTTCTGAGTTCTACCCTGCTTGAACCTAAAGGCTTGTCTGACATTAGTTCTTTGAAGTATCTTTACATGAAAAACACAATGTTTAAAAAGCAGCCAGCTGGGAGTATGAGGGCTTTATTTTGAGCCTAAACAAGAAGGTACCTTTGGTTTCTTCTTGACAACTTATTCTAGTAAATCCCTAAGCTTTAAGGTCTAGTTATGAGTGTTTACAGAGTTGGCAAAGAACGTATTTTACCAGTATCCATGCAGTCAATTACCATATGGCAGTTGGAGGTGCTGACTTGAATCACTGTGGCTTAATGGGTCATGCTTGACTCAGACCCTTTGAGGCGGGCAGCAGGAGCTGAGTGGAGTGCTGTGAGTGAAGAGGTTCAGCCCACTGAGCCATGCAGGTGCTGGGAAGAAAAAAAAAAAAGCAACCATTTCTGGAAAAACCTAACATTCTATTATAAACAAGATCCATCTGTTGAAAATAATTGTATGGCTGTGTCTGAAATTGTTTATCTTTCTGTTAGGTGATGTATGCGTTACGAGAGCTAACCGGGTCCCTGTCCGTTGTCATTGAGATGGTGGTGTACTGCTGCTTTTGTAATGAGCGCTTCTCCTTCACTGTGCTACACTTCATCAAGGTAGAGATGATCAAGATGGTTTCTTCTAGGCTTTGGTCATACTGTGTCTTAGGTGTTAAAATGGTGCTAGGATCTGCAGAAGAACAGTACAGATCACTGGATTTGAGAGATGTTTTTTAGTTGTGGTTGTTTATCTTCCGCTGTTTAAAATGACTATTTTTTCAGAGAGTCTGGTAATTGTATCATCCACACATTTTACTATCTAAGTAGCTTTGTATTTCTTATTTGCAGACTCAGCTGGAAACTGCTCCACCTCATGAATTGAAAAACATATTCCAGTTACTCCATGAGATACTGGTAGGTGAATGGTGAAGGCTTGTACATTTAAGTAAATTAAGTAAATTTTTATTGATGTATGATGGAAAAAACAACAGGACTGCATTGATAATTTTAACATCTAGGTATCTTTGATCCTTCAGTTTGAGTTTTTATAACTCTTTAAATTGCTCTCTTGATAATCTGGTGTTTTATGAAACTTCGTAAGTCTCCTGTTTTTCATGTTGAGGTGATTAAAAGCATTTCCTAGTATAGATTCTCAGGTATCAAGCATAAGTTACTTCTGCTGACCTTTTTCTTTCATGGCAGGTTATTGAAGACCCCTTACAAGTAGAACGCATCAAATTTGCTTTTGAAACGGAAAATGGATTAATAGGCAAGTAAGCCAGTGTGTGAATGTTACTGTCTCTCCTACTGACCCTTATGTTGATAATTCATACTGGTTTGTTACTGTTCATTAAAAGTGCTGCATCTCCATTTGACCTTACTGAAGCGAAGGTACCAACACATTTAAAATTGATTTAAAAAAAAAAAAAAAGGGCCCAGAATGATGAGAACTTGTTTCATGTGAATCAGAAGAGGCTTTGTGGTAACAAATGTAGATTAGCCACATAATGCTTAAAGAGCACATGTAATCAACGAGTGCAGCTTGGGTATCTCTTCCATAGCTGTCTGGATGAGGAGCTGCTTCAGACTGTGGCTTTTACCTGAATTTATTTTGGATTCTGGTTTAGTGAGAGACAATACCTAGCTTTTTTTTTTTCTGTTACGCTTCAGTGTTCTTCTGTTTACTAATTTCTATGTATGACTGATAGAAGAGAAGGTAACATGCAGTAGTGTCAGGGATTAATTGGTTATCTTTTTTCTAAGTGGTCCCACTTGAACCAGTCCTATTCTGTATCTTGAGCAATATGTGACCTTTTGTTCTTTTCCTACAGAGAAGAGGTGCAATTATTCAATTAGATTTTTATGTTGAAGGCTTATTGTGTTTTGGTATTAAATCATACATATTTTACAAGAACTGCTGTGAGTTTTGGGAGTGAATGTTGTAGTTTTACCTTGGAGTCTCCTAGCAACAGCACTGAACAGCTTCCAGTTTCACTGCACGCGGCCCGTGACCTGTCAGTCACATTGACTGGTCTTACTCCAAGGAAAGAAACCAGCAAATAGTTTTCTGTGGCCCTCAAGGGTGTTAGTGCTTCATTTGCAGTATGCCAGTACGGAGATGTTAATTATCTGCTGTGTTTTGAGAGTAAAACATAGCAATTTGCAGTTCCCTAGCAATTGTTTGCTGCCTTTAGAGGTTTCACTGCAGTATGCTTTGATGTGGAGTGATACGGACAGAGCAACTTCTGAGTGGGAAATCCGCTTGTGGCAGCTCCATGGAAATCTGCTTCTCAGCCAAAGAATTTTGTTACATCAGAATTCATTGTATAGAAAAATTCCTGACTAGGAACTCTGCTGTTTTGCCTGGATCTCCCATAGAAAAGTCTCATGACTGAATCTTGCTACGCTTGTTTGTGTGAAGAAGCATTCACACACGCATTCTTCTAGCATAGCAAGTTCTGATCCAGGAGAAAGCTGGTGGTCTGGGCTGTTTATAGTGGTTTTGAATGGTCTGTTTTTTGTTTTTTCAACTTCAGATACATGTAACCATAGCAATTATCTAACATAGACTGGATTATAGGGGAGGAAAACTGCATTAGGACAGGGCTATTTAAAATTCAGGTACCGTGTTTGAAAGAATTACTGCGTTTTCACTTTGATCTATTTTTAATCCAATAGAGTTCCAGAAATAGTCAAAACTGCCAGCAATACAGTAGTGTGTTTAACACATACTCATGCTAACATCTGTAGAAATAACTTTCCCCACGTAAGCTAAAACGTTAGCTTCATCTTCATTGTTTTCAGCCTGGTTGGTACATAGAAATCTGATTTTTGTTCTTTTTTTTTAACCCACTTGTTTCCCCTTACAGCCTTGATGCACCACAGCAACCATGTGGACAGCAGTCGGTGTTATCAGTGTGTCAAGTTCCTTGTTACTTTGGCTCAGAAGTGAGTAATAAGGGTTTCATAGTTTAGCTTTTATCCCTACCTTAGACAACTCTGTGACTATTTAGGCTGCTGCTTTTTCTACTTTTGATCAGCTTTAGCTTTTGTTACTGTGATGAAAGTGGTGCTCAAAGGTCTTGATATTGCGTGCCTCGGTCTGAAGTGAAATCTGTACCAAGTAGTATCTGAAATAGCAATTATTGGTTTTATATAAGAAATCTGTTTTTAAAGGCAGTGGTCATCTGCATTCCATGGAGTAGATGCCTAGTACTAAGACCAAGACTAATATAAGAAAACTGTCCCAGCTTTCTTGAAATACTGTGACTGTTGAATTCTGTTTGGTTGGAACTTGGCATATGTCCTGCTGAAGCATAGTTCTGCAATAAGTGTATCTGTAGAGTAGACTACTTTGAGTAAACTTTACTAAACATTATTGTTCTTGCTAGTCTGGTTAATAACAGAGCTATTTAGCTTGTCAGCTTTTGCAATGATAACAGTGCATGCAGAAGACAGCAGCATAAAAAAAGAAGCTTTTAGATTATTCTTCCTTTTAACTTTGCCAGAATACCTTGTCCAGTAATAACAAATATAATTTCCATGTCCTAGGTGCCCTACTGCAAAAGATTATTTCAAGGAGAATTCCCACCACTGGAGCTGGGCTGTGCAGTGGCTACAGAAAAAGGTAGCTTGTCTGTAACTTCACAGGAAAACTGACACCTTACTCACAATGAGAATTATGAAACCTCCATTTTTCTACTGCTCCTTGAGATGAGGCTTAAGACAAAAATACAAGCTACTTTATTTTTAACAAGAATGAAGTTAAATCTGATGCATTCAAGAACTTTAAGCCATCAAGTGTTTCAGTAAATATAACCAAATGTGAATGGTCATGATGATTACCTTTCTTTTGCATGTGGGAAAACTTTGTGTCAGTGTATTGATGTTAGGTTTCACTTCTTTTTTGATTATGTGTTGATGCAAGGAAACACACCTTGCAAGGTGAATTTCTTAGGAATTACCACAGCTTTACACAAAACACAGCTGCTGACACACATAGCTTTTTCTTCCCACATACTTATTTTTTGGTTCTTCCCTCTAAACTTAACGTAGGCTGGCTGATACATCCCTTAATAAATATCCAAGGAACTCATACTGTGTTTTTGTGGCTTTCTTGTCTTTTTATACAGATGTCTGAACATTACTGGGCTCCACAGAGTAACGTATCCAATGAAACATCAACTGCAAAAACCTTCCAGCGCACTATTTCAGCACAGGTACATGTGTCAGTCCTGGGAGATGGTGTTAAACTTGTCTTTTTTTCTTGTCTCATTTTTCAGTTAGTGGCTTTGTGGGAACTTTACTATATTCCAGTGCACTTAAGGCCATTCTTCCCTGACAAGCCTGGATCCTGTGTTTTTATCTGTAAAAACTAACCTTTAAAGGCTATTAGTCAATACCATACAATTACCTGTGGTGAATCAGCTATCTTGCTACAGCAGCTATATTGTTTTAGAATCAACTTCGAAAACAAAAAAGTGATTGTGAAATGAAGGTATCAGCAGAGCTGACACTGAATCCTGAACTGTTGAACTGTTTCCAAATCAGGACACGCTGGCCTATGCCACAGCCTTGCTGAATGAGAAAGATCAGTCTGGAAGCAGTAACGGGTCAGAAAGTAGTCCAGCTAATGAGAATGGAGACAGACATCTACAGCAGGTAACTATAAAATAAGGGCATGTTTAACTGGTGCTTTCTGTTAGACAACTTGTTCCTGGGGTTTGGGTCAGGACCATCACTGAATGTAGACGCAATAATTGTGTGCCTTACAAAAAATAACGTACTGTATCTTTCTCCCCCGCCCCTTGTGTGTATTGGAAGGGCTCGGAGTCTCCTATGATGATTGGTGAGTCTAAAAGTGACCTTGATGATGTTGACCCGTAAAGGATACCAATGAACGCGAGAGCAGATCAACTCAAACATTTAATGCCTGGTACCTATTGAAACTGGAGTCCCATTGCTTAAGCCATTAGAAAAGTCTGGAAGAGAAATGGCTTTACAGGATCGGTGGCAACGCTGGAGGAGGAGGCTGTTTCCCTGAAAGCTAAAAGCATTTTTAGCCACGAAGGCTTCAGATTGATAAACGCTCTAGAAAACTGCATCTTCACCTGCAGTAGCTTATGACAGTCCAGACACCGAAAACAGTTTGTCAAGAAGATTTTATCAAATACACAAACGCTAGTGGTTGAATTTTTATGTGAACATTAAATGAGTGAATGTAAAACTGTTGCTTTTCTGTGATGCTGCAAAAAAAAAAAAAAATTCTTTTGGTTTTTATACAGAGAAAAACCAGACTGCCCTTATGTATGGAGGGCAAATTTTTAATCTTTCTGATAATATTGAATAGGAATATTCAAATTTCTGTAAAGATGTGTGATGACTTACATTTCATTGTAAAATATTAGTTAAAGAATCGGTTTACATAAGGACTTCTGTATTTAATATGTCTCCTTGCTCATTTATAAAGCTCTTTATTAGAAGGATCAGTAAGATCGCTCTGTGAGGAGAGTGACTCCTTACAGAAAGGTTTGGTCAATGAGCTCTGGAATGGGTTGTCTCTTTGGTATCCTTCCTAAAACCACAGACAACTGGGAAGGGCAATAAAAGAAAAGCTTTGTTCTCTAGGTATGCAAGTTAAAGGATGTTGGTGGATTTAACAAAAAAAAAAAAAGTTAATGAGTAGTTTAAAAGAAAAGCACTTTAAAATGGAATTCTGTTGCAGTTTTACTCATTAAATTTTTTACCTTTTGGAGACATATTGAATCAAATGTAGTCTCAATCATGTGATCTGCAATCACTTGCTTATGCTTTGAAATTACTGAGAAAGTTGGTATTGGTTGTATATGATGAATAATTCCTTGCGTGAGGTGGGGACACTGTTGTGCAGATTTTATAGCAATTTTAACATGGGGAAAGAATGATTTGGCTTTGTTTGTATCTTCACTTGACCAGGCAACATTTAAAATATCACGGCTCTTTTGATTTGCTCATAAACAACTGGAAACCAGTTGGGATAACTTGAGCACAGCTTTGTTTTCCACGTCAAATTTAGTTCAGTGACTTCTGGTTCTGGATGCTAGCTTCTTTTGTGCCAACTAACTTCATATTTTGTACATTTTACGTTTGTCACATTTTCTGCACTGCTTTTTGCCTTTATTTATAGATTCTGCCTTACTTTAAAAAATTATCTAAACAAACATGCACAGAAATGGGGGGCATCTTAAGGAGTGCCTGGGTACCTCCAGAATAGACAAATTTGCCAAGTTAAAGGCACAACCAGCCAAAAAGTGCCTTTTTTTTTCTTTCTACATGCTGCTGCTGAACCAAGAGGCAGCAGCCAGCTTTTCACTGTTGTGCACTAATATTGAAATTAACCAGTCATTTCACTGTTGGAAGTAAACATCCGATATGATTTCAGCTGTACAGCTTTATAACTTATTGCGGGTTAAGAGAACTGTTGTCATAAATTGCGAAGAAGCAAGGGTGGCATTGTAGTGAACCTCTCACTTTCTTTTCCAAACAATGTCTTCATAGACACATGGCAGAGTTAGCATTTTATAAATGTTTCTGATAATGTGCTGGGACATTTTAAATGTGATGTTTTAAATTAATTTTGAATGAGTCATTTCTTACAGATACCCCTTCTTCCTTCCCCCACCCCCTAACACTTTGTAATGGGTCATGAAACATCACGAGTAGTCAGTACACAGCGGTGATGGTGATGGAAGAAGCTGGTACCGTTCCTATGGGTTGGCACCACTTGTCACTTCAGGTTCCTGTTATTTCCTATGGAAACAACATCCTCGATTACTGCAGGCCCAGAGAAGCATTGCTAGGAGAACAACACCATCAGGATGGCTCATCACCACTGTATACTTGAAACCAATACAAACTTTTTCATGGTTCTGCTCATGCTTGTACAAAGTCGATGGTTATAATTTGCAATAAGATGATACTTGGTCAATTATTTTGGTTTCCAGCTGCTGTCATTTGAACCTGCTGAAGATTATTTTTTGGAAAATAGAGTTCAACAAAACTAGTTTTTGTGTAAATTGTGATGCATTTCTATGTTGTAATTTTTACTGCCAATCTTTTTGGATGAAAATGTTTTTATACAGCTTACACAATGTTCAGTGAGGAGCAGCCGCAGCCTGCCTGTGAGCAGTCGGGGGAGATACTGTCTGATTAATACATAGACATTTGGCACTGGAAAAATTAGGCAGTCTTGATGAACAGTCTTGGGATTCCTGGTCAATGGAATAAAGTTATTCCTTTCACAGAAAACTAGTGTAATCTTTAGACCGCACGTACACTACAGCATTGTCTTGTTGATCCTCTTATCTCCCAACTTCTTAAGCTGCTCCTCCAGATAAGGAGCTCTGAGGGGTTACCCTGCTTACTGGCTTGGCACCTGCCCAGAGGAAAGCAAAGCAGCTGCGTGGTCTCCGGAGCTGTACTGATGCATGGCTTTATGCTATGGCATGTTCTGATGCGCTGTCAGATTTGTACCGTGTGTGATTTCTTCTCCTGACCTTCTTAGCAGAAAGACTTACCCTGGCTGTGCTTGCAGTCGGGGATTAGACCGGCTTTTGTGTGTCAGATAGCAAGATTAGCGGGAGATCTGGGCTCACAGTAGTACTGCCTTGTCTGTTGGCAGAGCTGCTGTGCTGCTGTCCCCTGGTCACCTTTCTCCTTCCCTCTGTGAGCAGAACTAGAGCCTGCAGCCCCAGCCCTGTGCTCCTGCCAGCTGCCTTTGTCCTCCAGTCTGAGCACAAGGACTTGTACTGGAAGCAAAACCTCCCCTGGCAGTGCCTGTCCTGGGAGCAGGGGCTGGGGCTTGCAAACAACCTGTGCTGCTGCTGATGGGACTGCCCACAGCTGTCCCTAGGAGAGCATCAGGGCAGCAAGCAGCACAAATTCTGGGGGTAAGTCGTGGCTGCTGGTAACTGCAGTGAGGTGCATCCGTGCTCTGAAGCGCCCTTTCCTAGCACCTTCCTTTGTGGTCCATTGCTTCCCCCTCCATAAAAGCATTTTCAGGCCTCTGGCCTCGTGTGAGCAGTGAAGTGGAAAGGCTGCCTGGTTATCCCTCCGCAGGAGCTCAGCATCCTTCAGCTTCACTTTGCTTTTTTAAAGCTTGATCTCCACAACAAATAAGAACAATCTTTCTGCTTACCCACACACGGGCTCCTAAGCGAGAGCTAATCTTGTTCGATACTGCTTCCCTTCGCTGGCTTTGTGTGAGCAGACTTGACCTGAGCCGTGAAAGCTGCATCTGGCGTACGGCTGCGTGAGCATCCTCACCCCTTGCGGGGAGCAGGACCTGCCCTCCTGGGGAAACCAGCAGCAGCGAAGGAGCTGGTGCGTGTTTTGAAGCACCTCATACCTCTGATCTGAGCAGTGCTGGCTCTGACAGAGCTCCTCCGAGGCTTACAGCCCTCTTTTTGTCCCCCTGTGTGAAAGTGAGGTTACAGCTGATAAAATTACGGGTTGTAATTCTGTATGTGTGTTATGTAATTGCATGTTTACACAAGGGCTGGGCTTTCGCCATCTTTAGGTAAGGAGTCAGAAGGTGTTTAAGCCTTACAGAGTGCTGCTTCCCCCCCCCGGCCTCTGCCTTCCATGGCCCAATGAAGCTGGAGTAATGGCTCCTCTGTGTGAGAGGCCTCTTAACGGGGGAAAACACACCCAAAACTTGACAGGTTAACCTGCTGCTTGTGCTCACGAGCTCTGGGTTTTTCATCTTTCCTCAGGTAATGCCTCACAAATTAGGTATTGGGGTAACAGGAGGCTGCTAATCACCCCCAACCACTACAATGCTGCTTTGGTGGCTCCAGGCACCTCTGCCAGTGCTGCCCCTTTCCGAGCACCTACCCTTCACCTTCCCACCGGGGCTCCGAGCCTCACCCAGGGAAGCCCGGTGTTTATACCAGCAGCAGAAAGCTCAAGGGCACGTTCCCCGAAGTTGTTTCCACAACTGGAGCCTCTTGTCCCACTGCTGTTTTGAAAACAAACTTGTGCAGTTCCTGTATCTGCACAGGGCAACACCAACCAGCCCCTGGGCGCTGCAGCTCGGGCTAGCCGGGGGCAAGGCGAGGGTGCCCGTGCCATCTGTGCTGGCCTCGGAGGTTGCTGGCCATCCTTTAGAGGATGATCGAGCCCCAGGTGCTGTCTCACTAACGAAGCAGAGCTCGTTTGGGGGAGCAGTGCAGGTCTCCAGGTACCCATGTCCCTCAGGATGGGTGCCAGCTCCCCCGTCCCGGTGGGCAGCCCCGTGTCCTGCTGCCCCAGGGGGATGTATCTGGAGGCAGAGCACAGACTGTATCTACCAAGCACCGGTCTCTGAGTTTTATTGTTAAAAGACATTTTATAAATGTTTATTTATAATACTCTGAATAAATATATAAGGTACAAAGGTAAAAACTGAAGTACTGTGAAGGATTTTCTTCTTTCATTTTTCTTTTTTTAAAAAAATAAAAAATACAGCCAGTTCTGTAAGACTTGGGAAGCCCTGGAAGGGAAACCATTAAAGCAACACCTAGCACCAGCAGGTCATCAACTCTGATTTCAACATCAACAAAAAGCCACACTAACAAAGCAGTAGCTGATTCGGTAGCAATGCAGATTAAAATCTAATTAAACAGACTTTTAAAACTAGAACTCTTACACTTGGCTAAAAAGTAAAGGGGTCTCCCAAATACCTGAGTACACAGTTTTAAAACCACCCTGAATGGCTGGACGATGATTCACCGGGTGCGAAGCTGTGTTAGATGAAACCTAAGGAGCAACCAGCCAGGAGAGAAAGGAGCACTCCTCACTTTTATATATATATATATAAAGGAGGGGATTTTCTCATATGCTTTGTGACAACACAAACAGCCTCAGGACAGCTTATACAGTCAGTATAGGTATAGGAACGTGTAGAAATGTGGCAGGGAAAGGGCAGCAGGGCTTTGGATGTGTGGTGGCTGCTTGGAGAGCTGCCCTGTGGCCTGTACCGGGGGGCTCGGCCAGGCCCCAACCACCACACGGTTGTGCTCCTGTGGTGATGCTTTCTCACATGCCCTGCACAAGCAGGAGCTCATCCTGTCACCAAAACAGGCTGGCACCTGCACGTGGCTACGTGTCGCAGCATGGCACGGCCGCCCCGCTGTGGGCTCGGCCTGTCCCTACTGCCGGCTCCGGCAGCAAATGGCGACGGCCATGATGGCCGCCCGGCTGCCAGCGGCGCTCACTGCCACGCAGCTGTCGTCCACGGCGTAGGACCCCAAGGTGCCGGGGCCCTGGGAGTAGGCACTGCAGCCCGTCAGCGTCCAGCCGTCGTCACAGGACACCGTCACCTAGGCGGGGAAGGACGTCACCCTCCACGGGTCACCAAAGGGGGGCCATGTGCCTGTCCCCAATGGTCCCCAGGGCCGGTGTGACGCCCTCCCTACCTTCTCGGCAGAGCCCTGGGGTGCGTGCTCCTTCACCCGGCACTCCAGCGTGGCAGCAGGGCAGCAGGACGCGTGTGCCGTCACTCCTGTTCCCCCAGCACAATGGCCAGGCCCAGTCCCTGGCCCCGAAATGGGTCTGCCGCCATCACCCAGAGTGGCAGAGGGGGAGTGGAAGCTGCAGCCTGTTAATGGCAGAGGGGATGTCAGAGGGGATGTCCCCGCTGAGCCCCATGCCCGCAGCCCCAAGGGTCTGTGAGCCGTGTTTTCGGGCCTTACCGGTCAGCACATGGTCCTGCGGGGAGCAGCCAGCCCCCTCGGCCGCCTGCGAGCTGGCATTGATCCGGCACTCAGCCTTGGGCCACGTGCAGCACCTGGCGATGGCGTAGACCCCTTGGCCCCAAAAAGCGTTGTGGGCCACGCACTGCTTCCTCCCCTCCTTGTCCTGCGGCCGGGAGAGTGCATAGCATCACCAGGGGGGCACCCCACGGGATGGGCAGCGTTTTTGGGGTGCCAGGCACCTTGCCTCACCTCCATGTGCTCGCCGAGCCGCCGGCCGCTGCGGGAGAAGCTGGAGCAGCTGAGCATCTCCTCGTCCCCGGCGCAGCGAGCCACGGCCGTGGCGTGCCGGGTGAGCCCCGAGCGTGCCGACCACACCGAGCGGCAGTACAGCTGCTCATCTGCAACGGGGCAGGCACCGTCAGCCCTTAGTGGCACCCGGAGCCCCGTGGCAGAGCTTTAGGGACACCTCGGGGTCTTTACCTGCACCCAGGCGGTTGGGCAGCCCCGCCACGCTGTTGGGCGTCTGGAGCCGCTGCTCCTCGGGGAACCAGCCCGGGTTGATGGCATTCTTGGTGGCGAAGTGCAGGAGGCGCTGCCGGAGCTCGGCGAGGCTCAGGCCGGGCTCGGCGCTGAGCAGCATGGCTGCGATGCCTGGAGGGTTGTGTGGGCATCAGCACGGCGCTGCTGAACAACAGGGGCCAGGGCTGGGGCCCCCAGGGATGCCACCCCTGATGGGCACCCAGCTGGGACCCAGAGAGGGGACAACAGGACCACGGGAGGTGCCATGCGAGAAGAACTCGCTGCAGCCCATCCTCTGCATTCACAGGAAGTCCTTGCAGGCCCCAAATGAGCCAAACATGCCCAAAACGGCAAAAAAATGCCCCCACCCCAAGCATCCCAGGCCCCCAGCGCCCCACTCGCCTGCCACGTGCGCGGCCGCCTGCGACGTGCCGCTCTGCGCCGTGAAGCACGTGCTGCAGTCGCTGGAGGCGCCGATGATGTCGTCCCCCGGGGCGAACAGGTCCACGCAGCGCCCGAAATTGGTGCCCAGGGTGCCGATGGAGGCGGGCTGGTCCTCGCTGTTGGTCGCCCCGACCGTGATGACCTGTGGATTGGGGGGTGGCAGAGGGGGATGCGGGCTGGCAGCACATCCCCACGTGTCCCCACGCCTCGGGGAACCCGCCCAGCCCCTACCTCTGGCTCGGATGCCGGCGAGTACAGGCAGGCATCGTCCTTGTAGTTACCAGCGGCTGCGACCATCACCACCCCCATCTGCACCAGCCGGTGGCAGCCAGCGTTCAGCACACGGCTGTAGGCACCGGCGAAGGGCAGCAGCACCACCGGCGGCGCGTAGGGCTGAGCCTCCAGCGTCGTCTTGATGAACTCCAGGCCTGGGGGACGGGAAGAGGGATGGGACGATGGCAGGACAGGCCCTCGGGGAGTGCTCTCCTGTCCCGGACGGGGCACTCACCGATGAGGGTGCCGCTGACGGTGCCCTTCCCCTGGCAGTTCAGCACACGCAGGCTGTGGATGTTGGCACCCGTGGCCACGCCGGCATCGCGCCCGCTCAGCACCCCGGCCGTGTGGGTCCCGTGGCTGTCACACTTGCTGGCCTGGCACAGGCAATCCATAGCATCACAGCGGGTTTGTAGCACCCCAGCGCCCTCCCCTTGTGCTTTGCTTTTTCCCCATGGCAATGAAAGGCTGCAGCAGCAGCCCCCGCGGGCTCACCTGCCTGTGGAAGCGGGTGCCGTCCTCCTCGGGGACGTTCTCGAAGTCGGTCACAAGCACCCTGCCCTCGATCTCCCGGTGGGTGCTCTGCACGCTGGTGTCCAGCAGGTAAATCTCCACCTGGTCGCCTTTATCTGCCAGGAACGGGGTCAGGGGAAAACGCAACAACCACCACAGTCAGCCCGGGCCTTCTGGGATGCTCCCAAAATTGGGATGGGCATGGACAGCTCAGCATCCTTCCCCAGAGCCCCGAGGTCCTGCCCAGTGCCCCAACACTTACTGGGAGGGCTGTAGGCACCCGAGCTGGGCTGCGGCGGCACGATCCTGCCCAGGTTCCAGGGGATGCTCTGCGCAAAGACGTAGGCGTCCTCCTCCACGTACTCCACGTGCGGCAGCTTCAGGGCCTGCGGGGAGGCACAGCACCTCCCTCACCACCCGGCTCATGCCTCGAAGGCTTCACAAAGGTGGCAACAACCCGCAGGTCCTTTCAGAAACCCTCCAGGGCTGGGGACGGAGCTGGGTGCCCCTCACCCCAGCCCCCAGCACCCAGCAGATGGGTGTCCCAGCGTACCATGTCCAGCATGTCGCTGCTCATCTTCACCAGGAAGGCGGGCAGGAGGTGGAAGACGTGCAGCAGCTCGGTGAGGTAGCCGTGCCGGGCAGCCCACACCTGCAGCCTCCTCGCCGTGCCCCGCACCTCGGCCTCGCCGCTGCCCTCCCGCAGCACCACCACGTAGCGCCCGGGCAGCCGCCACGACGCCTGCAGGGACACAAGGGCTCAGCATCAGGAGGGTGAAGGAGACAGGGGACACACACACACAGCCACCACCCCGACCACCCCGCTCCTCACCTTGGTGGCACGATGGAAGGCGGCGTGCCCTGGGGCAGCCCCGACGGCCGCCACCACCTCCTCGTCAGCCCCGAGGGCCAGCACCAGCTCCTCCGCCAGCTCCTCCACCGCCGCCACCTTCACTGCCAGCAGCAGCAGCACCAGCGGTGGCACCAGCACCATGGCCCCGATGTCCCCGATGTCCCCGAGGGCTCCGACCCAGCCAGGAACCTCAGCACTGGGCACCCCCGAGCCCCTCGCAGCCGCTGGGTGCGGGGTCGCTGCGGGTGCGACGGGGCGGGCGCGGGGAGGATCACGCCACCGCCAGCCCCATCGGGCCACCGGGGCGAGTTAACCAGTAACGGGGCCACAGCCCACGGAGGGCAGCGACACGGCGGCGCTGAGCTGGTAAATCCGTCAGGCTCAGCCCTTTTTAGCAGAGAAATCCCCCCCTCCACATCCCCCCGCTGCAGCGAGCCGAGCGCCGAGGCCGGAGGGAAAGGGGCTGGGAGCTTCTCTGTGCCTCTCTCTCGCCAGCAGAGGTTGGAGGTGGATTTTCTGAGAAAATCCTGTTTAGGCGTTTTTTTACAGAGCCGTCACAGCAGCATGCACGTATAGATATATATTTATTTATTTGTGAATGTAATATGGATATGTGTGCGTAAGATGTGTAATGTATGTGCGTGTGTGTGTGCAATATTAATGTGTGTGTGTCCTTGGGCACTGCCCTTCCCCGCCCCCTGCATCATCGGTTTCTGAGAGATGGGGTTTTGTTTAAAAAAAGATCACTTAGAATCAGACAAAAAAGAAAGTTGCAGGGTCCGATTTTGGTTCTCAGGGTGCAAAATGAACCCCAGAGCACCCCTCTCCAGGGACAGGCTCTGAGGAGCTGTAGGAGCGCCGTGCACCAGCCGGGAATCGAACCCGGGTCGCAAGAATGGGAATCTTGCATGATACCACTACACCACTGGTGCTGCGGGGCTGAGCCTGCCACGAGGCACACAGCTGCAGCACCAGGGGGTAAAAAAAGGTTTGTGTAACGGGGAAAAGATCTCTGTGCTGTGGCGGACAGGGTTAACTGCGTGTGGTGCAGGCAGGGGATGCGTACGGGGAAACTGAGGCATGTGCCATGCGGCCATGGGAGCAGACCCCAATGAGCAGACCCCAGCTGGGGTGTCCCCGTCCCCTGTGTCCCCTCCGTGCCCTCCCCACGTCCCCACCACGCTCCGTGCAGGAGCATAATGCCATGCAGGAATGTCCTGCGCCTCGCAATGTTTAACCACAGCGCCCACGGGGTTTGTTGGTGGGTGCAGGGACCCAAATCCCCCCACACTTTTGGGGCAGGGGCTTTAAAGGTGAGGTTTTCCAGGGGCGAGCCCTGAGACACGAGGTGGGGAAAAGCCCTCAACTGAACCCGAGCCACCCCACAGAGCCGGGAGGGATGGGCGGGAGCGGGGCACGTATAAACACCCGGGCAATGAACACGTCCTCGTGGCTGGCCGCTCGTGCTCCTGCCGGCAATATTTAGCAAACAGCAGCCTCTCCGCTCCCACCCCAAACACGATCCTGCCCTTTTTCACCTTGCTGCTGCCTGGCGTCAGAGTGGCAAAGGGTAGCGGCACCCCAGGGTGGGGTCTGGGGTCCTGCTGGCCCTGTACAGGGGGGACGGGGATGCCCCATTGCCCCCCTCCGGCTCCCACACAGCCAGGAGAGAATTTTTAGGGTACAAACAGGAGTGCTGCCGGCTGTCAGATCTCAGAATCTGGCTTTAATTCGGGGGGGAGGGTTTGATAAATGGGGAAAAGGCTCTGCCACTGCCCACCTAACCGCTGCGCCTGCTTCAAGCGGCAAAGCCAGGTTCCTCTCCCCTTCCCAAACACACTCCTCAGCCCGGATCCTGCCCAGGCTGGCATTCACACCTCCCCATGCCCACCCCGCAGCCCCCCCAAAGCAGCTGGGTGGGTGCTGGGGCTCCTCCACTCCCCCAGCACTGCATTTTTGGGGTCAGCCCCAGCCCCTCTCCTCGGCGCTGCGTCCCCTCCACACAACATCTCCGTGCCAAGCAGCCGTCCCCCCCCAGGACATCAGTTCTCGGGCTCAAAAAGGCGATCACTGTCCTCAGGCAGAGCGTCTGGCCCTTCCCTCAGCCCATAGTAGAGGTCATCCTCCTGCCCTGTGGCTTTTTTTGGGGATCCAGGGGTCCGGCCCCGTGGCACAGGGCTGCCGGGCACGGAGCTCTCCAGCGACGCCGTGTCCAGGTCCTCCAGGAGGGACGCCAGCGGCGCGGTCCCTGGGGGTGTCCGAGGGGGGCTGTGGGGACAAAGCAGGCTGCCAGCGGTGGTTACACCAATTTTTGGGTTCCCCCACCCCAAGCTGGCCCCGCGGTGTTGGTCTCAGCATCACTCAGCCAGCCCCGTTTCCTCCTGATTTCACCATGGTGAATAATTTGGCACCGAGCTCCCCCCTCCCAGCACGTCTGCACCCCCCCGCACTGGTTTTACTGGTGCGTGTGGGCACCCTGCACCCCACCCCAAGCCCCCCACCGCCACTACGTACCAGCTGCTGGTCTCCGGACGGGGTTGTGGCTCCTGGGGGGGGTCCTGGCCGCCCCCCAGCTCCCGGTGCACCTCTGCTTTCGCTTGCACGGCCGGCTGGGAGCAGCTGCGGGGCCGGGGCTGCGCCGACGCCTGCCTCTGGACCTGCTCGTAGGAGGGCAGGCTCTTCTCGTAGGCACTGGTGTAGGGAGCCTGTGGGCTGGGGGTGAAGGAGGAGAGGTTTTAGGGCAGGATCCGGCCCCACAGAGCCGGGGCTCAATGGGGCTGCCCCCGGTGCTGTGGTCGACACCATCCAAGAGCATCCTCGGGGCAGGATGCCCGTGGGGATCCAGCTGGAATCGTTGCACCAGCAGCTATGGGAAGGTCCAGCCTGACATCCCATGTGGGTCCTGCCTCTCTTTCACCTCTTCCCCTGCTGGATTTTTGGGTTTGTGCCCCAAAACCTGTGGTTTTCCCCTGTGCTGACCCTGCCTTTGCTGCCAGCAGCATGCAGACAGCCCTGTGCCCAGCTGGAAACCCTCACCAAAAGCAACGCCAGGACGTACCAGAGCTTCCCCGGGCTGTCCTTCTCTGTCGGCACCGTGGGTTTGTCAGCCAGGAACCACTCGGCCTCGGGGTGCACGGGGACAAACGTTACCTGGAGGGGAAAAAGGCAGAGCCCAGGGGCTGCACGGGGCGCAGGGGCTCTGCAGGGATTGGGCCAGCGGCACCCCGGTGCCGGGGATCCCCGCGGGGGTCCTGGGAGCCCCCCAGCCCCTGATGTAGAACAGCTCTGCGCCTCCCAGAGCAGCAAAAACGCTTGGAAAAAAGCCTTTTGTGCCAGCTCTGTGTCCCCGGGGAGGGACGCGTGGCTGCCCCGCCGTGCTGGCTGTGCCCTCTGCCAAGGACACTCCGCAGGTCGGGGGGGGGACACCCGGCTTTTCCCAGGCTACCAAACCCCAACACCCCCCACTACAAGTGCTGGGGCTACTGAAAAGCTCCCCCAAAGCACCCGGAGCCCCCTGAGCTTTTCACCCCCACCCCGTGACAAATCACAGCACCCCACAGCATCCCCGGCCCTCGCGCCCTACCCGCGGGTAGCACTGGCACATGCTCCAGGTGATGCCCACGGCGACGAGCAGCACGCCCACGGCGCAGAAGGTGATGTAGATCTGGGGCTTCTCCACGCTCATGATGAACATGCCCGTCATCACCAGGAAGAAGCCCAGCATGATGAACCCGTAGCGAAACGTCTTCTCCTCGGCCATGGGTGGTGACGGCGGGGCGGGGGGCCGGAGAGCCCTGGTTCCCCCCGGCCGCGCTGAGCAGGGCTGTGGGGCAGGGCGAGGAGAGGTTTCTTCCTCCTCCAGAGGCTGCCAGGGGCTGAGGAGCCGCCGCACATGGGGCTGGTCCTGCCCAGGGCTGAGCCAGCCAGTTTTTAATGGGTTTGTGATGAATGCAAACACCGGCCCGCCGGTCACACTCCAGCGAAGCTGCCCGGCACGTGCCCGGATAACCTTCCCTGGGGGCACACGGCCACGGGGAGGGGACAGCGTGGCAGGGACGGGGACCTGGCTCAACCACCGCGGGCACTTGCACAGCCCAGGGTAAATAACGGGGCTGCTCGACGGGCTCAGCCCCTGTGGGCTCAGCTGTGGGGTGTCCTCAGCCCCAAAGGCTATGTTACATGTGTGTGTGTGTGCGTGTATTGGTGCTGGGCACAGATGCAAAGCTGCTTGTTGAGGGCAGGGCAGCCCTGGATGTCTGTTTCGTTTATTATTTTATTTTATTTTATTTTTTATAGGGTGCTGGCTGAAAGAGCAAATGCACACGGATGCCCTGAACGCACGCACGAGCCACTGAGCATCTCCAAGCAGGATGAAGCGAGGTGGAAGAGACAGAGATACGGGTGGAAGGGCACCGAGAAGGCTGAGGGGCAGCATGGGCACGGGATGTGTGCTTCTCCCCCAGCAGCATCGCTCCACGGGGACGTGGCCGGCTGCTGGGGACGTGCACAGGAAAACGAGGAGGGGAAAGAAGCAGAGGGGAGGCAGCAGGCGCCGCACTCTCCACCTCCCACCGCCCCTGGTCTCCCTGAAGCAGCCCAGACCTCGGCTCCTGGCCCTCCTTCGGTCCCAGCAGGGCTGCTGGCTGCATTTTCCCCAGCCAGCCCCTTTATTCTTTGCTGCAGTTTTTATTGCACAGCTCTTGCTTCGAAAGGCCCGGATCGGTGCTGGTGGGCACCCGAGCGACGCACGGCACCGCGCCAGGCACCACCTTGGAGCCACCACCACAATTTGGTGTCACACGACGCCAAACTAAGAGCTCCCCAGGGGGTTTATTAAAAATACAAATGCTTCCCAGCATGCTGCTACCCGAACAGGACCCGCAGCCCCTGGCGATCAGGACAGCCCCCGCACCTCCACCCGGAGTCCGTCCCCGCACTCCATCAGGCGCCGCGGCCGCTGATGTTCTCGTAGCTGGGCGGCGGCGTCGCCCGCGGCTCCCCGGGGTGCTGGGCCTCCAGCCAGGAGGGGCTGGGGCGGAACAGGGCGCTGTCGGAGGAGCTGCGGCGGCGGCCGCCCTGCCAGCGCTCGTCCTCCTGCAGGTAGTGGTACAGCGGAGCCGCCCGCTCCTCCTTCCTCGCCGCCGGCTGCAGCAGGGCCGGGGCGCCGTGGGCAGGTCTGCAGCTCAGGGCTTCTTCGTAGGTGGGGATGGCGCTGGAGTCCCAGGAGCTGGGAGGGGAGGAGAAGACACCCGGCAGTGCACCCTGTCACCTGGAGCATCCTCCAGCCCCGTCAGGCAAGCCCTGAGCCCGGGGCTGTGTGTGCTTGGAGACAAGCAGAGACCGTGCCAGGTGCTGCCTGGCAGCAGGAGGACAAGGAGCCACGTGGGAGGAACCATCGGTGAGACCTTGCAACGAGGCAGCATCACCCCGTTCCCACTGAGCTCTCACCCAAGAAGAGGAGATGCAGCCAGGCAAGCTGCCACCTCCGGCACCGGGGCTACAGCTACACATCAGGCTGGCTGTGAGGCAGCGAGGGGCTGGCTTTCAGCCCCCGTTCCACACCCACGGGCAGAAGAGCATCCCCACCACCTTCCTAACCCCTCCTGCAGTCCCAAAACCACCCCAAAAAAGCCCAGAGGCTGCCTGGAGCCGGGCAGCACGTTGCCAGTTGAGTGCCCTCCCGAGCCCTCCGTGCACCAGCCCCGCTGCTGCCGCTTCCAGCTGAGCAAACACGGCGTGTGTACAGGGAAAACCTCCGCAAAAACCTTTGCCCTGCGCAGCACCGGCAGTTTGGAGGGGGCTGATTCTCCCCGTGCGGGATGCCAGGGCACGCACCGTGGCATTTTCTGCTGGCTCTAGCTGTCACAGCACCAGCGGTGCCAGGGCGATGCCACCGCACCGGCACAGGAATCAAACTGGGAACAAACTGGTGCAAAGCCCGACGAGGCACCCGGAGCATCTCCCACCTCACCCCTGGGGTCAGACAGGCACCAAAAATCCCTGAGAAGCAGGAATGCTGCCTCCTGCCCCAACAGGACGATTGTGGCTTTGTGTTTTTACACTTTCTTTCAGCCTTTTTTTGTTCCCCGATTCATCCCAGAGCCACGGGGGGGACCCGTGGCACCCACCTGCAGTGCCACTTCTCCAGGGGCTCGGCGGTGAAGTACTGCAGGTCCCGGGGGAAGTGGTACTGGTAGCGCCGGGACACCACCCTGGCGTTGGCCTTGACGGACCAGAGCAGCCCGAAGAGCAGCAGGATGCCGCCGATGCCGCAGCAGAAGAAGCTGACGGAGCGCAGCAGCGCGTTGGAGGAGCTGGGCACCGCCTGAGCCTCGCGGGGAGGCAGGAGGCGAGCCCCGGTGCCGGCGGAGGAGCCCACCTCGCCGTCGCTCCACCAGGCGAAGCACAGCGTCCCCGTCACCAGCAGCACGGCCCCGGTGATGGTGACGCCGTAGCGCAGCGAGGCAGCTGCCATCCTTCGGGTTTCAGCGCGGCAGGGAGGGGAGAAGAGCGAGGCAGCGTCCTGAAACACAAGGAAGGGCTGGAGAGGGGCGAGGCGGGGTGTCCTCCTCAGCTGCTCGCCACCCGCCAGCAGGAGGGGTTTTTCCACCGTCTCCCGTTGGGATCCCTCGTGCAGAGCGAAGACAGCCGCCCCCTTGGACCTAAAAACCTTCCCCATAAAAATGTTTTGCAGGAATGACCCAGCGCTCCCATCCCGGCAGATGAAAATCGCAGCCGGGGGAGCTCAGGGGGCAGCCCTGGGGACGTGCATAGTTCTTGTCTTTGGGGTATTTTTTTTCCAGACTTCCTCGCAGCCTCGGAAAAACGCCAGCTGGGTCTCAGATCAAAGCAAGGCTTAGGAGAAGGGTTAGGGGAGGGACATAAATTTCAGATGTCACCGCTCCAGAATTATCAGCGCGTGTTTTCTCGTCTCAGGCTGGACACAAACCAGCCCTGTGGTGCCAGGAGGTGCCCGGCATCGCTGCTCCAAGCCCCCAGCCCCAGAGACCAGGGGGCTGCGCTGCCTCCTGCATCCCCAGGGTCCTCAGGGAAGGTGGCCAAGGGCCACCCCTGGGACCAAGGAACAAGGGACCCCGAGGAGCGACCCCATGGAGCCCCCAGCAGCTGCTCCCCTCTGCCACCTGGCACGGGGCACGGCTGGGAGCAGGAACCAGTCCCCGTCTGCGTTAAAAGCCAGGAATCTGCTGGGCACGAGCTCAGCCCTCGCAGAGGGCACGACCTGCCGCTGACGTGGGTGCTTCTGCTATGCCAGGCAGCGGGGCCGAGGCCACAAAGCACTGAGAAAACCAAGCTCTGGCTGACCCCCATTATCAGATGGGCTCGCTCCATGGAAAGCCAAATTAGTTGGTAGTGAAAGAAACCCCGTCTGATCCGATCTACCGCTAATGAAGGACTCTGAGGAGAAAGGGGGAGCTTGGAAAGTCACAGGAGGACCGCACGGGGCAGGGGGCACAAGGACGCTCCTGACCTGTGGGTGCCTTTGAGAGCTCTGCCTTTTCCTGGAGATTTTTCACCCAACATTGTTTGGAAAAAAATAAGAATAAAAAGCCCCAGAACCCCCCCCCCCAGTGAAGCTCCTGATCCAACTGCGTGGAAATTACAGGTCCCTGCGAGCCAGAAGCCTGGACTGGAGCATCACCAAGTGCTGAAGTGCCCCGGTCAGCACCCTCCTGGGGTCGGTGCGGGGAGCTTTGGGGGATGCTGCAGCTCCTCACATGGGTACAGGGAATTTTCTGGCCCCCGCACTGCGCACATCTGGGAGCGAGGGGGAGGCAGAAGGCGGAGGGAGAGCCTCTGGAAGGTGGCAGAGTGACAGCTGGAGAACAAAGCCTTCTCTCCTGACACAAGCATTGCGGGGAGCAGCACCGAGAGCTCCCCCAGCCCACCCGGCACGTGCTCCTGCAGAGCCTGCGCGGGGGCAGCTCCCCCGTGCTGCCATCGCCAACGTCCCCTTGCCAAAACCTTTTCTGGACCCCATGGGGCTGGCACGGCTCTCCCAGGCATCATCCAAAGCCCTTTGAATAACTCATGAGGTTTTTTTCTTCTGCAGGAAGAGGCCAGAGGAGCGCGGGTGGGTGCGAGGTGTGCACCGGGGCAGCACCCAGCACATCGGGTGTCCTGCTGCACATCTCCTGCCCAGGCTCCCAGGAGGGGCTGCCCCTCCAAAAACAGCAGGTGCCTCCTTCCAAGCCCACGTCCCCACCTCCCAAGCTGAGTTTTGCTCTGCCCCATCTCCTTGACCCGCTCCTCAATAGGCTTTCCTGGGAAAAAAATAAAAAAAAAAAAGGTCTGCACATTGAGCTCGCAGGCAGATAGGAAGGTTAATAGTTTGCATAGTTCCAGGGAGATGCTGAGAATAGCAGCCCCCATATAAAGTTATGCAGATGGTGATTCATAGGGGCTACTGAGCATTACTCAGAAAAACACTTTTCTCCGGAGACGCAAGAAAATGAGAAGAGTTTTTGAATCCCTCCCAGCGCCCGCAAGCAGAAATCCAGCTCCTGGGTGCCCTTCCACCTGCAGCCGCACGTGGACGGGACAGGAGGAGCAGCACCGGGACACAGCGAGGCACGGGGGTGGAATTAAGGCTCCTTTCTGCCTCCCTCGGACTTTGCTGTGCTGTGATTAGGTAGGGGCTGGACTGCCCCAAAGTGCTGCGCTGAATAAGTTTTTGAGAGCATCGGCGTGGTCCTGGTGCTATCCCATGGGCAGTGCAGGTGGGATGGGGAGGGATGGGATGGGGATAAGGATGGGGATGGGGATGGGATGGGATGGGATGGGATGGGATGGGGATGGGGATGGGGATAGGGATAGGGATGAGGATGAGGATGGGAAGGGATGGGATGGGATGGGATGGGATGGGATGGGATGGGATGGGATGGGGATGGGGATGAGTTTGGGAAGGGATGGGTTGGGATGGAATGGGATGGGACGGGACGGGATGGGATGGGGACGGGACAGGATGGGGATGGGATGGGATGGGATGGGATGGGATGGGATGGGATGGGATGGGATGGGACGGGATGCCCTGACCCTATCTGCAGCCCCCCGGAGCACCGCACGCCTCCATCTCCCGGTGTCCCGAGCCCACCCCGCCCCGCAGCACGGGAACTGCGGGTCCCCCGCTGCTGCCCCCCGCCTGTCCCCCCCCGGTCCCCCCGCACTCACCCCGCTGCCGCCAGCCCCGCTCCGGCCGCCCGGCGGCTCCCGCGGAGCTCGGCCCCGGGGCGGGGCGGGGGGCGGGCGGGGCGCTGCCGGGACCCCCCCCGGGATGCTCCCGGCCCGGGGAAGGGAGGGGTGAAAGGAGGGAGGTGTGGGAATGGGAAGGGGGAAAGGGGAAAAGGGGGAAGGAATGGGAAAGGGGAAAAAGAAAGAGAAAGGAAACAAGGAAAAAATGAAAAGGAGAAAGGGGGAAAAAAAGGAAAAAAGGAAAAAAAGGAAAGGCACTCCCCTCCTCCCGAAAAAATAAAAATAATTAAAAAAAAGGACAGAAAAGAAAAGAAAAAGGAAAAGCAAGAGGGAAAAGGGGGAAAAATGAAAATAAAAATAAAGAAAAAAAATAGAAAAGAAAAAAAGAAAAGAAAAGAAAAGAAAAGAAAAGAAAAGAAAAGAAAAGAAAAGAAAAGAAAAGAAAAGAAAAGAAAAGAAAAGAAAAGAAAAGAAAAGGAAAGAAAAGAAAAGAAAAGAAAAGAAAAGGAAGAAAAAAGAAAAAGAAAAAAAAAAAACAAAGGAAGCAAAAGCAAAAAAAAAAAAGAGAAAGGTGAAAAGGAAAAAGGAAAAGAAGTAAAAAAAAAAAAGGAAAATCAAACGCACAAAAGAAAGAGGAGCAAGGGAAAAGAAAACAGAAAAATGTAAAGCAAAAAAAAAAAAAAAGAAAGAAAGAAAGAGGAACAAATTAAAAGGAAAAAAAAATTGGAAAAGGAAGAGAAATAAAAGAGGAGAAAAAGGGAAAGGAAAAAAGGAAAACAAAAAAAAAAAAGAAAAGGAAAAGCAAAAAATAAGAAGGAAAAAGAGGGGGGGAGAAGAAAAAGGAAAAAAAAAAAAAAAGAAAAGAAAAAAGAAAAGAAAAAAAAAAAAGAAAAGGTAAAGGAAAAAAGAAAAAGGAAAAAAGAAAATGGAAAAAAGGAAATGGAAAAAATGAAACATCTGCCCAAACGCAGAGTATTGTGGTTTTTATGGCAGACACCTGAGGGGCCAATGTCAAGGTCTGCTGGGGGGTGTCAGGGGTTGGGGGCCGATAAGGCTGGGGCTGTCAGTGTGCTGGCCTCGGAGGGTGTTGGGTGGGTTTGCACAGCGCTGTGTGCGTCTGAGACAGCGCGGTGAGCACAGACACCAGTGGTCCTTGGGGTGCAGGAGTTGGGGAACCTGGAGAGCTCCAAGCTGCAGAGAGGAGTATTATCTATCACTCATATAATAATACTTATCAGTATTGCTATTCCCCTATACACAAAACACAGCACATACCAGTACCTATGAAGAAAATCAACTCTATCCCAACCAAAACCAGTACTGTGGGCGGCACAGGGGGATCCCCACCACTTTGTGACCCCTTCAGTTCTCATCTCCCTGTCAGACACCAATAATTCCCCTCTCCCCTGTTCCAGCGGGATCTTTTTGCCCTGCAGCAATCGTGGGTATATCTGGATTTTAAACAAGCTGAGTGTGCTCTGATCTAAGGTGCAGGATGAGCTGTGTGACTGGCAGCTGGCTTTGTGCACGCTTCCTAATCACCCAGGTGGAGGCAAATTTCATTAACGGCTGTCACACCGCTCCCTGCTATGTCGTGCACCCTCACAGATCCATTGTGCTGCTCCCGAGCTGCAGCTGCACCTCACTGGCAGATGAAGACATTTCTATGGATATATCTGCACCGGGCTGCTGTTCCTGCGCTGCCTGCAGCCCCTCATCGTGCTGGTTCAAAACAGCTCCGGGTTTATCTGCACAGGCTGTAGGGGCTGATGCAAAGCCCCGTCACTTAATTCACATCTGCTGGTAGCCACTCTGGCTGGCTGAACATGTTGTGTGTTCATGGGCCCATTTGCTTGCAGACACAGAATAGTTTTCTAAAAGGTGGCAGAGAAACAGAGGTATGAGGAGGGCAGGACAGAGCTCAGCCCCAGAGGACACCTGGATTTCTCTGCCGCAGGCACCTGTATCAGCGCCTGCCGTCCGTGAGCAACGCGGGCGCCGTGAATCACCAGCTCCCGTATCAAAGCACAATGACACATGTTCTTCTGCTTGTCACCTGCTCGGTATTATTTTTAACTGGGATTTGGTTAACAGGTTTCTGAAGCACTCCCAGGCAGCGGTTGCACAGGGCTCTGCGTGCACGGGGCTGCAGGGAGGCAAGGTAAGAGAGGCCGCGCCGTGCCAAAGCACTGCTCCTCCAGCCCCACAGCCAGCTGGGATCTTCCCTCGTTCCCTGAGTAGGGCAGACACAAACCCAAAACAGACACTTTGCAACAGGCTAGAGGCCAGACATGCTGAGGGTGCCCGTGACACAAGTGGCAGAGAGCTGGCACCTCTTGGATGGCCTTGGCCCTTCAATATCTTCCCTCTCCTTCCTGCTGGTGCTCGAGGTGCTGCAGCACAGCTGGGTAAGGGCACAAAGGGATTCTCCGTGATAAAGGCAGAATCTCTGGGCAATATATGCAAAACATCCCATGCACGGTGAGAACACGGTGGAGAAAACAAGAAGATATAAAAGACAGCTTCAGCCCCTGCAAGAACAGGAACAAAGAGGCACAGAGAAAGCGAGATTGTTCCTGTAATTGCCTCCCCCAGGTAAGGCTGCCGTGCCCGATCCTCGTGCTGCTGCAGCAGCGCCGCTCTCCCTCCCGCTGCTCAGGGAGAGTGCTGCTGCTTGATCCACCACATCTTGCTCACATGTAAAACGGTGTATTTCGCTGTACAGTCAGGCTAAATAAGCCAGAATTTTCAATACATTTCAATTATCAGCCCCATAAGCTGGGGTGAGGCTGCCAGGCCTTCGTATCAGGCCAGGAGTGTCCACACCACAGGCCAGGCCGCAGGCCTCCACCCATGCCATGCACCCACACACCCTCTGCCCATACAGGGAGGGAGGTCTGGGCTCTCTACATGCAATAATTCCTCAACATAACACTGCCTTTTCATAGAGGGGACACTAAAAGCTGCTGCTGAGGCCTCAAGGGAAGCATGAGGTGCCCATAGGTGGCCTGGCAGAGCGGGGTGCAGCCTGCCAAGCTGCTGTGCCCTACAGCTTGCAGATGGGGAGGCGTTCCTACACCCAGCACACGTACAGCAAGGGAGAGACCTCCTGCTGTTTATCTCTGCCTTAATTTGCATCTTCTTAAAATGCCTAATTAGATGTGTTTGTTGATATACTGGCTCAGGCACTCCCGCTTAATCCAGTAACTAAATCTTAGCATGGAAAATATTTGTCCTACTTCTTCAAATCACGCCATTTTCACCTGTGACCTTAGGTTTATTTGGGGTTCAACCTGCAACTGTCCATAGCTCTCGCTTTGGTGGTTTCTGAAGTGGTTTCTGCACTGGCAATGTCCATCATCTAGCAAGGCTCTAGCCCCCAAACCTGTGTGTTTGGAGCCTGTAATGCACTAACAGGACTGCAATGGTCCTAACCAGAAGTTTGTGAAGCTGCACCACACTGAGGAACATGGTTGTGGTGGGAAGTCCTGGAAAAGGAAGAGTCCCGATAATCTCATCCACAGAAGGATTTATGGATGAGCAATGGTCTGAAATTCCTTCCATTCTTCATTCAGAACTTGAATTAGCACAGCAGCACCAGGACAGTGTGCGGCCCTCTGCTGGTGCTGTTGTAGGTAAGTGGGCATGTCAAAGCTGTGGGATTCCTGTAAGGGAAATTTCCATTTTGCAAACATGGTGAGATGGTAAGAGCTTCCTAGGAGCATATATTTCCACAAAGAAATGGTGGAAAAATCTACAAACCTACAAAGGATTTTAGATTTGCCTAAAAAGGGGTAGAGGGAGGAAATCGTTGAATCCTGATGTTCCTGATAAATTCTTAGTCAGGTGAAGCTTTTCTTGAACTGCTGGAATTTTTCCCATAGGGAGGCCCCACACACTCTGCACATTTCAGGTCTGAGCTCCTTTTTCTGGGAAGAGGCACAGCAGTTAGGCTAACACACGTGCGACCCATCACCTGGTGTGCTTTACATGCTGCAGAAGTTGCAGCTCTGATGGAGTATCAGCTGATATTGGGCTTGTGATGAAAACAAAACAAAACAAAACAAAACAAAACAAAACAAAAAGACAAAACCAAACAAAAAAAAAAAAAAAAAAAAAAAAAAAAAAAAAAAAAAACAATGTGCAGCCCTGGAAACCCCACAGCCATGCCTGAGGCTGGCCATGAGCACGGCTATTTCACCTGAGCAGAGAAGGCATCAAAGGTCTGCACTGGCTGCTAAATCACGGCAAGTATTAGCTTTATGTCACGTGGTGAATATATGAGGCTGAAGCTTCTCTGCTTCCTTGATTAAAATGCTAATGTTCAACATAGCAGCAAACACGTACAACCAAAGACAAAACTGGCTAACTTTGCTTTCAGCGGAGCTCCAGCAAATGCAGCACTACACGAGGGATGAGCTCCAGCTACACGGACATTCCCAAGAGTCCCGTGAAGTCTGAATGTCTCCCAGCACTCAGCCATTACAGCAGACTCCAGGGAGCCAGTAATAGGCTTTTTCTTTTATTTTTTCTTTTATTTTTCTTTCCTTTTTTTTTTTATTCTTTTTTTTCCTTTTCAGCGCAGACATGCTAAAGAGAAGCTTAAAAGCAGCATTAATTACAATTTTTTAGGAAATCTATAGAGCAGCCATCTAGCTCTTCTGGCTGCCACAGTGTGTGAAGACCTCAGCACCCAGTAAAACCAGTCCCAGATGCTCCTCATCTGCTCTCCTTGCCCAGTGCCTCCTGCACTACCTCACCTTCTGGCCTGGTGTTGGGCTGCCTACAAGCACTGCTGGCGCTGGTGTGATGAGCTGTGTGGTTGCAGAGGGAATATCACGCCACCAGTGAATGCTGAAAAACTCGTGTTGTAGCCGTGGTGTCCTGAGGAGATAAGCAAGGTATGGCTGAAAGGAGAGGGAACACCTTTTATCAGTGTGAGGGATATATGCTTAGATAAAAACAGGTCTGCAGGTCTGACTCTTTGGGTCAGTGCCTGGTAGTCTGAGGACTACAAGGAGCAAGACCTTTGGGAAAGGTGCTATGTTTCTTCCACAAGTGTAGGCAGTAGATTCTTTGTTTAGCTCTCTTTTCCTCATGTTGCATGGTCTCAGTTGCAAACAGCAAAGATCACCCTCTTCCATCCAGCAGCAGTGGTGCTGCTCCAGCTGTACTGCTGTGCCCATGAGCTTGTCTGCTGCCTTCAGAGCCTGCCCGCAGCCTTGTCTGTTGACCTAGTAAAAGCTAAGCTTTCTCCCTAATCACCTTGCCTCACTTTTTACCCAGAGCATTTACATCTTCTTACCTACCCGTGTTTCTAGGTAACTGCAGAAAAAAATAAATCCCACAAAAGCGATAGCTTGGGAAGTAAAGGGCTGCAACTTCTCCATAATGGCATTAAATGTGTCAGAGCCAGACTGAGCGAGGGAAAGTCCCCCCAAAAAGTGGCATCCCTGAGCTGGAGATGTGCCATCCCTGACAGAGCTCAGGGGCTTCCCTGCTCCATCTCCGTACGAAGCCTTCCAGCACTTTGAGAGTTAACCTCCCTCCCCAAAACATTCCCTGTCCTTTCCTTAGCTAGTCTGGCTGCTCATCTTTTTGAAAGAGTGTAGTTTCACTTCCCTGGAGGTGTAAATACCGCTGTGCCAGGAAACTGTCAGCTCTCTCTGGACAGAAGGCTCTCCTCCTCCGGTGATTCACTGTGCCACCCCCAGCACAACGTGCCTCAAGTCAGCCCTGTCATTGGCATTAGTCTGGATGTGGACAGACACCTCAATGCAATGAAGTTCAGAGCTTATTGCAGGCTCTTGGTTGGTATTAGAGATAATGGTAATTAATCGCTCAGGAAGGACAATGGTTTATTGCTGACTGATCGTTTTTTCTTAAGGGTTTTGTAAAAATAAATGGGCCTCCCTGTGGATGGAGAGGGCAGAAAGAGACAGAGAACGGCTGCATGAGTCCACAGCTCAGTATGCTAGACTTGAGAAGTGAGTCCAGGCTTTAACACAGGCTGGAGGCAGCCCTCTTCCCAAAATCTCCTGCTTCCTCCTGCTCAGCTTCACAGCCCTGGGAGCTGCTTCACAACGTGGGCTGTGACAAAAGCACATCTGCAATCAAAAGAAGATGAGCAAGCGAGAGGGAAGTGAAATGGCTTAACAGATACCAGTAATCAGCTTCTGACCTGGCTCTATCCTGAGCTCTCTGGTGAAAAAAGGGCTTTTGTGGCCCATCAGCACAATGCTGAACCGTACTAAATCTGCCTCCATTTATCCTTGATAAGACTAATACAGTTCCTTATTATTGGAACAATGGTATATTCTTGTCACCCTTAATTACTAACTTATCTGTCTATGATGGCTTCGCTTATAAAAAGGATATGCGAGGTAACTATAATAGCTATACAATCCTTATATAGCCAACATTTTCAACTGTTGGTTTCAGCTTCCTTTTCCATCTTTTGCTTTCCATAAAACATTTCCATTTTTCCTTCGCCTAGGTAAGTAAACCCGAAGGTCTAGATCCTACACTGAGCTGCAGTTTGATGTTTTTGGAGCGCGGCCTGGAGTTTTAGCACTTTACATCATCTGGGAGTGGGCCCATAAAATGTTGAAATAAATGAAAGCAGACAGGTGACTGAGTGACAGCACCAGACGGGGAGAACAGCAACAGCCAAGGCAGCAAAAGTCTTCGCTTTATTTGGAGGAAAAGGGCCCACAAGTACATCCAACACTAGGAGGCTAAACACACGTGCTGGGAGCTGAGAACAGGAGAAGAATTTGGCCTTAACAGTAAAATATCTTGCAGTGTTTTCCTCTGGAAGCCTTCATCGTCACGTTAGCCCTGACTGCTTTCTGCACGTTCCCACAGTGCTTGCCCCTGCGGGCAGGAGGAGGCTGGAGGCCAGCGGTGGAAGAGGCTCCCCCAAACCTGCCCCCTACCAGCTGTGGTCCACAGCTGCCTTCACGGAAAGTTCACCTTGGGCATCTTGGAGGCCACGGGCACTCGTGTCTGATGTATCATGAGCCTCTCCAGCCGCTTCTCCTGCTCACCCCCAGGCACCCGCGTGCCCAGTGGGCCTCAAAGCCAGCTGGAGGTTCACCAGCACTGCCCGACGGCCGCCTCTCCTCCACCGCTCACACCCGAGGAGCGTGGTGGCCCCTCGGGTGTCTTGCAGTTCCAGAGCTGGACCCCCAGCTCCTTCAGCAACCCCCACCACCACACAGCCACCTTGTTTTGTGGCTGAGGACACCAGCCCCGGTGACAGTGAAGGCAGGGCTGAATTCCTTTCGCAGCCCAGCTCTCTGTTTTGCTAGTGATTCTTTTTATAAATCCCAGGCAGAGTATCTTTTCACAGGCAGTTGTAAAGCTGGATTTAATGCGTGTTAGAGACAATACGCAAGAGCTCTCGCAAGTTCTGTGGCACATTTTTTTGGCTGCTCTGTGAACGTGCTGGCCAGTAGCTGACCTTGCTTCCTACCACAGCACATGGCCTCCAAAGGCCCCATCCCACCATTTGCTCACGTCCCAGATTTCTCACCCTACATCTGATTCCTCCCAGGATGACTGGGCCCTCAGAGGACAAGGGGAACGCAAGGAAGAAGGAGCAACGTCAACCTGAGGTCTAGGTGTACAGAGCAGGCCAGGCTACAGCCACCTGAAGGCCCTACCCCAATTCTTCCATCGCCATCACAGTTGTCAGACAAGATCTTCCACATTGCATTCAACCCACCTACACCTCAGATAGCCTAATCACCCTGAAGGTCTAAGCCTTCACATGGGGTTTCACTTTCCCTGGCAACTACAATCCCGTTGTCCCTTTTTGGTGGGCTTTCCAACAGCCACCACAGTTGCTGCCCTTTTCCTCCTCGAGTCATCAAGCATCTCTTCTCCCTCACCTGAAATATGAGTGAAATGTAAGATAAACCACGTTCTTCCCATCGACCCTCTAAAGAGAAGGTTTTCTAAGGTGCAGCATGTAGTTGCATGAATCAAACATCAATAGAAAATGGGTCCGTATGTCTCCTTTTGTCTTGAAATCTCCTGTGCCCTACTGGGCCTCGCAAATGCACATCCAGGTGGAGTAAGTTCATGTGGAGCCACTCTGGTTCCTAAGTCCCTGCTCTTTAGAGAGGACGGACCCTCACACCAGCTGTTTTCCATTTCCATCTACTCTGTCTAAAGGGTTTAGTGCTCTTTGCCCTGGAAACTGCCCCCAGCCCTGCGTGTGGCTGTAGGGTGTAAGGTGGGGTTCACACCTCCCGTCCCAGACAGCCCTGAGAAAGGCACATTCCCCTCACACTGAGCACTGCCCAGGCCAGGCTGGCTTTAAATTTTGCTTTAAAAAGTGTCATAAAATGACTTTGTTCTTTCAGCAGTCATGCAGCACTGCGAGTCATCCCTCTGGAATATTCTGGCATTTGTTCTGATACCATCAGTCTATAAAACAGCTGATAATTTTCTCCTGTATTTTTTTTCCTGAAAGCCCTGAGGCTGAAATTTGACATTTTTCTTCATTTACGGGATGAAAGAAAGCTGCTCAGGACTCGTTCAGCCCATAGCCCAAAGAGCACATGTCAGCCTGCTGGTGTCACACAGCAAGCCCCACTGCAGGTACATCCTCTGACAGACTTTTTATTCAAGGCGACTGCAAATACTTTGGTTTTCTCAGTAGAGGGAGCTTCTCACATACCAGTTTGAGCACCGCAGCGGTCGAACCCTTTGAAACCACGTCCCATTTCTGACTGTACAACCCCGTACCAAACAAGCATGCAGGAAACGTGGTGGTAGGTGATTAGGGAAATGTACTCCTAGCCCCTAATAACCACGGGCTAGTTTATTTATTGAATTAAGGCTTGCAGCCTTTCCAAAATTCCCGTTCAGTTTTCATAGGCATTGCTGTTAAAATGCCCATCCTTTTGGTGTACCACCCAGCAGCAGCTCGGTGGCAGCCAGTACCAGGGCTAAGTGAGATCGCATGAAAAAAGGGCTTTCTCACTGTTTTCAATGCCTTTCTCTGCTTCCACTGAATGCCTCTTGATACTTTTCTTACGGAGACAGAAGTTATCAGCCTACTTTCTTCCGCAGCTCCAGCGCTCTGCACACTATTATCATGTCCCTTTAGCTGTCTCCTTAGAAAAATAGCCGCGTCTTTTAATTCTTTGTCCAAAAGCCTTTGCACAGTTATTGCTAAGCCCTGCTTTTGTAGTGAACAAAGTCCTGCCGGAGCAATCTGTGATGAGCTCTCCCCAAGGAGAGGGGTGACCCCCGCGCAGCCGGTGAGAAGCCCCTGCTCTGCTCCCTGCCCTCCACCCTCACAAGTGGCTGAACTCCATCAGAGAGCTGATCCGGGCAGGAAAAGATGAATTTAAAAAACAGTTTAACTCTTCAGTCAGATGGGTTCTCCAACCTGTTGTACAGAGTGACAGCAGAAGCATTTGTGCCGCACAGCATGCCCAGAACAGCGTGAGTGGGCGGCGGGGATGGCAGGCGAGGGAGGGCGAGGAGGAAGGGAAGAGGACTGCTTTTTTAGGAAGCAGCAACAGCTTAAGGACACATGAAATGGTAATTGAAGAGAATTGGGGTTTTAGTCTTACAGAAGATACCGGGGGAATCTCAGCTTTTCAGACCATATTTGTAGATGGCGTTTTGCTAAGCCGACATCGGTTGTTGGATGATGTTTTGCTCGCGCCTAAAATAGCTAAAACTGAAAAATATCAGCCTTAAAAAAATCTCCCCTCCTCTTCCCTCCCGATTCCTGCATCTTCTGTGCTTGGCATCGGTGTGTACATAGGCAATTTCGCTGTGATCTTAACAATGATTCATTTCTCTATTCCAGAGCACGTTTTCGCACTGCAGTCTTTAAGCTCACCTGCTCCCTTCCCGCTGCCTAGGGCCTTACAAAAACAAGAGCAGAGCACAGAAAACGTTATAAACGCTTTTAATGGATCTCCATTAAAAAAAAAAATAATAAAATAAAATAAAAAAAATCGAAGTAGTATTTCCACCAAAGGTATGAATATCTCCTTATGAATAAATGATGCTGTTACCCAATAAGCCCTGCACTTGACCACTCTCAGATCAAGCACAATTATTTAGCTCCTTCACGGAGGTTAAAATAACCTCTCCTAGAGCAGGGGAAACTTCTTTGTCATGCATAATTCCAGCCAGCAGGCAAATTGGTAAACAAAAGGCGATAACATCAATTCAGGTACAAGAAGGAAAAGCACCAGCGTAGTACAGCCTGGCCACGAATGCAATAAACGCAACTTGCGAATAAAGTTAGGCTGGAAAATCGGGAGACCACCTCAAAACGTCGGAGCAGCGAAGCCGCAGATGAGTTTTTTGATAAAAACGGGGAAAAAAGAACGAGCAAGGCCCAGAACGGTGGCTCCATTTTCTGAAGGAGACACAAGGTGTGGCTGCCGAGCTTTGAACCCCACTGCTCTTATCACCCTGATGGACCTGATGACACCAGCCTTGTCCCCTGATGCCACCAGCCCCTGACCCATGGGGGGGTCCCAGACCCTCAGACCCCATCCCCATGGGTGCCCCCACCTGGAGCCCCCACCCCAGCCTCACCCCTCTGGGGGTGCCCCAGGTCCTGTCCCCGTGAGGGTGCCCCCAGCCTGCCCCCTCCCCGCTCCTGATCTCCCAAGGGTGCCCCCACTTGGGTGCCCCCACTGCATCCCCCACCCCATCCATCCCTGTGCCCCCAGGGTGCCCCCACCCCAGGACCCCCACCCCAGGACCCCCATCCCCATCCCCATCCCCATCCCCAACCGTATCCCTATCCCCGTCCCTGTCCCTGTCCCCTCAGGGTGCCCCCACCCAAGGGTGCCCCCCCCCCTCCCCTCCCCTTCCCCTGGGTGCCCCCTCCCCAAGCCCCGCCCCCTCCCCTTAGCCCCGCCCCCAGCCCCGCCCCTCCCCTCTCCCCCCCCTCCCCCCTCCGCGGGGTATTCCCGGTCCCGCCTCTCCGCCCCCTCCCAACCAATCACCGCCCCCCGCGCCTGGTCCGATCTCCCCGCAGCGCCCTCATTGGCCGCTCCCCTCCCCTCTCCTCAGCGCGGCAGCCAATAGCGGCGCGGGGCGCGCGGGTGGGAGGGGGGCGGCAGCGGCGCCGGGTCCTAGCGCCGGGCTGAGGCGGGAGCCGGGAACCGGGATCGCGATCGCGCTCGGCGCTGAGGCAGAGGCTGAGGAGAGGGGGGCGGCGGGCGCCATGTCGGCGCTGTGGTCGCTGTGCGCGGGGCTGCTGCTGCTGCTGCTGTGGGTGCGGCACCGCGGGCTGGAGGCCGTGCTGGTGCACCACCGCTGGGTCTTCGTCTGCCTCTTCCTGCTGCCGCTCTCCATCCTCTTCGACGTCTACTACCAGCTCCGCGCCTGGGCCGTCAGGCGCCTGCACAGCGCCCCGAGGCTGCACGCACAGCGGGTCCGGCACATCCAGCGCCAGGTGGGCCCCTCACGGCACCGGGGGGGGGCGAAAAACCGGCAGTGAGGG
Organism: Anas acuta; assembly: GCF_963932015.1. NCBI lineage: Eukaryota > Metazoa > Chordata > Aves > Anseriformes > Anatidae > Anas > Anas acuta. The sequence continues at coordinate 5,367,015 of NC_088986.1, forward strand.
GCCCCCCAGGGGATCCGGGGGGCTCCGGGGGGGGGTTGGGGCTCGGATTTGGGGTCCCGAGGTTAAATCCTAAAGGTTTTGGGGGGTTGGAGGTGCCCCCCTTCGTCACCGCCTTCCCTGTGGTGGGGTTTGGTTCGTAAGTTTGTGGGGTTGTGAGGCAGCCAGAGCAGTCACCCACCCGCTGGGAAGTGGCAATATTTATAAATATTTGTCACACTGAGGGAAAATTCACCACAGAAGGGGTGTTTCTCGCTCAAAGCGTCTCCCTCTTGGCGTTCCCTGCAGGTTCGGGAGTGGAAGGATGAAGGCAGCAGGAGGTACATGTGCACCGGGCGGCCCGGCTGGCTGACCGTGTCGCTGCGCGTGGGGAAGTACAAGAAGGTGCACAAGAACATCATGATCAACCTGATGGATGTGCTGGAAGTGGACAGCGAGCGGCAGGTAACGTTCCCCACAACACCAAAACCTACAGCATTTTGTACCGTATTTATAGCCCAGGAGCAGGACCCCATCCAGAACAAAAGATATTCCCGGCAGTAGGCTCTGCAGACCCACCAATATTCGGGTTTTACAACATGCACTTGGATCCCTCTGTCCAAAAAAACAGCATATGGGATTGCTTAGTTTTACGTGCTGAAGCCTGAAAGCCCAGATTGATTTATGGGCTTGGGGACTGAGCAACAAGATGCTGAGGCAGGGGAGGAATCACTAAACAGTTCCAACTATTTTTAGTAGCGCTCTTGGGGAAGTAAGGCTCTGAGTTCTGATAACAGATGGGACTACAATCCAGTTAGCCATGGTTTGTCATCACTAACGCCAAACACTTAGCTTATGCCTGATGGGAGGATTGGGGTTTTTTTTGGCTTTTTAGGTGGTTCGTGTGGAACCTTTGGTCACCATGGGCCAGCTGACTGCGTACCTGAATCCTATGGGCTGGACTATTCCTGTGGTGCCAGAGCTCGATGACCTTACAGTAGGTAAGAGTTGTTGTGATGACAAGAGACTGATGGATTTTGCTGCGTTTTCATTTGCTTTTATGCAGTAGCGCCTTGCCGTATTTAAAAGTTTCCTGAAATACTCTGTGTTCTGTTAAGGTATTTGTATTACAAGCACTTATTTTTTCCAAATAATCTTAAAAGCCACACCCAGAGCTCAAAAGCAAAGCTTTGTTCTCGTAAATCACATTCATTCTGAAGCGTGTTTCATTTGGTTTGTTATGTGCTCTCTCAACAAGGTGGTTTGATCATGGGAACCGGCATTGAGTCTTCATCCCATATCTATGGACTTTTTCAACATACCTGTGTGGCCTATGAACTTGTTCTTGCTGATGGAAGCCTTGTGAGATGTACACCAGTAAGACAAAATGTTATTTTGCTATCATTTACAATGTCATTGACCTTGTCAGTATGGATATATGATTGAGTATGACATACTTTTTGCAGACTGAAAATTCAGACCTATTTTATGCAGTGCCTTGGTCTTGTGGTACTCTGGGTTTCCTGGTTGCAGCAGAAATAAAAATGATTCCTGCCAAGAAATACGTCAAAATCCATTACAAGCCCGTAAGAGGACTGCAGAATATTTGTGAAAAGTTTACCGAAGAGTCTAAGAAAAAGGAGAATAATTTTGTGGAAGGACTCGTATATTCTTTGGACGAAGCAGTCATCATGACAGGAGTCCTGACTGATGAAGCTGAACAAAGCAAGGTAACTAAAGGGAAGTTATTCACAATGAAAACAATGCCCCCAAGGTTTAATCAGAGCTACGCTACCATATGACATTATACAACTAGAATCATTATAAGATTAGAACAATCTCTTAATATGGGATGAAAACTTAGATCTGTCCTCCAGGATGCTTTAAATTGCAGCTCTTTGTTACTACAGCAGAGTCTGTACTCTAAATCTCTTCAATTGATGGGAAGCGACCCATTGATTTCCGTTATTACTGCAAATAATTTAATCTGCCTTTGCTTTGCAGTACCCAGGGAGGAAGAGAAGTATCTTTTTTTCATATACTCTGTTTCAACCTGCAGTTATTCAGAGCAACTCTTTCCCCAGCACCTCTTAATGCAGTTAATGCTACTAGTAAGACAAATCAGGCATGTTTATAGAATGGACGTGCTGTCTGTTCACTGCGTTGCTCAACCTGGATGTTTCTCCTCTGCCACAGTGGGGCTTCGGATTAATGATGGGTTGAGAGGTCAGTGTCTTAGGAATCTGGTTCTGCCACATTCATGGTCTCCTATTACCCTGCCCATAACATGCAGGCCTTGTTTAAATTCTCCATCGTGAGAAGAATGTTAAGAGGGAGCTGTGCATGTGGCCGGAAGAAGGAGAAATGAAGGCTTTCTAGATTTCTTGAGACAGTCTCTTTTGAACTGTCACAGAGGATATAATGTTGATCCTTCATGGTAAAGGAATTTCGGGGATGTACTTAATGTTGTCTGGTAAGGTGTCATTGTCGTCCATGTTGGGATTTGCTAATGAGTGTATGTTTCCTTGCAGATAAACAGAATTGGCAACTACTACAAGCCATGGTTCTTCAAGCATGTGGAGAAGTATTTGAAAGCTGACAGGACTGGGATTGAATACATTCCCTCGAGACATTATTACCATAGACATACACGTAGCATCTTCTGGGAACTCCAGGTAAGACCAGTTCCAAAATTAAAATAACATCTACAGAAAGCTGCTCAGCTCTTTCCCCGTGTAGGCACAACGTGCCTTCCTCCCCTTGGCAACACTTCTGTCTTGAATGACAGAGAAAAAACAATGAAGTTCGCAGCAAATATAAAGCCCTGTATTTGGGCAACACAAAGCCAAAGCCGCTACTTTATATTTAAGGCATCAGATCGTAACTTCCTAATTTTGGTTTCAGTGCTTTTCTGAATTTAAAATGTAAATACATACTTAAGCGTTAAGATTTTACGCCTACTAAGTGATTTCCAAAGACAAACGGTGGAAAAACCATGAATGTGTCAATCGTGGCTGAAAATGTGCCCTGCCTAAACTCATAATGCTCATTGTTTAGTTGCATCATTAATTTTAATTACATGAACGCATTTGTAGTGATGTGCATTTATGCAAAACTTTTATTTGGCATGCTGAAAGATTACTATTGCCACATTTTGAATCTTCGGAGTGAGATACCAAATCCTTTCAGCTGCTGGATAAATTAAGTAGGAGTTTGCTATGTAGAAAGTACTTCACATTTTACAGCTGTAACATTCTTCTAAGGCCTGATCTTGCATGTGTCAGCTCTTGAAGGAGTTTTGCAAGTTTAGCTTCTTATGAGCTCCTTACACCCGTTTTTTAAGATAATAGCCTACTTCTCTTGGAACTTCATTATCTGAAAGTATTTGGGGCTGACTGTGTACTGGGATTCGTATGGCTCTGAAAATCATTTGTCATAAGCAGACGAGGCTTAGGAATGGGCTGTGCAGCTAAATTCAGTCCAGACCTCTCTTAGTTCCTGTTTGTATTATAATAGCTCAGCAAAAGTATCAGCAGTTAAATTTATTGAAAATCTCATTTAATATTGCTCTGAGGATTCTCAGGCATTGTCTTTTGCTTCACTTACACGTTCCTAAATCAAACTTTTCTTCTTTCCTTTTTAAAGGATATCATTCCTTTTGGCAATAACCCTGTTTTCCGTTACCTGTTTGGCTGGATGGTTCCTCCAAAAATCTCTTTGTTAAAACTCACCCAAGGAGAAGCGATTCGAAAGCTGTACGAGCAGCACCACGTCGTACAAGACATGCTGGTCCCGATGAAGAGCCTTGAAAAATCTATCCAAACCTTCCATGTCGACCTTAACGTAAGAACACCCATTTTTAAACCACAGCGAATTCCAGAGTGCACGTTACAAGGACAGTGACTCTTGGTTTTAAAGCATGATAGTCTGCTTGTGGGAAAGGTCATTATCTTATCGGGGAGGGACTGTTCTTTGCAAGTCCATGACACAAGGCTGCAGGAGTGAACATAGCTTTCTGAAGAATATAAACATGACATTCAAATTCTAGTTAGAAGGCCAGCACTTCTAAAAGATTTCATCACTTAGCAAGGCTTGAATTGATTTTTTTCACCTAAATCACTGGCAGTCATGCTAAAACCATATTGTGGAAATTGTTTTCCCTTTCTTGTTTTTATTTCTGGATTTATTTTAGTTTGTATAAGAAGTACAAATCTGGTTATTTCAGTTTTGGACTGACCTGGTAAAGAAAACACTTAGTTCCCTTTTTATTCAGGATGTATTCAGTCTTTGCTTTGGGATTGGGGTGGGGAGGTCATTTCTATTTTAAAGGTACATTCTGGTCTTTAAGGATTTGGAGGGGCGAATGTAATTCCTGGATCACACTGCACATACTCTGAGCATCTTAATTAGTTTGTGCTACAGTCATTAGAAAGTGGATCTAAAAACCACAGCTAGAGAACGGGAGAGGAAGAGCTGTGTAAGATCTGATCCCAAACTGGGGCAATGTCCTCTTAATTCTTCATTTTGTCGCCTTTACTAAGAGATATTCTCAACAAAATGGTCATTTAAGCTAAGTGACGGGATGTTTTCTTACCTCTGCAGGTATACCCTCTGTGGTTATGCCCTTTCATATTGCCCAATAACCCTGGTATGGTCCACCCAAAAGGGAATGAGGCAGAGCTCTACGTGGACATCGGAGCTTACGGAGAGCCCAAAAGGAAACAATTTGAAGCCAGGGCTTCAATGAGGCAGATGGAAAAGTTCGTAAGAAGCGTGCATGGGTAAGGTTCCCACTCGTTAACGTGGTATCAGTGCCGTATAACTGACAGCTGTGGAGTTTAATCACATTTATTTCGCAGTACAGCACTTCAGTATTGCAATAATTTAACAGCCACCACAATGAAAAGCTACCTTTAATTACCAGGCTTGACGGTACAATTTTTAAATACAACTGTGACTTTAGTGATTCGATTGCAAACCCCAAGCTAATAAACGGGCTCGCTGGCTGAAGTTCTTGGCAGCGTGTTTGGGAGCTAGGTAGCTTCCAAACGGGTCACCCATGCATCCTTTCAGCTCCAGCCTGCTCTGGGAGTAGAATCTGCTGCAACAAAACATGTCCACGCAAGCAGAAAGACCTCAGCAGGTCTGCACTGATGGTGTGGAAACCAGTTTCTGTGCTGAACTGGTGTTAGCGTGGGTTGGTGACCACTCACCTCCCGTCCTTAGGAGGGCAGGCACTGAGCTTGCCCACTGAAGCTGACTTGTTTGGAGGCTGGTTCAGAGCAGGGGCAGCACAGGAGCTGTTCTGGCCGCAGCTGGCCACAGCCCCTTCAGGAATCCCGCAGGCTGTTAAAGCTTGGACAGCTTCCCGGCCTGCCCTTGGGGCTGTCCTGCTCCCTGCCCTCCTGGCAGCGCCTGTGGCAGCTCTGCCCTGTCCTTGGCTGCTGTGTCCTCGTGCGGGGAGCTGAGCCTTGACTGTTCACCCTGATCCCTAGGCGGTGGGAGCCCTTCCTCTCACAGGTGGCACTTTCAGAGCCTCCTTCTCCCTGCCCTGCTCCTCGTTACACAGGACCACAGCGAGATATGCACCCACCATCTGTCAGCGACTCGTGCCAGCCTAATTTGCTGTAGGAGTGTCAGTAGAGAAGCAGTTACTTGTTTCTCAGGAACAAAAACCAACTCCGTGGTATTTTTACACTGTTAGTATAAGTTAACTCCATTTCTATTTCGACCTATTTCTCAGTCTAACAGTGCTTCTGTCCCGTGTGGCTGAGTAACAGCGGTGAGTCTGCTTCAAGGTGATTTGGCAAATGTAAATGACTTTTACCTATAATAAGTGATCCGCCAAAGAACAAAGCAACCAAAAGTTAATTTTAAGCTTTTTTAATTAACTTGAAATTAAGCTTTTAATTTAATTCTCTTTACTAGCCGAGTTTAGTCTCTTCCATACCTGTCACTGGAAAATAAACAATGTATAAAAGCTTGATGTCACCATTCATAGTCACAGCAACAGAGCTTTTATGCACCCGTATTTTACTGCTTCCTCTGATGCTAGCTGCGTTTTGGAGAGAAGAGACAGTGAGTAAGAAAGAGTTCACAGCTAAATAATGATTCAGTTTGGTTTTTGTAAATGGACCCCTGTTACACTGGGCCTCATTTACGCTATGAACTTAAAGTCTTGCCCTAGTCTGATCTGGCAGACTTCTGCCTTCACAGCTATAGTCTCAGTGTTGAGGTCAAAGAAATCTTAAAACCAAAAAGGACACGCTGCATCTGTCTTGAATGCATTTTGCAACGTGGCTGGTATGAGATGCCGTGACTGTGTCTCTGTGGATCATAAGAAAGCATGCAGAAAAAAAACAACTTCTTTTTTTTGAAGCTGAAATTAAAAAGCTTTCAACAGAGGAAAAAGGAATGCAGGCTTTCCAAAGCAGACAGAAAACTATTTGTCAGGGATCATTTAGGTCATGTGTGGTTTTCAGTGCTGGGGGCCAGACTCCTGGTTTGGGGCAACTTCTGAAGTTCTCTCCAGACTTGTGTTTCCGTGAGCACGAGCTGTGAGAATACATGGCTTTGGGAGATTTGGCTGCAGATGGTTATGAGATCTAAACGTGAACCACAGTTTTATATACATTTTTTAGTTCCTCTCCTTTTCTCTTTGTAGTAGCAAAACTAATAAAAGTGGCGGTACGCTGATGGCTGAAGACATTTGCTGAACCAAACCTTAAAAGCAGCAGTTATTACAGTTGCTTCCTTTTCCCATCTTTACCAAAATGACTGTATCAGTATTCTGCTGTTTACACCATCAAATGTTATTTACTCTTGGAAGAGAAATCCTGATAACATTAAATCCACAAAATATAATTGGCTGAGTGTCCCAGCACAATCCATATGAGCAATTAGATTTGCCTGGTTTTAAAAAGCCTTTTTTTTTTTTTTTTTTCAAATGTTTGCTCTCATAGCCTGCCCTGTCTGTTTTCTTTTTGATTCTGTTTCAAACCCTGCGGCACAATTAATACTGAATCTGTCTCTTTCTTCCTGTTTTGTTTTTTTTTTATTTCAGCTTCCAGATGCTGTATGCAGATTGCTATATGACCCGTGAGGAGTTCTGGGATATGTTTGATGGCTCGTTATACCACAAGCTGAGGGAGCAAATGAATTGCAAGGATGCCTTTCCAGAAGTGTATGACAAAATCTGCAAAGCTGCCAGGCACTGAGCCTGAACGACCTAATTAAGCAATCAGGGAAAGATGAATTTACCTATAGCTAGTCAGTCTATCCTTTTTAAAGAAAAGCTTTATTGCCTCCAAATAAGCTCATTCGTGTTGACGTTTAAAGATATGAATTCATGCTTTATAAACTTATGTTTAGTATTTCTTAGGATGCTTTAAAACCATTTTTCCAAACTCGAAGTGATTGTTTTTCAAAGTGCTAGCCTCTGTATCTTGGATCTAATGTAGTAACATGGGTGAATTCACCTAGCTCCAAACACGAGAAAAATAACTGGAAAATATGACACCGAAGCAACACCGGCTATACGCTATAGCTGTATTAAAAATTACTTTTGAAAGTGGTAAGGAGGTGACAGAAATAGGTGCCAAAGCTGAATGAATTGTCGAATTAATCATGATGTTGAAAACATTTGCCTCCAGCCAGTGACCTGTAGGACAGCTTGGTGACAGTACCGCGACCTGGCTGTGCCGCGCCGCGTGATGCTGCGTGGTACGGGGTTGTTTGGGCTATCCCGTGCTGCAGTCCCAGTTCAACTCCCCAGCAGCTGGTTCGGTTCCAAAACTGAGCGTTGAGGTGTGAAGCAAATGCTTTTTACTTGTGCCTGTCAGGTTTGTGCTGATTTTGATTATAAAATGTAAGTGGATGTAGGGTTACTTCTTTAATGATTGATAGCGTATTGTTTTTTTGCCTCAAACTGTCGTTGTTCTGGCTTTGTACAGCTGAAAAAATGCTGCTATTTCAGATAGGCAGGTATTAATTTCAGTTTTTTACTTGTTGTGGGTCAGTTTATTTGGATTTTTTTGGTTTTGCCTTTTGTTGGTTGTTTTTTGGGTTTGTTTTTTTTTGCTTTTGCTTAATTTTAGTGCCTTATAAATACTCAGTTGGAGGAGGACATGGGTCACTGGAGACCATTCTGTCCTGTCCGGCAGGACAAGGAAGTGTGTCCTCACAATTTAAGGCTTTATTTTCACAAGGTTTGTTAGAGCAAGTGGCTGTGGGTAAGAAGAAATCTTGCTGCGGAAGCTCGGTATACACAGGCATTGGTTCTGACTCGGAGAACGTTTTTGCTTTGAATTTTAGCTAGATTAGATTGATAGGCTTTGTAAAAGGACTGTTTCGGTCACCTGGGGAGGAAATCAATAGCAAGTGCTGCTGGATTTCCCCTTTTGATGCATGCTGGTGAAAACAGCGTAGACGTGCACTTCACGCAGCCAGGTGCAGAGGCGTGGGAGTGCTCTGACTCCACAGCTGGAAGCATGGTGCCAAACTCAGCCCGTGTCTTGTCCAAGCAGAATGTCAATTTGTTATCCTAAACCCTGCTGAGCTCCAGGGAGTAATTTTCTCGAGGGTGGCACAGAGGGCAACGTGGAGACCTCGTAAAATGGTTTGCAGCGGGAAACTTTGTTATTTTTATTTGAGTGCTAAACCAATGATTTTATTTATTGATAGATGGATGTCTATGGTCCAGATGAAACCAATGATAAAGCAGTGACAAGATTAAGCTTGGCCTGTTACTCAGTGATGCATGCTGGGCAAATTCCCTGCGATTAAGGTACCCCTGAAAGCTCTGCCGGGGCAGGGAGCAGCCTGCCAAGGGGAGACACAGCCAGCGCAGTGCCCGCGGTGCTGGCCAGGCAGAAGGCAGAGCTGTGTCAGTGATCCTGGAGCATCCACTGCACCGCTCCAGGCTTCGGGGTACCTGGGAAGGCAAACGCTGATCCTCAGACTTGTGATCTTCGCTTCCCATCCCAGTGAGGGAATGGCACAGGAGCAGCTTCCTTGTTCCTGTGCGAAGCTAGGATTTAGCCCAGTGCTTGTAAGATGATCTGTGCAGAGCAAGAATTGGTTTGGTCAGTTTTTAAAGGGCAACATTAAAGCAGCTAGAGAATATGCAAATACTTCTACTTAAGCTGTGTTTCTCTCACTTACGTACTGATGACCTTTAGGTATGCACTGTACTTGTTTTTTCATTCCTTTATTTATTGGCAAACTTGGTATGGTGTGATTTGGTACTGCAGCTGTACCAGTCCCACACATGCACATGCATAATTGCTGCTGGTCTTGATTTTTGGCTGTAAAAGCTGTTTAAAATAAAAATATAGCCCGTGTACTGTCCAAGGTGGTGTCTCTTAATGAATTACAACTTTCTTTTTAACAGCTTTGTTTATTCTTTCTTGGGCTTGTTGTATTGCGACAAGTGCTCAGCAATTACAGAGAAAAGCTGCTGTCTTGGTCAGAGAGCAGAGGTGTTGCGAGGCTGTTGGATGAGCAGCCTAACGCTGCAAACAGCTTTGGAGGGATGTGGAAGACCCCTTACCTCTGCCCCAAGACACGCCTTATAGCTGAGCCTTAACCCTTCACTTTTGTCCCATTAGCTTTAAATGCTTCTTAAGAGCCTCATGATGCTGTTTTTCCCCCCCTTGCCTCACCCTTTCCCTCTGCCTTCATGGCACAGGAGAATAAAACTATATTTTGGATTCAGCTGTCCACGTCAGGCACTGTAGCACCTAACTCATTCCTCTATTTAAACTGGTCCCTAGTTTGAATGACCGGCCACAGAGGTGAGGATGAAGACACAGTGCCCTCTTCAGCCTGAGTTTATGTCCACATCTTCTCTGTTTCCTTGAGAAACGCCTTTACAGCAGCTCTGCAAGCATGGAGGTATTCCTGCCCTGCTACACCTTGCTCACAGCTCTCACATCTTCTTGCAGTGCTCTTTCCAGGCAGAAGTTCCTGTGCTTTCTCCTGAAAATCCAGGCTGCCAAATGTCTGAATTCCCCTGAAACGTCAATCTAGGTGCTAAAGTCCTATGTTCCTTTGACCAAATAAATTTTTAGCCCTGACTTCTGCTGCGTTTCGCAATCCTGTATTTTTCTACCCCAGCAGGATTTCTATAGCCTGTACTCACCCACATCACTGCCCAGGCATTTCCCTTCGGAGGCCTCCTTTTTCCTTTGCTTGCCTTTCTATTACAATAATCACTATTTCTTTAAATTCCTATAGTTTTACCTGTGTTCAATTATCTCTCCCACCAAAGGGTAATTGCAGATTAATTAGCATATTTAACCAGCCACAACTACCATGTAATTACACCTAAATTTAATTATTCCAGTCTGGTGTGAGACTTTGTAAAGGTTAACTCCAAGTGAACCAGCGTGCTCCTGGTATATTTTTATGGCCACCCTTTGTTACAACCAACACAACCTTCTGTTCCTCTCACTTTGTTCATCACCTCCAGGTCTTAATACCCTGCAAAAGTTGGAATGATTGCACTGACTTCCCCCTAATGCCCTCCAGCTGCTGATAAGCAGTTGAGTTGTTAATTCAAGTGGAGCTGTGTGTTACAGCTCCACTGAGGGAGAAGGAAATGCTCCATACTGAATGAGCTGTGAGTGCTACTAAACTTTCCTTTCATTGACTTACACTGACATCCTCTTCTCAACTGCGTCAAGTTGAAAATAAAAAAAAAATAAAAAGAATTAATCAACAGGCAAGTTAGAGTGATGATGGTCTAGAGTGTTTTATTACAGCAGCACAAGACTCGAGTTGTTTCCTACCTCCTGTTGCAAGTATTTTCATCTACACCGTCCCATCTACTGGCGTGTCTGATTTATTTACTGATCAGGGCTTCCCAGCGCCACCTTACATGTGGAAAACAGCAGTGGTTTCTTCACAAATGTCCGGACAGCGTGGAGCAGAAATCAAATCTCCAGTTGTTTTTCACAACAGGCCTGAGCCGCTCACTGCGAAAAGAGGATGTGATTCAGTGGACTCCAATTATTGGCTGGATTAATCTCATTAGTCTTAATGAGCGTGGAGGTGAACAGAGCTCGTGAAGGCCTGCCTATTCCCTTGAAGGTACAGCTGTAGCTTGAAAAGTGATTTTGGAGCTAGCGCTGTTTGATCATAGAGCAATTCGGAGCATTTGAACATCCTGCTCGCTGTTCAGATTCTTTTTTTTATTATTATTATTCCTAACGGAACTGCAAACTTAACAAAGCTGGGCAATACTGAAAGCTGGATTTCATTGTGCCTCCTTCATCACAGGATAGCTAGCGGAGCTGCCCCACTGAAAGCGAAGTCATATTCAGCTGAGGCACGTTCCTAACTACTCTCTGGAGATCAAGACAGCCTTTGCGGAGCCGCAGCCCCCAGTGCCACCGCAGCAGTTTGCTAATCTTGGCCACAAGCAAAGGTGAAAGCGGAGGGCTGTCCCGAGCGCCCTCATTAGCACGGTCCCTAACTGCCTCACGGGGCTTCTCACCCTGGTGATTTCAAAGCCCTTTGTGATGGAGCTGAGCCTTGATATCTTCCTTCTTCAAATGGGTAAACCAAGGCACAGGCTGAGAGCACGGTTTTTGTTCAAGACCATTGATCAACCTGTGCTGGAGATGAACCGAGGAAGCCTGGCCACCCATCCCCTGCCCAGTTCCTTCCCAGGCCGCCTCCTCTAATGGGGACAGAAATTTTATCTGTACCTCCACGGCATATAACTTGCATTTCACGAGGTGGAAGATCAGCCACCGTAGCATCCTGGAAGTGCCTGGGTAGCCAGTACTTCTTTAACCTCCCCCTGCCGTTGCATGCCCAGGAAGCACTGAGGTCTCCTCATTTTTTCACAGACATTAACGTGCTCGTTCACAGAGCAAACCTGCAGTGGGGCCAGCAAGTGTTCCTTCATCTCCACAGCCATCCCTGCTGCTATTTAGCCTCTCACATCGGTTGTAAAGCATCAGCAACCTGTCCTTGGCCTCAGGAGTTGCTCTAGCTGAATGCTTTTCCTGCAGGCTGGTGTGAAAGCACCTACAGCCCCCGTTGTGTCAGACTTACAGCAGGTAGGCGTCCTGCTTCGGGTTGCTGAGGTACCGCTGAGCGTCGTGCAGGTACAGGGACTGGTACCTGAGCTGCTGAGGGCAGCGCTCACCCCTGGTGACATCGTAGCGGCCAACTCCTACGGTGTTCTGGAAGCAGAAGGTCACACACGTGGTTTCCCATCCTTGCAGGGGCACAACCAGGCGGTGACTTTCTGATTAGCTCCACTGGCTGAAGCATGCTGCCCAGTTGCCTACTGCTAGCGATAGCCACGGGCTGCTTTATCACAGCCTGGCCACTGCAGGGTAATGTGTCAGGTTCCCCCGCAATTACGAAGGTGCCTTGACCTCTTGCAAATCGCCTGCTCCCCACGCAGCTGCACAAAGGAGAGAGAGAGCCGCGTGGAAGTCCGCTCCTCGTCCCTAGCCAAGGTGGGCTGTTTGAGAGCAAAGCTTCCCTTGCTGGCTTTGAGCCCTTCAGGCTTTGTTCTGGCTCTCCGTGGGGAAGCTGCATGGCTGAATACAGCTCTGGGAACAGGTACTAAGGGCTCTTCGATGTGCTAGAGGGAAAGCTGGCTTTTAAGTAGCAGAGCACAACTTTCTGGGAGGATACAAGGAGCTCCTGGCACCTAAAAGGACTCAGAGCAGCCTGAGGGCAGCACAAGCTGTGCTGCAGGAGCAGGAGCACAAGTTTCTGTTGACCTGGCAGGAGTTTGGGCCGTGTGCTTTTATTCACCATTTATCCTTCAGCAACACGTGCTGGGCATGAAGGGCACCCGGAGAAGGACTCATCTCCCGTGTGGTGACATCGTGTGGTGGCATCTGGCTCCCACATCCCTGTCGTGCTGCCTTCCCTGCTCACTCACCCCGTTCCCTGCTCACCCCATTCCCTGCTCACTCACCTCGTTCCCATTGAAGAGGCGGTCGGATTTTCTGTCAAACCTCTTGGCAGACGACCAGAACGGGGGCTGGTTGAAGTCTGCGGATCCCTCAAAGGGTTTGGGATCGTATGAGCCAGGCCCCGCCGCATACTGCACAAAAGGAGACCTCTGATGCTTCGTCCTGCGTGCAGAAAGCTGCACGGCTGCCCCAGGGCCCCGGCACCCCCAGGCGGGCTCGGTGGCTCTGTCGGGACAGGCAGACCCCATGGGGACGGGGTGGGGACACCCCGCTCCCACTGACCGCATCCCTCGGGCACTGGCTGAGCGTGGCCCAGAAGATCCTCTCCGAGGGGCAGCCCGGGTTCCTCGGCAGGGTGCTGAAGCAGCCTTTCTTCTTGTTTTCTTTTGACACCAGCTCGTCCAGGAAACTCTTGGCAGTGCCAGCGCCCAGCTCGGTGCCTTTCCTCTGCCGGGGCAAGGGAGCAGCGTGAGGGGCTCGGCTGCTGGTGGTCTCTGCAGCCATCCCGTGAGAGCTGAGCCTTGCCCCTGCTCGTGGGCACAATCCTGCTCCCCTGCCCTCTGCCTGCAGCCCACTTGTTCCCCAAACAAGAGCAACACTCAAATAGGGTCTGGCATAAAGCAGCTCTCCACCATGCTCCAATCCATTTATGGGGGCAGTGCCACCGCTTGCTGATAAACCCCACCCAGGCGTCTTGTCCCGGGGCTACGCACCTCCCAGTCGTGCCGCCGGCTGCCGCTGGGCTTCGTCTTGTCCCCCGAAACCTGGGGGGGGACACGGCCGGCCGCCCGCCGCAGCCCCTCCTCGATGCTGCTGGGCAGGGAGTAGGTGCCGGGCCCCAGGCCACTGCCCTGCAGGCACAGCGGGGAAGGCAACGGGGCTACGGTCAGCAGAAGGATGGGGTCACCCCAGAGATGTGTCCCCAGGGTGAGGGGCAGCACGTGCCATGGCTGCTGGGAGGACACATTTCTCCGTCCTGCTGTCCATCAGCCCACGTGTGCCGGCGGAGCGTTTGTCCCTCTCGTCCAGCGGGGTGTAGGGGTTCCCCCGGGGGCCGTAGGTGCCGGGGCCGGGGAAGCAGTCCTGTGGGAGAGAGGGGACGGCGTGGGCAGCCCCCAAGCAGCCCTAAAAGGGGGAAGGATGCCCGCAGTGATGCCAGCAGCTCCCGAGGCAGGCTGAGATGTACCCGCCGGCCAGCCCTGAACCTCGGCTCCCTTGTGTCGCAGATGCCCCGGAGGCTGGAGGGCCGCGTCTCCTGCAGGGAGCCCCTGATGTTGTACGTCCCCGGGCCCAGCCTCGCCTCCTGCAAGAGGAAGAAGGACGGGGTGAGGATGAGCTGGGTGCTCCCAGCAGCGCTGCCTGCGTCACTCGGTCCCCAGGAAACGTGCACCGAGGGTGGATCGACCCCAGCTCTTACCTGGAGCTTGCGTTTCTTCTTCATCACCTTGAAGTGGAAATGGGGCAGCTGGATTGTCCGTGAGCCCGGCTCTGCTCCGGCCCAGCAGGAGGCTGGCACTCTGCCCTGCAAGGCAGAGCCGGAGCATCACAGTGTGTATATTGCTGCCCCATGTCCCGCTGCTCATCCCGGCCCTGTCGCTCATCCCAATGTAATGCACCAAGAAAGGGGGTTGCTTTTGGGTGGCTGGACTTCACAGAGAGCCTGCATGTGGCCTGGAACGTGGCTCCCAGGGAAAGCTGGGCTTTGCTGTGGATCCTCACTACCCGTGGACCACAGGAGCAGCTGTTCTGCAGAACTGCACGCCCCCGAGCCCGGGGTGTGAGCAGCTTGCATCCACATCGACACCCCAGGGTGCTCCCGAGCCCGAGCTGGGTGTCCCCAGCTGCTGTGTGCAAAACGGTCTCAGCCGATTTGGGAGCTGCACCGCTAATTCTGGCTCTCCCCCCATGTACCCACAGCCTCACCTGGCTGCCCATGTCTCACGCAGGTGGCTCTGCGGTGGCAGCCCACGCCGTGGCAGCCCTCACCATGGTACCCACGTTCTGTGGGGCCAAGCCGAGCACCCTGGCTGGAATGGGGGCTGCAGCCTGGCAGCCCAGAGCCCCCCACCCTGCCTGTAGCAGGTCCCTCGAGCCCTCTGGGGTGATTTAATTACCGTGTTTGTACCAGTGTGGTTTATTTTCAACGTGTCATCTGCTCAGGAGGAGCTGTCTGAGAGCTCACAGGGGTTGCTCAGCAGAGCCTGCACCTTGGGTGGCTGCCAGGGGGCAGGGGACGTGTGGTGCTGTTATATCCCACAGGAACTTCCCAAAAGGTGGCT
Source organism: Anas acuta (assembly GCF_963932015.1). NCBI lineage: Eukaryota > Metazoa > Chordata > Aves > Anseriformes > Anatidae > Anas > Anas acuta. Next base: position 5,382,214 of record NC_088986.1, read on the forward strand.
TTAGGGCAAGCCCTGTGATTACTGCCTTACTGGGCATAAAAACATCATCCTGGAGCTGTGTGATTACAGTAATGTCACTGGAGGGAATGGAAGCTCTCAGGAAATTTACCTCATGAGATGTGCAAGGCAGCGCTGTGGGCTCGCAGACCCTCCAAGCTGTGTAAGACCATGCCCAGGGTCAGCCGGGATGCTGAACCCCAGGCCCAAACTGCAAATCCTCCACAGAACAGAGAGAGGTTTGGCTGCTGAATGACTTCATCTCTCACCTGCCCTGATGGCAAGGAAAGAAACATTTTCCACCACCCAGTGAGGATCCAGGGCTGTGGCTTCTCCAAGACCAACCTCCCACCCTGCTTTGGCACGGTCCTGTAGCCAGAGTGGCTGGGCCAGGGCTGATACCATTATTCACTCCCCACCCAGCACAGCAGGAAAAAATAGACCACAGCCAGGTTTTCAGGCACAAAGCCCCAAGCTTAGCTCCTCATCCAGTGCTGCCTGCTGGTTTAATAAGAGATATCAGCTTTCCCTGCAGACCATGCCTCCTGTATAGCCTCAAACCCTCGCAGTTAAAACACCGCCCCGGCAAATCAATCCAAGATGGTTTTGTCTCTTTGATCAGCGCAGCAGGCAGTAAGTCACTGAAGGAAAAGCGCTTTGTTTCCACGGCTGGAAGAAGCGATAGAAACAATGAAGGACAACTCTCCGGCCCTGAACCGCCTGGTGAAAACCTTCCACTTGCGGAGCAAGCAGGAGGTGGCCATGGGGATATCCACTGTGGCACCAGGCATCCTGCAGGACCTGCAGCTCAGCCGCTGCATGTCTCCCCAACAGCGTTTCCATTGCTCACTTGATTGTGGTGAGAAACACGTAGGAAGAAGTAATTATCTGGCAAAACCAGTGGAGGCGGTTTGGGAGTGAAGTTGTTATTTGGGAGCCAGGAAACCACAGCCAGATCCTGGCTCAGGCACCGAGCTGCTGAGAGACCTGTCCCTCTGGGCAGTGCCTTACAGGATGCTGAGGCCTCTTGCAGGGATGTCTCAAGCATTTAGTGGCTTCAGTGCTCCTAAATCACTCAGGAGCATTAAAAACAGCCCCTTTAATCCCTTATTTTTCCCATTTCCACATGGCTATAAATGGCAGTGCACCTCAGTGTGTATTCCGTGTTATAGAAGAATCACGAAGATTCCCTCAAATCCCATTTCTAAATAAAACAAGGGTTCACACTCACTTCCTTATATTTTAAAATGATAATTTAATTCCTCATAAAACGCGGGTCAGTGAAGTGAAATCTCCACCCTTAGCGGAGCACTTTTATATGTGCTTACAACTGCTCTTCAGCGATTTTTTTTTAATTTCCACTGAGCTCCAGCTCCAGGCGGGAGGCTGAGAAGCGCAGCAAGGCGGCGGTCACCGGGCACAGGGGAATGTCCCCCCAGCTCCCCTCAGCGCCCCGCGGCCTCCACACGGCAGACGGCGCCCTCATTGCCTCTCCCTCCCCGTCCCCGCCATGACGGAGCCTCCCCCACGGCCGTTCCCGCCTCCAGCCGCCATTTTGTGGGCTGCGCCCGCCGCCCCCTGCCCGCTCCCCTCAGGGCCGGCCGCCGCCATGTCGGGCGGGCTCCGCGGCTGGCGAGCGGCGGCCGGCCCCTTGCTGCAAGCCTCCGGGGCCTCTCCCGGAGCCAGGCGGCGGCGCCTGCTGCTGTCCGAGCTCTTCCAGCCCTTGAACCTGCAGGGCGAGGGGAGCGAGGCGGGGTGGGAGGCGGGCAGCCGCAGCCACAGGCTGATGGTGCAAGGGGGGCTCATCCACCCCGGCAGCACCGGCTGCTACTGCTACCTGCCGCCCGCCGTCCGCGCCATGGACAAGCTCGTCCGCCTCATCGATGAGGCGATGGAGGCGGTGGGAGGGCAGAAGGTGAACATGCCCTGCCTGAGCTCGGCGGAGCTGTGGCGAGCCAGCGGGCGCTGGGAGAACATGGGGCCGGAGCTGTTCCGCCTGGCTGACAGGCACGGCAAGGAGTATTGCCTGGGGCCCACGCACGAAGAGGCGGTCACGGAGCTGGTGGCGGCGCAGAGCGGGCTGTCCTACAAGCAGCTGCCGCTGCGCCTCTACCAGGTGACGAGGAAGTTTCGGGACGAGCCCAAGCCCCGCTTCGGCTTGCTGCGCAGCCGGGAGTTCTACATGAAGGACATGTACACCTTTGACACCTCCGAGGAGGAGGCTCGGCACACCTACGAGCTGCTGTGCGGCGCCTACCGCAGCCTCTTCGAGCGCCTGGGCTTGCCCTGTGTCCAGGTGCGGGCGGCCACGGGCAGCATCGGGGGCACCACGTCCCACGAGTTCCAGCTGCCGGCGGACATCGGCGAGGACCGGCTGGTGCTGTGCCCCCACGGACACTTCGCAGCCAATGTGGAGATGGTCAGCGGGGAGCAGGCTGCGTGCCCCACGTGTGGGGAAAAACTCACCCAGACGAGAGGGATCGAAGTGGGGCACACGTTTTATCTGGGTACCAAGTACTCGGCTGTCTACAACGCCGTGTACTACTCCCCCGACAACAAGCCCCACCTGGCAGAAATGGGGTGCTACGGGCTGGGCGTCACGCGCATCCTGGCGGCCTCCATCGAGGTGCTGTCGACGGAGGACAGCATCCGTTGGCCGAGCCTCATCGCGCCCTACCAGGTGTGCTTCATCCCCCCCAAGAAAGGCAGCAAGGAGGAGCAGGGAGCCGCACTGCTGGAGGGCATCTACGATGACTTCGTTGAGGCCCATCCGCACCTCGCGGGTGACGTGGTGCTGGATGACAGGACGCAGATGACAATTGGCAAAAGGCTGAAAGATGCCAAAAAGCTGGGGTACCCCTACGTGGTCATAGCTGGGAAGAGGGCTTGCGAGGACCCTCCGGTCTTTGAGGTTTGGGATCAAAACTCTGGTGAGGTTTTGTACCTCACCAAGGAAGGTGTCATTGAGTTACTGAGTAAAGTGCAAGTCCCTTAAAATCCCCGTCTGCTAATCTCTCATTTTTGCTGCACTGAGTAGGCCTGAGCAGTTCCTTTTTAAGGAGTTGCTGCCTGTTAGCGATGGCTCTGGGAGAGCAGAGCCATACCCAGTTCACATCTGAGCCACCCACAGCACCTTGCAGCAGCACCAGGAGGTGGGGTGAGCTGGGCCAGCCCACACAAGCCCCAGTAGACGCTGCAACATGGGGATATGAGAAGCCTTTCCTTCACCCTTTTCGGGTACTGAATTCTTAAGACGAAGGGTTTTCAGAGGGAGAGAAAGGAAAGTGCCTTTCCCTGGCTTGCATGTTGTCTTTGGAGACACCCAAGTTCTGTGAATGTGGAGTTTAATTTGCACATAAAGCAAAAGGGTGAGCTGGAGAGCCTTTTTTCAGTTTGAAAATGCCTTAGTGCTAGGAATCTGCAGGGAAAAAAAGGCGATGAATGCTGTCAGGCACCCACACCCAGCCTGCAAGTCAGTTCAGCTGGTGAGATGTGGATCCACTAGGCTGGGGCAGTGATGGAGTGGTTGTGGTGGCTGCTGGCTTCATGGGCTGGGCCCTTTTCTATCTACCCAGCCAAGCATTCCTTTCTGGCCCTGCTACATGTCACGGCAGCATCTTCTGCTCATTACCAGTCCCACAAAGTGCCCTGGTGTCCCCACGGGGTGTGCTGTCCCACACGTTCATGGCTGGGCTCTACCAGCTCCAACAAGCAAAGGATGTGGCAGTAGCCCCAAAGGTAGGGACAGCGAGATCCTTCCCAGCCTTGTTCCTGCAAGCATTTGACAGTGCTGAACACTGAGCATGCACCCATCCCTGTCACACTGCTGACATCTCCCCATGAACCCTTATGTGACCGCTGTCCAGCCCTGGACAGGGAGATCTTTGGGGAGAATTGCCTCGCCCCATGCTGCAGCTTCTGGACCTGCTGCATCTAGAGATACCAGCAACAACAGGGCCACTGCCGTGTAGGACTTCACAGCAGAGCCACTGCTCTACTTGTGTTCTCAGGTCATGTAATCCTTCCCCCTCATCTGAGGCAGGATCATTGCCCTCAAGACCTGCCTTGCACTGCAGTTACAATCAGGTGCAAAAGCAGCGTAAGGTCACAGCAACAGCCTTATTTGTTGAGGTAAATTTATCAACTCAGCAAAACATGTGATTTAGAAGGGTGTGAGCTTTGGCTCTTTTCCTGGCAGATCACCTGCTGGACAGAGGAGTGTGGGGAAGCTGGGGGGCTCTCACTGACACCAGAGAAATTCCAGCAAATGTGTGCAGAGGAAATTGCAAACATGCGAGTGTTTTCCTTCTGCAGGTCGCGTGCTATTTGGAAGGTGGGGTAGTGCTTCCACAGACAAGCACGTTGCCAATGTGGAAACGGAGCCCCCTCTTCCCCCAGGATAGTTTGCAGCACAGCCTGAACGAGGATCTTGGAGCCCTGTGTGTTACTCTTGTGCTTTCCTTCCTCAGGTGCAGGTGTAGCGGTGTATGCACGTTGCACGACCAGGTCCAAATTTCCAAACAGGTTTGCCCAATTTCTGCACCTGGCTCAAGGAGCCAAGTTCCAGAGGGACTGCACACAGCAGCCCTGCTTGCTCCTGCTTGTGACTCCAGAAACTCTTGGGTGCATTTTCTCTGTATATATTTATCTCAGGACTGATAACCACTGCAGAACAGCTGCAAAAGGTGAAGCCAGCTCATTCCCCTGCCTCAGAAAAGCTGCTTTGGTCCCTCCCGAGGGTCCAGCGATGCTCTGGTTTCCCTGAGCTGCTCCCACCACCTGGACAGACCCAAAGCAGACCCTGCGCTACCATCACAGAGCTAAAAGCAGGGCAAGGCATAACCGAGACCCTTCCACACCACCGGGACGGGCTTTTTGGGGCTGTACAAAGAAACAGAGCAGGGTTTGAGGGACTCCCCCAGTACCCCCTCAGGCGCCGGGCGGGCAAAATGGCGGCGGGGGGGGGTGTAGGAGAGGGCGGGCTGAGGCGGCGCCGCGCTGAGGCGCTGGGGCCGGGCCGTGAGGAGCGGGGCGGGCTCGGCAGCACCATGGCGGAGCCTGAGGAGAGCGGCGAGGCTCGGAGGTACCGGGGCGGCTTCAACCCGGACACCTGGGAGCAGGTGAGGCGGTGTGGGGGAGCTGGGGGAGCGCAGCAGCGAGATGGCGGCGCGGGCTGAGGCGCGGTGTGTGCCCGCAGGAGCTGGAGGCCATCCCCATGTTCATGAAGCGGTGCCCGGCCGAGATCGACGCGGCGCGGCAGCCCGACCTGGCCTGCCTGCAGTCCCTGCTGTTCGACGAGGAGCAGGAGCCCGCAGGTTTGGGGCTGGGGAGGTCGGCGGGGGTCGCCCCTCAGCGCTGGGGGTGCCCCCGGGGGCGGCGGGGCAGCGCGGTCCCCTCTGAGGCAGCTGCCCCCGGTGCCGCCCTGCAGAGCTGGCCAAGATGTACAAAAACGAAGGCAACGAGTACTTCAGGGAGAAGGACTACGGCAGGGCCGTCGTGTCCTACAGCGAGGGGCTGAAGAAGAAGTGCGAGGACGCGGAGCTCAACGCCGTGCTGCACACCAACAGGGGGGCCGCGCACTTCCACCTGGGTGAGGGGTCCGGAGCTGCTTTCCCGCTGTGCTTTCCTGTTTTAAATCTCCTTTTCTTGCGATACAACATGATAAATACCTTATTTGTGGTAAAAAGATGTCTGGAACCCTGAAAACCTGGCTCATGCTGGAGCCCAGCTGTGTGCAGGGCCTGCACTGCTCGCAAGCATCTCCTGAAGCAACAAATTCTGCCACTCACTGTGTCCTAAATCTACCACCCAACACTACTGCTACAGCAAAGAGGCTGTTCTTGGCCTTTTAATGCTTTTGCATGTTGCAGTTGGCAGATTATCTCTTCAGTCGCATGGCTTATCTTTCACCTGTCTGATTCCTGTCCTTGCACTTCTTGCTCTAGGTTTGCTCCTTCTTCCCCCTCTTGTCTCCTGGTGAGTGTAGAAATGGTGAACTACAGTCCCCACACAAACTATTTTGTTGCTTAGGGATTTTGCTGCTTGGATTTGAAGTGTAAATCCAAGTTTCTAAGCAGTTTTGCTTCGTTTATAGGTAACTACCGTTCTGCCCTCAATGATGCGATCCAAGCAAAAAAGCTGAAGCCCACCCACCTCAAAGCAATCATAAGAGGTAAGTGTTAAAGCCTGTGTTACTGCAGGGAGTGCAAGGAACATCCCCTCAAAACAGCTTTAAATAGGTTGTGTTTACTTGTTAGCCTCTTGTAGTTACAAACCTCAGAGTGGAATTTTGTTGCCTTTTTCACTGCCTGTTTCTGTGGTTTAAGTAACTGTTTATAAACCTTAAATTGCTATGAGTGTGCATCTTTCCTTCAGGACTGCATTCATTTCAGAAAAGTAAAACTGTTACTGTACTGGATCTCTTCTCTTGTTCTGCTGTTGCCGTTTCTATCCAGTACATAGCTTTGTGTTTTGTATTGGATTTTCAGTCAAAGTGCTATCTTTTTGCTCTTCAGTTTCCCTATTTGTAAAAGAGGCATTCACTGAACCATTTTCTATAGAAGATAGCATAACTTTTGCTGCTTTCCACAATACTTGCTTTTAGTGCAGGGTTGGGTTTTTTCATTATTTCTCATTCTGTGTAAATTACTGCTTTATTTTTCCTTTTGAAACATACTGAAATGTTAATTGTAATGACGAAATTTTGCTCGTAACAGACACTGCTCGCATCCTTCACAGACTTGTGACTAGACTAGCGAGTGGTGCTAGAGCTGCTAAAATGTTTTAGATTTTCTTCTCGGCTCACCACACCTGCTGGAAGTCTGTGATTGAACATGACCCCGCAAAACAATAGCATGTGTTGCTGTACATGCCTTTGGAAGGCGCTAGGCCTAAAGCTGTTTTTATAACCACCATGTTGTGTACTAGTCATATACTGACTCCAATGCCAGACACTTAAAGTTTTAATCCTTCCAGGAGCTCTCTGTCACATGGAGCTAAAGAATTTCTCTGAAGCAATAGCATGGTGTGAGGAGGGCTTGCGAATAGACTCAAAAGAGAAAAAGCTTGTGGAAATGAGAGCTAAAGCTGACAAATTAAAGGTACGTATTACGGGAGTCTAGCATCTACTGTGTTTATTTCAGGATTGGTTCTGCCTGCTTTGCATCTAGAAACTCTTTAGCCAGAGAGTAATCTGTACAAGTTTCTCTGCAGTGTAATTTCTCCCCAAAGCAGAACTGAGAGGTGGTTCTGCACAGCATGTGGTGTTGAGATGTGGAGGGAAAAGAGCTGGAGCCCTTCTGGAGATCCAGGCTGATTTCTCTGCTCAGCAGCAGAGTGATGATGGGCAGTAAGGCAGTGACTTGCTGTGTTTGAACATGGTGCAATCTTCTCTTATACACAGCGAGCTGCGGAGCGGGACGCGAGGAAAGCAAAGGTGATAGAGAAGAAAGAACAAGGTCAAAAGGAAACTTTGCTCGCAGCAATAAAGGTGGGTCAGTGAGGGGATTTGTGTATTGTTTTTTTTTTTTTCCTCTTGTTTGTCTCTAAGGATTTGTTTTCCTATGCAGATTTAAGGGCTAGCACCAAAAATACTGGGAGACAGCCCTGATTCTCCATATGTGCTTGGTTCTAGCCCCAGCTCCCAGGGCTGTTTCCATATTTTAGGTAACAACTAATGCACAGTACAAACCTGGTGTTAGGAGATGGACCAAGCATCCAAGAGGAGCACTCAGGAGCTGCTGCATGTTATTGCACCCTGAAGTTATGCTTGCTAGGTCCCAAAGAACAGAACTTCAGCTGCATCCCTTTCCCCATGTTTTCCCAGGCCTTTTTTTCTCAGCATGCTAGCTCCTCTGGATTCCCACCTCTCATCACTCATTTTATGAGCTGTCTGGGTGCCTGGCTGAGGTTCTGGAATCTGTAGGGAAGAGCAGTCACCCAAGTCTCGTACTGTAGGAAGGTTTTTGGTGGAATGCTTAAGAGCAGATTCATTAACAAGAGTGACACAATTTGTCCTTTTACTGCTGATTTTTCTGATCTTATCTCCACACGTACACTTCATTTTATTTTATTTTTTTTAATCTCCTTCCTCCCCGCTAGGAAAGAAATATCAAGCTGGTTTTTGAACCCTCAAATGAAGAAGAAGACATATCAGATGGTCTGGCTGAGATATCTTTAGATGGGTTCCACTCCGACAATGCTACGGGGGCCAAGGTGCACTTGGATGCTGATGGCAACCTGAACTGGCCTGTCCTCTTTCTGTATCCCGAGCATGAGCAGACAGACTTCATTGAGGCTTTCCACGAGAACTCCAGGTAAACGCACTGTCAGCAGAGTTCTGGCACGAAGGAGAAGTTGAGTAAATATCAACAGCCAGTAAGTGAAACATCAGTGTCATGCCAGTGAAGTAGCTCCAGAGCTTGGATCTCGTAGCTGACCCTGCTTTTGAGCAGGAGGTTGCGCTGGATGACCTCCTGAGAATAATTCAGGTTGGAAGGGATCTGTGACCTACAAATGCTGCTTTAAAATATTTGAGGGCCAAAATCTAGATACTGCTTACGTTTATGGTTCAGAGAAACACATCATACGTGTCTAGCCAGTGCGATTAAAGGGGCCTACTCTGCAAGCCTGGACCAGTGGGCAGCAATATTTGTGACCCATCTGCATGCATGGATTTCAGAGGTTCACCAAGGTGCTGCTCTGAAGCCCTCTAAATACGTGGGTCTTGACGAGAGGATTAAACTAAAAAAAAAATGTAAAATGCCTCCATAAAGGAGCTTCTTGGGATCACTAATGAGCCCTTAGCTTTTCTTAGGGCTAACTGAAGTGCTGTAGACCTCACAGACTATAAGCAAGTGACTGGCTGGGACTTCGAATTCCCTGACATAAACTTCGGTTTCTGGTCTGGCAAATTTAAACAAACTCAGAATTTGTAACATTTTGTTGTAGGGACATATGCATTCTTCAGATCCACTAACAGCATTACAACTTAAAAATACAGTGCAAACAGATTAGTAAAGCTGTAGTTCTTACACAGTATTCTTTTCATGACCAAAAACAGTGAAAATGGGTTCTTGGAACAAGTTCCAGGAGCTGGTGCTTCCAGTTCTCCCGACGTGCCAAAATAAACAAGTGACTGACACATGAGCATATTCTGAGCGCTGATCTGGTGGAGCACGGTGCTGATGGGACCAAGGGAAATGAGTTGTAGATTAAAAAATCACAGAGTTTATTTTCACACCTTTTTTCAGTGTGAAAAGAAAAACTAAAAATAACTTGCTCCTGCACTGCTCAAGTTTGAAACCAGGAGTATGAGTTAAACCAGGGCCTTGGTCTCACGGCAAAAGCAATGAGCTTCAAAGGAAGACGCTATTAAACTTGCAGACATCTAAACTTATTTTCGGTCCACAGACCGATTTGTTAACTTATTTTTCCCATTATTCACATGCCAACTGTACAAATCAAACTGAACACTAAGATAACAAGTACGATTTGTTTTTTTTTAGATTTATTGATCATTTAACAGTGATGTTTGCTGAGTTGCCTCCTTGGGATTTAGAAAGAAAATACCTTCCTGGCAATCTTGAGGTAAGAAACTTGACTTCTATTTGAGTTTGTTTCTTTGGGAGGTTGAGCATCTCTGTATGTATGAAGGCAATGGCACCGTTATCTGTTTACCATCGGGCTATTAGCCTGCTTGTTTTTGTTTTTGTTTTTTTTTTAACTTCGTTGTGGTGAAATTGTTCGATACAAATAGTAAAATACTTAATAACAATAATAATTTCAGATCTAATTGATGGCAGATAAACACCCACCCAGTTAAACCCATCAAGTCAGTGTGGCTTTGTTGTGGCTACAGCAGGTTTGGAGCACTTTTCAGGAGCTGTACCTAGAGAGCTGTTGCTGTTTGTCTCATTTTCCCCTTGCCACGTGCCAGGCGGCAGGGCAGCCGGTAGTGCGGTGGGCAGGCAGGTCCAAAAGGCCAACATCTGTGTACTTTGCCAGATCAGAAACTGGGATTGTAGCTGTGTGCGTGTACGGACAACATAAGGCACGGCCAGCTGTGCTGCTACTGGGCTTGAAACAGAGTAATAGTTTGACTTCTTGTATCCGAAGCCTGTAATAACCCTCCCAAATTTCTTCAGCTCTACTTTGAAGATGAAGAAAGAGCAGAAATGTACGAGCTGAACCCAGACCAGACGTTGCTACAAGCGCTGCAGCACCAAAGGTGAGGCTGTACCTGGAGCACAAAGGCACCAAGCACCAGCTTTCAGCTTTAAGGGCAGTTTTTTCCTCTGATTTACCAGCCCTGACTCGTGGCCATCTCAAAGCGAGGAAGATGTAAGGCACCAGGGCCACATGGCTTTGTGGCTGGCTTTAGTGACTTGCTTTTTGTTTTCTTCTCCCCCCCCCAAAAAAAACGCACAACTCTCTCCAGGGCTGGATAGAGCTGGGAAGGGAGAATTGGGCTACACACAGCAGCGTGGTGACGGTGAACAATGCTCTCACTGTTCATAACGCTGTGCAGGCAGGTCCCCACCCAGCATGCAGCACAGTTTCACTCCCTGGAATTGCCTTTCAAGTGTTGTTTAGAGAAAAGAATTGGCTGTTGGTGGAAAAAAAAATGCTGTAAAGCTTGTGCTGTTAGCCTGCACCGTCTTGTAGCTAGCTGGGGAAGGCCCGCAGCAAGGCAGTAGTTGCTGGGAGAAGCTTTGTGTTATAAAACACTCCTCGGATGTGGGATTGGCTCTGCCAACCAGCCAAAAAGCTCATCAGCCTTCACAGAGCTGGGCAGCAGTCGCCTGCTTTGCTTTGCAGGACCTTTTGCCAGATGCAGGGAAACCCAAGCGCTCCTTTTAATCTTTGCAGGTATTTTGTGAAGGCCGGGACGCCGACAGTTCTGGCGTTTGTGAAGCGTTCTCCTTTCTCCAAGAAGTACTTCACTGGCAGGAAGGTGCATCGGCTGCGACGCTGAGAGTGAAACAAGGAGCCTGGTGCAAGAAACAGTCGGTTCTGTTCTGTCTCAGCCACAGAACGCAAACTTCTGCTTGCACAAAAACACCTCGCACGCTTCAGGGGAGAAATAATCTTGGCACGTGGGGAAACTTCCAGCAAAGAAGCATAGGAGGAGAACGAAGGGCTTACAAGAGGGGATTATTTGTTTAAATAGAAATCCAGCTGGCTTGCAGAAGGTCTCCTCTCTGACAGGCTGCGTGGGGTTCCGAAACAAACCTGAAGCGCTGCCAGACGTTGGCTGCAGCTGAAGCCACAGCAGCTGGGAACGAACTTACCTGTGAAAAATCACGGATTGCCCTGCGAGGCGGGCTGCAGGTGCCAGGGTTTAACAGCAGTGGTCTGGGGTGACAACCTGCCTGCTGCCATGAGCCGAGCGCGGGCAGGCTCCTGCACGGCCGCTCTGAGGATTCAGCAGCAGCTGCTCAGCCCTGCTGCCAGCCCCAGGAAATCAGAGCTCTTTGTCTGCAGCGGTGCCTTGTACTGACTTTTGCTACCTATATGAAAGGGAAATAAAGGTGTCTATTTTAAGCAGCCTGACTCCTGCCTAATCAATGGGGTGATCGTTTTTTCTCCCCGGGTGAAATACTAAAAGCGAACGACAAACGGTAATTCTAGACCCAAACCCAACAGCCTTATCCATCACTGGTAGTGGCAACGTAGCCCTCTGTGCTGCTGTAGGAGCTTCCACTTTAATCAAAATTAATTCTGAATCCCAAATTTCTCTGTCCCAAAGCCGCAGGTTTGGAAACATCACGTTCAGAGGGCACCAACAAGCTCTCCAGCCATAGCAGCTTCTGCTTTGATCATGGAGGACATTTCCCTTTCCAGTTCTGCCTTCGGACAGCTCGAAATCAAGCAAGCAGGTGGGCGTTCTGTTTAGTTATTTCCAAATCGCTGCGCTGTGCGCAAACAGAGCTCCGGCACCTCTGAGGATGGCGAAACTCCGAACCCCAGGGTCACTTTGCAGCAGTGCTCACAGGGTGGAGAGGTGGGTGGCCAGGCGGTAGAGGCTGGCGCCGTTGCAGGCGATGCAGCAGAGGTCGCAGAGGGTGGAGGCGGCGCGGTAGAGGCCGAGCTGCCGGGCCAGCTGCCCGTAACCGGGGTCGGAGGCGCGCAGCTCCCTGCGGGCCCCCCCGGCAAGCAGCCCCATCTCCTGCCCCAGCCCACGGGCACGCTCGATGTGGTGCATCTCCTCCGCGATGTCGCAGCTGGCCTGCCCCAACCACTGCGTGTTCAGCGCGGAGACGGCCACGCAGACGAAGAAGATGATGATCTGCAAGAGGGGAGCAAGGCCCGCGGTGAATTAAACCCACCCTGAAGGCTCGCTGAAAGCTGGATGCTATTTTTTTTTTTTAAATAAGCCACATGTGGAGTTCGTTGCTATTTGCAGAGCGGAATGAAGCTGGGGTTAGGGCTGTGGGGTGCAGCCAGCTGGCCTGTTAGAGCAGGGGGCTGCTACCTGCGTGGTTTCCTCCTCGCTGAGCAGCTCGCTGGGGTGGTGCATGGCAAACAGGGTCAGGTTGAGGAAGGCGCAGGTGGAGCCGATGTGGAAGTAGTAGGGGCTGAGCTCTCTCTGCACCAGGCCGGAGGTGTGGCGGGGGAGGCGGCTGCGCATCACGAGTCCTGCCGAGGGGACAGCAAATGGGTCCCGGGCACGCAGCCACGGCCAGGGGCGTGTGGGGACCGCAGCCTACCTGCCACCAGGGTCACCCAGATCTGCATCCCCCAGGAGGCGGAGAGCAGGAGCAGGTGCAGCAGTTTCACCGCGTTGGAGGGCTCCGTCGTGGTCAGCGTCGGGCCCTGGTTGGGGCCGGGTGTCTCCATGTCAGCCAGGCCACCCCGCTGGGGCTGCAGAACGGGTTTCCGAGCCCCTTTTATCCCCGCTGCGGGCGCTGCGTCAGCACCCAGGCGCTGCCTGCTTTGGGTGGACTTACAGCAAAGTCCGGCCAAAGCCCGCTCTGACCCCTGGCAGCACGCAGAGTCAACAGGAAGGGGAAAGAAAAAGCCTGGGCAGGTACCAAATACCCAGGAAGATATCAAATACCTGCCCACGCTGCGGGTATTGAAGAGACACCTTTTTTGGGGAGAAGTCTGTGGTGCCCTGCCGGGGGAATCCTGCTCAGGCACCCCAAATCTCCACGCTGGCACCAGGTGGGGAAGGTGGCAGTGAAGGAGCTGCTGGGAGTGTTTGGGGACGAGCTGGGAACGCTTTTATCTCCTGTGATAACACCTTTATCTCCTGTGATAACAGGGCCGGGGGAGGTGGCAGCCCGGCGGGGGCCCTGCAGGGGATGGCCATGGGCTGAGATACGGCAGCGATGGGGCTGCGAGCACCTGGCCAGAGCCCCTGGGTTTATCGGGGGGCAAAGCACCCTCCTGGGGACGGGGGACAAAGGTGACAGGGGGAAACAGCCAGGCAGGAGCCCCCCCTGCCCCATCCCCTGTGAGCAGCAGCCTGGAGCAGCCCCATGTCTGTGGCGCCACGTCCCTGCCCCGCCACCCCCAAGCAGACACACAGGTCATTATATATTTTTTTCCCTTTTAATGCACTTTCATTGCCGCCCTTCCACGTGCCCCCATGGCCCCAGTTGGTGGCAGAACTGCAGGGCAGCCTGATAGGATCGGGATTTCAGCTCAGTGCAGGCGTCCCATCAGCATCTTGGGTGGAAAACCCGAGTTTTTGGGTGTGGGAGAGGCACGGCTCCAGCATGGAGGCGTGGTGGCAGCCCAGCCTCTGCTTCCAGCTTGCCCAGAGCTCAGAAAAACCCAAAACCCTGCAAGAACACCCCATTTTCTGCCTGCTGTGTCCATTGCCTTCTGCTCTGAGCGGGGAGCCGAGGGGCAGCAGGGCCCCAGAGCCGTGTCCCAGCCCGGGATGTGCAGGGGGACAGCGCCACCTCCGTGTCTGTGCCCACCCCGCTGCCGTGAGAACATTTCCCCATAAAGAAAGAGTTAAAAAAAAATAATAATAAATCAGTCTGGGGAAGAGTTTGGATCCTACAAAGATTCAAGTAGCGTTAATCGAACTAGAAAATCAAGTCCTGTACAGCAGCTTACAAAATTAGAAAGAAAAAGAAAATAAAAGGCCAGGTGTGTGACACGTTGGCGCGAGGGCGACGCGTTCCCGTGTCCATCCTCGTCCCTCCGACCTCTCTTGGGCCAAATTCCACGGGGAGGCAGGGCCCGAGCGCCCCGTCCCACCACCGAGGTGCCCCTTCCTCCTTGCCAACCCCTTGTCCGTCCGTCCATCCATCAATCCGTCCATCCGCCAAGCCCCCCAGGCAGCCTAGAGGTCCCTGATGCGCGCGATCAGGTCGTCCTTGTTCTTCAGCAGGAACCTCTCGCAGGCCTCGAAGGTGGCGCAGAAGTCGGAGGAGAGCCCGGCCACGTTGGTGGTGACGTAGGCCAGGTACCCCGGCGTCGCCTGGTTGTAGTAGGCCACCTGCGGGGTGCGGGAGACGGGGATTTAGGGTCGGGCACGCGGTGTGAACGGGGCAGGGCTGCGGCAGCTCACCTTGCTCGTCTCCTCCCCCTCGGGCCACACGCAGAAGCCGGAGCAGAGCGTCTCACCCCGCGTGAAGCTGGGGCAGGCCGGGTGGGTGGGCAGCGTCACCGAGCGAAACGCCACCACGTAGGGGTCCCTGGGGAGGAGGGCAGGAGGTGAGAAAGGCCACGGGGACGGGGACAGGAGGACGGGGACACGGGGCCGCCGCTCACCCTTTGTCGCAGGGTTTCCGCCGGGACGCCAGGATGACGAAGTCCTGGGGCTTGTTCTCGTGGCTGAGCGTCTGGCTCAGCACGTGGTAGATGGCGTCGTCCTCGTCCACCTGCTGCACCAGCTCGGCGCTCCTGCGGGGCGGGAGGGTGCCGGTCACAGGACGTTCAGCCTCAAGGATATGTTTTTGGGGAAGGGGTCCCCTCGCAGCACTCACGCGTAGTGCCTGTCCCACTCGTGGCGGCGCCGCAGGTCGGAGAGCAGGGAGAAGGCCTGGCCGGCGGCGATGCGGACGGACATCTCGATGCGGAAGGACAGGAACTTGTCCTCCTCCAGCGTGTATATCCGCACCTGGGGGGCGCAGGGCAGGGCTGGGGCGCACCCACGGCACGTCCCCATTTTGGGGGGCAGCTCGGGGGGCCAGGGCGGGGGCCGGTACCTTCTCCTTTTCCCTGGCAAGCGCCCAGTTTGCTTTGGCTACCAGCGTCTTCAGCGCGGAGACGTTGTTGTAGCTCAGGTAAACCTGCGGCAGGGCAGCGAGTCAGGGGCTGGAGGTGCCCTGGGCAGGAGGCGGCGCTGCCCACGGGCTCCCTACCTTGTTGCTTTGGTCCCAGGGCACAGAGAGAGGCACCTCGTTCTGCTTGCAGGACACGACGTATTTCCTGCAGGAGGGGGGAACCGTTCCCCTTAGGGCACGGCACAAACCATGCCCCTGCTCCCCAGTGCTGGGGGTGGTGGCTCCCGGCTCCCCGCTCTCCTCCCTCCGTCCCCAGGTGTTTTTTCCACTCACCGGTCCAGCCGAATCTTTTTCCTGGCGCTGGCTTCTCTGTACCTCCTCTCTCCGTCCTGACCCACGGGAAAAGCACAGCAGGGTAAGAGGAAAGGGGGCGGGAATACAGCTTTGGGGGAAAACATTCAGCAGCAAGGGGGTGAAGGGCGAAGCCCCATCCTGCTGGAGGCTAACTGAGAACCATTTTGGGGTGTCGGAGATGGACACGGAGCCCACCAGCAGCAGGAATTTGGGAAATCCCGGCACTCCCTGCCCCGAGCTGGGATGTGCTGGGTTGGTGGAAGCAGGACAGCGAGAAATCCTGGCTTTAGGGCCCCAAACCCAGGTGCAGAACCACAGCCCAGCACAGCAGGAGGCTGCAGCCACGTTGCTCCCTCACGCTGCGATTCACACTGCGGTGGGGACAAATTTGGGGACAAAATGTGGGTTTTTCTCCTTACCCCCGGCTGGGGCACGACCATGGGCAGGGTGCGGGGCCGGCCCTCCTCGTCCAGCACCACGAAGGTCATGAAGGCGCTGTTGATGTGCCTCCTGCTGACGGACATCTCCTGGTCGTACGCCTCGGCGCAGACCCCCACCTCCATGCTGGGCAGGGGGCAGAGAAGGGGTGAGGCACAGGGGGCCGTGGGAGGGGGTCTGGGGGGGTCCTTTTGAGGGCACCCCGCTGTTTTTGAGGGCACCCACCTGTTTTTGAAGGCGTTGTTGACGATGGCTTTGAGCACCAGGCGGTCCCCGACCTGCGATGGCCCGCGGAAGTGGAACATCTCGATGGCGCGCAGCGTGGGGTGGGCATGGCACAGCCGGCTGCAGGGTGGGGGTTATCCCATGGGACCCACACCCCCAGACCCCGTACGCCCCTTCCCAGCACGGCCAGACCCAGGGGATCTGTCCGTGCCATGAGCTCGCCCTTCCCCACACCCCGTGTGCCCACCCCGGGCCCCGTCCCTGCCACCCTGCCGGCTCCCCGGGGTCCCCAGCACCCATCTGCAGCCCCCCCCCCCAAGGCACCTGGCAGCAATGGTGGCCACGTTCTCCATCCAGGCCATGATCTGCCCGCCGAAGGTGTTGCCCTGGTGGTTGGCGTGCGGGGGCAGCACCAGCTCCACGCTCTCCACCCGCGTCTTCTCGGCCGGCACCACCACGCTGCCGTCCCGCGTCTCCAGCTCTGCTCAGGGGAGGACACCGGGGGGGCTCAGCGCCACGGCTGCTCCCCCTCCCAGCACCCCAATTCCCTCTGCTCCGCCCTGGGGGGGGGGACGCACGGTACCGGTGTCGCGGGGGCTGCGGGTGAGGAGGTCCTTGAGGGTGTCCTTGTGGACCAGCCGCATGCGGCGGCGCTCGGCGGCGATGCTGTGCTCGATCTTCTCCTCCTCCGTCTGTGGGGCCAGCGGCTTCAGCTTCACCTGGGCACGGGCGATGGATGGGGTGGGCGCCCTGTGCGGGGCAGCACCCCTGCTGCAGGGGTGGCCGGGCGCGGGGGCTCGCTGAGCAGCGCTTACCTTGGTGCCGGGGGGGCCCTGGGCCACGAAGGTGGCGTAAGCCTTGCAGATGCTGCAGTGCCTCCCGCTGCTCAGGTCCTCGTAGCTCACCTGGATGCCCACCTGGCGGGGGGCACGGCACAAGGGACCCTGAGCCGTGGGGTGAGCACCCAAGGGGCGAGCACACGGACACGGCACCGCCGATACAGGGCAGGGGGGTTGCAAAAGCACCCCCGGGGGTTCCTCACCCCAAATATCCCCCCATGGAAGGATGGGGGGGGGCTGAGTTTAAAGCAGGGCAGGCACGGGGGGAGAGGAGGGGTTTGTGCCATACGAACCTCCATGCTGGAGTTGAAGGCTCGGTTCACTTTGGCCTTGATGTTAACGACCTGCCCCACGCTGGAAAACACAGAGAGAAGGGAAGGGGCACGGAGGTGAGTGGAGGCTCACGTCCCACGGCTGCACAGCGCCGAGCGTCTCCCCGCTGAGGTGTGTGAGTGCCCACAGGCACGGGGACACCCCGCTGAGCCCAGGGACCCCCAAACAGCCCCGTGCAAACGGGTCCCGAGGGGCTGCAGAGGTGCCCGGGGGCGACCGTGCACCCCCTGCCTCGGGGGCACGCACGCTCCTGCCAGAGCAAACAGCTCCTGTGTCCTCCTCCTGTCCCTGGTGTCCACAATTTTGGGGTCACGCCTGCTGGCAGCAAGCTGCTGGAGCCCTCCCGGCCCTCAGTAGGCTTCAGGGTAAACACAGAAGCAGCTGCAGCCTCATGCACGCCAGGCTGGGACCAAGCAAAAAGCAAATGCTGCTCGCTGGCAACAGCGAGAGGAAAAAGCCTTTGGTAAGTGTGTGGCCAGATGGGGAGTGCTCCTCGTCCTCTGAAAGAGAGCAGCGCTGGGAAACGAAGAGCAAAAATGAGCCCTCACTGCCTCCAGGAGTCTGCACCACCAAGGGCCGTGTGCCCGGGCGTTAGCGGGGTTATGCCAGCAGCCGCGGGGCCGTGTCAGTGGGGTTAATGCTCCCAACTCACGGCAGCGCCGCGTTACGCCGGCCGCTCTAGGGCTGCGAACGTCCGTACCCGACACCGCTCCTCACGCGCTGCTGCCCGGGGGGGTTTGTGTACCTCTGGCTGGTGCGGAGAGAAAGAGCGAGATACGGGGCGGTTAGGGACGGGGCAGGAACACGGGGCAGGGCTGGGGGTGCGCAGCACCCGGCGTGCGGCTGGTTAGTGTTTGAGCAACAGGCCCAGGAGCGGAGGAGGAGAAAAAACAGAGGCGACCTGCAGCTGCCCAGAGTACCCTCGGGCTTCACGGAGCCCCACACGGCACGGGGTGGCTCGTCCTCACCCATGAGGTGACAAAAACGGGGGGTTAGAGCTTCCTGGGGGTGATGGCGAAACCCGGGGTGAGTTTCCCAGGTTTGGCCGGGTTCGTGGGTGCTTCACCACGCCGCTTGCTCGCGTCCAGAGGTGCCAAGAACCCGGCACCGTGCGTCTCAGCGCGGCCGCGGGGTGCTGAGCACAGCCGGGTGGGAAGCTCTGGGCACGGCCAGGCTCTGCCCTGCCCGGCTTCAGGAGCACGCCCCGGCCCCGGGAGCGGGCAGAAAGCAGCGCATTTACCTAATCGTGTGCTCAAAATAGATATCGTCCATCGAGGCGGTGACGCACGGGCAGCCGGCGTGCCTCTCGGCTGGAAAGGAAAAACAAACGGCGTCAGCAGCCCGCAGCGGCGTGCCTCGGGGGGGGGGAGAACCCAGCTGAGGGCAGCTTTGGGGGATTTGTGAACGTTTTCTGAATGTTTTGCCCCAGGTTTGCCCCGCGGGGTGGGCGCGCTGCAGCTCCCACCACCTCGCTCTGCCTGGCTGGTGTTTTGGCGTGGGGATGCGCAGCAGCCGATGGCAGCAGCACAAATATTTTAAAGCCACCCTGGCAGCCCGGCTTGCCCTCAGGACCACAGAACCACCCCCAGGCTGCAGAGCTGCCCCATTTTCCTGCTGCCCTGGCTCTGGCTGCACCCCGAATACGGAGAGGGAAGTGTTTTGGGGTGTGGGGGGGAAGCAGCCGCTGCATTTGATGTGTCCCCACCAAGCCGTGTGCGCTGCAGAGCTGAGCCTCCTCCCCCTGCGTCCTGCTCCTGGCCGCTCTCATTACTCAGCTCGCTGGCACCGTGCCCGGCCCGGCTGGCGTCAGCAGCGCCGTGGGCAGCGGGGCAGGGACGGGCACGCTGCCGCCCGCACGCAGCCCCGCAGCGCCCAGCACCAGGACCCTGCCCTCTGGCCCCGCTCACCCCGCAGGAGGACGCAGCCTCTTGTCCCTTCTGCTCCCCGTCTCCCCGTGCTGCTCCAAGCACCCCGCAGCAGCCCGTTTGCCTCCCCACTTTGGGTCCCAAGCTCAAACCGAGCTCTCCAAAACCCCACCTGTGGGTTTTAAGGTGCCCAGAGTGCCTTACCCGAGAGGCAGGCGGCCGTGTCGATCCATTTGAGCAGCTGCCCGGCGCTGAGCTCGCCGCGGTGGTTGGTGTGGCAGGGCAGCACCAGCTGGCTCATCTGCACCTCCGTGGGGCTGCGGCTCCCCATGGCCCCCGGCGCCTCCTCGCGCTCCCCCGGCTCCCGGCTGCACGAGGTGGAGCCCTGCGGAGGGGCGAGATGCTGGCACGGGGCTGCGGGGCGTCAGCCCGGCCTCGTTAGGATCCGGGCGTTATGGGGTGGGTGATGAACACTGGGAGTGTGGCCCTCAAACGCTGCTGTTTGGTTTTCACGTCCCAAATTTTGGCTGCAAAATCTGCTGCAATAAACCCCCCCCCCCCCCAGACACCCCTGCGCAGAGCAGTGGGATGCTTCGGGCACCGGGGACACCCAGCTGCTGATCGCCGGGGAGAAACGGATAAAAATGTTCTGAATGCAACAGGGAGCAGGGCAACCAGCAGGAATTTTACAGACCTCAGCAAAAAGGAAAAAAATAAAAGAGCTCTTTGGCTGCTCCAGGCCATCCATCAGCACTGCTGCAGCGCAGGAGCTGACCCGGTCGCTTCCCCTCCCCAAAAAAATCCCCCCCCCAAGCCCACCAGCTGGGATCTCACCCCCCAGATCAGCCCCGTGCCGGAGCTGGGTTATCGGGGGAAGGCGCCTTTGTTCGGGGTGCTGTAGGGCCACGTCTGCTCCCCGGGCTCGCCCCACACAGGGCTCGGCGCAGGGCGGTTTTGGAGAGCCTGGGGTGGCCGCGGGGCCGTTGGGGGGGGGGTGTTACACCAAGTGGGCTGTGTTACACAAGGGATGAACTCAGTTAGCCCCGTGAGCAACCGAGGAGACACGAGAGAGCCGTCTGGGCGTCATCACAGCGCTTCCTTCCTCTTCATGCTCCAGCCGCGTGCCCCATTTTCAGCCCCCGCTGCCAGATCCCAGCGGCGGCGGCTCCTTTTCTCCCCTCGGCTCTCCCCTGCCGCCTTTGCAGGCGGCTCGGAGCGAAGCCTTCCCTCCCATCCCGTCTCTCAGAATAGCATTTTTTTTTTTTCCGCAGCCGCTCCAGCAGCAGCCCTCTGTTTCCATAGCTACTGCTCCAAGACATCCCAGGAACGGCACAAAAACCTCGGCTCGGCGGGGACGGCAGCGAAGGCGGCGAGCTGAACCCTACGGGGAAGGGCGCCCCGTCCCACGGGGACGTCGGCAGACCCCAAACTCCCCAAAAACGAGCCCCCCAGGGCTGGTTTGCGGCGTGCCAGGGCGCCCACCCGGGCAGCACGCAAGGACAGGGCTATTTCTGGAGCCGGCAGGCGCTGGGGCGCCAGCCAGCAACGAGCTCCAAAGATTTCTGCAGCGGAGTTAGCAGCAAGCCTGGCCAGAGTTTTAGGCAGAAGCCAGCACGCCGGGTTATCCCCCCCCGGCCCCGCGCTGATGCTCACGGGGTCGGGTGTTACGGGGTGAGGAGCGGTGGCCACGGGGCACGGGGAGCGTGCGGGGTGCTCGGGGTGACGGGCACGGCACGCGGGGTACCTGGAGGCCATCGCAACAGAAGCTCAGGATGTCTTCAGGGACTATGCTCCCCTTGACCATTTTTAAAAGACACCTGGAAAGGAGAAGAGCGGGCTGGGGTTAAGAGAGGATCAGCGAGACAGGGGCTGGGGGCGCTGCCAAAAAGGGGCTCCGGGGGCACCCCCGGCACCACCAGCGGTGGGGATATGGGGCACACACGGCACCCTAGGCATGGCTCAGCTGCTTTGCATCGCCTAAATTCCCTTTTAGCCCAAGCACGGGGGCTCAGCCCTGCTGGTGGCTCCCCGTGGGGATGCAGCAGGGCCCAGCCGGCTGCGGGGCTGTTTGATCTCAGGGCTGGGTGCTTGGTTTGGAAGGAGCCGGCTGAATCCACGAGTGGGAGCAGAGGAGCAGAGCGGCGTGGGCAGGACGGAGGCTGCTGCCAGCAGCTTGTAAACAGACAAAAGGTGACAGAGGCGCTCAGCACAGGGCTCGGCACGGGGTTTGGCCACACCGGCTCACCCAGGCACCAGGGATGCTCTCAGGGTGGTCCTGGCCGAACCCGTGGCCACCCAGGCAGGATGTGGGAAGCCGGAGCCCAGCCCCGAGCACAAAATACGAAATCCAGCAGGAGCAGAGAGAGCTCGGCCACCCTCACCCACCTGGTTCAGCCGTGTAGGGTCCGTCCCCAGCCAGCACCGCAGCAACAAGACCCGGGTGCGTGTTGGGTGCTCACAGCGGGGTGTCCCCCGTGTCCCCTGCGCCCCACACTGATGTCCCTCCCTCCCCAGGCTGCGGGACTTAAATCCCACAAGGGCAGAGCCTGGGCTCGCACCTGCCATTCCCCAAGGGTCAGGCCCGGCGCTCGCGGCTTTGCTGGAAAGACTCCCAGCTATTTTGGGGCGCTGGACGGAGCCCAGGGGTGGTGCTGGGCCGATCCCACAGCTGGTGACACTCCGCTAATACTTTCCGCACCTCGCTGCCGCGGTCACAAGACGGCCGAGGTGTCCTTGGCAGCGGGACGGGCTCACGCTGACAGCAGGGCAGCAAATGGGATGCTCCTGTCCTCGGCCACACCGCTGCTCCCGGCACAGAGCCCGGGGGCACGCCGAGCCCTGCTGCCCGCCGAGGGCTCCGGGGGTGGCCCCGAGCCACCCCACGGCCACGGTGTCCAACGCCAAGAACACGCAGCCTGGAAACCCAAAGCTGCTCCTGGCCCCGGTGGCACCCTTCGTGTCACCTTGCTCACTCCAGCGTTAGCAGGAAGGGGAGAGAAAAATAAAAGAGCCACCTGCTTTGCATCCCCCGGCTGTCCTCCTTACAATCTCCTGTCTTACCCGGCTGTCGGATGGGGAAGGCTGTGGGGTGATGTGGAGCTCACCACGGCATCGCCCCGGCCGTGGTGCTCCGCCTCTGTCACCCCTCAAGCGAGCTGCTTCTACCCCAAAATAAAGTTTGCCTTGGGAAGAAAAAACCTCCAAGCACAATATTTCCCCTGCCTCCTGCCACGCTCAATTCCTGTGTCGCAGAAGATGGGGGAGAAGCATAGAGAGATGCGAACGGCCCCACTAATTTGGGGTTTGGGGATGGGGAGAGGGGGGTACCAAGTGCTGTGTATCCACGAAGCCAGTCGGACTTGAATAGCAGGGAAAAATAGCAGGGAGCAGTCAATAGTAGGGAAAATGGGGATGTTTGGTCATTTTCCCTTTGCACAGAGGTCCCCCAGTCCCTGAGCCCCCAGCAGCATGGGTGAGCCACCCCCAAACAGTTGTGGGGTCCCCGGTGCTGGCTCTTTGGGGTCTGGGCAGGGCAGGGTGCACACGATGGACCCTTCTGTCCTCCACCCAGCTCAGAAACATCTCCCCCAGCTCCTGGCCGAGATATCCCTCATCCACCTTCACTCTCCCACCTCCCCTCCATCCCCGCGGTGCCCCCTTACCCCTTTCTGGGACCGCTTAGAGAAAAGGGGGGGAAGGAAGGTGGCGACACGAGTTCTCGGGGCAGGGGGTGGATTATCGGTGTGTAATTGAACAATATCCATGGTAACGAGCAAATCTGCACGCGGTAAAATAAAATTAACCTGACCTACTTAGGGAAATCCTGCCGCCTCGGCCGGGCAGCGAGGGCCCCGTGCCGGAGAGGTGAGGTCCCGGCACCCTGCGGGAGCTTTTTTGGGACCTCACGTCACGCCTTCCCCGGGGGTTTCGTGGAGCAAAGCGAGGCGGCGGGCCAGGAAAATGCAACCTGAGGGCCACGCGCGGTGGGGGCTCTGCTCCGCTCCCAGCTGTGTCCGCAGCCCCCAGCCCCGTCCCTGCCCATCCCCAGCCATGGGGACAATGGGGCCACAGCTGCCCCGGCACGAAGCCAAAGTCCCCCGGGTGCTTTGCAGGGGGACAAAGGTTCCCCAGCGCCACTGCCGCCAGCCCCAGGAGGGAGCAGAGCTGTGCCTGAACCCTTGTGGGTGCCGCCAACACGGCTGGGGACAAATGGCACGGGTGTGGGGACACCCGACAGCACCGCCCGGCACGGGGCTCCCTGCTCCCCACGGCCAGGACCACCATGGTTTTGGGACCACCACGGTTTTGGGACCACCACGGTTGGGACCACCACGCTGAAGAGCCCACAGTGTCACGCAGCCGCCCCATCCGTCCCCCCCCACTACCCAAACCATCCCCATAGCGGCCCCGTGCCCCGTGCATCCCCTGGGCAAGCAGGGCAAGGAGGGATTTCGCCCCCAGGCCCTCTCCCCGCAGCGCTGGCACCGCAGGCACTGCTCCAACACCCGCCGTGGAAACTCCTCGGGGCGGCACAGGGCGCCTCGTCCCGCTCGTGTGCCACCGTCCCTCGTGTCCCCGTCACCCCCCGCGGGTCCCCTCTGCCCTCACCTCAGCCAGAAGAAGCTGAGCATTTGCAGCGCGGTGGAGCGGCGCGAGGAGGAAGAGGAAGACGAGGAGGAGGAGAAAGGAGGAGGAGAGCGAGGAGGAGGAGGAGGAGGAGGAGGAGGAGGAGGAGGAGGAGAGGCGTCCGGACACCTGCGTGCGGTGCCGGGCTCAGCCAGCACCCGGGGTGCGGGTGTCGAGGCCAGTTCTACACTGCCCTTGGGACGCAGCCAGCGCACACCCACCGCTTCCTTTTAAATAAGGGCTCAACTTTTCTTAAGGTAGCGCTTTGCAAAGATTCCCTACCCAGGGAGCTCTCAGGGATTGCCGTGGCACCCGTCTCCCCGTGCCCTCCGTCCCGGCGGCACCTGGACGGGCTCCTGCCCCGCTGCCTTTCCCCGGAGCTTCTCCGATTTCCTCGGCCGCTCCCTGGCCCTGCTGCATTTGAGGCAGATCTGGCCGGGATCATAAAAAAAAAAAAGTTTCCAGAGAGAAGGAAAGAAAATGCAAATTGCCGTGTGGCTGCGGGAGCCGTGCAGCCTGTCAGCTTTTCGGGAGGTGTTGTTGTGTTTGCATTTTATTTACACGCCTCGATAAGCGAACCTTTGGCCACCAGCGCACACGGGTGCAATCAAAGCCCCTCACGGGCACACCCAGCACTGGAAAGGCAGCGGTGAAATAATTAAACAAATAATTAAACAAACTCAACGGGAAGCAAGGCCTCGCTTTGTTTGGTCAATAAAATCATCAGGTTTTGGAGGGGCCGCCCCGGGGACAGCACGGGTGGGCAGCACCCAGACCTGATGCTGCAGGATGCGGTGGGGCCAAATTGAGGCTGGAGGTGGGAAGTGCTGGAGGGTGCTGCAGACACTTCAGGTGCTCGACTTGTGCTCCTGACAAAAGTTTTGAGGCTGGGTTCGGGTTTTTTCCAGTGCAATTAGAGCAGTGCCATAATTAGGGCCTGTGGCCGTCTCACTGACTGGGTCCCTACTTTGGCTCCCACTTCGGAGCCCACATGGGTGCGAGCTTCTCGCTCCCCGTCCACCACCCCCTGCCCGTCTGCCACAGCTCACGGAGCGGGTAATTAGCTAAATGAATTAATTGACATCCATACGTGTAATTAGCACACGGTTGCGAGGAGCTATTCTCCTTGGGACAGCTGAAATTTCTCAGGGACTGGGGTTAAAGGACTGCGCAGCCCCGCAGAGCAACGAGGGACGGTCCCCACGAAGCCAGCAGAGGGGCTGGGGAGGCTGCGGGTGAAACCAGGGATCCTCAGCCCAGCCCCGTGTCGGGCAGCGATTATTAATTACACCCTTAATTACTCCAGAGCAATAAAAAAAAGAGCTGACCTATTCGCTTCAGTGCTGCTCGGAGCACTTTGAGCGAGGGCTGCGGCCGCTCACGTCCTCCCCACGAGGCCGGCCACGAGGCCTGCCCTGAGGGAGGCCGGTGCAGTCCTATTTGGGCCCCGTGGGACCAACCCTGCCCCCGGAGCAATTTTGGGGCCCCCGGAGCAATTTTGGGGCCACCGGAGCAATTTTGGGGCCCCCAGAGCAATTTTGGGGCTGGGGGGAGTGCATTGAGCACACCGACAGGCTGCGGCACGCACCCGCGCTATCAGCGGCGAGATCTTGGGCAGTGCGGCGCCTCGTGGCGCGCTTTGCCTTAATGGTTAATTAACGCGGTGGCTTTGCCTTAATGGTTAATTAAGGCGCTGGGGCTGTTCCCACGCCTCGCACGGCCCCGGGGGGCAGCGGGGGGAGGCTCCGTTAGCTCTGCCCCCAGCCCCGGGGCTCGTGGGTGCCAGCGGGGAGGAGGGAGGGCGGCATGAGGGGTGTCCCCGTGGAAGGGTCTCGTTATAGGAAGGGGGGATAGGGCAGTGGGTGAGGGGGTCTGAGCCCCGGGTCACCCCGCTGTGGTGGGGGTGATGGTCTGGTGGGATATGGTGGCTGCAGCAGGGCTGAGGTGGGATGTGTGGGGTGATGGGGTGGAACCCTAGAATCCCAGAACCATTAGGGTTGGAAATCCTACATCATTGGGTCCAACCATCCCCTGCCACCAACGTCACCACCAAACCCTGTCCCCAAGCACCACGTCCAGCTCTCCTCAAACACCCCCAGGGATGGTGGCACCACCACCTCCATGGGCACCCCATCCCAGTGCCTGGCCACATTTTGTGAGGAGAAATGTCTCCGAATTCCCACCCTGAGCCTCCCCGGCGCAACGTGAGGCCGTTGCCTGTAGGACGGGGCGTGGGGACGGGCTGTGGTGGCGGTGGGCTGTGGGGACGGGCTGTGGGGACGGTGTGAGGTGGGGATGGGCCGTGCTATGGGACACAGTGACGTGGTGTGGTGTGTTGTGGTGCGGACACACTGACAGGGCCTCACAGCCCTCACAGAGCCCTCACAGAGCCCTCACGGCCCCCTCAGGGCTCCCTCAGGGCTCCCTCACGCAGCGCCC
The DNA here is from genome assembly GCF_963932015.1 of Anas acuta. Taxonomy (NCBI): domain Eukaryota; kingdom Metazoa; phylum Chordata; class Aves; order Anseriformes; family Anatidae; genus Anas; species Anas acuta. The sequence continues at coordinate 5,408,518 of NC_088986.1, forward strand.
GCCCCGCCCGGGGCCGCCAGGGGCCGCCATTGCCCCGAGCTCCCGCTCCCCCCCCCCCCCCCGCCGCCATTTTGTTGCGGGGGGGGGGGGGCTGTGAGGCACCCGCGGGCCCCGGCGGGGGCGGGGCGGGGCGGGCTCGCGGCCAATCAGCGCGCGGCGGTTTCAAGAGGCCCCTTCCGCGTCCCGCTAGGCCACGCCCCCTCCGCGCTTAGCCACGCCCCCTCCCTCCCCCCCCCTCCCGTCACGATCCGCCCCCGGGGGAGCGAGGAAGGCCCGGAACGGATCGAGACGGGACGGGACGGGATGGGATGGGAAGGGAAAGCCCGGAACGGATTCGCACGGAACGGACTAGGCTGGAAAGGAATGGACAGGCCTGGAATGGGCCCGGCCGGCCCCAAACCGGCCCGATTTGGCCCCAAACCGGCCCGATTCGGCCCAAAACCGGCTCGGCACGGCCCGGCTACCCGTAGCAGGGATGTTTCCCCGCCAACGGCCCCAACCGAGCGGCCGCTGGGGTAAACAGGAAGCCCGCACCGCAAAGGCTGCACCGCGGCTCCCTTGGGAACGGAAAATAAGAGCCCGTGAGGGGAAAAAAATAAGCCCTGAGCCCAAAAAAATAACCTCTGAACCCATAGAATAACCCCGAGCACCAAAACAATAACCCATGAGCCCCAAAATGTAACCCCTGAACACAAAAAACAAACCCTGAACCTCCCCCAATAACCCCTGAACCTACCACAAAAAAAAAAAAAAATATGACCCCATCCAAAAAAAAAAATGTGAACCCAAAAAAACAACACATGGACCCCCCAAAATAACCCCTGAATCCAAAAAAATAACCTCTGATCCCAAAGAATCAACCCGTGGACCCCAAAAAAGAACCCACGAATTCTAAAAAAATAACCTCCGGTCCCAAAAAAGAACCCATGAACCCCCAAAAATAACCCATGAATCCAAGAAAATAACCTCTGAACCCAAAAAAATAACCCCCTCCCAACATGTAACCCTAAAAAAATAACCCATGAACCCTCTCCAAGAAACATGACCCCCTTCAAAATAACCTATGGACTCCCCAAAAATACCCCACGGAATGAAAAAAATAACCCATGAAGTCCCCCCAAAAACAATGAACCCCCCAAAAATAACCAATGGAATGAAAAAAAAAAATACATTAAACCCGCAAAAAAACAATGAACCCCCAAAAAATAACCCATGGATCCTCAAAATACCCCATGGAATGAAAAAAATGACCCATGAGTCCCCCAAAAAACAATGAGCCCCCACCAAAATAACCCATGAACCCCATAAAAATAACCCATGGACCCCTAAAATACCCCATGGAATGAAGAAAATGACCCATGAGCCCCCCAAAATAACCCATGATCACCCCAAAAAACCCCAAACCCCCCCAGAAGGGGAGATGGGAGGGGATGTGGGTGCTGGCGCCCCATTTTTTGGGTGCTGGCGCTCGTGTGACCGCCACCCTCGCGGCGAGGAGCTGTTGGAGGACGCGGGTGCCCTCCTGTCCCGGGGGGCCTCGCCGGGCCCCGTGTGCCCCCAGCAGCAGCTCGGCGACCCCACAAACAACGGGGACGGAGGGCTGGGCCCCGGCGGGGCCGGAGGCAATAAAACGCCGGGAATGATGCAGCAAAACAGGCCGGGGCCGCGTGGCGAGATAAATCATCCATGGAGGCACCGCGGAGGAGGAGGAGGAGGAGGAGGAGGAGGAGGAGGAGGATTTCTGCACCAGGAGTGATAAAATGGCTGTCCCCCAAATGGATGGGGTTTATCGGGGAATAACCCCCGGAGGTGAAGCGGCCGTTGAGCCGGGGAGGAGCGAGGATAACGCGCACGGGGAGCCCAGCACCAGCCCCGGGGGGCAGCGGGGATGTGCCCTGTGGTGCCCTTTTCCCCCGTGTCCCCAATTTTGGGGTGGGAGAACCCCAAATGGTGCAAATGGGGCCGAGCCGAGCCCATAAGAAGGGGATAAGGGGCCGGTGGAGAAAGCAGGCGAGGTCGGCGTGCTGGTAGGTGCGAGGGCTTGCAGAAACCCAATTGCTTCTTCAGTTAACCAGCTTGGGGAGAATGAAGCTGAAGTGTGAAAAATGAAAGTGAAAAGATAGGAACCAACCAACCCACGGCTATTTATTCTAAAAATACTGACCTAAATACTTAAGCGCACATATAAAAGTAGTTGTCTTTTCTGATTTCCTTTACGGACTCTCCTGTTTCGGCTATTATTTCGCTCAGAAACCAGAGGGTCGGGATTCTTGGGGGCACCCTTTGCGCTCTCAAGGAGTTTAATGCGTGCTCAGAGCCCCTCCAGGAGCCCAGCTTTGAGGTTTGGCCGTGCCGATGCTGCTGGAGGGTTGAGGTGCTCCGAGCGGCTCCCGTGCCACGGCTCCTCGTTTCGGTGAAGGCAGAGGCTGCGAGCACCAAAAACGAGTGGGAGGAAGCAGCAGGAGGCTGGAGAGGTGCCCGACACACGCAGCACCCCGCTCACAGCCCCAACAGCCCTCTGAGGAGCTGCAGGGGTGAGTTTCGGTGCCCAAAACCCCGCTCCCTACGCGGCGGAGTTGTCACCTCGGGGACACAGCCCCTGGCTCGCTGCACCCAAAAACCAGCGGCTGTTTGCCTAAAAACGAAGGTGCTGAAATAAAAATACGCCCAGCAACGCTGAAGGGACGCTCCTGGCCCCAAAATGAGCGCCGCGGGCAGCTCCTATCAGGCGGGGACATATGGAAGGGGCAGCTGATAAGGGACTCAGCTGGTGGGAGAGGTGGGAGCGATACGGCCCGGAGCGGCGGCCGCGGGGAGCGAGGAGCAGGGCTGGGGAAATGAAAGGTGCCGGGAATAGCTAAAAACCCACACTTCTGGGGCTCCGGCTCTGGGCTGGAGCTACTCGCCCGAGCGCTGGTTTGAGCAGGGAGGGGGTGTTTAATTGCAAAACGTCCCTCGGGGGGAGATGCAGGCCTTCCACGCGTGTTCGTCTCGTCTGCTAAGCCCCAGCAGTGCCAGCTCCAGGAGCACCAGGGGAAGCCCAGCACGGCTCCAAGGACAGCAGCTCCCGTGTGCCGTGTCCCACCCCACTGCTCTGCCCTCTGTAGGGCCGCTGTGTGGGGCGAGCCGAGCGCAGGTATCGCGGGTCCAGGACCGAAGGCGCCGGGCAGGAGCTGCTGGGGGAGCGCTGCTGCGCTTCCCATTCACAGCCCAGCTATTTTGCAATACCTTCGCCGTGACGTTCCCACGTAGACAAGCCTAAGCTAGCATAGATAATGAAATGGGTTAAAGGAGACGGGAGGAGGGAGAGGAGAGGAGCCAGCAGCTCGTAGTAAATCAGCGAGAGAGCAGGGTTGCTTTACATTCAAGGACTCAGTGGCAGGACGAGTTTGGTTTATGCCGAGAGGCTCCGGGTTGCCAGGACGAGGAGCAGCCCTGGAAGCCAGAAGCGTCCCTGTGGCAGGGCTGCCCACCTGGCTGCGTGTCCATCGCACCCATCCCGCTCCTCGCCTTCCCCAAGTGCCTGCTCCACGCGTGCCACCAGCACTAAGACCAGCAAAAGGCACCCGGCTCACCTGCGAGGCTCACAGGGGTGAAGTGGGTGGCGGGGGGACCCCAAAAGAGCCCCCAAAAGAGCCCCCAGGCAGTGGGGTCTGCGCCAGGGGAAGGGGAAGGTGAAGGTGAAGGCAGCCCCAGCAGCTCCTGGACACCAGGGGACCCGCACGCGGATGCTCCCCCACCTTTGGCACGGGTTTCGAGGCAGTCCAAACAAGCTAATTAAATGCTGCTCGGCTTAATCAGAGCCATCGAACAGCAGTCAGAAGAAATTAATCCCGCCTTGTATTAAGATGCTGCTCGGAGCCGCGTTTTGGCACCTCGTCCCCGCTTCTCATCTTCTGGGGAAGGAAGAAGGGACATCTGCGGGGAAGAGCGAGGGCGCAGCAGATGGCAGCGGGGATGATTCAGGGCCTCGAGGAAGGAGCTGCGACTCCAGCGGCGTCCCTGGGGAGGGGACGACGAGGACGAGACACCTCGCCCTGCATCCCCCAGCCTCCCCACCCCACTCCCGGCCACGACTGCAGGGCCGCCGGGCGGGCAGGGATCCCCAAAAGACGATTAAATCGCACGGCGGCGGCGAGGCCGCGCTTCCCACAGCGACTCCCTCCCGAACCTGCCCGTCCTGCTGCTCATCCCTGCCCACGGGGATCCCACAGCAGCCCTGGCCCGGCCTCCAGCAGCTCCCGGCGTGGTCGCTGCCTTCCCCTTGGGGTGCCTTTGTCCCCCCGGGGCAGCCGGCAGCGTTTTCTCCTGCCTTCGGGGCCGTTTCGCTGGGTGATGTGGGGAGGGAGGCACCCCGGGCTGTGAGCCGGCAGACGGGTGGTTAAAGGCATCATTGGGCTCTTGGTTTGGGGTTTTAGCCATTTCTGATGCCTTCATCACGGCCATCCAAGGAAAAATCCCAACGGAGAGAGGCACGGGGTGAGGAATTCGGTCCACAGGCTGCCCTCAGAGCCTTGGGAGTGCTCGGTGCCGCCTCCCGTGACCCGGCTAGACAGAGCAGCCGGCTGCGGGTGTTGGGATTTCTTTATTTTTGAATTTTCCTGTCATAACTTGCGTTAAAACTTCGCAGAGCCGCTTAATTGTGCTCTGCGGTGGCGAAGATGTGAAATTCGTCTCCCTTCTGATCCTCGGTGAGGCCGGTCCAAAGCGCCAGCTTGTCATTTGCCCTGATCCCCTCACCATGGGGTTGTGGCAGACGAATTCACACGGGACCGGGGTCCCCACCCTCATCCCGGCGTCGTGCTCTGCGTTTCCCCGCGCCGGGGAGGCGATATTTAGGATTTTCTCTTGGTGCCACTCGTGGGGAGGCTTCCGATCAGCCGCGCTTCTCCATCTCCCCTAGCAACAGCCGAGATGGGTTCAAGGGGAATAAATCGGGTGAACGGGACTGGATGTGGAGCAGCCACGGCTGATGGAGGTTGTTGCATTTAGCGGCGATGTTTAGTAAATATTTCGTGTTTACCATCATTACCCTGGGGGGTCACACTTGGCTCACAGCCCCCCAGCAGGCCCCTCGTTATTTCCAACCCCGCCAGAACGCCACAGGAGCAGCGGGAGGACACAAAACCCGGGGTTTTTCTGTGCCCTACAGCCCCTGACACCTTCTGGAGCCCGCTGCCACCCGGCCAAGCTCCAGGCAGCCTCTCCACAGAGCACCCATGGAGCCAGGTTGTGCTCGCTCCTTGCAGCCCGGCTCTCAGACAACCCCAAACCCCGACAGCTCGGGACCTACCGCAGCGCACACCGAGCTTTTCTCTCGGCACCCGAGCGAGTTGGGCCCTGCTCGGGCAGGTCCCCATGGCCGTGGGGATTCCCACGGGCGCCGTGGTGCTGGAGGAGTTCCTCCTACGCCCGGCGGCTCCCCGATCCCAAAACCCGGCCAGCCCCACAGGAGGCTCGCGGGGCTGCCTGAACCCTGCTCGCGCCTCCTCAGCGCCTCAGCCCCTGCAGGACCAGGCTGGATTTGAACAACCGGGGTTTGTTAAATTCGGTTTGAATAATTGGTGCTTGTTAAACATGAATTTAACTGTGACGGGGACACGGCTGTGACAGGAGCTGTGGTTATGGGGTCGCAGCCCCACAGTGCCCAGACCCCCCCCCACAGCCCCTCAGGCGGCGTTTAACACCCCCCCAACACCACACGCACTCCATTTTATTCCATTTTATTCCATTTTTATTCCGTTTTACTCCATTTTTACTCCATCTTTATTGTGTTTTTTCTATTTTTTACCACACGCAACCAGCGGGGCCCGCCCGCGCCAGCCTCGCCCCGTCACCAAACGGCCGAAACCCGGCAAAGTTTCGCAGCGGGGCGAGGACCCGCCCGGCCCCTCACCGCCCCTCACGGCTCCCCCAAAGGCTCCCCCTCAGCCGCGGGCCGGCCCCAGCGGGCGGGCGGCGCCGTTACCGGCACCGGGGCTCCCCCCGCAGCCCCCCCCCCCCCCCACCCCCGGGGGGCTCCCAGCCGAGCAGCCGCGGCCCTGAGGCAGCGGCCGCCCCCCCCCCCTCCTTCTCCCTCCCCTCAGCGCCCGGCGGGCGGTTTCAAGGCCCCCCTCCCTCTATCCCCCCCCCCCCCTTTGGGCGCCGACCAATCAGCGCGCGGGATGCGCGGCGGCGCCGCGCCTTAAAGGGCCAGCTCCCCGCCGAGCCCAGCCGGCCGCGGTAAAGGGGGCAGCGGGGCGGCGCTAGGACCCAGCGCGGCGCCGCGCTCCCCCCCCCCCTCCTCCCTCCCTCCGCGGGAGGCCGCGCGCGGGCGGGGGGGGTGGGCGCGAGCTTGGGGGCGTGGCCACGCTCTGAGTGGGCGTGGCCACCGCTCGCCCCGCCCCTTCCTGCCGGCGATTGGCCGAGCCGCCTGTCAGTCGGCGGGTGGGCGGCGCACGGTGCGGCCACGTTCGGCTGCGCGGCGGCGGAGCGGAGCGGAGCGGGGAGGCAGCGGCGGGGCCATGGGGGCGCGGCGGGGGCCGGCGCTCTGACAGCCCCGGGGGCGGCCAGCGGAGGAGCGGGCACAGCGAGGGGACCGGCGGCAGGAGCAGGAGGAGAAGAGGAGGAGGAGGAGGAGGGAGAGGAGGAGGAGGAGGAGGAGGAGGAGGAGGAGGAAGGCGAGGAGGGCGGCGGCGGCCCCCGCAGCTCCGCGCCCAACATGTTCGCCAAGGGGAAGGGCTCGGCCGTGCCCTCGGACGGGCAGGCGCGGGAGAAGTAAGCGGGGTGCGGGGGGAGGAGGAGGAGGAGGATGGGGAAGGAATTAAGGGAGGGGGGGGGGGTGCAGGGGGCGCTGCCCGGCTCCGGCCGCGGCTTTGTGCGGGGCGGCGGCTGCTGGAGGAGGTGGCGGTGCTGGGGGGGGGGGGGGTGGTGCCGGTGCTGCCCGCCCCCTGCCCACGCTGCCGCTGCTGGGCTCTTGCAGGCTGGCCCTGTACGTCTACGAGTACCTGCTGCACGTCGGCGCCCAGAAGTCGGCGCAGACCTTCCTGTCCGAGGTGAGCCCCCCCGCCGCCCTTTGTGCTCCGCCGCCCGGCCTCCATCTTGTGCGGGCGGCGGCCCCGGGGGTGTGTGTGGGGGGGGAGCCCTGTGTGGGTATCCCTGCCTACGACCCCCTCCCCGGGTCCCTTTTTTTTTTCCCCTTTTCTCAACCCTCGGCCTCTCGCTCCCCCCCCCCCTCCTGCAGATCCGGTGGGAGAAGAACATCACGCTGGGCGAGCCCCCCGGCTTCCTGCACTCCTGGTGGTGGTAAGTGCACCCCCCCGGCCCCCACGGGGTCCCTGTGGTTTATAGGGGGGGGTTGGCTCCTGGGGAGCAAGGGGGTGGCAGCCCCTGGGGGGTGGGGAGCATGGTTAAGGGGGCTGGGGGAGCGCCTCTGCGGCTGGTTCCCACCCGCTGCCTTACCCACGCGGGGTCCCACAAGGTTCGGTGCACCCCCAAAACCACCAGGGGTTGTTTTCGGGGTGCTGAGTCCCCCCGCCGGGCTGGGGGATGCTCAGCGAGCGCGCCGGGCAGTTGGCGGAGGCGTCGGCGGTAACCGGAGCTTTTTGTGCCGTGCAGCGTGTTTTGGGACCTTTACTGTGCGGCTCCCGAAAGGCGAGACACTTGCGAACATTCAAGTGAAGCCAAAGCCTTTCATGACTATGTGAGTAACAAGTTTCTAATCCTCGCGGTAATTACAGAGTTGGGGAGCTCGGGCTCCTTCGGCGCGCCGAGAGCGAACGTAACCAACTGGCAAAAGCGTGTTTTTAACCAACAGCCTCCTGGTTTGACTGAGCAGCATTTCATAATGTTGCAATTATGTAAATGAGCCCCGATACTTATCTTAAGCACTTAGAGGCATTCGGGCTCCTGGCAGAAGGGAGCAGGTTTTTTTTTGCATGGCAGTGGACAACAAAGCGTTTGCCGTGGCTGATCGATGGCGATGGGTGTCGTGGCGTGTGGGCAGGCGCTGGGTCGCAGCTGGGAGGCGGGGAGGGAGGGGGGGGATTCCCCCAAATGCCATCCCCCCGTTTTCAGCCTCCCAAAACCTCGCCGGCTTTGGCAAGGCTCGGGGCTGCCTTGGCTGGCTGGGGATCCTCCCTCAGGAGGAGGCAGCGTGGAGGTAGGCGCGAGCTGCTGGCGGTGGTGCAGACCTGCCCTCTTCCCTCTGCGGTCGGTGCTGGGTTGTTTTTGGGTTTTTTTTTGCCTGTTGGTGCTGCGGGCTTCTGGTCCTTGTGCAAAACGTGGAGCAGGATGCTTGGAGGAGCCCCAGCTGTGGTGCTGCTGCTGGACCTGCTTTGCCACGAGTCCGCTTGGTGTGGAGCAAACCTAGAGGTGCCCCAGCTCGCTGCTCACCAGCCTGGTGGCTCTGGAGCCGCTGTTCCACCACTGCCCTAGGTGTGCAGCTCCTCGGGTGCCTGGTGGCAGCAGACTGTGGCTTGTCCTCTGCAGAGGGCTTGCTGGAAGCCAGCAGATGCTCCTCCTCGCTTGGGATGCTCGGGGCCAAGGTGTTGCGCTACCAAAAGCGTCCTCGTCCCGTGGGCATGGAGCTTGTTGGTGCTGGCTGTGGTGGGAGCGGGGTGGGCTGCCCGCTCCCGTCCTGCTGAAGTCACCCAGATCTGCAGCGCTGATCTGCAGCGGGGAGGAATTTGAATCAAAGGATTAGTCACCTGGCTGTGGGCTTGGACTGGAGTCAAGCGAGTTGAAATGGTGTAGCAGGAGCTGTTTTTGTCTGCTCCTGGGAGCCTATGGTATGGAAACCATTTTTCCTCCCTTCCCCGCTCTCTCGTTGCCTCGACATGCCTGGGTTGAGCTGCTGGGAGATGCGCGAGGTTGGCTGGGAGCAGAGCCCTGCAGCCTGTCCCTTCCCCTCGAGGCGCCCAGGATGTGGTGGCGTAGCCGAGCCCACGTGGGGCCGGGTGGCTTGGTTGTCCCCCGGGGGAGCTGCTCCTGGTCTGTGCTGGGCGTTTGTCCGTCCGTCTGTCCGTCCCATGGCCATCCCCCACCGCCCAGCCCCTGGCTGCGCCCCGCCGCTTCCTGCGTAGCTGGTTTGTATTTACTGGGTCAGGTTAAAGCTCTGAACTCCTGAACCGAGGGTGAGAGCGAGCTGACAGCCCGGGGTTTGTCAGCAAATCCATCAGGGCTGCTCAGTCCTCTGCTGAGCGCTGCCTGCCGCCTGCCCCTCGCGTTTTTGGGGCCAAATCCTGCTGCTTTGGGGCCTGGTTGGGCGGGGAGGCAAACACAGACCCTCAGGTAAGGAGATCCCCAGGTAAAGATGCCATCAGCAGCTGAGGCACGGTAATGCTACGTTCGCATCAGCCTTCTAATAATATCTGAGGATTTAGCGTGTTTAGAGAAATTAATCTTTTTCAGCTCGGTAATAATTCCAACAATGGGCACGAGCGCATTAGGTGATGCGCGTAAACTTCCTTAATGCACGATGCTGTGAGCTTACAGGGCAGAGACACAATCCTGGTTGCTTTTAATTCTCGCTGTAAGGCAGGTTTGCAACAGCCCCAAGTGCTCTGCCTCTTGGGTTTCGCTGCGAAGACTGGGAAGGAGATTTTCAGCCCTCCGTTGGCTTCCCTGCACCGGTTTTTGTCCTGGTGGGCCCGTTTTGGCCCTAAAACGGGTGCTTGTGTTTGGCTGGGGATGCTCGCGGCGCTTTCCGAGTGTACTTTGCAGGGCAGGGACCTGCCGGGCTAAAACTTAAATATTGACTGAGGAGAGGAACCGGCTGATAAACGCGTGTGAATAGCTCCTTGTTTTTTGGGTGCCGGCTACTGGGACCACGGGGCTGAGCCCCGCACCCGGGCGCATCCCGTGCGGGGTTGGGGAGCGCCCCAGCAGCCTCCCCACGCCTCCTGCGAGCCCCGGGCTGGGTGGACCGGTGAGTAATTTCATCTCTTGGTTGCGGTTAAAAATATCCCGATCTAGGCCTTGCCCCAGATTCGGAGGAGGTGCTGTTGAAACGTGGCCAAGCCCAGCGCTGGCTGTGCTGCGGTCGCCCCTGTGCGCGTGGAGCGTGGCTTTTGCTACCCAAAAAGTGATGTGGTGGCTCTGTCCCCGTGGGCATGAGGCAGAGGGGGTGCCCCGAGGCTCCGGCTCCCCAAAAAACGAGCCCTGGGGGAGCTGGGGGTGCGGGGAGCCCCGGTTTGGAGAGCTACGGGCTGTGGGAGCAGCGCTTCATTAGCGGAGTGTAACCGTGGGATCTGCCTGCTGTGTAATTTCCAGCTCGTTTCCCACTGTAGGAGAACTGTTGGGAGCAGCAGGACAGATTTCCAATCTCCCCCTCCGGTTTTTAATATTTAATTCTTTCGGGGAGGAAAAACCAACAGGCAAACCAAGGCTCGCCCTCTCCTTTGGGGCCGCTCGTTGGCTGCTGTAGGCTCTTGCTGTGGCCGAGGAGTTTCCCTTTCCCTTTTTCCTCCCCAGGCGGGCCGTCAAGCTGTTGGGATGCTGCGTAGGGACGGTGGCTACTGGGAGAGTTGTTTTGGGATCAGGTCTGTGCAGGCAGAAGGGACACCGTGGTGATTTTGTCCCCAGTTATTGAGGTGCGTTGGTAGGGTCCCACCAGTCAGCATCTTCCACTTGTATCGGAGAAGTTAAAACGCTCCAGGTCCCTACTGCTCCCCACCCAACTTTAAGGGCTGCTTTACGGGCTGTCCTTGACCCGCAGCAATTTGATTTAGGGTTACCTTTATCACATTTATCCCATCCTTCCCCAAGTGGGCAGCTTTCTGCTCCCACCCTCGAGCCCCTGGAGCTGCTGAGGGAGGTGCTCGGGGGGCGTCCAGCCCAGCTCTGCCTCCCCACCCTCGGGCAGCGCGGTGCCGGCCTTACGGGGGATTTCAGCCCCCGTGTTGTCGGGGAATTGGCCGCTGGCTGGTTGCAGCGCAGCCTTTCAACACGGGGAAAGCCAATACAATTTGAGTTAGCGGTGATGACTGCCAGTTTAAATACCGCAGTGAATTTCTGTCAAAGAGCTAATACGCAGAAAGGGGAATTGCAGCAAACTTGATCACCAGAACCACTTCAGTCGATTTTGGCCTCCAGCTACAGAAAATGAACTTAAATCTAGTTGACTGTTGCTACAGACTTTTTGTGGGATTGCTCTGCCGGCGCGGGGCTGGGAGGAGGAGAGGAGGAGCAGAGCGGTGCCAGGGCCTCCTGCTTCCCCCCGCTCCCCCCCAGGAGAACCCGCACCCGAAAGATTTACGCAGCGGCGGCTTCGGATCGCTTTCAGGCATGCCGTGTGCTTGTTAGAGCAGAGCATTGATTTATTTTATTTTTTAACCTCAGGAAACTGAGGCAGCTCTTCCTATAGAACTTTTCCTGTCTGGAGGGATGCTCTGGCACGGCAGCGGGGTGGCTGCAGCTGGGGAGGAGGCCCCGAAGTGATGGGGAGCTCGGTGGCAGCGCCTGGCTGGGGCACAGCCAGGGCTCCTCCTCCTCTTTTTTATTATTTATTTTTTTTCCCCCAACATCTGGAACTTTTCCTGTAGGATTCGGATCTCAGCGAGCAGGTTTCCCAAGTCGGGAAACCTCCCAGGGCCGGGATGGCCACCAGGGAGGATGCTGCTGGGGGTGTCCTCTGGGGACAGGGCCCCAAACCCAGCCTCACGGGGCTGGAGGAGCCTTCCAGCTGCGCTCGGGAGGTGATGCACACAAAAGGCTGGTCCCGTTGGAGCTGTTTGCCAGCCCCTCTCTGCCTCTGGCGCTGTCCCCGTGCTGTGGGGAAGCTTCCTCCTTTTGTCACAGCACGTTGTGCCCTATATACAGGTGGGGGGGTTGGTGTGGGGTCCCCTCCCCGAGTCCGCCTGCTCCAGGAGCACCAAACTGGTGCCCCGAGCAGCACCTGAGGCTTTTTACGTGCAGGAGCAGTGCAGTGGAGGCTGATTTTAAAGGTATTTCAGGGGAGAGCTGGTGCTTTGGGGCCAGACCTGGTGCTGTGCAGGGCTGTGGGGTGGGCATGGCTCTTTTTGGGGCTCCAGCGATGCTCCGGCCCCTCTTGGCACAGCTGGGCCCTCTCCAGCCCCGCTCTGCAGGGACCGGGATCCCCACAGGTAACCGGAGAGAGGAGTTTCCTCCCGCAGTGGCAGGCTGCCAGGAGCAGCTGCAAAACTCCAAATCGCTTCTTAAAAAAAAAAAAAAGGGGGGGAAAAAGAGAGAAATTCCCTCTCCCAGCAGCGGGCTGGGTTCAGCCTCCCCTCCTTCTCCGGGGACAGGTACGGGTTTGCCCCGCTGCGTGCGAGCACCCCTGCCCACCCTGCCTGTCCCGGGGCTCTGCGCAGAGCTGGATTCTTCTTTATTTTCATTTTTTCGACCCATCTCAGCGGTCGGTGCGGGGCAACCTCCGCTTTTTGCACTTTGCGTGGCGCGGGGCGACAGGAACACGCGGTTTCAGAGCGCCGCCTTCCCGGAGCTGCTATCGCTGGAAAAGCCAAGTGTGCTCAACTTGAGGTCAGAGCAGAGAGCTTATGTCTTAGTCTTTGACTGGGGAGCCTAAATATTTATCCTGTTCTGTCCCTAATGAAAACAAATTGTCAACAGTTGTTCAGTAACTGACTAAATTAAAATCTGTAATTAGTCAATTAGATTAAAGAGTTGGCACAACCTGATTGTATCATGCTGGTTAGGTTATTAAGAGAAAGGGTGTGATTTTTAATTACTGAATGCTAATTTTGACAGTTTCAAATGGAAACAGACGTTTCCCCCCCTCCACTCGGAGTGCCTCTGTAAAAGTAAGGCACTGGAATGCGTTTTGTGTCAACAAATGGTGTGAAGATGCAAAGTTTTCTCCGGCTCCAATCCACCAGGGATTTCCACCGAAAAGTGGGGGCGGGATGGGGAAGAGAGGAAGCTGCCCGAGGTGGCGCGGGGTTTTGGGTTCTGCTTGGCAAGGGGGAGGCCGGCTGGGTTTGGAGATGCTCGGGGTGCGTTTTGGGGTGGCAGGGGCGTGGGTGCCCCCGGGGCTAGGCAGCGTCTCCACCAGCGCCAGCCTCCAGCAAGCCGCTGGGTAGCGAGGGGACGCAGCGCAGCCTTTTTGTGCCTCTGCTTTCTTTTTGTTTTGCTTTCAACCCACCCGGCACCGCGAGAGGGGCCGGCTCTGCTGGAAACGAAGCCCAGCGTGAGGAGGAGGAGGAGGAGGAGGAAGGCCGCGTGCGCTCCCATTGTCTGCCCCGCAGCCGCAGCCACGTGCGAGGGGACCCGCGTGCCGCGGCCCCCAGCTCCTCGCCGCCCTCCCCGCGGCAGGGGGGGGCTCAGCCCCCGGCAGATTTGTGGCTCTGGGCTCGTAAACCTGCCCCTGGCTTCCTGCCGGGGGTCCTCGCGCAGGAACAAAGGCGGCGGGGGCTCCTCGTGGTGCCTGGGGAGGGGGCCGAGCCCCCCAGGGCTGCCTCGGGGAGGTGGCGTTGGGTACGAGTGAGGCTTTCCTGTTCCCCTGATCATTTCCTTCCTCACCTTGGAAACTTGGATTTTCTCCTACCTTTTGTTCCATATATTTTTTTTTTTTTTTTCTCTTTTAAAGCAGCCCCTGGCTCTATTGGAAACAGCTGCCGCGCCGCTCCTGGGAGCTGGGGCCCGGGCTCGGGCTTTTTCTGCTCCTTCAATCCTGCTCTGCCGCTGGCCCTCACGAATTAAACTGCAACCGGCTGCACAAACCCTTTTTTTTTGTGCAGGGGCAGGAGCTGCTACCCTCAGCACATCGCACCCTGCTCCAGCCCGGCCGTCTCCCTGCTCCGGTGCTGCCGAGCATCGTGTGGGCACCTCCGTGGGGCCAAGCCCCTGGGATGGGGGTGTTTTTGGGGTGTTTTTGGGGTGCCCACCCCCGCCGTGAGCCCTCCTCGTGCCATCAGGATGGCGAAAGCCGTGCCCGAGGCTGGTTTGGTGCACGTGGTGCAGCCCTGTCGGGGAGGAGGCAGCGCAGCGGCAGGAGACGGGGTGCCCGTGGGGAGTCTGGCTGCTGGATAAAAAATAAAATATCCCCAAATAGCCCGTCCTGCACGCCCCGAGGAGACGGTGCTAATTGGGTTTCGTGTTTCCAGGCCATGGGAAGGGCTGGCACAGCCACCAACGAGCATCTCCCGGGGCGGTGCTGGCGGCTTCCCCTCGTGGGACGGGGCTGCTGGGTGCTGCGGGCACCACCTCGGGGGCAAAGGCAGCTCCCTCGCCCCCATTTGGGGTGTGTGGGGGCCCCAAAAGGGCGCTGGGGGGCTGTGCCAGGAGGAAACGGCTCCTTCCTCTGCAGAGCAGCCCCGGGCTGCTGGGGGGAGAGAGAAAACGGCTCCTGTGCGAGTAAACAAATACCTCCCCACGGCTCGGTTGGGGCTTTTTTTTTGTTGTTTTTTTTTGCTTTTTTATTTTCCCTTTCGAAACCCCTGCTCGTGGCCGCAAGCGGCGGTGCCGGGGCTGTTTGCTGGAGGGGTTGGTGCCAGGAGCTGAGTTAAAAGCTTACAGCTGGGCGGTTTTGGGGGGGGTCTCCAAATCACAGGGTGGGTGCCCAGCCCCTGGGGTACCCCAGCCCAGGCAATGTCCCTGTCCCCAGGCTGTGGGAGTGACCCACAGCCTCCCCAGGACGGGGGGAGGAAGGGGCAGGAGCCCCCCAGGCACAGCGGGTTCACATTTTCCCCACATCCACCCCTTTTTTTGGGGCTGGGGGGCTTCCCGGAGCCCCCCGGCGCTGCGTGAGGCCCTGTCGCCCAAGCCTGCGGTGTCAAGATAAAGTCCAAAGGAAGACCTCTGGCTGTGTCTTAAGCTAACATTTTCTTTCTAATTTTTTTTTTTTTTTAATGTTTCTGCATAAACCCTTAAACATTTGATCTCGAGCGTCTCTCCTCCCAGGGTGCAGCAGCTTTCTGTAGTGAAAATGAGCTCTTGCTGCCCGGCCCCGGCCGCCTCTCGCAGCTGCTGGGTGGTTTGGTTTATTAGGAGTATTTTTATTTATTTTTTTATTTTTTTTCCCCTGTCCGTTTCTCCCCCGGTTTTCAACCAACCTCGCCGGGCTGGGCTCGCACCTCATTGCTGTTTGTTGTGGGTTCAGGGAAAGCTTCCAAAGCCAAGGATGAAGGATGCTCTGCGGCAGCCCCGGCGCAGGAGAGCGGCCCCGCGGAGAGCCTCGAGCCCTCCGGCCGCGGCGCGGTGCTGGCGTTTGCTCCCCAGAAGAGCTGGGGGAGAATCAGGAGGCTGCTGCTGGTAGTGGTGGTGATTTTTTGGTGTATTTTAGCCTATAAAATGCTGCTGTGTGCAGGGGGGAAGGGGCAGGGCGCTTCCTTGTAGGCTCCTGGCTCCCCGGCAGGGTGTGAATGGCTCCCAGCCTTCTCCACCAAGCTTTCCTTCTGCCCAGCGATGCCCGTGGATGTCTCAGCCCTGCCCTGGAGGACAGAGGCGAGTCCTCAGGGTGCTGCTGGGCTGCTCAGCACCGGCGTTGCTCTGGTTTTGTAGCTCCCCTGGTGCTTTGCCCGTGTTGCCAGCAGCTCCTGCGTGCCCAGGGGAGCGGAGCGGCAGCTCTGGGGCTGTGAGCTCCTTCCCAAAGGAGCAGCCTAGGGCTCTGGCAGCAGGGACTTCTTCCACCTCTGGGCACAGCAGGCTTGGGGACAATTCTCCATTTAAAAAACCAAAACAATTGCAGTTTTGTCCTGTGCTGATGATGCCCAGGTGCTTCAGGCCTTGGTTGTTCTCCTCTCGGAGAGGAGATGCGAGCTGGGGCTCTTTGCCTCATTAAAAACCCATTTGCTTGCTCGTCCCCGAGCCCTTCTGGGTGTCACGGCGTGTCCTGACAGCTCGTCCGTCCTCACCTGCAGCCATCAAGGAGTTTTCAACGCGACTTCCACGCAGCCTTTGTACTTGGATTGCTCCTCCGTGTGCCGCACAATGGCTTCTTTGTCATCACGCCAGCTAATTAATTTTAACTTTCACTGGTGCTTCAGCATGGGAGGCTGCCCGCCCGCTCCATTTGGAGCTTCCCCCCCATGTGCGGGGTTTTCCAGCCCCCTCGGACTTGTTGCTGGGAAGGAGCGAGGCCGGCCGGCCCCAATGGTGCCCTTCTCCAGCAGGAGCTGCCCTCGTGTGTGCATCCACCGGGGGCCGTGGGGAGGGCTGAGGAAAGCCATTAGGAGGCCGTGCTGCAGGAAAGTTGTCTCTGGTGGCTTATTTCTCCTGGCTGGCAGCTGGAGGTCCCCACGGAGAGCATCCTCTGATGGAAATTACGGGGTTTTTGCTCCCCGCCTGCTGGCTGGCAGCGCGAGGGCCCGGGGAGGTGAGCGCACCGCGGGCGTCCTCGGGACAAAAGGCCCCGGGGGCATCACCCCACCAGGGAGCTCCTCCGGGCAACGTGGGCGCAGTCGGATTTAACCATTATTTCTGGAGGCTTGGGGTGTGTTTGTGTGCTGGAAATCAGGAGTTTTCCCCTGGATCCGTGCGCCAACCTCTGCTCCCCACGTGCTGACACCGAGCTGGGTGCCGCGGCGTCCCCAACCCAGCTGATGGGAGAGCCTCGTGCCACCGGGAGGGGTGGGGACACCTCGGGTGCAATTCCTTGGTGCTGCTGCCTCCTTCCCAAAAAAGGACCGTGAGGGACAAGGCACCAGCTCGCTGTCCCCGGTGTCACCGTGTTTTCCCTGCCGGCGGGGAGGAGGGCCGGGGGCTGTGCGTGCAGGACCAGGAACTTAATTGGCACTGATGGGTTTTGTCTGCGCGGCGCCCGGCTCCGCCGCGGCGGAGGGGAGCTCCCCTCGGCTCCGGGTGGGAACGGTGGCGGGTCAAGGAATATGAAATTGATGCCTTTGTGTTTAATCTGGTTATAAGGACAGCTATTAGAGATAATGAATTTTGCCTGTCCCCGTCGTTGTAATACAAGAACCTAGATGTCTTTCAGCACGGGGAAGGTCACTCCTCTTTATTTCTGGTTGTAAATTTGGCCGGTTACAGATGTTTGGCGTTGATATGCAGGGCTAATCAAGTTCCCCCGCGAGGTGCAGGGCAGGAGGAGAGCACCCCCGGTGCGTGGGAGCCCTTTGCAAGGCTGGCCTGGCCACCAGGCAAGCAGGTTTGCATGGCCCCTTGCAGCTCCTATTATTATTATTTTATTTTTATTTTGTTTTACTGGAAGTTTGCGTTGTCCTCGAGCTGTGAGCACGGGGTCCCGGCTTCCCAACGCCGACCTCGTGCCGCGTGGATTTGAGGGGTTCTGCGGGGATTGCTGTGCCTGCCTCAAGGCTGGGAAGGGGGACGAGGAAACGAGGGCTGAAACGAGGGCCGAAACGAGTGCCCTGTGCAGCTGCAGCACGTGGCGGCGGCGCTCAGCACGAAGCCTGCCGAGCGTCCAAGCGTCGACGCCAGCAGCCAGGCAGCTCCCGGTGCTCCTCGGCGAATCCCTTCCCTCGAGCATCTCCTGCTCCCGCTGCCAGCGGAGGCTTCACCTTCCCAAACGAGACCCCGGCTGCAGGAACGGGGGCATGGAGCAGATGCTGGGGGAGTCTCCACATCAGGCCGGGCGTGCAGCCCGCTGATAAGCCCCCGGCACCGCTCCCCTCCTTATCCCCGAGCCCCCCCGGCAGCACGTGCTCCTCTGCCTCCCCGGCCCCGCTTCCCTCCTCTCCTCCGGGCATTTCTCCCCCCCCTGCGCTCCTGATTTATGCTGCTCCACATTTTCTCCTCGTCTCCATGCCTTTTTCTCCCCTCCCTGGTGTTGTTTCCCCCCTCCTCGTGCTGCCTGGCCATTGCCTGGCTCCTTTTTTTCGTTGTTCCCAGTCCCCGTTTTCCCAGATGGGTGCGACGTTTGGGGCTCCCTGCTTTTGTGCATTCACCGTGGGGTTTTATCCTCCCTCCGGGGATGGAGGCAAGCTGGAAACCCCCAAAATTCTCTGGGATGCTTCAACTTTGCTCCTCTCCCCGAGCAAGAAACCCCTGGGGTGGCGCACAGCTCATCGCTTCCCCCTCCCCTCGCACCCCTCACGCACCTCAGCTCGCTTTTCCCCGCAGCAGGATGAATTCCTGGAAAACCTCCCCCAGATGACAAACCCCCCTAAACCCCACAGATGACAAAACCACTGGGTTTTACCCTCGTTCAGGGCGCTGGCAGCGAGGGGGCTGCTTTTTATGGGGCCACACCGTGGAGCTCCAAACCTCGCCGGGGAGGGGACCGGGAGCCGGGGCGCAGCGCCGGCCATCTGTCCCCGCGGGGCCGCCGGGGGTAGTAAAAACTTCTTTTATTTTTTCCCTTTTATTTTTTTTTTTTTGCTTTGTTTGTCCCCATTTCATATGCGCAACCCTTTTTTTTTTTTTTTCTCTTTTTTTTTTTTTTTTTTTTTTTTTTGCATTGCCTTGCCAGGCACATAGAAAGTTTGCCGGGTTTCGCCTGCGCGTGCATACGCTGAATAATTTTCTGAGCCGCCTGGAAGGGAGCCAGGGCGGCGTGCAGCGAGCGGGGAGCCTTCCCGGCCGCCTCTCCTTTCACTTCATTTTCCTCAGCCGCCCCCCTCGGGCCCCACCGGGTCGTGCCATCGCCGTTACCCTATTATATTTTCCTTTCGTTTCCCCCCCTCCCCACCACCGCCACCTTTTTTATTTATTTTTTTTCCTTTCCCTTTGGCTCCCGAAAGGGTTAAAAATTATGGGGAAGTTCAGCTCGCACTTGCAAGATATGGTTGCCTTAGCAACAGGCCTCCTAATCTGGTAGGTGACCTGAGAGACTGTGGAAGATGCAGGGCTCGCTTTGGCATTTCATTATTTCATGAGGCTGCGGCTCTCCAGCTGCTTGGCTCCCGGCGCCCGGCGCCGCGGGCATTCCTCGGCACGGCCCCCCCCAAGCCCGGGCTGCCCCCGTGCTCCTCTTCGGGCTCTGGTTTGTTTTTTTGGGGAAGGTTTTCGCCGGGTTGGAGCGGGGCCCAGTAGCCCAGGTGGTGGCTGTGATGTTTTGGGGTGGTGATTCGGGCTTCCTGCTGCGCTCAGCGGGGTGTGTGATGTGCGGCCCCCTCGCAGCCCCCTGTCTGCAGCTGTAAATGTGCCCACAGCCCCCGCTGAAACCCCAGGAACCCCAATTCCCTCGTCCTGCCCCAATCCATCCCTCCTTATCCACCCGGAGCTGGGGCTGGAGCAAAAAACACACAGTGGGGCGCAAGGAGGGGGCAGGAGGAGGCGATAGGAGAAGCGATGAAGTGAGATGTCCCCATCCAGCAGCGAGTTGGAAACATTTTGGGGAAGAAGAGCTGATTTTGGGGCAGCACAGAGCAGGGCAGTGCTTCTATGGCCACTCCAGGCTTCTGGATTTTTTCTGATGGAAACCTCCCCAAAGTTGGCTTCTCTCGGTGCCGTTTCCCTCGCCATCGCGAGCACCCGTGCGGAGCTGCGGCTGAAGAAGGGACGCCAGCAAACTCCCTCACCGATTTTTGGCCTCGCCAAGCCCTCGAGGCCGGGCACGTGGAGCTGTGTGCGTGCACCCCAGGGCAGCGCGAGCCCCGCCAGCTCCTCCTGGCCGTGCGTGGAGCAGGCGCCTGGCTCCCCCCGACCCCTTTTGTGCCCCGGCAGCTGCGTGCGGACACCGGGGTGGGGGGGGAGCAGCCTTTGTGTGTCTGCAGCCACAGCACAACGAGGCTGGGCTGGGCTGGAGGTGCTGATCCATCAGCTCGGGGCTTTGCTTCACCCCCAGACGAGGCTTTTTGTGCCTTACAACCGAGCTGTGCTGGAAGCAGGCTGCGATGCCCAGATTTAGGGCTTCGCAGCGCGACTCGGGGTGGCGGCTTCCATGGGGAGGCAGGAACCTGGCTGCAGCCACCGTGCCGGGAAGCGGCACCCCCACGGGGTGCTGTGCGCTCAGGCCCAGCTCCTCCAGCTCGGAGAGGCCCCGCGGCTCCACCTCCAGAGCAGAAAGCAAAAGCTCGTGGCGCTGACCCGGCCAGGCGCTTCCTGCCGGCGCTATCGCGCGGCTCAGCGGGGCCCCGCTGCCTCCAGCAGGACGGGGCCGTGCCGAGGCCCCCACAGCAGGCAGAGCAGCACCCACAAAGCTCCGGTCCCCGTTTCACCCCCTGCTTTCATCTCATCCCCAGCTTTTTCCCCACGTCCCTTCCCCCTGGGGCACACCTCTCCCAACCCCCTGCCCTCCTTCGAGGGTGACGGAGGCAGAGGGCGCCCCGTGGCGAGCCGGGGATGAGCGATCAAACAGGAGAAAATCCAGGCGAGCGAGCAGAATCCCTCGAAAGCCCTCGTTTTGATCGCTTCATCCCTTTTTTTTCCTCTCTCCCCGCTTCCTGAGGCTTTCTGGGATTTGTCCCTCCCGAGGGGGGGGTTTCCAGTGGTCAGCCTGGCGCTCGCGGGCCGCCGGCGGGTGGCAACCGGGGACCGTGCGGAGCTCTGCGCCCTGGGTGCTGCGAGCACCTCAACCACGGGCTCACGCCTGGTTTGAAAGGGAAAAAACCTCCAAATTCCCAGGGAAAGGGAAAAAAAACACCCCACCGTCTCCCCCCCGCCTCCGCCCTTGCGAGGAGCGGCTCCGTGATGGCGGCTGGGAAGCGAAGCGGCGAGTGCTGTGCGTGCCATCTGCTGCGCTGGGAGCCGGCAGCCGCCTCGCCAGGGGGCTCAGCGCTGCCCCCAGCACCCGCTCCTGCAGCCCCCGAGGCTCCCCGGCCCTCGGGTGCACCCGTTTGGGGTGCAGCCTCTGCACCCCGTGGGGAAATTCCTTCCCCAGCAAGGGGAGATGCGGGGCGGTCTCCAAAGAGGAGCGTGGTTGGGGTTGTGGCTGGGTTCCCCCGCACCCTCTGGGCACAGCGGGGCTGGCGGTGTCCTTGGCTGCTGGGGGGCTCCTCCTGGGGAGGCTGGGGCTGGCTTCTGGCTGATTTGCCATCAGTTTGGCCAAAAAGGCTGCAAACATCCCCAAAATGTGTGTGCTCCCAGCTCCAGAAGCTGGGAGTTCGCTTCTGGCTGCGCGCACGGCGGTTTTGCAGCGCACAGTCCTGAGTCTGGGCTCCCCCGTGAAACTGCTGGCCTTGAAGCTCAATTTATTTCGTTTTCTGCTGGGGAAGGTGCTCGGGGCGGGCACCCGCAGCCTCTCCCGGTGCTCGGGGCGTGCTTCAGCCTCCCCTCTGCGCCGGCTGCCTGAGCTGGCTGCAGCACAGCCCCGGCGCTTCCCTGCGCCGGCGATATAAAAGGCAGCAGAGGAGTGGGTGGGTTGAGCGCAGGGAGAAGGAGGCGCCTTCCAAACACAACCAGAGGGCCCTTGAGGAGAGCTGGGAAACCTGAGGACGCCTGAAGCCGCCGGGAACACGTGCTGCGAGCCGAAGGCGAGCTCTCGGTGCCTCTGACAGAGGATTTGGTGGTGCCCTGGGCTGGAGGAGGCTCCGAGCCCCTGCTCAACCCCATGGACCCGTCCAGATCCATAAATCCTCCTCGCTAAGCCCCCAGCCCCGTGCTGGTGCTGGCTCAGCACCTGCCCTACACCTTTGGGCACCGTCCCAATGGGGGGCACCATCCCAAAGGGCACCCCCATGGGGGGGCATCCCGAGGCGCGGCGGCGACCCCTGAGCGGGGCGCTCAGAAATTCGGTAATTGGGCTGGAACAATTATTTTTGGCTTTTGCAGAGGGAAACGCTATAAATAATCACCCTGCAAGCTCGCACGGTGACTTTGCAGCGCGCACGGGGTTGGTTTCTTTCTTTTTTTTTTTTCTTTTTTTTTTTTTTTTTGCTGCCGTCCAGCTCGCTTTTTATTGGCAGCCGGGAGTGCGACACTTTATCTCCAGAAAATGCAATTTGAATTGATTAAAGCAGCGCCTGTCATTGGCCAAAGCAGCCGGAGCCAAACTTTCTGCAGAAACGGTTACGTTTTCTCAGAAGCTGCCCCGGGAGCGGGGACGCGTGGCTCAGTCCCCCCCCCCCCGAAAACCAGCCGAGGCGGAGAAGCACGCCAAATATTTCGGTGAGATTCGTAGGATCTGAGGCAAACTCTTGTCAGGCAGTTTCTGCGCTCCTCTTGGTGCCTCCTCATCGTCAGGGAGCAAAGCAGCAAACAAAGGATGCTGAGATGGGCATGACCGCCCTGGAAGAGCTTGGCAAACGGTGGCGGGGAGATGGGCGCGGGGCTGCTCGGAGGAAAAGCAGAATTTGGTGGTGGTGGCGGCGGTTCTGGACACACTTCTGTACCTGCCCCGCTCTGACAGCACCCACTTGAGCAGCCTCGGGGCTGTGAGGGCTGCTGAGCCGGGCTGGATTTGCCCCAGAGGCTGACCTGGAGGTGAAAGTCTCGGGATCCCATTACCAATCCCGCCAGCTACCCAGTCACCCATCCTAATACGCTCTAATACACTTGGGAGCCACCTCACAATGGTGCGAGGGGAAGAAAACAGCATCTCGTGCACCTTCTTTTGTAAGCCCTCTGTCGCATCTCAAATAAATTTGCATCTAAATTGACAGGCTGCTTGTAATGCCTGTATGGCGCTTAAAGGCCCAGCTTCCCGGCGAGGTGAGCCCGGGTCCCTTCGGAGCAGGGGCTGACGGTGCCGTGGGTCTGAGCAGAAACTTTGCCTTCCCTTTTTTTATTTTAAGGTGTCGGGGAGACTCGGTGCCAGCCCCTCAGCCCGCTCCCTGCGCGGGGACGAAGATGGGGAGCACCACGTGGGTCTCAAAACCTGCTTAACCAGGGAGAACTTCCCTTTCTGTTGGATTAATTTGGGATGCCCGGCACAGCTCCTGGTAGAGGGCACTCCTGTAGCTCACAGGATGCTCCCGTGGCCTCGTGCAGCTCGGCATTGAGCAGGGTCCTCGGGTACCTGCTCCAGGGTCCGCAAACCAAACGCATGGGGAAGGCCGCCCGGTGCCCCAGCAGCCTCACCGTGGCAGCTTTCCTTCCCCATCCATTATTTATTCCCTTCTCTGCAAAACAAACCCGTTGGCGGGCACTGATTGCAGCGTTACGACGAGGTGCTGGGTTCGTGCCCGACCCGAAATACTCAAACAAACAGGCGCCCTCCCTCCTCCCGGGAAGGGCTGCGTGCGCTTTGCTGAGCCAGAGGGGTCTGGGTCCGCTCTGCCCTTTTGGGGCCATCCCGAGGGGCACCGAGAGCAGCACACGGAGGAGGTTTTTGGAGGAGCAGGAGCAGGAGCAGGGCCCCGCGTGCTGGGAAGGGGCTGGGAGCGCGCGGCGGGGCCGGGAAGTTCGCGGGGAGGAGGGCGAGGGAGGAGACGGCGAGTCGGAGCCGTGTTTGTCAGGATGGAAATAACTGTCAGCCCCATTCAATCTGTCGCCTCGTTCCCGGGGGACAATTGCAAAACAGGATTACTGGTACTTAAAAATTCATAGAAAACGTTTCTTATCACAACGTCATAATTGTTATGACTCAGAAGAGTAGAATTGCCATTTTCCTGTGCCTTTTTTTTTTTTTTCTCCCCCCTCACTTTTGTTGCGCGCCGAGTCCCTCGCTGCAGCTGCAGCATCATAAAAACAGGGCGATGCTTTATTTTATGCTAACTGCTGCATTTGACTTGAAAATGATGTCCCACTGGGTCTTGTGGTCAGCACATTACGGCGTGATTGATGGCTGTCAGAGCGGCGGGCGCTGGCAGCTTGCGATGGGTGGAGGCGAACAGATGCCCGCTGACTTCAGGGGCTTAGCGGAGCCCGGGACCGAGGCGCACGCTGGAAAACAAAAGCAGATGGGAGGGCTCTGCACGGGCTGGGCTGCCTCCTCTCCTCTCCTCCGGCTGCGTGGCGGCGAGGAGGGCTCACGTCGCCCTCGGACCCGGCAAACCGCGGGTGAGCCGAGCGCCGAGCTGGTTTCCATCCCGTATTTCCACCGCCTGCTCCTACAAAGGGTTTGGAGAGCCCTCGTGCTCCCCTTTTTTTCCCTTCCCCTCTCTCTTCTCCCCGCCAGCCCTCGGGTGCAGCCGAAAGCCGGGCAGGCTGCTGCTGGTCTTCGCCGCTCGCCGTGGCAGGGGCTGGCAGGGTTAACGGGGAAATTAAATTTCACTGCTGTTTTGAAATTAATTGAATCATCAGCGTGGGTAACGGGAAGCGGCGGTATCAGTGTGTATTTGATATGGGTCTTTAAGTCAGCGCTTGCTGCACCAGCTCGAGCGCTGGATCGGGGTGTAAGGGATCCCTGACTGATCTCTGGTGGCTGTGGCCGTGGCACAAAGGCTCCTGCCACGTCCTAAAACGCCGGGGTCGTAAAGTGGAGCTGCGTTATGGTGCACTCGTGTGCCGTGGGTGCTCCCCACACTGCTCCTGGGTCACGCTCAGAGCAAGCCCCAGCCTCCGGGGCTCCGATTCCCCGCACGAGAGGATGCTCCCGGCTCCAGAGCAGCCTCGGGGCCTTCCCCTGCCCTGTGCCGGGTTTCTCCGCTGCTGGTTTGAAGCGGGGAGTCGCGTTTGGCCTGGTTTCAGGTAATTCGTCTTAAAACCAGCCCCGGGGGAACCTCCTGGCGGGGCAGATTTACATTTTGTCCATTTTACAGATTTACGTCGCAGGCGCTCGTGCCCAGGTGCTAAATCACCACCAGCCCTCGCCCGGGCATCTCCAGCCCCGGAGTTGCTTCTCGTGGCACATCCATCCCTAAAAACTTTAGGGCTTCTCCCAAAGGAGAGGCAGCACCGAAACCATCTCCTGCGGGGCTGTGGGATAACGGAGGGCTGCTTGGGATGAAAAAAGGGAAAAAAATAAACACAAAAAACTTGTGGTTGGTGTGGAGCTGCCGCCAGGTTTTCACCCAAGCCGGGTTTCTCCGTGCTACCCTACAAACCTGCTGTTCCCCTCCATGGCTCTTTACTCTATAAATTACCCTCTGAGTGCATCCGGACACTGTAGGGCCGTGGCTGCAGCGGGGCGCTTCAAGGCAAAAATCTCGGGGCTGCTTAACCAACTGCAGCCTCGGAGGAGCTGTCTCAGCGGGAATATTGATCTCGGGGTTTAACCCTGCTCCACTCGCCCTTCCCGAGCTGCCGAACCTACAAACCAGCACAGGTTTCACCTCCCTGGCCTGATGATGGGAAAAATGCGGGTTTGGGGATGAATTTTGGGGAGGATGGGTGAACATTTGGCACTTTGGGGCTCACAAAGATTAGGGCCAAAGTGCTCGTCCCAAGGCAGCGATCCGGACCTGGCGCTGGGGATCGAGGCTCACCTTTTAGGAGCGGCACGTGGCGGAGGAGCACCCGAACTCGCTGATTATCTCCGCTCGTTATGTCCCTAATTGCGTGCGACGGGCCATATGTTCTCTGCGGGGAGAGCGCCGCAGGTGGGGCTGGGTGCTCCTGAAACCTCTCCCTCCTCTTCCTGAGCCAAAACTCCGCTCGGTCTGAGCGTGCTGTGGGTTTTGGTGCCGCCCCCCACCTCGCCGGCCCCATCCCTGGCTAATTAAAGGACGCTGAGCGTGGCTCCATCATCCCCACCTCGCTCCAGACCTTCCCACAGCGGCTTCGTGCTCTGTGGTGCTTCACCTGCCGCCTTCTCCAGCCCCCAGCGGGTTTTCCCCACCCGTTTTCCTTCTCTCCTCCCTCTGGCCAAACCCCAAAAGTGATGGGGTTGCCCAGCTCGTGTGCCCGGGGTGGCTCCGTGCAGCCCCGCTCCCTTCCTGGCAGGCTGCAGCCGAACCAAATCCCAGCAAAGCAACATTTATCGGCGTAGCCCTGAACTTCATCTCAACAGGGCTCTGCTGGTTAAACAATCGTTTGAGCCATAAACCAGAAGCCCTTAATTATGGCTAATTATTTTCTGCGGTGGATCCGTGCAGGGGCTGGGCAGCACCAGGGCTCCTCTGCCATGAGCCGCTCGCGTGCCCAGCCCTCACCCGGCCCCGGCAGCTCAGGGACTGCTCCCCAGCAGGGCCAGCAAGACCCCGGGCATTGTATAGGGTCTCGACTGCTCGTCCCGTTTCTTTGGAGACCACGAGCAGCACCTCAGCCAGTTGCTAGGAATTTCTCTACGAGCCGGGGCCGCCAGGCGACAGCGAGGCCGGAGCGCTTCGGGACGTGGACTTTAAACCCTGCGGCTTTTCGGCTCGGTTTCAAAACCAGCTAGGTAAATATTTGGGAAGCGGCTACGCCGGGGGGCACCCCTGGGGACCCGTGCCACCCCACGCCGTGCCGGGACACCCCCAGACACCGGGGACGTGGCCCGGGGAAGGGACCCGAGGCGCTCCCGGCGGTGCCGGCACAGCTGTCGGCGCTGCTGCTGCCTGCGCCACGCGGCCCCGGCCTCTTCCTTGTGGCACAGATGGTTTTAACGCTTTCCTCTTCCTCCTTTTTTCTTTCTGGCTATAATTAACTCTTGTTTGCAAGTGGGAAGACACTTTTTTTTTTTTTTTTTTTTTTTTTTTTTTTCCCTCTCTGGCAGAGCCATCCAAAGCTCCTCGGCGATGCGATTTTTGTCAAGCCGCCGCGCAGCTCTCCCCCAACCACATTCTGTTGTTTTTCCCGACCACGCGAGGCGGGCTGCGCCCCCCAGCCCTCCCTTCTTCCCTCTTACATCCCTCCCCCTCCTCCTCTTTTTTTTTTTTTTTCTCTCTGCTTTCGCCCGGAGGTGAAATCTGCAGCGATGGCAGGCGAAGGAGGCCGGGCTCCCACAGCAGAGCCGCTGAATCCGGCCGCGGCGGCGGCGGCGGTGGCGAGGGGGATACAAAAGCCAGAGCCTGGGGGAAAATGGAGAGGCCCTTCCCTGCCACGGGAGCTTTTAGAAACCTCCTCCTGCTTTGTGCGGCGTGGCGGGGGGCTGCTGGCACAAAAGCCCCTGCTCCCTGATGTCATTTCCTCGCCGCGGCCGGCCCAAGTTTTCCCAGGACGGCGCCACGGGGTGCTGGGCGCTGGGGGCAGCCCCAAACCCGAGGTGATCCCGCACCGCTGGGGCCGTGGTGCCCACGCATCCCCATCCCTGGAGCTGCTCTCCTTTAGGGCTGTCAGGCAGAGGGGGAGGGCAAGAGGGGAAACCCAAAGCCTCCTCCAGCAGCTCCTGGCCACCAGAGCCCCGTCCTGATCGAATCTCTGTAGCCCGGGATATGGGGTTTCCTTTGGGTTCCTCCTCCTCCTCCTGCCAAATCCCTTTGGGGCAGGGCTGGGAGCCCGACCGGCCCCAACCCCGCTTAGCCCCTGGCTGCACCGGGTGCGAAGGAAGCCACCCGCTGGCGCTGGCGGCTGAGTTACGCGGCGGTTACGTCAGATTTACTCCTCCTGTCCCCTGCTCTGGCTGCCCTATTAATTTTCAAATGCCTCCAGCAATTACCGGAGCTGGGAAACTGTATTTTGTGGGGCAGCACCCGCAAAGAACGGCAATAAACAAACCCTGATGGTAAAAACCAGAAAGGGGCAGCCACGCTCGCCTTGGTCGGAAGAGTTTTTGGGTGACTTTCCAGGGGGAAACGCGCACGGGCAGCCTGGTGTAGGGCAGCATCTCGGGGTTGGAGGTGCTGTAAGAGCAGCAGGGATCCCATTTCATCCCTTTGAGCACATCCTTTTGGGGCCGAGAGGAGCGTGCCTCCCCCTACAGGTCCCCAAAGCCCCCCGAGCGGCCCCCATGGGGTAGGGCAGCCCCTGGAGGGTCCCCACGGCCCCGTGCCGGCTTTTTTGTCTCGGGCATCTTGCGGGGGGACGGGCAGATGGCGTTCACCTGCTCGGGACCGGCCCTCTCCCCCTCGCCTTTGGTGTCGGGGAATAATAACAGCCAGCTGCTGGCAGGAAAATAGGCTTAAGCAAATGTGATATTTTGGCATTCAAAGCGCCTGACAAGAAGGGGAGGACGGCCGGAGTATTTGCATTCATTTCGCCCCTTTCCCCGTGGCGGGAGATAAAGCACCAAGTCGGGAGGTTTTGTGGGGCCGTCCTGGGTTGAGACGGGGCTGACCCGGGGCACCGCAGCTCCCGGCGGTGGCAAGGGCTGAGGTGGGGCAGTTTTCAGATAAACCACCCTAAAAATGGGGTCTGGTGAGGAGGGCAGAGAGTTTTGGGTGAGGGTTGGGTGCCCTTCCTGCCCCAAACGTGGGGCCGGCCCCGCACATCGCTTGGTGTCTGGCTACGAGCACCACAAGCAGCAGCTGGGATTACAGGATAAAACCCACTAGTTGGAATGTAAAAAAGCAAAAAAATATATTTCTTTCTTTATTTATTTCCCAAATGCACCCTTGAGGCACGTTGCAGTGCGCTGCCTGCCCTACATGCCCGGCGACATCCCCCTTAGCCATGGGTGAGCCCCTCGGCCCCATTAAACCCCAGAGCAGTGGGGCGGCCTTCTCCTAACGCCATGGATCCTTTTTTTTTTTTATTATTATTTTGTCTTTTTACATCAGATTACCAATGTAAATGTAGCTTGCCTCGAAACCCCTTCCAGGATTCACTTGGCAATTTCCAACCCTAGCAAGGCAGGAGAAGCAGAAGCGGCGACGGAGACAGGCGCTGTCAAACAGAAGCCCGGCTGCCGAAGCCAGCAGGCTCCTGATTTGGAAAAAAAAAAAAAAAAAGAAAAAAAAAAACAACAAAAATGAAAGCTGCATCGCGTGCTTGCAGTTTATTAATGTTTACATAGCATCAGAGCTGCGTGGCGCTTCCCAAACAAGGTCTGCTCCCCGTCCTGATGGGCTCGGAGCCGTAGCCTGTCCTGGAAGCAGCCGGCCCCAAAGCCTTGCTGTTTCTCCCCAAAAGCTGGCGTGGCTCGTGCCCAGGCTGGGAGCAGCTGGGGGGGCTTCCCTTAAAATTTATCCTCGATTTGTGCTTGGCAGAGGTGGGAGAAGTCGCTCTGGGGAGCGTGGAGGCCGGTTTTGGGGCACGGGCGAGCGTGTGGCTGTGGCCCCAAACTCCGTCGAGTCACTGCCAGCAGCGCTGCTCCCCTTTCATTTTAAACAATAGGAAGTTTGGGGGGGAAACCAAATAAAAAAACGGATCCGTGAGCTTTGTGCGAAGCTTGTGGAGGTGCCTCGGGCCCAAATCCACGGGGAAGCAGGAGGAGATGCAGATCTGAGCACCCCGCGCCGAAGGACGGGCGGCAGATTAATAGTCCGGAGCGATGGCATTATCTAATGAAAATTGGGGATAATTATTTGCTGTAACTTTTTTGGCAGGTGGGCCCTCAGATGGGTAGTATCGATTGCTGGAAAAGCGCCTGGCGTGCCTGCCGCTGGGATGATTGGAGGGGAACCCACCGTAATTAATACCTGCGTAGTGAGAGCGCCTTCCAGGCTCCTTGCGGGGCAGCAGGGAGGCTCCCCAAACCTCTCCGCGTGGAGCTGGGGTGCTGGGGACGGTGCTGGGGCTGGAGCAGCTTCAACCCGAGCAATTTGGGGGCAGCACAGCTTTGCCAGGACTTAGGGACCCGCACTGAACTTCCCCAAAGTTTCCCTCCGCACCGAGCCCGGCTGCGTTCATCCCGCCTTACCCTCGTGCTTTCATCATCCCCTCCCCTCCTTTATTTATTTTTTAATTTTTTCCCCTTCTTCTCCCCTTTAATTCGGCTGCCGCGAAATTCTGCGGCCCTGCCAAGTTATTTCCTCGGGATATATTTAGCTAAAGCCAGATCAGCAGAGAGCGATGTGTGTTTGCGTAAGGATGTTTGTAAATGTTAGCAGCAACACTGTCAGGCTCGCGGAGCAGATGTCCGCGCGATGCTACCAGGAGCCTTATTTACAAACTTGTAAATGACTGAAGGGGCTTCCTTCCCGGGGATAAGGGGGCCGCCTACTTAAGAGATTAAAATCCTATTGTTTTGTGGCTGAAGCCGCTCTGGTGGAGCTGCTGTCTCAGATTATCCTTTACAAGGGGGAAAAAAAAAGAAAAAAGCTCCGTATTTGCTTGGAACACCATTGAATGTTTTGCCTTTTTTTATTTTTTCCCCTCTAAAGCTCAGCCTTCAGATGTGAAGGTGCAGGCTGCTGCTTTCCTTCTGTCTTTTTAAAGAAAGAGGGGGAACAGCCCCCGGCTGGGGGACAGGAGCTGCTGCTCCATCTCCAGCTCTTCCCCTGCTCTCAGGTGATGCTTTTAAAGTCTTGCAGGAAGGTCCCGGGGGGTAACTCAGCCAAACCTGCCCTCGCCAGGGCAGCACGTGCCGGGTGATGCAGGAAGGGAAACTCAAGAGTAAATCGTGCAGCTCCTGGTTTAGCTTTTAGGGGTTTTTAGGCATTCCTCCGAGGAGGCAGCAACCTGTTGTGGAGCTCTGGGTAAAGGCAGGACCAAGAAAACCCCTTCATCCGGAGAGCCTGCGCCCGGGGAGGCTGGCACCTCGCTCCTGGAGCTCTTCCTTTCCTTTTCTTTCTTTTTCTTTTCCCCTGGGGATGTGCTGGCGCGATGCAGGGAGGTTTCAGGAGCTTTGAAAGCAGCTCTGGGGGCACGGGAGGATGCCCACCTCCAGCTTTGAGTTTGGCCTTGGGGCAGCGAGGCGAGGTGGGGACGTGCCGGGCGCCAGCCCCGTGCCACGCTCGGCGTGCGGCCGCCCCCCGGCGCTAATCAGGTTACGGGGAGGTGTGGGAGTGCCCTGTTATTAAATTTAAAGCCTCGCCGCAGAAGATGAAGGCAGCTTTAATGAGATGAAAAGGCTTAACCGGAGTCCGATTTAATTCGGTAGTACCTGTTTATGCAGCCTGCTTAAGTCCTGGCCTGCACGCCCAGTTCTTTCTCAGGCTGCTGGCAAACAACAAATAACAGCGGCCAGGTAGGGACCAGCTCCGTCCTCACCATCTCTGCGAGCTCGTGGCAGAGAGGTGGGCTCCTGCCAGGGCTGACAGAGGGCACACGAAGTAAAGCTGCTCCAAATTTGGGCTTCTCGTGCAACTTCTCGCATGCTGCACACCTTGAGGGTGCCAATCCTGCTGCAGGGCCCGTCCTGGAGCTTGTGCTGCTCCCTCTGCAAGGTGCAAGGTGCAGCTGGAGTCCTCTGCGCTGCTCTTCCAGCCCTCGTGGAGAGGAAAAGGGGGCAGAAAGCTCCCATGCCAGCAGTGTGAGCTCTCAGCTGGCTGCAGCACCTCTCCGGCTCCGTGCTGTCGGCTCCCTGCGCTGCCCACCTCGTGCCTCAGCCCCTCTGCTGCCTTGCTGCAGAGCAGCCAGTGCTCGTGGCACTTCCCAGGAAGGAAATGTCCTCTCTGAAGCCTCTTGGCGTCTCGCACCGGTGTTTTGAGGTTGTTTGCAAAAAAAAAACAACAAAGAGGGGTTGGTGAGAACCAGCCCCTGAAAGCTGCATGCACGGCACCACCCCAAGCGTGCACGGGAGGAACCAGCTCCCGCTGAGCAGCAGGGCGAGCGCTGCCGGGCAGAGCTGGGACCTCGGCACCGCGGGGAGCAGGGAGCCCAGCTTCAGGGACAGAGAGGACACGGGCTTGTGGCGAGCTGAGGCACGGAGCAGAGCGGAGCCAAACCTGCATCAGGTCTCAGAGAGCGGCCCCGAACCCCTCCAGCCTCGGTGGTGACGCATGGGAAGATGCTGATCGCAGGTTGAATCAGCCCGGGGGGGGGCAGGAAACCACCGCTGCCGGCGCCGGGAGGGGCTCGCGCAACGCCCACTGCTGCCCAGCCCCGGGGCCCAGCAAAGAGCTCAGCTCTCGGCTGGAGAAAATGCACAAAGCCTCGATCCTCGCCCCGCTGGGACGTGTCCCTTCCGTCCCTGCCGTGGCACGGAGGAGCGGAGGCGAGTTGCCATCAGCCCGGGGCAGGAGGGCGCTGAGCGTCCCGGTGACACCGAGGTGCCGCAGGGGCAGCCCAGGGGCAGGGGGAGCCAGGGCACGCGGCGCGGCCGAGCCGGCCTCTGCCCTTCCGACCCTACAGGCAATTAGTAGGGTTGAATAACCCGGCTGCTTCTGACGGATTAGGTTAAGAAAATAAGGCTGTTTTAATAGCCCTTTTACGTCCTGGATAGATTTGAGCTGGAAAAACTCACCGAGATTTAAAGCCTTCTGCCCCCAGGCTCCGTGCTCCTGCGCTAAACGCGCACCGATCTCACCCGGCACCTCCGATGGCACCCTAATTTTGGGAGAGCCGTGTCCTGCCTCCGCTCCCTGCCTCTCCAGACAAGATGTGCTCACACTCCCCAGCCACAGCACATCCTCCTGGCCTCCCCTAAACCTCCCACAGGTGGCAAACCCCACGGAAAGGCACCTGGCATGGTGACCATCACCTCCCCGCCACCGCCACGTCCCCGCGGGGCTGGCACGTCCCCGCTGCGGCGCGGGGCATCGCTGCCTCTTGGCAGCACATCCTACAAGGTGGTGCTGAGTGCCCTGGCCAGCGGGGTTCCTGGCAGCGGGGCCAAGCCACGCGTCTCGTCCTTTTTTTTCCATCTTTTTTTCCCCCGTAACCCCGTGTCGGTGGGCCTGCATGAGCGGCCTCCTCCGGATAATTTAAGCCTCCAGCTCCTGGCTGTGTTGTTTTGTCCAATTCCTCTCGCCTCCTGACCTACATCATTCTTTATTTGCGGAGCTATACTCGCAGGCAGCAGTAATAAATCAATTAATGACTCTGATGAATCGCTTAATGGCTGACAAAATAACACTGCAGTCAACAGCTTGGATCTCTCCGGCAGTACCAGAAGACGCTGGTTGACTCAGGGTAGGGAGACGAAACAGAGACTGTTAGCTCAATTAGTGCAATTAGTGCGCGATTTAAGGGCTTAGACGGCATCTGCCGGCGCACCAAGGCGCTGTGTTAACCGAGCGCCTGGCTTCGGAGGCGCAGCGCCGCGATCCACAGCGTCAGCACGCCGCTCACCTCCAAAAAACAGGGAGAAGAACCTCAAGGGGGAGAAGAACCTGGGTTGGGGTGAGCGCCCTTGGGTTTGGGGCACACATTTTGGGGTTCAGAGGGTTTGTTCCTGGTGCTCGCAGTGCCCCGGCGCATCCCGCGCTGTGCAGGGCTCCGAAAGGTGCCTCGGCGCTCACCTTGGCGGCGGCGATGGGGAGGGGAAGAAAAAAAAAAAAAAAGAAGTAAAAAACGTCACTTCGCAGCCTTGTAAATCATTCATCAAGGGCTGACCAATTTGGCTCCCATCCTACAATATGCTCAGGGCACTTGTGGGTTTTTAATTATTGAGCCCTGCCAAGCGCCACATGTGCGCGGCGCGTTCAGCCCGCGTTGACGCGGCGGGCGCGGAGGTGAGGTTTGGGGGTGTTGATGGCGGAAAAAAAAAAAAAAAAAGAAAAGGTTCTGTGGTTTTGTGGAAAAATGTGCATTTGCTTAAAGATTTTCTTTGGCTGCGGCGCCCTCCTCCCCCTACTCCCTGTTGCAGAGGGAGGAGGAGCGCAGCAGACTTCGGTTCGACACAAAGGCAGAAAAAAAAGCTCAGATTTGGTGGTTTAGCGGACCGAGGCGCTTTTTGCACCAAAAAGGGTGCAAAAAAGCACCAAAAAGGGGCTTTCTGGCCGCTCTGCTCCCTCCGCGTGCCGACCCCGACCCCGCTGTCGCCCCGATCCCGTGGCTCCGATCCCAAAGCCGGGCCCCGCACCGTGCCGGCGGCAGCCCCCGGGTGGGCTCGCAGCGCGGGGGGACCCGTCTTGCCGCGGGAGATTCCCCGGCAAGGGATTATGGTGTGCTGGAAATCTCGTGAAACCATAAAATATCACCTTGGCAGCTTTACGGCGCCGCGCGCCGCCTTTGGAGAGCGGCGTTTTGCGTGATCGAGGGTTTAATAAAGGAAATTCCAAATGGGCTCGCTGCAGTCGGGGGCTCGCTCTCCTCTATTTCTGCGCTAAGAGCATTCATCTGCTTTGCAGAGAAACTGCAATATGCTCATGGCCTCGGATTAAGATTGGGTTTTACTTTTATAGCTGACCCACTTGGGGGGACGGGAGGGGGGGAGAACTGGGTTCACTCCCTCTCCTTTCTATTTTTGCTGCCGTCTGAAGTATAAAAAGAGCCTGGAATGGGTAGGCTGATTTTCCCTGCCAGGCCTTTTTTTTATTAACTGCAAAAGCGCTCAGATCTGGCCTTCTCCGCTGCTTTTGCGGGGAAGGCTGCTCGGGATGCCCCGCTCTCCCAGCCCCTTGTGGGGTGGTTGTTTCACAGAAGGGCTTTTTTTGGGGGAGATTCAGCCCCTGCTGTCCTCTAGGACGCTTCCATGGGGTGGACACAGCAGCAGCTGGCACAGCGCGGTCATCTCCATCCTGCTGGGTCACGGTGTGTGCACGGAGCTGGCCCCGCTGCCAGTGGGACTCGGGGTTTGGCTGGGCCATGGTGGCTGAGTTTGGGTTCAAACTGAGCTCGGGATTTCCTCGGGGTGATGTTTTTTACCCCCATCCTCCTGGGTGCTTCCTCAGCGCCGTGCCCGCGGGGCTGGGAGGGTGCCCTTTGTTCCGCGGCCAGCCCCGGGGCCGGTCCCCTGGCCAGAAATCCTCCTTTGTGCATCGCTGTTCGTGGCGGAGAGGCAGTAAATATTAATCCAGTTGCTAAGCAGGGCTGGCTGGGCAACCCAACGCCGTCCCCTTCCCCTTCTCGTGGCGAAGCCGCTCGTGCCCGCGCCGGGGCTGGCGGCAGGGAGGCGTGAGCCAGGGTTTGGTGGGATTTCTGTGACAAAAACCCCTGGCGGCAGTGGTGGGGAAGCAGGGGAAGCGTCTTTGGAGGCCAGAACGAAGCGAGAAGGGTGCGTGGGGGGAGGTGGGCTCCGAGATGCGTTTAAAAAGCCTTAAAATAGCTCCTGGCTGGCGTGACGCGCTAGGTGAGGCTCCTGGGTGGCTGCTCAGACAAACAAATGAGCCCCGGGGCCATCCCTGCTTTTTGCACGGCCATCTTCGGGGTGAGCTGCAAGGAGCTCGCCGGCGATGCTGGTGTAGGATCGGGTGAGAAGGGGAGAGTGGGTGAGCTCCGCTCCCAAACCCGGCCACCAAAACGGCCCCGAGCATCCTCTGCTCCTTGCTCCGGCCTCAAGCGATGCTGCGGTGACCGTGCCGATCGACCCAGCGCGGCGCGGCCGGGGGGGGGACAGCTTTTTTTGTATTATTATCTCCTCCTGAACTCCGACTCGAAACCAACGTGTCTGTCCTGGTTTTGTTCCCCGCAGAGCGCAGCTGCCGCCCCGAGTCCCGTGCTTGGAAACATTCCCCCGAACGACGGGATGCCCGGGGGCCCCATCCCGCCAGGTTTCTTCCAGGTAGGCTGCCGCTCCTCCCGGCGCCCGCGTCGACGGGGCGCTCGGGTCTGCTCGCGCCTCGCTGCCGGCGCTCGGCTTCTGTCCCCGAGGGGACCCCGGCCAAGCAGCACGCCCACCCAGCTGACCCGTTTGGGAATAACCCGTGGTCTGCCCTCCTCCCACCTTCGCTTTCTGGTTTCCGTGGCCTGAGAGCGGTTTTGTTTCTCGCTTGCAGAGGTTTCTGTGTATTTGCAATCGATGTTTCTCCAAAGCTGCTTGTTTTGTGTTTGGGTTGAGATTGTATTTGTTCTTTGGTCCTAACAGACGCGCGTAATTGAAAACATTCTGGATTTTGATTCCTGAAACTTTTTCCCCCTCTGGTTAACCACTTGATTTTTTCCAAATGCAATCACTGAAAGCATTAACAAATGCTGGCGTGGGCTGTGGCTGCAGGCAGAAGCGGATTCGATCCAAGCGCACGGCCCCAAATGCCATGGAGGCACCTTGTAAGACAATCCCTAGCCCAGTCCCCAAAGTTGCCTTGCGCGTTCCCTCTCCCACGCTGAGCTCTGAGTGAAGACAGGGGGACGTATGACTGAGTGATGCTAGCGGAGAGGGCTTCAGCAAGCGCTTGGAAAAGAAGTTTTCAAAGCCTTAATCTTTTTATTTTAATTTCTTTGGAATCTCTCTTTATGGCTGATGCGCACTGGGTCGTAGCGACGCAGGCTCGCAGCGCGTTCAAGTCTTCCTTCTTGAGGAAGAAGCACTTGTTCGTGTAACAAATGGGATAGCGGTTGGAAGGGATATTTGTTTTGGCAAGCTGCTTTTGTTTTTTTATCTGGGTTTGCGATTTGTGTATGGGAGAAACTCTTGGGCAGCAGGCTCATGATTTCTGGTGGCGGTACCGGAGCGCGGTGTCGCACCCGCTGCGTGCGCGGGGCCGGGGAAGGAGAAGGGGATTGCTTCTGGTTTTAGAGAGATCCCGTTTCCTGAACAGGCGTGTGACAGAACGCGGGTAGCCGATGGTGGTGGGTAACCCTAAAACCCCAGCCCGATCTTGGAGCAGCGCCCTGCGACGCGGGGTGAAGCCAGCAGAAGAGATGCTATCTCGCAGGTCATAGCTGCTGCCAGCAATCCGAGTGCCAAGTTGCTACTTCCAACAAATGTGTTTCCAAAAGTCCTGATCTCATCCCGTTGCAGAGATGACTGTCCTCTCAGGCTCCCACTTCGCACAGCTCTGCGAGGGTTGCAAAATTGGCAAGGAGTTAGGGCACGGCTTCAAAAGCCAGGCTTGGATTTCGCCGAGAGGGGAAGGTGAGGGAGAGAAGCTGCGATGCCCCAGACACGCTGCTCATGCTCGGGTCTTGACACTTCTCCTTGACACCCTCCAAGGCCTCTTCTCCCTCCCCCCGCTTTCCTTTTTGGCTTTTTGTAGCTTTTTGGCACTGAGGGTCTGATTCGGGAGCAGAGAACCCATCCCAAATCTCCGCCTGCAGCCGGACCAGGAGCTGCCCTGCCCTTTGGGGCCGGGGTGCCCCGATGCAGCCCCTGTTTCTCAGGATCTTTGCTGGGGAGCTTCCCTAAAAACCAGCAGAAATAAGGGGCCATGTGTGGAGCTGCCGCCCACCCCCGGAGCTGCAGGAGGAGAGGGAGGGAGGGAGGGAGAGAGGGAGGGAGGGAGGGAGTGTGGTCGCTGCTCTTGGCTTAGGTGAGGAGGAGGAGGAGGGCCGGGCGCCGATGCATATGGATCGCATGTGACGTCTCGAGAGACTGCCTTTCCTGAAAGCCCTCCAACATCTGGTTTCTCCTCCCAGCCCCGGGGAAAGAGGGGAGGAGGGGAGAAGAAAAATCCCACCTTTTAACACAGTCAGAACATCACCCCCCCGAAAGCCCGGCTGATTTATTGCGAGCCTTCAGCTCCTTCCAGCGTCAGGACGTGCTCGAGCCCAGCTCTTGCAGAGGTGTGCTGGAGCCTCTGCATCGAGCTGCGTGCAGCTCGGGGTTAATTTCTTATCTCTGAAGGAAATAAAAAAAAGTGCTGAACTTCAGAGGGCAAAACCAAAAAGGTCACGGGAGGTGCAGAGGACTGAGGCAGTTGGGGTTCTTTTCCCCGACCCTTTATGTGCCAGCCCCGGGGGTGGGCGAGGTTTCCAGCAGGACCACGCCGTGAGCCCACCTCCATACTGGGGGCACTGGAGGACGGAGGGAGCATCAGGGGACACCAGCTCCTCTCCAGCAGCACCGTGCTGGCTGCGCAGAGCTGCCTGCACCCTTCTGCTCCGTGCCGCAGCCACCCGGAGGGCTCAGGTTGCCTGAGGACAGCAGGCGTGGGCGTCCTGGGACGGGGACAGCTCCTGGCCTGGCACCGCGGTGGCATCAGGCCAGGAGCTGGGGTGGCAGCGGCAGCAAACCAAGGTTGTTCGGTGCTGGCTGCGGAAACCCTGCGCTGCCGCCCCGGGGGGCACGGGGAGCAGCCCCGTGGGCTCAGGTGGCAAAGGGAAGGAGCGAGGAGGGGCTGGAGCACGAGCTTGGAGGAGCAGGGACGCGCTGGCGAGGCGAGAGGAGGAGGCCGGGCTGCAGCACCCGCCTGCAGCTGCTGGCTTGCAGGCAGAGCCTTCCCCGTGCTGGAGCTCAGCAGCGACCTTTAGGCTGGGGGCCAAGGGAAATGCAGCCCTCGGCGTCTCCCCAAACCCCGTGCCCAACAGGAAAGGAGAGGCCCTGGGCACCTTTTGGCTGCCCGGGCTCTGCGTGGTGCCAGCAGGCTGCAGCGCCTGGCGTCGGGCTGCGCTCCCCACAAGCGGTGGCCGGGTTCACGGCTAGCGTGGGTAGGTGCTTGTAGTTAAATCCGTCTCTTTGTCCCTTTAAGACGAGCAAACAAACCCTTCTCTCATCCTCCTAAAGGTCATCGAAGTCATTTCTGCTTTTGTTTTGAAAGCTGAATTGATGCCCGCTCGCAGAGCCCTCGTGTTTGCCTCCTCTGCTCCAGCGCTGGGGAAGGGGAGTGCCAGGGAGAGGCGGAAGGGAAAATTAAAAATTACAGCCTGGTGGTACAAAACCTTCCCCCGTAGTAAATAACGGGGGTGTAGGAGGTTGGGGGCTGCTTGTCCCAGCCCCCCCCCCGTGACTGCTGCGCCTCCTCTCCCAAACGCACGCTCCCCGCCTGGCTCTGTACCGCTGGCTCTGATGAAATGGAAAGTTGCACATAAATCAATGTCTGTGGCCGCGTTAGCTATGCATCAGCAGCCAGC
The DNA here is from genome assembly GCF_963932015.1 of Anas acuta. Lineage (NCBI taxonomy): Eukaryota > Metazoa > Chordata > Aves > Anseriformes > Anatidae > Anas > Anas acuta. The sequence continues at coordinate 5,446,792 of NC_088986.1, forward strand.
CTGCGAGATGCACCAAAACAAAGCGCCGGCCGCTCGCTGTTCCTACACTGCCCCCTAATGCAGAGAAAGCCTCCAGAGCCGGGAAGGACGGGGGCTTCCAGCCCGGGGGCAGCCCCTCTCCCAGCCAGGGGGGCATTGCTTGGGGGGGGGGTGAGCAATGAGAGCCCTGCCCCTGCCTGATTTTGGGAGATGGGAGGCAAGGAGCAGCACCAAGGGCACCCCGCTCACAATCACAGCCTGGAGCAGGGACCTGCATGGCCGCAGGAGTGGGGTGTGCGGCTCAAGTGGCTCCTCCTGGGCATGCCTCAATTCGCAGCCCTCTCCACGATCCCTTCCTTCGGCTGGCTTCATGAGCTCCCCACGGGATGGGACCAGCCTCTGAGCATCCCACTGCCCGCGCTGCGTAACCCCACAAGCAGCCAGGAACCCCACGCCGTCGGCTTTCCCGGTCCCACCAGGGCTTCTTTTGTAGGGGAAGGTTTCTCCTAGGCAAGATTGGAAGGAACATGGCTTACGAGAGAGAGCAGGGCTGGAGGGAAGAAAAAGCAAGTGTCGGAGAAAGTTTTTTTTTTGCTTTTTTTCTGGAAGTTTAGCAGGATGCCCGAGGCTTTTGTACCGAATGTCTGGAGCATATGGTGGGATTTGCAGTCAACTTTCTCTCGGGTGCTCCATCCAGATGGAGGTGACTGTTCTTGGCTTCGGCTGACACGGGTTTGTTTCCTGAAGAGCTTGTGTTTAACATATTCCTTCAAACCAGAGCTCTGCACTCGGGAGCCCCAGCTGCAGGCGAGGCAGATCTCCTGCCCACGGCTCCATTCCCGGCTGCTGGCGAGCTTGGCCGTGCCGCGGTCTCAGTGCTCACAGGAAGGTGCAATTGGGTCTTCAGGCAGCACCTCCTGCCCTTCTGGCATTGCTGCCCTCTCCTTTACAACCTGGAGGTGACCTGGTGTTGTCCAGCCCCGTCCTGGTGGGCTCCAGGCACTGCCTTGCCGCACAGTAAAAGACATCTGGCGTGGCGGAGGGTTTTGGCTTTGTGCTGGGCTCGGGGGTGTTGCAGCAGGCTCGGAGAGGCTCTGAAATTCAGATGTCAGGAAAGACGGGGAGGAGAGCTCTGTGGGGCACAGAACTTCCAGGAACGGGAAACTTATTCGGCTGTGAGCTGTGTCCTCCTGCGAGCTCGCAGCTGCCTGGGTTTGGCCCGTTGTCAGAGGGTTGGCGAGCTCCTCCAGCACCCGGTGCCTGCTGAGTCCTTCTGCAACCCCTCGGGCTGCGGGGGGCTGCGGCGTGAGGAGGTGTTACGGGGCTGGCAGGGCAGGAGGACGCTGGCTAGCTGGTTATTTCTCTTCAGGCTCATGGAGGTGCACGCTAGGGCTCTGAAACCTTCCCTGAAGGCTGGGCTGGCGTGGCTGAAAGCACCGGAGGAGCCTGTGGAGCTGGAGGAGCCAGCAGGAGCCCCAGGGCACTGCATGGTGGCCGTGGTCCTCCAAGGGCTGCAGCTCCTGCGCACAGGGAGCCCAGAGCATCTCCCTGCACCACTGCTTAGGGAGATTGGCTTGTTTACATGTCACAACACCTCCCTCTCCCTTCACAAGAACAAAGCTCCAGCTCCTTCCCCCATAAACTCAGGCACTTCTCTAATTAATGCCCGTTTCGGTTAGTTTGGTAGTTTCTAATGGTGAAACCGGTAGGGCAGAGGCAGGTATGTTAAAATGCAAGACGCCTTCCTGTTGCTGCCTCTAAACTGTTAGCATCTCGTTGCGTTGCTGCTTTGCCTTCTTCTACCATTCTTCATTGTTCTGCCACCCCCAGAGGTACTTGAGAATGTTTTTAAATATAAAAACTCCCCCATTAGCTGAAAGTATGTAGCCCGTAAAACATGATCCATTTGTGGTGAATTACTCTCGGAACATAAATTGACACATACAGAACTCCGATCGCTGGTGCAATTTTCCATGTTTAATATTTTACAAGAAGTTTGAGGAGTTGAGCTCATGAAAGACGGAGTGGAAATAACGTGATCGCATGGAAACTCCTGCTGCAAGGCAGCGGCGGCAGCAAACCTCTGCCAGCCGGGCGGCCAGATTTGTCTTTTAAAGCCTCTGTAGTAAAGAGGGCAAGAAAAAAAAAATGAAGCAGAGAGGAGGTAGACAGGAAGGCTGGGGTTCTTCTAATGCTGGTTTAAGTGGTCGGCTGGTTGTGGGGATTTTTGGAGGTGAGGAGCCACGTCCAGGGCCTCCTCCTTGGGGCCTGGGAGAGGCGTGGAGGAGGAGGAGGGTGCGTGGGCCCGGCCTCCTCCTGCGGCAGCGCCGCTTAATGACTGCTAAACACACGTTTTTAACCAAAAAAAAAAAAAAAAGAGTCGTCCCGTTGGTTGGAGCCCACATGTCGTCTCTGCAAAACATTTGTCTCCAGCGCTGCGGTCCGTCAAGATCGTCTCCTGCTTGTAATGAGGGGAGCCCGCTGGAGGAAAAGCAAGCAGGCGTTCCCGGCCGAAACGCCATCTGCACATGGTTTCGGCGATAGGGAACCGCCGATGGCCGCCTCCAGAGGCTCGGCCTTCCTCACCAGGAGCACACGGCGCTGGGCAGCCCTGCCATGAGCAGGGGGCCCGGCCCCGCGACAGGAAGGAGGCGGCATTTTGGATGTGCTGGCCCTGGGAGGATGAAAGCACACCTCCTCCTCCTCATTGCCTTGGAGGAATTCCTTCCGAATTGCCCTAAATTTCTGAAAGCGGGGCAGCCCCAGGCCCAGCCTGGTAGGCCCAAAATGGCCGCAGGCCTCCTGCCTCAGGGCACAGGCCCCATGCACTGGGCCAGGGGCAGGATGGTGCCCCGGGTGTAACGCCTCACAGCAGCCCCAACATCGCCTCACAGCAGCCCCAACATCGCCTCACAGCAGCCCCAACAACATCAGACCCTCTCCAGCTCCAAATGCCGGGGCTGGGAGCAGGGAAAGCAAGCGGCAGAGAAAGTCTTGTGAGCAGCACGGCTCCATTTCCACGGCCGCCAGAGCCGGGTGGCTGGTTGGAGTCTGTTTGGCTCCATCTCCCCGCGTTCACAGTTTGCAAAAAAAAAAAGGAAAACCCACCACACACACACACACACACACACACACACACACACACAACCCTCTTACTTTATTTACATTGCACTCAAGTTTCCGCGGTACAAAAGATTTGCAGGTGCAAATATGTCCTGCCTTCATTAACTTCCCCTCCCTTTTTAATTTATGTGATTTCAATTTTCCTTCCCTGTACTGTTAATTAGGGGACCCTCTAATCAGTACCATTATCACAGTGGTATTCATGTTTAGGAAAGCTGCTAAACAAATGCTTGCAAAATTGCTAAATGGCTAATTAATGTCTGTTAATTAAGAAAATTGCTCATGGTAACAAACCATGCCATTGCTGGCAGCAGCTAGAAGGCGAACACTTGTTGAAATTAGTAACGAGGCAGGTAGAGAACATCTGCTCCTGCGCCTTTCCTGGAGTGTGTAGTCGCTTCGCATAACGTACTTACCGAGCTTATTTGCTTTCTGTACCAATTACACGTTCTTTGACTCAAAAATACTTTTTTTTTTAATTATTTTTTTTTCCTTACGTTAACATGCACCGGTATGTCCTCGCACCGAGCTCGCAGTTCCTCCGAGCAAACTTTTCATTTTGTGCTTTCAAGAGAAATAAAAAAAAAAAAGTAAAAAAAAAAAAAAAAAGTGGGCGTTCAACCCCAAAATGTCAGCAACTGCTGCATTGCAGTGCTCGAAACCTACACCAACTAATCTTTCCTTTTTTTCCCCTAGACGGCCTTAGTAGCGTTTTACCCGAAAGACATTTTCCTTGCACCATTAGGCAACCCACCTCGAGGAGGGATGGTGCAGCCGCAAAGGGGAACGTAAAGGGCCCTCCAGCACGCCGCGGACCTTCGGGTGGCAAACCCTGGGAGGTGCTTCCAGCCGTCAGGATGTGGGAGGAGAGAGGAGAAAACGTTTTTGGTTTTTTTTTTTTTGGTTTGGGGGTGTTTTTTTGGTTTTGGTTTTTGTTTTTGGATTTCCCCCCAGCCTCTCTGACCCTCTCCTGCGTATTTTTCTTGCTCGTTGCACGCCCTTGCGAAGTGTTTCCCTGTGTGTTTATCATTGCAGACCTGGTTGAACTACTGGACCGTTGACTGTAACGTGGCTGCTGTGCTTTGACAGATGTTCTGAAATATTTTTTTTTTTGCATATATCATTATTCATTGTTCAGTTACAAATGAGTAGAAACTCAACTAAAAGGAGAGAAAAAAAAAAAAAAAAACATTAAAAAAATCGGCAAACCGCCTTCCCGACAAAACAGCTCCACCCGTGAATCCTTTTTAGCTCTTTCTGCGCTTTCATGTGCTAATCTATAACCTCCTTCTACTGTCTGACCTCACAGGGACCGCCTGGTTCACAGCCCTCGCCACACGCACAGCCTCCACCCCACAACCCTAACAGCATGATGGGACCCCACAGTCAGGTAACGACACTAGCGATGGGTAGGGCTGTGAATCGGGACGCGCTCTGCAAGGGCGCTGGGAGCGGGCACCCGCTGCCCCCAGCTCCGCCGTGGGATGTTGCTTTCCTCCCAGTTTCTGATTGTTTTTGCTGGGTGTGCAGGTGAACAGTGGACTGAGAAGTCACTCGTGGGTATCAGACTGTTTTGCCTTCCCCAGGTAGCCTGAGAAATGTAGCTGGATGTGGGATTTTAAGCTTCTGTTGGTAGCAGCAGTTGTAAAACAGTAGCTTAAGTCTTCTTTTTTTCGATGCGTAGCATTGGGGATTTTTTTTTTGTGTGTGTGTGCGTGTCTGTATGTGCTTATTTCCCACCTTTTTTTTTTTTTAATATTTTTATATATGTATTTAAACACGGTATCTAACACTCAGGGTTTCCCGTGCACTAATTATAACAGCCTCACAGAGTATTGCCGAAGTTATGTCAAATGCTCTCGAACAATAAACCGACAGAAAACCTTAAATAAACGGACTCCGAACACTTTTTTTTTTTTTTTTTCCTTTTTCAACTCAACTTTTTTAAAGAAGGATTTCTCCAGAATAATAATAATAATAATAATAAAAAAAAAATAAAGCGTGTAAAGTCTAACCGGCGTGTGTGGGGCACGTGCTGTCCCCCGGCGGTGTGTCGCTGACCTGGGTTTTGTGTCATTGCAGCCTTTCATGTCACCGCGCTACGCAGGAGGTCCCCGGCCCCCCATCAGGATGGGAAACCAGGTACTGTGCTCCCGACCCCGCTCCCTGGCTGGATTTTCCCTGCCGTCCCAGCAAATCGAAGCCGTGGAGATAATCCTGCCGCCGGGCTCACCGGCTCGGCTGCGGGGTCAAGCGGGGCAGCTCGCTCCTGGATTTTGGGGCTGGGTTTATCCTCTTATCCCATCAAGGCAGCAGTAACCCAACCACAGGGCACTTGCCATTACGGTGAAATTACAAAGATCCCGTTTTTTCCCCAAACACCATGTATAAAACCCAGGTTTGCGCATAGCCAGAGCTCGGTGAGGTTACGGTCACAGCCAGAGGGGCAATAAATAAACGGGAATAAAGAGGAAGGCAGAAAAGTCAGGGAGAAGACATCTCAATACCCGCCACTGCAACAGCCCTGGGTTATCTTTCTCCCCTTTATCTGCTCGGAGCAGCACGTGGAAGGCAGCCTTTGGACTTTAAAAAGTGCGTGGCTTTGGGGAGGGGGGACAGCCAGGGCCGAAAACACAGGAGCAAATGTCCCCTGAGCATTTGGGGACAAACCTGAACCATCACCCTCTTGCAGATGCGGCGTTGGCACATCGCTGGCAAATCCATCCCTGCTCCTGGTGGGATTTGGCCGTGGGGCCAGCCCCTGCCCTGCACAGCCCCCTCCTAAATCACAGAGGGGGCTGCGGGAAGGCAGAGAGGGGAGAGGAGGAAATTCTGGCATCTGGTTCAGGTTTTTAGGAGGTGTTTGCAAAGGGAACCGGGAGCGGTGCCAGGAGCTGGGGGGATGCAGCGGGTTGCGGCTCTTTGGGACGGGAGGGGTGATGGGCCCCAAATAACCCCTGTTGCCTCAGGAATTGGAGAGCCTTGACCCAAATCTCTGCCTGGGCAGCGTTTTGGCAGTTTATTTGTTGTTTCATTCGTCCCCACCTTGTTTTCCCAGCCTCCGGGGGCCGTTCCTGGTACACAGCCGTTGCTGCCCAATTCAATGGATCCCACGCGACAGCAAGGTAAGCCCTCAGAGGGGGGTTTGAGCGTCTCCCCCGTTTTGTTACCTGCTCATTCGGGGCCCGGAGTCGCCCTTCTCCCCCCTAACGTGTTTTCTTTCCTCCCGCAGGGCACCCGAACATGGGCGGCCCCATGCAAAGGATGAATCCTCCGCGAGGGATGGGCCCCATGGGTCCCGGTCCGCAGGTAACCTCGGCAGCACCAAAGAGCCTCGTGCAGCTCTGCCAACACCAACCACCATCTCCAGGGCCCCCGGGGGCTGGGAGGGCTGGGAGATTTCCCCCCTCCATCCCCCCATTAGTGTTAATGCATTTTACATTAGTCCTGCAGCTGGAAATCCCTCCTTTTAACGTTAGCGAGGTCTTCAGGGCTGCACGTCCTCATTAAGGGGATTGCAGCCCCCCTCTTGCCCTTCAGCCGAAGGGGATGCCACTTAGCACCGAGCCCCAGCAGCCTCTGAGTGCATTATGCAGCGTGCCTGGGAAATAGTTCTGACCCTAACAGCAGGAAAGGGGAAGGATGCTTACATTAAAAATAAATAAATAAACACAAATGGAAAGGTACCTTCAGCAAGGGAATAGCCCTGCCCTTTGCTGGCTTCTCCTCCTCCTGCCCTGATCTGCAGACTGCTTGAGCTCTCCTCTTTTCCAGTCATTTCTTATTCAGAAGTTTTTTTGGAGGGGCAAAAGGGGGGAGAGGTTGGTGCAGAGGAACTCCTCCGCCTAGGAGGAACGGTGGGTTAAGGGGGGCAGATTTCACCTGCGACTTGAGCAGCCCCTCGGCACTCGCACCCCAGCAGTGCCTCCTCTCTTTCCCTGCACTTCAGAGAAGTTGGGTCACCTTCTGGCTTTTCCAGAGATGTTTCAGAAGCTCTGCTCCTGTCCCAGGCACTTAAGCTCACTCAAACTCTAACACTCGTGTGCCGTGGGGGTCAGGGTGCCTGCACTGGTGGTAGATGTCCGGGTGGTTTTCCGTCTATTCCACAAATCTTACAGCTCCCTGCGCTCTCGCTGCACCCAGCCCCGGCTCAAAGAGCTGCTCAGACTGAAGCAAAGTTTCCTCTTACACTGCAGTAATCCCAAATCCTGCTCAGCCGCTCGAGGAAGGGGAGGCAGGGTGGGGAGAACCAGCCCAAGGAGGAGCGAACTCTCAAATTAAGCAGATCTGGGTTAATATATTCTGCCTTTCTGTTGATTCATTTTCCGAAGTGGATTTGCATGCTGCTCTGTTGACTCACTTCTGTTTGTTCCTTCGGAGAGCCTTCAAAAACAGATTACCACATTTCGGTTGTAGGTTTATCCTCTCTGCATTGTCGCCTACGTCGAGTTTTTAGCGCGAGGATCAGAGTCTGTCAGGAGACGGGCGCGTGTGCTCGGGTTTTGTTTTGTTTTTCCCCTCGAGACTGTCGAGAGAAAGCGAGCGTAGCGTAAAGAGAGTCGTAAAGAGAGTCGTGGTGTTCCCTAACACGAGCCCGGGAAGGGAGGAGAGCCCAGCTTCACGTCCACCCAGCCTAGGACAGGGATAAAACCCCTCACACATCACCTCCTGGACAAGCCCGTGCCCTGACAGCACCGCGGTGCCAGCCATGCAGGACCTGCTGCTCGCTCGCAACGCTCCTTGTGTGAAGGATGGCAAAAAGAAAAAAAACACACAAAAAAATGGCATTTGGTAGCGCGGCCGGCGCCAAGGGGAGCGTGCCGGGAGAGCTGCAGGCGCTGGCAGCGTGCGGCCGGGAGGCTGCTGGCTTCCCACTCGCAGAGCTTGCCGCGAAGCTTGGAAGCCGCGGCTGAGCGCTGCGTGGGATGGCGGCAGGGCTGGGAGCCGGGAGGAGCTGTGAAATCCTCGGAGCTTTATTTTTGACTCCGCCGCTCCCTGTGTACGTACATTGCAGAGAGCTTTTTAGAAGCGTGCCCTTCCCCTCCGAGAAGCGCGACTGCGGCGCCGGCTGCCTGCCTCCCCAATCTGGCGCTGCCTTCCCGAAACGGCGCGCTCGTGCGAGGGCTGCTGGAAAACATTGAACCCAAACCAGCAGCCCGCAGCTCCGTGCCCTTTTGATTTTTGTGAAGTGTTGCATCGGGACCTTCCCCAGCCTCAGCTACAAGTTGCTCCGCATCCAGCACCCAGCCAGGACGTGCCGGGGTCCTGCCAACTTAGGAACCATCCGTGAATCGCCTCTTACAACCCGGCTCCACTGCTTTTCCCCTTTAACACTCACACTTTGAGCTCTGCGAGGCCCCGCTCGTTGGTGCCAGGATCAGATTTGCCAGCGCCTCTATTAAAAGGTTTTGTAGCTCGCTGGCTGGCCCGGCATCCAGGTCGCTCGGCGCAGCTGCGCTCCCTCCCCACCCTCCTTGAGCATCTTTCAGATGGCTTCGTTTGCCTCCCTTTCAGCTCCAATTAAACATGCTGAGCTTTTTTTTTTTAACAAGGGGTTTGATGCCGCTATTCAGCGTAAATGGCTGGAATTTTGATCAATTAAGGCCTTGCTGGTAATTTGTTTGGGGAAACCCTTGCCTGCCTCCTCAAAACAAACTTTGTAGATGCCCGCAGCAGAGCAGCGCGTAAATCCGGGGAAAAGTCAACAGTGCTGAAGCAGGAGCTTGAAATTTGGCTTGGAGGGCTTGGGGGGCTGCGGACTAGGAAGCATCCAGCAGTCCCCCTCTGCTACCTGGGTGTTTTTGTTCTCTGAAGGGCAGAAATGCTGCCAAAAACGATGTGTCGCGGGGTGATTGACCCTGATGGAGGTGCGTTGAGGTCGATGGATGTGAGCGGAGCTTTGGGGTGTTGGGGGCACCCTGCTCCTGGGGGAAACCTCAGCCCAGGCAGCCAGCGAGCACCACAGCTGCTTCCCACCCCGACACCTTCCTCATCTTCCTCCTCCTCCTCCTCCTCCTCCTCTTCCCTCTTCCTCCTGCAGCCTCCCAGCACTGCAGGGCACGGGGACCGCAGCACTCAGCTTTCTCCCCAGCCCGTGTCCAGGCTGATCCTGCTTAAAAAAAAAAAAAAAAAATTACAGAAAATGAAAAACTACGTTTGGGAACAGGCTTGCTTAGTGGGGGAAGGCGGCGGCGCAGCTCTCCCAGCAGCAGCACGACCTAAATCAGGCAGCAGCGCGGCGCCCAGAGGGCAGGGAGCAGAGCGCGAACCAAATGGAGCGCGGCGTTGGGGGATTCCTATTCCTCCGGTGCCTTGGGCTGGGCTTTGTGCTGGATCTGTTCTTAGCAGATTAAGGGCGCTGATCTGAGGCTCCCCGGCCCCGCTGGAGGCCGAGCGGGGCGAGATAAGCCGGGAGGGGAGCCCCGAGGGGCCGGGGGCTCGGGGGGCTCCCCGTGGCTGCAGACTGGCTGCGGGGGGTTTCAGCAGAGCCGTGCAGCCGGGGGAAAACAAACCCTGCTGCGTGCACTGCCTGGGAGCAGAGGAGCCTTGCCTTACTTCGGGTTTATTTTTAAATTTCTTTTATTTTCACGTTTTGGCTCGTCGCCCCTGCGTCCACATTTCTCAGCCCGTAATTTTCCTCGGTGTTTGTTTCCGCGAACTAACCCTCTCGTTCTGTTGTTTGTTTGTGTCTTTTTTTTTTTTTCTCCCTTCTCTTTTCCTCTCCGCTTTCCCTTCTCGTTATGGTAGACTGATCCTTGGTTATCGTTGCAGAACTATGGCAGCGGCATGAGACCTCCGCCCAACTCGTTAGGCCCTGGCATGCCCGGAATTAACATGTAAGCCCCCGGCCCCACGCTGGGCACACGTGGCCGTGCCCTTTTGGTACCCGGGACTCTACCCGGCCGCCCCCGTGGCACGCAGGGCGATGGATGAAAGCAGAACTTTTGTTTTTTCTGTTTCCTTTTGTCTGCAGGGGGCCGGGAGCTGGCAGACCATGGCCCAACCCCAGCAGTGCTAACTCAGTGAGTATGCCCCATCCTCCTACCTAAACAACAGCGGGGCTGCTTGGGAAGCACCCCAAAAAAATGGGGCGTCCAGCCTGGGGCTCGCTGGGTGCTTGGAGGAGCCTCCTCCTGGCCCTGGCGGGGCTCGGATGCCCCGGAGCCTGCAGCTGTGTTGCTCCACGGCTGGTTTCCCGGTGCCTAAACCCCGCTCTTCTCTCCGTGTAGATCCCATACTCTTCTTCATCGCCTGGTACATACGTGGTGAGTCCGCCGCCGCTGGGTGGAAGTGGTGCACGTGGGGCAGCGGGCGGATTTGGGGCCGGGAGGGCTTTAGGAAGCAGGGGGCAGCGGGGGATATTCCCCCTGCTTGCTCAGATCCCCCTGTTGTCGGTGCTGGGGGGAATCCAGAAGGCTTCAGAGCTGTGCTCGGCTCTGGGGGTGCCGTGTTGGGGCGCGGGTGGGACAGGGCTGCGGAGCGGTGCCGGCACAGCTCACCCCAGCTCCATCTCTCCGCAGGGTCCTCCCGGCGGCGGCGGTCCTCCGGGGACACCCATCATGCCCAGCCCCGCAGGTAGGAGCCCAAACCCCGTCCCCAAAGCCAGCCCTGCCTCCCCCGGCCGGGTTTTTGGGGGGGCTCGGTGCCACAGCTGCAGGGGAGGAGCTGCGGCGCAGGCTGCGGCTGCTCCTTCTCCTTCTGCATTTTGATGAGAAGCCCTGACCTACATTTCAGGCTGGGTCCTAACAAAACACCCCCGGCGCTTCCCTGCCCCGCTGTGCCCTGTCCCCTCGCAGCCGGGGCACCTCGCTGCCACCAGGCTCCCTCCCACCCCACCCGCCCAATATTTTGGGATATTCCTCTCTGCTTACACAGGTTCAGTGGGATTGGGGCTCGGGGAGGTTTCAGGGTGTGGAGCGACACATGGCCACGAATTTCTGCCCCGCGCACCCCCGATAAGCCAGCCCCACGGTTCCCGGTTAGAAGTTGAATTATTTTTCACAGTTGAATTTCCGTGATTAAAAACTTTGTGGATCTTCATTAAATACAAATTAGCCAGAAAATGGTGGTACTTAGAGGGAATTTTAGGTGATAAAATACAAAAGAATGAGTTCAAGTGGCATGAGTTTGTTTTAATTAAGAAATGAATTAATCACCCGACTTACTGGGCTTCACTGTTCCACAGATTCAACAAATTCAAGTGACAACATCTACACAATGATTAATCCAGTACCGCCCGCAGGCAGCCGATCGAATGTAAGTCTGCTTTCTAATAATTTACATATCAGATACCATAACAAATCATAATTAACTTCATCAGTTGAGAGCAAAGCAGTTTAATTGATTTCAGCCATTTGTTACAAAACAGAAATAAAACAAACCATCAAAAAGCGATTAACTCTTTGGCGACTTTGTTCGGTTTTTGTGCTTATCGAGAGGGCGGCCGTGGCAGCTGCACACCCCACGAGCCTGCGGGTTTTAGGGCATGTGGGTGACTGCAGGCCTTGTTCTGTGGGCATTTGGAGACAGCCCTCGGTGCTGGCACGGTGTTTGGGTTTGCACGCCGTGGTTTGGCCAAATATTATGGTCACGAGCCCCAAGAGGTGTCCCGCAGCCCTGGGAGGTGGCCACGTCCCTCCTCCAAGCCCAAATTGGACTGTGCTGCGGGGACGGGTCACCCAGAGCCGCCGTGGCCACCTCGATGTTGCTTTTGGGTTGACGTGGGTGTTGTTTTCTCATCCGCAGTTCCCAATGGGCCCCGGCTCTGACGGCCCCATGGGCGGCATGGGCGGCATGGAGCCCCATCACATGAACGGATCCTTAGGTGAGCGCCCCGCGAGCCCCCGCGGCTTCCAGACCCCGGGGGAAAAGTGGAAGGGAGGAGCGGGGCAGGAGGGAGCCGGGGCTGCGGGTGCGCCTTCAACAAGGCTTTTCTCCTTTTGTCCCCACGCCACAGGGTCAGGAGACATAGATGGACTTCCAAAAGTAAGTGAGCTGCTGGGCGGCTGCGTCAGCCCTCTTCTCTCACCGGGCCTTGGGTGGGGACGGGAGCGGGGCCGGCGGGGCCGTGTCCCTGCCCCGTGGTGCTCTGGGGGCGCGGGGACCTGCTCACCACCTCCCCGCTTCGTCTTCTGCAGAATTCTCCAAACAACATAAGTGGCATTAGCAATCCCCCGGGCACTCCAAGAGACGACGGGGAGCTGGGAGGCAACTTTCTCCATTCCTTCCAAAACGACAATGTGAGTCCCCCGGGGATGGGCGCGACTGCCGCTGGGTGCCCGGCCGCAGGCTGTGCGCCGGGGAGGCCAAATCCCTCCCTCCTCCTTTCTCACCCAGGCTTTGCTCTTTGCAAGCTGCTCCGGGACGAAAGGCAGGGGAGGAAGGGAGACATTGGGTGGGTGTGGGTGGGTGCAGGCTTGGGTGCTCCCAGGTTGGTGAGACACAGGGGAAACGGAGGTGAGGAGGACACCAAAAGGCTCCCATGGGATGGAGGCCAACTGGGAGAAGCAGCTCAGCTCCCAGCCTCCTCCCTGGAGCCACTCGGGTTCCTCCAAACCAATTTAATGCCACGGGGTGGCCGCCCCTTCCCTCTTTACCAGCACAGGTGAGGGCACCGGGCTCGCCCCGAGCACCTCGTGGCAGGCAGCCCGGTCGTGGCGCTGGCTCAGGCGCTGTGCCCGGGCCTCTCTCCTGCTCCCACTGTATTAGCATCGCGTACATGCGTGCATTTTAATTATTTTTTTTAATTGCTTCTTACCCCATACTGCTTTGGTTATTTTCTCCCTGGAAAGGCAAGTTACAGAGCACATTACGTCCTGAAAAATGAGAGTCTGGAGCACACTCTCCGTGTGATTTATTAGCTCCAATTACCTGGCTTTGTAGTTCTCACAAGCCCGAGTCGCTGCCGCGTCCCCGTCCCCAGCCGGAGCAGCGCGGGGCTCGGGTCCGGCCCGCCTGGCGTCTCACCCTGGCTTTGTCTCTCTTGCAGTATTCCCCCAGCATGACGATGAGTGTGTGATTTCCCTCCCCCTCCTCCTCTCCAGGATAAAGAGAGTCAGCTGCCGTTCGGAGGATCTCAAAGAATTATGCAAGAAGAAGCTAGGTGTATTGGCAGGGAGACGCGTGGCGGGGGCCAGAACCCCAGGTTTAGTTTCATGCAATAAAAAGGCTGAACTTTTTATTCCATAAAACATGAAGGACAAAACTTAAAATATTTCAAGACATGACAAGATCCTTCTTTGTGCAGAAGGGTTTATATATGTACATGACACTTCTTTTTGGAAACAAATGGAAGCCTCTAGCACCCAACTCCGATCTCTTTGCTTTGTTCTTTTAAATAAAGACAGAAACAGAACCCTGTTGTATGTTTGTGCCGTGCGACACCAGGAAGCTAGTCTAGATATGAAATCTCATGTTGTCTCTGTTGTAGTCATTTTTTAAATAAACTGGACAGTTTACAATGGTGGTTTTCGTTCAGAAGGCCTGTTTTTTTGGTTTTTGGTTTTTTCCTTTTTTTTTTTATTTTTTGTTTTTTTTTTTGGTTGTTCGTTTGCAGCACAACGCTTCCTCCTCCAGTAACAAGATCTGCTTGTGGAAGAGACTCCACCACCTCATTATAAACTTGTTAATGCAGGTGACCCCTTATAGGATCACATCCTCGAATTAATTGTGATCTTACTCTCTGTGACTGTGGCATGCACTGTGTTAGTCTTTCCCCCCCTCTCCGAGTACAAGAAGAAATCTCTGCCCCTCCCTTCCCGAGAGTCCTTGAGCTGGTTCACTGCAAAATCAAATTCGACTTTTTTTTTTTTTTTTTTTGAATCCACCGAAAGAAAGGAGAAAGAAAGGGTTAATCTGACCTGGGACTTTGAAACTGTGATCTCCAGCTAACTTTGGTTCTTTTGGGGGCTTTGTTTGCTTTCGTCTTTTTGTTCCGTTTCGGTTTCTTTCCTCTTGAAGACGTGCTTTTGTCAGGGTTTCACTTCTCTTATGATTTGGAACTGGATGGAGATATTTTTTAAGGAATTATTGTTGTTAAAAAAAAAAGAAAAAAAAAATGTATCCTTGCTATTCTGTAGGCTCGCTCTGTCATAAGAAAATAATAAAAAAAAAAACTTTACGGGAAGCTCAGAAAAGCCCTCCCTGCTCCGGGGGAGGCGGCTGCAGCCGAGGGGCTGCCGAGCCGTGTGGAGGGAGGCTGGCGGAGGTCTGGGCTCTCTGTACATTACACTACCCCTGTAGTTGCTCTTTGTTTTTTCTCAAGCTCCATTTCTGCTCCATGTATATCATATTATGTAAAATATTATCTCCCTGGATTGACCCTTGTGCGGATTATTGAAAGCATTGTATCTTGTTTCAGTGTTTTTTCTTACCTTGTAGTCTGGTTCTGAAATACCGAGAGGGGAAAAAAAAAAACAAAAAAAAAAGTAATTATTATACATTGTAGTTTGTGTACGATATTTGTTGATAATGTTTTATTAAAGGGATGTCTTTTTTCCGCACCCCTTCATTGAAATGTTTTTGGGAACATTTGGCTTGTTTTTATTATTCTGACTGCAAGACATGAGATGACAAAACTTTTTTTAGTGTGTAATACGAATTTTTTTAAATGTTTGCCTTCTTTTTCCTAGGCATTTTAATTGTGCTTTACCTGTAGAAAGTCGCTGGGTAGGGAGGGCGGGTGGGACGGGGGGGCTGAGGGTGTCAGTCTCATAGTTACAGTCAGGTTAATATTTTAAAAGTAATGCTAAGAAATGACCGAATGAAGATTTGTTGCATCGCAAAATGCGCCCGTGGGCTCCAGAAGGGGTCAAAATTTTTTCTTTTTCCGCTTTCCATCTTGTTCAGGTTTTGTTTTTTTTTTGTTGTATTGTTTTTCCTTTTTTTTTTTTTTTTGTTCTGACGTGAGGAAATGAAAGGACCGGTTTTAATGTATTTTAAAATGAATAGCTAAATTATTGTCTTCATTGGTATGGGATGGTTTTTGTTTTTTTTTTTTTGAATGAAACGGTTCTCCCCCCTTCCCCCCCCGATGCTGTAATAAATATCGACATAAACATTTGACCCCGGTGCGCTGCAGTTTCTTCCTGGTGCTGGCGGCTCCTCGAGGCTCGGAGCCCAGCGGGGTGCTGGGGGCACGTTTTGGGGTGGGGGCGATCCAGGGCGAGATTTTGGGGCAGGATCGTGCTGTGTAGGTGCTGCGCTGGCAGCACAGCCCCTGGATTTAGACTGGAGACAGCCCGGAGAAGCTCAGCCGCCCGTGTCGGGTTTATACCTGGCGGTGTCAGGGCTGGGGCCGTGCGTTCCCATCCCTCTTGGAGGAAGCAAAGTTTGGCAACGTGGCCCCGGGGGTGTTCAGAGCTGGTGCACGCAGGGACCGGGGACAGGGACTGGGGCTGTCACCAGGGACCGTGGTGCCAGCAGCAGGACCCCTCCTTCTGGGTTTCAGGCTCATTTCGGTAAACACCACGCTGAGAACCCGCCACGTTCCCTCCTTGACAAGCCTCCTGAGCCCGAGCTAAGGTTTAATCGCCTCCCACCTCGGTTTTCATTAAATTAAAGGCGGGAGGAGGCTGTGAGCAAGCAGGGCTGCAGGTGGGGTCCAGGTGAGCCTGGGTTTGTACCAGGCGAGAGCCAGGGGAAGGTGGTGGGGCAGAAATGCTCGCCTCGCACGGCACGAGGGATTCAGCCCACGAAATACTTGCTCTGCGTGTTGGATACCTGCTGAGACTGCTGGCACAGGAGCTGGGCGAGTGGGAGCAGCCCGAAAAGGGTCCCTGGGGACAGCCTGGGCAGCGTCACAGCAGGAGGGCTGTGCCATCAGCCGCTCGGCCACCGGTGCTGTCACCACTTTATCCCTTGGCTGGCCCCGTCAGCGTGTCCGAAAGCACTCAGGGAGGTGGCACACGCCACAAACGTGGCTCCCAGGGGCTGTGGTGGGGAACGGCCGTGTGGTTGTGCACACTCCGGGCACCTCCGGGTCCCTCCGGCCTGCACGAGCCACCCCCTCCTCGCACGCTCTGCTCCCCGCCTGCCGCTCATTAAAGGTTAATGGCGGCTTCTCGCTGAGGTGATGCCGCTCAGCTGCTGACGAGCCTTATAACTTATTGATGCCCACCCAGATGTGCCTCCCTGACCTGTCGTCTTCCTCCTGCTCCCACCTCTCTTGCACCCGTGCCGGGAGCCCTGCGCTGCCCACCTTGAGTTCACCTCGAGTCATCTCAGGTGGATTGCTGAGGCCTCTCGTGACCAAAGCCAGACCTTGAAGTGAGCTCATTCCCCTTCTGACTGCCCAGTGTCTCATGGCCTCTGCCATTTTTCAAACCGGCCGCACTCTGCCCTCATCCATCCCTCGCTGTGCTCTGTTTTGCCTCTGTGGCGTCCTGGAGAAGGCAGGATTCCAGCTGTAGCTCCCCTAACAGCCCATGCTTTGTGGAGCGGTAAAAGCATCTAAAGGGACTTTGGCTCTGTCCCATGAAGACCTCCTTCAGACTCCAGCATCTACAGGCACGCAAGGTGCTCGGTTCCTTCAGCCCCTCTAACACCTCCAGTCTCTCAGCGTGTTTCGTCGGTGACAGGGGGCAGCGGGGTCGCCGCCCTCAAACGGGCCCTGACCCAAGGCAGGAAGGTGAGGGGAGGGCTCCAGCCCGTGGGCTGCTCCCTGGGACTGTGCAGCAGGGTCCCTGCCACACAGCAGAGCCAACCTGCGTGAAACTGAAAGGAAACACCTTCAGAAACAACCATCCCCAGGCAGAATTGTTTCTCTTTGAAGCATTTTGCCCCCAATGACTGAGGGATTTTTTTAATTTAACTTAAGGGATGAATCCCAAGTCATTGCGTGCAACTGTTGATCTCGAGTGTGATTAGTGAAAATCTGTTTTCTGAAACCTGCAGCGTGGGGCTGTTTGATAGCCTGAGACGGGAACCCACAACTGAGATGTTGATCCAGATGGGCAGGCAGGATCACAAAGCACAGACCAGTCTCTGACACAGGATTCTGCAGCGATTATGAATTTCTTGGAAATGTGCTCTTCCCCTTAAAATAGCTTAAAATAGCGCAGGCTGTCCTGTGCCTTCCCATGTGCTGAAGGTGCAGAGCTGCAAAACATTTTACATTTGGTTGGAGCTAATTTAGCCTTCATTTTACAAAAAAAAAAAAGAAAAAGCACACTTAATCCTCCCATCTTAAAAAGAACGTGCTTCCTGCTCACTTCACTCTGGGTGGCAGGGAGAAATTCCTGTTTTTAGCAGCAAATCCCCGTTACCAGGCACCAAAGTTTCATGCTACGTTCTACATCGCTTTCCCAAAATGGATGTTTCTTCATCAGTATCGGGAAGAGGTAAAAGAATTGTGGTTCTAAATTTGACAAAACAAACCTGATGATTAAATAATTTGGGAACTAAGCATTGGGCAGTCCATGCAAGCACACGGAAGCAGAAAGGAAAGGAAGCAGACAGGTTCTAGGCAGCAGGAGGACGCACTGGGTGACTCTAACCAGACACCAGAGGTAAGCCCCTCAAATGAAAACTTCTTCAGGCACAACTTTGTTTAAAAAAAAATTTATTTCACTAGCAATATAATTTATTTTTGAACGTAAACCAGTCCACCTTTCCTTAAATAAGTGATGGCTCTGGCAAAGAGAAGCAGCAGGTACAGTTGGTGAAGAGTCTTCTTTTGAGCTGAATTTCACACAGCTCCGTGCAGATACAGTGCCAGAAACTTCTTGAATGTTTCTGGCTGAACGCCATAGATTCCAGCGGGCTTCTGCAGAGGGAAGACACGGATGCTCAGTTTGCAGTGAAGTAATTAATGTAGACAAACAATGGCTTTAAACGCACTCAAATAAGACTTCAAAGGGGGTAGCTTCCGAATCGTGCTCTCCCTCCCCCAACGGTTTGTGTGTGGGTACTTCCACTGGCGTAACACCTGCGTAAGGCTCTCCAGTCAGAGCCCAGTGCCCGTGTCAGCTCCCTTCAGCTGGTTTAAAACCTGGGCCACAGCCTCCTGCCAGCTCCCAAACCTCTGGCAGAGGTGAGAGTGCTGTAATTCCAGGGCCACTTCCCACCTCAGGGCTGTTTCGCCCCTGTCTGCTTACCATAACAACTCTCTTCTTGACTTCTGGAACACACTGGGCTTTCTCATACAGGTTCTGATCAGAGTCAATCCAGACGAGGTTCTTTATGCCATCACTAGACACGAGGTCTGTTGTATTTAACTGGAACACCATGAACTGGAAGAGCTGGCCATCCGTGCCAACGCTCTGCACCACTATCGGCTGCTCCAAAACCTTGGGATCGTTCTAGGAAAGAAGAAGAACATTTAAAAAGCCAGTTGTCACAAAAACTGTATGACTAGTTGCTGATTCTGCATCTTCTGCTTGGTTTAAAGCCAAGTTTTTAATAAATGTATTGTTACCTTGCCCAGAAAATTACTCTAGTCAAACAAGTTTTGAATGTAGATTTTGGATTTTAATTAAAATTCTTCCTTCAGCCAGCAATGAAGTATCAATTTGCATACCGAGCTGTGGGGTGGGTTCGAGTTCTACAGTTAAACCTACACCCTGCTGCCTACCCATTACCGCTCCGGTGCATGTTACATCATGAACACGCTCGCTGCCGAGGTGGATTTTTGGATCAGCAGTAACCATACCTGAAGGTTGGTTAGACCCCCGGCGTGGGAAGCTACAATACAGTGTCATCAGAGCAGATCTGACAACTCCTGTATGTATCACATCAAGGGAATTTCACAGCTCCTTCTGGCTGCAGTGTTAGAGAAAGAAGAAAGCAGGAGAGCGGCCGTCTCCGGTACGTACCCCGTACAGCACCCTTGCCTTCGCCAGCGCGTTGCCGAAAGCAAACATCAGCATTTTAGCACGGAGCTGTTCTGGTCTGAACCTGTCAGGGCGAACGTTGGCCGATTCCAGGAAATACAGAGTGTGAGGATGAGGGTACGGATAACCATCTTTGAAACCTGAAGGGCAGATAAGCACGTCAGAAATCCCTCGGTACGAGACAACACGGCCAACGTTTTCTCCCATATCTTCAAGAACTGTTTGAGTAATTTGCCCGGGTTTTTCTCTACAGAACTGCCTAGGCTGGGGTAAACTTGCACACCCTGCGCCCAGCTTTGCTGCTCCCCTTCCCATCCACTCCCACAGATGTCTGGCACAAAGGCAAGGACAAACAGAAAATTGTTTTCAACTGCCAGACGTACCTGTGTCATCGAGCTCTCTGTACACGTTCACTTCCTGAAGATCAATTGTAGGCGAGATGGGATAGAAGGTCTCCAGCACGTGCTCTTCGGTGGCCAGTATCTCCTCCTTGGAGGCTACTGGTGGTATCGGGGCCACGGAGTTCATGAGTATTCCATTCAGGCCACGGACCTGAAGGAGAAAGGATTCTGGGGAGGGAAATTAGGCTGCATTCAAACGTCACTAAAACAACATCAGGGCAAGGCGTACGTTTCCTTTTGGCAACAGCATCCCAGTAAGTCTTTGTTCTGCAAGGTCCACTCTCTCCCCCTCACCTCCAGACTAATCTTACATGGTAGCTCTGCTGTAGGCTCTTTCTCCAAAATAGCAGCGTTAATTACTAGCGTTCATTTCTTAACTAAGCATATTTATGAAGACAACAGAACAGATTTGGATGCCAAAAATAAACAACCAGTTCTAAGACACTGGTTCTCTTCTCCCACTGTCATGTTGATGTTGTCTAACACCTTAATAACCTCCTTGGGGCACGTATCCTGTCACCATGCCTATCCTTACAGCACTATTTAAAACTGGAAGAATTGCTCAGTTCCAGAACTTGTTTCATTTTTTTCCAGGTCTTCAGCTTTCAAGCTAGTGGCTTTGTTACCTCTCTCCCCTTAACCAAAAGAGCCAAAGGCTTCCACCCCAGCAGCAACCAACCTCTTTCCCACACAGCTGCAATCCTGTAGTTTCTAGCCAACATTCTTTTAGCCAGGGAAGGATACTTCATTGTCATTAACCGGCACAAATGTATCAAGTCTTCGAACAGCACAGGGCTTTAGAATAAAGAGAGGAGAAAAAAAAAAAGGTTACATAAAGTAAAAATATTACCATGGCAGGCAATGCTGCTGGGACCTGAATGCTATAGAACATTACTGTCTGTAAAATATATAATAGCATAACATTTCCAAATGGTTAACACAGATTTCAGACTAATACCCAACAAACCAGCCTGGTTCCAAGTTGGCAGAGGCAATGCTTACCATTAGTTATTTTTAAAAATGACATTCTGAATCAGCTAGAACTGTATCTCAAGCAGAAACAGAGACCTTGGCCTAAAAGGAGCTTTAATAGAGTGTATGTGTTTACATTGGTACTACTGTTGACATTCAAAACTGTGTTTTGTTTTTTTATAAGGTGACAGCCTTATACAAAGGCTCTGATAGTTTTGCATGGTAAGTGAATCTCTCAGCAGCAGATCCATGCATGAGCTTTCTTTGTAGTGTTAAAAACTCTGGTTCTTAAACCATCTTCTTGGTGGTTTAGGCTGGTTTACACTAAAGCCATGCGCAGGACTGAGAACTTACCAATACTTTTCTCTCCTGGGAGCAACTTCTGTCGTCTCCCAGAGCCGCGCGTGCGCGATCGCACGGTGCACTGCCTCGTCCTGGTCCTGGAGCTGGTGAGTGGGATCATTGACGATGCTGAGCACCGATGGAGGCAAACCTTGCACCAGCTTCGTCTTGGTGAGCCACTGCGCTTGCCGAACCCCTGCAATCAGAGAACTGTTAAGGCTGGAAGGGACCTCCAACAGCAGCTGGGCCAACCACCCCCTGCCACCAATGTCACCACCAAACCACGTCCCCAAGCACTACATCCAACTCTCCTTGAGCACCCCCAGGGACGGTGGCACCACCACCTCCCTGGGCAACCCGTCCCAGTGCCTGGCTGCATTTTGTGAGGAGAAACATCTCCAAATTCCCACCCTGAGCCTCCCCTGGTACAACTTGATGCATCCCCATCAGAAACACGGGCCTGTCACCGAGACCACTCGATGGCTTGGCAGGGGTTCTCAGCATGGATCTTTAAGCGATAAACCCAACGCATTTCTTTGATTTTGGCACCGAGGGGGGCAGGCCAGGCGCTGCGGGTACCTTCCAGCATGCGGACCCGCTGGTGGCACACGAAGCAGCCGCGCTCCTTGCGCAGCGCCATGTCCTCATAGCGCGGCCCGGGCGAGTGCCAGGGGTCGTGCCAGCCCCGCTGCCAGGCCGGGAAGCGGGGCCGGGCCAGGCCGGGCACCCGGTGCTGCCGGGCCTCGTAGGTGACCGTGTCCAGCTCCACCTGCTCGCGGACCGGCCGCCGCTCCGCCCTGCGGGACAGCACCTCCGGGGGCGGCCCGCGGGTGGTCCAGGGCGTGCGGGGCAGCGGCCCGCGGGGTCGGGGCGGCCCCGTGTGGGTGACGATGCCGCGGGGCCGCGGCCCGGCCCCCGCCGCCCGCCTCAGCGCCGCCGCCGCCGCCATCGCCTCAAGGGCCGCCGCCGCCGCCATCTTGTCGCCCTCAGGAGGGCGGGAGGGAGGCGGGGCGGCGCCTGCTGCCCGTGGTGAGTGACGGGGGAGGGAGCCAATGGGAGGCGAGCCCTGAGGGAGGTCAGCCAATGGCGCGGCGGAGGGGGCGGGAGGAAGGGCAGGTGCGGGGGTAAGTGAGGGGAGGGGGAGGGAGGGGGGGGGGAGGGGGGAGAGGGGCGGGGGGGGAGTTGCGGCCCCTCAGGGTCAGCCCCAGCCCCAGCCCCTGGGCGCCTGTAAAGCCCCAGAGAACGCACAAAGCACAACAAACAAACCGAGCCCCTGACTAACAGCGCCTTCCATCTTTGTTTCTGCCCGAATTTCCCCTCAACAAGGCCCCTCGGGCAGTTTGTCTGAGCAAAACGCCCCCGCTGCGTCCCCAGCCTGAGCAATGGCCGCTCGCACCAAGCCCGGGCACACAAGGCTGGGAGCACGGCCGGCGATCCCCTGCCTTCCTCTTCTCCCCCCCAAAAAATCCAAATTATCGTCCTTCTCGCGCAGGGGTGAGGATTAATTGATGCTTGCACGGGAGCTTGCAAATGAAGCTGCTCCGAGCACTAAGCGCGCTTTTCTCCAGCCCCGTCACCCGCGGCTTTATAATTTCCTCCAGACCTTTTGTTTAAATGGTGCCGGTGTAAACGTGCTGGGGATGCTGTGAAGCCGTTGTATAAAAATAACCGAGTCCCTGAGAGGTCGGCATCCCGATTGGTGTTGGAGGAGCGCTCGCCGGGTGTAGCTCTGTGTGGGCCAAGGGTTGGAGATGAAAATCACGCTGTGCGTGCTCCTTGCCTTTTCCTATGTGTCTACATTTAAAGCCAAATCTGCTTATAACCAAATTGTTTGTTCATTTGCCTGTGAATTTACTGTTTTCTTGTAGCTTCTTGGCTCTATGACCCACCTTCAGCTCCGTGCCCCCCCTGCTCCATTTTAAAGCAGTGCTCTGGCAGTGCTTGGGGTTGGCCAGCCCTTGTGGTGGACTGAGCTGCAGATTTTTGGGCCACTTTTTTTCCAGAAATCACCACCTCGGTGGCAGGACAGCAGAGGCAGCGGGCGCGTGAGCAGAAACGGAGCATTGCAGGCAGCAGCTCAGCTCACGGGTTTTCAGTTTTCTGCTTCCCCTGAGACACGCACGCAAGATGCTCGAGAGAGATTTCGCTGTCCTTCTCCAAGTAACGCTCAGCTGATGGGCACGTGCTTCTCTCAATCCCGCTGTTTGTGATGCAAGGCTTGTGTTTTGCAGACAATGAGTGGAAATGAGGATGAGTGGCTGGCTCTCAAGCCCCAAGAACCTTCTCCATCCCAGTGCTGTGGCAGCGGCTGCAAACCCTGCATTTACGATGTGTATGAGAAGGAGCTTGCACGATGGGAAAGGGCCAAAGCAAAGCAAGACAAAAGCCTCCTCACGGAAGAGAAGGAGCAGGTCAATTTGTCTTCGTCGTGTCCTGGGGCCAGCGCTTTGATCATACACTTGCTAGCGAGTGAGGCTGTGGTGGTGGGTGAGGGACGCAGCTACAGATTAAAGCGGTGTCTTAAGACTGAAAATGCAATTCCCCAAATCAGCCTTTCCAGACCCCGCTCCCCCTGCCTGCTCTCCCTCCTGTAATGTGATTTTCCCAGTGTCGGGTTCGCCCTGGTGTCTCGTTACAGCCCTGGGTCTGCAGCTTCTGCCAGGCCATGTGCTGCCCCCAGGCAGCCAGAGCAAACCTCTGTGAAAAGTGGGAAACGGGGGAAGATGCAAAGAATCACCATTTTCACTGCTGATGGTTTCCTTGCAGAAGTTCCACTTTCCTGACCTTTTTTGTCTTTTCCTGTTATTATCCCTTATTTGAGAATGAAAAAGCTTGCATTGTGCATGGCCTGGTATTCAAATAGTTGTCTTCAGAGTGTAATTTCAAGCTTGTCAGTGCTCTGTTACGTAAGATTTACTGTGCTGGGTCAAGCAAAAATGTTCAGTGTTGAAACAGCTAACGGTATTTCCTATTCCGAATGGTCATCAGTAGGTTTCAAAGTTGCCCCCAAAGCAGTGCTCAGCTCTTTTAGCAGTATTATTTCTGTTTGTTTCCAGACAGGAGAAAATGAGTGCAGTGAGTCATAATAAGATGACCTTGCTGTAAGGTGTAAAAATGTAATTTTAAAGGGGGGGGATCCAAGATCCCAAAGTGCATACTGCAGAACACCGTAATGAATCAGCAGAGAGCTGGAATTTGCACCGGGCCCTAGCATTTAATATGAGCTCTTCTGGAGTCCTGAGTATCTCAGGCACTAAATTAGCATACACGTTTGCTTCCAAAGAAAAATGAAATAATAAAAGACACCGTCTAACCAAGTAATTATTTATTGTTGTTCTTGCAGAGCAATAATTCAGAACTAAATCCAGATACATTTACTGCATTCAACATAAGCTCAGTGGAGCAGCTAACAGAGGACACCTACCAGTACAAATTTGAATTACCGGGAAATAGCAGTCTGCGATTGAGTTTAGGACAACATATCGTGTTAAGGTATTGTTCTCTGTGCTAGTTAAACAGTCTGCATTATGTAACCTAATATATAGGGTTTTGTCAATAGACAAAGCCTGCATACCAGGCAAATCATAATTTCTATAGCTACATGATGATACAGATGAAAGGCCTTGTGAGCTCATTAGTTCTACTAATTTTATGGTAAAAGCCATTCCAAAGCTGTATTTTTCTTCAGCATTATCCTTGCATCGGTGGGTCAGAAAGAACTAGGTGTGATTAAGAAAATCCATTTGCAGAAAGAAAGAGTCAAAGAATAGATGTTACAACAGATGATTTACTCCAGCGTGTTGGAAAGCAGACAATGAGCTGCTCTAACCCCAGGGCTCAGTATTTTAGGGTCTGTATCTTGGGGTAACTCAGCACCCACAGTGTTATTTCTGATGTCCAGGCATCTCCCGATTTCTAGAAAAACAACCCTCCTGTGTGGCTTATTGCTTGCCAGAAAGGGGTCACTTGGGAAAAGTTTATGTCTCTCTCAGCCATCTGTGGTGATCATTGCCAGTTAGAAAAGTCGTGTTATGATGCCATTGATCTGTATCTGTTGACGTTATTTGTACGTTAACAGCTGATGTATACAGCTGGCTGGCTGCGGAAAGTACATGCTTCCCATTCCGCCCTCTCTCCTAATGCAGCCGAGGAAAGGGCTTGCTCACGTCAGTCAATTAACACAGTCGGCAGTGAAGAGCACTGTGGATACATTCTATGGAAAGGGAAGACTTACATGGTAATACAGTCTATATTGACAGGAGCTCAATTTAAGGCTGTGCCCTAAATTTCATTAGTTAATTGCCAGATGCTGTCCAAACACAGAAAGAAAGGTACGCCCCAGCCCGAAAGGGATAGCACACTTACCAAGAAAGCATTTTCTCTTCCCTTTCCCGCTCTTGCTCACTGAACTGTTTCTCATAAAACATCTCAAGCCTCCTTCCACGGATGTGTCCGAGAGCTGAGTGTGGGGTACAGATGGGGCCAGCACCAGGAAAACAATAGATGCATTTAGAAGTTATGTCCCCCATCGATTTGTACCTCTCACAGGGAAATGTTTTGCATCTGTGCACAGGCTGGGCCATTGGGAAGCGGATCTGCTGCCTCCCTCAAGCCTTGCCTCATCTCCCCAGGGGAAAGCACAAGTGTTGGTAATACCTGTCAATGACACGAGTTACAGTGGCTTCCTATATTTCTCTTCTCAGAGGAGAGGTGAACGGTTTGGAGGTCCAGCGAGCCTACACCCCGATTAGCCCAAGGAATGCAGAAGGTTACTTTGAAGTTTTAGTGAAAGTAAGTAAGTCTATACAATATAGATTAGAGTGGAAGGTGCCGGGGACGGTGTTTTCTTCTAGGAACCAAGCACACTGTCAGTACTTCAAGTGAGCCTGTCAAATCCCTCATGGGCTGCTTCTGTGTTGTTTTGAAGCAGTTGTGCTTTGCTGATAAAAATTGCTTTTTCTTTCTTTTTTTTTTTTTTTCTCCCACAAAACTGAAAGCAGAAGAAGGTGACACACAAACAACTGCTTTGCAGCAGAAGCCCTGCAAAGCATTTGAGAGAGCCTCTCGGGAGCCTTGCGGTTGCCAGTGTGGAAAGAGGAAAGAGGTGCCCATTCCACCTCCATGACTTCATTCTGCCTTTTCAATCTGTCTTTGAAATCACACCCAGTAGCCCGCCCAGTTGAGCCACTGATTTTGGAGAGTCTTTGCCCAGCCCTGTCTCTCCCTGCTTTATTTTGCATTAAGGACACTCCTCATAAAAAGCTTTCATTTTGGTGAAAAATATGGGAAGAAAACGGGCAGGTGTGCCTGGTGTGCAGGCTCTGGAGCTGCCTGCAGTCTGAGAAGTGTCCCCTTGAGTTCGAAAGGATTTTATAGGAGAACTTGGTTGGAAAATTGTCTGAATAAAGTCTGCAGGGCCCTTATAAATAATCATTTTGTGTGGCAAATATCAAATTGAAGAGGATTTTTTTCTGATGTTGTATTTGTATGTCACTACTGATTCCTCAGGGCAGACACAGACTTTGGTATAGGTGTGAAAGTCTGAGAGCTGAGCGTCCCGGGTGGCTTGCACAAAATGACCATTTGTCCTCTGCCTGTCCTCCAGGATTTCACATTTTGGAGGTCTATTATGCATTGTATGTTCAAGCGCAAGCCCTGTTCTTTAGAAATGTGTACAGCTTGTATAAGACACCTGTGGGAGGGTCCTTTCACCATTCTTGTGGCAATTGGTGTGTGGTAGGGGAGAGAAACGTTGCATTTGAGTTGTATTAATAGGATACATTCACAAGATGACTGTGAAATTTCATGTATACTTGCTTATTACTCACAGGTTTTGCATTTCAATAATAATAGTAATGATTGTAATGATACCTTTCCTTTATATAGAACCTTTCATCCCAAAGGGAGCTATAGTTACTCTCTGGCAGTGACAAAAGAGGTTGGTAACACCCAGTGTAAAGCAGCCATTTTTATAACTCTCTCTGTAGGTTGTGGTATATTTCACACTATTCAGGCAATTTTGGAAAGTACTATATTATTATTATTACTATGCAATCCAAGCACTGTTCAAACCCTCTGTCTCCTGTTATTATAGCATTGCATTTGTGATACTACAGTTAAGTGTGAGGGAGTTGCCATTTACAGAGCATAACCCTCTTTTTGAGTGATTTTATAATGCTAGGGTTTCTCTCCATGTAAAACTGGGTGTAGAAGTTTTCCCCCAGGAGATAATTATTTTTTTTTTCTTTTTGTTTAGAAAAATTCATTTTAAACCCACTCAATCACTTCTCACTTCAATTTTTGGAAATAATTTTGGTGAAAGAAGGGTTGTTTTAGTTACCATTGCCATGGTCTGTTGGGAACAGGCCATAAGGTGGGGCTGACTTTTCTCCACTTGCCTTGGGTTTCCGTGTATGGTTGAAGAAGGTGAGCATCAAACACCATTCCTTTGATGCCACTGTGCACTCTTTGCACGAGACTAAGTGCCAGCCCAGGGCCCTCTGAATGTAAAACGTTTCTGACAGTAACTCAGAGCCTGGATGTATGTATATGATGTGTTTACATTTTGAATCTAACAACCAGTGCAAATAGATCTTAATGATAAAGATATCTTATTTGAGGTCGTTACAAGGGGAAGAGTATCCGTGCTCTTTATTAGCCAGCATTGCTTGCAAGCACAGACACACGCTTGCTCTCTCACTTTTTCTTAGCTGCTTTGTGGTTCACCAGTTTTGTTTGCCTGCAGTGCTGCTTGGTGGCCAGCCAAGGCACTGGGGTGTGGAGCTGGGCTTCTGTCCAGTGTGCATGCAGAAAACACCCCAAAGTACCTTTCTCTCAGGTGATGTGGGCTGGAGACTTTGAAGGCTTGTATCGCATCCCATCTTCTGCCCTCCGGTTGTGTGGCTCTTCCTCAGGCTTATCAGTGGCATCACCTCTGTGTGCGGCCAGTTGTCTGCCACCACTGTTAGCCTTATCTGCTCTTGTGGGGTGGGCCAGACGTTGTTCTCCGGCCAGACCACATAAAGTGTGGCCATTCTTTTGTGCATATTCATTCTCATCAACCATAAAGTCATTGTACAAATAGGACACACACAGAGAGCGAGCAAGAGAGCACATTACATCCAGCAGCAAGGCTGCTTGGATAAGCCCTTCATTTTTCAGCAGCTCCTTGCTTCTCTTTTTCTTGCAGGCACTGACCCTTTCTCATCAGTCACAAGTGAAGCTTGCATTCCTGTGGGGAAAAAGCCTCGATAATGTTTTTTTTTTTGTGCCTGGTAGAAAGTGAAGCATTTTTTCACCAATGTTTTTCTTCTGCAAGGCCCACATTAACATACATTTTTTTTGAAATGTGGAGGCATCCCTTAGCATCCAGATGATCTGTTCTGAAAACAGAGTTTTATAAATGAGAAACCTGACTTCGGGTCACTAATTGTATCAACACAGCGTTTGGGAGACCGAAATAAAGGAAGAGCTATGCAGTGTTTATATAACTATCAGTACCCAGAGGGCATTTCCAGATCCCATACCCTGAGATCTGGAGAACACTTGAAGACTTGGACTGTGCTTTGCATTCAAGACACTCTTCTCTGTGTGCTTTGTAAGCAAGAACTCTGATAAGCTTTTTCCAGTTTTGGAAATTCAGACTGCATGAGAGTGGGTTGTGTTTACATTATAGTCAAGCTGGAATGGATCCAATATGATTTAATTTAAATGTCTTTGTTTTGGGTATAACTTTGAATTATTTTTTCAAATAGAACGATCTTTCTTTCTTTTTAAATGCATGAAATGTTTTTTGCCCCCTTCTCGTTTAAATGTAGATAACTTTATAATTGACTTTAAGCTGGGAAACTTTCCAGCAGAGTATAATTATTCTTTTCTTTTGTGCAATGTTTTTTATTAGTGCTATGAAGCTGGGCTAATGTCACAATACATAAAAACTTGGAAAAAAGGAGACACGGTCTTTTGGCGTGGGCCGTTCGGAGGGTTCCCATATCGACCTAATAAGGTTAGTTTCCTAAGAGGCATTGGATGTTTCAGCTTGTGGCAGCTCGCTTTGTTTAATACTCCAAAGGGAAGACATCAATTTGATTACTGTTTTCATGATTATTTTAGGGACTTCCTGGGTTATTGTACGGTGCTACAGCATTAGCAGTCAGCTGGAGAAAGCAGACCTTATTGAACTGCAGCATATTTAAGGAGGAAGAGGAGAGGGAGGTGGGTGGGAGACTGGAAAATTAGCAAGGCTGTCTGTTCATCGCTTGCATTAAACGTTCTGGATTTGTTTAAGAAAGGGAACTTATTCTGTACCAGCAATGAGTGCAGATTGGTTTTGCCGTGTTTGAACCACGTTGCTGTTTTGTGACTGAGCACGAGTGAAGAAGAGATGTTGATCTTCTTCTCTCCTGGGTGTTCCCTGAACTACAGCAGCTCCAGTGAGGTGTCACGTCACCCAACCACTCTGCAAATGCTGATCCTATCTACTGATACCAGGCTCTCTGCAAAGAAGGGCAGATCCAGTTTCAGGGGAAGGCTTCTCACACAGCCTAATTTTGTTACTAAATTCTGACCTTTCAAATGAGAAGCAGAATCGAAACATTGGTCATTAGGATCCCAAAGCCCCATTTCTTCTTGTTCTTTCTTTTCTTCTTCTATTTTTTTTTTTTTAACCAGCAGAAATAGGGCTGTAAAATCCCAGTGGCCAAGCTCCATGCAGAGCAATTGTGTTCTGCTTCCTGAAATAGTGTCCCTGCTGTGTTAGGCTACTGTTCACTTCTGTTCCTAAAAGCTTCCATATCATTTGGGACAGAGCACAGCAGCCATGCCTAGAAGTGGGTGCATTCAGGGGCTGGCTGGGTGATCCTTGTATGCGCAGTGTACAAAGCACCTGAGCAATCCTTGAAACAGCTTGCTGTGGAAGAACTGTTAATATTTATGAATTATAACAAAGGTCCTGAATATAAATTTCTGAGTAAAATTCCTTTTTTTTTTTATTTTTTCCCCTCTATTTGCTGCCCATAGCATAGGATTTAGATTCAGGCAGATCAAAGCCATTTGAAATAAACTGCCCCCAAAGCAGCCCCTGAGCAGCAGCCCCTTCCCACCACCAGTCTCCAAGAGGCTGCTGACTGTCAGGATAGGTGAGCGTCCAAGCTGCAGAGCCTGTTTCATGGCAAGGTGGTCAAACTTCAGGCCTGACCTTCCGAGATCTTACAGACCGTGCGTTCCCACTGGCTCTGACTAATTAATGGTTTGTATAGCACAAAGGAAATCATTTCACATTCAGATGGATGTGTGCATGAGAGATGTGTTCAAGCTCTCAGTGAAGTTGGTAGGAGTTGGACCAGTTCCTGTCTGTAGCAAATCCATCTGGACGCTGTTCGTGCTGATAGCTTCTCTGCTATATGTAGTCACACTCCACATCTTGAAGCCCTCTGGCTTCCAGCACCCCGTCAGACTTTGGCTGTAGAGGGTTGGGGTTACCAAATCCCTGGCTGTGATGAACAGGGCGGGCGTAAGATGGTTTAGGAGGGAGGACCCCAAAACAGCGTACAGCTGAACTGAAACTGAAATATAAATGACCTGGAATGAAGGCTAAAGTTATAAATGTTTATATTTGGATATAATCCAGTTTCATTAAGTTTGGTATATAAAAATCATGCAAATGCTGTCTGTAATACTCGATGGATTTTGTAGAAAAATGCATTCTGAGATTTGCATTTACCAGTTCATGCCCTGGTACCTGATGTGGTCTCTGTGTTGGGACCCTTTACCAGTGTGGCAGAAGGAGGAACTGACAACGAGCACGTTCGTTTCCAGCCACAATGGTTAACTCAAAATTCTGTTTTGTTGTTAGCACGGAGAACTCCTCATGCTGGCTTCTGGCACTGGCCTCGCACCAATGCTTCCCATTCTCCAGTCCATAACAGATGATGAAGAGGATGAAACTTTTGTGACTCTTGTTGGCTGCTTCCGTACATTTGAAACAATTTATTTGAAACCTCTTCTCCGGGATCTGGCTCGATACTGGAACATCAGAATATTTTATGTCCTAAGCCAGGTAAGTAAATGGATATGAAGTGGATTTATGTGAGGGTTCTGTCAGCTGGACGAACCTTTTCTGTCAGTGATCTTAATTCTTTCCCAGTCATCAAGGCTACTTTGTGATCTAGCAGCTGCTGTTCTTAAATCTACTAAATATTCTCATGCTGCTAGCAGTCTGAAGACTTTCAGGGAAGCAACCATTGCTGCTTGGCCTCTGACCCCCTCAGTAGCCCTTCTGTTGTCAAGGACCCACTGATTCATATTCACCGTTGACCATTTCCCCCCACTTCAGACAGTTGTTGCTGCACCTAAGCATTTATGCAAAGAAAACTTGACTCTGGGAGACTCGCAGCAAATAAACTATTTCTTTTTTCCTAATACCAGTGCCTTAGTCTGTCCTTATCTTCCATTCATTGCTCATGGCTACATCTCTCTTCTTCTAGGATGTTAGCACCAATTTCCCAGCAATTATTTTTCCCAGCTGACCCATTTTCAAACTTTTTAAAGTTGCGTCCCACTCTCTAAAATCATTTTCTATGCCAAATCCATGGGATGAGGGCATACCTCTCTCAGTGGTCTTATGATTTGAGCAGTCGTTTTCATTTTCATTTGGTCCCAAAGTTGCCTGTGTTCTGCACAGATTTGGTAGTTGAAAATTATTTCCCTCAGAAATGAGGATTCATTGCAGGGAGGATATAGAAAGAATTATTTATGCTAAGGGAATGAATCCCATTGCATTTTTAGCTCCTCAGATGAATCATTTTTTGTATCTCATGGTGGATCTGCCTCATACATTATGTTCCACATATGGCCTTGGCAAGTTGAAATTAGGTATAGAGAAAAGTACTTGTGACTTAGGCATCCCCTCAGCCGTTCTGTAGGGGTGTAATCAGCAATTGTCTCTGGTGACACAGGTTAGGTACCCTTTTCAGGACGGTGCTTTCTCAAGAGCCTGAGGAGGTCTTGAAATTCAACCCAGGGAAGGGCAAGAAACCCTTCTGACCCCTGTCAACACAGCCTGCACACGTACATCTCTCCCTTTTGTCTCTTCTCTTAACGGGTTTGTTAAGAGAAAGCTCTGAGTGGTGCATCTTCCTTTTTAGGATTATATGTGCCTGTCCCAGTGTTTCACTCTGCTGCCAGAGTGAGTACTGCTCCCATCACATCTCACCACTTCCATACCTAATTAATAGTAGGGGGGGTCCTGCTGGATCTGACATTTCTCATGGGATCAGCGCCGTGTCTGCAGCAGGGCTGGCTTCCTTTCAGTTGCTTTGGTCAAGGGAGATGGGACTGAAAGAGGCTTGGGAATGGAGGAGGCAATGGGGAGGAGTAGTCTTGGGACTTAGGACTGGGGAATAGAGAAGGCATGGTGGGAAGTGGTTCCCAAAGGAGAAGGTTCCGCAGTGCTTCTTGGCAGTAGTTACACTCTGGTTTTGTTCAGTCCCCTCTGAATTGGTGGCCAGATCCAGTGGCAGGGAAGGATTTAATCTGGGCTTTGCAAGAGTAAAACAGCTCTTGGAATGGGTCATTTCTACCCAAATGGAGTCACGAGGGTGAAAAACGTCCTGTGGGGAGGAGGGAGACTTGTCTGTAAGCAATTGACTGTCCTTTTCCCTGTGGCACACTGCAAAGCTTTTTGCCTTTTCAGGAAACGTCACTGGAAAAACTTCCTTGGAGCTATCAGGAAAACACGTACACTGGTCGCCTAAATGAAGACTTGATGAAGACGATAATAAATTCCTGTCGAAGAAAGCCATTCGTATTAATTTGTGGCTCTTCTGCATTCAGTGAGGATATGAAGAGATATCTGAAAGCTGCAGGGATTGAAGAAAATTCCTGTTTTGTCTTTTAACAGGATATTCCAGACTTAAGAAACCTCAGGCCAAGCCTTGGACATCCTTGTTTCAAGACGTAGTTTATCGAGATGACTGATTTTGAGCAGAGATCCTTGTGCATATACATTCATAGGCCTTTGGCTCAAATATTTGCCTCCATTATGATTCTCAATTGTGAGAGTGTTTTAAGGATCGGGTGGCCTTCCAGAATGACTGCTGCAACCACCCAGATGTCAGGGAACAGCATACTAATTTCAATAGAAGTCTTCACATGCAATTCTGAGAGAGATCTCTTAAGGGTACTAAGAAACATCCAAGTATAGAGCTCTGCTGTAATATGAAGACTAATGATGTGCTTTGAAATCCATGTTAGTCTGCAGTGGCATTGTGCCCTCTTAAATGTACCCTGGGGAGATTTAATCCTCAGGGAGAAGATTGCGTGGCCAAAGGAACAGCAGAGCACTGGCACAGCACTCTGCAGTCTGTGGGGTTCACACAGTCGTGTTGTTATCTTGCTGGGTGATGCCAGGCAAGCCACTTCAGCCTCTGTGTGCCTCAGTTGCCTTGTAGTACACTAATATGGGATGAAGATGCTGCTTTCTGTAAAGAGACTTTTTTTTAAAGAAAAATCTATATATGAGGATGGATTTACATGTGCTGCCCAGTGAGGACTTGCACTGCCTGCTCTGAACCTCAACCCTTGCAGTGCTACCTGGGGGGAGAAAGGAGTGTCCTAAATGTCATTGTGAGAAACCATCGGGGCTGTAGCTGCTGTCTGTCAGGGAAGATGGCTCTCTGCTTTTCATGACCCCTAAGTGTTGTGTAACAGCCCTGGTTCATTAAATCAAAGTTTTTTCCAAGTAAATAGCTGTTTCTTTTTGTCACAGGACTTTAGCAGAGTGGAAGTGCTCTAAGCATATGAGAGCAACACCCAAGGAACAAAAGCTTCACAGGAACCCAGCTTTGCTGGGATGCTCCCCCGTGGGGCACAGCAGAGCCATGCTCTGTGCAGCCCTGGGGCTGCCATGGAATTGCAGTCCATGCGCTCCAGCCCCTTCCTTTTCTGTCCAAGATGCTGTTGCCCTTGCTTTGAGATATCCTCTCTCTACTCCTTCACCTTTTTAGACCACCATGCTCACTAACTTCACCTGCAAATACAGCCTTTCTGCACACCTTTGTGTTTTTCCCTCCATTCCTCGTTCATCCCGTGTTGGGATTTCCCAGGGTGACAGATGATGATGCATCGTCATTCCTGGCCCATTTTTACCTATCTCAAACAATACACCTCGCACAAAGATGCGCTGTTACTCACAAGAAGCAGAGCACACTGAAGTGACGGCTGGGTCTGCCTTCCCATGCTGAGCAGGGTCGGAGCTGAGAACAGTTTTGGCCCTGAGGACGCAGTCTGCAGTGCTTGCCATTAAACCACAAGGAGTCCTGTGCACTTGCACAAGTGTGAGCATTTACAAGGCATGATTTGGTCTTAAATGGCGTGGGTTCCCCTCACATCAAGTGGGATTTGTCTCAGTTACCAAATGCCAGGACTGAGTCCAGTACGGATGCAGCTTTTATGCCGACTTCATCAGAGCAAGGAAAGCTGGTCCCTTAACCCAGAATGGGCTTTGGCTTTTAACGCAAGCAGATGCCATAGAGCTGCCCACATTAGGTCCAAGACAAACTCTCAGCTCCCCTCCAGACCACGTTTCAGCCACCATAAACCACTCTGTAGCAGAGGTGTTTCTGTGCAGCAGCAGGCTGAGAAAATAAGGAGTTGCTCTCCCTGCTTTGTCCCTAGCTAGCAGCACCAAGTATTTTCCTCAGACATCACACGCTCTGAAAACCTCGCTCTTGCTTTAAGCATTCTGCCTTTCTGAGATTTTGCTACAAATCCACAAAGCCTTTTTGCAAAAGGCCCGAGGTAAAACTTGGTGCCTGCTTTGGGAAAGCGATGAATTTCCGAGCGAAAGCTGGGACTGTTCCTTTAAGCGCAACCCCAATATGTCTGGGTATTTCAGCACATATGGGCCACGATGGTTAAACCCTACCCAGCTGGTCTGGCCATTCTGCCGCGAAGCCTCCTGTCTTTGTTCGTGGCTAAAAGGGAGGGTGGTGAGAGACGGAGCAAGCTGTGAATGCTGCGGGTTGCAATCCTGCAAAGGCAGCCTGCAGGGGAGCGGGAGGAGGCGACGCACTGAGCCGCCGTGCCGGAGGGGACAGGGGTCCCTGCGAGATATTCTCTGTAGGGGAGGCGATGTCCTTGGCAGGGTGAACTCGAAGGGGCCTTTGAACAGCCCCCGGCACTTTGTTCTGCGTTTTCTGCCCTTCTCTCTCCCTTCCCCCTCTCTCCTTTTGTCATTTTTCAGGCTGGATGTCAGCGTGCCGCGGGTCCCCTCTGCCGCCACAAGGCACGCGGGATGGAAAGGCTCTGCCCCATGGCAGGAGGAGGAGAGGTTTCCTTCTCTTCCGAGGTCAGGGTGGTCATTGCAGGCCCTGCCGGGTGCTGGCAGGAGGCTCGGGTGCCCCGGCCACCACAGCAAGGGGCACGGGGACCGGCCACCCCCGGAGGCCCCCACGGCTCCGCTGGGGAGAGCGGCCTCACTTCGCTTCCTTTCTTCTTCCTCGTGGGCAGCCTAAATACCTTCTTAATTTCATCTCATTATTTCCTGCCTAAATAATTCCCGTTCCTCCTGGGGACCGTGTTTAAACCTTTGATCTTCTCTGAAGTCTCGCAGCCCTGATCACATCCTTTCTATTTAAATGAATCAAACGCCTTTTTGACTCATGATTTATAGATTTGCCCGCCAAGGAATTTGAGGAGCCCCGGTACAGCACGCCTCAAAAAAAAAACCCTGCAGTGTCTCCGGCCCGAGCCAAGGCACCCTGGGCTGAGCCAGAGCACCTCTGGCAAGAGCTGCGTGCTGCAGGCCCTGCCTGGCTCCTCGTCAGGGTTATTGCTGCTCCTCGGCCTCCCTTCAGCCCTTCTGCCCTCCAGCCCGCTCTGCCGGCTGACGGATGGCGCTGCCTGGGCTCGGGCCCAGCCTGGGAATTGCCATCCCCAGGTCAGGAGAGGGTGAAAGTGCCTGAGGCTGATGGATGCCATCCCCTGGGATGGGGTCACAGCTGCTGTGCTGCACAGCCTCAGCCTCCTGTTTCCTGGGGGGTACCGGGGCATGGAGCAGGCTGAGAGCGGCCGTGTAGGGGTGGGCCTGATGGATGCAGTGCCCAGGCCAGCCATAGATTAACTGGAGGGAGGTGGGTGATGCTGGCAATGGGGTGATGGCGAGGACGGCCATGTCACGGCGATGGAGAAGCCAGGAGCAGCCTGTCCCTACACCCAGAGGCCCAAGGCTTGCAGGGCTACTCTCAGCCCCTCATGGCCATGGCTAGGGCAGCACACCGGGCACACCGGGCAGCTGGAGCGCAATCAGCGGGCACCACCGGGCATCTCCATCCACGTGCAGCCCCTGGGATGTGCTCCCAGTGCTCACCAGCACGGCTCCAGCCAGGCCGGGCATGGGGCAGAGAGCCCGGACGAATGTTATTGTTGTTGTTATTACCCATAAATATATGCAGGCACTTAATGACC
The DNA here is from genome assembly GCF_963932015.1 of Anas acuta. Taxonomy (NCBI): domain Eukaryota; kingdom Metazoa; phylum Chordata; class Aves; order Anseriformes; family Anatidae; genus Anas; species Anas acuta. The sequence goes on from NC_088986.1 coordinate 5,482,904, forward strand.
CTGGCACAGAGCACTTCCTGGCGATTAATGGCCAGTTGGTGTTAATGGTCCTCAGCGGCACCTCGGGCCATCGGCTCCTCCCAGCCCATCATTAATCCACAGGAAATGTCTCAGGCATCGATCCTCATTGCTTAATTAATAAACACAACTTGCCTCCCCGGCTGAGATTTAGAGCTACTTGCTGCTTCTTTCCCCACTGCTCTGAAGGTGACTTCTAGAAGCACGAGTCTCTCCCGCACCTTGCTTGATTTTTTGAGGCCTTTGTGGCTTTTTCCCTCCCAGCACTCATTCAAGAGTGGGCTGAGACGTCTTTTTGCTCCCGGGCAGGCTATGAAAAGCCTGATGCTGGGAGGTTTGCATCTTCTGCCCTCCATCCACTGCAGGATGGTGAGGTCCTGGCACTGCAGCATCGCGCCTCCAAGCCACGGCCGGGCATCCAAAGCAGGGCCAGAGCACTCGTGGTGTTTCTCCAGCTTTTATCAACAGTTGGCTTTGTGCAGTGAGTGCCGCAGTATAAATCACGTTAATTCCTGAGGTACTTTTCCGTGGTGAGTCTGAAATTCCCATTTTGGTTCGCTGTCTTGCCTGGCGAACTAAATTATTTTCATGGCCCCTTAAGGGCATATTGTCAGCCCAGACTTACTGCCGTTATACACCATATCTGAAACATTAATATCTCTTCTAAATATAGTGTATTGACAAGGTATCTGGTATAGTGTAAATCCTTGGGACATTTGATCCAGATCATTAAAACTGAGTGAAGGAAGGGAGGAATAGATCAAGTTACCTTGCCGCTCTTAATTCAAACAAGCGATGAATTATTCATTCCGCTATTAATTCTGCAGTCCTCCTGCTTTTTATTTATTTCTCCCCGTATTTATTTTTTTTTTCCCTCCTGGACAGACAGCTCTGGAGGGATGTTCGGGCACCGGTGACGGGAGTGCTGCCCGCGCAGGGAGGATGTGGCGCGGGGGCACGGGCTGCCTGGCGGCGCTGGCCCTGCTCTGCGGGGTGCTCAGGGTGGCTCCCAGCACAGGTAAGAGCCTGAACACCACAGGGACACCGGGGTGGCCGGGGGAAGGATCCAGCCCGGGAGCCATCCAGGTGTGTGCAAGTGTGTGAGGTGGGTGTGCACTTGTCTTGCTGCATCACGTTGGTTTTATTGAAGATTGAAGTTAGGGATTGTCTGGCTGCGGTTACAGACACGTTGCTGAAGGGGTTGTTAGCTCGTGGAGTTGCACATTTGTGTATGTATACCTACACACACATATAGATGTGTATATATACACATAAAAGTTGCAGTGTATGTGGTAAACCCACATTTTATCTGTACAAGGTGCCCCTCGGGTGTAGGGTGGGTTCAGCACACAGCACAGTACCTGGGGGACCAGGGGGGCAGCTCAGCCCAGCAACTCGCTAACTGGCAGCATCCCTCCCCCCCAAAAAAAAGGCACCGAGTCCCTAATTACCCAGCTGCCTGCACCACAGCTGCTCCCCCTTCCTGCAGGCTTCCCTCCTGGAAGTTTAGTTCAATAACTTCAGTCCTTTAGCACAGCCCCGCATCGCTCAGTCACCTCTCCCCAGTAATTAGCAAAGCAGTTGTGGATGCTCTGGTGGTGGGATGGAGCTGGCGTTGTGCACCCTGTCCCACTGCCCAGCCACCATCCTTTTAGGGTTTCCCTCAAAGAGGGGGTGTCACATCTACCTCCCACCCCTCTCTCCTGCCACCCAGGCATCAAATGCGGGGGGGTGCTCTCAGCACCCTCCGGCAACTTCTCCAGCCCCAACTTCCCGGGGCCGTACCCCTACGAGACAGAATGCACGTGGCTGATCGTGGTGGCCGAGGGCTCCTCCGTCCTGCTCTCCTTCAGCCACTTCGAGCTGGAGTACCACGCCGCCTGCGCCTACGACTACCTCCAGGTCTACAACGGGGCCGCCCGCGACCGGGGCAACCTCCTGGGCACCTTCTGTGGCCACAGCACCCCGCCGCCCTTCGCCTCCGCCTGGCACGTCATGGCCGTCGTCTTCCGCTCCGACCGCCACGTGGCCAAGCGCGGCTTCGCCGCCGCCTACCGCAAAGGTAGCAGGGGATGGGGGATGTGTCCGTCTGTCTGTCCATCCGTCCTCCCTCTGACCTCAGTTTCTGTGCCTCAGATGCCTGCGGCGGGCAGCTGACGGGGCTGTCTGGGGAGATCACCAGCCCGCGGTACCCCGAGAGCTACCCCAATGATGCCGAGTGCCGCTGGAGCATCGGGGCAGCTGGTGGCCCTGTCACCTTGGTCTTTGCCGACTTCCAGATGGAGGGTGGCCAGGGCTGTGGTTTCGACTACGTGGCCCTCTTTGATGGCCCCACCGCCTCTGCCCCCCGCCTGGGTCGCTACTGCGGCAGTGCCCGGCCACCCCGCACCGTCTCCTCCACCCAGCACCTCCTCGTCCTCTTCAAGTCGGACTTCAACATCGTGGGAAGGGGCTTCAAGGCTCATTTCTATTCAGGTGCAGGGTTTGGAGGGGATGGGTAGAGGTTGTGGGGAGGGGGTGGTTCGGATGTGGGGAGGGGTGGTGGTTTGTGGTGCCTTCCCTCCTGCGGCAGCTCAAGGAGATGATACTGAAGGGGAGATCTTTGGGGAGACCTCATGAGGTGATGGTGGGAGTTATAGAGCACCATGCAAAGCAAATAGCTTCATTATGGCTCTTCCAGGCATTAGCTTGACTTTCTCTCAAACAAGAGATGCCCTTCTTATTGCTCGTGATTTGCCATGGGTTAAGTGTCCCCCCTGTCTTCCCCTGTAGGACACTGCCCATGGTCTTAACTACCTGCGTTGCTGCCATCCCCCAAAACTCATGGGTGGACATTGGCCAAACACAAGGCCGAGGAGCAGTAATGTGGAGGGTAGAACAGGCTTTAGCAATAAAACAAGTGCTCAGCAGCCAGGAGGCTTCAGCTTTCCTTTCTTTTCCCCCCAAGCAGGAGAGTGCCAGGAAATCTACACCGCCATCAAGGGGAACTTCTCCAGCCCTCAGTACCCCAACTTCTACCCCAACAACCTCCAGTGCCAGTGGAGCATCCAGCTGCCCCCAGGCTACCGGATCAAAATCTTCTTCTTGGACCTGGAGCTGGAGGCCCGGAGCAGCCTGACTGGAGGCTGTGACTACGACCGCCTGTCTGCCTTTGACGGCGGGGCCGAGAACGCCTCGCTGCTGGGGACGTGGTGCGGGCGCGACAGCCCGGTGCCTGTCACCTCCCGTGGCCACCAGCTGCTGCTGGTGCTCCGCACGGACCGCAGCACGGCCAAGAGGGGCTTCTCCCTCGCCTACGTTGGAGGTAAGGTGTCCGCTCCTCCTGGTGGGGTGCAAGAGCCAGGGGGCTTTTAGGGGATGGAGGAGCCAGGGGAGGTGGCCAAGCACTCAGGTACCAGCTCATGCATTAACACCAGTCACGTTGTGGCTGTGCCATCCCATCGCGGCTTGCCCCAAGGCCACCAAGTGCCCTGCATGGCACAGCCGTGGGTGGAAATGTTGTTTTCTCCTCCACTGTGAGCGGCACAGGAGGATCAGGACCCCGCTGGCCCCACGGGCTCATCCCCACTACATTTGAGCCCCATCTCCCAGCCGACGCACCCAAAGCGGGAGGAACGCTGCGCAGAGATTTGTCAGCTTCCGCAAAAGCCAGCGAATTTATGACGTTCGCTGTATTTCAAGATAATTACATCTGAGCTGACCCGTGTGTCGGGGATGATTCATGCCTGTGCTCGGCGCAGGATGAGCCTCGGGTCCACAGAGCGGAGGAGCAGCCTCGGCATCCACAGGTGGACCCGGGTTCAGCATCCTGCAGAGCTGCTCGCACGGCAGCACAGGAGCCGCGGCTGCTGAGCCAGGTGCTCAAGCAGCAGCAGAACTGTACATCATCTAGAGTGTAGCAGGAGGGATTTTGGAGCACACGGCTGTGGGAGTCGGAGAGGGGATGGAGTTTTCCCCTAGGCCTCTACAACCTGAGAGGGAGAGAGCTCGTACCAGGCACCCAGCAGGGCTACATATCATCCCCAGGACCATGGAGATATAAAAACAGGGCATCTCCGCTTCCACAGCTCTTAGTCCATGCAAATATTTCCCTTTTGTCTGGGCCCATGAAGTGAGTTGGGCAGGGCGTGTGTGATTTACGGCCGTTTGCATGAAAGCCTTCACGCCGGGAGAGAGGATCCATTTTCTCCTCCTCCTCCTCTTGATCTAATGCACTTTAGTTATTTGGTAAATCTTCTAATGGTTTTATAATGCACTAAGTGTAGCAAAGTGACACTGTTTTTTCATATTGATTTTATTGCATCTTACCAGTTTCGTAAGGCCAGGATTCAGAGGGAGCTGGAATAATTCAATAATTCATACTGCCCAAGTGCTTGGTTCGAGCTCAGTGAGGATTAACCTTAGAGGAGTGGGGCATTCTCCTCCCTGCTGCCCTCCCTGCACCGCTGCTTTCTGCACCCTGAGGAGCCACACAGGGTGCCAGGGGGAGAGCGATGGAGAGGGACTGTGTTTTGTATCAAATAACACTTTCTACATTACAGGTGTAGCTCTTTTTTCCTCTGAAGAATCATTTATTTGCCTTGATCCACAAGCCAGAGCTGTGGCAGTGGTGGTGGGGACCACACGAGGCACAACAAAGCTGTGATGCTGGTGTCCCCACCGGCCCCAGTGCCACCACCAGCTCCGTGTGTCATGGGGACAGCGGTGGTGGCTCTGGGCCGAGTTGCAGTGGTCTCTGTAGGTGGCACAGCTGGGGAAATGCCAGCAATGCCTCACCCATTTCTTGTTTTCTGCCCCAACAGTCGTGCCCATGAACGTCAGCTGCACGCGGACAGACTTCCACATCCAGATCCCCGTGCGGGCCCTGGCCCAGCTGGAGAGGAACAAGATTTATTTGGGGATGCCCTCCTGTGCGGCCCACGTGGTCGGCTCCAACTTCAAGATACACACCCGCTTCGACACCTGCGGCACCGAGTCCCAGGTAAAGGCTTGGCAGACCTTCCCTTAGAGCCAGCCAGGCAGGGGTTAGCCCTGGTCCCTCTCAGAGACTGCTCAGAGCTGCCCCATGGAGCTGAGCCCTGAGGAGCCTCATCCCTTGTCTTGCAGAGACGGAACAACACCAACATCATCGTCAGCATGCTCTACATCGACTTCTCGGCGGGTGACCAGGAGGATGTCCACCGGTACGAGGTGCAGTGCGAGCCGAAGAGGAAGGAGGCCGCGGTCACCCTCATGGCCGGCCCCGGCCCGCACCGGCTGAGCCAGGCCGAGAGCCTGGTGGAGGCCCAGCAGAGGGAGGCAGGAGGGGCGGACACCCGCGAGGCCAGGAGCCAGGACACCAGCGACATCGTCTTCATCAGCATCTGCATCCTGGCCGGGCTCCTCATGGTCATCGCCGTGGTCGGGCTCGTGCTGCTGTAGCGAACTCGTCCCTGCTCAGCTCGGAAATGCCCCCCAAAATTTTCCCTCAGCCCAGGCTTAGCGCTAACACAGCTGCTGAGACGGAGGCCCCGAAACGGAGCCCGAGCCCAGCCTCCACCTCCTCCCCGCGCCTGAGGGATCTGGGCAATAGGCAGCCGCTTCCCTTCCCCATCGGTTTTCCTCTGTCTCTCAATCTGTCCATTTGGCTCGGGAACGCACTTCTCGTGCTCCGTAACTCTTCCCGCACCTGCTTCCATTTATTTTCCCTCTGGTGCCGCTACTTTCGGGAAAGTAACGTTGTTTGCCGATGGCTGCAAATAATCCTGTCAATTATTTCTCGCTGAATTCTTGAGCGCACAGACTACCCCCCAAATATAGCAATATTTCCAACAAATATTTTCCGTGCTCCCATCCGTGCCTGTGTGGGTGCCATGGATCCCTGCTGGAGGCGGCTGCAGACGCCGACGTCTCCCCTTGGCACGCAGCGATGGGTGCAGCGCACGGAGGTGCTTCGGGGAGGTGTCTCCGGTGCCCATATGCGGTGTCTGAGCGGTGGGGATGTGACGAGACGTGTTCATCCTCGAGCTCCCCACTGCTTCTCCACGTGTCGTCTTCTCACAGGGCTTACCTGAGCGCTTCAGCCACCCAAAGGCTGGAGAAAATGAGAGCAATCTGTCCTTTCCCTTGTGCTTTCCTCCTTCCCAGTGTGCCCAGGAGAGCGGTGTGCCCCTCAATCCTAAACCCGGGGGCAGATATCGCTGAGCACCCGGGGAAGTGGCTCTTACATAAAGCAGGGCGATGGGTTGGCTCCTTCTGATTTACACCGACCCCTCGCTGGGGGCTGGATGCTGCCAGTTCCAGCTCAGCATCGCTCTCTCCTTGGGATTTTGCTGTAAGGAAGGCTGGGAAATGTCTTGTCCTGCCCCGATGCAAAACAGGGACAGGCTGGAGACCACCCAGGGGCACCATCCCAGGGGCATGGTGCAGGACCAGCCCCAGTGTCCCCTGCCCCTGCACACAGGAGCTGGCCGCCAACACGTCCCCTCCCTGTCCCCAGGTCACTGCACTGGCACTTCCCAGGCTGGACAAAAGCCCCTTGTAGCCAGCCGGGGCACGGGGCCGGAGCACAGGCTGGGCTCCCTGCCACCCTCCTGGCCTTGGACAACCTCTGGCCATCAATGGGGCTCTGTGCACAGGGTGCTCGCCGAGCTGCCGAGCGTGACAGGGGACGGCGAGTCCCAGGATGCGAGGTGCTGGGTAATCACAGGGATTTGTTCCACCTTTTATTGTGGCTGCCCAGTGCTGGGCATGCCGCGCACTCCCAAGGGCATGGTCAGCAGCTGGGGTGCTGTTTAGATCTGGTGCCTTGTCCGTCTCCTTTCCAGCGGTGGTTTATAAGGTCCAGGTTTGCACGCTAACCCGGCCATAAAAGCTAACGCCGTCCCGATGCTTTCCCAAGCAGATGTGTCGCACACTCTGCTTGCCGGGGATTTATGTGGCCCGAGGGGCACAATTCTGCTGATCCTCGCCTTTCTTTCAAGGTAATAATACAACGGTTGCGGGCTTGGTGGCTGCAGAAAGAAAGAAAACCCTCTGAGCACTGGCTGGGTGCTCCCCCCTTAGCAGGCAACCCCTCTTTGGTGGATTTCCCCATGAAATACCCAGCGAGAGCTTTTTCCTCGGTGAGCCCAGCAGTGCCCAGGGTGCTGGTGCTGGGCACAGACCCCGCTGCTGCAGTGGGTCCCTCGGTGGGGCTGTTTCTCCTTCCCACCAAGCACACCCTGTGGCTGGGAGTGTGCCTCAGTATGCAGCAGCACCGTCTGCCTCGGGGAAAAGACGCTTTTTAGAGGAAACAGCTCCAAAATACCGAGCAGACGCTGGTGCTCCCTGTGCAGGACACATTTGGGGTTATCCAGGACACCGGGGTTTGTAACACCGGCAGCCCCAGCGAGCTGATGTCCCATGCAGGGGCCGTGAAGTCTGGCTCCGAACCTGCTTTCCCTCTTTATCTTATTTTTTCCCTTCTCCAGGAATGCCAGGAATGAGGCAGCTCTGCTCCTCTAATCCACTCTCCCCGCCCAAACCTGCATCCCCTCCTGGAGCAAGCCTCTGCATTTCATTTAATAGCGACTGCCCCGGGGCGGCGGCACGGGGAGCTGGTAGGCTCTCACCTCCTTGCTTGCTGGTTTTTGGGGTCGTTTAATACCAACTTCCCCGAGCACACCGGGGTAGAGGTGGGCACAGCGCGGGGACACGGCCAGCCCCAGCCCCCTGCCACCCTGTCACCTTGCAGATTCGGGTACCTGCCGGAGACCCTCGGCGGCACAGATGAGGAGGCAGCCGCCGTCAGCCCCGCCAGCTGGGGAGACATAATGGAGCAAGCATATGGACGATTAAAAATGCAACGGCGGCGTTTACCGGGAGTTGTTTCCCGGTTTATTTGCAGCAGCGCTCGCTCCCGTTTCCCGGCCATCCTGCCCCATGGGGACAGCAAGGTCGTCCTCCCCCCCCCATGCTTCCTGGGGGTTTTGGTGTGTAGAGGTGAAACGGGGGCGTTTGGGGGATGTGGGGAGCAGTTATTTGAAGGAAAGCATCGCCTTGCAAGTCACCCCAAACCCTGAGCTGCCAACAGCCTTGCCTGAGCACCCCTGGGTGCTGGCAGGGCTCCCCGCTACAGCACAGCCCTTGGGGTGCTCGCTCCCAGCCCTGGCAGCATGGCAGCTCCATGGGGTCTGGCTTTGAGGCTGCCCCTGCCTTTCTTTTTGGGCTGGCCCTGCCCCTCACGGCCACCCTCCTCCTCCTCCTGCCACCCGGGACAAGAGCGCGGTGTTTGCAGCGTGAGCGTTTCGGCTGAAGGAAAATATTGGCTGCAGGAAAAAAGGGCTCTGCCATCTGGGCTGGCTGCGTTAAAAGAAGAGGGTTTGTCCGTCAGAGGGGCACCCTTTATGGGGAGATAACTGCTCGGTATGTAATAATATGTAATTAGCAGGGATTATCCCGTAATCTAGTCTAATTGACAGCGATCGTAGATGTTGTTCAGCGCACTGCCAGCAGAATTAGCGCGTCATTAATTGCAGCGTAACCCTGGCGTGGGCTCCCCCTGTTTGCATCCTCCAGCCTGCCGGGGCACCTCCGTGCCTCAGTTTCCCCTGCTGCTCTTTTTAACCCAGCTCTGGGGTTTCGGGAGCCGCCTGGCCAGGCTCTTGCAGCTCTTTGTCGGCTCCGTGAGCCAAATTGGGTCTGTCCCCACCTCAAGAGCTGCAATACTGCAGGGGGAGGTGGGGACAGCAGGGGGCTGTGGTTCCCCTTCATCAGGGAAGGGGCACGGGGGGGATGTGCGAGGACATTTGGGGCTGCTCCTTGTCTGAGCACCTCCCAGCACAGGGCCAGCCACCAGCCGAGCAAACCCTTCGCATTGCCGGGCTGCCAGCGAAGGAGATCTGAAAGTTTGGGTTCTTTGTGGAGAAACCTTTGAAGAGCCTCTCGGAAGATGAAAAACACCGAGGCGCCGCGTGCTGCCTTTCAGGAAGGACGGGGAGGTCTCGGCTACTCCCTTCTCCTCTCGCCCAAGCAATTTGCAGCGGGATGAAGCCCTCCTTCCCCCGCCTGCTGATGGGGATCGCTGCTCACCTCCGGGAAGGGCTTCCCTTCTTTTTGCTCGGATCTACAGATCCTTCAGCTTCGTGTAGTCTTCATCTGAAAGGAGTGTGTGGGCTGTGCTTAATCTGGCAGGAAGAGGGGAAAAAAGAAGCGCCTTTTCTGTAGTTTGGGTGCCTCCTTGGTTTAATGCTCCCCTATAAAAGGGCACCAGCTACTTGAAAGGCACCGCACCGGGGAAACACGGCCCAAGGGAGCCACGGCTCAGATCTTCCATCCCTCCTTTTAAGCTGAAAGGGTTTCCCCAGCATGAAGACAGGAGCTTGTGGAGTCCCTGCCTTTGCCAAGTGTCTTCCTGGCACCCTGCGGCTGCCACCACACAGCAGCTCCAGGGTAAAACCAGAGGCGAAAGCAGAAGTGCACAGCCAGATCAGTGAGACCCAAGCCCAGGATGCACGAGGGGCCTTTTTGCCCCCCAGCTGGGTGTGTGACCCTTGTGGTGGGAGAAACCAAGCTGGGGATGGTCCTGCAGGCCCCACGTGTCCCTGAACCATGGTTCATCAGTGCTGCTGGCACAGGGACATGGCAGGGCACTCAAACCCATCAGCTCACTTCCAACAGCGAGGGCAAATCTGGTCTTTATAGAGTAATTAAAAACTTGGCTGCTGAGTACTGAGGTGCTGAGCATCCCCTCATCACACTCAGCATCACTCTTTGAGAAAATAAAGCTCTATTTTGGCCTATTGCTTTTTCTTCTCCGTTTTTGTCTTTTTTTCCCCACCTTCCTTCCTGGTTTTGTCCTCACACCATTCCCTTGTTCTCTGGTTCCCCCTGTGCTGCACATCTCAAGCCCAGCCCTTGGAGATCTCTTCCAGTCCCTCCAGTCAGTCGTGTGCAATGCTCAGCCTGCAAATCTTCATCCCAAACGTTGCTGCTAGCTTCAACATCAGGTTGCAAGAGCTGGACCCAGAGCTATATGCTTAGGTCCCTTAGAAAACAAGTTGTGAAAATATTAGCCCTTAAACTGAGGAAATTTAGACGAGTTTTCTGGTATGCAGTAACTGCATCCCTGCAGTTAATTAGCAGCTGACTGCATCCCTAAGTTAACAGCAGCTGACAGCTGCTATCTCTGAGGGCACCATGTAGAAAGCTAACGTGCACAGGCTGAGAAGCAAGCAGGTTTTGCAAAGAAAGTACTCTAGGCCATGGTAGGTTCTTGCTGATGTCCACATCGACCTTGTTTTTAGATTTTACAGTGCTGTTGTGAATGGTATCCCTGCCCCAGGACTGTTTACTAGTAAAACAGAAAAGCATCCCCATCCCTCCTCACTACTGCAGTGGGTTCCCGGAGCTAACCTGTAAAAACAGAAGCGGATTTTGCTGAGTTGTTCTCAGAACTGCCACTGCTGTAGAGCAGTTTGCTTTCAAACTCCAAGTGGGGACAGGCAGCTGCTACCTGCAGACAGGTTGAGCCTTTTGGGTGATTCCTTACTCTCTCCACAAGATGAGTTTTGCAATCCAAGGCACAGCACCACATAGGTAGGCTGAAGTTCTGCTGGTGCACCTGAGCTGTGTGGGAAACTTCTCTGCTCTGGCTTTCACAAGGACCAGCAGTTCCTCATTTCCCACATTTGTGCTTCTCACATATTACCTAAATATAGACAGCGCAGCCCAGCACCAGGAACAGAAAGCTGAAAATAAACACTGCAGGTCATGGCACTGCAGCTCTGGAAGCAAAACCTAAGACACTCATTGATCCTGAAGCCCTTTCATGACAGTCCAAGACACGTGAATTCACTTACAGCTGTGCAGTCTGAGGTTACTTACGTGGGAAATGGATCTGATCGCTTGTAAGAAATTGAGGGGTTTCACATCTCTTCCTACAGACTGGTCATCAGGTATAAACACCTTCACTGACGCGTTATCCCTATAGTCACCACTCAGGCTGCCAGTTTGTGGTGTACTTTCTCCAACACACCTATTCTTAACTTTCTACCAGTGAAATGTCTTCAAACCTAGGCTCAGCCAGGGCACTGGTTTTGAGAAAACCCAGCTATGAGGATACCTTAGCGGCACACACAACAGAACTGCTCTTGCACTGGCCCAAGCAAACAAAACAGGGTTTAGATCTTATTAAGAGAACCTGAAATTACATAATAAATTTTACAGAGTTCAACATTTAAGGTAAGTTAGCTTTTGTTAGTGTTCAGGGATACACTTACTGACCTGTTTAGGATGACGTGAACACAGACTGATGGGCAGTTTTCCCACTGCATTATCTGTCCTTAAGTGACTCTCTTGAGATCAGAGTGCTGACCATGACAGATGAAAGCACACTCCCTTATGCTATACTAGACTTCTCGCCCCTGTTAACTCGGAAAATGGTTTGTGGCCAGTCCCTTGTACCAGCACAGAGAACAGAGAGCGCTTTATTGCCTACCAGCAGAGAAAGGCTGTGCCTGTCACAGCCTTAATAATAGCACACAGAGAACAAGATGACTTGTGGCACTAAAGAAATCAGAGTAAGTACGAAAGGCAAGATTTTCAGTTTTTAATAACCAGGAGAAATTCATACAATAGTTTGCTGCTTAAATTTGTTTACACAATCATTCTGAAACACGTTCTTTTTGGAGGAAAAAAAGCCTTTACATGGAATATTTTCCTTACAACCTAATTGCAATTTAGAAAATTCATTTCATTTTATTTTTTTTATGTTACACTAAAACAAGCACCAGATTTTAATCCTGAGGGAGGTATGGAAGTCTGAGTGAGTTGCTCATTAGGCAGAGGTATTAGATAGCACCTATACCCCAGGGCATTTTGGTTTCCACCCCGGGGTTTCAGAAAATGCCCACCATTGCAGGCTGACTGAGCCTATGGAAGGATGGATAGAGAACTACTGAAACCCATTTTGTATCTCACTGTGGAATGCAGGGGAGGTCACTTGGCTTGGGTAAACAGGTAGCTCTTGCCACATTCAGGGTCCAGCTACAGCAGACTTGGCTGATTTATGGTTAACCAGGATTTGCAGTTATCCTCTAGGAATCCCCTCCCATGGAACAATTGCCCTGAATTCCCACAATTTCCTATCAGCCCAGCACAAAGCTGTTAAATGTTATTCAAATAATTACACCTGAAGACCCATCTCAGGGATGGAGCCAAACTGAGGCATGACAAACCAACAGACATAGCAAACAGGTGAGTCTGCACGGATGGCTTTTTAGCAGGAAAATATACAGTGGAGTAGAAGAAAATCTTTGAGCAACAACCCTACAGACTTCCACCAACTCGGATTTACAGCACCACTTTCATCATTAGTAGTTCTTGCCTTCAGCAGCCCTGCTAATAGAGCAGTGCCAAATGAGTCACACCGTCAGCACTTCTGCACGCCCCTTACGACAGAAAGGGTTCCCGGTTCCACGGAGATGCAGGCACATGAAGTTCTCGTTCAGCAGCAAGCACGACACCTCACTTTTTATGGCTCTGTACAAACGCGGGGACAGTGAGCGTGCCAGTCTTGACTTCTGCTCGGATTTCAGGTTTGTGCTTTAATGAGAAGACAAGAGCTCGCACCGTTCTGCGATACGGCGTGCTAATGAGACGGGAAGAGAGATGAAAAGCTTCTCGCTCAATATTTTCAGCCAGTGGGTGATCAATCTGAAAACAGCAAAGTATAAAATTAGATCTCTCCATTTAATAAGGAGACCGACTGATTGAAATTGGAGTTTGGTGTTTTTCAGCGCTTCTTCATTAATCAGCATAGATTCGAGGAAATCTACTTCTCATCACAAGTGCAACAGGAAGAACAATTTAATTCCACCCTAGCAATTAAGGAACACAGCAACACGGTCAGTAGCAGGGAACATATTCACATCTCCAGCTGGGTGGCAGCGCTTTGCCATCACGACAGGAAACTAATCTGCAGCTAGCTTTGGGTATCCAGTTGAACTACAGCTGTAAGCTCCGCTGTACTGTCTCCATTACGATCATTTTTTGATCTCACTGATATAAGGCACCTTGGATACTATTTTAAACCCGATTCCAACAGCAACTCTAAGACACGCCAAACACTTGGCAACTCTGCCTGGTGCTATAAAGGGAAATGTGGGCTCTGTGTGTGTGGAAGGAGGTATAATTAAGAACGCAGAAAGGGATTTACTAAATGTTAATTACGTAGTTATTGCTTCAACATGTGCCAAAACCTGTAATTTAGCACAGCTTAGAAAAAAATCCCCTGCCCATCAAGAAATTGTTTTAATTTCACTTCTGCCTTTTGTTACAGGGAATCTCCCATGCTTCACATACAGGAGATTCCCGCATGCCAGCCAGTATTCCTCCAAGTCCTTTCCCAACACTTTTACCCTCTTTTTGCTACCCATCATTAAATTGTCCCTCTGCCAGTCTGCACTAGAAGTTCAACTGAATCCATTCAGCCTCCATTCTCCCTCTTCATCAATCTCTCAGGTGTCCCTGCTTTCCATTTGCTGGACCTCTGTGGCTCCCTGTCCTATCTGTGCTGTTCATCATGCTGATATAAGCTCCCTCTGCAGACACGGTGGTAGCTGCAAGCCAGAAGGGCAGCTTTCCTCATCATAATTTCAGGTGAGTCCTGTTCTGAGGTGATTCTGCCTTGTCCTGCCTTACACAACACTACTTGTTTGAGGGTGATATCACAGCCTTCATGTCCCACTGGCTCAAACTTTACCAGCAGCCTTATTGCTGTGCGCAGAGCTGCCTTCCACGAATTAAACTTGACCCATCAGCCCAGCAAAAGGGAACTAACTCCTCATAAAATCATTCTGAGGCATTCCCACAAAAAGTCATTCTTTTGTCCTGCCTCAGTCCAGGTGGATGGGAAGTTGGAGAGGTTGTTCTCATAGAAGCAAACACACAGCTTTGAAACTCGAGTGCTTATCACTTTTCTTGCCATCTAAAGGATAACTAATGAATAAATTAAAAGGATAATTATTACAGAGTTTCATAGACTAGTCATTAAGCCTTACAGTAAAATCCTGTTCATTTACTTAAAGATACCAGAGGGATCTGGTATTTATCGCCACTTTATATATTGTCAACCTTGCCTCTGTGTTTTCGCAACAGATGTCACTTTACAAATGTTTAATTACTTAAATATGAAACACCCAGAAGGTCCCAGTGTTGTTTTAACTGCTGATAAGTAACAGTGAAAACTTTGTTCTGCTAACTTCTTGTACAGCCCGGCTGCAGGAGATACGCAGCTATTCTGTTGGCTGGTTACGTAAATGTGCAATATACGCCTCGCTTACAATTAGCACGTTTACTTGGTTAATAATAATAATTTTAAAAATCTACCTTTAAAACAAAAATGCTGATAAACGGGGACATGGGGAGAATCACTGAATACAGGAACTCTTGTCCCCACTCCGCCAGCAGGACCAGCTTTATAGAAACTATGACTGAAAAAGGCTTGTCCAGCTTGTTCCTACAAGGAATTACCCTCTGAGCCAAAGTTTAACGCTACCTCGAGATCCAGGGCTTCACAAAGCAGCTTCCGTGCGTTCTTTCTGAAAGCCTCAGTCTTGGGATCACTCCTGACTTCTATGGAGGGCCTGTTTGAATGGTTTTTGATGAAAGTTCGCCACTGCGTGTAAACATCTTTGGCAAGGCTGGCCACATCGTGATCTGAATGTTTGCGCATCTTATTCACGGTGTGACCTGGAAAACAGCAGCAGCTCCTTCAGCTTTGGTAGGGGGACCAAATACACCAGATACCAGCCAAGCTGGTGCTCAAACAGCTAAACATTTTTAATTCAGGCAGTGTCAGCGGAACAAGCAAAGCATTGATGCAAAGGTAAATATAAAATTACTAGGAATGAAGACTGAAGTTCTCACTCATTGACTCCTGCAAGTGATTTTGCCTGAGCAATTAGCAAGGAACTGAGTTATACAGCTGAAAATTACTTTCTCGCATCACCAAGGTGTGGAGAGACACTTACATATTACTGAAATTTTCTACGCAGATAGTGGATCTGGTGAAAGTGTGTAAAATTGGCCAACAAAGGGTACTTTTTTTTCTTTTAACTGAAATTGCCTTTAAGGAAGATGTTGCTGGTGATGGCTATAGTGTTTTAACACACAAACATCACGGTGATACAAACAGAATCTTTCCAATCGACACAGGTTTGGCAGTGCAAAGACACTTTCCTTTGAGAGACAAAAGGGATCTTTTTCCAGCGTGGTATTTCTCTCTGACCAGTAGCGCCGTTGGCCAGAAGATGTCACTGTTAGGCTTCTGTGGATCTTGCAGCAGCTCCTCTACTCAGAAAGCCCCCCTTGCCTTAGAAAAGGAGATGCTATCTGTCCCTTTCCCCTTGTTTCTGAGTTGTCATTTGCCACGTTTGGTTCATTCAGGCTCTTCCTGAGACTTTTTCAGTGCCTGTCTGAACGTGCTGGGCTGCAAGAGCCACAGAAGCCTAACAGTGGCATCTTCTCACTGGCAAAAAGAAAAAGGCCAGCATGATGGTCTGTCACTCCTGGATATTCTGTGCCATGTACGATCTGCACGGGCAGGAAAGGCAGGGACCATGCAGTGTCACATCATCCCTCCCCCAAGTCCCACAGAAAGCAGCCAGGCACAGGCCTGTGCTCTGCGTGGTGCTGCCCTTCTGCTGGGGACTTCTCAGAGCAAGGATGCATTAAAGCATCCTCTTATCTTTAAAAAGCTTGGGGGAATGGTCTTTTTTGCACCGCCAAGCGAAGCAGACACAACAAGCAGGTGAGATCAGAGCTGTACCTATTTTTGTTGAAAGCAACACTTCCTTGGAAGGTATTTTCTTCTTCAGCTCCTCCAAAGCCTCGATCAGGTTCTCTTTCGGCTGCCCAGGAAGCTCCAGCATAGACTTCCACCGCTTTATGTCCTCCACGACCACAACTCTCTGAAAACGAGAAAAGCAATTAGGAAGGCGGAATGGTCTTGTGATAATTAGGGACCCCAACTAACGGGGTTGCAATACGTGAATTATTGATTAGGGCACGCAGCGGGACACGGAACACAGCACAGAGCCGCTCAGGGCAGACAGAAGGGACAAGATATTTGATCTTGTTACGTCAAATTTAAGGGAAAATGGTGCAAAGCAGCCCCTAGAAAGGAAAATTTTGGCATTTAGGGACACTTCACTACGAGTATCTCAACAGCACAAGGGTTTGGAGGTGTGTTTGCCGCCGTGGGGGCCGCAGGACCCCCCCTCCCCCCCCCCCAGTCCCCTGAGGGGCCGGGACCTGCCCTGAGGGCCTCGATCGGGGCCTGCCGCAGGGCCGGGGGCTGGGGCCGGGCGCTGCGGGGGCGCTGCGGGGAGCGGGCCCGCCGCACCACGAAGCGCTCCATGTTGCCGCGCTCCCCTCCCGGAAGCGGCCGTGTAGTTCCGCCGGGCGCCGAGCCCCCTTCAGGCGTATGGGGCCGAGCCGCAGAGAGGACTACATCTCCCAGCAGGCTGCGCGAGGAGGAGGAGGGGGCGAGAGCAGGGGGTGATCTCGCGAGAGGGCCGCGGGGCGGTCCCGTCAGCGGGGCGGTGAGGGAGGAGGAGGAGGAGGAAGATGGCGGCGCTGCCCCTCGGGCTGCTGCTGCTGCTGCTGGCCGCCGCCCGCCAGGCCCGGGCCGTGCCCGCCGCCTCCTCCGAGGCTTTCGACTCCGTGCTGGGCAACACGGCGTCCTGCCACCGCGCCTGCCAGCTCACCTACTCCCTGCACACCTACCCCAAGGTACGGGCGGGCCCCGCCGTGCGGCGGCTGTGAGGGGTGAGGAGGCCGCGGGGCGCGGCCTCAGGGGGCGGCGGGGCCGTGGTGGCGGTGGAGGGGGTGGGTAGGGGCGGGCAGGGGGCTCGGCCTCGTCGCGGTGTGTTCCTGCTGTAGGTGCGTCAGGTAGGGCCTTGTGAAATAAGAAGTATGTGGCAAAGTGAGTGCAGAAGGAAATGAGGTGATGAAAATCATTGTATTCGGTTGTTTTGCACCTAGCACGAACAGAACTTGTATGCAGACAGCACATGTCTGCAGTGTGACTTTTTTCTTACAAGCCAGAACACGAAAAAATGCTTCTTTCAGATTCTGAATTCCATAGGTGTGGGGAGAGGTCCCTCCTGTTCCCAAAGAGGCAGCTCTCATTTGGTGTAGGATGCTGCTTCGTTTGGCTACAGCAGTGCCCAGGACCCCAACCAGGATGCCAGGGTGACTCTCACATTTTGAAGGATGAAGTGTAAAAGACAGCCAGGGAGTAGCCTGGCAGGACCCTCATCCTGTTGTGATTCGTTTGCACAGGGTTTCTCCCACCTCATGATGAGACAGTGGAACAATATTTAAAGAATACAGGTGCCTGCGGCAGAGTTCACTGTTGGTTCAAAAGTTTGTGCAGCTCGGAACCGCTGCTGTGAACGCGGAAAAGCTGTCACCGTGACCTCATCTCCCCTGTTTTGTTTTGTTTTTTTTCACTGGCAATATATTGCTTTATCAGCTGCAGCTCTGTAGCAGTCTGAGCTCTGGATGAGGGGCATTCTTACGTTGGCTTTGAGATTTCACTTGAGGGCAGCAGGCAAGCGAAAGTAGTGACAATGTTAGGTAACAGAGCTCTGTTCACTTTCACATGAAACTAAAACCAGCTTTTTTCACACAGCAGCTGGTGCTGGTGTCTCCACAGAGGGAAGTAGCAGGGCGTTGTGTGCTGTACAGGTAGCATTAGATCTGTACGTGACATATGCCTTGGTGCCTCCATGCAGTGATTGGGAGGAGAAGGAACTAATCTGGGAAATTAGGCCTAAGCATTATCCTAAAATATTTCCAATTAGTCTTTGTTCTATTTGTCACAAAGCTATCAGTAGAGTAGAAAGAAATTGGTTGCATCAATGTTGGAGAATAATAGTCAATTTTCTTGAAGACTTTTTGTGGAAGACTGCCACAGAAGTGTTTTTAAAGTTATCTTTGGTTGGGTATCAAATTATAGAATGTGGTTTTGGCACCAGTGTGACTGTTTGAGCCACCCTGCCTGTGCTGTTAGAATTGAGTTTTGTTCTGTGGTCCGTTTTCGACTTCTCTGCCTCTAAAGCACCTGAACTTGTGCTCTCAAACAATGGCCAGTTCGTTTACAGTGGGTTATGCAGCAAGGTGTGGTCTGTTTATTTTTGTTAGGTTAATTCAGAGTCTGTTCACCACCTGCAAAGCGGCTGGGAGCAATCATGTGAGTGGCTGTGTAGTTAAGAGTTGAGATGGGTCCGATTCCTGATCAGAAGTCGGAGCACTCATGCAGAGGAGGCTGGCTGTGACCCTGCAACGGGGAGAGCATCGTCTGTGGGAAGTGCACATAGGTAGTTAGCCGTGGCATCGCTACCGAAGGCAGCCAGAAATTCATGTTTTATTTCAACAAACCTGTTGTACTTCTAACCAGTCTGGTGGATATATTGTAACACGCTGACAAAAAAATCATTTTTTTGTCCTCGCCTTTTGGGTTCTGTGCTGAAGTTGCTCGATGGAGGACTGTGCTCGTTCCGTGGTTGAATGTCAGTAAATCTTCTACAACACTGTCTTTATTTTTAAAGCCAACACTTTTTCGAAAATGCAGCGTAACTTTGCTGTGAGCTGTAGGACTGGCATTGCAAAGTAGGATTTGCTGTTCCAGGTCTGGCTTACCACAGAGCAGAGAGCCTTGTCTGAAGTAAATCAAGGGCTATCAAACAGCCTTAAAGAGTTGTAGCTTGATTTTATTTCAGGTCATCCAGACCGCCAGCTTAGCTGACTTCTAGGTCCAGTGAAGGGAGGAAGGATGGTGTTCTGGTGTGGGGCTTTTTATAGCACCTCTAAAAAACATAATTTTTTCATGTTTTTTACTTGAATGGAGGCATGCAATCTTCTCTTGTGCCTTCCTTCCCAGGAAGAGGAGCTGTATGCGTGCCAGCGAGGCTGCAGACTGTTCTCCATTTGCCAGTTTGTGGATGATGGCATCGATCTGAATCGAACCAAACTGGAATGCGATTCAGGTAGGAATTCAGTGCTCCTTTAACATCCCATAGCATGGAGGTGCATGGAGGGAAGAGCAGAATCAGCATTAAATTGGTGGGATTATTTCAGTTGCTTCTTGTTTTGTTTAACAACTTGTTGAAGGTTACATATAGGAAATGAGAAGATCTTCTTGGAGGGTTGTATGTTCTCATCAACTTTCCTTCTTCCATGACCTATAGTGTTACTGTTTTCCTGAATTTCTTAAATGTAATCAGTTGTAAATAAGTTACAAATACTTAAATTCACTTTAAAAATTTTGTCATGGAAAGCAAAAAATGGCTGGAAAAAGAATCCAGTCAATACTTTTCTAATTCTGTGCAACATCAGGCCCATGTACAATTCCTAACAAATTTGTTTGTGAAAGTGAATTGTTCAGCTGGGGTAAGAACACAGATTGTAACGTGCTGTCTGCCTTTTAACTGTTGGTCTCGGATAACCCCTCAGGAACAGGTATGTTTTGTTTGAAGTAGACCATTAAATGCTTCTGACCGTGTCAGAGCAAAAATCTCGTAGTGAAGATAAAATGTGTGTTCTACAGGCCAAAAAGTATTATTTTTGTGTAGAACTTATCCAGTAAGGCAGCTGATGAACAGTTTTACTCAGAGATTAGGTGGGACATAACCACCCAGAGCAGGAATGCTAGTAAGTAGGTCCCCTTTATATTTCAAATATAATGAAGCACCGAGTAAGTGCTCAAAGGAGGCTTTTGTCTTCTCAGGAGCTCATAAAAATCAGAGGGCTAGTGGCTGTGTCAGGGAGCTGATAGAAGGTCTGCAAGTAGAAAGCCCGACATGCTAAGATGTTCATGTGATACAAAACTGTATTAAATACTCCAGAAATGGGCTAATGCTTGAGTCTGTCATAGACTGTGCATAGCTGTGATACAGCATGTCAATCTAGTTGTCAAACCATACAAGAAAGAGTGCCATAAAAAGGGTGATGTAGCAATAAAGCACATGTAGAGGTAATTGAACAGTTGCTTACTTTGAATTAACTCTCCTTCCTGAGGCTGTTGTCTTTTGCTGGCTTATGTTCTGTAATCTGTTACTCTGGTTGGTACCCTGACTAATTATTCTGTGCTTGGCAAGATGCATCTTGGCTGAGCTGCTCAATTCTGTCTTCTGATGTCTCTACGTCTACTAGTTTGGTGGCACTTTTGCCATGGAATTGCTGTTCAGGTGCTGTGAGCTGTGCTCCAATGTTTCACTGCTGAGGCTGTGCTTATTGCTGGCGTTCTGGCCTTTGGTGGTGCGTTTGTCACTGTGGGGAAATTCGGAAAGCTACTGTCCCTGTTGTGTTTGAGGCTTTAGTTCAAGCAGTGCTGCGGTGTTGTGTTGTCCATCTCAGCTCTAGTGTTCTGGGAAAGAGCTAAGCTCATAGGTTGTCTGACTGGCTTCTCTATGTGTAAATGGGAATAATTTCAATTTTTTCGGTCTTCATGATCTCTAGTGAGCAGCTGCTAGAAGATACCTATAAAGTGAAGTACTGGCTTCATTTTTTGTTTTAAAAAAAAAAAGTAATATTTTCAAGGCAGTTTTCAAAGGAGAATGCTCCTTCAGTTTTCTTGTGATACCTGGACTTCTGCTGTTACCTCTAAGGGATTTAGTCAGCCTAAGCTTCCTCTATTCTTCTAGGATTCCAGCTCTGTTCACCGAGGTTAAAATACATGTATTTATTTTACATTGCCTGTACATGAAAAAATGCAGTGTCAGGAGGAGGATCAATGACAAGTTGCAACCCTGTGTTTATCTTTAACGTTTCTGATCAGTTGCTCTGACTGCATTCAGTTTCCAAAACGTGATCTGTAAGCTCTTGATTCCACAACCTTCGTTAGACCTCACAGCAAATGCTAACCATGGAATGATTGCCACATCTTTCCCTACAGATAGGATTGTCAGTCTTTTAACTGCTGCTTTGTTTCTGATCCAACTTATGCTGAAAATGTTTTCTTAACTAAAATGCAGAATTTATCTTCTCATTTGGGGAACTTTTTCTTTGCAGCTTGTACTGAGGCATACTCCCAATCTGATGAACAATATGCTTGCCATCTTGGATGCCAGAACCAATTGCCATTTGCTGAGTTAAGGCAAGAGCAAGTAAGTAGATGACATGTTTTTCAAATACCACCTACTTGTTTTCTGTTCAGCATGTCTTCTCTGCTTTAAACTTCTTCAAACGGAAGACAAATCTTCCTAAGGACTGAAATAAAGACAAGGGGTGTGGGGTGAGCATGAACATGACTTCTGGCTTTTTCATATAAAAACAAATGGAAAAATGGCTAATATATTTGCAGTTAATGTCCCTGATGCCAAGAATTCATCTCCTCTTTCCTCTGACACTGGTGAGATCGTTCTGGAGTGACATGATGGATTCAGCTCAGAGCTTCATAACATCCTCATGGACTTTCTACCTTCAAGCAGATGATGGCAAAATTGTCATATTCCAGGTGCTTGTCTTTTTTTTCATTAGGATTAAGGTGTCCTAGCTACTAAAAATATAATTCTGCTCCTTCCAGTCTCAGGAAAAAAAAAATGGAGCACTGTCAGAAGTGTTTAGTTTTCAATAGTATTTTGCTGCCTTTAGCACTGGTACAAGGGAAAAAAAATCTGTGAATGGTGTATGTCTTAAGGTTAACTTCCCTGATAATTTTGAAAATGTGTATGATCAAGATCAATGGGAGCTTGCTAGCAGGATCTCCTAACCCCGTATTTTGTTTTAGTCAAAGCCAGAAGTACAGTATGTTCCACAGCTCGAACAGGAAACTGGAGACACGAGAGGATCCTTATCACTGAGTAAAACAGCCGGTAAGTTGTTCTTTGTGATTTGGAAGAGCAAATGCAAATGTTCCGTGTCATGCAAGAGAGAGAGAGAGAGAGAGAGAAAAAACAGGAAGAAATTGCAGGTGGCACATGAAAGCAAATTTTTAGAAAGCTAAATTATAATTGGGACGTATACTTCTCTATGCACGCTTAACAAAGCCTGTGGTAGAAACCAGCCTCTGCTGGAAATAGAAACATGCAAGCCAGGGCCATTTTAAAAGCTTCCTTTTATGTTCTCTGCACCGACAAACTGTATAAAGTTTGGGGCTTCTACTTCTGTTGCTTTTCTGACAGCTGTTTCTGCTGATCTGTTTCAGCAGACCTACGCCCAGGAAGTTCGCAGATGTACCGAGGGCTTTTTGAAGAGCACGGAAGCGACAGCCTTTTCAAGTGTCTTTCCATGTATGTGTGTCATGTACTGTACCCTGTACGGAGCGTAGCGGTGGCTCCTACCTGTGCGTGGTGGCACTGCTGCAGCGTGTCAGTGCTGCAAGTCTTAGCTTCAGGATGCACAGCAGTTAAATCTGTGTATCTGACCTTCTGTTATCGCTGCCGTCTGTGCTAGCCCAACGTTATTTGTGAGCTAGTCTGCCAACTTTGATCCTCTTTCGCATTTCAGTTGGCCAGAATGTTGATAATTCCTACGCTTTGAGTGTGGAACATAATGCTGACTGTTTCCTAAACTTATTTTTTATGAGTTCTTCTGCGAACTGTTTAATCAAATCTGTGTTTTGCCTGTTCTTTACTTCTGATAATGTTTTAGGGCAAAGCACTTCTATTTTGTTTTGCGATTTTCTGATATGGAAGACACTGTTGTGTCTCGTGTCTAGGCTGAAAATGCCCACTGTATCTTTAAGCTTTGCTGAAGATCAGTGTGTTGGTTCTTTCTTCCCTTACTGATGACTTTTTCCTTTAAAGTTTAGATATGAAGGATCAGTGAACTGTGCCTCTTTTCTTGAAATTGTGAGTGGGAGGATGCTTAGGGCCCAATAAACAGAGTTGTACAAGTCCTAGTGTCTTTCCAGTCTAAAATTAAAAAAAAAAAGTCTAAATTGTATACTAAGAACTCTAAAGTAGACTAGAAAGTAGTGAATCCACAGGACATATGGTCAAAATTGAGCAGAACTTTTTAGGTCCATACTTCTGTATTCAATATATCACGTCTAGTAATGTTCTTTTCATTACAGAAATTCCAGTTGGATTTTAACCACTACACTTGTCCTGTCAGTGTTGGTGCTGCTCTGGATTTGTTGTGCAACAGTAGCTACAGCTGTGGAGCAGTACGTTCCATCTGAGGTAACCCTACCTTATAATTTAAAATACTTTTGAATTTATTTGTGATATTGCTTTTATGTTACAGCTTTCTACAGGCCAATAAATGTTTGCATGGGAGGGATCAACTTGAAAGTTCATTTTGCAGATGCGGTTAGCAAACAGATTTTGTTGTTTATATGATGATTTTATATCTGAACAATTCTTGCTCACTCCTGTGGCCGATAGGTGCTCTGAGTCTTAATCAGGAGGACTAGGTGTTATGTCTTTGGCTTGTAGCCCTGCTCTCTGAACTTTTAGGTTGCTTTTCACTGGAAAGCAGCCTCTCTTTCTCTGCTGAGGGTGGGATGATGTGGGTGGAACCCGGTATGGCTGTTGTTCAGGAGGATCACCAATGAAAAGAGAAGTCACTGTAGAGTCTGATCAGAGGGAAACCAACTGAGCTAGTGTGCCTAGTGCCCAGAGAGATTACTGTGCTTCTGAAATAAGCAAGACTCGCAGTATTTGCAAACTAAAGAGTATGGTACACAAGCACTACATCTGCTATTGTTCTGGCAGACTTCATATTTTTATTTGCACTCAAATATAGTTTTGTCATGAATTTCAGCTGATGCAGAAAGCCTGGGCTAACTTGTGTTGAAGGGTTACAGCCATCAAAACCAAGAATGTAGTTGCGTAACAAAATGTGTTTTATTCTCAGTATCAAGAGCCTTTGTCTTAAAGTATTCTGTTTAAATATTTCAGAAGCTGAGCATCTACGGAGATCTGGAATACATGAATGAACAAAAACTGAGCAGATATCCATCCTCTGCACTTGTTGTGGTTAGATGCAAGACCGAGGAACACGAAGAAGCAGGACCTCTTCCTACAAAAGTTAATCTGGCTCAATCAGCAATTTAAATAAGCCTCCATTGGAATGAACAGACTAATTCTAACAGTGCTAGAAACTCCTGATTGTTTGTGGTGGTTCTTCAGATAAGAAGCTTAGCAGCCAGTCTTTAAATGCAAATAAAGTTACAGAATCAACAAATGTCATGGGATTTTGTTTTCAGGTAGTAGTGAAGATTTCAGACACCTTGACTTTGTTTCCAGACATGATCACTTTCCACTGGTGTTTGCTATGTGTCTTTTGCTTACCAAAGCTGTAAGCATGCTTTCCATACTTCTGCCACGACACTTTCAAACTTATTTGTGTGTTCTAGGATGTAATGTGTACATTCCGAGTTAGCTTTGTAAAGGTATAAGAAATTTTAAGTGGGCAGGAGATGCCTTTTTAGTGTTGCACTTTCTGTTGTAGTTAAGAGAAAATATTATAAAATTATCTGCTGATTTTTTTTTTGTACTTGTTAATGTCCATGCACAAACAACCCTTTCTGCAAAAATAAATATATTTTTTTCTACAGTGTGGCAATATCCACGATGGAAAGCATTTGTGAGGTACTGTAGGCCAGGACTCTGTTTGTGAAAGATGGAAACTGCTAAAACGTGTGGACATACCCTTCCTCACACACACCACATGGTCAATTATTTTGTCAAACTTTATCCTTTATGTCTTAAATTGCTTGTAAAGTTAGAGCCTGTGTTTTCTGAAGAAAATCTGCTTTCCACTCTTGATTAACTACTCTAGCCTTGTAACTTCATTTACAGAAACAAGTTGATTCCTGAGAAATGAGAACAGACAAATAAAAATGACTGTATAGAAAATGTTGACTACATAGCTTTTTGCTACGGTTGATTATTGACTATGGTATGTTCAGCACTGTCTGTAGCATTCCTCTCATGGGCAGTGTGACCTGATTTTGCTCTGTGATTCACTAACACAACAACTAACAGCGTCCCTCACGTTTCTAATACACTTTTGCTGTTCTTTTCTTTGAGATTGCTATCACTAGCTCCCTTAGTATTCATAGTTTGTGGACGTGTGATTTGTTTAAAGAGCTGTTTGTAAGTATTTGGGAACTGGATAGAACGTGTGGTCTCCAACTCATATTTTGTTGATTATGCAGAAATCCTGTGCAGGTTTAAAAGCAGAAACAAAATTTCTCCAGGTTCTGAATTTGGTGGAAATGGTTGATGTTCTAGAGAATACAATATATTGTCCCCTTTCTGTTACAAATGGCTGCGTAGCAGTGCCTGGTCTGGCTGTGATACTGGTCGTTGTGTAACTGCAGATGATGCAGCCTTGCAGGGGCCATTAAGCAGGAATGTGCATTGTTGCCTCCACAGTGCTGCTGGAAACCACAGCCTAGATGCATTTAAGCAGATTTTCCCTCAATGAGGCTTAAGAGCACCAAGAGGTTTGTTTTAAGCAGGCTTGTGTCAATGTACAGAAACTGTAAGTTGAAGTCTTAAATTACTGGTACCTCTTGATGTTAAGTTTGTCAGTGAGCAGTGTTGTGGCCCAGAAATTTGGGTGTCACCAGACATCAGCGTGTACCTGTGTGTGGGTGGCGTTATCGCACAGGCCTTAGACTTGACTGTCGTGAAAATCAGTTGTGTGATGTTTTCAGAACACTGTTACCTGCGTGACAGCCATGGGAAATCCCTGTCTGCTGTGGTACTTCAGCTGAGCCGTGCGTTTCTGCTCGCGCAGTGCAAACCTCAGTGCACAGCCCTGCTCCAGCACAGAATGGCATTGTTCTGCGTTATCAGATGTGATGTATGTGAACGGGTGTTTGGAAATCTGTTAATACGGGCTCAGTGGTTGCCCATGTTCTTAGCACTACGTTGTTCTGGATCGCCTTTCCAGAACAGACTTTAGCAATCCCATTTTTTTGTAACTGAATAAGTAACATGTAGATGGTTGAGTCTGTTACAGTATTTTACTTTCCTGTTACTTGTAGTTGCAGAGCGAGTGTTACAGCTTCAGGAAAACACGGCTATTGGCCTGTTTTAAATGTGTACAGTACGGCCTCTGTTATGTTGACTTGATTTCATGAATGTGAAACTCCTTTCTGTTCCAAAATGTCTGACTTTATTGCTTACATTCCTAGGTTTGAGTTAAACAACTTCTGCTTTTATTTGGCATTGTATCTGCCTATGCATCTACAACAAAGGGAGAAAACTCTACAAATGGATCAAATAAAGTTTTACGTGTTTTGTCTCTTGTTCACTGTTTAATAACGACACCTCAGCTAAGTAACGTGTGCAGTGAAGCCAATGATTCAGTTAGGTCACAGGAAACTGTATGCCTGTAGCAATCTGTCACTTGGCACTGCTGTTCCCAAGGTAAGCCAGAGCCTAAGGAACTTGTTAAGTGCTGTGCTTGTAAGCTCATGTCAAAGCAGCTTTCTTTAGCAAAATTGGATACTGCCTAGGCTGTGATAATTGAACTGTTTCTCAAGATTTCTAGTCTAAGTGGAGTATTTAAGCTATCTTGGCATTTGACTTTGCAAAATGGCTTCTCCTACTTATTTTTTTAAAAAACGTTTAACTTCCTGACATCTTCATTTTCAGAGGCTGCAATTTGGGTTTGATCTCTGCCCAAGACCACTATTTAAGTGAAGGGCCTTAAATTATTGAAATCACAGAAGGAAAGCATTTTATATTCTCTTTAGGCTTGTGTTCCATTAAACTTGCACCAGATTTTAAATAGAGTCATCCTGACATCAGAAAGGCATCTCTCAAGTGCGTGTGATTCACCACTGGCAGAAGAAGCCATGGCACTTCTGTGTGGGTGTTAGGGTTTTTGTTTTGGGTGATAGAATTAGCGAAGGTCTCACATCATTCTCAATATATCCATCTTTATTTCCTTTTCAATACTCTGATCTTGGGCAAGTATTTATTGCGCTTCAGAAGGCTTGCTTGTGTGTGTTACCTCATTCTCAAGTCTTTTTTTTTTTTTTTTTTCTGGACTGGTGGTCTGATGTGGTGTAACTGATCTGAAACCCAACTGCCTCCTTGGTTACAGCTGACCTTGCTGTAGGAAACAGTGGTAGATGACAGTTCTTATAGACATTTGTCTCTAAGGATTGTTTTACTCCACATCTTAAATGCTTTTTTTAAGGGTTGGTTTGTGGGATGTGCATAGGGAGTCTGCTTGACCTGGTACATGGCACTGTTACCAAGCTCGCTATCACCTAAAGCTTTTTGAAGGTTCAAAATGCTCATTCTGTAGCAAGTCAGATTAGAAACTTAAACATCCCTTCTGAAAAGCAGAAGATCTGGAATTTGATACACAGGTTTTAATCCTTAGTCTCATTCTTCCATGGTGTGGTGAGTGCCTAGAGTCACAGACTGTGAACTGGCATTTAGTGTTCTCACCCCAAATTCCTCTCCAACCAGGAGAGCTTTCTGGCACAGTTTGTGTTAGATTTCAGTGAGAAGCCTCTGCTTTGGACAAATGGGTGTTGCCCTGCTGAAGGAGGAAGGCTGTATTTAACTCGGGCTGGTCAGCGAGCAGGTGAGTGCAGGGCTGGCACGTGCTGTTGCCAAGAAGCCAATAACTCAAGGCAATCATGAGTGAGTTGTGTGCTTGGACATGGAGAGGGAAGTAGTTACTCCGTATCAGGCATTATTTGTTGTTTTGCATCAATTCACTTGGTGAAACTGTCTTGGGGCCAGCTTTTTAGGCAATACAGCTGCCGACTTTTCCAAGTCCTGGTTAACTGGTCCGTAGGAGGGAGGATCCTGTGGGGTGGCAACAATTTGGAGGTGCTTGAGTTGTGGGGACCCTTCTGCAAGCAGGAGGAAGGTGGGCTCACAGCTTTTTGTCTTTAAAATTGTAAATCCACTCTGCATGCAGCGTTGAAGCCTGCAGCCAGTTCAGAAGCTGCAATCCATTTCATGCAAAGATTTACCGCAGGCCTGGAAATTTGTGTACATGAATAAACGAGGACCCGGGAGGATTTGCTCAGCCTGTGCTCATGGCCCAAGCGAGGAAGCTGTTCCAGGTGGCTGTATCCTGCACAGCTCTGCCGAGACATTATTGTCTTGTAGGAGCCTGGGCTTGTGGCAGAGGCTAGTGTGTCAGCCTTGTTTTGGGAAAGAGGTGGGGAAAGGAGTTTTGGGTGAATGTGACCTGAATTCCCTTCCTCAGGCCTTTTCAATTCCTGTCCTTTGGTTCCTGGCTGCCACCAAGGCAAATTCAAGCTGTGTCAGCAGGGGGGTGAGCGTTTGTCTTCTATGTGTGTCAGGAGCAGCAGTGGGGTTGTCAGTATCAGGAGTCTCTGGGCCCTTTATCAGCTGGGAGGGATGAGAAGCAAGCTGCAAACCCTGCTTCCAACCACAGCAAGCGCTCAGCCTGCCTTCCCTGGCCTCTCCTGCACACGTGCTGGGCAGCACCGTGCTCCTTGCTTTCCTCCCTCTGTTGCATTTTGTATCCTGGTAACATAGCTCACGTTACAGCCAGTGTATGCTGGCACCATGGTTGAATTTTGGGGTGCAGAGAGCTCCCTGTGGTCCACTGGGCTGTTGTGAAGACTGTGGCTGCAGGAGGAATGAACAAAACTCACCCCCAGGTATGGCCCTGCTCTGCAAAAATCTGATGTGCGACTGTTTCCTAAAGTACACTTGTTCTTGATAATATTGTTTAACTTCTCTATCAGCGGCTTCTGAGTTTTGTAGTCATATCTACTTCATCTGCTTTGATATGAAAGGGTATCAAATCCAGCACTTGATATCAGTGCTTCTGTATTGAGTTAGCGCATGTTGTACAAATAGGAAACGGAGATTTGGAAGGTAATCTGAGCGCTTTGTGAGCCAAATCTGGGTCAGGTTTCCACTGAGGTAATTTTTGTTTGTATGTGTTTGTATGTCTATCCATATTTACATATTAATTCCTGGATAAGATGGTACGAGAACTAGAAAAGCATACGTTGCATGGTTATCACGTCACTTCTGTAAGCGGTGTTTCCTTTCCTTCTAGAGGAACGGTGATGTAGCTCCTTTTCATCCAGCAAAGCCCTTCTCTGAAGAAAGAGGTAACGAATGTAATGCCAAGCTTAACATTTCTGTTATTGAACTGTAAACCAACTGAAACTATCTAGGCAATGTAAAATACAGGCAGTATTTATGATCTGTTGAGACTGATGTTTTCCCCCTCTGTAGTGAAACATCCAGACTATAAAATTAATAGACTTCAGCTGCTTTTTGCTGGCCTGGAGTTGGCAGTCTTATGGTATAGTAACATGATATGTAATATTCGTCTGTTGCAGATGAGGTTTATAACTATTTCTGTGGGCTTTCTATATGCTTTAAGCTTCAGCAAATTTTGTCCACATTAAGAAAGAAAAGGTGAGATCGCATACAATCAACAGGAAACCTGCAGATTGCCTCATAACAGCGTTTCCTCACTGCTATTATTTTATACTCGTGTCTGTTTGGTCAAAGGCATTGTCCTGTAGGCACAGACACGCTGTAATTCACCACTTAGCTTTTAAACTGAGATGTCCTGCCTTTGATTCCTGTTCATGCCTGATGGAGGGGTTGGTTACTGCAGCTTGGATCCCTTGGTGGCTGAGCCATGGGTGTGTCTTTGCCTTCTACAACACGCAGCAATTGAGCGAGTGTGAGGCACAGCTAAGAAATCCTAACTTTTTCATCAAGGCTCTTCATGTTCAGAAGCACCAAAATCCAGTTATTCACACAGGGTTGTCTTAAGTGACCCGTTACGCAAGCATGTGTGTTTCTCAGATGACCACGTTCATTTTTTCCTGTCGGTCTGGGAATAGAGAGGAATCTGAGAGAAGTTACCGCTGGGTTTAGACACGCAGCTCTGGCGTTGCCAAGAGCCAAGGCAGCTGGTCAGCTCGTACGTGTGCTGCTCTGTGTTGCAGTGGCTGTGGTTTTGGCCTTTAACTTCCTGATTTTGCTTGATTTATGTCCGTAACCTTCTGCAGGCTGGGCTCCCTGGGAGGCTGCAGCCTGTTGTATCCTGCGATGTCTTTGGGGAGGGAAAGGGGCTGCTCGCTGTCCAGATCTCACCATTTCGAGCTGCTGATTCACCCTTGGGTGACAGAAGTGCCTGAACTATTAAAACTCAGCTGCTGGCATGGCAGAGGAGTCTCATCCACACCTCAGCATCTCCCCAACAGTCCAGAGCCCCCCTGGACCCTCCCCAGCCCCTCACCTTTCTCCTTTGCCTCCCGACAGGCTGCTGCCGGCCGCGTGGGGCCCGCCTGTGCTGCCCACCGAGATGTGTCTGTGTCACCTCACTGCTGCTCCTGGCTGCCACGGTGGCCATCGTGGGCCTGGCGGTGGCGCTGGGGCTCCTACCACGCTCACCAGGTTGGTCCTGTGAGGGTCGTCGTTGGCCCCATGGGGGAGGTGGAAAGCGGTGCTGAGGGGAACGGTGGTGGGGAGAGGGAAAGGGGCTGAGAGGGGTGGCCCTGAACTGATCCTCAACTGTGGAAACTCCGGGTGGCACAACTCAAGCTGCTGGCACCCACCAGGAGGACACTGGAGATGGGTTCTGGCCCCTGGTTATTTCCAGATGACAAATAAATTTCTGAATTCCCCCCTCTTTTGATTCTGAAATCTTCATCTCTTCCCCATACCATCTGTGAGCATGAGACTGTCAGAAAATAGTGTCCCTTGCTTTCCTTCAGCAAACCGCCTCTGTGCAGCCTCCAGTAACCGGACAGGTTTCTTGTGCGACGACAGAGTGACCTGCATCCCGGCCAGCCAGGTCTGTGACAGAACCTCCAACTGCAGAGACGGAGAGGATGAGCAGGAGGAACTCTGTGGTGAGCACTTGCATTGAGATCTTCCCACCCGGGTCTTCCTGCTGTGCTCTGAAGACCTGTCTCACCAACTGGGCTTTAATTTAACCACTTCGTTAGCTGCCTGTCCCTGCTTCAGCAGGCACAGCCGTGCCCCAAGAGCTCAGCACGGGCTCTGTCTCTGCCCTTGCAGGCGACCTG
Organism: Anas acuta; assembly: GCF_963932015.1. NCBI lineage: Eukaryota > Metazoa > Chordata > Aves > Anseriformes > Anatidae > Anas > Anas acuta. Next base: position 5,513,913 of record NC_088986.1, read on the forward strand.
CCCCGCAGCCTTCCCACCTACCTGGTTTTCCGCTGCGGTAACCCTGCGCACTGGGTCTATGCTGACAAGAGGTGCAACGGGATCAATGACTGCGGGGACTGCTCCGACGAGATAGGGAGCTGTAAGTCTGCCTTCTGGCTACAGTAAGCAAAGGGCCTGCTCTCATGAGAGATTGAAGAGGTTTTACAGGAGTGGTGTTCAGTGCTGCTGCTGGGAAAAACTGGAGGCTCGTGTCCTCCTCTGAGACACAAAATGGCTGGGCTAGGTCTTGAGAGAACCTTGTGGGCTCCTTCACGTCAACATCCAAAAACTGGAGGCAGCCAGGAGGGGAGAGACTCCATGCTGTGAAGGTCTTTTCCAGCCTGAATGGTTCTATGACTCTATGGATGTGGCCCTAAAGGACGTGATGTAGTGGTGGGATTTGGTAGGTCAGGCTGATGGTTGGAGTTGACAGTTCTGAAGGTCTTTCCCAACCTAAATGACTTGATGATTCTTTGCTCCCAGCCCCAGAAGTTGTTCCTTCTCTGTGATTTGTTGAGGACAGAGTATTTCCACCTTGATGCACAGCTGTAGCAGCAGCAATCATTCAAAACCAGCCTCTGGTCCTTGGTCAGGAGACAGGTATGTCCCGAAGACCAAGGGGGGACTGAGTGTGTCTCTGTGACTTAAATCCACCTCTGCTCAAAAATGAGCAGCAGCTTTCTTCCTAAATCACCCCTGAGGTTTTGAACCTCCAGTGAGACCTGTCTGTAACAGCAGCTTTGTCTAGGGTAGCCTGCTAAACAAGTGAATTACAGCTGGCTGTTCCTCTCAGGATGGCATCTCCACCAGAAAGGCCATAAAAATGTCTCTTTGGTGGGTTCGCAGACTCAGGGTCATCACTGCTGTCTTTTCAATAGCTGCTGGTGTTAGGAAGGAGGCTCCTGGTGCGTGCAGCAGCAGCATTTCTGTTCTTGGTTTCTCGTCCCCGCAGTGTCCGCCTGCCCTCCGTGCGGGTCAGCGTGGTGGAGCTGCAGCCCCGTGTTCCACGAGTACTGCGCCTGCGTGCCCAGGTCGCTGTGCCGTGACAGCGTCCAGCACTGCACCAGCTGGTCCGATGAGTACCTCTGCACACCGTGAAGCCTCAGCACCAGGAGATGCTGGTCGTGGGGAGGTGTTTCCTGCACTGTCACCTCCCATGCTGCTGTCCTGCTCTGGAAGCTCCGGCCCGATCAGCACAGTGTGGGGACAGCAGCGCCACGCGTCTAGCTTGTGGGACGCCTTCATGGGTCCTCCTGAGCACTTCCCTCTCACACGTCTCCATGCTCCTGATGTCTGTGGGCAGGAGAAGGTGGACTCAGTGTGTAAAGCATGTCTGTGGGTTGTTTCGGCAGCTGCTTTGAAGGCTCTGCGCTGATGCAGCTGGGAGGCTTCCTGTGGGGCCTGGTGTTGGGTGACACGTCTGGGGAGCCACCATGTGGGCCACCTCCTGCACGGTGCTCAAACCATGAAGGTCAGCATGGAGAGAGTAATGGTGAGGGAACTGCAGAGGATATATTGGGGTTTGTGGGGAAAAATCAGTGTTCCTGTGGGGTGTAGCTGTCCTTCCAACCAGCCTGGGCACTCAGAGGGGATCAGGGCACATCCAAAGTCTTGGGGCTGAGCAGTTTTGGAGTGGCAGCTCCACAAACAGCCGCTGGGCTGGGATGCATTGCACCGTGTTCAGTTAGCAAGGAAAAAAGGTGTGTGGGGGGATCCACGGCAGCCTTGGAGCAGTGAGCAGAAGAAAACCAAGAGCTGCAGCCACTGCTGGGTGGCTGTGGGATGACTCGGGATCCGCTCGGTTTGCTCCTCTGCCAGCCAGGCCTTCAAAGCAGTCCGCAGGATAGAGATGTGGATGTGCCATTGAAATTTAAGAAAGCTGTGTTCTTTCTCTGCTGCTTTGAAGAAAAGAAAACCAAAACACTCATCTGTGTCTAAAATGTTGATTCTGAGGAAAACACAGATTTTCAGTGAGTGTTCCTACTGTTCTAGGCCCAAAATAAACATCAGGCACTGTTCTCCCCACCGCCATCCCAGGTCACATATCTTTAAAAATAAAAGCCAGTCCACTCATTTCCTCTCTCTCCTGTGATCTGTAACTCGGCGTCTCTCCATGGCTGGTATAAATGGTGGATGTTTGTTCTAATTTGTAGCTGGGATACAGCCATGGATCTGACAGATCTTTTAAAAATAGCTTTGCTGTGTTCTGACTCACGCTTTACCTAGAATGAGACGGCAAAATTCTGCATAATGGAACAGGTACCATGGAAATTTTTAGAGCTGTGTTTAATAACCCCTCCTTTGCCATGCCAGGCCGGGACGGATGGCCAGCTTTCGCTATGTCTGTAAAGCATCACCTCAGTGCTGCAGCTCAGAGGAGGGACTGAGTTTTTTAGGTAAACATTTCTCACTTCCAAGCTTCCAGCCTCAGTCAAAACATGAAATAGAGATGCACGTTTCTACCAGAAAATCACAGGCATCTAACATTTCAACAAGGCTGATTAGGGGTTGGTAAATCCTGTTTTGTTGTAGTTGCTGTGCTCCTCTTATTAACCCAAAGCATTTCCAGGGGGAATCTACAAGGAAGTTCTGCAGCACTTCTTCAGAGGAGCTCAAGGAGGGTTCAGGGGCAGCTCTCTTTTTTTGGGAAGAGCTGCTTTGTGATTCAGATGGGGTTCAACCACCAGCTGTTTGCCTTCTTCATGGGCTTTGAAACCTTCATGCTCAGCACTGAGACCGGCAAATACGGTTAGTAAGCAACTTGTTCTGCCTTAAAAATATTGGGGTGACCATGACGTTGTGGAGCCTCTCACCTTTGCTGTGGGTGGGAAGAGGACGCTGGTTAGGCTGGGCCATGTGCCAATTGCTGGATTCCCCCCGTCCTGTATTTGTCAGTCCTGTCAGTGGGGGATTTGTGCCTCAGAGCTCTGAGGAGAGATGAGGGGGATGAGCACAGAGTGGTAACGTGCCTAAGTCATCTCAGGATAAAATTTACACAACGGTGTGTTTAAAAGAGGAAGTCTGCTGGTCAGCACGAGGAGCTAAGAAAAGGACTAACTTTACCAGGGGTGGAGAATGTAATAAGCACAGTGCTCTAAAATGCCTCTTCTGAGAAGTGAAGCTACACTGTGCTATTTTACTGACACTCTGTGACCTGGGCAGGCCGTTCATGCCAAATCACAATGCGCCTGTTTTCTGCCTCAAGGTGTCAGCTCCCAGCTGCTTTACTGATGTGAAACGGAGAACACAATGCTCCAAGGCTGGCCTCTGCATGCTCAGATGAGCAGATCTCACAGTCGCAGAAGAGCTAGCAAAAGAAATCCACGTTGGCTGCTGAACCGAAAGCCAGCTGCAGGAGGAGGCTTGTGTGTCACAGCCTTCTTCCTCCCTGGTAGCGGTTCTGCTAAGTCACTGTTTGTGCCATTATTTGTCTCAGAAGAGGGCTGATGTAGTCTTCAGTGGATTCTATAAATAGCCTAGAGTTTCTGGGAAAAAAATGTAGGGCTTCAAAACAAGCATAGTTGCATTCTTTGTTTGTAGTCCTTTTTGGAGAAACTTCAGCAATACAGAAACAAAGAGGCAGGGGTTTCCCTCTCATCTCTACCCATTTTTGAGGTGAAGTTCCCTTTCTTGGCATCTTTGTGTTTGTGACTGCCAAGGATGGGCTGTTTTCCTTGTTACTGAATTGTGACAAACACTGAACTGAAGATATCTAAATTGGCACTAGTAGAAGCAGCCTGTCCTTGGCCTTAAAGGGCACAATGATGGCTTCACTGTGCACCTCAGTTTTGACTGAATTCCAGTCCTGTGTTGATGATAAACAAACCTGCAGTGTTACAGCTGTACTCCTGGCTTCAGAAAGACCAAACCAGAACGATTCTGAGTATCTCTGCCTTTTGCAGCAAGCGCGTGCTGTTCAGTGAACACTTCCCTTTATGTTTTAGATGAGATGCAGTTAGCGTATGGCAAGCCTGCACACACACTGAGAGGAGGCTTTAAAGCACAAAGCGCAGGCAGGATTTGCTTGTAAGGCAGGGCATAGTACAGCTGTAGAGTTTAATCTCTGCAGTAACCCAGTTTCAGCTTTCATTTCCTGGGTTAAAAGGAAGGAGATAGGGGACTTCTGTTCTTTGATTTTGTGCAATGTTACCGAGGGGTTTCTGTCTCTGCTTCCCTCCCTCCCCCAGGCCCGTCCTTATCCTGTTTGCTTCCTCCCTTTGTCAGAGCTCTATCAGCACAGCCTCTGCTTTTACAGGCTGAGCCTTCTGTGCTAGCAGCACTGTTAAAGGCCCACTGCACTTGACAAGCACAGCGCAGCTTTACTTCTAAAAAGTTGCAGTGATTATTATTAGTCTTTGGCCCCTGAGGAGACAAGAGATGAGAAGGGACAAGACCAGTATTTTTGTGAACGGTATCTATGTCAGAAGAATTAGTTAAGGATGACAACAAAAACTTTATTTGAAAAAAATTATGTATTGAAAATATACAGTAGTAACATCACCCTTCTCCTGGACTCTAGCCCTCCCCTCCCCAAGCCTACGATAACACAAGCATATCACAGCAACCAGCTTTAACAATACTGGTCTGCTTTGTTACTCCATCTGAACGCCTCTAAAATCCGTTGTCAGCAAGAAAACAACAAACAAAAGACTCGTTTCTTTCTGACTCAGTAGGTATTTAACAAATCCCAGTCCTCCACTGTGAGGCACAGATGCTTCTGTTTGGAAGTCCTTTCTTTCTCTTGTTCAGCCAAAGCTCTTTTTTTATTGTTCTTTGATTCATGGCTGCCTGCAACCTCCTTTTTCAAAGGTGAATGGCAATTTTGAACTTTTTCCTTATAAAACTGCAAGTTTCCAGATGCTTTGGTTTCTGTCTCCTCCAACTTGCATTTGACTGCTTCCTCTGTTCTGCGTGTCTTGCCATCTACAGGGGGAAAAACAAAAAGTTCAGAGTTGGGGGAAAAACAGAATTATGCCTTAAAATGTACACGTGTGTTGCAAATTGTTTTGGCCAAGCAAACCTGGAAATACTGTTTGTTTTACTGAAGCATACATAGGGGAAATTAACATTTTTATTTTGGACTCCAGATTTTAAGGAGAAAACTCAGTTATTAGATGTTGCCCTGAGCCTGCTGTCATACTGAATTTTAAGTAAGTTATCCAGCAATCTAACAAATATATATATATAAAAAAAACACATACAAAAAACCTCCCACCACACTGTAAAGCAGTTGCACAAATGGCTAAAATTGCACATCTGAGATGCTATTTGTACTATAACAATGCATGAAAATATTCCTCCTAGAAAATGATTAAATAATGTGGTCTCTATTCAACTACGTACAGAAGTGCTGAGCTGCTGTTCTGGATCTCAAGTCCTCTTGTGGCTTGACAGCCTCCATAACTGCCTGCTCCCACTGCAAAACTGTCTGAAAGAAAATATGAGGGAGTTAATATTTCTTGTAAAGTTTACAGAAACGTCAACAGAAACATATCCGTTATTATTTCCTATTTAGTGATTTAATACCTCATAGGTATTACATAAGAAACATTTCTAGAAAGTAAAATAGACTTAAAAACCCATACCTGCTCTGCCCATCCCTCTGTTCTGCAGTTACTATGATCAAATTCTTTCAGAGGCACTTCTGAGTGAACCAAGCCTATCTGCGTTTGGATTCGTTTAATGACGGCATTAACATCCTAGTGAAAAGGAAAATGAAGTGGTCAGAAGGAAAGACCATTTGGTTATATTTGTCTGTTAAACTTAGAAGCTCTTTTACCTTGAGACCTGTCCCAGAAATGTCCAAACAGTTCAACTTCTTGAAACAAAGAATGTATCCAATTCCCACATCTGTGATTTTAGGGTTACCTGTAATGTCAGGTAAAGTTAGTTAAGTTGCAAGATGTGGAAGAAGATAGAATACCAAGAAACTATTTGTTCCAAAAGCTAATACTTGAACAAGGGATTTTTGGCCTCTTCTTTGTAGGATGATTCATGTTTGGAAATTGAGTCAAATGTGGTGTTTTTCCTCTAATGATCAAAATACAAGTTTTACAATATTACTTCCCACGTTCTTAGAGACATGTACGTAATTAACATGTAGCTGAGACTTAGAGGTATGACCTGTGCCTTGTGGGAAGCTGGCAGTCAAACCTGGGACTGGGTACTAGGCTCAAAGGAATTGTTAAATTATTTGTATCCCTTCAATATTAAGTAGAAAAAAATCTTTATCAAAAAAAGATACAGTTTGCTTCTAATATTATACCATGAAGCACTTACAAGACAAATCTAATACCAAAAGATTCTCAAGTCCCTTTTTCAATACTCGTACTGGTGCTGTCATTCTGCGAAGGCCCGCATCTGATAAAGCGTTGTCTTTCAAGAGAAGCCTTTTTACACTGGAAGGAGAAATACAAAACAATTGTTTACAGTCACTTTATTTAGACAGCTTTGCAAAATATCTTAAAACTCTATGCAGAAAGTCTGGGCTCATCTTGTGCCAACCCCTCAGTCTACTGAAGGGTTAATAAGAACTTTTTATTAACATTAATAAAAGTAGCAAGAAAGAAGCCTGGGTTAGTAGGACTGACAAATGTTTTTATATTCCTTCTGCTAGCTCAACAGAAGCACTTATTTGAGCAGTTATTCATGGAACTCCAGTGACAAACTCATCCTAGAGCACAAGCATTTGCTAACAGAGACAAGGAGGTTCTTTATAAATTGAAGTCATTTAAATCAGGACTGACAATCTCAACTTCACTCAAAACTGAAAAGAGAAAAACACTTGGCAAAATGGGAGAGGACAGATTTGGCAAGAGATGCAGCAACAATTTTTAGGTAAACAATGAGGTATTATTAACACAGATGAACGCAGGGAAAACATAACATTACAACATTTTTCAAAGTGCTTTGAAAACAAAATCTCATCTCAAAATGCATCAAAGTATTGAAGTTTTATATTAATGTAATATCTCCTAGTTAGTAGCTATTCTGTCTACTGTTTTCCCAATTTTTTTACTTTTCAATCTTCAGTATCAAACATAATAAAATTTATTTTCCAAAGTATTAATTAACTAAACATCAACCTAGTGCTTACACAGATCTCCATCTGGCCTATTGGTTTAGTTAAAAATTTGTCTTATAAAAGTTACCCATTAAAGAAGGAAATAAAAGTGTAAAGCAAACAAAATGCTTAAGATGCATTTTTTTTTTTCCTGCCCAATGGAAATTATAAAAATACACAAGAATTATCTTGCACATTTATAGCACCTTTGAGATTTAGTATGTCCTTTAGAGCACGTTCTTTTTGTACAATAAATTCTGTATTTTGTTTACCTCAAGAACAGGTTTTATCAACAACCGAATTCTTCAAATTTACACACTACTTTCTGTGAAATTTTTCTGTAAAGTCACACCTTGGTTCTTTGAACTGCTTAGTGATAGGAAAAGAAAGTGTCTTTAGATACACATCAAGCAATTAGTACCTAGACAGAGCCTCTTTAGTGAGGTGTTCTAAAAGTTCGTGTTCATCTCCGAGTTTACAACAGGAAAGATCCAAACACGTCAGATCCCGGAAAGACTTAATTTCTTCTAGTTTTTCAGAGATAAGCAGGTATCTGTAAAGAACAAAAAAGCTATCAGTGTTCAGGGCACATAAGAAGGATCTTCAAGTATTCTCAAGTGTCACAAGCAAAAGGCAGTTATTTCTTATATGAATCTGTGTAGAAACTGACAGAAACTGGCCAGCTGTTGTAATTATCTTTTTTAAACTGCATTCTGCACACAACACATCCGAATCCCCAGCCTTCTCCTTGAATAAATATCGTTTTGTTATGACACAGAATAATGGACTAACAATTACAACCTCAATTTGCAAACACCACTGTTAGGGGCCTGTTTTCAGGTTATTACTGTATTATTTCAGAATAATGTAGAATAAATTACTTTAAATCAGATTCACAAATTGCTCTTCCTTAGTATCTAGGTGGCGTGGAGACAAACCAGCATTCACCCAGGTTTCAAATCTATTCTGAATGCATCAGCACAGCTTGCCAAATGGTAAAATTTTACTTTCCACATGTGAAAATACAATACTTGGCTAGAGACGTGGCCCAGCTCACTAGAGTAAGTCCAACAAGATGCCTGCAGGACCCTGGACTCCAACTGGAGTGGTGATTACACCCCAGGCAGTGGTTACTCAGTGGCTTATTTTTTTTGAGCTGCGTTGGTTCCCGGATCCGATTCACTCCGCAGCCATGCAAACATCTGTGCTGGAACTATTCAGTAGGAGGTTTAGAGGTAGGAATGCACTGAAGAATGGCATGCATGAATATGCAGTAACACCCTGCTTGCACGTAGCAGTTACTACCTTATCCCCATCTCCTTTGCTTTTACCTCTTATTTCCATAGCAATACAACCTAATCTCTCCTGAATTTACCTCACAGTCCCCACAGCAAGACATTCTCTGAGGATAACACCTGCAGTGCTGAAATTAGGTGTGTTTACTAATTGCATCCCTCAATGAATGCCTTTTTGCCCATGGAAGTAAGAGCACCTTCTTGGTGCAAGTATACCTACCGAACTACTCCACCAAATTTTAGGAGGCAATATGTGCAGTCAGAGTGCAAAGCAACTCTCAGTAGACCACAGAGGGCTTGTGAAGAGTGGGCTCTTTCACAAATATGATTAATCAGAAAGTGCTTTAGTATCTTACTTCCTGGATTTCAAAGACTTGATGCTTAACTGAGCTTTCTGTAATAGCAAACTATGCCAGAGGTAACTCCACTTCTGAATTAAGCTCATAAAAAGTATCTGTACTAAAAATAAAGAGGGAGTAGGTTTAAGGGATAAAACAAAAGATAATTGACCTCTGATCAAACATTCCTACTGTTCTCAAAACACTCTTGGCACTTCAGATGAATATGCCTGTACTTTGATTCTAAACTGGATAAACCATCCCTTTTAACGTGTATAGATGGAAAATAGTCTCATTACAGTACTTGGAAAGACTTCAGTAGGAGCAAAGCTTTAAAAGCACATTCAATTTTAAGCTTGGTGTTACTCTCTTGTAGAGAAAGAAAACGTGAACACTGAGAAGGTGGAAAAAAAAAAAGCTGTATTCTAATCAGAACCTCATTAAGGTATGTTCAGTATGGAGCTAGGAACCACAATTACCACTAAGGTAAAACCTGCCTGACTTCAAAGGCTCTAACTCTCACCTACAAGACTGTATCTTCTGCTCAGCACCCAAAATGAAACGGGATAAAAAATGAAATGAGTTAAAAACTTATAGTAAATAATCCGAGATGGCCTGCAAGGGTGTATTTTATCTGAACAGTCAGCTAGGCATGTTGAAATGCTTCTAAGTACAATTAGAAAAATGACCCAAGAAATACCCGAGGTAGCATTACACATACAGACTGTTATGCAAATACTGATGAGCATTGTTAAAAAATAGTTGCAAGTTTAAACCTTCATATAAAATCCCCCTTTAGTTTACATGGATTTAATCTATTACCTGTATTGCCTTGGTTCTCAGTGTGAAACCAACAGCTGTGGGCTGTACTTGTTAGGAAAGGAATGGTACGAAGGGAAGCAAGCAGCAGAGTAAGATGAGGCTCAAGTCAGTTGACTAAAAATAGGTGGTGCTATAAGGCCTACATTTTTTGAAAAGTTACTTTTGAGAGAAAGTAAGGGAAAATTTAAGCATGCTAGCGAAAAGCACTAGGTATTTGTTACTGAATGCACTTACCTATTCCGCAGACATAACGAACATAGCACCAAATTGCCATATGCTTCAGTAAACTTCTGTAGAGCTCTCAGTCCTGTAACTGGTTCTGTGAACTTTTGTCTTGCTTCGGCAGCTGAGAAGAGCTTTTCAGCAATCTGCTCTGGGAAACCAATCAACGAGTCAATGTGGTCAACGTTGTCAGAAATGTACCCCAGCACCAGGCTGAAGAGGGACTTGGCCGAGTATCGGAGGTTCCCCTCCTTGGTGTACGTGAAGATGAAGTGATCGGTCCTCTGCCTCCTTGCCCTGTCGTCCTCCCTGTTCATGCAGAGCTCCACAGAAAATCCTCTGGAGAACAGCCTGAAAGGTCTTGCTTTGGGAGGGACATTGTGTATGCCGCCCGCACCCTGGTTTACCACGTGCAGCTTCCCATTTTCACGCACGTATATCGGCCCGGTGTCCAGCCAGCTTTCCGAGTGGAGCCAGCACGACATTCCCCTGGTCCAGTTCTGCAAAAACAAACCGCAGACAGATAAAACACACCTTGAAAAAGACCCCCAAGCCCCGTCAGCGATCCTGGGTGCCCTGAGTGCAGGTTGTCACGTAACCCTGCAGCGCCAGGAGGGCCGGGCTGGGTGCTGCCTGCCATCAACCCACGGACACTGGGATGGCGAAAAGGAGCTGGGGTGTGAGGGGGGGGGCACAGCTGTGCTGCAGGAAGAGGGGAACGAAGAGAAAGAGGAGGAGGAGGAGGGTAAATGGCTGACCGCAGCAGGGCAGCCGAGCCTGACCGAGGAGCCCTCTCCCGGCTCTCAGAGCAGGGTGCGCAGGGCAGGAGCGGTGATGAGGGGTCCGAGGGGGGGGGGCTGCCCTCACCTACCTGCCCCGCCGGGGCCGCCCCGCCGCTCCCTCAGCCGGGGCCGCTCTCGCCGCTCCCATCCCGCAGCAGGCGGGGCCGCGCCGGGGGCGGGCAGCGGGAGGGGAGCGGGGCGCTGAGGGGACGCTGAGGGGACGCGGCCCCGGGGTGGGCTCTGAGGGGGGGGCGCCGCCGCCGCCGCCATTTTCTCGCTCCCCCCCCCGTGAGGGTCCCGCTGCGGCACCGCCTCGCCCGGCCACAACCGCGCTGCTCCGGGGCGGCCCCGCTGCCCGGTACCGGCAGCACCGGGCTCGGCCATCCCCTCCGCTCCCGGTTCCAGATGGGGGCCGCCGACTGGTGCCGGAGCTCGGCGGGCGCTGCCCTCGTCCTGGCCACCTCCAGCGACCCGCAGCACCCCGCCGAGAACATGGCGGACGGGTGAGGGCGGCGAGAGGGGCCCTGAGGGGGGGTCCCCTGGCAGCGCGGTGCCTCTCCTAGATGGAATATTTTCTGCCCCCGCAACGCAAACTAAAATCTCCCCCAATAACAACGGCCTCGCATTCTTTATTTATTTTAAAAATTTCTTTCAAGGCTGCTATAAATACGCCCTGTGTGGTTTTGTTTTTCTCCACAGAAGTTCTGAAACGTTCTGGACGACGACAGGAATGTTCCCGCAGGAATTCATTATTGGTTTCCCTAAATGTGTAAAAATCAGCAAAGTCGCCATCCAGTGTTACTTGGGTAAGGCTTCGTGTGTTGCAGTATGCAGTACAGATTATTCAAAATGTATTCACTTACATGCATGTTCTCTCAGTAGCCTCGTATATTTAAGTAGTCGCATTTAACATGTTAATAAAGGTACAGCTTAACAAAACACTTGTCTTGCATGTCCAAAGTTTTTCATAAATGTGTCAGAAAAAGATGGCCAGTCCGCCCCAGCTGCAATTGTTATTGTGTTCTCATAGCAACCTTGTATTGATCTTCTAGTTAACTTCTGTAGTACAGTGGTGGCTGATCTAATTTTATGGATAAAACCACAATGCTTACTATTTTAATGATTTATTTTTAATACTGATTTTTATAATTATGTATGGCAACTCTGAATTTTATTTTCTAAAATAAGGTGAGGGAAAATGTGAGTTGTAAGATCAAAAGCACTGTTACAAGGTGAGAGCATGGGTACAGGAGCCTGACCGTCAGCAGAGGCTGCACAACACAAAATGAAAACTTGTCCTTGTTTGTCCAACCTGAAACAGGAGTGCGATGGTTTTATTGCAGTCCTAGTCCCTAAACTAGAGGAGCAGTGAATTAGTTAATACTGGTAAGATGCTTTGTAGATGGAAAGTGATGCAATAAATATCATTTTCAATAAACTGCAAAATTTATTTTGATATTTTAAATGCTATGTATTTTAGTGCGGACCTTGAGGATTGAAAGAAGCATATCTGAAGACCCAGTAGATTTCGAACAGTGTGTTGAAAAAGGTGAGATTCTGAATCTGAAGTGGATGGGGTTTTGTGGGAGTGATGTCGATCTGTGCATTTGCTGATTGACTTATTTCAAAGTTTTTGAATAACAAAGCTTTTGGTAGGCAAACCAGGAAGGATTCCAATTGACTTTTATTGTTACTATGTATAGAGATAAGTAAACAAAAATAAAAACTTGATTAGGAGGTTTTATTTTTTTCTTTTTCCTCCCCTAAAAAACTGACTTAGTAACACTAGGATGTGTACCCTGGCATGTTGTACCCTGGCACGTGTCTGAGAACAAGACTAGTCACATTGTCAGGCTTTGGTAGAGCCTTGTGACCTAGATTTCTTCTGATAGTTTCAGTTAATATTGGTTAGGTTTTTAAAATTTCACTGGAATCCCTGTTTTCCTGCAAAAATTCCTTGTAGTATTATACTACAGAGTAACTTTCACAGTAAAGCATTTACATTTTGACCATAGTTGCCTTAAAAATGCCAGTGGTGCATCTTCTGGGGGGACCTATCACTTCTTGCATAAATGATACCAAATTTTTGGAGTTCCACATTGATTTATTTGGACATCAAGTGAGAATATGGACATGTTGGAAAATCACGTTTCCTGTCATGTAGCCTGGTGCTATATATTGCCATTTTCTCAACTTGAAAACTGCATTTTCAGATGGCTAATGGTACACGAATGCACCAGGAAACAATACATTTTCTTCTATTGTTAAATCTTAGTTTTATGCCTTTCAGTAAGTTTGCATAGTGTGTAAAAATTATGCTTATAAAATTGATCTTAGATCTGAGATGTACAGATAAAACCATCCTTTTTATCATTGGTGCACTCTGTATTTTTTCAGTGAGTCATTTTAACTCCATGTCTGTTGAGTATTCAGGTCTGGCTTGATGATGATGTTATTAGACATTTGTTTAATAGACACATTTAAAAAAGTTTATGAACACTGATGTTCTGATTAGCTGTTTGGAGATGTAAAATGGTGTAGAAGGGCTGGAGCCTACTTGTACAATCTTTTTTGTTCCAAAAATTAAAATCAGACTTGCATAGTATAATAGAGTGCCATTTCCTGCATTATTATGTTGTTTTTAATGCCCCTTGGGTGATGTTTTATAAAGCAGTGTAATGAATTATATTTTTACACTGGGATATTGCAAAGAGTATTTGTTCTCTTAAATAACCTTGTAAAGAACAATTTCTGTATGTTGTGCGAGTTCCTGCTCCTTAAACTCCCATGAACTCTGACATCCAGTGAATTTTTTTCACAGCATTGTGCCCTGTTACTCATTATTTGCTGAAAATATGTATTTTCTAGATTTGCAACACACAGAAGGACAGCTTCAGATGGAAGAATTTCCAGTGAGTATTTACAGGATACACCAGCAGTGCTTCATGGAACAGCATGTCTAGGCTAACTGGGTGGAAACCATGAAAAATCAAAACACGTTTATTTATAATTATTGCTAACTCGACATTAGATTTGGGAATTCATAGATCAGGACATAAGACTCCACTTTCCTGCTGCTCCTCTGTAGATTGGGGTATGAAGTTGCACCTAACTACTGCTCCTGTGTGAAGGAGCTCCTTCCAGAAGAATGGTGGTCTTTCCTCCCTGAATTGTTGTGGTGAAGGCTGCAATCAATATTCAGGGGTGGGGAGGGACAACTGTTTTTAATTGGTCTCCTAAAGAATCTCTGAAGCTGGCTAAATTTTTTTAGAACACCATGATTTATGTGTAATTTGGAAACAAACATAGGAACACAGGTTCTTCTAACAAACTTCTGCAAATAGTTTGATAGTTATGTTACTACAGAGACTAAAATTAACTCTTTTTTTTTTTTTTTTGTCTTCTACAGCTTCCTGATTGCCCAGCCACTTACTTGCGATTCATCATCAAGTCTGCCTTTGATCATTTTGTATCAGTGCACAGGGTGATGGCAGAGGGCACAGCAGAAAACACTTAAGTCCAGCTTAAATTTGTACCTTTTTTTTCCTTTTTGTATTATATTTTGATATCTGTATTGCAGGGAATATTTATTATTAAAACTTTGTATTAAAGTGTTTTTCAAAGAAAACAGATGCAGTGTGTATTCACCACTAGTTTAATGTATGTAATGCAGTTAATTGGTAAGCAACTGCACAGATACTTTTGCCAGGGGCTTGTGTAACATTAGTTTTCTAAATACATAGCCAGAGTTCTGTTTGGACAGGAAATTGCAGAAATATATGGAAAGCAGGAACGCCTGTAGTGCATGACTGAGAAGTCTGCAGCTTCCACTCAGCTCAGCTAGAGCGGACACCTCTGAAAAAAGTCAAGACATGTCCAGTTGGTTCATGAACAGAATTAAGAGTCTGTGCTTAGATGTCCTTAATTATAGTAACAGCTGTCTAGCTCTATAATCTGGAGTATTATCAAGAATACTTAAACATAGCTAAATCCATTTAAATCATTGTGTTTAGGTCAGGCTTTCTGAATTTATGAAAAACCCATTTTCCTGTGAGATGTTTCCCTTGCACCCTGAGTTGAATGGAAGAAAATATGAAATACTTAAATGGGAGGCATTACTTCTTACTCTCAAAGAAGTTATTCAAAAGTTCTAAAACTGGAAACCTCATTAACTCAAAAGAAACTGTGCAAGAATAATAGGATGTGCATAAACGTCTACTAATGCTTATAAATAACCGGAGGGGAAAAACAAGCTGGAGCCGTATGATGCTCTTGATAGTTTTTTAATAATTGCAGATCAATCCTTTGTTTCTATAAATATTTTCTAAATTCAGGTCACAGCTGTCTGCGCTTTAAGCTATGACTGTCATAACAAATATTAATAGAAACAAATGTTAATAGAGATTGTCTTATTCAGAAGCTTTCTGAAGTCTGTGGAAGTGAACGTTTAAGAAAATTGGATGTGTACGAGAGAAAGAGAAACTTATTAATGTGAAATTGGTTGTTTTGCATGCCAGTTGACTTTTGCAAATGTCACCACCCCTGAGGTTTATCCTGCATGGTATTCCCTAGGAATGTAAATGTTGATATCCAGTCCTAATAGCTCAGCTACTGTTCGTTACTGCTTCTGGTATAAGTGCAGTAAGACACTACAATGTGATAGATGAGGTTGTACCGATGAAACTTGAAAACCTTCAGACAAATAAATGATGAACCACACTGTAAATGCTCTTTAGATGCATGTGTTATTCCCTGTCTAGGTGTTCTGTTATTTGTATTTTTTTTTAACAGTTATGTCCATGAAAACTTATTCATTGAGCTTTTTTTTATCCAGCTAGTCTTTACTCCGAAGTCCTCTTCTTTCTTTTTCTATTTCAGTTTTTCCAGGATGGCGCGTATTTCCTGGGGGTGATAGTTCCAAGGCCCCACTCCTCCCTGCAAAGGCAATAAAATTATACAGTAATGCTCAAATACACAGAGCAGAAGTCCTTTAGAGCACAGCAGTTAAATCAGAGCAGTGGGTAGGTGTACTTGGGTTTCTTTTGCTTGGCAGCTGTCACATAGGAGGTGGTATGCGCACAGGTCACACCCTGCTGTGTAGCTGGGGCAGGGCCAATGCTGGGATCCTGGAGCTGGGGAGTGTTCCTGGATCTCACAGCGTAGACGTAGCTAGGTTTTCTAATGAGCCGTGGGATAAATATTTGAGCAGGACTGAGGTGTACATCAAATATGTACACTGCAAAGGCCCAGACTGGTTTTACTGCAAGTCCTTTTCTTTTTTTCCAGAGTTACAGTGCATTGTATAATTAGCAACTATGAAATAGAATGAAATACTTGCATAAAATACAAAACATTCTTATTTTAAAAGTTGAGAATCTCAATGTATTGTGCCCGTTATTGTTGATGGGTTTTACCTTGTAGATAACCTTCCCCTCTTGAAGCAGATACAGTCTTTCTGGCAGCGCAGCATATTTTGAACTGCTGAGGTTTTCCATTGTGTCTAAAACCACTGGACATAAAGGATTATTTTTCTGAAGAAGTTGTGCTGCAATTTTTCGATCTTCAAGGCTTCTGTGATTGTTAATAATGATATTGTTTTTAAAAGCCCATCCATCTGGAACAAATGAGAAAGGTGTTCAGCAAGGAACATCTGGAATAGACATTGGGATGGAGATGTCCTGTGTGTCACGTACCAAAACTGTGTTAAAAGAATAATGCAGTTTACTTCTAACACCAAAACTTGCCATGAAATTAAGGTCCCCTTCAGAGTAGGAGAACACCACAGCTTTGCAGATAAGTAATCACGTCTCTTTGTTTGTTTCCCTACTTTAATTTGAACAAACTGCATTTCTTCCTTGCCCTGGATTCAGAAATACTTGATGTATTTTAGCTGAAATTTTCCCACGTAAATCAAGCCTGGAAAGATACCAGGTGTGGGAGATGCATCCCATCCAGATAAAGTTTGACAAAATTATTGATGCAGAGAAGGAGATTTTTAAATTATAAGCTGATATCAGCTGTTAGCTGTTACCTGTTCATTTAGCAGTCGCAGCAATAGTGTTGTTCATTCAGCTTGATTCTACTCATTAAGCCTTTAAAATTATTTTTAGATCTGATAACTGAAATATGCAAGAGAGAAGGCCCCTCCTTGTTTTTTAGAAATATGCAAATAAACATTTGCATATAACTTCCTAGGAAAGAGGAAACAAGTAAAAGATTTTGGTGGCTTGGCTGTCTGTTTCTCAGGAGCTGTAAGAGATGCAGTGTTAGAAAACTTGAAAACTGTAAACGCCTTTTAGAAAACCACCTTAACCCTGGGATAAAAATCTCTGCCAGCATGTTACTTAGTCCAGTGTAGATAAAAGAGTGTGTGCAGTTTGTTTGCTATTTTTTAATTAAAGTCTGCATCCTGTTCTTGACACATTAAAAATGATTTACAAAAACTACACTGTTTTGTTTTTAAAACACTTAACACATGCTGCCATTGCACACTTAACCTTTGTTCTATGAAAGGCTCTTTTCATTTTTGTTCATATTTTTCAAGAGGAGCTCTGCTACAACTGGGAGGAAGTTTTGCACAGATTTAACTATGTGCTTCCCTTCACAGAGATAAGCATCTTCAACAGGAGTATTTCAGTGTGAAGTCAGATGTGTGAGTAAAATCGTTGGAGAATCAGGGATACAAACTGGTGCCTAGATTTGGTGTGGCCACTTTTGATTTTAGGAAGATTTCTTTGCTGTTTGTAGTTAACTCCTTTGCTAAAATGTTTTTCTAACAGGAATGATGCATATCTGAAGTTCAGGTGGGCACTAATATGTTTGTACTGTACCTGCTGCATGAGCTTCTTCGATGTAGATGATAAGGAAATCTGCTATCGAGCTGAAATCTTTGACGAGGTTGTTGAACTCATCAAATTTTAACATAAATGAAGGTCAGGTGCAGCTTCCAAAATTCAGGATTAAAGGCCGGTTACCTAGAAGAAAAGCAGGGGACACTTTGGTTAAGTTGGTGGTGGGAGAGAGGCAGCAGAATGAATGTATCACCAAGTTTCTATGCAAAACAAGCACAAAGATGCTTTCTGTCCCTTAGCCTGGCACTGACCAGAGCAGGATCCAACAATGAGCTTAACCAAGGAGGGGCCTTTCTGTGCAAAGCCCAGTGAAGACAGAAGGTACCCGACAGATACACATCTTGTGCCTTCCCCATGACAACCATTTCTCAAGTCACCAGCATTTTGGGATAGCAAGCTGCTCTAAAATGGATATACAGCATGTAGAGCCTGGCAGCCTCCGCAAGAGCTTTCGTACTAAGGACTTTGAATACTATTCAGCATGATCGTTTGCAAGGTTTCTAAACAGACAGTGATTCAGAGATGGACATCTAAGCACAGATTCCTAATTCTGTTGACCCAGCTGGATGTCTTGACTTTTTTCAGAGGTGGCAGCTCTAGCTGAGCCGAGTGGAAGCTGCAGACTTCTCAGTCATGCACCACAGGCATTCATGCTTTGAATGGATTTCTGCAATTTCCTGTCCAAACAGAACTTTGGTTATGCCTTTATTAAACTAATGTTACACAAGCTCCTGGCAAAAGTATCTGTGCAGTTGCTTACAGATTAACACAGGGTGTACCCACGTGTTCGCATCTGCATAATCGATTGCAAGGCCTCAGTTTAAGAAAACTTACAGGATTTTTAGTCCATGGCCATGCTAAATTATCTCAAGCATGTTCAAGATCTTCATTCTGGCTGGGCTTAGCTTCAAGAAAGTGCTGCCAGCATATTTTGCATCTTAAAGAATCTAATAGCGGGGGTACCTTCCTGTAGATACTGTGTACCTCGAATTGTGCAACCCTATTTTATATATAAATAAAGAGAGAGAAGGATTTAATGCCTCCCATGGGGACAGACGCTGCTGCTTAATGATTAATTCCACGTTCTGCAGAGATCTCGGTGGGAGGCAGCGGACAAAGTACAAAGCAACTTCTGCCTCATTTCTAGCTGCTTTAAATCTGCAAAAACACTGTGTGCTTTCTAGTTTCTAGGATCTATTCTGGCTTTCGGAGCTGGCATGGGACTTTGTGTATGTACAGGGAATGGCAGCCAATGGTCGTGACTCACTGCACCCGGTTCTGACTCTGGATCTTCTCCCCCTAAAACAAATTATCGCTTTTGCTGTCAAAAGGAGGTATTTCCAGACAGAGCCAGCTTTTGCAAGAGGTTCACGAGCGTACTGCCGTGCAGGGATGTTGTATCCAGGACAATAAGCAGGTTATTTTAGAAAATCAAGAGGCAGGCAGCTGGCATGAGAGCACACAACACAGCAGAGCAGGCTGGCGGCGTTCATCTGATGGGAAAGATGCAGCACGTTCCCTGATTGTCCCTGTCCCCTGGCAGCCTCTTGTCCTCACCTACCATTTTAGCACACCCAAAGCATTGCAAGGATGATGACTGACCTCGCATGAAGTCGAAGAGGTGCTGGATGTCCCCCTGGGATGTCACCACTGGCGTGTTGGGAGCAGGCCGTCCCTCGTAGGCTTCGTCCTCCAGCCTCTTCCACTTCACCTTCAGCACGAAGAGTAAATACTGGAAGCTGAAGAAGGTCGGGCCCCAGTTCTCGTAGCTGAACTTGGGGTTCTGGTTCATTCTGCTCTTCTCGCCTTGTTTTAGGATGTGCCTTTTCATGGCGTTGGGGAACAGCACCATCAGCGTTTTGCCGACGACAACGCTCGCGGTGACGTGCAGAAGAACGAGGGCTTTCTGTAGCAGCAGCCTGACGCTCCGCATTGTGCTGCAGGTGAGGGCTTCCGATGGGAACGCAGCGAGGCAGCAGGGGCAAAGGTAGCGAGGTGGGGAGGCAAGGCGTTCACGTGGCCCGAGGCATTTTGGCCCAATTTCTGCCTGGCCTGGCCCCCCTTCACCTCCCTGTGGACTCCACGCATCTGGGACCGAGGAACCTCCTCTGCCTGCACCAGGGCAGGGCTCCAAGGTGGGCTGCACAGCTGCAAGGCTTGTTCAGGGAAATCGTGTGTGTTGGTAACGAGCTGGGCTGCTTTGGGATGTTCTCCCAGATTAAAACCAAAAATGAGGGGAATGGTGCCCCAGGGCTGGGCCTGTCAGCACTGAGGCACTTAAACCTACTCCTCCAGGCTCAGGAGCCACTGATGTCCATGGTGGGGGCCTCGGGGGTGATGTGGCCGGTGGCACTGGGGCAGCGTGGTGTGTGCTGTGCTGCCATGCACTGGGACTCGTCACACAGGCGGGGAGAACGCCCAGAAAAGTATTATATATATATATATATATATATATGTAAAAATGTATATATACATATATGTATACATATATTTTATAAAAAAATATATTTTTATTGTATAAAAATGTATATATACATATATGTGTCCATATATTTTATATATATACACATTTTATATGGACACATATGTATATATACATTTTACATACATATATATGTATAAACATATATATTACCATATATTTAGCTATGCATATATGTATAGATATGAAAAGTATTTTATGTATATTTGTTTGTATTTTATATACACGTGTGTATTTTATATAAAATTATATATATGTGTGTATATTTATTTAAAATAGACGCAAAATACACATGTATTTTGTATATGATATATGTAATAATGCATTTTACCCATATAATACTTTAAAATACATATCTATTACCATATATATTTATATATAAAATACACACTGCATTTGTATTTGCAAAATGCTCACTGCATTTTATATATAAGTATATAAAAATTGGTATTATATCCACTGAAATACCCACATATTACTGTGTATGTTTGCACACATAACGGGCCATTATACCTGCACAAGCACATTATGCTGTGTATGTATATATATTTGTAAACCGCCCGCCAGCAGGCAGTGTTTATGTCCCACCCCACACAGCCACTCGGGCCGCTCCCCCCTTACCCCCCCCCCCCGTTTCCAGCCCCCAGCCCCGCCTCCCACCCGCCCCTCGGGGCAGGGCCGCGGGCCCTTTAACGGCGCGGGCGGAGCCGGAAGAGGAAGCGCGGCGGCGCCTCCGATTGGCCGCCCTGCGCCGCGAGCCTTCTCCGGAGCGCGAGGGGCGGGGGAGGAGAGGCGAGCAGCGCGGCCTCCCATTGGCCGGCGGGGCGCGGCGTGCGCGGCCCCTTTAAGCGCTCGGAGCGGCGGCTGCGGGCCGGGAGGCGGCTCGGCGGGGGCTGCATGGCGGCGGCGGACGGGCTCCAGTTCCCAGGTGAGGGGCGGCGGGGGCCGAACCCGCGGCCCGGGGAGCGGAGCGGGGCCGGGTGGGGCCGGGCGGGGGCAGCCGCTCAGCGCCCGCCCCGCCCCGTGCCTGCTCGCAGAGTTCGCCGACGCGGCCAGCCTGCTGGCGGCCAACCCCGACGCCACCACCATCAGCATCGAGGAGCCCGACGGCACCAAGAGCCAGCGCGGCCGGCAGCAGGAGCCGGGCAGGGAGGAGGACGACGAGCTGCTGGGCAACGATGACTCGGATAAAACGGAGGTGAGGGCTGAGCGCGGCCAGGGGGCAGCGGGGCTGTGCAGCTGGCAGGGAGCCTGTGAGGCGGAAGGAGCCTGTGCTGTAAATGGTGTCATCTGTGGGCATGTAACTGCTGGGTAAACAAACCACGAGTGCATAAATTACGTGCTTGTAACGTTTGCACCTTTCTTCTTGCACCATGAAGCTGCTGGCGGGACAGAAGAAAAGTGCCCCGTTCTGGACGTTTGAGTACTACCAGACGTTCTTCGATGTGGACACTTACCAGGTTAATGCTCCTCGTCAGAGGAGGAAAACTGTTATCTGAGCCATGCCTTATCCAGGCACTGAGGGTTTCTCCTTTTTCCATGTTTCCAATCAGATAAATCTGTGTGTTTTCATAGGTCCTGGACCGAATCAAGGGTTCTGTTTTCCCAGTACCAGGGAGGAACTTTGTAAGGCTGTACATCCGCAGCAATCCCGACCTCTATGGTAGGTATGGGGTGTGATATGGGGTGTGAGGCATTCTCTTCTGCACTAAACATTTGGAGTTGTATTGTTTTACAATTATTCTGCCTTATTTTCTTACTGAACTTGTGTTTCCTGTTAAGGTCCCTTTTGGATATGCACCACGCTCGTCTTTGCCATTGCTGTTAGTGGCAATCTCTCAAACTTCTTCATCCATCTGGGCAAGCCGACCTACCACTATGTGCCCGAGTTCAGAAAAGGTTTGTAAGTACAGTCCTGAGGGTTTTTTTGTGTGTTTGCTTGCTTGTTTTAATGTGCTAGTGCAGTGATGTGAAAAACAGGCCATAGCTTTGACTTACTGCTTTCTTTAAGTTTTTAGACATGCAAAAGAAGTCCTTAAAGTGGGCTGTAACTGGCAGACCCCTGCTCCTGGGAAGCATAAAGTAGCTGCAAAGTAAAGTTTTAGCAGAGCAGACAGGAATAATTAGAATAGCTATTTTTCTAGCTTTAGTGCGTGTGTCCAGCAGTGGCCACTGTGGTGCTTTTGTAGATGCTTTCGTGGGCCCATGGACACCCGGGAGCCTGCAGGCCTCAGAAAGGAAATGACTGAGTTGGGTTTTTACTCACATCACCTACCGAGGGCTGGAAGTGGTTGCCTTCTGGAGGACTGAGCACTAAGCCCAGCTGATACGTGCTCCAGGAAGTCAGACTCAGAAGCCAATTACATTTGCCTGTTCTTATAGTTTGAAGGAGACTGCTGTCCCTGCAGAACATAGATGTCTGCTGGGAGACTACTCAAGTAGATTTGACACTCGTGGCTGTGTTCTCTCATTTTTTTTATTTTTTTTTTTTTAGCAAAATTTATCATTTGGGGCATGACCCTACAGCATGTCTGCATTCTGCTCTCACTTTTTGGTATCTGTCAGTAGCTGAATTTCTACTTTTAAGAAAGGTTTTCTTTCCTATGTGGCTCTTCTTTTCACACTGAAAATGATAGCATTTTACACCCAAGTATAATAAATAAATTGAAAATGACAATAGAACAGTTTCTGAACTCTTTAATTTTAAAATAATTTGAAATGCTGGCAAAGTAGTTGGTGTAAAGTGGTTATAAATGCAGAATTCTCAATTTATTAATAAATTTATGCTTTACCTTTTGAAAGTAATTTCAAAAGCAGCTTTCTAGTTTTCACGCTGAATGCTTCATACATTTGATTCTGGCTTGTATTCTAATACAATGTTAAATCTTTTGACATGTTTCCAGTGTCCATAGCAGCAACAACAATTTTTGCATACGCTTGGCTTGTTCCCCTTGCTCTCTGGGGATTTCTGATGTGGAGGAACAGTAAAGTTATGAACATCGTCTCGTACTCATTCCTGGAGATAGTGTGTGTATATGGCTACTCCCTCTTCGTTTATATCCCCACAGCGGTACGTATGGCCTAAGGAGTGTGTCCCTACATTACACGCCCTGAAAAAAGCTCCTGGTTTAAAAACAGGGCTATTTCTTACAAGATTGTTCATATTGATCAAAGTCTTGGGGAATGGACAAATCTTTTAGCTTGGCTAAACTAAAGCTTTTGTTCAAGTTTGTCTAGAATCAAGTGGTCCCAGAAAAGTCTGGGGCAGGTCATTTCCCCAGAGGCAGCAAATCCAAGTAAGGGATAACTCAGGGGACATGAACTTGTCATGCCTGCCAGTAAAGCTCCTTGCTCCTGTAGCTGCTATTAGCATTGTTCATTCCTCAAATAAAGCTTGAGTTAATTTGTGCACAAATTGTCTGGACGTGGTGAAATGTCAGAGAACAATGCATTCAATAAATGAATCATTGTTTCACACAGTCTATTTGACGGTTGCTTTCCTCCCTTACAGATTTTATGGATTATTCCACAAAAAGTGGTGCGCTGGGTCCTGGTGATGTTCTCCCTGTGCCTTTCGGGGTCTGTTTTGGTGATGACCTTCTGGCCTGCCGTCAGAGATGACAACCGGAGGATTGCACTGGCGACTGTGGTGGCCATTATTCTGCTCCACGCCCTGCTGTCTGTCGGCTGTTTGGTATAGCACTGCCTTTCCTCTTTAACCTGCTATTACCTGGGGCTTGCAGCATGGTACAGTGCAGGGAGGGAGGGGCTGGCTTGTTGCTAGAAAGTCTTTTTTAATCAAGAAACAAGAAGTACTTTTGAAAAGGCTCCAAAGGAAAATCTCTCATTATTTCAAAACTGTATGCCAATCTGACTGACAGTGCCAATAACAAACAATAATGAAGATAGCTTTAAAACAAAATTACTCACAGAACAGAATTTTTATCAGGATTTCATTGTAGTGTCAGCAAAGCATTAATCTTTGTTGTATCCAGTGACAGTGTATTCCAACAAATACTATGCTTAGTTAATCCTTTAAAATGATTAAATGCTCAGTTTATAGTGTGTGCTTATGAGTTTAATATATAAAAATACAAACTTGCCAGAACTTAGTAAATCAGCATTTTGAAAGCAGAAGACCATGATGCTACTGAAATGCATAATGTCAAGGACTTAAATTATGTTTTGTCTCCTTGTTGCACTAAGCGGAATGATACGGTACTGGCTTTAGTTCTGACCCCACTTCAGTTTCCAGAATAGATAAATTTGCTCAGCATGCAGGAAGAGGGCAAAACACAGGAGTCAGCTGGGAGTTCCTGTTCCTATAGGTTGCCTGGAGCTTCATCTGTTAATCAGCAAACAGTCAAGTAAATTTCTGCAGTCCTGTCTCTTCCAGTACAGATCATTTCAAAGGCCTTGAGAAGCTAAGTGCTGGCTGCTGTTACATTTAAAAGTCCTGTTTAGAGTACTATTTTGAATATTTCTAATCTGATAAAAACACTTAGAAACAATTGAAATCTTTTGTTTCAGTGCTGTGTTAGCACCCCGTGAACAGTGGATGTGGAAAGTGTGAACGGGGGTTGGTGAGGCAGCACTGTGTTTCCTTCTAAATGGTCTTTTTTTTTTCTTTTTTTTTTTTTTTCCTCTCTCTTCAATAACTTAGGCTTACTTCTTTGATGCCCCTGAAGTGGATTTTCCTGTACCTATTGTCCCTGCTCACAACGGAACAACACTAATAAAAGCTCAGTAAATAAGGTGAGGTTCAAATCTCAGATTTCTTCTGTAACCACTTGAAAACATTACCCTCTGGTTAGGGACACAGGTATTTTGAAACTCTTTCCAGAAAAGCGTTTAACAGCTGGATTCTGCCAAATGGCGTCCACATATAAATAACATTTATTAGCTTTTCTTCCAGTTGTAATGTTAAAATATAGCCATAAAAATGTGAAAGACTGAGGAGCAATGACAAATTACCTTTCTTTTATTTAAGGCTTACTCTTGACAAAGAAATGTTTAAATAACATGTATTTAGATAATGTACTCTATCCCTCAGGTCATTTCAAAAGCGGCCTTTAGTCCTTTCTAATAAGTATTTATTAGAATTTAATTCTGGAAGTCAAACGTGAGCAAAAATCAATTATATTTGCGTTCCCCTTTGCTTTTAATGCTGGAAGGAAGCAGTGTTTCCCCCGTGGTGTCTGTGACGTGGTATTTTGGAGCAGCAGCTGTGTGTACAGGGACATGGGTGTGCTCTCTGCGCAGGGCTGACGCTGTGGCTGAGCCGTACACCCGATCTGCATTCCTCCCGTGGCGTGGTTTCAGCCTCGGCTCCCTGCTGGCCAGGCGCGCTGCCGGAGGGAGACGAATCCCAAATCCCATGGGATGGAGGTGATGACGGGGAGCGAGTCCAGGAGACGAGCCACGGCCAGGCCTCCGTGAGCACACCATCCAGAAGCATATATGTGAAAAACCAGAGTATTCCCTACGTAGAAGTTATGTTAGATTTAAATAAATATCTATGCCAGGCGAAAGCGATCATTAAAAGCCGTGACACGATTTTATTGGCGTGGGTCAGTGTGAGAATCTTTCCTCCTGCGGGGCCACTTCCTCTTTCTGTGTACCTATTGGGACACAAAAATACCGTTTTTGACACGTGTTACTGTCAAAAATGTTGTAAAAAACTTAAAATTCAGAGAAGGGGACTGGGCAAACCCCTCCCCCCCAGGGCCTTTCCCCGCCTCAGGCTTCCCCCCCCCCCCAGGCGCGCGGTGCATGCTGGGCCTTGTAGTCCTCCCCGCCCCCTCTCCCCGTTACCCCTGGGCGCGCTCCCCCCCTAGCGGCCGCCTTCCCGCTCATTTCCCGGCGTGCCCCGCACCGGAAGCCGCCTCAGCGCTCAGCGGAAGGGGGCGGCGGCCGCTTCGAACGGCGGCGCGGGCGGCCGGGCCCGGCCATGGAGGCGGCGGCGGCGGCCTCGTGCCGGCAGCGGGCGCTGCTCCGCCAGGTGAGCGCGGCCCCGACCCCCTCCTCGCCCCCCACCCGGTCCCGCCGCACCCCTCCTCACCTCCTGACGCTGTTTTGCCTCCCGCAGGTGCTGGGCTGGAGGCTGGCGGCCGCCGTCGCCTGGTCCGTGCTGCTGCTGCCCGCCTGCACCGCCGCCTTCGTGCTGCTCGGCCGCGCGCAGCCGCTCCGCCCGCTGCGCTGGATCGCCGGTGGGTGGCACGGGCACCGCAGCTCCTCTGTGGGTTTTGTCCCGTCTCTGTGTTGGGCTCGGTCTCACGATGAGTAGGGGCTGCCTGGCGTTGCGTTGCCCCTCTTTGTGCGTTGCTAAGTGTCGTGCAGGCTTTGAGATGTAAATTTCTGTGTTATTTATGACCACCAGAGCTATGGCTTTCTCTAGGTAGTGATAACAAGTGGGTATATCCTTCAGAGAAAAAACATGAGGTGATAGAAGCAGCCCTCTGCTTTGAGTACCTGAATGCATTTCCCCTTTGCCCCATGGGCAACTGCTCCTTCCATGAAGAACTTCGGGTTCCTCTCATCACGGTGCTTTGAATCTCAAGTGGAATTCCCAAAAGAGCATGCTCAACGTAGTGGACTCTCTCTCCCTCCAGTGTACACGCAGAAAATGAATGGAAGTATTTAGCTGGAAGCTTGATACCTGTGAGCAGTTAGTTGCTTGAGGCAGACAGACTTGATTTCTTTCCCCCTTTGAAAATATAAAGGCCTGAAAGACAACTAAAAAAAAAAATCACTTTGTCAGGAGTTTCTTATCTTCCTGGTGTGTATCTTCCTTCACTCTGTTAAGTGTCTGTTAATGTCACTGCTTTGCTACTGCAATTTTCTGAGCAATAATTGTTTTTTTTTCTTATTTTAGATTCCTTCAATGATTTGTATACTTCCTACGTCATCTTTTGTATCCTCCTTATGTCTGTGGTGATACTGGTAATAAGCATCTTCAACGTCGAATTCTATGCAGGTGGGTTATACACATTGCTGAACTCGCTATAAAACCTGGCTTAAAAGGGATGGCCGTTTAAGGGATTTGCGTGTACATTCAGTGTACTTAGCACTGACAGATTTCTTTATAAATTAATATAGAGAGAAGTTATTTTTAAGTAGAGGTAGCGATTTCTATTTGCTCAGTACTGCAATGATGCAGGGAGGCCATGAAAACAGTGGACTTGTGTGAGTCTGAGGGGGGCTCAAACAGCCAAAGGCAAAGCATTTCAGATTCCTGCTACCTCATGGCTAATACCCCCTTCAGCTGAGCTGCTTCATTTACTAGAGACTGATTGCAGCTGAGAAGTTCTTTTGGTGCCAGCGGCATTCTTTTCAAAAGGGGGTTTTTATTAGTAACAACTGAAAATTCACTTTTGGCTTTTATTTACAGTTGTGCCATCGATACCGTGCTCTCGATTAGCGCTGATAGGAAAAATTATTCATCCTCAGCAAGTTATCCATTCAGCTGTTCATGCTGTAATGGGAATGCTGGTTGCTTGGTGCGCTGCAGTTATGACAAAAGGGAAGTTCCAGTTTCTTGCTGTGCCCTGCACGCCTTCAGAAAGGTAATCGTGAGTGTTAACGATAAATTATGCAAAGAATTTATGTTGTAAAGTGTATTTACTGATGGCCTTTATATAAATAGAAGGCTAAAATTTGAGTGCTATCAAAAATGAGCAAAGCATTTGTTGATGTCCTTTAATAAAGGTTAGGCAGCAGCCTATTTTATAAATATTGTGATGCGTAGAGAGATATCCGGGCCAGAAAAACAGAATTGCTGGAACTGTTAATGGAAAGTTGAACGATGACAGAACAGTTATTTGAACTGATTCTTAGTCTTCTGGTTGATGTGATGTACTAAATATAAGAAACATCCTTGTACATAAATTACAAAAGTAGGTAGTGGGAGTTTTACTTCAGGAAAAAAAAAACTTACTGAGATATCATCATGTGTACTGATCAGGAGAGTAAAATTGAACTTCTGATTCAAACTTATGAAGATTAGAATGACTACTTGTTTTTTAAGCTTTGTATTAATATTAAGTTCTCTATTTTAGCCCAGAAAATGCTGTTCCTCAGATGTGCCTAAATGAATATCACCTCTTTTTTCTGCTTTCTGGAGCTTTCATTGGATACAGTTACAGCCTCTTGTATCTTATTAACAATATGAATTATTTGCCATTTCCAATTATACAGGTAAGAGATTTAAACACCTTTGCAGAAAGACATGTCTAAATGAAACTGACAAAAAAAGCCTTGATTTTTTTTTTTTTTAATATGGCTGTACCAGCTGTTGGCAGACTTTCACCAATATATGAAGTGTGTACTCATATAGCTTCAGATGCCAGTGGTGTTCACCTTCTTTCTTCCTGCTCAGCACCTTTCAAACGAACATAGAAATCCAGACTGACAGAGCCCCTCTGTTGTGTGTTGAAAGCTGATTAAGGTTGATCACTGCAGAAAGTGAGCTGCTGGAAACAGAGAATATCCACAAACCGATCGTTAACTTCAGGAACTGACAATAAGGGTCACCTAAAAGCTGCAAATCATGAGTATTAAAAAAAAAAAAAAATCAGACATAATTTAAAGTCTAAATAGCATAAAGAATTTTGCTTAAAACTCAACATCCAAAGCTACTTTGTGTGTGATGCTATGAAACAGGAATAGCATTAATTTCTTCAGAGGGGCCTCTAGCAGTTCTGAAATCTTACCAGGGAGAAGTGGTAAGGGGCACTCGTGAAACGTCAGCTCAGAAATATTTCTTCTGTTCATGTAGTCCCAGCAGCCGCTAACTTTGCATGATTCCTAGATTTACAAAATCCAACCAATTTGGCAAAATGTGCCTTTAAACAAGGTTGGTTGTACTGGTGGAACACGTTTTAGTCAATCTGTAACCATTTGGTTTGTCAGCACACCGAGCATCATTTTGGTGATGGCTCTAGTTAGTATTTTTTAGAATTGTAGTATTCAAATATTATTTCTTTTTTCTTTAAATGCAGCTTAGCTGAATAAAAAATAAAATTGCTTTTGCTTCGTTTACATATGGTGTCAGACAGGTTGCTTTGTTCTTTTGGAAAGATGCAATTTGTTTGCACAGAGAAAGGCATCAGTATTACACCGCTGTTGCTGCTTGGAGGATTACTGACAACATAACTCAGATATCTGAATTTTCCCAGTGTTTTAATGGAATGCTTGTTTGTCTAACCTGAAATCTAGCAGATGAAATGTCCCTGTTGTTTGTTTTGCATTAGGCAGCATTTTTTATAGTTTCCCGTTGTACACAGTCAGTTTTTCCCTATGCTCCGTTTTCACACTGCTACAAGGAAAGGGATGAAAACTAGAGATGATTATAAAATGACAGAAATAACCTGGGAGAATAAGCAGTAAGTGCAACACATGGCATTGCCTTAACCTATTTTTTAAAACTTGTCTAGACCACACATTTTTAAGTAGTGTCATTTTTTTTTTTTTTTTTTTTACCATTTCATTGCTTTGTTGTGAATGCAGAATATTAAACTAATGTTTTTGTTTTTAGCAATACAAGTACTTACGTTTCAGAAGATCTTTGCCTCTCCTTGTTAAACACAGTTGTGCGGAATCGCTGTATTTGGTCAGAAACTTCTGTGTCGCATATTACTTTTTTGGTAAGGATTCCGAAGTTCTCTAATTTTTTTAATTCCTGTATTTTTGAAAACTGAGTATTTCAGGCAGGCAGGCATTTTATGCTATTTTTCAGCCCCTCAAGTAGCTTGCTGCAGGCATAAGGGCTTATTTAAGCAAAGAGATGTAACAGCTCTCAAAAACGGTGAAAAAAGGCACAGTGTTCATACACTAGTATTAATTCTTAAAGCATCTTAGAATTTTGTTTAATATGTCAGAAATGTTTCTTTTCCAAGGATCTTAACGCCTTCTATAAGGATTTCTCATCTAGTTGGTAACACTGTAAGAACATGACAGTATTCCATGAAGACAGTGGGGAACAGTAATTTTCTAGCCTGAAAACCTGTGGTTTTGGACACTGTGCTGAAACATTGGTCTTCCTCCAGAGGATTGTCTCTGGTTGGTCTCTTCTGTGAGGGAAGGCTCACTACAGGCAGCTGTGAAATAACTCGCACATAGGAGGAGCTACCAAACTAACCAGCGAGCATTTTACAGGTCTGCGTTTGAAAACCTGGCTGCTGTTTTTGTGTCTGTCCTGATCTGCGTCAAAAAGATCATAGACCTGAAAATACTCAAAAAGATCCCAAAGTGCGAATGAAAAAATTTGTTTTCAACTGTAATTTATATTCCCATTTTTCTTTAAATATTCCCAAATCTTCTATAACATGTATGAATATCTCCATGCGTTGGCCTGCTCCTTCCATTGCCTGGTGTTGGGAACGCAGTCTTAGAGCTGAACCCGACATACTGGCAGTGGGTATGACTTCACTGTATATTTTTACTATTTTAAAGCAAAAATTAGCACTTTTGCTCTATTTCTAAATACATTTTTTATTATTGGGAGAAAAAAAGCAATATGCCTCCCTTCTAACTGAGTCCAAAATTTATTCTTTAAAAGTATAGTGAATAATCTATGCTAATGGGGATGATTGGGCTGGACTTCCTAAAAATCAGTGATTTTTTGTTTTGTTATGGTTGTAGTTATACTCCTAAATAATGTAAAAGTATGCTAGAATTGTTTCCATTTTATTTACGTTGGGGGTAAATTACAATTATAGTGCATCTCTATCAATTTCCACTCTCTTAAAAGCACTCTGCTGCTGCCTGAGCTGTGGTGAGAATTAATATTAATTAATTGTAGCCCTCTTTTGTTAGGGAAGAAACAGAAATAATTCCACTGCTGAGAAGCTAGCAAGAAAACTTGAAATAAGATCTACACTCACTGTAAATTTGCTGTCCCGAAGCCTTTTCTCATTGTCTTGTTCCTATTTTTTAGAAAAACAAAACAAAGAAAACCCAAAGGCAGATTGTTTTCTAGTGCACACATGTTACGAGGCCATTCTGTCTCTATACATGCATTCTACTTTGATCTTTCTTTTGGCCTGTTTGTGTACGTTTGTCAGTGTTTTACTTGTTTTAGTGTTTTGTTTTTGTAGTTTTGTATTTTTTCTCCCCTAGGTTATATCCCAAAAGTATGGATAAGTACCACAATGGATCTTCACATAGACAGGTGGGTAACACATTGTGCTTACAGTACTTACAGGAGAATATTGCCAACAGCTCCCTTTCCTAGAGTAGTCCAGCGTAGCTACTTGTTTTTTCTTTGCAACTTTTTTTTTTTGTGTTTAGTAGGATTCTGTTCCTCACTTCCCAGTGCAGAACTTGGGGAGCACTGCATGCTTCTGAAATAAATCCAAGGAGCACCAACTCACCCCCCAGTAGGAATCATCTTACAGATGGTCGTTAAGAGATCCTCTTTGATATTCTTCATTTTCATAGACCTAAAAGAGGCTGACCTCTCCCAATCTAACACGTGTTTTATCTGCTTCTGTGTTTTTTAGCATATTTGCATTTTAAAGTTGGCTATTATTCCTCTTAAAATGGGGAAGTTGGAGCTCTTAATACCTTAAGTGACTGTGGTCATTAATACTTTTGTATT
Organism: Anas acuta; assembly: GCF_963932015.1. Classification (NCBI taxonomy): domain Eukaryota; kingdom Metazoa; phylum Chordata; class Aves; order Anseriformes; family Anatidae; genus Anas; species Anas acuta. The sequence goes on from NC_088986.1 coordinate 5,545,388, forward strand.
AATTTTTCCTTAATTTCAGTAATTTTGATTTAATTTAATCGGTTACTGAAAAATTAAAGAAATGGGATCCCGTAGCATCTTTAAGAAACTTTTTGGAGGAAAAGAAAAAGGCAACTACAATAGCATCAACTGCAAGAATACAGGTTACTATAGCTGTCTTCCGTAATAAAAATATTTGTATCTTCTCGATGTTTTCTCTGCAGTAAATTGCATCCCCTTGACACTCTGAGTGGCTTACTGGACCTCTCTTTGTTCTACCATACCTGGTTATGTGGTGCATTTCTTCTGATTACCTGGTACATTGCCTGGTTACTCTTCAAGATCTATGCTACAGAGGTTAGTATTTGATGACAATGCTGAAGGTATAGTACAGTGTTTCACAGATACTCTTTTTTTCAAAAAAGTATCTTTGTACTTCATAGAAACTGCCCCATGTTCTTTGTCTTCTTTGGGTGTCAGGATGCTGTCCAGCACAGGGCTCTTTAACGCCTGGCAGGACTTGTTAGCTTGGTCTCTGCCTATGTTCCCATGCAATGATTTTGTATTTGAGTGTGAGTCTATCCAAAGACTCGTGACAAACAGCTGCAGGTTACATGGGAAGATAATATATCCAGGAAACACATAACTCTCAATCCAATTTCTCAATAGAAAAGAGCAGAAAATGATGTCAGTGTTCTGTGAGCTAAGCTCTGGAAATGTCAAATTTCAACAAGCCATCAAAGTCCACAGTTCTCCTAAGCAGAGACATGTTAATAGAATTCAGGCCGCAGTATTAAAATAGACTTCAGGCAATCTTGGGAATTAATACATTTTTGCTTTTTCATTCAATCATTGTTACAAATTAATATGGCTAAAAAAAGATCATTTAAATATATAATGAATCTTATTAAAAATAAATCAGATGGTGATGGGGGGGTAGTGGGGTGAGGAGAAAGTCTTGCCACCAGAGAATTGGGGTTTTGATATTTGGCTAATCCAGGTATTTCCTTGTAAGAATAGAGGAAAATGTGTTCATCTAACTTGGATTTTTTTTTTTTTTGAAAACTTCCTTAGACTGCATTATCAGTTGGAAAACTAGAGAAGTTTAAATCCCTGGCCAATGTACTGGTATGAAGCGCTCTTAAGGGATGAAAGGTTACACAGTGCTTCTTGGAGTATTAGCTTTAATTTTAAAAGGTCTCTGTTGTGATTATATGTGGAAAAAACTGTATGTTGTGATTATATGTGGAAAAATTACCAACAAGTCAAGCATAACTGCTATAATGATGTCAGAATCTGTAGACAGCTGAACAGAAGCTCTGATGTGTGAACAACCTGTGTCAGAGGATAATAGTTGAAGTGCCAGTGGACGTTGTAAGTCATTAATTATTGTATCAGTTACAAAAGTATGGAAAAGAAAAGAAGCATCCAGTTGTGAAGGTATAAAATGGATGTTGTCCTTTTGACTGTTGAACAAAAGATAAGCTGACTCGCCTGAAATTTTTGATTAGCTGAAAACACTTCCAGAGCTGTTCGCAAATGGTTGCAGTGTGTTAACTGAAAAGGCAGTAAAGGTGTAAACTTAGATCAGTTCTATGCAAAATCACTTTATTAACCCTTTGAAAGCAATTGCTATTATAAATTTCCATTTTGTAGTTGGAAAGGGAAGAGGAAAAAAAACAATGGTCTGTAATACAAGTTCAGTGACGTGGGACAGACAGGTAATCTGTGCCCAAACTGGTTCATGTTTAGTAGTATTAAAAAGATGAAATATTTGATAAAACTTTTAAGCACTGTACTTTACATTTTAAACAATGTAGCTGCGAGATCAGGAACTAATTTGTCAAATCACAGAATGTGGATGTCATGGCTAAGAATTTCTTAGTGTATCAGTGTGGTGGTATGGGCTGCTGCCGGGAAAGTTAACATTCCAGCCAGACCCAGTACCATCAGTGAAACAGTGTAAGAGAGGAACTCTAAAGTCTTTCACTACTTGATGAGGAAACCCCTCTGGTTTTCAGCATATTGGTTACGCTATATAAGACAGACGTATAGTGTAGATTTGTCTTGTTTCTGTGTGTGGTGTTACTAGATTTTTTTTCCCCCAGACATGTATTCTAGAGTACTGTTGTAGCAATATGATGCAGGTAACTATATGGATACGTGGAAGGTATTTGAAGATAAGTATAGTTGGATTTTCTAAGACTGCGGTTTTAAATGTAGAGTAGACTTCTTTTCTTGCTGTTTCTGTTAAGTTTCAAAGCTATTTTACAGGAAGTTGAAGCAATTGTGTACGTGCTTTTGTAGTTCATCATTCCTCTAACAAGTAGTGGCTCAGGTGTGGTGTTTCATAAGCTTTTTTCCTTGTGTTTTGCTCTGAATAACACAGCTTCTGATGTTTATATTTAGACACATCATTTTCCTGTTCAGCCAACTTTTGCTGAGGAGACAGACCAGTGCCTGCCTAAAATCTTAAACAGCAACCCTCCCCTGATTATAAAGGTAAGTGGTCTCCCACCATCTTCCTGGACAGATGTGTGCTAGGAAGGTGATTCTGAAACCGTGATCTGTGTAGCAGTTACTTTAGCAGTGGTGCCAGTTCTTAGTTCTTCAAAAAGCTTCCTCAGAACACTCAACAAGGCAGTTTCACTTGGTGAAAACTTGGTTAGTAGTGACATCTGCTGGTGCTCACTATGCTATACTGCTTTTAGCCTGAAGACAGACTACTTTAATTAGAGGTGAGATGTATTTGTCTGCAACAAATGTGCTAGTTTGAACTGATACTAATGCAAAAGGTTAAAAAAATATATATATATTTTTTATTAAAAAAAATATATTTTTTTTTGTTTTAATTTTTTCAGCTTTGGGTCTCTGTCAGGTAAACAGGAATTTTGTCATAGCTTTGTACACTTCTAACGTTTTGCTCCTACTACTTACATTTGAGTTCTAACATGTGATCTCTCTTGAAATTAAAAATTACTCCTATATTTCTGTTGGGAATTGAGATTTTTTTCTGAAAAGACAATAATACAAAAACAACTGAAATCTGGAATTAAAGGAGAAGAATTTTGGTCTGTCTGTGGTAGACATTAATCAAATTTATTGGTTACAATTAAATAAAATTGACCTCATATAAGAAGAATCACATAAATGAAGGTAATATTCTGCACATGGAAGTTCCATACTTAATGATTATATGGATCTGTGATAAAACTAAAGGTACAATAAGCTGCAATTCGTTTGAGTTCTGTTTTAAGCTTTGTGTTATCAAAGGATCTGTGGGGAAGAATTGAGCACAGCACTGTCTACTTTATAATCTCAGCAGTTACTAAAGTGTCTAGCTTATAATTGGGTCTTGCATAGCGAGAGAAATCTGGCTGTCATTGGACTGCCACGTTAACTACTTAATTACATGAAGAAAGCAGTATTAGGTTTTGTACTGTATGGCACACTGCAGCTGAGCTCTGGCTTCCTAAAACAGTTCTGTCTTTAGACTTCTGAGCTCTTTCTGTCTGTGTTGTTAGCTGTTAAGATTAAAAAAATAAATTAAAAAAAAAAATAGTGTAGTAGGTCATTTTTAAAGAATGGTAAAGTTCTCTGAAGCTCTACTTAGTAGCCCCATCCAAAGTGGTTCCAGGGACATGGCAGTCCTTTGCTGCCTCTTTTTTTCCTGTCACTGTGCTGGTTTTAGTCTTTGTAAACTTTGTCTCCGTTAGTGATTGTATTTGTTTGTGGAACTACAGTTTTTAAGGAACCCACTTGGACTTTGTGTGAACTAAAACGTTTTCCTTTGCAGTTCTTAGCCTTACAAGACTTGATGCTGCTTTCCCAGTATTCCCCTGTTCGACGGCAGGAAGTCTTTAGCCTTAGTCAGCCAGGTAATTATAAAAGCGCTCTCATGTTGATTCTTTTTTTTTCTTTTTTTAGTGCTAGTCAGATGCTTTCACTAGTCTTTTTTTTAATGCTGTGATGTATGCTATGTAAGCTGGAAGACCTCATAAGTAAAAGCATTTCTCTGATGCTTGTTCCAAAAGAATGCTTAATTACCTGTATTCATATTGTTTCATCTACTAAACTCAATAAATATCGGTCCCTGTTGTTTGATTTAAATGACAGCCATGAGGAAACACAGGTCTTAAAGTATTGAAAGCAGGGTCCTCTTGACATCACCAATCAAATAGTCTAAACTGAGTAATCTAACAGATGTGTATGTACGCCTAATGGTCAGATGTGAGATTAAATTGAGCATAAATAATGAGTCACCACTGGAGTTTTGAAAGCAAACAATGGCTATGATTCTAATTAGTACACAAGCCTCTTGCTATATACAAAGATAGGGCAGAGAAGGGCAAGTGAAACTGCCTAAAAGACTTCAAAAACTTTATGGCACCTCATCAGGAATTCTGATGTTTGCACTACTTCAGAATTGTTTACCATCACCATTGGTATCACTTGGTTCATTTTAGTTGTTTGGCAGATTTCAAATCTGATGGCCCAAACTGCCTGCATTTTCCACTTGCTTAATGGGTTTTGCTGAAGTCTTTTTTAGAGTTACTCATTGACAGGGAGTAGAATCTGTCCGTGTTTTCATTTTCCTTTCAGTATAAATAAACGGTCACAGTGAAAACACTGTGGCTTTTCTGAAATTGAATGGTGCTATGGTCTTTTAAGCTTAAGCTGAGAGCAAATGTGCACGGTCAGAATAGATGCAGTGATGAACATCAGGATCAAACATGCCTACTGCATTTCATTTTCTCTGCATACTGCTAGGTGGGCACCCTCACAACTGGACTGCAATATCAAGGGAGTGTTTGAGTCTTCTAACTGATCTGACCCAGCGGCTGATCGCACAGCAGGAAGCTGCAGCAGCAAATGGGAGAGCAAAACAGCAAGCAGGAGAGATGAAAGTACTTCCACAGACTCCAGGTATTGTGAGGAAATGCTTGTAAGAGTTTATAAAGCATGGAAATACCTATGCATTACACAGAGGTACATTAATAGGAGTTAAGTTATATGGAAAAATGAGTAGTGGGGTTTTCTGCAAATAAATGGAAACAATAAAAACAAACACTTCCCACCCACAGTTTCATTTCAATTATTCTTTTTGCAGTAACCCCAGAATAAATGGAGAACTTTAAAAGAGCATGCTTTCTTGGTTTGCTTTGTGCGATGTGTTCGATACCGTGTATTTTTCCACACTTGCATTAATTAAGAAAGTAACTATCACAGTTCAAGTAAGTGGTTGAGCCTAGTACAGGGAGAACTTAAGTCTTGCCAAGAGAGGTTTTATAATTTGTGTGGCTGCTCTTGTGATCAGTTTAAGATGGTAAAATTGCTCTTTGTTTTGTTGTTATAGGGACTTTGAATATGTTCATGCAATTTACTGAGTATCACGGTAGTAAAAGAAAAGCCAGTTCGACCTGAGTGAGCTGTGTGCGGTTGGCAGGCATTTGGGGTGTTTCACATGACGGACTCAGGCATCGTTCCTGGCAGCAGAGCTGTGTTAGCACGAGAGCTGCCAGGTAACTGAATCTCGTAGCAGTCAGTGCCTGGGACACAAGTATACTCCTGTCCTGGGAGCAGCAGGGAATTGTTGGCACGTCAGAGGTGGATTTCTTCTAGTGCTGCTGTTGCCTTGGAATTTGACACTGACGTGTCTTTCTAACGTACCAAGCAGAATCAGGAAGAATTGGCATTCTTATGTAGGGATTGTCCTTAAGCAGCTTTGTTTTCTGGTACTTAATACTAAAAGTACACTTTACATTGATACATACCAGCACATAGTAGTGCTAGTTAGCAATGGGGGGGAGGTCCAGAAAGATCTCCCTTAACTGATGAACTTTTAAAATGCTTCATACTCATGTTGATTTTTACTACTTTGCAAGACCACAGTGGGAACAATGTTTGTTAATGAGAATTCTGACAATACAGAAGCTGTTGAAATAGCAATCAAATAGCAGACCCATTACCTATTGCACACGAGCCAGCCTGTTTGTTTACACACAGTGTGTTTGTGTTGTCAGGAGCTGCGGTGACAGAAGACATGCCATTCCAGTCACAGAGATCTAACGTCATTCACAGAGCCTCCATGGCATCCCTGGTTAAATCGCCCCTAATGCCTTCAAAGACATCACCTGGGTCTGATATTGGCTCACCTTTCAGTTCACCTGCTTTAACCTCCAAGGTGGGAATTCTGGATTTAAACTCGCCTTGGCACGGATCAGTCCAAAGTCCTCATGTTATGAGAAGGGGACCAAAGCTGTGGACATCAGGATCAGGTAGACACTTTTCCACTCCACTTGTCCTTAGCCTTCTAGTCATAGGTCTAGCAGATGTCAGTACAGATGTATCTCTTTAGGACTAAAGTGACAGCAACTGCTTTTTTGAAGAAACTGCATTTCTCTTGTAGGTCTGCAAATGAATGGTTCCCACCACGAATCCTTCCCAGTGGTCTCTCTTGCAAGAGTTGGCAGTGAGGCAGTACAGCCCAGCTTTATTTACACATGGCTTCAGAACAAGCAAGAACAGGTAGAGTAAGAGTTGCAGCACAGATATAAGTTACAGCCAGCACAGCTTAGGTGTTCTCTCTGCTGAAAGAACTTTTCATTTTTTTTGAATGAACACTTCCTTCTCTAATTATCTTACATAACTTAATTAAAAAAAACTTTCCCCCCACACCCAATTCCTTTTTACTATGGAAAAAATAGTAGAGTTGAGGAGGTCCAACTGTGCGTACCTTCAGATAAATGCAATATTTTTAATCTTCTGTTTCTTTTCAGATAAAAAACTTCTTGTCAAGACGAGCGCTGATAATGTATTTCTTCAGCAAGGTAGTCATGGGCTTGTTTTGTGACTGAGCAGCATGGTCTATAAATGAACGAGCAGATGGGATCTGCTTTGTCATTGTGCTTCTTACATGTAGCAATGATTATAAAATGATTTCTTTTTAATTTAAGGCTTTCCGTATGTACACTTTTTACTGTGAGATTCACACACCAAGTGCTAAGATGAGGGGAAATAGTGGAGTGGCACAGCTTAGTGGTGGACTTGTCAGTAGTAGGTTAAAGGTTGGGCTAGATGATCTTAGGGGCCTTTTCCAACGTGAATGATTCTGTGACTGATTCCTACTGCAGTAGGCATTCTATACATGCATAAAATAATCCAAATACTTGTTTAAACTAGGCTGTTTATAAACTGCACTTTGCTTAAAGTATCGTGTAGTAAAACACAAGTGAGAACATAAAAACGTGATTGTTTCTGTATGCTAATTGTTAGATGATACGGCCTCTAGTTAAAGTTAGAATCCAGTTAATTTCTTTTTGTCAGTTAATTTTCTTTTTGTGAAACATGGGGAATTTCTCATTTTGAAATAGTCATACTAACATAACTACTGCCTTTCAGGTGCACTGGAGAGCTTAAACTAAACCTGCATAGCATTTATGCAGAAAAACAATTGAGCGTTGCTCTTCACATAAACTTAACTGAATCTTGTTCAATTAACAGAAGCACTCTCCTCTGCAGTAGATCTTTGTTTTTCATAGTTGTAAATGTTTCCTGCAAGCAAAGCTCATATTTTTGTATGCAGATCTTTTCTGTGCATGTGAGAATGACTCATGCTTATGTGTACAGCAGTGTTTTCTGATCAGTTAGATTGAAATGGAGATTGAATCAAATAAGACCATGCAATAGGAATGGAGGGATTGTATTGCTTATTTAGCCCTTGGAAGCTTGTTAGCTAATATGCTTTAATTTTTTTTGGTAGTTCCAATTGGTAGCTATTGTTTTGTGGGCAGCTTCTGCCACAAGAAAACTTTGATTTATTGAAAGATCAGATTTTTCTATGTGTTCCTGAAAATTTGTTAGCCTTGCAGATCTTTTCTGAGGGATGTGACCCTGTCAAATGCCTAATACCTTAATTGAAACCTGCCATGTTGGTCACACTGCACTTAGAATGCTTTGATTTCTTCTCAGCATCCAGAGGCTTCCATCCAAGCTGTTTTCTCCGATGCCCAAATGCACATCTGGGCATTGGAAGGTAAGCAGTTTCTGTTTCCAGCTTTTCTGCACCTTTAGTTTGTTCTGTAGAGCTTTGGTAGCAATTCCTGAACTTGATTTCTGTTGCTTCTCTCCAACATGAATCTCTTTTACATTAGTTTCAGTAATAAACTTACAATGTTTTTAGGAATTAAACTTTCTGTAAAAAGGGTCTGAATTTTTCTCTTGTTAATCACAGAGAGTGTGGGGAGGGAGTGATGGAGGCACTTAAGTAATAAATTAAAAAATAATTGGGAAGAGATTGTCCAGAGAGACTTAAAATAACAGTGAGTATGCGGTTGCACAACAGGATTTTCTTGTTTGTTTCAAAGTCAAGAGCAAACACCAGTGTTTATGGAATCTTTTATAGTATTAGACTGTGCAAACATTGATCAGCTTCCTAGGTTAGATGTTTTATGGGCAGATAAGACAGGCTGTGCCAGACTGAAGGTGATGAGCCAAGAAATACAGTTCTCGGATGAGAATAATACCTACAGCTTCACAAATGAGTGGGAAGTGCTATCTTTGTTGTAACAGGGGCCAAGGGGCTAGGCTGTACAATTTAAAAAATATGATAAAGTAATAAACCAAGAAGAGGTAGCTAAATCCAAATTTCCCTTCAGAGTAGTAAAGTTCTTGTACAAGCTGAACAAAAAAATAAATGATCCAGAAATGTTTCTGTGTGGCTGGGATTGTGAAACAGGTCTTGTCTTTTGGCTGATGTCAGGTACAGTTCCGATCAGAGGAGTGCAAAGAGAGCCAATCCTCTTTTAAAATTTATCTTATTTACCATGTCACTTCATTTATTAATCTCAAGCAACTGTACAGCCGTCAAACCAGTGTCTGATTTAGTCCTGAAGCAAGTCAAAGCTGAGGTGCCTGTTACTTGCCTGTAGTCTCAAGAATTCCACCACATTAGTAGAATCTTCAGGCAAAACTGTGATTTTTGTAAATGGTTTTCAAGTTGAGAATCTTGTAATTATAGCGAACTTTTTTCTCTCCCCAAAGGTCTGTCTCATCTGGTAGCAGCTTCCTTTACAGAAGACCAATTTGGAGTTGTTCAAACTACACTGCCAGCTATCCTGAATACTCTACTGACGCTTCAGGAGGTGAGAACCATTAACTGTTCCTTACCACTGAACAAGTTTATTAGAGGAGAAGTTTTTGTTAATTTTATATTTTGATACCTCTGACCAGTTATAACGTTAAAGTTATCACTGCCATAAACGGCTTCTCATCTGCAGTTAACCTAAACAAAACAGCTAGTAGCCACTATGTTCAATATGGAACAGATGAATAAAAACCTCGTTAGATTTATGAAATGTAGAAGCCACATTTTTTTTACTGGAATTGTTCACTTAAAAATAAGTGGTGCAAAGTGCTCAGTTAAACCTTGTTTCAGGGATGCAGCAGGCTTACTATATTTGAAGCATAGTTAGGGCTTCATCTTTAGTCGCTGTACGCAATTCCTTGTGCAACCCGGAGCATTTGGAGATACTGCAAATTACAGGAGATAATATCAGTGTGGTGTTTCTCTACTAACACTAAGGCATTACTGAAATTGTTCAAATTATCGAGGTTTGGAAATGAGTATTAAAAAAAAAACAAACAGATGTGTTTTCAAGGCATGCATGTCTTATTGAAATACACATTTTATACTTCCTTAATGGAGGAGATTCTTGGAAAGAATGTTGAGGTTATTGAAGCTCTTTGGTGTAAGTCATTTATTCCAAGATCCAGCACTGGGGGGAAGGAAAGGGGAATGCCACTTTTTTTTTTTTTTTTTAAGGAAACGACGTAATACAGAACAGCATTGGTTTTGTACTGCAGTGTGTGTGCTGTGCTTAGCTTTTAAGACTCATAATCAGAGACTCTTATTTCACAGAGCATGTTTCTGTGCTCATATTGATGGCCTAGAAATGAAAGATCTTAAATACAAAGCTTGATCCTAGATGCATATCTTAGTGAATTTCTGAACTCGTGCTTCTTTTTTTGTGCTTTATTTAACATAGACATGTTGCTAGTTCTGTTATAAAATAATTAAATAGATGAAATAAGCTCATCTATGTTTTTTTTTTTCTCAATTAGGTTGTAGACAGACACTTCAAACTGCCTCATGTTTCCAGCAAACCTCCCAGGATCTCGGGAAGTCTGGTGGACACATCTTACAAAACGCTAAGATTTGCACTTAGAGCGTCTCTGAAAACAGCACTGTACCGGATAACTACTGTCTTTGGAGAACACTTAAAGTAAGAACTGCTTCATGATTCCTTGCTTGCTAAATTGAGTTCAGTTAAACCTTGCTGTAGAACCTACAAAAAAGGATATTTGTGCAAGAATCCCTTTAGGACATTATTCTGACATGTTGTTTTAGTATTTTTTGGCTTGGTCAACCTTACAAAATTACTGCATATGTATATGGTCCCTGTTAGAAACTTCACCAAAGATTTCTGGGCAGATGTTTAGTGATTTTTTTCATGAACTCTTTAGATGTGGTTCATGAATACCACTCATTTAATAAATTGTAGCTGTTGAAAAGAAAGTAAAACAGCTAGAGACAAATATCTTTTTAGTGGGGAGAGAGTTCTAAAAAACCCGTGGAGCCCCCAAATAATCAAACTCCCACCCTTCTTGGTTGTCTGACTCTCAGCTGCTGTCACAGCAGGCAGACTCTTATACTTGGCCTAAATATGTGGGACTGAAACATCCTTCAGAACCTGCCCATCTCTGTGGGGATGAAATTTCACTCAGTTTGGAAGCACTAGATATACAGCAGAGATCATTTGTTTGAGAGATTCTTTCTTTCTTAAATGATTCTTGCAAGGTAAACAATTGCTCATGAAGCTGAATCAGAGAAAGTTCATACTGGATATTAGGAAAAGGTTTATTCATCAAGGGGACATTTGGGCACTGGAAAAGGCTTCAAGCGTGCTGGAGTTCAAGAAGCATTTGGACAACGCTCTCAGATGCATGGTTTAATTTTAAGTAGTCCTTTGTGGAGCCAGGAGATGAATGATCCTTGTGGTTCCCTTCCAATTCAGGATGTTCTGTCAGTATATGATTCCGTGATTTACATGGCTAAAGAAATGGATGAGGTTTCTGAGGACAAGTGTCTTTCAGTAGTGAAAGCTGTTGGGGTTAAGAACTGACACTTTTAATTATTAATATCTACCTTTGTTTGTTTTTCTTGGAACGCGGGTTTTTCATACAGCTGGGTTTTCTAAATTTCAGCTCAAGTGTAGTTGTTTATTTCAATGTATACTTAGTTTTGGCTTGAGGCTTTATTTTGTGGTGTATTACATTTAATGTAAAACCTTATGTTCTGTGTTTTGTTTTTTAGTGCAGTGCAAGTGTCTCCAGAACATAAGAAAAGACTTCAGCAGTTCTTGGAATACAAAGAATAAACAACAGATTTTGATACAGCTACAGTCGGTTCGATACTCTTGGTAAGAAGAAGGTGGAACTACTGAGCTGTTTTATCGTGGCTTTTTGGAAAAGCATGTGGAAGCACAAGTTGCAGAATAAAACTCTTAAAGTTGTAGAAAATGTTTCAGTTTTGGATCGGTTCGTCTTTTGTACAATAAAATGTTTTAAAATTCATCTTGCCTTCTTTTAATATCACTTACAGGTGAGAGTGTCAGTGTGTCAGCTCTTATTTCATGTAAGACTGTGATGTTTGAGATTATCAGTTACTTTGCCAGTCAGATCCCTCTCTGTCCCTCTCCCCTTGCCTTCTTTTCCTATTCTTTCTTGATAAAGGGCTGAGTAGAGATTTACAGATACTTAATGTGCCTAGTGTTTCATAAATTCAGCTGATAGTACGTTTAGTGCAGATGAAGGATGTACTTTAAGGATAGGGAACAGATGTGTCAAGGAATGAAACATCCTTCTCTTCTGTCAGATGGAAATACTCCTTCTGGGCAAAATGGGTGTGCAGAAAAGCATTGTTAACGCACAAATACCACTTGAAGCTATCAGCTTGGATTTTATCTCTAAGGTGACCTAGAAAACTAAGTTCTGATCTACCCTGAAACATCCAGGAAACATTACTCTGTGTGGTAAAACTCCCAAGTAGTGACGTTGTGACAACATACCCAGATATCTCAAAAATAATTAAATAAATTTAAAAAAATATATATATATATATATGCATTATTGGTAGCTTCTGATGAGAAGTATGATTTTAAAAGCATTTTTTAAAAAAACTGTATTCTTAAGCAAACCTGACAAAGTTGTTTGAAAAGAAACAATCCCATTTTTAAACTGACTCCAGTTACTGTGATGTCTACACGAAACTTGTATGGATTATGAAGTGTTGAGAGGTAGCTGCAGTAGTTGTATCTCAAGGCTGAGTTGGTAGTGGATATTAGAACTATATTCCTTTCACTATATTCCCTTCGGGTTGGGGTGGCTTACAGCAAACACCCTATGGGGCTGGCCAGCCTTTCATTATATTTAGGGTTAGACACAAAGTTTTTTAAAGTTTTCCCCAAGGTTTACTTGTACCACAGATTTGACTTACGTCAAAACCTCTGCCCGTCTGGTTATTAAATAATTTGCTCTTTTGCTGGTATTGCAACGTGCACCTGGAGTTAAATGATGCTTTAGCTAGTACCTCAGGTGTTAACTGTTGACCCAAATACATTGGTTGAGAGTTCCAAATAAATTTTCTGTGCATTAAAACAGGTGCAGAATGTTTTTTTTATTGCTCTGGTATTTTGTGCAACACTCCCACAACTGTAAGCTCTAAGTTGTAATTAACAGTGTTACGGCTGTCAGCAGGAGGCTTAAAATGCAGACGTCTTTTTGATGCCAAAGTGCTTGAGGTCTGTCGTCCTCGTGTTGCAGCAGAGATTTGCACACGACATCTGCTAATGTGTGTGTGATTCATGGCATTCTCCGGGTATGACAGCAGAGCTTTCCGAAGCTGATTGCTTCGTGGTTTAAAAGCTACAATTCTAGTAGTGTAGTGTTTATTTTTTTTATTTTTTTTTTAAAAAGCCTTTACTTAAAAGTGAATCTGTAACAGTGTCTTGTGCGCATGGATCTACGTGTACAAGGATATAGAGTGTATGATGGGTGCCCTCTGAAGCTGCAGTATCTGGATTACAGAACTCCAATGCATAACATCTCACTACTCACTCTAGTTTGGGGTTTGGGAATAATTTTATTCCTGTGGCAAACTGTGCTGGTGTTTCAAGTCCCTTCTGTCTTAACATGAAAACAATCACTGTGAAACTTCTGAGAGGTATGGGAGGTCTCCTGAGTTTCTTTCTGCATTCTGGGTAGTGAGGAAAAATCAGCCTTTTGACAGTTGGTTTCTATGTAACTGCAGCTAAACTTGTTGTTCCCTTAAGCGCGATAATATTTCGCATCTGTTTAATCATCTCTAAGCTGAGCTGCACTTTTACTGGCTTGCCTACTGCATGCACAAGTGAAGCTGATAGAGTTTGGTTGATTGTTATTCTGGCGGCCTTGTGAACTACCTGCCTCTCCCCACAGGTTAACTGCAGTCAACAATCCCTGAAATTATTTTCACTGCAGCTGCAGATGTAGGCAGCTGATTGTTCAGATCTGTTTTCCCCTTACATCTGAGTAATGAGTTGGAGAGTTTAATTCTGAAGCAGTCCCATATAAATCAGAACAAGCTGCTGTCCTGCTTCATTTTCTGAGACAGAACTTTGACAATTCTGAGTGAGCAAACAGTGGCCCAAGCCCTTGTACGCTCCTGTATCTGAGGGCACTGCTGGACTTGCTCCCTCGTTTCACCCCTTTGGAGAGCTGTCTTGATGCCAGTTATGCTCAGGGCCTGAATGCACCCTTGAAATGAAGTGGTTGCAATTCTGTCGCTGCTTACTCTGAACAGAGGCTGCATTGTGCGTGCTGCTCCTGCTGCCCCAAGGCCCGGAGCAGCCCTCTTCCCACCTACCTCCAGCATGGAACAAAGCTGGGGGGCTGCGTGGGGTCATCACAGACACTGCAACTGGAGGACCCCCACAATGCCCATACACATTCCTTCCCCTGTGGTCTGGCAGATTTTGGCTGTGGCACTGTTGATGTATTTGCTGTGTGGATCAAAAGTGCCTGGGTGCTCTGACCGTACCTGGAGGAGTGTTTTTGCCAAGCCCTGGTGCTGCAGGGGGGGTGTTCCCACATCACCATCTCGATTCCCCGCACTGCAGCTGTGGGCTTGTGGTAGCAAATCTCATCCGGTGGTGCATCAGCTTCAGACAGAGCTGCAGTACAAACGAGCTGTGCAGCTCTCTTGTGTCTGGACAAAACAGGCTCTGAGAAAGAGAGTAAAACCTACACTGCTCTCTGAAATCAGAAGACAAAAAGCGAATTGGGAAACACCTCCCCTTTCAGCTCGGGACGACAGCAGAGCTAGTCAGACAGGAGTGAGATGAACAGCTCTGAAGTCTGCCCTGCGATCAAAAACACAGGCTCAAGGAGGAATAGTGCCCTGGGTGGCCTGCTGGATACACTAGCTGATTCTTCTCATAGGTGGTGATGGGACAGGAGGGTTTTTTCCTCTCTCTCTCATATCCTCTAAAGTGTAAATCAGGAGGATGGATTTCAGAGAAAACTGGCCTAAACAGCGTGTGCATGTGCTCGTGCAGTCATCAGAGGAACTAAGTGCTGAGTGAATAGTGAGCCCTTCCCCTTCCCCTGCCCAAAAAACACACCAAAAACACAGGCTCTGCCTTTTGCTTCTTGAATAACCCAACTTTTGTATGTGACTACCCAAACAACAGTGCTGGGGCTGGCTGTTGTGTTAAATGCATCTCGTCTGTAAAGGTATGGGGAGAGCCCTGCAGTGAATTTTGGAGGAATAGGGAGGGGGTTATGTAGCCTTCTGCAAACAGAAGGTTTGTTACGGGTTCCGTGTAAGTGCCATGGGGAGGATACCTTCAGGGCAAGTTGTGAGGACCACGTAGGGAGGTGTCAGCTCAAAGGTTGTTTTGGGCAGTGCCAGGCTGTGGACCGTGACAGCAGTGGTTGAGTTTTGTTCTGAGCACAGAGCTGTTCAGGACAGGAGCTGGGGGCTGTTGCCTTGCAGATGGTAGCTGCTGGGCCCAGGGAAAGTCTTACCTGCAAGTGCAAAGAGTGTTGTAGGAAGAGGAAAGCCTGGTCCTAGAGTTAGTGCAAGCTGAGTGCTGCTGGGGAGAAATGGTTTGTCGTTGCTTTTATCACAGATCCCGTCTGGCACTTCTGCTCTTCACGGGTGGTCACTGTTTGCAAGACTTCCATGCTCCTTTTGGGACATCAAGGGTTGAACTGAACTGATGGAGCTGGAAACGTGTTCTGCCATATGCAGTGATGGGAAATGCTAAATAACCCGGTGGTGGAGGGAAGCAGTCAGTCAGTGTCACAAGCTTAGCACCCAAACCGAAGGGATGCCTTTGGGTTCTGGCCTCTGTTGTAAAACGGGGCTCAGTCTAAGCCCACGCTCTCCCACCTCAGATGATGATAACTAAGTCTTTGCAAATCAGTAGGGCTGCTGCAGTGATGGACACCATAGAAATGCCCTGGAGAGAGGGAGTAATTCTGTATTCTGTGCAGGGTTTGGCTGATGTGCAGTAAACATATTCAATGTGTGGTCCAGATGCTCTGCCAGTGAAGAGAAGACAGAAGAGTGACTAGCTGCTCATTCAGCAATCGCTATCTTCAGTGCATTGAATATATGGATCCCCGGGCAAAATGACTGTGGGGCCATGTTATAAGCCAGTGTTATAACTCATGTATAGTAGGCGTGAACTGAGGTTGTACAAAATTCTAGTTCTGGCATGTCCCAAATTCTAAGGATTGGATTTTACAAGCTAAATGTTCTCAAATTGCGCTGGCGTGTTTATTTTGTTTGTTTGGCTTTTTAAATTTTATTTATTTTACTGCCTGTGTTCCCTATGCACGGTGTGAGAGATGAATCTATTTATGGACTTGACGCAGAGGGCTAATACATGTAGAGATGAATGCTTGAGGAAGCTAATTGCAGGTGTAAACAGCAATGTTCTCAATGGAGGCTCACCGAACCCTTGTATAGAGGTGTTTTGTTTCTTTTCTTTTTCCTCTGGATGTCCTCTAAAATGATCTGCCAGCTAACTGGGAGGGCAGGAGGCAGGGAAAGATCTGCAGCTTATGGTGCCTTTTGGAGATACTGATCATTTCTTGCAATCTCTGCAAGACAAAGGTGGGCTCAGGATTACCATATGACTTTCCCAAGATACGCTAGTTATTGAAAAGAGACTTGTTTTTCAAAGATAAGCCGCACTGATCTGAGGAACGTCTTCCTTGTAACTACAAGAGCTATAAACAAATCTGTAAGTTATGAGGCAACAGCTGAGTACATCACTAGATAATGTGTGGTCAGTTTGACCCTGCTGTCTTAATTTAAGAGGTCATTTTAAGACCGCTATAAAGAAGGGCTTTGTGCTGCCTTAAAGGGATACGGGCAATCTCTAAGAAACGGGCATACTTATAGAGACAATCCCTTTGGCTCAGTTTTTGTTTGGTTGTTTCTTTTTTATTATCTGTGGTGCAGTAAATTAAAACAAAAACAAGTCTGGACTTGGCATGCCTTTGTAAATAAACTGCTGTGTGTGAATTGACAGCTCGTTTGCAACCAGGTTATTTATAACAAAGATTTTTTTTTTTTTATTTCTCCCACCAGAGAGGTTGTTTTGCTCTATATTAACAAAATGCTTATGGTAACAACTCCCAACCCCTGTCTATGCTGAAGCAGTTACACAAAGGCCTCACAATTTCAATTGTGCCTCTTTGAAAGAAAATAAAACAAGCAAAATTTTAATTTTGCTCCCTGCTGGAGTAGGAGCATGGATTGCAGCAGATGAACTAGAGATGAATTCCTTAACTCTGTTTGCTCCATACAGCTCACCTTACATGCAACCGTTCTGCTTCATTCATCTACTCCCACAGAGGAACTATGCGGGGAAGTGGAGTTTTGGGCTTCTATAAGTTTCTTGAAGATCTGGTTTGTGACTAGCCATATTGCTGAGCCCAGTCACAACCATCTGCTCCTGAAGAAGGTAAAGAACACACATCGAAGAATGGATTTGGTGAACTGGGATCCCTGTCACATAATGCCCCATCCCTGCTCCTATTTCCCTTGCCTTTTACAGATGATCTCTCTCATTGTCCTCATTGTGGTCAGTTCCCAGATGGAAACACCTCAAGCCAAGATAGTAAGGCCTCTGCTTTTTCAGTTGGGATCACGGGCTTGTGTTACCCAGAGCAAAGAGGTTGGGTGCATAAAAAGTACCTGCAGGCCTTAGCAAGCCAACATTGTAGCTATGACCTGACCATGGCTTATATCAGCTGAGGAAAACTGATGTATCAAACTTGTTAAAACTACTTTTCTCCTCACCGCTAAGTTTTGAACTGGACCTTGCACAATATGGCCTTTTGTGCATGCTCAGGCAGTTAGGCTAATGTGCTGTGGTGGTGTTGGGCTGCCCAGTTCCTGTGGCTTGGCGTGGTCCAGCAGCTGGTCTTGGTGTGAGCACCTTGTCCCACCACCACCAATTTCCCAGAGCCACGAGGGCAAGGAACTGTCTCATCAAAACTTGGTGCTGCACTGCTGTCAGGCGACAAGGACCCAGGCCAGCACCATTACACCAGCAATTGCCTGTGTCCTGGCTTTTTCTTGGTTCCTGTGAGGTAAGATTTCACCCCAGGCTGGGTTCTTCTCTTTCTTTGGTCACCAACTAGGAGTGACTGGGCAGATGGGCAAGTCTCTGGTTATTTATCACTTTTGTCCTACCCGCTGACCTAGGGAGAAGATATTCAGGCAAGCAGTTGCACTCCCCTGGGAGATTTTAGCCCACATTGCAACCTCATCTTTCACATCTGACTCAACATAAAGCAAATCCCATGGACCAATTTTAGGACTGAGGGTGTCCTATCTGTCTCAACTGCAAGGTCTGTTCTGGTGACAGAGACTTCATTAACAGAGGGAAGAGGTGACTGGAATAGCTGTGATCTCTTTATGCTATGACCCATGACCACAGTCCTTAGTAATGGGGAATGTGAAACAAAGAGGGCTCATACGGAGAATTTTCCCCCCTCATTCTATTAGTGGGTATTACTGTCAATGGGGAAGGAGGACAGTGACTGATTTTCATGAGGACACCCCCATCTAGCTGATGGTTGTAGTGACAGCATTGGGTGAATCACAATTGCTGCACAGCCCATGCATACAGCAAAGTCATGGTGACCCAGGGCACACAGCAGTCAGAGCCTACAACACTTCTTGGCCTTTGTTCCAGAACGGAGACATGTGAAGCATCCTCTGATTCAGCTGGGTGAGAATGGGAACCGCTTAACTCTTTTGTAAGCATGGTGATTCAACGGGCACTTGGTCCTCCCAGCTGGGTCTGCAGCACTGTCTGAGGAGCTGAGACATTGCTTTGGCAGAGCTTTAGGCATCAAGTCTCTTCTGGGCACAGCTAGGTCTGGAGGAGGATGTCCATCCACTGCCTGCTTCTCTTGCTCTATGACGGACATCCCCACCTAGACTTCTTCTTTTCTCCTCAGAAACTAAGGAAATCGTGGTGTGAGTGAAGTTTTGAGTCCAAGGGGTCTCATTCCCTACTGTGCTTAAAGGCACTGCCTCTGTGAGGTGATCTGCCATGGAGGATCTACCTCACAGTGCTGGGCCTTGTGCCAGGCGCTGCTGAAGCTCAGAGCTGCGATGTGCTTCACTCCCAGCCCCTCCTCGCCCACTGTGTGTAAAAATCCCTCTCCTGCCTCTCTCACAGCCCGGCCTGGGCCCTGAATATTTCTGTGGGGTGATCTCTGGGTGATCCTGCCCGGCAGGGGGTTGCACTAGGTGATCTGCAGAGGTCCCTTCCAGCGCCGGCTGCTCTGTGATTGCTGGGCCAGTGGCGGCACCTGCCGGTGTTGTGCAGAATATTCTGGATAATGCTGAGAGAAACATCTAAAAACAGCACTTCGGGGCAGGGCCAGCACGGCCCGGGTAGGAAATGCAGCATGATGCGGGTTAATGGGGTCAGAGCAGCGAGGTGCTAAACGCCGTCTTTTCCTGCATGCTGTGGGATGACTGCCAGCCAAGAAAGAACCCCCCCCTAGGAAGTTATACAACACCCCCAGTGCTCCCCGTTTTCCAGGAAAAACCCTGAGTTTCAGCTATTCAGTCAGTTTGTATTGATACAGCTAATCTTCATGAGCTGAGGCCGTGTTCCGGATCTACCCAGACCCTAGGCTCTTCCTTCGCTGGGAGCAGCGGATTACCCTGGTTACACCGCGTTCTGGAATAATATTTCCCTCAATAAATTTTACTGCCTCTTCACATGTCGCTGGGGCTTAGGCTGTTACCGCACTGTGTTTGTGTCTTAATTATTGTTTCTGGTAGTGCTGCCAGGTGACTCGAGCATTTCCAAATAGAAGAGAAAGAGCTGCTCTGTGCTGAGCGCCTCGCAGGCTGAGGGGCAGGGGACGGCTAAAGGCTGGCAGAGCACTCAGCGATGGGGCAGAGCTGCTCTCTGCAGAATAACATAGGCTGAAAGTTTTTACTTGCTGCTTCTCAAGGCCCAGGATATCACCATTAAAATTCAGTGTTTGTGCCAGCTAGTTGATACTTAGTTTTGTTTCCTATAGAGGTTAAGGGGGGAATTTCTCCCTTTGTGTAATGTCTTGTTCCCATTAACATATTCTGAGGACACTGACCAGTTTTTCAGCCAAATTTGACAGACAGCTATTAACTTCTGGTGATTTAAGACACTGCCTTACTGAAGAGAAAGACCCCCATGGGGTAAGGCTGGCAACCTCCCTGTTTGGTAGACCTCGGGGCATCCGTGATGGGCAGAAAGGGGGAGAGGCACTGCAAATGAGACTTCGTACTGCTGCTCCCAGAACTGCCTGTTCCACGCCTACATCTCACGTCTGTTATGGAGAGCTGCTGCCCTCCCACCAAATACACAACATGCACAGCATTTGCCAAAAAATAAAGTCATGTCCTCCTGTCTTGACTGTTTCTTTATTCCACGGGGTAGCACATGTTATTAAGGGGATAGATAAAATACTGTGAGTGAGGCACTGTGCTGCAAGATGAAGATCTCTGTCCTCTAGCAGCAGCATGCTCCTCAGGAGGGACATAGCGAGGCGCCAGCTCAGTAGCTGTCCCTCTTCCTTGTGCTAAACCTCCCCTCTGGGTGTGCTGTGAACAGGACCGATTTCCAACCAGCCGTCTGAACAGTTTATTCCGTGCAAATCGCGTGGGTCCGAATCACCCCTATGTTGAGCTGTGCCACAGGCCTGTGTCGCCGCACCTGTGCCGAGAGCAGCAAGCAGGGCAGCGGAGCGCGGACACCCCGCAGCCAGCAGCGGGCTGGTGCAAAGCTGCGCATCGTGGCTCAGCCTGCACTCGCCTGGAACGAGGCCCAAGCTAATAAACCCGGCTAGATTGCTTCCAGACCCGAGCTGGGCCACGAGGAGCCGGCGCAAATGTCACTGCTGCTGCTGCTGCAAGCTCTGCTTGCTCGCAGCCAGCCTCAGCGCCTCAGCCGGAGCGGGCCAGCTCCTCAGGCACCTGTAGGGCTGCAAGGGGCCGGTGTGGCAGGGCCGGGCGCTGTGTGCCCCTGACATCTGCTTGAGGCCGCTGCCAAGGCTGGGAGGCTGTGGCGAGGCTGCTCCCCCGAGCACGGGGCGCTGGGGGTGACCCCAGCAGAGGGGTCCCGACCCCTTAGGGCTCACCCCGGGGAAGGGGGTCCCGCTGCTCCCCGCGCCCCCTTCCCCTTCCCAGCGGGCGGCCCCCGCTGTCAAAGCCCCGAGGGGGCGGCCCCGGCGGCACAGCCCTCCCCCTGCCCGCCCCGACCGGCCCGAGCCGAGGGCTGGCCCCCACCACCACCACCACCACCGCCGCCACCACCACCACCGCCGCCGCCGTGTAATGGCCCGGGCCGCCTTCCCTCAGGCAGCCGGCCCTGCGGCGGGGCGGAGCGGCTGAGCCCCATGAGCCCGGCACGGCGGCGGCTGTGGTGGCAGCGGGACGGGGCTCGGGGGAGGCGGCGGCGGCGGAGGGAGGCGGCGGGCAGCGCGTCCCCAAGGGCGGCCCCTGCCAGGTAGGAGCGCGGCTGTCCCCGGGGCTGCCCCTCACGGAGGGCGGTAAACACGCGGCGTTCCCCGGGCGGCCGGGCTCCCCCTTCCCTCCCCTCTCCCGGCTGCTAGGAGCCCGGCGGCGTTGCCTAGGCAGGGAGGGAGGCAGGGCAAGGCGGGCAGCCGCCCTGACGAGCCCGGGAGGGTTCAAAACCCTCCCCTCACCACCACCACCGCCGCCGCCGCCGCCACCTCGGGGGGGTGAGGTGGTGTGAGGAGAGCGGCGAGGCCCCCCCCCCCCCGGCCATGCACTGCGAGCTCGCAGCGGGGCAGAAAGGCAGCTCGGGCCGCTTGGAGGTGACGGCTAAATGCCAGGGAACTCCTCCGAAGGACCAGCCGCGAGGGATTTGTCCCGGCGCCGGTAAAGCTCTCTTGAATCCTCAGATGTCCTTGAAGAGAAGCGGCAGCACCGGCAGCGAGCGAGCGGAGCCGCAGCAGAGCCCCCCTGAAATGTCAGCGCCTCTGCTAGACTTCGTCCCCAAAAGACCCAGCATATTCGAGAGGATCCCGATCCTGCCCAGGGCGCAGGAGCTGCGATGCGCTAGAGGCTCCAAAGATTATTTCCAGCAGCAGAAACACCAAAGCGTGAAGGGTGAGTCTTAAAAACGCACGACCCGGCCACCACCGCCACCAAAGCGACACCCACCAACCCACCAGAAACGTTTATCGAGCTCCTTTGTGTGTGTGTGTGTGTGTTTTGCTGTCTCCTTTTGCTCATCAGGCTGCTTTCTAACTTATTTATTGAACGCTGCAAACTTTCAAACATTTTTCTTCCATGCACCTTCCCCGGGCAGGATGCACCGGGGCTGCCTTTTTGCAGATGGGCAGCACATTTTCTCAATATTCCTTAAGAAATCCTGAGCCCAGCATCTTCCCCGGTCCCACTGAGTGGCCGCTGCCCGGTGCGGCTGCTCCGTGGTGCCGGCAGTGGCTCCCCGGTGGTGCCCAGCACAGGGCTCGGCTGTGTGTATGGGGAGCATGTTCGTGGGGGTGCCTGGCTGACAAGAAATGCCTGCTTCTTACTCAACGGTTTCACCACGGTTGCTTGGATTTACGGTTTGTGTTTTCAAGGAGGTGTTGCGAATGTTGGATTCGGGCGGCGAATCCTCGGGCTCCGGGATTCCTGGTGCCTGAGAGGCATGGCGTGAGGTCAAGTTCTGCTGGTTTAACAAATGCCCGATTTTCATCTGTGCGTTGTTAAAGAAGTAGTATTGAAGTTAGGTCAGGAATTGCTCGCTGAAGTCTGCTACCCTTTTGAGCTAGAACTTGCTAATTGAGCTAGAATTTGTTAATCAAGGTTTAGTTTTAGAATAATTCCTCTGAGGAGTCACTGGATGGATTCTGAGGAAATTCAAGCATTCCTTTGCGCTTCAAAGCCACTTGCAGAGACCTACGTGCACCTAAAGTTATTAATATTAAGGCAGTGTTTTCTGTAGTGTTAACAAGGTAGTTCTTCTGTTTGCCTTCTCGGTTCTTTCCCATTCTTTATTGTAGACATGTAGATGCTGCTACCTTGTTGGGTTGAGACAGTTCCCACTAGGATTTTTTCAGTGCATCCCTTTCTTTCCATCCTGAAGAATAAAACAGATTGTGCACCCTTGGACTAGTAACATTTTCTTTTGTCATCTTGTTACCTAGGGTGATGGCACCCTTCATTGCCATGAAGTTAAGTTAACAAACACCTCGGTGTGTATTAGGTCTGTCCTGCAAACTGTAGGACGTGTTTGTCCATCACCAGTGAGTACAGAGTGGAGCAGCAGGTTATAAATTACCTTTTTTATTTTTCTGTTTGTTAATACTGCAATTCTCACTTCCTTGTTTTTTTTTTTTTTTTTTTTTTAAAAAAAAAGTTTCTTTGTGTTTGGCAAGGGACTGTTATACAGAACCAGATTTGGAGGGGACAGATGGAGGGAAGGAGGATTCACAACGTACGACGGGACAGCTAGGAGCTCGGGTACTGCTGTGCTGCTGCCTGTAGAAGGAACTCGTGAGATGTTCGTGCTCCTTTTGGTCCCAGAAGTGAGGTTGTTGCCACTTCACTTGGGTTCACACTGGCTTAAAACCCGACCTGTGCATTGTCTTACTCAAATGGACTGTTGAAGTGTTTTTTTTTTTTCCCTCTCCCTTCTCTGTCCCCCCCCCCCCTTTTTTTCTTTTTTCCTTTTTTCCTTTTTTGAGCTACTTACTCCTCTTTTCATCCATATTCCTCTTGTGTCTGTTGCAGAGGGTAGGGATGTAGGGAGGGGAAGAAGAAAAATGTAATTTCCACTTAGATGGGACTACTTAGAACAGATGTAGTTGGGCACTGGGAGAAGGATGCAAATTCATCTTGTCTGACTGATCAATTCCCCCTTTTTTCGACTGGGGGAAAAACAAAAAGTGTTGTAAGCTTTGTTGCTGTTTTTTGTTTAACGCATTTTCTGTCCAGGGTGGTACCTTGTGGTTGCTTCGGCGTATGCATGGCTTGACTCATGGGAGTACGTAGGAGGTCCCCATGGCCGGGATTGGGTTCATTTACTGAGCGTGGTGATTTGATGGATAACACTGGATTTTTCCGAAGACGGCAGTGCTGTTTGTTTGGTTGCTTTTTTTTTTCCCTCCCTCCAAAGATATTTTCAGGAGAAGCTAGGGAAAATAAATTTAGGGCTAGATTCTGACCCCAGACATGTGGGCTGTCCTTCTGGCTGCCCAGCAGCAGCATGTGGGCACCGGGGAGCTCTCCCACCAGATGCTGGGAGCTGCCGGCCCCTGCTCAGAACCCAGCGCTTCTGAGTCAAGTGTGCTGCAGGCAGCGCCGCAGAAATAACTGAAGTCACTCCATTACTCACTGTGATCTAACTGTAAAATCAGAGCTCTGGGCATCACAAGTGAGCTCTGCTGCTGATGGGAGCGCCACTGTTCTTTCAAGGAGTGGTGCGAACCATCTCCCAACACCAGCGGTTCTGCCGGGGAGATAAAGAAGAGGGCCAAGGACAGCTGTACGTAGATGTCAGATAACAAGATAAAGCTAAGGAGTGGGAATGAGGGAAGCATTCACGTTTACCCTGTCAAAGGTTCTGAGAAGGAAACGGGTGACAGCTTGATTTCAGATCATCACGCTGTGCGTCTCCTGCTCTCCAGCCCCAGCGTACCGCGTACCCAATAATTCCTCCTGCAGTCTGGGTTGGATTACAGAACGCGCCTCCTGCTTTTGCTTTATCCACAGTTGAAAGCTGCAAGTAGGGAGAGAAAAAGACTCCCTTTAACAAGAGCAAAAACGATTTTTATAGTTGCCTGTAAAAATATGTTTTTTTCTAAACACATACATACATATTTCAAAAAAGAACGAATCGAAATGATGCACTGCCCTGTTAATAACATGAGCAGCTTTGAAATAGTCACAATGGGGAAAAGGCATCCTGCTGGGGTAATGTCCCTGCAGCATTACTCCAGTGCTTCACAGTTTTTCGGATGGATCCTGCAACATGCTTCTGTGCCTGAGCAGGGCTTTCTGCATCAACAGCCAAACAAAAACTCGAGGGGCGGTGGGAGGATTACTCCTGGGAATCAGATCGTTTGGCGCTAAGCCTCGTAGGATGGAGCTGTTGTTTGTTTACCAGAACTATCAGTAGTTTGGAATTGTACTTCATGTTTTGTTCTGTTTGGGAGCTGTTTATTTTAAACACCCAGTTTTCACCCAGCCTCCCCCTTCTGGTACGGTTGGCTGTGATGCACACCAGGCATTTCTTGATCATTGATTTCCCCGTGTGTCACCAGGCAGAGTATTTGTAGATAGTACTTCTTAGAGGAATTCATGGTCTGCGTGGCATAGAATAAGTGTACCAAGAGGTATGACGTGTATTTTACAGTGCTGTCCTGTGATTGTGTGGGTTTGATCCTGTTTCATTGAATTTTGTGCTAGGACATTACCATTTTGAAAGTAACACAGAACAAAATAATTGTTGTCAACAGGAAAGGAACTTTGGGGAAAGCAAGCTTTAGTGGTGACAAAAGAGCAATCTATAAAGATGTCAAATCCCTTTTTCTTTTTTTTCTAAACGACATTGATTATGGTTGTTACCAGGAAACACTTCTCCTTTTCATTCTTTTCCAGTTTCGTTCGGTGTATCTAATTCATGACTCAGTAGAAATGACGAGATTTATCCTGTTGGTTGTGCCACTGGGAAATCAGCCAAATGGCCCAGACCTTTGCAGTAACCACTTCAGATATTAACTTTCAGTGGGCAAAACAATAAGCTGTTTGGATTGCAGTAGCTGGATATTTCCTTGTTGAGAGTATTTATTATTCAGACAAGGAGAAAGTTTTTTTTCTTTCTTTTCTTTTTTCAATGTAGCCACGTTTGGCAAACACACAACCAATGTATAAGGGTATTAATTTTCTTCTGCTGTTGAGAAGGTGCATTAAATCTTGCCACTGCAACCGCCTGTGCCTACTCCCTTGGTTAGCAGGACAGTCCTTGCCTAAGCAGCAGCGTATGCTGTTGGGATATTAAGTAAAAGCATATGTTCGGGTTATATGACTTATTAGGTGTATTGGCCGGTCTTGGGCCTGATTCTGCCATTTTCTTTTGTACACCTTGTCTGTGCTCACCTAAATTATCCCACTGAAGCAAATGGGACTGTCTAGGGCTGATAAATATTATCTGAGCTAATAAGGAGACAGGGAGTGGTGATCACTGGTACAGTGATCCCTAAACTTCCTATTTTATATAGAGCTGTAGCAATGCTTTTTTTTTTTTTTAATTTTCTTTTTCACTGCAGTTCACTTACAAGCCTGCTTGTTGTATTATGCATTTGCATTCTCCCCTACAAACAGGAATTTAAAGGTTTATTGGAACTGAACTCGCGGTTACACAACTCCTTTTTATGTCTTTTTTTTTTTTTTCCTGATTTCCCTGCTTTGTAGGGGGAGAAAGGGGAGGAAGCTTCAAATTGGAGAATGTGTGCTGAAAATCCATTTGGGTTAAATTGTGACTGTCCCCTCCTCTGTTAAACTGGCTAAAGTGCTTACTCATTTTGAATAGGAAAATAACTTTCGGTTACTTGCTGCTGACGGTTCTTCTAGTGATTTGTGTTGCAAAATCAGAGTCTCTGAATTGAAGATGACCCTTTCATGGGATTAATTTAAAAGAGGTTTAGTTGCATCTAGTAATTAAAATCTTGTCATTTAGGGATTGTTAACAGAGAACGTTTAGTGAATACAAAGCAGGAGATCTAATGATAGACCTACTGGATAAAGACATTCAGTACTTGTTAAAGCAAGAAAACCCTTCTGCTTCAGGGAAAAAAAAAAGCTGTTGGAAAGAGGAAGATAATAAATGTTGCATCTATCTTAATACTGTGTAGAATTAGTAAATAATGTCAGATTACAGGAAATGAGGCTGATCTGTGGAAGAGATTTTGTAACTTCTTGAGTTTTACTTGATGAAATAAAAGTAAATAAGAAATTACTTACTCTGGCTTTAAAATGGAATAAAAATGTGGCTTATTATACACTCTGCTGAAAGAGACGAGAAGAAAAAGACCTTTTCCTTTCTTCTCTAATGGGAAGAAAAAGTTTAAAACCCAAATCTGCGTGTCACTGTGTTCCTGTCAGTAGCCTTATCTTCTACAAATACTTGGGACTCCAAACATTCTCAATGATCTATTCAGCTGTATCTAAATGATTGCTTGTATGCTAGAGTTCAACCCTGTAAGCACATAAGCTGTTGAAGCATACGCTAAGGGGTTTTAGCAGATTTGAAGTTACATTCTGGAGGTGCTGGGAGATTCGATCGAGCAAAGCTGCTAAATGTAAAGTGAGTGTCTTCTGGGAGATGGCACTTCCTTATGGCAACAGAGCTTTATTTCACTTCCAGTGAGCAAAGATGCTCAGTGTGTTGAATAGGAGGGACAAAATTTTACTCCAAATGATTAAAATCAACAGGAGTCTTGCCACGAACTTCAGCTGGGTCAGTATTTCAATCCTAATATTACAGAAGTCCTTTATCCTGTGTACAGGGCAAAGCTTGTAGAGCAAATAACAAGCTTGTATTAAATCCATCTGTAAGCTCCGAAGCAGAATAATGTATGGGCTATGTACGAAGGGAAATCTGGACTTATTGTGAATGTAATTTCCGCGTTCGGCACCATGATTAGCGTTACTCCAGAAACGCGAAGCTCTGCCGTTCGGTGATCTGAGAACGTTGAAGATGCTGATGGCCAGGTAATTGGAGAGGGAATACAGACGTAAACCGCTCCGTGCTGTGCCCCAGGTTTCTATCATTATCTGTCAACAGGCTTGAACAAGGCATGCAATCTAGTAATTATTTCACAGTGCCTGAGAACTGCTTTTAATAGAGCGTTGTTTTTGTTTGCTTTTTTTTTTTTTCCCTCAGCCACCAAGCGTCGATTCCCAGCACACTGATGCAACTCAAAGAATACAGGGTTCCAGCGCAAGGGCAGTGCTCGCTCGCTGTGGTACAGCGTAATCTGGCTCTCCAAATGTGCAAACAATAGCAAAAGTATGTGTTTCTGAATATGGCACAGCTGTTATCTTCTCCCGAGAGCAGGGAGCGTTACAATGACACAGACAGCACGGCCAGTTAAAACCACTCATGCCGTTTTATTGCGTTTAAATGGGGCATGTAAGAAAGCAAGGGCCGGTTCTTCCATCCAGATAAGTATCGGGTCCTGCTACTGCAGTGCTACCTTTCTACACGGCCTTTGAAGAACAGAGGCAAAGAATTCCCCTTTTCCCTTCCCCTCCTCTTACGTTTCTGGCACCCACTGTGTGAAATCTCGGCTGGAACCTGAAGCTTTCTGTTCTCAGAATCTGTGCTTCACCAGTAATCTGGAACAAGGATTTTTTTTTAATTAAACCTGGAACAAGGATTTTTTTTTTTTTTAATTTCAATCATTAGTTTGGATATATTAAATGACTGTTAATCATTAAGGCTGCTTGTAGAAAGGAGACTACTTGGAAAACAAAAGAAATGTTGCCAGAGCTACAATAGGAAATAGATGCAAATGCTGTGTTTTAGGTTATTTTAAGGTTTTGTGCGTTTAGGAATTGCAAGGTTGAATTTAGTAAAATCATCACAAAGTGCTTGAGCTTCCTCTTTCTAACAAAATATTACTTTATTTTATTTTTTGTTTCAAGCAATTGTATTAGTCTAAATCTAATACTCATGTCTGACTTTCCTATCATTATGTCTGAATGTATATGTGATTATTTTGCATAGTGGACTGGTAAGGAGCACTGTAATTGAATCTACCCGATCAAATTTATTCTAGGGGTTAAACAAATGCAAAACATCTTAAACTGCTTTTTATTCTGGCATTACATGCATGATAAGAAGAAGGCTTTGTGAGTGCTATAGCATTATCAATCTTTTTAGATTGAGAGAAAAGCAAATACATTCTTACACATGTTTCTTTTTCTTCTTTTCATATTTAACCAGAGGGAAAAATGACACTAAGGCGACATCATCAAATACTGTAAAACTAATTTTTTCATACAGATCTCCATTGTTGTTTTAAGTGCTTAAGGGGCTGGCTGGTTGGTTTATTTTGGAACTTGCTGAACTATATGAAGTGTGTCTCCAGGGGCCTGGTATTTTAATACCTAGTAGAAGGTTGTATAACAGTAGATGATGTATTTTGCCTGCCTTCCTATGTTGTAAATAAATTACATGTGCCGGCTTGGGAGAGAGTATCTGAGGTGTAAATCAAAGGCTAATATAAGAGGGAAAAAAAGAATTAAGTGATATTTTGTGACTGATTAATTTTATTTATACATTTATCTGTAATCAAAAGATTTAAGAGCAACATTATGTGTAACAATGTTAACATGAGGCGCTTTCCAAGAAGAGGTAGAGGGTCTAGTGTTGCTTTAAATAAAGTGCTGTGATTCATTGCTTTTTCACAATTTGCTGTGGTTAAGTTGCTTAAATACTGAAGTCAACAATCCCCATGGCAAAGAAAGATAATGTGATTTTAAGCGTATTGTAAAATTGAAATGTCATAGCTTCCAGTCTACAATCCTAGCTAAGTCTTGCTTGTAATAAAAGGAAAATACAGATTTGTGTGGCAGTTTTTGGAGCACAGGCTTCTTTGAGTTTAAAGAATCATAAAAGTGCTTCAAACAAGCCACACAAAAGTTTATTAATATGAATGTTTTGCTAAATACTGCATGCTTAATGCAATCCCCATTCCTTTATAATAAGTTTAAATATTAATTCTTTGGAATGCTAGATGCCTAAAGCTAGATAGAAATGCTGTGCAGTTTCAGATATCTAGGAGTGGGCTTGTGAAACAGGATATTTAACTGGGAGAGATGAGTAGCACATTTCAGAGTTATTAGGGCAGAACAACAATGCAAGAGGATGGCTTAAAAAAAAAGTTATGTTTTCTGTGCGTGAGGCTTAAATACCTTAGACTTGTTTATTTGAAATACAAGAGTAGATTTCCTATGTATGGAGGCTCTAGATTGCATTTTTTATCGTTATTTTGCTTTACTTCTCTTTACCCGCCTGTCCCTCTCTGAAGCAGCTGGCTTTGATTTAACCTGAATCCTTCGCAGAGCCCAAATGATCAGTCACTGCTGATGACTGCGTGTTGTGTTCTTTGCTGGAGCATCTCCACAGACTGGATGCGTAAGGGAGAAAACCTTAAACCTTAAAATAGGCCAGGAAAAGTGTTGAGGAAAGCAGCAGTTTGCCTTCGTTTCACCCCAAAACAGATCTCTTCACTTGCTGTTCACTTGTGTAAATCCTGCCTGCCTCCCAGCCCCTGTCTGGGCAGGGCAGAGAAGGGAGAGTTAAAGTGAGAGCAGATAAAAAGAGGAGATCTCTGTTTTATTTCCCACTGTTTTCCAGAAAGGATTTATCATGGAGTTTCCTAACTCCTGCTTTGTCCTGCTGCTTCCCCTGAAATTTCTGGGAGTTGGGGCATTGACTTCAGGAACAGGCCAGGACTGAATGCTTGTGAAAATGCCATGCAGAGAAGAGCAGCACAGACCAGAAGATCCAAGTGTTAAACCTGCTCCCGGAGAGAAAAGTGCAAGCAGAAACAGCCCAGTAGCTCAGATGCCAAGGTCAGATAGTCAGAACAGCATGTTCATCTGTAATTTCCCTTCCTGTTCGGGACCCCACGTAGGTCTAAGGTCGGTGCGATCTGCTGTCTCCCATGAGGCAGGCAGAGAAGTGGTGAAGGCAGAGAGAGAACACAAAAACTGTGCCAGCAGCTGGCATGGCCAAGGGGCTGTAAACGTTTGGGATGAAGAGGGTTGGGGTGCTTGGACTCCGTTCTAGGCCGTGCCATTTACTTGCATTGTTTGGGGGCAAGTCTGTTTATTATTCAGGACATTTCTTCAGCAAGAGCGTAACGGAGTGTGGTGTGGAGAAATACAAGCACACCATCAGGGCCAGCTGAATTTTCTCTGCTGAGGGACAGACTCTGGTGCAGGTGCAGCGTTCGGGTGGTGTGGCTATGAGCTGTTTGAGGTCGGACCTGGTGTTATCGCAGGATGCCACACTGCAACGTCTGCGGCGCTTACTGAGCCTGGCTGCTCCCCTTCTGCTCAGCGTGCACGTGGGCTGGATTTCTTCCAGCAGATGGGAAGGTATCTGACGGCTGCTGTTCTTCAGGCAGGGAGCACCCGTTGGGTTGTGTGCCTGCAGGGTTTGGGGCACAGGTAGCTGCTACAAGGTTCCTGAGATCCTCACCCCTCCAGCAGAGCAGGCTTTCCACACAGCTGAAACTGCCTTCCAGGACTCGAAGAGGAAAAGGCAAGAGTAAATTCCTCTTCTCTGGATATCTGATTGTGGTAACGTTCAGTTTCCTTGAAGTCATCAGAGCTGGTTTATGTTCAACTGCAACTGAGTTGGCTTCCTTCCATTCTCCCTAGATCTGGTGCAAATCTGAAGCAGCACCATTTTGAACCAAGAGTGGATAAAAATGGAGCACTCGAGCCATGGAGGGCTAATACACAGAAGTTTGTCTTCGTGATATGGACTTAGCTGATGTGGCAAAAGAAAGATATCTCAAGTTTTTAATCTGAACAGTTTTCCTTCGTACTTTTCCTCCTGCCAACTCACTGCGGATTGGTTTCTATTCTTTTTCTCGGAGTTCTTGAGCTATTCAGTAAAGTTTGATGACTTGTCGTATTTTCATGGGGATAAGCTACAGGCTGTGTGAATGGTTCTCTTTTCAAAACAAAGATGCTGCATTTCTGCATCTCTGAATGAATAGACAGGAAATTTAAGGGGATGTTTGCCCCTAGAACCCACTTGTTCTTCCTCTGCACCCGAACCTCAACTTACTCATTCTATTTTCTCAGCCTACTGCCCTCCGTCTTTGACTTTGTGCAACTTTTCTGATGGCTTATTTAAAAAAAATAAACGTATAAAAGGATGTAACTTACTGGAATTGTGGGTTAGATACATGGAAATGTGGCAACTCGTGTAAATAGCTTTTGGCCTGTTGAATGTGTAAATATTCAAAATCTGAGAGGGTGATTTGGCCAGCTCTTGCTGGAATTGTTATTCATGAGAGATTCTCTTTCTGTTGCTGCATCCTGTCAGAAGCTGTTCAGCAGAGATTACTGGCATGGATACTCAGACCACTTCGTCAGAATTTGCTTTTATGCCTGTTTCCTTGTAAAATCACCACTTCCACAAATACTTTTACAAGTGTGTATATTTTGCTGGATTAGTCATAGAAAGCAGATATAAAGGGGGGCAACAGCTAGAAAGTGAGAGCAAACTATCTCAGTGACTAATTGCGAATTGTGTTTGGGCCCTAATGTGTGATGGCATTGGCTACAAATGCAATTTTTTTGGCAAGTTTGGGTAAAAACACAGCATTTTGCAGAGGCTTGCTGCTTCAGTGGTATCCAGGTTGAGTTTCTTAAAATGGGACTAGCCATCTTGGGGAGCTTTCCTTGCCAAGAGTTAGTGTTAACATCTACAATGGGGTTTTTATTAGCTGCTGGAGAAGTTGCTGGGAGACATGGAAATTAAGAACAGTAAACAGAGGTGAGAAAGATGCTTTATGCATGGGATGGCTGTTTCGGCAGCCAGCAGTCACTCTGCAGTGACACTCAGGCAGTTGCAGAGCCTGGAGATAATATGTGAGTTGAGGAAACTTGGTGAAAAATAGCTCCATCTTATAACCAACTGGAATTTAGGTAACAATGAAATCTGTTAGTAACTGCCACTAGAGAAAGCAACCTGAGAGGCTGGCTGCAGCTTCCAGGGTGAAGTCTCTTGACTACATTTGTTAGTTTGGTGAGCAGCCCAGGTTTAGAATTAAACCTGGATATTAATGGTAAGGATCACCTAAACATGAAATCTGCTGATTTATAGATGAGGGTTACTCTGCACGTGAGTGGTACCCACACCAGTCTTGTTCTGCTTGTGTGGAAGAAAGTGTCCCATTGCATCCTATCCAAACCTGAGTGTGGCAGGAGGTTGTCCCCCTGGGTACTAATCACAAGGTGAAATGCATGAGACATTCAGCACCTTCTGTCTCTTCTATGTTGGTTTATTCTTCCGCAGGGTTTGTGCGGGCTGGATATTAGGGAAGAACTTTAACTACGAGTACACAAACCCTTTGACATGCTTTGCCCAAGCAGGCTGTGAGGTGTTTATCACTGGAGTTTTTAAAGACAGCCTGAATGGAAATCCTTCCATGGGATATAACTGCGGGTACACTACTGTCTTTTCTGCAACGTTTTCATTCCCACACTGAACTGCTCAGGCACGATGAAGAGTTACAAGAGGTCTGTCGAGCTCTGGGTTGCTGTTCTCTGACCTGCTGAATGAAGGTCAAATCTCCCCTTGTCTCGTGTTGGTGTTCCTGGACACTCATTTGTTTGTCAAGAAAATGCTGGGAAGGCACTCGGACTGAGTGAGGGGCTCAAGAGCAGCGGTGGGACAGCTGGGCATGGAGAATGATTGATTCTTATGTGCAAAGCAGTTGTGAAATGTTCTGTGGCATTCTGGGGACATGCCATTGCTAACACACGATAGCCTGTTGGGGATAGAAAATGCCAGCCATTGTTCTGAAGAAGGAAATAGCCTTATTGATACTGAATTAGGCTCAGATTGAATTATTATTATTCATTCGTAGTACATCCTGTTTTCCAAATACAAAAATCGACTGGCCATGCTGACATCCTCCAGCACTATCAACCTTTCGTTGCTGGTCGATCTACAGCGTTACGTTCTAGGTGGAGTTTACACTATTTTGAACTGAGGTGAGTTATGACAGAAATCTGCATTAACAGGGGAGCTGTTCTGCTTCTCACAAGAGGCAGTCTCATCAAGCGTGTTCGTGTCTTAGAACAAGCCCAAGAGTGAGGCTGGCAGAGGTAAATGTGTTGGTGGATTAGACTTAAGCTTCTGGGAGACACTTTGAATCATCACGTGCCATGTTGATGGGAAAATAGCTGTCTAGAAAATAATATGTGGCCTTTTGAATGGATAGAAAACTGACTGATCTATAGAAATTGAGACGCACACCAAACTATCAGTGGCAGTATTTTTACAGGACTCTGAAATGTTGTTTGGTTCCCAGTGTCATCTAATAGTTTCTACTGAAATCCTGACAGAAAACGTTTGCCACCGCCAGTGCAGTTTATCTGTTGCTTCAGATTAAGGCAATAATAAATGAAAATTAGAAAGTAACTAATGTGAGACATGGATTTCTTAATCAAGGATTAGGAACTGGACGATGGATATTTTGACAGAAACACTTGAGACTATTCTTTGCAATGAACAGTACGAACTGTTCTTACAGATGGCAGGCTGTATGTCCTGGTAAGCAGTGACAAAAGGGTTGGGATGGGATTGGTATGGGAAAATATATTTCTAGTGGGGAATGAGCTGATGCGATAAATTATTAAAAAGCATTGGGAAGTGATGGTACCTTTCTGCTAAGCATCAGTCTAGCTGCAGAATAGGCTAATGCTCAAAATTCATTAAATGGCTTTGAAAAATAGAACGATTTGGAGGAGAACTGGAAGATGCTAACCCACACGTGGTATGGACGGATTAATGGCACAACAGGGGCAATCTGCTCAGTTCTGGAGATGCACTAGAGGAGAAAAACATGTGACCCTTGAGGGCTCTTTTAGGTGCAGATAAATTCAGAACAAGGTCTCGTGGCTGGAAACCAAAGCCAGGGAAGATCAAACAAGAAAGAAGACCCATGGTTTGGATTTCAAGGATATTAAAGGTGGCACAGCTTAACAAAAGATACGATAAATCCTTTGGTACTTGAGAGTCTCTGTGTCAATTTTGGATGTTCCTATGGAAGAAACAAATCATTTCAGCCATGGACAAATCGTACTCAACAATAGAATCACTGGACAAACAAGCTGGGCCATCCCAATGGCTTTCACTTGCAAGTTGTAAAAGATTCTCCCAGGTCACCTCCTGCTGCTGGAGTGCTCTTCCTTCATGTGCCTTCTGCATTGCAGTCCTCAGGCTTAATGCCCATGCTGAGGCCAAATTTAGGGCTGCAGTCTGGGCTTTATGAGGAAGAGCAGGGGGCAGGCTGGGGAAGGAGGAGCGTTACTGCTCCAGAATCACACAGTTCTGACAGAAATTGTGGTAAAGCAATCGCTACCAACTACGGTTTCTTCCAGACCCTCCCTTTCTCTCCTCCTGTTATGTCTCTCCTCAGCAAACAGCACCACTCCTCCATGGCTAGACGGGGCTCTGTTCAGAGACGCTGTGATGGAACCTCCAGTCTCCTAGGACCTGGGCTGAGACCAACTAAAACCAAGCGCAGGGTTTAAAACCTGAACACGTAGGAAAATGGTAACAGCTGCGTTCTTCCTCCTCTTACCAAGCCCCGATGATTTTCAACATTAATATCTTCCCTTTCTTTGCTTTCTGAAATGAAAACAAAGGCGCTTAGCCTCCTTCCTAGCACAGCCATGGTGACATACTAACACAGTTATTACAGCAAACATTGTGGCCCTCCCTGGTCATGATGTTTTCTTTCTGTGGGGAGACTGAAATACTAACTCACAAATAATGTCTTTAGAAGTCATATTAGTCACACATTTTTAAGACATTCCAAAATCATACCAACCTCCTTCTGAGCTTGTCTGTTGCTACCAATGATTCAAAGTTTTGAAAACTCTCCTTTAGTTTTGATTTACATTTTGGTCTTGGGCACTTGTTATTTCTGGCAAATGCCAGGTCAGTTTCATTAAAGAAAAATCTGTTTTACAGCCATGCAGCTCAGATCTGCTGCGCTTCTAATAATTGATGGCTGGTTTCCTTATTTCCTGCATTGTAGAAAAATAAGGACCTTGTTAGACCTAAACAAGCCTGCATAAAGTCACAGTGTGAAATATCAGGTTGGGGGTGAGCAGAGCAGCTGTGGGCAGGTTTTACAACTTTGGGCCACAGTTGATCGAGGCAGCCAAGGGAAACTGAGATATACCCATGTGACTAAAATTCGGCTGGGTTCTTTGGCTCCCTGGCCTGAGATTTATATTTGTGACACCTTCCTCCTCTGTCAGTCCCCGGGCCAGACACAAGTCTGTCTGTATATGTACTTAAGGCTCCGCACACCCTGTGGTGTGGCCGCTGTGCCCGCTGCTTGCCGTGCCACCGCGGGACACGTCTATTTCCAACGCTGGCTGTCTTGCTCCAGCAGCCCACAACAGTACGAGTGTGTGCTTTGGAAGAAAGCAGCTGCCATGTGGTGGGGATGAAAAATCAAGAGCAAACACTTTCAGAATTTCTGCAAGTGGGCAAATTAATTTCAATCTCAACTGTCATCACAAGGACCTTTTTTAATTCCCTTTTCCTTTGGGTGGTATCTTTGATTTATATTTCTGAATGAGGCAAGTGATCACCCTTTGGTGCCCGTTAAGAGCGTGCGTGGTTCAGTTTCCTTATAGGTTATAAGTTACAGAACCAAATCAGTTTATCAGTTTTTGTTATTGCAGACAGGTTTGTTGGGTTTAGGTTTTTTTTTTGCTGTTGTTTTGCTTTTTTTGCCTTTTTTTTTTTTTTTTTTAAAGAGCTAGTGGAATTCAATGATGCCAATACTAATTTAAAACAACCTGTAAGTCTTCATGAAGAGCTAATTGCTATCAGGTATTCTTCCACAACACAACTGTTACATTGATGCCTCCTACCATATTGCCAGTCCATAAGTCTGGTAGCAGAGATAGGATCCTACCTTAGAGAGATTCGTGCAGCTAAATGGTTCCTAGGAAGCCAAGCAGTGGCACTTGAACAATGTTATAAAACATTAAAAAATGTGTTTTTTTTTTTCTTCTTTTTTTCTCCCTATGTACTTATCAGGTCCTGTCTGTTTCCTTTGAGAACTGAGTGGCTGTTTTCAGGCAAGACAGCTGTGTGATGAGCCTCCTAAGCCTTTCGCTGAAGGACTTGGTCCTCAGAGGAGGTACCAAAGAGTTTATAGAAACTGTAGAACCACCAAAAAAACAAGCCTTGAATTTTGCGCTGTTAAAGGTCCGATCAGAGAGGTATTCAAGCACCTAACTCCTACTGACGTCAGTGGAAACTCCGTGCCTAAATACCTCTCTGGATCTGGCGCTTAGTCCTCTGGTGTTGGATGTTACACAGCTCGTGCTTTCTGTGGGTCTCCTTTTATGGCATCTTCTGAGTGGTGCAATAGTATTAATTTTGAATTCTTCCCATCGTGAGTTCCAGCACACGATGCCTAGAAAGCCGTGCCATGTGGTAATCCACTGTGCCAACCAGGAGCTAGGCAAGGAGTGGGGTGGGAGAGCGACCCAGAGAAACTCCCCTGCTCTTGTATTAATTGTTCCTGAGGAGGGATGGGGCTGACATTCAGGCATTGAGACTCCGTTGAGGGGAGGGCTACACTGACATGTTTGTTTGTTTGGATGAAGGGCCAGGGAGAAGTGGGAGATTTTTGTTGGCGTTTCCCCCACTCAGTACTGATCTTATCGTGCTGCTTTAGTAGCAGAGCTCCTCTGGCTCCTTTCCAGGTGATACCATTGGAGTCCGTCTGAGATGTGTGAGATAAAGGATCTCAGGGAATTACAAGTATTATGACTTTCCTATCATCCAATTCTGATGAGTGGAGTTTTCTGACCCAGAAAATTCGCTTGTTTTAAAAAAAAAAAAATCTATTATTGCAAGAACAAGCAGCACGAGAGCTGGAAAGTGGAGCCTGATGTTTATAAGGGCCCTGAGAGCAGCTGCAGGTTTTTGGAAGACTTATTCCTCTGCCAGCAAAGGACCCTGGTGTTCAGCCAGGTTAGATGTAGCCTGGGAGAACTTGGGAACCGTGCACCATACACTAATTCTGTGCCTGGCACAGAGCACGTGAGGTGTCCTCTCAACGGGTAAAATATTTTGGGTGCTTCCAGTGTGTCTTGTGAGATGCTCTGGAGGTTTGAGTCGCTACCCAGCATCTGGACCAGCTCCCTAAGTTTGTGGTGGGCATCATCAGGGTGCTGTGGGGATGATTGTCCTACCGGGGTGCTGTGATAGTCTCATGGGCCTACACAACACCTGGTTTTAATGTGGGGCTGTAGGTTTGGTGGTGCTGCCGACTGGGTGACACGAGAGCAAAGGTTCCTGCAGTAACTAGAATCACCCTTGTCTTTCTTAAAGAGGCTCACAGCAGTGGTGCTGTGCTTCCATTTCGATTATTTTCAGGTGAATTCAGTAGTGATGCTTGGCAATACAGGGGGATTTTCTAGTGCTGGAATGCTTTCATGGCTTGGTGTGAGACTCCAGCCATGTGAGGACTGCTGGCTGGTGTGAGATTTGCTTGTTTGACTCCTCCTTCCTTGCTTGTAGCTGCTGTGATCTTTTTCCTGCTGTGTTTTCATCCCGTGGCCTCTTCTTTGCATCCCCACAACACCAAGTCACAGCTTCCCCTGACCTGCGCTGGGGCTGACCTTCTGGGCACCATGAAGGTGTACCCAGGAACTCGGAGGAGCTCTGTGGGGTATGTGAGAGCTGGAGGCTGAAGGGCTGGGAGAAAGTGGTGGTGGGGCTGGGAATGGAAAGGATGGAGCACTGGGAAAAGGCAGTTGGAACAGGAGAACCCAACGGGGACCAACTGCTTTGTAGAAGAATAAAGGCCCATCTGCACAAAGAGGAGAAATAGGACCTGCATGAAATAAGTGTGTGTACAGGGTGTGATCAGAGTGGCCACTAAGGAGAGAAACAGATATTCCTTGTATTCTTCCTAGAACTTCAGAATTTAGCTGTTGGCTTACGAGCTCCTTGCTTTTCAGATTTCACAATACTTGTGAGGAAAACATCTGAGTTTCTTTCTCAAGGACTCTGGAGCTGTTCACAGTCCAATTTCTCCGTTTTAGATAGCAACTAGAAATGTTCACCACGTGCCAGATCCTACAGAAGTTAGTAGAACCTCAGGGAGAAAGAACATAGCTTTTAGCAGAGCTAAACTGAGCGAGCCATCTTGCACGTTGGCCAGCTGGAGGACACAAGGAGCAGCATGCTGTGCAGAAAGGTGCTGGGGGATGGACTGGGACCCCGACACGAACATTGGCCCATCTTGTTCGTGCTGCTGCAGTGCAGAAGGCTGGGCAGGGATGGGGACTGATCCCAAACCCCCTGGCTTGGTAGCCTCCGGGGTCTGGGAGGGACCACCACATGGCCCATCGAACCCAGCTTGTTGCTACTGCAGGCAATCGACACGGAGCATCTGTCCCACACCACCCACAAGCCACAAAGCACTCCCCGACAGCCTATAACAAACTGAGATCATTAGTGGAAAATACCAAAAGCCACAAACTGCTGTGCACAGTAGAGAGCAGGAGAGGTTGAAAGCACTGACCACGGCCTGCAACTCTGGAAAGGCAGGGAGTTTCCTTCAGTGAAAATTCCCAGATGATCCAAACGTCAAATCTGATTTTTTGCCTTAATGCACTGGGTGCATTAAGGGTGGGGGAGGCTGCACCACCAAGCACCTCGCGTCCTTTGTGTGCTTGGGCAACTGGGGACAAGCTGGTGTCCACCAACCTGGGAGTGGAAGGGCTGCTCGTGGGGATCCCGTGCGTGCCATTCGGACTTGCTGGTGCTAACAGCAAGCACAGATCCATGTGGCATACAAGACAAGGTGCTTTTTTTCCCCTTTTTTTTTCTTCCCCTCCATTTTTTTTTTCCTCTCCCCCTCTCCGTTTTAATAACTGAACCCAACAGCTCCTCCGAGTTATGAGGGATTTTTACAGCGCAGTTGCATGGTGGAGGGACCTGGTTTTCATTGTGCAGCCCGGGATATCAGTTTTAACCCAGAGGCAGTGATGTTATTTAACAGGTGCCTTAAAGGCATAGTGCTTATTTAATCACCGTCTCCATATCAACATTATGTAAATTGAAATTGCTTAGGTACGCAATTAATTGTGAATGCTTTAGACGTTTTTAAAGGCATAAGACAATACCTGAAGTTCCATTTTAAGAATATCCAGGTCAAAGGACACACATGTTTTTATTTTCTTATTTGAGGTATAATGTGTTCAAGGCAGATTTATGGCACAACCTTTGTTTATTGACTTGTACTTTTCCACATGAAACTAATGGAACATGACAGATGATATTTATGAGGCATGTGTTCCTGATTAAATCATGTTAGACATTAAAACCTGATAAAAGAATGTATTTTAAAGGGTGGATTAATAGAAAAGGAGGCAGCATTGATTGGGGAGTTTACACGGAACAAGACACATTGGTCTTAGACCGAGTATTTATAGGTGAGATATGTGGTTATAAAACTTTAGAAGCTGAACAGAAAAAGATTAATAAGCCTTTGCTTTTTGGAAAGTTTGAGGTTTGTTTTTCTCCCTTTGTGAACCACTGGCCACCTCGTATTTCTGGTCTTTCAAGCACATATATTCAGTTCTGCTTAAGAACTTGCAAGCCTTTATGGCCTACTGCTTTTACTTTTGGTTCTACGTGTATGGTGTGCTTTGGGATTCCCAGTCAGCAGGTTTGTGCTGGCAGCCTTTGATGCTGCTGAAAACTGCTCTGAAATGTGCTCTTAGTTCTGCTCATATGGGTGCAAATTGGGTAAACCAGCAAGAGTCAGATGGAGCTGCTCATTTCCACCTTGATTTGTGGGGCTTTGCACAGAGCTCTTAGTAAGAGGTTAGTGGGGAATCACCTCGTGTAGGATTTTGTGTGTCAGGATTAGAGTATGCCTCAAAGTATTTCCTGTGGAGAGCAATTAGAGGATTTTGGTAAACATGAAGAAGTGGGAACAGCTTGAATTTGTTTTCTTGTCTTACTGAATATTAAGTCTAAAGGGAAAGCAAATACCTGCGTTCTGCTTTCAGTTACACAGGTGCAAACCTGGACTA
Organism: Anas acuta; assembly: GCF_963932015.1. NCBI lineage: Eukaryota > Metazoa > Chordata > Aves > Anseriformes > Anatidae > Anas > Anas acuta. The sequence continues at coordinate 5,585,868 of NC_088986.1, forward strand.
GTTCCACTGATTTCAGCCATGCTGATGGACCTAAGGACACGTTCTGGCTCTGTGCAGTATTTTCATTCCTGAGTTTTAGCCTTCTGTGACTGAGTTTGTGGAAACCTGGATTCTTCTTAAAACTGTGTCCTCTGTAGAGGTGGCAAATTGCTGCATACAAAGATGGCCCTGAGTTCATAAGCTGTGTTTTATTGCACTTTTATGTCATGTTAGCTTCAACTTTTAGAAGCACTATTCACTGCATTATAAGGAAGTGCTTAGTATATTTTTATGACAATAAAGTAAAATACGCATCTTGTGCAATATTCTCCTCCTTCCTATAACCTATTCATCATGACTGAAAGGCTTGCGCCAAATCGTGAGCTGTTTACTTTTAATATGAAAGCAATATCTATTCTGGATGAGATATGGTAAAATGTGTTAAAATTGTAGGTTTCAAATATTTAAATGAATAAAGAGCTTGAAGATCTTCTACAGGAAGGAATATAACTTATAGACACGTTTGTGATTTCCTCGTGTTTGGACGTTCAGGATAGATAAGGAAAAACTAGGGCAAAATAAGAAGGCTGTAGAAGAAATACAGTTCACTGTGAATAGTGGTGTTTTTATAAAGTGTTGTACGTTGGTATTTAATAGGGTTAAAGCAAGATCTTGCACCTAGTATCATGAAAGCAAGTTGTATTTGAAAATTTGCTAGCTGAGGTAAATTCTGGCTGGTAGAAGACACAAGTATTTATGCTGCTTCGGCTTACGGTAGCAGTGGTACTCCTAAGCCTGGTGAGGACATCACAAGTGTCTGCCCTCATAGCTGGGCTGTGCAGTTCTGGAAATGCAGCGCTTTTAATTACCAGTGAAAATGGTTGGTGATGTTGGCCAGCACCCAAGCGGTGACAGACATCCTCCTTTCCCTGGCCAGGATCAACGCTCCCCACTCTATTTCTGGTAGATCTTCGCCAAGTCTGTTTTATGTGCCGCCAAGGACAGATGTGCTGTGTGTCCCCCTGCCTTTCACAGGTGCTGCCTCCCCTTTCCTGGCTGTTTCACCAGTCTCCTTTGCTGAGCTTGACTCGTCCTGTCAGCAGAAATTGCTGGGACTCGCGTCTTTTCTGAGTCTGTGTAAGCTGAAGGAAACCTGAGTTCCTTTAGCTCCAACAGATACTGCTTCACTTGGAAGACTGGCCATGCTATTAATGATTTCCTGTCTCATAAAAGAATTGTCCACGGAGTCAAAGTGTTGGCACAAGGCTGCCAGGGCGGAAGCCTTGCAGTTACAGCTTTCCCCTCAACATGGCTTCCTGCTGAAGAGGCCCTTGCTGTCTCCCCCAGCTTCTCTCCTTCCTTTGCTGTGTCCTGCCATGCTTCGACAGAGCAGTTCTTCCTCTTTGACTCCTTTCTTTTTCTTTACGTGTTGCTTGGCTTATGGCTGTTCTGTGTTTCTGCATCTCCTTGGGGCGGAGGATGCAGAGTGGTGTGGGGCATTGCTGAAGGAAGCTAAACAGGCTGGGCAGGAGGCCTTTAGAAGATGCATATAGTGGCCAAGTTGTACATCAGGATCGCCCCAGACGGTGCTTGAGAAGCAAGTAGGACCTGTTAGGCCCTTGTTAAGAGAGGACAGACTCTAGAGAAACCCAGCTGGTATGCAGGCCGAGGCAGTCCCAGCGAGTGTCGTCACACCAGGGTAGCTGAGCACTAGGTGTCACTGAGGTAAAGTCCATGTCTCACACACTGCTGTCTCTTACAGTGCCTTCACTTCATCTCTTACAGGTGCTAACAGGCATGTTTCAGTCCTTATTATCTAGCATGTTCAAAGCATTATGCTGGAGATTTATGTTTATACATGCACATATGTTTATGTGTATAGCACGAGCTCTCTGTGCTGCTGGGAGGCAGTACTGCCCTATTTTCCACCACTACAGTTTATAGGATCAAAGAGTAGGAGGGAAACATATAAAATACAAAGACTGTGAGAAGTTTTTGTTTTATCTGCGCTTCTAATATCAACAGAAAGAAAAACACCTATCAGCTAATGCTGATTAATTACATCTCTGTGCTGGCAGCCAAGAATGAAGAGTATCATGCCATATAGAGTATAGAAAACGTGTTCTTTTCATGAATCAGCCAGGGAAGGGATCCAAGCACTTTCAGTAGGTTGGTAAAGAGTTTGGCTAATTTTCAGATTTTGAAGCCATCTGGAAAAATTTAGCCAAAATTATCTGCCTCAGAGTCCCAAGATAAATCATTTTCCTACTTATACAATTGTTCATCATTATGCTGGTCAGTTTAGGGCTGATTAAAGTGTGAGATTATAACCTGGGCTTTTATAGTTTTGGTGGCAAGCATGACATCAGTATGAGCTCCAGCTAAAGGGAATAACGGAAAAAAAAAAAAAGAATTTAATGGGATGAAATACTGACTTAAAGTCTTTAAAGAGAAATAATCCTGTTTAGCTGTATACTTTCTTAGACACTACTTTCTGACGAATGTTTAAATATTTCAGCATGTGCTGTATTAGATGCGCTTATATATTTACATATTAGTATGTACTAAAGATAGCTTATATAAAATATAAGTAACCTTTTTTTTTTTTTTTTGTGAATCAGAAGTCCTACACATTACTGCATAAATTATGTTTATTGCAAGTAAAAAATTGGAGAGCAGCAGCAAATAATTCCCTCTTTAAAAGCAGCTTCATTATATTCTTTAGCTTTTCCCTGCATTCACGCATAATCAAACTCTTGTAACTGGGATCAGAGGGGGAAAGAAGACAGAAAGTGAATGTTGGTATTACTTTACTTTTAAATGAAAAGGAGTTAATGAACCTGATGCTGCGTAAATGGTAACATAATTTATGGATGTGAAATGTCCTTGCATTTTATGTGCTTGAAAAAAAATAATTTCCAGTGTTGCTCTTATTTTTAGAAAATATTCTAGAAATCAGTGATTTTGATTCTGGAGACATCAACCCCCTCCTCCAGTACCTTGTCCTTATGTACTTGAGTAGCCTTGCTGACCTCGAAGGTCTGCTTGCACAAGTGTGCTATTAGTGAGCCTGGAGTCGCAGACCTGGCTGTGAAGTGCTGTAGATACATCCGACCGGCGTTCTTGGGTCGCATAAGGCCTACATTCTTTGCACAGATGTTGTGGCTGACTGCGTGTGTAAGAGCTGCAGCCAGTTGACAGCACTGCAGCCTCTCGGCTGAGGATTGAGGATCCCTGGAAACGTCTCCCAGGCAGTGTTTACAAGATTGAATTCTTAATTTAGAATTTCCATTTTGCCAACAGAGGTGATACATTTTGCCTTCTAATTCTAGAAAAATTTATTATGAATGTGTAGTGTGTAACCTAACAATGGCATCTGTCTCTGGTTACGGTGCTGAAGTCTGGCAGCGTGGCTGTGTGTCAGATTGGAGTTTTGGGCCTGACTGCCCTGGCTCATCGATGCAATCGAGTGAGTCAGGCAGCTTGTCTGTGCCTTGGGCTCCCCGCTTCCAGAGTGAGGATAGCGATACTTATCTGTTTTTGTAAAGTGCTTGGAGACTGAGGGGAGAATATGTGGTCCAAGAACACTGCATATAAGTAAATATTGTAACCCACAAATCCTCAGAGCTTGGCTTTCGAGAAGAGTGGTCAAAAGTAGGATTTCGCTTAATGTGGAACTGATGAAGCTACTGAATGCAGCAGCCCTTAAGTGCAACCAAAAATATGCGCAGGGAGAAAGAAACTTCTGGTGCCCAGTTCTGTCTGTGCCAACCACTACCCATCCTTCTCTCTCTCCCTCTCTCTCTATTCTCTCTCTCCCCCCTTTGGAATGAGGTTTTGTATGCTAAGAATTACTCAAAGCTCATAAAATGCAGGGCTTGGAGCTAAAATAACTAGTATTTCCAGGACACACATCATAACTGAAGATGATAATGGTGTGTGTGGGTGTGAGGACACGTGTGTCATTGTAAAGAACTAAGGATTCCTACCAGACGGAAGAGTTCTCTGAAGCAAAGTGTAACACACACTTCAGGCACATGCTTTAAATGTCTGCCAACAATGAAAATCTTCATATTTTCATTAAGCTGCTGCCTTAGGATCTGTATCCTAATGCAGCTCCTCTGAAATGGGAAGGTAGACTTTCTCCTTTGTGCTGTTTATGCTTTCGTAAGTGTGTGATTTTCACATATTCTAGCAAGGGTAATATCTCAGGTTTAAAAAAAATTATTTCCATTCATGTTGAGTTGGTGTGACAATCTTTTTACAGTATTGGGGAATCAACACTTAATTTCTTATAACTGATTTGCCTTTTTTTCCCCAAAACAGAAGTGATACATGGAACAGCTTCTGTGAATCTTGACACGGGTTCTGTAACAATCTCAGGGTTACCTTATGCAGATCTGCAACCCAGGTAGGGTGAGAGGGGCAGTTCTCATTGGCACACACCTGGTGTGGACAGTACGTGAGGTCAAGTATGCCTCGTGCCCAGGAGGAATAGCTGCAAGTCCGAGGCTCAGGATAACAGGTCACAGTGGCTGGTAGAAGAGCCCTTAAGAAGCTCTTGGGGAGGTGAGAGCAGAACCCCAGAGGTAGGTGCAGACCTGCAGTCTCTTCAGGTTTAACCTGGGGTTAGTTTCTGAGCTAAGTCTCACAGCTCTTTAAAAAGTACCTGGTTGAAATGAGGGTTTCTCATCACCTTTAGACATGTTGAAGCTTTTCCTTACCTTACCCTTTTAGTCTCACTTTGAATTCACTTTGAGGTACAGATTCCTTGTCTTTCCTGAAATCCCTGTGCAAGGCTTCTTGATGTGATTGCTGCATTTCCACTGCCCGTTTTGGGGTTTCCCTTTTGTTCTCTGTACATCATCCAGTTGTTTTACTTAAGTGCAAATGATTATAAGTGACTTGAGAATTTGCTGTTTGCTCACAGAGCCTTCTGGTACCTGTGTGTAGTTACCATCCAGATTGTGTAAAAACATTTAGAAAAGGTTTTAGAGTATTTTTGAGTGCTAGGTTCATACAGCAGTACCACTGAAAACACTGGCCTTGGTCAGGCCCTCTGTAGCTTCCCTAATAGTAGGTTAAGCAGAGTCCCAGATTATGTTAAAGTTGCTGTTTTGAGGTGTTTCTTCTCTTCCATGTAGTTTATTCAGGGTCTTATTTGGAAATATGACAGATATTTTAATACTCAAGTCTAAATACTTAGCGAACCCTCCCTTGCTTCTAACAAAATCCCTTTCTTGTCTGCTGCTAGTACTTCTTTGTTAAAGGGAGCTGGGAAGTTATTTGCATTTGGAAGGGAATAAATAAAAGCAAACTAACATTAAGGTGCGGTTACAAAATCTTGCAGGCCCTTTGAATGCTGGGCGTCTGCTTATTTTGGAGTATTTGCTGGGTTAAATGTAACATGGGCTTGACTGTGATGTGTCATAGACTTATCAAAGCCAAATTACTCATTAAAACAATGCTGAATTGGAACCATAATGCAGTAAACTAGCATATAAATAAAAGGTTAGCAGAAAGGTAACTTGATATATGAAACCATAAAAGAGATTTCAGAATTAATGAGGGAGACAATATTTCTCCTGTAGAGACTTAAAGATTTGCTTGAAACAGTGTAACAGCAACACATTATTTATTTCTCCTGTTGCCTTATTCTTAGGCCCATGGGACCAGACAGGAAGGAATTAGAGAGCCCTATATTACAATTTAATTGCTTGAAGGAAAAATATTATTTTTTATTGTTAACCATTAGCTGCTTCTAGTTTTATTAAAGTCGTATATGTCCATGCACTAGCACCAATGTTTGCAGCATGCAGTCGGGGCTAAGAAAATAGTTCGCATTGCTATAAACTCTGCTTAGTGGGGGAAAAAAAGGGAAAAGAAAAGATGGGTTGGAGCAGCCCCAGTGTCTGTTCAGGTGTTACATGTCTAAGAGCAGCATTTTCTTCCCCTTAGAGCAGATCTGTGCAAAACCAGTCCTGATCTTTCACTGAAAAGTGTTTGCATTCTAAATCCCCTGTTTTCTTTGGGTTGAGCCATGGGGAGCAGCTCATGCTCTTTGTTATTTTGTTTTCTTTTCTTTGTGCTGGCTTGGAATTTTTGTATAATGTATTTTTTCATCACTTAAAATGTTAGTGGTGTTTTTGTTTGTTTGTTTTGTTTTTTAACCACAGGCTAGAATTGTGACTTTATTTGGCCAGAGACATCCCTGTTAAATGGACAGGTCTGTTTTTTTTTTTATTTTTTTTAAGGCAGGTTTGTTTTTTGTTGCAGGGCTGAGGGACAATGAAAGTCTTCGGCTGCTAAAACTGTTGCTCAGTTTTGCAAAATAAAATTTCTCATGTCAGCTATGCTGCGATGACTGTCCCCTACTGTGCTCTTGGCCTGTGGCAAGGGGGAGACAATGTAACTTAGTTTGTCTCACCATGGAAAAAATATTTGAGACGGATGATCTCACACCTGCTTCAGGCTAAAAATGCTTGCTGTATGAACAGACAGAATGGCTCAACTGTTAAGCTGGGGTGATTTGACCACATGGACAGATAAGTAAAGCTGAGACACGTCTGTAATGCACAAAGCAGTGTGGTAATGGCCAAGTAGCAGTTCAGTCTTCAGTACATCTACTCAGTGGCCCGACAGGTCAGTACTGTCATCCACTGCCTTTTTTGTAGGCTGAACATTTGCTTTCTGTCATAGAAATGTGAGGGCAAATCGCATCCCTTCATCCTTTGCTGAGGTTCCCAGCAGTAACGTTGACTTTGATGCAGCCATGAAGAGACCATTGCATTCACCAGCTGGTTCCTCTTCCGAGTTCGGCTTTGTCTCTGAGGTAGGTTTAATTCTTCTGATGGCTGAGAGGCAAATGGGTAACATGCCTGTAGGAGTATTTGAAGAAGTGTTGTGCCTTCTTGTAAGTCCAAAAAATGATGGTTGTCTTTCTTCCCTTCCACTGTTAAATTCAGACCCAATGAGAAGTATTTTTAGCATCTGTGGCTAAACTACCACGTGAAGGCAGTTAGCTAGGTTGCTGAGATGATGGAGCTGTGGCAGCTCCTTGCTGGAGGCTGCTGATGTTACCTGCAGCTGGCCTGGATTTCATTTGAAGCCAAAGGAGTCATCCAGTCTAAGAATATCTTGCATGTACCCAGGTATGAATCATTCCCTTCTTATTACCTGGTGAAAGACAAGATACAGCAACAAGACAGAAGAACATCTCGAGAGATTGCAGTGGCTTGTAAATCAGCTCAGAAGGTTAATGGTGACAAGCTGCTATCTGCTGTTCCAGCAGTGAAATGGGGGAGTAGTATTTAACATCTCATAAAGCTGGGTTTTGTGGGCTTTGGCTTATGTTGGCAGCCCATTGTGTGCACCATCTGCAGGTCTCCTGAAAGGGTTGAAAATTTAGTCTAGGTATTTCTGTGTATATACATGGATATGTGCACAGTTCTCAGGGGTTCACTTCTTAAAGAGCCTTTTTTGGAAGCCCCATGAGCTAGCTCCTAGGTAGTTGAGGAAACACGATCCGTCTGATCCTGTGAAGCGCGGCTGAAATTTGAAATATATTGAGGACATTGTGACTGACTGTAGACTGTATTTTTTTTTCTTCTGAGATAGAGTTAACCTCATGATACCAGGGCCAGTTTTGCTTTTCTGTGCTCTTGCAAACATTCAGTAGGGAAGGTGCACTACTTCTGATGAATACTTTCATTGTTTGCCATGGACTCTGGGCAGTAACTTTGGCCTTACTGGGAAAGATTCCCATTCTTTGATGCTCTGATTCTTCAGCCAACTCTACTCTGTTGAATATAATTTTTAATCAAGTTTTCCTTTTAACTTGTAATGTAACAAGTCCCTAAATGTGTTACTTACTATCCACCAAAGAGGGTTTCTTGGCAGGGTTTCCAAACAAAAACAAAACAAAAACCCCTCTATCCTGCCAAAGTACTCTTAACGGATGAAGCAACAATTACTTGTGGCTTTGTGGAAATAGACTATATACTGTATATATTGTGGAGCAAGAGACCACGATGTGTGTAGTGATGATTTGAGGTATTGGGAAATTAAGTGATCCATCAGTATCAGCGCTCGATGCCAAGTATTTAGTTCAATGCTCCAATTTTCTGTGCAATTGAAAGTGGGAGTAGGCTTTTCAGGAAGGAGGGTCTAGTGGTTAATGCACCGAGCTGAGCCTTAGAAGGTCTGGCTTTAATTCCCCAGTCTCTACGGGCTTGCTGTACAACTGTGAACATGTTACTTGAACTCTCTGTGCCTCAGTTCTCCTCATTCCTTCCCTGGTCCACTTTTTCAAACTCCTTGGGGAGGACCTGTCAATAAGCACTGTATGTGTTAACTAGACAAAAGGTACCCCATCCCAGTTGGGGGCTGGATATACCTTGACCATAGAAATATTTGTAAATGTTCTGCCAAATACAAAGCCATCGTGTACATTCCCATGGTAGGAAAAATCAGCAAGGTGAAATGGCAACCACTACAACTGCATGTTTTCATTTGGACATCTTGATTATGTGCAAGTTTATGTGAAGCTGCTCCCATGTCTACCCAGGTCCCTAGCAGTACTATTTTCCTTTTGGACAAGTTTGAATGAAGATGTACTTCTTTAAGAACAAAATTCAATCATCCTTTCTCTTCAGAAACCTTCTTTCTGGATAGTTCTTAAGGCATTCTGGGACATAACACAGAGTGGCAGCTAGAGAGGCCTGTGAACTCGAGGGAAAATGTTATTCTGAACAGTCCAGCAGCTTGTCCTGGACTGATTTACTGAGTCTCCTTGTTTCTAGCCCCTCATCTGTAAAAGGCAGAAAATCATAGCTACCCTGATACTACCCTGGGCTGTCTGTGAGGATTCACTTATGTCTCTGAAGCACGTTGAAGCTGACACTTCTCTTGAAGTCTGACAGTGTTAGTTGTTGTGTTCAGTGGAAGCTGGAGGCTGGAATAAAAAAGGCATCTGCTTGGGTCAGTACTGAAGTGCATCAGCAGAAGTTAATTCTGTCGAATTACAGTAGCCTAAGGGCAGCAGGCCAGGGCTAGGCTTCTTCAGCAAAAGGCTGGGAGGGAGCTCCCAAAAGCCCTGCCTGCTCTGGTTCTTGAGGGGTTTGGGTTTTGTGAGAGCAGGGAGCAAAGCTGTATTGGCCTGACGGAAAGAGCATTGTTGCAAGTCGCTGCCCTTCCTGCCATTTTACATGCATTTAAAAGCAGAAAATTCTGTAATCCTGTAATAGCTGTTCCTGAGGATGAGCCCTATAACGTTTCCCAGTTTGGAAGCACCACTTCTGTGTCTGTGCTAATTTTTGCTGTTGGAATAGATAAAGAAGCTTTATCCCATGAGCATCTGACTGAGTCTTTACTGTCTTTACAGCCTAGAAAAGACAAACCTCCTCTCTGAACACTAGTGGCGCAACAGACAGATAAGCCAACTTCATTCAAGCCAAGAACTAGCTTTAGGAATCAAGGTGTTTTGTCATCATTAAAATGGTGACAATAGCGGCTTCTTTGCAAGATGGCATTTCCCAGCCAGTGGGAAGGCAGGATTGAGCGTCTTGTTTTGTTCCTCTTAGCAGAAGATTTTGTCATTGGACCTAGGCCTAAACAAGGCAGTGACCCGAGAGCTGTTTATCTGCGGGCAGGGTAGGCATCCACCGCTGGACGTGTGCGTAATGTACTCCACACACTCGCGGAAGAGTTTGGCAGTTGCTATAGATTTCGTTTTCACACGTAGATTTGGCTGCTGGGATCTAGGCCAAGCTACACGTGCTTGGAAGACAGCCATTCAGGATCACACCGGCAGTCACCTGCGGAGCTGAGAGCAGGCTGCCTACGGTTACTCTCCCTGCAGAAGAAGGAGATTTGTTTTGCTTCAAACAATGGGTAATGAGATCTCTTGCTCTGACTCCTGTTTGTGGAGATCTAAGTGAGTAGCACAATAGTGACCGTTCATGAAGATAGGATTAAAGTATTTAAAAAACAAAACACCTGACAATCTTGAGCCAGACCTGCTGTGTAAACTGAAATTATGCAGTGCTGGAGTGAGCTACCACAAGCAGGACCTTTCTGACCTACTGGTGGAGTTTTACTGTCAATTAGCAGCTCAGCCCTTGACTGAAATGCAAAGATATCTTCTAGTTAGACCCACTGGATTTTGTTCCCCCTCGTGGTAGAGTTAATTGAAGTTTTGGCCCGTAGAAGGCATGGCAATATCACAAAGAGAGGAAGATACAGAAAACAGTGTTTTGTTGGGCTTTTACTTCCTGATAATTACACCTAGGACCTAGCTCGTTATCATCTTTGGATTTTATTCAGATGGGTAAGAAAGTAGGTAGACAAATCAAATTAAGGAGAAGTGGGACTTTAAGGTGTGGTAGGACTTCTTTCTAAAGGTAGAGTCCGTGTGGGTTATGGAAGCTTTCCTTTTCTACTAAGCCATTGTCTCAGCAGGCACAGGAATGCATATGACCAGCTCTACCTGTATATAAAAAGAATAACTTGCAAAAAAATGCTTTAAATTACTGTTGATATACAGGAGATGCAAGGGTGGGAAGAGAAGAAATAGATATTTTGTAAAGCAAACATTCACAAGATCTTTTTTCAGATGCAAACTCAAAATCTGCTTTCTATGTATGTATACTTTTTTTGCCAACAAACGTCTGTAAGATTTTAGAACAGAATCAACTTATTTTTTTATTCCAAATCTCTACGGGAGTTATCTTGACTTGTAGCCAATAGGATCTGTCTGGCCCGCAGACTCTTCCTGATGGACAAAGTGCTACTGTTTGCTTATAGCTGCTGAAAGAATTGGAGAATTGGAAAAAATACTTAGTGATAGAACTTTCATCTGCTCTTGTTTGACACTCCAGTTAATGAATGTCTCATGTCTAGCCATCCAAAGGAGTGATCTGTGAAAATCTAACACGAACATTGCATGACGTTTTTCACAGCTAAGGCAGAAGCATCGTCTCATCGAGGACTGAATCTTCACACCTTGAAGGTCAAGTGTGAGGGCAAGACTGTAGCCAGTTTGCTCGAGTTAATACCTAAGTAGACTTCTGCATCCACAGGTGTTCAGTTTTCATCTACATCTGACATGCTGACAGGTATTTAAATACATTGACACATTTTGTGTGTGGCCCACAATTTCCTGTCCTTTGAAAGCCCCGCTTAGAATCTGACCTTGTGTGGGAGAGACTCAAACCGAAACTCTGTCAGAGACTCGAAACTCTGCCTTTTAGCAGAGGAGTAGTCCAGCTCTCGAAAAAGTTCTGGACTATTGGATGTTACAGGTGGGTCAGGTGTCACAAACCAGATGGTATAAAATCTTTCCCATTCTCCTGTAGTTCTCTAAAACCAGCAACATTAGCACATTTACACTCAGTACAGACATTTTTTGGGTGGTTGAAAGCACCTGATCTGTACCTTGGGTAATGCCTGATTTAAACACATTCCAAACTGCAGGTTATGGCACCAACTCAGTCTGCAGCTAGGGATACATAGACTAGGTTTTTGGCAGGAACTGTCTAACTTTTGTCTGCAGAATATAATCAGTCTTTATAGTGTTTAAGACACATAAATCTTATCTTCCCCCAAACTGTCTGTAGCCCATTTCCTTCGGGGTTGGGGGCAGGGAGAAGTCTAGGTAGATGGAAGGACAATTTGAAAAAGAGAGAGCTCCTGTGAAGTCATTTGAGCATGAAATGTTGGATTTAGACAATGAAGTAGCTTCCTTTCCTATTCTATTTATCATTTTAATTGCTTAAAGCATATTTCTTAGAAATAGTCAAAATACAGACTCAGACATATTTATATTTTATGCATCCCTGCTGTTATGTTTTTTTGGATGTAAAATGGATTGGCAAAACCCATGGAGATGTTTATACAGAAAACATAATATAATGAAACTCTTACTGTGAATTTTGTGTTGATAGCATTTGTAATAAATCAGGAGAGTCAATTACTTTACTCTGCTATCTGCACAGTAACTACTGTCACATTGCATGAAAATATTACTTATCTGCTCACTGTAAAGATGCCAACTGTCTCTGGATCAAACTGTGCTGAACGATGAAGTCAGACTTCTTGCAAGTTAGAAGGACTTGCAAATCATAGGAATATATGTGCTGGTGAAAAAGCCAAAGGTTTCTGACAAACTGCTTTATGATGACTTCTCTCATTTGTTGTTTGTGTACTGAAAAGGAGGAGGGGACTCAGATCAGTTCCTTAAGTTGTTAATGTTGAAGTAGTTCTTTGGGGACACAGAGGAATCGAGTCTTATGTATCTTAAGTGCTTACTATTTGGCAAGCAGAGTCAAGGCATCAGTCTGGCAGGGTGTCCTACAGGGGGAGAAATACTGGGTAGGTAATGGGCTCTTGTTTCTAAAAGTCTGGCCTTTTCTCAAGATTTCCTCTGGTGTCAGGCTGAGCCTGGAACGAGGGATTCGAGACCACTATTTTTAAACAAAAATACCTTGAAAGGACATTCTGATCTCAGCTTTTGAGTATTCAGTGTGATTCTAAAAATAGTAATACGTCTCTGCCTACAGGCCAGTGTGAACATCTCGGGACATAATTTCATCTATTTGTTAATAACTGCAACTCTTATAAAATTTGAGGAAATGTCCCTTTCAGTTTGTGTGAACTTTGAATGCTTTAGCTCTAGAACCAGCATAGGAACAAATAATTTGAGGTTCAGCCATTTTTTAAAAAAAAGGGGGGGAAGGGAGAAGCAGAAAAAAGAAAAAAACATTAATCTGAGAGAGAGTACTGAAACTGCACTTGCTTGTAGGGCTGATGGCTGGTGCCATCAAAATCACCTGTATCGGCTGTGCAGTTCTCAAGCCAGTCTTGGCTGAGCTGGCTGAGATGCCTCTGAGCTGACTACAAGGCCCTTTCTGTGAGCTGACAGTTGGCTTGCAACAGAAGAGGCTGAGTAATCAGGCAATTACAGCTGAAATCAGAATCAGCCACTTGAAGCCCGTGTTGTTTTTGCATTTCTGTTATGTTTGGAGTTGTTATGTGAGTTTAAAGATCTTGAATCATTTTCTAAGCCTGTGCATTGAAATTGATTGAATACTGGATGCTGTAAAAACAATTACTTCAGCACAGATATACTTACACAACTCCCTTCTAATTTTTGGTAACCAGGTTCAGGCACTTAGTTATCCTTGGTGAAAAGCCTGTGGACTTTTTTTTTTTTCACCTGTGGAAAAGGACTGTGAAAAGATTTGTTGTTACCATGCCTAGGACTCTCTTACTTAATTCAGTACCAAAGAGAATATTAGTTTTCTACTTGTGAGCTGCTGTGCTTTACATTCAGGATCTTTCACTGCACCTTTTACATCCTCCCAAGTTTCACACGTGCAGAGCGGTTCTCAGAATGTGAAGCTGTTCTTCTTACTGCACAGCAGAGTACACACAAACACTAGGCGATGTATGCAACATGGCCTTTATCCCCTTTGGGTATTTCCAAAATAATTAAACAATTTAAAACATGTTTGTACAGATAAATACAAACCCTACATAGTGATTATTAAGGGCTTGTAATTTCTCCTCCTGCAGTCAGGCTAACGCAAAGCTTGCCATTTTGTACGCTGTTGTAGCTTTATCCATACCATCAGATGCCCCTTAGATCTGCACATAATATTCTAATTACTGGTGTAATTTCCCCACAAATATAGAATGGATTGCAGAATCTGGTGAACTCTGTATGAATATTCTTGTTGTCATCCACATACTGCAGACATAAAACCACTAGCTGTCTTTTGGAGAAATCCATTGTTTCATCATTCATAATTGTACAGCACTTTCCAGAAATTTTCTCAGAAGCATCTCTCATGAGTTTTGGAGCCATAATTTCCATTATCTCATGTTGAGTAACTGGATTTGTGAATTTGTCTTGAGTCATTTTCAGCTACTTTGAAATATGAGGATCAGATTCTGTTTGCAAACGAGTCAGCTAAGATTGATTTCGGCTTTGGTCTTTGCTAAAGGGTGTATTTTCAGTTTCTTTACTTTAGTGGTCTTGTAGTGCATGTCTTTGTCAGGCAAGATAATATCTCCTACTTAGTACTTTCATAAGGATCTTCCTGTTTTCTTTTTTCTTTAGAGAGCACTGAAAACTTAGCATTTCACCCACATTCTTGTGGTTGTTTGAATGATATCAGCTGCTTTGCAGTGATCTCAAATGGGTTTTAAGATTGTTTTTCCCAACTGGAAACATGGATGGCATAACAGCTTAATTGTGCATGTAGTCAGAAGTTCAGCTTTTGGGTGCAGACTACAACAGTAGGTACCACGTGTGCTACAACCACCTTGAGAACTGAAGAGCTATTAAAAAATGAAATTTGGGAGCTCAATGCAGCCTTTTTCATCAAATAAATGAAATATATTTTCATAGGTGGCATATCTCAGAAGTGGTTAGCGTACTGAGCTGTAGTTTGATTCTGCTGCAGACAAAATCAGATACAGCTGAATAATTCAGCCAGCAAAAGCTTTGTCAGTTACTGCTGTAACTTTGTTGTTGTTTTCTTTTCAATAATCAAAAAGCTTTAAGTGATTTTTCTTTCCTCCTTATTTTTTTTTTCACCTTGAAGTTACACCGTCTAATTCTAACTTTGTTCAGTCGCTAACAACACAGTGATATGGCACAAGAGCAGATTGCTTATTACTTCTGTAATCTCTTCTGGAAAAATAAAACACTTTTACACAGCTCCTGCAGGGTTTGTGGACCTTGTAGAAGGAGAAGAGCAATCCACTCGCTGTTCCACACAGAAATAAGCATCCCTGGCAAGTTGAAAGAAATGTCTCAGGGCCTCTTGCAGTGCTGCTCATTCAAAGCAGTTTCTGAGGGCCAGCTGTAACAAAAATGCTAAGGCACCTCACATGCCTTTTTGGTAGAATTTAGGAGCTGATGCTAGAAGGCTTTGTTGGCTGCCTGCTCAAGTGTTCGGTGCTTGGAATTAGAGAAAAACCGGGAAGAAATGTGCTTTTGGAGTGCTTTCAGTGCACTTTGACTTTTTTGAAGTACAGGGTATCAGTAGTGCAGGTTGCAGAGTTCTTACTTGGAACTCTACTCTTCTGTTGCAGAAACTTTTTTATACATTGAAATGGCACATGCTGATCCCAGATGTTAGAAATAATCAAAGCAATGCGATGGCTAAAACCCTTAGTATCAAAAGTGTTGGTCTAATTTGCATGCTAAGCACCTTCTTGAAACTGCTGATCCAGACAGAGTTCAGGAAAAAAGACTAAGAGATACTAAGATGTCATTTCAAAACTGTAATTAAAGGCAAGTAAAAGTATAAGATCCTGAATAAAAAAGTGAATGATGAGGGAAGGATTTGGTTTTTGCATTTCATGTGGAAAAGAGGTTCAATCAGATGAACTGTATCGGCTAAAACCGTTGTCTTGAGATGGCTGTGTCTGTATGGCTACAGGAAAAAAATGAAGTACGTGGTCACTAAGGGGAAAATGAGATAGATAAGAGGTAATTTCAAGGAATATGGTAAGAAGGAAATAGAGGATCTGCATTGCTGTGTAGATCTTCAGTTAGATGATACTGATGTGTTGGGTACTACTTGGTCATGACTTTATTCTGAGTTATCTCCCCTGCTATGAATAGATGCAAGGGTAACGTGAGGAGTGTGCTCTCTGTGTTGCTCTCCTTTTATGAACGCACAAAAGGTGAGAATGATAAGGTAGGTTCTAGAATCTGGTGTGCCCAGCCTCGGTGAGGAAGATCTCAAGCAGGCAAAAGAGAATCATTTACTGAAAGAGAAAGACGTCCATGGCCACCTGTGTTCCTGGAGATGGAGCAACAGATCCAGCAGTGAGCATCCTTTTGGACACATGTAACACATTCAGAACCTCATCTGGTATTAAGCCTCAGAGATAATGTGGAAAAACACAAAATATCTGAGGACCAAAGGAAAAGAGCACATCCTTTGAGCAGAGGGCATGTTCTCTGCTGACATAACTGGCTGAAGTTGAGACTTGAGAGAATTTGGCCCATACACACTTGGTCTCCTGTGTGGGCACAGGTCTTCCACTGTGTTTGACATAAATAACCCCGGCCCCTACTCTGATTTTGGGGAGGAGATTAGGGGTTTGGGAGTCTGGGAGAAGCGTGTGTCTGATGACCCTTTTTCAAACCAGAATTACATATCATATCTTTGCTAACTGTAACGTAATATCATCACACATGAAGCACAGGAGGTGAGAGCTGAGTTTTAGCTGGTATGTCTGTCATGACTACATAACTAACACCTGTGATCATACAGCGATTGATCATACAGTGACATTGTTTAAGTTGAAAGTAGACCCTATTGATTGCAAACAACTTTTTTTTTTATTTTACAGCTATACTTGACAGGATTATTTTCCAGCAGAAAATTTCAACTTGGCATTTTCTTTTTGCATTACATCATTCCATGATAAACAGGCCTCAAATCAATACTTAAGAGACATCCAGATATCATAAGGGTTTAGGTCATTGCTTAAAAGAAGACTGTAAAGATGTTTGTATGGAAGTCCTATTCTTTTTCTCTTCTAGATGTACATCTTGGGAATACATTTTTGAAAAGAAATCCAGAGTTTGGGTTCAAACTGTTGTTTCTCTTGCCATAATGAAGCCAAAGATAGGCCTTACCTAAAATCATTCAGATGCTTTCAGGCTTCTGGAGAGTTGAGGTTTAGATCCTAGGTTGTTTTGAGGTTAATGCAAACCAACTCCTTTTGTTAGTCTTCTGCAACACTGCCTGACTAGTAATGCTTTACTTCAAGGTGAGGGCTTGAGGTCATGTTAGCGTGGTTCGGAGACTTACTGCTTGCTCGATGTGAGAGTAGATACGTGTCTGTGCACCAGTTCTGAGTGTTACAGGGCAAAATGAGGCGCAGGTTCAGAAAACAGCAGTCTTGATCTACAAGGACAGCCATTTACTGCCATTGGGCTACAATATTTCCCATGGATTTGCAAGGGTGTTTCCATCAGTAAGTATGACTGCTATCCACAATTACTTTTAATAATAATAATTTAAAAATACATTTATGAGAGAGATTCTTCCCGGTTTTCACCTAGCTACTTGGTGTGAGATGGGAGGCATGGGTTTCCTTGGGGAGGGCAGACTCAAAGTCTAGCCCTGAGCATGATAGGACATCGTTGTGTCTGTCCCACATATGCAGCTAAATCCTTGTAGATCTATTTGGGATCTAGACACTGGAGACCTGCTTAAGGGCAGAAGGCTTGTGAAGTCATCATCTTTTATGGGATTTAGGAAGACATTAGGAAAACATCTGTTGGAGAAGAATTGGATGCAGTTTATTCTGATTTGAGGCAGTGTTGGACAGTTGACATCTCTGGGAAACTTCTAATCGCTGTTGCATGAGACTGGTGATTTTGCTCAGTCCTCTCTGCCATATAAACGCCCAAATTGGATTGAAGGTCCATACTCTGTCCTACTGGAGCTGGAGCAAAGGCTGAGGGAAGAGCAGCAGAAGAGGGCAAGCGTGGAGTCAGTCTGCCTGGGTGCATTCTTCCAGCCACCAGCAGTTGCAGCTTAGGGACTTGTTTAGCTAATACTCGTATTCTGTTTTATAGACCTCAACCAGTTTTACAATCACATTTTTTTTTCTAATCACTTTTTGAATGCGTGCCTTCACAATATCCCGTGACAGCAAGTTTCCTAAATGGGTGTTAGTTAACTTCCCCACCAAAACCTGGCCCGTCCTGGCTCTACAGAACTGCCACACAATGTTTTCATTTGGGACATCCTCTGCTTTGCACCTTACGGGACAGTGAGTGGCATGCCCCATGATCAGTGTGATCATGTGCACGGTGTTATTTTACTGGTTGGATTGCACAACGTTTAAAGGCATGTCAGGGAAGGAAACGTGTCATCGGTACAGGATAAAAACTCAGCGTGCTGGAAGCAGACGCGCACTTGAGTTTTACAGCATGACCTTTAGGGTTGAATGAGATAATTTTAAAAGGCCATCTTGCTTCAGGGAAGCCAAAATGGGATGGGAAATGGGGGAATCATTAAAAACATGAGTCCTAAATTGTTTTTGGTCTGTGTTAGGTTCAGATATTTGTCCTAACATCTGGTTTCTCTACTACTTTCATCTTAAATCTAAGCTGGATTTTCTTGGTAAACAAGCAGTAAATTCATCACTATGAGCTTTCTAAAAAGCATTATAAGTTATTTTAAAGATCTTTTTGGAGTTTTATTTTAATTGCACAATAAGCTTCCATTCATGACTAAAGATGCCTGCTTGGGGCGTCAACAACAATTTTTCTTTCCTGTGCTTCAGCCATATTTTGAGAAATCGGCCAAAAAAACCTTCTTAAATTAGATACACCAATAGCAATTGATTTTGAAAGGGAGAGAAAATAAATTATTATTCCTTCAGATATTCATACAGCTGCGAATACATCTTGATTCAATTTGTACCAAGCGGTGGGAAAACACTTTTTGAATGGTTCGAAGGCATTTAATAGTCCTGCGATGCACAGCTGATTTACAGCCGAGCTGTACTGGATTTCAGTGTCATGTGTCTGCGAGTTTGAAGGTATGATATGGAAAATTATTACCTTCCCTGTTATTCTGAATAATTGCTCTCTAATGGACTCTTCCAGCATCGAGACCGTTTTATTGCTCAAGGTAACTGTTAGCCGATGCCAGTTACTACAGCTCTGACAATACGCTGCCTCCTAGGAGGATATGGCTTGTTCCCTCGGGGACAGATGCCCTGTGCTCTCCACTGTTGGCTTTGCATTTGCTTTCCTAACATGATTATAAAACAACTCAGAAAATTTAATTAAAAATATAAAGGGAAGTCCTTTCCTTGTAGGGTTGATAACTTGAGACAGCAGGAACAAAGAGATTACCAAAGGGATTTGGACCGCTGGTCCATCTGAATTCAGGGTTCTGTCTGAAGCAGCAGTGAGTCCTGAGTGCTTCAGAGCAGGAGATCCTACTGCACAGTAGTTACATGATGATATCTTTTTACAGAAGTTTTGTTGAACATCTTCCTTTATGGGGAGGTGAGAAGTAACTCTAGGTAGCTATTCCATGGATAGCTTTATACTCTTTGTGTAGCTTGGTTACCTCCTATTTTACTCTGTTCTGGAGGTAAAGTTCCAGATCTCTGCAGGAGTTTTTAATCTGAAGTGTGTTCTCTGCTTTTTCTCATCTTTACCACCTGTGTCTGAAATTGCCTATGTTTCTGTAAGGTCTCTTTTGGCTAGAGTGTTAGCTATATTTTTGGTAAAAGGTATTAGCCGTTGATACATTAAATGGATATTGTGATTTGTCCTCTGCCCTCAAGTGCTCTTCCATTGAGTTTGTAGCATGGTGATGTGCCATCTGAGGTTTCTTAAGTAATTGAGAAATAAGGAAGCTACAGCTAAGCTACAAATTACTGAATATGGTGTCAAGCACTGAAAGAAAATAGAAAAAAAAACACACAAGACTTCTAAAATTACACAGAAACATCTGGAAGAGGACCTTGATTTCCTCATAAGGTGGAGAGCAGGCAGGAGCAGAAATGTTGTGGATATAAGCAAGGTGAGCTCTGGAAATGTTGCCATTTTGTATACCTCTCTTGGAATTGAGATGGTTTTGAGTTTGGCAAAAAGGAATTCAAAGTGCCTTAGCAGTCACTTCTCAGCAGAGTGGTGACATCTCCGCAGAGGAGTTCGTTTCTGCTCTATACCACCTAGTGGTAATCCTCAAACTGCTGCAGAGGTTTCCGGAGGCTTAGTGTGTATGTTGCTCTTCTCTCATTTGTGAGCTCTTCACGGCAGGACATCCTCCATCCTCACATAAATCGCCTCAGCCTTTCCTTGTCAACGTGCTCTTTGTCTGTCCTGATCTGGTGAGACTTCTCTTGTGCCTGCGTGCTGGAGAGGAAAGAGGTGAAGCTTCTCACCAGAGAAGAAAAGAGATGGTCTTCCAGTGATAAATGAGCTGTGAGCTTAATTTGCTTCTGAGAAGATCACTTTCTTTCTAAAACCTTTGCTGTTTAATTTGAATGGCAGAAGAGTTATCCAAGAGTCTGATCTTACCTTCTTACTTGCTTTGTTCATTTCGGGCTGGTTAGTACGAAAGTAGTGCTGAGCAAAAGTCCCCATGAGGAGGGTGCTGAGCAGGATGCAGTGGGGCTGTGCGTTTCCTCCCTGGCGTAGTACCGCTGCTGGTACTGGTCGGGCACACGGCTGGGGCTGGGGGTGCTGAGTCGTGGCTGAGTGAGCTGCAAGGTGGGGAGATTTGGGTTCTGGTTCTGCCCTAATCCTGCTGCGTGGGAGGCAGCATCACCTCTCAGCAACAGGGAAGGTGGCCTCAGTTCCCTCTAAAACACGTGGATTAAAAGCTAAGGGGCAGCAGTGTTGGCATCTCTGGCTTCAAGAACCTGTTTTGTTGTTTGTTTGCTAGTTTTGTGTGTTAATGTGGCAAACTGTCTGAGGCAATAGTCGTGGACCTGAAAGGGTCCTTGTGGTGCTGAGCCTGGAGATGCAAAGGAGAGCCAAGCACGCTCATTTCACCACGCTTGTGCTCGTGCTGTGAGGAAAAAAATAATGTGGGAAAATAATGATGTTTTGAAACAGGGCGATACACATCTATAGACTGATGCTGAGAGCAGAGGGGAGTGTAGGGGGAGGGCAGGGGCTGTCACCGAATGATCCAAGCCATAGGAGACCTGTCTAGTCAACAGAGCAGCAAATCTGAGCTTTCCTGTGTATATTTATTTTCACGTCACAATCTGTTTAAGCAAGAAAAGCACATTCTAATTGCACTCTAAACAAGGATTTCTCCTTCAGCATTTTACAGCTGTTTCTCGTATGCGGTGCCAAGCTGATCTTAGTGAGATGTTCTAGCGCAGCATGGCCACGAGCCCAGTGGGCGGATGTTTCTTTTGCTGCTTTTTCATTCACTGTTTCAAGGGGCAGTTGAGGAAGAGATACTGTTTTGCTCCTTTACAGCGGTTTGTAACTCACAAAGCTCATTCCAGCCTAAAGAACTGTACATCTGGCTCAGAAGCACTCGGGTGGCCCGGAGAATGCGCTCAGCAGGAAACAAGATGCTTCTGGAGTAAATGCTGCAGTCTGACTGGAGTTAACTTCATTTAAGACTAAAGAGCAAAGATAATAGATAAGATAGTGGCTGCTGGAAAGGTGATACCAGGAGCTGAGCCGAGTTACGGTGCCTCTCAGAGCAACTTGAAGTGCTTTGGGCTGTAAAGCTCTTGCATCCCATTAGAAGCTGCCGGTACAGCAGCAAGCTAATGATTTGATCCTGCCCTTGTTCAAGCTGATAGGAGTTTTGCCAAGTGCAGTGAGAGTTGGATAGCGAGGACAAAGGGAGCAGAAGGGCTGTTACCTGTGCTAGGACACTGTGAGAAAGCTTCAGGGGCCTTTGTTTCTCCTGTCTTAAATTCAGAACCTTTCCAAAACAGAAGTTTAAGATCTTACATTGTGACCTGTTGGCCAAGAGAAACTCCTCCGTCAGGCAGCGTGCAGTCCTGAAACAAGAAGAGGCAAAAAACATGCTGGGAAAGTGAGCTGGGTGCTGCAGTTGTGTTACACCAGCTACGAGCAGCACCTTGGGAGCGGGTGTCCCTGGGCAGCAGCTGCGCTGTGCCTTC